>NC_060149.1:719368943-722317632 GCF_021461385.2 Schistocerca piceifrons
GACTGATGACCTCAGATGTCAAGTCCCATAGTGCTCAGAGCGTTTTGAACCATCTAACATTGTATTCATATTTCTATGGAATATGGGTCCCGTCTCTGCAGCTAATAGGCTGGTATATTTCAAGTTTTGATATTAATGTTGTTTCTATCTCTGCATAACTGTGCATGTTGATTAATAACTTCCAAAGAACGTGTAGAGACAGAAAAGAATGACAGCCAGATTCCTTATGTGCTGGAGAGAAGAATTCTGGATTGTAATCTTTCTTATGATCATTGTGTGAGCAGTTACTGTTTTCATAAAAATAGTGGCAACCGTTAGAAACTGATAAAAATTTGAACAAGGATACCTTCATCAGCAAAGAGGCGCCTTGATATGTAAAAAGATCACCCTGGCGTCGTTTGGGGTCAAGACAGGATGAAAAAATCTTTGAGGATCTAAAGCATTGTCTGTTTTCCATGTCCTAGTAGGCTGAACTGGGCCTCTGCCCTTCTCAGCACTTGGCAAGACATCTACTTTTTGAGGTCGTAAGCAGACTGAGGAGCAGCCACTCCGAAATTTGACGTTCCTGATTTGAAGAACTATCAGACTCACTAGCGCACTTCACCAGGTTTTATTGATAACCTGAAAGTAATCCTGTAGCAAGCATCTGAAACTTTTTGGAACACTGGGTGAAACTTGGCAGTTCAGATCCAAAAAATTTGGTAGCTCTTTGGGACCATATCATGTGGGCATGGCTACGGCTAAATATGACACACCTCAAGAAAATTATAGACTCCCTTAGTCGCCAGACAGAGTCCTTTAATAAGGCAGCAGACAATGTTAGTATTCGCGTTATGTCTCCTGGGGGTGAGTAATTTTTTGTAGGGCGTGATTGTCTAATATCATGCTAAAGTTGAGAAACACTTCGCATCTAGTTAAAGTTTTGGAAACTTCAATGAGAGCTTACCAGGTGCAAATACTATGCTGCTGCTGAGAAAGTTCCTGCTTGATGTTGCTGGTTCTATTTCGCGGAAATGTGAGAAACTCAGGTTTCCACATCATTTCCCCAGAAACGAGCGAGGAGTGACACTTCCTAATTATCCGTTCATAAACACTTCTATATGGTTGGGCGAAATCTCATGTACTGCATGCATCAGTGGCAGCATCTTTGTAGTCATCGATGTGCCTACTGGCGAACATAAACTGAGAAATGAAATAAAATATTTCAGCTGAACTGACAGATACTTCTTTCTGTGCTCTTTTCTTATGAATACGTCAGGGGCCAGTGTATATGACGGAGCTATGTCCTGTAGCCTTCAATCTGAAATATTTCATAGGTTTATAAGCAGTGAGTGCCTAAGTAAGAAATGATGGCCAAGAACACAAGAGTTTAGTCGGCTATTTGAAGAAAGTAAATGTAAAGGCTCCCAGGAGATGTTGAAGGCACTGCTGCGTGGCCTCACATACACAGAGCGGGCTGGAATGTCTGGAAGGATCAATAAGGGGAATTTGGCGACCTGTAGTGTGAACAGTCAATCCGATGGAGCCTAGGCTGGTAAGCTCCGAACGCCTCATGGAGGACTTACTCCCAGGCGAGAGGTGTGGAGGCATACACTAATGGGTCGACTAGGAATGCTCGAAGTAGTACCTGGGTCTCTTCAGAGAGAAGTATGATGCGTTGATAAAGGAATATTACACCCACGCAGCGGCACTGCTGTCATGTAGTTCTCAGGATAGTGTAACCTTCGGGGGAAGAGACCCGTTCTAGGGTTTAGTATTTGGCATGCGCTGATGGCAGAAATTTTCACTCCGACGAAGTTCACTTCCAGGGAAGCAGTGACACTTTTGTCACGACTCAGCAGGATCCCATAGTCACCGAAGTGGTGGAACACACCTCATTAAAAATGTTAATCTTTTCTTCCTGAGATGATTCCACTAACACATCATCAATGGAGACGAAACGCAAATCTGTTCCCAATAAACGTTTGGAAATTCTATGCAGTATTGTCCATGCTCTACGACAAGTAAAAGAACTAACAAGTCCATATTATTTTGTAATATCCATTTTCATCATAAGCTCTCGGACCGCCAGTAAGCTGTCATAAGGATTGAAGAGACTTTCATGTTGAAGGGGCTAAAGACAACGCCTCAGGCCAGATGCAGTAGCCCTTGATCCCGTCGAATCCCATGCTGTTCAGGTTATTTTGGCCTTCTCACCAATACACCTGCGAGTTCTGAAGTAAACTCTAGTGATGGCGTACGCCATGATTGACTGAAAGATCCCTAAGTGGAGGTTAAGCCAACTTATTGAAAAAAGTGTTTTCTGTCTGCAGGCTTTCAAAATCAATAAATCAAATAATGTGGTGTGGCCCTCAACTACGCACCCTCTGAATCAGTTGTTTTCTTTTTTTTTCCGGTTCACATGCTGACACGGATTTTAGCACGAAGTACTGGTCAACTCACATCAGTCTTTTGACCAAGTGCCTCGCAGAAATCGTGTCTGCCTAGGAATTCCGAGTTCCACCGTATATCGTGACAATTCTGTCTACAATGAAAACCAAAAGTGGAACCCCCTCAACAAACCACTTCACAAAACCAATCAAGATCTTCGCTAAAGATACTCCCCAGTGGAAAACGATACTGTAGGAGCAAAGTCACAAGGCAAACGGCTGAATTCCAGTAAGCTCAAATTCTATTTAGTTGACTTTAATCACTCTTTCGCACCTCCACGCATGTACAGTGCCACAATAAAGTAACAAATTACTAATGAATTCCCAAATAACCATATAAATTATCCCTCCAAATTACTAACACTAATTACAGATTACGTCAGCTTTTCACTTCTGCCCTTTCTCTATATACCCTAAGCAGTTTTAAACTGCTCTCATTTCCACATACGCAGTAGCAACGATCAAAACGTTCTACCGTACCAACGGCAATCAGTCTCACTAGAATCACATCTTCATGTACCAATTCGTACGAATTCATTATACAAACTATCCCCATTCACACTATTTACTCCTGCCCTCTCTAAGTTTTCTGTTTCCACATCTTTCGCCGATTCACTTCCCACAGCATGCACAACTTTACTGTTCCCCCCCTCCCCCCTAAATATCGACAGTTGCAGCTTCAACAAAATTACACATGAATTCACTGTTAAACACTTTATCTTCCTGAAATAACACATCGATGTCTAAGCCATCATTACCAAAAATATTCATCTCAGCAACCTTATCTGCTGATACACAATTTAAATCACTACATAAATTCACCTCAGAAACCCTACTTCCCTCCGTCGAAAAATTAACTTTACATGAATCGTATACAACTTTATCCTCCGCCGCTACATTACACAAATTGCTGCTACCTTGTCGTATAATTTTGGGACTTCCAGACTTGCAACATTCCGCTGTGATCGGACAAAAAATAGCAAACACTGCCATTTCTACACACTTTTCATCCAGATTAGCCTCCGTTCCTACTTCACATACACTCTCAGATTCACACTCTGACAAACGTTTTAGATCCACACATTCATCAATAAGTTTCGTTTCGCCCTCATTTGTGACTAGAAACGCGTAAATTCTTCCTCCGAAGTATCAATACCAGTAGCTTTTACGTCATTACACAAATTACCATTACCCTGTTGCTTTGAACAGAAATCATCTACCTCCTCCGATACATTTTTAACTTCAACTGCTGGCGAGACCAACGCTAAGCCTCCCTTAGTAACATCGAGGCTTCCAGCCGAAACACAATCATCCTCACTTGCAGCTGGCGAGACCAATACTACGCCTTTCGCCGACTCACAAATACGTGCTGCTACAATATCCTCCTTACTGCCATTGCTACTATTTGCTAATACCTATTCAGAACTCTCCACACAATTTACTTTCACAAAATTCATCTCCTTTTTAACTTCTTTTTGAACCACTGAATCTTTCTATTCATCACCATTAACACACTCATTCATAACATATTCATAACTTACATCATTCCCTGCAAATTTGTTCCCATTAACTTTAATTAAATCTCTTACAAATCTATGCTTCCTCCGTTTGCGCCTGCTTTTATTGAAAGAGCCACCTATATAGCCATCCTCTTTAACATACTCCATATTACATATTTGTTGTCTGTCTCCAAACCTATCATTTCTATCATCACCATTAACTACAGTCCTTTTCATCGCCTGTTTAGATCGCCATCCCTGGACCTGAGATGTGGCGAACATCAGGTTCCCGAAGGGCTGCTATTCGATTGCACTTGGCGCTAATTTCCCCTGTTAAATCTGCATTCTTTACTTGGATCCCGTTCACGGAAGTTATCGCTCCTGTTCGTTCTCTGATCATTCTGGTCATTTCAGCTACTACCTCCCTGAGAATTCCTTTGGTTTCTCTCACGATCATGATTTTGGGGGTGATTATTTGGATTCCCATTTTGATAACTACCACCCGGTTTCCTCTGATGTTTGAACTTCAAAGCCCTCTCTAATTTTTCTGCAAATTCCAGAAATTCGTCCACGGAATCACATGGACTATGGAGAAGATCCCACTGCAAATCTTTGGGTAATCGCCTTTTTAATGTGGTTTCCGTTAAAACCCCCAAGGGATTTTTCACATGCATAATCTTGCCAAGTTCGGGCTTGCAAAAATCTCTCATCGTCCCATTACCGTACCTGTAACTTGGCCCGTTTAAGAATTCATTTTGGATCCATGTCTGTTTGGCGTTGGTCCTAAATTTATTCAAAAATCACTTTCGAACTCTTCCTACGATTCGCACGAACTACATTTCATATTTGCCGAAGACTGTGGGTCTCCCTCCAAATGCTGCTTAACGTATTTTATTTTCGCTTTGACCGACATGCCCTGAACAAAAGCGTCCCTACATGCAGCCAAGATATTTACTGGGTGTCTTCCGTCATCTGTGTAACATTTCACAGATTCGGTATTTGCCCAAGGGACATTTATAACCGGCGTGGCCTGTTGGGAGGCTAACGAATTTAAATCACTCTCTATCTGTTGCATTTGGTTTTTAATTTCTTTTTCCCTAGTAATACTGGTCTCTATTTTATCTTTGATTTTGCCCATTTCTTTCTCCCCCTCACCTACACGATTGACAATGTCACTATTAGCTAAATTTACATCGCTTTTATGAGCATCTTGCGCTTTTATACAGTCGCTTACCTTGCCCCTAATTTCTATTTGTATCTTATCCATTTTTCCCCAAGATCTTTTTCCGCTGATTCGATTTTATATTTTACAATTACAACTTCGTCTGTAATTTTTCCCATATCCACTCGGACACATTTTAATTTTCATCAATTGCTTTTTCAAGGTTACCCATAATTTTTTCAGCTTCCTCTTTCACAAAGGAACCTATTCCAGTTCGCATTTTACCCATATGTGTTCGAATTGTACTGATATTATTTGCCATTCCCTGGCTCATTTGCAGAGACATCCTATCTCCACGAAATTCATTCCCCTTTCCTGAATTCCTACCAGTTACACTTTCGCACTCTGATTTCGGACTAACTGGCTCACTTCCGTGACATCCTATCTCCCCGAAATTCATTCCCCTTTCCTGAATTCCTACCAGTTACACTTTCGCACTCTGATTTCGGACTAACTGGCTCACTTCCGTTTTCAGAACTACACATACTAGATGACTGTTTTATATTCGCGAGATCTAGAAGTGGAGCGTGAACTTCAGAGACAAACACTTTCTCATTATTTGCGCAGGCAGGTATCTTATCTGAGATGGTTCCCTCTGCAATGGTGATGCCTTCGGTTGTAGTGGAAGTCAACACCGAAGACTACCCTGGAGTACTCGAAGACACTGCCGTGGTACTGCTGTTGCACTGCGTTCGCTAACGAAGAAGTCGCCTGAAGTAGTTGTAGCTGCTGCCAGTTACCGCGTGTTCCAACCGTTTCCGATATCGCTGTCCGTTATAAGCGCTAGCCGCTACTGTTCTCTGCACTGAACTTATTTAGTCTCTGAGCCCCCACACAAATTGCCTTTAACGTGATAGATTAGGACCTCTATCGACAGTATGTGTAAATTGTGAAAATTACTCCGTAATTTCACTATTTCCAGAAACCTACTTGCGGAATGAAACCGATCTCACACTGAGTTTTGTGAGAGGTTCACTCAATAGAAATTTCTACTCGTTTTGCAAAGGTTTTTCCACTTCTCATAGTATGCTGTATAACAGAGAGCAAAGGAATTATCACTTTTCAGGACACAAATCCTGGACGAGCCCCCAATTGCAGGCTTTCAAAAACGTTAAATGAAATGGTGTGGCGTGGCCCTCAACTACGCACCCTCTGACTCAGTGTTGAAATATTAAAAGTTTTGGCTGGTTTCGTTGTCTAGGGCCTGGGATACGTAGATGCCGCATTACAAGCCAAAAACTGCTGAGTCTTCAGTATACAATATGATTATACACATGAATCGTTTGGTCATAGCTTGCTGTCACTCAGCAATTGCGAATGTAATATAGAAATTCATAAATGAAAGATTGCAGATAAATATAATCTGCAGGTACTTTCTTAACAACTTTAAATGATGAGTACGACAGTAGAAGTACATTTGAGATGCGGCATATGTCTGTAAAACACTTATTGGTGGCGATGGTCCAGCAATTAAATAAAATACAAGTTGAATAACAGGGAAACAATAGATTCTTACTTCACGTAGTTAGTTGTGAACAACAACATAGCTCGCGAGATATTCACTTCCAAACGCGTACAACGTCTTCACTGCAGAAGCCATGGAAATCTCACAAGTACACAAGGTGGCAGAATGAAATGTTTCTATCTCCCGTGACCACGGGCAAACTGCTCCACTCTAAGTCTTTCCCACGACCGTAAGTTGTGCCTTCAAGTCCAGCACTTTCCGTGTCCTGTGCCATACTCTCCACTACACTGTCCACCACCACCCCCTGTCCTCTCTGAAAACGATGCTCCTCCCCAAAGTCCATACGTCTCTCTTAGTAACGAGCGCTGTGATTGGCTAGAGGGCTGCCTCCATGTCTCCAAGCCAACGTACGCTCACAAATATTTTGAAACACATAGGAAATACTGGATTTACATTTAAATAACTTGAAATTAAATAAATATGCCTATACCTGGACCCAAATTTCATACTGTCCCAACTTATAAAAGGTTGCACTTTAGCCTAAACAACGTAACAGATAGCTAGTGGCTTTCATGAGGCATCCCGGTAACAACGAAAGGAGGTACGAGCTTACGTAGTGAGGGAACCAGAGAACAGATCGGGGGATCTTTCGAAAAAAATAATAACATGCTTGATTAGAGGTAAGTGAGGGAAACTGAAAAATATTTACAGGTTGCTTTATTGATCTGTTTCAAAAAGGACAGATTTATAGCTTAAATAAGATTTCTTGTACCACTGATACTCACTGAACGTGAAAAATTAATGTATTAATGTTAGTACATAAGCAGATATGTAGTCCAGGCAGTATCGTGCTGTACATGATCGGAAGACCATACAGATGCGAGATAACTAAATTGGTCACTGTGTGTTGTACCATGCGGCCGATGTGACTGCCAACCGTTACATTACAACCCCCGCAGGGCACGTTCATACAATAGTGGTACTTCAAAGGGGAAAATAGAGTCGTTCTCAGCTACATAGGAATGTGATCACTGCACAAAATTATCATTTTCTTCCCGTGGACGTGGCGGAATGAAAAGCTTCATTCTTAGTGTTTGCTCCGGAGTCATGAAACAAGGGTGAAAATGTGGACGGTCCGACGCCGTCGGATGCGGCCTGGAGAGCTGGCGCGCAAGACGTAATTTCAGCATGCATTCTCCTAAAATTACGAATGCGTCACCTTGCAATGGGCACTCCAATGAGGTCGCTGGCGTGCTGAGTCACAAACTGTACTGCTTTCCGAGTTCCTCTTCCACATGAACTACAGCGAAGGCCGCATTTTTGTTAAACATTACCGTAGCAGACGCCAACTTACAGTGTCCAACACCGAGCGAGGTGGCGCAGTGGTTAGCACGCTGGACACGCATTCCGGAGAACAAGTGTTCAAACCAACAGGAAATGAAACCCAAAGAACGGACTTTTAGATGCAACTGAATACATCGAGCAATCTGGACTCCTAAGGTTTTATTCAGTGTCACAACCTGTAGCGGATGTTGATTTAGTACTTTGGAGCTTCATACTGAACTGAATACTCAAGGGACAAACATAATGTACAACTCAATTGCTCTTCCAAGTTGTGTGTTGTCATGTGCATAATCTGTTAGATTACCTTCACTACCGTCACTTATGGAGCCTTTAGAGCAACCGTCAAGAAAGTTTCTGTACGCAGAATGCTGATTTCTGTGAAGAATGTAGGCAATGAAGATATTTCCAATGGTATTTGGATACAGGTATTGCCTACGCTAATGTTCCCCTCTTTCGAATATTAACTTCTTAAAAATCATCGAAAATACTAGTAATACGAGAACTGGCTCTGTATACATTACTGGTTTTCTAGCACTTACAGGAATAAATAACAATAATGGAAATTCCTGGATGGAGCAATACGTAAAATAAGTGAAGGGCAGCCACTCATCTATAGCGGTTCGATAGGTGGAGCACAGTAACACAGAACAGCATTCTAACAATTCAACAGAATTCCGCGTGGTCATTAAGAACTATCTTTCAATTTGATCAAGTTATTCTTAAATTAATGATTTCACTAAATACTTTAAAACCTGTTTAGTTTAACCATCCTTCATTTAAGCTCTTTGTATAGATAATTTGATATGTAGTATAGCATACAAATTCGTAGCGATGTATGGGTTTGGAGCCGTAAAAAGTTATTACTCCAGTTGAAATTAAGTCTTTATGAGTTCTTTCTGAGTTCACAGCAAACCATTCAGCGTCTTTAATAAATTCCTATTGTTTTTCCTTGCAGACCAGGATGTTATTTTACACTGGTTGTCACTTAGGAAAAGTTCCTCGAATGTTAAAAAATTATCAGCCATAACAGAGATCCAAACGGGAACGCTATGAGTGATCTGATTGATCGAATGCGCCATATTTTGTTAGGGTTGAAAGCAGTTGCTACCAAGATGAGGGCGGATGTCCCGTTCGCTGTCCGTTCCGCCAGACGAAATCTGCGCCGGCCAGAGATGAGTCGCGGTTGCACTGCGCTAATCTGCGGTCTGTCTCGGAAACCGTGTTGTGTGAACCTAGATATTTCATCATGCTAAATGGCGCACTTAGGAGCAATGTACTCGCTTTACTGCTGACTCTAAATTTTCTTGAGTTGCTGGAGCGCCCCAGTCTGACAATGATAAATTATTTCAGAACAAAATGCGCAGTAGTGGCCTTGTTCCGAAAGCCTCCAATTGTCTTGGTGTAATGCTTGTTTTAGACTGTCTAGTGACGTCCATCATATCTTTTGCAGTGTTGTCTGTTGAGAAATTCTCCAAATTATCTCTTATCGCACAACAGTAATCCAAATACTTTACTTATTAATACTACCTGAATTTCTTCACGCGATATTTTGATAGGAAACCGGTATCCAATAAAGTGACCCAGGTTTATAGAAAATTATGACGTTGGTTATTCTGTTGCATAGGCTGTAGCTTCCTAGTCTTTGCTGGCACACTCATATTTTCATAACTTTTGTTTATCACCGTGGAATATTGCAAGGCTTTTTTTTCTTGCAATGGTAATATGTATGCATCAAGATTTGTCGGACCATTATTCATTCTCGTCACAATATGGCCACAACTAAAGAAGAACTATTGAGACAGTATTAATAACTATGCTAGTGTTTTCCTATTTTGTGGTTATGAACTTCACTGTCTGTGGTAGACTTAATGACTTAAACCTGTGAATTAACAACCCTTTCTATGGATAATCATTTAGTAAGGTAAAACTGAAGTCTCTAAACAAAACTAACCCCTTGTATTTCTTACCGACTGACGGAATTTGGAGACGAAAACCCTAAAGTAAGATCATGAGGATTTGTAAACAGCCATAATTAAAATGATATCATATTACATTAGAAATAAATAATCACAACTCCTACACACAGATAACATTCTTCCATCTACCAAGACTCATAGCTACAGTGTAAGATCACATGACTCTTTGCAGCTTAAAACTAAAAGCAAAATAACTAACGAACATCAACGGCAACTCTTTTTACGACGTGCAAACGACACCAGCTTCGAAAAGGAAATTTATGTCGTAAGAAATAAGGTGCAGCGTATCACGAACACAGACTTCAAAATATTACAATGGTAATAACACAAGTGAGAAAAGATTAAACATGAAAATACAGCAAAGTGATGTTGGGAGTGATGCAGAGCAAACAATCTCAACGCGGTGAAATATCAGTCACTCACAGTTGTCACTCTTTTGTCAATGTATCCTACCCTGTTCTCATACATATTTCTATGATGCTCGCGTTAACTGCAGCGTAACACAGATTGCGGTGGGAGCTCCATGAGACAGTGATCATAAGTAGCTAAAAATCTAATATTTAATCTATTAACAGCTTGAAACAGAATGTTCCTGATGGTCTGATGTCTCTTCGCCTTATAATTAGTATAATAAAGGGAAGTCCACAAGTCAAAGAAATCAGTAAATTGATAACAAATGCTATAAGAAACTCTAGAATCTAATTTAATTTGCATAAATTTGTTACAAAGCAACTTGAAGGGATTACAATACTTATTCCAATACAATGTCATTACAGTACAAAAGTAATTGTGCGATAATTGCGTATAGCTAACAACACATCCAAAGTGGTAATATTGTCAAGACAGGGTTCTTTACTCCTCTTGTGAAACGACTTATTATACTATAGCCGCAAGTGTTAGTTTGCGACTAACTTCATATTCAGTTAAGCCTTGTATTAACAAAACACATCGAATTTACGTTTACCCTCTTTTCTAAAGTAAATGCGCATGCACATTGTCTAATTAAGAGAAAAACGAAGGTTGTAACGTTTACAAGACAGTTCTCTGTCCCACTGTTACGAAACCACTGGTAACATTTCATGTGGAAGTATTGCTTGGTAACAAACTTCTCAGTCCACTACAGCTTATAGTGAAGAAAAACATAAGACCACAGATATACGTTTACAGGCTTGATGATGTAGTAGCACAAACACTGCGTACAAGTAACAATAAAACGAAATGACAACACTAATAAGAGTTCACTTGACTGTCCTTGTGAAATACTGTTTCTGGAAATATAAGTGTTAGTTGGGTTAATACTGAACTGAAGCTGCTGCTGTATGGCTGTTGATGCCACACTTGTGGTAGTGTGTGTGTGTGTGTGTGTTTGTGTTTGTATGTGTGTGTGTGTGTGTGTGTGTGTGTGTGTGTGTGTGTGTGTGTGTGTGTGTGTGTGTGTGTGTGTGTATGAGACTGTGAGTGTGTGTGTGTAAGTTGTGTCTGTCTGTGTGTGCGTGTGGGTAATGTGTGCGTTTGCATATATATATATATATATGTGTGTGTGTGTGTGTGTGTGTGTGTGGGTGTGCGTGTGTATGTGTGTCTGTCTGTGTGTCTATGGGTGTTGTGTTGTGCATGTGTTTGTGAGGGTGCGTCAGTACGTTTGGTGGGACAGGGGAGGTGGGAGGGAATAGAGACTGACAAAATTAGATAAGAGGTACAGAAAAGAATGGGAGTTAAGCATCCTCAGTGGCGTTTAAATACTTTTTTGTAATGGGGTATAGCCAATAATAGTGGAATATTTTCCATAGGGGTATAGTGATTATAGCTATAATAGTAAAGGTCATCGTGTCTGCTACATCCTTAAGGACGATAATTACTATAATCTCAATCATTACTTCTAGCACTAAGCTTGATACGTCTTTGTCGTCTGTTTCGTTGAACCTTGGCTGTATGGTCCCCTGGGTATCTAGTACAGGTTGTTTCGTAGTCACATCAATCTCGTCGTACCGCTGTGGGTCGCCCTCTGTTTCATCTGGCAGTGTAGCATCAGCGATGGGCAGCATTTCTCCAGCTAGTTGATCGTATGCGGCAGCATCCCTGAAAATCGGAAAAGTGAAATGCCTACCCTTTCTTGTTAGCCTTCATCATGTTGTTTATAATTAACTTTCTCAAAATATTACTCGACAGTAGTTAAAAATTAGTTAACTGATTCAGGTACGTCGACGAAACACTACTGAAGTAACAATACTATTATTTAAAAACACGATTGCCTAAATAAACTCAAAAATATTCAGCAATGTTTGTTGACTGTTCATTTTTTTCCCTAGTATACTATAGCAACATACTCGAATAGTAATGTGATGCAAGAATACAACTCTATAAGAAAATCTTTAAAGTTCAATGTAATATGCTGGTGTATTGATATGGCAACTATGTAATATGAGGAAATCTGAAACTGAGTCAAACGTAATTATAGCTATAGGTCCTAATCTCCTTGTTCGCCCCCCTACCTGTCGACCTCTGCCTCCCCGTCTTTTTGACCGTCTCCTCCTCTTCCCTCCTCTCATTATCCATCTCCTCCTTATTCCCCTCTCACTGTCCATCTCCACAAACGAAGCCTCGATTGAGAAATGAACTCACTTAAAATGAATGGGTAAATCGGTTGGGATCATTAGTATAAGTGGTACAGGAAAGGCCTCTTCAGCTGCTGGATCTGTGTGGCTAGTGTCTTGAAGGACAGTATTTCTCGCAGTTTTAATCAGTGCACGGGCAGGACTGAAAAGTTTGGAATGATGACGACTCAACAACAGAATTCTCCCCCCCATGAACCATTGACCTTGCCGTTGGTGGGGAGGCTTGCGTGCCTCAACGATACAGATAGCCGTACCGTAGGTGCAACCACAGTGGAAGGGTATCTGTTGAGAGGCCAGACAAACGTGTGGTTCCTGAAGAGGGGCAGCAGCCTTTTCAGTATTTGCAGGGGCAACAGTCTGGATGACTGACTGATCTGGCCCTGTAACACTAACCAAAACAGCCTTGCTGTTGTGGTACTGCAAACAGCTGAAAGCAAGGGGAAACTACAGCCGTAATTTTTCCCGAGGGCATGCATCTTTACTGTATGGTTAAATGATGATGGCGTCCTCTTGGGTAAAATATTCCGGAGGTAAAATAGTCCCCCATTCGGATCTCCGGGCGGGGACTACTCAAGAGGACGTCGTTATCAGGAGAAAGAAAACTAGCGTTCTATGGGTCAGAGCGTGGAATGTCAGATCCCTTAATCGGGCAGGTAGATTAGAAAATTTAAAAAAGGAAATGGATAGGTTAAAGATAGATATAGTGGGAATTAGTGAAGTTCGGTGGCAGGAGGAGCAAGACTTTTGGTCAGGTGAATACAGGGTTATAAATACAAAATCAAATAGGGGTAGCCGGCCGAAGTGGCCGTGCGGTTAAAAGCGCTGCAGTCTGGAACCGCAAGACCGCTACGGTTGCAGGTTCGAATCCTGCCTCGGGCATGGATGTTTGTGATGTCCTTAGTTTCGTTAGGTTTAACTAGTTCTAAGTTCTAGGGGACTAATGACCTCAGCAGTTGAGTCCCATAGTGCTCAGAGCCATTTGAACCATTTTTTAAATAGTGGTAATGCAGGAGTAGGTTTAATAATGAATAAAAAAAATAGGAGTGCGGGTAAGCTACTACACACAGCATAGTGAACGCATTATTGTGGCCAAGATAGACACGAAGCCCAAATCTACTACAGTAGTACAAATTTATATGCCAACCAGCTCTGCAGATGATGAAGAAACTGATGAAATGTATGATGAGATAAAAGAAATTATTCAGGTAGTGAAGGGAGACGAAAATTTAATAGTCATGGGTGACTGGAATTCGACAGTAGGAAAAGGAAGAGAAGGAAACGTAGTAGGTGAATATGGATTGGGGTAAGAAATGAAAGAGAAAGCCGCCTGGTAAAACTTTGCGCAGAGCATAACTTAACCATAGCTATCACTTGATTCAAGATTCATGAAAGAAGGTTGTATACATGGAAGAACCCTGGAGATACTAAAAGGTTTCAGATAGATTATATAATAGTAAGACAGAGATTTAGGAACCAGATGTTAAATTGTAAGACATTTCCAGGGGCAGATATGGACTCTGACCACAATCTATTGGTTATGAACTGTAGACTAAAACTGAAGAAACTGCAAAAAGGTGGGAATTTAAGGAGATGGGACCTGACAAAACTCTACCATCTGGTGGGCAAAATTTATGAGACAGGAGAAATTCCCTCAGACTTCAAGAAGAATATAATAATTCCAATCCCAAAGAAACCAGGTGATCACAGATGTGAAAATTGCCGAACTATCAGTTTAATAAGTCACAGCTGCAAAATACTAACGCGAATTCCTTACAGACGAATGGAAAAACTGGTAGAAGCCGACCTCGGGGAAGATCAGTTTGGATTCCATAGAAATGTTGGAACACGTGAGGAAATACTGACTCTACGATGTTTCTTAGAAGAAAGATTAAGGAAAGGCAAACCTACTTTTCTCGCATTTGTTGACTTAGAGAAAGCTTTTGACAATGTTGACTGGAATACTCTCTTTCAAATTCTGGAGGTAGCAGGGGTAAAATACAAGGAGCGAAAGACTATTTGCAATTTGTACAGAAATCAGATGGCTGTTATAAGAGTCGAGCGACATGAAAGGGAAGCAGTGGTTGGGTAGGGAGTGAGACAGGCTTGTAGCCTCTCCCCGATGCTATTCGATCTGTATATTGAGCAAACGGTAAAGAAAACAAAAGAAAAGTTTGGAGTAGGTATTAAAATCCATGGAGAAGAAATAAAAACTTTGAGGTTCGCCGATGTCATTGTAATTCTGTCAGAGACAGCAAAGGACTTGGAAGAGCAGTCGAACGGAATGGATAGTGTCTTGAAAGGAGGCTATAAGATGAAATCAACTAAATCAAAACGAGGATAATGGAATGTAGTCGAATTAAGTCGGGTGATGTTGAGGGAATTAGATTAGGAAATGAGACACTTAAAGTAGTAGAGAAGTTTTGCTATTTGGGGAGCAAAATAACTGATGATGGTCGATGTAGAGGGGATATAAAATGTAGACTAGCAATGGCAAGGAAAGTGTTTCTGAAGAAGAGAAATTTGTTAACATCGAGTATTTATTTAAGTGTCAGGAAGTCGTTTCTGAAAGTATTTGTATGGAGTGTAGCCATGTATGGAAGTGAAACATGGACGATAAATAGTTTAGACAAGAAGAGAATAGAAGCTTTCGAAATGTGGTGCTACAGAAGAATGCTGAAGATTAGATGGGTAGATCACATAACTATGATGAGGTATTGAATAGAATTGGGGAGAAGAGGAGTTTGTGGCACAACTTGACAAGAAGAAGGGATCGGTTGGTAGGACATGTTCTGAGGCATCAAGGGATCACCAATTTAGTACTGGAGGGTAGCGTGGAGGGTAAAAATCGTAGAGGGAGACCAAGAGATGAATACACTAAGCAGATTCAGAAGGATGTAGGCTGCAGTAGGTACTGGGAGATGAAGAAGCTTGCACAGGATAGAGTAGCATGGAGAGCTGCATCAAACCAGTCTCAGGACTGAAGACCACAACAACAACAACAACAAACATTTCGAAATTTTTTTATCTTTTCACTTCAGACTTATGCACGATGCTTTAATAAATATTCATATGGACATATGATATATACTCTAAATAAATATGATACATAAGTATGCGTGTGGTATATTTGAAGCAAATTGGTAACTTACTTTCAAAGATTTCTGGTACCAACGTTAAACTATGATTTGTCTTCATGTAGTGTAGAGGTATAAATTATATTTATATTCACATATAGTATATATCTAAAAAATAAGTAGTTTATGTCTTTCCGAGCAATTATTAGACTATCATGTAAAAATCTGAAGTTAACTGATAAACAACTTTCAGAGAATTTTGCTACAAACCTTCCCGTTTTATATAGTTTATACAATACGCATTAAAAAATGTGAACCCTCTGTTCTCTTGGATGTTTATTAGAGTATCGTGAAAATTTTTTAAGTAAATCGGTCAAGAACGTTTCGAGATTTTTGGTGACAACATTAAACCACAACTCGTCTTTCTATAGTGTTGTAGAAGTGAAGATGATGAATGCAATCAGCAAGAATTATTACACGACAACATTTGCCGTGATAGGCAACGATTTCTCCCAGTACTTCTAGTGTCATTATGCATGTGACACCCAACAATGTATAGAAAAGCTATAATATCAGCATCACATACACTTGAGTGATGTAAAAAACTGACCTTCTCAAGATGACTGAATAAAAGCCGTGAAGGACATAGTGAAATGAATAATCCGTAGTACTGACGTGATGTGTGCTTTATGTTTCATACGAACATAGGATTTAGGGGCCGTTGTTCATGCTTTTAATAATTCGTTGGTACTGGTACAGTGTCATTCATGTTGATGCTCTCATGTGACATTTCGACCTACTTGCCGAGGCTTTCTTCCGAGAATTGGCTACTGAAAGCATGTTCCCGGTTCCCAGAAATGTCCCTCCGCAGGAATGCCGAAACGTCAAATCAGAAGATCGAGCAAGAACGTCGCGGTAACACGAGGACTTTTAACGACATGTGTAGCATTAGTTATTCAGTTTGTCCAAGTCACTCCATTAAGTGAAGAAACAATGCGAATGTTATCAAAACAAAAGGAATATTAAATATCAAGTGTTTAGTGTATATAAGACATTCCTAAAAATTCTAATCTGGTGAGATGGCTGCATGACGTACAAGCTGAATATTAAAAAAACATTGTTCTACAGATTACTTTCTCGTATGTTGCCCTCATTGTGCCTTACTTTGCACTATAGGGTTGCATGTGAAGATACTGAGCACAAATCGTCTTGTAACTCTACAGTGTCCACACACTAAACGTAATATCATGCAAGTGAAAACAAGTTGAACAGAAAACGAAAAAAATGGCAACACTCACTCAGTGTGACGATCTGCAGGCTCATATCCGGGAACATCAATAGTGATGTTGTCAGCACTTGCCATAGATTCTTTAAATATGACCTGAAATGCTGAAACAGAAGGGAATATGTGGGAGAACATTCTACATGTAGTATACCTAAGTACGTTCGTGACGTTAAGTTATCCGTGAAATTTTTAGCCAGGCAGTAACTATATCATCTGCAGGTTTCTATCAAAAATTACGTAATTATGTCGTTCAAGTTATTTCTGTTAGGAAATAAAGTGCTGTTCCTTATGTAAAACACTCCTCAAATTACGCACACAGCTATAACAACAATTCAGAGCAGGAAATGTTAATGTCAATACAATAATCCGTTCAAAAATATTCATTACCAAATTCATAATGAAGCACATAATTCTAAGTGAATAATTAGCGGCTTACAGTGAAGTTGTATCTACCTGAATAGTACACATTCGCATTGTCCTTCCGCTCAGTAAATTCTTAAACTAGCGGTATGTTCAAGCACTTGCTGCTGCGTTTAGTTGCAATTATAAAACTACAACAGCAAAGGTTTAACTATTACTTCTGAAACTATCTCTAACTTTAGTCATAGTTTGAACTTTACAATTTCAGAATTATGAAAGTCAGCACTGAAGTCTGAAACAGCAGCAGTTCGACGTACTGCAATTTATGGTGGAGCATTCTCTATAGTTACTACTTCTCTCGTTGCCGTCAAGTAAAAGCAGACCAATAGGAGAATGCAAGAGAAGCAAAGGGAAGCGATGTGATGCAAGTTTCAGGGAAAGATTACATCATTTCAAATTACGTGGAATATTGTGGTATGTATATTTTCAACAAACAGAAAAAGCTAATCTGGGAAAAGAATGACTGCAGGGAAGACTGTGATTGGTGGGTTACGTCTGGGGAGATGTGGCTACCAAACTAGTTTATGTTCACCATCCGCAAGAACATCCGATTGAAGGCCGTGGTTATAGACGACCTGAATTCTAACATCAAGACACCTAAATCCGTAGGAAGCGTTAGATCGAAAGAAATGGCATGCATTGACCCAAAAAGAGGACACCGCTCCAACGAGACGGCGCTTCTTCCCTCCTTCATTATATGTATGGTAGACACGACATCGGTCGATAAATTATGCGTTTACACCTGCCATTCTAAAGCAGCCGAGTAATGTCCTTGGTAAACGCCGATATTTCCACGGATGAACATTGGGTAATTTTCTGGGAAGAAAGTGAAGGGGTTTTCGGCTGCGTAACGTAAGTGGTTGTCAAGGAAGTTATCCCATTGCATCCCCGTTAAGTTACTTGAACAAGCGATAGCATAGTAGCAGTTAAGAAAATGAAACAGAATGTATATTCCAGAATGAAATTTTCACTCTACAGCGGAGTGTGTCCCGATACGAAACTTCCTAACAGATTAAAACTATGTGCCGAACCGAGACCCGAACTCAGGCCTTAGACTTTCGCGCGCAAGGGCTCTACCAAATTTCTGTTGATCCTCTCACTCAGTTTTTTTTTACTACAGAGGACAGCTAAGCCTTTAACCGAACATGCTGAGCTACCGTGCCGGCGTCAGTTGAGCTATCCAAGCACGAATCACGACCCTTCCTCACAACCTTACTTCCGCCAGTACCTCGTCTCCTACCTTCCAAACTTCACAGAAAGTCTCCTGCGAAACTTGCGGAACTAGCAATCCTTGAAGAAAAGATATTGCGGAGACATGGCTTTGCCACAGCCTGGGAGGATGTTCCCAGAATGAAATTTTCACTCTCCAGTGGCGTATGCGCTAATATGAAACTTCCTGACACACAGTTTCAATCTGCCAGGAAGTGTCAGAATGTATATTCTTTGGTCATTTTAAAATATCTAGCTGCAACTTCGCATTTGTTTTTTGGCATTGAAGTTAGAAAGCAACGTAGAAAACTTCCACTGTCCACTCGGGCACTCTCATAGTGCTACAAAACTCTGATTGGTTATTTGTAACATTTATAGTTTGTTGCCTGACCTGGAACAGAATCAAATTTGCTTGCATGAATCATCCACTGAATTATGAAGAAACGCCACCAGCTCAAAAATCAAACATTGAAACATAGTTTACTCACTTAAATATGTTTTCTTCCTACGATTCTGCCAGTGGTGGTAATTTTATAATGATGTGATGGCTAATAATTTTAGATTCTTTTCGTCCTGTGGTGTTCCAAGAACAACTGCGATCACATTGTCATTATTCTTTGGGTAACGGCGTCCTCATAATTTTATCTAAGAAGAACAAGATGCTGAAATTCTTTTTTCCAATGTAATTGGTTCTGTCGGATCGGAGACGCGTCATGTTAAGCGACGGATGGCTTCGACGAGACACAGAAAATTATTTATATCTCAGAGAACTGATGGTCACCATCTGAATAATTTTAGGTAGACTGCTTTGATATTTCATTATTACATTCAAATATTTTATTTTTGTATTATATAAATAATCATGAATGTGATATTTTTCTTGACGACCTGAAGTTACATCGTAACATAATGAAGTGTGTTACTTACGCAAGAAACTGGTCAGTTACTTAAGAAATGAAGCAGTAGAATATTTGCTACTATACTTTTATTCGTAATATTAGTCTGAGACTGAGAATTAGAAATGAGGACAAAGAAATGTCTGAACATTTGCAAAACCATTGACGTATATCAGCCAAAATTAGCAGTCAAAAAGTGCCTTTGACTAATATCATTCGCGGGGCAGAAAACTTGAAAAGCGCACTTACAAGAAATCTATCGAAAAATGGTTGGGTGCACTAGTTCCTCTATGCTCTGAAGCACAGAGTACAGGAAATCATTTTAATTTGGTAACGTGCTGTGACAATTTTATCAATACATGCTAAGTTGAAGTAAGAATCAACGAACTAGAATCTTGCCGAAAATGTGAAGAAGAAACTCAGTAACCTTTAATGAAGAAACCACCGGACGTCGTTATACAAAACGCTTCAGCGACCATCACTTACGAAATAAATAAGGGTTTGGTGAAAATTAACTAGCTTTAGTAAAATTACACTTACCTAAAACACGTAGGAAAACAGTGAGGCAGTCCATCTTTCTTGCGAGACACGAAAAATGGTTATACGTTTACTCCAACCACAGGGTAACGTCTGCAGTGTTCAAAGAAGAATAAGGCAAATCGCTGCTGTGTCTTCCGTTTGGGAACTGAGACGCTTCTACACTGGCGGGCGAGTCCCACGGTGTGAGTCATGCCTGATGGCTGTCGGAGCTCATACTGTCGACAGTGACGTCACGTACATCGTTTGACTGGTATTGTCCAGCCACCTAAGGGAGCTGTCTTGCGTGTTATCTCGACAACTAAGTGAAAGAAATTCCACCCAACTGACAACAGAATGATGCATTTTTCACTGTGTTAATCTCCGTTTAGAAATAAATTTGATAAAATGTTGTTATTCGTCATACTCGTACGAATGTTTAAATTACATATGCGTTCAAAAGTTATGTTGTACCAGGTTTGACCATACGTTGCTCCAGAAGTGTTCCATGTCTGTTATGTTTGGTGGATTGTCTATTTTAATGTGTGTGTTATCTATTGGCGGGACTAGGTACTGCTAGATGCACTTCTGCCTTGAGATGGGATGAGGAATCGCGTGCCAACCGCATATTGCGGCGTTCTTTCTTCTCCCTATATGTACATGCAACACTAACGGTATGAAGTAAAGAAGCTCGTCTTGCCACATTCACGGGTACCGCGCTCGCGCTCGCCCATCGTTGTTAAAGCTGTTGGCATAGAGGTGTCGGGGGAACTGCTGGCTGACAGAACCCATGGGCAAGTAGCGTGGGTACTCACGGGCGCCTGTGCCTTCAATAGCACATTTTCCCGCCTTTGATCTTAAGAGTTGGCAGATTTACCTTTACTTAGCTACTATTCGTGAAATTACCACAACATGAAATGAGAATTTCAGTATTGCCATAGAAACTGTGCACTCAGTGTGCGTAATGTAATATATGTGCTGTGAGATATACTAACAGGCACGCAACCTCTTTAGTACATTAGCTCGACTAGTAAGCTGTTTTGAATGAACGATGCTTTTCTCGACTAACTGCAAAAGTTCAACTGGACACGATTACAACTCATTAACAGAGAAAAACACAGCATGACAAAGGAATTGAAATATCAAGGAAGGCGAAATATGGCATCGAAAGAGAATAGCGACACACCATTTGCGGTTCGTAGACTAACAATTGAAACAGACTAGACCCAGGGTTCAGTTAAGGCCACTGCTTAAAATCTGAATAAAAATTATCAGCAATATCCGTTGATGGCTTCCGTTATAATGAACAGCACATTTGTGATCATGGCCTTGTCGACGATAGTGGAGGAGGGAACAGACTTTTAGTACAATCTCTTTCCCTAATGATGGGAAACTTCCCTTAAAAGGTAGAAGAAACAGCTATGGTCAACGATATGAGGATGCAGAAGAAAATGTGAACCACTACATGAAAGACATAGTAAATAATCACAGGACATGCAGCCTGTAACTGAAAACGGGTCATCATCATTATCTTTCCACTGGAAAAACATTACAGAATGGACTCCCTTATAGTTCTCTGAGAGGGGACTTCGAAACGGGAGGTAACCATGAGGGAAGACTGGCTAACCAACAAAACAGTAATAATTCAGGAGTTGCAGTGTGGAATGTCAGAATTCTGAATGTCGTAGGGAAGTTGGAAAATTAGAAAAGCGAAATGTAAAGACTGAATCTAGAGACGTTAGGTGTCAGTGATGTGTGCTGGAAAGAAAATAAGTTTTTTGGTCAGACGAATACAGCACAATCGCAAATGGTTCAAATGGCTCTGAGCACTATGGGACTTAACTGCTGTGGTCATCAGTCCCCTAGAACTTAGAACAACTTAAACCTAACTAACCTAAGGACGTCACATACATCCATGCCCAAGGCAGGATTCGAACCTGCTACCGTATCGGTCACGTGGTTCCAGACTGTAACGCCTAGAACCGAACGGCCAATAGGGCAGGCACACAATCGCAAACCAGAAGAAAATGAATAGTACGGTAGTACAGGGAATGAGTTACAACGAAAAGTTCAGTCATGCGATTGCACTCACCCGAATCGATAGAAAACAACTGCCAACAACAAAAGCCATCTTCACCCGCAGATGTCACAAGCAGGAAACGAAGACATCTAGAAGTTATATGAGAATATGTAACAAGCAGAAGACAAAGACATCTATAAGTTATATGAGAATATGTAACAGATAATTCTGCATGTAAAAGGAGAGATAATCAGGGTTGATTGGAACGTGGTAGTAGAGGAAAGAATGAGTTACAGGAGAATATGGGCTTCGTAGTACGAGAGGGAGAGGTAAAACGTAAATTGATTTCTGCAACAAGTTTCAGTTAATGATACGAACACACTGATGAAATAGTCTTGCGTGATCTGGTCAATGTTGGCGGTGTCTTGTCGCAACGTTTCGATGAGTTTCGTACTCATCATGTTCAAGCAGTGTGTCTATGAGCAAATAGATGGTGTTTCCATGGAATATCTGTTATCTCCAGGTATCGTCAACTTTTTTTGACATGGAGCACTTTTAAGATGTAGCACCGAACACTGTGCACCTTAAACCAAAGGTGCTCTACAGGTACTTAGATTTGGAAATTTGTGATAAGATCCTATGGGCCAAACTCCTAGGGTCATCGGTTCCTAAACTTACACACTATTTAATCTAACTTAAACTAACTTATGCCAAGGACAACACACATACCCATGCCTGAGGGAGATCTCGAACCTCCGACGGAGGGAGAGGCGTGAACCTTGACAAGGAGCCCTAGGCCGCGAGGCTACCCCGTGCATCGGTACCTAGGTGACTCTTTTGTAGAGTGGCCGCATGGCAAGGAAAACCCGCAAGAGTTCCTACCTCACCTAAATGCCATATATAACTGCATCAAGATCACCGTGGACCTATAAGAGAATAGATGCCTACCCTTCTTGGACATTCTGATTATGACAAATCCGAACGGTACGTTGAGACACTCGGTCTAAAACAAGAGGACGCACATAGACCTATCCTTTAATGGTGTGTGTTGCCACCATCCAGCGCAACGTAACTCGGTAGTAAACACCACAGTACAAAGAGTCATGTCTATCAGCAACAGAAAGAGCTTGCCGCAGAAGTTACTCCATCTGCCGGAAACATTCCATAAAAACAGGTACAAAGAGGCACAAATACGACATGCCTTACAAACAGATAAAATGTGGGAGGACAAGCCAGAAGAAGACGAAGTAAAACGTGTGGCTTTCTGCTGGGCCACCAAGAACCAAGACCGCAAGTATATTAAGACAACACCGAATAACGACAGTTTTCCGTGCAACGCAGGAAGCTGAGGACATTGTTGACGCGACCAAAGATCGTACAGGCCTGCAGTATGAATGTGGGTTGCGGCACATCGGGGAGATACACCAATGTATCTTACAGTGCCGTATAGCAATGTGTCTCACACAACATCATGAACGTACGTCTAGGGCAGACAGACGAGGCCGTGGTAGTAGACAATAGCATCGACGAAGGACGCACCTTCGAATTTGAGAAAGACGAAGTAACTATGCAGCACCAACTGTTTCTGGGAATCGGTTGTCAAAGAGGCCGTGGAAAGAAGTTGCACCTCAATCTAGTAAAGCGTGATAACGTGTTTTAGCTTAACCCAGCGTGGCATTCCCCAATGGAGAGAATAACACTCCGTTCTGAAGGTGGCGGCGTCCCCATGCAGACTGGGCAGCAACCAGGACTCGAGGCCCGTGCGGGGCCAAGCCGCGACCCCACCACCTGTAGCGTCGCGTTCCCCCACCACTGACGCGGCATCCCCTTCCGGAGGAGCGTGGTTCAGCCCACTGCACAAGTGGACACAGGGCGACGACTATATAGATAGTTGGAACACAGCATCCCGACTATTCGGGTGAAGATGTTGGATACCAAACTGATCGAAAGTTTGCGACGAGACGACGCTACCACTCGGCTGTTCACCCGATAATATTTCGTCATTGGAATACGCGGAGAAAGCCGGCAATCATAAATACAAATACGCCGTTCAAAAATCACAACAGGAGGATTCGGCGCACTCTGGCCTGCCCTGAGGAAGGAATAACACCTGGACACGTGCTCCCGGAGACAGTGAGACTTGCTGCATTCTCACATTCATTTGACAGATAGCACACTTGTCAGTGCTTTCGAGGTTCCTGTCCGTCTCAGACATTGCTAATATGTTTTGAAATAAATGGATGATAGTGGCTTCAGAGCTCCCTATTCCGAGGAATTTTCCATTATTTTGATCTGGAAATTTCTGAGATGAGTCTCTGAAGGCCAACCTTCTTTCACCAAAACGTAATGTCACATGAATTAACACGAGACATCCCATGTCAGTTGGCTCTTCTATGGACGAATAAAAGAACATTACCCATTTACCTCTGTACATCAGCATACCCATAGTACCTCTTTCATGGCATACCATTTCATCGCTTTAACTACTCTTCCAGGACAACTATATACAACTAGACATATTTTATTTTTAATTTACTCTTGAATGTAAAATTTTAACACTATATTTCGTGTAAAACCGTCTTGTGATGGAATTGGAACTGCCTTATCATTTAATATTATTGCACATCCTACCAAATTCTTATGGCATTTAACAGCTGTTGCCGTTTGCGTTTGTTGGAGAAATGTTTTGGTAGGATTTCAACAAAATTTAAAGGAAGCGCATTTTCGACCCCATCACAATATTGTGCATTCAACACTAAACATGAAATTAAACTGAATTGAATGTATTTGGCCTGCACGAATAATATAAGTCAAGAAATGAAGTGGAAAGAAAGAGCATATTGCCTATAGTGGTGCTGGAACTATGTTCTTTTATTCATTACATGATATAGAACTTATTTTACAATTGGAGTGTGATATTTGCCAATTGAATATCTTGGCACAACCGAAACCGGCAGGGCCTTAGGTTCCATGGGTTGTACGTCTCTCAGCCGCTCGTCAGGACTGCTTATACACCAGTAACAAAATCAGCCTCGGAACTTCTTGAACGGAAAGTGAAAATAAATCTGATTCACCTTGAGAGCCCAACCGCTCGTCTTCTGGCCGCTTTCTATTGAGCGTAATCACATTGTTCCTAGTTCCGTGAAATTGAAGCTGAATTGCATAACTTGTTCACTTAACGTATAGATTGCACTATTACTCCACACACAACTGCGCGTACCACCAAATAATTACTTTTTACCACTCAAATAAACCTTTCACCTTCACATCCCGCTGCATGCCTCTAGAGCGACTGAGATATCTATTACTCTCTTTTCGTGGTAATGTCTGAAGATGAAGCGCCAAACTTCTTCAAACTGCGGACTATCGATATCTAGAACAATAGGAAGCTTACAGACAGTGCAGGGAGAATACCTAGAGTCTTACATAAAGACTACTTGCAGCGATGAGGGTACATGCGGCAACGAACAAGGTGACGAGTGACTCTGCAGGCAATACTCCACTGTCCATGTTACACATGGTGCCATGTAACGTCCTTCAGGCATTCACCGAACCGAATACCTTCCATGAGCTTCCCACATGGTATAGCATGACTCATCACTCCAAGTCATTCGTTTCCAGTCAACCGACGTGCAGTGACAGTAGTATTGGTGGCGATAGCTACACAGACGAAGGCGAGCTGATGTGGAATAGAGATCAAAAGCATCTGGACAACTATATCTAGAGTTAATATGGGGAGTGCCCACGCTTTGCTCTTACGGTGGTTGAACTCCGCTGGGGACACCGTCATTGTCAGCTCATTTCTCCTCAAGAACCTAAATCATTGTAGGTAGTATATAGGTCTCCGGCGTATGGAGTGAAGTCGACGTTATAACTCATCTCGAAGATTTCCCTTTGTCTTCAGATTATGAATCTGGGTCTACTTGTCCATTTCAGGAATGTTATTATCCACTATCGATTGATTTGCAGATGCTGTTTTATCACAGTGTGCATTATCATTCTGACACAAAAAATTATTGCCGTCGAACTGTTACTCTACTGTAAGAAAATAAAAATGCGGTAAAATATGCTCATACAGTTCTGCATTTAGAGTTATCTTATGAGCAATAAGGGGACCACACAATAAACTCGATAAATACGTCCATACAGTATCACAGCCTCCTCCATAATTCACTGCTGGCACTACACATGATACAGTGTCACATCCTCCAGCTGTTATCCAAACCCAAATCCTGCCACAGGACTGCAACATGGTATAGTGTGATACATCACTCCAAGCGACTCGTTTCCAGTTAACCGCTGTCCACTGACATCGCTTTATACATCACCTCAAGCGTCATTTAGCATTGACTACTTAAAAATGTGGCTTTTGAGGAGATAGTCGACCATTGTAATCCATTCTTCTTAGCTGCTTACATACTTTGGAACTCACGCGTGATTCCTTCTGCTGATACCATGTGATTTTTTTACATCCATCTTTCGCAACGCTCGATAGTCTCTTCCCGTTTGTACATGATATCTGCCAGGTCTTAGTTTGGCTGTGATTGTTACTCCACATTTACACTTTACAATCAGATCACCAACAGTCAACTTTGGCAGCTTTAGGAGGGTATAAATGTCCCTAACGGGTATGTTACTCAGGTAATATCTAACGAATAGCCCACATTCGAAGTTACTGAGCTCTCCTGACCGACACATTCTCCTGTTCCTGCTTCGGTACTGACAACACAGTACCCTACACAGTCCTTTAAATTGGGGGAACCGCCCCTCGGAACATCTACTGATCAATTCCGCATTAAAAAGGAGTGTACTGATGCTCTTGATCAGGTAGTGTGTATTTACGAGTAATGTGTACTTAAACTGGCTACGTAGTATACTAGAATTGATAATTCTATGGCTTGTGAAAACTGAATCTTAGACGTGAAACAGTACTACTTCTGCGTTATCCAGAGCGCAGAAAACACACATGGGGAATCTTAACTAATTTGGAAAAGTAAAACTTCAAATAGGGTTTTAATTGTATGTGTCTGATGATAGTCACAGGAGGATAACGAGAGAAGTGCTCATTAGGCAGCAATATTGGAGTGTAAGATAGATATAGACGTAATGTCAGCATGCTCTATCCTGTGGCGTAGATGATAAATAAAACAATGTATATTCGAGTGAGTGGCTCAGAAAATTGCTGATGAGCTACGCCTCGGATGGCAGGTAGTAGTAGATCAGGTGATAACAGCTCAAGACCGCTACGCTCAGTGACTTTAAGAGGTACACTCTTCTACACGGCACCAGTGATGGCAGTCTATAAACATAAACCATTTCCTATTTTTTCTTCTTATTACATTAATTGTTATTTCTAATAATTCCTGATTACTCTCTACGAACACTAGAAAACAAATTATCTTAACTCCAAGATTTTGTGCAAATTAATATTGTGAAATCACAAAATGTCCTAACCACTAGACGTCAGGTCAAATTTAAGTGACAGAAAATAAATAAATGTCATCTGGAAATCCTCACGGAAGAGCTGGACGGAGTCGTATTCGTGATTTGTTGCGCAAGCCACAGTCCTCTCTTACGGAAATAATGCGTACTATTGATGTATTTATTTGTGGAGTGACAGATGTCACATACATAGAATGCTGTGCGCAGAATTCTAGTGAAATTCACTCACAATTACGAGTGGATCAATAGCACAGTATATAATTACTGCCCACTATTCGGCATTTCTGTAGCCTAACTTCAGAATTTATACTTTCATTTTACAGAACGGTGGATAGTGTCACCATTATTCGTCGATTCTTCTGTTGATCGAATCACATGCAAGGCCATCTATTATTAGACCGTTTAAGCTTATTAGTTCATGGCGTCTAACCCCTACTTTTTTCCTATGATAAACGTAATGAAGAATGACTCAGCATTATCATTTAAATTTTTGCAAAGAGCCGCTGTGATCAATATATTGTTTCAGTGAGTAAACTCAGGATTTTGTTGGGTAATATGTGTTCTCACATGCAGATCGAACACTCCGTACAGAACTATAAATATTTCTGAAGAGAAACAGAGTTGCCGGAAGGTCCGGTGCTGCCTGCGATAAGACAACAGGAATCAGTCAGGAACGGTGACACACACATATCAGAACGGATTTCGTACGTTCAAATACAATCCGCAAACGGTGACGATGACTTTCCCTTTCACACAAAGGTTTCCATCCAACGAGTGCAAGTACATGTTGATTTGACATTATAAATACAGGCCTTCTGGTCGAATCTGATAAACAAACTTTACTCTCTTATCAAGAGATACAGGACGTCCCAGAAGGAATGGCCAATGCTCAGGAACTAGAGAAGAGTGATCATTCAAGGCAAAAAGTCTAGTAATCATGGATTCTGAAATGCATACCTAAAAGCTATGTGCAATTTTTCATCCTCGATAATGGTATGAATTTCAGAGGGCACGTTTAATAGGCATTTTTGCTTCAAGTGATCGTTCCTGTCATATACCTGATTTCTGACGATTCCTCCTGGGGCAATCTGTAGCCTATACGAAATTCTAAACCACAGAATAATAATTAAGTAATAGGATATCCTAAACCACTTACGTGAATTTACGAAACCTTGAGGCATTAGGTATTTATTCTACCGACATACTTTGCAAAGGATGGAAAACAACCTAACAGATGGACGTTTTGAGTTAATATATGGTTCAAATGGCTCTGAGCATTTTGGGACTTAACGTCTGAGGTCTTCAGTCCCCTAGTACTTAGAACTACTTAAGATTAACTAACCTACGGACATCACACACATCCATGCCCGAGGCAGGATTCGAACCTGCGACCGTAGCGATCACGCGGTTCCGGGCTGTAGCGCCTAGAACCGCTGAACCACTCCGGCCGGTCAGTTAAGACATGAAACGGGCCTACATATCCTCTATTGGTAACATCTTATCACTTACAAAAACTTTAAAATAGCATATTTTAAATAGATGCCATCTATTTCCATTGATCCCCATAAACATAAAAGTTTGCCAGTAGAGTTTTACACTGAGGTGGCAATAGTCATGGGTTAGCGATATGCACATATACAGATGGTGGTAGTATCGCGCACACAAGGTACAAAAGGGCAGTGCATCGGCGGGACTGTCCTTTGTACTTAGGTGATTCATCGTAAGACTAATGAGCTCAGCAGTTGAGTCCCATAGTGCTCAGAGCCATTTGATTCATCGTAAAAGGTGTCCGACGTGGTTATGACCGCAAGACAGTAATTACCAGACTCTGAACGCGGAATGGTAGTCGGAGGTAGACGAATGGGATTTTCCATTTCGGAAATCGTTAGGGAACTCAATATTCCGACATATAAAGTGTCAAGAGTGCGCCAAGAATACCAAATTTCAGGCATTACCACTCACTACCGACAACACAGTGGCCGACAACCTTCACTTCACAATCGAGAGCAGCGTTATTTGCGTAGAGTTCTCAGTGCTAACAGACAACCAACACTGCGTGAAATAACTGCAGAAATCAATGTGGGACGTATTACGAAGGTATCCGTCAGGACAGTACGGAGTAAATGTGCTATGCCAACAGACGACCGACGTGAGTGCCTTTGCTAACAGCACGACATCGCCTGCAGGGTCTTTCTTGTGCTCGTGAGCTATCAGTTTCAACTGGAAAACTGTGGCCTGGTCGGATGAGTCCCGGTTTCAGCTGGTAAGAGTTGATGGTAGGGTTCGAGTGTGGCGCACGCCCCACGAAGCCATGGAACCAAGTTATCGACAAGTCACTGTGCAAGCTGGTGGTGGCTTCATAATGGTGTGAGCTGTGTTTACACAGAATAGACTCCGCTCTCTGGTCCGGCTGATCCTATCATTGACTGGAAATGGTTATGTTCGTCTACTTGGAGACCATTTGCTTTCATGGACTTCATGTTTCTAAATAACGATGTGATTTGGACACAATCTCACGTGACTGATTTGAAGAATATTCTGGAAAATTCGATCAAATGCTTTGGTCACCCAGATATCCCGACATGGGCCCCGTCAAACATTTATGTGGCGTAATCGAGAGGACCGTTCGTACCCAACACCATGCATCGGCATCACTTTTGCAATTATGGACGGATATAGTGGCAGCATGGTTCAATATTTCTGCTGGGGACTTCCAACGACATGTTCAGTCCATGTCACGTCAAGCTGCTGTACTACACTGGGCAAAAGGAGGTCAAACACGATATTGGGAGGTTTCCTATGACTTATGTCACATCCGTCTATACTGGTTTAATTCAACAGGTATGATCTCAAACGGATTCCAGATTACCATCATGAATGTAAATTTCGATTTTGTTCTTGTCTTTCTCCAACCAAGTTGCTGGAAGTATCGCCCATACCTCTAGGTTGGACATTGCGCAATTTTGTTTCGACAAATTACATTATATCCTTTATTTTTACACAAAGTCCACGAACATACGGGGGATGGACAAAAATATGGAAATACCAAACACACAACACCTAACTTGCCTAATACGGTGTAGGAAATCCGTTGGCACACAAAAGACTTACCACCAGTTATCTCAGGTTGGAGAAATACAGGACCTGTATGGTTTTCAAGGCGACATCATACTATTCTTTTTGCAAAACAGATTTTTTTTGCAAAGAGTGGCAAGTTCAGATAACCGTGATGGATATGGATAACGATCACGCAGCCTTCTCTCCAAAGGCTCAATAATATTGAGATCTGGTGACAGTAGTGGCCAGACGCTCACACAACATTCTATTGTGGAAGGGACCTGAATAATCGAAGTGGACAAATAAACCTTGCCAGTAATGCGACCTTACAGGGTAACCATGTGGCCCACAGGATACCATGTGTTGAGTGGTACTTAAGATAGGTAAATAAAGTAGTGAAATCAATGTGAAGTGAAGTATAAATTAGAAAATTAATGAAAAAGTTTAGTTTAGAAGAATTACACTCTGGCAAACAGCGGGCAGAGCTGCAGTGGCAAAGACCGGCGATTGCAAGTCAGCACGTTCAGTAGCTTTTCAACGTGACAGAAGAGGCCATCGCCCTCTCCACATAAGCGGAAGCTGTCGATTCAGCCGTCAGGGCATCGCCCGACTGGCTCACGTGTTTCTCAATTGTCACATGTGATCAAAGGCCCTCGCCTACTTTCCAAGAGCCAATGACCGACGTTAAGAAGATTCTTCGGGAAGCTTTTCAACGTGACAGAAGAGGCAATGATCGTGAAGTCGTTCACCTCCAGTGAACTGAAGTAAATAAAAACGCGAGACGTAGTGGGGCCGAGAGTAGATTTCAGTTCCAGTACAGTGCAGTCGGTGCTGAAGACCGCCATGCAGGAAGAGACTACATCGTACACAGAAGCACCAAGTCCGCCGCTGTAATGGAATAGCAAGCAGCAGCCTCGCCGCCATAAGTTTGAAGGTATTTGAAGACTGATTTTTCGTACCCGGGTGACTTGTGAGGACGAGAAGGAGACGGCCTCACATCAGCAGTCACCTGTGAGCTGGTGATGAAGATAGGACAGCCGAAGACTGGCAGGACGGAGTCCGTTGTTCGAGTCCGGTACAATCTCCTTCCCCCGCCGCGCCGCTCCGCTGGCCGACGCACAATACACGCGGCCGCTTAGAGAAGAGAAACACTGGGACGCCACATCTAAGGTGTCACCATCCGTTTCACGACTTCGTTCTCAATAATGAAACGGGCCACCGTACGATCTGCGTCTCCAGTCAACTGGGCGAAACGGCGACACGAGATACACACCGCCAGGCGTAATCAGATGCCGCCGCTGCCCCAGCAGATGGCTTCGCAAACGACACAGCTGCCGCTCTCCCAGCCAGAATAATCCAGTAAGGAAACCATTGTACAAAACTTTCAATAAAAGTAATCTTATGTTAAAATGCTGTTTCATTCTACCTCATGCCCGAGCCAAGGAAGAACCCAACCTGCCCACATGTTGTTAAGAGAGAAAAAGTAATTTATTTGGTGTTTTTCACCCTGACATAATGCTTTAGAATCACATGCCCTTTGCAGTAATGCTCATCCAGACAACTGACTAGCATCAAAAGAGGAAACCCAGTTACACATGATATTGTTGCCCAAACCTTTACTGAACCCTCACCATGTTTCATTCTTGGGATGGAAACTCGGCCAGAAACTGGAAATAGTGTGAAACAAGACTATTTCTTCCATTTCTCCTAAGTCTGGGTATTCTTGTTTCGGCAACACATTTCCCTGTTATGGGAACTGGCGTCACATGTATTTGGTTTTGCAGTTCCCGATCGTCCTGCCTTTCCCAGCTTATTGAGCTGCCTTCGTGTTGTTTTGGTTCTGTCAGGATTCGCGAGCGCGGCATTCAGTCCTGCAGTGACTTTTGCAGATGTCGTCACGATTCACTCCAATGACCGTATGTCAGCACCACTCAACACACTCTTTCGTCGGCGTTGTTACTCAGCAGACGACTTTTTTCCCATTTTTCCTGTATGCAGTACAGATCTGCGGTATGTTGCCTCTTGAAACACGAAACACTACGGCTATCTACAAGCACCAACAACGTGCGGACTAGACTCGCATCTGCTATTATGTTAATGCTTTCATATGCCATTTTTTTCTAACCTCTGTGTATTGTCACTTGAAACTAATGAGCGGACACCATGTACCCGTCATCTCTGTGAATTAAATCTGCAATCAAAGCATTACACGTGCAACAACAGTTGCCGAAGCTGGCATTTCATCAGAAAGGAACCCAAGGAATTTTGCAGAGTGAGATAGAAGTGGCAGAAGAAATATTTGTGTTTCTGCAAGAAGAGTCAGTGAAATGTGTGTTTCGTATACGCTCGCCTGTGCGTTGAGTGCAGATGAGCGGTGCAATGATGACGATATGTGCTTAACACATGAAAGTGATACTGAAACAGGTGTCAAGCCATGTAGGTCATCATGCTTGTCGGCCAGGGAGACACAGATCAGGTCTCCAGTGAAACGTAGTAAAACACAGTCGTTGTCCATGGAGCGGGTAGTAAACCTGATTATAAACAAAAAACTAAAAACAAAATGATAGAGAGAGAAAGAATTGATTTCGAACAAATCCACAGTAATATGACCGTGTAATACAGTTCTTCGTCCATAAATATATAGATACAATGTGATTAAGACAAGATATATGCATAACGTAAGAAGTGGCAATTGACCCTGGACAACGAAAAGTGTGAGTACCTCGACATAAGCATAAAAAATTCTCTTAAATTTCGATTAACGCTAAATTTGAAGACAGTCGATTGGTATAAGTACCTAGGAACTACACCCGCCAGCAACTAAAATTGGAACCACTCTACTGAAATTGCCGTAGGGAAAATAAAAGGAAGACTGCGTGTTATTAGCAGAACCCTTGCAACATTATGACGAAATAGCGAGTGAGTGTCACATATAAAACAAACGAGTTCGGGTAGATACAAGTTTCTCGCAGCCGTCAAATCTTTTCGTGGCATTTCAGTCGCAATTTTCATTTTCTCCCTCGAATGTGAAAATATTTTTCTGTCTCTCACCTGCTTACTTAGTAATGCCGATCGTAATAAAATAAGACAAATTAGAGCTCTCGCAGAACTATGTGGATGTTTGTTTTTCGCATGTGTCTTACAGTGGATGCATTAACCTTCTGCCAAACACGTAAGTCCGAAACTGCAAAGTAATCATGCAGGTGTAGATTCCCATAATTATATCGCTAAGAATAAATTTTCAGTTGCTGTACAATGAATTGGGCGATGGAATTCAAAGTTGCATCTTCGTCCACAACACACCATATTTCGTTACTAATAGTCTACTACATCTTCCATTGCTTCATATGTCAAATCACGGATAAACCAGCAATAAAACAAAGAGCGGATGTGAGTCCACGCAACAGGATTAGTGTTTTACTTTGATAGAAAGTCAATTAGTATTGACTCCACTTAGAGAAGAGCTCGTAAAGCACACTTTTCAACCGAACGCCATCTGTTGTTACGTAACGTAAAGCTCATATTCCAACGAGCAGGTCGACTATTTGCGGAATGACGCCGCTACTGACGTTCCAGATGGGTAAATCATTCTACTTTCCTTTAGGGAAGCTGCGATGTAGATAACACATCATTTAAAACTCTGTCCCCGAACATCCTCACGTTAAAGGAGATTTATATTCTCGAATCCTTGCCGACTGCAGCAAGCTGCAATAGAAATATGCGTAGTGAAAGATCATTAGAGCGAAAGGTCCGCGGCCGCAACTGATAAGACTACAGGAATCAGCCAGAAACGGCGACAAAGGGGAACACAACAGCGGCATTGCACGTTGCACGACGCCCGCATGCGGTGAAAATGACCTTCCTTTTGTGGAAATTTCATGTCTCTGTTAAATGCAGACAATCTGATGAATACTTTCACGGCAAACACAAACGTCTTGGGTTCTTCGAGACTGCAGTTCGTATGAAAGACATTCTTGATTTAAAAGCGTATTTTCACATGTATCATGCTTTGTTGTGCTCCAGAACCTTTCCTTCTGATCTGAACTACAGTCAACTCAAGTTTCAGAGTAAAGCTATAATAAGAGTGCGTCATATTACTAACATACGCGTGCGTCGTCATTGTTCAGTTGCTAGCCCTTACACGATACTTCCACGTTACTCCTACACGGTCCCAAGACGTGTGAATGATAAATCGTGCCCAGATGTGTATCGCATCCGCGTTACCGGAACAAACGTGTGAAACAATGTGTTCCATCTCCCCGCGTCTACAACTAACAGAGCCCAATGATGATTGTCGTCATAGAGCATTATGATGAGGACGGTCAGTGGAACGATTGAGTATGTAATATTTGACGTGAAAACATCGTGTTTAGTGTCGATTTTAATTCACGGCATCGTTGCCACATTAATTACAAGTGTCAAAATGTGGTAAGTGTCCTAGATTACTATCGTTGTTTCGTCCCGCAAACGTTGTTGAAAGTGGAACACATGGTCGTCCATTAAGCACAGAAACGGTTCGTCTTCTAAAGTTATTTGCTACACTGTGACAGGGGAACACGATCAGTAACCTACCCCACCACCCGAAACGCACAGGGAAAGACAATACATTAAGGACAAAGTACTTCCATTGACACGCAGTAAGTTACATGGTACGGTGGTGAGATCACGCAGACGAGATATCGTGGCCAAGGAAACACCATCTGCGCTCCATACCATGTCCGAACATCGGTGTCGTTGTCAACAGCTTATCTCCACCCTCCTCAAGCAAGACTGACTTCATGTCTGAGGATATTCTCCAACATGTCAGATTGTCCAACATTCTGGGCGGCAACATCTCATCTGTAAAGAAGCGCCTTGATACGAAAGACGTCCACTCTGGCTTCATTTCGAGTCAAGGCAGTACAGAAAAACCTCCTTGGTTCTAAAGCATTGTTTGCTCCCCATGTCCAAGAAGGCCGAACTGGACCACTGCCTTTCTCAGCAATTGGCAAGAGATCCACTTTTTGAGGTCGGAAGGAAACTGAGGAGCAGTTATTCCGTAATATGACGTACCTGGTGTGACGAACACTCAGTCACACATGCGCACTTCACCAGTACCTATTAATAACCTGATTTAATCGTATTGAAAATGTCTGGAAGTATTTGGAATTGTGAATGAAACTTGGCAGTTCACATCCCCACAGTTTTTAGCTATTTGTTGTCTAATCATGAACGAAAGGCTACAGCTAGATATGACACACCTCAAGAAAATTATAGACTCTCTTCGTCGCTAAATCGAGAGCGCTCTCAGGACTACAGGGAACGAGAGACGTTATTCCCGTGATGTCCACTGGTGGTAAGTCGTTTTTTGTTGAGTGTGTTTGTCTAATATTATGCGAACTCCAGGACTACCTCGCATCTACTTCAAGGTTTGAAACCTTCAATCACAGATCACTTAAATCTGGTACGAAGGCTATCGCGCTGCTGGGTAAATTCCTGCTTGGTGTTGCTGTTTCTACTACTCGGAAACGAGTAACACTCAGGATATCACATCACTTCCCCAGCAACGAGCAATAAGCGACACCTTCTAATTACCTGTTTGTGAATACTTCCGTTTGGTTGGGCGAAATCTCATATGATACATGCATCAGCAACAGCATCTATGTAGCCATCACTGTGGCAACAGGCGGACATAAATTGAAAAATGAAATATTTCAGCTGAACTTACAGGATTTTTTCTTAATGAATACATCAGGAGTGAGTGTATATAACGAAGCTACGTCGTGTAGTCATCCGAAGTATTTTACAGTTTTATAAGTATTGAGTATCTCTGTAAGAAATGATGGCCAAGAACACTACATTTAGTCAGCTACTTCAAGAAAGTAAATATAAAGGCTGCCAACGGCCTTGCCGCAGTGGTAACACCGGTTCCCGTCGGAATACCGAAGTTAAGCGCTGTTGGGGTAGGCTAGCACTTGGATGGGTGACGATCCGGTCTGCTGAGCGCTGTTGGCAAGCGGGATGCACTCAGCCCTTGTAAGACAAACTGAGGAGCTACTTGATTGAGAAGTAGCGGCTCCGGTCTCAGAAACTGACATGCTGCCGGTAGAGCGATGTGCTGATCACATGCCCCTCCACATCCGCATCGAGTAACGCCTGTGGGCTGACGATGACAAGGCGGCCGGTCGCTACCTTTGGACCTTCATGGCCTGTGTGGGAGTAGTTTAGTTTCGTTTAGTTTTAAACATAAAGGCTTCCGGGATCTGTTGAAGGTACTCCAGCATGGCCTCACACACACAGAGTGGGCTGGAACGTCTGGACAACCGGTAGTGTGAACAGTCGAGCCCATCCAGGCTGGGCTGGTGAACTCCGAACGCCTCATGTAGGACTTATTTCCAGTTGGGAGACGTGGAGACGTGCAGTGCTGGGTCGAGTAGGATTGCTCGAAGTAACGCCTGGATCTCTTCAGCGAGAAGTATGATGCGTTGATAAAGAAATATCATACCTACGCCATCGGCACTATAGTCAGGTAGTTCTCAGGATCGTGTACCCTTCGAGGGTAGAGGCCAGTTCTACGGTTTGTCATTTGGAATATAGTGACGGCAGAAATTTTCACTCTGACAAAGTTCGCTTCCATGGAAGTGGTGTCGCTGTTGTCACGATTCAGTGGGCTTCCATAGACACTGAATGGTGGAAGACTTCTCATAAAAAATAACATTCGTTCTACCTGCCTGAGATGCCTTTACCACTACATCATCAATGGAGGCGAAACGCAAGTCTGTCCCCTTTACTTCATTACTAACAAACGTATAGAAATTTTATGCAATATTATCTATTCTGTACGGCATGTAAAGGAAATATATTATTTCGTAATATTCGTTTTCATCACAAACTCATGGACAACCGGTATGCAGTCATAAGCATTGATGAGTCTCTCGTGTACAAGGCGTTAAGGACGACGCATTACAACCACGTCCAGTTGACTTTGCTGCCGTAGAATCCCTTGCTGATCAGGTAATTGTGGATCTCAAGCCAATTTACCTGCGAGTCCCGAAGTATAGTCGTATGCCATTATTGACTTGGAAATCCCGAAGGGCATCTTCAGCCAACTGAATTGTTCAACTTGTTTTCTGCCCTTCACACATGTAGGCACCTTCCCTACACGAAGTTTGAGCGATGTGTGTCGTTTATGTGTAACTGATGTAACAGTTTAGATGACTGTAATGGGTGTGGAAGTGTGGTGTCATGTATGTGTTGGATGATGATGAGAGAAAGGAGAGGATGAAACCTGGTGCCGGCACATAGCCTACTTCTCTCAGGTACCACAAACTGGGCCGCCGAGCTTAATGTCCGCATCCTGCAGACGGATCGCCATCAACATTGTCTCGTACACACACTTTACAAGTCGTTTGGAATTTAATCCCTGATACTGGCGTAAATCCGGTAACCTGTTGCTTTACACCACCACCCCTTCTGTCTGAAACTAGGTGCAGGGTACTGGAAGAAGAAACGAGCGAAGGAAATCATAAAACAATCTACGGCAAATTAAGAACAATTTTAGCATGGTTCCTACAAGAATGGCAGGGTTACTGGGACACATGAACAGCAAGATGACTTGATATCTTCAAGTTCAAAGGATAGCAGCTCATTTGGTGTTATCGTGATATACGAGAGCAACTTCCACGAATATGATAACGCAAGATGAGTGGCAATCTTTAAAAGAAATGTGTGTTCTCTTTGCAGCCGGATCTTCTCACGAAATTTCAGTCAAAATCCAAATGCGAAAATAATTCTTTGGCTCTCACATCCATTGTATTAAAATAAGAGAAATCAGAGTTCGAATGAAAGATGAAATGATCGTTTTTCCCGCTACTTGTTCGAGGGTGGATCTGTAGAGAAACGACTTGAACACATTTCGATGAACGGTCTGCAATCACTTAAGTGTGAACTGCGGTGTAATAATGTAGATGTCGATGAAAATGTAAATATCTCAGGTTTCCTCCGCGCTATTGGCTAATGATGTATAGCCGGATTTTCTGACGAGCTGTTTCAAGTTATGCACAGTATTTCGAGGATCTACCCAGCCGTATTTTTCAGGTACCATGAGATTTTCTGTTGTGTGTACTAGCTGCCCCTACCCCAACCAGAAAGTGAATGTTGCACCACGATACTCGTATCATCGTATTCAGTTTTATGATTATGTTCAAGCTTGTGCTTGACGACAGTGAATTTTCTTGGCTGTTTTAATTGGGTTTGTCGCTGATGTTCCTTGAATCAGCAAAAGCTAGCTAAGCCATTAGTGGCTTCTATTCCTCAGTATCAGTCTCAGCTTCAGGTTTTCTTGATTTTGAGTTCAAAGCCCATTTAATTTCATGATCTGAGTGCCCATTCCTTAAGAAAACTATCATTTGACGATTTTTTTCTTCTTCTGTATCCATAGTCACATACAGGATGTTTAGATAGACTAAAATAATGCTTACACCTGTGTTTTTGGACGTCTAATTTACGTCAGAACTTCATTTAATTCACCGACTTGCAAATCTTCAGCATATATCTTCTCACGCTTACATACGTGACAGCTGATTTATATATCGTGATACATATTATTTGGCGGCCATCACCACGAACGGATAGGGTACTATCTAGTAATTGTTCACTTCTTACTGGTTTCTGTATTGCATAGACCGGTACGGACGAATCCCCTATGCTTTCCGTCCATACTTGTTCGTCCGTGTAGTTTGCTAGTGTAGCCGAGACTTCCTTCTGTGTGTTATCTAGTCTTCCTTCCGAGAGTTTATTGCGTCATCGGGTGTGTGCGTCCTCACTGCCGCCGTCTTCATCTAGCCGCGACCGCTGCCGTCGACGCTGCCAACTCCCTCAGTTTATCGCTCAACGATTGCCATCGCCGTCTCCACTTCCATCTGGTTGTTGCCGTCACCGCATCACCCCAGACATACCTGCTTCCCTACCTCTCACATAGGAGACGCTCACATAGTCCAAAACTCCACCATAGCTCGTCGCCTTGGCAACAGCTTCACTTCGGCAGCCACTCATCCCAATCAACGCCGCCCTTCACTGCCCGCGGATCATTCTACAACAACTATTATCTATACTTGTCTTTGTTCTGCTCCAACCGTCACCACATGGAATACATCCTCTCCATCAACCCCCTACATCTATCCTCCCTTACACTGCTCTCTGTTCCAGCTCCTCCGATATGTTGTTTTTCAGTCACTACTCATCAGCCACCACATCTATCACCGACACACACTTAACAGCCCGCAGAGTAACAGTTGCCACAGACGATATCACTTCATCAAGCCTCATCATTCCAACCAACGCATGGCGTTCTGAAGGACCTGTGAAATACTCAGGTGACCCTCAACACAACGACACGTTCCACCACCCCAAACCCACAACAATTTTCTGTCCCACATCGATAAAAACCCATGGCATCGTCAAAATTCTGATATCAGACCCACACCCACCCGAAAGAAATCGCAAACTGATCCTTATGACAACCAGCATATGGGCACCTCTCCACCCCCTGCAACACTTTCCCTACCTTCCACACCTTCACACTCCTCAACCTAGATCCGAAATTCCTCATATTCAAATTCCTCACCCTCGAAATCTACAAATATCTACCAAGTCTCCACAGCCGAGAAGTCATCTATAGAAAAGGCACTGAATCACTTACATCCTTCGACCCCTGTTTCCATAGTGAACTTCTCTCCAAAAGTCCTCACATTACCTTTGGCCACAGAGTCTCCATAACACCCCTAACCACGGTATCCCTTGCCATAAAAACCCAACTCCCCGCTATCCTCCCACTCTCACTGCAGTTATCACTGGAGTCAGCCTTGAGATCACCGATGAGAAAGAGGAGTCTGAAATAAACAACACCCAGAATTTAAAAGTTCAATAAGCACTTTGAATCAAGAATGCTCACTGTTCCACTTGCCTTATCAGTATTTTTATTGACTCACCCGCCGCCACACACCTTTTCCTTAAAGATGGAGCTCTGATATACGACCACCACTACAAGGTCGAACATTGCAAATCCCATCCCAAGTCCTACCACTGTCAAAAGTGTCTTCGCTACAATGATCACCGAATTGCAGACTGTAAAAACCGACCTACCTGTCCATCCTGCAAAGCCTTCAATTTCCTTAAACGCTGCCCTAACCTAGATTCCCCTCCAACCTGCAACAAGTGCAGTGACCTATTCCTTGAAATGTAAAGCCCAGTCTCAAACAAGCAACCGAGAAATCATAGTCCCATTCCGTCCATTGATACCCCAATTCGTTCCAACAATTCTCTTCAGCCAGCCACCACTGCTGAAGACATCATCAAATACATCTACCAAAACATTATTCCATTACAATGTGCACATACCTATCAACAAATCTCGCTTGCTGCTCGCTTTGTCTTCCATCCCTACACCCAAACAACTTACTCCCACAACCAGGTCCACTTCTTCACTCACCTCGACACCCTAGTCTAAGCTCCATCTAGTCCTCTTCCACAAACGCTACTCTAATTTCCTTATAATGACATGATAGCACTACAAAATCCTTTATCTCAACATCTGCTCCCTACCTGCCAATAAACATCTTTTAATGCATACCATGTCTAATACAATGTCCATACCTTTATCCTTAATTTAACATTCCTCGAACGCTGACACACCAACCAAACCTCTGCTCATATACTCCACTGCACAGAAAACACCCTTACCCTATCCAGAAGCCAAGTTGCAATTGGACAATGTGTGAACATCTCTGTTAGACCACAATCCTTATGCAATATTGCCACCGAACACTGTTAGGCCCCTGCGGAAAGGCAAATTACTGTGACAAGGAGGGAGGCGACCCCACCAATAGGGTTCCATCACCCTGTACACCTCCAGACCGTCCAGCCTCAATATCAACATCGTCCACCCTGGAGACAGACGTCTCACTAGGATGGTTCAGTGGAACACTATCAGACTTGCGCCCACAGGTAGCGTCAGTCACAGACAGGGGGCAACCGCAACAGACGCAATGAGATGTGGTCGGTTTCCACACTTGGATGGCGATTGGAGACGGAAGCGGGGAGAGACGTCGTGTCGTGTGGTGCGAAGGTCAGGGAGGACAGCGCATCACCAGTAACAGGGTCGTCATACCGTGCACACGTCTGATGGAGGTAGTATTTAGAAGGGATATAGCGCTGTCCCTTCCGTTTCTTCGGTGACCGTTGCTTCCTAATATGTTGTTCCCTGTCGGACGGCGGACGGCTGTCGTCTGACTTCAGAAAGGTGGACGTCGTTACAGACGCTTCACCAAGAATCATTGTGTCAGGACAGAAGGCTGGCGTCTGCTGACAGTCACAGTCCTTATCTGCTGCCTCCGGTGGCAGTGTATGAGAAGCATACAAAATGTCCTAAGAGTCGTCGAGAGGTGACGTTGCCACTGCCGGCTGATTCTGAGAGTGCACAGCAGGCAGGCCCGCTGTGGACGCGTAGGATAGTGGCACAGTGGCCGCCGCAGGGAGAGCGACATCACCGATCGGCGTCTGAATCACTCTACGACAGAGACATTCAGAATGGACAATGTCTTCCTCGCCACAACCTGAACAAGTGCGTGGCTGGGCATCATACATGACGACAATCATGCAGCTGCCAGTAACCAAGCAAAGACGTGCGTATCTCCTCGGTTCAGTTTCTATCTGACGGACGCCATTAAAGACACAGTAGGTTTCAAACATCTTCCACATTTCAGAAACTAGTCTGAAGGCATTGCCGTAAGGTTTAATGGCGGCCACCACAACGTCCGACGGTACCTCAAACGAGAATACGAAAACTCTCAACGTCTAGAGGCCAACACCAGCATGGTGAATCACGGCAGCCGTCGGAGAATCGGAACTTGAGATCGTTATCATGGAGCTGCACAAGGTTGGCGCACAGCTCATCATTCGTCAACAGTATGTATGTAGTGGTTCTAATGATGAAAAATTAATTCCGAAATCATCTTGCGGCGGAAGACGCATTTCGACCCACGTAAACCGTTCTAATTAATAGGCTTTTGGTTATTCATGACCCAAAGGGAACGATAATTTTATCGTAGCTTTGCGGTAGGATAACGGCATGATGGGCGATGAATCCCGTCACGTAGTCAAACTACAAAACAGAAGTAAAAAAACACACGCCAAGAGAGAAACGAGACGTGATCGCCTAACCACTGTCGAAAGCAGACTGCCAGCTCAGCTGCTCAAGCACGACTGACGACACTTCTTCACAGCATTCCTTCCGCCAGTACTTCATCTCCCAGCCTGTGACTACGCCATGTCTCCGCAGTATCCTTCATTCCAAGACCGCTAGTCTAGCAAGTTTCACAAGAGAACTTCTGTGAACTTTGGAAGATAGGAGATGAGGTACTGCCAGATGTAAAGCTGTAAGGATGGAACCTGAGTCGATCTTGGGTAGTTAAGCTGATATAGCACTTGGCCACGGAAAGCGGAGGTCCCGAGTTCGAGTCTTCGTCCGCACATAGTTATAATCTGCAAGGAAATTTCAAACCAGCACACACTCCGCTGCAGAGTGAAAACCTCTTTCTGAATTCTGCTAATTCTCTCTCCAAACTATAGTGGCTGTCTAACTGATGAGTACATTGCCCATATGTTAATATAATATGATAATTACGCTCATCCCAGAACAACAGTACAGTACAATATTTTAAAAATTAACATCTGTTTGTCTCTTAGTTCGATGAGTAGGTCCGTTGCAAAATGAATTTTTCATTTCGCACTCGGTTTGCGGTCAGGTTTTTCCAGCACCTTTACTACAATATATAGACTCCTTCATCTCAGTACAAGTTCAAAACGAGGCATTACTCGCATTGTTTCATTAAGAAAAATGTTAAGATTCATGTCCTGAATTATTTTAGAAAACTATAAGTTGTTATTATGATACACATTATATTAAGTTCTATTACAGTCAAAATCATTTCCAATTTTAAAAAATAAAAAAAATAGTCGTAACCCATGTCTTTAGTTGCCCAATGCCTCTTTGAAATAATTAAAATATAAATCAGGTCAATCATGAATGAGTGTCCAAAGGTTAAAATATTGAGAAAGATTACCAACATCATGAGCCTTTAACGGGTAGAAGACTAAAACAATAGTAATAAATATTGGTTTGAAAAGTAGTGATAAAGACGGCTATCAGGAACTCAAGGCCACTGTAACTGGGGAACTCGACCGAGACCTACAAGGCAAGAGGAAATACTGATACCACTGGCGAACTTCAAAGTTCGTCTTCAAACGCTGCTCGATAATGAAGTATTGCAAAATGAACGTGTGCCCCATTTAATTTTGCTTTTTAAATTAGTTTATTTTGCTTTCACTTCATTTTAAATCAAAAATCTAAGTATTCCACTGATTTTACCATTGTTGAAATGTCTGCTACCAATAACGTTACGACATGGAGTGCTCTCTTCCCGCTCGTTACCTATTGTGTTCACATGATTTTTTAAAAAATTACTTGCTTTGGAGATGTGTCCATATAGTAATCTTAATAAGGAAGTGTAAATTATGACGATACGAACGTAAGGACTACACAGTTCCCAATCCTCTGTCGGGAAGAATCTCCGTCGGGGTCCAGCCCACGTCACTTCGGTAGACAATCTGCCGGGCAGACCGCGCAGCTATCGCGGCGCATCTCACACGGTTTGGTACGCTGGCATCAGTAAGCTATGATGTAAGGTGCACGTTTGTAGTGCAACAGATTAACACATTATACGTTATTTAACTACAACACCGTTAATGGCGCTTTTCGATGATTTCGTTCAGCAGCTGTTTGGATCACGACATCAAAGTCTAATTTTCTTTCCAATTTGTATTCAGCTACCAAGGTACAAAAATCTGTTAGACGTTGTCGATGTCAGTTAACTGTGACTATTTTTAACAGGATCGTGTGTGCTCCTAGACCACCCTCGTTCAGTCAGAGTCAACGGAAGAGTGTAAAAGATTTGCATAGCTACACATACGTTTGAAAAAAGGCTTGATATTTTTAGTTCGTGCATCTTTTTCAATCAGTCTAATGGTGCGAAAGTAATTTACCCAAAAGTCTGAAGCGTGAATTGGTTTCAAATACTTAATTTACTTTTATAATTCTCTAGAGACAACATCATGGTACTCACTGATAAATAACTAGACAGCCTCAGTGAACTAACCGTTAGTTTTCTTTGAATATCTCAGTCAATACCCAATTCTTTCATTAAACAATTTTCACTGTTTCATTCGCGGCTTTCAAATTAGACCCTAGATAGTCAACAACGGCATAATAAAACATTTCTCTTGGATAAATCTTCTGAATTAACATCTGTCACTTCATTTCTGGGTTGTTAATGAAATGATTTCCTCTTCTTACAACGAATCACTTAAGTGCGAGGTCGGAAGTTCAGTCTTTAGTAAGGCTCATTTGAAAGTGTTGTATTAACAACTGTGGGGGGAAAAGTATTAGCTGCTAATGACTCACCATGTGCTCCAGGAAGGCGACGGAAAATGAATGCCCGGGAGGTGCAGAGATCAATCTTCTATGGGATACAGGTAAACACATCACAAAATGGACATCATCGACATTCAAGAAATGTTAAGAAAAGACCATTAATTTGCATGTGAACGCCGAATGAAAAATGGTGCGCCACAGTGAACACAAAGTTTCGCACCGTCAAGATCAAAGACAACGTCCTTGGGAGCTGCAAAGCGTGCAGGGTGTTGAGTTGGGTATCCACTCTTAAGAAATGCATGTAGAATCATATTGTTGTAACGGGGGAATGAGAACTGATGAAATGTGATGGCAAGCAACCGAATGCAAAATAGCCTGTCATGGGGCTTAACGTGTAACTGGCTATCCTTGAAGGCGTAACTGCAGGTGGCATGATAATATGTTTTATAGGCACGGAAAAAACGTCCGGAGACTGAATTAGTCCAGTGGTTCCAGTAGATATGATTACCAATGTCACACACTTTTCAAAACAGGTAGTTCGCTCTATAAGAGTATCATTTTTGTACACAGATTATGAATCAAGAAGAAGCAGGTTATTCTGACCAGCTGTTGGCCAGAAATAGTGCTCATACCATAGTTGCACTGATCTTGATAGAACTCATGGTACGCCTAATTTGCAAGGTTCATTTCATATGTATTTCCTCTTCAAATGCCTATTGTTCGGAGTTGAAAGCAATTTGTGTACTGATAAAAGGGATAAGTTTCTTAATCGCATCTACAAATTTTCGGACCGCATTTTGCTATGCATCGTCAATTTGAAGCTTTGTTTAAAATTTCGATATCCTGCGTCTTCCAGTTCTGTAGGCTATTTGAAGTTACCCATCTCGTTCCCTTGAAAACATTGCAATCCATGTCGCGCACAATTATGATGTGCATCATGTAGTAGACCACTATCATGAACATCCTGCAGATTCTGTCGAGCATCCTTGACAAGCGAAACACCAGTTTTTGTAACAAGTGCACCTTTTCCTCCCTCGAATATCCGTAGTTTTGTGTCTGCACTATACGATCAAGTTGCTGCGGACTGATTCGAAATCTGTTCTTAATTGTTTTATTGACTATGCTGCGGATAATCTTCCACGTATGTAATAAAACTGAGGTGACGAAAGTCATTGGAAGGCGATATGCACATATAGACAGACATTGCGGTAGTGTTGCGTACACAAAGTATAAAATGGCAGTACATTGGCGGAGCTGTCGTTTGCACTCATATGATTCGTGTGAAAAGGTTTCCGGCGTGATTGTGGCCGCACGACGGAAATTAACAGACTCTGAACGCACAAAGATAGTTGGAGAGTTCGGAGAACGTTAGGAAATTCAATATTCCTATATCCACGGGGTCAAGAGTGTGCCGAGAATACCAAACATAAGATATTATCTCTCACCACGGATACGCAGTGGTTGACGGCTTCTGTTAACCACCGAGACCAGCGGCGTTTGTTTAGAGTTATCAGTGCTAGTAGACAAGTAACACTGCGAGAAACAACCGCAGAAATCATTGTGGGACACGCGGCGAACGTATCCGTTAGGACAAAGTGATGAAATGTGGCGTTAATGGATTATGCAGCCGACGACCGACGCGACTGCCTTTAATAACAGTACGACAGCGCCTCCTCTGGGCTCGTGACCATATCGGTTGGACCTGGACGACTTGAATACCGTTGCCAGGCTAGGTGCGGTCAGGTGTGTTGACCATTTGATACCTCCATTGTGACCATTAGCAGAAAGTGTTATGGCTGCATGGCAGTCAAACCACTGGGCAAGCTGGTGGTGGCTACATAATGGTGTAGATTGTGTTTACGTGGAATGGACAGGGTCCTCTGGTTCAACCAAATCGATCATTTATTGTAATCGTCATCTTTGGCTGTTTGGAGACCATTTGCAGGCATTCATGGACCTCATGCTCCCAAACAACGATGTAATGTCACCGAGCCACAGTTGTTGGCGATTGCTTTGAATTTTGGACAATGATTTGGTCACCCAGATCGCCCGACATGAATCCGATCGAGCATTTATGGGACGTAATGGAGACGTCAGTTCATGCACAACATGCTGCATCCGCAACACTTTCGCAATTATGGACGGATATAGAGGTACCATGGCTCAATATTTTTGCAGGAGATTTCTAACGACCTGTTTAGTCCATGCAACATTGCTGCACTACACCCTTGAAACGAGGTCCGATACGATATAGGAGGTATCCCATTACTTTTTTCACCTCAGTGTATCTTCAGTGCTTGCTCCTTGGACAGTTATCGTTCTGTACGACGTTTCACTAGGGGCGCAATCTGTGGCTCCCTGTCCGACAAGGATGATTTAATACGTAGCTCGATACTTATTAGCACATATCGTCATCATTGAACTCCTCAGATACATAGTTCGCACAGACGAGCGTATACGACACAACAAGTTCCACTGACTCATCTTGCAGAAACTCTAATATTTCATCGGCCACTTCTTCCTCACTCTGCGAAACTCTTTCAGCTCCTTTCTAACGAAATATCAACTTCGGCAACTGTAGTTGTAGGCATAAAGCAGTGTTTGCTTTTGTTTGTCATTGCCATTACTTTGCTTTGTATCGGCATCACCAGCATTTTAGCACTGATGTTAGTTACTCGTTGACTAAACACTTCAGCTAAGCTCCGTAATGTCATGGCGTGTTGACCATTTGATACCTCCAGCTCCGCCCCCTGTGCCCATTAGCAGCCAATATTGTGGCTCCATGTTAGTCAATAAGTAGGGCGTCGAATGCCGCAAATATCATTGGCCTTTTGCAACCTCGCTCAGAGGGGTTCCTTGTCAGTGCACACCTGCGGAAATTCAGGATCAGTATTAATTACACTGGCGACATCTTAGGTTCAGTGTGAATAGCGTCCCAATTTTCGCAAAGATATTTTAAGTCATTTAATAAGCTTTCGAAATGCCTTACCTCAACATCAATAGTAGTATTTTGACCTTGTAGTAATTTGCTTTTGCAGTCAATTGCTACCAAAACTGACGCCATGATTAAACACTTGAAAACGTCTTTAATAATACAAAGCACAAAGCGCATTTCAGCTGAGAGATTTAACTTACTGAGTGAGTCAACAGTAATGTCTGCCTTATCCAAGTGACACATGGAATGTGAAGAACTTACATCACACTGTTTCAGAATTTCTCATCGTAGTGAACTGCAATTGAACAGGTTGTAAAGCAGTAGAATCCCTCCGAAATAAGTCCCTGTTTGTGACGACTCGCGTTGCATGTACACCACAGCTCTGTCAAGTACAAAGAGAAAATTTTGCGAGAGGATTCCATTTATGAGCTCTCTGTAAGACCTTATGATATTGCTTCCGTTATCATAACACTGTCCGCGGCATTCAACGATAGGAATTCAGAGTTTCACATGCATTGATCGAACTAAATGAGCAGTAGCAACTCCAGTTTTTTGATTACTATCTACTAATTTCAAAAACTGTTCATTTATTTCGTATTTATCAATTCCATACTGGCAATAAATATAATGCAGAATAAATGTTGTCTCTCCAGCTCGATTTGAGTCTGGAGAAGCATCAGGAATAATTCTCCTGATTTTCTTTCTGTTCCAAGATGACATTCCTGAAATGATTGGAACAACCAGAGAGTAGATCACTCTGAGATTCATTTGACAGATAACGCACTTGTCCACGCTTTCCAGTTTCTTGCCCGACTGCGACCTTGCTTGATGTATTTTGCCAGAAATTTGTCGTAGTGGCTCAAGGGATCCAATATTCCGTAGAATTTCCCATTATTATATTACCACATCTTCAGGTCTCCCGACTGACGCGTAGGAAGATTCACACCTCTGGCCCGGTCAAAATAGGGACCAGGATTTAATGAGTGGTATTCGTAGATGCACAGTCAACGAAACACGGCAGATGTGAACGAATATAAGTTCATAGCACCTCGAATTTGCTTAAATTGTACAGCGAACGTGCCATTTGCACTATTACGCGACGCACATGTGCACGTGCCACCAAATAATTGTCATTTACGCATCAAATAAACTAAATATCTTCATGTTCCGCAGCATGCTCCGAGAGAAAGCCAGGTAACCATTACTCCCTTCCCGTGGTAACCGCCAAACTAAAAACGGCGGACAATCGATACATAGTATATAGGAAGCTTACAAACAGTGTAGACACAATATTTAGAGCGTTACATAAAAACTACTTACAGAGTCGAGGGCACCAGCGTCAACGAACAAGTTGACGAATGGCTCTGCAGGCAGTAGTGGCGAAACAGGCAACAGTAGTAGCGACGAAGACAAACTGACGTAGCATGGAAATCAAAACTATCTGGGTCCCTATTACTGGACATTAATATGGGGAGTGTCTATCCTCTGCCTTTATTACGGCTTGAACTCTGTTGCAGGCACCTTCAATGAGGTGTCCGAATGTCTATGGAAGAATGATAGCCCATTCCTCCTCAAGAAGCGAAATCAGAGTAGGTAGTGATACAGGTCTCCGGGCTATAGAGTGAAGTCGACGTCATAACTCAACCCGAAGGCGTTCCATAGCCTTCCGTTTTAGGAATGTTATTATCCACAGAGCATTGCCTCACAGCTGCTGCTTTATGACTGGGTGCATTGCCATGCTGATACAAGAAATTATCTCCACCGGACTGTTTCCCGAGTGTACGAAATTAAGGATGTTGTAAAATGTGTTCATACAACACTGCATTTAGCGTCATCTTAGGCGAATTAAGGGGACCACACCCTAAATTCGAGGAACACCTCGATACCGTGACACAGCCCATCCATACTTCACTGTTGGCACTATACGTGATATCATCTAACGTGATGCAGCCATTTGACAAACCTAAACGCTTCCATCGGACTACCACATAGTGTAGTCTGATTCATCTCAAGTCTTTCGTTTCAGTCAACCGTTGTCCACTGACATCGCTCTTTACATCACCTCAAGCGTTACATAGCACTGACTATTGAAATATTTAGGTTAAGAGGAGCTAGTCCACCATAGTACCTCATTCTTCTTGGCTGCCTACACACTTCGAAACTGACGTGTGATTCCTTCTTCTGGTATCCGATTTCTTATAGCGACAATTCGCAACGCTCGACGGTCCCTTTCCGTCAGTACATGAAATCTGCCAGTCTGAGTTTAGCTATGGTTGTTCCTCCACATTTACTCTTGCCAGTCACATCACCAACAGTCATGTTTGGCAGCTTTAGGAGGGTATAAATGTGCCTAATGGGCACGTTACTCAAGTGACGTCCAACGATTAGTCTACGTTCAAAGTCACTGAGTTCTCTTGATTGACCCATTCTCCTGTTACTGCTTCTCTACTTGCAAAGTAATACTCCATGCCTCCCTTTAAACTGGCAGATTCGCCTTTCAGGCATCTAGTGCTCAACACCGCATTAAATAGGAGTGTCCAGATATTCTTGATCAGGAGGTGTTTATGTAAGGGTAATGTACTTACATTGGCAACGTAGTATGCTAGAATTGCTAAAACAAATGCTTGTGAAACCTGTATATACAGAGCAGAACATACACACGTCGTGGTATCCTAATTAACTTGGAATAGTAAAACTCTAACTAGGGTTTTAAGTGAATGTGTGTGGTGATAGTTACCGTAGGATAACGAGAGAAGTGTACATTGGACAGTAATATTAGATTTTAAGACAGATGTAGACGTAATGACAGAAAACTCTACACTGTAGGGTAGATGATAAATAAAACATAATGTAGATGAGAGTGAGTGGCGCAAAGTATTGTTGAGGACCTAGGCCTCGGATGGGGAGTAGTAGTAGACCGGGTGTATCTGCCCAAGAGAGATATGTCGATCATTTTATGAGGTACACCATTATGCAGAGCACCAACGATGGCAGTCTACAAACATAAACCATTTCCTATTTTTTCTTCTTAATACATTGATTGTTAACTCCAATAATTTCTGTTTACTGATTAGGTTTTCAGATATATAAAATTTCAACCCTCTACAAACACTAATACTAAATTACCTTAATTTCAAGTTCATGTGCAAGATAATCTTGTGAATACACGCTGTGTCCTAGCCACTAGACGACAGGTCAGACGTAAGTGACAGAAAATAAATAAATGTCATCTGTGAATCCTCACGCAAGGGCTGGACACAGTCAAATTCGCGTATCGTAGTAGTCGCGAAAGCTGTAGCGATCTGTTATGGAAATGATGCATTTATTTGCGGAGTAACGGATGTCACGTATATAGAATGCTATGCGCAGAATTCTAGCCAAATTCAGTCAGAGTTACGAGTGGTCCCATAGCACAGAGCATAGTTAGTGTCTACTATTCAGACAATTCTGAAGTATAAGTTAACACAGTTTATACTGTCAGAACGATGGATAGTGTCTACGTTGTATTTCGATTCCTCTGTCAATCTAATCATGTGGGACAATGCAGTCTGTTACTAGACAGTTTAAGCTTGTTAGTTCATGGCGTCTTGCCCCAACTTTTTGCTTCTGGAAAGCGTAATGAAGTATGACACAGCAATTACACTTAAATCTTTTGCACACAACCACTGTAATCGATACATTATTTCAGTGACTGGCCTTTAAACAATCGCAGGACCATGTTGGATAATGTTTGTTCTCACATACAGCTCGAACACTCCCGACGAACTATAAATAATCCTGAAGTGAAAGCAATATGGCGGAATGTCCGGTTCCGTCTGTAATATGACAAACGTAATCAATCAGGAACGGTGACGCTGATTCATAGCTCAACCCGCAAACGGTGGCAATAACTTTCCATCTATACAAAGCTCTCCATTAAACGAGTATAAGTGCAGATCGGTTTGGCTTTATAAATACGGCCCTTCTAGGTCGAATTTGGTAAATAAACTGTAGTGTCATATAAACAGATATGGGTGTCCCAGGAGGAATTGTTAACATTCAGTACTATAACAAGAACTATCATTGGAGTCAAAAACGTCTAGTAATAATGCATTCTAAAATGCATGCCTTAAATGACATGTGCACTTCTTCATCTTCGACGCTGTGAAAGAAAGGTCTTCGTCTAACTAAGCACTGATTGATGTTAAGTTATGCATTTTAGAGCCCACGTTTACTACGCTTTTTTGCTTGAAGTGATCGCTCGTGTCATATCCCGGAATAAGCACAATTCCTCCTGGGACACCCAGCATACGAAGTTCTAACCCGTAGAGTTATAATTAAGTAGTAGGAAATTGTGAACCATTTATCCGAATTTACGAAACGTTGTGGTATCAACAATTCTTTCTACCAAAAAATCAGTATTTCTGGGGAAGAAATTTCTGCAATACACTTACTTGTCCCTTGGTACTCTGCAAAGGAGGAAAAACAAACTGCCAGACGGAAGTTTTAAGCTAAGATATGAAACGGACCTATATGTCTCAGTTGATAACAGCCTATCACTTAAAAAACGTTAAAATATAATATTTGAGTGAGACGCTATATATTTCCATTTCTCTCCACTAACGTAGATGTCTACCACTTCTTAATAAATTTCCCTATAGTGTTTTACAGCGAAGTCACAAAAGTCATGGTATAGCGATATGCACATATACAGATGGTGGTAGTATCGTGTATACAAAGTACAAAAGGACAGTGCAAGGGGAGGGTTGCCTTTGTACTCATATGATTCATCTGAAAAGGTGCCCGTCGAGGTTATGGCCGCACAACAAGAATCATTAGACCCTGACGCGAAATGGTATTTGGAACTAGACGCGTGGAACTTTAAATTTCGGAAATCGTTAATAAAGTCAATATCCCGAGATACACAGTGTGAAAAGTGTGGCGAGAATACCTAACTTCAGGCATTACCTCTGACCTCAGACAACAAAGTCGCCGACAGCCTTCACTTAACAACCGTGAGCAGCGGCATTTTCTCAGCGTTTTCACTGCTAACAGACAAGCAACACTGCGTGAAATAACTGCAGAAATCAAGTGGGACGTAAAACGAATGTATCCGTTAGCACAATGCGGCGAAAATTGACGTTAATGGGCTATGGCAGCAGACGACCAACGTGAGTGCCTTTGCTTACAGCACGACTTCACCTGCAGCGCCTTTCTTGGCTTGTGACCATGTGAGCTGGACCGTAGACGACTGAAAACAGTGGCATGACGCATGAGTCTCGGTTTCAGCTGGTAAGAGTTTATGGTAGGGTCCGAGTGTGGTGTACATCTCACGAAGGCATGGAACCACGTTTTGAACAAATCACTCTGCAAAATGGTGGTGGCTGCATTACGATGTGAGCTGAACTTATATGGAATAGACCGAATCCTCTGTCCAACTGAACTGATCATTGACTGCATGGTTATGTCCGACTGTCTGGAGACCATATGCATTCATGAACTACATTTTCCTAAATAACGATGTCACTCGGCCATAATTACTCACGACTGGTTTGAAGAACATTCTGGAAAATTCGATCGAATGATTTGCTCACACAGATCGGCCGACATAGATCCCATGTAACATTTATGCGGCATAATCGAGAAGGCAGTTCGTACCCAACACCCTGCACCGGCAACACTTTAACAATTGTGGACGAATATAGTGGCAGCATGGGTCAATATTTCTGCTGGGGACTTCCAAAGACTTGTTAAGTCCATGCCACCTCGAGTTGCTGCACTACATAGGGCAAAAGGAGGTCAAACACGTAATTGGAAGGTACCCTATGATTTATGTCACCTCTACTACTACTTTTAGCCTCATTCCAGGGACACATTCTGTCTGTTTCACATTGTTGTCGAAGTGATGAATCAGTTGTTCTTGGCTTCCCTCTTGCATAGAGTGATAAAATGTGCTCATAGCTTGTTTGTACTCCCGCCCACCCTTGTTGACATTCAGTTGCGACACCGTTACAATGCCAGCACACGTCCCACTTAGCCGCTTCGTTGGTTCTTAACAATTTTATTGCTGCACTTACTGTATATTCTTCTGTGCCACAGTTTTTATTGAGGCTCGCACTTTCGGCATTATTAAACTGTGGTATTATCTACTATCTCGAACATATGTTTTGTCCTTTACCAGTCAGCATTGACTTAAAATTTTAGCTGTTGTTACGTTTAGTATTTCATAGTTCTATATGAGTGTTCACTGACATTGTCTTCACAGACGGTTTATTTTCTGCGGTGTTCGTCGTGAATGAACTTATCTGATTTAGCCGGCTTTTTTGTGGGCATCATAAGTGATGGTTCACCATACTGTCCCCTTGTAGTCCAAAATTCCACTTTTTATTTTTTCATCTAATATCTTTCAGCGATCTTCCCTCATGATATTGAAGAGAGGTTCTGTTGGTTTCTTGTTTTCGTATTATATTACTCGTAGCTTGAAACCAACGTTGTGTGACGTGTTCCCCATGTGTTTTCGAATCTGAGTCTTACAGTTCAAGATTTTTTGTATTATAGAGCGCACAACTTACCAATTCCTGTATGCATGTTTACGATTCTCACTGAAACAATTTTATTGGAAATAATGTTTTGTACTTCGCAATCTGGTTCTGTTCTTTCTTTGTCTATCCATATGATCCCACTTTAATTACATCTTACTAATTGCATTGAGTGTAACGAATCCATACATGCATGGTTATTGATACCTTGTTCAGATTTCATTGAAATAATCAGGTTTCGCTACGTGTCACGAGCTTAGTATTTCTCCAACCTTTGTGTGACCGATTATTCGGAAACAACGTTTTATCAAGTTTCATAGCATCAGATCCACGAATTCTTGCTGATAATTTAATGAAGTAGATAAATACTAACTTGTGTAGGCTACCTTTGTGAACTAAGGCTTGTTTGCGATGCATTGAATCTTTCCGGCGTGGAGAGGAAATTCATTGAAATAATATTCCCCAAGAAACCTCTCTGGTAATAAGACTATCCGAGAACTATAGTGCCTCCTAGTATGACAAATGAATCCATAGATTCATGGTCGTACAGAATCCAAAAATTTCTAGCCATTAAGTGACATAACGTCTTCATTACCAAATGAACTACGGTTTAATCTATCATTTAATGTTGCTTCGGTGAGCGACGATATGGGTTCTATAAGCAAACTTACTCTTTATTCTCCTGGCCCCACAAACAGCAATCGGTTTTTCGCCTCGTCAAGTAGCCTTCTCCTTCGGCATCTTCTTTCCTCGTTCCCAGTACCTGAAGATCCTTGGAAACCTGGTCTCTCCATCTCATTTTCGGCCTGTCTAGAGGTCTTCGTCCATCCGGTTTATTCTCTGAGACTTCTTTCAGTGAAGATCGCTTCTTTCTTCTATAGACGTGGCCAGCCCATCGTATACTTGTCTTCGCTTCCGCAACTACATCTGCTTCATTGTATAGCTCCCTAAGCTCCCTGTTCTTTCTTTTTCGCCATTCTCCTCCCTCATAGACAAGTCCAAATCTCTTTCACAGGCTTTTCTTTTAAAAACTTTTATCTTCCTCTCCGTGTATTTATCAATTCTCCTTATTTCTGCCTCATACAGTAATAGTGGTCTGATTATGGTTTTACATATTCTTAGTTTGGTTCCTCTTGAAAAAATTTTGGATAACAGTAGTTTTTTGAGTGTGTACGATGCTCTGGATGCAGCTTTGATCCTCGCCTCTATTTCTTGTTCTCATCATTTTTGTAGTTTACTACTACTCCCATCTATTTAAACTCTTCTACTTATTCAAACACGTGGTTATCGATCTGCAGAATTCCCCGTCTTTTTGTTCTGTAATTTCTCTTTACCCTCATGAATTTTGTTTTCTTATCATTTACTTCTGATCCAGCTTCCTTTGCTTTTTGAAAGAGTCTTTTTGCCAGTATTTTAACGTCGTCCGGATTTTCAGCGATTAGTGCTCCGTCATCTGCAAAGGCCAGTACATGTTTTTTGTCCTATGTTACTTCCCTCTTTTGCTTCACTTCCTGCGTCCAGCGCTTCCTGTATTAGAATGTTGAAGAGAGGGGTGTCAAACGCCTTGGAATATTCTCCATCCACTTTCACTACCCCTTTCGAGCCTTTCAGTATCACATTCACAAGATTTATAATTTTCTTCGTTATTCCGTATCCCTGCATTTTCTCCCACTACTTATACCTCGGTATACTGTCGTAGTCTTTCTTAAAATCAACAAATAATTTTGCCATTGTTTTGCTTTACCCCCAATATTTGGATATGGCTTCTTTCAGTATGAATGTCTGGTAACTAGTTGAACGAATCTTCATAAATCCCACATGTTTATCGTTTATTACTTCTTTTGATTACGGTTCTAATTTTTTCTCGACGATCTAGGAGAGCACTTTACAGGCAGTGCTAATTAATGAGATGCCTCTGTAGTTTCTCCATTGTTATTTGTCACCCTTTTTATGAATTGGTATTATTATCGCTTCTGTCAACCCGTCTGCCATTCTTTCTTCATTCCAGACGTTCGTAACAAGTTTGTGTATTTATTTTGCAATTTTTATTCCTCACTTCTTAAACAATGCAGGTGTTATGCCATTTCTCCCTGAAATTTTGTTGTTTTTTATATTTTGATTGAGTCTGTTCCATTTCTGCACTTCTGTCTCCAACATTTAGAAGCTCATCAAATATCCCCTCCAAATTTCCATACTTTTTGATCCTTCCAGAACTGTATTGCCACTTTGGCCTTTAATGCCATACATCCGTGATATATATCTTTTTCTGAAAACTCCGACGAATCTGTAAAAATATCTTGCATTCCCTGCAATGACAGAAGCAAAACATTTTATCACGATTGCCTGAGTAACCTAGATAATCAAACAAAATTCCTTCGTTGTGGTGAAACAGGTAGCTCTCTTAGCAGAACAGCTGAATGACACGAAAGTAGAAGCTAATCTTTGCAATCTCCAGGTTATGTTTACGGAGTAGCAAACAGACAACTTTTCTGCTTCACAATCACTAATGATACTGGCTTCTAATAGTAACGGACCTTTTTTAGTGTCCAATTGGTAATTTTTGCTTTGGTCCCCTACGTTCGAAGTATCGATATAAAATGCTGCAAGTTTTGTTGTTGTTAGGGCTTGGATTCAGTATTTACGCAAAAAAAAATGGTTCATATGGCTGAGGTCATCAGTACCCTAGACTTAGAACTACTTAAACCTAACTAACTTAAGAGCATCACACACATCCATGCCCGAGGCAGGTTTCGAACCTGCGACAGTAGCAGCAGCGCGGCTCCAGACTGAAGCGCCTAGAACCGCTCGGACACAGTGGCCGGCTTACTCCACAAGAATCTCCTAGCGTCAGACATAAGCGCTTTTCTATAAATCCCTAACCTATTTTCCTTACTTTTGTGTATGGTCGTTTCACATGCCGCCATATATGAACTATATCTCTAATAACTGCACCAAACTCAATAAAATTTTCCTGTTTCCCAACTGAGTTTTATTTCTCCCACAGTAACATAGTTCACAGGCTTTTTGGGGTACCTGTGTTTCCAGATACGACACAGGACACTGGGAAGAGAGAATCTCGATTTCCCAATTCCTCATTTAGTTTAGCTATGATTACTCTAATTCATGTAAGGCAAATTCCAGGAAGTTTCCACAAACAACACCACGGCAGAGATCCAACCTTATCCGCGTCCATTCCGAGATTCAGTTTTATCTCTAACGACTTCGACGTTGACATGATGTTAAACAAAGTTCATTGTTTGGTGTTTTCATAGTGTTCTGAAAAGACGTGGAATGCATTACAATCTACAATATGGCCAACTTGACTACTTTGTAAGTACATTCCCTTGGGATAGTGAACATCTTAGTCCGTTAATAAAGTCTAGTTCTGAGTCGTTGGCTTGTGTCAGGTAGTCCTCTCACATTCTTTACTCCTATTTCAATAATGTTTTGCATACGTCTTGCCTATCACCTTCATTCTCTCTTTCGATTCAGATGACCAATTTTTCATTTTCGCGCTGAACTAAGCGAGCAATCAGGGGCGGCATTGCACTTTATTTCAACACAGTTCTGGGACTGGGGAAACCTGTCATTACTTGAGTTTACAAGACTATATGTATTTTTATCTTCAGTTTGCAGTAGTCTCCAGATTTCGACAAAGAATTAGCCTTTCACAGGGACAAGGCACGCTAACGGCAGTTCAGAAATAAAGTTAACCGCACCGGCAGAAGTAAACACAAGTCATCCCTGCTATCCCAGTCCGACGTTCGGGCATGTCAAAAGCGTTCCGCTGGATAGGTGAGCTGAGTGTCCAGTTCAGATAATACTGAAGGAAAGCACAGGAATATGGATAGGTAGAAGCTTCCTAGAATCCTAACCTGTCCCAAGGAGCCTTAGTGACCAGTTGCGGGAACTACCGTTTCATCCTGTCGTTGGACCGTGCGCTGAGCAGCGTCACTGTGGTGTGGAGTGAGAGATCTTCCTGTGGGACTCAATGGAGACTTTTCCCTGTGCGCTATTCCAGGATCGCCGCGACTTTGGTGACCAGATTTGGATTCCAGCCTTATGACAAGTGGCCAGACTTTCGTTTAACAGTTCACTAGCTTACTCGCGATGGTGTCTGAGAGGACAACTGAGCCCCATGGCGATAGCCACAGCAGCCTGCCCTACGCCAGGTAGCACTATTGCTTGCGACCTCACGACGATTCATTGCAGACACAGTTATCCCGCAATGCAATGCGATCAACCGGCGACAAGAATTTCATCTGTTTGAGTACAGAGGGTTTAATTTGAATGAGTAGCTCTCAATAATCGATTACTGTAGCGCTTCATGCAACTGTTTGCATACTTCTTTTCCTGTCTTGTTGATTTGGTGGAAACTACGTACGTTGGAACTTAAATGCTGGCAACACTGCTGTGGAGGCACTATACAATGGAATCTACTATTGTCGCTGATAGCACACGTTGTTGACATACCTACCTTACCTCCGAGCAAATGGACACGCCCGTCCCACGTCACCGGCGTGCGCACAATCGAGGGGAACACAATCACTTTTGAGAGAGCGGTCTAACGTAACGGTGTCACTATGTTTTCGAAGCAGGGACAACTGGTTTGGATCAAGATTGAATGTGCCAGAGGTCGTACAGCACGACAGTGTCATCAAGGACTACAACAGGCGTGCGGGGAATCGCCATTGCCGTACAGTACAGTGGCACGTTGGGTAAAAGCCTTCAACGAAGGTTTGCAAACTGCGGAAGACAGGCATCGGGCAGGTCGTCCTAGCGTCTCTGTAGAAGTGCATGCTGTTGCCGCGTTAGTGGAGTGATTGACGCCATACGATACGTGAGCTCGCCCACGAAACCGGATTAGGGCATACTACTGTGATTCAAATCCTGAAGGAACGCCTGGACACGAGAAAAATTGCATCACGATGGGTTCCGCATGACTTGACGGAAGTCCGCAGCTCGTGGTCGTGCGGTAGCGTTCTCGCTTCCCGCGCCCGGCTTCCCGGGTTCGATTCCCGGCGGGTTCAGGGATTTTCTCTGCCTCGTGATGACTGGGTGTTGTGTGATGTCCTTAGGTTAGTCAGGTTTAGGTAGTTCTAAGTTCTAGGGGACTGATGACCATAGATGTTAAGTCCCATAGTGCTCAGAGCCAACTTGACGGAAATGCAGAAATGGATGCGTTACGACGCTGCCCAGACGCACTTGGAGCGCTATGAGCGCGAAGGAGAGGCTTTCTTACGCCGTATCCTAACACTGGATGAGACATAGGCCACATCGTACGAGCCAAAACTGAAACGCCAATCCAACGAATGGGGTCATTATGGGGCGCCGCGATAGTCGAAGTTTGTCACAGCCCTAGTATGGTGAAAGTTATGGTGATTCTCGTGTACGACTGTGATGGTGTTATCCTAACGCATTACGTTGCTCCACGGCAGACCGTCAATTCACAATATTACTGTTCGTTTTTGGAGCATCACCTGCGACCAGCTTTACGAAAGAAACGGCGACACTCTCTGCGCAACCCACCCATCATTCTGCACAACAGTGCGAGGGCCCATACAGCGCAAGCTGTGGCTGCTCTGTTCGGTCGATGGGACTGGGAAGTACTGTACCATCCAGCATACTCCCCGGACTTAAGTCCTTGTTACTTCGACTTGTTTCCGAAGATGAAGGAACCACTTCGTGGTATTCGGTACAGAACTGTTCCAGAGATTCGACAGGCAGTAGACCGCTCCATTCGCACCATCAACAGAACAAGCTCTGTTACGGTATACAACGCTTTCCACATCGCTGGCAATGGGTTCTACACAACGCAGATGACTTCTTTGAAGGACAGTAACAGGTGCAAACATGTAACTTTTTTGTATCGGTTGTGAATAAATAGTTGCCACTATTTAAGTTCCAACGCTCGTATAAGTAAGCACCACTCGTGTATCGCCCTTGAAATTATGAATGATTTTTTTGAGATCATGCTAAAATGGTTATTTCCTTCTTCTTCCGTTCATAGATATGTTATGCACTCAGGTCATGGTCTTGTCTGTTTTAATTTGTTAAATCGAACCATAATTGAACTAATTTGCTAGCTCTGAAAGTAACAGAACATTAATTCAGCCAGTACTGTGCAGCAATACGCTGGTGGCGGTACTAGTTCGTATTAATGAATAATTTTCTCCTTGGTTTCTGTTATAAAGTCGATGTCTGAAAAATATATTTTCCATATGTCATTCATTAACTAATAAATGAATGTTATTAGCAAATCAAAACCTTCGATTCAAGTATTTATTCCACCGTAATAATTAAATCGCCAGTGTCCTCCGACCGTAAACACTTAGGTGAGGCTAAAGCAGGATTTAAATTAATGTTTCGTGCTACTGTAAATCAATCCGCATATGGATGTGTTACCGCTTTCTGATCAGCGGCGGTAGTATTGGCGACTTCATTTATTTGCGAATCTATTAAGGATCATAACAAGTTGCCGGTTGTATTTTCGAATATGCCCGACTTGTGGCAAAGTCTTCCAGTTCAGAAAGTACAGCAGTTACGTTCCTCCCAGAGTGTACTTATGAATTATCTCTAGTTTTAGCAACCGTATTTAACTGGTCACTCGACGAAAGATCTGAGATCTGTATCCAAACACTGGAACGTTGCAATACACGAGAAAGGAAATGGAGGTAATCCGCTATATCATTGATCCATACCATTGAATCGATTTGTAGTACGGTTTTTCAACATATACACTATCTAATCAAAAGTACCCTGGCACCCATATGTAGTGCGGAATTGACCACAACATATAATGAGAGGTGGTCCTGACAGGGTGAAAGGAGGCACGCAATACTTTGTTGTCAGTACAGAAGAAGTAACATAAGAATTGGATCTTACAGGAGAGATCAGTAACTTCTAACTTTAACTAGACATTGGAAGTCACCTGTGTAAAGTATCCATCAAGGACAATTCAGCCCTTCTAAACCTGCTGAAGTCGACTGTTAGTGATGTGACGGTGGTGTGGAAGCACGAAGGAACAACCACAAATAAACCAGGACCATGTAGACCTCGTGTAACGAATATATGAAGATGGTATATTTTCTTTAGGGACATGTCCGAAAGAACAGATACCATCGATGACCATGCAGCTCTCTTAGAATGAAATGATAATTAAATCAAGACCTTAAGCTGTCGACAGGCGTTGATATACATCAACGGGGACAGTTGAAAATGTGTACCCCGACCGGGGCTCGAACCACGGATCTCCTGCTTACATGGTAGACGCTCAGATGGATAGAGGAGAATACCAAATAACAGCCAGATTCACATGCGAGGCAAATCCATTGTAATGCAGCTTCCAATTGCCTCTCTTAGCACCGACGAAGTGTACCGTGATACGGCTAGCCATATACTGCGTACCGTTCACAATAAGGGGGTTGGGTTGTTTGGGGAAGGAGACCAGACAGCGAGGTCATCGGTCTCATCGGATTAGGGAAGGACGGGGGAGGAAGTCGGCCGTGCCCTTTCAAGGGAACCATTCCGGCATTTGCCTGAAAGGATTTAGGGAAATCACGGAAAACCTAAATCAGGATGGCCGGACGCGGGATTGAACCGTCTTCCTCCCGAATGTGAGTCCAGTGTCTAACCACTGCGCCACCTCGCTCGGTTTCACAATAAGGAGGCGCTCAGTTAGACCGCTAAAACCACCTTTTACATCGTGCCATGCCCACTTCCGTTGCGGAGGGACTTCCCTACATCTTTTATATATTACAAGTACAAGTGCCCTAAGCATGAACCAGCTTTCAATAAACATCTTCTTTTTATGCACATACCCACACTGTAGTAATTTATCTTTTAACAAATCATTTTCTTTTTTCATATATACATTACAAAACTCTAATTATCCTGCCACAAATTAAGGACTTTAAATAACAAAGAATACACACTGCATAATTGCAGGTACACAGTTACATAATATAAACCTACTTCTAATCGATATAAGTGCTACACCAGGAAATTTGCTTCATGCTTAATTAGTAGGACAGGATGTTAGAGCGGGTCTTACACATCACTTACACGCATCCTCTTTGTAGTTATTGTACCAGCCTCCCCTGTCTCGTCGGTCAGCACAGCCCACATACCTCCAAGATTATCCCACACGTCAAAACGCCTTGTCGAACTCAGCTATGCCCTTGAAATCACACATGCACCACAAGCGAAAGATTTTCACAAGCTGCTTCTGCTGCACATGCCCCACAATACATTGGAGATCCTCTTCCCAGGTATCCTTTGAATTCATGTGCCCTTCCTTACAAGTGGTGCACAAGGCCTATGGAACCACATCACCAATAGTAAATACTCAACAACCAGTGATATCACCATATTTTACTGTCCAAATCACCGTTATGTACACGCCACTGTAGTGATGATACTGATGAGCATTGTCTTACGCGATTGACAGTGCACAGTGTCTGGCAACTAGTGCAATGGCTACTGACATGTTTCTTCTGTTCCCTGCTAATAATGGCCACCGTACACCCATTTTCCAAGTCACCAAGGACAAGGCTATCACATAGTTCAAGGTCCTGACCATTGCCTTCACCTTCAGTGATGGGTTGCAATCCAAGGTCGATTTTCGGTACTGTTTTCTGATGCTCACTCCACACTCGAATGTCTGCCGTAATTTACCAGTTATTTACATGGAACCCCCCACCCCCTCAATTTACATGTACCTTTCATTCAATGAACTTGACACATCATGACGAACGTTCTTGGAATGATATGATGTATCAGCACATACTGAACCAATGAGCAAAAGGCGTGCTCGACGAAGTGTGCACTACGCCTTCCCCCTTACCATTGTTTGCCATCTCCCTTATTCCTCCTATTCTGTTTCTGTTGCTTGTAATAACCCCAGAATTTGTGCGTCTTCAGACATTACAGAAGCCTATCCCCACTGAGAACAGCAAAAAAAAAAGTAAATAGAAAATAAGAAAAGTAATGGTTCCCATTTCAGACCGGTTCTGTACATTCCGTAGCTTGACGGAGGGATTGACACAAATGATGGGGATGTCATGGCCAGGCCTCAGGTTGCAAAGCCTGCATACATTGCCCCCTGCCCTCTGACAATTTTTGTGCCTTTCCTTGGTAAAAAAAAGAAAAAAGCCGAAAAGGGTAGCAGAAAGAAGGCAACTGTGGCACGCTGCTAACGTCTATGCCACGACTAACACTGAGAAACCAAATTAGCTGAGTCAGTGCTGAACAGCACAAGTGAAAAAATAAAAATTAACAGAAAGGTGAAAAAAGTAGAGCAGAAAAGAGACAAAAAGAGAAAAATAGAAATGGGGAAAAGGCGATTAAGGCATCCATTGTAGAGAATCAGGGCATACAGATTCGTGGCCAGGTACTGCACGAATTTTCAACTCCACTGTCCCATTACTGCAATGATATGAGCGGCTGTAAGTCATTATTTCCTTGCTATCTCCTTTCAGTGCCGTTCAGTTTCTTTTCCTTTCATCCCAGCTATTCCTCTCTACAAAATACGGTGCTACCACTTTAGTCAGCCACGTCACATGATCCAGTGGTCTGTAGCCGAGCGGTTCTAGGTGCTTCAGTCTGAAACCGCGCGACCGCTACGGTCTCAGGTTCGAATCCTGACTCGGGCATGGGTGTGTGTGACGTCCTTAGGTTAGTTAGGTTTAAGTAGTTTTAAGTTCTAGGGGACTGATGACCTCAGATGTCAAGTCCCATAGTGCTCAGAGCCTTTTGAACCATGTAACATTGTATTCACATTTCTATGGAATATGGGTCCCGTCTCTGCAGCTAATATGCTGGTATATTTCAAGTTTTGATATTAATGTTGTTTCTGTCTCTGCATAACTGTGCATGTTGATTAATAACTTCCAAAGAACGTGTAGAGACAGAAAAGAATGACAGCCAGATTCCTTATGTGCTGGAGAGAAGAATTCTGTATTGTAATCTTTCTTACGATCATTGTGTGAGCAGTTACTGTTTTCATAAAAATAGTGACAACCGTTAGAGACTGATAAAATTTTGAAAAAGGATACCTTCATCTGAAAAGAGGCGCCTTGATATGTAAAAAGATCACCCTGGCGTCGTTTGGGGTCAAGACAGGATGAAAAAACCTTTGAGGATCTAAAGCATTGTCTGTTTTCCATGTCCTAGTAGGCAGAACTGGGCCTCTGCCCTTCTCAGCACTTGGCAAGACATCTACATTTTGAGGTCGTAAGCAGACTGAGGAGCAGCCACTCCGAAATTTGACGTTCCTGATTTGAAGAACTATCAGACTCACTAGCGCACTTCACCAGGGCTTATTGATAACCTGAAAGTAATCCTGTAGCAAACATCTGAAACTTTTTGGAACACTGGGTGAAACATGGCAGTTCAGATCCCAAAAATTTGGTAGCTCTTTGGGACCATATCATGTGGGAATGGCTACAGCTAAATATGACGCACTTCAAGAAAATTATAGACTCCCTTAGTCGCCAGATAGGGTCCTTTAATAAGGCAGCAGGCAATGTTAGTATTCGCGTGATGTCTCCTGGGGGTGAGTAATTTTTTGTAGGGCGTGCTTGTCTAATATCATGCTAAAGTTGAGAAACACTTCGCATCTAGTTAAAGTTTTGGAAACTTCAGTCAGAGCTTACCAGGTGCAAATACTATGCTGCTGCTGAGAAAGTTCGTGCTTGATGTTGCTGGTTCTATTTCGCGGAAATGTGAGAAACTCAGGTTTCCATATCATTTCCCCAGAAACGAGCGAGGAGTGACACTTCCTAATTATCCGTTCAGGAACACTTCTATATGGTTGGGCGAAATCTCATGTACTGCATGCATCAGTGGCAGCATCTTTGTAGTCATTGATGTGCCTACTGGCGAACATAAACTGAGAAATGAAATAAAATATTTCAGCTGAACTGACAGATACTTGTTCCTGTGCTCTTTTCTTATGAATACGTCAGGGGCCAGTGTATATGACGGAGCTATGTCCTGTAGCCTTCAGTCTGAAATATTTCATAGGTTTATAAGCAGTGAGTGCCTAAGTAAGAAATGATGGCCAAGAACACTAGAGTTTAGTCGGCTATTTGAAGAAAGTAAATGTAAAGGCTCCCAGGAAATGTTGAAGGCACTGCAGCGTGGCCTCACATACACAGAGCGGGCTGGAATGTCTGGAAGGATCAATAAGGAGAATTTGGCGACCTGTAGTGTGAACAGTCAATCCGATGGAGCCTAGGCTGGTAAGCTCCGAACGCCTCATGGAGGACTTATTCCCAGGCGAGAGGTGTGGAGGCATACACTAATGGGTCGACTAGGAATGCTCGAAGTAGTACCTGGGTCTCTTCAGAGAGAAGTATGATGCGTTGATAAAGGAATGTTACACCCACGCAGCGGCACTGCTGTCATGTAGTTCTCAGGATAGTGTAACCTTCGGGGGAAGAGACCCGTTCTAGGGTTTAGTATTTGGCATGCGCTGATGGCAGAAATTTTCACTCCGACGAAGTTCACTTCCAGGGAAGCAGTGACACTTTTGTCACGACTCAGCAGGATCCCATAGTCGCAGAAGTGGTGGAACACATCTCATTAAAAATGTTAATCTTTTCTCCCTGAGATGATTCCACTAATACATCATCAATGGAGACGAAACGCAAATCTGTTCCCAATAAACGTTTGGAAATTCTATGCAGTATTGTCCATCCTCTATGACAAGTAAAAGAACTAAGAAGTCCATATTATTTTGTAATATCCATTTTCATCATAAGCTCTCGGACCACCAGTATGCTGTCATAAGGATTGAAGAGACTTTCATGTTGAAGGGGCTAAAGACAACGCCTCAGGCCAGATGCAGTAGCCCTTGATCCCGTCGAATCCCATGCTGTTCAGGTTATTTTGGCCTTCTCACCAATACACCTGCGAGTTCTGAAGTAAACTCTAGTGATGGCGTACGCCATGATTGACTGAGAGATCCCTAAATGGAGGTTAAGCCAACTTATTGGAAAAAGTGTTTTCTGTGTGCAGGCATTCAAAAACATTAAATGAAATAATGTGGTGTGGCCCTCAAAACTACGCTCACTCTGAATCAGATTTCTTTTTTTTTTTTTTTTTTTTCGCTTTACATGCTCACACGGATTTTAGCACGAAGTATTGATCAACTCACATCAGTCTTTTTACCAAGTGCCTCGCAGAAATCGTGTCTGCCTAGGAATTCCGAGTTCCACCGTATATCGTGTCAATTCTGTCTACAATGAAAACCAAAAGTGGAAACCCCTCAACAAACCACTTCACAAAACCAATCAAGATCCTCGCTAAAGATTCTCCCCAATGGAAAACGATACTGTAGGAACAGTCACAAGGCAAACGGCTGAATCCCAGTAAGCTCAAATTCCCACAAGATCTATTTAATTGACTTTAATCAATCCTTCGCACCTCCACGCATGTACAGTGCCACAATAAAGTAACAAATTACTAATGAATCCCCAAATAACCATATAAATTATCCCTCCAAATTACTAACACTAATTACAGATTACAACAGCTTTTCACTTCTGCCCTTTCTCTATATACCCTAAGCAATTTTAAACTGCTCTCATTTCCACATACGCAGTAGCAACGATCAAAACGTTCTACCGTACCAACGGCAATCAGTCTCACTAGAATCACATCTTCATATACCAATTCGTACGAATTCATTATACAAACTATCCCCATTCACACTATTTACTTCAGCCCTCTCTAAGTTTTCTGTTTCCACACCTTTCGCCGATTCACTTCCCACAGCATGCACAACTTTACTGTTCCCCCCCCCCCCCCCCAAAAAAAAATATCGACACTTACAGCTTCAACAAAATTACTCATTAATTCACTGTTAAACACTTTATCTTCCTGAAATAATACATCGATGCCTAAGCCATCATTACCAAAAATATTCATCTCAGCAACCTTATCTGCTGATACACTATTTAAATCACTACATAAGTTCACCTCAGAAACCCTACTTTCCTCCGTCGACAAATTAGCTTTACATGAATCGTATACAACTTTATCCTCCGCCGCTACATTACACAAATTGCTGCTACCTTGTCGTACAATTTTGGGACTTCCAGACTTGCAACATTACGCTGTGATCGGACAAAAAATAGCAAACACTGCCATTTCTACACACTTTTCATCCAGATTAGCCTCCGTTCCTACTTCACATACACTCTCAGATTCACACTCTGACAAACGTTTTAGATCCACACATTCATCAATAAGTTTCGTTTCGCCCTCATTTGTGACTAGAAACGCGTAAATTCTTCCTCCGAAGTATCAATACCAGTAGCTTTTACGTCATTACACAAATTACCATTACCCTGTTGCTTTGAACAGAAATCATCTACCTCCTCCGATACATTTTTAACTTCAACTGCTGGCGAGACCAACGCTAAGCCTCCCTTAGTAACATCGACGCTTCCAGCCGAAACACAATCATCCTCACTTGCAGCTGGCGAGACCAAAACTACGCCTTTCGCCGACTCACAAATACTTGCTGCTACAATGTCCTCCTTACTGCCATTGCTACTATTTGCTAATACCTATTCAGAACTCTCCACACAATTTACTTTCACAAAATTCATCTCCTTTTTAACTTCTTTTTGAACCACTGAATCTTTCCATTCATCACCATTCACACACTCATTCATAACATATTCATAACTTACATCATTCCCTGCAAATTTGTTCCCATTACCTTTAATTAAATCTCTTACAAATCTATGCTTCCTTTGTTTGCGCCTGCTTTTATTGAAAATGGCTCAAATGGCTCTGAGCACTATGGGACTTAACATCTGTGGTCATCAGTCCCCTAGAACTTAGAACTACTTAAACCTAACTAACCTAAGGACATCACACACATCCATGCCCTAGGCAGGATTCGAACCTGCGACCGTAGCAGTCGCGTGGCTCCGGACTGCGCGCCTAGAACCTCTAGACCACCGCGGCCGGCTTTTATTGAAAGAGCCACCTATATAGCCATCCTCTTTAACATATTCCATATTACACATTTGTTGTCTGTCTCCAAACCTATCATTTCTAACATCACCATTAACTACAGTCCTTTTCATCGCCTGTTTAGATCGCCATCCCTGGACCTGAGATGTGGCGAACATCAGTTTCCCGAAGGGCTGCTATTCGATTACACTTGGCGCTAATTTCCCCTGTTAAATCTGCATTCTTTACTTGGATCCCGTTCACGCAAGTTATCGCTACTGTTCGTTCTCTGATCATTCTGGTCATTTCAGCTACTACCTCCCTGAGAATTCCTTTGGTTTCTCTCACGATCATTATTTTGGGGGTGATTATTTGGATTCCCATTTTGATAACTACCACCCGGTTTCCTCTGATGTTTGAACTTCAAACCCCTCTCTAATTTTTCTGCAAATTCCAGAAATTCGTACACGGAATCACATGGACTATGGAGAAGATCCCACTGCAAATCTTTGGGTAATCGCCTTTTTAATGTGGTTTCCGTTAAAACCCCCAAGGGACTTTTCACATGCATAATCTTGCCAAGTTCGGGCTTGCAAAAATCTCTCATCGTCCCATTACCGTACCTGTAACTTGGCCCGTTTAAGAATTCATTTTGGATCCATGTCTGTTTGGCGTTGGTCCTAAATTGATTCAAAAATCACTTTCGAACTCTTCCTGCGATTCGCACGAACTACATTTCATATTTGCCGAAGACTGTGGGTCTCCCTCCAAATGCTGCTTAACGTATTTTATTTTCGCTTTGTCCGACATGCCCTGAACAAAAGCGTCCCTACATGCAGCCAAGAAATTTATTGGGTGTCTTCCGTCATCTGTGTAACATTTCACAGATTCGGTATTTGCCCAAGGGACATTTATAACCGGCGTGGCCTGTTGGGAGGCTAACGAATTTAAATCACTTTCTATCTGTTGCATTTGGTTTTTAATTTCATTTTCCCTAGTAATACTGGTCTCTATTTTATCTTTAATTTTGCCCATTTCTTTCTCCCCCTCACCTACACGATTGACAATGTCACTAACAGCTAAATTTACATCGCTTTTATGAGCATCTTGCGCTTTTATACAGTCGCTTACCTTGCCCCTAAGTTCTATCTGTATCTTATCCATTTTTCCCCAAGATCTTTTTCCGCTGATTCGATTTTATATTTTACTATTAGAACTTCGTCTGTAATTTTTCCCATATCCACTCGGACACATTTTAATTTTCATCAATTGCTTTTTCAAGGTTACCCATAATTTTCTCAGCTTCCTCTTTCACAAAGGAACCTATTCCAGTTCGCATTGTACCCATATCTGCTCGAATTGTACTGATATTATTTGCCATTCCCTGGCTCATTTGCATTAGCTGAGACATCCTGTTGTTGTTGTTGTGGTCTTCAGTCCTGAAACTGGTTTGATGCAGCTCTCCATGCTACTCTATCCTGTGCAAGCTTCTTCATCTCCCAGTACCTACTGCAACCTACATCCTTCTGAATCTGCTTAATGTATTCATCTCTTGGTCTCCCCCTACGATTTTTACCCTCCACACTGCCCTCCAATACTAAATTGGTGATCCCTTGATGCCTCAGAACATGGCCTACCAACAGATCCCTTCTACTGGTCAAGTTGTGCCACAAGCTTCTCTTCTCCCCAATCCTATTCAATACTTCCTCATTAGTTATGTGATCTACCCATCTAATCTTCAGCATTCTTCTGTAGCACCACATTTCAAAAGCTTCTATTCTCTTCTTGTCCAAACTATTTACCGTCCATGTTTCACTTCCATACATGGCTACACTCCATACAAATACTTTCAGAAACGACTTCCTGACATTTAAATCTATACTCGATGTTAACAAATTTCTCTTCTTCAGAAACGCTTTCCTTGCCATTGCCAGTCTACATTTTATATCCTCTCTACTTCGACCATCATCAGTTATTTTGCTCCCCAAATAGCAAAACTCCTTTACTATTTTAAGTGTCTCATTTCCTAATCTAATACCCTCAACATCACCCGACTTAATTCGACTACATTCCATTATACTCGTTTTGCTTTTGTTGATGTTCATCTTATATCCTCCCTTCAAGACACTGTCCATTCCGTTCAACTGCTCTTCCAAGTCCTTTGCTGTCTCTGACAGATTTACAATGTCATCGGCGAACCTCAAGGTTTTTATTTCTTCTCCATGGATTTTAATACCTACTCCGAATTTTTCTTTTGTTTCCTTTACTGCTTGCTCAATATACAGATTGAATAACACCGGGGAGAGGCTACAACCCTGTCTCACTCTCTTCCCAACCACTGCTTCCCTTTCATGTCCCTCGACTCTTATAACTGCCATCTGGTTTCTGTACAAATTGTAAATAGCCTTTCGCTCCCTGTATTTTACCCCTGCCACCTTTAGAATTTGAAAGAGAGTATTCCAATCAACATTGACATCCTATCTCCCCGAAATTCATTCCCCTTTCCTGAATTCCTACCAGTTACACTTTCGCACTCTGATTTCGGACTAACTGGCTCACTTCCGTTTTCAGAACTACACATACTAGGTGACTGTTTTATATTCGCGAGATCTAGAAGTGGAGCGTGAACTTCAGAGACAAACACTTTCTCATTATTTGCGCAGGCAGGTATCTTATCTGAGATGGTTCCCTCTGCCATGGTGATGCCTTCGGTTGTAGTGGAAGTCGACACCGAAGACTACCCTGGAGTACTCGAAGACACTGCCGTGGTACTGCTGTTGCACTGCGTTCGCTAACGAAGAAGTCGCCTGAAGTAGTAGCTGCTGCCAGTTACCGCGTGTTCCAACCGTTTCCGATATCGCTGTCCGTTATAAGCGCTAGCCGCAACTGTTCTTTGCACTGAACTTATTTAGTCTCTGAGCCCCCACACAAATTGCCTTTAACGTGATAGATTAGGACCTCTATCGACAGTATGTGTAAATTGTGAAAATTACTCCGTAATTTCACTATTTCCAGAAACCTACTTGCGGAATGAAACCGATATCACACTGAGTTTTGTGAGAGGTTCACTCAATAGAAATTTCTACTGGTTTTGCAAAGGTTTTTCCACTTCTCATAGTACGCTGTATAACAGAGAGCAAAGGAATTATCACTTTTCAGGACCCAAATCCTGGACGAGCCCCCAATTGCAGGCTTTCAAAAACATTAAATGAAATGGTGTGGCGTGGCCCTCAACTACGCACCCTCTGACTCAGTGTTGAAATATTGAAAGTTTTGGCTGGTTTCGTTGTCTAGGGCCTGGGATACGTAGATGCCGCATTACAAGCCAAAAACTGCTGAGTCTTCAGTATACAATATGATTATACACATGTATCGATTGGTCATAGCTTCCTATCACTCAGCAATTGCGAATGTAACATAGAAATTCATAAATGAAAGATTGCAATTAAATATAATCTGCACGTACTTTCTTAACAACTTTAAATGATGAGTACGACAGTAGAAGTACATTTGAGATGCGGCATATGTCTGTAAAACACTTATTGGTGGCGATGGTCCAGCAATTAAATAAAATACAAGTTGAATAACAGGGAAACAATAGATTCTTACTTCACGTAGTTAGTTGTGAACAACAACATAGCTCGCGAGATATTCACTTCCAAACGCGTACAACGTCTTCACTGCAGAAGCCATGGAAATCTCACAAGTACACAAGGTGGCAGAATGAAATGTTTCTATCTCCCGTGACCACGGGCAAACTGCTCCACTCTAAGTCTTTCCCACTACCGTAAGTTGTGCCTTCAAGACCAGCACTTTCCGTGTCCTGTGCCATACTCTCCACTACACTGTCCACCACCACCCCCTGTCCTCTATGAAAACGATGCTCCTCCCCAAAGTCCATACGTCTCTCTTAGTAACGAGCGCTGTGATTGGCTAGAGCGCTGCCTCCATGTCTCCAAGCCAACGTACGCTCACAAATATTTTGAAACACATAGGAAAAACTGGATTTACATTTAAATAACTTGAAATTAAATAAATATGCCTATACCTGGACCCAAATCTCATACTGTCCCAACTTATAAAAGGTTGCACATTAGCCTAAACAACGTAACAGATAGCTAGTGGCTTTCATGAGGCATCCCGGTAACAACGAAAGGAGGTAGGAGCTTACGTAGTGAGGGAACCAGAGAAAAGATCGGGGGATCTTTCGAAAAAATAATAGCATGCTTGATTAGAGGTAAGTGAGGGAAACTGAAAAATATTTACAGGTTGCTTTATTGATCTGTTTCAAAAAGGACAGATTTATAGCTTAAATAAGATTCCTTGTACCATTGATATTCACTGAACGTGAAAAATTAATGTATTAATGTTAGTACATAAGCAGATATGTAGTCCAGGCAGTATCGTGGTGTACATGATCGGAAGACCATACAGATGCGAGATAACTAAATTGGTCACTGTGTGTTGTACCATGCGGTCGATGTGACTGCCAACCGTGACATTATAACCCCTACAGGGCACGTTCATACAATAGTGGTATTTCAAAGGGGAAAAGAGAGTCGTTCTCAGCTACATAGGAATGTGATCACTGCACAAAATTATCATTTTCTTCCCGTGGACATGGCGGAATAAAAAAGGCTTCATTCTTAGTGTTTGCTCCGGAGTCATGAAACAAGGGTGAAAATGTGGACGGTCCGACGCCGTCTGATGCGGCCTGGAGAGCTGGCGCGCAAGACGTTATTTCAGCATGCATTCTCCTAAAATTACGAATGCGTCACCTTGCAATGGGCACTCCAATGAGGTCGCTGGCGTGCTGAGTTACAAACTGTACTGCTTTCCGAGTTCCTCTTCCACATGAACTACAGCGAAGGCCGCATTTTTGTTAAACATTACCGTAGCAGACGCCAACTTACAGTGTCCAACACCGAGCGAGGTGGCGCAGTGATTAGCACGCTGGACACGCATTCCGGAGAACGAGTGTTCAAACCAACAGGAAATCAAACCCAAACAACGGACTTTTAGATGCAACTGAATACATCTGGCAATCTGGACTCCTAAGGTTTTATTCAATGCCACAACCTATGGTGGATGTTGGTTTAGTACTTTGGAGCTTCATACTGAACTGAATACTCAAGGGACAAACATAATGTACAACTCAATTGCTCTTCCAAGTTGTGTGTTGTCATGTGCATAATCTGTTAGATTACCTTCACTACCGTCACTTATGGAGCCTTTAGTGCAACCGTCAAGAACGTTTCTGTACGCAGAATGCTGATTTCTGAGAAGAATGTAGGCAATGAAGATATTTCCAATGGTATTTGGATACAGGTATTGCCTACGCTAATGCTAAACGCGGGAAAGGAATAGACTGTGCCACAGCCTCTGAAACTAATTTAAAATTGAAGCAGTTCTATGTTAGTCCAGTATGCAAGGAATTATAACAGTAGTTTCCTTACATGTTGGTATAAACCACAGTACTTACTTGTGTGGCAGAATCAGAGTTCCTAGTTCTTTGACGGTGGCTAACACAAAGGTCGTCAGTGAAAATACAGTTTAGTATTGCTGCAGTTTTCTGTGAAAAGAATATTGTTTGTGAGTACCAATAATTATGACAGTTTATGCCTCTGGAAAAACAAATTGTTATGAGTATAAAGTGGAACGCTGTTGATTATCCCAAACTCCATATTGTTCCAACTTATACAGACGTTCAAAAAATCAGTTTTCATTTTTACCTCAGGTAAAATAGCAACTTTATTCTGCTTCTAAGTTTGTCGAGCAAGTGCTTCTTACATTACGTAATAAACTGGTTATCTTGCTATTAAACCTCCCTTAAAGACGGATTGGGAGCCTGACAGGTATTTGCATTTAGTGAAATGTGTTCCCCTCTTTCGAATATTAACTTCTTAAAAATCATCGAAAATACTAGTAATACGAGAACTGGCTCTGTATACATTACTGGTTATCTAGCACTTACAGGAATAAATAACAATAACGGAAATTCCTGGATGGAGCAATACGTAAAATAAGTGAAAGGCAGCCACTCATCTATAGAGGTACGATAGGTGGCGCACAGTAACAGAGAACAGCATTCTAACAATTCAACAGAATTCCGCGTGGCCATTAAGAACTATCTTTCAATTTGATCAAGTTATTCTTAAATTAATGATTTCACTAAATACTTTAAATCCTGTTTAGTGTAACCATCCTTCATTTAAGCCCTTTGTATAGATAGTTTGATATGTAGTATAGCATACAAATTCGTAGCGATGTATGGGTTTGGAGCCGTAAAAAGTTATTACTTCAGCTGAAATTAAGTCTTTATGAGTCCTTTCTGAGTTCACAGCAAACCATTCAGCGTCTTTAATAAATTCCTATTGGTTTTCCTTGCAGACCAGGGTGTTATTTTACACTGGCTGTCACTTAGGAAAAGTTCCTCGAATGTTAAAAAATTATCAGCCCATAACAGAGATCCAAACGGGAACGCTATGAGTGATCTGAATGATCGAATGCGCCATATTTTGTTAGGGTTGAATGCAGTTGCTAGCAAGATGAGGGCGGATGTCCCGTTCGCTGTCCGTTCCGCCAGACGAAATCTGCGCCGGCCAGAGATGAGTCGCGGTTGTACTGCGCTAATCTGCGGTGTGTTTCGGAAACCGTGTTGTGTGAACCTAGATTTTTCATCATACTAAATGGCGCACTTAGGAACAATGTACTCGCTTTACTGCTGACTCTAAATTTTCTTGAGTTGCTGGAGCGCCCCAGTCTGACAATGATAAATTAATTCAGAACAAAATGCGCAGTAGTGGCCTTGTTCCGAAAGCCTCCAATTGTCTTGGTGTAATGCTTGTTTTAGACTGTCTAGTGACGTCCATCATATCTATTGCAGTGTTGTCTGTTGAGAAATTCTCCAAATTATCTCTTATCGCACAACAGTAATCCAAATGCTTTACTTATTAATACTACCTGTATTTCTTCACGCGATATTTTAATAGGAAACCGGTATCGAATAAAGTAACGCAGGTTTATAGAAAATTATGACGTTGGTTATTCTGTTGCATAGGCTGTAGCTTCCTAGTCTTTGCTGGCACACTCATATTTTCATAACTTTTGTTTATCACCGTGGAATATTGCAAGGCTTTTTTTTCTCTTGCAATGGTAATATGTATGCATCAAGATTTGTCGGACCATTATTCATTCTCGTCACAATATGGCCACAACTAAAGAAGAAATATTGACACAGTATTAATAACTATGCTAGTATTTTACTATTTTGTGCTTATGAACTTCACTGTCTGTGGTAGACTTAATGAGTTAAACCTGTGAATTAACAACCTTTTCTATGGAGAATCATTTAGTAAGGTAAAACTGAAGTCTCTAAACAAAACTAACCCCTTGTATTTCTTACCGACTGACGGAATTTGCAGACGAAAACCCTAAAGTAAGATCATGAGGATTTGTAAACAGCCATAATTAAAACGATATCATATTACATTAGAAGTAAATAATCACAGCTCCTACACACAGATAACTTTCTTCCATCTACCAAGACTCATAGCTACAGTGTAAGATCACATGACTCTTTGCAGCTTAAAACTAAAAGTAAAATAACTAACGAATATCAACGGCAGCTCTTTTTACGACGTGCAAACGACACCAGCTTCGAAAAGGAAATTTATGTCGTAAGAAATAAGGTGCAGCGTATCACGAACACAGACTTCAAAATATTACAATGGTAACAACACAAGTGAGAAAAGATTAAACATGAAAATACAGCAAAATGATGTTGGGAGTGATGCAGAGGAAACAATTTCAACGCGGTGAAATATCAGTCACTCACAGTTGTCACTCTTTTGTCAATCCATCCTACCCTGTTCTCATACATAATTCTATGATGCTCGCGTTAACTGCAGCGTAACACAGATTGCGGTGGGAGCTCCATGAGACAGTGATCATAAGTAGCTAAAAATCTAACATTTAATCTATTAACAGCTTGAAGCAAAATGTTCCTGATGGTCTGATGTCTCTTCGCCTTATAATTAGTATAATAAAAGAAGTTCACAAGTCAAAGAAATCAGTAAATTGATAACAAATGCTATAAGAAACTCTAGAAACTGATTTAATTTGCATAAATTTGTTACAAAGCAACTTGAAGGGATTACATTACTTATTCCAATACAATGTCATTACAGTACAAAAGTAATTGTGCGATAATTGCGTATAGCTAACAACATATCCAAAGTGATAATATTGTCAAGACAGGCTTCTTTACTCCTCTTGTGAAACGACTAATTATACTATAGCCGCAAGTGTTAGTTTGCAACTAACTTCATATTCAGTTAAGCCTTGTATTAACAAAACACATCGAATTTACGTTTACCCTCTTTTCTAAAGTAAATGCACATGCACATTGTCTAATTAAGAGAAAAAGGAAGGTTGTAACGTTTACAAGACAGTTCTCTGTCCCACTGTTATGAAACCACTGGTAACATTTCATGTGGAAGTATTGCTTGGTAACAAACTTCTTAGTCCACTACAGCTTATAGTGAAGAAAAACATAAGACTACAGATATACGATCACGGGCTTGATGATGTAGTAGCACAAACATTGCGTACAAGTAACAATAAAACGAAATGACAACTCTAATAAGAGCTCACTTGACTGTCCTTGTGAAATACTGTTTCTGGAAATATAAGTGTTACTTGGTTTTCAGTTAATACTGAACTGAAGCTGCTGCTGTATGGCTGTTGATGCCACTCTTATGGTAGTGTGTGTGTGTGTGTGTGTGTGTGTGTGTGTGTGTGTGTGTGTGTGTGTCGTTCTGTGTGTCTATGGGTGTTGTGTTGTGCATGTGTTTGTGAGGGTGCGTCAGTACGTTTGGTCGGACGGGGGAGGTGGGAGGGAATAGAGACTGACAAAATTGGATAAGAGGTACAGAAAAGAATGGGAGTTAAGCATGCTCAGTGGCGTTTAAATACTTTTTTGTAATGGGGGATAGCAAATAATGGTGGAATGTTTTCCATAGGGGTATAGTGATTATAGCTATAATAGCCGGGTTTTGCAGGTTTTCCTTAGGGTGTAAGGTGAATACCGGAGCTGTCCCCAAAAGTTCCTGCAAATAAATTCCCAACTGGGAGATACAAGCCCCCCCCCTCATACCCTAGACCGAAAATAAAATAAATTGAGCCAAAACAGAATTACATTAAGCTAAGGCTAAATAGAGCTAGAAGTTCTGCAGTAGCCCGCCCACTACCTCTCAGGTGTGGGAATGAAAAGTTAAAAAAAATAAAATAAAATAAAATAAAATAAAATAGCTATAATAGTAAAGGTCATCGTGTCTGCTACATCCTTAAGGACGATAATTACTATAATCTCAATCATTACTTCTAGCACTAAGCTTGATACGTCTTTGTCGTCTGTTTCGTTGAACCTTGGCTGTATGGTCCCCTGGGTATCTAGTACAGGTTGTTTCGTAGTCACATCAATCTCGTCGTACCGCTGTGGGTCGCCCTCTGTTTCATCTGGCAGTGTAGCATCAGCGATGGGCAGCATTTCTCCAGCTAGTTGATCGTATGCAGCAGCATCCCTGAAAATCGGAAAAGTGAAATGCCTACCCTTTCGTGTTAGCCTTCATCTTGTTGTTTATAATTAACCTTCTCAAAATATTATTCGACAGTAGTTAAAATTAGTTAACTGATTCAGTTACGTTGACGGAACACTACTGAAGTAACAATACTATTTTTTAAAAACACGATTGCCTAAATAAACTCAAAAATATTCAGCAATGTTTGTTGACTGTTCATTTTTTTCCCTAGTATACTATAGCAACATACTCGAATAGTAATGTGATGCAAGAATAGAACTCTATAAGGAAATCTTTACAGTTCAATGTAATATGCTGGTGTATTGATACGGAAACTATGTAATATGAGGAAATCTGAAACTGAGTCAAACGTAATTATCGCTATAGGTCCTAATCTCCATGTTCGCCCACCTACCTGTCGACCTCTGCCTCCCCGTCTCTTTGACCGTCTCCTACTCTTCCCTTCTCCCATTATCCATCTCCTCGTTATTCCCCTCTCACTGTCCGTCTCCACAAACGAAGCCTCGATTGAGAAATGAACTCAAAATGAATGGGTAAATCGGTTGGGATCATTAGGATAAGTGGTACAGGAAAGGCCTCTTCAGCTGCTGGATCTGTGTGGCTAGTGTCTTCAAGGACAGTATTTCTCGCAGTTTTAATCAGTGCACGGGCAGAACTGAAAAGTTTGGAATGATGAAGACTCAACAACAGAATTCTCCCCCCATGAACCATGGACCTTGCCGTTGGTGGGGAGGCTTGCATGCCTCACCGATACAGATAGCCGTACCATAGGAGGGGTATCTGTTGAGAGGCCAGACAAACGTGTGGTTCCTGAAGAGGGGCACCAGCCTTTTCAGTAGTTGCAGGGGCAACAGTCTGGATGATTGACTGATCTGGCCCTGTAACACTAACCAAAACGGCCTTGCTGTTGTGGTACTGCGAACAGCTGAAAGCAAGGGGAAACTACAGCCGTAATTTTTCCCGAGGGCATGCAGCTTTATTGTATGGTTAAATGATGATGGCGTCCTCTTGGGTAAAATATTCCGGAGGTAAAATAGTCCCCCATTCGGATCTCCGGGTGGGGACTACTCAAGAGGACGTCGTTATCAGGAGAAAGAAAACTGGCGTTCTACGGGTCGGAGCGTGGAATGTCAGATCCCTTAATCTGGCAGGTAGGTCAGAAAATTTAAAAAAGGAAGTGGATAGGTTAAAATTAGATATAGTGGGAATTAGTGAAGTTCGGTGGCAGGAGGAACAAGACTTTTGCTCAGGTGAGTACAGGGTTATAAATACAAAATCAAATAGGGGTAATGCAGGAGTAGGTTTAATAATGAATAAAAAAATAGGAGTGCGGGTAAGCTACTACACACAGCATAGTGAACGCATTATTGTGGCCAAGATAGACATGAAGCCCAAATCTACTACAATAGTACAAGTTTATATGCCAACTAGCTCTGCAGATGATGAAGAAATTGGTGAAATGTATGATGAGATAAAAGAAATTATTCAGGTAGTGAAGGGAGACGAAAATTTAATAGCCATGGGTGACTGGAATTCAACAGTAGGAACAGGAAGAGAAGGAAACATAGTAGGTGAATATGGATTGGGGGGAAGAAATGAAAGAGGAAGCCGCCTGATAGAAGTTTGCACAGAGAATAACTTAACCATAGCTAACACTTGATTCAAGATTCTTGAAAGAAGGTTGAATACATGGAAGAACCCTGGAGATACTAAAAGGTTTCCGATAGATTATATAATAGTAAGACAGAGATTTAGGAACCAGGTGTTAAATCGTAAGACATTTCCGGGGGCAGATGTGGACTCTGACCACAATCTATTGGTTATGAACTGTAGATTAAAACTGAAGTAACTGCAAAAAGGTGTGAATTTAAGGAGATGGGACCTGGATAAACTGAAAGAACCAGAGGTTGTACAGAGTTTCGGGCAGAGCATAAGGGAACAATTGACAGGAATGGGGGAAATAAATACAGTAGTAGAAGAATGGGTAGCTTTGAGGAATGAAATAGTGAAGGCAGCAGAGGATCAAGTAGGTAAAAAGACGATGGCTAGTAGAAATCCTTGGGTAACAGAAGAGATACCGAATTTAATTGATGAAAGGAGAAAATACAAAAATGCAGTAAGTGAAGCAGGCAAAAAAGAATACAAACGGTTCAAAATTCAGATCGACAGGAAGTGCAAAATGGCTAAGCAGGGATGGCTAGAGAACAAACGTAAGGATGTAGAGGCTTATCTCACTAGGGGTAAGATAGATACTGCCTACAGGAAAATTAAAGAGACCTTTGGAGAAAGGAGAACCACTTGCATGAATATCAAGAGCTCAGATGGAAACCCACTTCTAAGCAAAGAAGGGAAAGTAGAAAGATGGAAGGAGTATATAGAGGGTCTATACAGGGGCGATGTTCTTGAGGACACTGGAAGAGGAGGTAGACGAAGATGAAATGGGAGATACGATACTGCGTGAAAAGTTTGACAGAGCACTGAAAGACCTGAGTGGAAACAAGGGCCTGGGAGTAGACAACAATCCATTAGAACTACTGACAGCCTTGGGAGAGCCAGTCCTGACAAAACTCTACCATCTGGTGAGCAAGATTTATGAGACAGGACAAATTCACTCAGACTTCAAGAAGAATATAATAATTCCAATCTCAAAGAAAGCAGGTGTTGACAGATGTGAAAATTACCGAACTATCAGTTGAATAAGTCACAGCTGCAAAATACTAACGCGAATTCTTTACAGACGAATAGAAAAACTGGTAGAAGCCGACCTCGAGGAAGATCAGTTTGGATTCCATAGAAATGTTTGAACACGTGAGGCAATACTGACCCTACGATGTATCTTAGAAGAAAGATTAAGGAAAGGCAAACCTACTTTTCTCTCATTTGTAGACTTAGAGAAAGCTTTTGACAATGTTGACTAGAATACTCTCTTTCAAATTCTGGAGTTAGCATGGGTAAAATACAAGGAGCGAAAGGCTATTTGCAATTTGTACAGAAATCAGATGGTAGTTATAAGAGTCGAACGACATGAAAGGGAAGCAGTGGTTGGGAAGGGAGTGAGGCAGGGTTGTTGCCTCTCCCCGATGCTATTCAATCTGCATATTGAGCAAACAGTAAAGGAAACAAAAGAAAAGTTCGGAGTAGGTATTAAAATTAATGGAGAAGAAATAAAAACTTTGAGGTTCGCCGATGTCATTGTAATTCTGTCAGAGACAGCAAAGGACTTGGAAGAGCAGTTGAACGGAATGGATAGTGTCTTGAAAGGAGGGTATAAGATGAACATCAACAACAGCAAAACGAGGATAATGGAATGTAGTCGAATTAAGTCGGGTGATGTTGAGGGAATTAGATTAGGAAATGAGACACTTAAAGTAGTTGAGGAGTTTTGCTATTTGGGGAGCAAAATAACTGATGATGGTCGATGTAGAGAGGATATAAAATGTAGACTGGCAATGGCAAGGAAAGTGTTTCTGAAGAAGAGAAATTTGTTAACATCAAGTATTTATTTAAGTGTCAGGAAGTCGTTTCTGAAAGTATTTGTATGGAGTGTAGCCATGTATGGAAGTGAAACATGGACGATAAATAGTTTAGACAAGAAGAGAATAGAAGCTTTCGAAATGTGGTGCTACAGAAGAATGCTGAAGATTAGATGGGTAGATCACATAACTATGATGAGGTATTGAATAGAATTGGGGAGAAGAGGACTTTGTGGCACAACTTGACAAGAAGAAGGGATCGGTTGGTAGGACATGTTCTGAGGCATCAAGGGATCACCAGTTTAGTACTGGAGGGTAGCGTGGAGGGTAAAAATCGTAGAGGGAGACCAAGAGATGAATACACTAAGCAGATTCAGAAGGATGTAGGCTGCAGTAGGTACTGGCAGATGAAGAAGCTTGCACAGGATAGAGTAGCAAGGAGAGCTGCATCAAACCAGTCTCAGGACTGAAGACCACAACAACTACAACAACAAAAATTTCGAAAATTTTTTATCTTTTCACTTCAGACTTATGCACGATGCTTTAATAAATATTCATATGGACATATGATATATACTCTTAATAAATATAATACATAAGTATGCATGTAGTATATTTGAAGCAAATTGGTAACTAACTTTCAAAGATTTCTGGTACCAACTTTAAACTATGATTTGTCTTCATATAGTGTAGAGGTATAAATTATATTTATATTCACATATAGTATATATCTAAAAAATAATTAGTTTATGTCTTTCCGAGCAATTATTAGAGTTTCATGTAAAGATCTGAAGTTAACTGATCAACAACTTTCCGAGAATTTTGCCACAAACCTTTCTGTTTTATATAGTTTATACAATACGCATTAAAAAATCTGTACCCCATGTTCTCTTGGATGTTTATTAGAGTATCGTGAAAATTTTTTAAGTAAATCGGTCAAGAACGTTTCGAGATTTTTGGTGACAACACTGAGAAACTACAGCTCGTATTTATAGAGTGTTGTAGAAGTGTAGATGATGAATGCAATCAGCAAGAATTATTACACGACAACATTTGCCGTGATAGGCAACAATTTGTCCCAGTATTTCTAGTGTCATTACGCAAGCGACACCCAACAATGTATAGAAAAGCTATAATATCAGCATCATATACACTTGAGTGATGTAAAAAACTGACCATCCCAACATGACTGAATAAAAGCCGTGAAGGATATAGTGAAATGAATAATCCGTAGTACTGACGTGATGTGTGCTTTATGTTTCATACGAACATAGGATTTAGGGGCCGTTGTTGATGCTTTTAATAATTCGTTGGTACTGGTACAGTGTCATTCATGTTGATGATCTCATGTGACATTTCGACCTACTTGCCGAGGCTTTCTTCCGAGAATTGGCTGCTCAAAGCGTGTACCCAGTTCCCAGAAATGTCCCTCCGCAGGAATGCCGAAACGTCAAATCAGAAGATCGAGCAAGAACGTCGCGGTAACACGAGGACTTTTAACGACATGTGTAGCATTAGTTATTCAGATTGTCCAAGTCACTACATTAAGTGAAGAAACAATGCAAATGTTATCAAAACAAAAAGAATATAAAATATCAAGTGTTTAGTGTATATAAAACATTCCTAAAAATTCTAATCTGGTGAGATGTCTGCATGACGTACAAGCTGAATATTAAAAAAATATTGTTCTAGAGATTACTTTCTCGTATGTTGCCCTCATTGTGCCTTACTTTGCACTATAGGGTTGTATGTGAAGATACTGAGCACGAATGGTCTTGTAACTCTACAGTGTCTATACACTAAACGTAATATCATGCAAGTGAAAACAAGTTGAACAGTAAACGAAAAAAATGGCAACACTCACTCAGTGGGACGATCTGCAGGCTCATACCCGGGAACATCAATAGTGATGTTGTCAGCGCTTGCCATAGATTCTTTAAATATGACCTGAAATGCTGAAACAGAAGGGAATATGTGGGAGAACATTCTACATGTAGTATGGCTAAGTACGTTCGTGACGTTAAGTTATCCGTGCAATTTTTACCCAGACAGTAACTATTTCATCTGCAGTTTTCTATAAAAAAATACGTATTTATGTCGTTCAAGTTATTACTGTTAGGAAATAAAGTGCTGTTCCTTATGTAAAACACTCCTCAAATTACGCACACAGCTATAACAACAATTCAGAGCAGGGAAATGTTGATGTCAATACAATTATCCGTTCAAAAATATTCATTACCAAATTCATAAAGAAGCACATAATTCTAAGTGAATAATTAACGGCTTACAGTGAAGTTGTATCTACCTGAATAGTACACATTCGCATTGTCCTTTCGCTCAGTAAATTCTTAAACTAGCAGTATGTTCAAGCACTTGCTGCTGCGTCAAGTTTCAATTATAAAACTACAACAGCAAAGGTTTAACTATTACTTCTGAAACTATCTTTAACTTTAGTCATAGTTTGAACTTCACAATTTCAGAATTATGAAAGTCAGCACTGAAGTCTGAAACAGCAGCAGTTCGACCTGCTGCAATTTATGGTGGAGCATTCTTTATAGTTACTACTTCTCTCGTTGCCGTCAAGTAAAAGCAGACCAAGAGAGGAATACAAGAGAAGCAAAGGGAAGCGATGTGATGCAAGTTTCAGGGAAGGTTCACATCATTTCAAATTACGTGGAATATTGTGGTATGAATATTTTCAACAAACAGAAAAAGCTAATCTGGGAAAAGAATGACTGCAGGGAAGACTGTGATTGGTGGGTTACGTCTGGGGAGATGTGTCTACCAAACTGGTGGTTATAGACGACCTGAATTCTAACATCAAGACACCTAAATCCGTAGGAAGCGTTAGATCGAAAGAAATGTCATGCATTGACCCAAAAAGAGGACACCGCTCCAACGAGACGGCGCTTCTTCCCTCCTTCATTATATGTATGGTAGACACGACATCGGTCGATAAATTAAGCGTTTACACCTACCATTTTAAAGCAGCCGAGTAATGTCCTTGGTAAACGCCGATATTTCCAGGGATGAACATTGAGTAATTTTCTGGGAAAAAAGTGAAGGGGTTTTCGGCTGCGTAACGTAAGTGGTTGTCAAGGAAGTTATCCCATTGCATCCCCTTTAAGTTACTTGAACAAGCGATAGCATAGTAGCAGTTAAGAAAATGAAAGAGAATGTATATTCCAGAATGAAATTTTCACTTTACAGCGGAGTGTGTGCCGATACGAAACTTCCTAACGGATTAAAACCATGTGCCGAACCGAGACCCGAACGTACAAAACTTCCACTGTCCACTCGGGCACTCTCATAGTGCTACAAAACTCTGATTGGTTATCTGTAACATTTATAGTTTGTTGCCTGACCTGCAACAGAATCAAATTTGCTTGCATGAATCATCCACTGAATTATGAAGAAACGCCACCAGCTCAAAAGTCAAACCTTGAAACATAGTTTACTCACTTAAATATGTTTTCTTCCTACGATTCTGCCAGTGGTGGTGATTTTATAATGATGTGATGGCTAATAATTTTAGATTCTTTTCGTTCTGTGGTGTTCCAAGAACAACTGCGATCACATTATCATTATTCTTTGGGTAACGGCGTCCTCATAATTTTATCTAAGAAGAACAAGATGCTGAAATTCTTTTTTCCAATATAATTGGTTCTGTCCGATTGGAGACGCGTCATGTTAAGCGGCGGATGGCTTCCACGAGACACAGAAAATTATTTATATCTCAGAGAACTGATGGTCACCATCTGAATGATTTTAGGTAGACTGCTTTGATATTCCATTATTACATTCAAATATTTTATTTTTGTATTATATAAATAATCATGAATGTGATATTTTTCTTGACGATCTGAAGTTACATCGTAACGTAATGAAGTGTGTTACTTATGCGAGAAACTGGTCAATTACTTAAGAAATGAAGCAGTAGAATATTTGCTACTCTACTTTTATTCGTAATATCAGTCTGAGACTGAGAATTAGAAATGAGGACAAAGAAATGTCTGAACATTTGCGAAACCATTGACGTATATCAGCCAAAATTAGCAGTCAAAAAGTGCCTTTGACTAATATCCTTCGCGGGGCAGAAAACTTGAAAAGCGCACTTACAAGAAATCTACCGAAAAATGGTTGGGTGCACTAGTTCATCTATGCTCTGAAGCACAGAGTGCAGGAAATCATTTTGATTTGGTAACGTGCTGTGACAATTTTATCAATACATGCTGAGTTGAAGTAAGAATCAACGAACTAGAATCTTGCCGAAAATTATGATGCTACACCCTTAAGACAGTTCAACAAATAGGTAAGTGCACGTTTAGTTTGTGATATAAATTAATTTTCGTCGCTCATTCTGTATCTTCGTAAGTACTGACTCTGTCACTATTATTTGAAAATTATTACCATGACAGGGCATCTACACAAAGAACTGAACAGATTATGTAAATGTGAAGAAGAAACTCAGTAACCTTTAATGAAGAAACCACCGGACGTCGTTATACAAAACGCTTCAGCGACCATCACTTACGAAATAAATAAGGGTTTGGTGAAAATTAACTAGCTTTAGTAAAATTACACTTACCTAAAACACGTAGGAAAACAGTGAGGCAGTCCATCTTTCCTGCGAGACACAAAATAAGGTTATACTCTTACTCCAACCACAGGGTAACGTCTGCAGTGTTGAAAGAAGAATAAGGCAAATCGCTGCTGTGGCTTCCGTCTGGGAACTGAAACGCTTCTACACTGGCGGGCGAGTCCCACGATGTGAGTCATGCCTGATGGCTGTCAGAGCTCATACTGTCGACAGTGACGTCACGTACATCGTTTGACTGGTATTGTGCAGCCACCTAAGGGAGCTGTCTTGCGTGTTATCTCGACAACTAAGTGAAAGAAATTCCACCCAACTGACAACAGAATGATGCATTTTTCACTGTGTTTATCTCCGTTTAGAAATAAATTTGATAAAATGTTGTTATTCGTCATACTCGTACCAGTGTTTATATTACATATGCGTTCAAAAGTCTTTAGCAAAAATATTACTAAATGGGCCTGTTTTGGATCAACAATGACTAGATGTAAATATATCAAATTGCAACCAGTCATTTTTTGAATAATTATTTATTATCCCATGCACCGCTTTTCGAACCTTTTGAGGTTCATCTTCAGGTTCATCTGTCGCAAGCCAGCACCCACCATTATGCTAGAAATAATAATATAGCATCCAGAAACCATCTGAAGATGAACTTGAAAAGGTTCGAAAACCGGTTCATGGAATAATAAATAATTATTCAAAAAAGTGACTGGTTGCAGTTTTATGTATTTACATTCAGTTTACAGTCACGGGTTCTAAAATGTCCGTAATGGATAAGCTTCATAACGATGACTAAGTTCGTTATGGTTCTGTTGCGCAATAACATAAATCACGTGCCTACTTGATATGAGAACTGTTTTTATACATCTTTTTATAATACACATGTTGCCGTCATACTGTCCCATTATAAAATTTCTTCCAATTTTATGGAAACGCGAATTCACCCGAAAGTGGTATCGATATGGAAGGATCATAATGATTCAAAATTTAATAACTATACAGCTGAATTCTTACCTAGTGCAATGCTTATTGGAGATGACCTACCTGAAAGGCATTGTAAAATAGTAACCAGGGATGAAAGTTTCCGAAAAACTGCACGGTGTGGTGTTGGCTGTTAAGGTGGTGTTAAGTAGCTGACGTCGTTGGTGTATAAGAGGAAATGTTGCGCGCCTTTAGACAAAGAGTTAGCTACGTGTAAGCGAAGTGCAAGATGGGTGCGAGATTTCTTAATTACTGTAGAAAAACCAATTTTTCGTCAACGATAGGCTATTTTCATAAGAATCAAGATAAGAGTGTGCGTCGTTTTGTAACTGTCTGTTACATGGATCCACCAGTCTACACCAAAAATGAAATAGCAATCAAAACTGCAGGGCAACCCCATAGCCCTTTATCTGAGGGATGATATGGACTTCACATTACCGTTTTCTTGGAAGCGAAAGCTATATTTTTCATTAACTTGCAAACAGTAAAACAGTAATGATGCAAACCTTCTGGACAACCTAAATGAAAAAATACGCAATAGGAAGCCTGTATGTCAAAATTTAAGGCTTGATCCTCCACACAAAACAGCTTTTGTAATAGAATACATAGTGCTTTGATGTGCCATATGCTGCAATATTCAGTCTGTTGACTAAATTAGGAATTCTTCGAATTTTACCTGTTCTTACTGACTGCTTCAAACGCATTAGTTTATCTGAACTTGCAACTTGAGTGCACGAAATATTGTGGAGAACGCCTTCTGTTCTATTCTATGACATAAAAGAAGAACATCATCGGTTTACTAACAAACTTACTCAACTATGTGACAAATATGCCCCATAACAGTTGAAAACTTAAAGAAAAATCCTGCACATAGGTAACTGAAAAATTGAAATAGCTCATGTGTCTCAAAGACGCTGCACATCGGGCATACAAATTATGCCCCACACCTGAAAATCATATTACTTACAAGTAGAAGCGGAACAGTCGTCTAGTTGTGGGAAATACTAAACTTAGACATGCCCGTTCATAAACGACAACAGATATGCACCGGTTCTACTACGGAAAAACCTGCCTGGTCTTGATATAGGCAAAGTAAAAGGAGCTGGTCCTCCCAATTATCCCAGCCAATCTACTGAAACGATACTTCACATAAACTACAACCACAATTAAATCACAAATGGAACAGCGATTCTCAGAATATTTCATGATGGTGGACAACTGTAGCCACGAAAGATTCTATCCACAGCATATTACTTGCACCACCGTCAAAAAAGCCATCATACTTATTGGATCAGCATCAACTGGAGACGATGGCATGACATTCCAAATGATAAAGCTTATTATTGACCCACTACTGCACATTGTAACAGATACTTTCAACCACTACTTACGCACAAGTGTTTTCCCTAGGGCCTGGAAACAGGGACTGCCGAAGCCATTACCTAAAATGGACGCTGCGTGCACGCCCTGATTACCGACCTATTTGCATTCTTCCTGAAGTGTCCAACGCCTTGGAATGCACAGTCCAGTACCAGCTAACAAGCTACCTAACTTCAAATAACTTACCAGAAGTGTACCAATCAGGTTTCCGTAAACACCGCAGCATGACACTTGCCTTGATGAAGGTGAAATTCGACCCAAGGCTTCACATGGATGCAAAAGAGGCAACTGCCATGTGCTTCTTAGACTTCACCAAGGCCTTTGACACTGTCGACAATGACATTTTAATTGCGAAAAGTAACAGCCTAAATTTCTTTCCAATTGCAGTGCAATTGTTTCACTCATACCTGATTTTAGCCACCAGTGCGTCATGTTTGGCACCGTAAAGGCACAATGGAGACACTTTGTATCAGGCTTCCCACATGGTTCGGTATTAGGTCCTATACTCTTCTCATTGTACGTAAATGATATGAAGCAAATTATTTCCTACTGTAAATACAACATGTAAGCTGAAGACTTCCAGTGGTATCTAAGTGCAAAACCAATAAACCCGAAGCCAACAATCAAGAACCACAATACCGATCTGGGTGCACTATTAAAATGGGCACAGGATACCGAGTTAAAATTCAACCGTCCAAAACTCGAGCGGTACTAGTTGGTCATTATGGGCGCATTGGCCATAATAATGGAGATCTCTACAATCTTTAACTTTAAATGGGCCAAATATATTTTCTCCTTCAGCAAGGAGACTAGGAGTAATAACAGATGAAAATCTTAAAAGGGGTGAGTATGTATCTGCAATGTGCCTGAAGGTATCAGACTCTCACCATGTCCTGCAAAAATATAAAAACCTCTTCCATCTTGATCTGAAAAAGAAACTTGTCCAGACACTTATACTTCCAATTATTAATTAAAGCAAAGTTATCCTGCGAGGTGACTGGAATGGGTTATGAATGCCTGTGTTCGTTATATTTGTGATGTTTGGCTCTTTGATCACATTTCTCCATCATATGGACAGATATCGTGGCTGCGTGCAGACAAGCGCAGAGATTTCCATAACCTCTGTCTTCTCTACTGTCATATCTATGACCACTGTCCCTTATATCTCTCCTCGACCTTGATGCTCTTGTCTGAACTGTTTGGCAGACGCTGTCATCAGAGCAAAATCGTTTCTGTCCCACTCCATCGTTCAGCCACTTCCTCGAAGTTCTTCTCAGCTGCAGCAATCCGACTCTGCAGTAATCTACCGCATTGTGTGGGAGGTCTGAATAACATCTCCTGCTTCCGAAGACAGATAATGACATATTTACCACAGAAAGAATAATGATCACCATTGTCCTTGTACACACTGGTTACCCTTGCACATAACTCATACTAGCCTGATCTTATTACTGATATTACTGTTACTACTATTATTATTATTTCTATCTTTTCTCAGACATTATATCTGGTCAAAAATGGAAAGTGACGTGGATCTTGATCAAGTGTGACTTCCGTTTAACTGTACGGTTTATGTTATCTTGCATTTATGAATTTTCGGGTAATTGAACATGTATCAATAATTACGGATTTCTGTAGTTGTATATATAGGTTTGGATGCAGCTGTATTGCATTGATGTACTGGTGGATATTGTGTGGTATGACTCCTGTAGTTGATAGTATAATTGGTATAATGTCAGCTTTATCCTGATGCCACATGTCCTTGACTTCCTCAGCCAGTTGGATGTATTTTTCAATTTTTTCTCCTGTTTTATTTTGTATAATTGTTGTATTGGGTATGGTTACTTCGATTAGTTGTGTTAATTTCTTCTTTTTATTGGTGAGTATGATGGTAGGTTTGTTATGTGGTGTTGTTTTATCTGTTATAATGGTTCTGTTCCAGTATAATTTGTATTCATCGTTCTCCAGAACATTTTGTGGTGCATACTTGTAAGTAGGAACGTGTTGTTTCATAAGTTTATGTTGTAAGGCAAGCTGTTGATGTATTATTTTTGCTAAATTGTCATGTCTTCTCGGGTATTCTGTATTTACTAGTATTGTACATCCGCTTGTGATGTGATCTACTGTTTCTATTTGTTGTTTGCAAAGTCTGCACTTATCTGTTGTGGTATTGGGATCTTTAATAATATGCTTGCTGTAGTATCTGGTGTTTATTGTTTGATCCTGTATTGCAATCATGAATCCTTCCATCTCACTGTATGTATTGCCTTTCCTTAGCCATGTGTTGGATGCGTCTTGATCGATGTGTGACTGTGTTAGATGATACGGATGCTTGCCATGTACTGTTTTCTTTTTCCAATTTACTTTCTTCGTATCCGTTGATGTTATGTGATCTAAAGGGTTGTAGAAGTGGTTATGAAATTGCAGTGGTGTAGCCGATGTATTTAAATGAGTGACTGCTTTGTGTATTTTGCTAGTTTCCGCTCGTTCAAGAAAGAATTTTCTTAAATTATCTACCTGTCCATAATGTTGGTTTTTTATGTCAATAAATCCCCTTCCTCCTTTCTTTCTGCTTAATGTGAATCTTTCTGTTGCTGAATGTATGTGATGTATTCTATATTTGTGGCATTGTGATCGTGTAAGTGTATCGAGTGCTTCTAGGTCTGTGTTACTCCATTTCACTACTCCAAATGAGTAGGTTAATATTGGTATAGCATAAGTATTTATAGCTTTTGTCTTGTTTCTTGCTGTCAATTCTGTTTTCAGTATTTTTGTTAGTCATTGTCTATATTTTTCTTTTAGTTCTTCTTTAATATTTGTATTACCTATTCCTATTTTTTGTCTGTATCCTAGATATTTATAGGCATCTGTTTTTTCCACGCTTCTATGCAGTCGCTGTGGTTATCCAATATGTAATCTTCTTGTTTAGTGTGTTTTCCCTTGACTATGCTATTTTTCTTACATTTGTCTGTTCCAAAATCCGTATTTATATCATTGCTGAATACTTCTGTTATCTTTAGTAATTGGTTGAGTTGTTGATTTGTTGCTGCCATTAGTTTTAGATCATCCATGTATAGCAAATGTGTGATTTTGTGTGGGTATGTTCCAGTAATATTGTATCCATAATTTGTATTATTTAGGATGTTGGATAGTGGGTTCAGAGCAAGGCAGAACCAGAAAGGACTTAATGAGTCTCCTTGGTATATTCCACACTTAATCTGTATTGGCTGTGATGTGATACTATTTGAATCTGTTTGTATATTAAGTGTGGTTTTCCAATTTTTCATTACTATGTTTAGGAACTGTATCAATTTAGGATCTACTTTGTATATTTCCAATATTCGTAGTAACCATGAGTGGGGTACGCTATCAAAAGCTTTTTGGTAATCAATGTATGCGTAGTGTAGCGACCTTTGTTTAGTTTTAGCTTGATATGTCACCTCTGCATCTATTATCAGTTGCTCTTTACATCCTTGTGCTCCTTTGCAACAGAATTTTTGTTCTTCATTTATAATTTTGTTCTGTGTTGTATGTGTCATTAATTTCTGTGTAATGACTGAAGTTAATATTTTGTATATTGTTGGTAGGCATGTTATGAGACGATATTTAGCTGGGTTTGCTGTGTCTGCTTGATCTTTAGGTTTCAGATAAGTTATTCCATGTGTAAGTGTATCAGGGAATGTGTATGGGTCTGCAATGTAACTGTTAAATAATTAAGTTAGGTGTGAATGTGTTGAGGTGAACTTCTTTAGCCAGAAATTTGCTATTTTATCTTTTCCAGGGGCTTTCCAATTGTGAGTAGAATTAATTGCTTGGGTGACTTCATGTTGCAAAATTATCACTTCAGGCATTTGTGGTATCATCTTGTATGTGTATGTTTCTGCTTGTATCTACCATGCATGCCTGTTATGTTGTACCAGGTTTGACAAATACATTGCTCCAGAAGTGTTCTGTGTCTGTTATGTTTGGTGGATTGTCTATTTTAATGTGTGTGTTATCTATTGTCTGGTAAAATTTCTTTTGGTTCGTGTTGAATGTTTGGTTTTGTTTCCTTCTATTTTCATTTTTTTTTTGTATCTTCTAACTCGTTCGGCCAATGCTTGTACTTTCTGCTTCTTTTCATCTAATTGCTCTATCGCTTCTTGTTGTGAGATTTTACCTGACCTTTTTCGTTTTTTTCCGACATTTCATTTCTTATAAATTGTGTTAGCTGTCCGATGTCTTTTCTCAGTTTTTCTATTCTGATATGTAGCCTGTGTTGCCATGCTGGTTTTGTGGGTTTCGTCTGTGTGTTGGTTGGTTCTTATCTCTGTCTAGTGTGTATATTTAGTGTAGTGAGTGCTCCTATATAAACCAGTAGTTGTAACTCTTCCATAGTTGTGTTTTCATTTATTTTGTTGTGTATGATTGTGTTGATAGTTTTTATTGTTGTTTCGACTTGTGGGTTATTTGGTGGTCTAAGCAAGAATGGTCTAATGTCTGTATTTGTGTCTTTGTATTCTATATATATCAGCTGAAATTCTTCTTCTATATCTAACATGTGTGTCACTTCATGTTCTATTTGTGCTTGTTCTGGTGGCTGTCCTAAGATTTCGTTTTCCTCTGATTGTTTAATTGATGCGTGTTGTTCTTTGTTTGTTTGCTCTGGGATGTTTGACCCATTACTGTATTTTCTTCATCTTCTGATTGCACATTATTTTGTTCCAGTATTTGTTGTACTTGTTGTTTGATGTTTTCTAATTACGACTGGGGTATCCTGTTATTTTTGATTATTACACAGATCTGATCAGCTAGTCGTTGTTCTGTCAAAAATTTTAATTCTGGGTATCTGGTAATAAATGTTGTGTATACTTGTGATCTGTATCCAGTTGTGTTGGTTCCTAGGTTTGTTGCTTGGTGATAACAGAACATGAGGTGTCGATTAACTTCATCTGACCATCTAATCCTCTGTCTTTGTTTTCCTTCTAGGGTGGTTGCAGGAAGCGTATTCTGCAAAACACCTCTATTTGGATTTAAATCATTTTCCAGTTGGCTAGCAGTGTCGTTACCATTGTGGGTGGGCATAGTGTTCAAGCGTCGTCCCCGACCATGACGGCGCTTGTCCGAGGCTTCTTTAGTTCTGTCCTGAACCAACTAATCACACTAAAAGGGGGTTAGCCCTATTAGTGGTTTGTTCTTTTCGTCGCCTTTTACGACTGGCAGAACATACCGGAGGCCTATTCTTTTCCCGGGCCTCCACGGGGCTTATTATTATTATTATTTTTATCACTGTTAGTGGCAGAAGTTGCAGTTGTACAAGCAATAGCAGTATTAATGTTATTAGTTCATAGTCAGTGATACCTTATTCGCAATGGAACTTCAGACATTCAAATAATTTTGATACTTGTTGTCATACTGAAATCACTATTTCGTAGATAACTATGATTTAAAAAGGTACTGTATCTGCGAAACACTGTTCCGATGTAAGAGAGGGCCTGAAAGCCTCAATCACATGAGGTTAAATAATTATATAAAAAAATACTTCTAAAGAAGCTGGTGATTAAATGATTTTTAAGACCAGTCGCTCGTCAAGAAGGGAAATTTTGTCCAAGGAAAAGCGTTTCATCACTCCTTGCCTGTGATGAGCTTATCTGATCGTAAATACACCAGTTTATAAAGATGACGACAGTATGTGCAAAGTATCTGCTACAACAGTCCACATATGATGTCCACAAATACTGCTGAGGGTGAAACCCAACTATGATACTGCGACCTAATCGTCAACTGTTCTTAAAAACGTGGGCAGCAATATTTAACACCAATTAAATTATATTAATGATAAAGTATAGATTTTCGAACATAGAGTGAAGGCTTTTCATTTGATATACTTGTAATTCGCTACAAAAACCCATAAGTCGATTTTAATGTGTTACTGGTGATTAAACTTGCTAGAACATTTAGAATACTAGACAATACGAGTCACATATCAGTATTCTAGGTGAGCTTCATTATTATAGCAAATTTTATTCACAAAAATGAACAGGGATTTTCATGAAACACTCAAAACAAAATTAGATTACAGAAGAACATATTACAAAGTGCACAGCGCATAGATCGAAAAACTCAGAATGCTACTTATAATAACTCCGAGAACTGCAGAAGATTTGCAGGCTATTTCAAAGAACTACATAGCTGCCATTCACCAAAAGAAGAAATTCGTTTTGATAACGTTACCCATATACAACCGACTCAAAGCCAACAACAATAGAGGAAGTCAGAGAAATTGTAAAACAACTCAAAAAACGAAGCATCAGGAGAAGGCAGTACAGTTGCTGAATTGTGGAAACAACCGAGTGACAATATTATTCTTCTATTATAACTTCTTAAATACCAACAATTATACTGGTATTTTTATGTATTTGTGCATTCAATGTCTATCTGACCATTGCTCTTTTCTTTGTTCCACATGAGTTTTTATTATCTAAGAGAAAAAAACTCTAATTGCAGCCTGAAGAAGCACAATTCCAACTTTACCTCGTAAACGGTAAAATATGTTTGTTCGCCATTCCTCGGTTTTCTAATTGTACCATCAGCCCAGCCACTTGGATTTATATTTCCAGTCTTCGAATTATCGTCACGTAGCGTCAGTGTGTAAAAGGCTTTAGCATATAGGACATACATAGTTTCCAATTCTGAAAGTTTGCCTGTGCAGATCGACCATCTACAGTAATCATCTGGGAAAATGGATACTCCGCCTTGCAGATCAACAGCTGGTTATCAGTTAAAGCAGAAAGTCAGCAGCGGAAGGAGGAGGACAATATGCTGGAAAAGTCAACATATTTTCTTCTGTTTATTAACAACGACTAGTTCAAGATAAGCGGGGCATTCAAAAATGTCTACTAAAAGTGGTTTTCTGACGAGACGTTTTTGCACTGGGGAAGGACAATTTATTATTGGAAAAGGCTTGAGTATACGAAATTCCTTGCCTTTGTGGTATGGCTTACATACAGTGATGAGCCAGAAGAATGCGACCATTTCCTTAATAGAATTTTGGGCCATCTTTGAAACCCAATACAATAGCGATTTTGCATGCCACGGATTTGATACGTGCTTGGCAGTTTTCTGGAGCTCTATGGTACCTTATGTCTGCTTATAGGTCACGCGATTTCCGTACATTACGGGCCTGTGGCTGGCGCCAGATGGCGTCACGGTGTGTTCCATCAGGTTCAAGTCCTCAATGTGAGTTTGCTATCATACTCCATCGAAGCGTAACTCTGTCCTAATGGCACCAACTACTACCCAGATGCTATGTACCTTCACCATCGGAGTAGATATCGAGCGTGAAAGAATGCAAGTGGTCCACAGTAATGTTCAGGTAATCCACAGCAGTCTACGAGCCTTCGATTAGTAACAAAAGTCGCTTGGAAGCCCAGGTGAATGTTGCCCATACCATAATACAGCTCCCACCAGACTACGTCCGTGGTGCAATACGTATTTAGAGTAGCTGTTCTTCTCGATGACAGCGCAGCTGAACACGACCATGGTTCTCGTACAATAAGAAAAGTCAACCACATACGCCCATGCGACGCAATTCCATTGATCCACAGTCTAATCTCGATGATCCCGTGCCCACCTCATTGTTGTGCAGTGTGTCTAGTGCGTTCTTCAATCGTTTCATGTCGCACTTTTCAGTTCTGAGCCCACAGTGAGCGTGTAAAGATGCGTAGCTAATAGTGTCTCCCGCCAAGTGCGAAGTCCTGCTGAGGGTTTCAGCCTGATTAGCACACACAACGTAACTGTCATGAGTGTCCCTCTTCATGACAATGCTCCGCCGTACACTTCAGAGGCAAGAACAGAGCTCCTGCAGCGTTTTTAGTGAGAGGTGTTTGATCACCCACCATACAGGTCAGACTTGACTCTCTCTGGTATTCAACGCACTTGGTGCGCTGGCTACGACAGTACTTCTGCACAGAAAACGAGCTGCAGACTAGGGTAGGGAATTGATGGAAAGCACAGAAGGCTCCTTTCTATGACGAGGATTTTGATAAGCTGGCACGACGCCACGACAGATGTCTAAATCTGAGCGGCGTCTGTGTAGGGAAGTAGCTGGAAGGTGTAGCTAAATGTTGCAAATAGGGCGTTTTTGATTTTCTCTGTTGTTTCCTTTTCGCGACCAATCGGAGGTTGAAAATAAAAAAAGTAGTCCTCGTACTTTCCTTGTTGCATCACGTATCCGCCCACGCCACCAGCTGGCATTCGGACTCGCGGTGTGTAGTGAACACATGGTTTTGACTCATTAGGTCACACCAAACGTAGCATTCGAAAATGTTGCGTAGAAAATCTATAGTTCTCTCACCGTTGCAAACCACAAGGTGTGTCATAGTAAAACATTGTATATACAGCGGGGACACAGTGGTATAATGGCGACTGCTATTTTATTTTGGGTTCGCATTAGTAAAGAGACCTTGGAAATACGCACGGTAGAAACCTTATTAACGGCGATAGAGGCTTTCGGTTTTGTAACGCGTTGAATCCCATTATTTCCTCTGTTCGCCCTAGGCGAACACGATGGAATACGCAGAGGGCCACTACGTGCAGTACCCCTCTGTGCGTTTGGTATTCACGATGTCCTTCAGCCTGCATGAAGCTGATGTATGACATTGTACGTATATACAGGGTGTTTCAAAAATGACCGGTATATTTGAAACGGCAATAAAAACTAAACGAGCAGCGATAGAAATACACCGTTTGTTGCAATATGCTTGGGACAACAGTACATTTTCAGGCAGACAAACTTTCGAAATTACAGTAGTTACAATTTTCAACAACAGATGGCGTTGCGGTCTGGGAAACTCTATAGTACGATATTTTCCACATATCCACCATGCGTAGCAATAATATGGCGTAGTCTCTGAATGAAATTACCCGAAACCTTTGACAACGTGTCTGGCGGAATGGCTTCACATGCAGATGAGATGTACTGCTTCAGCTGTTCAATTGTTTCTGGATTCTGGCGGTACACCTGGTCTTTCAAGTGTCCCCACAGAAAGAAGTCACAGGGGTTCATTTCTGGCGAATACGGAGGCCAATCCACACCGCCTCCTGTATGTTTCGGATAGCCCAAAGCAATCACACGATCATCGAAACATTCATTCAGGAAATTAAAGACGTCGGCCGTGCGATGTGGCCGGGCACCATCTTGCATAAACCACGAGGTGTTCGCAGTGTCGTCTAAGGCAGTTTGTACCGCCACAAATTCACGAAGAATGTCCAGATAGCGTGATGCAGTAATCGTTTCGGATGTGAAAAATGGGCCAATGATTCCTTTGGAAGAAATGGCGGCCCAGACCAGTACTTTTTGAGGATGCAGGGACGATGGGACTGCAACATGGGGCTTTTTGGTTCCCCATATGCGCCAGTTCTGTTTATTGACGAAGCCGTCCAGGTAAAAATAAACTTCGTCAGTAAACCAAATGCTGCCCACATGCATATCGCCGTCATCAATCCTGTGCACTATATCGTTAGCGAATGTCTCTCGTGCAGCAATGGTAGCGGCGCTGAGGGGTTGCCGCGTTTGAATTTTGTATGGATAGAGGTGTAAACTCTGGCGCATGAGACGATATGTGGACGTTGGCGTCATTTGGACCGCAGCTGCAACATGGCGAACGGGAACCCGAGGCCGCTGTTGGATCACCTGCTGCACTAGCTGCGCGTTGCCCTCTGTGGTTGCCGTACGCGGTCGCCCTACCTTTCCAGCACGTTCATCCGTCACGTTCCCAGTCCGTTGAAATTTTTCAAACAGATCCTTTATTGTATCGCTTTTCGGTCCTTTGGTTACATTAAACCTCCGTTGAAAACTTCGTCTTGTTGCAACAACACTGTGTTCTAGGCGGTGGAATTCCAACACCAGAAAAATCCTCTGTTCTAAGGAATAAACCATGTTGTCTACAGCACACTTGCACGTTGTGAACAGCACACGCTTACAGCAGAAAGACGACGTACAGAATGGCGCACCCACAGACTGCGTTGTCTTCTATATCTTTCACATCACTTGCAGCGCCATCTGTTGTTGAAAATTGTAACTACTGTAATTTCGAAAGTTTGTCCGCCTGAAAATGTACTGTTGTCCCAAGCATATTGCAACAAACGGTGTATTTCTATCGCTGCTCGTTTCGTTTTTATTGCCGTTTCAAATATACCGGTCATTTTTGAAACACCCTGTATATAGACAAGGCTTCTTGTTTCATTTTGGCCAGACTGGTATCTGGCTATGTGGTATATTCAGCGGTAGTATCACTTACTATAGTGCCATCATAGAATTTCTGTAAACTAATTTGGAAACTTGACTTTAACTCAACGATGACGAACTAAAAGCCAGCTAAAAGTAAAAGAAAAATTTCTGAATAAATCTACGGAAATTCTGTAAATGAGCGAGTAGCCCGATGTCAGTCTGGTCAAAATAAAAATAAACCTTAAAGCAGACAGCCTTGTCTGTGTATGTACATACAATGGCGTTCATCAGGTACCACAGGACAGATGAGTTTTCCATTTTCGCTAACGAGGGCGCTACATTATGGCAGACTGATCGGTTCATGACACATTCTCGAAACGCGTATAGCTCGGTAATAAATTATGTCACGTGAGTAGCCGGGGTCGGGATTACATGAGTCATCATAAGTTATCTGGCAGGAACCCAGATAAAATAGCCACCTTTGTTCTAATGGACTACCAGCTGCTCTTCCGAAACATCGTCAACTAGTCTGTGCGCCCGAAAAATTTGAAGTCTGTGGATGGGAATGTTTTGCTGCGTCGTGAGAGGAAAGGTAGGTCGCCATGGGAAACGGCTCTGAAACAGTTTGATCGGTCACATTACATTCATACCCAGGAGTGCAACTGGGATACTTTCCAGAATGAAAACATCGACGTAAAACATACATTTATTCACATGCTCGTTAGACAAACAATGAGGTACGCAGGTAGTAGCATCAATGCAACACACCAGTCTTAAACTGAAAATACTATATATTCCATATCCTACAGGTGATTAACAGAAAAAATGGTTTACGAAAGCACAGATCAACATTAAAAACGGTCAGCTTTGACTGGCAAAATCGTTAACTCAGGGCTTATGCTGTATTCATTATCGTCACTCTGAAAAACATTCTTCTGACGCCAGATCACGAGGCCAAGTGACGTTCGAAACGCCTCTTCTCTGTCCCCAAAGAAAAGAGGTATAAACTGATCAACCAAGAGGCACCTTTTCCCCCAACAGGCTATCTATTTACCTTTTCGTTATTATTCGTTGCTATTTGCATTATTAAATGAAGTACTTGGGATAACTTCCGAGATAAATATATTCGAACTGCCCTGCATCCTTCCTCCATCGTCGTTTCTGTTTATTAGTGATTAAATTGCGTCGTGGTTGTAGCCTCGTACCCAAAGGCAGGCCATATAACTGATTGTCTGATTGACTGCTGTCGTATTCCCGCTCTCCCCCCTCGGCAGACATCGCACAGGGAGGGGAGGGGGGCTGTGACCCTCACGCTGGCTACGATACCGTTCTGGCAGTGCACCAATTCGTCCGCCAAGCGAGTCTCCCAGATCCGTTTCACTGTGTGTGGTCGTTGGGCTCGTGGTCGGGTCCACGGTCCTGGTCAGTCGGTCCGACCAGCGGACTTCTACCTGCTAACCCAGACCGCTACCTGCCAGCCCACACTCCGTCAGTGCAGGCATGTAGGGTCGGCCAAACACTCGCCTGTGTCCACACACATTCTGACGAGTTGGCGAGCGAATCGGCGGACGGGACAGCGGGCCAGTCGGATTGTGAATGGGAACCTTTACAGACATGAAAGCTGCAGCCGTCCGCAGCACATTTCCTGGAGTAAACGGCCCTTGCTTCCATTGTTGATCCGTGTTCCACTCCACCCTTAAAAAATGCAGTCTCCAGTACAGTGAACATAGCCTCTCATAAGCCGGCCGCGGTGGTCTCGCGGTTCTAGGCGCGCAATCCGGAACTGTGCGACTGCTACGGTAGCAGGTTCGAATCCTGCCTCGGGCATGGATGTGTGTGATGTCCTTAGGTTAGTTAGGTTTAAGTAGTTCTAAGTTCTAGGGGACTGATGACCACAGTTGTTAAGTCCCATAGTGCTCAGAGCCATTTGAACCATTTTTTGAACCCTCTCATATTCAGTTATTAGGTGGTACGCAACACTATGTAATCTGCAAACACATTCTTTCTGTCGCCATTCGACTGGTATTGCAGAAATGCTTACGGAACTTGAAATTGACATTTTTGGTCATGGCATCCTCGTATAAAGACATACCAAATAAATGTATAGGATATTAAAATTCGTTAAATTTTACAATTTGTGATAACTGTCCTCACATTGTCAAGCAGAGGGTTTATTTGAGAACAGAGTCGGCATCTCCTGTCAATCTGTGGTATCAAAAAACAAAACTGAATGTGCACAGTCACATGGACACTTCCCAGTAATCTTAGTACCTCCCAAAAATGAAACAGCAGTCAAAACTGCAGGAGAATCCCATGGCCATGTATCAGAGGGGTGATATTTACTTGACATTACCGTTTTCTTGTAAGCGAAAGCTATATTTTTCATTATCTAGGAAACAGTAAAAAGGTAATGATGCAAACGTTCGGAACAACCTGAATGAAAAAATACGCAGTAGAAAGCCTGTATGTCAAAATTTAAGGCTTGTTCCTCTACACAAAACAGCTTTCGTAATAGGAAAACACAGTGCTTTGATGTGCCATATACTGCAATATTTACTCTGTTGACTCAATTAGGAATTCATCGACTTTTACCTGTTCTTACCGAGTGCTTCAAACGCATTAGTTTATCTGAACTTGTAACTTAGGTGCACGAAATAGTGTGGGGGACGCCTTCTTTTCTTTTCTCTGACATAAACGAATAACATTATGGGTTTACTTACAACCTTACTCTCCTATATGACAAATATGCCTCCTAACAGCTGAAAACATAGGGAAAAAACCTGCACATAGGTAACTGAAAAACTGAAATAGCTCATGTATCTCAAAGACTCTGCGCATCGGGCATACAAACTACGCCCAACGTCTGAAATTGATATTACTTACAAGCAGAAGCGGAACAGTCGCCAGGCTGTGAGAAATACGAAATTCAGACATGCCAATACATAACCGGCAACAGAAATGCACCACTTCTCCTACGGAAAAACCTGCCTGGTCTTATCATAGGCAAAGTAAATGGAACTGGTTCTCCCATTATCCCAGCCAATCGACTGAAACGATACTTCACATAAACTACAACCACAATTAAATCACAAATTAAATCATCAACTGTAGACGATGACATCACATTCCAAATGATAAAGCTTATTATTGACCCACTACTGCACATTGCAACAGATACTTTCAACCACTACTTACGCACAAGTGTTTTCCCTGAGGCCTGGAAATAGGGACTAGCGAAGCCATTACCTAAATGGACGCTGCGTGCATGCTCTGAGTACGGACCTGTTTGCATTCTTCCTGCAGTGTCCAACGCCTTGTAATGCAGACTCCACGACCAGCTAACAAGCTACCTAACTTCAAATAACGTACCAGAAGAATACCAATCAGGTTTCCGTAAACATTGCAGCACAACACTTGCCTTGATGAAGGTAAAATATGGCCCAAGGCTTCACATGGGTGCAAAAGAGGCCACTGTCATGTGGTTCTTAGACTTCAGCATAGACTTTGACATTATCGTCTATGACATTTTAAGTACGAAACGTAGCAGCCTAAATTTCTTGCCAATTGCAGTGCAGTAGTTTAATTCATACCTGATTTTACCCAGCCACCGTAAAGTCACAATGGAGGTACGTAGTATCAGTCTTCCCCCATGGTTCGATATTAGGTCCTATACTCTTCTCATTGTACATAAATGATATGACAAGTTATGTTCTACTGTAAATACCACATGTTAGCTGATGACTTCCAGTCGTATCTAAATGCAAAACCAATAAATCCGAAGACAACTATCAAGAACCTCAATACCGATCTGTGTGCACAATCAAAATGGGCGCAGGATACCGAGTTAAAATTCAACCGTCCAAAACTCGAGCGGTTCTAGTTGGTCATTCTGGGCTCATTGGCCCTGAATATTGGAGATCTCTATAATCTTTAACTTTTAATGGGACAAATATCTTTTCTCCTTCAGCAAGGAGACTAGGAGTAATAACAGATAAAAATCTAAATTGGTCTGAGCATGTAACTGCAATGTGCGTGAAGGCATCAGCATCTCTTCATGTCCTGCAAAAATATGAAAAGCTCTTCCATCTTGATCTGAAAAAGAAACTTGTACAGACTTTTATATTTCCATTTAATAGTTAAAGCGAAGTTATCCTGCAAGTTCTTTATCAGGAAAGCTCACGACGACTGGAACTGGTTCTGAATGCCTGTGTTCGTTATATGTGTGATGTTCGGCTCTTTGATCACATTTCACCATCATATGGACAGCTATCCACGCTGCGTGCAGACAAGCGCAGAGATTTCCATACCCTCTGTCTTCTCCACTGTCTTATCAATGAACACTGTCCCTTATATCTCTCCTCGACCTTGATGCTCCTGTCTGAACAATTTGGCAGAAACGTCCGCTGCCATCAGAGCAAAATTATTTCTGTCAGACTCCATCGTTCAGCCACTTTCTCGAAGTTCTTCAGGAATCCGACTCTGCAATAACCTACCGCATTGTGTGAGAGATCTGAGTAACATCTCCTGCTTCAGGAGAGAGATAATGACATATTTACCAAAACAAGAATAATGATCACCATTGTCCCTTTACACACATCCTTCATTCCAACCTGATCTTATTACTGATATTATTATTATTATTATTACTGTTAGTGCAGTTGTATAAGCAATACTGTATTAATTTTATTAGTTCATAATCAGTGTAACTTACTCACACTAGAACTTAAGACATTCAAACCATTTTGATACTGCTCGAACAGTCCACTGGTATACTGCCGGTACTATGAACCGGCAGTATATCCGTGGACTATTCTAGCAAAAAATACGCCAGGAGAAACTGAAGAATCACATTTTGATACTAACTGTAATACTGAAATCATTATTTCTTAGACAACTATGATTTGAAAAGGTTCTGTATGTGCGACACTCTATTCCGATGTAAGAGAGGACCTGAAAGCACCAATCACATAGAGTTAAATAATTATATAATTAAATACTTCTAAAGAAGCTGGTGATTAAATGATTCTTAAGTCCAGTTGCTCTTTAAGAATCGAAATTTTGGCTAAGGGAAAACGTTCCACCACTCCTTGCCTTTGTTGAGCGTATCTGGTCGTAAATATACCAGTTTATAAAGATGATGAGAGTATGTCTAAAGTATTTGCTACAACAGCTCACATATGATGTCCACAAATACTGCTACGAGTAAAACAGAGCTAGGATACAGCGACCCAATCGTCAACTGTTCTTAAAAACTTGGACAGCAATCTTTAGCACCAGTTAAAGAATATTATTAGTAAAGTATAGATTTTGGAACACAGAGTGAAGGCTTTTCATTTGATATACTTGTAATTCCCTACAAGAACACATAAGTCGATTTTAATGTGTTATTGGTGATTAAACTTACTAGAACCTTTGGAATAGTTGTTGATATTGTTGTTCCTCCAGCTCCCCGTGGAAAGGTTTTGGCAGTTTTTCACCATGATGTCATTTTTGTCTGCTCTTCTTCCTGCAACTCTCCGGGTTTAGATGGTCTTTCAAAAGAATTTTATGTTCGCTTTTGGCCTCTGATAGCAGATACGATAACATCTAAGTTGAATGAAGTGGCGTAAGGGGGATACACTCTGTCCTCTTTTAAGGCCAGAAAAGCTGGTTTAATTTCCAAGAAGACGGGACGTCTGTCCGTGGGTCACGTCCACTTCATTTCGATTACAAAATCATAGAGCGCCCGATAAATAGCCGTTTGTCGGTTTTTCTTGCTGACATTGTCGTGTGTTATTGAAGTTGTTTCCAGGGTCGTACTCCCATGACTCCCGTTGCTGAATGTTGTGACCTCATCTCGATTGCTGGCACTGCTTTTATCGATTTTAATCATGTGTTTCACCGAATTACTCATGATTCCCTGTCATAAGATTTGATGGATGTCGGTTTTAATGATTTACAAGACGGATGTTGACCTTTCTAATTGCTGGTGTTTAGTGGTCTATTGTGAATTTTCGTCTTTCTCCCACATAGTAATGTGTTGAGGTGTCCTGCAAGAGAGTCCCCTATCCACGTTGTCATTCGTGCTTTTTCTGGAATCCTTACTGCCGTTCATAGCTGCTCGACTGCATGACTGGTCGTTGTATGGAGAAAAGTTTATCGCCTGAATGAATGCTGATAACGTTATGGTACATCTTCGTACTCATAATGACATACTGGTGATCAGGGACGTTCTGGGTGGATATTGTCGGCTTACAGGAGTACAGGTTAACGACCTATGGGCATCTGAAACCGCAGAGATTCCATGTGCTGAAGCAGTCGTTGGGTGTTTTTATTGATCGTGTCCGCTGAAGATGTGTACAACAAATTGGAAGTCCAAGACGGATAGGATTCAAGGAGTGGTCCTTGAACACGAGAGTCGCTCTCTCTCGTTACTTCATGAGGGTCGCGTCTTGCAAACTTATGTATTGAGCAAAGTGTATTTTGTGGCACAAGTTTTTTCCCTTCCCGCGATGGTGTCCCGGAAGTTACAATGGTTATTGGGCAAGTTTACCTGGCATTATTTCTTCGAGGCACTAGTTAAACATGTCCTCACGTACGCAGGTAACTAACAGCACAACTTTAGCCCTTCCAGCTGACGATGTTATGATAAATAATAAATTAAGGCATATTAGGGAATTTTTTATTGATGTCAGTTATTTGTAAAAATACTGTTATGTTGCTGGATATTTTTAAATCGTGTTTCCCCTGTGAATTCCCTGTGGCTAATAACAGACTGGAAGATTGATTGGTGCAGTGTCAGCCTACCTACTTTTCCGATGGAAGCTGGCTCCATCGACTTCATCGGGTGAAGGTAGATGCGTCGGTCCATATATCGTTATTTATAAAATGTTCGTTATCTTCGACATGGTGCAAAAGCCTTTCACAAAACTCTACTCATCGAATGAGGTCTTCTGGCTGCTGGTGTCGAGTTAACGTATCATGATATGGATTCTGTTCTTCCTTGTACAACACTCCAAAAACCAGTCTTCAAAATATGTGGAACTGCCTTTAACACATGTGTGATCAAAAGTATCCGGACACCCCAAAAACAAAAGTTTTTCATATTAAGTGCATTGTGGTGCCACCTACTGTCAGGTACTCCATATCAGCGAAATCAGTAAACATTAGACATAGTGAGAGAGCAGAATGTGGCGCTTCGTGTAACACACAGACTCTGAACGTGGTCAGGTGATTCAGTACCACTTATGTCATAAGTCTCTACGCGAGATTTCCATACTCCTAAACATCCCTGTGTCCACTGTCTCTTATGTGACAGTGAAGTGGAAACAGGAAGGGACATGTACAACACAAAAGCATACAAGTCGACCTCGTCTGTTGACTGACAGAGACCGCAGACAGTTGAAAGGGTCGTGGAGTATAACTGGGAGACGTCTATACAGACCATCACACAGGAATTTCGAACTGCATCAGGATCCACTGCAAGTACTAAGACAGTTAGGTGGAAGGTCAGAAATCTTGGATTTCATGGTCTAGCGGCTGCTCACAAACCACACATCACGCCGGTAAATGCCAAACGTCGCCTCGTGTGGGGTAAGGAGCGTAAACAGTGGGCGATTAAACAGTGGAAAAACGTTGTATAGAGTGACGAATCGCGGTACACAATGTGCCGATCTGGTAGCAGGGTGTGGGTATGGCGAATGCCCGGTGAACGTCAACCTCCAGCGTGTGTAGTGGAGAACAGTAAAATTCCGAGGCGGTGGTGTTACAGTGTGGTCGTGTTTTCCATGGAGGGGGCTTGCACCGATGTTGTTTTGCGTGACACTATCACACACAGGCCTACATTGTTGTTTTAAGCACCTTCTTGCTTCCCACTGTTGAAGAGCAATTCGGGATGGCGATTGCATCTTTCAACACGATCGAGCACCTGTTCATAATGCACAGCCTGTGGCAGAGTGGTTACACTACAATTACATTCCTGTAACGGACTGACCTGCACAGAGTACTCACCTCTATCTTATAGAACACATTTGGAATGTTTTGGAACGCCGTCTTCGTGCCAGACGTCAAAAACCGACATTGATACCTCTCCTGAGTGCAGCACTCTGTGAAGAATGACCTGCCATTCCCCAAGAAACTTCCAGCACCTGATTGAAGGTATGCCTGCGAGAGTAGAAGTGATCATAAAGACTAAAGGTAGGCTAACACCATATTGAATTCCATCATTACCGATGGAGGGCGCCACGAAGTCATTTTCAGGAAGGTATCCGGATACTTTTGATCATATAGAGTATGGCGTGACTGATGATCGGTTGCAAGAATCGTGTCCTCTGTTTGTAGAGTCCATCTAGTCCCTGGACGACCTCTGTCCATTACTTGTGAACGAAGATCTCCGCCTTCCTGAAGGCGTTGCTCCAGGGGACAAAAAACGTTCTTATCGGGACGGTGCATTTGAAGGTACTGTGCAGCACATGCACGAGCAGCAACAGCAACAGCTTGGTTATCGGATGCACCCAGCACCAAAAGCATATCGAAGCATTCATCTTTTGTGCACTGCATGGAGGACCCGCCCTACGTGAACCTGACATAACCAGTAATGGGTGTGCACTGCGCTGTTAGTAGACACATGCATGATGTCCTGCTTATAAACGACAAGAACTATGGAACAGACGTCTAAATATTTCATGTCTAAATATTTCATGTCCAAACAGTCTACTTTTTTTTTTCTCCAACCTCTCGGTTTCCAGCAATACATTTACAACTTTTTTTTAACTGAACAAAAACAATGATCAAAGTCACTGCGATAAATATTTTAAAAACAAAGCAAGAAAAAAACATCAGGCACCTGATGAGAATGGAACCTATGGACTTATGCACGTAAAATACCTGCCATAATCATTATTTTGTAACTTTTACCAAAAGTAATGTAACAGGAATGAAAAATTCAAAAGAAAAGGGTATCTACACATCCAACTCCTTGAAGATTAAATACGACGCGAAAAGCTAGTGATAGCGCTGCATCCTTTTCCATGTGAAATGGGCCATAATCATAATCTGATAAAAGTCACACGGGACCGTGTAATACCCGCTCCCCACCACGTAATGAACATAACACTCGACGAGCCATGGAACTGCATCGTCCTTCATGCTGCGAAAGAAGGTTGAATCGGGATGCACAGAGTTCGCGCTACCTGTCCCTGGCAACGCTGCACACAATTACAGCATTGCCAGAGGCTCGGTTTTTAAATCACATTTCTGTTAAACCTATTGGCGGGACTAGGTACGGCTAGATGCACTTCTGCCTTGAGATGGGATGAGGAATCGCGTGCCAACCGCCAATTGCGGCGTTCTTTCTTCTCCCTATATGTACATGCAACACTAACGGCATGAAGTAAAGAAGCTCGTCTTGCCACATTCACGGGTACCGCGCTCGCGCCCGCCCATCGTTGTTAAAGCAAGCTGTTGGCATAGAGGTGTCGAGGGCATTGCTGGCTGACAGCACCCATGGGCAAGCAGTGTGGGTACTCACGGGCGCCTGTGCCTGCCATAGCAAATTTTCAAAAAATGGTTCAAATGGCTCTGAGCACTATGGGACTCAACTGCTGAGGCCATTAGTCCCCTAGAACTTAGAACTAGTTAAACCTAACTAACCTAAGGACATCACAAACATCCATGCCCGAGGCAGGATTCGAACCTGCGACCGTAGCGGTCTTGCGGTTGCAGACTGCCGCGCCTTTAACCGCACGGCCACTTCTGCCGGCAGCAAAATTTTCCCGCCTTTGATCTAAAGAGTTGGCAGATTTACCTTTACTTAGCTGCTCTTCGTGAAATTACGACAACATGAAATGAGAATGTCAGTATTGCCAGAGAAACTGTGCACTCAGTGTGCGTGATGTAATATATGTGCTGTGAGATATATAAACAGGCACGCAACCCCTTTAGTACATTAGCTCGACTAGTAAGCTGTTTTGAATGAACGATGCTTTTCTCGACTAACGGCAAAAGTTCAACTGGACACTATTACAACTCATTAACAGAGAAAAACACAGCATGACAAAGGAATTGAAATATCAAGGGAGGCCGAAATATTGCTTCGGAATAGAATAGCGACACACCATTTGCGGTTCGCAGACGAACTAAATAACTTGATTTGCTGTGTTACTTTTACGTTCCAGCACCCGTGGTCAAGACTAACAATTCAAACAGACTAGACCGAGGGTTCAGTTAAGGCCACTGCTTAAAATCTGAATAAAAATTATCAGCAATATCCGTTGATGGCTTCCAATATAATGAACAGCACATTTGTGATCATGGCCTTGTGGACGATAGTGGAGGAGGGAACAGACTTTTAGTACAATCTCTTTCCCTGATGGTGGGAAACTTCCCTTAAGAGGTAGAAGAATCAGCTATGGTCAACGTTATGAGGATGCAGAAGAAAATGTGAACCACTACATAAAAGATATAGTAAATAATCACAGGACATGCAGCCTGTAACTGAAAACGGGTCATCATCATTATCTTTCCACTGGAAAAACATTACAAAATGGACCCCCTTTCAGTTCTCTGAGAGGGGACTTCGAAACGGGAGGTAACCATGAGGGAAGACTGGCTAACCAACGAAAGAGTAATAATTCAGGAGTTGGAGTGTGGAGTGTCAGAATTCTGAATGTGGTAGGGAAGTTGGAAAATTAGAAAAGGGAAATGCAAAGACTGAATCTAGAGACGGTAGGTGTCAGTGATGTGTGCTGGAAAGAAAATAAGGTTTTTGGTCAGACGAATACAGCACAATCGCAAACCAGAAGAAAATGAATAGGACGGTAGTACAGGGAATGAGTTACAACGAAAAGTTCAGTCATGCGATTGCACTCACCCGAATCGATAGAAAACAACTGCCAACAACAAAAGCCATCTTCACCCACAGATGTCACAAGCAGAAAACGAAGACATCTAGAAGCTATATGAGAATATGTAACAAGCAGAAAACAAAGACATCTACAAGTTATATGAGAATATGTAACAGGTAATTCTGCATGTAAAAGGAGAGATAATCAGGGTTGATTGGAAGGTGGTAGTAGAGGAAAGAATGAGCTACAGGAGAATATGGGCTTGGTAGTACGAGAGGGAGAGGTAAAACGTAAATTGATTTCTGCAACAAGTTTCACTTAATAATACGAACGCACTGATGAAATAGTCTTGCGTGATCCGGTCAATGTTGGCGGTGTCTTGTCGCAACGTTTCGATGAGTTTCGTACTCATCATGTTCAAGCAGAGTGTCTATGACCAAATAGATGGTGTTTCCATGGAACATCCCTTATCTCCAGGTATCGCCAACTGTTTTTTACATGGAGCACTTTTAAGATGTAGCACCGAACACTGTGCACCTTAAACCAAAGGTGCTCTACAGGTACTTAGATTTGGAAATTTGTGATAAGATCCTCTGGGCCCAAACTGCTAGGGTCATCGGTCCCTAAGCTTACACACTATTTAATCTAACTTAAACTAACTTATGCCTTGGCCAACTCACATACCCATGCCTGAGGGAGATCTCGAACCTCCGACGGAGGGAGAGGCGCAAACCTTGACAAGGAGCCCTAGGCCGCGAGGCTACCCCGTGCATCGGTACGTAGGTGACTCTTTTGTAGAGTGGCCGCATGGAGTCATGTCTATCAGCAACAGAAAGAGCTTGCCGCAGAAGTTACTCCATCGGCCGGAAACATTCCATAAAAACAGGTACAAAGAGGCACAAATACGACATGCCTTACAAACAGATAAAATGTGGGAGGACAAGCCAGTAGAAGACGAAGTAAAACGTGTGGCTTTCTGCTGGGCCACCAAGAACCAAGACCGCAAGTATATTAAGACAACACCGAATAACGACAGTCTTCCGTGCAACGCAGGAAGCTGAGGACATTGTTGACGCGACCAAAGATCGTACAGGCCTGCAGTATGAATGTGGGTTGCGGCACATCGGGGAGATACAGCAATGTATCTTACAGTGCCGTATAGCAATGTGTCTCACACAACATCATGAACGTACGTCTAGGGCAGACAGACGAGGCCGTGGTAGTAGACAATAGCATCGACGAAGGACGCACCTTCGAATTTGAGAAAGACGAAGTAACTATGCAGCACCAACTGTTTCTGGGAATCGGTTGTCAAAGAGGCAGTGGAAAGAAGTTGCACCTCAATCTAGTAAAGCGTGATAACGTGTTTTAGCTTAACCCAGCGTGGCATTCCCCAATGGAGAGAATAACACTCCGTTCTGAAGGCGGCGGCGTCCTCATGCAGACTGGGCAGCAACCAGGACTCGAGGCCCGTGCGGGGCCAAGCCGCGACCCCACCACCTGTAGCGTCGCGTTCCCCCACCACTGACGCGGCATCCCCTTCCGGAGGAGCGTGGTTCAGCCCACTGCACAAGTGGACACAGGGCGAGCGACTATATAGATAGGTGGAACACAGCATCCCGACTATTCGGGTGAAGATGTTGGATACCAAACTGATCGAAAGTTTGCGACGAGACGACGCTACCACTCGGCTGTTCACCTGATAATAATTCGTCATTGGAATACGCGGAGAAAGGCGGCAATCATAAATACAAATACTCCATTCAAAAATCACAACAGGAGGATTCGGCGCACTCTGGCCTGCCCTGAGGAAGGAATAACACCTGGACACGTGCTCCCGGAGACAGTGAGACTTGCTGCATTCTCACATTCATTTGACAGATAGCACACTTGTCAGTGCTTTCGAGGTTCCTGTCCGTCGCAGATATTGCTAATATGTTTTGAAATAAATGGATGATAGTGGCTTCAGAGCTCCAGTAGTCCGAGGAATTTTCCATATCAGCCTGTACGAATAATATAAGTCAATAAATGAAGTGGAAAGAAAGAGCATATGCCTGTAGTGGTGCTGTAACTATGTTCTTTTATTCATTACATGATATAGAACTTATTTTACAATTGCAGTGTGATATTTGCCAATTGAATATCTTGGCACAACCGAAACCGGCAGGGCCTTAGGTTCCATGGGTTGTACGTCTCTCACCCGCTCGTCAGGACTGCTTATACACCAGTAACAAAATCAGCCTCGGAACTTCTTGAACGGAAAGTGAAAATAAATCGGATCACTTTGAGAGCCAAACCGCTCGTCTTCTGGCCGCTTTCTATTGAGCATAATCACATTGTTCCTAGTTCCGTGAAATAGAAGCTGAATTGCATAACTTGTGCACTGAACGTATAGTTTGCACTATTACTCCACACACAACTGCGCGTACCACCAAATAATTGCTTTTTACCACTCAAATAAACCTTTCACCTTCACATCCCGCTGCATGCCTCTAGAGCGACTGAGATATCTATTACTCTCTTTTCGTGGTAACGTCTGAAGATGAAGCGGCAAACTTCTTCAAACTGCGAACTATCGATATGTAGAACAATAGGAAACTTACAGACAGTGCAGGGAGAATACCTATAGTCGTACATAAAGACTACTTGCAGCGATGAGGGTACATGCGGGAACGAACAAGGTGACGAGTGACTCTGCAGGCAATACTCCACTGTCCATGTTACACATGGTGCCATGTAACGTCCTTCAGGCATTCACCGAACCGAATACCTTCCATCAGCTTCCCACATGGTATAGCATGACTCATCACTCCAAGTCATTTGTTTCCAGTCAACCGACGTGCAGTGAAAGTAGTAGTGGTGGCGATAGCTACACAGACGAAGGCGAGCTGATGTGGAATAGAGATCAAAAGCATCCGGACAACTATATCTAGAATTAATATGGAGAGTGCCTACGCTTTGCTCTTACGGTGGCTTGAACTCTGCTGGGGACACCGTCATTGTCAGCTCATTTCTCCTCAAGAACCTAAATCGTTGTAGGTAGTGATATAGGTCTCCGGCGTTTGGAGTGAAGTCGACGTTATAACTCATCTCGAAGATTTCCCTTTGTCTTCAGATTATGAATCTGGGTCTACTTGTCCATTTCAGGAATGTTATTATCCACTGTCGATTGATTTGCAGATGCTGTTTTATCACAGTGTGCATTATCATTCAGACACAAAAAATTATTGCCGTCGAACTGTTACTGTGCTGTAAGAAAACAAAAATGCGGTAAAATATGCTCATCCAGTTCTGCATTTAGAGTCATCTTAAGAGCAATAAGGGGACCACACAATAAACTCGATAAATACGTCCATACAGTATCACAGCCTCCTCCATAATTCACTGCTGGCACTACACATGATACAGTGTCACATCCTCCAGCTATTATCCAAACCCAAATCCTTCCACAGGACTGCAACATGTTATAGTGTGATACATCACTCCAAGCGACTCGTTTCCAGTTAACCACTGTCCACTGACATCGCTTTATACATCACCTCAAGCGTCATTTAGCATTGACTACTTAAAAATGTGGCTTTTGAGGAGATAGTCGACCATTGTAATCCATTCTTCTTAGCTGCTTACATACTTTGGAACTCTGCTGATACCATGTGATTTTTTTACATCCATCTTTCACAACGCTCGATAGTCTCTTCCCGTTTGTACATGATATCTGCCAGGTCTTAGTTTGGCTGTGATTGTTACTCCACATTTACACTTTACAATCAGATCACCAACAGTCAACTTTGGCAGCTTTAGGAGGGTATAAATGTCCCTAACAGGTATGTTACTCAGGTAATATCTAACGAATAGCCCACATTCGAAGTTACTGAGCTCTCCTGACCGACACATTCTCCTGTTCCTGCTTCGGTACTGACAACACAGTACCCTACACAGTCCTTTAAATTTGGGGAACCGCCCCACGGAACATCTACAGATCAATTCCGCATTAAAAAGGAGTAATACATTAATTGTTATTTCTAATAATTCCTGATTACTGTTAGTTTAAGTTAAGTGGTACATAAAATTGCAACTCTCTACGAACACTAGAAACCAAATTATCTTAACTCCAAGATTTTTTGCAAATTAATATTGTGAAAACACAAAATGTCCTAGCCAATAGACGTCAGGTCAAATTTAAGTGACAGAAAATAAATAAATGTCATCTGGGTATCCTCACGGAAGAGGTAGACGGAGTCGTATTCGTGGAGTGTAGTTGATGCGCAGGCTGTAGCGCTCTCTTACGGAAATAATGCGTACTATTGACGTATTGATTTGTGGAGTGACAGATGTCACATACATAGAATGCTGTGCGCAGAATTCTAGTGAAATTCACTCACAATTACGAGTGGATCAATAGCACAGTATATAATTACCGCCCACTATTCGGCATTTCTGTAGCCTAACTTCAGAATTTATACTTTCATTTTACAGAACGGTGAATAGTGTCACCATTATTCGTCGATTCTTCTGTTGATCGAATCACATGCAAGGCCATCTATTATTAGACCGTTTAAGCTTATTAGTTCATGGCGTCTAACCCCTACTTTTTTCCACTGATAACGTAATGAAGAATGACACTGCATTATCACTTAAATTTTTGGACAGAGCCGCTGTGATCAATATATTGTTTCAGGGAGTAAACTCAGGATTTTGTAGGATAATATGTGTTCTCACATGCAGATCGAACACTCCGTACAGAACTAGAAATATTTCTGAAGAGAAACAGGATTGCCGGAAGGTCCGGTGCTGTCTGCGATAAGACAACAGGAATCAACCAGGAACGGTGACACACACATATCAGAACGGATTTCGTACGTTCAAATACAACACGCAAACGGTGACGATGATTTTCCCTTTTACACAAAGGTTTCCATCCAACGAGTGCAATTACATGTTGATTTGACATTATAAATACAGGCCTTCTGGTCGAATCTGATAAACAAACTTTACTCTCTTATCAAGAGATACAGGACGTCCCAGAAGGAATGGCCAATGCTCAGGAACTAGAGAAGAGTGATCATTCAAGGCAAAAAGTCTAGTAATCGCGGATTCTGAAATACACTCCTGGAAATTGAAATAAGAACACCGTGAATTCATTGTCCCAGGAAGGGGAAACTTTATTGACACATTCCTGGGGTCAGATACATCACATGATCACACTGACAGAACCACAGGCACATAGACACAGGCAACAGAGCATGCACAATGTCGGCACTAGTACAGTGTATATCCACCTTTCGCAGCAATGCAGGCTGCTATTCTCCCATGGAGACGATCGTAGAGATGCTGGATGTAGTCCTGTGGAACGGCTTGCCATGCCATTTCCACCTGGCGCCTCAGTTGGACCAGCGTTCGTGCTGGACGTGCAGACCGCGTGAGACGACGCTTCATCCAGTCCCAAACATGCTCAATGGGGGACAGATCCGGAGATCTTGCTGGCCAGGGTAGTTGACTTACACCTTCTAGAGCACGTTGGGTGGCACGGGATACATGCGGACGTGCATTGTCCTGTTGGAACAGCAAGTTCCCTTGCCGGTCTAGGAATGGTAGAACGATGTGTTCGATGACGGTTTGGATGTACCGTGCACTATTCAGTGTCCCCTCGACGATCACCAGTGGTGTACGGCCAGTGTAGGAGATCGCTCCCCACACCATGATGCCGGGTGTTGGCCCTGTGTGCCTCGGTCGTATGCAGTCCTGGTTGTGGCCCTCACCTGCACGGCGCCAAACACGCATACGACCATCATTGGCACCAAGGCAGAAGCGACTCTCATCGCTGAAGACGACGCGTCTCCATTCGTCCCTCCATTCACGCCTGTCGCGACACCACTGGAGGCGGGCTGCACGATGTTGGGGCGTGAGCGGAAGACGGCCTAACGGTGTGCGGGACCGTAGCCCAGCTTCATGGAGACGGTTGCGAATGGTCCTCGCCGATACCCCAGGAGCAACAGTGTCCCTAATTTGCTGGGAAGTGGCGGTGCGGTCCCCTACGGCACTGCGTAGGATCCTACGGTCTTGGCGTGCATCCGTGCGTCGCTGCGGTCCGGTCCCAGGTCGACGGGCACGTGCACCTTCCGCCGACCACTGGCGACAACATCGATATACTGTGGAGACCTCACGCCCCACGTGTTGAGCAATTCCGCGGTACGTCCACCCGGTCTCCCGCATGCCCACTATACGCCCTCGCTCAAAGTCCGTCAACTGCACATACGGTTCACGTCCACGCTGTCGCGGCATGCTACCAGTGTTAAAGACTGCGATGGAGCTCCGTATGCCACGGCAAACTGGCTGACACTGACGGCGGCGGTGCACAAATGCTGCGCAGCTAGCGCCATTCGACGGCCAACACCGCGGTTCCTGGTGTGTCCGCTGTGCCGTGCGTGTGATCATTGCTTGTACAGCCCTCTCGCAGTGTCCGGAGCAAGTATGGTGGGTCTGACACACCGGTGTCAATGTGTTCTTTTTTCAATTTCCAGGAGTGTACATATCTTAGAAGCTACGTGCAGTTTTTCATCCTCGATACTGGTATGAATTTTAGAGGGCACGTTTAATAGGCATTTTTGCTTCAAGTGATCGTTCCTGTCATATACCTGATTTCTGACGATTCCTCCTGGGGCAACCTGTAGCCTATACGAAATTCTAAACCACAGAATAATAATTAAGTAATAGGATATCCCAAACCACTTATGTGAATTTACGAAACCTTGAGGCATTAACTATTTATTCTACCGACATACTTTACAAAGGATGGAAAACAACCTAACAGATGGACGTTCTGAGTTAATATATGGTTCAAATGGCTCTGAGCACTATGGGACTTAACGTCTGAGGTCTTCAGTCCCCTAGTACATAGAACTACTTAAACCTAACTAACCTACGGACATCACACACATCCATGCCCCAGGCAGGATTCGAACCTGCGACCGTAACGATCGCGCGGTTCCAGACTGTAGCGCCTAGAACCGCCGGCCGGTCAGTTAAGACATGACACGGGCCTACATACCTCCGTTGGTAACATCTTATCACTTACAAATACTTTAATATAGCATATTTGAAATAGATGCTATCTATTTCCATTGATCCCCATAAACATAAAAGTTTGCCAGTAGAGTTTTACACTGAGGTGGCAAAAGTCATGGGTTAGCGATATGCACATATACAGATGGTGGTAGTATCGCGCACACAAGGTACAAAAGGGCAGTGCATCGGCGGGACTGTCCTTTGTACTTAGGCGATTTATCGTAAAAGGTGTCCGACGTGGTTATGACCGCAGGACAGTAAATACCAGACTCTGAACGCGGAATGGTAGTCGGAGGTAGACGAATGGGATTTTCCATTTCGGAAATCGTTAGGGAACTCAATATTCCGACATATAAAGTGTCAAGAGTGCGCCAAGAATACCAAATTTCAGGCATTACCACTCACTACCGACAACACAGTGGCCGACAACCTTCACTTCACAATCGAGAGCAGCGTTATTTGCGTAGAGTTCTCAGTGCTAACAGACAACCAGCACCGCGTGAAATAACTGCAGAAATCAATGTGGAACGTATTACGAAGGTATCTGTCAGGACAGTACGGAGTAAATGTGCTGTGCCAACAGTCGACCGCCGTGAGTGCCTTTGCTAACTTCACGACATCGCCTGCAGGGTCTTTCTTGGGCTCGTGAGCTATCAGTTTCAACTGTAAAACTGTGGCCTGGTCGGATGAGTCCCGGTTTCAGCTGGTAAGAGTTGATGGTAGGGTTCGAGTGTGGCGCACGCCCCACGAAGCCATGGAACCAAGTTATCGACAAGTCACTGTGCAAGCTGGTGGTGGCTTCATAATGGTGTGAGCTGTGTTTACACAGAATAGACTCCGCCCTCTGGTCCGGCTGATCCTATCATTGACTGGAAATGGTAATGTTCGTCTACTTGGAGACCATTTGCTTTCATGGACTTCATGTTTCTAAATAACGATGTGATTAGGACACAATCTCAAGTGACTGATTTGAAGAATTTTCTGGAAAATTCGATCGAATGATTTGGTCACCCAGATCTCCCGACATGGATCCCGTCAAACATTTATGTGGCGTAATCGAGAGGGCCGTTCGTACCCAACACCATGCATCGGCATCACTTTAGCAATTATGGACGGATATAGTGGCAGCATGGTTCAATATTTCTGCTGGTGACTTCCAACGACATGTTCAGTCCATGTCACGTCAAGCTGCTGTACTACACTGGGCAAAAGGAGGTCAAACACGATATTGGGAGGTTTCCTATAACTTATGTCACATCCGTCTATACCGGTTTACTTCAACAGGTATGATCTCAAACGGATTCCAGATTACCATCATGAATGTAAATTTCGATTTTGTTCTTGTCTTTCTCCAACCAAGTTGCTGGAAGTATCGCCCATACCTCTAGGTTGGACATTGCGCAATTTTGTTTGGACAAATTACATTATATACTTTATTTTTACACAAAATCCACGAACATACGGGGGATGGACAAAAATATGGAAATACCAAACACACAACACCTAACTTGCCTAATACGGTGTAGGAAATCCGTTGGCACACAAAAGACTTACCACCAGTTATCTCAGGTTGGATAAATACAGGACCTGTACGGTTTTCAAGGAGACATCATACTATTCTTTTTGCAAAACAGATTTTTTTTGCAAAGAGTGGCAAGTTCAGATAACCGTGATGGATATGGGTAACGATCACGCAGCCTTCTCTCCAAAGGCTCAATAATATTGAGATCTGGTGACAGTAGTGGCCAGACGCTCACGCAACATTCTATTGTGGAAGGGACCTGAATAATCGAAGTGGACAAATAAACCTAGGCAGTAATGCGACCTTACAGGGTAACCACGTGGCCCACAGGATACCATGTGTTGAGTGGTACTTAAGATAGGTAAATAAATTAGTGAAATCAATGTGAAGTGATGTATAAATTAGAAAATAAATGAAAAACTTAGTTTAGAAGAATTACACACTGGCAAACAGCGGGCAGAGCTGCAGTGGCAAAGACCGGCGATTGCAAGTCAGCACGTTCAGTAGCTTTTCAACGTGACAGAAGAGGCCATCGCCCTCTCCACATAATCGGAAGCTGTCGATTCAGCCGTCAGGGCATCGCCCGACCGGCTCACGTGTTTCTCAATTGTCACATGTGATCAAAGGCCCTCGCCTACATTCCAAGAGCCAATGACCGACGTTAAGAAGATTCTTCGAGAAGCTTTTCAACGTGACAGAAGAGGCAATGATCGTGAAGTCGTTCACCTCCAGTGAACTGAAGTAAATAAATACGTGAGACGTAGTGGGGCCGAGAGTAGTTTTCAATTCCAGTATAGTGCAGTCGGTGCTGAAGACCGCCATGCAAGAAGAGACTACATCGTACACAGAAGCACCAAGTCCGCCGCTGTAATGGAATAGCAAGCAGCAGCCTCGCCGCCAGAAATTTGAAGGTATTTGAAGACTGATTTTTCGTACCCGGGTGACTTGTGAGGACGAGAAGGAGACGGCGTCACATCAGCAGTCACCTGTGAGCTGGTGATGAAGATAGGACAGCCGAAGACTGGCAGGACGGAGTCCGTTGTTCGAGTCCGGTACACTGGCCTTCCGCCGCCGCGCCGCTCCGCTGGCCGACGCACAATACACGCGGCCGCTTAGAGAAGAGAAACACTGGGACGCCACATGTAAGGTGTCACCATCCGTTTCACGACTTCGTTCTCAATAATGAAACGGGCCACCGTACGATCCGCATCTCCAGACAACTGGGCGAAACGGCGACACGAGATACACACCGCCAGGCGTAATCAGACGTCGCCGCCACCCCAGCAGATGGCTTCGCAAACGACACAGCTGCCGCTCTCCCAGCCAGAATAATCCAGTAAGGAAACCATTGTACAAAACTTTCAATAAAAGTAATCTTACGTAAAAATGCTGTTTCATTCTACCTCATACCCGAGCCAAGGAAGAACCCAACCTGCCCACATGTTGTTAAGAGAGGAAAAGTAATTTATTTGGTGTTTTTCAACCTGACATAATGCTTTAGAATCAAATGCCCTTTGCAGTAATGCTCATCCTGACAACTGACTAGCATCAAAAGAGAAAACCCAGTTACACATGATATTGTTGCCCAAACCTCTACCGAACCCTCACCAAAGTTTCATTCTTGGGATGGAAACTCGGCCAGAAACTGGAAATAGTGTGAAACAAGACTATTTCTTCCATTTCTCCTAAGTCTGGGTATTCTTGTTTCGGCAACACATTTCCCTGTAATGGGAACTGGCGTCACATGTATTTGGTTTTGCAGTTCCCGATCGTCCTGCCTTTCCCAGCTTATTGATCTGCCTTCGTGTTGTTTTGGTTCTGTCAGGATTCGCGAGCGCGGCATTCAGTCCTGCAGTGACTTTTGCAGATGTCGTCACGATCCCCTCCAATGACCGTATGTCAGCACCACTCAACACACTCTTTCGTCGGCGTTGTGACTCAGCATACGACTTTTTTCCCATTTTTCCTGTATGCAGTACAGATCTGCGGTATGTTGCCTCTTGAAACACGAAACGCTACGGCTACCTATAAGCGCCAACAAATTGCGGACTAGACTCGCATCTGCTATTATGTTAATGCATTCATATGCCTTTTTTTTCTAACCTCTGTGTATTGTCACTTGAAACTAATGAGCGGACGCTATGTACCCGTCATCTCTGTGAATTAAATCTGCAATCAAAGCATTACACGTGCAACAACAGTTGCCGAAGCTGGCATTTCATCAGAAAGGAACCCAAGGAATTTTGCTGAGTGAGATAGAAGTGGCAGAAGAAATATTTGTGTTTCTGCAAGAGTCAGTGAAATGTGTGGTTCGTATACGCTCGCCTGTGCGTAGAGTGCAGATGAGCGGTGCAATGATGACGATATGTGCTTAACAAATGAAAGTGATACTGAAACAGGTGTCAAGCCATGTAGGTCATCGTGCTTGTCGGCCAGGGAGACACAGATCAGGTCTCCAGTGAAACGTAGTAAAACACAATCGTTGTCCGTGGAGCGGGTAGTAAACCTGATTATAAACAAAAAACTAAAAACAAAATGATAGAGAGCGAAAGAATTGATTTCGAACAAATCCACAGTAATATGACCGTGTAATACAGTTCTTCGTCCATAAATCTATAGATACAATGTGATTAAGACAAGATATATGCATAACGTAAGAAGTGGCAATTGAACCTGAACAACGAAAAGTGAGTACCTCGACATAAGCATAAAAAATTCTCTTAAATTTCGATTAACGCTAAATTTGAAGACAGTCGATTGGTATAAGTTCCTAGGAACTACACCCGCCAGCAAGTAAAATTGGAACCACTCTGCTGAAATTGCCGTAGGGAAAATAAAAGGAAGACTGCGTGTTATTAGCAGAACCCTTGCAACATTATGACGAAATAGCGAGTGAGTGTCACATATAAAACAAACGAGTTCGGGTAGATACAAGTTTCTCGCAGCCGCCAAATCTTTTCGTGGCATTTCAGTCGCAATTTTCATTTTCTCCCTCGAATGTGAAAATATTTTTCTGTCTCTCACCTGCATACTTAATAATGCCGATCGTAATAAAATAAGAGAAATTAGAGCTCTCGCAGAACTATGTGGATGTTTGTTTTTCGCATGTGTCTTACAGTGGATGCATTAACCTTCTGCCAAACACGTAAGTCCGAAACTGCAAAGTAATCATGCAGGTGTAGATTCCCATAATTATATCGCTAAGAATAAATTTTCAGTTGCTGTACAATGAATTGGGCGATGGAATTCAAAGTTGCATCTTCGTCCACAACACACCATATTTCGTTACTAATAGTCTACTACATCTTCCTTTGCTTCATATGTCAAATCACGGATAAACCAGCAATAAAACAAAGAGCGGATGTGAGTCCACGCAACAGGATTAGTGTTTTACTTTGATAGAAAGTAAATTTGTATTAACTCCACTTAAAGAAGAGCTTGTGAAGCACACTTTTCAACCGTACGCCATCTGTTGTTGAGTAACATAAAGCTAGTAGTCCAAAGAGCGGGTCGGCTATTTGCGCAATGACGCAGCTACTGACGTTCCAGATGGGTATATCATTCTACTTTCCTTTAAGGAAGCTGCGATGTAGATAATACATCATTTAAAACTCTGTCCCCGAACATCCTCACGTTAAAGGAGATTTATATTCTCGAATCCTTGCCGACTGCAGCAAGCTGCAATAGAAATATGCGTAGTGAAACAGCATTAGAGCGGAAGGTCCGCGGCCGCATGTGATAAGACTACAGGAATCAGACAGGAACGGCGACAGAAGGGAACACAGTAGCGGCATTGCACGTTGCACGACGCCCGCATGCGGTGAAAATGACCTTCCTTTTGTGGAAATTTCATGTCTCTGTTAAATGCAGACAATCTGCGTAGGATCCTACGGTCTTGGCGTGCATCCGTGCGTCGCTGCGGCTCGGTCCCAGGTCGACGGGCACGTGCACCTTCCGCCGGCCACTGGCGACAACATCGATGTTCTGTGGAGACCTCACGCCCCACGTGTTGAGCAATTCGGCGGTACGTCCACCCGGCCTCCCGCATGCCCACTATACGCCCTCGCTCAAAGTCCGTCAACTGCACATACGGTTCACGTCCACGCTGTCGCGGCATGCTACCAGTGTTAAAGACTGCGATGGAGCTCCGTATGCCACGGCAAACTGGCTGACACTGACGGCGGCGGTGCACAAATGCTGCGCAGCTAGCGCCATTCGACGGCCAACACCGCGGTTCATGGTGTGTCCGCTGTGCCGTGCGTGTGATCATTGCTTGTACAGCCCTCTCGCAGTGTCCGGAGCAAGTATGGTGGGTCTGACACACCGGTGTCAATGTGTTCTTTTTTCCATTTCCAGGAGTGTATCATTGAATTCAAAAACGTCTAGTAATAATGCATTCTAAAATGCATACCTTAAATGACATGTGCGCTTCTTCATCTTCGACGCTGTGAAACAAAAGTCTTCGTCTAACTAAGCACTGATTGATGTTAAGTTATGCATTTTAGAGCCCACGTTTACTACGCTTTTCTGCTTGATGTGATCGCTCGTGTCATATCCCGTAATAAGCACAATTCCTCCTGGGACACCCAGCATACGAAGTTCTAACCCGTAGAGTTATTATTAAGTAGTAGGGAATTGTGAACCATTTATCCGAATTTACGAAACGTTGTGGTATCAACAATTCTTTCTACCAAAAAGCCAGTATTTCTGGGGAAGAAATTTCTGCAATACACTTACTTGTCCCTTGGTACTCTGCAAAGGAGGAAAAACAAACTGCCAGACGGAAGTTTTAAGCTAAGATATGAAACGGACCTATATGTCTCAGTTGATAACAGCCTATCACTTAAAAAAACGTTAAAATATAACATTTGAGTGAGACGCTATATATTTCCATTTATCTCCACTAACGTAGATGTCTACCACTTCTTAATAAATTTCCCTATGGTGTTTTACAGCGAAGTCACAAAGTCATGATATAGCGATATGCACATATACAGATGGTGGTAGTATCGTGTACACAAAGTACAAAAGCACAGTGCATGGGGAGGGTTGCCTTTGTACTCATATGATTCATCTGAAAAGGTGCCCGTCGAGGTTATGGCCGCACAACAAGAATCATTAGACCCTGACGCGAAATGGTATTTGGAACTAGACGCGTGGAACTTTAAATTTCGGAAATCGTTAATAAAGTCAATATTCAGAGATACACAGTGTGAAAAGTGTGGCGATAATACCTAATTTCAGGCATTACCTCTGACCTCAGACAACAAAGTCGCCGACAGCCTTCACTTAACAACCGTGAGCAGCAGCATTTTCTCAGTGTTTTCACTGCTAACAGACAAGCAACAATGCGTGAAATAACTGTGGGACGTAAAACGAATGCATCCGTTGGGACAATGCGGCGAAAATTGACGTTAATGGGCTATGGCAGCAGACGACCAACGTGAGTGCCTTTGCTTACAGCACGACATCACCTGAAGCGCCTTTCTTGGCTTGTGACCATGTGAGCTGGACCGTAGACGACTGAAAACAGTGGCATGACGCATGAGTCTCGGTTTCAACTGGTAAGAGTTTATGGTAGGGTCCGAGTGTGGTGTACATCTCACGAAGGCATGGAACCACGTTTTGAACAAATCACTCTGCAAAATGGTGGTGGCTGCATTACGATGTGAGCTGAACTTATATGGAATAGACCGAATCCTCTGTCCAACTGAACTGATCATTGACTGCATGGTTATGTCCGACTGTCTGGAGACCATATGCATTCATGAACTACATTTTCCCAAATAACGATGTGACTCGGCCATAATTACTCACGACTGGTTTGAAGAACATTCTGGAAAATTCGATCGAATGATTTGCTCACACAGATCGCCCGACATAGATCCCATGGAACATTTATGCGACATAATCGAGAAGGCAGTTCGTACCCAACACCCTGCACCGGCAACACTTTAACAATTGTGGACGAATATAGTGGCAGCATGGTTCAATATTTCTGCTGGGGACTTCCAAAGACTTGTTAAGTCCATGCCACCTCGAGTTGCTGCACTACATAGGGCAAAAGGAGGTCAAACACGTAATTGGAAGGTATCCTATGACTTATGTCACCTCTACTACTACTTTTAGCCTCATTCCAGGGACACGTTCTGTCTGTTTCACATTGTTGTCGAAGTGCTGAATCAGTTGTTCTTGTCTTCCCTCTTGCATAGAGTGATAAAATGTGCTCATAGCTTGTTTGTACTCCCGCCCACCCTTATTGACATTCAGTTGCGACACCGTTTCGTTTCCCACACGCGCCCCACTTAGCCGCTTCGTTGGTTCTTAACAATTTTATTGCTGCACTTACTGTATATTTTTCTGTGCCACAGTTTTTATTGACGCTCGCACTTTCGGTATTATAAAACTGTGGTATTATCTACTATCTCGAACGTATGTTTTGTCCTTTACCAGTCAGCATTGACTTAAAATTTTAGCTGTTGCTACGTTTAGTATTTCATATTTCTATATGAGTGTTCACTGACATTGTCTTCACAGAAGGTTTATTTACTGCGGTGTTCGTCGTGAATGAACTAATCTGATTCAGCCGACTTTTTTCTGGGCATCATAAGTGATGGTTCTCCATACTGTCCCCTTGTAGTCCAAAATTCCACTTATTATTTTTTCATCTAATATCTTTCAGCGATCTTCCCTCATGATATTGAAGAGAGATTCTGTTGGTTTCTTGTTTTCGTATTGTATTACTCGTAGCTTGAAACCAACGTTGTGTGACGTGTTCCCCATGTGTTTTCGAATCTGAGTCTTACAGTTCAAGATTTTTTGTATTATAGAGCGCACAACTTACGAATTCCTGTATGCATGCTTACGATTCTCACTGAAACTATTTTATTGGAAATAATGATTTGTACTTCGCAATCTGGTTCTGTCCTTTCTTTGTCTATCCATATGACCCCACTTTAATTACATCTTACTAATTGCATTGAGTGTAACGAATCCATACATGCATGGTTATTGATACCTTGTTCAGATTTCATTAAAATAATCGGGTTTCGCTACGTGTGACGAGCTTAGTATTTCTCCAACCTTTGTGTGACCGATTATTCGGAAACAACGTTTTATCAAGTTTCATAGCATCAGATCCACGAATTCTTGCTGATTATTTAATTAAGTAGATAAATACTGACTTCTGTAGGCTACCTTGGTGAACTAAGGCTTGTTTGTGATGCATTGAATCTTTCCGACGTGGAGAGGAAATTCATTGAAATAATATTCCCCAACAAACCCCTCTGGTAATAAGACTATCCGAGAACTATAGTGCCTCCTAGTATGACAAATGAATCCATAGATTCATGGTCGTACAGAATCCAAAGTTTTCTAGCCATTAAGTGACATAACGTCTTCATTACCAAATTAACTACGGTTTAATCTATCATTTAATGTTGCTTCGGTGAGAGCCGATATGGGTTCTATAAGCAAACTTACTCTTTATTCTCCTGGCCCCACAAACAGCAATCGGTTTTTCGCCTCGTCAAGTAGCCTTCTCCTTTGGCATCTTCGCCGGCCGCGGTGGTCTCGCGGTTCTAGGAGCGCAGTCCGGAACCGTGCGTCACTACGGTCGCAGGTTCGAATCCTGCCTCGGGCATGGATGTGTGTGATGTCCTTAGGTTAGTTAGGTTTTAGTAGTTCTAAGTTCTAGGGGAATGATGACCACAGCTGTTAAGTCCCATAGTGCTCAGAGCCATTTGAACCATTTGTCGGAATCTTCTTTCCTCCTTCCCAGTACCTGAAGATCCTTGGAAACCTGGTCTCTCCATCTCATTTTTGGCCTGTCTAGAGGTCTTCGTCCATCCGGTTTATTCTCTGAGACTTCTTTCAGTGAAGATCGCTTCTTTCTTCTATAGACGTGGCCGGCCCATCGTAGCCTACTTGTCTTGGCTTCCGCAACTACATCTGCTTCATTGTATAGCTCCCTAAGCTCCCTGTTCTTTCTTTTACGCCATTCCCCTCCCTCATAGACTAGTCCAAATCTCTTTCACAGGCTTTTCTTTTCAAAAACTTTTATTTTTCTCTCCGTGTATTTATCAATTCTCCTTATTTCTGCCTCATACAGTAATAATGGTCTGATTATGGTTTTATATATTCTTACTTTGGTTCCTCTTGAAAAAATTTTTAATGACAGTAGTTTTTTGAGTGTGTACGATGCTCTGGATGCAGCCTCGATCCTCGCCTCTATTTCTTGCTTCTTATCATTTTTGTTGTTTACTACTACTCCCATCTATTTAAACCCATCTACTTATTCAAACACGTGGTTATCGATCTGCAGAATTTCCCGTCTTTTTGTTGTGTAATTTTTCTTTACCTCATGAATTTTGTTTTCTTATCATTTACTTCTGATCAAGCTTCCTTTGCTTTTTGAAAGAGTCTTTTGCCAGTATTTTAAGGTCATGCGGATTTTCAGCGATTAGTGCTCCGTCATCTGCAAAGGCCAGTACATTTTTTTTGTACTACGTTACTTCTCTCTTTTGCTTCACTTGCTGCGTCCAGCGCTTCCTGTATTAGAATGTTGAAGAGAGGCGTGTCAAACGCCTTGGAATATTCTCCATCCACTTTCACTACCCCTTTCGAGCCTTTCAGTATCACATTCACGAGATTTATAATCTTCTTCGTTATTCCGTATCTCTGCATTTTCTCCCACTACTTATATCTCGGAATACTGTCATAGTCTTTCTTAAAATCAACAAATAATTTTGCTATTGTTTTGCTTTACCCCCAATATTTGGATATGGCTTCTTTCAGTATGAATGTCTGGTAACTAGTTGAACGAATCTTCATAAATCCCGCTTGTTTATCGTTTATTACTTCTTTTGATTACGGTTCTAATTTTTTCTCGACGATCTTGGAGAGCACTTTACAGGCAGTGCTAATTAATGAGATGCCTCTGTAGTTTCTGCATTGTTATTTGTCAACCTTTTTATGAATTGGTATTATTATCGCTTCTGTCCACCCGTCTGCCATTCTTTCTTCATTCCAGACGTTCGTAACAAGTTTGTGTATTTATTTTGCAATTTTTATTCCTCCCTTCTTAAACAATTCAGGTATTATGCCATTTCTCCCTGAAATTTTGTTGTTTTTTATATTTTGATTGAGTCTGTTGTTGTTCCATTTCTGCACTTCTGTCTCCAACATTTAGAAGCTCATCAAATATCCCCTCCAAATTTCCATACTTTTTGATCCTTCCAGAACTGTATTGCCACTTTGACCTTTAATGCCATACATCCGTGATTTATATCTTTTTCTGAAAACTCCGACGAATCTGTAAAAATATCTTGCATTCCCTGCAATGACAGAATCAAAACATTTTAACACGATTGCCTCAGTAACCTGGACAATCAAACAAAATTCCTTCGTTGTGGTGAAACAGGTAGCTCTCTTAGCAGAACAGTTGAATGACACGAAAGTAGAAGCTAATCTTTGCAATCCCCAGGTTATGTTTACGCGAGTAGCAAACAGACAACTTTTCTGCTTCACAATCACTAATGATACTGGCTTCTAATAGTAACGTACCTTTTTTAGTGTCCAATTGGTAATTTTTGCTTTGGTCCCCTACGTTCGAAGTATCGATATAAAATGCTGCAAGTTTTGTTGTTGTTAGGGCTTGGATTCAGTATTTACTCCAAAAAAAAAATGGTTCATATGGCTCTGAGCACTGTAGGACTTAACGTCTGAGGTCATCAGTACCCTAGACTTAGAACTACTTAAACCTAACTAACTTAAGAGCATCACACACATCCATGCCCGAGGCAGGATTCGAACCTGCGACAGTAGCAGCAGCGCGGCTCCAGACTGAAGCGCCTAGAACCGCTCGGACACAGAGGCCGTCTTGCTCCACAAGAATCTCCTAGCGTCAGACATAAACGCTTTTCTATAAATCCCTAACCTATTTTCCTTACTTTTGTGTATGGTCGTTTTACATGCCGTCATATATGAACTACATCTCTAATAACTTCATCGAACTCAATAAAATTTTCCTGTTTCCCAACTGAGTTTTATTTCTCCCACAGTAACATGGTTCACAGGCTTTTTAGGGTACCTGTGTTTCCAGATACGACACAGGACACTGGGAAGAGAGAATCTCGATTTCCCAATTCCTCATTTAGTTTAGCTATGATTACTCTAATTCACGTAAGGCAAATTCCAGGAAGTTTCCACAAACAACACCACGACAAAGATCCAACCTTATCCGCGTCCATTCCGAGATTCAGTTTTATCTCTAACGACATCGACGTTGACGTGATGTTAAACAAAGTTCATTGTTTGGTGTTGCCATAGTGTTCTGAAAAGATGTGGAATGCATTACAATCTACAATATGGCCAACTTGAGTACTTTGTAAGTACATTCCCTTGGGATAGTGAACATCTTAGTCCGTTAATAAAGTCTAGTTCTGAGTCGTTGGCTTGTGTCAGGTAGTCCTCTCACATTCTTTACAACTATTTCAATAATGTTTTGCATACGTCTTGCCTATCACCTTCATTCTCTCTTTCGATTCAGATGACCAATTTTTCTTTTTCGCGCTGAACTAAGCAAGCAATCAGGGGCGGCAATGCACTTTATTTCAACACAGTTCTGTGACTGGGGAAACCTGTCATTACTTGAGTTTACAAGACTATATCTATCTTTTACCTTCAGTTTGCAACAGTCTCCAGATTTCGACAAAGAATCAGCCTTTCACAAGGACAAGGCACGCTAACGGCAGTTCAGAAATAGAGTTAAACGCACCGGCAGAAGTAAACACAAGTCATCCCTGTCATCCCAGTCCGACGTTCGGGCATTTCGAAAGCGTTCCGCTGGACAGGTGAGCTGAGTGTCCAGTTCAGATAATACCGAAGGAAAGCACAGGAATATGGAAAGGTAGAAACTTCCTAGGATCCTAACCTGTCCCAAGGGGTCTGAGTGAGCAGTTGCGGGAACTACCGTTTCATCCTGTCGTTGGACCGTGCGCTGAGCAGCGCCACTGTGGTGTGAAGTGAGAGATCTTCCTGTGGGACTCAATGGAGACTTTTCCCTGTGCGCTATTCCAGGATCGCCGCGACTTTGATGACCAGATTTGGATTTCAGCCTTATGACAAGTGGCCAGACTTTCGTTTAACAGTTCACTAGCTTACTCGCGATGGTGTCTGAGAGGACAACTGAGCCCCATGGCCACAGCCACAGCAGCCTGCCCTACGCCAGGTAGCACTATTGCTTGCGACGTCACGACGATTCATTGCAGACACAGTTATCCCGCAATGCAATGCGATCAAACGGCGACAAGAATATCATCTGATTGAGTACAGATGGTTTAATTTGTATGAGTAGTTTCCAATAATCGATTACTGTAACATGCGCTTCATGCAACTGTTTGCATACTTCTTTTCCTGTTTGTTGATTTGGTGGAGACTACGTACGTTGGAACTTAAATGCTGGCAACACTGCTGTGGAGGCACTATACAATGGAATCTACTATTGTCGCTGATAGCACACGTTGTTGACATACCTACCTTACCTCCGAGCAAATGGACTCGCCCGTCCCACGTCACCGGCGTGCGCACAATCGAGGGGAACACAATCACTTTTGAGAGAGCGGTCTAACGTAACGGTGTCACTATGTTTTCGAAGCAGGAACAACGGATTTGGATCACGATTTAATGTGCCAGAGGTCGTACAGCACGACAGTGTCATCAAGGATTCCCGGCGGGGTCAGGGATTTTCTCTGGCTCGTGATGACTGGTTGTTGTGTGATGTCCTTAGGTTAGTTAGGTTTAGGTAGTTCTAGGTTCTAGGTGACTGATGACCATAGATGTTAAGTCCCATAGTGCTCAGAGCCAACTTGACGGAAATGGATGAGACATGGGCCACATCGTACGAGCCAAAACTGAAACGCCAATCCAACGAATGGGGTCATTATGGGGCGCCGCGATAGTCGAAAGTGCGTCACAGCCCCAGTATGGTGAAAGTTATGGTGATTCTCGTGTACGACTGTGATGGTGTTATCCTAACGCATTACGTTGCTCCACGGCAGACCGTCAACGCACAATATTACTGTTCGTTTTTGGAGCATCACCTGCGACCAGCTTTACGAAAGAAACGGCGACACTTTCTGCGCAACCCACCCATCATTCTGCACGACAATGCGAGGGCGCATACAGCGCAAGCTGTGGCTGCTCTGTTCGGTCGATGGGACTGGGAAGTACTGTTCCATCCACCATACTCCCCGGACTTAAGTCCTTGTTACTTTGACTTGTTTCCGAAGATGAAGGAACCACTTCGTGGTATTCGGTACAGAACTGTTCCAGAGATTCGACAGGCAGTAGACCGCTCCATTCGCACCATCAACAGAACAGGCTCTGTTACGGTATACTACGCTTTCCACATCGCTGGCAATGGGTTCTACACAACGCAGGTGACTACTTTGAAGGACAGTAACAGGTGCAAACATGTAACTCTTTTGTATCGGTTGTGAATAAATAGTTGCCACTATTTAAGTTCCAACCCTCGTATAAGTAATCACCACTCGTGTATCGCCCTTGAAATTATGAATGATTTTTTCGAGATCATGCTAAAATGGTCATTTCCTTCTTCTTCCGTTCATAGATACGTTATGCACTCCGGTCATGGTCTTGTCTGTTTTAATTTGTTAAAGCGAACCATAATTGAACTAATTTGCTAGCTCTGAAAGTAACAGAACATTAATTCAGCCAGTACTGTGCAGCAATACGCTGGTGGCGATACTAGTTCGTATTAATGAATAATTTTCACCTTGGTTTCTATTATAAAGTCGATGTCTAAAAAATATATTTTCCATATGTCATTCATTAACTAATAAATGAATGTTATTAGCAAATCAAAATCTTCGATTCAAGTATTTATTCCACCGTAATAATTAAAACGCCAGTGTCCTCCGACCGTAAACACTTAGGTGAGGCTAAAGCAGGATTTAAATCAATGTTTCGTGCTATTGTAAATCAATCCTCATATGGATGTGTTACCGCTTTCTGATCAGCGGCGGTAGTATTGGCGACTTCGTTTATCTGCGAATCTATTAAGGATCATAACAAGTTGCCGGTTGTATTTTCGAATATGCCCGACTTGTGGCAAAGTCTTCCAGTTCAGAAAATACAGCAGTTACGTTCCTCCCAGAGTGTGCTTATGAATTATCTCTAGTTTTAGCAACCGTATTTAACTGGTCACTCGACGAAAGATCTGAGATCTGTATCTAAACACTGGAACGTTGCACAAGTCACAGCAATACACGAGAAAGGAAATGGAGGTAATCCGCTATATCATTGATCCATACCATTGAATCGATTTGTAGTACAGTTTTTCAACATATACACTATCTAATCAAAAGTACCCTGGCATCCATATGTAGAGCGGAATTGACCACAACATATAATGAGAGGTGGTCCTGACAGGGTGAAAGGACGCACGGAATATTTTGTTGTCAGTACAGAAGAAGTAACATAAGAATGGATGTCACAGGAGAGATCAGTAACTTCTAACTTTAACTAGACATTGGAAGTCAGCTGTGTAAAGTATTCATCAAAGACAATTCAGCCTTTCTAAACGTGCTGAAGTCGACTGTTAGTGATGTGACGGTGGTGTGGAAGCACGAAGGAACAACCACAAATAAACCAGGACCATGTAGACCTCGTGTAACGAATATATGAAGATGGTATATTTTCTTTAGGGACATGTCCGAAAGAACAGATACTATCGATGACCATGCAGCTCTCTTAGAATGAAATGATAATTAAATCAAGACCTTAAGCTGTCGACAGGCGTTGATATACATCAATGGGGACAGTTGAAAATGTGTACCCCGACCGGGGCTCGAACCACGGATCTCCTGCTTACATGGTAGACGCTCAGATGGATAAAGGAGAATACCAAATAACAGCCAGATTCACATGCGAGGCAAATCCATTGTAATGCATCTTCCAATTGCCTCTCTTAGCACCGACGAAGTGTACCGTGATACGGCTAGCCATATACTGCGTACCGTTCACAGTAAGGGGGTTGGGTTGTTTGGGGAAGGAGACCAGACAGCGAGGTCATCGGCATCATCGGATTAGGGAAGGACGGGGAAGGAAGTCGGCCGTGCCCTTTCAAAGGAACCAACCCCGGCATTTGCCTGAAAGGATTTAGGGAAATCACGGAAAACCTAAATCAGGATGGCCGGACGCGGGATTGAACCGTCGTCCTCCCGAATGCGAGTCCAGTGTCTAACCACTGCGCCACCTCGCTCGGTTTCACAAAAAGGAGGCGCTCAGTTAGACCGCTAAAACCACCTTTTACATCGCGCCATGCCCACTTCCGTTGCGGAGGGACTTCCCTACATCTTTTATATATTACAAGTACAAGTGCCCTAAGCTTGAACCAGCTTTCAATAAACATTTTTATGCACATACCCACACTATAGTAATTTATCTTTTAACAAATCATTTTGCTTTTTTCATATATACATTACAAAACTCTAACTATCCTGCCACAAATTACGGACATTAAATAACAAGGAATACACACTGCATAATTGCAGGTACACAGTTACATAATATAAACCTACTTCTAATCGATATAGGTGTTACACCAGGACATTTGCTTTATGCTTAATTAGTATGACAGGATGTTGGAGCGGGTCTTACACATCACTTACACGCAGCCTCTTTGTAGTTCTTGTACCAGCCTCCCCTGTCTCGTCGGTCAGCACAGCCCACATACCTCCAAGATTGTCCCACACGTCAAAACGCCTTGTCGAACTCAGCTATGCCCTTGAAATCACACATGCACCACAAGCGAAAGATTTTCACAAGCTGCTTCTGCTGCACATGCCCCACAATACATTGGAGATCCTCTTCCCAGGTATCCTTTGAATTCATGTGTCCTTCCTTACAAGTGGTGCACAAGGCCTATGGAACCACATCACCAATAGTAAATACTCAACAACCACTGATATCACCATATTTTACTGTCCAAATCACCATTATGTACACGCCACTGTGGTGATGATAATGATGAGCATTGTCATACGTGATTGACAGTGCACAGTGTCTGGCAACTAGTGCAATGGCTACTGACATGTTTCTTCTGTTCCCTGCTAATAATGGCCACCGTACACCCATTTTCCAAGTCACCAAGGACAAGGCTATCACATAGTTCAAGGTCCTGACCATTGCCTTCACCTTCAGTGATGGGTTGCAATCCACGGTCGATTTTCGGTACTGTTTTCTGATGCTCACTCCACACTCGAATGTCTGCCGTAATTTACTAGTTATTTACATGGAACCCCCCACCCCCTCAATTTACATGTACCTTTCATTCAATGAACGTGACACATCATGACGAACGTTCTTGGAATGATATGATGTATCAGCACATACTGAACCAATGAGCAGGAGGCGTGCTCGAAGAAGTGTGCACTACGCCTTCCACCTTACCATTGTTTGCCATCTCCCTTATTCCTCCTATTCTGTTTCTGTTGCTTGTAATAACCCCAGAATTCGTGTGTCTTCAGACATTACAGAAGCCTACCCCCACTGAGATCAGCAAAAAAAAGTGTATTAAAAAATAAGAAAAGTAATGGTTCCCATTTTAGACCGGTTCTGTACATTCCGTAGCTTGACGGAGTGATTGACACAGATGATGGGGATGTCATGGCCAGGCCTCAGGTTGCAAAGCCTGCAGACATTGCCCCCTGCCCTCTGACAATATTTGTGCCTTTCCTTGGTAAAAAAAAAGAAAAAAGCCGAAAAGTGTGGAAGAAAGAAGGCAACTGTGGCACGCTGCTAACGTCTATGCCACGACTAACACTGAGAAACCAAATTAGCTGAGTCAGTGCTGAACAGCTCAAGTGAAAAAAATAAAAATTAACAGAAAGGTGAAAAAAGTAGAACAGAAAAGAGACAAAAAGAGAAAAATAGAGATGGGAAAAGGCGATTAAGGCATCCACTGTAGAGAATCAGGGCATACAGATTCGTGGCCAGGTACTGCACGAATTTTCAACTCTCGCCGTCCCATTACTGCAATGATATGAGCGGCTGTAAGTCATTATTTCCTTGCTATCTCCTTTCAGTGCCGTTTAGTTTCCTTTCCTTTCATCCCAGCTATTCCTCTCTACAAAATACTGTGCTACCACTTTAGTCAGCCACGTCACGTGATCCAGTGGTCTGTAGCCGAGCGGTTCTAGGTGCTTCAGTCTGAAACCGCGCGACCGCTACGGTCTCAGGTTCGAATCCTGACTCGGGCATGGATGTGTGTGACGTCCTTAGGTTAGTTAGGTTTAAGTATTTTTAAGTTCTAGGGGACCGATGACCTCAGATGTCAAGTCCCATAGTGCTCAGAGCCTTTTGAACCATCTAACATTGTATTCACATTTCTATGGAATATAGGTCCCGTCTCTGCAGCTAATATGCTGGTATATTTCAAGTTTTGATATTAATGTTGTTTCTATCTCTGCATAACTGTGCATGTTGATTAATAACTTCCAAAGAACGTGTAGAGACAGAAAAGAATGACAGCCAGATTCCTTATGTGCTGGAGAGAAGAATTCTGGATTGTGTCTTTCTTATGATCATTGTGTGAGCAGTTACTGTTTTCATAAAAATAGTGACAACCGTTGGAAACTGATAAAAATTTGAACAAGGATGTCTTCATCTGCAAAGAGGCGCCTTGATATGTAAAAAGATCACCCTGGCGTCGTTTGGGGTAAAGACAGGATGGAAAAACCTTTGAGGATCAAAGCATTGTCTGTTTTCCATGTCCTAGTAGGCAAAACTGGGCTCAGCCCTTCTCGGCACTTGGCAAGACATCTACTTTTTGAGGCCGTAAGCAGACTGAGGAGCAGCCACTCCGAAATTTGACGTTCCTGATATGAAGAACTATCAGACTCACTAGCGCACTTCAACAGGTCTTATTGATAACCTGAAAGTAATCCTGTAGCAAACATCTGAAACTTTTTGGAACACTGGGTGAAACTTGGCAGTTCAGATCCCAAAAATTTGGTAGCTCTTTGGGACCATATCATGTGGGAATGGCTACAGCTAAATATGACACACCTCAAGAAAATTATAGACTCCCTTAGTCGCCAGATAGGGTCCTTTAATAAGGCAGCAGGCAATGTTAGTATTCGCGTGATGCCTCCTGGGGGTGAGTAATTTTTTGTAGGGCGTGATTGTCTAATATCATGCTAAAGTTGAGAAACACTTCGCATCTAGTTAAAGTTTTGGAAACTTCAATGAGAGCTTACCAGGTGCAAATACTATGCTGCTGCTGAGAAAGTTCCTGCTTGATGTTGCTGGTTCTATTTCGCGGAAATGTGAGAAACTCAGGTTTCCACAATATTTCCCCAGAAACGAGCGAGGAGTGACACTTCCTAATTATCCGTTCATGAACACTTCTATATGGTTGGGCGAAATCTCATGTACTGCATGCATCAGTGGCAGCATCTTTGTAGTCATCGATATGCCTACTGGCGAACATAAACTGAGAAATGAAACAAAATATTTCAGCTGAACTGACAGATACTTGTTCCTGTGCTCTTTTCTTATGTATACGTCAGGGGCCAGTGTATATGACGGAGCTATGTCCTGTAGCCTTCAGTCTGAAATATTTCATAGGTTTATAAGCAGTGAGTGCCTAAGTAAGAAATGATGGCCAAGAACACTAGAGTTTAGTCGGCTATTTGAAGAAAGTAAATGTAAAGGCTCCCAGGAGATGTTGAAGGCACTGCTGCGTGGCCTCACATACACAGAGCGGGCTGGAATGTCTGGAAGGATCAATAAGGGGAATTTGGCGACCTGTAGTGTGAACAGTCAATCCGATGGAGCCTAGGCTGGTAAGCTCCGAACGCCTCATGGAGGACTTATTCCCAGGCGAGAGGTGTGGAGGCATACACTAATGGGTCGACTAGGAATGCTCGAAGTAGTACCTGGGTCTCTTCAGAGAGAAGTATGATGCGTTGATAAAGGAATATTACACCTACGCAGCGGCACTGCTGTCATGTAGTTCTCAGGATAGTGTAACCTTCGGGGGAAGAGACTCGTTCTAGGGTTTAGTATTTGGCATGCGCTGATGGCAGAAATTTTCACTCCGACGAAGTTCTCTTCCAGGGAAGCAGTGACACGTTTGTCACGACTCAGCAGGATCCCACAGTCACCGAAGTGGTGGAACACATCTCATTAAAAATGTTAATCTTTTCTCCCTAAGATGATTCCACTAATACATCATCAATGGAGACGAAACGCAAATCTGTTCCCAATAAACGTCTGGAAATTCTATGCAGTATTGTCCATCCTCTATGACAAGTAAAAGAACTAAGAAGTCCATATTATTTTGTAATATCCATTTTCACCATAAGCTCTCGGACCACCAGTAAGCTGTCATAAGGATTGAAGAGACTTTCATGTTGAAGGGGCTAAAGACAACGCCTCAGGCCAGATGCAGTAGCCCTTGATCCCGTCGAATCCCATGCTGTTCAGGTTATTTTGACCTTCTCACCAATACACCTGCGAGTTCTGAAGTAAACTCTAGTGATGGCGTACGCCCTGATTGACTGAGAGATCCCTAAATGGAGGTTAAGCCAACTTATTGAAAAAAGTGTTTTCTGTCTGCAGGCTTTCAAAATCAATCAATCAAATAATGTGGTGTGGCCCTCAACTACGCACCCGCTTCACATGCTGACACGGATTTTAGCACGAAGTACTGGTCAACTCACATCAGCCTTTTGACCAAGTGTCTCGCAGAAATCGTGTCTGCCTAGGAATTCCGAGTTCCACCGTGTATCGTGACAATTTTGTCTACAATGAAAACCAAAAGTGGAACCCCCTCAACAAACCACTTCACAAAACCAATCAAGATCTTCGCTAAAGATACTCCCCAGTGGAAAACGATACTGTAGGAGCAAAGTCACAAGGCAAACGGCTGAATCCCAGTAAGCTCAAATATCCCACAAGTTCTATTTAGTTGACTTTAATCAATCTTTCGCACCTCCACGCATGTACAGTGCCACAATAAAGTAACAAATTACTAATGAATCCCCAAATAACCATATAAATTATCCCTCCAAATTACTAACACTAATTACAGATTACAACAGCTTTTCACTTCTGCCCTTTCTCTATATATCCTAAGCAATTTTAAACTGCTCTCATTTCCACATACGCAGTAGCAACGATCAAAACGTTCTACCGTACCAACGGCAATCAGTCTCACTAGAATCACAGCTTCATATACCAATTCGTACGAATTCATTATACAAACTATCCCCATTCGCACTGTTTACTTCAGCCCTCTCTAAGTTTTCTGTTTCCACACCTTTCGCCGATTCACTACCCACAGCATGCACAACTTTACTGTCCCCCCCCCCCCCCCCAAAATATCGACACTTAGAGCTTCAACAAAATTACACATTAATTCACTGTTAAACACTTTATCTTCCTGAAATAATCGATGCCTAAGCCATCATTACCAAAAATATTCATCTCAGCAACCTTATCTGCTGATACACTATTTATATCACTACATAAGTTCACCTCAGAAACCCTACTTTCCTACGTCGACAAATTAGCTTTACATGAATCGTATACAACTTTATCCTCCGCCGATACATTACACAAATTGCTGCTACCTTGTCGTACAATTTTGGGACTTCCAGACTTGCAACATTCCACTGTGATCGGACAAAAAATAGCAAACACTGCCATTTCTACACACTTTTCATCCAGATTAGCCTCCGTTCCTACTTCACATACACTCTCAGATTCACACTCTGACAAACGTTTTAGATCCACACATTCATCAATAAGTTTCGTTTCGCCCTCATTTGTGACTAGAAACGCGTAAATTCTTCCTCCGAAGTATCAATACCAGTAGCTTTTACGTCATTACACAAATTACCATTACCCTGTTGCTTTGAACAGAAATCATCTACCTCCTCCGATACATTTTTAACTTCAACTGCTGGCGAGACCAACGCTAAGCCTCCCTTAGTAACATCGACGCTTCCAGCCGAAACACAATCATCCTCACTTGCAGCTGGCGAGACCAGAACTACGCCTTTCGCCGACTCACAAATACTTGCTGCTACAATATCCTCCTTACTGCCATTGCTACTATTTGCTAATACCTATCCAGAACTCTCCACACAATTTACTTTCACAAAATTCATCTCCTTTTTAACTTCTTTTTGAACCACTGAATCTTTCCATTCATCACCATTCACACACTCATTCATAACATATTCATAACTTACATCATTCCCCGCAAATTTGCTCCCATTACCTTTAATTAAATCTCTTACAAATCTATGCTTCCCCTGTTTGCGCCTGCTTTTATTGAAAATGGCTCAAATGGCTCTGAGCACTATGGGACTTAACATCTGTGGTCATCAGTCCCCTAAAACTTAGAACTACTTAAACCTAACTAACCTTAGGACATCACACACATCCATGCCCTAGGCAGGATTCGAACCTGCGACCGTAGCAGTCGCGCGGCTCCGGACTGCGCGCCTAGAACCGCTAGACCACCGCGGCCGGCTTTTATTGAAAGAGCCTCCTATATAGCCATCCTCTTTAACATACTCCATATTACATATTTGTTGTCGGTCTCCAAACCTATCATTTCTAGCATCACCATGAACTACAGTCCTTTTCATCGCCTGTTTAGATCGCCATCCCTGGACCTGAGATGTGGCGAACATCAGTTTCCCGAAGCGCTGCTATTCGATTGCACTTGGCGCTAATTTCCCCTGTTAAATCTGCATTCTTTACTTGGATCCCGTTCACAGAAGTTATCGCTCCTGTTTGTTCTCTGATCATTCTGGTGATTTCAGCTACTACCTCCCTGAGAATTCCTTTGGTTTCTCTCACGATCATTATTTTGGGGGTGATAATTTGGATTTCCATTTTGATAACTACCACCCGGTTTCCTCTGATGTTTGAACTTCAAAGCCCTCTCTAATTTTTCTGCAAATTCCAGAAATTCATCCACGGAATCACATGGACTATGGAGAAGATCCCACTGCAATTCTTTGGGTAATCGCCTTTTTAATGTGGTTTCCGTTAAAACCCCCAAGGGATTTTTCACATGCATAATCTTGCCAAGTTCGGGCTTGCAAAAATCTCTCATCGTCCCATTACTGTACCTGTAACTTGGCCCGTTTAAGAATTCATTTTGGATCCATGTCTGTTTGGCGTTGGTCCTAAATTTATTCAAAAATCACTTTCGAACTCTTCCTACGATTCGCACGAACTACATTTCATATTTGTCGAAGACTGTGGGTCTCCCTCCAAATGCTGCTTAACGTATTTTATTTTCGCTTTGTCCGACATGCCCTGAACAAAAGCGTCCCTACATGCAGCCAAGATATTTACTGGGTGTCTTCCGTCATCTGTGTAACATTTCACAGATTCGGTATTTGCCCAAGGGACATTTATAACCGGCGTGGCCTGTTGGGAGGCTAACGAATTTAAATCACTTTCTATCTGTTGCATTTGGTTTTTAATTTCATTTTCCCTAGTAATACTGGTCTCTATTTTATCTTTAATTTTGCCCATTTCTTTCTCCCCCTCACCTACACGATTGACAATGTCACTAACAGCTAAATTTACATCGCTTTTATGAGCATCTTGCGCTTTTATACAGTCGCTTACCTTGCCCCTAAGTTCTATCTGTATCTTATCCATTTTTCCCCAAGATCTTTTTCCGCTGATTAGATTTTATATTTTACTATTACAACTTCGTGTGTAATTTTTCCCATATCCACTCGGACACATTTTAATTTTCATCAATTGCTTTTTCGAGGTTACCCATAATTTTTTCAGCTTCCTCTTTCACAAAGGAACCTATTCCAGTTCGCATTGTACCCATATCTGTTCGAATTGTACTGATATTATTTGCCATTCCCTGGCTCATTTGCATTAGCTGAGACATCCTATCTCCCCGAAATTCATTCCCCTTTCCTGAATTCCTACCAGTTACACTTTCGCACTCTGATTTCGGACTAACTGGCTCACTTCCGTTTTGAGAACTACACATACTAGGTCACTTATATTCGCGAGATCTAGAAGTGAAGCGTGAACTTCAGAGACAAACACTTTCTCATTATTTGCGCAGGCAGGTATCTTATCTGAGATGGTTCCCTCTGCCATGGTGATGCCTTCGGTTGTAGTGGAAGTCGACACCGAAGACTACCCTGGAGTACTCGAAGACACTGCTGTTGCACTGCGTTCGCTAACGAAGAAGTCGCCTGAAGTAGTTGTAGCTGCTGCCAGTTACCGCGTGTTCCAACCGTTTCCGATATCGCTGTCCGTTATAAGCGCTAGCCGCTACTGTTCTCTGCACTGAACTTATTTAGTCTCTGAGCCCCCACACAAATTGCCTTTAACGTGATAGATTAGGACCTCTATCGACAGTATGTGTAAATTGTGAAAATTACTCCGTAATTTCACTATTTCCAGAAACCTACTTGCGGAATGAAACCGATCTCACACTGAGTTTTGTGAGAGGTTCACTCAATAGAAATTTCTAGTGGTTTTGCAAAGGTTTTTCCACTTCTCATAGTACGCTGTATAACAGAGAGCAAAGGAATTATCGCTTTTCAGGACACAAATCCTGGACGAGCCCCCAATTGCAGGCTTTCAAAAACATTAAATGAAATGGTGTGGCGTGGCCCTCAACTACGCACCCTCTGACTCAGTGTTGAAATATTAAAAGTTTTGGCTGGTTTCGTTGTCTAGGGCCTGGGATACGTAGATGCCGCATTACAAGCCAAAAACTGCTGAGTCTTCAGTATACAATATAATTATACGCATGAATCGATTGGTCATAGCTTCCTATCACTCAGCAATTGCGAATGTAATATAGAAATTCATAAATGAAAGATTGCAGTTAAATATAATCTGCACGTACTTTCTTAACAACTTTAAATGATGAGTACGACAGTAGAAGTACATTTGAGATGCGGCATATGTCTGTAAAACACTTATTGGTGGCGATGGTCCAGCAATTAAATAAAATACAAGTTGAATAACAGGGAAACAATAGATTCTTACTTCACGTAGTTAGTTGTGAACAACCACATAGCTCGCGAGATATTCACTTCCAAACGCGCACAACGTCTTCACTGCAGAAGCCATGGAAATCTCACAAGTACACAAGGTGGCAGAACGAAATGTTTCTATCTCCCGTGACCACGGGCAAACTGCTCCACTCTAAGCCTTTCCCACGACCGTAAGTTGTGCATTCAAGTCCAGCACTTTCCGTGTCCTGTGCCATACTCTCCACTACACTGTCCACCACCACCCCCTGTCCTCTATGAAAACGATGCTCCTCCCCAAAGTCCATACGTCTCTCTTAGTAACGAGAGCTGTGATTGGCTAGAGCGCTGCCTCCATGTCTCCAAGCCAACGTACGCTCACAAATATTTTGAAACACATAGGAAATACTGGATTTGCATTTAAATAACTTGAAATTAAGTAAATATGCCTATACCTGGACCCAAATTTCATACTGTCCCAACTTATAAAAGGTTGCACTTTAGCCTAAACAACGTAACAGATAGCTAGTGGCTTTCATGAGGCATCCCGGTAACAACGAAAGGAGGTACGAGCTCACGTAGTGAGGGAACCAGAGAAAAGATCGGGGGATCTTTCGAAAAAAATAATAGCATGCTTGATTAGAGGTAAGTGGGGGAAACTGAAAAATATTTACAGGTTGCTTTATTGATCTGTTTCAAAAATGACAGATTTATAGCTTAAATAAGATTTCTTGTACCACTGATATTCACTGAACGTGAAAAATTAATGTATTAATGTTAGTACATAAGCAGATATGTAGTCCAGGCAGTATCGTGGTGTACATGATCGGAAGACCATACAGATGCGAGATAACTAAATTGGTCACTGTGTGTTGTACCATGCGGCCGATGTGACTGTCAACCGTTACATTACGACCCCTGCAGGGCACGTTCATACAATAGTGGTATTTCAAAGGGGAAAAGAGAGTCGTTCTCAGCTACATAGGAATGTGATCACTGCACAAAATTATCATTTTCTTCCCGTGGACGTGGCGGAATGAAAAGCTTCATTCTTAGAGTTTGCTCCGGAGTCATGAAACAAGGGTGAAAATGTGAACGGTCCGACGCCGTCTGATGCGGCCTGGAGAGCTGGCGCGCAAGACGTTATTTCAGCATGCATTCTCCTAAAATTACGAATGCGTCACCTTGCAATGGGCACTCCAATGAGGTAGCTGGCGTGCTGAGTTACAAACTGTACTGCTTTCCGAGTTCCTCTTCCACATGAACTACAGCGAAGGCCGCATTTTTGTTAAACATTACCGTAGCAGACGCCAACTTACTGTGTCCAACACCGAGCGAGGTGGCGCAGTGGTTAGCACGCTGGACACGCATTCCGGAGAACGAGTGTTCAAACCAACAGGAAATCAAACCCAAAGAACGGACTTTTAAATGCAACTGAATACATCGACCAATCTGGACTCCTAAAGTTTTATTCAGTGTCACAAACTGTAGCGGATATTGATTTAGTACTTTGGAGCTTCATACTGAGTTCCTAGTTCTTTGACGGTATCTAACACAAAGGTCGTCAGTGACAATACAGTCTACTATTGCTGCAGTTTTGTGCGAAAAGAATATTCTTTGTGAGTACCAATAATTATGACAGTTTATGCCTCTGAAAAAATAAATTGTTATGAGTATAAAGTGGAACGCTGTTGATTATCCCCAAATATCATATTGTTCCAATTTATACAGATGTTCAAAAAATCAGTTTTCATTTTTACCTCAGGTAAAATAGCAACTTTATTCTGCTTCTAAGTTTGTCGAGCAAGTGCTTCTTACATTACGTAATAAACTGGTTATCTTGCTATTAAACCTCCCTTAAAGACGGATTGGGAGCCTGACAGGTACTTGCATTCGGTGAAATGTGTTCCCCTCTTTCGAATATTAACGTCTTAAAAATCATCGAAAATATTAATAATACGAGAACTGGCTCTGTATGCACTACTTGTTACCTAGCACTTACTGGAATAAATAACAATAACGGAAATTCCTGGATGGAGCAATACGTAAAATAATCGAAAGGCAGCCACTCATCTATAGCGGCTCGATAGGTGGAGCACAGTAACACAGAACAGCATTCTAACAATTCAACAGAATTCCGCGTGGCCATTAAGAACTATCTTTCAATTTGATCAAGCTATTCTTAAATTAACGATTTCACTAAATACTTGAAAACCTGTTTAGTTTAACCATCCTACATTTAAGCCCTTTGTATACACTCCTGGAAATTGAAATAAGAACACCGTGAATTCATTGTCCCAGGAAGGGGAAACTTTATTGACACATTCCTGGGGTCAGATACATCACATGATCACACTGACAGAACCACAGGCACATAAACACAGGCAACAGAGCATGCACAATGTCGGCACTAGTACAGTGTATATCCACCTTTCGCAGCAATGCAGGCTGCTATTCTCCCATGGAGACGATCGTAGAGATGCTGGATGTAGTCCTGTGGAACGGCTTGCCATGCCATTTCCACCTGGCGCCTCAGTTGGACCAGCGTTCGTGCTGGTCGTGCAGACCGCGTGAGACGACGCTTCATCCAGTCCCAAACATGCTCAATGGGGGACAGATCCGGAGATCTTGCTGGCCAGGGTAGTTGACTTACACCTTCTAGAGCACGTTGGGTGGCACGGGATACATGCGGACGTGCATTGTCTTGTTGGAACAGCAAGTCCCCTTGCCGGTCTAGGAATGGTAGAACGATGGGTTCGATGACGGTTTGGATGTACCGTGCACTATTCAGTGTCCCCTCGACGATCACCAGTGGTGTACGGCCAGTGTAGGAGATCGCTCCCCACACCATGATGCCGGGTGTTGGCCCTGTGTGCCTCGGTCGTATGCAGTCCTGATTGTGGCGCTCACCTGCACGGCGCCAAACACGCATACGACCATCATTGGCACCAAGGCAGAAGCGACTCTCATCGCTGAAGACGACACGTCTCCATTCGTCCCTCCATTCACACCTGTCGCGACACCACTGGAGGCGGGCTGCACGATGTTGGGGCGTGAGCGGAAGACGGCCTAACGGTGTGCGGGACCGTAGCCCAGCTTCATGGAGACGGTTGCGAATGGTCCTCGCCGATACCCCAGGAGCAACAGTGTCCCTAATTTGCTGGGAAGTGGCGGTGCGGTCCCCTACGGCACTGCGTAGGATCCTACGGTCTTGGCGTGCATCCGTGCGTCGCTGCGATCCGGTCCCAGGTCGACGGGGACGTGCACCTTCCGCCGACCACTGGCGACAACATCGATGTACTGTGGAGACCTCACGCCCCACGTGTTGAGCAATTCGGCGGTACGTCCACCCGGCCTCCCGCATGCCCACTATACGCCCTCGCTCAAAGTCCGTCAACTGCACATACGGTTCACGTCCACGCTGTCGCGGCATGCTACCAGTGTTAAAGACCGCGATGGAGCTCCGTATGCCACGGCAAACTGGCTGACACTGACAACGGCGGTGCACAAATGCTGCGCAGCTAGCGCCATTCGACGGCCAACACCGCGGTTCCTGGTGGGTCCGCTGTGCCGTGCGTGTGATCATTGCTTGTACAGCCCACTCGCAGTGTCCGGAGCAAGTATGGTGGGTCTGACACACCGGTGTCAATGTGTTCTTTTTTCATTTCCAGGAGTGTAGATAGTTTGATATCTAGTATAGCATACAAATTCGTAGCGATGTATGGGTTTGGGGCCGTAAAAAGTTAATACTCCAGCTGAAATTAAGCCTTTATGAGTCCTTTCTGAGTTCACAGCAAACCATTCAGCGTCTTTAATAAATTCCTATTGTTTTTCCTTGCAGACCAGGTTGTTATATTACACCGGCTGTCAAGTAGGAAAAGTTCCTCGAATGTTAAAAAATTATCAGCCCATAACAGAGATCCAAACGGGAACGCTAAGAGGGATCTGATTGATCGAATGCGCCATATTTTGTTAGGGTTGAATGCAGTTGCTAGCAAGATGAGGGCGGATGTCCCGTTCGCTGTCCGTTCCGCCAGACGAAATCTGCGCCGGCCAGAGATGAGTCGCGGTTGTACTGCGCTAATCTGCGGTGTGTTTCGGAAACCGTGTTGTGTGAACCTAGATTTTTCATCATACTAGATGGCGCACTTAGGAACAATGTACTCGCTTTACTGCTGTCACTAAATTTTCTTGAGTTGCTGGAGCGCCCCAGTCTGAAAATGATAAATTATTTCAGACCAAAATGCACAGTAGTGGCCTTGTTCCGAAAGCCTCCAATTGTCTTGGTGTAATGCTTGTTTTAGACTGTCTAGTGACGTCCATCATATCTATTGCAGTGTTGTCTGTTGAGAAATTCTCCAAATTATCTCTTATCGCACAACAGTAATCCAAATGCTTTACTTATTAATACTACCTGTATTTCTTCACGCGATATTTTAATAGGAAACCGGTATCGAATAAAGTGACGCAGGTTTATAGAAAATTATGACGTTGGTTATTCTGTTGCATAGGCTGTAGCTTCCTAGTCTTTGCTGGCACACTCATATTTTCATAACTTTTGTTTATCACCGTGGAATATTGCAAGGCTTTTTTTTATTGCAATGGTAATATGTATGCATCAAGATTTGTCGGACCATTATTCATTCTCGTCACAATATGGCCACAACTAAAGAAGAACTATTGACACAGTATTAATAACTATGCTAGTATTTTACTATTTTGTGCTTATGAACTTCACTGTCTGTGGTAGACTTAATGAGTTAAACCTGTGAATTAACAACCTTTTCTATGGAGAATCATTTAGTAAGGTAAAACTGAAGTCTCTAAACAAAACTAACCCCTTGTATTTCTTACCGACTGACGGAATTTGGAGACGAAAACCCTAAAGTAAGATCATGAGGATTTGTAAACAGCCATAATTAAAACGATATCATATTACATTAGAAATAAATAATCACAACTCCTACACACAGATAACATTCTTCCATCTACCAAGACTCATAGCTACAGTGTAAGATCACATGACTCTTTGCAGCTTAAAACTAAAAGTAAAATAACTAACGAATATCAACGGCAGCTCTTTTTACGACGTGCAAACGACACCAGCTTCGAAAAAGAAATTTATGTCATAAGAAATAAGGTGCAGCGTATCACGAACACAGACTTCAAAATATTACAATGGTAACAACACAAGTGAGAAAAGATTAAACATGAAAATACAGCAAAATGATGTTGGGAGTGATGCAGAGCAAACAATTTCAACGCGGTGAAATATCAGCCACTCACAGTTGTCACTCTTTTGTCAATCTATCCTACCCTGTTCTCATACATAATTCTATGATGCTCGCGTTAACTGCAGCGTAACACAGATTGCGGTGGGAGCTCCATGAGACAGTGATCGTAAGTAGCTAAAAATCTAACATTTAATCTATGAACACCTTGAAACAAAATGTTCCTGATGGTCTCATGTCTCTTCGCCTTATAATTAGTATAATAAAAGAAGTTCACAAGTCAAAGAAATCAGTAAATTGATAACAAATGCTATAAGAAACTCAAGAATCTAATTTAATTTGCATAAATTTGTTACAAAGCAACTTGAAGGGATTACAATACTTATTCCAATACAATGTCATTACAGTACAAAAGTAATTGTGCGATAATTGCGTATAGCTAACAACACATCTAAAGTGGTAATATTGTCAAGACAGGCTTCTTTACTCCTCTTGTGAAACGACTAATTATACTATAGCCGCAAGTGTTAGTTTGCAACTAACTTCATATTCAGTTAAGCATTGTATTAACAAAACACATCGAATTTACGTTTACCCTCTTTTCTAAAGTAAATGCACATGCACATTGTCTAATTAAGAGAAAAAGGAAGGTTGTAACGTTTACAAGACAGTTCTCTGTCCCACTGTTATGAAACCACTGGTAACATTTCATGTGGAAGTATTGCTTGGTAACAAACTTCTTAGTCCACTACAGCTTATAGTGAAGAAAAACATAAGACTACAGATATACGCATAACGGGCTTGATGATGTAGTAGCACAAACATTGCGTACAAGTAACAATAAAACGAAATGACAACACTAATGAGAGTTCACTTGACTGTCCTTGTGAAATACTGTTTCTGGAAATATAAGTGTTACTCGGTTATCAGTTAATACTGAACTGAAGCTGCTGCTGTGGTGGCTGTTGATGCCACACTTGTGGTAGTGTGTGTATGTGTGTGTGTGTGTGTGTGTGTGTGTGTGTGTGTGTGTGTGTGTGTCTGTCTGTGTGTCTATGGGTGTTGTGTTGTGCATGTGTTTGTGAGGGTGCGTCTGTACGTTTGGTGGGACGGGGGAGGTGGGAGGGAATAGAGACTGACAAAATTGGATAAGAGGTACAGAAAAGAATAGGAGTTAACCATCCTCAGTAGCGTTTAAATACTTTTTTGTAATGGGGGATAGCAAATAATGGTGGAATGTTTTCCATAGGGGTATAGTGATTATAGTTATAATAGTAAAGGTCAGCGTGTCTGCTACATCCTTAAGGACGATAGTTACTATAATCTCAATCATTACTTCTAGCACTAAGCTTGATACGTCTTTGTCGTCTGTTTCGTTGAACCTTGGCTGTATGGTCCCCTGGGTATCTAGTACAGCTTGTTCCGTAGTCACATCAATCTCGTCGTACCGCTTTGGGTCGCCCTCTGTTTCATCTGGCAGTGTAGCATCAGCGATGGGCAGCATTTCTCCAGCTAGTTGATCGTATGCAGCAGCATCCCTGAAAATCGGAAAAGTGAAATGCCTACCCTTTCGTGTTAGCCTTCATCTTGTTGTTTATAATTAACCTTCTCAAAATATTATTCGACAGTAGTTAAAAATTAGTTAACTGATTCAGTTACGTTGACGGAACACTACTGAAGTAACAATACTATTTTTTAAAAACACGATTGCCTAAATAAACTCAAAAATATTCAGCAATGTTTGTTGACTGTTCATTTTTTCCCTAGTATACTATAGCAACATACTCAAATAGTAATGTGATGCAAGAATTGAACTCTATAAGAAAATCTTTAAAGTTCAATGTAATATGCTGGTTTATTGATACGGAAACTATGTAATATGAGGAAATCTGAAACTGAGTCAAACGTAATTATCGCTATAGGTCGTAAACTCCATGTTCGCCCCCCTACCTAACGACCTCTGCCTCCCCGTCTCTTTGACCGTCTCTTACTCTTCCCTCCTCCCATTATCCATCTCCTCCTTATTCCCCTCTCACTGTCCGTCTCCACAACCGAAGCCTCGATTGAGAAATGAACTCAAAATGAATGGGTAAATCGGTGGCGATCATTAGTATAAGTGGTACAGGAAAGGCCTCTTCAGCTGCTGGATCTGTGTGGCTAGTGTCTTCAAGGACAGTATTTCTCGCAGTTTTAATCAGTGCACGGGCAGAATTGAAAAGTTTGGAATGATGAAGACTCAACAACAGAATTCTCCCCCCATGAACCATGGACCTTGCCGTTGGCGGGGAGGCTTGCGTGCCTCAACGATACAGATAGCCGTACCGTAGGAGGGGTATCTGTTGAGAGGCCAGACAAACTTGTGGCTCCCGAAGAGGGGCAGCAGCCTTTTCAGTAGTTGCAGGGGCAACAGTCTGGATGATTGACTGATCTGGCCCTGTAACACTAACCAAAACGGCCTTGCTGTTGTGGTACTGCGAACAGCTGAAAGCAAGGGGAAACTACAGCCGTAATTTTTCCCAAGGGCATGCAGCTTTACTGTATGGTTAAATGATGATGGCCTCCTCTTGGGTAAAATATTCCGGAGGCAAAATAGTCCCCCATTCGGATCTCCGGGCGGGGACTACTCAAGAGTACGTCGTTATCAGGGGAAAGAAAACTGGCATTCTACGGGTCGGAGCGCGGAATTCAGATCCCTTAATCCGGGAGGTAGGTTAGAAAATTTAAAAAAGGAAGTGGATAGGTTAAAGTTAGATATAGTGGGAATTAGTGAAGTTCGGTGGCAGGAGGAACAAGACTTTTGCTCAGGTGAGTACAGGGTTATAAATACAAAATCAAATAGGGGTAATGCAGGAGTAGGTTTAATAATGAATAAAAAAATAGGAGTGCGGGTAAGCTACTACACACAGCATAGCGAATGCATTATTGTGGCCAAGATAGACACGAAGCCCAAATCTACTACAGTAGTACAAGTTTATATGCCAACTAGCTCTGCAGATGATGAAGAAATTGATGAAATGTATGATGAGATAAAAGAAATTATTCAGGTAGTGAAGGGAGACGAAAATTTAATAGCCACGGGTGACTGGAATTCAACAGTAGGAAAAGGAAGAGAAGGAAACGTAGTAGGTGAATATGGATTGGGGCTAAGAAATGAAAGAGGAAGCCGCCTGGTAGAAGTTTGCGCAGAGAATAACTTAACCATAGCTAACACTTGATTCAAGATTCTTGAAAGAAGGTTGTATACATGGAAGAACCCTGGAATACTAAAAGGTTTCCGATAGATTATATAATAGTAAGACAGAGATTTAGGAACCAGGTGTTAAATCGTAAGACATTTCCAGGGGCATATGTGGACTCTGACCACAATCTATTGGTTATGAACTGTAGATTAAAACTGAAGTAACTGCAAAAAGGTGGGAATTTAAGGAGATGGGACCTGGATAAACTGAAAGAACCAGAGGTTGTACAGAGTTTCAGGGAGAGCATAAGGGAACAATTGACAGGAATTGGGGAAATAAATACAGTAGAAGAAGGATGGGTAGCTTTGAGGAACGAAATAGTGAAGGCAGCAGAGGATCAAGTAGGTAAAAAGACGAGAGCTAGTAGAAATCCTTGGGTAACAGAAGAGATACCGAATTTAATTGATGAAAGGAGAAAAAACAAAAATGCAGTAAGTGAAGCAGGCAAAAAAGAATACAAACGGTTCAAAATTCAGATCGACAGGAAGTGCAAAATGGCTAAGCAGGGATGGCTAGAGAACAAACGTAAGGATGTAGAGGCTTATCTCACTAGGGGTAAGATAGATACTGCCTACAGGAAAATTAAAGAGACCTTTGGAGAAAAGAGAACCACTTGCATGAATATCAAGAGCTCAGATGGAAACCCACTTCTAAGCAAAGAAGGGAAAGTAGAAAGGTGGAAGGAGTATATAGAGGGTCTATACAGGGGCGATGTTCTTGAGGACAATATTATGGAAATGGAAGAGGAGGTAGATGAAGATGAAATGGGAGATACGATACTGCGTGAAAAGTTTGACAGAGCACTGAAAGACCTGAGTGGAAACAAGGGCCCGGGAGTAGACAACATTCCATTAGAACTACTGACAGCCTTGGGAGAGCCAGTCCTGACAAAACTCTACCATCTGGTGAGCAAGATTTATGAGACAGGAGAAATTCTCTCAGACTTCAAGAAGAATATAATGATTCCAATCCCAAAGAAACCAGGTGTTGACAGATGTGAAAATTACCGAACTATCAGTTTAATAAGTCACAGCTGCAAAATACTAACGCGAATTCTTTACAGACGAATAGAAAAACTGGTAGAAGCCGACCTCGGGGAAGGTAAGTTTGGATTCCATAGAAATGTTGGAACACGTGAGGCAATACTGACCCTACGATGTATCTTAGAAGAAAGATTAAGGAAAGGCAAACCTACTTTTCTCGCATTTGTAGACTTAGAGAAAGCTTTTGACAATGTTGACTGGAATACTCTCTTTCAAATTCTGGAGGTAGCATGGGTAAAATACAAGGAGCGAAAGGCTATTTGCAATTTGTACAGAAATCAGATGGCAGTTATAAGAGTCGAGCGACATGAAAGGGAAGCAGTGGTTGGGAAGGGAGTGAGACAGGGTTGTAGCCTCTCCCCGATGCTATTCAATCTGCATATTGAGCAAACGGTAAAGGAAACAAAAGAAAAGTTTGGAGTAGATATTAAAATCCATGGAGAAGAAATAAAAACTTTGAGGTTCGCCGATGTCATTGTAATTCTGTCAGAGACAGCAAAGGACTTGGAAGAGCAGTTGAACGGAATGGATAGTGTCTTGAAAGGAGGCTATAAGATGAAATCAACTAAATCAGAACGAGGATAATGGAATGTAGTCGAATTAAGTCGGGTGATGTTGAGGGAATTAGATTAGGAAATGAGACACTTAAAGTAGTAGAGAAGTTTTGCTATTTGGGGAGCAAAATAACTGATGATGGTCGATGTAGAGAGGATATAAAATGTAGACTAGCAATGGCAAGGAAAGTGTTTCTGAAGAAGAGAAATTTGTTAACATCGAGTATTTATTTAAGTGTCAGGAAGTCGTTTCTGAAAGTATTTGTATGGAGTGTAGCCATGTATGGAAGTGAAACATGGACGATAAATAGTTTAGACAAGAAGAGAATAGAAGCTTTCGAAATGTGGTGCTACAGAAGAATGCTGAAGATTAGATGGGTAGATCACATAACTATGATGAGGTATTGAATAGAATTGGGGAGAAGAGGAGTTTGTGGCACAACTTGACAAGAAGAAGGGATCGGTTGGTAGGACATGTTCTGAGGCATCAAGGGATCACCAATTTAGTACTGGAGGGTAGCGTGGAGGGTAAAAATCGTAGAGGGAGACCAAGAGATGAATACACTAAGCAGATTCAGAAGGATGTAGGCTGCAGTAGGTACTGGGAGATGAAGAAGCTTGCACAGGATAGTGTAGCATGGAGAGCTGCATCAAACCAGTCTCAGGACTGAAGACCACAACAACAACATCAACAAACATTTCGAAATTTTTTTATCTTTTCACTTCAGACTTATGCACGATGCTTTAATAAATATTCATATGGACATATGATATATACTCTTAATAAATACGATACATAAGTATGCATGTAGTATATTTGAAGCAAATTGGTAACTTACTTTCAAAGATTTCTGGTACCAACTTTAAATTATGATTTGTCTTTATATAATGTAGAGGTATAAATTATATTTATATTCACATATAGTATATATCTAAAAAATAATTAGTTTATGTCTTTCCGAGCAATTATTAGACTTTCATGTAAAGATCTGAAGTTAACTGATCAACAACTTTCTGGGAATTTTGCTACAAACCTTTCCGTTTTATATAGCTTATACAATACGCATTAAAAAATGTGTACCCTATGTTCTCTTGGATGTTTATTAGAGTATCGTGAAAATTTTTTAAGTAAATCGGTCAAGAACGTTTCGAGATTTTTGGTGACAACATTGAACTGTTGTTGTTGTGGTCTTCAGTCCTGAGACTGGTTTGATGCAGCTCTCCATGCTACTCTATTGTGTGCAAGCTTTTTCATCTCCCAGTACCTACTGCAACCTACATCCTTCTGAATCTGCTTAGCGTTTTCATCTCTTGGTCTCCCTCTACGATTTTTACCCTCCACGCTGCCCTCCAATTTTAAATTGGTGATCCCTTGATGCCTCAGAACATGTCCTACCAACCGATCCCTTCTTCTGGTCAAGTTGTGCCACAAACTTCTCTTCTCTCCAATCCTATTCAATACTTCCTCATTAGTTATGTGATCTACCCATCTAATCTTCAGCATTCTTCTGTAGCACCACATTTCGAAAGCTTCTATTCTCTTCTTGTCTAAACTATTTATCGTCCATGTTTCACTTCCATACATGGCTACACTTCATATGAATACTTTCAGAAATGACTTCCTGACACTTAAATCAATACTGGATGTTAACAAATTTCTCTTCTTCAGAAACGCTTTCCTTGCCATTGCCAGCCTACATTTTATATCCTCTCTACTTCGACCATCATCAGTTATTTTGCTCCCCAAATAGCAAAACTCCTTTACTACTTTAAGTGCCTCATTTCCTAATCTAATTCCCTCAGCATCACCTGACTTAATTAGACTACATTCCATTATCCTTGTTTTGCTTTTGTTGATGTTCATCTTATATCCTCCTTTCAAGACACTGTCCATTCCATTCAACTGCTCTTGCAAGTCCTTTGCTGTCTCTGACAGAATTACAATGACATCGGCGAACCTCAAAGTTTTTATTTCTTCTCCATGAATTTTAATACCTACTCCGAATTTTTCTTTTGTTTCCTTTACTGCTTGCTCAATATACAGATTGAACAACATCGGGGAGAGGCTACAACCCTGTCTTACTCCCTTCCCAACCACTGCTTCCCTTTCATGTCCCTCGACTCTTATAACTGCCATCTGGTTTCTGTACAAATTGTAAATAGCCTTTCGCTCCCCGTATTTTACCCCTGCCACCTTTAGAATTTGAAATAGAGTATTCCAGTCAACATTGTCAAAAGCTTTCTCTAAGTCTACAAATCTAGAAACGTAGGTTTGCCTTTCCTTAATCTTTCTTCTAAGATAAGTCGTAAGGTCAGGATTGCCTCACGTGTTCCAGTGTTTCTACGGAATCCAAACTGATCTTCCCCGAGGTTGGCTTCTACTAGTTTTTCCATTCGTCTGTAAAGAATTCGTGTTAGTATTTTGCAGCTGTGACTTATTAAGCTGATAGTTCGGTAATTTTCACATCTGTCAACACCTGCTTTCTTTGGGATTGGAATTATTATATTCTTCTTGAAGTCTGAGGGTATTTCGCCTGTTTCATACATCTTGCTCACCAGATGGTAGAGTTTTGTCAGGACTGGCTCTCCCACGGCCGTCAGTAGTTCCAATGGAATATTGTCTACTCCGGGGGCCTTGTTTCGACTCAGGTCTTTCAGTGCTCTGTCAAACTTTTCACGCAGTATCATATCTCCCATTTCATCTTCATCTACATCCTCTTCCTTTTCCATAATATTATCCTCAAGTGCATCGCCCTTGTATAGACCCTCTATATACTCCTTCCACCTTTCTGCTTTCCCTTCTTTGCTTAGAACTGGGTTTCCATCTGAGCTATTGATATTCATACAAGTCGTTCTCTTATCTCCAAAGGTCTCTTTAATTTTCCTGTAGGCGGTATCTATCTTACCCCTAGTGAGATAGGCCTCTACACCCTTACATTTGTCCTCTAGCCATCCCTGCTTAGCCATTTTGCACTTCCTGTCGATCTCATTTTTGAGACGTTTGTATTCCTTTTTGCCTGTTTCACTTACTGCATTTTTATACACTCCTGGAAATGGAAAAAAGAACACATTGACACCGGTGTGTCAGACCCACCATACTTGCTCCGGACACTGCGAGAGGGCTGTACAAGCAATGATCACACGCACGGCACAGCGGACACACCAGGAACCGCGGTGTTGGCCGTCGAATGGCGCTAGCTGCGCAGCATTTGTGCACCGCCGCCGTCAGTGTCAGCCAGTTTGCCGTGGCATACGGAGCTCCATCGCAGTCTTTAACACTGGTAGCATGCCGCGACAGTGTGGACGTGAACCGTATGTGCAGTTGACGGACTTTGAGCGAGGGCGTATAGTGGGCATGCGGGAGGCCGAGTGGACGTACCGCCGAATTGCTCAACACGTGGGGCGTGAGGTCTCCACAGTACATCGATGTTGTCGCCAGTGGTCGGCGGAAGGTGCACGTCCCCATCGACCTGGGACCGGACCGCAGCGACGCACGGATGCACGCCAAGACCGTAGGATCCTACGCAGTGCCGTAGGGGACCGCACCGCCACTTCCCAGCAAATTAGGGACACTGTTGCTCCCGGGGTATCGGCGAGGACCATTCGCAACCGTCTCCATGAAGCTGGGCTACGGTCCCGCACACTGTTAGGCCGTCTTCCGCTCACGCCCCAACATCGTGCAGCCCGCCTCCAGTGGTGTCGCGACAGGCGTGAATGGAGGGACGAATGGAGACGTGTCGTCTTCAGCGATGAGAGTCGCTTCTGCCTTGGTGCCAATGATGGTCGTATGCGTGTTTGGCGCCGTGCAGGTGAGCGCCACAATCAGGACTGCATACGACCGAGGCACACAGGGCCAACACCCGGCATCATGGTGTGGGGAGCGATCTCCTACACTGGCCGTACACCACTGGTGATCGTCGAGGGGACACTGAATAGTGCACGGTACATCCAAACCGTCATCGAACCCATCGTTCTACCATTCCTAGACCGGCAAGGGAACTTGCTGTTCCAACAAGACAATGCACGTCCGCATGTATCCCGTGCCACCCAACGTGCTCTAGAAGGTGTAAGTCAACTACCCTGGCCAGCAAGATCTCCGGATCTGTCCCCCATTGAGCATGTTTGGGACTGGATGAAGCGTCGTCTCACGCGGTCTGCACGTCCAGCACGAACGCTGGTCCAACTGAGGCGCCAGGTGGAAATGGCATGGCAAGCCGTTCCACAGGACTACATCCAGCATCTCTACGATCGTCTCCATGGGAGAATAGCAGCCTGCATTGCTGCGAAAGGTGGATATACACTGTACTAGTGCCGACATTGTGCATGCTCTGTTGCCTGTGTCTATGTGCCTGTGGTTCTGTCAATGTGATCATGTGATGTATCTGACCCCAGGAATGTGTCAATAAAGTTTCCCCTCCCTGGGACAATGTATTCACGGTGTTCTTATTTCAATTTCCAGGAGTGTATTTTCTCCTTTCATCAATTAAACTCAATATTTCTTCTGTTACCCAAGGATTTCTACTACCCCTCGTCTTTTTACCTACTTGATCCTCTGCTGCCTTCACTACTTCATCCCTCAAAGCTACCCATTCTTCTTCTACTGTATTTATTTCCCTCATTCCTGTCAATTGCTCCCTTATGCTCTCCCTGAATCTCTGTACAACCTCTGGTTCTTTTAGTTTATCCAGGTCCCATCTCCTTAAATTCCCACCTTTTTGCAGTTTCTTCAGTTTTAATCTACAGGTCATAACCAATAGATCGTGGTCAGAGTCCACATCTGCCCCTGGAAATGTCTTACAATTTAAAACCTGGTTCCTAAATCTCTGTCTTACCATTATATAATCTATTTGATACCTTTTAGTATCTCCAGGGTTCTTCCATGTATACAACCTTCTTTCATGATTCTTAAACCAAGTGTTAGTTATGATTAGGTTGTGCTCTGTGCAAAATTCGACCAGGCGGCTTCCTCTTTCATTTCTGTCCCCCAATCCATATTCACCTACTATGTTTCCTTCTCTCCCTTTTCCTACACTCGAATTCCAGTCACCCATGACTATTAAATTTTCGTCTCCCTTCACAATATGAATAATTTCTTTTATTTCATCATACATTTCTTCAATTTCTTCGTCATCTGCAGAGCTAGTTGGCATATAAACTTGTACTACTGTAGTAGGCGTGGGCTTCGTATCTATCTTGGCCACAATAATGCGTTCACTATGCTGTTTGTAGTAGCTTACCCGCATTCCTATTTTCCTATTCATTATTAAACCTACTCCTGCATTACCCCTATTTGATTTTGTGTTTATAACCCTGTAGTCACCTGACCAGAAGTCTTGTTCCTCCTGCCACCGAACTTCACTAATTCCCACTATATGTAACTTCAACCTATCCATTTCCCTTTTTAAATTTTCTAACCTACCTGCCCGATTAAGGGATCTGACATTCCACGCTCCGATCCGTAGAACGCCAGTTTTCTTTCTCCTGATAACGACATCCTCTTGAGTAGTCCCCGCCCGGAGATCCGAATGGGGGACTATTTTACCTCCGGAATATTTTACCCAAGAGGACGCCATCATCATGTAATCATACAGTAAAGCTGCATGCCCTCGGGAAAAATTACGGCTGTAGTTTCCCCTTGCTTTCAGCGGTTCGCAGTACCAGCACAGCAAGGCCGTTTTGGTTATTGTTACAAGGCCAGATCAGTCAATCATCCAGACTGTTGCCCTTGCAACTACTGAAAAGGCTGCTGCCCCTCTTCAGGAAACACACGTTTGTCTGGCCTCTCAACAGATACCCCTCCGTTGTGGTTGCACCTACGGTACGGCTATCTGTATCGCTGAGGCACGCAAGCCTCCCCACCAACGGCAAGGTCCATGGTTCATGGGGGGTACACTGAACTACAACTCGTATTTATAGAGTGTTGTAGAAGTGTAGATGATGAATGCAATCAGCAAGAATTATTACACGACAACATTTGCCGTGATAGGCAACAATTTGTCCCAGTACTTCTAGTGTCATTATGCAAGCGACACCCAACAATGTATAGAAAAGCTATAATATCAGCATCACATACACTTGAGTGATGTAAAAAACTGACCATCCCAACATGACTGAATAAAAGCCGTGAAGGATATAGTGAAATAAATAACCCGTAGTACTGACGTGATGTGTGCTTTATGTTTCATACGAACATAGGATTTAGGGGCCGTTGTTCATGCTTTTAATAATTCGTTGGTACTGGTACAGTGTCATTCATGTTGATGCTCTCATGTGACATTTCGACCTACTTGCCGAGGCTTTCTTCCGAGAATTGGCTGCTCAAAGCGTGTACCCAGTTCCCAGAAATGTCCCTCCGCAGGAATGCCGAAACGTCAAATCAGAAGATGGAGCAAGAACGTCGCGGTAACACGAGGACTTTTAACGACATGTGTAGCATTAGTTATTCAGTTTGTCCAAGTCACTCCATTAAGAGAAGAAACAATGCGAATGTTATCAAAACAAAAAGAATATAAAATATCAAGTGTTTAGTGTATATAAAACATTCCTAAAAATTCTAATCTGGTGAGATGGCTGCATGACGTACAAGCTGAATATTAAAAAAACATTGTTCTACAGATTACTTTCTCGTATGTTGCCCTCATTGTGCCTTACTTTGCACTATAGGGTTGCATGTGAAGATACTGAGCACAAATCGTCTTGTAACTCTACAGTGTCCACACACTAAACGTAATATCATGCAAGTGAAAACAAGTTGAACAGAAAACTAAAAAAATGGCAACACTCACTCAGTGTGACGATCTGCAGGCTCATATCCGGGAACATCAATAGTGATGTTGTCAGCACTTGCCATAGATTCTTTAAATATGACCTGAAATGCTGAAACAAAAGGGAATATGTGGGAGAACATTCTACATGTAGTATGCCTAAGTACGTTCGTGACGTTAAGTTATCCGTGAAATTTTTAGCCAGGCAGTAACTATTTCATCTGCAGGTTTCAATCAAAAATTACGTAATTATGTCGTTCAAGTTATTTCTGTTAGGAAATAAAGTGCAGTTCCTTATGTAAAACACTCCTCCAATTACGCACACAGCTATAACAACAATTCAGAGCAGGAAATGTTGATTTCAATACAATTATCCGTTCAAAAATATTCATTACCAAATTCATAATGAAGCACATAATTCTAAGTGAATAATTAGCGGCTTACAGTGAAGTTGTATCTACCTGAATAGTACACATTCGCATTGTCCTTCCGCTCAGTAAATTCTTAAACTAGCGGTATGTTCAAGCACTTGCTGCTGCGTTTAGTTGCAATTATAAAACTACAACAGCAAAGGTTTAACTATTACTTCTGAAACTATCTTTAACTTTAGTCATAGTTTGAACTTTACAATTTGAGAATTATGAAAGTCAGCACTGAAGTCTGAAACAGCAGCAGTTCGACTTACTGCAATTTATGGTGGAGCATTCTCTATAGTTACTACTTCTCTCGTTGCCGTAGAGTAAAAGCAGACCAAGATGAGAATACAAGAGAAGCAAAGGGAAGCGAGGAGATGCAAGTTTCAGGGAAAGTTCACATCATTTCAAATTACGTGGAATATTGTGGTATGAATATTTTCAACAAACAGAAAAAGCTAATCTGGGAAAAGAATGACTGCAGGTAAGACTGTGATTGGTGGGTTACGTCTGGGGAGATGTGGCTACCAAACTAGTTTATGTTCACCATCTTCAAGAACATCCGATTGAAGGCCGTGGTTATAGACGACCTGAATTATAACATCAAGTCACCTAAATCCGTAGGAAGCGTTAGATCGAAAGAAATGGCACACATTGACCCAAAAAGAGGACTCCGCTCCAACGAGACGGCGCTTCTTCCCTCCTTCATTATATGTATGGTAGACACGACATCGGTCGATAAATTAAGCGTTTACACCTACCACTCCAAAGCAGCCGAGTAATGTCCTTGGTAAACGCCGATATTTCCACGGATGAACATTAGGTAATTTTCTGGGAAAAAAGTGAAAGGGTTTTCGGCTGTCGTAACGTAAGTGGTTGTCAAGGAAGTTATCCCATTGCACCCCCGCTAAGTTACTTGAACAAGCGATAGCATAGTAGCAGTTAAGAAAATGAAACAGAATGTATATTCCAGAATGAAATTTTCACTCTACAGCGGCGTGTGTCCCGATACGAAACTTCCTAACGGATTAAAACTATGTGCCGAACCGAGACCCGAACTCAGAACTTAGTCTTTCGCGCGCAAGGGCTCTACCAAATTTCTGTTGATCCTCTCACTCAGTTTTTTATTACAGAGGGCAGCTAAGCCTTTAACCGAACATGCTGAGCTACCGTGCCGGCGTCAATTGAGCTATCCAAGCACGAATCACGACCCTTCCTCACAACCTTACTTCCGCCAGTACCTCGTCTCCTACCTTCCAAACTTCACAGAAAGTCTCCTGCGAAACTTGCGCAATTAGCATTCCTGGAAGAAAAGATATTGCGGAGACAGGGCTTTGCCACAGCCTGGGAGGATGTTTCCAGAATGAAATTTTCACTCTCGAGCGGAGTATGCGCTAATATGAATCTTCCTGACACACAGTTTCAATCTGCCAGGAAGTTTCAGAATGTATATTCTTTGGTCATTTTAAATTATCTAGGTGCAACTTCACATTTGGTTTTTGGCATTGAAGTTAGAAAGCAACGTAGAAAACTTCCACTGTCCACTCGGGCACTCTCATAGTGCTACAAAACTCTGATTGGTTATCTGTAACATTTATAGTTTGTTGCCTGACCTGGAGCAGAATAAAATTTGCTTGCATGTATCATCCACTGAATTATGAAGAAACGCCAGCAGCTCAAAAGTCAAACTTTGAAACATAGTTTACTCACTTAAATATGTTTTCTTCCTACGATTCTGCCAGTGGTGGTAATTTTATAATGATGTGATGGCTAATAATTTTAGATTCTTTTCGTTCTGTGGTGTTCCAAGAACAACTGCGATCACATTATCATTATTCTTTGGGTAACGGCATCCTCATAATTTTATCTAAGAAGAACAAGATGCTGAAATTCTTTTTTCAAATGTAATTGGTTCTGTCCGATTGGAGACGCGTCATGTTAAGCGACGGATGGCTTCGACGAGACACAGAAAATTATTTATAACTCAGAGAACTGATGGTCACCATCTGAATAATTTTAGGTAGACTGCTTTGATATTTCATTATTACATTCAAATATTTTATTTTTGTGTTATATAAATAATCATGAATGTGATATTTTTCTTGACGACCTGAAGTTACATCGTAACGTAATGAAGTGTGTTGCTTATGCAAGAAACTGGTCACTTACTTAAGAAATGAAGCAGTAGAATATTTGCTACTATACTTTTATTCGTAATATTAGTCTGAGACTGAGAATTAGAAATGAGGACAAAGAAATGTTTGAACATTTGCGAAACCATTGACGTATATCAGCCAAAATTAGCAGTCAAAAAGTGCCTTTGACTAATATCCTTCGCGGGGCAGAAAACTTGAAAAGAGCACTTACAAGAAATCTACCGAAAAATGGTTGGGGGCACTAGTTCATCTATGCTCTGAAGCACAGAGTGCAGGAAATCATTTTAATTTGGTAACGTGCTGTGACAATTTCATCAATACATGCTAAGTTGAAGTAAGAATCAACGAACTAGAATCTTGCCGAAAATTATGATGCTACACCCTTAAGACAGTTTAACAAATAGGTAAGTGCACGTTTAGTTTGTGATATAAATTAATTTTCGTCGCTCATTCTGTATCTTCGTAAGTATTGACTCTGTCACTATTATTTGAAAATTATTACCATGACAGGGCATCTACATAAAGAACTGAACAGATTATCTAAATGTGAAGAAGAAACTCAGTAACCTTTAATGAAGAAACCACCGGACGTCGTTATACAAAACGCTTCAGCGACCATCACTTACGAAATAAGTATGGGTTTGGCGAAAATTAGCTAGCTTTAGTAAAATTACACTTACCTAAAACACGTAGGAAAACAGAGAGGCAGTCCATCTTTCCTGCAAGACACGAAATAAGGTTATACGTTTACTCCAACCACAGGGTAACGTCTGCAGTGTTCAAAGAAGAATAAGGCAAATCGCTGCTGTGGCTTCCGTTTGGGAACTGAGACGCTACTACACTGGCGGGCGAGTCCCAGGGTGTGAGTCATGCCTGATGGCTGTCGGAGCTCATACTGTCGACAGTGACGTCACGTATATCGTTTGACTGGTATTGTGCAGCCACCTAAGGGAGCTGTATGCGTGTTATCTCGACAACTAAGTGAAAGAAATTCCACCCAACTGACAACAGAATGATGCATTTTTCACTGTGTTTATCTCCGTTTAGAAATAAATTTGATAAAATGTTGTTATTCGTCATACTCGTATCAGTGTTTAAATTACATATGCGTTCAAAAGGCTTTAGTAAAAATATTACTAAATGGGCCTGTTTTGGATCAACAATGACTAGATGTAAATATATAAAAATGCAACCAGTCATTTTTTGAATAATTATTTATTATCCCATGCACCGGTTTTCGAACCTTTTGAGGTTCATCTTCAGGTTCATCTGTCGCAAGCCAGCACCCACCATTATGCTAGAAATAATAATATAACATCCAGAAACCATCTGAAGATGAACTTGAAAAGGTTCGAAAACCGGTTCATGGAATAATAAATAATTATTCAAAAAAGTGACTGGTTGCAGTTTTAAGTATTTACATTCAGTTTACAGTCACGGGTTCTAAAATGTCCGTAATGGATAAGCTTCATAACGATGACTAAGTTCGTTATGGTTCTGTTGCGCAATAACATAAATCACGTGCCTACTTGATATGAGAACTGTTTTTATACATCTTTTTATAATACACATGTTGCCGTTATTTCAATGTAATAACTGTCATACTGTCCCATTATAAAATTTCTTCCAATTTTATGGAAACGCGAATTCACCCGAAAGTGGTATCGATATGGAAGGATCATAATGATTCAAAATTTAATAACTATACTGCTGAATTCTTACGTAGTGCAATGCTTATTGGCGATGACCTACCTGAAAGGCATTGTAAAATAGTAACCAGGGATGAAAGTTTCCGAAAAACTGCACGGTGTGGTGTTGGCTGTTAAGGCGGTGTTAAGTAGCTGACGTCGTTGGTGTATAAGAGGAAATGTTGCACGCCTTTAGACAAAGAGTTCGCTACGTGTAAGCGAAGTGCAAAATGGGTGCGAGATTTCTTAATTACTGTACAAAAACCAATTTTTCGTCAACGGTAGGCTATTTTCATAAGAATCAAGATAAGAGTGTTCGTCGTTTTGTAACCAGTCTACACCAAAAATGAAATAGCAGTCAAAACTGCGGGGCAAACCCACAGCCCTTTATCTGAGGGATGATATGGACTTCACATTACCGTTTTCTTGGAAGCGAAAGCTATATTTTTCATTAACTTGCAAACAGTAAAACAGTAATGATGCAAACCTTCTGGACAATCTAAATGAAAAAATACGCAATAGAAAGCCTGTATGTCAAAATTTAAGGCATGTTCCTCCACACAAAACAGCTTTAGTAATAGGATACATAGTGCTTTGATGTGCCATATGCTGCAATATTCAGTCTGTTGACTAAATTAGGAATTCTTCGAATTTTACCTGTTCTTACTGACAGCTTCAAACGCATTAATTTGTCTGAACTTGCAACTTGGGTGCACGAAATATTGTGGAGAACGCCTTCTGTTCTATTCTCTGACATAAAAGAAGAACATCATCGGTTTACTAACAAACTTACTCAACTATGTGACAAATATGCCCCGTAACAGTTGAAAACTTAAGGAAAAATCCTGCACATAGGTAACTGAAAAATTGAAATAGCTCATGTGTCTCAAAGACGCTGCACATCGGGCATACAAACTATGCCCGCACCTGAAAATCATATTACTTACAAATAGAAGCGGAACAGTCGTCAAGCTGTGAGAAATACTAAACTTAGACATACCCATTCATAAACGACAACAGATATGCACCAGTTCTCCTACGGAAAAACCTGTCAGGTCTTGATATAGGCAAAGTAAAAGGGGCTGGTCCTCCCAATTATCCCAGCCAATCTACTGAAACGATACTTCACATAAACTACAACCACAATTAAATCACAAATGGAACAGCGATTCTCAGAATATTTCATGATGGTGGACAACTGTAGCCACGAAAGATTCTATCCACAGCATATTGCTTGCACCACCGTCAAAAAAGCCATCATACTTATTGGATCAGCATCAACTGGAGACGATGGCATGACATTCCAAATGATAAAGCTTATTATTGCCCCACTACTGCACATTGTAACAGATACTTTCAACCACTACTTACGCACAAGTGTTTTCCCTAGGGCCTGGAAACAGGGACTACCAAAGCCATTACCTAAAATGGACGCTGCGTGCACGCTCTGGTTACCGACCTATTTGCATTCTTCCTGAAGTGTCCAACGTCTTGGAATGCACAGTCCAGTACCAGCTAACAAGCTACCTAACTTCAAATAACGTACCAGAAGTATACCAATCAGGTTTCTGTAAACACCGCAGCACAACACTTGCCTTGATGAAGGTGAAAAACGACCCAAGGCTTCACATGGATGCAAAAGAGGCAACTGCCATGTGCTTCTTAGACTTCACCAAGGCTTTTGACACTGTCGACAATGACATTTTAATCGCGAAACGTAACAGCCTAAATTTCTCGCCAATTGCAGTGCAATGGTTTCACTCATACCTGATTTTAGCTAGCAGTGCGTCATGTTTGGCACCGTAAAGGCACAATGGAGGCACGTAGTATCAGGCTTCCCACATGGTTCGGTATTAGGTCCTATACTCTTCTCATTGTACGTAAATGATATGAAACAAATTATTTCCTACTGTAAATACCACATGTAAGCTGAAGACTTCCAGTGGTATCTAAGTGCAAAACCAATAAACCCGATGCCAACAATCAAGAACCACAATACCGATCTGGGTGCACTATTAAAATGGGCGCAGGATACCGAGTTAAAATTCAACCGTCCAAAACTCGAGCGGTACTAGTTGGTCATTCTGGGCGCATTGGCCCTAAATAATGGAGATCTCTACAATCTTTAACTTTAAATGGGTCAAATATATTTTCTCCTTCAGCAAGGAGACTAGGAGTAATAACAGATGAAAATCTTAAAAGGGCTGAGTATGTATCTGTAATGTGCCTGAAGGTATCAGTATCTCACCATGTCCTGCAAAAATATAAAAACCTCTTCCATCTTGATCTGAAAAAGAAACTTGTCCAGACACTTATACTTCCAATTATTAATTAAAGCAAAGTTATCCTGCGAGGTGACTGGAACGGGTTATGAATGCCTGTGTTCGTTATATTTGTGATGTTCGGCTCTTTGATCACATTTCACCATCATATGGACAGTTATCGTGGCTGTGTGCAGACAAGCGCAGAGATTTCCATACCCTCTGTCTTCTCTACTGTCTTATCTACGACCACTGTCCCTTATATCTCTTCTCAACCTTGATGCTCTTGTCTGAACTATTTGTCAGCCGCTGTCATCAGAGCAAAATCGTTTCTGTCCCACTCCATCGTTCAGCCACTTCCTCGAAGTTCTTCTCAGCTGCAGCAATCCGACTCTGCAGTAATCTACCGCATTGTGTGGGAGGTCTGAATAACATCTCCTACTTCCGAAGACATATAATGTCATATTTACCACAGAAAGAATAATGATCGCCATTGTCCTTGTACACACTGGTTACCCTTGCACATAACTCATTCTAGCCTGATCTTATTACTGATATTACTGTTACTACTATTATTATTATTTCTTTCTTTTCTCAGACGTTATGTCTGGTCAAAAATGGAAAGTGACACGGACCTTGATCAAGCGTGACTTCCTTTTAACTGTACGGTTTATGTTATCTTGCATTTAGGAACTTTCGGGTAAATGAACATGTATCAATAATTACGGATTTCTGTAGTTGTATATATAAGTTTGGATGTAGCTGTATTGCATTGATGTACTGGTGGATATTGTGTGGTATGACTCCTGTAGTTGATAGTATAAATGGTATATTGTCAACTTTATCCTGATGCCACATGTCCTTGACTTTCTCAGCCAGTTGGATGTATTTTTCAATTTTTTCTCCTGTTTTCTTATGTATATTTGTTGTATTCGGTATGGTTACTTCGATTAGTTGTGTTAATTTCTTCTTTTTATTGGTGAGTATGATGGTAGGTTTGTTGTGTGGTGTTGTTTTATCTGTTATAATGGTTCTGTACCAGTAAAATTTGTATTCATCATTCTCCAGAACATTTTGTGGTGCATACTTGTAGGTGGGAACGTGTTGTTTTATAAGTTTATGTTGTAAGACAAGCTGTTGATGTATTATTTTTGCTAAATTGTCATGTCTTCTGGGGTTTTCTGTATTTACTAGTATTGTACATCCGCTTGTGATGTGATCTACTGTTTCTATTTGTTGTTTGCAAAGTCTGCATTTATCTGTTGCGGTATTGGGATCTTTAATAATATGCTTGCTGTAGTATCTGGTGTTTATTGTTTGATCCTGTATTGCAATCATGAATCCTTCCGTCTCACTGTATGTATTGCCTTTTCTTAGCCGTGTGTTGGATGCGTCTTGATCGATGTGTGGCTGTGTTAGATGATACGGGTGCTTGCCATGTAGTGTTTTCTTTTTCCAATTTACTTTCTTCGTATCTGTTGATGTTATGTGATCTAAAGGGTTGTAGAAGTGGTTATGAAATTGCAGTGGTGTAGCCGATGTATTTATATGAGTGACTGCTTTGTGCATTTTGCTAATTTCTGCTCGTTGTAAAAAGAATTTTCTTAAATTGTCTACCTGTCCATAATGTAGGTTTTGTATGTCAATAAATCCCCTTCCTCCTTCCTTTCTGCTTAATGTGAATCTTTCTGTTGCTGAATGTATGTGATGTATTATATATTTGTGGCATTGTGATCATGTAAGCGTATCGAGTGCTTCTAGGTCTGTGTTACTCCATTTCACTACTCCAAAAGAGTAGGTCAATATTGGTATAGCATAAGAGTTTATAGCTTTTGTCTTGTTTCTTGCTGTCAATTCTGTTTTCAGTATTTTTGGTAGTCTTTGTCAATATTTTTCTTTTAGTTCTTCTTTAATATTTGTATTATCTATTCCTATTTTTTGTCTGTATCCTAGATATTTATAGGCATCTGTTTTTTCCATCGCTTCTATGCAGTCACTGTGGTTATCCAATATGTAATCTTCTTGTTTAGTGTGTTTTCCCTTGACTATGCTATTTTTCTTACATTTGTCTGTTCCAAAATCCATATTTATATCATTGCTGAATACTTCTGGTATCTTTAGTAATTGGTTGAGTTGTTGATTTGTTGCTGCCATTAGTTTTAGATCATCCATGTATAGCAAATGTGTGATTTTGTGTGGGTATGTTCCAGTAATATTGTATCCATAATTTGTATTATTTAGGATGTTGGATAGTGGGTTCAGAGCAAGGCAGAACCAGAAAGGACTTAATGAGTCTCCTTGGTATATTCCACGCTTAATCTGTATTGGCTGTGATGTGATACTATTTGAATTTGTTTGGATATTAAGTGTGGTTTTCCAGTTTTTCATTACTATGTTTAGGAACTGTATCAATTTAGGATCTACTTTGTATATTTCCAATATTCGTAGTAACCATGAGTGGGGTACACTATCAAAAGCTTTTTGGTAATCAATGTATGCGTAGTGTAGCGACCTTTGTTTAGTTTTATCTTGATATGTCACCTCTGCATCTATTATCAGTTGCTCTTTACATCCTCGTGCTCCTTTGCAACAGCATTTTTGTTCTTCATTTATAATTTTGTTCTGTGTTGTACGTGTCATTAATTTCTGTGTAATGACTGAAGTTAATATTTTGTATATTGTTGGTAGGCATGTTATGGGACGATATTTAGCTGGGTTTGCTGTGCCTGCTTGATCTTTAGGTTTCAGATAAGTTATTCCATGTGTAAGTGTATCAGGGAATGTGTATGGGTCTGCAATGTAACTGTTAAATAATTAAGTTAGATGTGAATGTGTTGAGGTGAACTTCTTTAGCCAGAAATTTGCTATTTTATCTTTTCCAGGGGCTTTCCAGTTGTGAGTAGAATTAATTGCTTGGGTGACTTCATGTTGCAAAATTATCACTTCAGGCATTTGTGGTATCATCTTGTATGTGTATGTTTCTGCTTGTATCCACCGTGGATGCCTGTTATGTTGTACCAGGTTTGACAAATACGTTGCTCCAGAAGTGTTCCATGTCTGTTATGTTTGGTGGATTGTCTATTTTAATGTGTGTGTTTTCTATTGTCTGGTAAAATTTCTTTTGGTTTGTGTTGAATGTTTGGTTTTGTTTCCTTCTATTTTCATTTTTTTTTGTATCTTCTAACTCGTTTGGCCAATGCTTGTACTTTATGCCTCTTTTCATCTAATTGCTCTATCGCTTCTTGTTGTGAGATTTTACCTGACCTTTTTCGTTTTTTTCCGACATTTCATTTCTTATAAATTGTGTTAGCTGTCTGATGTCTTTTCTCAGTTTTTCTATTCTGATATGTAGCCTGTGTTGCCATGCTGGTTTTGTGGGTTTCTTCTGTGTGTTGGTTGGTTCTGATCTCTGCCTAGTGTGTATATTTAGTGTAGTGAGTGCTCCTATATAAACCAGTAGTTGTAACTCTTCCATAGTTGTGTTTTCATTTATTTTGTTGTGTATGATTGTGTTGATAGTTTTTATTGTTGTTTCGACTTGTGGGTTATTTGGTGGTCTAAGCAAGAATGGTCTAATGTCTATATTTGTGTCTTTGTATTCTACATATATCAGCTGAAATTCTTCTTCTATATCTAACATGTGTGTCACTTCATGTTCTATTTGTGCTTGTTCTGGTGGCTGTCCTAAGATTTCGTTTTCCTCTGATTGTTTAATTGATGAGTGTTGTTCTTTGTTTGTTTGCTCTGATATGTTTGAATCCATTACTGTATTTTCTTCTTCTTCTGATTGCACATTATTTTGTTCCAGTATTTGTTGTACTTGTTGTTTGATGTTTTCTAATTATGACTGGGGTATCCTGTTATTTTTGATTATTACACAGATCTGATCAGATAGTCGTTGTTCTGTCAAAAATTTTAATTCTGGGTATCTGGTAATAAATGTTGTGTATACTTGTGATCTGTATCCAGTTGTGTTGGTTCCTAGGTTTGTTGCTTGGTGATAACAGAACATGAGGTGTCGATTAACTTCATCTGACCATCTCATCCTCTGTCTTTGTTTTCCTACTAGTGTGGTTGCAGGAAGAATATCCTGCAAAACACCTCTATTTGGATTTAAATCATTTTCCAGTTGGCTAGCAGTGTCGTTACCATTGTGGGCGGGCATAGTGTTCAAGCGTCGTCCCTAACCATGACGGCGCTTGTCCGAGGCTTCTTTAGTTCTGTCCTGGACCAACTAATCACACTAAAAGGAGGTTAGCCCTATTAGTGGTTTGTTCTTTTCGTCGCCTTTTACGACTGGCAGAACATACCGGAGGCCTATTCTTTTCCCGGGCCTCCATGGGGTTTATTATTTTTATTATTATTATTATTATTATTTTTATCACTGTTAGTGGCAGAAGTTGCAGTTGCACAAGCAATACCAGTATTAATGTTATTAGTTCATAGTCAGTGTTACCTTACTCGCAATGGAACTTCAGACATTCAAATAATTTTGATACTTGTTGTCATACTGAAATCACAATTTCTTAGATAACTATGATTTAAAAAGGTACTGTATTTGCAAAACTCTGTTCCGATGTAAGAGAGGGCCTGAAAGCCTAAATCACATAGGGTTAAATAATTATATAAAAAATACTTCTAAAGAAGCTGGTGATTAAATGATTTTTAAGACCAGTCGCTCGTTAAGAAGGGAAATTTTGTCCAAGGAAAAGCGTTTCTTCACTCCTTGCCTGTGATGAGCTTATCTGATCGTAAATACACCAGTTTATAAAGATGACGACAGTGTGTGCAAAGTATCTGCTACAACAGTCCACATATGATGTCCACAAATACTGCTGAGAGTGAAACCCAACTATGATACTGCGACCTAATCGTCAACTGTTCTTAAAAACGTGGGCAGCAATATTTAACACCAATTAAATTATATTAATGATAAAGTATAGAGTGAAGACTTTTCATTTGATATACTTGTAATTCGCTACAAAAACACATAAGTCGATTTTAATGTGTTACTGGTGATTAAACTTGATAGAACATTTAGAATACTAGACAATACGAGTCACATATCAGTATTCTAGGTGAGCTTCATTATTATAGCAAATTTTATTCACAAAAATGAACAGGGATTTTCATGAAACACTCAAAACAAAAATAGTTTGCGGAAGAACATATTACAAAGTGCACAGCGTATAGATCGAAAAACTTAGAATGCTACTTATAATAACTCCGAGAACTGCAGAAGATTTGCAGGCTATTTCAAAGAACTACACATTTGCCATTCACCAAAAGAAGAAATTCGTTTTGATACCGTTACCCATATACAACCGACTCAAAGCCAACAACAATAGAGGAAGTCAGAGAAATTGTAAAACAACTCAAAAAACGAAGCAGCAGGAGAAGGCAGTACAGTTTCTGAATTGTGGAAACAACCGAGTGACAATATTATTCTTCTATCATAACTTCTTAAATACCAACAATTATACTGGTATTTTTATGCATTTGTGCATTCAACGTCTATCTGACCATTGCTCTTTTCTTTGTTCCACATGAGTTTTTATTATCTAGGAGAAAAAAACTCTAATTGCAGCCTGAAGAAGCACAATTCCAACTTTACCTCGTAAACGGTAAAATATGTTTGTTCGACATTCCTCGGTTTTCTAATTGTACCATCAGCCCAGCCACTTGGATTTATATTTACAGTCTTCGAATTATCGTCACGTAGCATAAGTGTGTAAAAGGCTTTAGCCTATAGGACATACATAGTTTCCAATTCTGAAAGTTTGCCTGTGCAGATCGACCATCTACAGTAATCATCTGGGAAAATGGATACTCTGCCTTGCAGATCAAAAGCTGGTTATCAGTTAAAGCAGAAAGTCAGCAGCGGAAGGAGGAGGATAATATGCTGGCAAAGTCAACATATATTCTTCTGTTTATTAACAACGACTAGTTCAAGATAAGCGGGGCATTCAAAAATGTCTACTAAAAGTGGTTTTCTGACGAGACGTTTTTGCACTGGGGAAGGACGATTTATTATTGGAAAAGGCTTGAGTATACGAAATTCCTTGCCTTTGTGGTATGGCTTACATACAGTGATGAGCCAGAAGAATGCGACCATTTCCTTAATAGAATTTTGGGCCATCTTTGAAACCCAATACAATAGCGATTTTGCATGCCACGGATTTGATACGTGCTTGGCAGTTTTCTGGAGCTCTATGGTACCTTATGTCTGCTTATAGGTCACGCAATTTCCGTACATTACGGGCCTGTGGCTTCTGGTCGCAGAGCTGGCGCCAGATGGCGTCACGGTGTGTTCCATCAGGTTCAAGTCCTCAATGTGAGTTTGCTATCATACTCCATCGGAGCGTAACTCTGTCCTAATGACACCAACTACTACCCAGATGCTAAGTACCTTCACCATCGGAGTAGATATCGAGCGTGAAAGAATGCAAGTCGTCCACAGTAATGTTCAGGTAATCCACAGCAGTCTACGAGCCTTCGATTAGTAACAAAAGTAGCTTGGAAGCCCAGGTGAATGTTGCCCATACCATAATACAGCTCCCACCAGACTACGTCCGTGGTGCAATACGTATTTAGAGTAGCTGTTCTTCTCGATAACGGCGCAGCTGAACACGACCATGGTTCTCGTACAATAAGAAAAGTCAACCACATACGCCCATGCGACGCAATTCCATTGATCCACAGTCTAATCTCGATGATCCCGTGCCCACCGCATTGTTGTGCAGTGTGTCTAGTGCGTTCTTCAATCGTTTCATGTCGCACTTTTCAGTTCTGAGCCCACAGGGAGCGTGTAAAGATGCGTAGCTAATAGTGTCTCCCGCCAAGTGCGAAGTCCTGCTGAGGGTTTCAGCCTGATTAGCACACACAACGTAACTGTCATGAGTGTCCCTCTTCATGACAATGCTCCGCCGTACACTTCAGAGGCAAGAACGGAGCTCCTGCAGCGTTTTTAGTGAGAGATGTTTGATCACCCACCATACAGGTCAGACTTGACTCTCTCTGGTATTCAACGCACTTGGTGCGCTGGCTACGACAGTACTTCTGCACAGAAAACGAGCTGCAGACTAGGGTAGGGAATTGATGGAAAGCACAGAAGGCTCCTTTCTATGACGAGGATTTTGATAAGCTGGCACGACGCCACGACAGATGTCTAAATCTGAGCGGCGTCTGTGTAGGGAAGTAGCTGGAAGGTGTAGCTAAATGTTGCAAATAGGGCATTTTTATTTTCTCTGTTGTTTCCTTTTCGCGCCCAATCGGAGGTTGAGAATAAAAAAAAGTAGTCCTCGTACTTTCCTTGTTGCATCACGTATCCGCCCACGCCACCAGCTGGCATTCGGACTCGCGGTGTGTAGTGAACACATGGTTCTGACTCATTAGTTCACACCAAACGTACCATTCGAAAATGTTGCGTAGAAAATCTATAGTTCTCTCACCGTTGCAAATCACATGGTGTGTCATAGTAAAACATTGTATACACAGCGGGGACACAGTGGTGTAATGGCGACTACTATATCATTTTGGGTTCGCATTAGTAAAGAGACCTTGGAAATACGCACGGTAGAAACCTTATTAACGGCGATAGAGGCTTTCGGTTTTGTAACGCGTTGAATCCCATTATTTCCTCTGTTCGCCCTAGGCGAACACGATGGAATACGCAGAGGGCCACTGCGTGCTGTACCCCTCTGGACGTTTGGTATTCACGATGTCCTTCAGCCTGCATGAAGCTGATGTATGACATTGTACGTATATATATAGACAAGGCTTCTTGTTTTATTTTGGCCAGACTGGTATCGGGCTATGTGGTATATTCAGCGGTAGTATCACTTACTATAGTGCCATCATAGAATTTCTGTAAACTAATTTGGAAACTTGACTTTACCTCAACGATGACGAACTAAAAGCCAGCTAAAAGTTAAAGAAAAATTTCTGAATAAATCTACGGAAATTCTGTAAATGAGCGTGTAGCCCGATGTCGGTCTGGTCAAAATAAAAATAAACCTTAAAGCAGACAGCCTTGTCTGTGTATATACATACAATGGCGTTCATCAGGTACCACAGGACAGAAGAGTTTTCCATTTTCGCCAACGAGGGCGCTACATTATGGCAGACTGATCGGTTCATGACACATTCTCAAAACGCGTATAGCTTGGTAATAAATTATGTCACGTGAGTAGCTGGGGTCAGGATTACATGAGTCACCTTAAGTTATCTGGCAGGAACCCAGATAAAATAGCCACCTTTGTTCTAATGGACTACCAGCTGCTCTTCCGAAACATCGTCAACTAGTCTGTGCGCCCGAAAAATTTGAAGTCTGTGGATGGGAATGTTTTGCTGCGTCGTGAGAGGAAAGGTAGGTCGCCATGGGAAACGGCTCTGAAACAGTTTGATCGGTCACATTACATTCATACCCAGGAGTGCAACTGGGATACTTACCAGAATGAAAACATCGACGTAAAACATACATTTATTCACATGCTCGTTAGACAAACAATAAGGTACGCAGGTAGTAGCATCAATGCGACACACCAGTCTTAAACTGAAAATACTATATATTCCATATCCTACAGGTGATTAACAGACAAAAATGGTTTACAAAAGCACAGATCAACATTAAAAACGGTCAGCTTTGACTGGCAAAATCGTGAACTCAGGGCTTATGCTGTATTCCTTATCGTCACTCTCAAAAACATTCTTCTGAAACAAGATCACGAGGCCAAGTGACGTTCGAAACGCCTCTTCTCTGTCCCCAAAGAAAAGAGGTACAAACTGATCAACCAAGAGGCACCTTTTCCCCCAACAGGCTATCTATTTACCTTTTCCTTATTATTCGTTGCTATTTGCATTATTAAATGAAGTACTTGAGATAACTTGCGAGATAAATATGTGCGAACTGCCCTGCATCCTTCCTCCATCGTCGTTTCTGTTTATTAGTGATTAAATTGCGTCGTGGTTGTAGCCTCGTTCCCAAAGGCAGGCCATAGAAATGATTGTCTGATTGACTGCTGTCGTATTCCCGCTCTCCCCCCTCGGCAGACATCGCACAGGGAGGGGAGGGGGGCTGTGACCTTCACGCTGGCTACGATACCGTTCTGGCAGTGCACCAATTCGTCCGCCAAGCGAGTCTCCCAGATCCGTTTCACTGTGTGTGGTCGTTGGGCTCGTGGTCGGCTCCACGGTCCTGGTCAGTCGGTCCGACCAGCGGACTTCTATCTGCTAAGCCAGACCACTACCTGCCAGCCCACACTCTGTCAGTGCAGGCAGGTAGGGTCGGCCAAACACTCGCCTGTGTCCACACACATTCTGACGAGTTGGCGAGCGAATCGACGGACGGGACAGCGGGCCAGTCGGATTGTGAATGGGAACCTTTACAGACATGAAAGCTGCAGCCGCCCACACCACATATCCTGGAGTAAACGGCCCTTGCTTCCATTGTTGATCCGTGTTCCACTCCACCCTTACAAAATGCAGTCTCCAGTACAGTGAACATACCCTCTCATATTCAGTTATTAGGTGGTACGCAACACTATGTAATCTGCAAACACATTCTTTCTATCGCCATTCGACTGATATTGCAGAAATGCTTACGGAACTTGAAATTGACATTTTTGGTCATGGCGTCCTCATATAAGGACATACCAAATAAATGTATAGGATATTAAAATTCGTTAAATTTTACAATTTGTGATAACTGTCCTCACATTGTCAAGCAGAGAGTTTATTTGAGAATGGTGTCGGCATTTCCTGTCAATCTGTGGTAACAAAAAACAAAACTGAATGTGCACAGTCACATGGACACTTCCCAGTAATCTTAGTACCTCCCACCATCTTCTTTTAGAAATAAGAAGAAATGAATTTGATAGTATGTTGTTATTCGTCATAGTCATACCAGTGTTTAAATTACATACATGTTAAATAGTCTTTAACAAAAGAATTACAAAATGAACCTGTTTTGGATCAACATTGACTAAATGTAAATACATAAACCCGCAACCAGTCACTTTTCTGACTAATTATTTATTATTCCATGAACCAGTTTTCGAACCTTTTGGGGTTCATCTTCAGGTTCATCTGTAGCAAGCTAGCACCCTTATGCTAGAAATAACGATGTAACGTCCAGAAACCATCTGAAGATGAACTTGAAAAGGTTCGAAAACCGATTCATGGAATATTAAGTAATTATTCAAAAAACGTGACTGGTTGCAGTTTTATGTATTTACATTCAGTTAATACTCACGGGTTCTAAAATATCCGTAATGGATAAGCTTCATAACGGTGACTAAGTTCGTGATGGTTCTGTTGCGCAATGACATAAATCACGTGCCTACTTGATATGAGAAATGTGTTTTATGCATCTTTTTATTATAAACATGTTGGCGTTATTTTAATGGAATAACTGTCACACTGTCCCACTATAAAATTTCCTCCTTTTTTATGGAAATGCGAATTCACCCGAAAGTGGCATTGATAAGGAAGAATCATAATTATTCAAAATTTAGTAACTATACAGCTGAATTCTTACCTAGTTCAATGTTTCTTGGAGTTGACCTACATGAAAGGCGTCCTAAAATGGTAACCACGGATGACAGTTTCCGAAAAACTGCACGGTATTGTATTGGCTATTAAGGCGGTGTCAAGTAGCTGACGTCGTTGGTGTATCAGAGGAAATGTTGCACGCCTTTAGGCAAAGAGTTAGCTACGTGTAAGCGATGTGCAAGATGGCTGCGCGATTTCTTAATTACTGTACAAAAACGAATTTTTCGTCTACGAAAGGCTATTTTCATAACAATCAAGGTAACAATGTGAGTCTTTTGTAACTGTGTCTGTTACATGGATCCACCAGTACACACCAAAAATGAAACAGCAGTCAAAACGACAGGAGAATCCCATGGCCATGTATCAGAGGGGTGATATTTACTTCACATTACCGATTTCTTGGAAGCGAAAGCTATATTTTTCATTATCTTGGAAACAGGTAAACGGTAATGATGCAAACGTTCGGGACAACCTGAATGAAAAAATACGCAGTAGAAAGCCTGTATGTCAAAATTTAAGGCTTTTTCCTCCACACAAAACAGCTTTCGTAATAGGAAAACACAGTGCTTTGATGTGCCATATACTGCAATATTTACTCTGTTGACTCAATTAGGAATTCATCGACTTTTACCTGTTCTTACTGACTCCTTCAACCGCATTAGTTTATCTGAACTTGTAACTTAAGTGCACGAAATAGTGTGGGGGACGCCTTCTGTTCTATTCTCTGACATAAACAAATAACATTATGGGTTTACTAACAAGCTTACTCTCCTATATGACAAATATGCCTCCTAACAGCCGAAAACATAAGGAAAAAACCTGCACATAGGTAACTGAAAAACTGAAATAGCTCATGTATCTCAAAGACTCTGCACATCGGGAATACAAACTACGCCCAACGTCTGAAAATGATATTACTTACAGAGCAGAAGCGGAACAGTCGCCAAGCTGTGAGAAATACGAAATTCAGACATGCCAATACATAACCGACAACAGAAATGCACCACTTCTCCTACGGAAAAACCTGCCTGGTCTTGTTATAGGCAAAGTAAAAGGAACTGGTTCTCCCATTATCCCAGCCAATCGACTGAAACGATTCTTCACGTAAGCTACAACCACAATTAAATCACAAATTAAATCATCAATTGTAGACGATGACATCACATTCCAAATGATAAAGCTTATTATTGACCCACTACTGCACATTGCAACAGATACTTTCAACCACTACTTACGCACAAGTGTTTTCCCTGAGGCCTGGAAACAGGGACTAGCGAAGCCATTACCTAAATGGACGCTGCGAGCATGCTCTGAGTACCGACCTGTTTGCATTCTTCCTGCAGTGTCCAACGCCTTGTAATGCAGACTCCACGACCAGCTAACAAGCTACCTAACTTCAAATAACGTACCAGAAGAATACCAATCAGGTTTCCGTAAACATCGCAGCACAACACTTGCCTTGATGAAGGTGAAATATGGCGCAAGGCTTCACATGGGTGTAAAAGAGGTAACTGTCATGTGGTTCTTAGACTTCAGCATAGACTTTGACATTATCGTCTATGACATTTTAAGTACGAACCGTAGCAGCCTAAATTTCTCGCCAATTGCAGTGCAGTAGTTTCACTCATACCTGATTTTACCCAGCCACCGTAAAGTCATAATGGAGGCACGTAGTATCAGTCTTCCCCCATAGTTCGATATTGGGTCCTATACTCTCCTCATTGGACGTAAATGATATGACAAGTTATGTTCTACTGTAAATACCACAAGTAAGCTGATGACTTCCAGTCGTATCTAAATGCAAAACCAACAAACCCGAAGACAACTATCAAGAACCTCAATACCGATCTGTGTGCACAATCAAATAGGCGCAGGATACCGAGTTAAAATTCAACCGTCCAAAACTCGAGCGGTTCTAGTTGGTCATTCTGGGCTCATTAGCCCTGAATATTGGAGATCTCTATAATCTTTAACTTTTAATGGGACAAATATCTTTTCTCCTTCAGTAAGGAGACTAGGAGTAATAACAGATAAAAATCTAAATTGGTCTGAGCATGTAACTGCAATGTGCGTGAAGGCATCAGCATATCTTCATGTCCTGCAAAAATATGAAAAGCTCTTCCATCTTGATCTGAAAAAGAAACTTGTACAGACACTTATATTTCCATTTAATATTTAAAGCGAAGTTATCCTGCAAGTTCTTTCACAGGAAAGCTCACGACGACTGGTTCTGAATGCCTGTGTTCGTTATATTTGTGATGTTCGGCTCTTTGATCACATTTCACCATCATATGGACAGCTATCCACGCTGCGTGCAGACAAGCGCAGAGATTTCCATACCCTCTGTCTTCTCTACTGTCTTATCAATGAACACTGTCCCTTATATCTCTCCTCGACCTTGATGCTCCTGTATGAACAATTTGGCAGAAACGTCCGCTACCATCAGAGCAAAATCATATCTGTCAGACTCCATCGTTCAGCCACTTTCTCGAAGTTCTTCAGGAATCCGACTCTGCAATAACCTACCGCATTGTGTGAGAGACCTGAATAACATCTCCTGCTTCAGGAGACAGATAATGACATATTTACCAAAACAAGAATAATGATCACCATTGTCCCTTTACACACATCCTTCATTCCAACCTGATCTTATTACTGATATTATTATTATTATTACTGTTAGTGCAGTTGTATAAGCAATACTGTATTAATTTTATTAGTTCATAATCAGTGTAACTTACTCACACTAGAACTTAAGTCATTCAAACCATTTTGATACTGCTCGAGCAGTCCACGGGTATACTGCCGGTACTATGAACCGGCAGTATACTCGTGAACTGTTCTAGCAAAAAATACGCCGGGAGAAACTGAAGAATCACATTTTGATACTAATTGTAATACTGAAATCATTATTTCTTAGACAACTATGATTTGAAAAGGTACTGTATGTGCGACACTCTGTTCCGATGTAAGAGAGGACCTGAAAGCACCAATCACATAGAGTTAAATAATTATATAAATAAATACTTCTAAAGAAGCTGGTGATTAAATGAATCTTAAGTCCAGTCGCTCTTTAAGAAGCGAAATTATGGCTAAGGGAAAACGTTCCACCACTCCATGCCTTTGTTGAGCGTATCTGATCGTAAATATACCAGTTTATAAAGATGATGAGAGTACGTCCAAAGTATCTGCTACAACAGCTCACATATGATGTCCACAAATACTGCTACGAGTAAAACAGAGCTAGGATACTGCGACCCAATCGTCAACTGTTCTTAAAAACTTGGACAGCGATCTTTAGCACCAGTTAAAGAATATTATTAATAAAGTATAGATTTCGGAACACAGAGTGAAGGCTTTTCATTTGATATACTTGTAATTCGCTACAAGAACACATAAGTCGATTTTAATGTGTTATTGGTGATTAAACTTACTAGAACGTTTGGAATAGTTGTTGATATTGTTGTTCCTCCAGCTCCCCGTGGAAAGTTTTTGGCAGTTTTTGACCATGATGTCATTTTTTTCTGCTCTTCTTCCTGCAACTCTCCGGGTTTAGATGGCCTTTCAAAAGAATTTTATGTTCGTTTTTGCCCTCTGATAGCAGATACGATAACATATAAGTTGAATGAAGTGGCGTAAGGGGGATACACCCTGTCCTCTTTTAAGGCCAGAAAACCTGGTTTAATTTCCAAGAGGACGGGACGTCAGTCCGTGGGTCACGTCCAACCGATAACGCCACTTCATTTCGATTACAAAATCATAGAGCGCCCGATAAATAGCCGTTTGTCGGTTTTTCTTGCTGACATTGTCGTGTGTTATTGAAGTTGTTTCCAGGGTCGTACTCCCATGACTCCCGTTGCTGAATGTTGTGACCTCATCTCGATTGCTGGCACTGCTTTTATCGATTTTAATCATGTGTTTCACCGAATTACTCATGATTCTCTGTCATAAGATTTGATGGATGTCGGTTTTAATGATTTACAGAGACGGATGTTGACCTCTCTAATTACTGGTGTTTAGGGGTCTATTGTGAATTTTCGTCTTTCTCCCGCATAGAAATGTGTTGAGGTGTCCTGCAAGGGAGTCCCCTATCCACGTTGTCATTCGTGCTTTTTCTGGAATCCTTACTGCCGTTCATAGCTGCTCGACTGCATGACTGGTCGTTGCATGGAGAAAAGTTTATCGCCTGAATGAATGCTGATAACGTTATGGTACATCTTCGTACTCATGATGACATACTGGTGATCAGGGACGTTCTGGGTGGATATTATCGGCTTATCGGAGTACAGGTTAACCACCTATGGGCATCTGACGCCGCAGAGATTCCATGTGCTGAAGCAGTCGTTGGGTGTTTTTAATGATCGTGTCCGCTAAAGATGTGTACAACAAATTGGAAGTCCAAGACGGACAGGATTCAAGGAGTGGTCCTTGAACACGAGCGTCGCTCTCTCTCGTTACTTCATGAGGGTCGCGTCTTGCAAACTTATGTATTGAGCAAAGTGTATTTTGTGGCACAAGTTTTTCCCTTCCCGCGATGGTGTCCCGGAAGTTACAATGGTTATTGGGCAAGTTTATCTGGCATTATTTCTTCAAGGCACTAGTTAAACATGTCCTCACGTACGCAGGTAACTAACAGCTCAACTTTAGCCCTTCCAGCTGATGATGTTATGATAAATAATAAATTAAGGCACATTAGGGAATTTTTTATTGATGTCAGTTATTTGTAAAAATGCTGTTATGTTGCTGGATATTTTAAAATCGTGTTTCCCCTGTGAATTCCCTGTGGCTAATAACAGACTGGAAGATTGATTGGTGCAGTGTCAGCCTACCTACTTTTCCGATGGAAGCTGGCTCCATCGACAATTGTGCTGGTGCACCATCATCGTGAAACCATACCTATCGCCGACAACTGGAACCTTTTATAAAGTGTCGAATTGCAAAGTAACGTAGCATACAGGGACGCATACAAAATTGTCCGGCGACAGAAGTATTCTATGCACGATTCCAGCCCACAGGTTTATACCAAAGAGTGCCTGTGATCGTGTTCATGGGTGACATGTGGGTTGTCTTACGACGAGTAATGACTGTTGTGGAGGTTGAAAGTACTTCCTCGGGTGAAGGTAGATGGGTCGGTCCATATATCGTTATTTATAAAATGTTCGTTATCTTCGACATGGTGCAAAAGCCTTTCACAGAACTCTACTCATCGAATGAGGTCTTCTGGCTGCTGGTGTCGAGTTAACGTATCATGATATGGATTCTGTTCTTCCTTGTACAACACTCCAAAAACCAGTCTTCGAAATATGTGGAACTGCCTTGTAACACATGTGTGATCAAAAGTATCCGGACACCCCAAAAACAAAAGTTTTTCATATTAAGTGCATTGTGCTACCACCTACTGTCAGGTACTCCATATCAGCGAAATCAGTAAACATTAGACATAGTGAGAGAGCAGAATGTGGCACTTCGTGTAACACACAGACTCTGAACGTGGTCAGGTGATTCGGTACCACTTGTGTCATAAGTCTCTACGCGAGATTTCCATACTCCTAAACATCCCTGTGTCCACTGTCTCTTATGTGACAGTTAAGTGGAAACAGGAAGGGACGTGTTCAACACAAAAGCATACAGGTCGACCTCGTCTGTTGACTGACAGAGACCGCAGACAGTTGAAAGGGTCGTGGAGTATAACTGGCATACATCTATACAGAACATCACACAGGAATTTCGAACTGCATCAGGATCCACTGCAAGTACTACGACAGTTAGGTGGAAGGTCAGAAAACTTGGATTTCATGGTCGAGCGGCTGCTCACAAACCACACATCACGCCGGTAAATGCCAAACGTCGCCTCGCGTGACACTATCACACACAGGCCTACATTGATGCTTTAAGCACCTTCTAGCTTCCCACTGTTGAAGAGCAATTCGGGATGGCGATTGCATCTTTCAGCACGATCGAACACCTGTTCATAATGCACAGCCTGTGGCAGAGTGGTTACACTACAATAACATTCCTGTAACGGACTGGCCTGCACAGAGTACTCACCTGAATCTTATAGAACACATTTGGAATGTTTTGGAACGCCGTCTTCGTGCCAGACGTCAAAAACCGACATTGATACCTCCCCTGAGTGCAGCACTCTGTGAAGAATGACCTGCCATTCCCCAAGAAACTTCCAGCACCTGATTGAAGGTATGCCTGCGAGAGTGGAAGTGATTATAAAGACTAATGGTAGGCCAACACCATATTGAATTCCAGCATTACCGATGGAGGGCGCCACGAAGTCATTTTCAGGAAGGTATCCGGATACTTTTGACCACATAGAGTATGGCGTGACTGGTGATCGGTTGCAAGAATCGTGTCCTCTGTTTGTAGAGTCCATCTAATCCCTGGACGACCTCTGTCCATTACATGTGAACGAAGATCTCCGCCTTCCTGAAGACGTTGCTCCAGGGGACGAAAAACGTTCTTATCGGGACGGTGCATTTGAAGGTACTGTGCAGCACATGCACGAGCAGCAACAGCAACAGCTTGGTTATCGGATGTACCCAGCACCAAAAGCATATTGATGCATTCATCTTTTGTGTACTGCATGGAGAACCCGCCCTACGTGAATCTGACATAACCAGTAATGGGTGTGCACTGCGCTGTTAGTAGACACATGCATGGTGTTTAATTTTGTATGAAAGACATGTGAAAAAATGATGTCCTGCTTATAGACGACAAGAACTATGGAACAGACGTCTAAATATTAGAATAGGAATCACGACGATTCGAGCCGTAGTTCCATGGTGGATGTGGGTTTCATGTCCAAACAGTCTACTTTGTTTTTTTCTCCAACCCCTCGGTTTCCAGCAATACATTTACAACATTTTTTTAACTGAACAAAAACAATGATCAAAGTCACTGCGATAAATATTTTAAAAACAAAGCAAGAAAAAAACATCAGGCACCTGATGAGAATGGAACCTATGGACTTATGCACGTAAAATACCTGCCATAATCATTATTTTGTAACTTTTACCAAAATAATGTAGCAGGAATGAAAAATTCAAAAGAAAAGGGAATCTACACATCCAACTCCTTGAAGATTAAATACGACGCGAAAAGCTCGTGATAGCGCTGCATCCTTTTCCATGTGAAATGGGCCATAATCATAATCTGATAAAAGTCACACAGGACCGTGTAATACCCGCTCCCCACCACGTAATGAACATAACACTCAACGAGCCATAGAACTGCATCGTCCTTCATGCTGCGAAAGAAGGTTGAATCGGGATGCACAGAGTTCGTGCTACCTGTCACTGGCAACGCTGCACACAATTACAGCATTGCCAGAGGCTCGGTTTTTAAATCGCATTTCTGTTTAAACCTATTGACAGGACTAGGTACTGCTAGATACACATCTGCCTTGAGATGGGATGAGGAATCGCGTGCCAACCGCCAATTGCGGCGTTCTTTCTTCTCCCTATATATACATGCAACACTAGCGGCATGAAGTAAAGAAGCTCGTCTTGCCACATTCACGGGTACCGCGCTCGCGCTCGCCCATCGTTGTTAAAGCAAGCTGTTGGCATAGAGGTGTCGGGGGAACTGCTGGTTGACAGCACCCATGCTCAAGTAGTGTGGTTACTCACTGGCGCCTGTGCCTGCAATAGCACATTTTCCCGCCTTTGATCTAAAGAGTTGGCAGATTTACCTTTACTTAGCTACTCTTCGTGAAATTACGACAACATGAAATGAGAATTTCAGTATTGCCATAGAAACTGTGCACTCAGTGTGCGTAATGTAATATATGTGCTGTGTGATATATTAACAGGCACGCAACCTCTTTAGTACATTAGCTCGACTAGTAAGCTGTTTTGAATGAACGATGCTTTTCTCGACTAACGGCAAAAGTTCAACTGGACATGATTACAACTCATTAACAGAGAAAAACACAGCATGACAAAGGAATTGAAATATCAAGGGAGGCCGAAATATGGCATCGGAATAGAATAGCGACACACTATTTGCGGTTCGTAGACGAACTAAATAACTTGATTTTCTGTGTTAATTTTACGTTCCAGCATCCGTGGTCAATGACTAACAATTGAAACAGACTAGACCCAGGGTTCAGTTAAGGTCACTGCTTAAAATCTGAATAAAAATTATCAGCAATATCCGTTGATGGCTTCCGATATAATGAACAGCACATTTGTGATCATGGCCTTGTCGACGATAGTGGGGGAGGGAACAGACTTTTAGTACACTCTCTTTCCCTGATGATGGGAAACTTCCCTTAAAAGGTAGAAGAATCAGCTATGGTCAACGCTATGAGGATGCAGAAGAAAATGTGAAACACTACATAAAAGATATAGTAAATAATCACAGGACATGCAGCCTGTAACTGAAAACGGGTCATCATCATTATGTTTCCACTGGAAAAACATTACAGAATAGACCCCCTTTCAGTTCTCTGAGAAGGGACTTCGAAACGGGAGGTAACCATGAGGGAAGACTGGCTAACCAACGAAAGAGTAATAATTCAGGAGTTGGAGTGTGGAATGTCAGAATTCTGAATGTCGTAGGGAAGTTGGAAAATTAGAAAAGGGAAATGCAAAGACTGAATCTAGAGACAGTAGGTGTCAGTGATGTGTGCTGGAAAGAAAATAAGTTTTTTGGTCAGACGAGTACAGCACAATCGCAAACCAGGAGAAAATGAATAGGACGGTAGTGCAGGGAATGAGTTACAACGAAAAGTTCAGTCATGCGATTGCACTCACCCGAATCGATAGAAAACAACTGCCAACAACAAAAGCCATCTTCACCCGCAGATGTCACAAGCAGAAAAACGAAGACATCTAGAAGATATATGAGAATATGTAACAAGGACAAAACAAAGACATCTAGAAGTTATATGAGAATATGTAACCGGTAATTCTGCATGTAAAAGGAGAGATAATCCGGGTTGATTGGAACGTGGTAGTAGAGGAAAGAATAAGTTACAGGAGAATATGGGCTTCGTAGTACGAGAGGCAGAGGTAAAACGTAAATTGATTTCTGCAACAAGTTTCAGTTAATAATACGAACACACTGATGAAACAGTCTTGCGTGATCGGGTCAATGTTGGCGGTGTCTTGTTGCAACGTTTCGATGAGTTTCGTACTCATCATGTTCAAGCAGTGTGCCTATGAGCAAATAAATGATGTTTCCATGGAATATCCCTTATCTCCAGGTATCGCCAACTTTTTTTTTACATGGAGCACTTTTAAGATGTAGCACCGAACACTGTGCACCTTAAACCAAAGGTGCTCTACAGGTACTTAGATTTGGAAATTTGTGATAAGATCCTATGGGCCCAAACTGCTAGGGTCATCGGTCCCTAAACTTACACACTATTTAATCTAACTTAAACTAACTTATGCCTTGGCCAACACACACACCCATCCCTGGGGGAGATCTCGAACCTCCGACGGAGGGAGAGGCACGAACCTTGACAAGGAGCCCTAGGCCGCGAGGCTACCCCGTGCATCGGTGCGTAGGTGACTCTTTTGTAGAGTGGACACATGGAGTCATGTCTATCAGCAACAGAAAGAGCTTGCCGCAGAAGTTACTCCATCTGCCGGAAACATTCCATAAAAACAGGTACAAAGAGACGCAAATGCGACATGCCCTACAAACAGATAAAATGTGGGAGGACAAACCAGAAGAAGACGAAGTAAAACGTGTGGCTTTCCGCTGGGCTGCCAAGAGCCAAGACCGCAAGTATATTAAGACAACACCGAATAACGACAGTCTTCCGTGCAACGCAGGAAGCTGAGGACATACTTGACTCGACCAAAGATCATATAGGCCTGCAGTATGAATGTGGGTTGCGGCACATCAGCCAGATACAGCAATGTATGTTACAGCGCCGTACAGCACTGTGTCTCACACAACATCATGAACGTACGACTAGGGCAGACAGACGAGTCCGTGGTAGTAGACAATAGCATCAACGAAGGACGCACCTTCGAATTTGAGAAAGACGAAGTAACTATGCAGCACCAACTGTTTCTGGGAATCGGTTGTCAAAGAGGCAGTGGAAAGAGGTTGCACCTCAATCTAGTAAAGCGTGATAACGTGTTTTAGCTTAACCCAGCGTGGCATTCCCCAATGGAGAGAATAACACTCCGTTCTGAAGGCGGCGGCATCCGCAGGCAGACTGGGCAGCAACCAGGACTCGAGGCCCGTGCGGGGCCAAGCCGCGACCCCACCACCTGTAGCGTCGCGTTCCCCCACCACTGACGCGGCATCCCCTTCCGGAGGAGCGAGGTTCAGCCCACTGCATAAGTGGACACAGGCCGAGCGACTATATAGATAGGTGGAACACAGCATCCCGACTATTCGGGTGAAGATGTTGGATACCAAACTGATCGAAAGTTTGTGGCGAGACGACGCTACCACTCGGCTGTTCACCCGATAATATTTCGTCATACGCAGAGAAAGCCGGCAATCATAAATACAAATACGCCGTTCAAAAATCACAACAGGAGGATTCGGCGCACTCTGGCCTGCCCTGAGGAAGGAATAACACCTCCACACGTGCTCCCGGAGTCAGTGAGACTTGCTGCATTCTCACATTCATTCGACAGATAGCACACTTGTCAGTGCTTTCGAGGTTCCAGTCCGTCTCAGACATTGCTAATATGTTTTGAAATAAATTGATGATAGTGGCTTCAGAGCTCCAGTATTCCGAGGAATTTTCCATTATTTTGATCTGGAAATTTCTGAGATGAGCCTCTGAAGGCCAACCTTCTTTCACCAAGTCGTAATGTCACATGATTAACACGAGAGATCCCATGTCAGTTGGCTCTTCTATGGACGAATAAATGAACATTACCCATTTACCTCTGTGCATCAGCATACCCATAGTACCTCTTTCACGGCATACCATTTCATCACTTTTACTATTCTTCCAGGACAACTATATACAACTAGACATATTACATTTTCAATTTACTCTTGATGCAAAATTTTAACACTATATTTCGTGTAAAACCGTCTTGTGATGGAATTGGAAGTGCCTTATCATTTAATATTATTGCACATCCTACCAAATTCTTACGGCATTTAACAGCTGTTGCCATTTGCATTTGTTGGAGAAATGTTTTGGTAGGATTTCAACAAAATTTAAAGGAAGCGCATTTTCCACTCCACACAATATTGTGCATTCAACACTAAACATGAAATTAAACCGAATTGAATGTATTTGGCCTGCACGAATAATATAAGTCAAGAACTGAAGTGGAGAGAAAGAGCCTATTGCCTATAGTGGTGCTGGAACTATGTTCTTTTATTCATTACATGATATAGAACTTATTTTACAATTGCAGTGTGATATTTGCCAATTGAATATCCTGGCACAACCGAAACCGGCAGGGCCTTAGGTTCCATGGGTTGTACGTCTCTCACCCGCTCGTCAGGACTGCTTATACACCAGTAACAAAATCAGCCTCGGAACTTCTTGAACGGAAAGTGAAAATAAATCTGATTCACCTTGAGAGCCCAACCGCTCGTCTTCTGGCCGCTTTCTATTGTGCATAATCACATTGTTCCTAGTTCCGTGAAATAGAAGCTGAATTGCATAACTTGTGCACTGAACGTATAGTTTGCACAATTACTCCACACACAACTGCGAGTACCACCAAATAATTGCTTTTTGCCACTCAAATAAACCTTTCACCTTCACATCCCGCTGCATGCCTCTAGAGCGACTGAGATATCTATTACTCTCTTTTCGTGGTAACGTCTGAAGATGAAGCGCCAAACTTCTTCAAACTGCGGACTATCGATATGTAGAACATTAGGAAGCTTACAGACAGTGCAGGGAGAATACCTATAGTCTTACATAAAGACTACTTGCAGCGATGAGGGTACATGCGGCAACGAACAAGGTGACGAGTGACTCTGCAGGCAATACTCCACTGTCCATGTTACACATGGTGCCATGTAACGTCCTTCAAGCATTCACCGAACCGAATACCTTCCATCAGCTTCCCACATGGTATAGCATGACTCGTCACTCCAAGTCATTTGTTTCCAGTCAACCATGTGCAGTGACAGTAGTAATGTTGGCGATAGTGACACAGACGAAGTCGAACTGATGTGGAATAGAGATCAAAAGCATCTTTACAACTATATCTAGAATTAATATGGGGAGTGCCTACGCCTTGCTCTTACGGTGGCTTGAACTCCGCTGGGGACACTGTCATTGTCAGCTCATTTCTCCTCAAGAACCTAAATCATTGTAGGTAGTATAGAAGTCTCCGGCGTATGGAGTGAAGTCGACGTTATAACTCATCTCGAAGATTTCCCTTTGTCTTCAGATTATGAATCTGGGTATACTTGTCCATTTCAGGAATGTTATTATCCACTGTCGATTGATTTGCAGATGCTGTTTTATCACAGTGTGCATTATCATTCTGACACAAAATATTATTGCCGTCGAACTGTTACTCTACTGTAAGAAAATAAAAATGCGGTAAAATATGCTCATACAGATCTGCATTTAGAGTTATCTTAAGAGCAATAAGGGGACCACACAATAAACTCGATAAATACGTCCATACAGTATCACAGCCTCCTCCATAATTCACTGCTGGCACTACACATGATACAGTGTCACATCCTCCAGCTATTATCCAAACCCAAATTCTTCCACAGGACTGCAACATGGTATAGTGTGATACATCACTCCTAGCGACTCGTTTCCAGTTAACCGCTGTCCACTGACATCGCTTTATACATCACCTCAAGCGTCATTTAGCATTGACTACTTAAAAATGTGGCTTTTGAGGAGATAGTCGACCATTGTAATCCATTCTTCTTAGCTGCTTACATACTTTGGAACTCACGCGTGATTCCTTCTGCTGATACCATGTGATTTTTTTACATCCATCTTTCGCAACGCTCGATAGTCTCTTCCCGTTTGTACATGATATCTGCCAGGTCTTAGATTGGCTGTGATTGTTACTCCACATTACACTTTACAATCAGATCACCAACAGTCACCTTTGGCAGCTTTAGGAGGGTATAAATGTCCCTAACGGGTATGTTACTCAGGTAATATCTAACGAATAGCCCACATTCTAAGTTACTGAGCTCTCCTGACCGACACATTCTCCTGTTCCTGCTTCGGTACTGACAACACAGTACCCTACACAGTCCTTTAAATTGGGGGAACCGCCCCTCGGAACATCTACTGATCAATTCCGCATTAAAAAGGAGTGTACGGATGTTCTTGATCAGGTAGTGTGTATTTACGAGTAATGTACTTAAACTGGCTACATAGTATACTAGAATTGATAATTCTATGGCTTGTGAAAACTGTATCTTAGACGTGAAACATTACTACTTCTGCATTATCCAGAACGCAGAAAACACACATGGGGAATCTTAACTAACTTGGAAAAGTAAAACTTCAAATAGGGTTTTAATTGTATGTGTCTGATGATAGTCACAGGAGGATAACGAGAGAAGTGTTCATCAGGCAGCAATATTGGAGTGTAAGATAGATATAGACGTAATGTCAGCATGCTCTATCCTGTGGCGTAGATGATAAATAAAACAATGTATATTCGAGTGAGTGGCTCAGAAAATTGCTGATGAGCTACGCCTCGGATGGCAGGTAGTAGTAGATCAGGTGATAACAGCTCAAGACCGCTACGCTCAGTGACTTTAAGAGGTACACTCTTCTACACGGCACCAGTGATGGCAGTCTATAAACATAAACCATTTCCTATTTTTTCTTCTTAATACATTAATTGTTATTTCTAATAATTCCTGATTACTGTTAGTTTTAAGTTAAGAGGTACATAAAATTGCAGCTCTCTACGAACACTAGAAACCAAATTATCTTAACTCCAAGATTTTGTGCAAATTAATATTGTGAAAACACAAAATGACCTAACCACTAGACGTCAGGTCAAATTTAAGTGACAGAAAATAAATAAATGTCATCTGGGTGTCCTCACGGAAGAGGTAGACGAAGTCGTATTCGTGGAGTGTAGTTGATGTGCAAGCTGTAGCGCTCTCTTACGGAAATAATGCGTACTATTGTTGTATTTATTTGTGGAGTGACAGATGTCACATACATAGAATGCTGTGCGCAGAATTCTAGTGAAATTCACTCACAATTACGAGTGGATCAATAGCACAGGATATAATTACTGCCCACTATTCGGCATTTCTGTAGCCTAACTTCAGAATTTATACTTTCATTTTACAGAACGGTGGATAGTGTCGCCATTATTCATCGATTCTTCTGTTGATCGAATCACATACAAGGCCATCTATTATTAGACCGTTTAAGCTTATTAGTTCATGGCGTCTAACCCCTACTTTTTTCCTCTGATAAACGTAATGAAGAATGACACAGCAATATCACTTAAATTTTTGCCAGAGCCGCTGTGATCAATATATTGTTTCAGTGAGTAAACTCAGGATTTTGTTGGATAATATGTGTTCTCACATGCAGATCGAACACTTCGTACAGAAAACTATAAATATTTCTGAAGAGAAACAGGGTTGACGGAAGGTCCTGTGCTGTCTGCGATAAGACAACAGGAATCAACCAGGAACGGTGACACACACATATCAGAACGGATTTCGTACGTTCAAACACAATCCGCAAACGGTGACAATGGCTCTCCCTTTTACTCAAAGGTTTCCATCCAACGAGTGCAAGTACATGTTGATTTGACATTATAAATGCAGGTCTTCTGGTCGAATGTGATAAGCAAACTTTACTCTCTTATCAAGAGATACAGGACGTCCCAGAAGGAATGGCCAATGCTCAGGAACTAGAGAAGAGTGATCATTCAAGGCAAAAAGTCTAGTAATCATGAATTCTGAAATGCATACCTGAAAGCTATGTGCAGTTTTTCATCCTCGATAATGGTATGAATTTTAGAGGGCACGATTAATAGGCATTTTTGCTTCAAGTGATCGTTCCTGTCATATACCTGATTTCTGACGATTCCTCCTGGGGCAATCTGTAGCCTATACGAAATTCTAAACCACAGAATAATAATTAAGTAATAGGATATCCTAAACCACTTATGTGAATTTACGAAACCTTGAGGCATTAGGTATTTATCCTACCGACATACTTTGCAAAGGATGGAAAACAACCTAACAGATGGACGTTTTGAGTTAATATATGGTTCAAATGGCTCTGAGCACTATGGGACTTAACATCTGAGGTCTTCAGTCCCCTAGAACTTAGAACTACTTAAACCTAACTAACCTACGGACATCACACACATCCATGCCCGAGGCAGGATTCGAACCTGCGACCGTAGCGATCGCGCGGTTCCAGACTGTAGCGCCTAGAACCGCTGAACCACTCCGGCCGGTCAGTTAAGACATGAAACGGGCCTACATAGCTCCGTTGGTAACATCTTATCACTTACAAAAACTTTAAAATAGCATATCTGAAATAGATGCTATCTACTTCCATTGATCCCCATAAACATAAAAGTTTGCCAGTAGCGTTTCACACTGAGGTGGCAAAAGTCATGGGTTAGCGATATGCACATATACAGATGGTGGTAGTATCGCGTACACAAGGTACAAAAGGGCAGTGCATCGGCGGGGCTGTCCTTTGTACTTAGGTGATTCATCGTAAAAGGTGTCCGACGTGGTTATGACCGCAAGACAGTAATTACCAGACTCTGAACGCGGAATGGTAGTCGGAGGTAGACGAATGGGATTTTCCATTTCGGAAATCGTTAGGGAACTCAATATTCCGACATATAAAGTGTCAAGAGTGCGCCAAGAATACCAAATTTCAGGCATTACCACTCACTACCGACAACACAGTGACCGACAACCTTCACTTCGCAATCGAGAGCAGCGTTATTTGCGTAGAGTTCTCAGTGCTAACAGACAACCAACACCGCGTGAGATAACTGCAGAAATCAATGTGGGACGTATTACGAAGGTATCTGTCAGGACAGTACGGAGTAAATGTGCTGTGCCAACAGTCGACCGACGTGAGTGCCTTTGCTAACAGCACGTCATCGCCTGCAGGGTCTTTCTTGTGCTCGTGAGCTATCAGTTTCAGCTGGAAAACTGTGGCCTGGTCGGATGAGTCCCGGTTTCAGCTGGTAAGAGTTGATGGTAGGGTTCGAGTGTGGCGCACGCTCCACGAAGCCATGGAACCAAGTTATCGACAAGGCACTGTGCAAGCTGGTGGTGGCTTCATAAAGGTGTGAGCTGTGTTTACACAGAATAGACTCCGCCCTCTGGTCCGGCTGATCCTATCATTGACTGGAAATGGTTATGTTCGTCTACTTGGAGACCATTTGCTTTCATGGACTTCATATTTCTAAATAACGATGTGATTAGGACACAATCTCACGTGATTGATTTGAATAATATTCTGGAAAATTCGATCGAATGATTTGGTCACCCAGATCTCCCGACATGGATCCCGTCATACATTTATGTGGCGTAATCGAGAGGGCCGTTCGTACCCAACACCATGCATCGGCATCACTTTTGCAATTATGGACGGATATAGTGGCAGCATGGTTCAACATTTCTGCTGGGGACTTCCAACGACATGTTCAGTCCATGTCACGTCAAGCTACTCTACTACACTGGGCAAAAGGAGGTCAAACACGATATTGGGAGGTTTCCTATGACTTATGTCACATCCGTCTATACTGGTTTACTTCAACAGGTATGATCTCAAACGGATTCCAGTTTACCATCATGAATGTAAATTTCGATTTTGTTCTTGTCTTTCTCCAACCAAGTTGCTGGAAGTATCGCCCATACCTCTAGGTTGGACATTGCGCAATTTTGTTTCGACAAATTACATTATATCCTTTATTTTTACACAAAGTCCACGAACATACGGGGGATGGACAAAAATATGGAAATACCAAACACACAACACCTAACTTGCCTAATACGGTGTAGGAAATCCGTTGGCACACAAAAGACTTACCACCAGTTATCTCAGGTTGGATAAATACAGGACCTGTATGGTTTTCAAGGCGACATCATACTATTCTTTTTGCAAAACAGATTTTTTTTGCAAAGAGTGGCAAGTTCAGATAACCGTGATGGATATGGATAACGATCACGCAGCCTTCTCTCCAAAGGCTCAATAATATTGAGATCTGGTGACAGTAGTGGCCAGACGCTCACACAACATTCTATTGTGGAAGGGACCTGAATAATCGAAGTGGACAAATAAACCTTGCCAGTAATGCGACCTTACAGGGTAACCATGTGGCCCACAGGATACCATGTGTTGAGTGGTACTTAAGATAGGTAAATAAAGTAGTGAAATCAATGTGACGTGAAGTATAAATTAGAAAATTAATGAAAAAGTTTAGTTTAGAAGAATTACACAGGGCAAACAGCGGGCAGAGCTGCAGTGGCAAAGACCGGCGATTGCAAGTCAGCACGTTCAGTAGCTTTTCAACGTGACAGAAGAGGCCATCGCCCTCTCCACATAAGCGGAAGCTGTCGATTCAGCCGTCAGGGCATCGCCCGACCGGCTCACGTGTTTCTCAATTGTCACATGTGATCAAAGGCCCTCGCCTACTTTCCAAGAGCCAATGACCGACGTTAAGAAGATTCTTCGGGAAGCTTTTCAACGTGACAGAAGAGGCAATGATCGTGAAGTCGTTCACCTCCAGTGAACTGAAGTAAATAAAAACGCGAGACGTAGTGGGGCCGAGAGTAGTTTTCAGTTCCAGTACAGTGCAGTCGGTGCTGAAGACCGCCATGCAGGAAGAGACTACATCGTACACAGAAGCACCAAGTCCGCCGCTGTAATGGAATAGCAAGCAGCAGCCTCGCCGCCATAAGTTTGAAGGTATTTGAAGACTGATTTTTCGTACCCGGGTGACTTGTGAGGGCGAGAAGGAGACGGCCTCACATCAGCAGTCACCTGTGAGCTGGTGATGAAGATAGGACAGCCGAAGACTGGCAGGACGGAGTCGTTGTTCGAGTCCGGTACACTGGCCTTCCCCCGCCGCGCCGCTCCGCTGGCCGACGCACAATACACGCGGCCGCTTAGAGAAGAGAAACACTGGGACGCCACATCTAAGGTGTCACCATCCGTTTCACGACTTCGTTCTCAATAATGAAACGGGCCACCGTACGATCTGCGTCTCCAGTCAACTGGGCGAAACGGCGACACGAGATACACACCGCCAGGCGTAATCAGACGCCGCCGCTGCCCCAGCAGATGGCTTCGCAAACGACACAGCTGCCGCTCTCCCAGCCAGAATAATCCAGTAAGGAAACCATTGTACAAAACTTTCAATAAAAGTAATCTTATGTTAAAATGCTGTTTCATTCTACCTCATGCCCGAGCCAAGGAAGAACCCAACCTGCCCACATGTTGTTAAGAGAGAAAAAGTAATTTATTTGGTGTTTTTCACCCTGACATAATGCTTTAGAATCACATGCCCTTTGCAGTAATGCTCATCCAGACAACTGACTAGCATCAAAAGAGGAAACCCAGTTACACATGATATTGTTGCCCAAACCTTTACTGAACCCTCACCATGTTTCATTCTTGGGATGGAAACTCGGCCAGAAACTGGAAATAGTGTGAAACAAGACTATTTCTTCCATTTCTCCTAAGTCTGGGTATTCTTGTTTCGGCAACACATTTCCCTGTTATGGGAACTGGCGTCACATGTATTTGGTTTTGCAGTTCCCGATCGTCCTGCCTTTCCCAGCTTATTGAGCTGCCTTCGTGTTGTTTTGGTTCTGTCAGGATTCGCGAGCGCGGCATTCAGTCCTGCAGTGACTTTTGCAGATGTCGTCACGATTCACTCCAATGACCGTATGTCAGCACCACTCAACACACTCTTTCGTCGGCGTTGTTACTCAGCAGACGACTTTTTTCCCATTTTTCCTGTATGCAGTACAGATCTGCGGTATGTTGCCTCTTGAAACACGAAACACTACGGCTATCTACAAGCACCAACAACGTGCGGACTAGACTCGCATCTGCTATTATGTTAATGCTTTCATATGCCATTTTTTTCTAACCTCTGTGTATTGTCACTTGAAACTAATGAGCGGACACCATGTACCCGTCATCTCTGTGAATTAAATCTGCAATCAAAGCATTACACGTGCAACAACAGTTGCCGAAGCTGGCATTTCATCAGAAAGGAACCCAAGGAATTTTGCAGAGTGAGATAGAAGTGGCAGAAGAAATATTTGTGTTTCTGCAAGAAGAGTCAGTGAAATGTGTGTTTCCTATACGCTCGCCTGTGCGTTGAGTGCAGATGAGCGGTGCAATGATGACGATATGTGCTTAACACATGAAAGTGATACTGAAACAGGTGTCAAGCCATGTAGGTCATCATGCTTGTCGGCCAGGGAGACACAGATCAGGTCTCCAGTGAAACGTAGTAAAACACAGTCGTTGTCCATGGAGCGGGTAGTAAACCTGATTATAAACAAAAAACTAAAAACAAAATGATAGAGAGAGAAAGAATTGATTTCGAACAAATCCACAGTAATATGACCGTGTAATACAGTTCTTCGTCCATAAATATATAGATACAATGTGATTAAGACAAGATATATGCATAACGTAAGAAGTGGCAATTGACCCTGGACAACGAAAAGTGTGAGTACCTCGACATAAGCATAAAAAATTCTCTTAAATTTCGATTAACGCTAAATTTGAAGACAGTCGATTGGTATAAGTACCTAGGAACTACACCCGCCAGCAACTAAAATTGGAACCACTCTACTGAAATTGCCGTAGGGAAAATAAAAGGAAGACTGCGTGTTATTAGCAGAACCCTTGCAACATTATGACGAAATAGCGAGTGAGTGTCACATATAACACAAACGAGTTCGGGTAGATACAAGTTTCTCGCAGCCGTCAAATCTTTTCGTGGCATTTCAGTCGCAATTTTCATTTTCTCCCTCGAATGTGAAAATATTTTTCTGTCTCTCACCTGCTTACTTAGTAATGCCGATCGTAATAAAATAAGAGAAATTAGAGCTCTCGCAGAACTATGTGGATGTTTGTTTTTCGCATGTGTCTTACAGTGGATGCATTAACCTTCTGCCAAACACGTAAGTCCGAAACTGCAAAGTAATCATGCAGGTGTAGATTCCCATAATTATATCGCTAAGAATAAATTTTCAGTTGCTGTACAATGAATTGGGCGATGGAATTCAAAGTTGCATCTTCGTCCACAACACACCATATTTCGTTACTAATAGTCTACTACATCTTCCATTGCTTCATATGTCAAATCACGGATAAACCAGCAATAAAACAAAGAGCGGATGTGAGTCCACGCAACAGGATTAGTGTTTTACTTTGATAGAAAGTCAATTAGTATTGACTCCACTTAGAGAAGAGCTCGTAAAGCACACTTTTCAACCGAACGCCATCTGTTGTTACGTAACGTAAAGCTCATATTCCAACGAGCAGGTCGACTATTTGCGGAATGACGCCGCTACTGACGTTCCAGATGGGTAAATCATTCTACTTTCCTTTAGGGAAGCTGCGATGTAGATAACACATCATTTAAAACTCTGTCCCCGAACATCCTCACGTTAAAGGAGATTTATATTCTCGAATCCTTGCCGACTGCAGCAAGCTGCAATAGAAATATGCGTAGTGAAAGATCATTAGAGCGGAAGGTCCGCGGCCGCAACTGATAAGACTACAGGAATCAGCCAGAAACGGCGACAAAGGGGAACACAGCAGCGGCATTGCACGTTGCACGACGCCCGCATGCGGTGAAAATGACCTTCCTTTTGTGGAAATTTCATGTCTCTGTTAAATGCAGACAATCTGATGAATACTTTCACGGCAAACACAAACGTCTTGGGTTCTTCGAGACTGCAGTTCGTATGAAAGACATTCTTGATTTAAAAGCGTATTTTCACATGTATCATGCTTTGTTGTGCTCCAGAACCTTTCCTTCTGATCTGAACTACAGTCAACTCAAGTTTCAGAGTAAAGCTATAATAAGAGTGCGTCATATTACTAACATACGCGTGCGTCGTCATTGTTCAGTTGCTAGCCCTTACACGATACTTCCACGTTACTCCTACACGGTCCCAAGACGTGTGAATGATAAATCATGCCCAGATGTGTATCGCATCCGCGTTACCGGGACAAACGTGTGAAACAATGTGTTCCATCTCCCCGCGTCTACAACTAACAGAGCCCAATGATGACTGTCGTCATAGAGCATTATGATGAGGACGGTCAGTGGAACGATTGAGTATGTAATATTTGACGTGAAAACATCGTGTTTAGTGTCGATTTTAATTCACGGCATCGTTGCCACATTAATTACAAGTGTCAAAATGTGGTAAGTGTCCTAGATTACTATCGTTGTTTCCTCCCGCAAACGTTGTTGAAAGTGGAACACATGGTCGTCCATTAAGCACAGAAACGGTTCGTCTTCTAAAGTTATTTGCTACACTGTGACAGGGGAACACGATCAGTAACCTACCCCACCACCCGAAACGCACAGGGAAAGACAATACATTAAGGACAAAGTACTTCCATTGACACGCAGTAAGTTACATGGTACGGTGGTGAGATCACGCAGACGAGATATCGTGCCCAAGGAAACACCGTCTGCGCTCCATACCATGTCCGAACATCGGTGTCGTTGTCAACAGCTTATCTCCACCCTCCTCAAGCAAGACTGACTTCATGTCTGAGGATATTCTCCAACATGTCAGATTGTCCAACATTCTGGGCGGCAACATCTCATCTGTAAAGAAGCGCCTTGATACGAAAGACGTCCACTCTGGCTTCATTTCGAGTCAAGGCAGTACAGAAAAACCTCCTTGGTTCTAAAGCATTGTTTGCTCCCCATGTCCAAGAAGGCCGAACTGGACCACTGCCTTTCTCAGCAATTGGCAAGAGATCAACTTTTTGAGGTCGGAAGGAAACTGAGGAGCAGTTATTCCGTAATATGACGTACCTGGTGTGACGAACACTCAGTCACACATGCGCACTTCACCAGTACCTATTAATAACCTGATTTAATCGTATTGAAAATGTCTGGAAGTATTTGGAATTGTGAATGAAACTTGGCAGTTCACATCCCCACAGTTTTTAGCTATTTGTTGTCTAATCATGAACGAAAGGCTACAGCTAGATATGACACACCTCAAGAAAATTATAGACTCTCTTCGTCGCTAAATCGAGAGCGCTCTCAGGACTACAGGGAACGAGAGACGTTATTCCCGTGATGTCCACTGGTGGTAAGTCGTTTTTTGTTGAGTGTGTTTGTCTAATATTATGCGAACTCCAGGACTACCTCGCATCTACTTCAAGGTTTGAAACCTTCAATCACAGATCACTTAAATCTGGTACGAAGGCTATCGCGCTGCTGGGTAAATTCCTGCTTGGTGTTGCTGTTTCTACTACTCGGAAACGAGTAACACTCAGGATATCACATCATTTCCCCAGCAACGAGCAATAAGCGACACCTTCTAATTACCTGTTTGTGAATACTTCCGTTTGGTTGGGCGAAATCTCATATGATACATGCATCAGCAACAGCATCTATGTAGCCATCACTGTGGCAACAGGCGGACATAAATTGAGAAATGAAATATTTCAGCTGAACTTACAGGATTTTTTCTTAATGAATACATCAGGAATGAGTGTATATAACGAAGCTACGTCGTGTAGTCATCCGAAGTATTTTACAGTTTTATAAGTATTGAGTATCTCTGTAAGAAATGATGGCCAAGAACACTACATTTAGTCAGCTACTTCAAGAAAGTAAATATAAAGGCTGCCAACGGCCTTGCCGCAGTGGTAACACCGGTTCCCGTCGGAATACCGAAGTTAAGCGCTGTTGGGGTAGGCTAGCACTTGGATGGGTGACGATCCGGTCTGCTGAGCGCTGTTGGCAAGCGGGATGCACTCAGCCCTTGTAAGACAAACTGAGGAGCTACTTGATTGAGAAGTAGCGGCTCCGGTCTCAGAAACTGACATGCTGCCGGTAGAGCGATGTGCTGATCACATGCCCCTCCACATCCGCATCGAGTAACGCCTGTGGGTTGACGATGACAAGTCGGCCGGTCGCTACCTTTGGACCTTCATGGCCTGTGTGGGAGTAGTTTAGTTTCGTTTAGTTTTAAACATAAAGGCTTCCGGGATCTGTTGAAGGTACTGCAGCATGGCCTCACACACACAGAGTGGGCTGGAACGTCTGGACAACCGGTAGTGCGAACAGTCGAGCCCATCCAGGCTGGGCTGGTGAACTCCGAACGCCTCATGTAGGACTTATTTCCAGTTGGGAGACGTGGAGACGTGCAGTGCTGGGTCGAGTAGGATTGCTCGAAGTAACGCCTGGATCTCTTCAGCGAGAAGTATGATGCGTTGATAAAGAAATATCATACCTACGCCATCGGCACTATAGTCAGGTAGTTCTCAGGATCGTGTACCCTTCGAGGGTAGAGGCCAGTTCTACGGTTTGTCATTTGGAATATAGTGACGGCAGAAATTTTCACTCTGACAAAGTTCGCTTCCATGGAAGTGGTGTCGCTGTTGTCACGATTCAGTGGGCTTCCATAGACACTGAATGGTGGAAGACTTCTCATAAAAAATAACATTCGTTCTACCTGCCTGAGATGCCTTTACCACTACATCATCAATGGAGGCGAAACGCAAGTCTGTCCCCTTTACTTCATTACTAACAAACGTATAGAAATTTTATGCAATATTATCTATTCTGTACGGCATGTAAAGGAAATATATTATTTCGTAATATTCGTTTTCATCACAAACTCATGGACAACCGGTATGCAGTCATAAGCATTGATGAGTCTCTCGTGTACAAGGCGTTAAGGACGACGCATTACAACCACGTCCAGTTGACTTTGCTGCCGTAGAATCCCTTGCTGATCAGGTAATTGTGGATCTCAAGCCAATTTACCTGCGAGTCCCGAAGTAAAGTATAGTCGTATGCCATTATTGACTTGGAAATCCCGAAGGGCATCTTCAGCCAACTGATTTGTTAAACTTGTTTTCTGCCCTTCACACATGTAGGCACCTTCCCTACACGAAGTTTGAGCGATGTGTGTCGTTTATGTGTAACTGATGTAACAGTTTAGATGACTGTAATGGGTGTGGAAGTGTGGTGTCATGTATGTGTTGGATGATGATGAGAGAAAGGAGAGGATGAAACCTGGTGCCGGCACATAGCCTACTTCTCTCAGGTACCACAAACTGGGCCGCCGAGCTTAATGTCCGCATCCTGCAGACGGATCGCCATCAACATTGTCTCGTACATACACTTTACAAGTCGTTTGGAATTTAATCCCTGATACTGGCGTAAATCCGGTAACCTGTTGCTTTACACCACCACCCCTTCTGTCTGAAACTAGGTGCAGGGTACTGGAAGAAGAAACGAGCGAAGGAAATCATAAAACAATCTACGGCAAATTAAGAACAATTTTAGCATGGTTCCTACAAGAATGGCAGGGTTACTGGGACACATGAACAGCAAGATGACTTGATATCTTCAAGTTCAAAGGATAGCAGCTCATTTGGTGTTATCGTGATATACGAGAGCAACTTCCACGAATATGATAACGCAAGATGAGTGGCAATCTTTAAAAGAAATGTGTGTTCTCTTTGCAGCCGGATCTTCTCACGAAATTTCAGTCAAAATCCAAATGCGAAAATAATTCTTTGGCTCTCACATCCATTGTATTAAAATAAGAGAAATCAGAGTTCGAATGAAAGATGAAATGATCGTTTTTCCCGCTACTTGTTCGAGGGTGGCTCTGTAGAGAAACGACTTGAACACATTTCGATGAACGGTCTGCAATCACTTAAGTGTGAACTGCGGTGTAATAATGTAGATGTCGATGAAAATGTAAATATCTCAGGTTTCCTCCGCGCTATTGGCTAATGATGTATAGCCGGATTTTCTGACGAGCTGTTTCAAGTTATGCACAGTATTTCGAGGATCTACCCAGCCGTATTTTTCAGGTACCATGAGATTTTCTGTTGTGTGTACTAGCTGCCCCTACCCCAACCAGAAAGTGAATGTTGCACCACGATACTCGTATCATCGTATTCAGTTTTATGATTATGTTCAAGCTTGTGCTTGACGACAGTGAATTTTCTTGGCTGTTTTAATTGGGTTTGTCGCTGATGTTCCTTGAATCAGCAAAAGCTAGCTAAGCCATTAGTGGCTTCTATTCCTCAGTATCAGTCTCAGCTTCAGGTTTTCTTGATTTTGAGTTCAAAGCCCATTTAATTTCATGATCTGAGTGCCCATTCCTTAAGAAAACTATCATTTGACGATTGTTTTCTTCTTCTGTATCCATAGTCACATACAGGATGTTTAGATAGACTAAAATAATGCTTACACCTGTGTTTTTGGACGTCTAATTTACGTCAGAACTTCATTTAATTCACCGACTTGCAAATCTTCAGCATATATCTTCTCACACTTACATACGTGACAGCTGATTTATATATCGTGATACATATTATTTGGCGGCCATCACCACGAACGGATAGGGTACTATCTAGTAATTGTTCACTTCTTACTGGTTTCTGTATTGCATAGACCGGTACGGACGAATCCCCTATGCTTTCCGTCCATACTTGTTCGTCCGTGTAATTTGCTAGTGTAGCCGAGACTTCCTTCTGTGTGTTATCTAGTCTTCCTTCCGAGAGTTTATTGCGTCATCGGGTGTGTGCGTCCTCACTGCCGCCGTCTTCATCTAGCCGCGACCGCTGCCGTCGACGCTGCCAACTCCCTCAGTTTATCGCTCAACGATTGCCATCGCCGTCTCCACTTCCATCTGGTTGTTGCCGTCACCGCATCACCCCAGACATACCTGCTTCCCTACCTCTCACATAGGAGACGCTCACATAGTCCAAAACTCCACCATAGCTCGTCGCCTTGGCAACAGCTTCACTTCGGCAGCCACTCATCCCAAACAACGCCGCCCTTCACTGCCCGCGGATCATTCTACAACAACTATTATCTATACTTGTCTTTGTTCTGCTCCAACCGTCACCACATGGAATACATCCTCTCCATCAACCCCCTACATCTATCCTCCCTTACACCGCTCTCTGTTCCAGCTCCTCCGATATGTTGTTTTTCAGTCACTACTCATCAGTCACCACATCTATCACCGACACACACTTAACAGCCCGCAGAGTAACAGTTGCCACAGACGATATCACTTCATCAAGCCTCATCATTCCAACCAACGCATGGCGTTATGAAGGACCTGTGAAATACTCAGGTGACCCTCAACACAACGACACGTTCCACCACCCCAAACCCACAACAATTTTCTGTCCCACATCGATAAAAACCCATGGCATCGTCAAAATTCTGATATCAGACCCACTCCCACCCGAAAGAAATCGCAAACTGATCGTTATGACAACCAGCATATGGGCACCTCTCCACCCCCTGCAACACTTTCCCTACCTTCCACACCTTCACACTCCTCAACCTAGATCCGAAATTCCTCATATTCAAATTCCTCACCCTCGAAATCTACAAATATCTACCAAGTCTCCACAGCCGAGAAGTCATCTATAGAAAAGGCACTGAATCACTTACATCCTTCGACCCCTGTTTCCATAGTGAACTTCTCTCCAAAAGTCCTCACATTACCTTTGGCCACAGAGTCTCCATAACACCCCTAACCACGGTATCCCTTGCCATAAAAACCCAACTCCCCGCTATCCTCCCACTCTCACTGCAGTTATCACTGGAGTCAGCCTTGAGATCACCGATGAGAAAGAGGAGTCTGAAATAAACAACACCCAGAATTTAAAAGCTCAATAAGCACCTTGAATCAAGAACGATCACTGTTCCACTCGCCTTATCAGTATTTTTATTGACTCATCCGCCGCCACACACCTTCTCCTTAAAGATGGAGCTCTGATATACGACCACCACTACAAGGTCGAACATTCCAAATCCCATCCCTAGTCCTACCACTGTCAAAAGTGTCTTTGCTACAATGATCACCGATTTGCAGACTGTAAAAACCCACCTACCTGTCCATCCTGCAAAGCCTTCAATTTCCTTAAACGCTGCCCTAACCTGGATTCCCCTCCAACCTGCAACAAGTGTAGTGACCTATTCCCTGAAATGTAAAGCCAAGTATCAAACAATCAACCGAGAAATCATAGTCCCATTCCGCCCATTGATACCCCAATTCGTTTCAACAATTCTCTTCAGCCAGCCACCACTGCTGGAGACATCATCAAATACAACTACCAAAACATTATTCCATTACAATGTGCACATACCTATCAAGAAATCTCGCTTGCTGCTCGCTTTGTCTTCCATCCCTACACCCAAACAACTTACTCCCACAACCGGGTCCACTTCTTCACTCATCTCGACACCCTAGTCTAAGCTCCATCTAGTCCTTTTCCACAATCGCTACTCTAATTTCCTTATAATGACGGAGGCGACCCCACCAATAGGGTTCCATCACCCTGTACACCTTCATACCGTCCAGCCTCAATATGAACATCGTCCACCCTGAAGACAGACGTCTCACTAGGATGGTTCAGTGGAACACTATCAGACTTGCGCCCACAGGTAGCGTCAGTCACAAACAGGGGGCAACCGCAACAGACGCAATGAGATGTGGTCGGTTTCCACACTTGGATGGCGATTGGAGACGGAAGCGGGGAGAGACGTCGTGTCGTGTGGTGCGAAGGTCAGGGAGGACAGCGCATCACCAGTAACAGGGTCGTCATACCGTGCACACGTCTGATGGAGGTAGTATTTAGAAGGGATATAGCGCTGTACCTTCCGTTTCTTCGGTGACCGTTGCTTCCTAATATGTTGTTCCCTCTCGGACGGCGGACGACTGTCGTCTGACATGCGGCCAGACTTCAGAAAGGTGGACGTCGTTACAGACGCTTCACCAAGAATCATTGTGTCAGGACAGAAGGCTGGCGTCTGCTGACAAGTCAAAGTCCTTATCTGCTGCCTCCGGTGGCAGTGTATGAGAAGCATACAAAATGTCCTAAGAGTCGTCGAGAGGAGACGTTGCCACTGCCGGCTGATTCTTAGAGTGCACAGTAGGCAGGCCCGCTGTGGACGCGTAGGATAGAGCTGACACAGTGGGCGCCGCAGAGAGAGCGACGTCACCGATCGGCGTCTGAATCACTCTACGACAGAGACATTCAGAATGGACAATGTCTTCCTCGCCACAACCTGAGCAAGTGCGTGGCTGGGCATCATACATGACGACTATCATGCAGCTGCCAGTAACCAAGCAAAGTCGTGCGCATCTCCTCGGTTCAGTTTCTATCTGACGGACGCCATTAAAGACACAGTAAGTTTCTAACATCTTCCACATTTCAGAAACTAGTCTGAAGGCATTGCCGTAAGGTTTAATGGCGGCCACCACAACGTCCGACGGTACCTCAAACGAGAATACGAAAACTCTCAACGTCTAGAGGCCAACACCAGCATGGTGAATCACGGCAGCCGTCGGAGAATCGGAACTTGAGATCGTTATCATGGCGCCGCACAAGGTTGGCGCACAGCTCATCATTCGTCAACAGTATGTATGTAGTGGTACTAATGATGAAAAATTAATTCCGAAATCATCTTGCGGCGGAAGACGCATTTCGACCCACGTAAACCGTTCTAATTAATAGGCTTTTGGTCAGTCATGATCCAAAGGGAACGATAATTTTATCGTAGCTTTGGGATAGGATAACGGCATGATGGGCGATGAATCCCGTCACGTAGTCAAACTACAAAACAGAAGTAAAAAAACGCACGCCAAGAGAGAAACGAGACGTGATCGCCTAATCACTGTCGAAAGCAGACTGCCAGCTCAGCTGCTCAAGCACGACTGACGACACTTCCTCAAAGCTTTCCTTCCGCCAGTACTTCATCTCCCAGGCTGTGACTACGCCATGTCTCCGCAGTATCCTTCATTCCAAGACCGCTAGTCTAGCAAGTTTCACAAGAGAACTTCTGTGAACTTTGGAAGATAGTAGATGAGGTACTGCCAGAAGTAAAGCTGTAAGGATGGGACCTGAGTCGATCTTGGGTAGTTAAGCTGATATAGCACTTGGCCACGGAAAGCAGAGGTCCCGAGTTCGAGTCTTCGTCCGCACATAGTTATAATCTGCAAGGAAATTTCAAACCAGCACGCACTCTGCTGCAGAGTGAAAACCTCTTTCTGAATACTGCTAATTCTCTCTCCAAACTATAGTGGCTGACTAGCTGATGAGTACATTGCCCATATGTTAATATAATATGATAAATACACTCATCCCAGGACAACAGTACAGCACAATATTTTAAAAATTAACATCTGTTTCTCTCTTAGTTCGATGAGTATGTCCGTAGCAAAATGAATTTTTCATTTCGCACTCGGTTTGTGGTCAGGTTTTCAAGCACCTTTGTTACAATATATAGACTCCCTCATCTCAGAACAGGTTCAAAACGAGGCATTACTGGCATTGTTTCATTAAGAAAAATGTTAAGATTCATGTCCTGAATTATTTTAGAAAACTATAAGTTGTTATTGTGATACACATTATATTACGTTCTATTACAGTCAGAATCATTTCCAATGTAAAAAAATAAAAGAAAATAGTCGTAACCCATGTCTTTAGTTGCCCAATGCCTCTTTGAAATAATTAAAATATAAATCGGGTCAATCATGAATGAGTGTCCAAAGGTTAAAATATTGAGAAAGATTACCAACATCATGAGCCTTTAACGGAGTAGAAGACTAAAACAATAGTAATAAATATTGGTTTGAAAAGTAGTGATAAAGACGGCTATCAGGAACTCAAGGCCACTGAAACTGGGGAACTCGACCGAGACCTACAAGGCAAGAGGAAATACTGATACCACTGGCGAACTTCAAAGTTCGTCTTCAAACGCTGCTCGATAATGAAGTATTGCAAAATGAACGTGTGCCCCATTTAATTTTGCTTTTTAAATTAGTTTCTTTTGCTTTCACTTCATTTTAAAACAAAAATCTAAGCATTCCACTGATTTTCTCATTGTTGAAATGTCTGCTACCAATAACGTTACGACATGGAGTGCTCTCTTCCCGCTCGTTACCTATTGTGTTCACATGATTTTTTTAAAAAATTACTTGCTTTGGAGATGTGTCCATATACTAATCTTAATAAGGAAGTGTAAATTATGACGATACGAACGTAAGGACTACACAGTTCCCAATCCTCTGTCGGGAAGAATCTCCGGCGGGGTCCAGCCCACGTCACTTCGGTAGACAATCTGCCGGGCAGACCGCGCAGCTATCGCGGCGCATCTCACACGGTTTGGTACGCTGGCATCAGTACGCTAAGATGTAAGGTGCACGTTTGTAGTGCAACAGATAACATATTATAACTTATTTAACAACGACACCGTTAATGGCGCTTTTCGATGATTTCGTTCAGCAGCTGTTTGGATCACGACATCAAAGTCTAATTTTCTTTCCAATTTGTATTCAGCTGCCAAGGTACAAAAACCTGTTAGACGTTGTCGATGTCAGCTAACTGTGACTATTTTTAACAGGATCGTGTGTGCTCCTAGACCACCCTCGTTCAGTCAGAGTCAACGGAAGAGTGTAAAAGATTTGCATAGCTACACATACGTTTGAAAAAACGCTGATATTTTTAGTTCGTGCATCTTTTTCAATCAGTCTAATGGTGCGAAAGTAATGTACTCAAAAGTCTGAAGCGTGAATTGGTTTCAAATACTTAATTTACTTTTATAATTCTCTAGAGACAACATCATGGTATTCACTGATAAATAACTAGACAGCCTCAGTGAACTAACCGTTAGTTTTCTTTGAGTATCTCAGTCAATACCCAATTCTTTCATTAAACAGTTTTCACTGTTTCATTCGCGTCTTTCAAATTAGACCCTAGATAGTCAATAATGGCATAATAAAACATTTCTCTTGGATAAATCTTCTGAATTAACATCTGTCACTTCATTTCTGGGTTCATAATGAAATGATTTCCTCTTCTTACAACGAATCATTTGAGTGCGAGGTTGGAAGTTCAGTCTTTAGTAAGTCTGATTTGAAAGTGTTGTATTAACAACTGTGGGGGGAAAAGTATTAGCTGCTAATGACTCACCATGTGCTCCAGGAAGGCGGCGGAAAATGAGTGCCCGGGAGGTGCAGAGATCAATCTTCTATGGGATACATGTATACACTTCACAAAATGGACATCATCGACATTCAAGAAATGTTAAGAAAAGACCATTAATTTGCATGTGAACGCCGAATGAAAAATGGTGCGCCACAGTGATCACAAAGTTTCACACCGTCAAGATCAAAGACAACGTCCTTGGGAGTTGCAAAGCGTGCAGGGTGTTGAGTTTGGTATCCACTCTTAAGAAATGCATATAGATTCATATTGTTGTAACGGGGGGATGAGAACTGATGGAATGTGATGGGAAGCAACCGAATGCAAAATAGCCTGTCATGGGGCTTAACGTGTAACTGGCTATCCTTGAAGGCGTACCTGCAGGTAGCATGATAATATGTTTTATAGGCACGGAAGAAAACGTCCAGAGACTGAATTAGTCCAGTGGTTCCAGTAGATATGATTACCAATGTCACACACTTTTCAAAACAGGTAGTTCGCTCTAAAAGAGTATCATTTTTGTACACAGATTATGAATCAAGAAGAAGCAGGTTATTCTGACCAGCTGTTGGCCAGAAATAGTGCTCATACCATAGTTGCACTGATCTTGATAGAACTCATGGTACGCCTAATTTGCAAGGTTCATTTCATATGTATTTCCTCTTCAAATGCCTATTGTTCGGAGTTGAAAGCAATTTGTGTACTGATAAAAGGGATAAGTTTCTTAATCGCATCTACAAATTTTCGGACCGCATTTTGCTATGCATCGTCAATTTGAAGCTTTGTTTAAAATTTGAATATCCTGCGTCTTCCAGTTCTGTAGACTATTTGAAAACATTGTAATCTATGTCGCGCACAATTATGATGTGCATCACGTAATAGACCACTATCATGAATATCCTGCAGATTCTGTCGAGCATCCTTGAGAAGCGAAAAACCAGTTTTTGTAACAAGTGCACCTTTTCCTCCCTCGAATATCCGTAGTTTTGTGTCTGCACTATACGATCAAGTTGCTGCGGGCTGATTCGAAATCTGGTCTTAATTCTTTTATTGACTATGCTGCGGATGATCTTCCACGTGTGTAATAAAACTGAGGTGACGAAAGTCATTGGAAGGCGATATGCACATATAGACATTGCGGTAGTGTTGCGTACACAAGGTATAAAATGGCAGTACATTGGCGGAGCTGTCATTTGCAATCGTGTGATTCGAGTGAAAAGGTTTCCGACGTGATTGTGGCCGCACGACGGAAACTAACAAACTCTGAACGCACAAAGATAGTTGGAGAGTTCGGAGAACGTCAGGAAATTCAATATTCCTATATCCACGGGGTCAAGAGTGCGCCGAGAATACCAAACATCAGATATTATCTCTCACCACGGATACGCAGTGGCTGACAGCTTCAGTTAACCAGCGAGACCAGCGGTGTTTGATTCGTGTTGTCGGTGCTAGTACACAAGTAACACTGCGAGAAACAACCGCAGAAATCAATGTGGGACATGCGGCGAACGTATCCGTTAGGACGAAGTGATGAAATGTGGCGTTAATGGGTTATGCAACCGACGACCGACGCGAGTACTTTTGATAACAGCACGACAGCGCCTCCTCTGGGCTCGTGACCATGTCGGTTGGACCTGGACGACTTGAATACCGTTGCCTGGCTAGATGCGGTCAGGTGTGTTGACCATTTGATACCTCCATTGTGACCATTAGCAGAAAGTATTATGGCTGCATGGCAGTCAAACCACTGGGAAAGCTGGCGGTAGCTCCATAATGGTGTAGATTGTGTTTACGTGGAATGGACAGGATCCTCTGGTTCAACCAAATCGATCATTGATTGTAAATCGTCATCTTTGGCTGTTTGGAGACCATTTGCACGCATTCATGGACCTCATGCTCCCAAACAACGATGTAATGTCACTGGGCCACAGTTGTTGTCGATTGCTTTGAATAAAATTCTGGACAATGATTTGGTCACCCAGATCGCGCGACATGAATCCGATCGAGCATTTATGGGACGTAATGGAGACGTCAGTTCATGCACAACATGCTGCACCCGCAACACTTTCGCAATTATGGACGGATATAGAGGCACCATGGCTCAATATTTTTGCAGGAGACTTCTAACGACCTGTTTAGCCCATGCAACATTGCTGCACTACGCCGTTGAAACGAGGTCCGACACGATATAGGAGGTATCCCATTACTTTTTTCACCTCAGTGTATCTTCAGTGCTTGCTCCTTGGACAATTATTGTTCTGTACGACGTTTCACTTGGGGCGGAATCTGTGGCTCCCTGTCCGACAAGGATGATTTAACACGTAGCTCGATACTTATTAGCACATATCGTCATCATTGAACTCCTCAGATACATAGTTCGCACAGACGAGCGTATACGACACAACAAGTTCCACTGACTCATCTTGCAGAAACTCTAATGTTTCAACGGCCACTTCTTCCTCACTCTGCGAAACTCTTTCAGCTCCTTTCTAACGAAATATCAACTTCGGCAACTGTAGTTGTAATCATAAAGCTGTGTTTGCTTTTGTTTGTCATTGCCATTACTTTGCTTTGTATCGGCATCACCAGCAATTTAGCACTGATGTTAGTTACTCGTTGACTAAGCACTTCAGCTAAGCTCCGTAACGTCATGGCGTGTTGACCATTTGATACCTCCAGATCCGCCCCCTGTGCCCATTCGCAGCCAATATTGTGGCTCCATGGTAGTCAATAAGTAGGGCGTCGAATGCCGCAAATATCATTGGCCTTTTGCAACCTCGCTCAGAGGGGTTCCTTGTCAGTGCACACCTACGGAAATTCAGGATCAGTATTAATTACACTGGCGACATCTAATGTTCAGTGCGAATAGCGTCCCAATTTTCGCAAAGATATTTTAAGTCATTTAATAAGCTTTCGAAATGCCTTACCTCAACATCAATGGTAATATTTTGACCTTGTAGTAATTTGCTTTAGCAGCCAATTGCTACCAAAACTGACGACATGATTAAACACTTGAAAATGTCTTTAATAATACAAAACACATAGCGCATGATTAAACACATGAAAATGTCTTTAATAATACAAAACACAAAGCGTATTTCAGCTGAGAGATGTAACTTACTGAGTGAGTCAACAGTAATGTCTATCTTATCCAAGTGACACATGGAATGTGAAGAACTTACATCTCACTGTTTCAGAATTTTTCATCGTAGTGAACTGCAGTTGAACAGGTTGTAAAGCAGTAGAATCCCTCCGAAATAAGTCCCTGTTTGTGACAACTCGCGTTGCATGTACACCACAGCTATGTCAAGTACAAAGAGAAAATTTTGCGAGAGGATTCCATTTATGAGCTCTTTGTAAGACCTTATGATATTGCTTCCGTTATCATAACACTGTCCGCGGCATTCACCGATAGGAATTCAGAGTTTCACATGCATTGATCGAACTAAATGAGCAGTAGCAACTCCAGTTTTTTGATTACTAGCTACTAATTCCAAAAACTGTTCATTTATTTCGTATTTATCAATTCCCTACTGGAAATAAATATAATGCAGAATTAATGTTGTCTCTCCAGCTCGATTTGAGTCTGGAGAAGCATCAGGAATGATTCTCCTTATTTTCTCTCTGTTCCAAGATGACATTCCTGAAATGATTGGAACACTCAGAGAGTAGTTCACTCTGAGATTCATTTGACAGATAACGCACTTGTCAACGCTTTCCAGTTTCTTCCCCGACTGCGACCTTGCTTGATGTATTTTGCCAGAAATTCGTCGTAGTGGCTCAAGGGATCCAATATTCCGTAGAATTTCCCATTATTATATAACGACATCTTCAGGCCTCCAGACTGACGCGTAGGAAGATTCACACATCTGGCCTGGTCAAAACAGAGACCAGGATTTAATGTGTGGTATTCGTAGATGCACAGTCAAAGAAACACGGCAGATGTGAACGAATATAAGTTCATAGCATCGTCGAATTTGCTTAAATTGTACAGCGAACGTGCCATTTGCACTATTACGCGACACACATGTGCACGTGCCACCAAATAATTGTCAGTTACGCATCAAATAAACCAAATACCTTCATGTCCCGCAGCATGCTCCGAGAGAAAGCCAGGTAACCATTACTCCCTTCCCGTGGTAACCGCCAAACTAAAAACGGCGGACAATCGATTAATAGTATATAGGAAGCTTACAAACAGTGTAGACACAATATTTAGAGCGTTACATAAAAACTACTTACAGAGTCGAGGGCACGAGCGTCAACGAACAAGGTTACGAATGGCTCTACAGGCAGTAGTGGCGAAACAGGCAACAGTAGTAGCGACGAAGACAAACTGACGTGGCGTAGAAATCAAAACTATCCGGGTCCCTATTACTGGACATTAATATGGGGAGTACCTACCCTTTGCCTTTATTACGGCTTGAACTCTGTTGCAGGCACCTTCAATGATGTGTCCGAATGTCTATGGAAGAATGATAGCCCATTCCTCCTCAAGAAGCGAAATCAGAGTAGGTAGTGATACAGGTCTCCGGGCTATAGAGTGAAGTCGACGTCATAACTCAACCCGAAGGCGTTCCATAGCCTTCAGTTTTAGGAATGTTATTATCCACAGAGCCTTGCCTCACAGCCGCTGCTTTATGACTGGGTGCATTGCCATGCTGATACAAGAAATTATCTCCACCGGACTGTTTCCCGAGTGTAAGAAATTAAGGATGTTGTAAAATGTGTTCATACAACACTGCATTTAGCGTCATCTTAAGCGAATTAAGGGGACCACACCATAAATTCGAGGAACACCTCGATACCGTGACACAGCCCATCCATACCTCACTGTTGGCACTATACGTGATACCATCTAACGTGATGCAACCATTTGACAAACCTAAACCCTTCCATCGGATTACCACATAGTATAGTCTGATTCATCTCAAGTGTTTCGTTTCAGTCAACCGTTGTCCACTGACATCGCTCTTTGCATCACCTCAAGCGTTACATAGCACTGACTATTGAAATATTTAGGTTAAGAGGAGCTAGTCCACCATAGTACCTCATTCTTCTTGGCTGCCTACACACTTCGAAACTGACGTGTGATTCCTTCTTCTGGTTTCCGATTTCTTATAGCCACAGTTCGCAACGCTCGACGGTCCCTTTCCGTCAGTACATGAAATCTGCCAGTCTTAGTTTAGCTATGGTTGTTCCTCCACATTTACACTTGACAGTCACATCACCAACAGTCATATTTGGCAGCTTTAGGAGGGTATAAATGTGCCTAATGGGCACGTTACTCAAGTGACGTCCAGCGATTAGTCTACGTTCAAAGTCACTGAGTTCTCTTGATTGACCCATTCTCCTGTTACTGCTTCTCTACTTGCAAAGTAATACTCCATGCCTCCCTTTAAACTGGCAGATTCGTCTTTCAGGCATCTAGTGCTCAACGCCGCATTAAATAGGAGTGTCCAGATGTTCTTGATCAGGAGGTGTTTATGTAAGGGTAATGTACTTACATTGCCAACGTAGTAAGCTAGAATTGCTAACACTAATGCTTGTGAAACCTGTATCTCAGACGCGAAACAGTACTACCACCACATTATCCAGAGCAGAACATACACACGTCGTGGTATCCTAATTAACTTGGAATAGTAAAACTCTAACTAGGGTTTTAAGTGAATGTGTGTGGTGATAGTAACCGTAGGATAACGAGAGAAGTCTACATTGGACAATAAGATTAGATTGTAAAACAGATGTAGACGTAATGACAGAAAACTCTACACTGTATGGTAGATGATAAATAAAACATAATGTAGATGAGAGTGAGTGGCGCAAAGTATTGTTGAGGACCTAGGCCTCGGGTGGGGAGTAGTAGTAGACCGGGTGTATCTGTCCAGGAGTGATATGTCGATCATTTTATGAGGTACACCATTATGCAGAGCACCAACGATGGCAGTCTACAAACATAAACCATTTCCTATTTTTTCTTCTTAATACCTTGATTGTTAACTCCAATAATTTCTGTTTACTGATTAGGTTTTCAGATATATAAAATTTCAACCCTCTACAAACACTAATACTAAATTACCTTAATTTCAAGTTCATGTGCAAGATAATCTTGTGAATACACGCTGTGTCCTAGCCACTAGACGACAGGTCAGACTTAAGTGACAGAAAATAAATAAATGTCATCTGTGAATCCTCACGCAAGGGCTGGAAACAGTCAAATTCGCGGATCGTAGTAGTCGCGAAAGCTGTAGCGATCTGTTATGGAAATGATGCATTTATTTACGGAGTAACGGATGTCACGTATATAGAATGCTACGCGCAGAATTCTAGCCAAATTCAGTCAGAGTTACGAGTGGTCCCATAGCACAGAGCATAGTTAGTGTCTACTATTCAGACAATTCTAAAGTATGAGTTAACACAATTTATACCGTCAGAACGATGGATAGTGTCTACGTTGTATTTCGATTCTTCTGTCAATCTAATCATGTGGGACAATGCAGTCTGTTACTAGACAGTTAAAGCTTGTTAGTTCATGGCGTCTTGCCCCAACTTTTTGCTTCTGGAAAGCGTAATGAAGTATGACACAGCAATTACACTTAAATTTTTTGCACACAACCACTGTGATCGATACATTATTTCAGTGACTGGCCTTTAAACAATCGCAGGACCATGTTGGATAATGTTTGTTCTCACATACAACTCGAACACTCCCGACGAACTATAAATATTCCTGAAGTGAAAGCAATATGGCGGAAGGTCCGGTGCCGTCTGTAATATGACAAACGTAATCAAACAGGAACGGTGACGATGATTCATAACACAACCCGCAAACGGTGGCAATAACTTTCCATCTATACAAAGCTCTCCATTAAACGAGTATAAGTGCAGATCGGTTTGGCTTTATAAATACGGCCCTTCTAGGTCGAATTTGGTAAATAAACTGTAGTGTCATATAAACAGATATGGGTGTCCCAGGAGGAATTGTTAACATTCAGTACTATAACAAGAACTACCATTGGATTCAAAAACGTCTAGTAATAATGCATTCTAAAATGCATACCTTAAATGACATGTGCACTTCTTCATCTTCGACGCTGTGGAACAAAAGTCTTCGTCTAACTAAGCACTGATTGATGTTAAGTTATGCATTTTAGAGCCCACGTTTACTACGCTTTTTTGCTTGATGTGATCGCTCGTGTCATATCTCGGAATAAGCACAATTCCTCCTGGGACACCCAGCATACGAAGTTCTAACCCGTAGAGTTATAATTAAGTAGTAGGAAATTGTGAACCATTTATCCGAATTTACGAAACGTTGTGGTATCAACAATTCTTTCTACCAAAAAGCCAGTATTTCTGGGGAAGAAATTTCTGCAATACACTTACTTGTCCCTTGGTACGCTGCAAAGGAGGAAAAACAAACTGGCAGACGGAAGTTTTAAGCTAAAATATGAAACGGACCTATATGTCTCAGTTGATAACAGCCTATCACTTAAAAAACTTTAAAATATAATATTTGAGTGAGACGCTATATATTTCCATTTATCTCCATTAACGTAGATGTCTACCACTTCTTAATAAATTTCCCTACAGTGTTTTACAGCGAAGTCACAAAAGTCATGGTATAGCGATATGCACACATACAGATGGTGGTAGTATCGTGTACACAAAGTACAAAAGGGCAGTGCATGGGGAGGGTTGCCTTTGTACTCATATGATTCATGTGAAATGATGCCCGTCGAGGTTATGGCCGCACAACAAGAATCTTTAGACCCTGACGCGAAATGGTATTTGGAACTAGACGTGTGGAACTTTAAATTTCGGAAATCGTTAATAAAGTCAATATTCCGAGATACAGAGTGTGAAAAGTGTGGCGAGAATACCTAACTTCAGGAATTACCTCTGACCTCAGACAACAAAGTCGCCGACAGCCTTCACTTAACAACCGTGAGCAGCGGCATTTTCTCAGTGTTTCCACTGCTAACAGACAAGCAACAATGCGTGCAATAACTGCAGAAATCAAGTGGGACGTAAAACGAATGTATCCGTTAGGACAATGCGGCGAAAATTGACGTTAATGGGCTATGGCAGCAGACGACCAACGTGAGTGCCTTTGCTTACAGCTCGACATCACCTGAAGCGCCTTTCTTGGCTTGTGACCATGTGAGCTGGACCGTAGACGACTGAAAACAGTGGCATGACGCATGAGTCTCGGTTTCAACTGGTAAGAGTTTATGGTAGGGTCCGAGTGTGGTGTACATCTCACGAAGGCATGGAACCACGTTTTGAACAAATCACTCTGCAAAATGGTGGTGGCTGCATTACGATGTGAGCTGAACTTATATGGAATAGACCGAATCCTCTGTCCAACTGAACTGATCATTGACTGCATGGTTATGTCCGACTGTCTGGAGACCATATGCATTCATGAACTACATTTTCCTAAATAACGATGTGACTCGGCCATAATTACTCACGACTGGTTTGAAGAACATTCTGGAAAATTCGATCGAATGATTTGCTCACACAGATCGCCCGACATAGATCCCATGGAACATTTATGTGGCATAATCGAGAGCGCAGTTCCTACTCATCACCCTGCACCGGCAACACTTTAACAATTGTGGACCAATATAGTGGCAGCATGGTTCAATATTTCTGCCGAGGTCTTCCAAAGACTTGTTAAGTCCCTGCCACCTCGAGTTGCTCCACTACATAGGGCAAAAGGAGGTCAAACACGTAATTGGAAGGTATCCTATGATTTATGTCACCTCTACTACTACTTTTAGCCTCATTCCTGGGGCACGTTCTGTCTGTTTCACATTGTTGTCGAAGTGCTGAATCAGTTGTTCTTGGCTTCCCTCTTGCATAGAGTGATAAAATGTGCTCATAGCTTGTTTGTACTCCCGCCCACCCTTGTTGACATTCAGTGGCGACACCGTTTCGTTGCCCGCACACGCCCCACTTAGCCGCTTCGTTGGTTCTCAACAATTTTATTGCTGCACTTACTGTATATTCTTCTGTGCCACAGTTTTTATTGAGGCTCGCACTTTCGGTATTATAAAACTGTGGTATTATCTACTATCTCGAACATATGTTTTGTCCTTTACCAGTCAGCATTGACTTAAAATTTTAGCTGTTGCTACGTTTAGTATTTCATATTTCTATATGAGTGTTCACTGAGATTGTCTTCACAGAAGGTTTGTTTTCTGCGGTGTTCGTCGTGAATGAACTAATCTGATTTAGCCGACTTTTTTCTGGGCATCATAAGTGATGGTTCTCCATACTGTCCCCTTGTAGTCCAAAATTCCACTTATTATTTTTTCATCTCTTTCAGCGATCTTCCCTCATGATATTGAAGAGAGATTCTGTTGGTTTCTTGTTTTCGTATTATATTACTCGTAGCCTGAAACCAACGTTGTGTGACGTGTGACGTGTTCCCCATGTGTTTTCGAATCTGAGTCTTACAGTTCAAGATTTTTTGTATTATAGAGCGCACAACTTACGAATTCCTGTATGCATACTTACGATTCTCACTGAAACAATTTTATTGGAAATAATGTTTTGTACTTCGCAATCTGGTTGTGTCCTTTCTTTGTCTATCCATATGATCCCACTTTAATTACATCTTACTAATTGTATTGAGTGCAACGAATCCATACATGCATGGTTATTGATACCTTGTTCAGATTTCATTGAAATAATCAGGTTTCGCTACGTGTCACGAGCTTAGTATTTCGCCTCGTCAAGTAGCCTTCTCCTTTGGCATCTTCGCCGGCCGCGGTGGTCTCGCGGTTCTAGGCGCGCAGTCCGGAACCATGCCTCGGGCATGGATGTGTGTGATGTCCTTAGGTTAGTTAGGTTTAAGTAGTTCTAAGTTCTAGGGGACTGATGACCACAGCTGTTAAGTCCTATAGTGCTCAGAGCCATTTGAACCATTTGTCGGCATCTTCTTTCCTCGTTCCCTATACCTGAAGATCCTTGGAAACCTGGTCTCTCCATCTCATTTTCGGCCTGTCTAGAGTCTTCGTCCATCCGGTTTATTCTCTGAGACTTCTTTTAGTGAAGATCGCTTCTTTCTTCAATAGACGTGGCCGGCCCATCATAGCCTACTTGTCTTGGCTTCCGCAACTACATCTGCTTCATTGAATAGCTCCCTAAGCTCCCTGTTCTTTCTTTTTCGCCATTCTGCTCCCTCATAGACTAGTCCAAATCTCTTTCACGGGCTTTTCTTTTAAAAACTTTTATCTTTCTCTCCGTGTATTTATCAATTCTCCTTATTTCTGCCTCATACAGTAATAGTGGTCTGATTATGGTTTTATACACTCCTGGAAATGGAAAAAAGAACACATTGACACCGGTGTGTCAGACCCACCATACTTGTTCCGGACACTGCGAGAGGGCTGTACAAGCAATGATCACACGCACGGCACAGCGGACACACCAGGAACCGCGGTGTTGGCCGTCGAATGGCGCTAGCTGCGCAGCATTTGTGCACCGCCGCCGTCAGTGTCAGCCAGTTTGCCGTGGCATACGGAGCTCCATCGCAGTCTTTAACACTGGTAGCATGCCGCGACAGCGTGGATGTGAACCGTATGTGCAGTTGACGGACTTTGAGCGAGGGCGTATAGTGGGCATGCGGGAGGCCGAGTGGATGTACCGCCGAATTGCTCAACACGTGGGGCGTGAGGTCTCCACAGTACATCGATGTTGTCGCCAGTGGTCGGCGGAAGGTGCACGTGCCCTTCGACCTGGGACCGGACCGCAGCGACGCACGGATGCACGCCAAGACCGTAGGATCCTACGCAGTGCCGTAGGGGACCGCACCGCCACTTCCCAGCAAATTAGGGACACTGTTGCTCCTGGGGTATCGGCGAGGACCATTCGCAACCGTCTCCATGAAGCTGGGCTACGGTCCCGCACACCGTTAGGCCGTCTTCTGCTCACGCCCCAACATCGTGCAGCCCGCCTCCAGTGGTGTCGCGACAGGCGTGAATGGAGGGACGAATGGAGACGTGTCGTCTCCAGCGATGAGAGTCGCTTCTGCCTTGGTGCCAATGATGGTCGTATGCGTGTTTGGCGCCGTGCAGGTGAGCGCCACAATCAGGACTGCATACGACCGAGGCACACAGGGCCAACACCCGGCATCATGGTGTGGGGAGCGATCTCCTACACTGGCCGTACACCACTGGTGATTGTCGAGGGGACACTGAATAGTGCACGGTACATCCAAACCGTCATCGAACCCATCGTTCTACCATTCCTAGACCGGCAAGGGAACTTGCTGTTCCAACAGGACAATGCACGTCCGCATGTATCCCGTGCCACCCAACGTGCTCTAGAAGGTGTAAGTCAACTACCCTGGCCAGCAAGATCTCCGGATCTGTCCCCCATTGAGCATGTTTGGGACTGGATGAAGCGTCGTCTCACGTGGTCTGCACGTCCAGCACGAACGCTGGTCCAACTGAGGCGCCAGGTGGAAATGGCATGGCAAGCCGTTCCACAGGACTACATCCAGCATCTCTACGATCGTCTCCATGGGAGAATAGCAGCCTGCATTGCTGCGAAAGGTAGATATACACTGTACTAGTGCCGACATTGTGCATGCTCTGTTGCCTGTGTCTATGTGCCTGTGGTTCTGTCAGTGTGATCATGTGATGTATCTGACCCCAGGAATGTGTCAATAAAGTTTCCCCTTCCTGGGACAATGAATTCACGGTGTTCTTATTTCAATTTCCAGGAGTGTATATTCTTACTTTGGTTCCTCTTGAAAAAATTTTGGATGACAGTAGTTTTTTGAGTGTGTACGATGCTCTGGATTCAGCCTCGATCCTCGCCTCTATTTCTTGCTTCTCATCATTTTTGTTGTTTACTACTACTCCCATCTATTTAAACCCATCTACTTATTCAAACACGTGGTTATCGATCTGCAGAATTCCCGTCTTTTTGTTCTGTAATTTTTCTTTACCTCATGAATTTTGTTTTCTTATCATTTACTTCTGATCCAGCTTCCTTTGCTTTTTGAAAGAGTCTTTTTGCCAGTATTTTAAGGTCATCCAGATTTTCAGCGATTAGTGCTCCGTCATCTGCAAAGGCCAGTACATTTTTTTTGTCCTATGTTACTTCCCTCTTTTGCTTCACTTGCTGCGTCCAGCGCTTCCTGTATTAGAATGTTGAAGAGAGGGGTGTCAAACGCCTCCATCCACTTTCACTACCCCTTTCGAGCCTTTCAGTATCACATTCACAAGATTTATAATCTTCTTCGTTATTCCGTATCTCTGCATTTTCTCCCACTACTTATACCTCGGTATACTGTCGTAGTCTTTCTTAAAATCAACAAATAATTTTGCCATTGTTTTGCTTTACCCCCAATATTTGGATATGGCTCCTTTCAGTATGAATGTCGGGTAACTAGTTGAACGAATCTTCATAAATCCCGCTTGTTTATAGTTTATTACTTCTTTTGATTACGGTTCTAATTTTTTCTCGACGATCTTGGAGAGCACTTTACAGGCAGTGCTAATTAATGAGATGCCTCTGTAGTTTCTGCATTGTTATTTGTCAACCTTTTTATGAATTGGTATTATTATCGCTTCTGTCCACCCGTCTGCCATTCTTTCTTCATTCCAGACGTTAGTAACAAGTTTGTGTATTTATTTTGCAATTTTTATTCCTCCCTTCTTAAACAATTCAGGTATTATGCCATTTCTCCCTGAAATTTTGTTGTTTTTTATATTTTGATTGAGTCTGTTGTTGTTCCATTTCTGCACTTCTGTCTCCAACATTTAGAAGCTCATCAAATATCCCCTCCAAATTTCCATACTATTTGATCCTTCCAGAACTGTATTGCCACTTTGACCTTTAATGCCATACATCCGTGATTTATATCTTTTTCTGAAAACTCCGACGAATCTGTAGCAAACAGACAACTTTTCTGCTTCACAATCACTAATGATACTGGCTTCTAATAGTAACGGACCTTTTTTAGTGTCCAATTGGTAATTTTTGCTTTGGTCCCCTACGTTCGAAGTATCGATATAAAATGCTGCAAGTTTTGTTGTTGTTAGGGCTTGGATTCAGTACTTACTCCAAAAAAAAAAAAAAAAGGTTCATATGGTTCTGAGCACTGTAGAACTTAACGTCTGAGGTCATCAGTACCCTAGACTTAGAACTACTTAAACCTAACTAACTTAAGGACATCACACACATCCATGCCCGAGGCAGGATTCGAACTTGCGACAGTAGCAGCAGCGCGGCTCCAGACTGAAGCGCCTAGAACCGCTCGGAGACAGAGGCCGGCTTACTCCACAAGAATCTCCTAGCGTCAGACATAAACGCTTTTTTATAAATCCCTAACCTATTTTCCTTACTTTTGTGTATGGTCGTTTCACATGCCGTCATATATGAACTACATCTCTAATAACTTCATCAAACTCAATAACATTTTCCTGTTTCCCAACTGAGTTTTATTTCCCCCACAGTAACATAGTTCACAGGCTTTTTAGGGTACCTGTGTTTCCAGATACGACACAGGACACTGGGAAGAGAGAATCTCGATTTCCCAATTCCTCATTTAGTTTAGCTATGATTACTCTAATTCACGTAAGGCAAATTCCAGGAAGTTTCCACAAACAACACCACGACAAAGATCCAACCTTATCCATGTCCATTCCGAGATTCAGTTTTATCTCTAACGACTTCGACGTTGACGTGATGTTAAACAAAGTTCATTGTTTGGTGTGGCCATAGTGTTCTGAAAAGATGTGGAATGCATTACAATCTACAATATGGCCAACTTGAGTACTTTGTAAGTACATTCCCTTGGGATAGTGAACATCTTAGTCCGTTAATAAAGTCTAGTTCTGAGTCGTTGGCTTGTGTCAGGTAGTCCTCTCACATTCTTTACTCCTATTTCAATAATGTTTTGCATACGTCTTGCCCATCACCTTCATTCTCTCTTTCGATTCAGATGACCAATTTTTCTTTTTCGCGCTGAACTAAGCGAGCAATCAGGGGCGGCAATGCACTTTATTTCAACACAGTTCTGGGACTGGGGAAACCTGTCATTACTTGAGTTTACAAGACTATATGTATCTTTTACCTTCAGTTTGCAGCAGTCTCCAGATTTCGACAAAGAATCAGCCTTTCACAGGGACAAGGCACGCTAACGGCAGTTCAGAAATAGAGTTAACCGCACCGGCAGAAGTAAACAAAAGTCATTCCTGCCATCCCAGTCCGACGTTCGGGCATTTCGAAAGCGTTCCGCTGGACAGGTGAGCTCAGTGTCCAGTTCAGATAATACCGAAGGAAAGCACAGGAATATGGAAAGGTAGAAACTTCCTAGGATCCTAACCTGTCCCAAGGGGTCTGAGTGAGCAGTTGCGGGAACTACCGTTTCATCCTGTCGTTGGACCGTGCGCTGAGCAGCGCCACTGTGGTGTGAAGTGAGAGATCTTCCTGTGGGACTCAATGGAGACTCTTCCCTGTGCGCTATTCCAGGATCGCCGCGACTTTGATGACCAGATTTGGATTTCAGCCTTATGACAAGTGGCCAGACTTTCGTTTAACAGTTCACTAGCTTACTCGCGATGGTGTCTGAGAGGACAACTGAGCCCCATGGCCACAGCCACAGCAGCCTGCCCTACGCCAGGTAGCACTATTGCTGGCAGCAGCACCACGTGTGGCGACGTCACGACGTCACGCAGATTCATTGCAGACACAGTTATCCCGCAATGCAATGCGATCAAACGGCGACAAGAATTTCATCTGTTTGAGTACAGAGGGTTTAATTTGAATGAGTAGCTTCCAATAATCGATTACTGTAACATGCGCTTCATGCAACTGTTTGCATACTTCTTTTCCTGTCTTGTTGATTTGGCGCAAACTACATACGTTGGAACTTAAATGCTGGCAACACTGCTGTGGAGGCACTATACAATGGAATCTACTATTGTCGCTGATAGCACACGTTGTTGAAATACCTACCTTACCTCCGAGCAAATGGACTCGCCCGTCCCACGTCACCGGCGTGCGCACAATCGAGGGGAATACAATCACTTTTGAGAGAGCGGTCTAACGTAACGGTGTCACTATGTTTTCGAAGCAGGAACAACGGATTTGGATCAAGCTTGAATGTGCCAGAGGTCGTACGGCACGACAGTGTCATCAAGGACTACAAGAGGCGTGCGGGGAATCGCCATTGCCGTACAGAACAGTGGCACGTTGGGTAAAAGCCTTCAACGAAGGTCTGCAAACTGCGGGCAGGTCGTCCTAGCGTATCTGTAGAAGTGCATACTGTTGCCGCGTTAGTGGAGTGGTCGACGCCATACTATTCCTGAGCTCGCCCACGAAACCGGATTAGGGCATACTACTGTGATTCAAATCCTGAAGGAACGCCTGGACACGCGAAAAATTGCATCACGATGGGTTCTGCATGACTTGACGGAAGTCCGCAGCTCGTGGTCGTGCGGTAGCGTTCTCGATTCCCGCGCCCGGCTTCCCGGGTTCGATTCCCGGCGGGGTCAGGGATTTTCTCTGCCTCGTGATGACTGGGTGTTGTGTAATGTCCTTAGGTTAGTTAGGTTTAGGTAGTTCTAAGTTCTGATGACCATAGATGTAAAGTCCCATAGTGCTCAGAGCCAACTTGACGGAAATGCAGAAATGGATGCGTTACGAAGCTACCCAGACGCACTTGGAGCGCTATGAGCGCGAAGGAGAGGCTTTCTTACGCCGTATCCTAACACTGGATGAGACATGGGCCACATCGTACGAGCCAAAACTGAAACGCCAATCCAACGAATGGGGTCATTATGGGGCGCCGCGATAGTCGAAGTTTGTCACAGCCCTAGTATAGTGAAAGTTATGGTGATTCTCGTGTACGACTGTGATGGTGTTATCCTAACGCATTACGTTGCTCCACGGCAGACCGTCAATTCACAATATTACTGTTCGTTTTTGGAGCATCACCTGCGACCAGCTTTACGAAAGAAACGGCGACACTCTCTGCGCAACCCACCCATCATTCTGCACGACAATGCGAGGGCCCATACAGCGCAAGCTGTGGCTGCTCTGTTCGGTCGATGGGACTGGGAAGTACTGTACCATCCAGCATACTCCCCGGACTTAAGTCCTTGTTACTTCGACTTGTTTCCGAAGATGAAGGAACCACTTCGTGGTATTCAGTACAGAACTGTTCCAGAGATTCGACAGGCAGTAGACCGCTCCATTCGCACCATCAACAGAACAAGCTCTGTTACGGTATACAACGCTTTCCACATCGCTGGCAATGGGTTCTACACAACGCAGATGACTTCTTTGAAGGACAGTAACAGGTGCAAACATGTAACTTTTTTGTATCGGTTGTGAATAAATAGTTGCCACTATTTAAGTTCCAACGCTCGTATAAGTAAGCACCACTCGTGTATCGCCCTTGAAATTATGAATGATTTTTTTGAGATCATGCTAAAATGGTTATTTCCTTCTTCTTCCGTTCATAGATATGTTATGCACTCAGGTCATGGTCTTGTCTGTTTTAATTTGTTAAATCGAACCATAATTGAACTAATTTTCTAGCTCTGAAAGTAACAGAACATTAATTCAGCCAGTACTGTGCAGCAATACGCTGGTGGCGGTACTAGTTCGTATTAATGAATAATTTTCTCCTTGGTTTCTGTTATAAAGTCGATGTCTGAAAAATATATTTTCCATATGTCATTCATTAACTAATAAATGAATGTTATTAGCAAATCAAAACCTTCGATTCAAGTATTTATTCCACCGTAATAATTAAATCGCCAGTGTCCTCCGACCGTAAACACTTAGGTGAGGCTAAAGCAGGATTTAAATTAATGTTTCGTGCTATTGTAAATCAATCCTCATATGGATGTGTTACCGCTTTCTGATCAGCGGCGGTAGTATTGGCGACTTCATTTATTTGCGAATCTATTAAGGATCATAACAAGTTGCCGGTTGTATTTTCGAATATGCCCGACTTGTGGCAAAGTCTTCCAGTTCAGAAAGTACAGCAGTTACGTTCCTCCCAGAGTGTGCTTATGAATTATCTCTAGTTTTAGCAACCGTATTTAACTGGTCACTCGACGAAAGATCTGAGATCTGTATCCAAACACTGGAACGTTGCAATACACGAGAAAGGAAATGGAGGTAATCCGCTATATCATTGATCCATACCATTGAATCGATTTGTAGTACGGTTTTTCAACATATACACTATATAATCAAAAGTACCCTGGCACCCATATGTAGTGCGGAATTGACCACAACATATAATGAGAGGTGGTCCTGACAGGGTGAAAGGAGGCACGCAATACTTTGTTGTCAGTACAGAAGAAGTAACATAAGAATTGGATCTTACAGGAGAGATCAGTAACTTCTAACTTTAACTAGACATTGGAAGTCACCTGTGTAAAGTATCCATCAAGGACAATTCAGCCCTTCTAAACCTGCTGAAGTCGACTGTTAGTGATGTGACGGTGGTGTGGAAGCACGAAGGAACAACCACAAATAAACCAGGACCATGTACACCTCGTGTAACGAATATATGAAGATGGTATATTTTCTTTAGGGACATGTCCGAAAGAACAGATACCATCGATGACCATGCAGCTCTCTTAGAATGAAATGATAATTAAATCAAGACCTTAAGCTGTCGACAGGCGTTGATATACATCAACGGGGACAGTTGAAAATGTGTACCCCGACCGGGGCTCGAACCACGGATCTCCTGCTTACATGGTAGACGCTCAGATGGATAGAGGAGAATACCAAATAACAGCCAGATTCACATGCGAGGCAAATCCATTGTAATGCAGCTTCCAATTGCCTCTCTTAGCACCGACGAAGTGTACCGTGATACGGCTAGCCATATACTGCGTACCGTTCACAATAAGGGGGTTGGGTTGTTTGGGGAAGGAGACCAGACAGCGAGGTCATCGGTCTCATCGGATTAGGGAAGGACGGGGGAGGAAGTCGGCCGTGCCCTTTCAAGGGAACCATTCCGGCATTTGCCTGAAAGGATTTAGGGAAATCACGGAAAACCTAAATCAGGATGGCCGGACGCGGGATTGAACCGTCTTCCTCCCGAATGTGAGTCCAGTGTCTAACCACTGCGCCACCTCGCTCGGTTTCACAATAAGGAGGCGCTCAGTTAGACCGCTAAAACCACCTTTTACATCGTGCCATGCCCACTTCCGTTGCGGAGGGACTTCCCTACATCTTTTATATATTACAAGTACAAGTGCCCTAAGCATGAACCAGCTTTCAATAAACATCTTCTTTTTATGCACATACCCACACTGTAGTAATTTATCTTTTAACAAATCATTTTCCTTTTTTCATATATACATTACAAAACTCTAATTATCCTGCCACAAATTAAGGACTTTAAATAACAAAGAATACACACTACATAATTGCAGGTACACAGTTACATAATATAAACCTACTTCTAATCGATATAAGTGTTACACCAGGAAATTTGCTTTATGCTTAATTAGTAGGACAGGATGTTAGAGCGGGTCTTACACATCACTTACACGCAGCCTCTTTGTAGTTATTGTACCAGCCTCCCCTGTCTCGTCGGTCAGCACAGCCCACATACCTCCAAGATTGTCCCACACGTCAAAACGCCTTGTCGAACTCAGCTATGCCCTTGAAATCACACATGCACCACAAGCGAAAGATTTTCACAAGCTGCTTCTGCTGCACATGCCCCACAATACATTGGAGATCCTCTTCCCAGGTATCCTTTGAATTCATGTGCCCTTCCTTACAAGTGGTGCACAAGGCCTATGGAACCACATCACCAATAGTAAATACTCAACAACCAGTGATATCACCATATTTTACTGTCCAAATCACCGTTATGTACACGCCACTGTAGTGATGATACTGATCAGCATTGTCTTACGTGATTGACAGTGCACAGTGTCTGGCAACTAGTGCAATGGCTACTGACATGTTTCTTCTGTTCCCTGCTAATAATGGCCACCGTACACCCATTTTCCAAGTCACCAAGGACAAGGCTATCACATAGTTCAAGGTCCTGACCATTGCCTTCACCTTCAGTGATGGGTTGCAATCCAAGGTCGATTTTCGGTACTGTTTTCTGATGCTCACTCCACACTCGAATGTCTGCGGTAATTTACCAGTTATTTACATGGAACCCCCCACCCCCTCAATTTACATGTACCTTTCATTCAATGAACTTGACACATCATGACGAACGTTCTTGGAATGATATGATGTATCAGCACATACTGAACCAATGAGCAAAAGGCGTGCTCGACGAAGTGTGCACTACGCCTTCCCCCTTACCATTGTTTGCCATCTCCCTTATTCCTCCTATTCTGTTTCTGTTGCTTGTAATAACCACAGAATTTGTGTGTCTTCAGACATTACAGAAGCCTATCCCCACTGAGAACAGCAAAAAAAAAAAGTAAATAGAAAATAAGAAAAGTAATGGTTCCCATTTCAGACCGGTTCTGTACATTCCGTAGCTTGACGGAGGGATTGACACAAATGATGGGGATGTCATGGCCAGGCCTCAGGTTGCAAAGCCTGCAGACATTGCCCCCTGCCCTCTGACAATTTTTGTGCCTTTCCTTGGTAAAAAAAAGAAAAAAGCCGAAAAGGGTAGCAGAAAGAAGGCAACTGTGGCACGCTGCTAACGTCTATACCACGACTAACACTGAGAAACCAAATTAGCTGAGTCAGTGCTGAACAGCACAAGTGAAAAAAATAAAAATTAACAGAAAGGTGAAAAAAGTAGAGCAGAAAAGAGACAAAAAGAGAAAAATAGAAATGGGGAAAAGGCGATTAAGGCATCCATTGTAGAGAATCAGGGCATACAGATTCGTGGCCAGGTACTGCACGAATTTTCAACTCCACTGTCCCATTACTGCAATGATATGAGCGGCTGTAAGTCATTATTTCCTTGCTATCTCCTTTCAGTGCCGTTCAGTTTCTTTTCCTTTCATCCCAGCTATTCCTCTCTACAAAATACGGTGCTACCACTTTAGTCAGCCACGTCACATGATCCAGTGGTCTGTAGCCGAGCGGTTCTAGGTGCTTCAGTCTGAAACCGCGCGACCGCTACGGTCTCAGGTTCGAATCCTGACTCGGGCATGGATGTGTGTGACGTCCTTAGGTTAGTTAGGTTTAAGTAGTTTTACGTTCTAGGGGACTGATGACCTCAGATGTCAAGTCCCATAGTGCTCAGAGCCTTTTGAACCATCTAACATTGTATTCACATTTCTATGGAATATGGGTCCCGTCTCTGCAGCTAATATGCTGGTATATTTCAAGTTTTGATATTAATGTTGTTTCTGTCTCTGCATAACTGTGCATGTCGATTAATAACTTCCAAAGAACGTGTAGAGACAGAAAAGAATGACAGCCAGATTCCTTATGTGCTGGAGAGAAGAATTCTGTATTGTAATCTTTCTTACGATCATTGTGTGAGCAGTTACTGTTTTCATAAAAATAGCGACAACCGTTAGAGACTGATAAAATTTTGAAAAAGGATACCTTCATCTGAAAAGAGGCGCCTTGATATGTAAAAAGATCACCCTGGCGTCGTTTGGGGTCAAGACAGGATGAAAAAACCTTTGAGGATCTAAAGCATTGTCTGTTTTCCATATCCTAGTAGGCAGAACTGGGCCTCTGCCCTTCTCAGCACTTGGAAAGACATCTACTTTTTGAGGTCGTAAGCAGACTGAGGAGCAGCCACTCCGAAATTTGACGTTCCTGATTTGAAGAACTATCAGACTCACTAGCGCACTTCACCAGGGCTTATTGATAACCTGAAAGTAATCCTGTAGCAAACATCTGAAACTTTTTGGAACACTGGGTGAAACTTGGCAGTTCAGACCCCAAAAATTTGGTAGCTCTTTGGGACCATATCATGTGGGAATGGCTACAGCTAAATATGACGCACTTCAAGAAAATTATAGACTCCCTTAGTCGCCAGATAGGGTCCTTTAATAAGGCAGCAGGCAATGTTAGTATTCGCGTGATGTCTCCTGGGGGTGAGTAATTTTTTGTAGGGCGTGCTTGTCTAATATCATGCTAAAGTTGAGAAACACTTCGCATCTAGTTAAAGTTTTGGAAACTTCAGTCAGAGCTTACCAGGTGCAAATACTATGCTGCTGCTGAGAAAGTTCGTGCTTGATGTTGCTGGTTCTATTTCGCGGAAATGTGAGAAACTCAGGTTTCCATATCATTTCCCCAGAAACGAGCGAGGAGTGACACTTCCTAATTATCCGTTCATGAACACTTCTATATGGTTGGGCGAAATCTCATGTACAGCATGCATCAGTGGCAGCATCTTTGTAGTCATTGATGTGCCTACTGGCGAACATAAACTGAGAAATGAAATAAAATATTTCAGCTGAACTGACAGATACTTGTTCCTGTGCTCTTTTCTTATGAATACGTCAGGGGCCAGTGTATATGACGGAGCTATGTCCTGTAGCCTTCAGTCTGAAATATTTCATAGGTTTATAAGCAGTGAGTGCCTAAGTAAGAAATGATGGCCAAGAACACTAGAGTTTAGTCGGCTATTTGAAGAAAGTAAATGTAAAGGCTCCCAGGAAATGTTGAAGGCACTGCAGCGTGGCCTCACATACACAGAGCGGGCTGGAATGTCTGGAAGGATCAATAAGGAGAATTTGGCGACCTGTAGTGTGAACAGTCAATCCGATGGAGCCTAGGCTGGTAAGCTCCGAACGCCTCATGGAGGACTTATTCCCAGGCGAGAGGTGTGGAGGCATACACTAATGGGTCGACTAGGAATGCTCGAAGTAGTACCTGGGTCTCTTCAGAGAGAAGTATGATGCGTTGATAAAGGAATGTTACACCCACGCAGCGGCACTGCTGTCATGTAGTTCTCAGGATAGTGTAACCTTCGGGGGAAGAGACCCGTTCTAGGGTTTAGTATTTGGCATGCGCTGATGGCAGAAATTTTCACTCCGACGAAGTTCACTTCCAGGGAAGCAGTGACACTTTTGTCACGACTCAGCAGGATCCCATAGTCACAGAAGTGGTGGAACACATCTCATTAAAAATGTTAATCTTTTCTCCCTGAGATGATTCCACTAATACATCATCAATGGAGACGAAACGCAAATCTGTTCCCAATAAACGTTTGGAAATTCTATGCAGTATTGTCCATCCTCTATGACAAGTAAAAGAACTAAGAAGTCCATATTATTTTGTAATATCCATTTTCATCATAAGCTCTCGGACCACCAGTATGCTGTCATAAGGATTGAAGAGACTTTCATGTTGAAGGGGCTAAAGACAACGCCTCAGGCCAGATGCAGTAGCCCTTGATCCCGTCGAATCCCATGCTGTTCAGGTTATTTTGGCCTTCTCACCAATACACCTGCGAGTTCTGAAGTAAACTCTAGTGATGGCGTACGCCATGATTGACTGAGAGATCCCTAAATGGAGGTTAAGCCAACTTATTGGAAAAAGTGTTTTCTGTGTGCAGGCATTCAAAAACATTAAATGAAATAATGTGGTGTGGCCCTCAACTACGCTCACTCTGAATCAGATTTCTTTTTTTTTTTTTTTTTCGCTTTACATGCTCACACGGATTTTAGCACGAAGTATTGATCAACTCACATCAGTCTTTTTACCAAGTGCCTCGCAGAAATCGTGTCTGCCTAGGAATTCCGAGTTCCACCGTATATCGTGACAATTCTGTCTACAATGAAAACCAAAAGTGGAAACCCCTCAACAAACCACTTCACAAAACCAATCAAGATCCTCGCTAAAGATTCTCCCCAGTGGAAAACGATACTGTAGGAACAGTCACAAGGCAAACGGCTGAATCCCAGTAAGCTCAAATTCCCACAAGATCTATTTAATTGACTTTAATCAATCCTTCGCACCTCCACGCATGTACAGTGCCACAATAAAGTAACAAATTACTAATGAATCCCCAAATAACCATATAAATTATCCCTCCAAATTACTAACACTAATTACAGATTACAACAGCTTTCCACTTCTGCCCTTTCTCTATATACCCTAAGCAATTTTAAACTGCTCTCATTTCCACATACGCAGTAGCAACGATCAAAACGTTCTACCGTACCAACGGCAATCAGTCTCACTAGAATCACATCTTCATATACCAATTCGTACGAATTCATTATACAAACTATCCCCATTCACACTATTTACTTCAGCCCTCTCTAAGTTTTCTGTTTCCACACCTTTCGCCGATTCACTTCCCACAGCATGCACAACTTTACTGTTCCCCCCCCCCCCCCCCCAAAAAAAAATATCGACACTTACAGCTTCAACAAAATTACTCATTAATTCACTGTTAAACACTTTATCTTCCTGAAATAATACATCGATGCCTAAGCCATCATTACCAAAAATATTCATCTCAGCAACCTTATCTACTGATACACTATTTAAATCACTACATAAGTTCACCTCAGAAACCCTACTTTCCTCCGTCGACAAATTAGCTTTACATGAATCGTATACAACTTTATCCTCCGCCGCTACATTACACAAATTGCTGCTACCTTGTCGTACAATTTTGGGACTTCCAGACTTGCAACATTACGCTGTGATCGGACAAAAAATAGCAAACACTGCCATTTCTACACACTTTTCATCCAGATTAGCCTCCGTTCCTACTTCACATACACTCTCAGATTCACACTCTGACAAACGTTTTAGATCCACACATTCATCAATAAGTTTCGTTTCGCCCTCATTTGTGACTAGAAACGCGTAAATTCTTCCTGCGAAGTATCAATACCAGTAGCTTTTACGTCATTACACAAATTACCATTACCCTGTTGCTTTGAACAGAAATCATCTACCTCCTCCGATACATTTTTAACTTCAACTGCTGGCGAGACCAACGCTAAGCCTCCCTTAGTAACATCGACGCTTCCAGCCGAAACACAATCATCCTCACTTGCAGCTGGCGAGACCAAAACTACGCCTTTCGCCGACTCACAAATACTTGCTGCTACAATATCCTCCTTACTGCCATTGCTACTATTTGCTAATACCTATTCAGAACTCTCCACACAATTTACTTTCACAAAATTCATCTCCTTTTTAACTTCTTTTTGAACCACTGAATCTTTCCATTCATCACCATTCACACACTCATTCATAACATATTCATAACTTACATCATTCCCTGCAAATTTGTTTCCATTACCTTTAATTAAATCTCTTACAAATCTATGCTTCCTTTGTTTGCGCCTGCTTTTATTGAAAATGGCTCAAATGGCTCTGAGCACTATGTGACTTAACATCTGTGGTCATCAGTCCCCTAGAACTTAGAACTACTTAAACCTAACTAACCTAAGGACATCACACACATCCATGCCCTAGGCAGGATTCGAACCTGCGACCGTAGCAGTCGCGTGGCTCCGGACTGCGCGCCTAGAACCGCTAGACCACCGCGGCCGGCTTTTATTGAAAGAGCCACCTATATAGCCATCCTCTTTAACATACTCCATATTACATATTTGTTGTCTGTCTCCAAACCTATCATTTCTAGCATCACCATTAACTACAGTCCTTTTCATCGCCTGTTTAGATCGCCATCCCTGGACCTGAGATGTGGCGAACATCAGTTTCCCGAAGGGCTGCTATTCGATTGCACTTGGCGCTAATTTCCCCTCTTAAATCTGCGTTCTTTACTTGGATCCCGTTCACGGAAGTTATCGCTCCTGTTCGTTCTCTGATCATTCTGGTCATTTCAGCTACTACCTCCCTGAGAATTCCTTTGGTTTCTCTCACGATCATTATTTTGGGGGTGATTATTTGGATTCGCATTTTGATAACTACCACCCGGTTTCCTCTGATGTTTGAACTTCAAAGCCCTCTCTAATTTTTCTGCAAATTCCAGAAAGTCGTCCACGGAATCACATGGACTATGGAGAAGATCCCACTGCAAATCTTTGGGTAATCGCCTTTTTAATGTGGTTTCCGTTAAAACCCCCAAGGGACTTTTCACATGCATAATCTTGCCAAGTTCGGGCTTGCAAAAATCTCTCATCGTCCCATTACCGTACCTGTAACTTGGCCCATTTAAGAATTCATTTTGGATCCATGTCTGTTTGGCGTTGGTCCTAAATTGATTCAAAAATCACTTTCGAACTCTTCCTACGATTCGCACGAACTACATTTCATATTTGCCGAAGACTGTGGGTCTCCCTCCAAATGCTGCTTAACGTATTTTATTTTCGCTTTGTCCGACATGCCCTGAACAAAAGCGTCCCTACATGCAGCCAAGAAATTTATTGGGTGTCTTCCGTCATCTGTGTAACATTTCACAGATTCGGTATTTGCCCAAGGAACATTTATAACCGGCGTGGCCTGTTGGGAGGCTAACGAATTTAAATCACTTTCTATCTGTTGCATTTGGTTTTTAATTTCATTTTCCCTAGTAATACTGGTCTCTATTTTATCTTTAATTTTGCCCATTTGTTTCTCCCCCTCACCTACACGATTGACAATGTCACAAACAGCTAAATTTACATCGCTTTTATGAGCATCTTGCGCTTTTATACAGTCGCTTACCTTGCCCCTAAGTTCTATCTGTATCTTATCCATTTTTCCCCAAAATCTTTTTCCGCTGATTCGATTTTATATTTTACTATTAAAACTTCGTCTGTAATTTTTCCCATATCCACTCGGACACATTTTAATTTTCATCAATTGCTTTTTCAAGGTTACCCATAATTTTTTCAGCTTCCTCTTTCACAAAGGAACCTATTCCAGTTCGCATTGTACCCATATCTGCTCGAATTGTACTGATATTATTTGCCATTCCCTGGCTCATTTGCATTAGCTGAGACATCCTGTTGTTGTTGTTGTTGTGGTCTTCAGTCCTGAGACTGGTTTGATGCAGCTCTCCATGCTACTCTATCCTGTGCAAGCTTCTTCATCTCCCAGTACCTACTGCAACCTGCATCCTTCTGAATCTGCTTAATGTATTCATCTCTTGGTCTCCCCCTACGATTTTTACCCTCCACACTGCCCTCCAATACTAAATTGGTGATCCCTTGATGCCTCAGAACATGCCGTACCAACCGATCCCTTCTACTGGTCAAGTTGTGCCACAAGCTTCTCTTCTCCCCAATCCTATTCAATACTTCCTCATTAGTTATGTGATCTACCCATCTAATCTTCAGCATTCTTCTGTAGCACCACATTTCAAAAGCTTCTATTCTCTTCTTGTCCAAACTATTTACCGTCCATGTTTCACTTCCATACATGGCTACACTCCATACAAATACTTTCAGAAATGACTTCCTGACACTTAAATCTATACTCGAAGTTAACAAATTTCTCTTCTTCAGAAACGCTTTCCTTGCCATTGCCTGTCTACATTTTATATCCTCTCTACTTCGACCATCATCAGTTATTTTGCTCCCCAAATAGCAAAACTCCTTTACTATTTTAAGTGTCTCATTTCCTAATCTAATACCCTCAACATGACCCGACTTAATTCGACTACATTCCATTATACTCGTTTTGCTTTTGTTGATGTTCATCTTATACCCTCCTTTCAAGACACTGTTTATTCCGTTCAACTGCTCTTCCAAGTCCTTTGCTGTCTCTGACAGATTTACAATGTCATCGGCGAACCTCAAGGTTTTTATTTCTTCTCCATGGATTTTAATACCTACTCCGAATTTTTCTTTTGTTTCCTTTACTGCTTGCTCAATATACAGATTGAATAACACCGGGGAGAGGCTACAACCCTGTCTTACTCCCTTCCCAACCACTGCTTTCCTTTCATGTCCCTCGACTCTTATAACTGCCGTCTGGTTTCTGTACAAATTGTAAATAGCCTTTCGCTCCCTGTATTTTACCCCTGCCACCTTTAGAATTTGAAAGAGAGTATTCCAATCAACATTGACATCCTATCTCCCCGAAATTCATTCCCCTTTCCTGAATTCCTACCAGTTACACTTTCACACTCTGATTTCGGACTAACTGGCTCACTTCCGTTTTCAGAACTACACATACTAGGTGACTGTTTTATATTCGCGAGATCTAGAAGTGGAGCGTGAACTTCAGAGACAAACACTTTCTCATTATTTGCGCAGGCAGGTATCTTATCTGAGATGGTTCCCTCTGCCATGGTGATGCCTTCGGTTGTAGTGGAAGTCGACACCGAAGACTACCTTGGAGTACTCGAAGACACTGCCGTGGTACTGCTGTTGCACTGCGTTCGCTAACGAAGAAGTCGCCTGAAGTAGTAGCTGCTGCCAGTTACCGCGTGTTCCAACCGTTTCCGATATCGCAGTCCGTTATAAGCGCTAGCCGCAACTGTTCTCTGCACTGAACTTATTTAGTCTCTGAGCCCCCACACAAATTGCCTTTAACGTGATAGATTAGGACCTCTATCGACAGTATGTGTAAATTGTGAAAATTACTCCGTAATTTCACTATTTCCAGAAACCTACTTGCGGAATGAAACCGATCTCACACTGAGTTTTGTGAGAGGTTCACTCAATAGAAATTTCTACTCGTTTTGCAAAGGTTTTTCCACTTCTCATAGTACGCTGTATAACAGAGAGCAAAGGAATTATCACTTTTCAGGACACAAATCCTGGACGAGCCCCCAATTGCAGGCTTTCAAAAACATTAAATGAAATGGTGTGGCGTGGCCCTCAACTACGCACCCTCTGACTCAGTGTTGAAATATTAAAAGTTTTGGCTGGTTTCGTTGTCTAGGGCCTGGGATACGTAGATGCCGCATTACAAGCCAAAAACTGCTGAGTCTTCAGTATACAATATGATTACACACATGAATCGATTGGTCATAGCTTCCTATCACTCAGCAATTGCGAATGTAACATAGAAATTCATAAATGAAAGAGTGCAATTAAATATAATCTGCAGGTACTTTCTTAACAACTTTAAATGATGAGTACGACAGTAGAAGTACATTTGAGATGCGGCATATGTCTGTAAAACACTTACTGGTGGCGATGGTCCAGCAATTAAATAAAATTCAAGTTGAATAACAGGGAAACAATAGATTCTTACTTCACGTAGTTAGTTGTGAACAACAACATAGCTCGCGAGATATTCACTTCCAAACGCGTACAACGTCTTCACTGCAGAAGCCATGGAAATCTCACAAGTACACAAGGCGGCAGAGTGAAATGTTTCTATCTCCCGTGACCACGGGCAAACTGCTCCACTCTAAGTCTTTCCCACTACCGTAAGTTGTGCCTTCAAGACCAGCACTTTCCGTGTCCTGTGCCATACTCTCCATTACACTGTCCACCACCACCCCCTGTCCTCTCTGAAAACGATGCTCCTCCCCAAAGTCCAAACGTCTCTCTTAGTAACGAGAGCTGTGATTGGCTAGAGCGCTGCCTCCATGTCTCCAAGTCAACGTACGCTCACAAATATTTTGAAACACATAGGAAATACTGGATTTACATTTAAATAACTTGAAATTAAATAAATATGCCTATACCTGGACCCAAATCTCATACTGTCCCAACTTATAAAAGGTTGCACATTAGCCTAAACAACGTAACAGATAGTTGGTGGCTTTCATGAGGCATCCCGGTAACAACGAAAGGAGGTAGGAGCTTACGTAGTGAGGGAACCAGAGAAAAGATCGGGGGATCTTTCGAAAAAAATAATAGCATGCTTGATTAGAGGTAAGTGAGGGAAACTGAAAAATATTTACAGGTTGCTTTATTGATCTGTTTCAAAAAGGACAGATTTATAGCTTAAATCAGATTCCTTGTACCATTGATATTCACTGAACGTGAAAAATTAATGTATTAATGTTAGTACATAAGCAGATATGTAGTCCAGGCTGTATCGTGCTGTACATGATCGGAAGACCATACAGATGCGAGATAACTAAATTGGTCACTGTGTGTTGTACCATGCGGCCGATGTGACTGCCAACCGTGACATTATAACCCCTGCAGGGCAAGTTCATACAATAGTGGTATTTCAAAGGGGAAAAGAGAGTCGTTCTCAGCTACATAGGAATGTGATCACTGCACAAAATTATCATTTTCTTCCCGTGGACATGGCGGAATAAAAAAAGCTTCATTCTTAGTGTTTGCCCCGGAGTCATGAAACGAGGGTGAAAATGTGGACGGTCCGACGCCGTCTGATGCGGCCTGGAGAGCTGGCGCGCAAGACGTTATTTCAGCATGCATTCTCCTAAAATTACGAATGCGTCACCTTGCAATGTTCACTCCAATGAGGTCGCTGGCGTGCTGAGTTACAAACTGTACTGCTTTCCGAGTTCCTCTTCCACATGAACTACAGCGAAGGCCGCATTTTTGTTAAACATTACCGTAGCAGACGCCAACTTACAGTGTCCAACACCGAGCGAGGTGGCGCAGTGGTTAGCACGCTGGACACGCATTCCGGAGAACGAGTGTTCAAACCAACAGGAAATCAAACCCAAACAACGGACTTTTAGATGCAACTGAATACATCGGGCAATCTGGACTCCTAAGGTTTTATTCAATGCCACAACCTGTGGTGGATGTTGATTTAGTACTTTGGAGCTTCATACTGAACTGAATACTCAAGGGACAAAGATAATGTACAACTCAATTGCTCTTCCAAGTTGTGTGTTGTCATGTGCATAATCTGTTAGATTACCTTCACTACCGTCACTTATGGAGCCTTTAGTGCAACCGTCAAGAAAGTTTCTGTACGCAGAATGCTGATTTCTGAGAAAAATGTAGGCAATGAAGATATTTCCAATGGTATTTGGATACAGGTATTGCCTACGCTAATGCTAAACGCGGGAAAGGAATAGACTGTGCCACAGCCTCTGAAACTAATTTAAAATTGCAGCAGTTCTATGTTAGTCCAGTATGCAAGGAATTATAACAGTAGTTTCCTTACATGGTGGTATAAACCACAGTACTTACTTGTGTGGCAGAATCAGAGTTCCTAGTTCTTTGACGGTGGCTAACACAAAGGTCGTCAGTGACAATACAGTTTAGTATTGCTGCAGTTTTCTGCGAAAAGAATATTCTTTGTGAGTACCAATAATTATGACAGTTTATGCCTCTGGAAAAACAAATTGTTATGAGTATAAAGTGGAACGCTGTTGATTATCCCAAACTCCATATTGTTCCAACTTATACAGACGTTCAAAAAATCAGTTTTCATTTTTACCTCAGGTAAAATAGCAACTTTATTCTGCTTCTAAGTTTGTCGAGCAAGTGCTTCTTACATTACGTAATAAACTGGTTATCTTGCTATTAAACCTCCCTTAAAGACGGATTGGGAGCCTGACAGGTATTTGCATATAGTGAAATGTGTTCCCCTCTTTCGAATATTAACGTCTTAAAAATCATCGAAAATACTAGTAATACGAGAACTGGCTCTGTATACATTACTGGTTATCTAGCACTTACAGGAATAAATAACAATAACGGAAATTCCTGGATGGAGCAATACGTAAAATAAGTGAAAGGCAGCCACTAATCTATAGCGGTTCGATAGGTGGAGCACAGTAACAGAGAACAGCATTCTAACAATTCAACAGAATTCCGCGTGGCCATTAAGAACTATCTTTCAATTTGATCAAGTTATTCTTAAATTAATGATTTCACTAAATACTTTAAAACCTGTTTAGTGTAACCATCCTTCATTTAAGCCATTTGTATAGATAGTTTGATATGTAGTATAGCATACAAATTCGTAGCGATGTATGGGTTTGGAGCCGTAAAAAGTTATTACTCCAGCTGAAATTAAGTCTTTATGAGCCCTTTCTGAGTTCACAGCAAACCATTCAGCGTCTTTAATAAATTCCTATTGGTTTTCCTTGCAGACCAGGGTGTTATTTTACACTGGCTGTCACTTAGGAAAAGTTCCTCGAATGTTAAAAAATTATCAGCCCATAACAGAGATCCAAACGGGAACGCTATGAGTGATCTGAATGATCGAATGCGCCATATTTTGTTAGGGTTGAATGCAGTTGCTAGCAAGATGAGGGCGGATGTCCCGTTCGCTGTCCGTTACGCCAGACGAAATCTGCGCCGGCCAGAGATGAGTCGCGGTTGTACTGCGCTAATCTGCGGGGTGTTTCGGAAACCGTGTTGTGTGAACCTAGATTTTTCATCATACTAAATGGCGCCCTTAGGAACAATGTACTCGCTTTACTGCTGACTCTAAATTTTCTTGAGTTGCTGGAGCGCCCCAGTCTGACAATGATAAATTATTTCAGAACAAAATGCGCAGTAGTGGCCTTGTTCCGAAAGCCTCCAATTGTCTTGGTGTAATGCTTGTTTTGGACTGTCTAGTGACGTCCATCATATCTATTGCAGTGTTGTCTGTTGAGAAATTCTCCAAATTATCTCTTATCGCACAACAGTAATCCAAATGCTTTACTTATTAATACTATCTGTATTTCTTCACGCGATATTTTAATAGGAAACCGGTATCGAATAAAGTAACGCAGGTTTATAGAAAATTATGACGTTGGTTATTCTGTTGCATAGGCTGTAGCTTCCTAGTCTTTGCTGGCACACTCATATTTTCATAACTTTTGTTTATCACCGTGGAATATTGCAAGACTTTTTTTCTTGCAATGGTAATATGTATGCATCAAGATTTGTCGGACCATTATTCATTCTCGTCACAATATGGCCACAACTGAAGAAGAACTATTGACACAGTATTAATAACTATGCTAGTATTTTACTATTTTGTGCTTATGAACTTCACTGTCTGTGGTAGACTTAATGAGTTAAACCTGTGAATTAACAACCTTTTCTATGGAGAATCATTTAGTAAGGTAAAACTGAAGTCTCTAAACAAAACTAACCCCTTCTATTTCTTACCGACTGACGGAATTTGGAGACGAAAACCCTAAAGTAAGATCATGAGGATTTGTAAACAGCCATAATTAAAACGACATCATATTACATTAGAAATAAATAATCACAACTCCTACACACAGATAACATTCTTCCATCTACCAAGACTCATAGCTACAGTGTAAGATCACATGACTCTTTGCAGCTTAAAACTAAAAGTAAAATAACTAACGAATATCAACGGCAGCTCTTTTTACGACGTGCAAACGACACCATCTTCGAAAAGGAAATTTATGTCGTAAGAAATAAGGTGCAGCGTATCACGAACACAGACTTCAAAATATTACAATGGTAACAACACAAGTGAGAAAAGATTAAACATGAAAATACAGAAAAATGATGTTGGGAGTGATGCAGAGCAAACAATTTCAACGCGGTGAAATATCAGTCACTCACAGTTGTCACTCTTTTGTCAATCTATCCTACCCTGTTCTCATACATGATTCTATGATGCTCGCGTTAACTGCAGCGTAACACAGATTGCGGTGGGAGCTCCATGAGACAGTGATCATAAGTAGCTAAAAATCTAACATTTAATCTATTAACAGCTTGAAACAAAATGTTCCTGATGGTCTGATGTCTCTTCGACTTATAATTAGTATAATAAAAGACGTTCACAAGTCAAAGAAATCAGTAAATTGATAACAAATGCTATAAGAAACTCTAGAAGCTAATTTAATTTGCATAAATTTGTTACAAAGCAACTTGAAGGGATTACATTATTTATTCCAATACAATGTCATTACAGTACAAAAGTAATTGTGTGATAATTGTGTATAGCTAACAACACATCCAAAGTGGTAATATTGTCAAGACAGGCTTCTTTACTCCTCTTGTGAAACGACTAATTATACTATAGCCGCAAGTGTTAGTTTGCAACTAACTTCATATTCAGTTAAGCCTTGTATTAACAAAACACATCAAATTTACGTTTACCCTCTTTTCTAAAGTAAATGCACATGCACATTGTCTAATTAAGAGAAAAAGGAAGCTTGTAACGTTTACAAGACAGTTCTCTGTCCCACTGTTATGAAACCACTGGTAACATTTCATGTGGAAGTATTGCTTGGTAACAAACTTCTTAGTCCACTACAGCTTATAGTGAAGAAAAACATAAGACTACAGATATACGTTTACAGGCTTGATGATGTAGTAGCACAAACATTGCGTACAAGTAACAATAAAACGAAATGACAACTCTAATAAGAGTTCACTTGACTGTCCTTGTGAAATACTGTTTCTGGAAATATAAGTGTTACTTGGTTTTCAGTTAATACTGAACTGAAGCTGCTGCTGTATGGCTGTTGATGCCACACTTGTGGTAGTGTGTGTGTGTGTGTGTGTGTGTGTGTGTGTGTGTATGTGCGTGTGTGTGTGTGTGTGTGTGTCTGTCTGTGTGTCTATGGGTGTTGTGTTGTGCATGTGTTTGTGAGGGTGCGTCAGTACGTTTGGTGGGACGGGGGAGGTGGGAGGGAATAGAGACTGACAAAATTGGATAAGAGGTACAGAAAAGAATGGGAGTTAAGCATGCTCAGTGGCGTTTAAATACTTTTTTGTAATGGGGGATAGCAAATAATGGTGGAATGTTTTCCATAGGGGTATAGTGGTTATAGCTATAATAGCCAGGTTTTGCAGGTTTTCCTTAGGCTGTAAGGTGAATACCGGAGCTGTCCCCAAAAGTTCCTGCAAATAAATTCCCAACTGGGAGATACAAGCCCCCCCCTCATACCCTAGACCAAAAATAAAATAAATTGAGCCAAAACAGAATTACATTAAGCTAAGGCTAAATAGAGCTAGAAGCTCTGCAGTAGCCCGCCCACTACCTCTCAGGTGTGGGAATGAAAAGTTAAAAAAAAAAAAAATAAAATAAAATAAAATAGCTATAATAGTAAAGGTCATCGTGTCTGCTACATCCTTAAGGACGATAATTACTATAATCTCAATCATTATTTCTAGCACTAATATTGATACGTCTTTGTCGTCTGTTTCGTTGAACCTTGGCTGTATGGTCCCCTGGGCATCTAGTACAGCTTGTTCCGTAGTCACATCAATCTCGTCGTACCGCTGTGGGTCGCCCTCTGTTTCATCTGGCAGTGTAGCATCAGCGATGGGCAGCATTTCTCCAGCTAGTTGATCGTATGCAGCAGCATCCCTGAAAATCGGAAAAGTGAAATGCCTACCCTTTCGTGTTAGCCTTCATCTTGTTGTTTATAATTAACCTTCTCAAAATATTATTCGACAGTAGTTAAAAATTAGTTAACTGATTCAGTTACGTTGACGGAACACTACTGAAGTAACAATAATATTTTTTAAAAACACGATTGCCTAAATAAACTCAAAAATATTCAGCAATGTTTGTTGACTGTTCATTGTTTTCCCTAGTATACTATAGCAACATACTCGAATAGTAATGTGATGCAAGAATAGAACTCTATAGGAAAATCTTTAAAGTTCAATGTAATATGCTGGTGTATTGATACGGAAACTATGTAATATGAGGAAATCTGAAACTGAGTCAAACGTAATTATCGCTATAGGTATAATCTCCATGTTCGCCCCCCCTACCTGTCGACCTCTGCCTCCCCGTCTCTTTGACCGTCTCCTACTCTTCCCTCCTCCCATTATCCATCTCCTCCTTATTCCCCTCTCACTGTCCGTCTCCACAAACGAAGCCTCGATTGAGAAATGAACTCAAAATGAATGGGTAAATCGGTTGGGATCATTAGTATAAGTGGTACAGGAAAGGCCTCTTCAGCTGCACGGGCAGAACTGAAAAGTTTGGAATGATGAAGACTCAACATCAGAATTATCCCCCCATGAACCATGGACCTTGCCGTTGGTGGGGAGGCTTGCGTGCCTCAACGATACAGATAGCCGTACCGTAGGAGGGGTATCTGTTGAGAGGCCAGACAAACGTGTGGTTCCTGAAGAGGGGCACCAGCCTTTTCAGTAGTTGCAGGGGCAACAGTCTGGATGATTGACTGATCTGGCCCTGTAACACTAACCAAAACGGCCTTGCTGTTGTGGTACTGCGAACAGCTGAAAGCAAGGGGAAACTACAGCCGTAATTTTTCCCGAGGGCATGCAGCTTTACTGTATGGTTAAATGATGATGGCGTCCTCTTGGGTAAAATATTCCGGAGGTAAAATAGTCCCCCATTCGGATCTCCGGGCGGGGACTACTCAAGAGGACGTCGTTATCAGGAGAAAGAAAACTGGCGTTCTACGGGTCGGAGCGTGGAATGTCAGATCCCTTAATCTGGCAGGTAGGTCAGAAAATTTAAAAAAGGAAGTGGAGAGGTTAAAATTAGATATAGTGGGAATTAGTGAAGTTCGGTGGCAGGAGGAACAAGACTTTTGCTCAGGTGAGTACAGGGTTATAAATACAAAATCAAATAGGGGTAATGCAGGAGTAGGTTTAATAATGAATAAAAATATAGGAGTGCGGGTAAGCTACTACACACAGCATAGTGAACGCTTTATTGTGGCCAAGATAGACACGAAGCCCAAATCTACTACAATAGTACAAGTTTATATGCCAACTAGCTCTGCAGATGATGAAGAAATTGATGAAATGTATGATGAGATAAAAGAAATTATTCAGGTAGTGAAGGGAGACGAAAATTTAATAGCCATGGGTGACTGGAATTCAACAGTAGGAACAGGAAGAGAAGGAAACGTAGTAGGTGAATATGGATTGGGGTTAAGAAATGAAAGAGGAAGCCGCCTGATAGAAGTTTGCGCAGAGAATAACTTAACCATAGCTAACACTTGATTCAAGATTCTTGAAAGAAGGTTGAATACATGGAAGAACCCTGGAGATACTAAAAGGTTTCCGATAGATTATATAATAGTAAGACAGAGATTTAGGAACCAGGTGTTAAAACGTAAGACATTTCCGGGGGCAGATGTGGACTCTGACCACAATCTATTGGTTATGACCTGTAGATTAAAACTGAAGAAACTGCAAAAAGGTGTGAATTTAAGGAGATGGGACCTGGATAAACTGAAAGAACCAGAGGTTGTACAGAGTTTCAGGCAGAGCATAAGGGAACAATTGACAGGAATGGGGGAAATAAATACAGTAGAAGAAGAATGGGTAGCTTTGAGGAATGAAATAGTGAAGGCAGCAGAGGATCAAGTAGGTAAAAAGACGATGGCTAGTAGAAATCCTTGGGTAACAGAAGAGATACCGAATTTAATTGATGAAAGGAGAAAATACAAAAATGCAGTAAGTGAAGCAGGCAAAAAAGAATACAAACGGTTCAAAATTCAGATCGACAGGAAGTGCAAAATGGCTAAGCAGGGATGGCTAGAGAACAAACGTAAGGATGTAGAGGCTTATCTCACTAGGGGTAAGATAGATACTGCCTACAGGAAAATTAAAGAGAACTTTGGAGAAAGGAGAACCACTTGCATGAATATCAAGAGCTCAGATGGAAACCCACTTCTAAGCAAAGAAGGGAAAGTAGAAAGGTGGAAGGAGTATATAGAGGGTCTATACAGGGGCGATGTTCTTGAGGACAATGGAAGAGGAGGTAGATGAAGATGAAATGGGAGATACGATACTGCGTGAAAAGTTTGACAGAGCACTGAAAGACCTGAGTGGAAACAAGGGCCTGGGAGTAGACAACATTCCATTAGAACTACTGACAGCCTTGGGAGAGCCAGTCCTGACAAAACTCTACCATCTGGTGAGCAAGATTTATGAGACAGGACAAATTCACTCAGACTTCAAGAAGAATATAATAATCCCAATCTCAAAGAAAGCAGGTGTTGACAGATGTGAAAATTACCGAACTATCAGTTGAATAAGTCACAGCTGCAAAATACTAACGCGAATTCTTTACAGACGAATGGAAAAACTGGTAGAAGCCGACCTCGGGGAAGATCAGTTTGGATTCCATAGAAATGTTTGAACACGTGAGGCAATACTGACCCTACGATGTATCTTAGAAGAAAGATTAAGGAAAGGCAAACCTACTTTTCTCTCATTTGTAGACTTAGAGAAAGCTTTTGACAATGTTGACTAGAATACTCTCTTTCAAATTCTGGAGGTAGCATGGGTAAAATACAAGGAGCGAAAGGCTATTTGCAATTTGTACAGAAATCAGATGGTAGTTATAAGAGTCGAACGACATGAAAGGGAAGCAGTGGTTGGGAAGGGAGTGAGACAGGGTTGTAGCCTCTCCCCGATGCTATTCAATCTGCATATTGAGCAAACAGTAAAGGAAACAAAAGAAAAGTTCGGGGTAGGTATTAAAATCAATGGAGAAGAAATAAAAACTTTGAGGTTCGCCGATGTCATTGTAATTCTGTCAGAGACAGCAAAGGGCTTGGAAGAGCAGTTGAACGGAATGGATAGTGTCATGAAAGGAGGATATAAGATGAACATCAACAACAGCAAAACGAGGATAATGGAATGTAGTCGAATTAAGTCGGGTGATGTTGAGGGAATTAGATTAGGAAACGAGACACTTAAAGTAGTTGAGGAGTTTTGCTATTTGGGGAGCAAAATAACTGATGATGGTCTATGTAGAGAGGATATAAAATGTAGACTGGCAATGGCAAGGAAAGTGTTTCTGAAGAAGAGAAATTTCTTAACATCAAGTATTTATTTAAGTGTTAGGAAGTCGTTTCTGAAAGTATTTGTGTGAAGTGTAGCCATGTATGGAAGTGAAACATGGACGATAAATAGTTTAGACAAGAAGAGAATAGAAGCTTTCGAAATGTGGTGCTACAGAAGAATGCTGAAGATTAGATGGGTAGATCACATAACTATGATGAGGTATTGAATAGAATTGGGGAGAAGAGGACTTTGTGGCACAACTTGACAAGAAGAAGGGATCGGTTGGTAGGACATGTTCTGAGGCATCAAGGGATCACCAATTTAGTACTGGAGGGTAGCGTGGAGGGTAAAAATCGTAGAGGGAGACCAAGAGATGAATACACTAAGCAGATTCAGAAGGATGTAGGCTGCAGTAGGTACTGGCAGATGAAGAAGCTTGCACAGGATAGAGTAGCATGGAGAGCTGCATCAAACCAGTCTCAGGACTGAAGACCACAACAACTACAATAACAAAAATTTCGAAAATTTTTTATCTTTTCACTTCAGATTTATGCACGATGCTTTAATAAATATTCATATGGACATATGATATATACTCTTAATAAATATAATACATAAGTATGCATGTAGTATATTTGAAGCAAATTGGTAACTAACTTTCAAAGATTTCTGGTACCAACTTTAAACTATGATTTGTCTTCATATAGTGTAGAGGTATAAATTATATTTATATTCACATATAGTATATATCTAAAAAATAAGTAGTTTATGTCTTTCTGAGCAATTATTAGACTTTCATGTAAAGATCTGAAGTTAACTGATCAACAACTTTCCGAGAATTTTGCCACAAACCTTTCCGTTTTATATAGTTTATACAATACGCATTAAAAAATCTGTACCCTATGTTCTCTTGGATGTTTATTAGAGTATCGTGAAAATTTTTTAAGTAAATCGGTCAAGAACGTTTCGAGATTTTTGGTGACAACATTAAACTACAACTCGTATTTATAGAGTGTTGTAGAAGTGTAGATGATGAATGCAATCAGCAAGAATTATTACACGACAACATTTGCCGTGATAGGCAACAATTTGTCCCAGTACTTCTAGTGTCATTATGCAAGCGACACCCAACAATGTATAGAAAAGCTATAATATCAGCATCACATACACTTGAGTGATGTAAAAAACTGACCATCCCAACATGACTGAATAAAAGCCGTGAAGGATATAGTGAAATGAATAATCCGTAGTACTGACGTGATGTGTGCTTTATGTTTCATACGAACATAGGATTTAGGGGCCGTTGTTCATGCTTTTAATAATTCGTTGGTACTGGTACAGTGTCATTCATGTTGATGCTCTCATGTGACATTTCGACCTACTTGCCGAGGCTTTCTTCCGAGAATTGGCTGCTCAAAGCGTGTACCCAGTTCCCAGAAATGTCCCTCCGCAGGAATGCCGAAACGTCAAATCAGAAGATCGAGCAAGAACGTCGCGGTAACACGAGGACTTTTAACGACATGTGTAGCATTAGTTATTCAGTTTGTCCAAGTCACTACATTAAGTGAAGAAACAATGCGAATGTTATCAAAACAAAAAGAATATAAAATATCAAGTGTTTAGTGTATATAAAACATTCCTAAAAATTCTAATCTGGTGAGATGTCTGCATGACGTACAAGCTGAATATTAAAAAAATATTGTTCTAGAGATTACTTTCTCGTATGTTGCCCTCATTGTGCCTTACTTTGCACTATAGGGTTGCATGTGAAGATACTGAGCACAAATCGTCTTGTAACTCTACAGTGTCTATACACTAAACGTAATATCATGCAAGTGAAAACAAGTTGAACAGTAAACGAAAAAAATGGCAACACTCACTCAGTGGGACGATCTGCAGGCTCATATCTGGGAACATCAATAGTGATGTTGTCAGCACTTTCCATAGATTCTTTAAATATGACCTGAAATGCTGAAACAGAAGGGAATATGTGGGAGAACATTCTACATGTAGTATGCCTAAGTACGTTCGTGACGTTAAGTTATCCGTGCAATTTTTACCCAGACAGTAACTATTTCATCTGCAGTTTTCTATAAAAAAATACGTATTTATGTCGTTCAAGTTATTTCTGTTAAGAAATAAAGTGCTGTTCCTTATGTAAAACACTCCTCAAATTACGCACACAGCTATAACAACAATTCAGAGCAGGGAAATGTTGATGTCAATACAATTATCAGTTCAAAAATATTCATTACCAAATTCATAACGAAGCACATAATTCTAAGTGAATAATTAGCGGCTTACAGTGAAGTTGTATCTACCTGAATAGTACACATTCGCATTGTCCTTTCGCTCAGTAAATTCTTAAACTAGCAGTATGTTCAAGCACTTGCTGCTGCGTCAAGTTTCAATTATAAAACTACAACAGCAAAGGTTTAACTATTACTTCTGAAACTATCTTTAACTTTAGTCATAGTTTGAACTTCACAATTTCAGAATTATGAAAGTCAGCACTGAAGTCTGAAACAGCAGCAGTTCGACCTGCTGCAATTTATGGTGGAGCATTCTCTATAGTTACTACTTCTCTCGTTGAGGTCAAGTAAAAGCAGACCAAGAGAGGAATACAAGAGAAGCAAAGGGAAGCGATGTGATGCAAGTTTCAGGGAAAGTTCACATCATTTCAAATTACGTGGAATATTGTGGTATGAATATTTTCAACAAACAGAAAAAGCTAATCTGGGAAAAGAATGACTGCAGGGAAGACTGTGATTGGTGGGTTACGTCTGGGGAGATGTGGCTACCAAACTGGTGGTTATAGACGACCTGAATTCTAACATCAAGACACCTAAATCCGTAGGAAGCGTTAGATCGAAAGAAATGTCATGCATTGACCCAAAAAGAGGACACCGCTCCAACGAGACGGCGCTTCTTCCCTCCTTCATTATATGTATGGTAGACACGACATCGGTCGATAAATTAAGCGTTTACACCTACCATTTTAAAGCAGCCGAGTACTGTCCTTGGTAAACGCCGATATTTCCACGGATGAACATTGAGTAATTTTCTGGGAAAAAAGGAAGGGGTTTTCGGCTGTCGTAACGTAAGTGGTTGTCAAGGAAGTTATCCCATTGCATCCTCGTTAAGTTACTTGAACAAGCGATAGCATAGTAGCAGTTAAGAAAATGAAACAGAATGTATATTCCAGAATGAAATTTTCACTTTACAGCGGAGTGTGTCCCGATGCGAAACTTCCTAACGGATTAAAACTATGTGCCGAACCGAGACCCGAACGTACAAAACTTCCACTGTCCACTCGGGCACTCTCATAGTGCTACAAAACTCTGATTGGTTATCTGTAACATTTATAGTTTGTTGCCTGACCTGGAACAGAATCAAATTTGCTTGCATGAATCATCCACTGAATTATGATGAAACGCCACCAGCTCAAAAGTCAAACCTTGAAACATAGTTTACTCACTTAAATATGTTTTCTTCCTACGATTCTGCCACTGGTGGTGATTTTATAATGATGTGATGGCTAATAATTTTAGATTCTTTTCGTTCTGTGGTGTTCCAAGAACAACTGCGATCACATTATCATTATTCTTTGGGTAACGGCGTCCTCATAATTTTATCTAAGAAGAACAAGATGCTGAAATTCTTTTTTCCAATATAATTGGTTCTGTCCGATTGGAGACGCGTCATGTTAAGCGGCGGATGGCTTCCACGAGGCACAGACAATTATTTATATCTCAGAGAACTGATGGTCACCATCTGAATGATTTTAGGCAGACTGCTTTGATATTTCATTATTACATTCAAATATTTTATTTTTGTATTATATAAATAATCATGAATGTGATATTTTTCTTGACGACCTGAAGTTACATCGTAACATAATGAAGTGTGTTACTTATGCAAGAAACTGGTCAATTACTTAAGAAATGAAGCAGTAGAATATTTGCTACTCTACTTTTATTCGTAGTATTAGTCTGAGACTGAGAATTAGAAATGAGGACAAAGAAATGTCTGAACATTTGCGAAACCATTGACGTATATCAGCCAAAATTAGCAGTCAAAAAGTGCCTTTGACTAATATCCTTCGCGGGGCAGAAAACTTGAAAAGCGCACTTACAAGAAATCTACCGAAAAATGGTTGGGTGCACTAGTTCATCTATGCTCTGAAGCACAGAGTGCAGGAAATCATTTTAATTTGGTAACGTGCTGTGACAATTTTATCAATACATGCTGAGTTGAAGTAAGAATCAACGAACTAGAATCTTGCCGAAAATTATGTTGCTACACCCTTAAGACAGTTCAACAAATAGGTAAGTGCACGTTTAGTTTGTGATATAAATTAATTTTCGTCGCTCATTCTGTATCTTCGTAAGTACTGACTCTGTCACTATTATTTGAAAATTATTACCATGACAGGGCATCTACACAAAGAACTGAACAGATTATGTAAATGTGAAGAAGAAACTCAGTAACCTTTAATGAAGAAACCACCGGACGTCGTTATACAAAACGCTTCAGCGACCATCACTTACGAAATAAATAAGGGTTTGGTGAAAATTAACTAGCTTTAGTAAAATTACACTTACCTAAAACACGTAGGAAAACAGTGAGGCAGTCCATCTTTCCTGCGAGACACGAAATAAGGTTATACGTTTACTCCAACCACAGGGTAACGTCTGCAGTGTTCAAAGAAGAATAAGGCAAATCGCTGCTGTGGCTTCCGTTTGGGAACTGAAACGCTTCTACACTGGCGGGCGAGTCCCACGGTGTGAGTCATGCCTGAGGGCTGTCGGAGCTCATACTGTCGACAGTGACGTCACGTACATCGTTTGACTGGTATTGTGCAGCCACCTAAGGGAGCTGTCTTGCGTGTTATCTCGACAACTAAGTGAAAGAAATTCCACCCAACTGACAACAGAATGATGCATTTTTCACTGTGTTTATCTCCGTTTAGAAATAAATTTGATAAAATGTTGTTATTCGTCATACTCGTACCAGTGTTTAAATTACATATGCGTTCAAAAGTCTTTAGCAAAAATATTATTAAATGGGCCTGTTTTGGATCAACAACGACTAGATGTAAATATATGAAACTGCAACCAGTCATTTTTTGAATAGTTATTTATTATCCCATGAACCGGTTTTCGAACATTTTGAGGTTCATCTTCAGGTTCATCTGTCGCAAGCCAGCACCCACCATTATGCTAGAAATAATAATATAACATCCAGAAACCATCTGAAGATGAACATGAAAAGGTTCGAAAACCGGTTCATGGAATAATAAATAATTATTCAAAAAAGTGACTGGTTGCAGTTTTATGTATTTACATTCAGTTTACAGTCACGGGTTCTAAAATGTCCATAATGGATAAGCTTCATAACGATGACTAAGTTCGTTATGGTTCTGTTGCGCAATAACATAAATCACGTGCCTACTTGATATGAGAACTGTTTTTATACATCTTTTTATAATACACATGTTGCCGTCATACTGTCCCATTATAAAATTTCTTCCAATTTTATGGAAACGCGAATTCACCCGAAAGTGGTATCTATATGGAAGGATCATAATGATTCAAAATTTAATAACTATACAGCTGAATTCTTACCTAGTGCAATGCTTATTGGAGATGACCTACCTGAAAGGCATTGTAAAATAGTAACCAGGGATGAAAGTTTCTGAAAAACTGCACAGTGTGGTGTTGGCTGTTAAGGCGGTGTTAAGTAGCTGACGTCGTTGGTGTATAAGAGGAAATGTTGCGCGCCTTTAGACAAAGAGTTAGCTACGTGTAAGCGAAGTGCAAGATGGGTGCGAGATTTCGTAATTACTGTAGAAAAACCAATTTTTCGTCAACGATAGGCTATTTTCATAAGAATGAAGATAAGAGTGTGCGTCGTTTTGTAACTGTCTGTTACATGGATCCACCAGTCTACACCAAAAATGAAATAGCAATCAAAACTGCAGGGTAACCCCATAGCCCTTTATCTGAGGGATGATATGGACTTCACATTACCGTTTTCTTGGAAGCGAAAGCTATATTTTTCATTAACTTGCAAACAGTAAAACAATAATGATGCAAACCTTCTGGACAACCTAAATGAAAAAATACGCAATAGAAAGCCTGTATGTCAAAATTTAAGGCTTGTTCCTCCACACAAAACAGCTTTTGTAATAGGATACATAGTGCTTTGATGTGCCATATGCTGCAATATTCAGTCTGTTGACTAAATTAGGAATTCTTCGAATTTTACCTGTTCTTACTGACTGCTTCAAACGCATTAGTTTATCTGAACTTGCAACTTGGGTGCACGAAATATTGTGGAGAACGCCTTCTGTTCTATTCTCTGACATAAAAGAAGAACATCATCGGTTTACTAACAAACTTACTCAACTATGCGACAAATATGCCCCGTAACAGTTGAAAAATTAAGGAAAAATCCTGCACATAGGTAACTGAAAAATTGAAATAGCTCATGTGTCTCAAAGACGCTGCACATCGGGCATACAAATTATGCCCCACACCTGAAAATCATATTACTTACAAGTAGAAGCGGAACAGTCGTCAAGTTGTGGGAAATACTAAACTTAGACATGCCCGTTCATAAACGACAACAGATATGCACCGGTTCTACTACGGGAAAACCTGCCTGGTCTTGATATAGGCAAAGTAAAAGGAGCTGGTCCTCCCAATTATCCCAGCCAATCTACTGAAACGATACTTCACATAAACTACAACCACAATTAAATCACAAATGGAACAGCGATTCTCAGAATATTTCATGATGATGGACAACTGTAGCCACGAAAGATTCTATCCACAGCATATTACTTGCACCACCGTCAAAAAAGCCATCATACTTATTGGATCAGCATCAACTGGAGACGATGGCATGACATTCCAAATGATAAAGCTTATTATTGACCCACTACTGCACATTGTAACAGATACTTTCAACCACTACTTACGCACAAGTGTTTTCCCTGAGGCCTGGAAACAGGGACTACCGAAGCCATTACCTAAAATGGACGCTGCGTGCACGCTCTGGTTACCGACCTATTTGCATTCTTCCTGAAGTGTCCAACGCCTTGGAATGCACAGTCCAGTACCAACTAACAAGCTACCTAACTTCAAATAACTTACCAGAAGTATACCAATCAGGTTTCCGTAAACACCGCAGCATGACACTTGCCTTGATGAAGGTGAAATTCGACCCAAGGCTTCACATGGATGCAAAAGAGGCAACTGCCATGTGCTTCTTAGACTTCACCAAGGCCTTTGACACTGTCGACAATGACATTTTAATTGCGAAACGTAACAGCCTAAATTTCTCGCCAATTGCAGTGCAATTGTTTCACTCATACCTGATTTTAGCCACCAGTGCATCATGTTCGGCACCGTAAAGGCACAATGGAGAGTCGTTGTATCAGGCTTCCCACATGGTTCGGTATTAGGTCCTATACTCTTCTCATTGTACGTAAATGATATGAAGCAAATTATTTCCTTCTGTAAATACAACATGTAAGCTGAAGACTTCCAGTGGTATCTAAGTGCAAAACCAATAAACCCGAAGCCAACAATCAAGAACCACAATACCGATCTGGGTGCACTATTAAAATGGGCGCAGGATACCGAGTTAAAATTCAACCGTCCAAAACTCGAGCGGTACTAGTTGGTCATTATGGGCGCATTGGCCCTAAATAATGGAGATCTCTACAATCTTTAACTTTAAATGGGTCAAATATATTTTCTCCTTCAGCAAGGAGACTAGGAGTAATAACAGATGAAAATCTTAAAAGGGGTGAGTATGTATCTGCAATGTGCCTGAAGGTATCAGACTCTCACCATGTCCTGCAAAAATATAAAAACCTCTTCCATCTTGATCTGAAAAAGAAACTTGTCCAGACACTTATACTTCCAATTATTAATTAAAGCAAAGTTATCCTGCGAGGTGACTGGAATGGGTTATGAATGCCTGTGTTCGTTATATTTGTGATGTTTGGCTCTTTGATCACATTTCTCCATCATATGGACAGATATCGTGGCTGCGTGCAGACAAGCGCAGAGATTTCCATAACCTCTGTCTTCTCTACTGTCATATCTATGACCACTGTCCCTTATATCTCTCCTCGACCTTGATGCTCTTGTCTGAACTGTTTGGCAGACGCTGTCATCAGAGCAAAATCGTTTCTGTCCCACTCCATCGTTCAGCCACTTCCTCGAAGTTCTTCTCAGCTGCAGCAATCCGACTCTGCAGTAATCTACCGCATTGTGTGGGAGGTCTGAATAACATCTCCTGCTTCCGAAGACAGATAATGACATATTTACCACAGAAAGAATAATGATCACCATTGTCCTTGTACACACTGGTTACCCTTGCACATAACTCATACTAGCCTGATCTTATTACTGATATTACTGTTACTACTATTATTATTATTTCTATCTTTTCTCAGACATTATGTCTGGTCAAAAATGGAAAGTGACGTGGATCTTGATCAAGCGTGACTTCCTTTTAACTGTACGGTTTATGTTATCTTGCATTTATGAATTTTCGGGTAATTGAACATGTATCAATAATTACGGATTTCTGTAGTTGTATATATAGGTTTGGATGTAGCTGTATTGCATTGATGTACTGGTGGATATTGTGTGGTATGACTCCTGTAGTTGATAGTATAATTGGTATAATGTCAACTTTATCCTGATGCCACATGTCCTTGACTTCCTCAGCCAGTTGGATGTATTTTTCAATTTTTTCTCCTGTTTTATTTTGTATAATTGTTGTATTGGGTATGGTTACTTCGATTAGTTGTGTTAATTTCTTCTTTTTATTGGTGAGTATGATGGTAGGTTTGTTATGTGGTGTTGTTTTATCTGTTATAATGGTTCTGTTCCAGTATAATTTGTATTCATCGTTCTCCAGAACATTTTGTGGTGCATACTTGTAAGTGGGAACGTGTTGTTTCATAAGTTTATGTTGTAAGGCAAGCTGTTGATGTATTATTTTTGTTAAATTGTCATGTCTTCTCGGGTATTCTGTATTTACTAGTATTGTACGTCCGCTTGTGATGTGATCTACTGTTTCTATTTGTTGTTTGCAAAGTCTGCACTTATCTGTTGTGGTATTGGGATCTTTAATAATATGCTTGCTGTAGTATCTGGTGTTTATTGTTTGATCCTGTATTGCAATCATGAATCCTTCCATCTCACTGTATGTATTGCCTTTCCTTAGCCATGTGTTGGATGCGTCTTGATCGATGTGTGACTGTGTTAGATGATACGGATGCTTGCCATGTACTGTTTTCTTTTCCCAATTTACTTTCTTCGTATCCGTTGATGTTATGTGATCTAAAGGGTTGTAGAAGTGGTTATGAAATTGCAGTGGTGTAGCCGATGTATTTAAATGAGTGACTGCTTTGTGTATTTTGCTAGTTTCTGCTCGTTCTAGAAAGAATTTTCTTAAATTATCTACCTGTCCATAATGTAGGTTTTTTATGTCAATAAATCCCCTTCCTCCTTCCTTTCTGCTTAATGTGAATCTTTCAGTTGCTGAATGTATGTGATGTATTCTATATTTGTGGCATTGTGATCGTGTAAGTGTATCGAGTGCTTCTAGGTCTGTGTTAGTCCATTTCACTACTCCAAATGAGTAGGTCAATATTGGTATAGCATAAGTATTTATAGCTTTTGTCTTGTTTCTTGCTGTCAATTCTGTTTTCAGTATTTTTGTTAGTCATTGTCTATATTTTTCTTTTAGTTCTTCTTTAATATTTGTATTATCTATTCCTATTTTTTGTCTGTATCCTAGATATTTATAGGCATCTGGTTTTTCCATCGCTTCTATGCAGTCGCTGTGGTTATCCAATATGTAATCTTCTTGTTTAGTGTGTTTTCCCTTGACTATGCTATTTTTCTTACATTTGTCTGTTCCAAAATCCGTATTTATATCATTGCTGAATACTTCTGTTATCTTTAGTAATTGGTTGAGTTGTTGATTTGTTGCTGCCATTAGTTTTAGATCATCCATGTATAGCAAATGTGTGATTTTGTGTGGGTATGTTCCAGTAATATTGTATCCATAATTTGTATTATTTAGGATGTTGGATAGTGGGTTCAGAGCAAGGCAGAACCAGAAAGGACTTAATGAGTCTCCTTGGTATATTCCACACTTAATCTGTATTGGCTGTGATGTGATACTATTTGAATTTGTTTGTATATTAAGTGTGGTTTTCCAATTTTTCATTACTATGTTTAGGAACTGTATCAATTTAGGATCTACTTTGTATATTTCCAATATTCGTAGTAACCATGAGTGGGGTACGCTATCAAAAGCTTTTGGTAATCAATGTATGCGTAGTGTAGCGACCTTTGTTTAGTTTTAGCTTGATATGTCACCTCTGCATCTATTATCAGTTGCTCTTTACATCCTCGTGCTCCTTTGCAACAGAATTTTTGTTCTTCATTTATAATTTTGTTCTGTGTTGTATGTGTCATTAATTTCTGTGTAATGACTGAAGTTAATATTTTGTATATTGTTGGTAGGCATGTTATGGGACGATATTTAGCTGGGTTTGCTGTGTCTGCTTGATCTTTAGGTTTCAGATAAGTTATTCCATGTGTAAGTGTATCAGGGAATGTGTATGGGTCTGCAATGTAACTGTTAAATAATTAAGTTAGGTGTGAATGTGTTGAGGTGAACTTCTTTAGCCAGAAATTTGCTATTTTATCTTTTCCAGGGGCTTTCCAATTGTGAGTAGAATTAATTGCTTGGGTGACTTCATGTTGCAAAATTATCACTTCAGGCATTTGTGGTATCATCTTGTATGTGTATGTTTCTGCTTGTATCTACCATGCATGCCTGTTATGTTGTACCAGGTTTGACCATACGTTGCTCCAGAAGTGTTCTGTGTCTGTTATGTTTGGTGGATTGTCTATTTTAATGTGTGTGTTATCTATTGTCTGGTAAAATTTCTTTTGGTTTGTGTTGAATGTTTGGTTTTGTTTCCTTCTATTTTCATTTTTTTTGTATCTTCTAACTCGTTTGGCCAATGCTTGTACTTTCTGCTTCTTTTCATCTAATTGCTCTATCGCTTCTTGTTGTGAGATTTTACCTGACCTTTTTCGTTTTTTTCCGACATTTCATTTCTTATAAATTGTGTTAGCTGTCCGATGTCTTTTCTCAGTTTTTCTATTCTGATATGTAGCCTGTGTTGCCATGCTGGTTTTGTGGGTTTCGTCTGTGTATTGGTTGGTTCTGATCTCTGCCTAGTGTGTATATTTAGTGTAGTGAGTGCTCCTATATAAACCAGTAGTTGTAACTCTTCCATAGTTGTGTTTTCATTTATTTTGTTGTGTATGATTGTGTTGATAGTTTTTATTGTTGTTTCGACTTGTGGGTTATTTGGTGGTCTAAGCAAGAATGGTCTAATGTCTGTATTTGTGTCTTTGTATTCTATATATATCAGCTGAAATTCTTCTTCTATATCTAACATGTGTGTCACTTCATGTTCTATTTGTGCTTGTCCTGGTGGCTGTCCTAAGACTTCGTTTTCCTCCGATTGTTTAATTGATGAGTGTTGTTCTTTGTTTGTTTGCTCTGGGATGTTTGACCCATTACTGTATTTTCTTCATCTTCTGATTGCACATTATTTTGTTCCAGTATTTGTTGTACTTGTTGTTTGATGTTTTCTAATTACGATTGGGGTATCCTGTTATTTTTGATTATTACATGGATCTGATCAGCTAGTCGTTGTTCTGTCAAAAATTTTAATTCTGGGTATCTGGTAATAAATGTTGTGTATACTTGTGATCTGTATCCAGTTGTGTTGGTTCCTAGGTTTGTTGCTTGGTGATAACAGAACATGAGGTGTCGATTAACTTCATCTGACCATCTCATCCTCTGTCTTTGTTTTCCTTCTAGGGTGGTTGCAGGAAGCGTATTCTGCAAAACACCTCTATTTGGATTTAAATCATTTTCCAGTTGGCTAGCAGTGTCGTTACCATTGTGGGTGGGCATAGTGTTCAAGCGTCGTCCCCGACCATGACGGCGCTTGTCCGAGGCTTCTTTAGTTCTGTCCTGAACCAACTAATCACACTAAAAGGGGGTTAGCCCTATTAGTGGTTTGTTCTTTTCGTCGCCTTTTACGACTGGCAGAACATACCGGAGGCCTATTCTTTTCCCGGGCCTCCACGGGGCTTATTATTATTATTATTTTTATCACTGTTAGTGGCAGAAGTTGCAGTTGTACAAGCAATAGCAGTATTAATGTTATTAGTTCATAGTCAGTGTTACCTTACTCGCAATGGAACTTCAGACATTCAAATAATTTTGATACTTGTTGTCATACTGAAATCACTATTTCTTAGATAACTACGATTTAAAAAGGTACTGTATTTGCGAAACACTGTTCCGATGTAAGAGAGGGCCTGAAAGCCTCAATCACATGAGGTTAAATAATTATATAAAAAAATACTTCTAAAGAAGCTGGTGATTAAATGATTTTTAAGACCAGTTGCTCGTCAAGAAGGGAAATTTTGTCCAAGGAAAAGCGTTTCATCACTCCTTGCCTGTGATGAGCTTATCTGATCGTAAGTACACCAGTTTATAAAGATGACGACAGTACGTGCAAAGTATCTGCTACAACAGTCCACATATGATGTCCACAAATACTGCTGAGAGTGAAACCCAACTATGATACTGCGACCTAATCGTCAACTGTTCTTAAAAACGTGGGCAGCAATATTTAACACCAATTAAATTATATTAATGATAAAGTATAGATTTTCGAACATAGAGTGAAGGCTTTTCATTTGATATACCTGTAATTCGCTACAAAAACCCATAAGTCGATTTTAATGTGTTACTGGTGATTAAACTTGCTAGAACATTTAGAATACTAGACAATACGAGTCACATATCAGTATTCTAGGTGAGCTTCATTATTATAGCAAATTTTATTCACAAAAATGAACAGGGATTTTCATGAAACACTCAAAACAAAATTAGATTACAGAAGAACATATTACAAAGTGCACAGCGCATAGATCGAAAAACTCAGAATGCTACTTATAATAACTCCGAGAACTGCAGAAGATTTGCAGGCTATTTCAAAGAACTACATAGCTGCCATTCACCAAAAGAAGAAATTCGTTTTGATAACGTTACCCATATACAACCGACTCAAAGCCAACAACAATAGAGGAAGTCAGAGAAATTGTAAAACAACTCAAAAAACGAAGCATCAGGAGAAGGCAGTACAGTTGCTGAATTGTGGAAACAACCGAGTGACAATATTATTCTTCTATCATAACTTCTTAAATACCAACAATTATACTGGTATTTTAAGCATTTGTGCATTCAATGTCTATCTGACCATTGCTCTTTTCTTTGTTCCACATGAGTTTTTATTATCTAAGAGAAAAAAACTCTAATTGCAGCCTGAAGAAGCACAATTCCAACTTTACCTCGTAAACGGTAAAATATGTTTGTTCGCCATTCCTCGGTTTTCTAATTGTACCATCAGCCCAGCCACTTGGATTTATATTTCCAGTCTTCGAATTATCGTCACGTAGCGTAAGTGTGTAAAAGGCTTTAGCATATAGGACATACATAGTTTCCAATTCTGAAAGTTTGCCTGTGCAGATCGACCATCTACAGTAATCATCTGGGAAAATGGATACTCCGCCTTGCAGATCAACAGCTGGTTATCAGTTAAAGCAGAAAGTCAGCAGCGGAAGGAGGAGGATAATATGCTGGCAAAGTCAACATATTTTCTTCTGTTTATTAACAACGACTAGTTCAAGATAAGCGGGGCATTCAAAAATGTCTACTAAAAGTGGTTTTCTGACGAGACGTTTTTGCACTGGGGAAGGACGATTTATTATTGGAAAAGGCTTGAGTATACGAAATTCCTTGCCTTTGTGGTATGGCCTACATACAGTGATGAGCCAGAAGAGTGCGACCATTTCCTTAATAGAATTTTGGGCCATCTTTGAAACCCAATACAATAGCGATTTTGCATGCCACGGATTTGATACGTGCTTGGGAGTTTTCTGGAGCTCTATGGTACCTTATGTCTGCTTATAGGTCACGCAATTTCCGTACATTACGGGCCTGTGGCTTCTGGTCGCAGAGCTGGCGCCAGATGGCGTCACGGTGTGTTCCATCAGGTTCAAGTCCTCAATGTGAGTTTGCTATCATACTCCATCGGAGCGTAACTCTGTCCTAATGGCACCAAATACTACCCAGATGCTATGTACCTTCACCATCGGAGTAGATATCGAGCGTGAAAGAATGCAAGTGGTCCACAGTAATGTTCAGGTAATCCACAGCAGTCTACGAGCCTTCGATTAGTAACAAAAGTCGCTTGGAAGCCCAGGTGAATGTTGCCCATACCATAATACAGCGCCCGCATCTCGTGGTCGTGCGGTAGCGTTCTCGCTTCCAACGCCCGGGTTCCCGGGTTCGATTCCCGGCGGAGTCAGGGATTTTCTCTGCCTCGTGATGGCTGGGTGTTGTGTGCTGTCCTTAGGTTAGTTAGGTTTAATTAGTTCTAAGTTCTAGGGGACTGATGACCACAGATGTTAAGTCCCATAGTGCTCAGAGCCATTTTGAACCATAATACAGCTCCCACCAGACTACGTCCGTGGTGCAATACGTATTTAGGGTAGCTGTTCTTCTCGATGACAGCGCAGCTGAACACGACCATGGTTCTCGTACAATAAGAAAAGTCAACCACATACGCCCATGCGACGCAATTCCATTGATCCACAGTCTAATCTCGATGATCCCGTGCCCACCTCATTGTTGTGCAGTGTGTCTAGTGCGTTCTTCAATCGTTTCATGTCGCACTTTTCAGTTCTGAGCCCACAGTGAGCGTGTAAAGATGCGTAGCTAATAGTGTCTCCCGCCAAGTGCGAAGTCCTGCTGAGGGTTTCAGCCTGATTAGCACACACAACGTAACTGTCATGAGTGTCCCTCTTCATGACAATGCTCCGCCGTACACTTCAGAGGCAAGAACAGAGCTCCTGCAGCGTTTTTAGTGAGAGGTGTTTGATCACCCACCATACAGGTCAGACGTGACTCTCTCTGGTATTCAACGCACTTGGTGCGCTGGCTACGACAGTACTTCTGCACAGAAAACGAGCTGCAGACTAGGGTAGGGAATTGATGGAAAGCACAGAAGGCTCCTTTCTATGACGAGGATTTTGATAAGCTGGCACGACGCCACGACAGATGTCTAAATCTGAGCGGCGTCTGTGTAGGGAAGTAGCTGGAAGGTGTAGCTAAATGTTGCAAATAGGGCGTTTTTGATTTTCTCTGTTGTTTCCTTTTCGCGACCAATCGGAGGTTGAAAATAAAAAAAAAAGTAGTCCTCGTACTTTCCTTGTTGCATCACGTATCCGCCCACGCCACCAGCTGGCATTCGGACTCGCGGTGTGTAGTGAACACATGGTTCTGACTCATTAGGTCACACCAAACGTAGCATTCGAAAATGTTGCGTAGAAAATCTATAGTTCTCTCACCGTTGCAAACCACAAGGTGTGTCATAGTAAAACATTGTATATACAGCGGGGACACAGTGGTGTAATGGCGACTGCTATTTCATTTTGGGTTCGCATTAGTAAAGAGACCTTGGAAATACGCACGGTAGAAACCTTATTAACGGCGATAGAGGCTTTCGGTTTTGTAACGCGTTGAATCCCATTATTTCCTCTGTTCGCCCTAGGCGAACACGATGGAACATGCAGAGGGCCACTACGTGCAGTACCCCTCTGGACGTTTGGTATTCATGATGTCCTTCAGCCTGCATGAAGCTGATGTATGACATTGTACTAATTTGGAAACTTGACTTTAACTCAACGATGACGAACTAAAAGCCAGCTAAAAGTAAAAGAAAAATTTCCGAATAAATCTACGGAAATTCTGTAAATGAGCGTGTAGCCCGATGTCGGTATGGTCAAAATAAAAATAAACCTTAAAGCAGACAGCCTTGTCTGTGTATGTACATACAATGGCGTTCATCAGGTACCACAGGACAGATGAGTTTTCCATTTTCGCCAACGAGGGCGCTACATTATGGCAGACTGATCGGTTCATGACACATTCTCGAAACGCGTATAGCTCGGTAATAAATTATGTCACGTGAGTAGCCGAGGTCGGGATTACATGAGTCACCTTAAGTTATCTGGCAGGAACCCAGATAAAATAGCCACCTTTGTTCTAATGGACTACCAGCTGCTCTTCCGAAACATCGTCAACTAGTCTGTGCGCCCGAAAAACATCGACGTAAAACATACATTTATTCACATGCTCGTTAGACAAACAATGAGGTACGCAGGTAGTAGCATCAATGCAACACACCAGTCTTAAACTGAAAATACTATATATTCCATATCCTACAGGTGATTAACAGAAAAAATGGTTTACGAAAGCACAGATCAACATTAAAAACGGTCAGCTTTGATTGGCAAAATCGTGAACTCAGGGCTTATGCTGTATTCATTATCGTCACTCTGAAAAACATTCTTCTGAAGCCAGATCACGAGGCCAAGTTACGTTCGAAACGCCTCTTCTCTGTCCCAAAAAAAAAAAGAGGTATAAACTGATCAACCAAGAGGCACCTTTTCCCCCAACAGGCTATCTATTTACCTTTTCGTTATTATTCGTTGCTATTTGCATTATTAAATGAAGTACTTGGGATAACTTCCGAGATAAATATATGCGAACTGCCCTGCATCCTTCCTCCATCGTCGTTTCTGTTTATTAGTGATTAAATTGCGTCGTGGTTGTAGCCTCGTACCCAAAGGCAGGCCATAGAACTGATTGTCTGATTGACTGCTGTCGTATTCCCGCTCTCCACCCTCGGCAGACATCGCACAGGGAGGGGAGGGGGGCTGTGACCCTCACGCTGGCTACGATACCGTTCTGGCAGTGCACCAATTCGTCCGCCAAGCGAGTCTCCCAGATCCGTTTCACTGTGTGTGGTCGTTGGGCTCGTGGTCGGGTCCACGGTCCTGGTCAGTCGGTCCGACCAGCGGACTTCTACCTGCTAACCCAGACCGCTACCTGCCAGCCCACACTCCGTCAGTGCAGGCAGGTAGGGTCGGCCAAACACTCGCCTGTGTCCACACACATTCTGACGAGTTGGCGAGCGAATCGGCGGACGGGACACCGGGCAAGTCGGATTGTGAATGGGAACCTTTACAGACATGAAAGCTGCAGCCGCCCGCACCACATTTCCTGGAGTAAACGGCCCTTGCTTCCATTGTTGATCCGTGTTCCACTCCACCCTTACAAAATGCAGTCTCCAGTACAGTGAACATACCCTCTCATAAGCCGGCCGCGGTGGTCTCGCGGTTCTAGGCACGCAGTCCGGAACTGTGCGACTGCTACGGTCGCAGGTTCGAATCCTGCCTCGGGCATGGATGTGTGTGATGTCCTTAGGTTAGTTAGGTTTAAGTAGTTCTAAGTTCTAGGGGACTGATGACCACAGCTGTTAAGTCCCATAGTGCTCAGAGCCATTTGAACCATTTTTTGAACCCTCTCATATTCAGTTATTAGGTGGTACGCAACACTATGTAATCTGCAAACACATTCTTTCTATCGCCATTCGACTGGTATTGCAGAAATGCTTACGGAACTTGAAATTGACATTTTTGGTCATGGCATCCTCGTATAAGGACATACCAAATAAATGTATAGGATATTAAAATTCGTTAAATTTTACAATTTGTGATAACTGTCCTCACATTGTCAAGCAGAGGGTTTATTTGAGAACAGAGTCGGCATCTCCTGTCAATCTGTGGTATCAAAAAACAAAACTGAATGTGCACAGTCACATGGACACTTCCCAGTAATCTTAGTACCTCCCAAAAATGAAACAGCAGTCAAAACTGCAGGAGAATCCCATGGCCATGTATCAGAGGGGTGATATTTACTTGACATTACCGTTTTCTTGTAAGCGAAAGCTATATTTTTCATTATCTAGGAAACAGTAAAACGGTAATGATGCAAACGTTCGGAACAACCTGAATGAAAAAATACGCAGTAGAAAGCCTGTATGTCAAAATTTAAGGCTTGTTCCTCTGCACAAAACAGCTTTCGTAATAGGAAAACACAGTGCTTTGATGTGCCATATACTGCAATATTTACTCTGTTTCCACAATTAGGAATTCATCGACTTTTACCTGTTCTTACCGACTGCTTCAAACGCATTAGTTTATCTGAACTTGGAACTTAGGTGCACGAAATAGTGTGGGGGACGCCTTCTGTTCTATTCTCTGACATAAACTAATAACATTATGGGTTTACTAACAACCTTACTCTCCTATATGACAAATATGCCCCCTAACAGCTGAAAACATAAGGAAAAAACCTGCACATAGGTAACTGAAAAACTGAAATAGCTCATGTATCTCAACGACTCTGCGCATCGGGCATACAAACTACGCCCAACGTCTGAAATTGATATTACTTACAAGCAGAAGCGGAACAGTCGCCAAGCTGTGAGAAATACGAAATTCAGACATGCCAATACATAACCGACAACAGAAATGCACCACTTCTCCTATGGAAAAACCTGCCTGGTCTTGTCATAGGCAAAGTAAATGGAACTGGTTCTCCCATTATCCCAGCCAATCGACTGAAACGATACTTCACATAAGCTACAACCACAATTAAATCACAAATTAAATCATCAACTGTAGACGATGACATCACATTCCAAATGATAAAGCTTATTATTGACCCACTACTGCACATTGCAACAGATACTTTCAACCACTACTTACGCACAAGTGTTTTCCCTGAGGCCTGGAAATAGGGACTAGCGAAGCCATTACCTAAATGGACGCTGCGTGCATGCTCTGAGTACCGACCTGTTTGCATTCTTCCTACAGTGTCCAACGCCTTGTAATGCAGACTCCACGACCAGCTAACAAGCTACCTAACTTCAAATAACGTACCAGAATACCAATCAGGTTTCCGTAAACATCGCAGCGCAACACTTGCCTTGAAGAAGGTAAAATATGGCCCAAGGCTTCACATGGGTGCAAAAGAGGCCACCGTCATATGGTTCTTAGACTTCAGCATAGACTTTGACATTATCGTCTATGACATTTTAAGTACGAAACGTAGCAGCCTAAATTTCTTGCAAATTGCAGTGCAGTAGATTCATTCATACCTGATTTTACCCAGCCACCGTAAAGTCACAATGGAGGTACGTAGTATCAGTCTTCCCCCATGGTTCGATATTAGGTCCTATACTCTTCTCATTGTACATAAATGATATGACTAGTTATGTTCTACTGTAAATACCACATGTAAGCTGATGACTTCCAGTCGTATCTAAATGCAAAACCAATAAATCCGAAGACAACTATCAAGAACCTCAATACCGATCTGTGCACAATCAAAATGGGCGCAGGATACCGAGTTAAAATTCAACCGTCCAAAACTCGAACGGTTCTACTTGGTCATTCTGGGCTCATTGGCCCTGAATATTGGAGATCTCTATAATCTTTAACTTTTAATGGGACAAAAATCTTTTCTCCTTCAGCAAGGAGACTAGGAGTAATAACAGATAAAAATCTAAATTGGTCTGAGCATGTAACTGCAATGTGCGTGAAGGCATCAGCATCTCTTCATGTCCTGCAAAAATATGAAAAGCTCTTCCATCTTGATCTGAAAAAGAAACTTGTACAGACTTTTATATTTCCATTTAATAGTTAAAGCGAAGTTATCCTGCAAGTTCTTTCTCAGGAAAGCTCACGACGACTGGAACTGGTTCTGAATGCCTGTGTTCGTTATAATTGTGATGTTCGGCTCTTTGATCACATTTCACCATCATATGGACAGCTATCCACGCTGCGTGCAGACAAGCGCAGAGATTTCCATACCCTCTGTCTTCTCTACTGTCTTATCAATGAACACTGTCCCTTATATCTCTCCTCGACCTTGATGCTCCTGTCTGAACAATTTGGCAGAAACGTCCGCTGCCATCAGAGCAAAATTATTTCTGTCAGACTCCATCGTTCAGCCACTTTCTCGAAGTTCTTCAGGAATCCGACTCTGCAATAACCTACCGCATTGTGTGAGAGATCTGAGTAACATCTCCTGCTTCAGGAGAGAGATAATGACATATTTACCAAAACAAGAATAATGATCACCATTGTCCCTTTACACACATCCTTCATTCCAATCTGATCTTATTACTGATATTATTATTATTATTATTACTGTTAGTGCAGTTGTATAAGCAATACTGTATTAATTTTATTAGTTCATATTCAGTGTAACTTACTCACACTAGAACTTAAGACATTCAAACCATTTTGATACTGCTCGAACAGTCCACTGGTATACTGCCGGTACTATGAACCGGCAGTATACCCGTGGACTATTCTAGCAAAAAATACGCCGGGAGAAACTGAAGAATCACATTTTGATACTAATTGTAATACTGAAATCATTATTTCTTAGACAACTATGATTTGAAAAGGTACTGTATGTGCGACACTCTATTCCGATGTAAGAGAGGACCTGAAAGCACCAATCACATAGAGTTAAATAATTATATAAATAAATACTTCTAAAGAAGCTGGTGATTAAATGATTCTTAAGTCCAGTTGCTCTTTAAGAAGCGAAATTTTGGCTAAGGGAAAACGTTCCACCACTCCTTGCCTTTGTTGAGCGTATCTGATCGTAAATATACCAGTTTATAAAGATGATGAGAGTATGTCCAAAGTATTTGCTACAACAGCTCACATATGATGTCCACAAATACTGCTACGAGTAAAACAGAGCTAGGATACTGCGACCCAATCGTCAACTGTTCTTAAAAACGTGGACAGCAATCTTTAGCACCAGTTAAAGAATGTTATTAATAAAGTATAGATTTTGGAACACAGAGTGAAGGCTTTTCATTTGATATACTTGTAATTCCCTACACGAACACATAAGTCGATTTTAATGTGTTATTGGTGATTAAACTTACTAGAACCTTTGGAATAGTTGCTGATATTGTTGTTCCTCCAGCTCCCCGTGGAAAGTTTTTGGCAGTTTTTCACCATGATGTCATTTTTGTCTGCTCTTCTTCCTGCAACTCTCCGGGTTTAGATGGTCTTTCAAAAGAATTTTATGTTCGTTTTTGGCCTCTGATAGCAGATACGATAACATCTAAGTTGAATGAAGTGGCGTAAGGGGGATACACCCTGTCCTCTTTTAAGGCCAGAAAAGCTTGTTTAATTTCCAAGAAGACGGGACGTCTGTCCGTGGGTCACGTCCAACCGATAACGCCACTTCATTTCGATTACAAAATCATAGAGCGCCCGATAAATAGACGTTTGTCGGTTTTTCTTGCTGACATTGTCGTATGTCATTGAAGTTGTTTCCAGGGTCGTACTCCCATGACTCCCGTTGCTGAATGTTGTGACCTCATCTCGATTGCTGGCACTGCTTTTATCGATTTTAATCATGTGTTTCACCGAATTACTCATGATTCTCTGTCATAAGATTTGATGGATGTCGGTTTTAATGATTTACAAGACGGATGTTGACTTCTCTAATTACTGGTGTTTAGTGGTCTATTGTGAATTTTCGTCTTTCTCCCACATAGTAATGTGTTGAGGTGTCCTGCAAGAGAGTCCCCTATCCACGTTGTCATTCGTGCTTTTTCTGGAATCCTTACTGCCGTTCATAGCTGCTCGACTGCATGACTGGTCGTTGTATGGAGAAAAGTTTATCGCCTGAATGAATGCTGATAACGTTATGGTACATCTTCGTACTCATAATGACATACTGGTGATCAGGGACGTTCTGGGTGGATATTGTCGGCTTACAGGAGTACAGGTTAACGACCTATGGGCATCTGAAACCGCAGAGATTCCATGTGCTGAAGCAGTCGTTGGGTGTTTTTATTGATCGTGTCCGCTGAAGATGTGTACAACAAATTGGAAGTCCAAGACACATAGGATTCAAGGAGTGGTCCTTGAACACGAGAGTCGCTCTCTCTCGTTACTTCATGAGGGTCGCGTCTTGCAAACTTATGTATTGAGCAAAGTGTATTTTGTGGCACAAGTTTTTTCCCTTCCCGCGATGGTGTCCCGGAAGTTACAATGGTTATTGGGCAAGTTTATCTGGCATTATTTCTTCGAGGCACTAGTTAAACATGTCCTCACGTACGCAGGTAACTAACAGCACAACTTTAGCCCTTCCAGCTGACGATGTTATGATAAATAATAAATTAAGGCATATTAGGGAATTTTTTATTGATGCCAGTTATTTGTAAAAATGCTGTTATGTTGCTGGATATTTTAAAATCGTGTTTCCCCTGTGAATTCCCTGTGGCTAATAACAGACTGGAAGATTGATTGGTGCAGTGTCAGCCTACCTACTTTTCCGATGGAAGCTGGCTCCATCGACTTCCTCGGGTGAAGGTAGATGCGTCTGTCCATATATCGTTATTTATAAAATGTTCGTTATCTTCCACATGGTGCAAAAGCCTTTCACAAAACTCTACTCATCGAATGAGGTCTTCTGGCTGCTGGTGTCGAGTTAACGTATCATGATATGGATTCTGTTCTTCCTTGTACAACACTCCAAAAACAAGTCTTCGAAGTATGTGGAACTGCCTTGTAATACATGTGTGATCAAAAGTATCCGGACACCCCCAAAACAAAAGTTTTTCATATTAAGTGCATTGTGGTGCCACCAACTGTCAGGTACTCCATATCAGCGAAATCAGTAAACATTAGACATAGTGAGAGAGCAGAATGTGGCGCTTCGTGTAACACACAGACTCTGAACGTGGTCAGGTGATTCGGTACCACTTGTGTCATAAGTCTCTACGCGAGATTTCCATACTCCTAAACATCCCTGTGTCCACTGTCTCTTATGTGACAGTGAAGTGGAAACAGGAAGGGACATGTACAACACAAAAGCATACAGGTCGACTTCGTCTGTTGACTGACAAAGACCGCAGACAGTTGAAAGGGTCGTGGAGTATAACTGGCAGACATCTATACAGACCATCACACAGGAATTTCGAACTGCATCAGGATCCACTGCAAGTACTAAGACAGTTAGGTGGAAGGTCAGAAAACTTGGATTTCATGATCGAGCGGCTGCTCACAAACCACACATCACGCCGGTAAATGCCAAACGTCGCCTCGCGTGGGGTAAGGAGAGTAAACAGTGGGCGATTAAACAGTGGAAAAACGTCGTATAGGGTGACGAATCGCGGTACAGAATGTGCCCATCTGGTAGCAGGGTGTGGGTATGGCGAATGCCCGGTGAACGTCAAACTCCAGCGTGTGTAGTGGAGAACAGTAAAATTCCGAGGCGGTGGTGTTATAGTGTGGTCGTGTTTCTCATGGAGAGGGCTTGCACCGATGTTGTTTTGCGTGACACTATCACACACAGGCCTACATTGATGTTTTAAGCACCTTCTTGCTTCCCACTGTTGAAGAGCAATTCGGGTTGGCGATTGCATCTTTCAACACGATCGAGCACCTGTTCATAATGCACAGCCTGTGGCAGAGTGGTTACACTACAATAACATTCCTGTAACGGACTGGCCTGCACAGAGTACTCACCTGAATCTTATAGAACACATTTGGAATGTTTTGGAACGCCGTCTTCGTGCCAGACGTCAAAAACCGACATTGATACCTCACCTGAGTGCAGCGCTCTGTGAAGAATGACCTGCCATTCCCCAAGAAACTTCCAACACCTGATTGAAGGTATGCCTGCGAGAGTGGAAGTGATCATAAAGACTAAAGGTAGGCCAACACCATATTGAATTCCATCATTACCGATGGAGGGCGCCACGAAGTCATTTTCAGGAAGGTATCCGGTTACTTTTGATCATATAGAGTATGGCGTGACTGGTGATCGGTTGCAAGAATCGTGTCCTCTGTTTGTAGAGTCCATCTAGTCCCTGGACGACCTCTGTTCATTACTTGTGAGCGAAGATCTCCGCCTTCCTGAAGGCGTTGCTCCAGGGGACAAAAAACATTCTTATCGGGACGGCGCATTTAAAGGTACTGTGCAGCACATGCACGAGCAGCAACAGCAACAGCTTGGTTATCGGATGCACCCAGCACCAAAAGCATATCGAAGCATTCATCTTTTGTGCACTGCATGGAGGACCCGCCCTACGTGAACCTGACATAACCAGTAATGGGTGTGCACTGCGCTGTTAGTAGACACATGCATGATGTCCTGCTTATAAACGACAAGAACTATGGAACAGACGTCTAAATATTTCATGTCCAAACAGTCTACTTTTTTTTTCTCCAACCTCTCGGTTTCCACCAATACATTTACAACTTTTTTTTAACTGAACAAAAACAATGATCAAAGTCACTGCGATAAATATTTTAAAAACAAAGCAAGAAAAAAACATCAGGCACCTGATGAGAATGGAACCTATGGACTTATGCACGTAAAATACCTGCCATAATCATTATTTTGTAACTTTTACCAAAAGTAATGTAACAGGAATGAAAAATTCAAAATAAAAGGGAATCTACACATCCAACTCCTTGAAGATTAAATACGACGCGAAAAGCTAGTGATAGCGCTGCATCCTTTTCCATGTGAAATGGGCCATAATCATAATCTGATAAAAGTCACACGGGACCGTGTAATACCCGCTCCCCACCACGTAATGAACATAACACTCGACGAGCCATGGAACTGCATCGTCCTTCATGCTGGGAAAGAAGGTTGAATCGGGATGCACAGAGTTCGTGCTACCTGTCCCTGGCAACGCTGCACACAATTACAGCATTGCCAGAGGCTCGGTTTTTAAATCACATTTCTGTTAAACCTATTGGCGGGACTAGGTACGGCTAGATGCACTTCTGCCTTGAGATGGGATGAGGAATCGCGTGCCAACCGCCAATTGCGGCGTTCTTTCTTCTCCCTATATGTACATGCAACACTAACGGCATGAAGTAAAGAAGCTCGTCTTGCCACATTCACGGGTACAGCGCTCACGCCCGCCATCGTTGTTAAAGCAAGCTGTTGGCATAGAGGTGTCGAGGGCATTGCTGGCTGACAGCACCCATGGGCAAGCAGTGTGGGTACTCACGGGCGCCTGTGCCTGCCATAGCAAATTTTCAAAAAATGGTTCAAATGGCTCTGAGCACTATGGGACTCAACTGCTGAGGCCATTAGTCCCCTAGAACTTAGAACTAGTTAAACCTAACTAACCTAAGGACATCACAAACATCCATGCCCGAGGCAGGATTCGAACCTGCGGCCGTAGCGGTCTTGCGGTTCCAGACTGCAGCGCCTTTAACCGCAAGGCCACTTCTGCCGGCAGCAAAATTTTCCCGCCTTTGATCTAAAGGGTTGGCAGATTTACCTTTACTTAGCTGCTCTTCGTGAAATTACGACAACATGAAATGAGAATTTCAGTATTGCCAGAGAAACTGTGCACTCAGTGTGCGTGATGTAATATATGTGCTGTGAGATATATAAACAGGCACGCAACCCCTTTAGTACATTAGCTCGACTAGTAAGCTGTTTTGAATGAACGATGCTTTTCTCGACTAACGGCAAAAGTTCAACTGCACACTATTACAACTCATTAACAGAGAAAAACACAGCATGACAAAGGAATTGAAATATGAAGGGAGGCCGAAATATTGCATCGGAATAGAATAGCGACACACCATTTGCGGTTCGCAGACGAACTAAATAACTTGATTTGCTGTGTTACTTTTACGTTCCAGCACCCGTGGTCAAGACTAACAATTCAAACAGACTAGACCGAGGGTTCAGTTAAGGCCACTGCTTAAAATCTGAATAAAAATTATCAGCAATATCCGTTGATGGCTTCCAATATAATGAACAGCACATTTGTGATCATGGCCTTGTGGACGATAGTGGAGGAGGGAACAGACTTTTAGTACAATCTCTTTCCCTGATGGTGGGAAACTTCCCTTAAGAGGTAGAAGAATCAGCTATGGTCAACGTTATGAGGATGCAGAAGAAAATGTGAACCACTACATAAAAGATATAGTAAATAATCACAGGACATGCAGCCTGTAACTGAAAACGGGTCATCATCATTATCTTTCCACTGGAAAAACATTACAAAATGGACCCCCTTTCAGTTCTCTGATAGGGGACTTCGAAACGGGAGGTAACCATGAGGGAAGACTGGCTAACCAACGAAAGAGTAATAATTCAGGAGTTGGAGTGTGGAATGTCAGAATTCTGAATGTGGTAGGGAAGTTGGAAAATTAGAAAAGGGAAATGCAAAGACAGAATCTAGAGACGGTAGGTGTCAGTGATGTGTGCTGGAAAGAAAATAAGGTTTTTGGTCAGACGAATACAGCACAATCGCAAACCAGAAGAAAATGAATAGGACGGTAGTACAGGGAATGAGTTACAACGAAAAGTTCAGTCATGCGATTGCACTCACCCGAATCGATAGAAAACAACTGCCAACAACAAAAGCCATCTTCACCCACAGATGTCACAAGCAGAAAACGAAGACATCTAGAAGTTATATGAGAATATGTAACAAGCAGAAAACAAAGACATCTAGAAGTTATATGAGAATATGTAACAGGTAATTCTGCATGTAAAAGGAGAGATAATCAGGGTTGATTGGAACGTGGTAGTAGAGGAAAGAATGAGTTACAGGAGAATGTGGGCTTGGTAGTACGAGAGGGAGAGGTAAAACGTAAATTGATTTCTGCAACAAGTTTCAGTTAATAATACGAATACACTGATGAAATAGTCTTGCGTGATCCGGTCAATGTTGGCGGTGTCTTGTCGCAACGTTTCGATGAGTTTCGTACTCATCATATTCAAGCATAGTGTCTATGAGCAAATAGATGGTGTTTCCATGGAATATCCCTTATTTCGAGGTATCGCCAACTTTTTTTTACATAGAGCACTTTTAAGATGTAGCACCGAAAACTGTGCACCTTAAACCAAAGGTGCTCTAAAGGTACTTAGATTTGGAAATTTGTGATAAGATCCTATGGGCCCAAACTGCTAGGGTCATCGGTCCCTAAACTTACACACTATTTAATCTAACTTAAACTAACTTATGCCTTGGCCAACTCACATACCCATGCCTGAGGGAGATCTCGAACCTCCGACGGAGGGAGAGGCGTGAACCTTGACAAGGAGCCCTAGGCCGCGAGGCTATCCCGTGCATCGGTACGTAGGTGACTCTTTTGTAGAGTGGCCGCATGGAGTCATGTCTATCAGCAACAGAAAGAGCTTGCCGCAGAAGTTACTCCATCGGCCGGAAACATTCCATAAAAACAGGTACAAAGAGACACAAATACGACATGCCTTACAAACAGATAAAATGTGGGAGGACAAACCAGAAGAAGACGAAGTAAAACGTGTGGCTTTCCGCTGGCCTGCCAAGAGCCAAGACCGCAAGTATATTAAGACAACACCGAATAACGACAGTCTTCCGTGCAACACAGGAAGCTGAGGACATACTTGACTCGACCAAAGATCATATAGGTCTGCAGTATGAATGTGGGTTGTGGCACATCAGGCAGATACAGAAATGTATGTTACAGCGCCGTACAGCAATGTGTCTCACACAACATCATGAACGTACGTCTAGGGCAGACAGACGAGTCCGTGGTAGTAGACTATAGCATCAACGAAGGACGCACCTTCGAATTTGAGAAAGACGAAGTACTTATGCAGCACCAACTGTTTCTGGGAATCGGTTGTCAAAGAGACAGTGGAAAGAAGTTGCACCTCAATCTAGTAAAGCGTGATAACGTGTTTTAGCTTAACCCAGCGTGGCATTCCCCAATGGAGAGAATAACACTCCGTTCTGAAGGCGGCGGCGTCCGCAGGCAGACTGGGCAGCAACCAGGACTCGAGGCCCGTGCGGGACCAAGCCGCGACCCCACCGCCTGTAGCGCCGCGTTCCCCCACCACTGACGCGGCATCCCCTTCCGGAGGAGCGTGGTTCAGCCCACTGCAGAAGTGGACACAGGGCGAGCGACTATATAGATAGGTGGAACACAGCATCCCGACTGTTCGGGTGAAGATGTTGGATACCGAACTGATCGAAAGTTTGCGACGAGACGACGCTACCACTCGGCTGTTCACCCGATAATATTTCGTCATTGGCACACGCGGAGAAAGCCGGCAATTATAAATACAAATACGCCGTTCAAAAATCACAACAGGAGGATTCGGCGCACTCTGGCCTGCCCTGAGGAAGGAATAACACCTGGACACGTGCTCCCATAGACAGTGAGACTTGCTGCATTCTCACATTCATTTGACAGATAGCACACTTGTCAGTGCTTTCGAGGTTCCTGTCCGTCTCAGACATTGGTAATATGTTTTGAAATAAATGGATGATAGTGGCTTCAGAGCTCCAGTATTCCGAGGAATTTTCCATTATTTTGATCTGTAAATTTCTGAGATGAGCCTCTGAAGGGCAACCTTCTTTCACCAAGACGTAATGTCACATGAAGTAACACGAGAGAGCCCATGTAAGTTGGCTCTTCTATGGACGAATAAAAGAACATTACCCATTTACCACTGTGCATCAGCATACCCATAGTACCTCTTTCAAAGCATACCATTTCATCACTTTTACTATTCTTCCAGGACAACTATATAGAACTAGACATATTTTATTTTTAATTTACTCTTGAATGCAAAATTTTAACACTATATTTCGTGTAAAACCGTCTTCTGATGGAATTGGAAGTGCCTTATCATTTAATATTATTGCACATCCTAACAAATTCTTACGGCATTTAACAGCTGTTGCCGTTTGCATTTGTTGGAGAAATGTTTTGGTAGGATTTCAACAAAATTTAAAGGAAGCGCATTTTCGACTCCACACAATATTGTGCATTCAACACTAAACATGAAATTAAACTTAATTGAATGTATTTGGCCTGTACGAAAAATATAAGTCAAGAAATGAAGTGTAAAGGAAGAGCATATTGCCTATAGTGGTGCTGGAACTATGTTCTTTTATTCATTACATGATATAGAATTTATTTTACAATTGCAGTGTGATATTTGCCAATTGAATATCTTGGCACAACCGAAACCGGCAGGGCCTTAGGTTCCATGGGTTGTACGTCTCTCAGCCGCTCGTCAGGACTGCTTATACACCAGTAACAAAATCAGCCTCGGAACTTCTTGAACGGAAAGTGAAAATAAATCTGATTCACTTTGAGAGCCAAACCGCTCATCTTCTGGCCGCTTTCTATTGAGCATAATCACATTGTTCCTAGTTCCGTGAAATAGAAGCTGAATTGCATAACTTGTGCACTGAACGTATAGTTTGCACTATTACTCCACACACAACTGCGCGTACCACCAAATAATTGCTTTTTACCTCTCAAATAAACCTTTCACCTTCACATCCCGCTGCATGCCTTCAGAGCGACTGAGATATCTATTACGCTTCTTTCGTGGTAACGTCTGAAGATGAAGCGCCAAACTTCTTCAAACTGCGGACTATCGATATGTAGAACAATAGGAAGCTTACAGACAGTGCAGGGAGAATACCTAGAGTCTTACATAAAGACTACTTGCAGCGATGAGGGTACATGCGGCAACGAACAAGGTGACGAGTGCCTCTGCAGGCAATACTCCACTGTCCATGTTACACATGGTGCCATGTAACGTCCTTCAGGCATTCACCGAACCGAATACCTTCCATCAGCTTCCCACATGGTATAGCATGACTCGTCACTCCAAGTCATTTGTTTCCAGTCAACCATGTGCAGTGACAGTAGTAATGTTGGCGATAGCGACACAGACGAAGTCGAACTGATGTGGAATAGAGTTCAAAAGTATCTTTACAACTATATCTAGAATTAATATGGGGAGTGCCTACGCTTTGCTCTTACGGTGGCTTGAACTCCGCTGGGGACACCGTCATTGTCAGCTCATTTCTCCTCAAGAACCTAAATCATTGTAGGTAGTATAGAGGTCTCCGGCGTATGGAGTGAAGTCGACGTTATAACTCATCTCGAAGATTTCCCTTTGTCTTCAGATTATGAATCTGGGTCTACTTGTCCATTTCAGGAATGTTATTATCCACTGTCGATTGATTTGCAGATGCTGTTTTATCACAGTGTGCATTATCATTCTGACACAAAAAATTATTGCCGTCGAACTGTTACTCTACTGTAAGAAAATAAAAATGCGGTAAAATATGCTCATACAGTTCTGCATTTAGAGTTATCTTAAGAGCAATAAGGGGAACACACAATAAACTCGATAAATACGTCCATACAGTATCACAGCCTCCTCCATAATTCACTGCTGGCACTACACATGATACAGTGTCACATCCTCCAGCTGTTATCCAAACCCAAATCCTGCCACAGGACTGCAACATGGTATAGTGTGATACATCACTCCAAGCGACTCGTTTCCAGTTAACCACTGTCCACTGACATCGCTTTATACATCACCTCAAGCGTCATTTAGCGATGACTACTTAAAAATGTGGCTTTTGAGGAGATAGTGGACCATTGTAATCCATTCTTCTTAGCTGCTTACATACTTTGGAACTCACGCGTGATTCCTTCTGCTGATACCATGTGATTTTTTTACATCCATCTTTCGCAACGCTCGATAGTCTCTTGCCGTTTGTACATGATATCTGCCAGGTCTTAGTTTGGCTGTGATTGTTACTCCACATTTACACTTTACAATCAGATCACCAACAGTCAACTTTGGCAGCCTTAGGAGGGTATAAATGTCCCTAACGGGTATGTTACTCAGGTAATATCTAACGAATAGCCCACATTCGAAGTTACTGAGCTCTCCTGACCGACACATTCTCCTGTTCCTGCTTCGGTACTGACAACACAGTACCCTACACAGTCCTTTAAATTGGGGGAACCGCCCCTCGGAACATCTACTGATCAATTCCGCATTAAAAAGGAGTGTACGGATGCTCTTGATCAGGTAGTGTGTATTAACGAGTAATGTACTTAAACTGGCTACATAGTATACTAGAATTGATAATTCTATGGCTTGTGAAAACTGTATCTTAGACGTGAAACAGTACTACTTCTGCATTATCCAGAGCGCAGAAAACACACATGGGGAATCTTAACTAACTTGGAAAAGTAAAACTTCAAATAAGGTTTTAATTGTATGTGTCTGGTGATAGTCACAGGAGGATAACGAGAGAAGTGTTCATTAGGCAGCAATATTGGAGTGTAAGATAGATATAGACGTAATGTCAGCATCCTCTATCCTGTGGCGTAGATGATAAATAAAACATAATGTATATTCGAGTGAGTGGCTCAGAAAATTGCTGATGAGCTAGGCCTCGGATGGCAGGTAGTAGTAGATCAGGTGATAACAGCTCAAGACCGCTACGCTCAGTGACTTTAAGAGGTACACTCTTCTACACGGCACCAGTGATGGCAGTCTATAAACATAAACCATTTCCTATTTTTTCTTCTTAATACATTAATTGTTATTTCTAATAATTCCTGATTACTGTTAGTTTTAACTTAAGAGGTACATAAAATTGCAACTCTCTACGAACACTAGAAACCAAATTATCTTAACTCCAAGATTTTGTGCAAATTAATATTGTGAAAACACAAAATGTCCTAGCCGCTAGACGTCAGGTCAAATTTAAGTGACAGAAAATAAATAAATGTCATCTGGGTATCCTCACGGAAGATGTAGACGGAGTCGTATTCGTGGAGTGTAGTTGATGCGCAAGCTGTAGCGCTCTCTTACGGAAAAAATGCGTACTATTGACGTATTTATTTGTGGAGTGACAGATGTCACATACATAGAATGCTGTGCGCAGAATTCTAGTGAAATTCACTCACAATTACGAGTGGATCAATAGCACAGTATATAATTACTGCCCACTATTCGGCATTCTGTAGCCTAACTTCAGAATTTATACTTTCATTTACAGAACGGTGGATAGTGTCACCATTATTCGTCGATTCTTCTGTTGATCGAATCACATGCAAGGCCATCTATTATGAGACCGTTTAAGTTTATTAGTTCATGGCGTCTAACCCCTACTTTTTTCCTCTGATCAACGTAATGAAGAATGACACAGCATTATCACTTAAATTTTTGCACAGAGCCCCTGTGATCAATATATTGTTTCAGTGAGTAAACTCAGGATTTTGTTGGATAAAATGTGTTCTCACATGCAGATCGAACACTCCGTACAGAACTATAAATATTTCTGAAGAGAATCATGGTTGCCGGAAGGTCCGGTGCTGTCTGCGATAAGAGAACAGGAATCAACCAGGAACGGTGACACACTCATATCAGAACGGATTTCGTACGTTCAAATACAACCCGCAGATGGTGACGATGACTTTCCCTTTTACACAAAGGTTTCCATCCAACGAGTGCAAGTACATGTTGATTTGACATTATAAATACAGCCCTTCTGGTCGAATCTGATAAACAAACTTTACTCTCTTATCAAGAGAATACAGGACGTCCCAGAAGGAATGGCCAATTCTCAGGAACTAGAGAAGAGTGATCATACAAGGCAAAAAGTCTAGTAATCACGGATTCTGAAATGCATACCTTAAAAGCTATGTGCAGTTTTTCATCCTCGATACTGGTATGAATTTTAGAGGGTACGTTTAAAAGGAATTTTGCATCAAGTGATCGTTCCTGTCATATACCGGATTTCTGACGATTCCTCCTGGGGCAACCTGTAGCCTATACGAAATTCTAATCCACAGAATTATAATTAAGTAATAGGATATCATAAACCACTTATGTGAATTTAAGAAACCTTGAGGCATTAGCTATATATTCTACCGACATACTTTGCAAAGGATGGAAAACAACCTAACAGATGGACGTTTTGAGTTAATATATGGTTCAAATAGCTCTGAGCACTATGGGACTTAACCTCAGAGGTCTTCAGTGCCCTAGTACTTAGAACTACTTAAACCTAACTAACCTACAGACATCACACACATCCATGCCCGAGGCAGGATTCGAACCTCCGACCGTAGCGATCGCGCGGTTCCAGACTGTAGCGCCTAGAACCGCCGAACCACTCCGGCCGGTCAGTTAACACATGAAACGGGCCTACATACCTCCGTTGGTAACATCTTATCACTTACAAAAACTTTAAAATAGCATATTTGAAATATATGCTATCTATTTCCATTGATCCCCATAAACATAAAAGTTTGCCAGTAGAGTTTTACACTGAGGTGGCAAAAGTGGTGGGTTAGCGATATGCACATATACAGATGGTGGTAGTATCGCGCACACAAGGTACAAAAGAGCAGTGCATCGGCGGGACTGTCCTTTGTACTTAATTGATTCATCGTAAAAGGTGTCCGACGTGGTTATGACCGCAAGACAGTAATTACCAGACTCTGAACGCGGAATCGTAGTCGGAGGTAGACGAATGGGATTTTCCATTTCGGAAATCGTTAGGGAACTCAATATTCCGACATATAAAGTGTCAAGAGTGCGCCAAGAATACCAAATTTCAGGCATTACCACTCACTACCGACAACACAGTGGCCGACAACCTTCACTTCACAATCGAGAGCAGCGTTATTTGCGTAGAGTTCTCAGTGCTAACAGACAACCAACACTGCGTGAAATAACTGCAGAAATCAATGTGGGACGTATTACGAAGGTATCTGTCAGGACAGTACGGAGTTAATGTGCTATGCCAACAGACGACCGACGTGAGTGCCTTTGCTAACAGCACGACATCGCCTGCAGGGTCTTTCTTGGGCTCGTGAGCTATCAGTTTCAACTGTAAAACTGTGGCCTGGTCGGATGAGTCCCGGTTTCAGCTGGTAAGAGTTGATGGTAGGGTTCGAGTGTGGCGCACGCCCCACGAAGCCATGGAACCAAGTTATCGACAAGTCACTGTGCAAGCTGGTGTAGCTTCATAATGGTGTAAGCTGTGTTTACACAGAATAGACTCCGCCCTCTGGTCCGGCTGATCCTATGATTGACTGGAAATGGTTATGTTCGTCTATTTACTTGGAGACCATTTGCTTTCATGGACTTCATGTTTCTAAATAACGATGTGATTGCGACACAATCTCACGTGACTGATTTGAAGAATATTCTGGAAAATTCGATCGAATGATTTGGTCACCCAGATCTCCCGACATGGATCCCGTCAAACATTCATGTGGCGTAATCGAGAGGGCCGTTCGTACCCAACACCATGCATCGGCATCACTTTTGCAATTATGGACGGATATAGTGGCAGCATGGTTCAATATTTCTGCTGGGGACTTCCATCGACATGTTCAGTCCATGTCACGTCAAGCTGCTGTACTACACTGGGCAAAAGGAGGTCAAACACGATATTGGGAGGATTCCTATCACTTATATCACATCCGTCTATACTGGTTTACTTCAACGGGTATGATCTCAAACGGATTCCAGATTACCATCATGAATGTAAATTTCGATTTTGTTCTTGTCTTTCTCCAACCAAGTTGCTGGAAGTATCGCCCATACCTCTAGGTTGGACATTGCGCAATTTTGTTTCGACAAATTACATTATATCCTTTATTTTTACACAAAGTCCACGAACATACGGGGGATGGACAAAAATATGGAAATACCAAACACACAACACCTAACTTGCCTAATACGGTGTAGGAAATCCGTTGGCACACAAAAGACTTACCACCAGTTATCTCAGGTTGGATAAATACAGGACCTGTTCGGTTTTCAAGGAGACATCATACTATTCTTTTTGCAAAAGAGATTTTTTTTTGCAAAGAGTGGCAAGTTCAGATAACCGTGATGGATATGGATAACGATCACGCAGCCTTCTCTCCAAAGGCTCAATAATATTGTGATCTGGTGACAGTAGCGGCCAGACGCTCACACAACATTCTATTGTGGAAGGGACCTGAATAATCGAAGTGGACAAATAAACCTTGCCAGTAATGCGACCTTACAGGGTAACCATGTGGTCCACAGGATACCATGTGTTGAGTGGTACTTAAGATAGGTAAATAAATTAGTGAAATCAATGTGAAGTGAAGTATAAATTAGAAAATAAATGAAAAACTTAGTTTAGTTTAGAAGAATTACACACTGGCAAACAGCGGGCAGGGCTGCACTGGCAAAGACCGGCGATTGCAAGTCAGCACGTTCAGTAGCTTTTCAACGTGACAGAAGAGGCCATCGCCCTCTCCACATAAGCGGAAGCTGTCGATTCAGCCGTCAGGGCATCGCCCGACCGGCTCACGTGTTTCTCAATTGTCACATGTGATCAAAGGCCCTCGCCTACATTCTAAGAGCCAATGACCGACGTTAAGAAGATTCTTCGAAAAGTTTCAACGTGACAGAAGAGGCAATGATCGTGAAGTCGTTCACCTCCAGTGAACTGAAGTAAATAAATACGCGAGACTTAGTGGGGCCGAGAGTAGTTTACAGTTCCAGTACAGTGCAGTCGGTGCTGAAGACCGCCATGCAGGAAGAGACTACATCGTACACAGAAGCACCAAGTCCACCGCTGTAATGGAATAGCAAGCAGCAGCCTCGCCGCCAGAAGTTTGAAGGTATTTGAAGACTGATTTTTTGTACCCGGGTGACTTGTGAGGACGAGAAGGAGACGGCCTCACATCAGCAGTCACCTATGAGCTGGTGATCAAGATAGAACAGCCGAAGACTGGCAGGACGGAGTCGTTGTTCGAGTCCGGTACACTGGCCTTCCCCCGCCGCGCCGCTCCGCTGGCCGACGCACAATACACGCGGCCGCTTAGAGAAGAGAAACACTGGGACGCCACATCTAAGGTGTCACCATCCGTTTCACGACTTCGTTCTCAATAATGAAACGGGCCACCGTACGATCTGCGTCTCCAGTCAACTGGGCGAAACGGCGACACGAGATACACACCGCCAGGCGTAATCACACGCCGCCGCTGCCCCAGCAGATGGCTTCGCAAACGACACAGCTGCCGCTCTCCCAGCCAGAATAATCCAGTAAGGAAACCATTGTACAAAACTTTCAATAAAAGTAATCTTATGTAAAAATGCTGTTTCATTCTACCTCATGCCCGAGCCAAGGAAGAACCCAACCTGCCCACATGTTGTTAAGAGAGAAAAAGTAATTTATTTGGTGTTTTTCACCCTGACATAATGCTTTAGAATCAAATGCCCTTTGCAGTAATGCTCATCCTGACAACTGACTAGCATCAAAAGAGGAAACCCAGTTACACATGATATTGTTGCCCAAACCTTTACCGAACCCTCACCATGTTTCATTCTTGGGATGGAAACTCGGCCATTTCTCCTAAGTCTGGGTATTCTTGTTTCGGCAACACATTTCCCTGTTATGGGAACTGGCATCACATGTATTTGGTTTTGCAGTTCCCGATCGTCCTGCCTTTCCCATTTTATTGAGCTGCCTTCGTGTTGTTTTGGTTCTGTCAGGATTCGCGTCCTGCATTCAGTCCTGCAGTGACTTTTGCAGATGTCACGATCCCCTCCAATGACCGTATGTCAGCACCACTCAACACACTCTTTCGTCGGCGTTGTGATTCAGCAGACGACTTTTTTCCCATTTTTCGTGTATGCAGTACAGATCTGCGGTATGTTGCCTCTTGAAACACGAAACGCTACGGCTACCTACAAGCACCAACAATGTGCGGACTAGACTCGCATCTGCTATTATGTTAATGCTTTCATATGCCATTTTTTTCTAACCTCTGTGTATTGTCACTTGAAGCTAACGAGCGGACGCCATGTACCCGTCATCTCTGTGAATTAAATCTGCAATCATAGCATTACACGTGCAACAGTTGCTGAAGCTGGCATTTCATCAGAAAGGAACCCAAGGAATTTTGCAGAGTGAGATAGAAGTGGCAGAAGAAATATTTGTGTTTCTGCAAGAAGAGTCAGTGAAATGTGTGGTTCGTATACGCTCGCCTGTGCGTAGAGTGTAGATGAGCGGTGGAATGACGACGATATGTGCTTCACAAATGACAGTGATACTGAAACAGGTGTCAAGCCATGTAGGTCATCATGCTTGTCGGCCAGGGAGACACAGATCAGGTCTCCAGTGAAACGTAGTAAAACACAATCGTTGTCCATGGTGCGGGTAGTAAACCTGATAATAAACAAAAAACTATAAACAAAATGATAGAGAGAGAAAGAATTGATTTCGAACAAATCCACAGTAATATGACCGTGTAATACAGTTCTTCGTCCATAAATCTATAGATACAATGTGATTAAGACAAGATATATGCATAACGTAAGAAGTGGCAATTGACCCTGAACAACGAAAAGTGTGAGTACCTCGACATAAGCATAAAAAATTCTCTTAAATTTCGATTAACGCTAAATTTGAAGACAGTCGATTGGTATAAGTACCTAGGAACTACACCCGCCAGCAACTAAAATTGGAACCACTCTACTGAAATTGCCGTCGGAAAAATAAAAGGAAGACGGTGTGTTACTAGCAAAACCCTTGCAACATTATGACGAAATAGCGAGTGAGTGTCACATATAAAACAAACGAGTTCGAGTAGATACAAGTTTCTCGCAGCCGCCAAATCTTGTCGTGGCATTTCAGGCGCAATTTTCATTTTCTCCCTCGAAAGTGGAAATATTTTTCTGTCTCTCACCTACATACTTAATAATGCCGATCGTAATAAAATAAGAGAAATTAGAGCTCTCGCAGAACTATGTGGATATTTTTTTTTCGCATGTGTCTTACAGTGGATGCATTAACCCTCTGCCAAACACGTAAGTCCGAAACTGCAAAGTAATCATGCAGGTGTAGATTCCCATAATTATATCGCTAAGAATAAATTTTCAGTTGCTGTACAACGAATTGGGCGATGGAATTCAAAGTTGCATCTTCGTCCACAACACACCATATTTCTTTACTAATAGTCTGCTACATCTTCCTTTGCTTCATATGTCAAATCACGGATAAACCAGCAATAAAACAAAGAGCGGATGTGAGTCCACACAACAGGATTAGTGTTTCACTTTGATAGAAAGTAAATTAGTATTAACTCCACTTAAAGAAGAGCTTGTGAAGCACACTTTTCAACCGTACGCCATCTGTTGTTGAGTAACATAAAGCTAGTAGTCCAAAGAGCGGGTCGGCTATTTGCGCAATGACGCAGCTACTGACGTTCCAGATGGGTATATCATTCTACTTTCCTTTAAGGAAGCTGCGATGTAGATAACACATCATTTAAAACTCTATCCCCGAACATCCTCACGTTAAAGGAGATTTATATTCTCGAATCCATGCCGACTGCAGCAAGCTGCAATAGAAATATGCGTAGTGAAAGAGTATTAGAGCGGAAGGTCCGCGGCCGCATGTGATAAGACTACAGGTATCAGCCAGGAACGGCGACAGACGTTGCACGACGCCCGCATGCCGTGAAAATGACCTTCCTTTTGTGGAAATTTCATGTCTCTGTTAAATGCAGACAATCTGATGAATACTTTCACGGCAAACACAATCGTCTTGGGTTCTTCGAGACTGCAGTTCGTATGAAATACATTCTTGATTTAAAAGCGTATTTTCACAAGTATCATGCTTTGCTGTGCTCCAGAACCTTTCCTTCTGATCTGAACTACAGTCAACTCAAGCTTCAGAGTAAAGCTGTAATAAGAGTGCGTCATATTACTAACATACGCGTGCGTCGTCATTGTTCAGTTGCTAGCCCTTACACGATACTTCCACATAACCCCCACACGGTCCCAAGACGTGCAGAGGACACCTGGTAAATAATAGTGTGAATGACAAATCATGCCCAGATGTGTATCGCATCCGCGTTACCGGAACAAACGTGTGAAACAATGTGTTCCATCTCCCCGAGTCTACAGCTAACAGAGCCCAATGATGATTGTCGTCAGAGAGCATTATGATGAGGACGATCAGTGGAACGATTGAGTATGTAATATTTGACGTGAAAGCATCGTGTTTAGTGTCGATTTTAATTCACGACCCGTTGCCACATTAATTACAAGTGTAAAAATGTGCCGGCCGAAGTGGCCGTGCGGTTAAAGGCGCTGCAGTCTGGAACCGCAAGACCGCTACGGTCGCAGTTTCGAATCCTGCCTCGGGCATGGATGTTTGTGTTGTCCTTAGGTTTAACTAGTTCTAAGTTCTAGGGGACTAATGACCTCAGCAGTTGAGTCCCATAGTGCTCAGAGCCATTTGAACCAGCCATTTTTGTAAAAATGTGGTAAGTGTCTTAGATTACTATCGTTGTTTCGTCCCGCAACCGTTGTTGAAAGTGGAACACATGGCCGTCCATTAAGCACAGAAACGGTTCGTCTTCTAAAGTTATTTGCTACACTGTGACAGGGGAACACAATGAGTAACCTCCCCCACCACCCGAAACGCACAGGGAAAGACAATACATTAAGGCCAAAGTACTTCCATTGACACGCGGTAAGTTACATGGTACGGTGGTGAGATCACGCAGACGATATATCGTGCCCAAGGAAACACCATCTGTGCTCCATACCATGTCCGAACATCGGTGTCGTTGTCAACAGCTTATCTCCACCCTCCTCAAGCAAGACTGACGTCATGTCTGAGGATATTCTCCAACATGTCAGATTGTCCAACATTCTGGGCGGCAACATCTCATCTGTAAAGAAGCGCCTTGATACGAAAGACGTCCACTCGGGCTTCATTTCGAGTCAAGGCAGTACAGAAAAACCTCCTAGGTTCTAAAACATTGTTTGCTCCCCGTGTCCAAGAAGGCCGAAATGGACCACTGCCTTTCTCAGCAATTGGAAAGAGAACCACTTTTTGAGGTCGGAAGGAAACTGAGGAGCAGTCACTCCGAAATATGACGTACCTGGTGTGACGAACACTCAGTCACACATGCGCACTTCACCAGTACCTATTAATAACCGTATTGAAAATGTCTGGAAGTATTTGGAACAGTGAATGAAACTTGGCAGTCCACATCCCCACAGTTTTTAGCTATTTGTTGTCTAATCATGAAAGAAAGACTACAGCTAGATATGACACACCTGAAGAAATTTATAGACTCTCTTCGTCGCTAAATCGAGAGCGCCCTCAGGACTACAGGGAACGAGAGACGTTATTCCCGTGATGTCCACTGGTGGTAAGTCGTTTTTTGTTGAGTGTGTTTGTCTAATATTATGCGAACTCCAGGACTACCTCGCATCTACTTCAAGGTTTGAAACCTTCAATCACAGATCACTTAAATCTGGTACGAAGGCTATCGCGCTGCTGGGTAAATTCCTGCTTGGTGTTGCTGTTTCTACTACTCGGAAACGAGAAACACTCAGGTTATCACATCATTTCCCCAGCAACGAGCAATAAGCGACACCTTCTAATTACCTGTTTGTGAATACTTCCGTTTGGTTGGGAGAAATCTCATATGATGCATGCATCAGCAACAGCATCTTTGTAGCCATCGATGTAGCAACAGGCGGATATAACTTGAGAAATGAAATATTTCAGCTGAACTTACAGGATTTTTCTTAATGAATACATCAGGAGTGAGTGTATATAACGAAGCTACGTCGTGTAGTCATCCGAAGTATTTTACAGTTTTATAAGAATTGAGTATCTCTGTAAGAAATGATGGCCAAGAACACTAAATTTAGTCAGTTACTTCAAGAAAGTAAATATAAAGGCTGCCAACGGCCTTGCCGCGGTGGTATCACCGGTTCCCGTCGGATCACCGAAGTTAAGCGCTGTCGGGCTAGGCTAGCACTTGGATGGGTGACCATCCGGTCTGCTGAGCGCTGTTGGCAAGCGGGATGCACTCAGCCCTTGCGAGACGAACTGAGGAGCTACTTGATTGAGAAGTAGCGGCTCCGGTCTCGGAAACTGACATGCTGCCGGTAGAGCGGTGTGCTGATCACATGCCCCTCCACATCCGCATCGAGTAGCGCCTGTGGGCTGACGATGACAAGGCGGCCGGTCGCTACCTTTGGGCCTTCATGGCCTGTGTGGGAGTAGTTTAGTTTAGTTTAATTTTAAACATAAAGGCTTCCGGGATCTGTTGAAGGTACTGCAGCATGGCCTCACACACACAGAGTGGGCTGGAACGTCTGGACGACCGGTAGTGTGAACAGTCGATCCCATCCAGGCTGGGCTGGTGAACTCCGAACGCCTCCTGTAGGACTTATTTCCAGTTGAGAGATGTGGAGACGTGCAGTGCTGGGTCGAGTAGGATTGCTCGAAGTAGCGCCTAGATCTCCTCAGCGAGAAGTATGATGCGTTGATAAAGAAATATCATACCTTCGCCATCGGCACTATAGCCAGGTAGTTCTCAGGATCGTGTACCCTTCGAGGGTAGAGGCCAGTTCTAGGGTTTATCATTTGGCATATGGTGACGGCAGAAATTTTCACTCTGACAAAGTTCGCTTCCATGGAAGCGGTGTCGCTGTTGTCACGATTCAGTGGGCTTCCATAGACACTGAATGGTGGAAGACTTCTCATAAAAAATAACATTCGTCCTATCTGCCTGAGATGCCTTTACCACTACATCATCAATGGAGGCGAAACGCAAGTCTGTCCCCTTTACTCCATTACTACCAAAAGTATAGAAATTGTATGCAATATTATCTATTCTGTAGCCGGCCGCGGTTGTCTAGCGGTTCTAGGCGCGCAGTCCGGAACCGCGCGACTGCTACGGTCGCAGGTTCGAATCCTGCTTCGGGCATGGATGTGTGTGATGTCATTAGGTTAGTTAGGTTTAAGTAGTTCTCAGTTATAGGGGACTGATGACCACAGATGTTAAGTCCCATAGTGCTCAGAGCCATTTGAACCATCTATTCTGTACGGCATGTAAGGGAAATGAAAAAGTCCATATTATTTCATAATGTTCGTTTTCATCACAAACTCATGGACCACCGGTATGCAGTCGTAAGCATTGATGAGTCTCTTGTGTACAAGGCGTTAAGGACGACGCATTACAACCACGTCCAGTTGCCTTTGCTACTGTAGACTCCCTTGCTGATCAGGTAATTGTGGATCTCAAGCCAATTTACCTGCGGGTCCCGAAGTAAAGTATAGTCGTATGCCATTATTGACTTGGAAATCCCGAAGGGCATCTTCAGCCAACTGAATTGTTAAACTTGTTTTCTGCCCTTCACGAAGTCTGAGCGATGTGTGTCGTTTATGTGTAACTGATCAGTTTAGATGACTGTAATGGGTGTGGAAGTGTGGTGTCATGTATGTGTAGGATGATGATGAGAGAAAGGAGAGGATGAAACCTGGTGCCGGCACATAGCCAACTTCTCTCAGGTACCACAAACTGGGCCGCCGAGCTTAATGTCCGCATCCTGCAGACGGATCGCCATCAACATTGTCTCGTACATACGCTTTACAAGTCGTTTGGAATTTAATCCCTGATACTGGCGTAAATCCGGTAACCTGTTGCTTTACACCACCACCCCTTCTGTCTGAAACGAGGTGCAGGGTACTGGAAGAAGAAACGAGCGAAGGAAATCATAAAACAATCTACGGCAAATTAAGAACAATTTTAGCATGGTTCCTACAAGAATGGCAGGGTTACTGGGACACATGAAGAGCAAGATGACTTGATATCTTCAAGTTCAAAGGATAGCAGCTAATTTGGTATTATCGTGATATACGAGAGCGACTTCCACGAATATGATAACGCAAGATGAGTGGCAATCTTTAAAAGAAATGTGTGTTCTCTTTGCAGCCGGATCTTCTCACGAAATTTCAGTCAAAATCCAAAGGCGAAAATAATTTTTTGGCTCTCACATCCATTGTATTAAAATAAGAGAAATCAGAGTTCGAATGAAAGATGAAATGTTCGTTTTTCCCGCTACTTGTTCGAGGGTGGATCTGTAGAGAAACGACTTGAACACATTTCGATGAACGGTCTGCAATCACTTAAGTGTGAACTGCGGTGTAATCATGTAGGTGTCGATAAAAATGTGAATATCTCAGGTACCCTCCGCGCTATTGGCTAATGATGTATAGCCAGATTTTCTGACGAGCTGTTTCAAGTTTATGCACAGTATTTCGAGGATCTACCCAGCCGTCTTTTTCAGGTACAGTGAGATTTTCTGTTGTGTGTACTAGCTGCCCCTACCCCAACCAGAAAGTGAATGTTGCACCACGATACTCGTATCATCGTATTCAGTTTTATGATTATATTCAAGCTTGTGCTTGACGACAGTGAATTTTCTTGGCTGTTTTACTTGGGTTTGTCGCTGATGTTCCTTGGATCAGCAAAAGCTAGCTAAGCCATTTGTGTCTTCTATTCCTCAGTCTCAGTCTCAGCTTCAGGTTTTCTTGATTTTGAGTTCAAAGCCCATTTAATTTCATGATCTGAGTGCCCATTGCTTAAGAAAACTATCCTTTGACGATTTTTTTCTTCTTCTGTATCCATAGTCACATATCGGATGTTTAGATAGACTAAAATAATGCTTACACCTATGTTTTTGGACATCTAATTTACGTCAGAACTTCATTTAATTCACCCACTTGCAAATCTCCAGCATATATCTTCTCAAACTTACATACGAGACAGCTGATTTATATATCGTGATACATATAATTTGGCGACCATCGCCACCAACGGATAGGGTACTATCTAGTTATTGTTCACTTGTTACTGGTTTCTGTATTGCATAGACCGTTACGGACGAATCCCCTATGCTTTCCGTCCATACTTGTTCGTCCGTGTAATTTGCTTGTGTAGCCGAGGCTTCCTTCTGTGTGTTATCTAGTCTTCCTTCCGAGAGTTTATTGCGTCATCGGGTGTGTGGGTTCTCACTGCCGCCGTCTTCATCTAGCCGCGACCGCTGCCGTCGACGCCGCCAACTCCCTCAGTTTATCGCGCAACGACTGCCATCGACGTCACCACTTCCATCTGGTTGTTGCCGTCACCGCATCACCCCAGACATACCTGCTTCCCTACCTCTCACACAGGAGACGCTCACATTGTCCAAAACTCCACCATAGCTCGTCGCCTTGGCAACAGCTTCACTTCGGCAGCCACTCATCCCAATCAACGCCGCCCTTCACTGCCTGCGGATCATTCTACAACAACTATTATCTATACTTGTCTTTGTTCTGCTCCAACCGTCACCACATGGAATACATCCTCTCCATCAACCCCCTACATCTATCCTCCCTTACACCGCTCTCTGTTCCAGCTCCTCCGATATGTTGTTTTTCAGTCACTACTCATCAGTCACCACATCTATCACCGACACACACTTAACAGCCCGCAGAGTAAAAGTTGCCACAGACGATATCACTTCATCAAGCCTCATCATTCCAACCAACGCATGGCGTTCTGAAGGACCTGTGAAACACTCAGGCGACCCTCAACACAACGACACGTTCCACCACCCCAAACCCACTACAATTTTCTATCCCACATCGTTAAAAACCCAACGCAACGTCAAAATTCTGATATCAGTCCCACACCCACCCGAAAGAAATCGCAAACTGATCCTGATGACAACCAGCATATGGGCACCTCTCCTCCCCCTGCAACACCTTCCCTACCTTCCACACCTTCACGCTCCTCAACCTACATCCGAAATTCCTCATATTCAAATCCCTCACCCTCGAAATCTACAAATATCTACCAAGTCTCCACAGCCGAGAAGTCATCTATAGAAAAGGCACTGAATCACTTAAATCCTTCGACCCCTGTTTCCATAGTGAACTTCTCTCCAAAAGTCCTCACATTACCTTTGGCCACAGAGTCTCCATAACACCCCTAACCACGGTATCCCTTGCCATAAAAACCCAACTCCCCGCTATCCTCCCACTCTCACTGCAGTTATCACTGGAGTCAGCCTTGAGATCACCGATGAGAAAGAGGAGTCTGAAATAAACAACACCCAGAATTTAAAAGTTCAATAAGCACTTTGAATCAAGAATGCTCACTGTTCCACTTGCCTTATCAGTATTTTTATTGACTCACCCGCCGCCACACACCTTTTCCTTAAAGATGGAGCTCTGATATACGACCACCACTACAAGGTCGAACATTGCAAATCCCATCCCAAGTCCTACCACTGTCAAAAGTGTCTTCGCTACAATGATCACCGAATTGCAGACTGTAAAAACCGACCTACCTGTCCATCCTGCAAAGCCTTCAATTTCCTTAAACGCTGCCCTAACCTAGATTCCCCTCCAACCTGCAACAAGTGCAGTGACCTATTCCTTGAAATGTAAAGCCCAGTCTCAAACAAGCAACCGAGAAATCATAGTCCCATTCCGTCTATTGATACCCCAATTCGTTCCAACAATTCTCTTCAGCCAGCCACCACTGCTGAAGACATCATCAAATACATCTACCAAAACATTATTCCATTACAATGTGCACATACCTATCAACAAATCTCGCTTGCTGCTCGCTTTGTGTTCCATCCCTACACCCAAACAACTTACTCCCACAACCAGGTCCACTTCTTCACTCACCTCGACACCCTAGTCTAAGCTCCATCTAGTCCTCTTCCACAAACGCTACTCTAATTTCCTTATAATGACATGATAGCACTACAAAATCCTTTATCTCAACATCTGCTCCCTACCTGCCAATAAACATCTTTTAATGCATACCATGTCTAATACAATGTCCATACCTTTATCCTTAATTTAACATTCCTCGAACGCTGTCACACCAACCAAACCTCTGCTTATATACTCCACTGCACAGAACACACCCTTACCCTATCCAGAAGCCAAGTTGCAATTGGACAATGTGTGAACATCTCTGTTAGACCACAATCCTTGTGCAATATTGCCACCGAACACTGTTAGGCCCCTGCGGAAGGGCAAATTACTGTGACAAGGAGGGAGGCGACCCCACCAATAGGGTTCCATCACCCTGTACACCTCCAGACCGTCCAGCCTCAGTATCAACATCGTCCACCCTGGAGACAGACGTCTCACTAGGATGGTTCAGTGGAACACCATCAGACTTGCGCCCACAGGTAGCGTCAGTCACAGACAGGGGGCAACCGCAACAGACGCAATGAGATGTGGTCGGTTTCCACACTTGGATGGCGATTGGAGACGGAAGCGGGGAGAGACGTCGTGTCGTGTGGTGCGAAGGTCAGGGAGGACAGCGCATCACCAGTAACAGGGTCGTCATACCGTGCACACGTCTGATGGAGGTAGTATTTAGAAGGGATATAGCGCTGTCCCTTCCGTTTCTTCGGTGACCGTTGCTTCCTAATATGTTGTTCCCTGTCGGACGGCGGACGGCTGTCGTCTGACTTCAGAAAGGTGGACGTCGTTACAGACGCTTCACCAAGAATCATTGTGTCAGGACAGACGGCTGGCGTCTGCTGACAGTCACAGTCCTTACTGCTGCCTCCGGTGGCAGTGTATGAGAAGCATACCAAATGTCCAAAGAGTCGTCGAGAGGAGACGTTGCCACTGCCGGCTGATTCTGAGAGTGCACAGCAGGCAGGCCCGCTGTGGACGCGTAGGATAGTGGCACATTGGCCGCCGCAGGGAGAGCGACATCACCGATCGGCGTCTGAATCACTCTACGACAGAGACATTCAGAATGGACAATGTCTTCCTCGCCACAACCTGAACAAGTGCGTGGCTGGGCATCATACATGACGACAATCATGCAGCTGCCAGTAACCAAGCAAAGACGTGCGTATCTCCTCGGTTCAGTTTCTATCTGACGGACGCCATTAAAGACACAGTAGGTTTCAAACATCTTCCACATTTCAGAAACTAGTCTGAAGGCATTGCCGTAAGGTTTAATGGCGGCCACCACAACGTCCGACGGTACCTCAAACGAGAATACGAAAACTCTCAACGTCTAGAGGCCAACACCAGCATGGTGAATCACGGCAGCCGTCGGAGAATAGGAACTTGAGATCGTTATCATGGCGCTGCACAAGGTTGGCGCACAGCTCATCATTCGTCAACAGTATGTATGCAGTGGTTCTAATGATGAAAAATTAATTCCGAAATCATCTTGCGGCGGAAGACGCATTTCGACCCACGTAAACCGTTCTAATTAATAGGCTTTTGGTTATTCATGACCCAAAGGGAACGATAATTTTATCGTAGCTTTGCGATAGGATAACGGCATGATGGGCGATGAATCCCGTCACGTAGTCAAACTACAAAACAGAAGTAAAAAAACACACGCCAAGAGAGAAACGAGACGTGATCGCCTAACCACTGTCGAAAGCAGACTGCCAGCTCAGCTGCTCAAGCACGACTGACGACACTTCTTCACAGCTTTCCTTCCGCCAGTACTTCATCTCCCAGCCTGTGACTACGCCATGTCTCCACAGTATCCTTCATTCCAAGACCGCTAGTCTAGCAAGTTTCACAAGAGAACTTCTGTGAACTTTGGAAGATAGGAGATGAGGTACTGCCAGATGTAAAGCTGTAAGGATGGAACCTGAGTCGATCTTGGGTAGTTAAGCTGATATAGCACTTGGCCACGGAAAGCGGAGGTCCCGAGTTCGAGTCTTCGTCCGCACATAGTTATAATCTGCAAGGAAATTTCAAACCAGCACACACTCCGCTGCAGAGTGAAAACCTCTTTCTGAATTCTGCTAATTCTCTCTCCAAACTATAGTGGCTGTCTAACTGATGAGTACATTGCCCATATGTTAATATAATATGATAATTACGCTCATCCCAGAACAACAGTACAGCACAATATTTTAAAAATTAACATCTGTTTGTCTCTTAGTTCGATGAGTAGGTCCGTTGCAAAATGAATTTTTCATTTCGCACTCGGTTTGCGGTCAGGTTTTTCCAGCACCTTTACTACAATATATAGACTCCTTCATCTCAGTACAAGTTCAAAACGAGGCATTACTCGCATTGTTTCATTAAGAAAAATGTTAAGATTCATGTCCTGAATTATTTTAGAAAACTATAAGTTGTTATTATGATACACATTACATTACGTTCTATTACAGTCAAAATAATTTCCAATTTTAAAAAAATAAAAAAAATAGTCGTAACCCATGTCTTTAGTTGCCCAATGCCTCTTTGAAATAATTAAAATATAAATCAGGTCAATTATGAATGAGTGTCCAAAGGTTAAAATATTGAGAAAGATTACCAACATCATGAGCCTTTAACGGGTAGAAGACTAAAACAATAGTAATAAATATTGGTTTGAAAAGTAGTGATAAAGACGGCTATCAGGAACTCAAGGCCACTGTAACTGGGGAACTCGACCGAGACCTACAAGGCAAGAGGAAATTCTGATACCACTGGCGAACTTCAAAGTTCGTCTTCAAACGCTGCTCGATAATGAAGTATTGCAAAATGAACGTGTGCCCCATTTAATTTTGCTTTTTAAATTAGTTTATTTTGCTTTCACTTCATTTTAAATCAAAAATCTAAGTATTCCACTGATTTTCCCATTGTTGAAATGTCTGCTACCAATAACGTTACGACATGGAGTGCTCTCTTCCCGCTCGTTACCTATTGTGTTCACATGATTTTATAAAAAATTACTTGCTTTGGAGATGTGTCCATATAGTAATCTTAATAAGGAAGTGTAAATTATGACGATACGAACGTAAGGACTACACAGTTCCCAATCCTCTGTCGGGAAGAATCTCCGTCGGGGTCCAGCCCACGTCACTTCGGTAGACAATCTGCCGGGCAGACCGCGCAGCTATCGCGGCGCATCTCACACGGTTTGGTACGCTGGCATCAGTTAGCTATGATGTAAGGTGCACGTTTGTAGTGCAACAGATTAACACATTATACGTTATTTAACTACAACACCGTTAATGGCGCTTTTCGATGATTTCGTTCAGCAGCTGTTTGGATCACGACATCGAAGTCTAATTTTCTTTCCAATTTGTATTCAGCTACCAAGGTACAAAAATCTGTTAGACGTTGTCGATGTCAGTTAACTGTGACTATTTTTAACAGGATCGTGTGTGCTCCTAGACCACCCTCGTTCAGTCAGAGTCAACGGAAGAGTGTAAAAGATTTGCGTAGCTACACATACGTTTGAAAAAAGGCTTGATATTTTTAGTTCGTGCATCTTTTTCAATCAGTCTAATGGTGCGAAAGTAATTTACCCAAAAGTCTGAAGCGTGAATTGGTTTCAAATACTTAATTTACTTTTATAATTCTCTAGAGACAACATCATGGTACTCACTGATAAATAACTAGACAGCCTCAGTGAACTAACCGTTAGTTTTCTTTGAGTATCTCAGTCAATACCCAATTCTTTCATTAAACAATTTTCACTGTTTCATTCGCGGCTTTCAAATTAGACCCTAGATAGTCAACAACGGCATAATAAAACATTTCTCTTGGATAAATCTTCTGAATTAACATCTGTCACTTCATTTCTGGGTTGATAATGAAATGATTTCCTCTTCTTACAACGAATCACTTGAGTGCGAGGTCGGAAGTTCAGTCTTTAGTAAGGCTCATTTGAAAGTGTTGTATTAACAACTGTGGGGGGAAAAGTATTAGCTGCTAATGACTCACCATGTGCTCCAGGAAGGCGACGGAAAATGAATGCCCGGGAGGTGCAGAGATCAATCTTCTATGGGATACAGGTAAACACATCACAAAATGGACATCATCGACATTCAAGAAATGTTAAGAAAAGACCATTAATTTGCATGTGAACGCCGAATGAAAAATGGTGCGCCACAGTGATCACAAAGTTTCGCACCGTCAAGATCAAAGACAACGTCCTTGGGAGCTGCAAAGCGTGCAGGGTGTTGAGTTAGGTATCCACTCTTAAGAAATGCATGTAGAATCATATTGTTGTAACGGGGGAATGAGAACTGATGGAATGTGATGGCAAGCAACCGAATGCAAAATAGCCTGTCATGGGGCTTAACGTGTAACTGGCTATCCTTGAAGGCGTAACTGCAGGTGGCATGATAATATGTTTTATAGGCACGGAAAAAAACGTCCGGAGACTGAATTAGTCCAGTGGTTCCAGTAGATATGATTACCAATGTCACACACTTTTCAAAACAGGTAGTTCGCTCTAAAAGAGTATCATTTTTGTACACAGATTATGAATGAAGAAGAAGCAGGTTATTCTGACCAGCTGTTGGCCAAAAATAGTGCTCATACCATAGTTGCACTGATCTTGATAGAACTCATGGTACGCCTAATTTGCAAGGTTCATTTCATATGTATTTCCTCTTCAAATGCCTATTGTTCGGAGTTGAAAGCAATTTGTGTACTGATAAAAGGGATAAGTTTCTTAATCGCATCTACAAATTTTCGGACCGCATTTTGCTATGCATCGTCAATTTGAAGCTTTGTTTAAAATTTCAATATATTGCGTCTTCCAGTTATGTAGGCTATTTGAAGTTACCCATCTCGTTCCCTTGAAAACATTGCAATCCATGTCGCGCACAATTATGATGTGCATCACGTAGTAGACCACTATCATGAACATCCTGCAGATTCTGTCGAGCATCCTTGACAAGCGAAACACCAGTTTTTGTAACAAGTGCACCTTTTCCTCCCTCGAATATCCGTAGTTTTGTGTCTGCACTATACGATCAAGTTGCTGCGGACTGATTCGAAATCTGTTCTTAATTGTTTTATTGACTATGCTGCGGATAATCTTCCACGTATGTAATAAAACTGAGGTGACGAAAGTCATTGGAAGGCGATATGCACATATAGACAGACATTGCGGTAGTGTTGCGTACACAAAGTATAAAATGGCAGTACATTGGCGGAGCTGTCGTTTGCACTCATATGATTCGTGTGAAAAGGTTTCCGGCGTGATTGTGGCCGCACGACGGAAATTAACAGACTCTGAACGCACAAAGATAGTTGGAGAGTTCGGAGAACGTTAGGAAATTCAATATTCCTATATCCACGGGGTCAAGAGTGTGCCGAGAATACCAAACATAAGATATTATCTCTCACCACGGATACGCGGTGGTTGACGGCTTCTGTTAACCACCGAGACCAGCGTCGTTTGTTTAGAGTTGTCAGTGCTAGTAGACAAGTAACACTGCGAGAAACAACCGCAGAAATCATTGTGGGACACGCGGCGAACGTATCCGTTTGGACGAAGTGATGAAATGTGGCGTTAATGGATTATGCAGCCGACGACCGACGCGACTGCCTTTAATAACAGTACGACAGCGCCTCCTCTGGGCTCGTGACCATATCGGTTGGACCTGGACGACTTGAATACCGTTGCCAGGCTAGATGCGGTCAGGTGTGTTGACCATTTGATACCTCCATTGTGACCATTAGCAGAAAGTGTTATGGCTGCATGGCAGTCAAACCACTGGGCAAGCTGGTGGTGGCTACATAATGGTGTAGATTGTGTTTACGTGGAATGGACAGGGTCCTCTGGTTCAACCAAATCGATCATTTATTGTAATCGTCATCTTTGGCTGTTTGGAGACCATTTGCAGGCATTCATGGACCTCATGCTCCCAAACAACGATGTAATGTCACCGAGCCACAGTTGTTGGCGATTGCTTTGAATTTTGGACAATGATTTGGTCACCCAGATCGCCCGACATGAATCCGATCGAGCATTTATGGGACGTAATGGAGACGTCAGTTCATGCACAACATGCCGCATCCGCAACACTTTCGCAATTATGGACGGATATAGAGGTACCATGGCTCAATATTTTTGCAGGAGATTTCTAACGACCTGTTTAGTCCATGCAACATTGCTGGACTACGCCGTTGAAACGAGGTCCGACACGATATAGGAGGTATCCCATTACTTTTTTCACCTCAGTGTATCTTCAGTGCTTGCTCCTTGGACAGTTATCGTTCTGTACGACGTTTCACTTGGGGCGCAATCTGTGGCTCCCTGTCCGACAAGGATGATTTAATACGTAGCTCGATACTTACTAGCACATATCGTCATCATTGAACTCCTCAGATACATAGTTCGCACAGACGAGCGTATACGACACAACAAGTTCCACTGACTCATCTTGCAGAAACTCTAATATTTCATCGGCCACTTCTTCCTCACTCTGCGAAACTCTTTCAGCTCCTTTCTAACGAAATATCAACTTCGGCAACTGTAGTTGTAGGCATAAAGCAGTGTTTGCTTTTGTTTGTCATTGCCATTACTTTGCTTTGTATCGGCATCACCAGCATTTTAGCACTGATGTTAGTTACTCGTTGACTAAACACTTCAGCTAAGCTCCGTAATGTCATGGCGTGTTGACCATTTGATACCTCCAGCTCCGCCCCCTGTGCCCATTAGCAGCCAATATTGTGGCTCCATGTTAGTCAATAAGTAGGGCGTCGAATGCCGCAAATATCATTGGCCTTTTGCAACCTCGCTCAGAGGGGTTCCTTGTCAGTGCACACCTGCGGAAATTCAGGATCAGTATTAATTACACTGGCGACATCTTAGGTTCAGTGTGAATAGCGTCCCAATTTTCGCAAAGATATTTTAAGTCATTTAATAAGCTTTCGAAATGCCTTACCTCAACATCAATAGTAGTATTTTGACCTTGTAGTAATTTGCTTTTGCAGTCAATTGCTACCAAAACTGACGCCATGATTAAACACTTGAAAACGTCTTTAATAATACAAAGCACAAAGCGTATTTCAGCTGAGAGATTTAACTTACTGAGTGAGTCAACAGTAATGTCTGCCTTATCCAAGTGACACATGGAATGTGAAGAACTTACATCACACTGTTTCAGAATTTCTCATCGTAGTGAACTGCAATTGAACAGGTTGTAAAGCAGTAGAATCCCTCCGAAATAAGTCCCTGTTTGTGACGACTCGCGTTGCTTGTACACCACAGCTCTGTCAAGTACAAAGAGAAAATTTTGCGAGAGGATTCCATTTATGAGCTCTCTGTAAGACCTTATGATATTGCTTCCGTTATCATAACACTGTCCGCGGCATTCAACGATAGGAATTCAGAGTTTCACATGCATTGATCGAACTAAATGAGCAGTAGCAACTCCAGTTTTTTGATTACTATCTACTAATTTCAAAAACTGTTCATTTATTTCGTATTTATCAATTCCATACTGGCAATAAATATAATGCAGAATAAATGTTGTCTCTCCAGCTCGATTTGAGTCTGGAGAAGCATCAGGAATAATTCTCCTGATTTTCTTTCTGTTCCAAGATGACATTCCTGAAATGATTGGAACAACCAGAGAGTAGATCACTCTGAGATTCATTTGACAGATAACGCACTTGTCCACGTTTTCCAGTTTCTTGCCCGACTGCGACCTTGCTTGATGTATTTTGCCAGAAATTTGTCGTAATGGCTCAAGGGATCCAATATTCCGTAGAATTTCCCATTATTATATTACCACATCTTCAGGTCTCCCGACTGACGCGTAGGAAGATTCACACCTCTGGCCCGGTCAAAATAGGGACCAGGATTTAATGAGTGGTAACGAAACACGGCAGATGTGAACGAATATAAGTTCATAGCACCTCGAATTTGCTTAAATTGTACAGCGAACGTGCCATTTGCACTATTACGCGACGCACATGTGCACGTGCCACCAAATAATTGTCATTTACGCATCAAATAAACTAAATATCTTCATGTTCCGCAGCATGCTCCGAGAGAAAGCCAGGTAACCATTACTCCCTTCCCGTGGTAACCGCCAAACTAAAAACGGCGGACAATCGATACATAGTATATAGGAAGCTTACAAACAGTGTAGACACAATATTTAGAGCGTTACATAAAAACTACTTACAGAGTCGAGGGCACCAGCGTCAACGAACAAGTTGACGAATGGCTCTGCAGGCAGTAGTGGCGAAACAGGCAACAGTAGTAGCGACGAAGACAAACTGACGTAGCATGGAAATCAAAACTATCTGGGTCCCTATTACTGGACATTAATATGGGGAGTGTCTATCCTTTGCCTTTATTACGGCTTGAACTCTGTTGCAGGCACCTTCAATTAGGTGTCCGAATGTCTATGGAAGAATGATAGCCCATTCCTCCTCAAGAAGCGAAATCAGAGTAGGTAGTGATACAGGTCTCCGGGCTATAGAGTGAAGTCGACGTCATAACTCAACCCGAAGGCGTTCCATAGCCTTCCGTTTTAGGAATGTTATTATCCACAGAGCATTGCCTCACAGCTGCTGCTTTATGACTGGGTGCATTGCCATGCTGATACAAGAAATTATCTCCACCGGACTGTTTCCCGAGTGTAAGAAATTAAGGATGTTGTAAAATGTGTTCATACAACACTGCATTTAGCGTCATCTTAGGCGAATTAAGGGGACCACACCCTAAATTCGAGGAACACCTCGATACCGTGACACAGCCCATCCATACTTCACTGTTGGCACTATACGTGATATCATCTAACGTGATGCAGCCATTTGACAAACCTAAACGCTTCCATCGGACTACCACATAGTGTAGTCTGATTCATCTCAAGTCTTTCGTTTCAGTCAACCGTTGTCCACTGACATCGCTCTTTACATCACCTCAAGCGTTACATAGCACTGACTATTGAAATATTTAGGTTAAGAGGAGCTAGTGCACCATAGTACCTCATTCTTCTTGGCTGCCTACACACTTCGAAACTGACGTGTGATTCCTTCTTCTGGTATCCGATTTCTTATAGCGACAATTCGCAACGCTCGACGGTCCCTTTCCGTCAGTACATGAAATCTGCCAGTCTGAGTTTAGCTATGGTTGTTCCTCCACATTTACTCTTGCCAGTCACATCACCAACAGTCATGTTTGGCAGCTTTAGGAGGGTATAAATGTGCCTAATGGGCACGTTACTCAAGTGACGTCCAACGATTAGTCTACGTTCAAAGTCACTGAGTTCTCTTGATTGACCCATTCTCCTGTTACTGCTTCTCTACTTGCAAAGTAATACTCCATGCCTCCCTTTAAACCGGCAGATTCGCCTTTCAGGCATCTAGTGCTCAACGCCGCATTAAATAGGAGTGTCCAGATGTTCTTGATCAGGAGGTGTTTATGTAAGGGTAATGTACTTACATTGGCAACGTAGTATGCTAGAATTGCTAACACAAATGCTTGTGAAACCTGTATATACAGAGCAGAACATACACACGTCGTGGTACCCTAATTAACTTGGAATAGTAAAACTCTAACTAGGGTTTTAAGTGAATGTGTGTGGTGATAGTTACCGTAGGATAACGAGAGAAGTGTAGATTGGACAGTAATATTAGATTTTAAGACAGATGTAGACGTAATAACAGAAAACTCTACACTGTAGGGTAGATGATAAATAAAACATAATGTAGATGAGAGTGTGTGGCGCAAAGTATTGTTGAGGTCCTGGGCCTCGGATGGGGAGTAGTAGTAGACCGGGTGTATCTGCCCAGGAGTGATATGTCGATCATTTTATGAGGTACACCATTATGGAGAGCACCAACGATGGTAGTCTACAAACATAAACCATTTCCTATTTTTTCTTCTTAATACATTGATTGTTAACTCCAATAATTTCTGTTTACTGATTAGGTTTTCAGATATATAAAATTTCAACCCTCTACAAACACTAATACTAAATTACCTTAATTTCAAGTTCATGTGCAAGATAATCTTGTGAATACACGCTGTGTCCTAGCCACTAGACGACAGGTCAGACGTAAGTGACAGAAAATAAATAAATGTTATCTGTGAATCCTCACGCAAGGGCTGGACACAGTCAAATCGTAGTAGTCGCGAAAGCTGTAGCGATCTGTTATGGAAATGATGCATTTATTTGCGGAGTAACGGATGTCACGTATATAGAATGCTATGCGCAGAATTCTAGCCAAATTCAGTCAGAGTTACGAGTGGTCCCATAGCACAGAGCATAGTTAGTGTCTACTATTCAGACAATTCTGAAGTATGAGTTAACACAGTTTATACTGTCAGAACGATGGATAGTGTCTACGTTGTATTTCGATTCCTCTGTCAATCTAATCATGTGGGACAATGCAGTCTGTTACTAGACAGTTTAAGCTTGTTAGTTCATGGCGTCTTGCCCCAACTTTTTGCTTCTGGAAAGCGTAATGAAGTATGACACAGCAATTACACTTAAATCTTTTGCACACAACCACTGTGATCGATACATTATTTCAGTGACTGGCCTTTAAACAATCGCAGGACCATGTTGGATAATGTTTGTTCTCACATACAGCTTGAACACTCCCGACGAACTATAAATATTCCTGAAGGGAAAGCAATATGGCGGAAGGGCCGCTGCCGTCTGTAATATGACAAACGTAATCAATCAGGAACGGTGACGCTGATTCATAACTCAACCCGCAAACGGTGGCAATAACTTTCCATCTATACAAAGCTCTCCATTAAACGAGTATAAGTGCAGATCGGTTTGGCTTTATAAATACGGCCCTTCTAAGTCGAATTTGGTAAATAAACTGTAGTGTCATATAAACAGATATGGGTGTCCCAGGAGGAATTGTTAACATTCAGTACTATAACAAGAACTATCATTGGAGTCAAAAACGTCTAGTAATAATGCATTCTAAAATGCATACCTTAAATGACATGTGCACTTCTTCATCTTCGACGCTGTGAAACAAAGGTCTTCGTCTAACTAAGCACTGATTGATGTTAAGTTATGCATTTTAGAGCCCACGTTTACTACGCTTTTTTGCTTGAAGTGATCGCTCGTGTCATATCCCGGAATAAGCACAATTCCTCCTGGGACACCCAGCATACGAAGTTCTAACCCGTAGAGTTATAATTAAGTAGTAGGAAATTGTGAACCATTTATCCGAATTTACGAAACGTTGTGGTATCAACAATTCTTTCTACCAAAAAGTCAGTATTTATGGGGAAGAAATTTCTGCAATACACTTACTTGTCCCTTGGTACTCTGCAGAGGAGGAAAAACAAACTGCCAGACGGAAGTTTTAAGCTAAGATATGAAACGGACCTATATGTCTCAGTTGATAACAGCCTATCACTTAAAAAACGTTAAAATATAATATTTGAGTGAGACGCTATATATTTCCATTTATCTCCACTAACGTAGATGTCTACCACTTCTAAATAAATTTCCCTATAGTGTTTTACAGCGAAGTCACAAAAGTCATGGTATAGCGATATGCACATATACAGATGGTGGTAGTATCGTGTATACAAAGTACAAAAGGACAGTGCAAGGGGAGGGTTGCCTTTGTACTCATATGATTCATCTGAAAAGGTGCCCGTCGAGGTTATGGCCGCACAACAAGAATCATTAGACCCTGACGCGAAATGGTATTTGGAACTAGACGCGTGGAACTTTAAATTTCGGAAATCGTTAATAAAGTCAATATTCCGAGATACAGAGTGTGAAAAGTGTGGCGAGAATACCTAACTTCAGGCATTACCTGTGACCTCAGACAACAAAGTCGCCGACAGCCTTCACTTAACAACCGTGAGCAGCGGCATTTTCTCAGCGTTTTCACTGCTAACAGACAAGCAACACTGCGTGAAATAACTGCAGAAATCAAGTGGGACGTAAAACGAATGTATCCGTTAGCACAATGCGGCGAAAATTGACGTTAATGGGCTATGGCAGCAGACGACCAACGTGAGTGCCTTTGCTTACAGCACGACTTCACCTGCAGCGCCTTTCTTGGCTTGTGACCATGTGAGCTGGACCGTAGACGACTGAAAACAGTGGCATGACGCATGAGTCTGGGTTTCAGCTGGTAAGAGTTTATGGTAGGGTCCGAGTGTGGTGTACATCTCACGAAGGCATGGAACCACGTTTTGAACAAATCACTCTGCAAAATGGTGGTGGCTGCATTACGATGTGAGCTGAACTTATATGGAATAGACCGAATCCTCTGTCCAACTGAACTGATCATTGACTGCATGGTTATGTCCGACTGTCTGGAGACCATATGCATTCATGAACTACATTTTCCTAAATAACGATGTGACTCGGCCATAATTACTCACGACTGGTTTGAAGAACATTCTGGAAAATTCGATCGAATGATTTGCTCACACAGATCGCCCGACATAGATCCCATGGAACATTTATGTGGCATAATCGAGAGCGCAGTTCCTACTCATCACCCTGCACCGGCAACACTTTAACAATTGTGGACCAATATAGTGGCAGCATGGTTCAATATTTCTGCCGAGGTCTTCCAAAGACTTGTTAAGTCCCTGCCACCTCGAGTTGCTGCACTACATAGGGCAAAAGGAGGTCAAACACGTAATTGGAAGGTATCCTATAATTTATGTCACCTCTACTACTACTTTTAGCCTCATTCCAGGGACACGTTCTGTCTGTTTCACATTGTTGTCGAAGTGCTGAATCAGTTGTTCTTGGCTTCCCTCTTGCATAGAGTGATAAAATGTGCTCATAGCTTGTTTGTACTCCCGCCCACCCTTGTTGACATTCAGTTGCGACACCGTTTCGTTGCCAGCACACGTCCCACTTAGCCGCTTCGTTGGTTCTTAACAATTTTATTGCTGCACTTACTGTATATTCTTCTGTGCCACAGTTTTTATTGAGGCTCGCACTTTCGGTATTATTAAACTGTGGTATTATCTACTATCTCGAACATATGTTTTGTCCTTTACCAGTCAGCATTGACTTAAAATTTTAGCTGTTGTTACGTTTAGTATTTCATAGTTCTATATGAGTGTTCACTGACATTGTCTTCACAGACGGTTTATTTTCTGCGGTGTTCGTCGTGAATGAACTTATCTGATTTAGCCGGCTTTTTTGTGGGCATCATAAGTGATGGTTCACCATACTGTCCCCTTGTAGTCCAATATTCCACTTATTATTTTTTCATCTAATATCTTTCAGCGATCTTCCCTCATGATATTGAAGAGAGGTTCTGTTGGTTTCTTGTTTTCGTATTATATTACTCGTAGCTTGAAACCAACGTTGTGTGACGTGTTCCCCATGTGTTTTCGAATCTGAGTCTTACAGTTCAAGATTTTTTGTATTATAGAGCGCACAACTTACCAATTCCTGTATGCATGTTTACGATTCTCACTGAAACAATTTTATTGGAAATAATGTTTTGTACTTCGCAATCTGGTTCTGTTCTTTCTTTGTCTATCCATACGATCCCACTTTAATTACATCTTACTAATTGCATTGAGTGTAACGAATCCATACATGCATGGTTATTGATACCTTGTTCAGATTTCATTGAAATAATCAGGTTTCGCTACGTGTCACGAGCTTAGTATTTCTCCAACCTTTGTGTGACCGATTATTCGGAAACAACGTTTTATCAAGTTTCATAGCACCAGATCCACGAATTCTTGCTGATTATTTAATTAAGTAGATAAATACTGACTTGTGTATGCTACCTTTGTGAACTAAGGCTTGTTTGCGATGCATTGAATCTTTCCGGCGTGGAGAGGAAATTCATTGAAATAATATTCCCCAAGAAACCTCTCTGGTAATAAGACTATCCGAGAACTATAGTGCCTCCTAGTATGACAAATGAATCCATAGATTCATGGTCGTACAGAATCCAAAGATTTCTAGCCATTAAGTGACATAACGTCTTCATTACCAAATTAACTACGGTTTAATCTATCATTTAATGTTGCTTCGGTGAGCGACGATATGGGTTCTATAAGCAAACTTACTCTTTATTCTCCTGGCCCCACAAACAGCAATCGGTTTTTCGCCTCGTCAAGTAGCCTTCTCCTTCGGCATCTTCTTTCCTCGTTCCCAGTACCTGAAGATCATTGGAAACCTGGTCTCTCCATCTCATTTTCGGCCTGTCTAGAGGTCTTCGTCCATCCGGTTTATTCTCTGAGACTTCTTTCAGTGAAGATCGCTTCTTTCTTCTATAGACGTGGCCAGCCCATCGTATACTTGTCTTCGCTTCCGCAACTACATCTGCTTCATTGTATAGCTCCCTAAGCTCCCTGTTATTTCTTTTTCGCCATTCTCCTCCCTCATAGACAAGTCCAAATCTCTTTCACAGGCTTTTCTTTTAAAAACTTTTATCTTTCTCTCCGTGTATTTATCAATTCTCCTTATTTCTGCCTCATACAGTAATAGTGGTCTGATTATGGTTTTACATATTCTTCGTTTGGTTCCTCTTGAAAAAATTTTGGATAACAGTAGTTTTTTGAGTGTGTACGATGCTCTGGATGCAGCTTTGATCCTCGCCTCTATTTCTTGCTTCTCATCATTTTTGTTGTTTACTACTACTCCCATCTATTTAAACTCTTCTACTTATTCAAACACGTGGTTATCGATCTGCAGAATTCCCCGTCTTTTTGTTCTGTAATTTCTCTTTACCCTCATGAATTTTGTTTTCTTATCATTTACTTCTGATCCAGCTTCCTTTGCTTTTTGAAAGAGTCGTTTTGCCAGTATTTTAACGTCGTCCGGATTTTCAGCGATTAGTGCTCCGTCATCTGCAAAGGCCAGTACATGTTTTTTGTCCTATGTTACTTCTCTATTTTGCTTCACTTCCTGCGTCCAGCGCTTCCTGTATTAGAATGTTGAAGAGAGGGGTGTCAAACGCCTTGGAATATTCTCCATCCACTTTCACTACCCCTTTCGAGCCTTTCAGTATCACATTCACAAGATTTATAATTTTCTTCGTTATTCCGTATCCCTGCATTTTCTCACACTACTTATACCTCGGTATACTGTCGTAGTCTTTCTTAAAATCAACAAATAATTTTGCCATTGTTTTGCTTTACCCCCAATATTTGGATATGGCTTCTTTCAGTATGAATGTCTGGTAACTAGTTGAACGAATCTTCATAAATCCCACATGTTTATCGTTTATTACTTCTTTTGATTACGGTTCCAATTTTTTCTCGACGATCTAGGAGAGCACTTTACAGGCAGTGCTAATTAATGAGATGCCTCTGTAGTTTCTCCATTGTTATTTGTCACCCTTTTTATGAATTGGTATTATTATCGCTTCTGTCAACCCGTCTGCCATTCTTTCTTCATTCCAGACGTTTGTAACAAGTTTGTGTATTTATTTTGCAATTTTTATTCCTCACTTCTTAAACAATTCAGGTGTTATGCCATTTCTCCCTGAAATTTTGTTGTTTTTTATATTTTGATTGAGTCTGTTCCATTTCTGCACTTCTGTCTCCAACATTTAGAAGCTCATCAAATATCCCCTCCAAATTTCCATGCTTTTTGATCCTTCCAGAACTGTATTGCCACTTTGGCCTTTAATGCCATACATCCGTGATATATATCTTTTTCTGAAAACTCCGACGAATCTGTAAAAATAGCTTGCATTCCCTGGAATGACAGAAGCAAAACATTTTATCACGATTGCCTGAGTAACCTGGATAATCAAACAAAATTCCTTCGTTGTGGTGAAACAGGTAGCTCTCTTAGCAGAACAGTTCAATGACACGAAAGTAGAAGCTAATCTTTGCAATCCCCAGGTTATGCTTACGCAAGTAGCAAACAGACAACTTTTCTGCTTCACAATCACTAATGATACTGGCTTCTAATAGTAACGGACCTTTTTTAGTGTCCAATTGGTAATTTTTGCTTTGGTCCCCTACGTTCAAAGTATCGATATAAAATGCTGCAAGTTTTGTTGTTGTTAGGGCTTGGATTCAGTATTTACTCCACAAAAAAAAAAAAAAATGGTTCATATGGCTCTGAGCACTATAGGACTTAACGTCTGAGGTCATCAGTTCCCTAGACGCAGAACTACTTAAACCTAACTAACTTAAGGACATCACACACATCCATGCCCGAGGCAGGATTCGAACCTGCGACAGTAGCAGCAGCGCGGCTCCAGACTGAAGCGCCTAGAACCGCTCGGACACAGTGGCCGGCTTACTCCACAAGAATCTCCTAGCGTCAGACATAAGCTTTTTTCTATAAATCCCTAACCTATTTTCCTTACTTTTGTGTATGGTCGTTTTACATGCCGTCATATATGAACTACATCTCTAATAACTTCACCAAACTCAATAAAATTTTCCTGTTTCCCAACTGAGTTTTATTTCTCCCATAGTAACATAGTTCACAGGCTTTTTAGGGTACCTGTGTTTCCAGATACGACACAGGACACTGGGAAGAGAGAATCTCGATTTCCCAATTCCTCATTTAGTTTAGCTATGATTACTCTAATTCACGTAAGGCAAATTCCAGGAAGTTTCCACAAACAACACCACGGCAGAGATCCAACCTTATCCGCGTCCATTCCGAGATTCAGTTTTATCTCTAACGACTTCGACGTTGACGTGATGTTAAACAAAGTTCATTGTTTGGTGTTGCCATAGTGTTCTGAAAAGATGTGGAATGCATTACAATCTACAATATGGCCAACTTGAGTACTTTGTAAGTACATTCGCTTGGGATAGTGAACATCTTAGTCCGTTAATAAAGTCTAGTTCTGAGTCGTTTGCTTGTGTCAGGTAGTCCTCTCACATTCTTTATTCCTATTTCAATAATGTTTTGCATACGTCTTGCCTATCACCCTCATTCTCCCTTTCTATTCTGATAACCAATTTTTCTTTTTCGCGCTGAACTAAGCGAGCAATCAGGGGCGGCAATGCACTTTATTTCAACACAGTTCTGGGACTGGGGAAACCTGTCATTACTTGAGTTTACAAGACTATATGTATCTTTTACCTTCAGTTTGCAGCAGTCTCCAGATTTCGACAAAGAATCAGCCTTTCACAGGGACAAGGCACGCTAACGGCAGTTCAGAAATAGAGTTAACCGCACCGGCAGAAGTAAACAAAAGTCATTCCTGCCATCCCAGTCCGACGTTCGGGCATTTCGAAAGCGTTCCGCTGGACAGGTGAGCTCAGTGTCCAGTTCAGATAATACCGAAGGAAAGCACAGGAATATGGAAAGGTAGAAACTTCCTAGGATCCTAACCTGTCCCAAGGGGTCTGAGTGACCAGTTGCGGGAACTACCGTTTCATCCTGTCGTTGGACCGTGCGCTGAGCAGCGCCACTGTGGTGTGAAGTGAGAGATCTTCCTGTGGGACTCAATGGAGACTCTTCCCTGTGCGCTATTCCAGGATCGCCGCGACTTTGATGACCAGATTTGGATTTCAGCCTTATGACAAGTGGCCAGACTTTCGTTTAACAGTTCACTAGCTTACTCGCGATGGTGTCTGAGAGGACAACTGAGCCCCATGGCCATAGCCACAGCAGCCTGCCCTACGCCAGGTAGCACTATTGCTTGCAGCAGCACCACGTGTGGCGACGTTACGACGTCACGCAGATTCATTGCAGACACAGTTATCCCGCAATGCAATGCGATCAATCGGCGACAAGAATTTCATCTGTTTGAGTACAGAGGGTTTAATTTGAATGAGTAGTTTCCAATAATCGATTACTGTAACATGCGCTTCATGCAACTGTTTGCATACTTCTTTTCCTGTTTGTTGATTTGGTGGAGACTACGTACGTTGGAACTTAAATGCTGGCAACACTGCTGTGGAGGCACTATACAATGGAATCTACTATTGTCGCTGATAGCACACGTTGTTGAAATACCTACCTTACCTCCGAGCAAATGGACTCGCCCGTCCCACGTCACCGGCGTGCGCACAATCGAGGGGAATACAATCACTTTTGAGAGAGCGGTCTAACGTAACGGTGTCACTATGTTTTCGAAGCAGGAACAACGGATTTGGATCAAGATTGAATGTGCCAGAGGTCGTACGGCACGACAGTGTCATCAAGGACTACAAGAGGCGTGCGGGGAATCGCCATTGCCGTACAGAACAGTGGCACGTTGGGTAAAAGCCTTCAACGAAGGTCTGCAAACTGCGGAAGACAGGCATCGGGCAGGTCGTCCTAGCGTATCTGTAGAAGTGCATGCTGTTGCCGCGTTAGTGGAGTGGTCGACGCCATACTATTCCTGAGCTCGCCCACGAAACCGGATTAGGGCATACTACTGTGATTCAAATCCTGAAGGAACGCCTGGACACGCGAAAAATTGCATCACGATGGGTTCTGCATGACTTGACGGAAGTCCGCAGCTCGTGGTCGTGCGGTAGCGTTCTCGATTCCCGCGCCCGGCTTTCCGGGTTCGATTCCCGGCGGGGTCAGGGATTTTCTCTGCCTCGTGATGACTGGGTGTTGTGTGATGTCCTTAAGTTAGTTAGGTTTAGGTAGTTCTAAGTTCTGATGACCATAGATGTAAAGTCCCATAGTGCTCAGAGCCAACTTGACGGAAATGCAGAAATGGATGCGTTACGACGCTGCCCAGACGCACTTGGAGCGCTATGAGCGCGAAGGAGAGGCTTTCTTACGCCGTATCCTAACACTGGATGAGACATGGGCCACATCGTACGAGCCAAAACTGAAACGCCAATCCAACGAATGGGGTCATTATGGGGCGCCGCGATAGTCGAAGTTTGTCACAGCCCTAGTATAGTGAAAGTTATGGTGATTCTCGTGTACGACTGTGATGGTGTTATCCTAACGCATTACGTTGCTCCACGGTAGACCGTCAATTCACAATATTACTGTTCGTTTTTGGAGCATCACCTGCGACCAGCTTTACGAAAGAAACGGCGACACTCTCTGCGCAACCCACCCATCATTCTGCACGACAATGCGAGGGCCCATACAGCGCAAGCTGTGGCTGCTCTGTTCGGTCGATGGGACTGGGAAGTACTGTACCATCCACCATACTCCCCGGATTTAAGTCCTTGTTACTTCGACTTCTTTCCGAAGATGAAGGAACCACTTCGTGGTATTCGGTACAGAACTGTTCCAGAGATTCGACAGGCAGTAGACCGCTCCATTCGCACCATCAACAGAACAAGCTCTGTTACGGTATACAACGCTTTCCACATCGCTGGCAATGGGTTCTACACAACGCAGATGACTTCTTTGAAGGACAGTAACAGGTGCAAACATGTAACTTTTTTGTATCGGTTGTGAATAAATAGTTGCCACTATTTAAGTTCCAACGCTCGTATAAGTAAGCACCACTCGTGTATCGCCCTTGAAATTCTGAATGATTTTTTTGAGATCATGCTAAAATGGTTATTTCCTTCTTCTTCCGTTCATAGATATGTTATGCACTCAGGTCATGGTCTTGTCTGATTTAATTTGTTAAATCGAACCATAATTGAACTAATTTGCTAGCTCTGAAAGTAACAGAACATTAATTCAGCCAGTACTGTGCAGCAATACGCTGGTGGCGGTACTAGTTCGTATTAATGAATAATTTTCTCCTTGGTTTCTGTTATAAAGTCGATGTCTGAAAAATATATTTTCCATATGTCATTCATTAACTAATAAATGAATGTTATTAGCAAATCAAAACCTTCGATTCAAGTATTTATTCCACCGTAATAATTAAATCGCCAGTGTCCTCCGACCGTAAACACTTAGGTGAGGCTAAAGCAGGATTTAAATTAATGTTTCGTGCTACTGTAAATCAATCCTCATATGGATGTGTTACCGCTTTCTGATCAGCGGCGGTAGTATTGGCGACTTCATTTATTTGCGAATCTATTAAGGATCATAACAAGTTGCCGGTTGTATTTTCGAATATGCCCGACTTGTGGCAAAGTCTTCCAGTTCAGAAAGTACAGCAGTTACGTTCCTCCCAGAGTGTGCTTATGAATTATCTCTAGTTTTAGCAACCGTATTTAACTGGTCACTCGACGAAAGATCTGAGATCTGTATCCAAACACTGGAACGTTGCAATACACGAGAAAGGAAATGGAGGTAATCCGCTATATCATTGATCCATACCATTGAATCGATTTGTAGTACGGTTTTTCAACATATACACTATCTAATCAAAAGTACCCTGGCACCCATATGTAGTGCGGAATTGACCACAACATATAATGAGAGGTGGTCCTGACAGGGTGAAAGGAGGCACGCAATACTTTGTTGTCAGTACAGAAGAAGTAACATAAGAATTGGATCTTACAGGAGAGATCAGTAACTTCTAACTTTAACTAGACATTGGAAGTCACCTGTGTAAAGTATCCATCATGGACAATTCAGCCCTTCTAAACCTGCTGAAGTCGACTGTTAGTGATGTGACGGTGGTGTGGAAGCACGAAGGAACAACCACAAATAAACCAGGACCATGTAGACCTCGTGTAACGAATATATGAAGATGGTATATTTTCTTTAGGGACATGTCCGAAAGAACAGATACCATCGATGACCATGCAGCTCTCTTAGAATGAAATGATAATTAAATCAAGACCTTAAGCTGTCGACAGGCGTTGATATACATCAACGGGGACAGTTGAAAATGTGTACCCCGACCGGGGCTCGAACCACGGATCTCCTGCTTACATGGTAGACGCTCAGATGGATAGAGGAGAATACCAAATAACAGCCAGATTCACATGCGAGGCAAATCCATTGTAATGCAGCTTCCAATTGCCTCTCTTAGCACCGACGAAGTGTACCGTGATACGGCTAGCCATATACTGCGTACCGTTCACAATAAGGGGGTTGGGTTGTTTGGGGAAGGAGACCAGACAGCGAGGTCATCGGTCTCATCGGATTAGGGAAGGACGGGGGAGGAAGTCGGCCGTGCCCTTTCAAGGGAACCATTCCGGCATTTGCCTGAAAGGATTTAGGGAAATCACGGAAAACCTAAATCAGGATGGCCGGACGCGGGATTGAACCGTCTTCCTCCCGAATGTGAGTCCAGTGTCTAACCACTGCGCCACCTCGCTCGGTTTCACAATAAGGAGGCGCTCAGTTAGACCGCTAAAACCACCTTTTACATCGTGCCATGCCCACTTCCGTTGCGGAGGGACTTCCCTACATCTTTTATATATTACAAGTACAAGTGCCCTAAGCATGAACCAGCTTTCAATAAACATCTTCTTTTTATGCACATACCCACACTGTAGTAATTTATCTTTTAACAAATCATTTTCCTTTTTTCATATATACATTACAAAACTCTAATTATCCTGCCACAAATTAAGGACTTTAAATAACAAAGAATACACACTGCATAATTGCAGGTACACAGTTACATAATATAAACCTACTTCTAATCGATATAAGTGTTACACCAGGAAATTTGCTTTATGCTTAATTAGTAGGACAGGATGTTAGAGCGGGTCTTACACATCACTTACACGCAGCCTCTTTGTAGTTATTGTACCAGCCTCCCCTGTCTCGTCGGTCAGCACAGCCCACATACCTCCAAGATTGTCCCACATGTCAAAACGCCTTGTCGAACTCAGCTATGCCCTTGAAATCACACATGCACCACAAGCGAAAGATTTTCACAAGCTGCTTCTGCTGCACATGCCCCACAATACATTGGAGATCCTCTTCCCAGGTATCCTTTGAATTCATGTGCCCTTCCTTACAAGTGGTGCACAAGGCCTATGGAACCACATCACCAATAGTAAATACTCAACAACCAGTGATATCACCATATTTTACTGTCCAAATCACCGTTATGTACACGCCACTGTAGTGATGATACTGATGAGCATTGTCTTACGTGATTGACAGTGCACAGTGTCTGGCAACTAGTGCAATGGCTACTGACATGTTTCTTCTGTTCCCTGCTAATAATGGCCACCGTACACCCATTTTCCAAGTCACCAAGGACAAGGCTATCACATAGTTCAAGGTCCTGACCATTGCCTTCACCTTCAGTGATGGGTTGCAATCCAAGGTCGATTTTCGGTACTGTTTTCTGATGCTCACTCCACACTCGAATGTCTGCGGTAATTTACCAGTTATTTACATGGAACCCCCCACCCCCTCAATTTACATGTACCTTTCATTCAATGAACTTGACACATCATGACGAACGTTCTTGGAATGATATGATGTATCAGCACATACTGAACCAATGAGCAAAAGGCGTGCTCGACGAAGTGTGCACTACGCCTTCCCCCTTACCATTGTTTGCCATCTCCCTTATTCCTCCTATTCTGTTTCTGTTGCTTGTAATAACCACAGAATTTGTGTGTCTTCAGACATTACAGAAGCCTATCCCCACTGAGAACAGCAAAAAAAAAAAGTAAATAGAAAATAAGAAAAGTAATGGTTCCCATTTCAGACCGGTTCTGTACATTCCGTAGCTTGACGGAGGGATTGACACAAATGATGGGGATGTCATGGCCAGGCCTCAGGTTGCAAAGCCTGCAGACATTGCCCCCTGCCCTCTGACAATTTTTGTGCCTTTCCTTGGTAAAAAAAAGAAAAAAGCCGAAAAGGGTAGCAGAAAGAAGGCAACTGTGGCACGCTGCTAACGTCTATACCACGACTAACACTGAGAAACCAAATTAGCTGAGTCAGTGCTGAACAGCACAAGTGAAAAAAATAAAAATTAACAGAAAGGTGAAAAAAGTAGAGCAGAAAAGAGACAAAAAGAGAAAAATAGAAATGGGGAAAAGGCGATTAAGGCATCCATTGTAGAGAATCAGGGCATACAGATTCGTGGCCAGGTACTGCACGAATTTTCAACTCCACTGTCCCATTACTGCAATGATATGAGCGGCTGTAAGTCATTATTTCCTTGCTATCTCCTTTCAGTGCCGTTCAGTTTCTTTTCCTTTCATCCCAGCTATTCCTCTCTACAAAATACGGTGCTACCACTTTAGTCAGCCACGTCACATGATCCAGTGGTCTGTAGCCGAGCGGTTCTAGGTGCTTCAGTCTGAAACCGCGCGACCGCTACGGTCTCAGGTTCGAATCCTGACTCGGGCATGGATGTGTGTGACGTCCTTAGGTTAGTTAGGTTTAAGTAGTTTTACGTTCTAGGGGACTGATGACCTCAGATGTCAAGTCCCATAGTGCTCAGAGCCTTTTGAACCATCTAACATTGTATTCACATTTCTATGGAATATGGGTCCCGTCTCTGCAGCTAATATGCTGGTATATTTCAAGTTTTGATATTAATGTTGTTTCTGTCTCTGCATAACTGTGCATGTCGATTAATAACTTCCAAAGAACGTGTAGAGACAGAAAAGAATGACAGCCAGATTCCTTATGTGCTGGAGAGAAGAATTCTGTATTGTAATCTTTCTTACGATCATTGTGTGAGCAGTTACTGTTTTCATAAAAATAGCGACAACCGTTAGAGACTGATAAAATTTTGAAAAAGGATACCTTCATCTGAAAAGAGGCGCCTTGATATGTAAAAAGATCACCCTGGCGTCGTTTGGGGTCAAGACAGGATGAAAAAACCTTTGAGGATCTAAAGCATTGTCTGTTTTCCATATCCTAGTAGGCAGAACTGGGCCTCTGCCCTTCTCAGCACTTGGAAAGACATCTACTTTTTGAGGTCGTAAGCAGACTGAGGAGCAGCCACTCCGAAATTTGACGTTCCTGATTTGAAGAACTATCAGACTCACTAGCGCACTTCACCAGGGCTTATTGATAACCTGAAAGTAATCCTGTAGCAAACATCTGAAACTTTTTGGAACACTGGGTGAAACTTGGCAGTTCAGACCCCAAAAATTTGGTAGCTCTTTGGGACCATATCATGTGGGAATGGCTACAGCTAAATATGACGCACTTCAAGAAAATTATAGACTCCCTTAGTCGCCAGATAGGGTCCTTTAATAAGGCAGCAGGCAATGTTAGTATTCGCGTGATGTCTCCTGGGGGTGAGTAATTTTTTGTAGGGCGTGCTTGTCTAATATCATGCTAAAGTTGAGAAACACTTCGCATCTAGTTAAAGTTTTGGAAACTTCAGTCAGAGCTTACCAGGTGCAAATACTATGCTGCTGCTGAGAAAGTTCGTGCTTGATGTTGCTGGTTCTATTTCGCGGAAATGTGAGAAACTCAGGTTTCCATATCATTTCCCCAGAAACGAGCGAGGAGTGACACTTCCTAATTATCCGTTCATGAACACTTCTATATGGTTGGGCGAAATCTCATGTACTGCATGCATCAGTGGCAGCATCTTTGTAGTCATTGATGTGCCTACTGGCGAACATAAACTGAGAAATGAAATAAAATATTTCAGCTGAACTGACAGATACTTGTTCCTGTGCTCTTTTCTTATGAATACGTCAGGGGCCAGTGTATATGACGGAGCTATGTCCTGTAGCCTTCAGTCTGAAATATTTCATAGGTTTATAAGCAGTGAGTGCCTAAGTAAGAAATGATGGCCAGGAACACTAGAGTTTAGTCGGCTATTTGAAGAAAGTAAATGTAAAGGCTCCCAGGAAATGTTGAAGGCACTGCAGCGTGGCCTCACATACACAGAGCGGGCTGGAATGCCTGGAAGGATCAATAAGGAGAATTTGGCGACCTGTAGTGTGAACAGTCAATCCGATGGAGCCTAGGCTGGTAAGCTCCGAACGCCTCATGGAGGACTTATTCCCAGGCGAGAGGTGTGGAGGCATACACTAATGGGTCGACTAGGAATGCTCGAAGTAGTACCTGGGTCTCTTCAGAGAGAAGTATGATGCGTTGATAAAGGAATGTTACACCCACGCAGCGGCACTGCTGTCATGTAGTTCTCAGGATAGTGTAACCTTCGGGGGAAGAGACCCGTTCTAGGGTTTAGTATTTGGCATGCGCTGATGGCAGAAATTTTCACTCCGACGAAGTTCACTTCCAGGGAAGCAGTGACACTTTTGTCACGACTCAGCAGGATCCCATAGTCACAGAAGTGGTGGAACACATCTCATTAAAAATGTTAATCTTTTCTCCCTGAGATGATTCCACTAATACATCATCAATGGAGACGAAACGCAAATCTGTTCCCAATAAACGTTTGGAAATTCTATGCAGTATTGTCCATCCTCTATGACAAGTAAAAGAACTAAGAAGTCCATATTATTTTGTAATATCCATTTTCATCATAAGCTCTCGGACCACCAGTATGCTGTCATAAGGATTGAAGAGACTTTCATGTTGAAGGGGCTAAAGACAACGCCTCAGGCCAGATGCAGTAGCCCTTGATCCCGTCGAATCCCATGCTGTTCAGGTTATTTTGGCCTTCTCACCAATACACCTGCGAGTTCTGAAGTAAACTCTAGTGATGGCGTACGCCATGATTGACTGAGAGATCCCTAAATGGAGGTTAAGCCAACTTATTGGAAAAAGTGTTTTCTGTGTGCAGGCATTCAAAAACATTAAATGAAATAATGTGGTGTGGCCCTCAACTACGCTCACTCTGAATCAGATTTCTTTTTTTTTTTTTTTTTCGCTTTACATGCTCACACGGATTTTAGCACGAAGTATTGATCAACTCACATCAGTCTTTTTACCAAGTGCCTCGCAGAAATCGTGTCTGCCTAGGAATTCCGAGTTCCACCGTATATCGTGACAATTCTGTCTACAATGAAAACCAAAAGTGGAAACCCCTCAACAAACCACTTCACAAAACCAATCAAGATCCTCGCTAAAGATTCTCCCCAGTGGAAAACGATACTGTAGGAACAGTCACAAGGCAAACGGCTGAATCCCAGTAAGCTCAAATTCCCACAAGATCTATTTAATTGACTTTAATCAATCCTTCGCACCTCCACGCATGTACAGTGCCACAATAAAGTAACAAATTACTAATGAATCCCCAAATAACCATATAAATTATCCCTCCAAATTACTAACACTAATTACAGATTACAACAGCTTTTCACTTCTGCCCTTTCTCTATATACCCTGAGCAATTTTAAACTGCTCTCATTTCCACATACGCAGTAGCAACGATCAAAACGTTCTACCGTACCAACGGCAATCAGTCTCACTAGAATCACATCTTCATATACCAATTCGTACGAATTCATTATACAAACTATCCCCATTCACACTATTTACTTCAGCCCTCTCTAAGTTTTCTGTTTCCACACCTTTCGCCGATTCACTTCCCACAGCATGCACAACTTTACTGTTCCCCCCCCCCCCCCCCCCAAAAATATCGACACTTACAGCTTCAACAAAATTACTCATTAATTCACTGTTAAAGACTTTATCTTTCTGAAATAATACATCGATGCCTAAGCCATCATTACCAAAAATATTCATCTCAGCAACCTTATCTGCTGATACACTATTTAAATCACTACATAAGTTCACCTCAGAAACCCTACTTTCCTCCGTCGACAAATTAGCTTTACATGAATCGTATACAACTTTATCCTCCGCCGCTACATTACACAAATAGCTGCTACCTTGTCGTACAATTTTGGGACTTCCAGACTTGCAACATTACGCTGTGATCGGACAAAAAATAGCAAACACTGCCATTTCTACACACTTTTCATCCAGATTAGCCTCCGTTCCTACTTCACATACACTCTCAGATTCACACTCTGACAAACGTTTTAGATCCACACATTCATCGATAAGTTTCGTTTCGCCCTCATTTGTGACTAGAAACGCGTAAATTCTTCCTCCGAAGTATCAATACCAGTAGCTTTTACGTCATTACACAAATTACCATTACCCTGTTGCTTTGAACAGAAATCATCTACCTCCTCCGATACATTTTTAACTTCAACTGCTGGCGAGACCAACGCTAAGCCTCCCTTAGTAACATCGACGCTTCCAGCCGAAACACAATCATCCTCACTTGCAGCTGGCGAGACCAAAACTACGCCTTTCGCCGACTCACAAATACTTGCTGCTACAATATCCTCCTTACTGCCATTGCTACTATTTGCTAATACCTATTCAGAACTCTCCACACAATTTACTTTCACAAAATTCATCTCCTTTTTAACTTCTTTTTGAACCACTGAATCTTTCCATTCATCACCATTCACACACTCATTCATAACATATTCATAACTTACATCATTCCCTGCAAATTTGTTTCCATTACCTTTAATTAAATCTCTTACAAATCTATGCTTCCTTTGTTTGCGCCTGCTTTTATTGAAAATGGCTCAAATGGCTATGAGCACTATGTGACTTAACATCTGTGGTCATCAGTCCCCTAGAACTTAGAACTACTTAAACCTAACTAACCTAAGGACATCACACACATCCATGCCCTAGGCAGGATTCGAACCTGCGACCGTAGCAGTCGCGTGGCTCCGGACTGCGCGCCTAGAACCGCTAGACCACCGCGGCCGGCTTTTATTGAAAGAGCCACCTATATAGCCATCCTCTTTAACATACTCCATATTACATATTTGTTGTCTGTCTCCAAACCTACCATTTCTAGCATCACCATTAACTACAGTCCTTTTCATCGCCTGTTTAGATCGCCATCCCTGGACCTGAGATGTGGCGAACATCAGTTTCCCGAAGGGCTGCTATTCGATTGCACTTGGCGCTAATTTCCCCTGTTAAATCTGCATTCTTTACTTGGATCCCGTTCACGGAAGTTATCGCTCCTGTTCTTTCTCTGATCATTCTGGTCATTTCAGCTACTACCTCCCTGAGAATTCCTTTGGTTTCTCTCACGATCATTATTTTGGGGGTGATTATTTGGATTCCCATTTTGATAACTACCACCCGGTTTCCTCTGATGTTTGAACTTCAAAGTCCTCTCTAATTTTTCTGCAAATTCCAGAAAGTCGTCCACGGAATCACATGGACTATGGAGAAGATCCCACTGCAAATCTTTGGGTAATCGCCTTTTTAATGTGGTTTCCGTTAAAACCCCCAAGGGACTTTTCACATGCATAATCTTGCCAAGTTCGGGCTTGCAAAAATCTCTCATCGTCCCATTACCGTACCTGCAACTTGGCCCGTTTAAGAATTCATTTTGGATCCATGTCTGTTTGGCGTTGGTCCTAAATTGATTCAAAAATCACTTTCGAACTCTTCCTACGATTCGCACGAACTACATTTCATATTTGCCGAAGACTGTGGGTCTCCCTCCAAATGCTGCTTAACGTATTTTATTTTCGCTTTGTCCGACATGCCCTGAACAAAAGCGTCCCTACATGCAGCCAAGAAATTTATTGGGTGTCTTCCGTCATCTGTGTAACATTTCACAGATTCGGTATTTGCCCAAGGAACATTTATAACCGGCGCGGCCTGTTGGGAGGCTAACGAATTTAAATCACTTTCTATCTGTTGCATTTGGTTTTTAATTTCATTTTCCCTAGTAATACTGGTCTCAATTTTATCTTTAATTTTGCCCATTTGTTTCTCCCCCTCACCTACACGATTGACAATGTCACTAACAGCTAAATTTACATCGCTTTTATGAGCATCTTGCGCTTTTATACAGTCGCTTACCTTGCCCCTAAGTTCTATCTGTATCTTATCCATTTTTCCCCAAAATCTTTTTCCGCTGATTCGATTTTATATTTTACTATTACAACTTCGTCTGTAATTTTTCCCATATCCACTCGGACACATTTTAATTTTCATCAATTGCTTTTTCAAGGTTACCCATAATTTTTTCAGCTTCCTCTTTCACAAAGGAACCTATTCCAGTTCGCATTGTACCCATATCTGCTCGAATTGTACTGATATTATTTGCCATTCCCTGGCTCATTTGCATTAGCTGAGACATCCTGTTGTTGTTGTTGTGGTCTTCAGTCCTGAGACTGGTTTGATGCAGCTCTCCATGCTACTCTATCCTGTGCAAGCTTCTTCATCTCCCAGTACCTACTGCAACCTACATCCTTCTGAATCTGCTTAATGTATTCATCTCTTGGTCTCCCCCTACGATTTTTACCCTCCACACTGCCCTCCAATACTAAATTGGTGATCCCTTGATGCCTCAGAACATGCCGTACCAACCGATCCCTTCTACTGGTCAAGTTGTGCCACAAGCTCCTCTTCTCCCCAATCCTATTCAATACTTCCTCATTAGTTATGTGATCTACCCATCTAATCTTCAGCATTCTTCTGTAGCACCACATTTCAAAAGCTTCTATTCTCTTCTTGTCCAAACTATTTACCGTCCATGTTTCACTTCCATACATGGCTACACTCCATACAAATACTTTCAGAAATGACTTCCTGACACTTAAATCTATACTCGAAGTTAACAAATTTCTCTTCTTCAGAAACGCTTCCCTTGCCATTGCCAGTCTACATTTTATATCCTCTCTACTTCGACCATCATCAGTTATTTTGCTCCCCAAATAGCAAAACTCCTTTACTATTTTAAGTGTCTCATTTCCTAATCTAATACCCTCAACATCACCCGACTTAATTCGACTACATTCCATTATACTCGTTTTGCTTTTGTTGATGTTCATCTTATACCCTCCTTTCAAGACACTGTCCATTCCGTTCAACTGCTCTTCCAAGTCCTTTGCTGTCTCTGACAGATTTACAATGTCATCGGCGAACCTCAAGGTTTTTATTTCTTCTCCATGGATTTTAATACCTACTCCGAATTTTTCTTTTGTTTCCTTTACTGCTTGCTCAATATACAGATTGAATAACACCGGGGAGAGGCTACAACCCTGTCTTACTCCCTTCCCAACCACTGCTTTCCTTTCATGTCCCTCGACTCTTATAACTGCCGTCTGGTTTCTGTACAAATTGTAAATAGCCTTTCGCTCCCTGTATTTTACCCCTGCCACCTTTAGAATTTGAAAGAGAGTATTCCAATCAACATTGACATCCTATCTCCCCGAAATTCATTCCCCTTTCCTGAATTCCTACCAGTTACACTTTCACACTCTGATTTCGGACTAACTGGCTCACTCCCGTTTTCAGAACTACACATACTAGGTGACTGTTTTATATTCGCGAGATCTAGAAGTGGAGCGTGAACTTCAGAGACAAACACTTTCTCATTATTTGCGCAGGCAGGTATCTTATCTGAGATGGTTCCCTCTGTCATGGTGATGCCTTCGGTTGTAGTGGAAGTCGACACCGAAGACTACCTTGGAGTACTCGAAGACACTGCCGTGGTACTGCTGTTGCACTGCGTTCGCTAACGAAGAAGTCGCCTGAAGTAGTAGCTGCTGCCAGTTACCGCGTGTTCCAACCGTTTCCGATATCGCTGTCCGTTATAAGCGCTAGCCGCAACTGTTCTCTGCACTGAACTTATTTAGTCTCTGAGCCCCCACACAAATTGCCTTTAACGTGATAGATTAGGACCTCTATCGACAGTATGTGTAAATTGTGAAAATTACTCCGTAATTTCACTATTTCCAGAAACCTACTTGCGGAATGAAACCGATCTCACAATGAGTTTTGTGAGAGGTTCACTCAATAGACTTTTTCTACTGGTTTTGCAAAGGTTTTTCCACTTCTCATGGTACGCTGTATAACAGAGAGCAAAGGAATTATCACTTTTCAGGACACAAATCCTGAACGAGCCCCCAATTGCAGGCTTTCAAAAACATTAAATGAAATGGTGTGGCGTGGCCCTCAACTACGCACCCTCTGACTCAGTGTTGAAATATTAAAAGTTTTGGCTGGTTTCGTTGTCTAGGGCCTGGGATACGTAGATGCCGCATTACAAGCCAAAAACTGCTGAGTCTTCAGTATACAATATGATTACACACATGAATCGATTGGTCATAGCTTCCTATCACTCAGAAATTGCGAATGTAACATAGAAATTCATAAATGAAAGAGTGCAATTAAATATAATCTGCAGGTACTTTCTTAACAACTTTAAATGATGAGTACGACAGTAGAAGTACATTTGAGATGCGGCATATGTCTGTAAAACACTTACTGGTGGCGATGGTCCAGCAATTAAATAAAATTCAAGTTGAATAACAGGGAAACAATAGATTCTTACTTCACGTAGTTAGTTGTGAACAACAACATAGCTCGCGAGATATTCACTTCCAAACGCGTACAACGTCTTCACTGCAGAAGCCATGGAAATCTCACAAGTACACAAGGCGGCAGAATGAAATGTTTCTATCTCCCGTGACCACGGGCAAACTGCTCCACTCTAAGTCTTTCCCACTACCGTAAGTTGTGCCTTCAAGACCAGCACTTTCCGTGTCCTGTGCCATACTCTCCATTACACTGTCCACCACCACCCCCTGTCCTCTCTGAAAACGATGCTCCTCCCCAAAGTCCAAACGTCTCTCTTAGTAACGAGAGCTGTGATTGGCTAGAGCGCTGCCTCCATGTCTCCAAGTCAACGTACGCTCACAAATATTTTGAAACACATAGGAAATACTGGATTTACATTTAAATAACTTGAAATTAAATAAATATGCCTATACCTGGACCCAAATCTCATACTGTCCCAACTTATAAAAGGTTGCACATTAGCCTAAGCAACGTAACAGATAGCTGGTGGCTTTCATGAGGCATCCCGGTAACAACGAAAGGAGGTAGGAGCTTACGTAGTGAGGGAACCAGAGAAAAGATCGGGGGATCTTTCGAAAAAAATAATAGCATGCTTGATTAGAGGTAAGTGAGGGAAACTGAAAAATATTTACAGGTTGCTTTATTGATCTGTTTCAAAAAGGACAGATTTATAGCTTAAATCATATTCCTAGTACCATTGATATTCACTGAACGTGAAAAATTAATGTATTAATGTTAGTACATAAGCAGATATGTAGTCCAGGCTGTATCGTGCTGTACATGATCGGAAGACCATACAGATGCGAGATAACTAAATTGGTCACTGTGTGTTGTACCATGCGGCCGATTTGACTGCCAACCGTGACATTATAACCCCTGCAGGGCAAGTTCATACAATAGTGGTATTTCAAAGGGGAAAAGAGAGTCGTTCTCAGCTACATAGGAATGTGATCACTGCACAAAATTATCATTTTCTTCCCGTGGACATGGCGGAATAAAAAAAGCTTCATTCTTAGTGTTTGCCCCGGAGTCATGAAACAAGGGTGAAAATGTGGACGGTCCGACGCCGTCTGATGCGGCCTGGAGAGCTGGCGCGCAAGACATTATTTCAGCATGCATTCTCCTAAAATTACGAATGCGTCACCTTGCAATGTTCACTCCAATGAGGTCGCTGGCGTGCTGAGTTACAAACTGTACTGCTTTCCGAGTTCCTCTTCCACATGAACTACAGCGAAGGCCGCATTTTTGTTAAACATTACCGTAGCAGACGCCAACTTACAGTGTCCAACACCGAGCGAGGTGGCGCAGTGGTTAGCACGCTGGACACGCATTCCGGAGAACGAGTGTTCAAACCAACAGGAAATCAAACCCAAACAACGGACTTTTAGATGCAACTGAATACATCGGGCAATCTGGACTCCTAAGGTTTTATTCAATGCCAAAACCTGTGGTGGATGTTGATTTAGTACTTTGGAGCTTCATACTGAACTGAATACTCAAGGGACAAAGATAATGTACAACTCAATTGCTCTTCCAAGTTGTGTGTTGTCATGTGCATAATCTGTTAGATTACCTTCACTACCGTCACTTATGGAGCCTTTAGTGCAACCGTCAAGAAAGTTTCTGTACGCAGAATGCTGATTTCTGAGAAGAATGTAGGCAATGAAGATATTTCCAATGGTATTTGGATACAGGTATTGCCTACGCTAATGCTAAACGCGGGAAAGGAATAGACTGTGCCACAGCCTCTGAAACTAATTTAAAATTGCAGCAGTTCTATGTTAGTCCAGTATGCAAGGAATTATAACAGTAGTTTCCTTACATGGTGGTATAAACCACAGTACTTACTTGTGTGGCAGAATCAGAGTTCCTAGTTCTTTGACGGTGGCTAACACATAGGTCGTCAGTGACAATACAGTTTAGTATTGCTGCAGTTTTCTGCGAAAAGAATATTCTTTGTGAGTACCAATAATTATGAGAGTTTATGCCTCTGGAAAAACAAATTGTTATGAGTATAAAGTGGAACGCTGTTGATTATAACAAACTCCATATTGTTCCAACTTATACAGACGTTCAAAAAATCAGTTTTCATTTTTACCTCAGGTAAAATAGCAACTTTATTCTGCTTCTAAGTTTGTCGAGCAAGTGCTTCTTACATTACGTAATAAACTGGTTATCTTACTATTAAACCTCCCTTAAAGACGGATTGGGAGCCTGACAGGTATTTGCATTTAGTGAAATGTGTTCCCCTCTTTCGAATATTAACGTCTTAAAAATCATCGAAAATACTAGTAATACGAGAACTGGCTCTGATACATTACTGGTTATCTAGCACTTACAGGAATAAATAACAATAACGGAAATTCCTGGATGGAGCAATACGTAAAATAAGTGAAAGGCAGCCACTCATCTATAGCGGTTCGATAGGTGGAGCACAGTAACAGAGAACAGCATTCTAACAATTCAACAGAATTCCGCGTGGCCATTAAGAACTATCCTTCAATTTGATCAAGTTATTCTTAAATTAATGATTTCACTAAATACTTTAAAACCTGTTTAGTGTAACCATCCTTCATTTAAGCCCTTTGTATAGATAGTTTGATATGTAGTATAGCATACAAATTCGTAGCGATGTATGGGTTTGGAGCCGTAAAAAGTTATTACTCCAGCTGAAATTAAGTCTTTATGAGCCCTTTCTGAGTTCACAGCAAACCATTCAGCGTCTTTAATAAATTCCTATTGGTTTTCCTTGCAGACCAGGGTGTTATTTTACACTGGCTGTCACTTAGGAAAAGTTCCTCGAATGTTAAAAAATTATCAGCCCATAACAGAGATCCAAACGGGAACGCTATGAGTGATCTGAATGATCGAATGCGCCATATTTTGTTAGGGTTGAATGCAGTTGCTAGCAAGATGAGGGCGGATGTCCCGTTCGCTGTCCGTTCCGCCAGACGAAATCTGCGCCGGCCAGAGATGAGTCGCGGTTGTACTGCGCTAATCTGCGGGGTGTTTCGGAAACCGTGTCGTGTGAACCTAGATTTTTCATCATACTAAATGGCGCCCTTAGGAACAATGTACTCGCTTTACTGCTGACTCTAAATTTTCTTGAGTTGCTGGAGCGCCCCAGTCTGACAATGATAAATTATTTCAGAACAAAATGCGCAGTAGTGGCCTTGTTCCGAAAGCCTCCAATTGTCTTGGTGTAATGCTTGTTTTAGACTGTCTAGTGACGTCCATCATATCTATTGCAGTGTTGTCTGTTGAGAAATTCTCCAAATTATCTCTTATCGCACAACAGTAATCCAAATGCTTTACTTATTAATACTATCTGTATTTCTTCACGCGATATTTTAATAGGAAACCGGTATCGAATAAAGTAACGCAGGTTTATAGAAAATTATGACGTTGGTTATTCTGTTGCATAGGCTGTAGCTTCCTAGTCTTTGCTGGCACACTCATATTTTCATAACTTTTGTTTATCACCGTGGAATATTGCAAGACTTTTTTTCTTGCAATGGTAATATGTATGCATCAAGATTTGTCGGACCATTATTCATTCTCGTCACAATATGGCCACAACTAAAGAAGAACTATTGACACAGTATTAATAACTATGCTAGTATTTTACTATTTTGTGCTTATGAACTTCACTGTCTGTGGTAGACTTAATGAGTTAAACCTGTGAATTAACAACCTTTTCTATGGAGAATCATTTAGTAAGGTAAAACTGAAGTCTCTAAACAAAACTAACCCCTTCTATTTCTTACCGACTGACGGAATTTGGAGACGAAAACCCTAAAGTAAGATCATGAGGATTTGTAAACAGCCATAATTAAAACGACATCATATTACATTAGAAATAAATAATCACAACTCCTACACACAGATAACATTCTTCCATCTACCAAGACTCATAGCTACAGTGTAAGATCACATGACTCTTTGCAGCTTAAAACTAAAAGTAAAATAACTAACGAATATCAACGGCAGCTCTTTTTACGACGTGCAAACGACACCAGCTTCGAAAAGGAAATTTATGTCGTAAGAAATAAGGTGCAGCGTATCACGAACACAGACTTCAAAATATTGCAATGGTAACAACACAAGTGAGAAAAGATTAAACATGAAAATACAGAAAAATGATGTTGGGAGTGATGCAGAGCAAACAATTTCAACGCGGTGAAATATCAGTCACTCACAGTTGTCACTCTTTTGTCAATCTATCCTACCCTGTTCTCATACATGATTCTATGATGCTCGCGTTAACTGCAGCGTAACACAGATTGCGGTGGGAGCTCCATGAGACAGTGATCATAAGTAGCTAAAAATCTAACATTTAATCTATTAACAGCTTGAAACAAAATGTTCCTGATGGTCTGATGTCTCTTCGCCTTATAATTAGTATAATAAAAGACGTTCACAAGTCAAAGAAATCAGTAAATTGATAACAAATGCTATAAGAAACTCTAGAAACTAATTTAATTTGCATAAATTTGTTACAAAGCAACTTGAAGGGATTACATTACTTATTCCAATACAATGTCATTACAGTACAAAAGTAATTGTGCGATAATTGTGTATAGCTAACAACACATCCAAAGTGGTAATATTGTCAAGACAGGCTTCTTTACTCCTCTTGTGAAACGACTAATTATACTATAGCCGCAAGTGTTAGTTTGCAACTAACTTCATATTCAGTTAAGCCTTGTATTAACAAAACACATCGAATTTACGTTTACCCTCTTTTCTAAAGTAAATGCACATGCACATTGTCTAATTAAGAGAAAAAGGAAGCTTGTAACGTTTACAAGACAGTTCTCTGTCCCACTGTTATGGAAGTATTGCTTGGTAACAAACTTCTTAGTCCACTACAGCTTATAGTGAAGAAAAACATAAGACTACAGATATACGTTTACAGGCTTGATGATGTAGTAGCACAAACATTGCGTACAAGTAACAATAAAACGAAATGACAACTCTAATAAGAGTTCACTTGACTGTCCTTGTGAAATAATGTTTCTGGAAATATAAGTGTTACTTGGTTTTCAGTTAATACTGAACTGAAGCTGCTGCTGTATGGCTGTTGATGCCACACTTGTGGTAGTGTGTGTGTGTGTGTGTGTGTGTGTGTGTGTGTGTGTGTGTGTGTGTGTGTGTGCGTGTGTGTGTGTGTGTGTGTGTGTGTCTGTCTGTCTGTGTGTCTATGGGTGTTGTGTTGTGCATGTGTTTGTGAGGGTGCGTCAGTACGTTTGGTGGGACGGGGGAGGTGGGAGGGAATAGAGACTGACAAAATTGGATAAGAGGTACAGAAAAGAATGGGAGTTAAGCATGCTCAGTGACGTTTAAATACTTTTTTGTAATGGGGGATAGCAAATAATGGTGGAATGTTTTCCATAGGGGTATAGTGGTTATAGCTATAATAGCCAGGTTTTGCAGGTTTTCCTTAGGCTGTAAGGTGAATACCGGAGCTGTCCCCAAAAGTTCCTGCAAATAAATTCCCAACTGGGAGATACAAGCCCCCCCCTCATACCCTAGACCAAAAATAAAATAAATTGAGCCAAAATAGAATTACATTAAGCTAAGGCTAAATAGAGCTAGAAGCTCTGCAGTAGCCCGCCCACTACCTCTCAGGTGTGGGAATGAAAAGTTAAAAAAAATAAAATAAAATAAAATAAAATAAAATAGCTATAATAGTAAAGGTCATCGTGTCTGCTACATCCTTAAGGACGATAATTACTATAATCTCAATCATTACTTCTAGCACTGAGCTTGATACGTCTTTGTCGTCTGTTTCGTTGAACCTTGGCTGTATGGTCCCCTGGGTATCTAGTACAGCTTGTTCCGTAGTCACATCAATCTCGTCGTACCGCTGTGGGTCGCCCTCTGTTTCATCTGGCAGTGTAGCATCAGCGATGGACAGCATTTCTCCAGCTAGTTGATCGTATGCAGCAGCATCCCTGAAAATCGGAAAAGTGAAATGCCTACCCTTTCGTGTTAGCCTTCATCTTGTTGTTTATAATTAACCTTCTCAAAATATTATTCGACAGTAGTTAAAAATTAGTTAACTGATTCAGTTACGTTGACGGAACACTACTGAAGTAACAATACTATTTTTTAAAAACACGATTGCCTAAATAAACTCAAAAATATTCAGCAATGTTTGTTGACTGTTCATTTTTTTCACTAGTATACTATAGCAACATACTCGAATAGTAATGTGATGCAAGAGTAGAACTCTATAAGAAAATCTTTAAAGTTCAATGTAATATGCTGGTGTATTGATACGGAAACTATGTAATATGAGGAAATCTGAAACTGAGTCAAACGTAATTATCGCTATAGGTCCTAATCTCCATGTTCGCCCACCTACCTGTCGACCTCTGCCTCCCCGTCTCTTTGACCGTCTCCTACTCTTCCCTCCTCCCATTATCCATCTCCTCCTTATTCCCCTCTCACTGTCCGTCTCCACAAACGAAGCCTCGATTGAGAAATGAACTCAAAATGAATGGGTAAATCGGTTGGGATCATTAGTATAAGTGGTACCGGAAAGGCCTCTTCAGCTGCTGGATCTGTGTGGCTAGTGTCTTCAAGGACAGTATTTCTCGCAGTTTTAATCAGTGCACGGGCAGAACTGAAAAGTTTGGAATGATGAAGACTCAACAACAGAATTCTCCCCCCATGAACCATGGACCTTGCCGTTGGTGGGGAGGCTTGCGTGCCTCAACGATACAGATAGCCGTACCGTTGGAGGGGTATCTGATGAGAGGCCAGACAAACGTGTGGTTCCTGAAGAGGGGCACCAGCCTTTTCAGTAGTTGCAGGGGCAACAGTCTGGATGATTGACTGATCTGGCCCTGTAACACTAACCAAAACGGCCTTGCTGTTGTGGTACTGCGAACAGCTGAAAGCAAGGGGAAACTACAGCCGTAATTTTTCCCGAGGGCATGCAGCTTTACTGTATGGTTAAATGATGATGGCGTCCTCTTGGGTAAAATATTCCGGAGGTAAAATAGTCCCCCATTCGGATCTCCGGGCGGGGACTACTCAAGAGGACGTCGTTATCAGGAGAAAGAAAACTGGCGTTCTACGGGTCGGAGCGTGGAATGTCAGATCCCTTAATCTGGCAGGTAGGTCAGAAAATTTAAAAAAGGAAGTGGATAGGTTAAAATTAGATATAGTGGGAATTAGTGAAGTTCGGTGGCAGGAGGAACAAGACTTTTGCTCGGGTGAGTACAGGGTTATAAATACAAAATCAAATAGGGGTAATGCAGGAGTAGGTTTAATAATGAATAAAAAAATAGGAGTGCGGGTAAGCTACTACACACAGCATAGTGAACGCATTATTGTGGCCAAGATAGACACGAAGCCCAAATCTACTACAATAGTACAAGTTTCTATGCCAACTAGCTCTGCAGATGATGAAGAAATTGATGAAATGTATGATGAGATAAAAGAAATTATTCAGGTAGTGAAGGGAGACGAAAATTTAATAGCCATGGGTGACTGGAATTCAACAGTAGGAACAGGAAGAGAAGGAAACGTAGTAGGTGAATATGGATTGGGGCTAAGAAATGAAGGAGGAAGCCGCCTGATAGAAGTTTGCGCAGAGAATAACTTAACCATAGCTAACACTTGATTCAAGATTCTTGAAAGAAGGTTGTATACATTTAAGAACCCTGGAGATACTAAAATGTTTCCGATAGATTATATAATAGTAAGACAGAGATTTAGGAACCAGGTGTTAAATCGTAAGACATTTCCAGGGGCAGAGGTGGACTCTGACCACAATCTATTGGTTATGAACTGTAGATTAAAACTGAAGTAACTGCAAAAAGGTGTGAATTTAAGGAGATGGGACCTGGATAAACTGAAAGAACCAGAGGTTGTACAGAGTTTCAGGGAGAGCATAAGGGAACAATTGACAGGAATGGGGGAAATAAATACAGTAGAAGAAGAATGGGTAGCTTTGAGGAATGAAATAGTGAAGACAGCAGAGGATCAAGTAGGTAAAAAGACGATGGCTAGTAGAAATCCGTGGGTAACAGAAGAGATACCGAATTTAATTGATGAAAGGAGAAAATACCAAAATGCATTAAGTGAAGCAGGCAAAAAAGAATACAAACGGTTCAAAATTCAGATCGACAGGAAGTGCAAAATGGCTAAGCAGGGATGGCTAGAGAACAAACGTAAGGATGTAGAGGCTTATCTCACTAGGGGTAAGATAGATACTGCCTACAGGAAAATTAAAGAGACCTTTGGAGAAAGGAGAACCACTTGCATGAATATCAAGAGCTCAGATGGAAACCCACTTCTAAGCAAAGAAGGGAAAGTAGAAAGGTGGAAGGAGTATATAGAGGGTCTATACAGGGACGATGTTCTTGAGGACAATGGAAGAGGAGGTAGATGAAGATGAAATGGGAGATACGATACTGCGTGAAAAGTTTGACAGAGCACTGAAAGATCTGAGTGGAAACAAGGGCCTGGGAGTAGACAACATTCCATTAGAACTACTGACAGCCTTGGGAGAGCCAGTCCTGACAAAACTCTACCATCTGGTGAGCAAGATTTATGAGACAGGAGAAATTCACTCAGACTTCAAGAAGAATATAATAATTCCAATCTCAAAGAAAGCAGGTGTTGACAGATGTGAAAATTACCGAACTATCAGTTTAATAAGTCACAGCTGCAAAATACTAACGCGAATTCTTTACAGACGAATAGAAAAACTGGTAGAAGCCGACCTCGGGGAAGATCAGTTTGGATTCCATAGAAATGTTTGAACACGTGAGTCAATACTGACCCTACGATGTATCTTAGAAGAAAGATTAAGGAACTGCAAACCTACTTTTCTCGCATTTGTAGACTTAGAGAAAGCTTTTGACAATGTTGACTAGAATACTCTCTTTCAAATTCTGGAGGTAGCATGGGTAAAATACAAGGAGCGAAAGGCTATTTGCAATTTGTACAGAAATCAGATGGCAGTTATAAGAGTCGAACGACATGAAAGGGAAGCAGTGGTTGGGAAGGGAGTGAGACAGGGTTGTAGCCTCTCCCCGATGCTATTCAATCTGCATATTGAGCAAACAGTAAAGGAAACAAAAGAAAAGTTCGGAGTAGGTATTAAAATCAATGGAGAAGAAATAAAAACTTTGAGGTTCGCCGATGTCATTGTAATTCTGTCAGAGACAGCAAAGGACTTGGAAGAGCAGTTGAACGGAATGGATAGTGTCTTGAAAGGAGGGTATAAGATGAACATCAACAAAAGCAAAACGAGGATAATGGAATGTAGTCGAATTAAGTCGGGTGATGTTGAGGGAATTAGATTAGGAAATGAGACACTTAAAGTAGTTGAGGAGTTTTGCTATTTGGGGAGCAAAATAAGTGATGATGGTCGAAGTAGAGAGGATATAAAATGTAGACTGGCAATGGCAAGGAAAGTGTTTCTGAAGAAGAGAAATTTGTTAACATCGAGTATTTATTTAAGTGTCAGGAAGTCGTTTCTGAAAGTATTTGTATGGAGTGTAGCCATGTATGGAAGTGAAACATGGACGATAAATAGTTTAGACAAGAAGAGAATAGAAGCTTTCGAAATGTGGTGCTACAGAAGAATGCTGAAGATTAGATGGGTAGATCACATAACTATGATGAGGTATTGAATAGAATTGGGGAGAAGAGGAGTTTGTGGCACAACTTGACAAGAAGAAGGGATCGGTTGGTAGGACATGTTCTGAGGCATCAAGGGATCACCAATTTAGTACTGGAGGGTAGCGTGGAGGGTAAAAATCGTAGAGGGAGACCAAGAGATGAATACACTAAGCAGATTCAGAAGGATGTAGGCTGCAGTAGGTACTGGGAGATGAAGAAGCTTGCCCAGGATAGAGTAGCATGGAGAGCTGCATCAAACCAGTCTCAGGACTGAAGACCACAACAACTACAACAACAAAAATTTCGAAAATTTTTTATCTTTTCACTTCAGACTTATGCACGATGCTTTAATAAATATTCATATGGACATATGATATATACTCTTAATAAATATAATACATAAGTATGCATGTAGTACATTTGAAGCAAATTGGTAACTAACTTTCAAAGCTTTCTGGTACCAACTTTAAACTACGATTTGTCTTCATATAGTGTAGAGGTATAAATTATATTTATATTCACATATAGTATATATCTAAAAATTAAGTAGTTTATGTCTTTCCGAGCAATTATTAGACTTTCATGTAAAGATCTGAAGTTAACTGATCAACAACTTTCCGAGAATTTTGCCACAAACTTTTCCGTTTTATATAGTTTATACAATACGCATTAAAAAATCTGTACCCTATGTTCTCTTGGATGTTTATTAGAGTATCGTGAAAATTTTTTAAGTAAATCGGTCAAGAACGTTTCGAGATTTTTGGTGACAACATTAAACTACAACTCGTATTTATAGAGTGTTGTAGAAGTGTAGATGATGAATGCAATCAGCAAGAATTATTACACGACAACATTTGCCGTGATAAACAACAATTTGTCCCAGTACTTCTAGTGTCATTATGCAAGCGACACCCAACAATGTATAGAAAAGCTATAATATCAGCATCACATACACTTGAGTGATGTAAAAAACTGACCATCCCAACATGACTGAATAAATGCCGTGAAGGATATAGTGAAATGAATAATCCGTAGTACTGACGTGATGTGTGCTTTAAGTTTCATACGAACATAGGATTTAGGGGCCGTTGTTCATGCTTTTAATAATTCGTTGGTACTGGTACAGTGTCATTCATGTTGATGCTCTCATGTGACATTTCGACCTACTTGCCGAGGCTTTCTTCCGAGAATTGGCTGCTCAAAGCGTGTACCCAGTTCCCAGAAATGTCCCTCCGCAGGAATGCCGAAACGTCAAATCAGAAGATCGAGCAAGAACGTCGCGGTAACACGAGGACTTTTAACGACATGTGTAGCATTAGTTATTCAGTTTGTCCAAGTCACTACATTAAGTGAAGAAACAATGCGAATGTTATCAAAACAAAAAGAATATAAAATATCAAGTGTTTAGTGTATATAAAACATTCCTAAAAATTCTAATCGAGTGAGATGTCTGCATGACGTACAAGCTGAATATTAAAAAAATATTGTTCTAGAGATTACTTTCTCGTATGTTGCCCTCATTGTGCCTTACTTTGCACTATAGGGTTGCATGTGAAGATACTGAGCACAAATCGTCTTGTAACTCTACAGTGTCTATACACTAAACGTAATATCATGCAAGTGAAAACAAGTTGAACAGTAAACGAAAAAAATGGCAACACTCACTCAGTGGGACGATCTGCAGGCTCATATCCGGGAACATCAATAGTGATGTTGTCAGCACTTTCCATAGATTCTTTAAATATGACCTGAAATGCTGAAACAGAAGGGAATATGTGGGAGAACATTCTACATGTAGTATGCCTAAGTACGTTCGTGACGTTAAGTTATCCGTGAAATTTTTACCCAGACAGTAACTATTTCATCTGCAGTTTTCTATAAAAAAATACGTATTTATGTCGTTCAAGTTATTTCTGTTAAGAAATAAAGTGCTGTTCCTTATGTAAAACACTCCTCAAATTACGCACACAGCTATAACAACAATTCAGAGCAGGGAAATGTTGATGTCAATACAATTATCCGTTCAAAAATATTCATTACCAAATTCATAACGAAGCACATAATTCTAAGTGAATAATTAGCGGCTTACAGTGAAGTTGTATCTACCTGAATAGTACACATTCGCATTGTCCTTTCGCTCAGTAAATTCTTAAACTAGCAGTATGTTCAAGCACTTGCTGCTGCGTCAAGTTTCAATTATAAAACTACAACAGCAAAGGTTTAACTATTACTTCTGAAACTATCTTTAACTTTAGTCATAGTTTGAACTTCACAATTTCAGAATTATGAAAGTCAGCACTGAAGTCTGAAACAGCAGCAGTTCGACCTGCTGCAATTTATGGTGGAGCATTCTCTATAGTTACTACTTCTCTCGTTGCCGTCAAGTAAAAGCAGACCAAGAGAGAAATACAAAAGAAGCAAAGGGAAGCGATGTGATGCAAGTTTCAGGGAAAGTTCACATCATTTCAAATTACGTGGAATATTGTGGTATGAATATTTTCAACAAACAGAAAAAGCTAATCTGGGAAAAGAATGACTGCAGGGAAGACTGTGATTGGTGGGTTACGTCTGGGGAGATGTGGCTACCAAACTGGTGGCTATAGACGACCTGAATTCTAACATCAAGACACCTAAATCCGTAGGAAGCGTTAGATCGAAAGAAATGTCATGCATTGACCCAAAAAGAGGACACCGCTCCAACGAGACGGCGCTTCTTCCCTCCTTCATTATATGTATGGTAGACACGACATCGGTCGATAAATTAAGCGTTTACACCTACCATTTTAAAGCAGCCGAGTAATGTCCTTGGTAAACGCCGATATTTCCACGGATGAACATTGAGTAATTTTCTGGGAAAAAAGTGAAGGGGTTTTCGGCTGTCGTAACGTAAGTGGTTGTCAAGGAAGTTATCCCATTGCATCCCCGTTAAGTTACTTGAACAAGCGATAGCATAGTAGCAGTTAAGAAAATGAAACAGAATGTATATTCCAGAATGAAATTTTCACTTTACAGCGGAGTGTGTCCCGATACGAAACTTCCTAACGGATTAAAACTATGTGCCGAACCGAGACCCGAACGTACAAAACTTCCACTGTCCACTCGGGCACTCTCATAGTGCTACAAAACTCTGATTGGTTATCTGTAACATTTATAGTTTGTTGCCTGACCTGGAACAGAATCAAATTTGCTTGCATGAATCATCCACTGCATTATGAAGAAACGCCACCAGCTCAAAAGTCAAACCTTGAAACATAATTTACTCACTTAAATATATTTTCTTCCTACGATTCTGCCATTGGTGGTGATTTTATAATGATGTGATGGCTAATAATTTTAGATTCTTTTCGTTCTGTGGTGTTCCAAGAACAACTGTGATCACATTATCATTATTCTTTGGGTAACGGCGTCCTCATAATTTTATCTAAGAAGAACAAGATGCTGAAATTCTTTTTTCCAATATAATTGGTTCTGTCCGATTGGAGACGCGTCATGTTAAGCGGCGGATGGCTTCCACGAGACACAGAAAATTATTTATATCTCAGAGAACTGATGGTCACCATCTGAATGATTTTAGGTAGACTGCTTTGATATTTCATTATTACATTCAAATATTTTATTTTTGTATTATATAAATAATCATGAATGTGATATTTTTCTTGACGACCTGAAGTTACATCGTAACATAATGAAGTGTGTTACTTATGCAAGAAACTGGTCAATTACTTAAGAAATGAAGCAGTAGAATATTTGCTACTATACTTTTATTCGTAATATTAGTCTGAGACTGAGAATTAGAAATGAGGACAAAGAAATGTCTGAACATTTGCGAAACCATTGACGTATATCAGCCAAAATTAACAGTCAAAAAGTGCCTTTGACTAATATCCTTCGCGGGGCAGAAAACTTGAAAAGCGCACTTACAAGAAATCTACCGAAAAATGGTTGGGTGCACTAGTTCATCTATGCTCTGAAGCACAGAGTGCAGGAAATCATTTTAATTTGGTAACGTGCTGTGACAAGTTTATCAATACATGCTGAGTTGAAGTAAGAATCAACGAACTAGAATCTTGCCGAAAATTATGATGCTACACCCTTAAGACAGTTCAACAAATAGGTAAGTGCACGTTTAGTTTGTGATATAAATTAATTTTCGTCGCTCATTCTGTATCTTCGTAAGTACTGACTCTGTCACTATTATTTGAAAATTATTACCATGACAGGGCATCTACACAAAGAACTGAACAGATTATGTAAATGTGAAGAAGAAACTCAGTAACCTTTAATGAAGAAACCACCGGACGTCGTTATACAAAACGCTTCAGCGACCATCACTTACGAAATAAATAAGGGTTTGGTGAAAATTAACTAGCTTTAGTAAAATTACACTTACCTAAAACACGTAGGAAAACAGTGAGGCAGTCCATCTTTCCTGCGAGACACGAAATAAGGTTATACGTTTACTCTAACCACAGGGTAACGTCTGCAGTGTTCAAAGAAGAATAAGGCAAATCGCTGCTGTTGCTTCCGTCTGGGAACTGAAACGCTTCTACACTGGCGGGCGAGTCCCACGGTGTGAGTCATGCCTGAGGGCTGTCGGAGCTCATACTGTCGACAGTGACGTCACGTATATCGTTTGACTGGTATTGTGCGGCCACCTATGGGAGCTGTCTTGCGTGTTATCTCGACAACTAAGTGAAAGAAATTCCACCCAACTGACAACAGAACGATGCATTTTTCACTGTGTTTATCTCCGTTTAGAAATAAATTTGATAAAATGTTGTTATTCGTCATACTCGTACCAGTGTTTAAATTACATATGCGTTCAAAAGTCTTTAGCAAAAATATTACTAAATGGCCCTGTTTTGGATCAACAATGACTAGATGTAAATATATAAAACTGCAACCAGTCATTTTTTGAATAATTATTTATTATCCCATGCACCGGCTTTCGAACCTTTTGAGGTTCATCTTCAGGTTCATCTGTCGCAAGCCAGCACCCACCATTATGCTAGAAATAATAATATAACATCCAGAAACCATCTGAAGATGGACTTGAAAAGGTTCGAAAACCGGTTCATGGAATAATAAATAATTATTCAAAAAAGTGACTGGTTGCAGTTTTATGTATTTACATTCAGTTTACAGTCACGGTTCTAAAATGTCCGTAATGGATAAGCTTCATAACGATGCTTAAGTTCGTTATGGTTCTGTTGCGCAATAACATAAATCACGTGCCTACTTGATATGAGAACTGTTTTTATACATCTTTTTATAATACACATGTTGCCGTCATACTGTTCCATTATAAAATTTCTTCCAATTTTATGGAAACACGAATTCACCCGAAAGTGGTATCGATATGGAAGGATCATAATGATTCAAAATTTAATAACTATACAGCTGAATTCTTACCTAGTGCAATGCTTATTGGAGATGACCTACCTGAAAGGCATTGTAAAATAGTAACCAGGGATGAATGTTTCCGAAAAACTGCACGGTGTGGTGTTGGCTGTTAAGGCGGTGTTAAGTAGCTGACGTCGTTGGTGTATAAGAGGAAATGTTGCGCGCCTTTAGACAAAGAGTTAGCTACATGTAAGCGATGTGCAAGATGGGTGCGAGATTTCTTAATTACTGTAGAAAAACCAATTTTTCGTCAACGATAGGCTATTTTCATAAGAATCAAGATAAGAGTGTGCGTCGTTTTGTAACTGTCTGTTACATGGATCCACCAGTCTACACCAAAACTGAAATAGCAATCAAAACTGCAGGGTAACCCCATAGCCCTTTATCTGAGGGATGATATGGACTTCACATTACCGTTTTCTTGGAAGCGAAAGCTATATTTTTCATTAACTTGCAAACAGTAAAACAGTAATGACGCAAACCTTCTGGACAACCTAAATGAAAAAATACGCAATAGAAAGCCTGTATGTCAAAATTTAAGGCTTGTTCCTCCACACAAAACAGCTTTTGTAATAGGATACATAGTGCTTTGATGTGCCATATGCTGCAATATTCAGTCTGTTGACTAAATTAGGAATTCTTCGAATTTTACCTGTTCTTACTGACTGCTTCAAACGCATTAGTTTATGTGAACTTGCAACTTGGGTGCACGAAATATTGTGGAGAACGCCTTCTGTTCTATTCTCTGACATAAAAGAAGAACATCATCGGTTTACTAACAAACTTACTCAACTATGCGACAAATATGCCCCGTAACAGTTGAAAACTTAAGGAAAAATCCTGCACATAGGTAACTGAAAAATTGAAATAGCTCATGTGTCTCAAAGACGCTGCACATCGGGCATACAAATTATGCCCCACACCTGAAAATCATATTACTTACAAGTAGAAGCGGAACAGTCGTCAAGTTGTGGGAAATACTAAACTTAGACATGCCCGTTCATAAACGACAACAGATATGCACCGGTGCTACTACGGAAAAACCTGCCTGGTCTTGATATAGGCAAAGTAAAAGGAGCTGGTCCTCCCAATTATCCCAGCCAATCTACTGAAACGATACTTCACATAAACTACAACCACAATTAAATCACAAATGGAACAGCGATTCTCAGAATATTTCATGATGGTGGACAACTGTAGCCACGAAAGATTCTATCCACAGCATATTACTTGCACCACCGTCAAAAAAGCCATCATACTTATTGGATCAGCATCAACTGGAGACGATGGCATGACATTCCAAATGATAAAGCTTATTATTGACCCACTACTGCACATTGTAACAGATACTTTCAACCACTACTTACGCACAAGTGTTTTCCCTAGGGCCTGGAAACAGGGACTACCGAAGCCATTACCTAAAATGGACGCTGCGTGCACGCTCTGGTTACCGACCTATTTGCATTCTTCCTGAAGTGTCCAACGCCTTGGAATGCACAGTCCAGTACCAGCTAACAAGCTACCTAACTTCAAATAACGTACCAGAAGTATACCAATCAGGTTTCCGTAAACACCGCAGCATGACACTTGCCTTGATGAAGGTGAAATTCGACCCAAGGCTTCACATGGATGCAAAAGAGGCAACTGCCATGTGCTTCTTAGACTTCACCAAGGCCTTTGACACTGTCGACAATGACATTTTAATTGCGAAACGTAACAGCCTAAATTTCTCGCCAATTGCAGTGCAATGGTTTCACTCATACCTGATTTTAGCCACCAGTGCGTCATGTTCGGCACCGTAAAGGCACAATGGAGACACGTTGTATCAGGCTTCCCACATGGTTCGGTTTTAGGTCCTATACTCTTCTCATTGTACGTAAATGATATGAAGCAAATTATTTCCTACTGTAAATACAACATGTAAGCTGAAGACTTCCAGTGGTATCTAAGTGCAAAACCAATAAACCCGAAGCCAACAATCAAGAACCACAATACCGATCTGGGTGCACTATTAAAATGGGCGCAGGATACCGAGTTAAAATTCAACCGTCCAAAACTCGAGCGGTACTAGTTGGTCATTATGGGCGCATTGGCCCTAAATAATGGAGATCTCTACAATCTTTAACTTTAAATGGGTCAAATATATTTTCTCCTTCAGCAAGGAGACCAGGAGTAATAACAGATGAAAATCTTAAAAGGGCTGAGTATGTATCTGCAATGTGCCTGAAGGTATCATACTCTCACCATGTCCTGCAAAAATATAAAAACCTCTTCCATCTTGATCTGAAAAAGAAACTTGTCCAGACACTTATACTTCCAATTATTAATTAAAGCAAAGTTATCCTGCGAGGTGACTGGAACGGGTTATGAATGCCTGTGTTCGTTATATTTGTGATGTTTGGCTCTTTGATCACATTTCTCCATCATATGGACAGATATCGTGGCTGCGTGCAGACAAGCGCAGAGATTTCCATAACCTCTGTCTTCTCTACTGTCATATCTATGACCACTGTCCCTTATATCTCTCCTCGACCTTGATGCTCTTGTCTGAACAGTTTGGCAGACGCTGTCATCAGAGAAAAATCGTTTCTGTCCCACTCCATCGTTCAGCCACTTCCTCGAAGTTCTTCTCAGCTGCAGCAATGCGACTCTGCAGTAATCTACCGCATTGTGTGGGAGGTCTGAATAACATCTCCTGCTTCCGAAGACAGATAATGACATATTTACCACAGAAAGAATAATGATCACCATTGTCCTTCTACACGCTGGTTACCCTTGCACATAACTCATACTAGCCTGATCTTATTACTGATATTATTGTTACTACTATTATTATTATTTCTTTCTTTTCTCAGACATTATGTCTGGTCAAAAATGGAAAGTGACGTGGATCTTGATCAAGCGTGACTTCCTTTTAACTGTACGGTTTATGTTATCTTACATTTATGAATTTTCGGGTAATTGAACATGTATCAATAATTACGGATTTCTGTAGTTGTATATATAGGTTTGGATGTAGCTGTATTGCATTGATGTACTGGTGGATATTGTGTGGTATGACTCCTGTAGTTGATAGTATAATTGGTGTAATGTCAACTTTATCCTGATGCCACATGTCCTTGACTTCCTCAGCCAGTTGGATGTATTTTTCAATTTTTTCTCCTGTTTTATTTTGTATATTTGTTGTATTGGGTATGGTTATTTCAATTAGTTGTGTTAATTTCTTCTTTTTATTGGTGAGTATGATGGTAGGTTTGTTATGTGGTGTTGTTTTATCTGTTATAATGGTTCTGTTCCAGTATAATTTGTATTCATCGTTCTCCAGAACATTCTGTGGTGCATACTTGTAAGTGGGAACGTGTTGTTTCATAAGTTTATGTTGTAAGGCAAGCTGTTGATGTATTATTTTTGCTAAATTGTCATGTCTTCTCGGGTATTCTGTATTTACTAGTATTGTACATCCGCTTGTGATGTGATCTACTGTTTCTATTTGTTGTTTGCAAAGTCTGCACTTATCTGTTGTGGTATTGGGATCTTTAATAATATGCTTGCTGTAGTATCTGGTGTTTATTGTTTGATCCTGTATTGCAATCATGAATCCTTCCATCTCACTGTATGTATTGCCTTTCCTTAGCCATGTGTTGGATGCGTCTTGATCGATGTGTGACTGTGTTCGATGATACGGATGCTTGCCATGTACTGTTTTCTTTTTCAAATTTACTTTCTTCGTATCTGTTGATGTTATGTGATCTAAAATGTTGTAGAAGTGGTTATGAAATTTCAGTGGTGTAGCCGATGTATTTAAATGACTGACTGCTTTGTGTATTTTGCTATTTTTAACTCGTTCTAGAAAGAATTTTCTTAAATTATCTACCTGTCCATAATGTAGGTTTTTTATGTCAATAAATCCCCTTCCTCCTTCCTTTCTGCTTAATGTGAATCTTTCAGTTGCTGAATGTATGTGATGTATTCTATATTTGTGGCATTGTGATCGTGTAAGTGTATCGAGTGCTTCTAGGTCTGTGTTACTCCATTTCACTACTCCAAATGAGTAGGTCAATATTGGTATAGCATAAGTATTTATAGCTTTTGTCTTGCTGTCAATTCTGTTTTCAGTATTTTTGTTAGTCATTGTCTATATTTTTCTTTTAGTTCTTCTTTGATATTTGTATTATCTATTCCTATTTTTTGTCTGTATCCTAGATATTTATAGGCATCTGTTTTTTCCACGCTTCTATGCAGTCGCTGTGGTTATCCAATATGTAATCTTCTTGTTTAGTGTGTTTTCCCTTGACTATGCTATTTTTCTTACATTTGTCTCTTCCAAAATCCGTATTTATATCATTGCTGAATACTTCTGTTATCTTTAGTAATTGGTTGAGTTGTTGATTTGTTGCTGCCATTAGTTTTAGATCATCCATGTATAGCAAATGTGTGATTTTGTGTGGGTATGTTCCAGTAATATTGTATCCATAATTTGTATTATTTAGGATGTTGGATAGTGGGTTCAGAGCAAGGCAGAACCAGAAAGGACTTAATGAGTCTCCTTGGTATATTCCACGCTTAATCTGTATTGGCTGTGATGTGATACTATTTGAATTTGTTTGGATATTAAGTGTGGTTTTCCAATTTTTCATTACTATGTTTAGGAACTGTATCAATTTAGGATCTACTTTGTATATTTCCAATATTCGTAGTAACCATGAGTGGGGTACGCTATCAAAAGCTTTTGCTAATCAATGTATGCATAGTGTAGCGACCTTTGTTTAGTTTTACCTTGATATGTCACCTCTGCATCTATTATCAGTTGCTCTTTACATCCTCGTGCTCCTTTGCAACAGCATTTTTGTTCTTCATTTATAATTTTGTTCTGTGTTGTATGTGTCATTAATTTCAGTGTAATGACTGAAGTTAATATTTTGTATATTGTTGGTAGGCATGTTATGGGACGATATTTAGCTGGGTTTGCTGTGTCTGCTTGATCTTTAGGTTTCAGATAAGTTATTCCATGTGTAAGCGTATCAGGGAATGTGTATGGGTCTGCAATGTAACTGTTAAATAATTAAGTTAGGTGTGAATGTGTTGAGATGAACTTCTTTAGCCAGAAATTTGCTATTTTATCTCTTCCAGGGGCTTTCCAATTGTGAGTAGAATTAATTGCTTGGGTGACTTCATGTTGCAAAATTATCACTTCAGGCATTTGTGGTATCATCTTGTATGTGTATGTTTCTGCTTGTATCTACCGTGCATGCCTGTTATGTTGTACCAGGTTTGACCATACGTTGCTCCAGAAGTGTTCTGTGTCTGTTATGTTTGGTGGATTGTCTATTTTAATGTGTGTGTTATCTGTTGTCTCGTAAAATTTCTTTTGGTTTGTGGTGAATGTTTGGTTTTGTTTCCTTCTATTTTCATTTTTTTTTTGTATCTTCTAACTCGTTTGGCCAATGCTTGTACTTTCTGCTTCTTTTCATCTAATTGCTCTATCGCTTCTTGTTGTGAGATTTTACCTGACCTTTTTCGTTTTTTTCCGACATTTCATTTCTTATAAATTGTGTTAGCTGTCCGATGTCTTTTCTCAGTTTTTCTATTCTGATATGTAGCCTGTGTTGCCATGCTGGTTTTGTGGGTTTCGTCTGTGTGTTGGTTGGTTCTGATCTCTGCCTAGTGTGTATATTTAGTGTAGTGAGTGCTCCTATATAAACCAGTAGTTGTAACTGTTCCATAGTTGTGTTTTCATTTATTTTGTTGTGTATGATTGTGTTGATAGTTTTTATTGTTGTTTCGACTTGTGGGTTATTTGGTGGGCTAAGCAAGAATGGTCTAATGTCTGTATTTGTGTCTTTGTATGCTATATATATCAGCTGAAATTCTTCTTCTATATGTAACATGTGTGTCACTTCATGTTCTATTTGTGCTTGTTCTGGTGGCTGTCCTAAGATTTCGTTTTCCTCTGATTGTTTAATTGATGAGTGTTGTTCTTTGTTTGTTTGCTCTGGGATGTTTGAATCCATTACTGTATTTTCTTCATCTTCTGATTGCACATTATTTTGTTCCAGTATTTGTTGTACTTGTTGTTTGATGTTTTCTAATTACGACTGGGGTATCCTGTTATTTTTGATTATTACATGGATCTGATCAGCTAGTCGTTGTTCTGTCAAAAATTTTAATTCTGGGTATCTGGTAATAAATGTTGTGTATACTTGTGATCTGTATCCAGTTGTGTTGGTTCCTAGGTTTGTTGCTTGGTGATAACAGAACATGAGGTGTCGATTAACTTCATCTGACCATCTCATCCTCTGTCTTTGTTTTCCTTCTAGGGTGGTTGCAGGAAGCGTATTCTGGAAGACACCTCTATTTGGATTTAAATCATTTTCCAGTTGGCTAGCAGTGTCGTTACCATTGTGGGCGGGCATAGTGTTCAAGCGTCGTCCCTAACCATGACGGCGCTTGTCCGAGGCTTCTTTAGTTCTGTCCTGAACCAACTAATCACACTAAAAGGGGGTTAGCCCTATTAGTGGTTTGTTCTTTTCGTCGCCTTTTACGACTGGCAGAACATACCGGAGGCCTATTCTTTTCCCGGGCCTCCACGGGGCTTATTATTATTATTATTTTTTTTTTATCACTGTTAGTGGCAGAAGTTGCAGTTGTACAAGCAATAGCAGTATTAATGTTATTAGTTCATAGTCAGTGTTACCTTACTCGCAATGGAACTTCAGACATTCAAATCATTTTGATACTTGTCGTCATACTGAAATCACTATTTCTTAGATAACTATGATTTAAAAAGGTACTGTATTTGCGAAATACTGTTCCGATGTAAGAGAGGGCCTGAAAGCCTCAATCACATAAGGCTAAATAATTATATAAAAAAATACTTCTAAAGAAGCTGGTGATTAAATGATTTTTAAGACCAGTCGCTCGTCAAGAAGGGAAATTTTGACCAAGGAAAAGCGTTTCATCACTCCTTGCCTGTGATGAGCTTATCTGATCGTAAATACACCAGTTTATAAAGATGACGACAGTATGTGCAAAGTATCTGCTACAACAGTCCACATATGATGTCCACAAATACTGCTGAGAGTGAAACCCAACTATGATACTGCGACCTAATCGTCAACTGTTCTTAAAAACGTGGGCAGCAATATTTAACACCAATTAAATTATTTTAATGATAAAGTATAGATTTTCGAACATAGAGTGAAGGCTTTTCATTTGATATACTTGTAATTCGCTACAAAAACACATAAGTCGACTTTAATGTGTTACTGGTAATTAAACTTGCTATAACATTTAGAATACTAGACAATACGAGTCACATATCAGTATTCTAGGTGAGCTTCATTATTATAGCAAATTTTATTCACAAAAATGAACAGGGATTTTCATGAAACACTCAAAATTAGATTACAGAAGAACATATTACAAAGTGCACAGCGCATAGATCGAAAAACTCAGAATGCTACTTATAATAACTCTGAGAACTGCAGAAGATTTGCAGGCTATTTCAAAGAACTACATAGCTGCCATTCACCAAAAGAAGAAATTCGTTTTGATAACGTTACCCATATACAACCGACTCAAAGCCAACAACAATAGAGGAAGTCAGAGAAATTGTAAAACAACTCAAAAAACGAAGCATCAGGAGAAGGCAGTACAGTTGCTGAATTGTGGAAACAACCGAGTGACAATATTATTCTTCTATCATAACTTCTTAAATACCAACAATTATACTGGTATTTTTATGCATTCGTGCATTCAAAGTCTATCTGACCATTGCTCTTTTCTTTGTTCCACATGAGTTTTTATTATCTAAGAGAAAAAAACTCTAATTGCAGCCTGAAGAAGCACAATTCCAACTTTACCTCGTAAATGGTAAAATATGTTTGTTCGCCATTCCTCGGTTTTCTAATTGTACCATCAGCCCAGCCACTTGGATTTATATTTCCAGTCTTCGAATTATCGTCACGTAGCGTAAGTGTGTAAAAGGCTTTAGCATATAGGACATACATAGTTTCCAATTCTGAAAGTTTGCCTGTGCAGATCGACCATCTACAGTAATCATCTGGGAAAATGGATACTCCGCCTTGCAGATCAACAGCTGGTTATCAGTTAAAGCAGAAAGTCAGCAGCGGAAGGAGGAGGATAATATGCTGGCAAAGTCAACATATTTTCTTCTGTTTATTAACAACGACTAGTTCAAGATAAGCGGGGCATTCAAAAATGTCTACTAAAAGTGGTTTTCTGACGAAACGTTTTTGCACTGGGGAAGGACGATTTATTATTGGAAAAGGCTTGAGTATACGAAATTCCTTGCCTTTGTGGTATGGCTTACATACAGTGATGAGCCAGAAGAGTGCGACCATTTCCTTAATAGAATTTTGGGCCATCTTTGAAACCCAATACAATAGCGATTTTGCATGCCACGGATTTGATACGTGCTTGGCAGTTTTCTGGAGCTCTATGGTACCTTATGTCTGCTTATAGGTCACGCAATTTCCGTACATTACGGGCCTGTGGCTTCTGGTCGCAGAGCTGGCGCCAGATGGCGTCACGGTGTGTTCCATCAGGTTCAAGTCCTCAATGTGAGTTTGCTATCATACTCCATCGGAGCGTAACTCTGTCCCAATGGCACCAAATACTACCCAGATGCTATGTACCTTCACCATCGGAGTAGATATCGAGCGTGAAAGAATGCAAGTGGTCCACAGTAATGTTCAGGTAATCCACATCAGTCTACGAGCCTTCGATTAGTAACAAAAGTCGCTTGGAAGCCCAGGTGAATGTTGCCCATACCATAATACAGCTCCCACCAGACTACGTCCGTGGTGCAATACGTATTTAGAGTAGCTGTTCTTCTCGATGACAGCGCAGCTGAACACGACCATGGTTCTCGTACAATAAGAAAAGTCAACCACATACGCCCATGCGACGCAATTCCATTGATCCACAGTCTAATCTCGATGATCCCGTGCCCACCTCATTGTTGTGCAGTGTGTCTAGTGCGTTCTTCAATCGTTTCATGTCGCACTTTTCAGTTCTGAGCCCACAGTGAGCGTGTAAAGATGCGTAGCTAATAGTGTCTCCCGCCAAGTGCGAAGTCCTGCTGAGGGTTTCAGCCTGATTAGCACACACAACGTAACTGTCATGAGTGTCCCTCTTCATGACAATGCTCCGCCGTACACTTCAGAGGCAAGAACAGAGCTCCTGCAGCGTTTTTAGTGAGAGGTGCGCTGGCTACGACAGTACTTCTGCACAGAAAACGAGCTGCAGACTAGGGTAGGGAATTGATGGAAAGCACAGAAGGCTCCTTTCTATGACGAGGATTATGATAAGCTGGCACGACGCCACGACAGATGTCTAAATCTGAGCGGCGTCTGTGTAGGGAAGTAGCTGGAAGGTGTAGCTAAATGTTGCCAATTGGGCTTTGTTGATTTTCTCTGTTGTTTCCTTTTCGCGACCAATCGGAAGTTGAAAATAAAAAAAAGTAGTCCTCGTACTTTCCTTGTTGCATCAAGTATCCGCCCACGCCACCAGCTGGCATTCGGACTCGCGGTGTGTAGTGAACACATGGTTCTGACTCATTAGGTCACACCAAACGTACCATTCGAAAATGTTGCGTAGAAAATCTATAGTTCTCTCACCGTTGCAAGCCACAAGGTGTGTCATAGCAAAACATTGTATATACAGCGGGGACACAGTGGTGTAATGGCGACTGCTATATCATTTTGGGTTCGCATTAGTAAAGAGACCTTGGAAATACGCACGGTAGAAACCTTATTAACGGCGATAGAGGCTTTCGGTTTTGTAACGCGTTGAATCCCATTATTTCCTCTGTTCGCCCTAGGCGAACACGATGGAATACGCAGAGGGCCACTACGTGCAGTACCCCTCTGGACGTTTGGTATTCACGATGTCCTTCAGCCTGCATGAAGCTGATGTATGACATTGTACGTATACATATAGACAAGGCTTCTTGTTTTATTTTGGCCAGACTGGTATCGGGCTATGTGGTATATTCAGCGGTAGTATAACTTACTATAGTGACATCATAGAATATCTGTAAACTAATTTGGAAACTTGACTTTAACTCAACGATGACGAACTAAAAGCCAGCTAAAAGTTAAAGAAAAATTTCCGAATAAATCTACGGAAATTCTGTAAATGAGCGTGTAGCCCGATGTCGGTATGGTCAAAATAAAAATAAACCTTAAAGCAGACAGCCTTGTCTGTGTATATACATACAATGGCGTTCATCAGGTACCACTGGACAGATGAGTTTTCCATTTTCGCCAACGAGGGCGCTACATTATGGCAGACTGATCGGTTCATGACACATTCTCGAAACGCGTATAGCTCGGTAATAAATTATGTGACGTCAGTAGCCGGGGTCAGGATTACATGAGTCACCTTAAGTTATCTGGCAGGAACCCAGATAAAATAGCCACCTTTGTTCTAATGGACTACCAGCTGCTCTTCCGAAACATCGTCAACTAGTCTGTTCGCCCGAAAAATTTGAAGTCTGTGGATGGGAATGTTTTGCTGCGCCGTGAGAGGAAAGGTAGGTCGCCATGGGAAACGGCTCTGAAACAGTTTGATCGGTCACATTACATTCATACCCAGGAGTGCAACTGGGATACTTACCAGAATGAAAACATCGACGTAAAATATTCATTTATTCACATGCTCGTTAGACAAACAATGAGGTACACAGGTAGTAGCATCAATGCAACACACCAGTCTTAAACTGAAAATACTATATATTCCATATCCTACCGGTGATTAACAGACAAAAATGGTTTACGAAAGCACAGATCAACATTAAAAACGGTCAGCTTTGACTGGCAAAATCGTGAACTCAGGGCTTATGCTGTATTCATTATCGTCCCTCTGAAAAACATTCTTCTGAAGCCAGATCACGAGGCCAAGTGACGTTCGAAACGCCTGTTCTCTGTCCCCAAAGAAAAGAGGTATAAACTGATCAACCAAGAGGCACCTTTTCCCCCAACAGGCTATCTATTTACCTTTTCGTTATTATTCGTTGCTATTTGCATTATTAAATGAAGTAATTGAGATAACTTCCGAGATAAGTATGTGCGAACTGCCCTGCATCCTTCCTCCATCGTCGTTTCTGTTTATTAGTGATTAAATTACGTCGTGGTTGTAGCCTCGTACCCAAAGGCAGGCCATAGAGCTGATTGTCTGATTGACTGCTGTCGTATTCCCGCTCTCCCCCCTCGGCAGACATCGCACAGGGAGGGGAGGGGGACTGTGACCCTCACGCTGGCTACGATACCGTTCTGGCAGTGCACCGATTCGTCCGCCAAGCGAGTCTCCCAGATCCGTTTCACTGTGTGTGGTCGTTGGGCTCGTGTTCGGGTCCACGATCCTGGTCAGTCGGTCCGACCAGCAGACTTCTACCTGCTAACCCAGACCGCTACCTGCCAGCCCACACTCCGTCAGTGCAGGCATGTAGGGTCGGCCAAACACTCGCCTGTGTCCACACACATTCTGACGAGTTGGCGAGCGAATCGACGGACGGGACAGCGGGCCAGTCGGATTGTGAATGGGAACTTTTACAGACATGAAAGCTGCAGCCGCCCGCACCACATTTCCTGGAGTAACCGGCCCTTGCTTCAATTGTTGATCCGTGTTCCACTCCACCCTTACAAAATGCAGTCTCCAGTACAGTGAACATACCCTCTCATATTCAGTTATTAGCTGGTACGCAACACTATCTAATCTGCAAACACATTCTTTCTATCGCCATTCGACTGATATTGCAGAAATGCTTACAGAACTTGAAATTGACATTTTTGGTCATGGCGTCCTCATATAAGGACATACCAAATAAATGTATAGGATATTAAAATTCGTTAAATTTTACAATTTGTGATAACTGTCCTCACATTGTCAAGCAGAGTGTTTATTTGAGAACAGTGTCAGCATCTCCTGTCAATCTGTGGTATCAAAAAAAAAAAATGAATGTGCATAGTCACATGGACACTTCCCAGTAATCTTAGTACCTCCCACCATCTTCTTTTAGAAATAAGAAGAAATGAATTTGATAGTATGTTGTTATTCGTCATAGTCATACCAGTGTTTAAATTACATACACGTTAAATAGTCTTTAACAAAAAAATTACAAAATGAACCTGTTTTGGATCAACATTGACTAAATGTAAATATATAAAACCGCAACCAGTCACTTTTCTGACTAATTATTTATTATTCCATGAACCAGTTATCGAATCTTTTGGGGTTCATCTTCAGGTTCATCTGTCGCAAGCTAGCACCCAGCATTATGCTAGAAATAATGATGTAACGTCCAGAAACCATCTGAAGATGAACTTGAAAAGGTTCGAAAACCGATTCATGGAATAATAATTAATTTTTCAAAAAATGTGACTGGTTGCCGTTTTATGTATTTACATTCAGTTAATACTCACGGGTTCTAAAATATTTGTAATGGATAAGCTTCATAACGATGACTAAGTTCGTTATGGTTTTGTTGCTCAATGACATAAATCACGTGCCTACTTGATATGAGAAATGTGTTTTATACATCTTTTTATAATAAACATGTTGGCGTTATTTTAATGGAATAACTGTCATACTGTCCCACTATAAAATTTCCTCCTTTTTTTATGGAAACGCGAATTCACCCGAAAGTGGTATCGATATGGAAGGATCATAATTATTCAAAATTTAGTAACTATACAGCTGAATTCTTACCTAGTTCAACGTTTCTTGGAGTTGACCTACGTGAAAGGCGTCCTAAAATTGTAACCACGGATGACAGTTTCCGAAAAACTGCACGGTGTTGTATTGGCTATTAAGGCGGTGTCAGGTAGCTGACGTCGTTGGTGTATCAGAGGAAATGTTGCACGCCTTTAGGCAAAGAGTTAGCTACGTGTAAGCTATGTGCTAGATGGCTGCGCGATTTCTTAATTACTGAACAAAAACGAATTTTTCGTCTACGAAAGGCTATTTTCATAACAATCAAGGTAACAATGTGAGTCTTTTGTAACTGTGTGTGTTACATGGATCCACCAGTCTACACCAAAAATGAAACAGCAGTCAAAACTGCAGGAGAATCCCATGGCCATGTACCAGAGGGGTGATATTTACTGTACATTACCGTTTTCTTGGATGCGAAAGCTATATTTTTCATTATCTTGGAAACATTAAAACGGTAATGATGCAAATGTTCGGGACAACCTGAATGAAAAAATTCGCTGTAGAAAGCCTGTATGTCAAAATTTAAGGCTTGTTCCTCCACACAAAACAGCTTTCGTAATAGGAAAACACAGTGCTTTGATGTGCCATATACTGCAATATTTACTCTGTTGACTCAATTAGGAATTCATCGACTTTTACCTGTTCTTACTGACTGCTTCAAACGCATTAGTTTATCTGAACTTGTAACTTAGGTGCACGAAATAGTGTGGGGGACGCCTTCTGTTCTATTCTCTGACATAAACGAATAACATTATGGGTTTAATAACAACCTTACTCTCCTATATGACAAATATGCCTCCTAACAGCTGAAAACATAAGGAAAAAACCTGCACATAGGTAACTGAAAAACTGAAATAGCTCATGTATCTCAAAGACTCTGCACATCGGGCATACAAACTACGCCCAACGTCTGAAAATGATATTACTTACAAGCAGAAGCGGAACAGTCGCCAAGCTGCGAGAAATACGAAATTCAGACATGCCAATAGATAACCGACAACAGAAATGCACCACTTCTCCTACGGAAAAACCTGCCTGGTCTTGTTATAGGCAAAGTAAAAGGAACTGATTCTCCCATTATCCCAGCCAATCGACTGAAACGATACTTCACATAAGCTACAACCACAATTAAATCATCAACTGCAGACGATGACATCACTTTCCAAATGATAAAGCTTATTATTGACCCACTACTGCCCATTGCAACAGATACTTTCAACCACTACTTACGCACAAGTGTTTTCCCTGAGGCCTGGAAACAGGGACTAGCGAAGCCATTACCTAAATGGACGCTGCGTGCATGCTCTGAGTACCGACCTGTTTGCATTCTTCCTGCAGTGTCCAACGCCTTGTGATGCAGACTCCACGACCAGCTAACAAGCTACCTAACTTCAAATAACGTACCAGAAGAATACCAATCAGGTTTCCGTAAACATCGCAGCGCAACACTTGCCTTGATGAAGGTGAAATATGGCCCAAGGCTTCACATGGGTGCAAAAGAGGCAACTGTCATGTGGTTCTTAGACTTCAGCATAGACTTTGACATTGTCGTCTATGACATTTTAAGTACGAAACGTAGCAGCCTAAATTTCTCACCAATTGCAGTACAGTAGTTTCACTCATACCTGATTTTACCCAGCCACCGTAAAGTCACAATGGAGGCACGTAGTATCAGTCTTCCCCCATGGTTCGATATTGGGTCCTATACTCTCCTCATTGTACGTAAATGATATGACAAGTTATGTTCTACTGTAAATACCACAAGTAAGCTGATGACTTCCAGTCGTATCTAAATGCAAAACCAATAAACCCGAAGACAACTATCAAGAACCTCAATACCGATCTGTGTGCACAATCAAAATGGGCGCAGGATACCGAGTTAAAATTCAACCGTCCAAAACTCGAGCGGTTCTAGTTGGTCATTCTGGGCTCATTGGCCCTGAATATTGGAGATCTCTATAATCTTTAACTTTTAATTGGACAAATATCTTTTCTCCTTCAGCAAGGAGACTAGGAGTAATAACAGATAAAAATCTAAATTGGTCTGAGCATGTAACTGCAATGTGCGTGAAGGCATCAGCATCTCTTCATGTCCTGCAAAAATATGAAAAGCTCTTCCATCTTGATCTGAAAAAGAAACTTGTACAGACTCTTATATTTCCATTTAATAATTAAAGCGAAGTTATCCTGGAAGTTCTTTCTCAGGAAAGCTCACGACGACTGGAACTGGTTCTGAATGCCTGTGTTCGTTATATTTGTGATGTTCGGCTCTTTGATCACATTTCACCATCATATGGACAGCTATCCACGCTGCGTGCAGACAAGCGCAGAGATTTCCATACCCTCTGTCTTCTCTACTGTCTTATCAATGAACACTGTCCCTTATATCTCTCCTCGACCTTGATGCTCCTGTCTGAACAATTTGGCAGAAACGTCCGCTGCCATCAGAGCAAAATCATTTCTGTCAGACTCCATCGTTCAGCCACTTTCTCGAAGGTCTTCAGGAATCCGACTCTGCAATAACCTACTAACGGTACTATGAACCGGCAATATACCCGTGGACTGTTCTAGCAAAAAATACGCCGGGAGAAACTGATGAATCACATTTTGATACTAATTGTAATACTGAAATCATTATTTCTTAGACAACTATGATTTGAAAAGGTACTGTATGTGCGACACTCTGTTCCGATGTAAGAGAGGACCTGAAAGCACCAATCACATAGAGTTAAATAATTATATAAATAAATACTTCTAAAGAAGCTGGTGATTAAATGATTCTTAAGTCCAGTCGCTCTTTAAGAAGGGAAATTTTGGCTAAGGCAAAACGTTCCACCACTCCTTGCCTTTGTTGAGCGTAGCTGATCGTAAATATACCAGATTATAAAGATGATGAGAGTACGTCCAAAATATCTGCTACAACAGCTCACATATGATGTCCACAAATACTGCTACGAGTAAAACAGAGCTAGGATACTGCGACCCAATCGTCAACTGTTCTTAAAATCTTGGACAGCAATCTTTAGCACCAGTTAAAGAATATTATTAATAAAGTATAGATTTTGGAACACAGAGTGAAGGCTTTTCATTTGATATACTTGTGATTCGCTAGAAGAACACATAAGTCGATTTTAATGTGTTATTGGTGATTAAACTTACTGGAACCTTTGGAATAGTTGTTGATATTGTTGTTCCTCCAGCTCCCCGTGGAAAGTTTTAGGCAGTTTTTCACCATGATGTCATTTTTGTCTGCTCTTCTTCCTGCAACTCTCCGGGTTTAGATGGTCTCTCAAAAGAATTTTATGTTCGCTTTTGGCCTCTGATAGCAGATACGATAACATCTAAGTTGAATGAAGTGGCGTAAGGGGGATACACCCTGTCCTCTTTTAAGGCCAGAAAACCTGGTTTAATTTCCAAGAAGACGGGACGTCTGTCCGTGGGTCACGTCCAACCGATAACGCCACTTCATTTCGATTACAAAATCATAGAGCGCCCTATAAATAGCCGTTTGTCGGTTTTTCTTGCTGACATTGTCGTGAGTTATTGAAGTTGTTTCCAGGGTCGTACTCCCATGACTCCCGTTGCTGAATGTTGTGACCTCATCTCGATTGCTGGCACTGCTTTTATCGATTTTAATCATGTGTTTCACCGAATTACTCATGATTCTCTGTCATAAGATTTGATGGATGTCGGTTTTAATGATTTACAAGACGGATGTTGACCTCTCTAATTACTGGTGTTTAGTGGTCTATTGTGAATTTTCGTCTTTCTCCCACATAGTAATGTGTTGAGGTTTCCCGCAAGAGAGTCCCCTATCCACGTTGTCATTCGTGCTTTTTCTGGAATCCTTACAGCCGTTCATAGCTGCTCGACTGCATGACTGGTCGTTGTATGGAGAAACGTTTATCGCCTGAATGAATGCTGATAACGTTATGGTACATCTTTGTACTCATGATGACATACTGGTGATCAGGGACGTTCTGGGTGGATATTGTCGGCTTACAGGAGTACAGGTTAACGACCTATGGGCATCTGACGCCGCAGAGATTCCATGTGCTGAAGCAGTCGTTGGGTGTTTTTATTGATCGTGTCCGCTGAAGATGTGTACAACAAAATAGAAGTCCAAGACAGATAGGATTCAAGGAGTGGTCCTTGAACACGAGAGTCGCTCTCTCTCGTTACTTCATGAGGGTCGCGTCTTGCAAACTTATGTATTGAGCAAAGTGTATTTTGTGGCACAAGTTTTTTCCCTTCCCGCGATGGTGTCCCGGAAGTTACAATGGTTATTGGGCAAGTTTACCTGGCATTATTTCTTCGAGGCACTAGTTAAACATGTCCTCACGTACGCAGGTAACTAACAGCACAACTTTAGCCCTTCCAGCTGACGATGTTATGATAAATAATAAATTAAGGCATATTAGGGAATTTTTTATTGATGTCAGTTATTTGTAAAAATGCTGTTATGTTGTTGGATATTTTAAAATCGTGTTTCCCCTGTGAATTCCCTGTGGCTAATAACAGACTGGAAGACTGATTGGTACAGTGTCAGCCTACCTACTTTTCCGATGGAAGCTGGCTCCATCGACAATTGTGGTGGTGCACCATCATCGTGAAACCATACCTATCGCCGACAACTGGAACGTTTTATAAAGTGTCGAATTGCAAAGTAACGTAGCATACAGGGACGCATACAAAATTGTCCGGCGACAGAAGTATTCCATGCACGATTCCAGCCCACAGGTTTATACCAAAGAGTGCCTGTGATCGTGTTCATGGGTGACATGTGGGTTGTCTTACGACGAGTAATGACTGTTGTGGAGGTTGAAAGTACTTCCTCGGGTGAAGGTAGATGCGTCGGTCCATATATCGTTATTTGTAAAATGTTCGTTATCTTCGACATGGTGCAAAAGCCTTTCACAAAACTCTACTCATCGAATGAGGTCTTCTGGCTGCTGGTGTCGAGTTAACGTATCATGATATGGATTCTGTACTTCCTTGTACAACATTCCAAAAACAAGTCTTCGAAATATGTGGAACTGCCTTGTAACACATGTGTGATCAAAAGTATCCGGACACCCCAAAAACAAAAGTTTTTCATATTAAGTGCATTGTGCTACCACCTACTGTCAGGTACTCCATATCAGCGAAATGAGTAAACATTAGACATAGTGAGAGAGCAGAATGTGGCGCTTCGTGTAACACACAGACTCTGAACGTGGTCAGGTGATTCGGTACCACTTGTGTCATAAGTCTCTACGTGAGATTTCCATACTCCTAAACATCCCTGTGCCCACTGTCTCTTATGTGACAGTGAAGTGGAAACAGGAAGGGACATGTACAACACAAAAGCATACAGGTCGACCTCGTCTGTTGACTGACAGAGACCGCAGACAGTTGAAAGGGTCGTGGAGTATAACTGGCAGACATCTGTACAGACCATCACACAGGAATTTCGAACTGCATCAGGATCCACTGCAAGTACTAAGACAGTTAGATGGAAGGTCAGAAAACTTGGATTTCATGGTCTAGCGGCTGCTCACAAACCACACATCACGCCGGTAAACGCCAAACGTCGCCTCGTGTGGGGTAAGGAGCGTAAACAGTGGGCGATTAAACAGTGGAAAAACGTTGTATAGAGTGACGAATCGCGGTACACAATGTACCGACCTGGTAGCAGTGTGTGGGTATGGCGAATGCCCGGTGAACGTCAACCTCCAGCGTGTGTAGTGGAGAACAGTAAAATTCCGAGGCGGTGGTGCTATGGTGTGGTCGTGTTTTTCATGGAGGGGGCTTGCACCGATGTTGTTTTGCGTGACACTATCACACACAGGCCTACATTGATGTTTTAAGCACCTTCTTGCTTCCCACTGTTGAAGAGCAATTCGGGATGGCGATTGCATCTTTCAACACGATCGAGCACCTGTTCATAATGCACAGCCTGTGGCAGAGTGGTTACACTACAATAACATTCCTGTAACGGACTGACCTGCACAGAGTACTCACCTCTATCTTATAGAACACATTTGGAATGTTTTGGAACGCCGTCTTCGTGCCAGACGTCAAAAACCGACATTGATACCTCTCCTGAGTGCAGCACTCTGTGAAGAATGACCTGCCATTCCCCAAGAAACTTCCAGCACCTGATTGAAGGTATGCCTGCGAGAGTAGAAGTGATCATAAAGACTAAAGGTAGGCCAACACCATATTGAATTCCAGCATTACCGATGGAGGGCGCCACGAAGTCATTTTCAGGTAGGTATCCGGATACTTTTGATCATATAGAGTATGGCGTGACTGATGATCGGTTGCAAGAATCGTGTCCTCTGTTTGTAGAGTCCATCTAATCCCTGGACGACCTCTGTCCATTACTTGTGAACGAAGATCTCCGCCTTCCTGAAGGCGTTGCTCCAGGGGACAAAAAACGTTCTTATCGGGACGGTGCATTTGAAGGTACTGTGCAGCACATGCACGAGCAGCAACAGCAACAGCTTGGTTATCGGATGCACCCAGCACCAAAAGCATATCGAAGCATTCATCTTTTGTGCACTGCATGGAGGACCCGCCCTACGTGAACCTGACATAACCAGTAATGGGTGTGCACTGCGCTGTTAGTAGACACATGCATGATGTCCTGCTTATAAACGACAAGAACTATGGAACAGACGTCTAAATATTTCATGTCTAAATATTTCATGTCCAAACAGTCTACTTAGTTTTTTTCTCCAACCTCTCGGTTTCCAGCAATACATTTACAACTTTTTTTTAACTGAACAAAAACAATGATCAAAGTCACTGCGATAAATATTTTAAAAACAAAGCAAGGAAAAAACATCAGGCACCTGATGAAAATAGAAGCTATGGACTTATGCATGTAAAATACCTGCCATAATCATTTTTTTTGTAACTTTTACCAAAAGTAATGTAACAGGAATGAAAAATTCAAAAGAAAACGGAATCTACACATCCAGCTCCTTGAAGATTAAATACGACGCGAAAAGCTCGTGATAGCGCTGCATCCTTTTCCATGTGAAACGGGCCATAATCATAATCTGATAAAAGTCACACGGGACCGTGTAATACCCGCTCCCTACCACGTAATGAACATAACACTCGACGAGCCATATAACTGCATCGTCCTTCATGCTGGGAAAGAAGGTTGAATCGGGACGCACAGAGTTCATGCTACCTGTCCCTGGCAACGCTGTACACAGTTACAGCATTGCCAGAGGCTCGGTTTTTAATTCACATTTCTGTCAAACCTATTCGCGGGACTAGGTACTGCTAGATGCACTTCTGCCTTGAGATGGGATGAGCAATCGCGTGCCAACCGCCAATTGCGGCGTTCTTTCTTCTCCCTATATGTACATGCAACACTAACGGCATGAAGTAAAGAAGCTCGTCTTGCCACATTCACGGGTACCGCGCTCGCGCCCGCCCATCGTTGTTAAAGCAAGCTGTTGGCATAGAGGTGTCGGGGGAACTGCTGGCTGACAGAACCCATGGGCAAGTAGCGTGGGTACTCACGGGCGCCTCTGCCTGCAATAGCACATTTTCCCGCCTTTGATCTAAAGAGTTGGCAGATTTACCTTTACTGAGCTACTCTTCGTGAAATTACCACAACATGAAATGAGAATTTCAGTATTGCCATAGAAACTGTGCACTCAGTGTGCGTAATGTAATATATGTGCTGTGAGATACACTAACAGGCACGCAACCTCTTTAGTACATTAGCTCGACTAGTAAGCTGTTTTGAATGAACGATGCTTTTCTCGACTAACGGCTAAAGTTCAACTGGACACGATTACAACTCATTAACAGAGAAAAACACAGCATGACAAAGGAATTGAAATATCGAGGGAGGCCGAAATATGACATCGGAATAGAATAGCGACACACCATTTGCGGTTCGTAGACGAACTAAATAACTTGATTTGCTGTGTTACTTTTACGTTCCAGCACCCGTGGTCAATGACTAACAATTCAAACAGACTAGACCGAGGGTTCAGTTAAGGCCACTGCTTAAAATCTGAATAAAAATTATCAGCAATATCCGTTGATGGTTTCCGATATAATGAACAGCACATTTGTGATCATGGCCTTGTCGACGATAGTGGAGGAGGGAACAGACTTTTAGTACAATCTCTTTCCCTGATGATGGGAAACTTCCCTTAAAAGGTAGAAGAATCAGCTATGGTCAACGATATGAGGATGCAGAAGAAAATGTGAACCACTACATAAAAGATATACTAAATAATCACAGGACATGCAGCCTGTAACTGAAAACGGGTCATCATCATTATCTTTCCACTGGAAAAACATTACAGAATAGACCCCCTTTTAGTTCTCTGAGAGGGGACTTCGAAACGGGAGGTAACCACGAGGGAAGACTGGCTAACCAACGAAAGAGTAATAATTCAGGAGTTGGAGTGTGGAATGTCAGAATTCTGAAAGTGGTAGGGAAGTTGGAAAATTAGAAAAGGGAAATGCAAAGACTGAATCTAGAGACGGTAGGTGTCAGTGATGTGTGCTGGAAAGAAAATAAGTTTTTTGGTCAGACGAATACAGCACAATCGCAAACCAGAAGAAAATGAATAGGACGGTAGTACAGGGAATGAGTTACAACGAAAAGTTCAGTCACGCGATTGCACTCACCCGTATCGTTAGAAAACAACTGCCAACAACAAAAGCCATCTTCACCCGCAGATGTCACAAGCAGAAAACGAAGACATCTAGAAGTTATATGAGAATATGTAACAAGCAGAAAACAAAGACATCTAGAAGTTATATGAGAATATGTAACATGTAATTCTGCATGTAAAAGTAGAGATAATCAGGGTTGATTGGAACGTGGTAGTAGAGGAAAGAATGAGTTACAGGAGAATATGGGCTTGGTAGTACGAGAGGGAGAGGTAAAACGTAAACTGATTTCTGCAACAAGTTTCAGTTAATGATACGAACACACTGATGAAATAGTCTTGCGTTATCGGGTCAATGTTGACGGTGTCTTGTCGCAACGTTTCGATGAGTTGTAGAGTGGCCGCATAGCAAGGAAAACCCGCAAGAGTTCTTACCTCACCTAAATGCCATATATAACAGCATCAAGATCACCGTGGACCTATAAGAGAATGGATGCCTACCCTCCTTGGACATTCTGATTATGACAAATCCGAACGGTACGTTGAGACACTCGGTCTAAAACAAGAGGATGCACACGGAGCTATCCCTTAATGGTGTGTGTTGCCACCATCCAACGCAACGTAACTCGGTAGTAAACACCACAGTACAAAGAATCATGTCTATCAGCAACAGAAAGAGCTTGCCGCAGAAGTTACTCCATCTGCCGGAAACATTCCATAAAAACAGGTACAAAGAGGCACAAATACGACGTGCCTTACAAACAGATAAAATGTGGGAGGACAAACCAGAAGAAGACGAAGTAAAACGTGTGGCTTTCTGCTGGGCCGCCAAGATCCAAGACCGCAAGTATATTAAGACAACACCGAATAACGACAGTCTTCCGTGCAACGCAGGAAGCTGAGGACATACTTGACTCGACCAAAGATCATATAGGCCTGCAGTATGAATGTGGGTTGCGGCACATCGGGGAGATACAGCAATGTATCTTACAGCGCCGTATAGCAATGTGTCTCACAGCACATCATGAACGTACGTCTAGGGCAGACAGACGAGGCCGTGGTAGTAGACAATAGCATCGACGAAGGACGCACCTTCGAATTTGAGAAACACGAAGTAACTATGCAGCACCAACTGTTTCTGGGAATCGGTTGTCAAAGAGGCAGTGGAAAGAAGTTGCACCTCAATCTAGTAAAGCGTGATAACGTGTTTTAGCTTAACCCAGCGTGGCATTCCCCAATGGAGAGAATAACACTCCGTTCTGAAGGCGGCGGCGTCCCCATGCAGACTGGGCAGCAACCAAGGCTCGAGGCCCGTGCGGGGCCAAGCCGCGACCCCACCACCTGTAGCGTCGCGTTCCCCCACCACTGACGCGGCATCCCCTTCCGGAGGAGCGAGGTTCAGCCCACTGCACAAGTGGACACAGGGCGAGCGACTATATAGATAGGTGGAACACAGCATCCCGACTATTCGGGTGAAGATGTTGGATACCAAACTGATCGAAAGTTTGCGACGAGACGACGCTACCACTCGGCTGTTCACCCGATAATATTTCGTCATAGGAATACGCGGAGAAAGCCGGCAATCATGAATACAAATACGCCGTTCAAAAATCACAACAGGAGGATTCGGCGCACTCTGGCCTGCCCTGAGGAAGGAATAACACCTGGACACGTGCTCCCAGAGACAGTGAGACTTGCTGCATTCTCACATTCATTTGACAGATAGCACACTTGTCAGTGCTTTCGAGGTTCCTGTCCGTCTCAGACATTGCTAATATGTTTTGAAATAAATGGATGATAGTGGCTTCAGAACTCCAGTATTCCGAGGAATTTTCCATTATTTTGATCTGGAAATTTCTGAAATGAGTCTCTGAAGGCCAACCTTCTTTCACCAAGACGTAATGTCACATGAATTAACACGAGAGATCCCATGTCAGTTGGCTCTTCTATGGACGAATAAAAGAACATTACCCATTTACATCTGTACATCAGCATACCCATAGTACCTCTTTCATGGCATACCATTTCATCACTTTTACTATTCTTCCAGGACAACTATATACAACTAGACATATTTTATTTTTAATGTACTCTTGAATGCAAAATTTTAACACTATATTTCGTGTAAAACCGTCTTGTGATGGAATTGGAAGTGCCTTATCATTTAATTTTATTGCACATCCTACCAAATTCTTATGGCATTTAACAGCTGTTGCCGTTTGCGTTTGTTGGAGAAATGTTTTGGTAGGATTTCAACAAAATTTAAAGGAAGCGCATTTTCGACTCCATCACAATATTGTGCATTCAACACTAAACATGAAATTAAACTGAATTGAATGTATTTGGCCTGCACGAATAATATAAGTCAAGAAATGAAGTGGAAAGAAAGAGCATATTGCCTATAGTGGTGCTGGAACTATGTTCTTTTATTCCTTACATGATATAGAATTTATTTTACAATTGCAGTGTGATATTTGCCAATTTAATATCTTGGCACAACCGAAACCGGCAGGGCCTTAGGTTCCATGGGTTGTACGTCTCTCACCCGCTCGTCAGGACTGCTTACACACCAGTAACAAAATCAGCCTCGGAACTTCTTGAACGGAAAATGAAAATAAATCTGATTCACTTTGAGAGCCAAACCGCTCGTCTTCTGGCCGCTTTCTATTGAGCATAATCACATTGTTCCTAGTTCCGTGAAATAGAAGCTGAATTGCATAACTTGTGCACTGAACGTATAATTTGCACTATTACTCCACACACAACTGCGCGTACCACCAAATAATTGCTTTTTACCACTAAAATAAACCTTTCACCTTCACATCCGGCTGCATGCCTCTAGAGCGATTGAGATACCTATTAGTCTCTTTTCGTGGTAACGTTTGAAGATGAAGCGCCAAACTTCTTCAAACTGCGGACTATCGATATGTAGAACAATAGGAAGCTTACAGACAGTGCAGGGAGAATACCTAGAGTCTTACATAAAGACTACTTACAGCGATGAGGGTACATGCGGCAACGAACAAGGTGACGAGTGACTCTGCAGGCAATACTCCACTGTCCATGTTACACATGGTGCCATGTAACGTCCTTCAGGCATTCACCGAACCCAATACCTTCCATCAGCTTCCCACATGGTATACCATGACTCATCACTCCAAGTCATTCGTTTCCAGTCAACCGCTGTGCAGTGACAGTAGTAGTGGTGGCGATAGCTACACAGACGAAGGCGAGCTGATGTGGAATAGAGATCAAAAGCATCTGGACAACTATATCTAGAATTAATATGGGGAGTGCCTACGCTTTGCCCTTACGGTGGCTTGGACTCCAGTGGGGACACCGTCATTGTCAGCTCATTTCTCCTCAAGAACCTAAATCATTGTAGGTAGTATATTGGACTCCGGCGTATGGAGTGAAGTCGAGGTTATAACTCATCTCGAAGATTTCCCTTTGTCTTCAGATTATGAATCTGGGTCTACTTGTCCATTTCAGGAATGTTATTATCCACTGTCGATTGATTTGCAGATGCTGTTTTATCACAGTGTGCATTATCATTCTGACACAAATAATTATTGCCGTCGAACTGTTACTCTACTGTAAGAAAATAAAAATGCGGTAAAATATGCTCATACAGTTCTGCATTTAGAGTTATCTTAAGAGCAATAAGGGGACCACACAATAAACTCGATAAATACGTCCATACAGTATCACAGCCTCCTCCATAATTCACTGCTGGCACTACACATGATACAGTGTCACATCCTCCAGCTGTTATCCAAACCCAAATCCTGCCACAGGGCTGCAACATGGTATAGTGTGATACATCACTCCAAGCGACTCGTTTCCAGTTAACCGCTGTCCAGTGACATCGCTTTATACATCACCTAAAGCGTCATTTAGCATTGACTACTTAAAAATGTGGCTTTTGAGGAGATAGTCGACCATTGTAATCCATTCTTCTTGGCTGCTTACATACTTTGGAACTCACGCGTGATTCCTTCTGCTGATACCATGTGATTTTTTTACATCCATCTTTCGCAACGATCGATAGTCTCTTCCCGTTTGTACATGATATCTGCCAGGTCTTAGTTTGGCTGTGATTGTTACTCCACATTTACACTTTACAATCAGATCACCAACAGTCAACTTTGGCAGCTTTAGGAGGGTATAAATGTCCCTAACGGGTATGTTACTCAGGTAATATCTACAGAATAGCCCACATTCGAAGTTACTGAGCTCTCCTGACGGACACATTCTCCTCTTCACGCTTCGGTACTGACAACACAGTACCCTACACAGTCCTTTAAATTGGGGGAACCGCCCCTCGGAACATCTACTGATCAATTCCGCATTAAAAAGGAGTGTACGGATGCTCTTGATCAGGTAGTGTGTATTTACGAGTAATGTACTTAATCTGGCTACATAGTATACTAGAATTGATAATTCTATGGCTTGTGAAAACTGTATCTTAGACGTGAAACAGTACTACTTCTACATTATCCAGAGCGCAGAAAATACACATGGGGAATCTTAACTAACTTGGAAAAGTAAAACTTCAAATAGGGTTTTAATTGTATGTGTCTGGTGATAGTCACAGGAGGATAACGAGAGTAGTGTTCATTAGGCAGCAATATTGGAGTATAAGATAGATATAGACGTAATGTCAGCATCCCCTATCCTGTGGCGTAGATGATAAATAAAACATAATGTATATTCGAGTGAGTGGCTCAGAAAATTGCTGATGAGCTACGCCTGGGATGGCAGGTAGTAGCAGATCAGGTGATAACAGCTCAAGACCGCTACGCTCAGTGACTTTAAGAGGTACACTCTAATACACAGCACCAGTGATGGCAGTCTATAAACATAAACTATTTCCTATTTTTTCTTCTTAATACATTAATTGTTATTTCTAATAATTCCTGATTACTGTTAGTTTTAAGTTAAGAGGTACATAAAATTGCAACTCTCTACGAACACTAGAAACCAAATTATCTTAACTCCAAGATTTTGTGCAAATTAATATTGTGAAAACACAAAATGTCCTAGCCAATATACGTCAGGTCAAATTTAAGTGACAGAAAATAAATAAATGTCATCTGGGTATCCTCACGGAAGAGGTAGACGGAGTCGTATTCGTGGAGTGTAGTTGATGCGCAAGCTGTAGCACTCTCTTACGGAAATAATGCGTACTATTGACGTATTTATTTGTGGAGTGACAGATGTCACATACATAGAATGCTGTGCGCAGAATTCTAGTGAACTTCACTCACAATTACGAGTGGATCAATAGCACAGTATATAATTACTGCCCACTATTCGGCATTTCTGTAGCCTAACTTCAGAATTTATACTTTCATTTTACAGAACGGTGGATAGTGTCACCATTATTCGTCGATTCTTCTGTTGATCGAATCACATGCAAGGCCATCTATTATTAGACCGTTTAAGCTTATTAGTTCATGGCGTCTAACCCCTACTTTTTTCCTATGATAAACGTAATGAAGAATGACACAGCATTATCACTTAAATTTTTGCACAGAGCCGCTGTGATCAATATATTGTTTCAGTGAGTAAACTCAGGATTTTGTTGGATAATGTGTGTTCTCACATGCAGCTCGAACACTCCGTACAGAACTAGAAATATTTCTGAAGAGAAACAGGATTGCCGGAAGGTCCGGTGCTGTCTGCGATAAGACAACAGGAATCAACCAGGAACGGTGACACACACATATCAGAACGGATTTCGTACGTTCAAATACAACACGCAAACGGTGACGATGATTTTCCCTTTTACACAAAGGTTTCCATCCAACGAGTGCAAGTACATGTTAATTTGACATTATAAATACAGCCCTTCTGGTCGAATCTGATAAACAAACTTTACTCTCTTATCAAGAGATACAGGATGTCCCAAGAGGAATGGCCAATGCTCAGGAACTAGAGAAGAGTGATCATTCAAAGCAAAAAGTCTAGTAATCGCGGATTCGGAAATGCATACCTTAAAAGCTATGTGCAGGTTTTCATCTTCGATACTGGTATGAATTTTAGAGGGCACGTTTAATAGGCATTTTTGCATCAAGTGATCGTTCCTGTCATATACCTGATTTCTGACGATTCCTTCTGGGGCAACCTGTAGCCCATAAGAAATTCTAAACCACAGATTAATAATTAAGTAATAGGATATCCTAAACCACTTATGTGAATTTACGAAACCTTGAGGCATTAGCTATTTATTCTACCGACCGTAGCGATCGCGCGGTTCCAGACTGTAGCGCCCAGAACCGCTGAACCACTCCGGCCGGTCAGTTAAGACATGAAACGGGCCTACACATCTCCGTTGGTAACATCTTATCACTTACAAAAACTTTAATATAGCATATTTGAAATAGATGCTATCTATTTCCATTGATCCCCATAAACATAAAAGTTTGCCAGTAGAGTTTTACACTGAGGTGGCAAAAGTCATGGGTTAGCGATATGCACATATACAGATGGTGGTAGTATCGCGCACACAAGGTACAAAAGGGCAGTGCATCGGCGGGACTGTCCTTTGTACTTAGGTGATTCATCGTAAAAGGTGTCCGACGTGGTTATGACCGCAAGACAGTAATTACCAGACTCTGAACGCGGAATGGTAGTCGGAGGTAGACGAATGGAATTTTCCATTTCGGAAATCGTTAGGGAACTCAATATTCCGACATATAAAGTGTCAAGAGTGCGCCAAGAAAACCAAATTTCAGGCATTATCACTCACTACCGACAACACAGTGGCCGACAACCTTCACTTCACAATCGAGAGCAGCGTTATTTGCGTAGAGTTCTCAGTGCTAACAGACAACCAACACCGCGTGAAATAACTGCAGAAATCAATGTGGAACGTATTACGAAGGTATCCGTCAGGACAGTACGGAGTAAATGTGCTATGCCAACAGACGACCGACGTGAGTGCCTTTGCTAACAGCACGTCATCGCCTGCAGGGTCTTTCTTGGGCTCGTGAGCTATCAGTTTCAACTGTAAAACTGTGGCCTGGTCGGATGAGTCCCGGTTTCAGCTGGTAAGAGTTGATGGTAGGAAGAGAGCACTCCATGTCGTAACGTTATTGGTAGCAGACATTTCAACAATGGGAAAATCAGTGGAATACTTAGATTTTTGTTTTAAAATGAAGTGAAAGCAAAATAAACTAATTTAAAAAGCAAAATTAAATGGGACACACACTCATTTTGCAATACTTCATTATCGAGCAGCGTTTGAAGACGAACTTTGAAGTTCGCCAGTGGTATCAGTATTTCCTCTTGCCTTGTAGGTCTCGGTCGAGTTCCCCAGTTTCAGTGGCCTTGAGTTCCTGATAGCCGTCTTTATCACTACTTTTCAAACCAATATTTATTACTATTGTTTTAGTCTTCTACTCCGTTAAAGGCTCATGATGTTGGTAATCTTTCTCAATATTTTAACCTTTGGACACTCATTCATGATTGACCCGATTTATATTTTAATTATTTCAAAGAGGCATTTGGCAACTAAAGACATGGGTTACGACTATTTTTTTATTTTTTTACATTGGAAATGATTTTGACTGTAATAGAACGTAATGTAATGTGTATCATAATAACAACTTATAGTTTTCTAAAATAATTCAGGACATGAATCTTAACATTTTTCTTAGTGAAACAATGCCAAAAATGCCTCGTTTTGAAACCGTACTGAGATGAAGGAGTCTATATATTGTAATAAAGGTGCTTGAAAAACCTGACCGCAAACCGAGTGCGAAATGAAAAATTCATTTTGCAACGGACCTACTCATCGAACTAAGAGAGAAACAGATGTTAATTTTTAAAATTTTGTGCTGTACTGTTGTTCTGGGATGAGTGTATTTATGATATTATATTAACATATGGGCAATATACTCATCAGCTAGACAGCCACTATAGTTTGGAGAGAGAATTAGCAGTATTCAGAAAGAGGTTTTTACTCTGCAGCAGAGTGTGTGCTGGTTTGAAATTTCCTTGCAGATTATAACTATGTGAGGACGAGGATTCCAACTCGGGACCTCTGCTTTCCGTGGCCAAGTGCTTTATCAGCTTAACTACCCAAGATCGACTCAGGTTCCATCCTTACAGCTTTACTTCTGGCAGTACCTCATCTCCTATCTTCCAAAGTTCACAGAAGTTCTCTTGTGAAACTTGCTAGACTAGCGGTCTCGGAATGAAGGATACTGCGGAGACATGGCGTAGTCACAGCCTGGGAGATGAAGTACTGGCGGAAGGAAAGCTTTGAGGAAGTGTCGTCAGTCGTGCTTGAGCAGCTGAGCTGGCAGTCTGCTTTCGACAGTGGTTAGGCGATCACGTCTCGTTTCTCTCTTGGCGTGCGTTTTTTTACTTCTGGTTTGTAGTTTGACTACGTGACGGGATTCATCGCCCATCATGCCGTTATCGTATTGCCAAGCTACGATAAAATTATCGTTCCCTTTGGATCATGAATGACCAAAAGCCTATTAATTAGAACGGTTTACGTGAGTCGAAATGTGTCTTCCGCCGCAAGATGATTTCGGAATTAATTTTTCATCATTAGTACCACTACATTCATACTGTTGACGAATGATGAGCTGTGAGCCTTGATAAAGATCTCAAGTTCCGATTCTCCGACGGCTGCCGTGATTCACCATGCTGGTGTTGGCCTCTAGACGTTGAGAGTTTTCGTATTCTCGTTTGAGGTACCGTCGGACGTTGTGGTGGCCGCCATTAAACCTTACGGCAATGCCTTCAGACTAGTTTCTGAAATGTGGAAGATGTTTGAAACCTACTGTGTCTTTAATGGCGTCCGTCAGATAGAAACTGAACCGAGGAGATGCGCACGTCTTTGCTTGGTTACTGGCTGCTGCATGATTGTCGTCAAGTATGATGCCCAGCCACGCGTTGTGGCGAGGAAGACATTGTCCATTCTGAATGTCTCTGTCGTAGAGTGATTCAGACGCCGATCGGTGACGTCGCTCTCCCTGCGGCGGCCACTGTGCCACTATCCTACGCGTCCACAGCGGGCCTGCCTGCTGTGCACTCTCAGAATCAGCCGGCAGTGGCAACGTCTCCTCTCGACGACTCTTTGGACATTTGGTATGCTTCTCATACACTGCCACCGGAGGCAGCAGTAAGGACTGTGACTGTCAGCAGACGCCAGCCGTCTGTCCTGACACAATGATTCTTGGTGAAGCGTCTGTAACGACGTCCACCTTTCTGAAGTCAGACGACAGCCGTCCGCCGTCCGACAGGGAACAACATATTAGGAAGCAACGGTCACCGAAGAAACGGAAGGGACAGCGCTATATCCCTTCTAAATACTACCTCCATCAGACGTGTGCACGGTATGACGACCCTGTTACTGGTGATGCGCTGTCCTCCCTGACCTTCGCACCACACGACACGACGTCTCTCCCCGCTTCCGTCTCCAATCGCCATCCAAGTGTGGAAACCGACCACATCTCATTGCGTCTGTTGCGGTTGCCCCCTGTCTGTGACTGACGCTACCTGTGGGCGCAAGTCTGATGGTGTTCCACTGAACCATCCTAGTGAGACGTCTGTCTCCAGGGTGGACGATGTTGATATTGAGGCTGGACGGTGTGGAGGTGTACAGGGTGATGGAACCCTATTGGTGGGGTCGCCTCCCTCCTTGTCACAGCAATTTGCCCTTCCGCAGGGGCCCAACAGTGTTCGGTGGCAATATTGTATAAGGATTGTGGTCTAACAGAGATGTTCACACATTGTCCAATTGCAACTTGGCTTCTGGATCGGGTAAGGGTGTTTTCTGTGCTGTGGAGAATATAAGCAGAGGTATGGTTGGTGTGACAGCGTTGGAGGAATGTTAAATTAAGGATAAAGGTATAGACATTGTATTAGACATGGTATGCATTAAAAGATGTTTATTGGCAGGTAGGGAGCAGATGTTGAGATAAAGGACTTTGTTGTGCTATTATGTCATTACAAGGAAATTAGAGTAGCGTTTGTGGATGAGGACTAGATGGAGCTTAGACTAGGGTGTCGAGGTGAGTGAAGAAGAGGACCTGGTTGTGGGAGTAAGTTGTTTGGGTGTAGGGATGGAAGACAAAGCGAGCAGCAAGTGAGATTTGTTGATAGGTATGTGCACATTGTAATGGAATAATGTTTTGGTAGATGTATTTGATGATGTCTTCAGCAGTGGTGGCTGGCTGAAGAGAATTGTTGGAACAAATTGGGGTATCAATGGGCGGAATGGGACTATGATTTCTCGGTTGGTTGTTTGAGACTTGGCTTTACATTTCAAGGAATAGGTCACTACACTTGTTGCAGGTTGGAGGTGAATCTAGGTTAGCTCAGCGTTTAAGGAAATTGAAGGCTTCGGAGGATGGACAGGTAGGTGGGTTTTAACAGTCTGCAATTCGGTGATCATTGTAGCGAAGACACTTTTGACAGTGGTAGGACTAGGGATGTGATTTGGAGTGTTCGACCTTGTAGTGGTGGTCGTATATCAGAGCTCCATCTTTAAGGAAAAGGTGTGTGGCGGCGGGTGAGTCAATACAAATACTGATAAGGTGAGTGGAACAGTGAACATTCTTGATTCAAAGTGCTTATTGAACTTTTAAATTCTGGGTGTTGTTTATTTCAGACTCCTCTTTCTCATCGGTGATCTCAAGGCTGACTCCAGTGATAACTGCATTGAGAGTGGGAGGATAGCGAGAAGTTGGGTTTTTATGGCAAGGGATACCGTGGTTAGGGGTGTTATAGAGACTCTGTGGCCAAAGGTAATGTGAGGACTTTTGGAGAGAAGTTCACTATGGAAACAGGGGTAGAAGGATTTAAGTGATTCAGTGCTTTTTCTAGATGTGACTTCTCGGATGTGGACACTTGGTGGATATTTGTAGATTTCGAGGGTGAGGGATTTGAATATGAGGAATTTCGGATCTAGGTTGAAGAGCGTGGAGGTGTGGGAGGTAGGGAAGGTGTTGTAGGGGGAGGAGAGGTGCCCATATGCTGGTTGTCATCAGGATCAGATTGCGATTTCTTTCGGGTGGGAGTGGGACTGATATCAGAATTTTGACGATGCGTTGGGTTTTTAACGATGTGGGAAAGAAAATTGTTGTGGGTTTGGGGTGGTGGAACGTGTCGTTGTGTCGAGGGTCACCTGAGTATTTCACAGGTCCTTCAGAACGCCATGCGTTGGTTGGAATGATGAGGCTTGATGAAGTGATATCGTCTGTGGCAACTGTTACTCTGCGGGCTGTTAAGTGTGTGTCGGTGATAGATGTGGTGGCTGATGAGTAGTGACTGAAAAACAACATATCGGAGGAGCTGGAACAGAGAGCAGTGTAAGGGAGGATAGATGTAGGGGGTTGATGGAGAGGATGTATTCCATGTGGTGACGGTTGGAGCAGAACAAAGAGAAGTATAGATAATAGTTGTAGAATGATCCGCGGGCAGTGAAGGGCGGCGTTGATTGGGATGAGTGGCTGCCGAAGTGAAGCTGTTGCCAAGGCGACGAGCTGTGGTGGAGTTTTGGACAATGTGAGCGTCTCCTGTGTGAGAGGTAGGGAAGCAGGTATATCACGGGTGATGCAGTGACGGCAACAACCAGATGGAAGTGGTGACGGCGATGGCAGTCGTTGCGCGATAAACTGAGGGAGTTGGCGGCGGCGACGGCAGCGGTCACGGCTGGATGAAGACGGCGGCAGTGAGGACGCACACACAAGATGACGCAATAAACTCTCGGAAGGAAGACTAGATAACACACAGAAGGAAGCCTCGGCTATACAAGCAAATTAAACGGACGAACAAGTATGGACGGAAAGCATAGGGGATTCGTCCGAACCGGTCTATGCAATAAAGAACCCAGTAACAAGTGAACAATAACTAGATAGTACCCTATCCGTTGGTGGTGATGGTCGCAAATTATATGTATCACGATATATAAATCAGCTGTCTCGTATGTAAGTGTGAGAAGATATATTCTGGAGATTTGCAAGTCGGTGAATTAAATGAAGTTCTGACGTAAATTAGACGTCCAAAAACACATTATTTTAGTCTATCTGAGTATCGGATATGTAACTATGGATACAGAAAAAGAAACAAATCGTCAAAGGATAGTTTTCTTAAGGAATGGGCACTCAGATCATGAAATTAAATGGGCTTTGAACTCAAAATCAAGAAAACCTGAAGCTGAGACTGAGACTGAGGAATAGAAGCCAAAAATGGCTTAGCTAGCTTTTGCTGGCGCAATATCCGGAAAGATCGATGAGATCTAACGGAAATGTTTTTCCCTCGCTTCAACCAAGGTAAAAGTATTCTTCATAATTTTAAAAACAAGCTAAGTATCTGAAAGCCGGTTGTGTATCTCATTCCACACGGATGTGCCACGTCTCACGTGGGACAGAGTATCAGAAGACTCTTGGACAGATCCAAGGAACATCAGCGACAAACCCAAGTAAAACAGACAAGAAAATTCACTGTCGTCAAGCACAAGCTTGAACATAATCATAAAACTGAATACGATGATACGAGTATCGTGGTGCAACATTCACTTTCTGGTTGGGGTAGGGGCAGCCAGTACACATAACAGAAAATCTCACTGTACCTGAAAAAGACGGCTGGGTAGATCCTCGATATACTGTGCATAAACTTGAAATTGCTCGTCAGAAAATCCGGCTATACATCATTAGCCAATAGCGCGGAGGAAACCTGAGATATTTACATTTTCATCGACATCTACATGATTACACCGCAGTTCACACTTAAGTGATTGCAGACCGTTCATCGAAATGTGTTCAAGTCATTTATCTACAGATCCACCCTCGAACAAGTAGCGTGAAAAACGAACATTTACATCTTTCATTCGAACTCTGATTTCTCTTATTTTAATACAATGGATGTGAGAGCCAAAAAATTATTTTCGCCTTTGGATTTTGACTGAAATTTTGTGAGAAGATCCGGCTGCAAAGAGAACACACATTTCTTTTAAAGATTGCCACTCATCTTGCCTTATCATATTCGTGGAAGTCGCTCTCGTATATCACGATAATACCAAATTAGCTGCTATCCTTTGAACTTGAAGATATCAAGTCATCTTGCTGTTCATGTGTCCCAGTAACCCTACCATTCTTGCAGGAACCATGCTAAAATTGTTCTTAATTTGCCGTAGATTGTTTTATGATTTCCTTCGCTCGTTTCTTCTTCCAGTACTCTGCACTTCGTTTCAGACAGAAGGGGTGGTGGTGTAAAGCAACAGGTTACCGGATTTACGCCAGTATCAGGGATTAAATTCCAAACGACTTGTAAAGTGTATGTACGAGACAATGTTGATGGCGATCCGTCTGCAGGATGCGGACATTAAGCTCGGCGGCCCAGTTTGTGGTACCTGAGAGAAGTAGGCTATGTGCCGGCACCAGGTTTCATCCTCTCCTTTCTCTCATCATCATCCAACACATACATGACACCACACTTCCACACCCATTACAGTCATCTAAACTGTTACATCAGTTACACATAAACGACACACATCGCTCAAACTTCGTGTAGGGAAGGTGCCTACATGTGTGAAGGGCAGAAAACAAGTTTAACAAATCAGTTGGCTGAAGATGCCCTTCGGGATTTCCAAGTCAATAATGGCATACGACTATACTTTACTTCGGGACTCGCAGGTAAATTGGCTTGTGATCCACAATTACCTGATCAGCAAGGGATTCTACGGCAGCAAAGTCAACTGGACGTGGTTGTAATGCGTCGTCCTTAACCCCTTGTACACGAGAGACTCATCAATGCTTATGACTGCATACCGGTGGTCCATGAGTTTGTGATGAAAACGAATATTACGAAATAATATGGACTTTTTCATTTCCTTTACATGCCGTACAGAATAGATAATATTGCATAAAATTTCTATATGTTTGTTAGTAATGGAGTAAAGGGGACAGACTTGCGTTTCGCCTCCATTGATGATGTAATGGTAAAGGCATCTCAGGCAGATAGGACGAATGTTATTTTTTTATGAGAAGTCTTCCACCATTCAGTGTCTATGGAAGCCCACTGAATCTTGACAACAGCGACACCGCTTCCATGGAAGCGAACTTTGTCAGAGTGAAAATTTCTGCCGTCACCATATGCCAAATGACAAACCCTAGTACTGGTCTCTGCCCTCGAAGGTTACACAATCCTAAGAACTACCTGACTACAGTGCCGATGGCGTAGGTATGATATTTCTTTATCAACGCATCATACTTCTCGCTGAAGAGATCCAGGCGCTACTTCGAGCAATCCTGCTCGACCCAGCACTGCACGTCTCCACATCTCTCAACTGGAAATAAGTCCTACATGAGGCGTTCGGAGTTCACCAGCCCAGCCTGGATGGGATCGACTGTTCACACTACCGGTCGTCCAGACGTTCCAGCCCACTCTGTGTGTGTGAGGCCATGCTGCAGTACCTTCAACAGATCCCGAAGGCCTTTATGTTAAAAACTAAACTAAATTAAACTACTCCCACACAGGCCATGAAGGCCCAAAGGTAGCGACCGGCCGCCTTGTCATCGTCAGCCCACAGGCGTTACTCGATGCGGATGTGGAGGGGCATGTGATCAGCACATCGCTCTACCGGCAGCATGTCAGTTTCCGAGACCGGAGCCGCTACTTCTCAATCAAGTAGCTCCTCAGTTTGTCTCACAAGGGCTGAGTGCATCCCGCTTGCCAACAGCGCTCAGCAGACCGGATGGTCACCCATCCAAGTGCTAGCCTAGCCCGACAGCGCTGAACTTCGGTGATCCGACGGGAACCGGTGTTACCACTGCGGCAAGGCCGTTGGCAGCCTTTATATTTACTTTCTTGAAGTAGCTGACTAAATGTAGTGTTCTTGGCCATCATTTCTTACAGAGATACTCAATTCTTATAAAACTGTAAAATACTTCGGATGACTACACGACGTAGCTTCGTTATATACACTCACTCCTGATGTATTCATTAAGAAAAAATCCTGTAAGTTCAGCTGAAATATTTCATTTCTCAATTTATATCCGCCTGTTGCCACATCGATGGCTACAAGGATGCTGTTGCTGATGCATGCATCATATGAGATTTCGCCCAACCAAACGGAAGTATTCACAAACACGTAATTAGAAGGTGTCGCTTATTGCTCGTTGCTGGGGAAATGATGTGATAACCTGAGTGTTTCTCGTTTCCGAGTAGTAGAAACAGCAACACCAAGCAGGAATTTACCCAGCAGCGCGATAGCCTTCGTACCAGATTTAAGTGATCTGTGATTGAAGGTTTCAAACCTTGAAGTAGATGCGACGTAGTCCTGGAGTTCGCATAATATTAGACAAACACACTCAACAAAAACCGACTTACCACCAGTGGACATCACGGGAATAACGTCTCTCGTTCCCTGTAGTCCTGAGAGCGCTCTCGATTTAGCGACGGAGAGAGTCTATAATTTTCTTGAGGTGTGTCATATCTAGCTGTAGCCTTTCGTTCATGATTAGACAACAAATAGCTAAAAACTGTGGGGATGTGAACTGCCAAGTTTCATTCACTGTTCCAAATACTTCCAGACATTTTCAATACGATTAAATCAGGTTATTAATAGGTACTGGTGAAGTGCGCATGTGTGACTGAGTGTTCGTCACACCAGGTACGTCATATTTCGGAGTGAATGCTCCTCAGTTTCCTTCCGACCTCAAAAAGTGGATCTCTTGCCAATTGCAGAGAAAGGCAGTGGTCCAGTTCGGCCTTCTTGGACATGGGGAGCAAACAATGCTTTAGAACCTAGGAGGTTTTTCTGTACTGCCTTGACTCGAAATGAAGCAAGAGTGGACGACTTTCGTATCAAGGCGCTTCTTTACAGATGAGATGTTGCCGCCCAGAATGTTGGACAATATGACATGTTGGAGAATATCCTCACACATGACGTCAGTCTTGCTTGAGGAGGGTGGAGATAAGCTGTTGACAACGACACCGATATTCGGACATGGTATGGAGCACAGATGGTGTTTCCTTGGGCACGATATCTCGTCTGCGTGATCTCACCACCGTACCATGTAACTTACTGCGTGTCAATGGAAGGAGCTTGGCCTTAATGTACTGTCGTTTCCTGTGCGTTTCGGGTGGTGTGGGAGGTTACTCATCGTGTTCCCCTGTCACAGTGTAGCAAATAACATTAGAAAACGAACCGTTTCTGTGCTTAATGGACGACCATGTGTTCCACTTTCAACAACGGTTGCGGGACGAAACAACGATAGTAATCTAAGACACTTACCACATTTTTTACACTTGTAATTAATGTGGCAACGATGCCGTGAATTAAAATAGACACTAAACACGATGTTTTCACGTCAAATATTACATACTCAATCGTTCCACTGATCGTCCTCATCATAATGCTCTCTGACGACAATCATCATTGGGCTCTGTTAGCTGTAGACGCGGGGAGATGGAACACATTGTTTCACACGTTTGTTCCGGTAACGCGTATGTGATACACATCTGGGCATGATTTGTCATTCACACTATTATTTACCAGGTGTCCTCTGCACTTCTTGGGACCGTGTAGGGATAATGTGGAAGTATCGTGTAAGGGCTAGCAACTGAACAATGACGACGCACGCGTATGTTAGTAATATGACGCACTCTTATTATAGCTTTACTCTGAAACTTGAGTTGACTGTAGTTCAGATCAGAAGGAAAGGTTCTGGAACACAGCAAAGCATGATACATATGAAAATACGCTTTTAAATCAAGAATGTATTTCATACGAACTGCAGTCTCGAAGAACCCAAGACGTTTGTGTTTGCCGTGAAAATATTCATCAGATTGTCTGCATTTAACAGAGACGTGAAATTTCCATAAAAGGAAGGTCATCTTCACCGCATGCGGGCGTCGTGCAACGTGCAATGCCGCTACTGTGTTCCCGTCTGTCGCCGTTCCTGGCTGTTCCTGTAGTTCTATCACATCCGGCCGCGGACCTTCCGCTCTAATGCTCTCTCACTACGCCTATTTCTATTGCAGCTTGCTGCAGTCGGCAAGGATTCGAGAATATAAATCTCCTTTAACGTGAGGATGTTCGGGGACAGAGTTTTAAATGATGTGTTATCTACATCGCAGCTTCCTTAAAGGAAAGTAGAATGATATACCCATCTGGAACGTCAGTAGCTGCGTCATTGCGCAAATAGCCGACCCGCTCTTTGGACTACTAGCTTTATGTTACTCAACAACAGATGGCGTACGGTTGAAAAGTGTGCTTCACAAGCTCTTCTTTAAGTGGAGTTAATACTAATTGACTTTCTATCAAAGTAAAACACTAATCCTGTTGCGTGGACTCACATCCGCTCTTTGTTTTATTGCTGGTTTATCCGTGATTTGACATATGAAGCAGAGGAAGATGTAGTAGACTATTAGTAACGAAATATGGTGTGTTGTGGACGAAGATGCAACTTTGAATTCCATCGCCCAATTCACTGTACAGCAACTGAAAATTTATTCTTAGCGATATAATTATGGGAATCTACACCTGCATGATTACTTTGCAGTTTCGGACTTACGTGTTTGGCAGAAGGTTAATGCATGCACTGTAAGACACATGCGAAAACCAAACATCCACATAGTTCTGCGAGAGCTCTAATTTCTCTTATTTTATTACGATCGGCATTATTAAGTATGTAGGTGAGAAACAGAAAAATATTTTCACATTCGAGGGAGAAAATGAAAATTCCGACTGAAATGCCACGAAAAGATTCGGCGGCTGCGAGAAACTTTTATCTACCCGAACTCGTTTGTTTTATAGGTGACACTCACTCGCTATTTCGTCATAATGTTGCAAGGGTTCTGCTAATAACACGCAGTCTTCCTTTTATTTTCCCTACGGCAATTTCAGCAGAGTGGTTCCAATTTTAGTTGCTGGCGGGTGTAGTTCCTAGGTACTTATACCAATCGACTGTCTTCAAATTTAGCGTTAATCGAAATTTAAGAGAATTTTTTATGCTTATGTCGAGGTACTCACACTTTTCGTTGTTCAGGGTCAATTGCCACTTCTTACGCTATGCATATATCTTGTCTTAATCACATTGTATCTATAGATTTATGGACAAAGAACTGTATTACACGGTCATATTACTGTGGATTTGTTCGAAATCAATTCTTCCGCTCTCTATCATTTTGTTTTTAGTTTTTTGTGTATAATCAGGTTTACTACCCGCTCCATGGACAACGACTGTGTTTTACTACGTTTCACTGGAGACCTGATCTGTGTCTCCCAGGCCGACAAGCATGATGACCTACATGGCTTGACACCTGTTTCAGTATCACTTTCATTTGTTAAGCACATATCGTCATCATTGCACCGCTCATCTGCACTCTACGCACAGGCGAGCGGTTACGAACCACACATTTCACTGACTCTTCTTGCAGAAACGCAAATTTTTCTTCTGCCACTACTATCTCACTCTGCAAAATTCCATGGGTTCCTTTCTGATGAAATGCCAGCTTCGGCAACTGTTGTTGCACGTGTAATGCTATGATTGGAGATTTAATTCACAGAGATGACGGGTACATAGCGTCCGCTCATTAGTTTCAAGTGACAATACACAGAGGTTAGAAAAAAATGGCATATGAAAGCATTAACATAATAGCAGATGCGAGTCTATTCCGCACATTGTTGGCGCTTGTAGGTAGCCGTAGCGTTTCGTGTTTCAAGAGGCGACATACCGCAGATCTGTACTGCATACAGGAAAAATGGGAAAAAAGTCGTCTGCTGAGTCACAACGCCGACGAAAGAGTGTGTTGAGTGGTGCTGACATACGGTCATTGGATGGGATCGTGACGACATCTGCAAAAGTCACTGCAGGACTGAATGCCGCGCTCGCGAATCCTGACAGAACCAAAACAACACGAAGGCAGCTCATTAAGCTGGGAAAGGCAGGACGATCGGGAACTGCAAAACCAAATACATGTGACGCCAGTTCCCATAACAGGGAAATGTGTTGCCGAAAAAAGAATACCCAGACTTAGGAGAAATGGAAGAAATAGTCTTGTTTCACGCTATTTCCAGTTTCTGGCCGAGTTTCCATCCCAAGAATGAAACATGGTGAGGGTTCGGTAAAGGTTTGGGCAACAATATCATGTGTAACTGGATTTCTTCTTTTGATGCTAGTCAGTTGTCAGGATGAGCATTACTGCAAAGGGCATTTGATTCTAAAGCATTATGTCAGGGTGAAAAACACCAAATATATTACTTTTTCTCTCTTAACAACATGTGGGCAGGTTGGGTTCTTCCTTGGCTCGGGTATGAGGCAGAATGAAACAGCATTTTAACATAAGATTACTTTTATTGAAAGTTTTGTACAATGGTTTCCTTACTGGATTATTCTGGCTGGGAGAGCGGCAGCTGTGTCGTTTGCGAAGCCATCTGCTGGGGCAGCGGCGGCGTCTGATTACGCCTGGCGGTGTGTATCTCGTGTCGCCGTTTCGCCCAGTTGACTGGAGACGCAGATCGTACGGTGGCCCGTTTCATTATTGAGAACGAAGTCGTGAAACGGATGGTGACACCTTAGATGTGGCGTCCCAGTGTTTCTCTTCTCTAAGCGGCCGCGTGTATTGTGCGTCGGCCAGCGGAGCGGCGCGGCGGGGGAAGGCCAGTGTACGGGACTCGAACAACGGACTCCGTCCTGCCAGTCTTCGGCTGTCCTATCTTCATCACCAGCTCACAGGTGACTGCTGATGTGAGGCCGTCTCCTTCTCGTCCTCACAAGTCACCCGGGTACAAAAAATCAGTCTTCAAATACCTTCAAACTTCTGGCGGCGAGGCTGCTGCTTGCTATTCCATTACAGCGGCGGACTTGGTGCTTCTGTGTACGATGTAGTCTCTTCCTGCATGGCGGTCTTCAGCACCGACTGCACTGTACTGGAACTGAAAACTACTCTCGGCCCCACTACGTCTCGCGTATTTATTTACTTCAGATCACTGGAGGTGAACGACTTCACGATCATTGCCTCTTCTGTCACGTTGAAAAGCTTCTCGAAGAATCTTCTTAACGTCGGTCATTGGCTCTTGGAATGTAGGCGAGGGCCTTTGATCACATGTGACAATTGAGAAACACGTGAGCCGGTCGGGCGATGCCCTGACAGCTGAATCGACAGCTTCCGCTTATGTGGAGAGGGCGATGGCCTCTTCTGTCACGTTGAAAAGCTACTGAACGTGCTGACTTGCAATCGCCGGTCTTTGCCACTGCAGCTCTGCTCGCTGTTTGCCAGTGTGTAATTCTTCTAAACTAAACTAAGTTTTTCATTTATTTTCTAATTTATACTTCACTTCACATTGATTTCACTAATTTATTTACCTATCTTAAGTACCACTCAACACATGGTATCCTGTGGGCCACATGGTTACCCTGTAAGGTCGCATTACTGCCTAGGTTTATTTGTCCACTTCGATTATTCAGGTCCCTTCCGCAATAGAATGTTGCGTGAGCGTCTGGCCACTACTGTCACCAGATCTCAATATTATTGAGCCTTTGGAGAGAAGGCTGCGTGATCGATACCCATATCCATCACGGTTATCTGAAATTGCCACTCTTTGCAAAAAAAATCTGTTTTGCAAAAAGAACAGTATGATGTCTCCTTGAAAACCGAACAGGTCCTGTATTTCTCCAACCTGAGATAACTGGTGGTAAGTCTTTTGTGTGCCAACGGATTTCCTACACCGTATTAGGCAAGTTAGGTGTTGTGTGTTTGGTATTTCCATATTTTTGTCCATCCCCCGTATGTTCGTGGACTTTGTGTAAAAATAAAGGATATAATGTAATTTGTCGAAACAAAATTGCGCAATGTCCAACCTAGAGGTATGGGCGATACTTCCAGCAACTTGGTTGGAGAAAGACAAGAACAAAATCGAAATTTACATTCATGATGGTAATCTGGAATCCGTTTGAGATCATACCTGTTGAATTAAACCAGTATAGACGGATGTGACATAAGTCATAGGAAACCTCCCAATATCGTGTTTGACCTCCTTTTGCCCAGTGTAGTACAGCAGCTTGACGTGACATGGACTGAACATGTCGTTGGAAGTCCCTAGCAGAAATATTGAAGCATGCTGCCACTATATCCGTCCATAATTGCGAAAGTGATGCCGATGCATGGTGTTGGGCTCCAACGGCCCTCTCGATTACGCCACATAAATGTTTGACGGGATCTATGTCGGGAGATCTGGGAGACCAAATCATTCGATCGAATTTTCCAGAATATTCTTCAAATCAGTCACGTGAGATTGTGTCCTAATCACATCGTTATTTAGAAACATGAAGTCCATGAAAGCAAATGGTCTCCAAGTAGACGAACATAACCATTTCCAGTCAATGATAGGATCAGCCGGACCAGAGGGCAGAGTCTATTCTGTGTAAACACAGCTCACACCATTATGAAGCTACACCAGCTTGCACAGTGACTTGTCGATAACTTGGTTCCATGGCTTCGTGGGGCGTGCGCCACACTCGAACCCTACCATCAACTCTTACCAGCTGAAACCGGGACTCATCCGACCAGGCCACAGTTTTCCAGTTGAAACCGATAGCTCACGAGCCCAAGAAAGACCCTGCAGGCGATGTCGTGAAGTTAGCAAAGGCACTCACGTCGGTCGTCTGTTGGCATAGCACATTTACTCCGTACGGTCCTGACGGATACCTTCGTAATACGTGTAATATTGTGTTCACATGATTTTTTTAAAAATTACTTGCTTTGGAGATGTGTCCATATAGTAATCTTAATAAGGAAGTGTAAATTATGACGATACGAACGTAAGGACTACACAGTTAACAATCCTCTGTCGGGAAGAATCTCCGTCGGGGTCCAGCCCACGTCACTTCGGTAGACAATCTGCCGGGCAGACCGCGCAGCTATCGCGGCGCATCTCACACGGTTTGGTGCGCTGGCATCAGTACGCTATGATGTAAGGTGCACGTTTGTAGTGCAACAGATAACATATTATAACTTATTTAACTACAACACTGTTAATGGCGCTTTTCGATGATTTCGTTCAGCAGCTGTTTGGATCACGACATCAAAGTCTAATTTTCTTTCCAATTTGTATTCAGCTGCCAAGGTACAAAAACCTGTTAGACGTTGTCGATGTCAGCTAACTGTGACTATTTTTAACAGGATCGTGTGTGCTCCTAGACCACCCTCGTTCAGTCAGAGTCAACGGAAGAGTATAAAAGATTTGCATAGCTACACATTCGTTTGAAAAAAGGCTTGATATTTTTAGTTCGTGCATCTTTTTCAATCAGTCTAATGGTGCGAAAGTAATGTACTCAACGTCTGAAGCGTGAATTGGTTTCAAATACTAAATTTACTTTTATAAATCTCTAGAGACAACATCATGGTATTCACTGATAAATAACTAGACAGCCTCAGTGAACTAACCGTTAGTTTTCTTTGAGTATCTCAGTCAATACCCAATTCTTTCATTAAACAATTTTCACTGTTTCATTCGCGGTTTTCAAATTAGACCGTAGATAGTCAACAACGGCATAATAAAACATTTCTCTTGAATAAATCTTCTGAATTAACATCTGTCACTTCATTTCTGAGTTCATAATGAAATGATTTCCTCTTCTTACAACGAATCACTTGAGTGCGAGGTCGGAAGTTCAGTCTTTAGTAAGGCTCATTTGAAAGTGTTGTATTAACAACTGTGGGAGGAAAAGTATTAGCTGCTAATGACTCACCATGTGCTCCAGGAAGGCGACGGTAAAATGAGTGCCCGGGAGGTGCAGAGATCAATATTCTATGGGATACATGTATACACTTCACAAAATGGACATCATCGACATTCAAGAAATGTTAAGAAAAGACCATTAATTTGCATGTGAACGATGAATGAAAAATGGTGCGCCACAGTGGTCACAAAGTTTCGCACCGTCAAGATCAAAGACAACGTCCTTGGGAGTTCCAAAGCGTGCAGGGTGTTGAGTTAGGTATCCACTCTTAAGAAATGCATATAGAATCATATTGTTGTAACGGGGGGATGAGAACTGATGGAATGTGATGGCAAGCAACCGAATGCAATATAGCCTGTCATGGGGCTTAACGTGTAACTGGCTATCCTTGAAGGCGTAACTGCAGGTAGCATGATAATATGTTTCATAGGCACGGAAAAAAACGTCCAGAGACTGAATTAGTCCAGCGGTTCCAGTACATACGATTACCAATGTCACACACTTTTCAAAACAGGTAGTTCGTTCTAAAAGAGTATCATTTTTGTACACAGATTATGAATGAAGAAGAAGCAGGTTATTCTGACCAGCTGTTGGCCAAAAATAGTGCTCATACGATAGTTGCACTGATCTTGATAGAACTCATGGTACGCCTAATTTGCAAGGTTCATTTCATATGTATTTCCTCTTCAAATGCCTATTGTTCGGAGTTGAAAGCAATTTGTGTACTGATAAAAGGGATAAGTTTCTTAATCGCATCTACAAATTTTCGGACCGCATTTTGCTATGCATCGTCAATTTGAAGCTTTGTTTAAAATTTGAATATCCTGTGTCTTCCAGTTCTGTAGGCTATTTGAAGTTACCCATCTGGTTCCCTTGAAAACATTGTAATCTATGTCGCGCACAATTATGATGTGCATCACGTAGTAGACCACTATCATGAACATCCTGCGGATTCTGTCGAGCATCCTTGAAAAGCGAAACACCAGTTTTTGTAACAAGTGCACCTTTCCCTCCCTCGAATATCCGTACTTTTGTGTCTGCACTATACGATCAAGTTGCTGCGGACTGATTCGAAATCTGTTCTTAATTGTTTTATTGACTATGCTGCGGATGATCTTCCACTTATGTATTAAAACTGAGGTGACGAAAGTCATTGGAAGGCGATATGCACATATAGATATTGCGGTAGTGTTGCGTACACAAGGTATAAAATGGCAGTACATCGGCGGAGCTGTCATTTGCACTCGGGTGATTCGAGTGAAAAGGTTTCCGACGTGATTGTGGCCGCACGACTGAAATTCACAGGCTCTCAACGCAGAAATATAGTTGTAGCTAGACGCATGCGACATTCCATTTCGGAAAACGTTAGGAAATTCAATATGCCTATATCCACGGGGTCAAGAGTGTGCCGAGATATTATGTATCACCACGGATACGCAGTGGCAGACGGCTTCAGTTAACCACCGAGACCAGCGGCGTTTGCTTAGAGTTGTCAGTGCTAGTAGACAAGTAACACCGCGAGAAACAACCGCAGAAATCAATGTGGGACACGCGGCGAACGTATCCGTTAGGACGAAGTGATGCAATGTGGCGGTAATGGGTTATGCAGCCGACGACCGACGCGACTGCCTTTAATAACAGCACGATAGCGCCTCCTCTGGCCTCTTGACCATATCGGTTGGACCTAGACGACTTGAATACCGTTGCCTGGCTAGATGTGGTCAGGTGTGTTGACCATTTGATACCTCCATTGTGACCATTAGCAGAAAGTATTATGGCTGCATGGCAGTCAAACCACTGGGCAAGCTGGTGGTGGCTACATAATGGTGTAGATTGTGTTTACGTGGAATGGACAGGGTCCTCTGGTTCAACCAAAACGATCATTCATTGTAATCGTCATCTTTGGCTGTTTGGAGACCATTTGCAGGCATTCATGGACCTCATGCTCCCAAACAACGATGTAATGTCACCGGGCCACAGTTGTTGGCGATTGCTTTGAATAAAATTCTGGACAATGGTTTGGTCACCCAGATCGCCCGACATGAATCCGATCTAGCATTTATGGGACGTAATGGAGACGTCAGTTCATGCACAACATGCTGCATCCGCAACACTTTCGCAATTATGGACGGATATAGAGGCACCATGGCTCAATATTTTTGCAGGAGATTTCTAACGACCTGTTTAGTCCATGCAACATTGCTGCACTACGCCGTTGAAACGAGGTCCGACACGATATAGGAGATATCCCATTACTTTTTTCATCTCAGTGTATCTTCAGTGCTTGCTCCTTGGACAGTTATCGTTCTGTACGACGTTTCACTTGGGGCGCAATCTGTGGCTCCCTGTCCGACAAGGATGATTTAATACGTAGCTCGATACTTATTAGCACATATCGTCATCATTGGACTCCTCAGATACATAGTTCGCACAGACGAGCGTATACGACACAACAAGTTCCACTGACTCATCTTGCAGAAACTCTAATATTTCATCGGCCACTTCTTCCTCACTCTGCGAAACTCTTTCAGCTCCTTTCTAACGAAATATCAACTTCGGCAACTGTAGTTGTAGGCATAAAGCAGTGTTTGCTTTTGTTTGTCATTGCCATTACTTTGCTTTGTATCGGCATCACCAGCATTTTAGCACTGATGTTAGTTACTCGTTGACTAAGCACTTCAGCTAAGCTCCGTAACGTCATGGCGTGTTGACCATTTGATACCTCCAGCTCCGCCCCCTGTGCCCATTAGCAGACAATATTGTGGTTCCATGGTAGTCAATAAGTAGGGCGTCGAATGCCGCAAATATCATTGGCCTTTTGCAACCTCGCTCAGAGGGGTTCCTTGTCAGTGCACACCTGCGGAAAGTCAGGATCAGTATTAATTACACTGGCGACATCTTAGGTTCAGTGTGAATAGCGTCCCAATTTTCGCAAAGATATTTTAAGTCATTTAATAAGCTTTCGAAATGCCTTACCTCAACGTCAATGGTAGTATTTTGACCTTGTAGTAATTTGCTTTTGCAGTCAATTGCTACCAAAACTGACGCCATGATTAAACACTTGAAAATGTCTTTAATAATACAAAGCACAAAGCGTATTTCAGCTGAGAGATTTAACTTACTGAGTGAGTCAACAGTAATGTCTATCTTATCCAAGTGACACATGGAATGTGAAGAACTTACATCACACTGTTTCAGAATTTCTCATCGTAGTGAACTGCAATTGAACAGGTTGAAAAGCAGTAGAATCCCTCCGAAATAAGTCCCTGTTTGCGACGACTCGCGTTGCATGTACACCACAGCTATGTCAAGTACAAAGAGAAAATTTTGCGAGAGGATTCCATTTATGAGCTCTTTGTAAGACCTTATGATATTGCTTCCGCTATCATAACACTGTCCGCGGCATTCACCGATAGGAATTCAGAGTTTCACATGCATTGATCGAAATAAATGACCAGTAGCAACTCCAGTTTTTTGATTACTATCTACTAATTTCAAAAACTGTTCATTTATTTCGTATTTATCAATTCCATACTGGCAATAAATATAATGCAGAATTAATGTTGTCTCTCCAGCTCGATTTGAGTCTGGAGAAGCATCAGGAATAATTCTCCTGATTTTCTTTCTGTTCCAAGATGACATTCCTGAAATGATTGGAACAACCAGAGAGTAGATCACTCTGAGATTCATTTGACAGATAACGCACTTGTCCACGCTTTCCAGTTTCTTGCCCGACTGCGACCTTGCTTGATGTATTTTGCCAGAAATTTGTCGTAATGGCTCAAGGGATCCAATATTCCGTAGAATTTCCCATTATTATATTACCACATCTTCAGGTCTCCCGACTGACGCGTAGGAAGATTCACACCTCTGGCCCGGTCAAAATAGGGACCAGGATTTAATGAGTGGTATTCGTAGATGCACAGTCAACGAAACACGGCAGATGTGAACGAATATAAGTTCATAGCACCGTCGAATTTGCTTAAATTGTACAGCGAACGTGCCATTTGCACTATTACGCGACGCACATGTGCACGTGCCACCAAATAATTGTCATTTACGCATCAAATAAACAAAATATCTTCATGTTCCGCAGCATGCTACGAGAGAAAGCCAGGTAACCATTACTCCCTTCCCGTGGTAATCGCCAAACTAAAATCGGCGGACAATCGATACATAGTATATAGGAAGCTTACAAACAGTGTAGACACAATATTTAGAGCGTTACATAAAAACTACTTGAGGAGTCGAGGGCACCAGCGTCAACGAACAAGGTGACGAATGGCTCTGCAGGCGGTAGTGGCGAAACAGGCAACAGTAGTAGCGACGAAGACAAACTTACGTAGCATAGAAATCAAAACTATCCGGGTCCCTATTACTGGACATTAATATGGGGAGTGCCTACCCTTTGCCTTTATTACGGCTTGAACTCTGTTGCAGGCACCTTAAATGAGGCGTCCGAATGTCTATGGAAGAATGATAGCCCATTCCTCCTCAAGAAGCGAAATCAGAGTAGGTAGTGATACAGGTCTCCGGGCTATAGAGTGAAGTCGACGTCATAACTCAACCCGAAGGCGTTCCATAGCCTACAGTTTTAGGAATGTTATTTTCCACAGAGCATTGCCTCACAGCTGCTGCTTTATGACTGGGTGCATTGCCATGCTGATACAAGAAATTATCTCCACCGGACTGTTTCCCGAGTGTAAGAAATTAAGGATGTTGTAAAATGTGTTCATACAACACTGCATTTAGGGTCATCTTAAGCGAATTAAGGGGACCACACCCTAAATTCGAGGAACACCTCGATACCGTGACACAGCCCTTCCATATTTCACTGTTGGCACTATACGTGATACCATCTAACGTGATGCAACCATTTGACAAACCTAAACCCTTCCATCGGACTACCACATAGTATAGTCTGATTCATCTCAAGTGTTTCGTTTCAGTCAACCGTTGTCCACTGACATCGCTCTTTACATCACCTCAAGCGTTACATAGCACTGACTATTGAAATATTTAGGTTAAGAGGAGCTAGTCCACCATAGTACCTCATTCTTCTTGGCTGCCTACACACTTCGAAACTGACGTGTGATTCCTCCTTCTGGTATCCGATTTCTTATAGCCACAATTCGCAACGCTCGACGGTCCCTTTCCGTCAGTACATGAAATCTGCCAGTCTTAGTTTAGCTATGGTTGTTCCTCCACATTTACTCTTGACAGTCACATCACCAACAGTCATGTTTGGCAGCTTTAGGAGGGTATAAATGTGCCTAATGGGCACGTTACTCAAGTGACGTCCAACGATTAGTCTACGTTCAAAGTCACTGAGTTCTCTTGATTGACCCATTCTCCTGTTACTGCTTCTCTACTTGCAAAGTAATACTCCATGCCTCCCTTTAAACTGGCAGATTCGCCTTTCGGGAATCTAGTGCTCAACGCCGCATTAAATAGGAGTGTCCAGATGTTCTTGATCAGGAGGTGTTTATGTAAGGGTAATGTACTTACATTGGCAACGTAGTAAGCTAGAATTGCTAACACTAATGCTTGTGAAACCTGTATCTCAGACGCGAAACAGTACTACCACCACATTATCCAGAGCAGAACATACACACGTCGTGGTATCCTAATTAACTTGGAATAGTAAAACTCTAACTAGGGTTTTAAGTGAATGTGTGTGGTGATAGTTACCGTAGGATAATGAGAGAAGTGTACATTGGACAGTAAGATTAGATTTTAAGACAGATGTAGACGTAATGACAGAAAACTCTACACTGTAGGGTAGATGATAAATAAAACATAATGTAGATGAGAGTGAGTGGCGCAAAGTATTGTTGAGGTCCTAGGCCTCGGATGGGGACTAGTAGTAGACCGGGTGTATCTGCCCAGGAGTGATATGTCGATCATTTTATGAGGTACACCATTATCCAACCCTCTACAAACACTAATACTAAATTACCTTAATTTCAAGTTCATGTGCAAGATAATCTTGTGAATACACGCTGTGTCCTAGCCACTAGACGACAGGTCAGACTTAAGTGACAGAAAATAAATAAATGTCATCTGTGAATCCTCACGCAAGGCCTGGACACAGTCAAATTCGCGGATCGTAGTAGTCGCGAAAGTTGTAGCGATCTGTTATGGAAATGATGCATTTATTTACGGAGTAACGGATGTCACGTATATAGAATGCTATGCGCAGAATTCTAGCCAAATTCAGTCAGAGTTACGAGTGGTCCCGTAGCACAAAGCATAGTTAGTGTCTACTATTCAGACAATTCTGAAGTATGAGTTAACACAATTTATACTGTCAGAACGATGGATAGTGTATACGTTGTATTTCGATTCTTCTGTCAATCTAATCATGTGGGACAATGCAGTCTGTTACTAGACAGTTTAAGCTTGTTAGTTCATGGTGTCTTGCCCCAACTTTTTGCTTCTGGAAAGCGTAATGAAGTATGACACAGCAATGACACTTAAATTTTTTGCACACAACCACTGTGATCGATACATTATTTCAGTGACTGGCCTTTAAACAATCGCAGGACCATGTTGGATCATGTTTGTTCTCACGTACAGCTCGAACACTCCCGACGAACTATAAATATTTCTGAAGTGAAAGCAATATGGCGGAAGGTCCGGTGCCGTCTGTGATATGACAAACGTAATCAATCAGGAACGGTGACGCTGATTCATAACACAATCCGCAAACGGTGGCAATAACTTTCCATCTATACAAAGCTCTCCATTGAACGAGTATAAGTGCAGATCGCTTTGGCTTTATAAATACGGCCCTTCCAGGTCGAATTTGGTCATATAAACAGATATGGGTATCCCAGGAGGAATTGTTAACATTCAGTACTATAACAAGAACTACCATTGGATTCAAAAACGTCTAGTAATAATGCATTCGAAAATGCATACCTTAAATGACATGTGCACTTCTTCATCTTCGACGCTGTGAAACAAAAGTCTTCGTCTAACTAAGCACTGATTGATGTTAAGTTATGCATTTTAGAGCCCACGTTTACTACGCTTTTTTGCTTGAAGTGATCGCTCGTGTCATATCCCGGAATAAGCACAATTCCTCCTGGGACACCCAGCACACGAAGTTCTAACCCGTAGAGTTATAATTAAGTAGTAGGAAATTGTGAACCATTTATCCGAATTTACTAAACGCTGTGGTATCAACAATTCTTTCTACCAAAAAGCCAGTATTTCTGGGGAAGAAATTTCTGCAATACACTTACTTGTCCCTTGGTACTCTGCAAAGGAGGAAAAACAAACTGCCAGACGGAAGTTTTAAGCTAAGATATGAAACGGACCTATATGTCTTAGTTGATAACAGCCTATCACTTAAAAAACGTTAAAATATAATATTTGAGTGAGACGCTATATATTTCCATTTATCTCCATTAACGTAGATGTCTACCACTTCTTAATAAATTTCCCTATAGTGTTTTACAGCGAAGTCACAAAAGTCATGGTATAGCGATATGCACATATACAGATGGTGGTAGTATCGTGTACACAAAGTACAAAAGGACAGTGCATGGGGAGGGTTGCCTTTGTACTCATATGATTCATCTGAAAAGGTGCCCGTCGAGGTTATGGCCGCACAACAAGAATCATTAGACCCTGACGCGAAATGGTATTTGGATCTAGACGCGTGGAACTTTAAATTTAGGAAGTCGTTAATAAAGTCAATATTCCGAGATACACAGTGTGAAAAGTGTGGCGAGAATACCTAACTTCAGGAGTTACCTCTGACGTCAGACAACAAAGTCGCCGACAGCCTTCACTTAACAACCGTGAGCAGCGTCATTTTCTCAGAGTTTTCACTGCTAACAGACAAGCAACACTGCGTGAAATAACTGCAGAAATCAAGTGGGACGTAAAACGAATGTATCCGTTAGGACAATGCGGCGAAAATTGACGTTAATGGGCTATGGCAGCAGACGACCAACGTGAGTGCCTTTGCTTACAGCACGACATCACCTGCAGCGCGTTTCTTGGCTTGTGACCATGTGAGCTGGACCGTAGACGACTGAAAACAGTGGCATGACGCATGAGTCTCGTTTTCAGTCGGTAAGAGTTTATGGTAGGGTCCGAGTGTGGTGTACATCTCACGAAGGCATGGAACCACGTTTTGAACAAATCACTCTGCAAAATGGTGGTGGTTGCATTACGATGTGAGCTGAACTTACATGGAATAGACTGAATCCTCTGTCCAACTGAACTGATCATTGACTGCATGGTTATGTCCGACTGTCTGGAGACCATATGCATTCATGAACTACATTTTCCCAAATAACGATGTGACTCGGCCATAATTACTCACGACTGGTTTGAAGAACATTCTGTAAAATTCGATCGAATGATTTGCTCACACAGATCGCCCGACATAGATCCCATGGAACATTTATGTGGCATAATCGAGAGGGCAGTTCGTACCCAACACCCTGCACCGGCAACAGTTTGACAATTGTGGACGAATATAGTAGCAGCATGGTTCAATATTTCTGCTGGGGACTTCCAAAGACTTGTTAAGTCCCTGCCACCTCGAGTTGCTGCACTACATAGGGCAAAAGGAGGTCAAACACGTAATTGGAAGGTACCCTATGATTTATGTCACCTCTACTACTACTTTTAGCCTCATTCCAGGGACACGTTCTGTCTGTTTCACATTGTTGTCGAAGTGCTGAATCAGTTGTTCTTGGCTTCCCTCTTGCATAGAGTGATAAAATGTGTTCATAACTTGTTTGTACTCCCGCCCACCCTTGTTGACATTCAGTTGCGACACCGTTTCGTTGCCAGCACACGTACCACTTAGCCGCTTCGTTGGTTCTTAACAATTTTATTGCTGCACTTACTGTATATTCTTCTGTGCCACAGTTTTTATTGAGGCTCGCACTTTCGGTATTATTAAACTGCGGTATTATCTACTATCTCGAACATATGTTTTGTCCTTTACCAGTCAGCACTGACTTAAAATTTTAACTGTTGCAACGTTTAGTATTCCATATTTCTATATGAGTGTTCACTGACATTGTCTTCACAGACGGTTTATTTTCTGCGGTGTTCGTCGTGAATGAACTTATCTGATTTAGCCGACTTTTTTGTGGGCATCATAAGTGATGGTTCACCATACTGTCCCCTTGTAGTCCAAAATTCCACTTATTATTTTTTCTTCTAATATCTTTCAGCGATCTTCCCTCATGATATTGAAGAGAGATTCTGTTGGTTTCTTGTTTTCGTATTATATTACTCGTAGCTTGAAACCAACTTTGTGTGACGTGTTCCCCATGTGTTTTCGAATCTGAGTCTTACAGTTCAAGATTTTTTGTATTATAGAGCGCACAACTTACGAATTCCTGTATGCATGCTTACGATTCTCACTGAAACAATTTTATCGGAAATAATGTTTTGTACTTCGCAATCTGGTTGTGTCCTTTCTTTGTCTATCCATATGATCCCACTTTAATTACATCTTACTAATTGCATTGAGTGTAACGAATCCATACATGCATGGTTATTGATACCTTGTTCAGATTTCATTGAAATAATCAGGTTTCGCTACGTGTCACGAGCTTAGTATTTCTCCAACCTTTGTGTGACCGATTATTCGGAAACAACGTTTTATCGAGTTTCGTAGCATCAGATCCACGAATTCTTGCTGATAATTTAATGAAGTAGATAAATACTGACTTGTGTAGGCTACCTTGGTAAACTAAGGCTTGTTTGCGATGCATTGAATCTTTCCGGCGTGGAGACGAAATTCATTGAAATAATATTCCCCAAGAAACCTCTCTGGTAATAAGACTATCCGAGAACTATAGTGCCTCCTAGTATGACAAATGAATCCATAGATTCATGGTCGTACAGAATCCAAAGTTTTCTAGCCATTAAGTGACATAACGTCTTCATTACCAAATTAACTACGGTTTAATCTATCATTTAATGTTGCTTCGGTGAGCGACGATATGGGTTCTATAACCAAACTTACTCCTTATTCTCCTGACCCCACAAACAGCAATCGGTTTTTCGCCTCGTCAAGTAGCCTTCTCCTTCGGTATCTTCTTTCCTCATTCCCAGTACCTGAAGATCCTTGGAAACCTGGTTTCTCCATCTCATTTTCGGCCTGTCTAGAGGTCTTAGTCCATCCGGTTTATTCTCTGAGACGTCTTTCAGTGAAGATCGCTTCTTTCTTATATAGACGTGGCCGGCCCATCGTAGCCTACTTGTCTTGGCTTCCGTAACTACATCTGCTTCATTGTATAGCTCCCTAAGCTCCCTGTTATTTCCTCTTCGCCATTCTCCTCCCTCATAGACTAGTCCAAATCTCTTTCACAGGCTTTTCTTTTCAAAAACTTTTATCTTTCTCTCCGTGTATTTATCAATTCTCCTTATTTCTGCCTCATGCAGTAATAGTGGTCTGATTATGGTTTTATATATTCTTACTTTGGTTCCTCTTGAAAAAATTTTGGATGACAGTAGTTTTTTGAGTGTGTACGATGCTCTGGATGCAGCTTTGATCCACGCTTCTATTTCTTGCTTCTCATCATTTTTGTTGTTTACTACTACTCCAATCTATTTCATCTCATCTACTTATTCAAACACGTGGTTATCGATCTGCAGAATTTCCCGTCTTTTTGTTCTGTAGTTTCTTTCTACCCTCATGAATTTTGTTTTCTTATCATTTACTTCTGATCCAGCTTCCTTTGCTTTTTGAAAGAGTCTTTTTGCCAGTATTTTAAGGTCGTCCAGATTTTCAGCGATTAGTGCTCCGTCATCTGCAAAGGCCAGTACATTTTTTTTGTCCTATGTTACTTCCCTCTTTTGCTTCACTTGCTGCGTCCAGCGCTTCCTGTATTAGAATGTTGAAGAGAGGGGTGTCAAACGCCTTGGAATATTCTCCATCCACTTTCACTACCCCTTTCGAGCCTTTCAGTATCACATTCACAAGATTTATAATCTTCTTCGTCATTCCGTATCTCTGCATTTTCTCCCACTACTTATATCTCGGTATACTGTCATAGTCTTTCTTAAAATCAACAAATAATTTTGCCATTGTTTTGCTTTACCCCCAATATTTGGATATGGCTTCTTTCAGTATGAATGTCTGGTAACTAGTTGAACGAATCTTCATAAATCCCGCTTGTTTATCGTTTATTATTTCTTTTGATTATGGTTCTAATTTTTTCTCGACGATCTTGGAGAGCACTTTAAAGGCAGTGCTAATTAATGAGATGCCTCTGTAGTTTCTGCATTGTTGTTTGTCACCCTTTTTATGAATTGGTATTATTATCTCTTCTGTCCACCCAACTGCCATTCTTTCTTCATTCCAGACGTTCATAACAAGTTTGTGTATTTATTTTGCAATTTTTATACCTCCCTTCTTAAACAATTCAGGTGTTATGCCATTTCTCCCTGAAATTTTGTTGTTTTTTATAATTTGATTGAGTCTGTTGTTGTTCCATTTCTGCACTTTTGTCTCCAACATTTAGAAACTCATCAAATATCCCCTCCAAATTTCCATACTTTTTGATCCTTCCAGAACTGTATTGCCACTTTGACCTTTAATGCCATACATCCATTCTGAAAACTCCGAAGAATCTGTAAAAATATCTTGCATTCCCTGCAATGACAGAAGTAAAACATTTTATCACGATTGCCTGATTAACCTGGATAATCAAACAAAATTCCTTCGTTGTGGTGAAACAGGTAGCTCTCTTAGCAGAACAGTTGAATGACACGAAAGTAGAAGCTAATCTTTGCAATCCCCAGGTTATGTTTACGCGAGTAGCAAACAGACAACTTTTCTGCCTCACAATCACTAATGATACTGGCTTCTAATAGTAACGGACCTTTTTTAGTGTCCAATTGGTAATTTTTGCTTTGGTCCCCTACGTTCGAAGTATCGATATAAAATGCTGCAAGATTTGTTGTTGTTAGGGCTTGGATTCAGTATTTACTCAAAAAAAAAAAAAAAGGTTCATATGGCTCTGAGCACTATAGGACTTAACGTCTGAGGTCTTTAGTACCCTAGACTTAGAACAACTTAAACCTAACTAACTTAAGGACATCACACACATCCATGCCTGAGGCAGGATTCGAAGCTGCGACAGTAGCAGCAGCGCGGCTCCAGACTGAAGCGCCTAGAACCGCTCGGACACAGTGGCCGGCTTACTCCACAAGAATCTCCTAGCGTCAGACATAAACGCTTTTCTATATATCCCTAACCTATTTTCCTTACTTTTGTGTATGGTCGTTTCACATGCCGTCATATATGAACTACATCTGTAATAACTTCATCAAACTCAATAGCATTTTCCTGTTTCCCAACTGAGTTTTATTTCTCCCACAGTAACATAGTTCACAGGCTTTTTAGGGTACCTGTGTTTCCAGATACGACACAGGACACTGGGAAGAGAGAATCTCGATTTCCCAATTCCTCATTTAGTTTAGCTATGATTACTCTAATTCATGTAAGGCAAATAACAGGAAGTTTCCACAAACAACACCACGACAAAGATCCAACCTTATCCGCGTCCATTCCGAGATTCAGTTTTATCTCTAACGACTTCGACGTTGACGTGATGTTAAACAAAGTTCATTGTTTGGTGTTGCCATAGTGTTCTGAAAAGATGTGGAATGCATTACAATCTACAATACGGCCAACTTGAGTGCTTTGTAAGTACATTCCCTTGGGATAGTGAACATCTTAGTCCGTTAATAAAGTCTAGTTCTGAGTCGTTGGCTTGTGTCAGGTAGTCCTCTCACATTCTTTACTCCTATTTCAATAATGTTTTGCATACGTCTTGCCTATAACTTTCATTCTCTCTTTCGATTCAGATGACCAATTTTTCTTTTTCACGCTGGACTAAGCGAGCAATCAGGGGCGGCAATGCACTTTATTTCAACACAGTTCTGGGACTGGGGAAACCTGTCATTACTTGAGTTTACAAGACTATATGTATGTTTTACCTTCAGTTTGCAGCAGTCTCCAGATTTCGATAAAGAATCAGCCTTTCACAGGCACGCTAAAGGCAGTTCAGAAATAGAGTTAACCGCACCGGCAGAAGTAAACACAAGTCATCCCTGCCATCCCAGTCCGACGTTCGGGCATTTCGAAAGCGTTCCGCTGGAGAGGTGAGCTGAGTGTCCAGTTCAGATAATACCGAAGGAAAGCACAGGAATATGGATAGGTGGAAGCTTCCTAGGTTCCTAACCTGTCCCAAGGGATCTGAGTGACCAGTTGCGGGAACTACCGTTTCATCCTGTCGTTGGACCGTGCGCTGAGCAGCGTCACTGTGGTGTGGAGATCTTCCTGTGGGACTCAATGGAGACTTTTCCCTGTGCGCTATTCCAGGATCGCCGCGACTTTGATGACCAGATTTGGATTTCAGCCTTATGACAAGTGGCCAGACTTTCGTTTAACAGTTCACTAGCTTATTCGCGATGGTGTCTGAGAGGACAACTGAGCCCCATGGCGATAGCCACAGCAGTCTGCCCTACGCCAGGTAGCACTATTGCTTGCGACGTCACGACGATTCATTGCAGACACAGTTATCCCGCAATGCAATGCGATCAACCGGCGACAAGAATTTCATCTGTTTGAGTACAGAGGGTTTAATTTGAATGAGTAGCTCTCAATAATCGATTACTGTAGCGCTTCATGCAACTGTTTGCATACTTCTTTTCCTGTCTTGTTGATTTGGTGGAAACTACGTACGTTGGAACTTAAATGCTGGCAACACTGATGTGGAGGCACTATACAATGGAATCTACTATTGTCGCTGATAGCACACGTTGTTGACATACCTACCTTACCTCCGGACAAATGGACTCGCCGTCCCACGTCACCGGCGTGCGCACAATCGAGGGGAACACAATCACTTTTGAGAGAGCGGTCTAACGTAACGGTGTCACTATGTTTTCGAAGCAGGGACAACTGGTTTGGATCAAGATTGAATGTGCCAGAGGTCGTACAGCACGACAGTGTCATCAAGGACTACAAGAGGCGTGCAGGGAATCGCCATTGCCGTACAGAACAGTGGCACGTTGGGTAAAAGCCTTCAACGAAGGTCTGCAAACTGCGGAAGACAGGCATCTGGCAGGTCGTCCTAGCGTGTCTGTAGAAGTGCATGCTGTTGCCGCGTTAGTGGAGTGATCGACGCCATACGATACGTGAGCTCGCCCACGAAACCGGATTAGGGCATACTACTGTGATTCAAATCCTGAAGGAACGCCTGGACACGCGAAAAATTGCATCACAATGGGTTCCGAATGACTTGACGGAAGTCTGCAGCTCGTGGTCGTGCGGTAGCGTTCTCGCTTCCCGCGCCCGGCTTCCCGGGTTCGATTCCCGGCGGGGTCAGGGATTTTCTCTGCCTCGTGATGACTGGGTGTTGTGTGATGTCCTTAGGTTAGTTAGGTTTAGGTAGTTCTAAGTTCTAGGGGACTGATGACCATAGATGTTAAGTCCCATAGTGCTCAGAGCCAACTTGACGGAAATGCAGAAATGGATGCGTTAAGACGCTGCCCAGACGCACTTGGAGCGCTATGAGCGCGAAGGAGAGGCTTTCTTACGCCGTATCCTAACACTGGATGAGACATGGGCTACATCGTACGAGCCAAAACTGAAACGCCAATCCAACGAATGGGGTCATTATGGGTCGCCGCGATAGTCGGAAGTGCGTCACAGCTCCAGTATGGTGAAAGTTATGGTGATTCTCGTGTACGACTGTGATGGTGTTATCCTAACGCATTACGTTGCTCCACGGCAGACCGTCAACGCACAATATTACTGTCCGTTTTTGGACCATCACCTGCGACCAGCTTTACGAAAGAAACGGCGACACTTTCTGCCCAACCCACCCATCATTCTGCACGACAATGCGAGGGCGCATACAGCGCACGCTGTGGCTGCTCTGTTCGGCCGATGGGACTGGGAAGTACTGTTCCATCCACCATACTCCCCGGACTTAAGTCCTTGTTACTTTGACTTGTTTCCGAAGATCAAGGAACCACTTCGTGGTATTCGGTACAGAACTGTTCCAGATATTCGACAGGCAGTAGACCGCTCCATTCGCACCATAAACAGAACAGGCTCTGTTACGGTATACTACGCTTTCCACATCGCTGGCAATGGGTTCTACACAACGCAGGTGACTACTTTGAAGGACAGTAACAGGTGCAAACATGTAACTCTTTTGTATCGGTTGTGAATAAATAGTTGCCACTATTTAAATTCCAACCCTCGTATAAGTAAGCACCACTCGTGTATCACCCTTGAAATTATGAATAATTTTTTTGAGATCATGCTAAAATGCTTATTTCCTTCTTCTTCCGTTCATAGATACGTTATGCATTCAGGTCATGTTCTTTTCTGTTTTAATTTGTTAAAGCGAACCATAATTGAACTAATTTGCTAGCTCTGAAAGTACCAGAACATTAATTCAGCCAGCACTGTGCAGCAATACGCTGGTGGCGATACTAGTTCGTATTAATGAATAATTTTCTCCTTGGTTTCTGTTATAAAGTCAATGTCTAAAAAATATATTTTCCATATGTCATTCATTAACTAATAAATGAATGTTATTAGCAAATCATAATTTTCGATTCAAGTATTTATTCCACCCTAATAGTTAAATCGCCAGTGTCCTCCAACCGTAAACACTTAGGTGAGGCTAAAACAGGATTTAAATTAATGTTTCGTGCTATTGTAAATCAATCCTCATATGGATGTGTTACCGCTTTCTGATCAGCGGCGGTAGTATTGGCGACTTCATTTATTTGCGAATCTATTAAGGATCATAACAAGTTGTCGGTTGTATTTTCGAATATGCCCGACTTGTGGCAAAGTCTTCCAGTCCTGAAAGTACAGCAGTTACGTTCCTCCCAGAGTGTGCTTATGAATTATCTCTAGTGTTAGCAACCGTATTTAACTGGTCACTCGACGAAAGATCTGAGATCTGTATCTAAACACTGGAACGTTGCACAAGTCACAGCAATACACGAGAAACAAAATGGAGGTAATTCGCTATATCATTGATCCATACCATTGAATCGATTTGTAGTACGGTTTTTCAACATATACACTATCTAATCAAAAGTACCCTGGCACCCATATGTAGTGCGGAATTGACCACAACATATAATGAGAGGTGGTCCTGACAGGGTGAAAGTAGGCACCGAATATTTTCTTGTCAGTACAGAAGAAGTAACATAAGAATTGATCTTACAGGAGAGATCAGTAACTTCTAACTTTAACTAGACATTGGAAGTCACCTGTGTAAAGTATCCATCAAGGACAATTCAGCCCTTCTAAACCTGCTGAAGTCGACTGTTAGTGATGTGACGGTGGTGTGGAAGCATGAAGGAACAACCACAAATAAACCAGGACCATGTAGACCTCGTGTAACGAATATATGAATATGGTGTATTTTCTTTAAGGACGTGTCCGAAAGAACAGATACCATCGATGACCATGCAGCTCTCTTAGAATGAAATGATAATTAAATCAAGACCTTAAGCTGTCGACGGGCGTTGATATACATCAACGGGGACAGTTGAAAATGTGTACCCCAACCGGGGCTCTAACCACGGATCTCCTGCTTACATGGTAGACGCTCAGGTGGATAGAGGAGAATACTAAATAACAGCCAGATTCACATGCGAGGCAAATCCATTGTAAGCAGCTTCCAATTGCCTCTCTTAGCACCGACGAAGTGTACCGTGATACAGCTAGACATATACTGCGTACCGTTCACAATAAGGGGGTTGGGTTGTTTGGGGAAGGAGACCAGACAGCGAGGTCATCGGTCTCATCGTATTAGGGAAGGATGGGGAAGGAAGTCGGCCGTGCCCTTTCAAAGGAACCATCCCGGCATTTGCCTGCAACGATTTAGGGAAATCACGGAAAACCTAAATCAGGATGGCCGGACGCGGGATTGAACCGTCGTCCTCCCGAATGCGAGTCCAGTGTCTAACCACTGCGCCACCTCGCTCGGTTTCACAAAAAGGAGGCGCTCAGTTAGACCGCTAAAACCACATTTTACATCGCGCCATGCCCACTTCCGTTGCGGAGGGACTTCCCTACATCTTTTATATATTACAAGTACAAGTGCCCTAAGCATGAACCAGCTTTCAATAAACATTTTCTTTTTATGCACATACCCACACTATAGTAATTTATCTTTTAACAAATCATTTTGCTTTTTTCATATATACATTACAAAACTCTAACTATCCTGCCACAAATTACGGACTTTAAATAACAAAGAATACACACTGCGTAATTGCAGGTACACAGTTACATATTATAAACCTACTTCTAATCGATATAAGTGTTACACCAGGACATTTGCTTTATGCTTAATTAGTATGACGGGATGTTGGAGCGGGTCTTACACATCACTTACACGCAGCCGCTTTGTAGTTCTTGTACCAGCCTCCCCTGTCTCGTCGGTCAGCACAGCCCACATACCTCCAAGATTGTCCCACACGTCAAAACGCCTTGTCGAACTCAGCTATGCCCTTGGAATCATACATGCACCACAAGCGAAAGATTTTCACAAGCTGCTTCTGCTGCACATGCCCCACAATACATTGGAGATCCTCTTCCCAGGTATCCTTTGAATTCATGTGCCCTTCCTTACAATTGATGCACAAGGCCTATGGAACCACATCACCAATAGTAAATACTCAACAACCAGTGATATCACCGTATTTTACTGTCCAAATCACCATTATGTACTCGCCACTGTGGTGATGATACTGATGAGCATTGTCTTACGTGATTGACAGTGCACAGTGTCTGGCAACTAGTGCAATGGGTACCGACATGTTTCTTCTGTTCCCTGCTAATAATGGCCACCGTACACCCATTTTCCAAGTCACCAAGGACAAGGCTATCACATAGTTCAAGGTCCTGACCATTGCCTTCACCTTCAGTGATGGGGTGCAATCCAAGGTCGATTTTCGGTACTATTTTCTGATGCTCACTCCACACTCGAATGTTTGCCGTAATTTACCAGTTATTTACCTGGAACCCCCAACCCCCTCAATTTACATGTACCTTTCATTCAATGAACTTGACACATCATGGCGAACGTTCTTGGAATGATATGATGTATCAGCAGATACTGAACCAATGAGCAGCAGGCGTGCTCTAAGAAGTGTGCACTACGCCTTCCTCCTTACCATTGTTTGCCTTCTCCCTTATTCCTCCTATTCTGTTTCTGTTGCTTGTAATAACCCCAGAATTTGTGTGTCTTCAGACATTACAGAAGCCTACCCTTACTGAGAACAGCAAAAAAAAGTATATAAAAAATAATAAAAGTAATGGTTCCCAATTTAGACCGGTTCTGTACATTCCGTAGCTTGACAGAGGGATTGACACAGATGATGGTGATCTCATGGCCAGGCCTCAGGTTGCAAAGCCTGCAGACATTGCCCCCTGCCCCCTGACAATTTTTGTGCCTTTCCTTGGTAAAAAAAAGAAAAAAGCCGAAAAGGGTAGCAGAAAGAAGGCAACTGTGGCACACTGCTAACGTCTATGCCACGACTAACAATGAGAAACCAAATTAGCTGGGTCAGTGCTGAACAGCACAAGTGAAAAAAATAAAAATTAACAGAAAGATGAAAAAAGTAGAGCAGAAAAGAGACAAAAAGAGAAAAATAGAAAAGGCGATTAAGGCATCCATTGTAGAGAATCAGGGCATACAGATTCGCGGCCAGGTACTGCACGAATTTTCAACTCTCGCCATTCCATTACTGCAATGATATGAGCGGCTGTAAGTCATTATTTCCTTCGGGTTCCCGGGTTCGATTCCCGGCAGGGTCAGGGATTTTCTCTGCCTCCTGATGACTGGGTGTTGTGTGATGTCCTTAGGTTAGTTAGGTTTAAGTAGTTCTAAGTTCTAGGGAACTGATGGCCATAGATGTTAAGTCCCATAGTGCTCAGAGCGATTTGAACTTCATTATTTCCTTGCTATCTCCTTTCAGTGCCGTTTAGTTTCCTTTCCTTTCATCCCAGCTATTCCTCTCTACAAAATACGATGCTACCACTTTAGTCAGCCACGTCACATGATCCAGTGGTCTAACATTGTAGCCTAGCGGTTCTAGGTGCTTCAGTCTGAAACCGCGCGACCGCTACGGTCTCAGGTTCGAATCCTGACTCGGGCATGGATGTGTGTGGCATCCTTAGGTTAGTTAGGTTTAAGTAGTTTTAAGTTCTAGGGGACTGATGACCTCAGATGTCAAGTCCCATAGTGCTCAGAGCCATTTTTTTCAAGTCCCATAGTGCTCAGAGCCTTTTGAACCATCTAACATTGTATTCATATATCTATGGAATATGGGTCCCGTCTCTGCAGCTAATATTCTGGTATATTTCAAGTTTTGATATTAATGTTGTTTCTATCTCTGCATAACTGTGCATGTTGATTAATAACTTCCAAAGAACGTGTAGAGACTGAAAAGAATGACAGCCAGATTCCTTATGTGCTGGAGAGAAGAATTCTGGATTGTAATCTTTCTTATGATCATTGTGTGAGCAGTTACTGTTTTCATAAAAATAGTGACAACCGTTAGAAACTGATAAAAATTTGAACAAGGATGCTTTCATCTGCAAAGAGGCACATTGATATGTAAAATGATCACCCCGGCGTCGTTTGGGGTCAAGACAGGATGGAAAAACCTTTGAGGATCTAAAGCATTGTCTGTTTTCCATGTCCTAGTAGGCAGAACTGGGCCTCAGCCCTTCTCAACACTTGGCAAGACATCTACTTTTTGAGGTCGTAAGCAGACTGAGGAGCAGCCACTCCGAAATTTGACGTTCCTGATTTGAAGAACTATTAGACTCACTAGCGCACTTCATCAGGTCTTATTGATAACCTGAAAGTAATCCTGTAGCAAAGATCTGAAACTTTTTGGAACACTGGGTGAAACTTGGCAGTTCAGATCCCAAAAATTTGGTAGCTCTTTGGGACCATATCGTATGGGAATGGCTACAGCTAAATATGACACACCTCAAGAAAATTATAGACTCCCTTAGTCACCAGATAGGGTCCTTTAATAAGGCAGCAGGCAATGTTAGTATTCGCGTGATGTCTCCTGGGGGTGAATAATTTTTTGTAGGCCGTGCTTGTCTAATATCATGCTAAAGTTGAGAAACACTTCGCATCTAGTTAAAGTTTTGGAAACTTCAATGAGAGCTTACCAGGTGCAAATACTATGCTGCTGCTGAGAAAGTTCCTGCTTGATGTTGCTGGTTCTATTTCGCGGAAATGTGAGATACTCAGGTTTCCGCATCATTTCCCCAGAAACGAGCGAGGAGTCACATTTCCTAATTATCCCTTCATGAACATTTCTATATGGTTGGGCGAAATCTCATGAACTGCATGCATCAGTGGCAGCATCTTTGTAGTCATCGATGTGCCTACTGGCGAACATAAACTGAGAAATGAAATAAAATATTTCAGCTGAACTGACAGATACTTCTTCCTGTGCTCTTTTCTTATGTATACGTCAGGGGCCAGTGTCTGTGACGGAGCTATGTCCTGTAGCCTTCAATCTGAAATATTTCATAGGTTTATAAGCAGTGAGTGCCTAAGTAAGAAATGATGGCCAAGAACACTAGAGTTTAGTCGGCTATTTGAAGAAAGTAAATGTAAAGGCTCCCAGGAGATGTTGAAGGCACTGCAGCGTGGCCTCACATACACGGAGCGGGCTGGAATGTCTGGAAGGATCAATAAGGGGAATTTGGCGACCTGCAGTGTGAACAGTCAATCCGATGGAGCCTAGGCTGGTAAGCTCCGAACGCCTCATGGAGGACTTATTCCCAGGCGAGAGGTGTGGAGGCATACACTAATGGGTCGACTAGGAATGCTCGAAGTAGTACCTGGGTCTCTTTAGAGAGAAGTATGATGCGTTGATAAAGGAATGTTACACCTACGCAGCGGCACTGCTGTCATGTAGTTCTCAGGATAGTGTAACCTTCGGGGGAAGAGACCCGTTCTAGGGTTTAGTATTTGGCATGCGCTGATGGTAGAAATTTTCACTCCGACGAAGTTCACTTCCAGGGAAGCAGTGACACTTTTGTCACGACTCAGCAGGATCCCATAGTCACCGAAGTGGTGGAACACATCTCATTAAATATGTTAATCTTTTCTCCCTGAGATGATTCCGCTAATACATCATCAATGGAGACGAAACGCAAATCTGTTCCCAATAAACGTTTGGAAATTCTATGCAGTATTGTCCATCCTCTATGACAAGTAAAAGAACTAAGAAGTCCATATTATTTTGTAATATCCATTTTCATCATAAGCTCTCGGACCACCAGTAAGCTGTCATAAGGATTGAAGAGACTTTCATGTTGAAGGGGCTAAAGACAACGCCTCAGGCCAGATGCAGTAGCCCTTGATCCCGTCGAATCCCATGCTGTTCACGTTATTTTGGCCTTCTCACCAATACACTTGCGAGTTCTGAAGTAAACTCTAGTGATGGCGTACGCCCTGATTGACTGAGAGATCCCTAAGTGCAGGTTAAGCCAACTTATTGAAAAAAGTGTTTTCTGTCTGCAGGCTTTCAAAAACATTAAATGAAATACTGTGGTGTGGCCCTCAACTACACACCCTCTGAATCAGTTTTTTTTTTTTTTTCGCTTCACATGCTCACACGGATGTTAGCACGAAGTATAGATCAACTCACATCAGTCTTTTGACCAAGTGCCTCGCAGAAATCGTGTCTGCCTAGGAATTCCGAGTTCCACCGTATATCGTGACAATTCTATCTACAATGGAAACCAAAAGTGGAAACCCCTCAACAAACCACTTCACAAAATCAACCAAGATCCTCGCTAAAGATTCCCCCCAGTGGAAAACGACAATGTAGGAACAAAGTCACAAGGCAAACGGCTGAATCCCAGTAAGCTCAAATTCCCACAAGTTCTATTTAATTGACTTTAATCAATCCTCGCACCTCCACGCATGTACAGTGCCATTATAAAGTAACAAATTACTAATGAATCCCCAAATAACCATATAAATTATCCCTCTAAATTACGAACACTAACTACAGATTACAACAGCTTTTCACTTCTGCCCTTTCTCTATACACCCTAAGCAATTTTAAACTGCTCTCATTTCCACATACGCAGTAGCAACGATCAAAACGTTCTACCGTACCAACGGCAATCAGTCTCACTAGATTCACACCTTCATATACCAATTCGTACGAATTCATTATACAAACTATCCCCATTCACACTATTTACTTCAGCCCTCTCTAAGTTTTCTGTTTCCACACCTTTCGCCGATTCACTTCCCACAGCATGCACAACTTTACTGTCCCCCCCCCCCCCCCCCCAAAATAACGACACTTACAACTTCAACAAAATTACTCATTAATTCACTGTTAAACACTTTATCTTCCTGAAATAATACATCGATGCCTAAGCCATCATTACCAAAAATATTCATCTCAGCAACCTTATCTGCTGATACACTATTTAAATCACTACATAAGTTCACCTCAGAAACCCTACTTTCCTCCGTCGACAAATTAGCTTTACATGAATCGTATACAACTTTTCCTCCGCCGCTACTTTACACAAATTGCTGCTACCTTGTCGTACAATTTTGGGACTTCCAGACTTGCAACATTCCGCTGTGATCGGACAAAAAATAGCAAACACTGCCATTTCTACACACTTTTCATCCAGATTAGCCTCCGTTCCAACTTCACATACACTCTCAGATTCACACTCTGACAAACGTTTTAGATCCACACATTCATCAATAAGTTTCGTTTCGCCCTCATTTGTGACTAGAAACGCGTAAATTCTTCCTCCGAAGTATCAATACCAGTAGCTTTTACGTCATTACACAAATTACCATTACCCTCTTGCTTTGAACACAAATCATCTACCTCCTCCGATACATTTTTAACTTCAACTGCTGGCGAGACCAACGCTAAGCCTTCCTTAGTAACATCGACGCTTCCAGCCGAAACACAATCATCCTCACTTGCAGCTGGCGAGACCAAAACTACGCCTTTCGCCGACTCACAAATACTTGCTGCTACAATATCCTCCTTACTGCCATTGCTACTATTTGCTAATACCTATTCAGAACTCTCCACACAATTTACTTTCACAAAATTCATCTCCTTTTTAACTTCTTTTTGAACCACTGAATCTTTCCATTCATCACCATTCACACACTCATTCATAACATATTCATAACTTACATCATTCCCTGCAAATTTGTTCCCATTACCTTTAATTAAATCTCTTACAAATCTATGCTTCCTCTGTTTGCGCCTGCTTTTATTGAAAATGGCTCAAATGGCTCTGAGCACTATGGGACTTAACATCTGTGGTCATCACTCCCCTAGAACTTAGAACTACTTAAACCTAACTAACCTAAGGACATCACACACATCCATGCCCTAGGCAGGATTCGAACCTGCGACCGTAGCAGTCGCGCGGCTCCGGACTGCGCGCCTAGAACCGCTAGACCACCACGGCCGGCTTTTATTGAAAGAGCCACTTATATAGCCATCCTCTTTAACATACTCCATATTACATATTTGTTGTCTGTCTCCAAACCTATTATTTCTAGCATCACCATTAACTACAGTCCTTTTCATCGCCTGTTTAGATCGCCATCCCTGGACCTGAGATGTGGCGAACATCAGTTTCCCGAAGGGCTGCTATTCGATTGCACTTGGCGCTAATTTCCCCTGTTAAATCTGCATTCTTTACTTGGATCCCGTTCACGGAAGTTATCGCTCCTGTTTGTTCTCTGATCATTCTGGTCATTTCAGCTACTACCTCCCTGAGAATTCCTTTGGTTTCTCTCACGATCATTATTTTGGGAGTGATTATTTGGATTCCCATTTTGATAACTACCACCCGGTTTCCTCTGCTGTTTGAACTTCAAAGCCCTCTCTAATTTTTCTGCAAATTCCAGAAATTCTTACACGGAATCACATGGACTATGGAGAAGATCCCACTGCAAATCTTTGGGTAATCGCCTTTTTAATGTGGTTTCCGTTAAAACCCCCAAGGGACTTTTCACATGCATAATCTTGCCAAGTTCGGGCTTGCAAAAATCTCTCATCGTCCCATTACCGTACCTGTAACTTGGCCCGTTTAAGAATTCATTTTGGATCCATGTCTGTTTGGCGTTGGTCCTAAATTTATTCAAAAATCACTTTCGAACTCTTCCTACGATTCGCACGAACTACATTTCATATTTGCCGAAGACTGTGGGTCTCCCTCCAAATGCTGCTTAACGTATTTTATTTTCGCTTTGTCCGACATGCCCTGAACAAAAGCGTCCCTACATGCAGCCAAGAAATTTATTGGGTGTCTTCCGTCATCTGTGTAACATTTCACAGATTCGGTATTTGCCCAAGGGACATTTATAACCGGCGTGGCCTGTTGGGAGGCTAATGAACTTAAATCACTTTCTATCTGTTGCATTTGGCTTTTAATTTCATTTTCCCTAGTAATACTGGTCTCTATTTTATATTTAATTTTGCCCATTTCTTTCTCCCCCTCACCTACACGATTGACAATGTCACTAACAGCTAAATTTACATCGCTTTTATGAGCATCTTGCGCTTTTATACAGTCGCTTACCTTGCCCCTAAGTTCTATCTGTATCTTATCCATTTTTCCCCAAGATTTTTTTCCGCTGATTCGATTTTATATTTTACTATTACAACTTCGTGTGTAATTTTTCCCATATCCACTCGGACACATTTTAATTTTCATCAATTGCTTTTTCAAGGTTACCCATAATTTTTTCAGCTTCCTCTTTCACAAAGGAACCTATTCCAGTTCGCATTGTACCCATATCTGTTCGAATTGTACTGATAGTATTTGCCATTCCCTGGATCATTTGCATTAGCTGAGACATCCTGTTGTTGTTGTTGTGGTCTTCAGTCCTGAGACTGGTTTGATGCAGCTCTCCATGCTACTCTATCCTGTGCAAGCTTCTTCATCTCCCAGTACCTACTGCAACCTACATCCTTCTGAATCTGCTTAGTGTATTCATCTCTTGGTCTCCCCCTACGATTTTTACCCTCCACACTGCCCTCCAGTACTAAATTGGTGATCCCTTGATGCCTCAGAACATGCCCTACCAACCGATCCCTTCTACTGGTCAAGTTGTGCCACAAGCTTCTCTTCTCCCCAATCCTATTCAATACTTCCTCATTAGTTATGTGATCTACCCATCTAATCTTCAGCATTCTTCTGAAGCACCACATTTCAAAAGCTTCTATTCTCTTCTTGTCCAAACTATTTACCGTCCATGTTTCACTTCCATACATGGCTACACTCCATACAAATACTTTCAGAAATGACTTCCTGACACTTAAATCTATACTCGAAGTTAACAAATTTCTCTTCTTCAGAAACGCTTTCCTTGCCATTGCAAGTCTACATTTTATATCCTCTCTACTTCGACCATCATCAGTTATTTTGCTCCCCAAATAGCAAAATTCCTTTACTATTTTAAGTGTCTCATTTCCTAATCTAATACCCTCAACATCACCCGACTTAATTCGACTACATTCCATTATACTCGTTTTGCTTTTGTTGATGTTCATCTTATATCCTCCCTTCAAGACACTGTCCATTCCGTTCAACTGCTCTTCCAAGTCCTTTGCTGTCTCTGACGGAATTACAATGTCATCGGCGAACCTCAAAGTTTTTATTTCTTCTCCATGGATTTTAATACCTACTCCGAATTTTTCTTTTGTTTCCTTTACTGCTTGCTCAATATACAGATTGAATAACACCGGGGAGAGGCTACAACCCTGTCTTGCTCCCTTCCCAACCACTGCTTCCCTTTCATGTCCCTCGACTCTTATAACTGCCATCTGGTTTCTGTACAAATTGTAAATAGCCTTTCGCTCCCTGTATTTTACCCCTGCCACCTTTAGAATTTGAAAGAGAGTATTCCAATCAACATTGACATCCTATCTCCCCGAAATTCATTCCCCTTTCCTGAATTCCTACCAGTTACACTTTCGCACTCTGATTTCGGACTAACTGGCTCACTTCCGTTTTCAGAACTACACATACTAGGTGACTGTTTTATATTCGCGAGATCTAGAAGTGGAGCGTGAACTTCAGAGACAAACACTTTCTCATTATTTGCGCAGGCAGGTATCTTATCTGAGATGGTTCCCTCTGCCATGGTGATGCCTTCGGTTGTAGTGGAAGTCGACACCGAAGACTACCCTGGAGTACTCGAAGACACTGCCGTGGTACTGCTGTTGCACTGCGTTCGCTAACGAAGAAGTCGCCTGAAGTAGTTGTAGCTGCTGCCAGTTACCGCGTGTTCCAACCGTTTCCGATATCGCTGTCCGTTATAAGCGCTAGCCGCAACTGTTCTCTGCACTGAACTTATTTAGTCTCTGAGCCCCCACACAAATTGACTTTAACGTGATAGATTAGGACCTCTATCGACAGTATGTGTAAATTGTGAAAATTACTCCGTAATTTCACTATTTCCAGAAACCTACTTGCGGAATGAAACCGATCTCACACTGAGTTTTGTGAGAGGTTCACTCAATAGAAATTTCTACTGGTTTTGCAAAGGTTTTTCCACTTCTCATAGTACGCTGTATAACAGAGAGCAAAGGAATTATCACTTTTCAGGACACAAATCCTGGACGAGCCCCCAATTGCAGGCTTTCAAAAACATTAAATGAAATGGTGTGGCGTGGCCCTCAACTACGCACCCTCTGACTCAGTGTTGAAATATTAAAAGTTTTGGCTGGTTACGTTGTCTAGGGCCTGGGATACGTAGATGCCGCATTACAAGCCAAAAACTGCTGAGTCTTCAGTATACAATAAGATTATACACTTGAATCGATTGGTCATAGCTTCCTATCACTCAGCAATTGCGAATGTAACATAGAAATTCATAAATGAAAGATTGCAATTAAATATAATCTGCACGTACTTTCTTAACAAATTTAAATGATGAGTACGACAGTAGAAGTACATTTGAGATGCGGCATATGTCTGTAAAACACTTACTGGTGACGATGGTCCAGCAATTAAATAAAATACAAGCTGAATAACAGGGAAACAATAGATTCTTACTTCACGTAGTTAGTTGTGAACAACAACATAGCTCGCGAGATATTCACTTCCAAACGCGTACAACGTCTTCACTGCAGAAGCCATGGAAATCTCACAAGTACACAAGGTGGCAGAATGAAATGTTTCTATCTCCCGTGACCACGGGCAAACTGCTCCACTCTAAGTCTTTCCCACGACCGTAAGTTGTGCCTTCAAGACCAGCACTTTCCGTGTCCTGTGCCATACTCTCCACTACACTGTCCACCACCACCCCCTGTCCTCTCTGAAAACGATGCTCCTCCCCAAAGTCCATACGTCTCTCTTAGTAACGAGCGCTGTGATTGGCTAGAGCGCTGCCTCCATGTCTCCAAGCCAACGTACGCTCACAAATATTTTGAAACACATAGGAAATACTAGATTTACATTTAAATAACTTGAAATTAAATAAATATGCCTATACCTGGACCCAAATCTCATACTGTCCCAACTTATAAAAGGTTGCACATTAGCCTAAACAACGTAACAGATAGCTAGTGGCTTTCATGAGGCATCCCGGTAACAACGAAAGGAGGTAGGAGCTTACGTAGTGAGGGAACCAGAGAAAAGATCGGGGGATCTTTCGAAAAAAATAATAGCATGCTTGATTAGAGGTAAGTGAGGGAAAGTGAAAAATATTTACAGGTTGCTTTATTGATCTGTTTCAAAAAGGACAGATTTATAGCTTAAATAAGATTCCTTGTACCATTGATATTCACCGAACGTGAAAAATTAATGTATTAATGTTAGTACATAAGCAGATATATAGTCCAGGCAGTATCGTGCTGTACATGATCGGAAGACCATAGAGATGCGAGATAACTAAATTGGTCACTGTGTGTTGTACCATGCGGCCGATGTGACTGCCAACCGTGACATTATAACCCCTGCAGGGCACGTTCATACAATAGTGGTATTTCAAAGGGGAAAAGAGAGTCGTTCTCAGCTACATAGGAATGTGATCACTGCACAAAATTATCATTTTCTTCCCGTGGACATGGCGGAATAAAAAAAGCTTCATTCTTAGTGTTTGCTCCGGAGTCATGAAACAAGGGTGAAAATGTGGACGGTCCGACGCCGTCTGATGCGGCCTGGAGAGCTGGCGCGCAAGACGTAATTTCAGCATGCATTCTCCTAAAATTACGAATGCGTCACCTTGCAATGGGCACTCCAATGAGGTAGCTGGCGTGCTGAGTTACAAACTGTACTGCTTTCCGAGTTCCTCTTCCACATGAACTACAGCGAAGGCCGCATTTTTGTTAAACATTACCGTAGCAGACGCCAACTTACAGTGTCCAACACTGAGCGAGGTGGCGCAGTGGTTAGCACGCTGGACACGCATTCCGGAGAACGAGTGTTCAAACCAACAGGAAATCAAACCCAAAGAACGGACTTTTAGATGCAACTGAATACATCGGGCAATCTGGACTCCTAAGATTTTATTCAATGCCACAACCTGTGGTGGATGTTGATTTAGTACTTTGGAGCTTCATACTGAACTGAATACTCAAGGGACAAACATAATGTACAACTCAATTGCTCTTCCAAGTTGTGTGTTGTCATGTGCATAATCTGTTAGATTACCTTCACTACCGTCACTTATGGAGCCTTTAGTGCAACCGTCAAGAAAGTTTCTGTACGCAGAATGCTGATTTCTGAGAAGATTGTAGGCAATGAAGATATTTCCAATGGTATTTGGATACAGGTATTGCCTACGCTAATGCTAAACGCGGGAAAGGAATAGACTGTGCCACAGCCTCTGAAACTAATTTAAAATTGAAGCAGTTCTATGTTAGTCCAGTATGCAAGGAATTATAACAGTAGTTTCCTTACATGGTGGTATAAACCACAGTACTTACTTGTGTGGCAGAATCAGAGTTCCTAGTTCTTTGACGGTGGCTAACACAAAGGTCGTCAGTGACAATACAGTTTAGTATTGCTGCAGTTTTCTGCGAAAAGAATATTCTTTGTGAGTACCAATAATTACGACAGTTTATGCCTCTGGAAAAACAAATTGTTATGAGTATAAAGTGGAACGCTGTTGATTATCCCCAAATATCATATTGTTCCAACTTATACAGATGTTCAAAAAATCAGTTTTCATTTTTACCTCAGGTAAAATAGGAACTTTATTCTGCTTCTAAGTTTGTCGAGCAAGTGCTTCTTACATTACGTAATAAACTGGTTATCTTGCTATTAAACCTCCCTTAAAGACGGATTGGGAGCCTGACAGGTATTTGCATTCAGTGAAATGTGTTCCCCTCTTTCGAATATCAACTTCTTAAAAATCATCGAAAGTACTAGTAATACGAGAACTGGCTCTGTATACATTACTGGTTATCTAGCACTTACAGGAATAAATAACAATAACGGAAATTCCTGGATGGAGCAATACGTAAAATAAGCGAAAGGCAGCCACTAATCTATAGCGGTTCGATAGGTGGAGCACAGTAACACAGAACCGCATTCTAACAATTCAACAGAATTCCGCGTGGCCATTAAGAACTATCTTTCAATTTGATCAAGTTATTCTTAAATTAATGATTTCACTAAATACTTTAAAACCTGTTTAGTGTAACCATCCTTCATTTAAGCCCTTTGTATAGATAGTTTGATATGTAGTATAGCATACAAATTCGTAGCGATGTATGGGTTTGGAGCCGTAAAACGTTATTACTCCAGCTGAAATTAAGTCTTTATGAGTCCTTTCTGAGTTCACAGCAAACCATTCAGCGTCTTTAATAAATTCCTATTGGATTTCCTTGCAGACCACGGTGTTATTTTACACCGGCTGTCACTTAGGAAAAGTTCCTCGAATGTTAAAAAATTATCAGCCCATAAAAGAGATCCAAACGGGAACGCTATGAGTGATCTGATTGATCGAATGCGCCATATTTTGTTAGGGTTGAATGCAGTTGCTAGCAAGATGAGGGCGGATGTCCCGTTCGCTGTCCGTTCCGCCAGACGAAATCTGCGCCGGCCAGAGGTGAGTCGCGGTTGTACTGCGCTGATCTGCGGTGTGTTTCGGAAACCGTGTTGTGTGAACCTAGATTTTTCATCATACTAAATGTCGCACTTAGGAACAATGTACTCGCTTTACTGCTGACTCTAAATTTTCTTGAGTTGCTGGAGCGCCCCAGTCTGACAATGATAAATTATTTCAGAACAAAATGCGCAGTAGTGGCCTTGTTCCGAAAGCCTCCAATTTTCTTGGTGTAATGATTGTTTTAGACTGTCTAGTGACGTCCATCATATCTATTGCAGTGTTGTCTGTTGAGAAATTCTCCAAATTATCTCTTATCGCACAACAGTAATCCAAATGATTTACTTATTAATACTACCTGTATTTCTTCACGCGATATTTTAATAGGAAACCGGTATCGAATAAAGTAACGCAGGTTTATAGAAAATTATGACGTTGCTTATTCTGTTGCATAGGCTGTAGCTTCCTAGTCTTTGCTGGCGCACTCATATTTTCATAACTTTCGTTTATCACCGTGGAATATTGCAAGGCTTTTTTTTCTTGCAATGGTAATATGTATGCATCAAGATTTGTCGGACCATTATTCATTCTCGTCACAATATGGCCACAACTAAAGAAGAACAATTGACACAGTATTAATAACTATGCTAGTATTTTACTATTTTGTGCTTATGAACTTCACTGTCTGTGGTAGACTTAATGAGTTAAACCTGTGAATTAACAACCTTTTCTATGGAGAATCATTTAGTAAGGTAAAACTGAAGTCTCTAAACAAAACTAACCCCTTCTATTTCTTACCGACTGACGGAATTTGGAGACGAAAACCGTAAAGTAAGATCATGAGGATTTGTAAACAGCCATAATTAAAACGATATCATATTACATTAGAAATAAATAATCACAACTCCTACACACAGATAACATTCTTCCATCTACCAAGACTCATAGCTACAGTGTAAGATCACATGACTCTTTGCAGCTTAAAACTAAAAGTAAAACAACTAACGAATATCAACGGCAGCTCTTTTTACGACGTGCAAACGACACCAGCTTCGAAAAGGAAATTTATGTCGTAAGAAATAAGGTGCAGCGTATCACGAACACAGACTTCAAAATATTACAATGGTAACAACACAAGTGAGAAAAGATTAAACATGAAAATACAGCAAAATGATGTTGGGAGTGATGCAGAGCAAACAATTTCAACGCGGTGAAATATCAGTCACTCACAGTTGTCACTCTTTTGTCAATCTATCCTACCCTGTTCTCATACATAATTCTATGATGCTCGCGTTAACTGCAGCGTAACACAGATTGCGGTGGGAGCTCCATGAGACAGTGATCATAAGTAGCTAAAAATCTAACATTTAATCTATTAACAGCTTGAAACAAAATGTTCCTGACGGTCTGATGTCTCTTCGCCTTATAATTAGTATAATAAAAGAAGTTCACACGTCAAAGAAATCAGTAAATTGATAACAAATGCTATAAGAAACTCTAGAATCTAATTTAATTTGCATAAATTTGTTACAAAGCAACTTGAAGGGATTACATTACTTATTCCAATACAATGTCATTACAGTACAAAAGTAATTGTGCGATAATTGTGTATAGCTAACAACACATCCAAAGTGGTAATATTGTCAAGACAGGCTTCTTTACTCCTCTTGTGAAACGACTAATTATACTATAGCCGCAAGTGTTAGTTTGCAACTAACTTCATATTCAGTTAAGCCTTGTATTAACAAAACACATCGAATTTACGTTTACCCTCTTTTCTAAAGTAAATGCACATGCACATTGTCTAATTAAGAGAAAAAGGAAGGTTGTAACGTTTACAAGACAGTTCTCTGTCCCACTGTTATGAAACCACTGGTAACATTTCATGTGGAAGTATTGCTTGGTAACAAACTTCTTAGTCCACTACAGCTTATAGTGCAGAAAAACATAAGACTACAGATATACGTTTACGGGCTTGATGATGTAGTAGCACAAACATTGCGTACAAGTAACAATAAAACGAAATGACAACACTAATAAGAGTTCACTTGACTGTCCTTGTGAAATACTGTTTCTGGAAATATAAGTGTTACTTGGTTATCAGTTAATACTGAACTGAAAGTTGCTGCTGTATGGCTGTTGATGCCACACTTGTGGTAGTGTGTGTGTGTGTGTGTGTGTGTGTGTGTGTGTATGTGCGTGTGTGTGTGTGTGTGTGTCTATGGGTGTTGTGTTGTGCATGTGTTTGTGAGGGTGCGTCAGTACGTTTGGTGGGACGGGGGAGGTGGGAGGGAATAGAGACTGACAAAATTGGATAAGAGGTACAGAAAAGAATGGGAGTTAAGCATGCTCAGTGGCGTTTAAATACTTTTTTGTAATGGGGGATAGCAAATAATGGTGGAATGTTTTCCGTAGGGGTATAGTGATTATAGCTATAATAGCCGGGTTTTGCAGGTTTTCCTTAGTCTGTAAGATGAATACCGGAGCTGTCCCCAAAAGTTCCCGAAAATAAATTTCCAACTGGGAGATACAGGCCCCCCGTCACACCCTAGACCAAAAATAAAATAAATTGAGCCAAAACAGAATTACATTAAGTTAAGGCTAAATAGAGCTAGAAGCTCTGCAGTAGCCCACCCACTACCTCCCGGGTGTGGGAATGAAAAGTTAAAAAAAAATAAATAAAATAAAATAAAATAAAATAGCTATAATAGTAAAGGTCATCGTGTCTGCTAAATCCTCAAGGACGATAATTACTATAATCTCAATCATTACTTCTAGCACTAAGCTTGATACGTCTTTGTCCTTTGTCGTCTGTTTCGTTGAACCTTGGCTGTATGGTCCCCTGGGTATCTAGTACAGCTTGTTCTGTAGTCACATCAATCTCGACGTAGCGCTGTGGGTCGCCCTCTGTATCATCTGGCAGTGTAGCATCAGCGATGGGCAGCATTTCTCCAGCTAGTTGATCGTATGCAGCAGCATCCCTGAAAATCGGAAAAGTGAAATGCCTACCCTTTCGTGTTAGCCTTCATCTTGTTGTTTATAATTAACCTTCTCAAAATATTATTCCACAGTAGTTAAAAATTAGTTAACTGATTCAGTTACGTTGACGGAACACTACTGAAGTAACAATACTATTTTTTAAAAACACGATTGCCTAAATAAACTCAAAAATATTCAGCAATGTTTGTTGACTGTTCATTTTTTCCCTAGTATACTATAGCAACATACTCGAATAGTAATGTGATGCAAGAATAGAACTCTATAAGAAAATCTTTAAAGTTCAATGTAATATGCTGGTGTATTGATACGGAAACTATGTAATACGAGGAAATCTGAAACTGAGTCAAACGTAATTATCGCTATAGGTCCTAATCTCCATGTTCGCCCACCTACCTGTCGACCTCTGCCTCTCCGTCTCTTTGACCGTCTCCTACTCTTCCCTCCTCCCATTATCCATCTCCTCCTTATTCCCCTCTCACTGTCCGTCTCCACAAACGAAGCCTCGATTGAGAAATGAACTCAAAATGAATGGGTAAATCGGTTGGGATCATTAGTATAAGTGGTACAGGAAAGGCCTCTTCAGCTGCTGGATCTGTGTGGCTAGTGTCTTCAAGGACAGTATTTCTCGCAGTTTTAATCAGTGCACGGGCAGAACTGAAAAGTTTGGAATGATGATGACTCAACAACAGAATTCTCCCCCCATGAACCATGGACCTTGCCGTTGGTGGCGAGGCTTGCGTGCCTCAATGATACAGATAGCCGTACGGTAGGAGGGGTATCTGTTGAGAGGCCAGACAAACGTGTGGTTCCTGAAGAGGGGTACCAGCCTTTTCAGTAGTTGCAGGGGCAACAGTCTGGATGATTGACTGATCTGGCCCTGTAACACTAACCAAAACGGCCTTGCTGTTGTGGTACTGCGAACAGCTGAAAGCAAGGGGAAACTACAGCCGTAATTTTTCCCGAGGGCATGCAGCTTTACTGTATGGTTAAATGATGATGGCGTCCTCTTGGGTAAAATATTCCGGAGGTAAAATAGTCCCCCATTCGGATCTCCGGGCGGGGACTACTCAAGAGGACGTCGTTATCAGGAGAAAAAAAACTGGCGTTCTACGGGTCGGAGCGTGGAATGTCAGATCCCTTAATCTGGCAGGTAGGTTAGAAAATTTAAAAAAGGAAGTGGATAGGTTAAAATTAGATATAGTGGGAATTAGTGAAGTTCGGTGGCAGGAGGAACAAGACTTTTGCTCAGGTGAGTGCAGGGCTATAAATACAAAATCAAATAGGGGTAATGCAGGAGTAGGTTTAATAATGAATAGGAAAATAGGAATGCGGGTAAGCTACTACAAACAGCATAGTGAACGCATTATTGTGGCCAAGATAGACACGAAGCCCAAATCTACTACAATAGTACAAGTTTATATGCCAACTAGCTCTGCAGATGATGAAGAAATTGATGAAATGTATGATGAGATAAAAGAAATTATTCAGGTAGTGAAGGGAGACGAAAATTTAATAGCCATGGGTGACTGGAATTCAACAGTAGGAACAGGAAGAGAAGGAAACGTAGTAGGTGAATATGGATTGGGGCTAAGAAATGAAAGAGGAAGCCGCCTGGTAGAAGTTTGCGCAGAGAATATCTTAACCATAGCTAACACTTGATTCAAGATTCTTGAAAGAAGGTTGTAGACATGGAAGAACCCTGGAGATACTGAAAGGTTTCCGATAGATTATATAATAGTAAGATAGAGATTTAGGAACCAGGTGTTAAATCGTAAGACATTTCCAGGGGCAGATGTGGACTCTGACCACAATCTATTGGTTATGAACTGTAGATTAAAATTGAAGTAACTGCAAAAAGGTGGGAATTTAAGGAGATGGGACCTGGATAAACTGAAAGAACCAGAGGTTGTACAGCGTTTCAGGGAGAGCATAAGGGAACAATTGACAGGAATGGGGGAAATAAATACAGTAGAAGAAGAATGGGTAGCTTTGAGGAATGAAATAGTGAAGGCAGCAGAGGATCAAGTAGGTAAAAAGACGTTGGCTAGTAGAAATCCTTGGGTAACAAAAGAGATACCGAATTTAATTGATGAAAGGAGAAAATACAAAAATGCAGTAAGTGAAGCAGGCAAAAAAGAATACAAACGGTTCAAAATTCAGATCGACAGGAAGTGCAAAATGGCTGAGCAGGGATGGCTAGAGAACAAACGTAAGGATGTAGAGGCTTATCTCACTAGGGGTAAGATAGATACTGCCAACAGGAAAATTAAAGAGACCTTTGGAGAAAAGAGAACTACTTGCATGAATATCAAGAGCTCAGATGGAAACCCACTTCTAAGCAAAGAAGGGAAAGTAGAAAGGTGGAAGGAGTATATAGAGGGTCTATACAGGGGCGATGTTCTTGAGGACAATATTATGGAAATGGAAGAGGAGGTAGATGAAGATGAAATGGGAGATACGATACTGCGTGAAAAGTTTGACAGAGCACTGAAAGACCTGAGTCGAAACAAGGCCCCCGGAGTAGACAACATTCCATTAGAACTACTGACAGCCTTGGGAGAGCCAGTCCTGACAAAACTCTACCATCTGGTGAGCAAGATTTATGAGACAGGAGAAATTCACTCAGACTTCAAGAAGAATATAATAATTCCAATCCCAAAGAAAGCAGGTGTTGACAGATCTGAAAATTACCGAACTATCACTTTCATAAGTCACAGTTGCAAAATACTAACGCGAATTCTTTACAGACGAATAGAACAACTGGTAGAAGCCGACCTCGGGGAAGATCAGTTTGGATTCCATAGAAATGTTTGAACACGTGAGGCAATACTGACCCTACGATGTATCTTAGAAGAAAGATTAAGGAAAGGCAAACCTACTTTTCTCGCATTTGTAGACTTAGAGAAAGCTTTTGACAATGTTGACTAGAATACTCTCTTTCAAATTCTGGAGGTAGCATGGGTAAAATACAAGGAGCGAAAGGCTATTTGCAATTTGTACAGAAATCAGATGGCAGTTATAAGAGTCGAACGACATGAAAGGGAAGCAGTGGTTGGGAAGGGAATGAGACAGGGTTGTAGCCTCTCCCCGATGCTATTCAATCTGCATATTGAGCAAACAGTAAAGGAAACAAAAGAAAAGTTCGGAGTAGGTATTAAAATCCATGGAGAGGAAATAAAAACTTTGAGGTTCGCCGATGTCATTGTAATTCTGTCAGAGACAGCAAAGGACTTGGAAGAGCAGTTGAACGGAATGGATAGTGTCTTGAAAGGAGGGTATAAGATGAACATCAACAAAAGCAAAACGAGGATAATGGAATGTAGTCGAATTAAGTCGGGTGATGTTGAAGGAATTAGATTAGGAAATGAGACACTTAAAGTAGTTGAGGAGTTTTGCTATTTGGGGAGCAAAATAACTGATGATGGTCGATGTAGAGAGGATATAAAATGTAGACTGGTAATGGCAAGGAAAGTGTTTCTGAAGAAGAGAAATTTGTTAACATCGAGTATTTATTTAAGTGTCAGGAAGTCGTTTCTGAAAGTATTTGTATGGAGTGTAGCCATGTATGGAAGTGAAACATGGACGATAAATAGTTTAGACAAGAAGAGAATAGAAGCTTCCGAAATGTGGTGCTACAGAAGAATGCTGAAGATTAGATGGGTAGATCACATAACTATGATGAGGTATTGAATAGAATTGGGGAGAAGAGGAGTTTGTGGCACAACTTGACAAGAAGAAGGGAACAGTTGGTGGGACATGTTCTGAGGCATCAAGGGATCATCAATTTAGTACTGGAGGGTAGCGTGGAGGGTAAAAATCGTAGAGGGAGACCAAGAGATGAATGCACTAAGCAGATTCAGAAGGATGTAGGCTGCAGTAGGTACTGGGAGATGAAGAACCTTGCACAGGATAGAGTAGCATGGAGAGCTGCATCAAACCAGTCTCAGGACTGAAGACCACAACAACTACAACAACAAAAATTTCGAAAATTTTTTATCTTTTCACTTCAGACTTATGCACGATGCTTTAATAAATATTCATATGGACATATGATATATACTCTTAATAAATATAATACATAAGTATGCATGTAGTATATTTGAAGCAATTGGTAACTAACTTTCAAAGATTTCTGGTACCAACTTTAAACTATGATTTGTCTTCATATAGTGTAGAGGTATAAATTATATTTATATTCACATATAGTATATATCTAAAAAATAAGTAGTTTATGTCTTTCCGAGCAATTATTAGACTTTCATGTAAAGATCTGAAGTTAACTGATCAACAGCTTTCCGAAAATTTTGCCACAAACCTTTCCGTTTTATATAGTTTATACAATACGCATTAAAAAATGTGTACCCTATGTTCTCTTGGATGTTTATTAGAGTATCGTGAAAATTTTTTAAGTAAATCGGTCAAGAACGTTTCGAGATTTTTGGTGACAACATTAAACTACAACTCGTATTTATAGAGTGTTGTAGAAGTGTAGATGATGAATGTAATCAGTAAGAATTATTACACGACAACATTTGCCGTGATAGGCAACAATTTGTCCCAGTACTTCTAGTGTCATTATGCAAGCGACACCCAACAATGTATAGAAAAGCTATAATATCAGCATCACATACACTTGAGTGATGTAAAAAACTGACCATCCCAACATGACTGAATAAAAGCCGTGAATGATATAGTGAAATGAATAATCCGTAGTACTGACGTGATGTGTGCTTTATGTTTAATACGAACATAGGATTTAGGGGCCGTTGTTCATTCTTTTAATAATTCGTTGGTACTGGTACAGTGTCATTCATGTTGATGCTCTCATGTGACATTTCGACCTACGTGCCGAGGCTTCCTTCCGAGAATTGGCTGCTGAAAGCGTGTACCCAGTTTCCAGAAATGTCCCTCCGCAGGAATGCCGAAACGTCAAATCAGAAGGTCGAGCAAGAACGTCGCGGTAACACGAGGACTTTTAACGACATGTGTAGCATTAGTTATTCAGTTTGTCCAAGTCACTCCATTAAGTGAAGAAACAATGCGTATGTTTTCAAAACAAAATGAATATAAAATATCAAGTGTTTAGTGTATATAAAACATTCCTAAAAAATCTAATCTGGTGAGATGGCTGCATGACGTACAAGCTGAATATTAAAAAAACATTGTTCTACAGATTACTTTCTCGTATGTTGCCCTCATTGTGCCTTACTTTGCACTATAGGGCTGCATGTGAAGATACTGAGCACAAATCGTCTTGTAACTATACAGTGTCTATACACTAAACGTAATATCATGCAACTGAAAACAAGTTGAACAGAAAACGAAAAAAATTGCAACACTCACTCAGTGTGACGATCAGCAGGCTCATATCCGGGAACATCAATAGTGATGTTGTCAGCACTTGCCATAGATTCTTTAAATATGACCTGAAATGCTGAAACAGAAGGGAATATGTGGCAGAACATTCTACATGTAGTATGCCTAAGTACGTTCGTGACGTTAAGTTATCCGTGAAATTTTTACCCAGGCAGTAACTATTTAATCTGCAGGTTTCTATCAAAAATTACGTAATTATGTCGTTCAAGTTATTTCTGTTAAGAAATAAAGTGCTGTTCCTTATGTAAAACACTCCTCAAATTACGCACACAGCTCTAACAACAATTCAGAGCAGGAAATGTTGATGTCAATACAATTATCCGTTCAAAAATATTCATTACCAAATTCATAATGAAGCACGTAATTCTAAGTGAATAATTAGCGGCTTACAGTGAAGTTGTATCTACCTGAATAGTACACATTCGCATTGTCCTTCCGCTCAGTAAATTCTTAAACTAGCGGTATGTTCAAGCACTTGCTACTGCGTTTAATTGCAATTATAAAACTACAACAGCGAAGGTTTAACTATTACTTCTGAAACTATCTTTAACTTTAGTCATAGTTTGAACTTTACAATTTCAGAATTATGAAAGTCAGCACTGAAGTCTGAAACAGCAGCAGTTCGACCTACTGCAATTTATGGAGGAGCATTCTCTATAGTTACTACTTCTCTCGTTGCCGTCAAGTAAAAGCAGACCAAGATGAGAATACAAGAGAAGCAAAGGGAAGTGATGTGATGCAAGTTTCAGGGAAAGTTCACATCATTTCAAATTACGTGGAATATTGTGGTATGAATATTTTCAACAAACAGAAAAAGCTAATCTGGGAAAAGAATGACTGCAGGGAAGACTGTGATTGGTGGGTTACGTCTGGGGAGATGTGGCTACCAAACTAGTTTATGTTCACCATCCTCAAGAACATCCGATTGAAGGCCGTGGTTATAGACGACCTGAATTCTAACATCAAGACACCTAAATCCGTAGGAAGCGTTAGATCGAAAGAAATGGCATGCATTGACCCCAAAATAGGACTCCACTCCAACGAGACGGCGCTTCTTCCCTCCTTCATTATATGTATGGTAGACACGACATCGGTCGATAAATTAAGCGTTTACAGCTACCATTCTAAAGCAGCCGAGTAATGTCCTTGGTAAACGCCGATATTTCCACGGATGAACATTGGGTAATTTTCTGGGAAAAAAATGAAGGGGGTTATCGGCTGTCGTAACGTAAGTGGTTGTCAAGGAAGTTATCTCATTGCATCCCCGCTAAGTTACTTGAACAAGCGATAGCATAGTAGCAGTTAAGAAAAAGAAACAGAATGTATATTCCAGAATGAAATTTTCACTCTACAGCGGAGTGTGTCCCGATACGAAACTTCCTAATGGATTAAAACTATGTGCCGAACCGAGACCCGAACTCAGACCTTAGTGTTTCGCGCGCAAGGGCTCTACCAAATTTCTGTTGATCCTTTCACTCAGTTTTTTATTACAGAGGGCAGCTAAGCCTTTAACCGAACATGCTGAGCTACCGTGCCGGCGTCAGTTGAGCTATCCAAGCACGAATCACGACCCTTCCTCACAACCTTACTTCCGCCAGTACCTCGTCTCCTACCTTCCAAACTTCACAGAAAGTCTCCTGCGAAACTTGCGCAACTAGCATTCCTGGAAGAAAGGATATTGCGGAGACATGGCTTTGCCACAGCCTGGGAGGATGTTTCCAGAATGAAATTTTCACTCTCGAGTGGAGTATGCGCTAATATGAAACTTCCTGACACACAGTTTCAATCTGCCAGGAAGTTTCAGAATGTATATTCTTTGGTCATTTTAAATTATCTAGCTGCAACTTCACATTTGGTTTTTGGCATTGAACTTAGAAAGCAACGTAGAAAACTTCCACTGTCCACTCGGGCACTCTCATAGTGCTACAAAACTCTGATTGGTTATCTGTAACATTTATAGTTTGTTGCCTGACCTGGAACAGAATCAAATTTGCTTGCATGAATGATCCACTGAATTATGAAGAAACGCCACCAGCTCAAAAGTCAAACTTTGAAACATAGTTTACTCACTTAAATATGTTTTCTTCCTACGATTCTGCCAGTGGTGGTAATTTTATAATGATGTGATGGCTAATAATTTTAGATTCTTTTCGTTCTGTGGTGTTCCAAGAACAACTGCGATCACATTATCATTATTCTTTGGGTAACGGCGTCCTCATAATTTTATCTAAGAAGAACAAGATGCTGAAATTCTTTTTTCCAATGTAATTGGTTCTGTCCGATTGGAGACGCGTCATGTTAAGCGACGGATGGCTTCCACGAGACACAGAAAATTATTTATATCTCAGAGAACTGATGGTCACCATCTGAATAATTTTAGGTAGACTGCTTTGATATTCCATTATTACATTCAAATATTTTACTTTTGTATTATATAAATAATCATGAATGTGATATTTTTCTTGAAGACCTGAAGTTACATCGTAACATAATGAGGTGTGTTACTTATGCAAGAAACTGGTCAATTACTTAAGAAATGAAGCAGTAGAATATTTGCTACTCTACTTTTATTCGTAATATTAGTCTGAGACTGAGAATTAGAAATGAGGACAAAGAAATGTCTGAACATTTGCGAAACCATTGACGTATATCAGCCAAAATTAGCAGTCAAAAAGTGCCTTTGACTAATATCCTTCGCGGGGCAGAAAACTTGAAATGCGCACTTACAAGAAATCTACCGAAAAATGGTTGGGTGCACTAGTTCATCTATGCTCTGAAGCACAGAGTGCAGGAAATCATTTTAATTTGGTAACGTGCTGTGACAATTTTATCAATACATGCTGAGTTGAAGTAAGAATCAACGAAAATTATGATGCTACACCCTTAACACAGTTCAACAAATAGGTAAGTGCACGTTTAGTTTGTGATATAAATTAATTTTCGTCGCTCATTCTGTATCTTCGTAAGTACTGACTCTGTCACTATTATTTGAAAATTATTACCATGACAGGGCATCTACACAAAGAACTGAACAGATTATGTAAATGTGAAGAAGAAACTCAGTAACCTTTAATGAAGAAACCACCGGACGTCACTATACAAAACGCTTCAGCGACCATCACTTACGAAATAAATAAGGGTTTGGTGAAAATTAACTAGCTTTAGTAAAATTACACTTACCTAAAACACGTAGGAAAACAGTGAGGCAGTCCATCTTTCCTGCGAGACACGAAATAAGGTTATACGTTTACTCCAACCACAGGGTAACGTCTGCAGTGTTCCAAGAAGAATAAGTCAAATCGCTGCTGTTGCTTCCGTCTGGGAACTGAAACGCTTCTACACTGGCGGGCGAGTCCCACGGGGTGAGTCATGCCTGATGGCTGTCGGAGCTCATACTGTCGACAGTGACGTCACGTACATCGTTTGACTGGTATTGTGCAGCCACCTAAGGGAGCTGTCTTGCGTGTTATCTCGACAACTAAGTGAAAGAAATTCCACCCAACTGACAACAGAATGATGCACTTTTCACTGTGTTTATCTCCGTTTAGAAATAAATTTGATAAAATGTTGTTATTCGTCATACTCGTTCCAGTGTTTAAATTACATATGCGTTCAAAAGTCTTTAGCAAAAATATTACAAAATGGGCCTGTTTTGGATCAACAATGACAAGATGTAAATATATAAAACTGCAACCAGTCATTTTTTGAATAATTATTTATTATCCCATGCACCGGTTTTCGAACCTTTTGAGGTTCATCTTCAGGTTCATCTGTCGCAAGCCAGCACCCACCATTATGCTAGAAAAAATAATATAACATCCAGAAACCATCTGAAGATGAACTTGAAAAGGTTCGAAAACCGGTTCATGGAATAATAAATAATTATTCAAAAAAGTGACTGGTTGCAGTTTTAAGTATTTACATTCAGTTTACAGTCACGGGTTCTAAAATGTCCGTAATGGATAAGCTTCATAACGATGACTAAGTTCGTTATGGTTCTGTTGCGCAATAACATAAATCACGTGCCTACTTGATATGAGAACTGTTTTTATACATCTTTTTATAATACACATGTTGCCGTTATTTCAATGCAATAACTGTCATACTGTCCCATTATAAAATTTCTTCCAATTTTATGGAAACGCGAATTCACCCGAAAGTGGTATCGATATGGAAGGATCATAATGATTCAAAATTTAATAACTATACAGCTGAATTCTTACCTAGTGCAATGCTTATTGGCCATGACCTACCTGAAAGGCATTGTAAAATTGTAACCAGGGATGAAAGTTTCCGAAAAACTGCACGGTGTGGTGTTGGCTGTTAAGGCGGTGTTAAGTAGCTGACGTCGTTGGTGTATAAGAGGAAATGTTGCGCGCCTTTAGACAAAGAGTTAGCTACGTGTAAGCGAAGTGCAAGATGGGTGCGAGATTTCTTAATTACTGTACAAAAACCAATTTTTCGTCAACGATAGGCTATTTTCATAAGAATCAAGATAAGAGTGTGCGTCGTTTTGTAACTGTCTGTTACACGGATCCACCAGTCTACACCAAAAATGAAATAGCAATCAAAACTGCAGGGTAACCCCATAGCCCTTTATCTGAGGGATGATATGGACTTCACATTACCGTTTTCTTGGAAGCGAAAGCTATATTTTTCATTAACTTGCAAGCAGTAAAACAGTAATGATGCAAACCTTCTGGACAACCTAAATGAAAAAATACGCAATAGAAAGCCTGTATGTCAAAATTTAAGGCATGTTCCTCCACACAAAACAGCTTTCGTAATAGGATACATAGTGCTTTGATGTGCCATATGCTGCAATATTCAGTCTGTTGACTAAATTAGGAATTCTTCGAATTTTACCTGTTCTTACTGACTGCTTCAAACGCATTAATTTATCTGAACTTGCAACTTGGGTGCACGAAATATTGTGGAGAACGCCTTCTGTTCTATTCTCTGACAAACTTACTCAACTTCGTGACAAATATGCCCCGTAACAGTTGAAAACTTAAGGAAAAATCCTGCACATAGGTAACTGAAAAATTGAAATAGCTCATGTGTCTCAAAGACGCTGCACATCGGGCATACAAACTATGCCCCACACCTGAAAATCATATTACTTACAAGTAGAAGCGGAACAGTCGTCAAGTTGTGAGAAATACTAAACTTAGACATGCCCGTTCATAAACGACAACAGATATGCACCAGTTCTACTACGGAAAAACCTGCCTGGTCTTGATATAGGCAAAGTAAAAGGAGCTGGTCCTCCCAATTATCCCAGCCAATCTACTGAAACGATACTTCACATAAACTACAACCACAATTAAATCACAAATGGAACAGCGATTCTCAGAATATTTCATGATGGTGGACAACTGTAGCCACGAAAGATTCTATCCACAGCATATTACTTGCACCACCGTCAAAAAAGCCATCGTACTTATTGGATCAGCATCAACTGGAGACGATGGCATGACATTCCAAATGATAAAGCTTATTATTGACCCACTACTGCACATTGTAACAGATACTTTCAACCACTACTTACGCACAAGTGTTTTCCCTAGGGCCTGGAAACAGGGACTACCGAAGCCATTACCTAAAATGGACGCTGCGTGCACGCTCTGGTTACCGACCTATTTGCATTCTTCCTGAAGTGTCCAACGCCTTGGAATGCACAGTCCAGTACCAGCTAACAAGCTACCTAACTTCAAATAACGTACCAGAAGTATACCAATCAGGTTTCCGTAAACACCGCAGCATGACACTTGCCTTGATGAAGGTGAAATTCGACCCAAGGCTTCACATGGATGGAAAAGAGGCAACTGCCATGTGCTTCTTAGACTTCACCAAGGCCTTTTGACACTGTCGACAATGACATTTTAATTGCGAAACGTAACAGCCTAAATTTCACGCCAACTGCAGTACAATGGTTTCACTCATACCTGATTTTAGCCACCAGTGCGTTATGTTCGGCACCGTAAAGGCACAATGGAGACACGTTGTATCAGGCTTCCCACATGGTTCGGTATTAGGTCCTATACTCTTCTCATTGTACGTAAATGATATGAAACAAATTATTTCCTACTGTAAATACCACATGTAAGCTGAAGACTTCCAGTGGTATCTAAGTGCAAAACCAATAAATCCGAAGCCAACAATCAAGAACCACAATACCGATCTGGGTGCACTATTAAAATGGGCGCAGGATACCGAGCTAAAATTCAACCGTCCAAAACTCGAGCGGTACTAGTTGGTCATTCTTGGCGCATTGGCCCTAAATAATGGAGATCTCTACAATCTTTAACTTTAAATGGGTCAAATATATTTTCTCCTTCAGCAAGGAGACTAGGAGTAATAACAGATGAAAATCTTAAAAGGACTGATTATGTATCTGCAATGTGCCTGAAGGTATCAGCATCTCACCATGTCCTGCAAAAATATAAAAACCTCTTCCATCTTGATCTGAAAAAGAAACTTGTCCAGACACTTATACTTCCAATTATTAATTAAAGCAAAGTTATCCTGCGAGGTGACTGGAACGGGTTATGAATGCCTGTGTTCGTTATATTTGTGATGTTTGGCTCTTTGATCACATTTCTCCACCATATGGGCAGATATCGTGGCTGCGTGCAGACAAGCACAGAGATTTCCATAACCTCTGTCTTCTCTACTGTCATATCTATGACCACTGTCCCTTATATCTCTCCTTGACCTTGATGCTCTTGTCTGAACTGTTTGGCAGACGCTGTCATCAGAGCAAAATCGTTTCTGTCCCACTCCATCGTTCAGCCACTTCCTCGAAGTTCTTCTCAGCTGCAGCAATCCAACTCTGCAGTAATCTACCGCATTGTGTGGGAGGTCTGAATAACATCTCCTGCTTCCGAAGACAGATAATGACATATTTACCACAGAAAGAATAATGATCACCATTGTCCTTGTACACACTGGTTACCCTTGCACATAACTCATACTAGCCTGATCTTATTACTGATATTACTGTTACTACTATTATTATTATTTCTTTCTTTTCTCAGACGTTATGTCTGGTCAAAAATGGAAAGTGACGCGGATCTTGATCAAGCGTGACTTCCTTTTAACTGTACGGTTTATGTTATCTTGCATTTATGAACTTTCGGGTAATTGAATATGTATCAATAATTACGGATTTCTGTAGTTGTATATATAGGTTTGGATGTAGCTGTATTGCATTGATGTACTGGTGGATATTGTGTGGTATGACTCCTGTAGTTGATAGTATAATTGGTATAATGTCAACTTTATCCTGATGCCACATGTCCTTGACTTCCTCAGCCAGTTGGATGTATTTTTCAATTTTTTCTCCTGTTTTATTTTGTGTATTTGTTGTATTGGGTATGGTTATTTCGATTAGTTGTGTTAATTTCTTCTTTTTATTGGTGAGTATGATGGTAGGTTTGTTATGTGGTGTTGTTTTATCTGTTATAATGGTTCTGTTCCAGTATAATTTGTATTCATCATTCTCCAGAACATTTTGTGGTGCATACTTGTATGTGGGAACTTGTTGTTTCATAAGTTTATGTTGTAAGGCAAGCTGTTGATGTATTATTTTTGCTAAATTGTCATGCCTTCTCGGGTATTCTGTATTTACTAGTATTGTACATCCGCTTGTGATGTGATCTACTGTTTCTATTTGTTGTTTGCAAAGTCTGCACTTATCTGTTGTGGTATTGGGATCTTTAATAATATGCTTGCTGTAGTATCTGGTGTTTATTGTTTGATCCTGTATTGCAATCATGAATCCTTCCATCTCACTGTATGTATTGCCTTTTCTTAGCCATGTGTTGGATGCGTCTTGATCGATGTGTGGCTGTGTTAGATGATACGGGTGCTTGCCATGTAGTGTTTTCTTTTTCCAATTTACTTTCTTCGTATCTGTTGATGTTAAGTGATCTAAAGGGTTGTAGAAGTGGTTATGAAATTGCAGTGGTGTAGCCGATGTATTTAAATGAGTGACTGCTTTGTGTATTTTGCTAGTTTCTGCTCGTTCTAGAAAGAATTTTCTTAAATTATCTACCTGTCCATAATGTAGGTTTTTTATGTCAATAAATCCCCTTCCTCCTTCCTTTCTGCTTAATGTGAATCTTTCTGTTGCTGAATGTATGTGATGTATTCTATATTTGTGGCATTGTGATCATGTAAGTGTATTGAGTGCTTCTAGGTCTGTGTTACTCCATTTCACTACTCCAAATGAGTAGGTCAATATTGGTATAGCATAAGTATTTACAGCTTTTGTTTTGTTTCTTGCTGTCAATTCTGTTTTCAGTATTTTTGTTAGTCTTTGTCTATATTTTTCTTTTAGTTCTTCTTTAATATTTGTATTATCTATTCCTATTTTTGTCTGTATCCTAGATATTTATAGGCATCTGTTTTTTCCATCGCTTCTATGCAGTCGCTGTGGTTATCCAATATGTAATCTTCTTGTTTAGTGTGTTTTTCCTTGACTATGCTATTTTTCTTACATTTGTCTGTTCCAAAAGCCATATTTATATCATTGCTGAATACTTCTGTTATCTTTAGTAATTGCTTGAGTTGTTGATTTGTTGCTGCCATTAGTTTTAGATCATCCATGTATAGCAAATGTGTGATTTTGTGTGTATGTTCCAGTAATATTGTATCCATAATTTGTATTATTTAGGATGTTGGATAGTGGGTTCAGAGCAAGGCAGAACCAGAAAGGACTTAATGATTCTCCTTGGTATATTCCACGCTTAATCTGTATTGGCTGTGATGTGATATTATTTGAATTTGTTTGGATATGAAGTGTGGTTTTCCAATTTTTCATTACTATGTTTAGGAACTGTATCAATTCAGGATCTACATTGTATATTTCCAATATTTGTAGTAACCATGAGTGGGGTACACTATCAAAAGCTTTTTGGTAATCAATGTATGCGTAGTGTAGCGACCTTTGTTTAGTTTTAGCTTGATATGTCACCTCTTCATCTATTATCAGTTGCTCTTTACATCCTCGTGCTCCTTTGCAACAGTCTTTTTGTTCTTCATTTATACTTTTGTTCTGTGTTGTATGTGTCAATAATTTCTGTGTAATGACTGAAGTTAATATTTTGTATATTGTTGGTAGGCATCTTATGGGGTGATATTTAGCTGGGTTTGCTGCGTCTGCTTGATCTTTAGGTTTCAGATAAGTTATTCCATGTGTAAGTGTATCAGGGAATGTGTGTGGGTCTGTAATGTAACTGTTAAATAATTTAGTTAGATGTGAATGTGTTGAGGTGAACTTCTTTAGCCAGAAATTTGCTATTTTATCTTTTCCAGGGGCTTTCCAATTGTGAGTAGAATTAATTGCTTGGGTGACTTCATGTTGCAAAATTATCACTTTAGGCATATGCGGTATCATCTTGTATGTGTCTGTTTCTGCTTGTATCCACCGTGCATGCCTGTTATGTTGTACCGGGTTTGACCATACGATGCTCCAGAAGTGTTCCATGTCTGTTACGTTTGGTGGATTGTCTACTTTAATGTGTGTGTTATCTATTGTCTGGTAAAATTTCTTTTGGTTTGTGTTGAATGTTTGGTTTTGTTTCCTTCTAGTTTCACTTTTTTTGTATCTTCTAAGTCGTTTGGCCAATGCTTGTGCTTTCTGCTTCTTTTCATCTAATTGCTCTATCGCTTCTTGTTGTGAGATTTTACCTAACCTTTTTCGTTTTTTTTTTCGACATTTCATTTCTTATAAATTGTGTTAGCTGTCCGATGTCTTTTCTAAGTTTTTCTATTCTGATATGTAGCCTGTGTTGCCATGCTGGTTTTGTGGGTTTCTTCTGTGTGTTGGTTGGTTCTGATCTCTGGCTAGTGTGTATATTTAGTGTAGTGAGTGCTCCTATATAAACCAGTAGTTGTAACTATTCCATAGTTGTGTTTTCATTTATTTTGTTGTGTATGATTGTGTTGATAGTTTTTATTGTTGTTCCGACTTGTGGGTTATTTGGTGGTCTAAGCAAGAATGGTCTAATGTCTGTATTTGTGTCTTTGTATTCTATATATATCAGCTGAAATTCTTCTTCTATATCTAACATGTGTGTCACTTCGTGTTCTATTTGTGCTTGTTCTGGTGGTTGTTGTAAGATTTCGTTTTCCTCTGATTGTTTAATTGATGAGTGTTGTTCTTTGTTTGTTTGCTCTGGGGTGTTTGAATCCATTACTGTATTTTCTTCTTCTTCTGATTGCACATTATTTTGTTCCAGTATTTGTTGTACTTGTTGTTTGATGTTTTCTAATTCTGACTGGGGTATCCTGTTATTTTTTATTATTACACGGGTCTGATCAGCTAGTCGATGTTCTGTTAAAAATTTTAATTCTGGGTATCTGGTAATAAATGTTGTGTATACTTGTGATCTGTATCCAGTTGTGTTGGTTCCTAGGTTTGTTGCATGGTAATAACAGAACATGAGGTGTCGATTAACTTCATCTGACCATCTCATCCTCTGTCTTTGTTTTCCTTCTAGGGTGGTTGCAGGAAGCATATCCTGCAAAACACCTCTATTTGGATTTAAATCATTTTCCAGTTGGCTAGCAGTGTTGTTACCATTGTGGGCAGGCATAGGGTTCAAGCGTCGTCCCCGACCATGACGGCGCTTGTCCGAGGCTTCTTTAGTTCTGTCCTGAACCAAATAATCACACTAAAAGGGGGGTCAGCCCTATTAGTGGTTTGTTCTTTTCGTCGCCTTTTACGACTGGCAGAACATACCGGAGGCCTATTCTTTTCCCGGGCCTCCACGGGGTTTATTATTATTATTATTATTATTTTTATCACTGTTAGTGGCAGAAGTTGCAGTTGTACAAGCAATACCAGTATTAATGTTATTAGTTCATAGTCAGTGTTACCTTACTCACAATGGAACTTCACACATTCTAATAATTTTGATACTTGCTGCCATACTGAAATCACTATTTCTTAGATAACTATGATTTAAAAAGGTACTGTATTTGCGAAACTCTGTTCCGATGTAAGAGAGGGCCTGAAAGCCTCAATCACATAAGGTTAAATAATTATATAAATAAATACTTCTAAAGAAGCTGGTGATTAAATGATTTTTAAGACCAGTCGCTTTTTAAGAAGGGAAATTTTGTCCAAGGAAAAACGTTTCATCACTCCTTGCCTGTGATGAGCTTATCTGATCGTAAATACACCAGTTTATAAAGATGACGACAGTATGTGCGAAGTATCTGCTACAACAGTCCACATATGATGTTCACAGATACTGCTGAGAGTGAAACCCAACTATGATACTGCGACCTAATCGTCAACTGTTCTTAAAAACGTGAGCAGCAATCTTTAACACCAATTAAATTATATTATTGATAAAGTATAGATTTTCGAACATAGAGTGAAGGCTTTTCATTTGTAATTCGCTACAAGAACACATAAGTCGATTTTAATGTGTTACTGGCGATTAAACTTGCTAGAACATTTGGAATACTAGACAATACGAGTCACATATCAGTATTCTAGGTGAGCTTCATTATTATAGCAAATTTTATTCACAAAAATGAACAGGGATTTTCATGAAACACTCAAAACAAAAATAGTTTACAGAAGAACATATTACAAAGTGCACAGCGTATAGATCGAAAAACTTAGAATGCTACTTATAATAACTCCGAGAACTGCAGAAGATTTGCAGGCTATTTCAAAGAACTACATAGCTGCCATTCACCAAAAGAAGAAATTCGTTTTGATAACGTTACCCATATACAACCGACTCAAAGCCAACAACAATAGAGGAAGTCAGAGAAATCGTAAAACAACTCAAAAAACGAAGCATCAGGAGAAGGCAGTACAGTTGCTGAATTGTGGAAACAACCGAGTGACAATATTATTCTTCTATTATAACTTCTTAAATACCAACAATTATACTGGTATTTTTATGCATTTGTGCATTCAACGTCTATCTGACCATTGCTCTTTTCTTTGTTCCACATGAGTTTTTATTATCTAAGAGAAAAAAACTCTAATTGCAGCCTGATGAAGCACAATTCCAACTTTACCTCGTAAACGGTAAAATATGTTTGTTCGCCATTCCTCGGTTTTCTAATTGTACCATCAGCCCAGTCACTTGGATTTATATTTACAGTCTTCGAATTATCGTCACGTAGAATAAGTGTGTAAAAGGCTTTAGCATATAGGACATACATAGTTTCCAATTCTGAAAGTTTGCCTGTGCAGATCGACCATCTACAGTAATCATCTTGGAAAATGGATACCCCGCCTTGCAGATCAACAGCTGGTTATCAGTTAAAGCAGAAAATCAGCAGCAGAAGGAGGAGGATAATATGCCGGCAAAGTCAATATATTTTCTTCTGTTTGTTAACAACGAGTAGTTCAAGATAAGCGGGGCATTCGAAAATGTCTACTAAAAGTGGTTTTCTGACGAGACGTTTTTGCACTGGTGAAGGACGATTTATTATTGGAAAAGGCTTGAGTATACGAAATTCCTTGCCTTTATGATATGGCTTACATACAGTGATGAGCCAGAAGAATGCGACCATTTCCTTAATAGAATTTTGGGCCATCTTTGAAACCCAATACAATAGCGATTTTGCATGCCACGGATTTGATACGTGCTTGGCAGTTTTCTGGAGCTCTATGGTACCTTATGTCTGCTTATAGGTCATGCAATTTCCGTACATTACGGGCCTGTGGTCGCAAACCTGGCGCCAGATGGCGTCACGTTGTGTTCTATCAGGTTCAAGCCCTCCATGTGAGTTTGCTATCATACTCTATCGGAGCGTAACTCTGCCCTAATGGCACCAACTACTACCCAGATGCTATGTACCTTCACCATCGGAGTAGATATCGAGCGTGAAAGAATGCAAGTGGTCCACAGTAATGTTCAAGTAATCCACAGCAGTCTTCGAGCCTTCGATTAGTAACAAAAGTCGCTTGGAAGCCCAGGTGAATGTTGCCCATACCATAATACAGCTCCCACCAGTCTACGTCCGTGGTGCAATACGTATTTAGAGTAGCTGTTCTTCTCGATGACGGCGCAGCTAAACACTACCATGGTTCTCGTACAATAAGAAAAGTCAACCACATACGCCCATGCGACGCCATTCCATTGATCCACTGTCTAACGCGTAGCTAATAGTGTCTTCCGCCAAGTGCGAAGTCCTGCTGAGGGTTTCAGCCTGATTAGCACACACAACGTAACTGTCATGAGTGTCCCTCTTCATGACAATGCTCCGCCGCACACTTTAGAGGCAAGAACGGAGCTCCTGCAGCGTTTTTACTAAGAGGTGTTTGATCACCCACCATACAGGTCAGACTTGACTCTCTCTGATATTCAACGCACTTGGTGCGCTGGCTACGACAGTACTTCTGCATAGAAAACGAGCTGCAGACTAGGGTAGGGAATTGATGGAAAGCACAGAAGGCTCCTTTCTATGACGAGGATTTTGATAAGCTGGCACAACGCCACGACAAATGTCTAAATCTGAGCGGCGTCTGTGTAGGGAAGTAGCTGGAAGGTGTAGCTAAATGTTGCAAATAGGGCGTTTTTGATTTTCTCTGTTGTTTCCTTTTCGCGATCAATCGGAGGTTGAAAATAAAAAAAAGTAGTCCTCGTGCTTTCCTTGTTGCATCACGTATCCGTCCACGCCACCAGCTGGCATTCGGACTCGCGGTGTGTAGTGAACACACGGTTCTGACTCATTAGGTCACACCAAACGTACCATTCGAAAATGTTGCGTAGAAAATCTATAGTTCTCTCACCGTTGCGAACCACAAGGTGTGTCATAGTAAAAGATTGTATAAACAGCGGGGACACAGTGGTGTAATGGCGACTGCTATTTCATTTTGGGTTCGCATTAGTAAAGAGACCTTGGAAATACGCACGGTAGAAACCTTATTAACGGCGATAGAGGGTTTCGGTTTTGTAACGCGTTGAATCCCATTATTTCCTCTGTTCGCCCTAGGCGAACACGATGGAATACGCAGAGGGCCACTACGTGCAGTACCCCTCTGGACGTTTGGTATTCACGATGTCCTTCAGCCTGCATGAAGCTGATGTATGACATTGTACGTATACATATAGACAAGGCTTCTTGTTTTATTTTGGCCCGACTGGTATCGGGCAATGTGGTATATTCAGCGGTAGTATCACTTACTATTGTGCCATCATAGAATTTCTGTAAACTAATTTGGAAACTTGACTTTAACTCAACGATGACGAACTAAAAGCCAGCTAAAAGTTAAAGAAAACTTTCCGAATAAATCTACGGAAATTCTGTAAATGAGCGTGTAGCCCGATGTCGGTCTGGTCAAAATAAAAATAAACCTTAAAGCAGACAGCCTTGTCTGTGTATATACATACAATGGCGTTCATCAGTTACCACAGGACAGATGAGTTTTCCATTTTCGCCAACGAGGGCGCTACATTATGGCAGATTGATCGGTTCATGATACATTCTCGAAACGCGTATAGCTCAGTAATAAATTATGTGACGTGAGTAGCCGAGGTCAGGATTACATGAGTCACCTTAAGTTATCTGGCAGGAGCCCAGATAAAATAGCCACCTTTGTTCTAATGGACTACCAGCTGCACTTCCGAAACATCGTCAACTAGTCTGTGCGCCTGAAAAGTTTGAAGTCTGTGGATGGGAATGTTTTGCTGCGTCGTGAGAGGAAAGGTAGGTTGCCGTGGGAAACGGCTCTGAAACAGTTTGATCGGTCACATTACATTCATAGCCAGGAGTGCAACTGGGATACTTCCCAGAATGAAAACATCGACGTAAAACATACATTTATTCACATGCTCGTTAGACAAACAATAAGGTACGCAGGTAGTAGCATCAATGCGACACACCAGTCTTAAACTGAAAATACTATATATTCCATATCCTACCGGTGATTAACAGACAAAAATGGTTTACGAAAGCACAGATCAACATTAAAAACGGTCAGCTTTGACTGGCAAAATCGTGAACTCATGGCTTATGCTGTATTCATTATCGTCACTATGAAAAAACATTCTTCTGTAGCCACATCACCAGGCCAAGTGACGTTCCAAACGCCTCTTCTCTGTCCCCAAAGAAAAGTGGTATAAACTGATCAATCAAGAGGCACCTTTTCCCCCAACAAGCTATTTATTTACCGTTTCCTTATTATTCGTTCATATTTGCATTATCAAATGAGGTACTTGAGATAACTTGTGAGTTAAATATGTGCGAACTGCCCTGCATCCTTCCTCCATCGTCGTTTCTGTTTATTAGTGATTAAATTACGTCATGGTTGTAGCCTCGTACCCAAAGGCAAGCCATAGAACTGATTGTCTGATTGACTGCTGTCGTATTCCCGCTCTCCCCACTCGGCAGACATCGCACAGAGAGGGGAGGGGGGATGTGACCCTCACGCTGGCTACGATACCGTTCTGGCAGTGCGCCGATTCGTCCGCCAAGCGAGTCTCCCAGATCCGTTTGACTGTGTGTGGGCGTTGGGCTCGTGGTCGGGTTCACGGTCTTGGTCAGTCGGTCCGGCCAGCGAACTTCTACCTGCTAACCCAGACCGCTACCTACCATCCCACACCTAGTCAGTGTAGGCAGGTAGGGTCGGCCAAACACTCGCCTGTGTCCACACACATTCTGACGAGTTGGCGAGCGAATCGGCGGACGGGACAGCGGACCAGTCGGATTGTGAATGGGAGCTTTTACAGACATGAAAGCTGCAGCCGCCCGCACCAGATTTCCTGGACTAAACGGCCCTTGCTTCCATTGTTGATCCCTGTTCCACTCCACCCTTACAAAATGCAGTCTCCAGTACAGTGAACATACCCTCCAATATTCAGTTATTAGGTGATACGCAACTCTATGTAATCTGCAAACACATTCTTTCTATCGCCATTCGACTGATATTGCACAAATGCTTACGGAACTTGAAGTTGACCCTTTTGGTCATGGTGCCCTCATATAAGGACATACCAAATAAATGTATAGTATATTAAAATTCGTTAAATTTTACCATTTGTGATAGTTGTCCTCACATTGTCAAGCAGAGAGTTTTTTTGAGAACAGTGTCGGCATCTCCTGTCAATCTGTGGTATCAAAAAACAGAACTGAATGTGCACAGTTGCATGGACGCTTCCCAGTAATCTTTGTACCTTCCATCAGTCGGTTAATATCTTCTTAGTTTAGGAAAAAAAATTTATTTGTACGTAGAAAGGTGCATTATTTAAGGTGAAAACTAAATATGTCTTTCAGAGCGAAAGGTAAGTGACCATTTATAGCTTAATACTAGTCTCCAAATGAGGATGTTGTGATTGAAAAATTCTGGACATTATTTCACTGTCTTTTTAGTAGTCTTACGGTGATTTTACGATGCCTCGAGTCCAAGACAGACAAAAAGAAGAAGTTATAGAGATCTTTAATTCCTCTCGAATTGACGATCTATCCAATGATCCTGGCGACAATTTTGAATAAGAGGACAATGATGGAGGTTGCGAGATGCCAGGGCTAGCGGTGTGTTTGGCACTAAATTCAGCTAGGATTTGCATATGGAAATGATGCCCTAAGCGCCCCCTTTCCTACCTCCGGCTTTTTGCTGTTGCACATGGATTAAAAAAGAAAAGCGAACTGATTGTAATCGACCCTGCAAGTGGAGTAGAGAAAAGTTTGGCACCTGCAATAATTTAATTTGATAAAAATTAATTTGACAGTTGAAAGTTTAATCAATGTCGTGACAGGTGAAAGGGTTGCTCTACCTAACTACAGAATGAAAGTTTTGTTCAAAGTAACAATTGGTTTTGTTCTGACTAAATTCAAAATGAAAAACACATGAAACATTCACAATACGTCAATTTGATACACAGATAATTGCTGTGAAGGTGAAGTTGTCCATAAACTAGCTTGTGACATTTATGACCAAGTGGTATGTGGAGCCAATTACTTGCAACTCAAATCTTAAGAAAAGCACCCAGCAAACCTTACATTAATTGCGCTGCAACAGTAGTGAGAATTCAGACTATGAAATCCCAAGACACAGGCACGCTCTGCTGAGCTCTGATTATCATGTAGCAAATTTCCCTAATCTGCCAGTGCTGCGGACAGTATGTCTAGGCTGTCTTCTTTACTGCAAGAACACGATCTGGCGTACCGGCGGCGATGGCTGGTTACTTCGACGTCCTGTCGTGGTGACGATTATGTCGCGAGTATAGCCTGATACTAGTTATCCCGGCGTTGGTTGTTCCAGACTAAAGACTTCCTAGCAGTTCAAATGTGCCTCTGAGGGAGACGAAGAAAGCTCGCAACACAATCACTGACGGTACAGTGATTGGTTTTAACAAGCGAAGTCACACAGTAACTCCGCTACAGTCATCTTTAGCCAAAACTGCTCAAGACGGATAACATTCAAACAGCTACTATTAAACAGAAGTATATTAGACAGCCAACGGAAGGCAGACTGTCAAGAGCAGCGAGTGCTCAGTCTTGTAACCTACTCAGACCGGAAGGCGAGACTAGACTCCCTCACAGAGCACCCGTACAAGCTGAACCCAGTACATTACCACCCCCACCACATTGGCTGCGGTTAAACGTGCCAATCAGCAACTTGATAACCGGTGAGAAATTCCACTCTATTGCCAAGGCACTTCTGCTACACCAATGAATAGACCTGGTGCCAGTTTCTGCGCCGATTTTGCTACGTCATGGAGCTTTTCCCTGAGCAAGCCAGTCATAGGTAATCTTTTACAGAAAACGCGGGAATTTGTCCGCGAAAACTTCCTGGGAACTCATGTCGTTTCCACGCCTCACTCATAGCTCGCCAGAAGGTGTGTTTCCGAATTTCCGCAAAGAAACGGAATATCTCACCCCAGGCGCTCCCTCAGAACCCACCGTGAGCGTGTCGTCCCGCTCTCTTGACAATGTCGGCGTTAGGGCAGCGTCCACCCCATTCAGCTAGTCCCTCACACTAGCCAGCATAACCCTTTCTTGAACAGAAGAAGAACCCTCCTGTCATTCCGGACCACCTAGGCGACGAGAGACGCCGCGTGGGAAGGTATAGCAACTCTTCACCGCATGCAATTAGAGAGGAAAGCAATCGTGTCGTCCGAGTTCTCAATACTAGCATTGTAATGACAATTCTCGCCTATGCCTCCCCAAATCGAATTACTAAGAGTAAGATGATTGCTGTAAACATGAGAGGGGGCAGGCCACTGTGTGCATCGGAAAGGCATGCCACCTCTCGAGGTAATGTTAGACTTTTATATCATTCGGTATATTGTAAGCTGAGTAGCCTAGACACATAGCCCGCTAACTGCACGATAAGTGACACTGAGATAACCACGAAACACTCGCCCCATCCAAACGACAATGCATTTGTAGCGAGAATGTTATTGTTACGTACGAATTTGTTACAGCGCACGCAACCTAAAGCTGAATAAGAAAAATATCCATTCTAAGCTTTCAATGTGCAGATTGGTAAGTCTGATGTCTGTTCACGTGCGTTTCATCCGTACATGGCAAGGTGACAGCTACACCTATTGAGCATTTAGCGGGCTTTGCATCCGAAAACAATATGCAGTTAGCCGCTTTAGAAACTAAACATGACTTTCAACGGCCATTTCTGACAGTTTGTATCCGGTTTCGCAACCTGAAACGTATTCCATCATGTAGGCGCTGAAAAAATCTATGCGGCTGTGCGCCCACCTCAAAATTGACATAAAATGAAGTTAGCGGCTTTTTCATCCGGACGACTCAGATGTACGGTTTTTATGAGTTTTTCCTTTTGTAATAGCATTTCTTATTATAGATTCTGATGATGATGATGATGATGATGTTTGGTTTGTGGGGCACTCAATTGCGCAGTCATCAGCGCCCGTACACATTCCCAATCTGTACAAAGTCCAATCCAGCTACTTTCATGAATGATGATGGAATGATGAGGACAACCCAAACACCCAGTTCCCAGGCAGAGAAAATCCCCAGCCCGGCCGGGAATCGAACCTGGGACCCCATGATCCACAGGCAGCAATGCTAGCCACTAGACCACGAGCTACGGACTAGGTTCTGGAGATACCGTTATCACCAGAGCGCAAAACAATGATGACAATGAACAAGATCTGAAACTGTTGTGATGGACGTTGTTTACCTAGAGTGGTATCGTAATCTTGGACACTTATCACCTAAAAAAGATATACGGTGGAGGAAAAGAGGACTCTCTTATACATTTCCTTTTATCGAAAGGTGCAAATGTTACTCTGAGCCAGTGGATAACCTTTAGAGTCCTTACAGCGTCAATTTGGAGCAAAATCAACGAACGGTTCTAAAAGAAAAGAAAAGTACTACAAGAATGAAGCAAAGCGCAGAGATAACAATGTACGATTGTGTGTCTTCTTCGACTAGGAAGGGTTAGTTATGTGTATTCACGACACTACGGTATCGTCCGGCTGTTATGAAAGGATGTTTACATAAAACTGAACAATACTTATTAAGGAAACATCCAAATTCTACTGTGGTTACTATTCCACACATAGAAAGCGTGAAGTAGATCTGTGCCTACTTGATATACACTGCCTGAAGAATGAAGTGAAGTCCTCAAAAAGCAAGTAGGAAATGAAATGAAACTTAAGGTATAGAGAGATTATGTGATGTTATTTCAATGATTACAATATCAAATAATGTTTTTGCATGCATTGATTCCGTTGGGAATGGAAACATAAAGCCGTTGTGTTCTCTCCTAAGGCAAGCTGTACCACAACTGTAGTAACTGGCTTATGATATCCTGGATATTGGCACTGGAACGCAGTTCAGGTCCAGGCTGGTCCAACACATGTTGTATCGCAGACCCATAGATATTTCTAGGCACCGGATTACTTGAAATTTTGACAAATTTCGTGTCCAGCATGAGAAACACTGTAGTGACGATTCTGCTACTGCGATAATGATTTGATTTATGGACAGTAACTTAACCTTCATTAAAAAATTAACTATCTGACTTCCAACAATCGCCAAATCGATAGAAATTGGGGATAGGAAACGTATTGAGTCTAATGAAGAACTAATTTCTTTGCCATGAGTTCGTAGGAGACGCGGCAGCAGCTTATTGTAGTGTTGGCAGAAGAGCCAACACTGTGTTGCTAGAGGAGGCCGAAATGCACGCGTTTAATTACACGCTGACTGGCGTGAGGTCTGGAACAGTTAAGGGAATTAATAGTAGCAAATAAAATACGTAGTTGATGTAATACTTAACTTTAATCCACAATTGTAGAACATCTCTCGTTACGGTACATGCTTCACAATATTAATTATCAAATGCTATGGCGCCTTGCTAGGTCGTAGCAAATGACGTAGTTGAAGGCTATGCTAACTATCGTCTCGGCAAATGAGAGCGTATTTGTCAGTAATCCATCTCTGGCTAAGTCGGCTGTACAACTGGGGCGAGTGCTAGTAAGTCTCTCTAGACCTGCCGTGTGGTGGCGCTCGGTCTGCAATCACTGACAGTGGCGACACGCGGGTCCGGCGTATACTAATGGACCGCGGCCGATTTAAAGGCTACCACCCAGCAAGTGTGGTGTCTGGCAGTGACACCACACTTATCACTTGAAATATTTCTTCAATACACGAATTTTATCGCAACGGAATTATTTATTTACGCAACACACAATGGGATGTGATTACTTCATCTTCTGTTGTATACGTACCATTTCCTTAGCCTCTTACTCACATTGGTCTGAGGCAGTAGCACGTATCCGCATGTTGAGAGGATAAGTATACTTGGCTACAGTTGCGTTAATGGCGGCATTTCCGTTAATGCCCAGATCGTATGTTAAGAACAAGGTTAGAATTTAACGTCCCGTCGATAACGATGTCATTAGAGACGGAGCACAAGCTCAGATTAGCAAATGACGGGGACGAAAATTGGCCGTGCTATTCTCAAAGGAACTATCCTGACATTTGCATTTAGGGAAATCACGGAAAACCTAAACGTAGATGTTTGAACGGGGATCTGAACCGTCGTCCAGCCGAATGCGTGTCCAGTGTGCCAACCATTGCGCCACCTCACTGATTAATTAAGAAGTTATTCAAAGTCTAATGAATGGATTGTACAGCGATCATCGGAATTGACGGAAAAACTCTAGTTCCTGAATTAATAACAGAGGAAGTGCACTGATATACATGGAGACTGCTTCGTGTGTGATTAGAAACATTATTTTCGTTGCCAGGCCAAGTACATTTTATCGAGCCTTTGTATCTGCAACACTGTTTGGCACTGTACTATATTTTAAAATCTACCGATACTCAGTGTGACAAGCAGCAGGTAACAATCGTGACGCCAGCCCAAGAAACATTAATGATCCTAAATTGCGTATCAGTACGTGTGATGTACTCCTCATTGGCATAAATGCTGAAAAGTTAAGCAAGTACTGAAACCTTAGTGTAGAAATCAAATGCACGTCTCAGCCACGGTTTCAAAACGAATCACTGCAACTCGTTCGGAAACATGTGGCGTTCTCTCAGCAGACAGGAATGCGACGTAAGAACCCACAGTGTTCCGAGTCAAGATAAGCTCACATTCTTTCTAGTTCAGTAAACGCGTTGTTCAGCGCTATGTATGTTAGAAGCGCTTGCCAGTAGAACGGAAGTTCCACGAATAACTCTCTAGAAGCGAGTCGACACTGATCTCTCGCGCTATCTGAAACAAGAAGCATCGTCAAAGAAAACATGAGAAAGATGTTATGCTCGCAATCTCCTCGCACAGTTCTTAAGGAACACAAAATGGTTTAATAAAAACGCCGTGGAAAACAGCCGTAATCTGTGATACGTTGCTTTATATAATATCATTTGATGACTTATACTACATCATGTTATACTATATTTTCACACAATCTCAGTTCATATACTAGCATGTGGCTGTTACATTCATTGAGTGCAGATCTCATCCGTAACAAGAGATTTATTAATCGGAGCCAGTTTGAGAAATATAAATTATTCTGATTTAAACAGGTTAATAAATTCTCTGTTCTCCTTTCCCGGAATTGTTGAAGTTCCATCACCGTACAGTAACCAAGGCTCCATTTTGGCTACTGAAGTAAGTTCTGATGAGCATAAGGTCATAAAACACTCAGCTTTATCAAGAATTCTTAAACAAGTAATGTATTTAAGAATACCTTCACATATTTGAAAAATGAAGTGCTAACAAAATGGCAATTTGGTTTTCAGAAAGGCTTTTCAACAGAAAATATGCTTTCACTGATCAAATATTAAATACTCTGAATAGCCGGAGGTCATCCATTGGGATTTTCTGTGATTTATCAAAGGTTCTTGAGTGTGTGACTCATGAAATTCTTCCAGGTAACCTTAAGTATTTGGGTATGAGTTGGACAATGCACAAATGGTTTTATTCGTATTTAACGGAAATAAAGCAGAAGGTTGAAATTAATAGTACAGATATTCTACAAATATCGGCAGAGTCGTCTAACTAGGGAGTTATCACGAATGGTGTGCCACAGGTTCAGTCTGCGGTCTCTTATTGTTCTTAATAAACACTGAAGAGCCAAAGAAGCTGGTACAGCTCCCTGATATCGTGTAGCCCCCCCCCCCCCCCTCATCCGAGAAAGCAGAAGTGCCACAACACGACGTGGCATGGACTCGATGAATGTCTGAAGTACTGCTGGAAGGAAATGACACCATGAATCCTGTAGGGCTGCCCATAAATCCGTAAGAGTACGAGGGGGTTGAGATCTCGTCTGAACAGTACATTGCTAGGCATCCAAGATATGCACAATAATGTTCATGTCTGGGGAATGTGGTGGCTAGCGGAAGTGTTTAAACTCAGAAGAATGTTCCTGGAGCCACTCTGCAATATTTCTGGAAGTGTGGGGTGTCGCGTTGTCTTGATGGAATTTCCCAAGTCCGTCGGAATGCACAATGGACATGCATGGATGCAGGTAATCAAACAGGATGCTTCCGTACATGTCACCCATCAGAGTCGTATCTAGACGTATCAGGGGTCCCATATCACTCCAACTGCGCACGCCCAACACCATTATAGAGCCTCCACCAGCTTGAACAGTCCCCTGCTGGCCCCTGCTGACATACAGGATCCATGGATTCATGAGGTTGTCTCCATACCTAAACACGTCCATCCCCTCGATACAATTTGAAACGAGACTCGTCCGACCAGGCAACATGTTTGCAGTCATCAACAGTCGAATGTCGGTGCTGACAGGCGTAGGGCTTTGTGTCATGCAGTCATCAAGGGAACACGAGTGGGCCTTCGGCTACGAAAGCCCATATCGATGATGTTTTGTTGAATGGTTCGCACGCTGACACTTGTTGATGGCCCAGCATTGAAATCAGCTGCAATCTGATGGAGGGTTCCACTTATGTCACGTTAAACGATTCTCTTCAGTCGTAGTAGGTATCGTTCTTGCAGGATCTTTTTCCGGACGCAGCAATATCGGAGATGCTGTTTTACCGGACTGCTGATATTCACGGTACACTCGTGAAATGGTCGTACAGGAAAATACCCACTTCATCGCTACCTCGGAGAGGCTGTGTCCCACCATTCGTACGCCGACTGTAACACCAGGTTCAAACTCATTTAAATCTTGATAACCTGCCATTGTAGCAGCAGTAATCGATCTAACAACTGCGCCAGACACATGTTGTCTTATATAGGCGTTGCCGACCGGAGCGCCGTATTTTGCCTGTTCACATATCTCTGTATTTCAATACGCATGCCTATAGCAGTTTCTTTGGCGCTTCATTGCGTATTAATGACTTGCTACTCTATATTAATGAAGGTGCAAAGCTAGTTCATTTGCTGATGACACAAGTATTCTAATCACAACCGACAAACAAGAAGTAGCTGAGGAAATATTATGTAATATCTTCCAGAAAATTTTAAGCGGTTCTCTGTAAATGGACATTTGTTTAATTTTGAGAAAACGCAGTATATACAGTTCTGTGCAGTAAATGGTATAACACGACTGATAGTCTAAATATAGACTTTGAATAGAAGTCTGTTGCTAAAGCAGAATATTCGAAATTTCTGGGTGTGTGCATTGATGAGAAATTGAATTGGAAAAAACACGGTGATGATCTGCCGAAACGTTTGATTTCATCTACTTATGCTATTAGGGTTATTGTAAATTTTGGTGATAAAGGTATCAGCGAATTAGCCTACTTTGCATATTTTCATTCACTTCTTTCATGCCAGCCGGTGTGGCCGTGCGGTTAAAGGCGCTTCAGTCTGGAACCGCGTGACCGCTACGGTCGCAGGTTCGAATCCTGCCTCGGGCATGGATGTGTGTGATGTCCTTAGGTTAGTTAGGTTTAATTAGTTCTAAGTTCTAGGTGACTGATGACCTCAGAAGTTGAGTCGCATAGTGCTCAGAGCCACCACATTCCCCAGACATGAACATTATTGTGCATATCTTGGATGCCTAGCAATGTACTGTTCAGACGAGATCTCAACCCCCTCGTACTCTTACGGATTTATGGGCAGCCCTACAGGATTCATGGTGTCAATTCCTTCCAGCAGTACTTCAGACATTCATCGAGTCCATGCCACGTCGTGTTGTGGCACTTCTGCTTTCTCGGATGAGTGGGGGGGGGGGGGGGGGGGGGGGGGGGGGCTACACGATATCAGGGAGCTGTACCAGCTTCTTTGGCTCTTCAGTGTTTATTAAGAACAATAAGAGACCGCAGACTGAACCTGTGGCACACCATTCGTGATAACTCCCTAGTTAGACGTCTCTGCCGATATTTGTAGAATATCTGTACTATTAATTTCAACCTTCTGCTTTATTTCCGTTAAATACGAATAAAACCATTTGTGCATTGTCCAACTCATACCCAAATACTTAAGGTTACCTGGAAGAATTTCATGAGTCACACACTCAAGAACCTTTGATAAATCACAGAAAATCCCAATGGATGACCTCCGGCTATTCAGAGCATTTAATATTTGATCAGTGAAAGCATATTTTCTGTTGAAAAGCCTTTCTGAAAACCAAATTGCCATTTTGTCAGCACTTGATTTTTCAAATATGTGAAGGTATTCTTAAAAACATTACTTGTTTAAGAATTCTTGCGTAACGTTAGCTCTACGTGCGGGTGCGTTGTCTTGGTGAAACAGCACACGCGCAGCACACGAGCAACCACATAACGATCATCTGAAGTGAAACAGTTCCGGAAGACAGATTTCAGTATTTCTGCCTTATATTGAAAATGGCTTATAGGAAGATATTTCGATACAGGTCGAATACGAGAGCGTCGGGAACTCCCGCCGGTGACCACTGTTCCGGCTGCAAGGTCTTTTCACCGTAGTGCAGCGGTAACGAGGAGTGTTCGATGTGGACCCAAAAATGATTCTTTAAAGACAGAAGCGTAAGGAATGAAATTGTATCATCAGATTTAATATTAATTTTTAATTCGGTTGGAAAAATAACTACATATGACCTAAGCCCTTAATCTTTTGTAATCTGCTGTCAATGGAATCACTTGCAAAATGTACATCAAAGCAAAGCTGTACATGACTTTATGCCATTAATTTCGATCCCAACCTAGACACTCAATTGAAATCCTAACTCACGCATCCCAACATTTATACGTTACAATGAAAAATCTTTGTTTCTCACAAAAGTTGCACCTATACCTAACACAAGAAATTAGCTGGTAGTAATTATGACACACGGTACTAAAATACCGGATTTAAGGTAATAATCTTGTTATCACATACCTGTGAATAGAATGCATCAAAATTTGTTCACTTTTTATAAATTTCATTGTTAACATTTTCTTTCTCATTTTAGTTCATAGCCAGGAAATGCAGGTCGATTGACAGAAGTTAAATGAAATTACATAGGTCCATAGTTTATTTAAGTAACTTGCAAGCGCTTATAGCAATTATGGAGCTTCTCTGCAGTCTAAGACAGTACTGTTATAATCTATCCCCCTCTCATCGGAGCGTGATAAAACCTTCCGTTTCTGAGAAGTAAACTGCTTCTGTGACATCGGATACAGTCCGTTTCTTTAAAATCTGCGCCCCTTGAGGAAGCAAAGTGTTGACTCCGTCTTCTTTCTTCTATAGTGAGTCTAAATTCAGTTCGGCTCGCTTCAAACTGGTCACGTTGTCCTCTGCTATCTTCGTTACCTCACCCAACCATTTTTATAGAATTTAAATTGGAATAGATTTTTCTACGTAGCATCCCATATCTGCACAAAATATTATTCTCTCGTCCTTTGTTTCTTTTCTATTTACTTTTACTTAATCTTCCCGCTCTTACGCTCTCATTCTTTTTTCTTCTGGTATCTTTCTACCTGTATCTACTGGTTTTTTCCGCTCTTCTGTTGTCTTTCTGTCTGCGCTGCAGTTCTCAAATCTGCCTAACCATAGTGTGAACTACTCTGCGCCACGGTAGTTTTAATTTTCATTTGCACCCGTCTTACTTGGTTCCGTCACTAGCCTGGTTTCTGAGGTTCAGGTAAGAGGATTGTCTTTGATGCCTCCTCAATGGAAAATTATGTCACCATTTCTCAGTGTGCCATAGAATCTTCTTGACGAGTGTTCTTTCTGACCTCCCTTGAACGATGTCCACCAGAACAATCTACAGCGCAAAAAACGAAATTTTAGGATCTTAAACTCTGCGAAATAGCGCTCCTGCTAATTTGTCCAAAGCAAATAATCCCACTCACGCACAACACTCTTCACACGCAACCAAATTTTAGCATCCAACCAAGATCTCCACACGTAGGACAAGTTACACAAAATGATCTCCCAAAATACATGCACAGCAAAATACGAAAAAGAAATGACCCTTCTGATGCAACACGCTAGCAACGCCTATGATGCAGGCGCGATTAATGCACACGCAAAAGGAAAGAAAAAACAATGAATTTTATGACTTCTGCAAGAGAAGGAAACCAAAGGAAAGTCACCATTAAAATTACATGATTCGTGTTGTAAAGAAGACGTACATAGGTGTATAACTGTCTGATTTAGTACCTGCGGAAATCAGATGCAAAGTATACGAAATAATCATATACTCAACGCATGACACAATCAACATGAATGCTGACGCAATTGACAGACCTGGAAGAAGTCGAAATAAGCGTCAGTAGCGAGTGCAGTACCTACTACTGTTATAAAATATGCACATGATTGACACTCTTTACCACCAAACTCTTTATTATTTCAAAAGTAATCGCCATAACTAATAACATGATTCTCCCACTGTGAGACAAGACTGTCATTGTCTTCATGAAAAAACGTCTGCAGTTCCCTACCAGACCATGATTGTTCCCAGGCGTGTACCTCTTCGTCTGAAGCAAATCTACAGCCACGACTTCTGCACAAAACCGGACGATAAACGCATTGAGAGTGCACAGCAGCGGTTGATATAAGCTGCCCAAGAGGCCCACAGGACCTCCTTGGTGATGAAGAACATGGAGGATCGCTAACTAGAGATATGTTTATCTTTGCTACAAAAGTTGTAACCCTAAATTTAAATGCGATTTTCTCGAAAATGTATATTTCCAATAGTCGGGACACATAATCTGACGAAGGCAGATACGATTTGGATCGAAATTTGACGCCTGCATTCTATCAACGTAAATAACCATTTTGCGATATCTTCAGGAATCAGTTTTCCGTTCATGTTTTTGTCACAATTTTAATCACCGTAAGTGTCAATACATTTATCGCAATGTCTTCACGGAAAATTGTTAGCGTTTGCCTACCAGCCCATGATTGTACACAGGCGTTCACGCTTTGCGCGAAACAAATCGACTGTCATGAACCTCTCTCTTCGTGGCTTCAAATATAAGGAAATCGAATGGGGAGATGTCGTAATTGTATGGGGGGTGAGTAAGGACTTCCCCGCGGTAATTCTGCAGGGTACTCGAAGCAACCTCGGCAATATGTAGGACCGCGTAATTTTAAATCTTTCCTAAAATTTTTCATATTTAAGGTTTCGTTGATAGGGAACCAGAAACTTTACTAAATTTCATAAAGCGTTCATTAAAGAAACTGTCATCAGTAGCAGTACTTATTTTGGCGAATGATTTCAAACCTTACAGGTTCAGATCACGTCAAGATCAAACTCTTGAGTTGTTAGGAGGCACGTGTGGATTGTGACATTCATCCTGCAGACATTTTATAAAGCATGTGTTGCCACTTTGATGTTTTTTGTTAAAATCAGGCACCATCAGTGCAGCCTCAGTAGCTCAGGCTTGAAAATGAACCTGTAACGTTTTAAACTAGTCACCAAAATAAGTACTGCAACTGTAGACAGATTCGTTAATAAACGTTCTATGAAATATTTGACACATTACACCCCCTGCAAAGCAGTCAGACGTTTGAAGCTGCTGTTACATTGGAGTTTCATTCTTTAAAGAATAGAGGGCTTACTGGGACGCTATCGCATTTCTCCGGTAATTCTTCAGGGCTCCCCCCCTCCCCCCTCTCCCCCCCTACCGTCTAACTAACTTTCACTCTATGTCAAAATGTTTTGTTTGAAGTTATCTCTCATTAACATAAGATAAAATGCTGGGCCTGGGCCTCCGGAATGAGAAACCCAAGGAAAAAGAGAACATCAACTTCACACAAATGTTATTTCTGCATTATCAATCATTTCTTATTTAATGTTGAATGCGCGGCTCCCCCTCCCCCCCTACCCCTCCTTGGCCCCCGTCGCATGTTCGAGTCCTCCCTCGGGCAGGGGTGTGTATGTTGTCCTCAGCGTAAGTTAGTTAAGTTACATTAAGTAATAAGTAAGCTTAGGGACCGATGACCTCAGCAGTTTGTTCCCATAAGACCTTACCACAAGTTTCCAAATTTCCTAATGTTGAATGCTGCACCACAAATGGACGTCCACTGATGGTAGCAGGTGAGTTTTTCAGACCAATTACAGTTTATGCTCCCTTGGACAGATGATCGTTCGCTTGTGCGTCGTAAAACGTCTGAAAGCAAACATCCTGCAACTATGTGGGTGATTTAAGGTCTGGGGAATGTTTTAGTGGGATTTCCTGGGCGATCTCGTCATTCTGGAAGGCACAATGGATCAGCGCCACTATGGATCTATCCTTAGGGACCATTTCCAGCGTCATAGTCAGTTTCTGTTTCCTCGCATCTGCCAGCTGAACAATGCATTGTATCACACAGCTTGCAGTGTACGTGTGTAGTTCGAAGAGCACCAGGATGAGTTTACCGTACTTCCCTGGGCACCAAACTCCCGGGATTTAAATCCAATTAAGAATCTGTGTGACCACCTCGATCAAGCTTTTTGCGCCGTGAATCCTCCACCCAGAAACCTATGCTGGCCATGGAACTGGAGTCAGCATGGCTCCACATTCCTGTCGGTACCTTCGAGAAACTCACTGACACCCTTCCTCACGTCTCCCGCTGCAAAAGGTCGTTATTCAGGCTTCTGATAGTCACGTTAATGTGACTGGGCATTCAACATACAGCATTTTCAATAACTTTTGCCAACACCGATAGCATAGAAATAACCCTTCCTCTTTTTTATAAAGCAGTTTTACTACTCGGTATTTTAATAGTTTTTTGTTTATCTAAGACATGCCCAATTAGACACTATTTGTAATACTACACATATATATATATATATATATATATATATATATATATATATATATATATATATATATATTTCACGACGAAATGACATTTCCGCTAGTTACAGGTTAGCGCTGCTGGCGAAGCATTATGTGCTGCTTGCCGCCAGTATGAAGACTTCACCTATGAGACTGCAGCCTGCCGGCTGTCGGTGGAATTCGTCTCTCCACGCCCCCACTCATATATATACAATGGAAAATCCAAGATGGAATGTAACAATACCAGAGAAGGAAAGCTCTCTGAGACTGCAGACATGTGTGCAAGTTGCGTTTGCGTGAGTGTATGTGTGTGTGTGTGTGTGTGTGTGTGTGTGTGTGTGTGTGTATGTGTGTGTGTGCGTGCGTGCGTGTGCGTGTGTGTATGGCCGAAAGCTATAATTGTGTGAATCTTTTTATTGTGCCTATTGCGACTCAGCATCTCCGCTATATGTTGAGTAGCAACTTTCCTTCTCTATATATGTGTGTGTGTGATGTGTGTGTGTGTGTGTGGGTGTGTGTGTGTGTGTGTGTCGTGTAATGTTTGAGTTGTATAATGATGATGAGAGAAGGGAGAAGGTGAATGTCGGTGCCGGCACACAGCCTACTCCCCGCGAATAGCGCAACGAGGCAGCCCAGTTTAGCGTCCCCATCAACAGTGCGACATGACCTCACTTCATGAGACGCTGTAGAGAGGATTGGTACTTAAACCAGGGCTTTGGGTCAAAGTCTGGTGATCAGGAACTTGACGTCACCACCTCTCCTCCCCTTGCCGGCCAAATGTTGGCAGTGAAGATTTTTTTCCACCAACAAGGTTCGAATCGGCTTACCACCGATTCGAGAGCCACCACACAAGCATGCGTTAGCGACATCGGCCACAGAGGTGGATATTTAACATGTATGTGTATGTATGTGTGTGTGTGTGTGTGTGTGTGTGTGTGTGTGTGTGTGTGTGTGTGTGCACAAATCCCTTTTAATGTTAAAATTTGCGCATCATGGCCTTAAAGGCCACTTACTTATTTACTAACAGAATGTTCATCTAGTAATGAGGAATAAACAAAATAAGTTAGCTACAATTGTGTTACACTTCAGGGAACTGACCAATCCTAAAGAAAAAAATACAAATGTGGCTAAGTACAGGGCTAACATACGAAGCATATTGCATCAGTATCCTGCTAGATACCACATCATACCCATGAGAGTCCTTAGTCTTCACCGATTTCATTATAGACTCTGTCTTCCCATTGTAAGGGAAACAGAGGCGTATTTCAAAAATAGGTCTTGGAAAGCGATTTCTAAAAGAGCTATATGATTCCATGTAGAATCTAAGTTTTTGTTTGATTAAACTGCTACACCCAGAAAGTGGTTGTTAAATACAGTACCTATATCTGACTTCTCGGTAACAAAAACATCTTTACTACTTATTGACCTTATATCCTCAACCATATGCTGCTGACCAGACAATACCTTCACAACTGATGATATAGTTGTACAATACTGCAGGGCCTGTGTAGTTGAGAAATATGATGCAATGTTCCTCCTTCGCGCGGCTCCCACCGTCGGAGGTTCGAGTCCTCCCTCGGGTATGGGTGTGTGCGTTGTTCTTAGTGTAAGTTAGTTTATGTTAGATTAAGTAGTGTGTAAGCTTAGGGACCGATGACCCCAGCAGTTTGGTCCCATAGGATCCTACCACAAATTTCTAAAAATGTTCCTTCGGACATGCATGCATGTCTGCAGGAACAGGCACTGCGGCAACTAAAGCCATTATGAGATAACATGAAATGTATTCGCAGTTTCGAGTGTAGACAATTGTCGGTTGTATAATGAAATGACGACAATGGAAATTTGTGACGGACAGTCACTCGAACCAGGATTTCGCGCTTATTACGAGCAGCTGCCTCTCTACAAGGCCATCTTAACACGCCCCACCGCCGCATCCAAACTTCCTTATGCCGTCAACTACGTGTCCACAGCCTGCACTCGTACATCCATTATGTATATCACTGTGTAGGGGAGATATTTTAATTGAAATTGCTTTCCCGGTGTCGATGGATAAATACGACGTTGCAGTGCCTGTGGTGTTCACAAATACAGATCACTGTTCCTTCGGACACTCATGCAGTATTGGTTTTAAAATTATAATAGCAGACCTAGCTGCCCACCCGTCCTACATCCCCCCCCCCCCGCCCCCCCCCCCCGGCCTTTTTGAACAAAGGGCCTTGCCGAATTGGGGTGGCTTGCTTGTCTCAATGATACAGATCGCCATACCATAGTAGAACCGCACCGGAGGTGTACCTGTGGGAAGTTCAGACTAACCTATGGTTATTGACGATGGGTGGCAGCCATTTCAGTAGGTGCAAGAGGAATATTCTGAATTGTAACAGTCACCCCTCGAGTCAGGAGGTCAGAGGGTTGGAAGGTGAGGCAGTGAAGTTACAATATGTCGGAGGCTGAGCTCAGAGGGCTGATGAGTCTTTCAGTTTTATGCCCAAAGGTGCCACAGAAACAACGGTTTCTGAAATAATATTATGTTAACGTGTATGCTACAATGAATATCGTCTTTTCCGGTGCCCAGGAAACAGGCCAGGCTGATTGACCGGGGATCGGCGCGAAATGTTGGACACAGCACTGAAACGACTTGCGTAGTTTTGCATGAAGACAGCATCCTGATTGACAGCGAAGCAGTGTGGGAAGGCAGCGGGACCCCGTGTGATGACTCACGGACGCTCCACAGCTCGCAGGCCTCAGCGCACTCGAAGTGGGATGCTCGCTTAGATCGGTACTCACAGCGTCTTCTGGATTGCGGTTGTGAAGGAGGAAATCCAGGGCTCCCACAGCACACACAGTGTGCAGCCAGGAAGGCGGTACGCGTACAGTTTCAGAGGTGGCACTGAAGGTACCTACCCAGCAAGTAGAAAATGGCAACCAGCAGTCGATCGGCTAGGCCCTTCAACAGAGGAAGGCCCCATAGGTTGGTCCATTCACGGCTGCGACCTCTCAGGAGTGAGGGCGTGGAGAGATGAAAAAACGGTTCAAATGGCTCTGAGCACTATGGGACTTAACATCTGTGGTCATCAGTCCCCTAGAACTTAGAACTACTTAAACCTAACTAACCTAAGGACATCACATACATCTATGCCCGAGGCAGGATTCGAACCTGTGGGAAGTTCAGACTAACCTATGGTTATTGACGATGGGTAGCAGCCATTTGCCGGCCGCGGTGGTCTCGCGGTTAAGGCGCTCAGTCCGGAACCGCGCGACTGCTACGGTCGCAGGTTCGAATCCTGCCTCGGGCATGGATGTGTGTGATGTCCTTAGGTTAGTTAGGTTTAAGTAGTTCTAAGTTCTAGGGGACTGATGACCTCAGATGTTAAGTCCCATAGTGCTCAGAGCCATTTGAACCATTTTTTTTTAGCAGCCATTTCAGTAGGAGCAAGAGGAATATTCTGAATTGTAACAGTCACCCCTCGAGTCAGGAGGTCAGAGGGTTGGAAGGTGAGGCAGTGAAGTTACAGTCGCGCGGTTCCGGACTGAGCGCCTAGAACCGCTAGACCACCGCGGCCGGCGTGGAGAGATGAATTCCACCCACAGCCGGCAGGCTGCAGTGTCATAGGTGAAGTCTTCATACTGGCGGCAAGCAGCACATAATGCTTCGCCAGCAGCGCTAACCTGTTAACTAGCGGAAATATCATTTCGTCATGATCGGTGATACGGACAGTGAACAGACACAGTGAGGAAGAGCTGCCCAAAACAGGGGTATTTAAAGTCTAGTGATAAGAAGTCATCATTGCAGGTTAGGCGGCCACTTGCTCTCGTTTAGACAGAGGCATCAGCGATCCTGTCAACATGGTATTGTCTCAAGTATGGACGGTTTACTCCTGCATCTGCATTTATCATCAGGACTAGCACGCCTTGGAATGGCGGAATACGGAAATTGCATGTTATTACTGAGTACTGTAAAGTTTGCAGAACGACATTCTTTGTGCCGTCATATAGCACCGTTTGCTCTCCTTGCTATTGCTGTGTTCGCTGTGTAGCAATCAGGTATGGACGTTGCCCTGCTTTTGGGATAATGGCACTCATCGCATGCCCTGGATTATAGTTGTGATGCATTGTCTGAGTTGGACTTGGTTCTTTTACCGTTAGTGTCGAGCAATAGTTTTATACGTGCTGGACTTGGTCAGGAGCCGGCCGTTGGGCCGAGGGGCATGGATGTGTGTGATGTCCTTAGGTTAGTTAGGTTTAGGTAGTTCTAAGTCTAGGGGACTGATGACCTCAGATGTTAAGTTCCATAGTGATCAGACCCATTTGATCTTGGTCAGGATGGAAAAATCAACGGGAAGCGGGGCGTCAGATTATGTTGGAAGAAAACCTTGAAAGAAAAGACTGTTTCCAGTCACCGGTGGAGGTATATTTCTCCACACGCCTACGCCTCAGGGGTACACCAAACTCAAACTCAATATAACTGCTCGCCACCCACCTTTCCTCCCCCTTCCGTAAAAAGGCTCCACCACGCAACTTTCCTCCCCCTTCCGTAAAACGGCTCCCTCGGAATGGGGAGAAAATGTGCGTGGTGAGCAGTTTTAGTGAGACGAAAAACGGTTTTTCGATTTTTTTCGAGCTTTCTATTTTAATTGTCTTCCATATAATATAGGATACTATCTCTTTGGTAAGACAGTGGCTGAGCCTTGGGCACAGAGTACCGGGTGTTTTACATAAAACCGACGCGCAGTCCACATGGACATTGTTCCACGGTAGTATTGTTGCCTAAGGACGCTAAGTTGAGTACCGTTGACGGAGGGACGCTCACTGAGTACCCTCTGCTCATCCAATAGGAGGACTGCGGGGGGAGGGGGGGTGAGTGGAGGCGGTTACGTGAGAACGTGTTGGTGAGAGCGCATCGGTGCTGAGAACGCCCTCTTGTCTTCCAAATCGGTCTGCGACTGGAAGTGTTCACTAGTTGCTCCCTTTCGCTGTTCAATGCCTCTCAGCTTAACTGTGGCAGCCTCCTGCTGCCGTACCTAGTTTGAGTTTGTGTACCCCTTAGGCGTAGGCTTTTGGAGAAATAAAACATCCACTGGTGACTGGAAACAGTCTTTTCTTTCGAAGGTTTTCTCCCAACACCACTTGACTCAGTCCCGCTTCCCGCTCGTTTTCTCATTCTAACTGAAGTCCAGCACGTAAAAAGTGACACGTCAGCTGAAGTGAGATTAGCCCACCGTAGGGTCTGGGTGACACGTTTGCTTTGTGGACTGTTACCACTTTAATTTGATGGATACGACCTGCTCCGCAAAATGATAGATGAAATGGGAGGCCCCAAAGGAACAATACGCAACGAGGAAACGAGCAATGGGCAGGTCCTGTCATCTACCCTCGCCACAGCCAGAACTATGAATCCAGTCAAGAAGGGAAGGATCAATGACGTAGTGAATTTAGTACTAGAAGGTATGCTCAGAAGGAAAACACACCGTATATTAGTAGATACCGGAACTCAAATTAGTGTTTTACTTGTGTCCTAACATGACACGCGGCTTAAGAGAGGGGGATAATTATACCTGCTGCAACTTGTTTTATCGATCTTCAAATCGATGGGAAAAATATGGGTTTGACATGGAAGTAGTGAGAAGACGCAGACGAGATTTCGATATCATTTTAGAGAATGATTTCCTGCAATGTTTTTAGGCGGTGATAGGTTAGAAGACGCGAAATTTTTAATTCAGTAAGACAGCCTATTGTTTTGGCAGTAAGCGTGCGCCTCAGTCGTGAGGAACTTGTTGTGTGAGGCCTCTTTCACAAGCTCTAATGGAACGGCGTATTTGGGCGTTAAAAACTACCACCCCTGTCAGAATCAGAGGAGATTGGCAAACTATTCTTAGCAGTGTAAAAGACTGTAGCTAACGATGTTCCTAAAATTACTCCAGTTGAATTAATCAACGTAACTTTTAATTTGCCTGGTGGAATGTTTATGAAGCATGCTGATCACTTTTATCGTGAAACTAATATTATTGCTTCATTCAAGCCTAATTGTGAATTTGGTGGACCACTACTTCATGGACTACATTGTACTGTGTGTATTCCAGTTTCTGATACTATTCAGGACTTAGAAATAACTCTAACCGATGAAAATGATCATTTGACCTCAGTGTTTCTTGTGTGACAGTTGTTTTACAAATGAGAAAATCAAACATAACCTAAATGTTCCTTACAAGGATAGTGAAATAAACATCCATATAGAAGCAAGGATGGCTTCATCTTAATCATGCTCAGTTGTATATGAATTTAAGTAATATTAAAGCTTCAATATTAAAGCTGATGGATAAGATTACCCAACATATGATGAAAAATCCAGTAATAATTTAATCGATAGTTATGTGGCAAAGCGACTTGATTTTATATCCATAAAGAAAGGAAATGGTATTTCACTAGAATCGAGCATTCCTTCACTTCGTTATCAATTTTAGTGTATCTGAGTCCATCTCTTACTGATAAAAGAAACAGGGAAATCATATACTTAACAATGGAAAAATAAAGATCAGGAAAATGAGGCACTTTATCCACTTGGAATGCTTGATGGATTTTTGAAAGATTATAAACAGGCGATGTTGAGAGGTTCCATGGCCTCTTTTGCATGTCTCCTCTCATTTTCATCAATTTTATTAATGTTCTATGTCATTGCACGGTAGCAACAGAACGAATAAGGTTATTGTAATGAGAGTATTTGTACTGAGAGCTCAAAAAATATTTTTCACTTGATTCCTAAACATGTTTTACTTACCTGGGTGGCTTGTGCGAGGCAAGCATCGGAGGACGCGGCACACAGAATTTCCAGTTGGGGGCTGCACTTCCCTGAATTCGGAGGGGTTCATACGATAGGCTTAAGTGCCTGGCGGAACGACTGAAGTCGGTCGAGTTTCGCCTATTGTATGCAGGGCGAAACGGCCTGCGACACGTCTGAGTGTCGCCGCAGTTTATGTGTATACAGGTCCGGCGTGTCCGGAACGGAGATTCCTAGCACCGACTGACTGCATTGTCCTCTTGATTCTGAGAATACTTGTGGACTGTGCCCTGCTGGGTGCGACTGTCTGGCGCCAGACGGGTGGTGGTCTAGGCAGGTTGTTTTCGTAGCCGGTCAAACAGCAAGTTCAGTGCCCTCAGCTGAATAGCAGAGGCATGATTGGTCAACTTAAACTGAGGCTAGTTGACGTAATAAAGCTCTGCTCGAAATTGGAGGAAATGGAGGAATCGTTAGCGCCAGGATTTCACCCGGAACAAGTCCCGCCCACTCACCCCCGGTTTTCCCGGTCTTTGTTCGGCGCCTGGGCTTGGTTTCAGTTGACCCACGTGGTTTACCGCGTTTGGCTGCACTTGGAGTGAATGTTAAATTAATATCTTGCTAGGTCCTAAATTTTGCCACATACTTAAAAGACACGTTGCAAAAAACGTGCACAATTGGCCTCAGCTGAGTCAGGTACTTCCACAGCAAACATAAGAGAAAACAATTTAGCACTGAATTCTTTAAATACGAGAACTCAGTATTCAGATGAATAGCCTATGAAGAAACATACTTCTATGTGAGAAAAAGCACCCAAAGCTAAAACAGGAAAAACCTACCCTCAAAGAATAATTTGCTTGGAGAAAGAGGAACCACGGTTTTTAGAACTCAGACAGTATATGCCAAACAAGCACCAGTGTTCACTATAATTCCAGAGGGCATCAAAATTACTTTGTTCTTGCTAGATCAATCCAGGCTGTTTTTGCGTGTTATTCACTGAATAGTTTTGCTGAAAAGTTTTAGGGGTGGAAGAAGCGCTGGCACAGCATGAAGGACGTTTTACAGCCGTGAAACACCGCAGCATTTATTTCCTTCTTAACTGCTCTGTGACAAACATACACATCATCATTATTATTTTTAAAAATGGTTTGAATAACACGAAATTAATTTATCTTTTGGTTAAAAATAGACAGAACAAAGAATAACGACAGATTATTGTCCTGAGACGTTTGCAACAGCATATAGGACACTAATTACACAGGACCGCCACAATTCTTTATAACCTCGTTTATAATGCGCAAGTATGGCATTGGAAGAATTTAAAAGTTAAAATTCACCCATTACCCTGCAAATACTAACGAAATATGTCATATAAAGCCCACATCTCGTGGTCGTGCGGTAGCGTTCTCGCTTCCCACGCCCGGGTTCCCGGGTTCGATTCCCGGCGGGGTCAGGGATTTTCTCTGCCTCGTGATAGCTGGGTGTTGTGTGCTGTCCTTAGGTTAGTTAGGTTTAAGTAGTTCTAAGTTCTAGGGGACTGATGACCATAGATGTTAAGTCCCATAGTATTCAGAGCCATTTGAACCATTTGTCATATAAGCAAATATCTTACTGCTTTCATTAGGCAGTTCTACTTCATGGCATTCTTATATTCTTTAATTTTCGTGAGCTACTATGAGGGTCTACATAAACAAAACGACTTTCACTTATTTATGTATAACGTTGATTTTAGACAACAGAGTTAGTCGACTGCATCCGCGGCTTTACTACCGACATGAGAGATTCAAAACCATTGTTTTCGCATTGTATGTTTGCTCTGCTGTTTCTCTCAAATAAACGTACTATAATAAGTGAATTAGTTAATGAAAATTTGTCCGTATTGCCTTTCAATAACATCACGTTATTTTTTGTTTTCTACTGCTGGCGATGCTTTCAATCCTCTATAAATATTTTTATTTCTTTAATAATACGCATTCGTATTATATTACTATCCAGAAAGACTTAAATTTCTTATCATTACCAAATTTCATCACAGTGTAACATGTGTTGGACTGTGACGATAACAACTTTGATGTAACTTCCAGTTTGTTGAACTGGCGGCTGTTTAGGGGACGGCCTTCTACTTTGGATAGGTGTGGAGGGGGGTGAATGGGCGGGACTTGTTCCGGGTGAAATCCTAGCGCTAAGGGCACGTAGGAAATGGTCGCTATTGGCGAGAATGATGTTCTGAGACAGTGTGGGGGAGTTTTTGAATCAGAACTGAATGCTGATTCGCGGCTTCCGAGGAGAGTAGCGAATAGAGCAATGTTGGCTTCACTCTTGCGTTGCGCGGGCAGGGGTTTCTGGATCTGATCTTCGTCAGAGTTGGACGGTCTTGCGACTTGGTCGCTCTTTTTCGGAAGAACTTAGAATTCTTCCGACAGCCTTCGAGGCCAGGGGTTGACACAGAGTTGCTGCACAGCGGAAGTCGGCGCCTACATCATCAGCACTCTGCCTACCGACGACGTGCAGCAGATTTCAGTACTGGTACAGTATTTTGAGGCTCTGGCATTGTAGGACCTTACCAATTTTATACTGAATCCCTCAGCAGCACGCGCGCTCACTTTGCTACAAGTCCACTTTGCTTGTTTCCCCATGCGATCCCATTTGAGCTCTCACTACTAATTGCGATACTGCTATATGGTTGGGAGATTGATATTTGATTCATTAGTACATCCAGTCATTATTGTCAATCTATTGCATCACAGAGAGTAGGAGCCCCTTGTTCTCGAGTCAACTCTTATTCTCATAACATTTCAGTATACCCTGTCCTTTAACCTACTGTTTGTGTCGATAATAATGTGCATTTATGTTCTGATGTATAATAAATCTCATTGTAATATATAATCCGCATATCATTTCGTAGATATATGCAGAACCCCATTTCCTATTGTTTATTATTATAAAGTTCTCTTTTTTCTGAGTAGATTACGATTTTTATTAAATTACTGTGAGAGTGCGCTCCTTATTTTACCAACTAGCAGGGTCCACCATCAATTTCTTCTGTTACCGTTGCGCACTTAATCAATTAGGTGGTAGATAAGGAGAGGGTCCAGCGCATGTCTCGTTCTCATGCAAAATTCGCCAGAATTAAAGAGGTACAAATTCTCCTCCATCCAGGCACCTCGCAATATTCAAGGGTGATCTTTCTGAAATTTCTAGATAGTCTTCAAATGCTTCAGATGCTATTTTTAGATGGGCTGATAGAAATGATGCTGGAGTTGAAATAAAAGGTATTCCTCCAAATGAAAGTAGAATTGTTGTAGAATGTATTAAAACTGTTGTACATATAATTAAATACAAACTTAATTATGAACTTGCACAACTAGACAATATTTTGAAAAATCCAAAAACTCTGATATCTTTTTATGAACTACAAAGTGTGGAATTCATTGCATTGAGCGGGAAGAAGAATTTTGTGTTACATATTACAATAGCTCAGCATAACTAGATATGCCTTATTTTATATTCATTACACTTCAGACAAATCAAAAAAATAATCAGTTGTGTCATTCATCATTATCTGATCATGTTAAGCTAGACACAGTTTACCCGAAGAATGGAAGTAATGAAATTTTTATGCAAGAAATGTGGAACTTTGATGCACCAAATAATTATTTGAAGGCTTAAGATTCTTCAAAACAAGTTACACAACTATATGACAATATTTACATCAATCCATATAATTTCATAGAGAATTATCCAATGTGATAGTGTTGTTTTGTTATCATGGCTGGTAGAGTATATAAGGGGCGTGAACAGCTTCAGATATTGAGTGATTACTGTGAAAGATACGAAAACGGTGCGTACTCGTACGAGACAGGGTTATCAGTAACCAAAAGAAAGTGAGGACAGGCATGTTCGTAGTCAAAGTTCCAGTCGACCACTTCTGAGCACCACAAAGGAAGACGGTGCCTCATCACAGGCTGTTAACGAAGATACAAGCATTGGAATAAGTTCACGTATATGTGAAGACTTCTTAAGTAATTGAACCCAGTATGTTGTCGTCGACGGCGAGTGTTCATCAGAGACAAGGGTATCGTCAGGAATACCCCAGCAAAGTGTAAAGGGATGGCTGCTGTTCTCTCTATACGTAAATAATTTGGAGGACAGGGTGGGTAGCAATCTACGGTTGTTTGTTGGTGATGCTGTGGTGTACGGTAAGGTGTCGAACTTGAATGACTGTAGGAAGATACTAGAAGTCTTAGACAAAATTTCTGGTTGGTGTGACGAGTGCCACTAGCTCTAATGTGGGAAAATGTAAGTTAATGAGGATGGGTAGGAAAAATAGACCTGTAATGTTCGGATACGGCATTAGTAGTTTACTACTTGACTTGGAAGGGGTTTCTTTCAACAAAATGATGATTAGGGACCCTAGGTGGGTCAGCCAAATGTCGGGGGGGTTTTTAGCAAGAATGCTTTTACTTGTTCACTTTGCCTACTGGATCGGGTCGTTGTCCCTGGCTGAAGGCCTGTTATGAGACCCAACCTGTTCATTAAAACTGCCCTTTCACTAATTTTGATTAATATTTAATAACTAAATAGTGTTCATGGATCTGATCACTACTAAACAAACAAGGATAGCATTGGACACATTTATTGAACAACAATCTTCCTAACATCAAACTGAACAATGACATACATTTATAAGTGATAAAATTAAGCTAGTAATGGCAATGGCCCTTAAATTCAAAAACGAACTCTTAAAGTCGGATAACGCATCTGTACTTGTTATTTTCTACTCTCTCCCCTTGTCAGACGGCATAAAATACGTCAGGCAAACCTACTGCAATTAACAAATTCTCAATAAGAGCGTGGCTGGAAAACTGAGCTCTGGTAATCACAGGCGTGCGTAATATCGGATTAAATGCCAAAACTGAGCATCACGTTACCAAATGCAGCGTCTTGGACAGGTCAGCAAGCTGCCGATGGCGTCTTCGTCGTCGAGGAGCCGCAATTGCAACAAAATGAATTTATTTTCGCGAACAGGCTTCCTGTTCGTAAACTCCTATTCAAAAGCTAATTCTGCTTTCTTTCCAATCGTCTCGCACTCGTTAAGACGGGACTCACCAGCCCAAAGGCGGAACCCAGTAACGTCTTTAGTAAAGTGTGGCTCCAGGAAATTGCTCTGCTCCTGTCTGCTTCCTGTGAGACAGTATTTCCAACCGTAATTAGCGGAATCAGCTTGTCTCTAACAGTAAAACATGACAGTACCCCTAACTGAATACTAGTTTCAGCTGCAGCTGGCAGACTTATTCAAAGTTCTGCACAGCACACTGAAAAGAATTTACTCTCCTACAGCAGAGCCGAAAGCACGACGTCCGCTCGCTACAGGAGCTAAGACGCTTCTCGCCGATAACAGCTCCAAAAGCTTCCCTCTGCAAAAATCAGCACCTCCACGCTATTTTTCGAGCTGGCCAATCCCGTGGCTCTCGACCAGCACAGTTCGCTCCCACTATTATTTCCTGGCTTCTTCCATCCAATTAAAACATTCTGCGCCTTACTGCGCCTAGAATGTTCTGGAACAAACTGAAACTCCGTTCAAAATTGAACCCACCAATCGTGTCTCTCTGTTCGCCCTCGCACGGGAAAAGGTCATTGCACTAGCTTAACCGCGTTTCCTAGAAAGCCCCAGAAAACGTTAAGGTTCTTGGGAAGGCTCCCTTAGGCGCCAGCTCATCTCAACATAGTGGCGTCGGCGTAACGCCCAGCGCCAACGAGGCGCCGTCCCTCGAAGGCCTGCCTCTGTTTGACCGCGCAATGGGTGCCTACCTGCTCCGGCGGCGCGTCTCCCCCAGTGGGTAGCTTTCGCATGCCGACTCGTAATGGTCGGTTGTAAACTTCCGCACCCCTCTGCCCTGCCTTTGAGCAGTGCCGCTCGTCCGCTCCAGCCAAACTCCGTGAAAATATCACCTGAACCCCGACTTCATGCAACATCTGAATTTCTTAAAGTTAATACGCGTTTTATGCCGTCTGATACTCCCTATATTAATTTCAATAGGCTGATTGCCTGATAAATAACGTAATAACCGATATCTAACTCGTCTTTGCAACAATTATTATATTACAGACTCACTTGCGTCGTTTAAAAATCTGGACGTAACGTTGCAAAACGATATGAAATGGAACGAGAATGTGAGGGCTCTGGTAGGGAAGAGGAATGTTCGACTTCGGTTTATTGTGAGAGTTTTCGGAAACGCTACTGAGAGTATAAAAATGTCCAGCAAACATGTGCTCTAAAACGCATACCTTAAAAGTTACGGACACTTGATCATTAGAAGAGTTGTGTCTCAAAGTAGATGAACAAGTGCTCATAGCTTTTAAGGAATGCATTTTAGAGCACATGTTTACTGGACTTTTTTTCTTTTTTTGGTCCACACTGCCACTTCCCAAAATATGGAAAGTAAAGAACTTGCAGTAGAAGAGATTTGTTTCACAGAATCGAAGATGAAAAATTGCTCGTAGCTCTTAAGGCATGCATTTTCGACCCTATGTTTACTGAGATTTTTTTGCTTCTAGTATCGTGTACTTTCAAATGTATGCGTTTACGCCATTAATTATGATACACTCTGTATATTCCGCAAAATATTTAAGGTGATACGATGTCGTCATTCGTTAGTCTGTTTTATTTCGGCCAATGAACATGTAGAGGAGCATCCTGTGAGATTCGTTTAATATAAAATTAGGTTGCCATAAGAGTAAATAAATATCGCAGGAACGCTCCTAGGTATACACATCAGAACGAATGTGTAATGATGTCATTACAGATAGAGCACGTGCTTGTGTTGGGCAAGTCGGAGGTAACCAGCCGTTAGTACTGGAAGGAATCGTTCTAGTTTTCGCTTTAAATAAACTGGGAAAGTCTGGATATGGCTTGACAAATGGAGTTTAGAAACTTGTTCCTTCATAAGATCAGTCCTGTGTCCTAATCACCGTCATTACGCGATCGAGAGAAATTCTTACGACGTAGTGCCTCTTGCCTAAAAGGCACAATTCGAAACAGCAAATAGGCATATATTAATAGAAGCACATATGCCAACGGAGGATCAACGCGCGATACTTTTAAATAAGTACTGTGGCAAAATTTTATCCCAATACGTCTATTAAGAAATTTCATTTCTTTCCAGATGGCGATAACACAGAAACTGAACCAAAAGATAAAAATGTTTCTTCTTTAAAAAAATAAAAACAAAAAAGTAAGAAAAAATAGAACTATTTTCAGTATTCCCCTGTTAGATTACCATAAACTCGGCGATATAGTAATTAATGTTATCGGTTTTGCAAGCCATATATCACAGATGGAATTCAATAAAAACCCATGGCCAGATGGAGACACTGTCGGGTTCTATGCAGCATGTGCAACGGTAATTTGATTCAGTCTCAATCGTTTTTTGCCACAAACAGCTTGAGAATAGAAATAATCCTACGTTATCGAAAAAGTGACCGGTTACTTCCATTGACAATACCCATGGCAGCATTATTCTTCAGAACTATTAATTTAAATTACTCACCCCTGTTTGTAGCAAATTTCAAATTTGCTACCGTCACGGATCTTGTAAACAATGATCTCAGGAAGGTTTTGAGAAGTTTCAGAAAGTAGTCTTACGGATTTGTCGATGATGATCTCTTTAATAACAGAGGTATACACAGGAGAACGGTGTGATCGTTCGTATTGTCTCGAAGTGGGAGTATCCGAAGGGGGTGAGTGAAATATAGAGACCGAAGCTATTCAAGGGAATAGAAGTCAATGAGGGAGCATTTGATGAAGATTATTCTTTTGGAACTGATAGTTAGGAATTTTTGGCCACTTGGGACATATTTGTAGTCATCGCTGGAGGCAGGGTTTACTCTACAACCTGGCAGACCACGTGCTCGATAAGTCACATTGGCGTTGAAACTCTTTCTCAGAGCTAGGATTTGGTGGTGGAATGTCCTGATTTTATACTGATTTCCACTCTTCGGTGTTCCTTGTTTACTTGATATTTGTATTTTTTTATTCAGGTACTTAGGCACAGCACCAAAATGCAAAAGAAACTTAAGTATATCCCGTTGTTGTACTACTGTTGTAATATTTCATCTTGTAATGTGCTAAGAATAAGAGAGAAAGGTTTTAGATTAAGTCCCTTTGTAACTGGGCTCATATTTCACCCATGGCCCTAACAACTACACCACTTCAGCATACTACGTGTTGCAGTTAAATGTACACTGCTGCCTGTCAAAGGAGTTGCTTCACTTTTAATTCTCTTATTTGAATGTAATACTGCGCTCATCTCGAGAACAGATTACCGAATCTTTCACACACTCCCAGACAATCTCGCAAAGCTTGACATAAGTGTGCAATACGCTGTTATCCAGGCATCTTAATTAACAGAAAATTCATTTTTTTCCACTCAATCGGTCTGTAATTTGTATACACGTTCGGAGATTTACCTGTTGCTCTGCACTTAGCATTGAGTTGTATGTTCTTGAAAGAAGCTACGTATTAAGCAGTTTTTACAATCTTCGATTTTTCCACCCTCATGCCCACACTTATTCTTTTAACGAGACGAGCAATATTCGTAGACTACATTGAGTTATCCCATGCACAATAAAGGTACACTATTATTCTTGTGATGTAGACAGCATTCATGCCTCCAGTATATCTTCACAGTACATCTTCACTTGGCTGTATATCGAAAACTTTGTTGTGAAGTGGAACGTCGCTGTCTACGGCTTGGGAGGGAACACATTTACCGTGTTCATCAAATTATTGTTACGGTTCCTGGTAGATTCCTGTTATCTAATCGGAGGCAGCCTCTTACCATCAAATTGCAACTCTCTCGTTACTAACATATATACACTACTGGCCATTAAAATTGCTACACCAAGAATAAATGCAGATGATAAACGTGTATTCATTGGACAAATATATTATACTAGAACTGACATGTGATTACATTTTCACGCAATTTGGGTGCATAGATCCTGAGAAATCAGTACCCAGAACAACCACATCTGGCCGTAATAACGGCCTTGATACGCTTGGGCATTGAGTCAAACAAAGCTTGGATGGCGTGTACAGGTATAGCTGCCCATGCAGCCTCGACACGATACCACAGGTCATCAAGAGTAGTGACTGGCGTATTGTGACGAACCAGTTGCTCGGCCACCATTGACCAGACGTTTTCAATTGGTGAGAGATCTGGAGAATGTGCTGGCCAGGGCACCAGTCGAACATTTTCTGTATCCAGAAAGGCCCGTACAGGACCTGCAACATGCGGTCGTGCATTATCCTGCTGAAATGTAGGTTTTCGCAGGGATCGAATGAAGGGTAGAGCCACGGGTCGTAACACATCTGAAATGTAACGTCCACTGTTCAAAGTGCCGTCAATGCGAACAAGAGGTGACCGAGACGTGTAACCAATGGCACCCCATACCAACACGCCGGGTGATGCGCCAGTGTGGCGATGACGAATACACGCTTCCAATGTGCGTTCACCGCGATGTCGCCAAACACGGATGCGACCATCATGACGCTGTAAACAGAACCTGGATCCATCCGAAAAAATGCCGTTTGCCATTCGTGCACCCAGGTTCGTCGTTGAGTACACCATCGCAGGCGTTCCTGTCTGTGATGCAGCGTCATGGGTAACCGCAGCCATGGTCTCTGAGCTGATAATCCATGCTGCTGCAAACGTCGTCGAACTGTTCGTGCAGATGGTTGTTGTCTTGCAAATGTCCCCATCTGTTGACTCATGGATCAAGACGTGGCTGCACGATCCGTTACAGCCATGTGGATAAGATGCCTGTCATCTCAACTGCTAGTGATACGAGGCCGTAGGGATCCAGCACGGCGTTCCGTATTACCCTCCTGAACCCACCGATCCATATTCTGCTAACAGTCATTGGATCTCGACCAACGCGAGCAGCAATGTCGCGATACGATAAACCGCAATCGCGTTAGGCTACAATCCGCCCTTTATCAAAGTCGGAAACGTGATGGTACGTATTTCTCCTCCTTACACGAGGCATCACAACAACGTTTCACCAGGCAACGCCGGTCAACTGCTGTTTGTGTATGAGAAATCGGTTGGAAATTTTCCTCATGTCATCACATTGTAGGTGGCGCCACCAGCGCCAACCTTGTGTGAATGCTCTGAAAAGCTAATCATTTGTATATCACAGTGAGAGGTGGCATGAGCCCCCTCTCATATTTCTATCTTACGATTCTCCTCTCTAATTGCATGTGGTGGAAAGTTGCTATTCCTTCACATGCGGACTTCCCACGCAGCGTCTCTCGTCACCCGGGTGGTCCGGTGACAGGCGGGCTCTGCTGATTTTGAAAGGGTAAGCCGACAGTCGAATGAATGCTTTCCAGACGCCGACATAGTCAAGAGACACGCCCGCAGGGGCCTGAAGTAGCGGCTGGACTAGAGGTTCCGTTACTTCGCAGAAACTTGGCGAAAACACTTTCTGGCGGGCGACCAGCGAGGCATGGGAATGACTTGTGTACCCAGACAGTTGTGGCGGGAAAATTCCCGCGCTCTCTGCAAAATAGTAACTGTGATTGGCTTGCTCAGGGCATAGCTCCGTGACGTAGCAAAACCAGCGAAGAAATTGGCGCCAAGAATCTCCATTGGTGGAATGGTAGTGTTCCGGCAATGGAGTGGAATTTTCCGCCGGTTTTCGAGTAGCTGATTGGAACGGTTAACCACGGCCACTGTCGTGGGAGCGGGAATGTTCTGTGTTCGGTTTTGTACGGGTGCTCTTGTGAGTAGTCGGCTCTCGCCTTTCGGTCGGAGTAGGTTACAAGACAGATCTCTCGCTGCTCTGGTGAGCCTGCTTCCGTTGGCTGTCTAATATACGTTTATTTAATTGTAACTGCTTGACGAAGTTGCTGAAGTTTCGACTTCAACGTAACTTTCTGAGTACAGTTGGCAATTGAGCGTTCTGCGTACAAGAGGCCTATGTTGTCTGTTTTGAGCAGTTTTGGCTAAAGTTGACTGTATCGGAGTTACTGTGTGACTTCGCTTGTTAAAATCAATCACTGTACCGTCAGTGATTGTGTGGCGAGCCTTCTTCGTCTCCCTCAGAGGCGCATTTCTATTGCTAGGAAGTCTTTAGTCTGGAACAACCAGACCAGGACAATTTGTTTCGGGTTATACTCGCGACATTATCATCACTACGACGGGACGTCGAAGCAACCAGCCATCGCTTCCAGTACGCCAGATCGTGTCCTTGCAGCTAAGAAGACAGCTTGGTAATGTACGTCCGCAGCACCGGCAGATAGGGATTTTCCTAGGTGATAATCAGAGCTCAGCAGAGCGCGCCTGTTCGTCTTTTTCTAACTTTGTTCTGTCCTGGGTAGCAGCAATTAATGTTGGGTTAGCTGTGTTTCTCTCTTAAGATTTGAGTGGCAAGGAATTGGCTCCACATACCACTTCGTCATAAACGTCACAATCTAGTTTAGGGACAACTTCACCTTCACAGCGTGTATTTGAGTATCCAATTTGAGCCAATTTGATGTATTGTAAATGTTTCATGTGTTTTTGTTTATTATTTTGTGTTTAGTCTTAATAAATCATATTGTTATTTTGGACAGAACTTTCATTCTGTTAATCGGTAGAGCAACCCTATCATTTCTCACTACGTTAATGAAACCTTCCTTTATTTAACTTATTTATAAAATTAAATTATTGCAGGTGCCAAACTCTTTTTCTACTCCACTTGCAGGGTTTGTTACAGTCAGTTCGCGTATCTTTTTAATCCATGTGCAGCAGCAAAAGTCGGAGTTAGAATAGGGGGGGGGGGGCTTAGAGCATCATTTACATTTGTAGATTCCAGAAGAATTTAGTGTTAAATACACTGCTAGCCCCGGCACCTCGCAACAGCATCTTCTTCCTGTCGGTTAAATTTCGCGTCTGTATCACGTCATCTTCGTGGTGTAGCAATTTTAATGGCCAGTAGTGTACTTTTGTCTGACATGTTCAATGAGCATGCGGGAACACCAATTTTCCATTACAGTGCAACATATGATAACAGACCATTACTGGAACAAAATACCGATCACTGAAGTGATAAGCAAATACTGAAACTGCATACATTGCAATGCGCGTCTGATGGCAACAATGAGGCTCAGGTGCAATGTGTTATTGACTTAATGTCACATAACAAGAGATGGCCTTTAACGTCTCTCAACCACTGGCCGAAGAGCTTTTAGTGATGTGCCAAGAGCTGAAACAAACTGATTTTCTTCATTCGGTGTACCTGCAAGACTAGAGTCAACACTGGCAGCCAATAAGCTCTTTCCGTAACCAATGGAACGTTAGGTTTATCAAGATTCTTCATTCTAGCATGGCGTTACGGCCCGCTAAAGCTTTGACGACTTACATTGGCGGCAGTGAAGGTCAACATTTTATTTCATCTCGGGTAAAGGAAGTGAACTATTGTGGAGATTGTCAGCCTATGAAGATTCAAGGAACAAATCCATAGAACATGAAGGACGCGACTGAAATTTTTTGGTCGTCGGAAGAATATGAATTCTAAACGCATTATTGATCCAGGTATCTGAATTTCGTAAAAAAATTCGTTACTGAGCGTCTGCAATTTTTTGCTGTGTATTGTTGGCGCAACTTCGGTATAGCACATAAGGACTCCGCCCTTGTGCAGAGTTGACAAATTTCCCATCTGAATACCACAACATTTGCTAAGCACAGTCAGTTTTGCTAAAACTGCCGTTGGAAACAGAGTCTTATTCGCAACACCAAGACTTGGGCGGAAGGCTGTCGTTTTAAGTGAGAGGACATGTTTCTAGAAACTCGATAACTTCTCGACGCATTAATTGTAAAACAGGACTCATAAATCCCTAGCAAACATAAACATGCTCTTCACTCCACTTTTCTGTGGGACTCTGGAGACAAAAAAAGGCTCGGACGTCGTGCGGTTTAGGCCAATAGATCGAGAAGTAGCCTTGCATTCGCAACGACTAGTGTACGTGGAGAATGGTAGACCAGCAACGCCAAATAATAGACGAGAGAAAATTCGGTCAATTCGTTTGATGCTTTGATGCTACGTATACAAAACGTGTACAGGGAGAGCTCTGAAAAACGTATCCAGAACTTCTTACTCCTTGATCAAATATTTAGTGGATCCTAACGCAGTACGTTGACAGCATCATACAATTCGGAATTCGAAAAGTCAGAAATCTGCCGTTCCATAATTCTCACCATTTGTGTGTCGTTATATCCCTTACCTGAGCAGGAATCTCCAGCTTCGTCATATGTATTTGACTAGGACTGCAACTATCTAAAACCGTAGCACACATATGCTATGAACTTAACAAAAAGACCGTCTTTCTTGTCTTTGCGAGAACGAAGAAAGAATACATTAGCTTCACATGACAGTAAAACAGTCGTATTCACGGGAAACACACAACTCTTATGAAATTCATCAGTTATTCTACGATTTGCGTCTTTTAACAGTGGAACACTAAAGAGGAATTAATATATGCAATTGGTGGAAGAAGATGAGCTGTTAACGTTGTTTGGTGTTTCTTCTATCAAGCGAACCATGAAGGTGAACGCCATCTGTTATCAGACTGCAAAATTGTATATTTACAACGCATCCGACAGTTACTATTATTATGTGAAACGTGTAATCTAGTATGAAACAATCAGGTAAATTCCATTTTACCTCTGGACCGCTGCGGTCTATGTACTGTACAAGCGAATTTTCGGTTGCCAAATAAAATGCTATGATGAAAAGCTGTGTTCTCGCATGCTCGACAAACACTAAGACAGATCTATAAATATTACTGAAGACAAGCATGCTGTCGGAAGGTCCGAGGCCGTTTGCGATAAGACTATAGGAATCAACCAGGAACGGTGATGTGAATCAACCGAACGGATTTAATCCGAACAATCCGCACACGGCGACGATGACCTTCCTTTTCGAGCAAGTTTTCACCATACGCTCCTGTAAACTAACACTTTTAATATAGTTAAATGGTTACATAAATATTGTTCCGACGACACCTAATTGGCGTATCAGTAGTATTAACCGTGAGGTTCACGCACTTGTGTGTTGCAGGCATCTCTCCAGCAGCTGGGAAAGTTAACTACATAATCATAGTACATTTATTCACTTGCGAAACTCGGTGACAACAATGCATTTGAATACGACAGCAAAAGAGATTTTCGTAAATACAATACTTGAATGAAAAGTGCTTAGTATTACCATTTAGCAAATCGAAGCCTTACACAGAAAGGGATGATATATGCAGCTATAAACCTCTTGGACGATTTATCCATGTGAATGTAATGTCTGATAGATACCAGAAAAGTTTCCAAACGTAGGGTGAAGAGGTTTATTCTCACCTACTTCTTATCCACTGTAGAGGTATTCTGGAATAGAATTAATTATTCTTTTTTTGAAGAAAAATCTGTGGTGGCCAGTTTGAAGGCTTATAAATTCCTGGCAGTGCCGGAAATGGAAACTTCTTTCCGGATGACAGTCTGCTAAGTTACTCAGGACCAGCTGTTGGCTTCTAAACTGTCCTTTCTCTTCCATCATAGAAGGGGACAGGAAAATATCGTTAATAGTGGTGCAAAGTTGTTAATTTCTGGTTTATAATTTGTCGGTAACCGGTTCGTCAATGGTCTGCATTCATTATGGTTTTGCTTAGAAATCATGTTCAGAGAAATCCCCAAGTATGTATCCAGGACCCTTTTGAAAGTCCGTGATCAAACCTTTACTGGGACAGAATGCTGCACGTGGGGGCTTGAGACCATTCGGTATTTACAAAGTCAGAGATCATGTTCAGTTCCGCAATTCTAACCATTTGTGTGTCGTTACTTCACTGCCGTCACATGCATCTGGCTTGGTACTGCAGTTTTCCCAAACCTTAGTACATACATACTAGGAAAATAGCAGAAACACGACCTATAGGTGACAAATATGATTTTTATGACTACAAACATATTAGAAAATCTCAGGAACGTTTGTCCACACATGTGTAAGCGCCATCGTGCTGTTCCCAGGGTTTTTAAATTTACTTTACCCTTTTCTGTTGTTTTGGAATAGCGTTAAAATGATAAGTCATACTGAGAACTGCTTCGCCGAACATTTACCCTCTCATGAATTCAATTTTTTATAATTTCTTACGATTTTAAAATACCACTAGCATTAACAATAATGTAAAGTAGAGACTGAGACGAAGTCCATTACTGAAGCTTTTGTATTAAGCGGAAAGGAGACAAATTTCTCGAATTGGCAGCGAAATGTTTTCTACTAGAAAAGAAATGCACATACTCTTAAAAGTAGTTCTCTGTCAGATAAGAGCGCTTCTGCCAGTATTTACTCAGGAAGTTGGTTTCTTTATCAAAATGTAATCCAAGAAGAGTGCAAAACACCCATACATGGCTCCCATAAACACTTCATTGGATTCCATTTTGATCTTTATATGTGGTAACAGTGGAAGCATACTGTAACACGTCTACCGAACAGGTTGGATGATTCGATAATCTATACTTTAACCGCTTCAGTTCTCTCGTTAGCATTTCACTTTTGTGAACAGATGTTCTATCCAGTCAACAGATTTTCTATATAACAGCCTAAACCTCTTACAAAATATTTATCATCCACCTGAATCAAAAGATTTGCTTAGCAGTCTCCTGTTCAGATATCCCTCTTTGTAAGATAATATAAAGAAGGATACCTTTTGCATCCCGGAATACACTGGTCACTGCCTTCCTTACGGATTAAATCTGTATCGTCTTTGTTGCAACAGACCCACGGGCTTTCATCCTTTGGTTTGATTGTTGCTTAACTTCTGTCGCAAAATCTAATTCCTCAGCTTATCCACAACAGCATCTATGGCTCTCACAAAATCGTGCAATTTGACGTAGGCTCGTTTGGCGTGGTCCGCACTTCACAACCCATTTCGACCAGCTGGAACTTGATTTTCACAGATTTCCCGAATTACATCAGTCAAATACCGAGAGAGTTCGCTTGAAAATGGTACGGCCAAATTCCTTCTATAATCTGAGCTCGTGCTCCGTCTCTAACATCTTTGTCGCCGACAGTGTGTTAAAACAAACTTGCCTTTCCTTCGGCGCAAGAGGTCAGTTAAATTCTTTGTGAAAGAAGCCATGCGTCTATACGTCGCTAACCACCTTACGGTATTTGTTGTAGGGTACTACTAGAATCACTACAGTTTTCCCTTTTACCTATACGTGGAAGAACGACCCAATAGCTCTTAGAATGAGCTATAATTTCTGTGATTTTATCGTCTTGGCATCTTCGCGAGTCGTATGAGGGAGGAACTAATATGTTGCCCGACTCTTCTTGGAACACACGCTGTCGTAATTTCAACAGTAAACTTCTCCGTGGTGCACAGCGCCTCCAGCGACGTTCACTTATAGAGAAGCACATCTAGCGAGCCTATGCAAATATCTTTTCCCCTTTTCTTTTATTCATTGTGTTAGTGATAAATGGCACTTCATTTATATACGATACATACATCTGTCTGAACAGAAATATTTAATGTATCTTTTTGTAACCGTCCCTTAACAGAGCTTGTTTCGGCTATCAAACTGAAGAGTCGTGCGTTAGGGTTGGGGTCGATGGAGATTGATCTTGTTGACGTGAGGGCACGGCTGGTGCGGTGGCTTTCGTGTGTGAGGTCAAGGTTGAAAGACAGTGGTTAGCTGGGAACTGTGCTTTTATTTGTGTATGAACTAGCAATAAATCAGCCGGCCAGGTTGGCCGAGCGGTTCTAGGCGCTACAGTCTGCAACCGCGCGAACGCTACGATCGCAGGTTCGAATCCTGCCTCGGGCATGGATGTGTGTGATGTCCTTAGGTTAGTTAGGTTTAAGTAGTTCTAAGTTCTAGGGGACTGATGACCTCAGAAGTTATGTCCCATAGTGCTCAGAGCCATTTGAACCATTTTTTTTAGCAATAAATCAGTTTTCGCGTGTGCAACGGAAGTAAATGGTTCAAATGGCTCTGAGCACTATGGGACTTAACGTCTGAGGTCATCAGTCCCCTAGAACTTAGAACTACTTAAACCTAACTAACCTAAGGACATCACAAACATCCATGCCCGAGGCAGGATTCGAACCTGCGACCATAGCGGTCGCGCGGTTCCAGATTGTAGCGCCTAGAACCGCTCGGCCACTGCGGCCGGCGCAACGGAAGTAATATGGGTCGCTAGCGAAACAATACGATTGCCTGAGATCCGATTTGAACATTATGAGGCCTATGTTACGATGTCAATAAATCTTGAACTTTCTCGTGGCACTCAGTGAACGGAAACTGTTTTACGGGTTAAAATTCAATAAAACAGTCTCGATCGCAACAGACCTTTAGTTTGGTTGGCAGCCGGTTTCTGTCAATAATTTAGACCATCATCAGGTTGTGATTATTGCAATACAATAGAAACACATATTCAGAGGGATTTCTGTACAAAGAAATGACAACATGGCTAAAAAGGTCTACTATTGAAGTTACACTAATAGCAAAATAAAATGCTATACCCATGATGGCGGCTGGTGGTGCTGGAACGAGAGAACACGGACGTTAATTGCTTAATAAGGCAGCATTACTCGAGAATACATACTGTAAGCACCGCCCAACGCATACGGCATTACATGACTGAAAACCAAACATGTACTCATTACTTGAGGTATGCTACGTTACATAGTATAATTGAAATTTACAAGAAAAGCAGGTATAAAAATATACACAAAAATTACTTACATAACGGTTCATAACAAATCATGTCATAATCGACTTAAAATAAAAAAACGAAATACCGGACATAATGTGATCGATTCTGTGTGCAGACTGTGTGTGTTAACTGCCCTCTATGAACTCGTTAAAGTAGTCGTAGTTGAAACGACTGTATTGGTTACTATGGAAAAAGCTTGTCAATATCGATAGTTACGCTCCAACGAGGTCCACCTCAGACACCGTGATGGTGGAAAGAACTCTGAGGAGGTGGCGGCTATCCAAAGGCTTGGAAGTCGATCGTTGTGTTACAACTTTGATAGACAATAGTAGCGAAGAAACTGATTTCCACAATCCTGCCTCCAGGGTCAAAGGACGTGGTTATAAAACTTTGACTAGTGCTGAAGTGCTGGCTTCAAAAGAACAGATACCATCTTTGTATACATATAGTTAAGGCTCACCGGCCACTTGACCATCCACTTCTTCTGTGCGAATGCACAAACTGTGACCGAACTCTTACGGGAATCGGCAACGCGTCGCGAGTAATGAGCATAATGGGCGGGGGGACTACGAATGTAGTGCGGGACAATACGTTGAGAATGTGGGTTTCACGGGAGGCGTGCCAGAGATAAATCCCTGCAGTCGCGCCATCCTCTGTGTCCTCGGTGGCTCAGATGGATAGAGCGTCTGCCATGTAAGCAGGAGATCCCGGGTTCGAGTTCCGGTCGGAGCACACATTTTCATCCGTCCCCGTTGACGTATGTAAGCAGCTAAGGGTGTTCATTTCATTGTAATTTCATTCTAACGAGCTGCATGGTCACCGATGGTATCTGTTCTTTCGGACAGATACCATCTTAGTATACATATAATTAATACGTATATTGTAGGGCGATTTTAATAATCATCATGTGGGTAATGTTTATGAAGGTTCCAAGTAACACGTGGGTTCGATCTTATAGTCCAGGGAATGACAGGTACCTTACGTGAATTAGCCTGTCTTATTAGCGGTGTGGGTAGCGAGAGCAATATTCCGTTCTTGGACAGTTTCTCTTAGTTAAGCTGCAGGTGCGGCTTCACCGCAGGAACAGACCCTAGTCGGCAGTTTGCTTAAGGAACCCTCTTAGCGTTCTAGTCTGAAAGGAACTGGGCTGCGAGGTAAGTACCACGTTGTGCAGAAGGGACAGAGGCTGCGCAGGGACGAATTCTGGTTGCTCCGGCGAAATCCGCCGTCTTGGAGGCGAGCAAAAAGGGGCACGCTAAGCGGTGTGTAGCGGCTCGTTAGTATGCGGAGCTTTCGGCTAGACCTCTGCTAATTTAGAATCGCGGAATGCACTTCATAACCAAGTCTAGATAGCGTTCGACTGTGGTGCATTACTTCTAACTTGCTGCACCATACTAATCGTAATGCATGAAATAAAATCCGGTGTGCAGTCAATGTGTGACTCTAGCACACAAATACTAGCATGAACGTGAATACGTCCAGTCCACATCCATTACCTGAGCAAATTATCCATTGGTTTATAATTGTAAAGGCACCCAGGATATTGACATTATTATCGTGACGTTAAATGTTGCAGTCAGTAAAATAAATTAATGTTTAATTCATTGGTTTGCTACTATTCCGGGCAACGACCTTGCTGCAGTGCATATATCGGTTCCCGTGAGATCACCGAAGTTAAGCGCTGTCGGGCGTGGTCGGCACTTGAATGGGTGACCATCCAGGCCGCCATGAGCTGTTGCCATTTTTCGGGCTGCACTCAGCCTCGTGATGCCAATTGAGGAGCTACTCGAGCGAATAGTAGCGGCTTCGCTCAAGAATACCATCATAACGACCGGGAGAGCGGGGTGCTGACCCCACGCCCCTCCTATCCGCATCCTCCACTGAGGATGACACGGCGGTCAGATGGTCCCGGTAGGCCACTAGTGGCCTGAAGACGGAGTGCTATTATTCCAAACAATTAAAATAGAATCCCGTATTTATAATGAGAATGAAAATCAGACAAGTAATTATCAGAGCAAGAGAGAATGATAAATAAGCTAGAAGCATTAGGAGAAACCTTTTATTAATCCTCCACATGACAAGGAATCTTTCTACTTGTTCCATTAACAAAGATATTTTCATGAAACGAACCATCCCCGTAACAGGAGCCTTTCAAATATGTACAGGTAGCGTTCATAGTACGAGTATTTATATTAAAATTATTAAAATCCTAAAATATTTGCTTAAAAGATAGAAAAATTAAGTGGCTATCCATGGGTGTAACTATGGTTCGATAACATGTATAAGAATAGTATTCCAATAATATTCTTAACTAGTATTGTTAATTACAGTAGCAAGCGATAACGAGTGGAGGTCTTGATTTCTACATTATAAAAGTATAAAGAGAAGGCTGCAGTTGTCTTATAGCAAATCGTCAAAAAGGTTAAATATCTTTGAACACTATATAAAATAAAGTCTTCCATTGAAAGAATGCTTTCTCAAATTTTATTTCACAGATGCCACGGAGTGGACACTGTATAGACTTACACACTCCACAAATACGTCAGTGCCGAGTGTTTCAAATTGTTCTCATTCTGCGCCTCCAACACCAATAAAGCAAGTCCCGAATGAGAGCTGGGGTGATACCGGAATCGTATCATTATCTGGAACAGATACGCTCCTGGAAATTGAAATAAGAACACCGTGAATTCATTGTCCCAGGAAGGGGAAACTTTATTGACACATTCCTGGGGTCAGATACATCACATGATCACACTGACAGAACCACAGGCACATAGACACAGGCAACAGAGCATGCACAATGTCGGCACTAGTACAGTGTATATCCACCTTTCGCAGCAGTGCAGGCTGCTATTCTCCCATGGAGACGATCGTAGAGATGCTGGATGTAGTCCTGTGGAACGGCTTGCCATGCCATTTCCACCTGGCGCCTCAGTTGGACCAGCGTTCGTGCTGGACGTGCAGACCGCGTGAGACGACGCTTCATCCAGTCCCAAACATGCTCAATGGGGGACAGATCCGGAGATCTTGCTGGCCAGGGTAGTTGACTTACACCTTCTAGAGCACGTTGGGTGGCACGGGATACATGCGGACGTGCATTGTCCTGTTGGAACAGCAAGTTCCCTTGCCGGTCTAGGAATGGTAGAACGATGGGTTCGATGACGGTTTGGATGTACCGTGCACTATTCAGTGTCCCCTCGACGATCACCAGTGGTGTACGGCCAGTGAAGGAGATCGCTCCCCACACCATGATGCCGGCTGTTGGCCCTGTGTGCCTCGGTCGTATGCAGTCCTGATTGTGGCGCTCACCTGCACGGCGCCAAACACGCATACGACCATCATTGGCACCAAGGCAGAAGCGACTCTCATCGCTGAAGACGACACGTCTCCATTCGTCCCTCCATTCACGCCTGTCGCGACACCACTGGAGGCGGGCTGCACGATGTTGGGGCGTGAGCGGACGACGGCCTAATGGTGTGCGGGACCGTAGCCCAGCTTCATGGAGACGGTTGCGAATGGTCCTCGCCGATACCCCAGGAGCAACAGTGTCCCTAATTTGCTGGGAAGTGGCGGTGCGGTCCCCTACGGCACTGCGTAGGATCCTACGGTCTTGGCGTGCATCCGTGCGTCGCTGCGGTCCGGTCCCAGGTCGACGGGCACGTGCACCTTCCGCCGACCACTGGCGACAACATCGATGTACTGTGGAGACCTCACGCCCCACGTGTTGAGCAATTCGGCGGTACGTCCACCCGGCCTCCCGCATGCCCACTATACGCCCTCGCTCAAAGTCCGTCAACTGCTCATACGGTTCACGTCCACGCTGTCGCGGCATGCTACCAGTGTTAAAGACTGCGATGGAGCTCCGTATGCCACGGCAAACTGGCTGACACTGACGGCAGCGGTGCACAAATGGTGCGCAGCTAGCGCCATTCGACGGCCAACACCGCGGTTCCTGGTGTGTCCGCTGTGCCGTGCGTGTGATCATTGCTTGTACAGCCCTCTCGCAGTGTCCGGAGCAAGTATGGTGGGTCTGACACACCGGTGTCAATGTGTTCTTTTTTCCATTTCCAGGAGTGTACATAGGCTGTCCCAGGAAGAATCGCCAGTATTCAGAGATATGACAGGAACGATCATTGTAAGCAGAAAAATCTAGTAAACACGGACTCTAAAATGCAATAACGCTTACCTAAGAGCTATGAGCACTATTTCATCAACGCTACTGTAAAATTCACGTATTCTGCTGAACAAGTGCAAGCAAGGAGCTCAGAGTAGAAAAGATTCGCTTTACTGTATCGAGAATGAAAAAGCGCTCATAACTCTTAAGGTTTTTAGAGCCCATGAAAGTTCGTTCCTGTCACATCTCTGAATATTGACCATTCTTCCTGCGACAAGCCATGTAAGGTATCTGGAGACATTGTTTTCAACGCAGAATCTTCAGGACTGCTAAACAGAACCAGGCAGTTACAAAATTTGCGTAGAGTGTATTTTTCTTTCAAATAAATTTATTGGCACTTGTGAGAACCGAAGGTAGTGGCTCCCCAGACAATATTCTGTATGTAAAGTCTAATGTTAGTATCACCTTTCTAATATCTTTATTAAATGATGATTAATGTGACAATTTACCTGCTTTTTATTTTAACCTTGACAAGAAAATTAATTTGTGGAACCTAAGCCGGCCGAGCGGTTCTAGGTGCTTCAGTCCGGAACCGCGCTGCTGCAGGTTCAAATCCTGCGTCGGGCATGGATGTGTGTGATGTCCTTAGATTAGTTAGGTTTAAGTAGTTCTAAGTCTAGGGGACTGATGACCTCAGATGTTAATTCCCATAGTGCTTAGAGCCATTTGAACCATTTTGTGGAATCTAAAAACTGATAAACAGTTATTGCCTTAGGTTATGGATGGCCAAGAATTTGGCACGCGAGCTGTACTCTGGCACGACAGTCATAGCTCTCCAGCCCGGCTGTACACTTCCCTCAACGTTACGTCATGCTATCTGACAAGGAACACCTTGAGTATGAGCTTGCAAGCTCAATCTTTAGTAAGGCTCATTTGGAGGTGTTGTGTTTACAGTTGTGACAGGGAAAATATTACCTGCTAATGACTCACCACGTGCATCTGGAGCACAACAGAAAGTGAGTGTCCTGGTGGTGCAAAATGAAACCTTCTATGGGTTTTGTGTATTACACTTCACAAAATGGACATCATGGACATTCAAGAAATGTCCAAAATAAACCTTTGACTTGTATCATGAACACAAAATGAGAAATGGCTCGCCATAATAATCACAGAGACTTGCTCCAGCAAGATCGACGGCGAATTCCTTCGGAGTTACAAACCGTGCAGGACTTTCAGATGGGTATCCAATCTTAAGGAATGCATATAGTATCATACTGGTGCAACTGGGTGATATGCACTGATGGAATGTGATGGCGTGCAACCGAATGCGAAACAGTCTATCGTGGAGTTTATCGTTAAACTCGCTATCCTTTAAGACGTAGCTGCAGACAGTGCGATAATATGATTTATAAACACGAAAAAAACAAATACCTAGAGGCTGAATTTGTCCAGTAGTTCCAGAAGGTATGATTTGCAATGTCACACACTTTTCAGTGGGGATAGCTTGCAGTAGAGGAGTATGATTTTTATACACAGACCAGGAATCAAGCAATAGCTAGTTAGTTCCATCACCTATTGGTTAAAAGCAATGTTCATACCCTAGCTGTAGTTTTCTTACGCCTGTTTTCCAACTCATGTTTGGTGTGACGTGAATATTCCCTACATACCCTTTCAAGATCACGCACACGAGAAAGAATCGTAGGAGGCAGATCACACCCAACTTCTCACAGCACAATAAATGATTTTCTAACCAATTTACCATCCAGATTAAGAGTCGGCGTAATTGTATACGAATGCGTCAAAGTATTGATGGTAGTTGACCTTGATACAACTCTCTCGATCCTCTAATTTCTAGGGATCCTTTCATAAGCGTTTCTTCTTCAAATCCCGATCGGTCGGTATTGAAACAAAGTCCTTACTGAACGATCGGATAAATTTGTTTATCTCATCCACAAATTTTCGGGCAGATTCCCCAGTTTGCTGAGTATCGTCGCGTTCACACTTTAATTGAAATTTCGTTATCAGACGTCTTCCAGTTTGCAGCACTGTTTGAAGTTATGCAGTCATTCATTGCTTCCGCTGAAATCACTAAAATCTAGGTCGCGCGCAATCTGATATGCATAGCGTAGTAGGTCACTATCATGCGCATCCTGTAAATTCTATCGAGCATCCTTAAAACGCGCAAACACGTTTTTGCAACAAGTGCGTCTTCTCATCTCTTGAAAATCAGTAGCTTTTCTTATGCATTACACGTTCATATTGCAGCAGACTTATTCGAAATCTGTTCATATTTGTATTTTTTTTATTCTGCTGCACGTAATCTTCCATGTAATTAATTATGTTTAGTACTCGCTCCTTGGACGACGATTGTCCTTTATTACGTTTCATTGAAGACGGGATTGTGGCTATCAGTCAGACAAGGATGATGAACTACATGGCTCGACACCTGTTTCAGTATCACTTTCGTTTGTTCAGCACGTATAGTCATCAGTGTACTTCTCATGTACACTGATAAGCCAAAACATTATGACCACTACCCACGCCCATGCCTCACCAGAAGAACTGGTGGAGCCATTTTTCGACAGAACAACGTTCGTCCACACATGGAACTTGTCTCTAATAACTGCTCTGCCACAAATGTCCCCAGACCTGTCTCTAATAGAATGTATGTGGGACCAGCACAGACACCGCCTCCATCCCTGTCCCAGTACCTAGGATATCTAGAACAAGAGCCGGCCGGTGTGGCCGTGCGATTCTAGGCGCTTCAGTCTGGAACCGCGTGACCGCTACGGTCGCAGGTTAGAATCCTGCCTCGGGCATGGATGTGTGATGTCCTTAGGTTAGTTAGGTTTAAGTAGTTCTAAGTTCTATGGGACTGATGACCACAGATGTTAAGTCCCATAGTGCTCAGAGCCATTTGAACCATTTTTGAACCATCTAGAACAAGAGGCAACAGTTTGTAAGCTATCCACAGGTTGTTAAAGGTTTAGTCTTAATCGTAATTTACCACATATAACTTCAACATAGAACTATTCCTACTTTATTGCAAAAGTGCCACTGTCACATCCATTGTCAAAAACAATATCATCATTAATCTTCAGAATTACTCATTTACATCAGTCAAGCAAACTTCTAGACTATTCAATTTCTTTCATCCCTCCCTTGTGAGTGCTAAAGTTTTTTTGACAGGCAGTGTTCTACGTTTCGTCACAGTTTTTCATCCGTCACAACGTAGGTTATCCTGTTATATTCGCATTTTTACGGCATTCACGTTCGTAAATTTGGCAAATTTTTTTAAGAAGGAGGTGACATGATGCCAAAGACATTTGTTAATATGTTTTATTTCGGCCAATGGACATGTAGATGGAGCATTCTATGAGGTTCGTGTGAATGGTAGAACACAATATATAGGTTGTCATAATCTCTCTTTCCAAACATTTATCCTGACTGGCGGGGTCTGCTGTTATAGTTAACTGGATTAAAGGGTGGCCGGATGCCCTTCCTATCGCCACCCCATCGACGGAATGTGTGTACCCCAACTGCCTGCGTCTAGTGTAATCCATGGAATAGTGCGAACGTGTTGCAAATGTCTGCGAGTCGTGTAACTGGGGCGGAACGTGGGTTCAAATGGCTCTGAGCACTATGAGACTTAACTGCTGAGGTCACCAGTCCCCTAGAACTTAGAACTACTTAAACCTAACTAACCTAAGGACATCACACACATCCATGCCCGAGGCAGGATTCGAACCTGCGACTGTAGCAGTCGCGCGGTTCCCGACTGTAGCGCCTAGAACCGCTCGGACACTCCGACCTGCCGGAACGTGGGGACCAGCGGGTATTCACCTAGTGGGATGTGGAAAACCGCCTAAAAACCACATCCAAGCTGACCGGCACACCAGCCCTCGTCGTTGGCCCGCCGGGCGGATTCGATTCGGGGCCGGCGCGCCTACCCGAGTCCAGCAAGCAGCGCGGGTCGTATAGGTTGCCATAATATAAGTATTAAATAAATATGGTAGACACCCTCCTAGATGTACAAACAATATTAGAGAACGACATTCGAAAGGATGAGTAATGATAACAGTACAGATGGGGCATGCACATCTGCTGCACATGTCGGAGGTCACTAGCCGCTATTACTGGAAGAAATCACCCTAGTTTTCGCTTTAAATAAACTGGGAAATTCTGATGGATTGACGGATGACGTTTAGAAACTCGGTCCTCCATAATATCTGTCCTGTGTCCTAATCATCGTAGCTAAGCAATCGAGAGAAATTTTTATGAAAGAGTGCCCGCTGCACAAAAGCCACAAATCGAAATAAAAATCCACAAATAGGCAGATATTAATAGAAACGTTTATGCCAAAGGAGAATCGATGTGTGAAACTTTCAAACAAGTACTGCAGCAAAATGTTATCGAAATACACCTCCGAAATACTAAGAAATCTCAGTTCTTTCCAGATGGAGATAACACATGGACCAAACCACCCTGTAACAATGTTACAGTGTGGTTTCAAAAAATACGAAAATGTAGAAAAAAAACAAGAAGTATAACTGTTTCAACTACTCCCTTGTCAGGTCAGGTTATTGTAAAACTGAGACAGCGCGGAGTGGCTGCATGGCTACATATCACGAATCGCCCCCCCCCCCCCCCCCCTCCCCCGTAGGTTCGAGTCCTCCCGCGGGCATGGGTGCGTGTGTTGTCCTTAGCGTAGGTTAGTTTAAGTAGTGTGTAAGTCTAGGGACCGATGATCTCAGCAGTTTGGTTCCATAGGATTTCAAACGCATTTGAACATTTTGTAAAACTGATTGGTATAATAATTGATAGGGATTTTGCAAGCCAGTTATCACTGATGGAACTCAGCAAAGATCCGTGCCTGATGGACACCCTGTCAGATTCTACACAGCATCTGCAACGGTAACTTGATTTAATCCCAACCGTAGTTTACCACAAACAACATGAGCATATAACTTTTCCAATGTTAATGGGAAAGTACACCGGTTAAATCCATCGACATAAACAATTGCAGCATTATCCTTCAGAACTATTCGCTTACAGCACTCATCTCCATTTGTAGCAGACTTCTAGAATATATTCCCAGACCAGACACAAATACATGCATGGGATATGGTGACGTTCACATTCGCTACCGTCACGGATCCCAACCAAGGTGTTGAGAAATGGCAAAAGTTACCTTATACACTTGTCGATGATGATCTCCTTAGAAACAGCGGCATAAGAGGAAAATGACGTGGCCGTTCGTGCTGTCTCCAAGTGGGAGCTTCCAAGGGGAGTAAGTGAGGCAAGGAGACCGAAGTTGTTCAAGAATATTTTCCAAATTATATGGGAATAGAAATCAATCAGGGAGCATTAATACTTGTGGGATTGATACTTAGGAATATCTGGACACTGAGGACATATTTTTAGTCATCGTTGGAAGCAGGGGATACAGTAACACTTAGGAATATCTGGACACTGACGGCATATTTTTAGTCATCATTGGAAGCAGGGGCTACAGTAACACGAAGCAGTTCACGTATTCGCTGTTTTTCACTTGACACTGGAACTCTTTTTCAGAGCTAGAATGTCGAGGTTGAATTTTCAAATTTCATACTAACTTCCTTGTTTACTTTATATTTGCATTTTTTCAGGTACTTTGCCACAGCTTCGAAACGAAATACAGCCTTATGTATAGCCTGTTGCTATACTACTGCACGCTGTAATGTGAATATAACACACATGGTCCTTCCTAATGGGCCTCATATTTCACCCATGGCCCACCTTAATAAGAACTACATCGCCATGTAATACTGCACTCGTCTCTGGAGTAGAATACCTGATCTTTCATGCACCCCAAGATAATCTCGAAAAGCTTGACATAAATATCCAGCTCGCTGCGCCAGTTCTTTCAATGGTTCAAATGGCTCTGAGCACTATGGGACTTAACATCCATGGTCATCAGTCCCATAGAACTTAGAACTACTTAAACCTAACTAAACTAAGGACATCACACAACACCCAGCCATCACGAGGCAGAGAAAATCCCTGACCCCGCCGGGAATCGAATCCGGGATCCCGGGCGTGGGAAGCGAGAACGCTACCGCAGTTCTTTAAATGAATCAACGACACTGCCGTACACTTGACTTCTGAGATGACTCCAGACAAACAAAAATTCTAGAGACTCAGATAACGCAATCTTGGAAACCAAGCTAAAGGCCCTGATCGACCTATTTATCTTGGATGATTTTGGCGCATTAGATATCTTCTCACATCCACACCAAAATGTCTTTTGCCCTATCAGGCATGTCCCACATTCCCCAATCTTGTATCATGTTTGAAATTTGAACCTAATTACGTGAGAGCTTTTATTTCAAACACATTTATACTCACTAGGACAGTATTTCACAGTCCGCAGCTCGTGGTCGTGCGGTAGCGCTCTCGCTTCCCGCGCCCGGGTTCCCGGGTTCGATTCCCGGCGGGGTCAGGGATTTTCTCTGCCTCGTGATGACTGGGTGTTGTGTGTTGTCCTTAGGTTAGTTAGGTTTAAGAAGTTCTAGGGGACTGACGACCATAGCTGTTAAGTCCCATAGTGCTCAGAGCCAGTATTCCACAGTGTAATCAGTGGCAGCTCACAAACACATATTCGCAATGCTCTCAAGGACGGCTCGATTGCCGACTCAGGTTTACTGGAATGTTTTGTCTCTACTATCATATGCTATTATCATTGTCAGTTGTCGCTGTTAACTGTGATACATCCTGCTTAACCGGGGTTTCGCAGTAGAAATGATCAGTATTCAGGGATATAACAGGAACGAGGATTCGAAGCGATCTTGGAAACCAAGCCAACGGCCCTGATCAACCTATTTATCTTTGATGATGTTGACACGTTAGATACCTTCCCACACCCACACCAAAATGTCTGTTGCCCTATCAGGCATGTCTCATATTCCCCAACCTTGTATCATGTTTGAAATTTGAACCTAATTACGTGAGATCTTATATTTCAAACACATTTATACTCACTAGGACAGCATTCCACAGTGTAATCAGTGGCGGCTCACAAACACATATTCGCAATGCTCTCAAGGACGGCTCGATTGCCGACTCAGGTTTACTGGAATGATTTGTCTCTACTATCATATGCTATTATCATTGTCAGTTGTCACTGTTAACTGTGATACATCCTGCTTAACCGGGGTTTCGCAGGAGAAATGATCAGTATTCAGGGATATAACAGGAACGAGGATTCGAAGCAAGAAGTCTACTAGACATGGGTCCTACAATACATACCTTACTAGATATGAGCACTTTCTCATCTTTGTTAGTGTGAATCACAACTCTTCTACTCAATAAGTGCTCGTAGCTCTTGAGGTATATATTTTAGATGTCATGTTTACTATACATTCTGTTCTTGTTTTCGTCCTTGTTATCTCCTCCCAAAACATGGTAAGCAAAGAGCTTGCAGAGATTTGTTTAACAGTATTGAAGATGAGGTGGTCGTTGCTCTTAACGTATACATTTAAGAGCCCAAGTTTATTAGACCTTTTGCTTTGAATGTTCCTCCCTGTCATATCCCTGAATATTGACCATTCACACTGGGAAATCCAGTATGCGTCTATTTTTAAAATGGTAGCCAACAGCTCAGTCACGATTGTAATGACATTAACACCAACAACAAATTAAAGCCTAGTTTTCTGTCCTTCTTCCCTTTTTTAAGAAATTTCTCAATATTGTTTGTATACGGTAGTGAAGTTCTATAAACTTTATTTATTTTATTTTCAGTAGGTTGAAATGAATGCTTCTGTCTAATAGAGGAGCTGATTTTCGCTCTCTTAAGAAATCTGGTCAGATCTAAAAATTACGTAAACCATGCATCTTAACTAGCAAAATATTCATGTTTTTCTAAGCAACAGATTTGTAATTTCTATTCACGTTGGAAGATTTTTACCTTTTGTTCTACACTCCAGTGAATGCTAAGTTGGACGTTCTTGAAATAACATAGGAATTTTAATTAACGTATGCCGCTGGGACAGGTCTAGTTATTAGGTAGCTTTCACAGTCTTCTGCTTATGCATCAGATCTCACATAGTATTTTTTCATGTAGTTTAATGAATCTTTTGGAAACATAAACTTCTGTTGTCTAGGAATCACATCCAACACTGTGGAAGCCATCTTTGAATGGAACTGGCTTACTTATTACAAGGCGAGCAATGTACATGGACTGCATTGTTGTATCCTCTGTACAATAAAGACACATTATTATTCTTGGAATGCCGGCCGAAGTGGCCGTGCGGTTAAAGGCGCTGCAGTCTGGAACCGCAAGACCGCTACGGTCGCAGGTTCGAATCCTGCCTCGGGCATGGATGTTTGTGATGTCCTTAGGTTAGTTAGGTTTAACTGGTTCTAAGTTCTAGGGGACTAATGACCTCAGCAGTTGCGTCCCATAGTGCTCAGAGCCATTTTTTTATTCTTGGAATGTAGACAACATTCCTGCCTCCAGTTAATTGTATCCACGGTATATCTTCACTTGACTATTTATCGAAAACTTTGTTATGAAGTGGAACGCCACTGTCTACGGTTCGGAAGAGAACACATTTGTCCCGTGCTCATAGAATTCCTGGTATAGTGATGTTATATAATCGGAGGTGGCCTTGGAGCTTTAAGTTGCAACTTTATTCTTATTAATATTTGTAGTTCTGCCTGAAATATGCCATTAAAATGCGTGAGCACTAACCTTCCATTACAGTGCTACATACAGTAACAGACCATTCACTTGAACAAAATAACCTACTGATTATGAAAGAGGTAAGGAAATATTGAAATTGTATATCCGTGAAATGTGTAGGAGACGATCGGATTTTTTTAATCGTGAGAAGAAAGTAACTTCAACGTGTGTTATTGATTAAGGTACCTGAATTTCGTTACAAAATTCTTTATTGAGCGTCAACAGTTTTTTGCTGTATATTGTTCATTTCCGTAAAGCACCTAACAACTTTATTCTTATGCACAGCTAACAAATACCTCACACGGGATGTTGCAACATTTGCTACGCACGCCGGCCGAGGTGGCCGAGCGGTTCTAGGCGCTACATTCTGGAACTGCGCGACCGCTACGGTCGCAGGTTCGAATGGTGCTTCGGGCATGGATGTGTGTGATGTCCTTAGGTTAGTTAGGTTTAAGTAGTACTAAGTTCTAGGGGACTGATGATCTCAGCAGTTAAGTCCCATAGTGCTCAGAGCCATTTTAGCCATTTGCTTCGCACAGTCAGTTTTGCTGAACCTGCAACTTCAAACTGGGTATTATTCGCACTGACAAGACTTGGCGGAAGGCAGACATATTAAAAGAGGGAGCATGTTTCCAGAAACTCGACAACTTCTCGACGCATATCTTGTCAAGCAGTCCTCGTAATTTTCTTGAGAACGTAAACATGGTTTTGACTCCACTGTGATATTCTGAAGACAAAAACAGACGCGGACGTCATGTGGAGTAGATCAATAGGTCGTATTTCAAACGTTATTTGGCCTTGTATTAACAGCGAGTACTAAACGTGTAGTGTGGTAGGCCAGGAACGTCAAATAACACATGCGAGAAAATGCGGTCATTTCATTTGATACGTATTCGTATAGAAACTGTGAACATTGAGATTTCTCAAGAACGTATCCAGGAACCCCTTTGATTCCCTGGTTAACACTAGAAGTACCATGTCGGACATTTTTGACCCACGACTTTTTTTTTTTTTTTGGGCCGTAGCCCCCTCCATAATCATCGTAGGACCAAACGGTATCATGACTTTACATCCCCTTAGCTCAACTAGTAGTATGAAAAACTTACCTGTTTCACCAGCAGTACCATGTGGGTCCTTTTTTTACCCATGCCTATTAACGCAGTTTGTTATCAGTAACACTGGTTTTCAGACACTAAATAGTTTCTGGGAGTGCCCCGATGTTATTTACGAGATGTTGGAGTATATTATCATACTTTGGGCCAAAAAGAACGTAAATACGAAGTATTCGGTGGTTGGATGATACTTTATATCAGCGCGGCTTTCCGTTTTCTATGGACTGGCGACATGTAGACCTACGGAGTGACACTGCGAAGCTACAGAATAACATATTATACAGTGGGGAATCCTCCCCCTACGGTCGCAGTTTCGAATCCTGCCTCGGGCATGGATGTGTGTGATGTCCTTAGGTTAGTTAGGTTTAAGTAGTTCTAAGTTCTAGGGGACTGATGACCACAGCTGTTAAGTCCCATAGTGCTCAGAGTCATTTTGAATCCTCCCGTCCCCTTCTACACTGATGTCTGAGCACTGCTAACAGTTCTCTTACACGACAGCAGATGTCAGGCGCGTCGCTCTTACAGAACGTCACGAGTGACAACTTCTTCACCTCCGTGAAACTGGCAGATGAGCTGAAACAAAAGGGAACAAGTTTAGTTGGCGCTCTTCGAAGATCACTCAAGGAGGTCCTTCCTAAAGCGCGGAGTGGAGACGACACATGTATGCAACTCCCTTACAAGTCAGGCGACAATCTTCTCACAGTTTACCAAGGGCAAAAGAAAAAAAGTATCCGTAACCTGAGTAACATTCATGCCGGATGTCATATGAATGAGAATACTCAGAAGAAACTTCCAGAAAGTGTGAAGTTTTATAATGAAACTAAGGATGGTGTCGATATAGTTGACCAAATGGCTAAGACACTGCAGTGGCAGATCCGGCACCCATCGATGGCCTGTGCGTGTCTTTTACAATATTCTTGGCCTTGCCATGACAAATGCTCACACAATTTTTAAGTTACTTACCTCTAAGAATATTTCACATGTGGACTTTATCCTCAGAGTAGCAGATGAGCTTGCTGCCCTATACAAACTGCAGACAGGAGCCAGTCTCCCCTTGCAGGCACTCGATACCGGCGCTGGTCAATATGGAAAAGGGTTTGTCATATTCAGGACTTTATCCTCAAAGTCGCAGATGAGCTTGTTGTCTCTTAGAAACTGCAGAGGGAAGTCAATCTCCCCTTTCAGGCACTCGATACTGGCACTGGCCAATATGCAAGTAGAAGATCTTGTCAAATCCAGGTTTCCTGCAAGCAACAAAACAACAAATGGAAATAAAACATCAAGCGTATGCTTCAAGTGCAACAAGTACGTATGCAAAAGTTGCCGAGCAAAAGCTCTGGTCGAATGTCTGAATCCCAGCTCAGTCATTCTGTCACGTCCTCGTTCTTAAATATTTCCAAATATTTATAATTATTGGCCGAAGCTATTCGTTCTTATGTTTTAGTTCCTTGATTACAATAATCGAGAAAACACGCAGAGCGTATTAGTCACTTGCTGCATTTTAGAATCTTTCACAAATATTTGGTACTTACCTTATTTTTCTATAAAAGTAAAAATACTATTAATACTCATATAAACAATGTTTTGATTCTGATTCAATTTTTTTATAAAGAAAAACACTATAACATTGTTTTACTTACTTGTTTTAACGACGAGTGATGAAATATTGTGGAATTTCTTTTGTAAAATTTAAAATAAAAAAAGTTGACTTCTGAAAATTTATGTTTGATGGTGTACTGTTCATTTTGGAGACGTATTGTCAACATGAAGACACTCAAAACACCACCCAAATAGGAATAAAACAGTGTTTTTCTACTGTGTGTCAAAAATGACCCACATGGTACTACTAGGGGTATGGCGAAGTCCGGTACTTCTAGTGTTCAATATTTAGTGGGTCCGACTGCAGGAAGTTGACACCATCACACAAATGGGAACTTAAAAAGTCAGATATCATCTACAGTTCCGTAATTTCAACCATTTGCGTGCTATTCTAATACTTACCTTAGCAGAAATCATTACTTTCGTCACATTTACCGGACTAGGAGTTGCAGCTATTTCAGAGCGTAGTGCGAATATATATTAACAAAATAACACCTTTATGTCGAAAATATTGTCTTTGTTAGAACATAACTTGGATACATTCCCTGTCCGCAACAGAAATACTTTCGTATTCACTCACATGTCCCTATATAGTTCTCATAGCTCTTTCGAAAGTGACTACGAGTTGCGTCTTTTAAGAGCGGACCACTAAACAGGGATTAATAACTTCAATTTGCCGAAGAAAGGGTACTATTAGCGTTATTTTGGTGTTTCTTCTACCAAGCGAACCATGTAGGTTAACGCCATCTGTTATTAGACCTAAAAATCTGTATTTACATGCATCCGACCGTTATTGTTATTATATGAAACATGTAATGTAGCGTGAAACAAGTAGGTAAATGCCATTTTTCCTCCCGAATGCTGCGGTATATTCCTCTGCCACATGTAATGCTATGATGAGAAATTGTGTTCTCGCATGCTCGATGAACATTGAGACAGGTCTATAAATATCATTGAAGAGAAACAAGCTCCGGAAGGTCCAAGGCCGCCTGCGACAAGATTATAGGAATCAACCAGGAACGGTGACATGCTTCGACCGCACGGATAATATCCGTGTATATACGTTCCGCAGACGGCGACGATGACCTTCATTTTCGTGCAAGATTTCACGTTACAGTCCTCTAAATTTACACTTTCAATAGTTGTTGTTGTGGTTAGTGTTTAACGTCCCGTCGACAACGAGGTCATTAGAGATGGAGCGCAAGCTCGGGTTAGGGAAGGGATTGGGAAGGAAATCGGCCGTGCCCTTTCAAAGGAACCATCCCGGCATTTGCCTGAAACGATTTAGGGAGGAGGAGGAGGAGATTAGTGTTTAACGTCCCGTCGACAACGAGGTCATTAGAGACGGAGCGCAAGCTCGGGTGAGGGAAGGATGGGGAAGGAAATCGGTCGTGCCCTTTCAAAGGAACCATCCCGGCATTTGCCTGAAGCGATTTAGGGAAATCACGGAAAACCTAAATCAGGATGGCCGGAGACGGGATTGAACCGTCGTCCTTCCGAATGCGAGTCCAGTGTGCTAACCACTGCGCCACCTCGCTCGGTTCCAATATAGTTAACTCTTCCACGAAGCAGAGATGGGGGAATCAATAGCATTAAGTGTGAGTTTCAGACATCTCTTTAAGCAGCTGGGAATATTAACCACAGCATCACAGCACATTTATTCACCTACGAAATTTGTAGTCAACAGAGCATTCGAGTATGACAGCAAAAGAGATATTCGGAAGTACAGCTCTAGAAGTAAAAGTGAACAATATTAATATTTAATGGTTCTAAATAGCCGGCTGTTGTGGCCGAGCGGTTCTAGGCGCTTCAGTCCGGAACCGCGCTGCTGCTATGGTCGCAGATTCGAATCCTGCTTCGAGCATGGATGTGTGTGATGTCCTTAGGTTAGTTAGGTTTAAGTAGTTCTAAGCCTAGGGGACTGATAACCTCAGATGTTAAGTCCCATAGTGCTCAGAGCCATTTGGTTCGAAATGCGCAGGTATAAAGTCTTAGAAGATCTATCCCTGTCAATGTAATGGATGGATAGCAAAAGTGTTTCCAGACATAGGTTACAGTAGTTTATCCTGACCTCCTTTGTTCTACATAGAGGAAACCTTGAATATAATTAATTAATCATTTTTACAGGAAAGCCAGTAAATGGTCAGTTCACAGTCTTATAAATACTTATTTATGTTATATATACTCCGGCCACATGACCATGGAGGCCCACGGGTACTGACCGACCTCCGTGTTATCCTCTGACAATGGCGTTACTGTATGCATTATGGAGGGTTATGAGGTCAGCATACTGCTCTCCCACCGTTGAGTTTTCTTGACATGGTACCGCTATTTGTCGGTCAAGTAGCTCCGTTATTCGCATCAAGAGGTAGAGTGCACCCTATTCCTGTCCTCCCACTAAAGAAAAATCGCTAGCAGTGACGGAAATCGAACCTGAATTTTCCGTATTACAGTCTACTTAGCTACCGAGGCGCCGCCGTATGCATCTAAATCGTCATCTTCTCTTCCCTCAGAGAAGATGACCGTTAATATTGCAAGAAAGTCTTTTATTTCTGACTTATTTAATTTGTCGGCAACCGGTTCGTCAAGGTCTTCATACTCTGTGGTCTCGCATACAACTCACGTTCAGACAGATCACTAGGAACTTATCCAGGACCCTTTAGAGCTGATACCAGACCTTTACTGGGACAGAATGCTGCACGTGGGGACTTCAGACCATTCAGTTTTTACAGTCAGCGATCATGCACAGTTCCGCAATCCTAACCAATTTTGTGTAGTTACTTCACTCCGGTCAGAAGTGTGTTGCTTGACATTACAGTTTTCGAAAACGTTAGTATACATTCACTACGACAATAACAGAAACAAAACCTTTATGTGACAATCTTTGACTACAAATATTCCACAAAACTTTAAAATAGTTTGTCCACACGGTTGAAAGCGCCATCGCGACGTTCGCAGCGGTTTTTTAATTATTTACTTCATTTTCCTTCTGTAGCTTTTGGAAGAGCGTTAAAATGAATACCAATATTGAGAACTGCCTCGCAGAAAATTTACCCTCGTATGAATTTCATCATTTATAACAACTTACAATTTTACAAAATATCATTAGCGTTAATAATAATGTAAAATAGAGAATGAGACGAAGTACATTACCCAAGGACACGAGGCAATTTTCTCGAATTGGCAGCTTAACGTTTTCTACTAGACAAGAAGTGCATATATTTTTCGAGTTTGTTCTCTGTCAGATTAAAGCGCTTATGCCAATATACATCCAGTGAGTTGATACCTTTACCGAAATGTAATTTAGGAAGATCTGCAGAACACCCTTCCACGTATTCTGCAATCACTACCTTGGACTCCATTTTGTAGTCACGAACATCTTTACATGTGGTAATAAACGGAAGCAAAATATGGACAGTCTACCGATCAGGTTGGATGAGACAATAATTTATACTTCAGATCCTTCAGTTTTCTCATTACCACTTCACTTTTGTGAGCGGATTAACAATCCTGGCAACAGTTTTTCTTTGTAGCGTTCTAAACTACACTGAAGCGCCAAAGAAACTGGTATAAGCATGCCTATTCAGATACAGAGATATCTAAACAGGCAGAATAGGGCGCTGCGGTCGGCAACGCCTATACAACACAACAGGCTATCAAGATTTAAGTCCGTTTGAACGTGGTATTGTAGTCGGCACACGAGTGATGTGACACAACATCTCAGAGGTAGCGATGCAGTGGGGTTTGTCGCGTGCAACCATTTCGCGAGTTACGGTGAATATCAGGAATCAGGTAAAACATCAAACCTCTGACATCGATGGGGAAGGAAAAAGGTCCTGCAAGAACGGGACCAACGACAACTGAAGAGAATCGTTCGCCGTGACAGAAATGTAACCCTTCCGGAAATTGCTGCAGATTTCAATGCTGGGCCATTAACAAGTGTCAACGTGCGAGCTATTCAACGAAACATAATCTATGTGACCTTTCGGAGGCGAAGACCCTCTGGTGTAACCTTCATGACTGCACGACACAAAGCTTTACGGCAGATCTGAGCCCGTCAACAGCGACACTGGCCTGTTGATGACTGGAAACATGATGCCTGGTCGCACTAGCCTCGATCCAAATTGTATCGAGTGGATGGACGTGTATGGGTATGGAGACAACCTCAAGAATCCATGGACCCTGCATGTCAGCATTGGTCTGTTCAGGCTGGTAGAGGCTCCGTAATGGTGTGGGGCGTGTGCTATTGGAGTGATATGGGACCCCTGATACGTCTAGATACGACTCTGTCAGTTGACACGTAAGTAAGCATCATGTCTGATCACCTGCATTCATTCATGTCCTTTGCGCATTCTTGGGCAACTGAAGCAGGAAAATGCAACACCCCAAACGTCCGTAATTGCCACAGAGTGGATCCAGGAACACTCTTCTGAACTAAAACATTTCCGCTGGCCACCAAACTTCCCAGACATGAACATTATGGAGCATATCTGGGATGCCTTGCAACATGCTGTTCAGAAGAGACCTCCAGCCCCCACCCCTACTCTTACAGATTTATGAACAGCCCTACGGGATTCATGGTGTCAATTTCCTCCAGCACTACTTTAGACATTAGTCGAGTCCATGCCACGTCGTGTTGCGGCACTTCTGCGTGCTGGGGCCCTACACGGTATTAGGCAGGTGTACCAGTTTCTTCTCTCTTCACCGTGCAACATTTTTATCATTCGGCTGAAATAAAAAGTTTCCTTACTAAATGTCAGCTGAGACAACCCTTTCTGAAAGGTAATAAAAGGAAAGGTTTCTTTCACGTCCCAGAATACACTGCTCACTGCCTTGCTTACGGATGAAATCGACATCGGCTCTGTTGCTACAGAAGCAAAGGCTTTCATCCATTAGTGTCATGTTGCTTCCTTTCAAATGGTTCAAATGGCTCTGAGCACTATGGGACTTAACATCTGAGGTCACAAGTCCCCTAGGACTTAGAACTACTTAAACCTAACTAATCTAAGGATATCACACACATCCAAGCCCGAGGCATGATTCGAACCTACAACCTTAGCGGTTGCACCGTTTCAGACTGAAGCGCCTAGAACCGCTCGGCCACACTGGTCGGCTGCTTCATTTCTATCGCAAAATGTGGTCCCTCAGCTTATCCACAGTAGCATCTGCAGCTCTCACAAAATCGAGCGACTTGGAGCTAGACTTGTATTGGTGTGGACCTCAGTTCAGTACCCTTTTCGACTACCTGGAATTTGATTTTCACAGCTTGGCCTAACTACATCAATCAGAGCTCGTGCTTTGTCTCCAGTGTCTTTGTCGTAGACAGTGTGTTACAATCTAATAATTTTTAGTTCGGCGCAGGAGCTAAGTTGAATTCTTTTTAAAACAAGCCAGGAACATCTGCATCTACATTGAGACATACACAGGTGGCCACCTTACGGTGTGTGATAATTTGTCTGATTTTCTCGTCATGGTCATTTCGCGACTAGTGTGTTGAAGGAATTAAGACGTTGCCCGAATCTTCTTGGAACATACGCTGTCGGAATTTCAGCAGTAAACCTCTCCCTTCTACATAGCACCTCCAGTGACGCCCACTTGTAGAGGTACAAGTGTTGGGACACTAAAAAAATATTTTCTCTATTTTCTTTTATTCATTATATTTAGTGATAAATGGAATTTCATTCAAATATGATACATGCATCTGTGTGAACGTAAATTTTTGATGTATCTTTATGTAGTCTTCCTGTAAGACTGCCTGTTTTGGCTATCAAAACTGAAAGGTGGAACGTTATGGTTGGTGACGAGAGAGACTGTTGCTGTTCACCTGAGGATATGAATGGAAAGGTGCATTTCGTGAGTGCAGACGCAGTTAAAACATTTAAATTAATATGTGAACCGTATCAATGAATACAGCAGAACGACAGTGAGTACTACTGAGTAAACAGTGCTTTTATTTCTAGATGAACTAAAAATTAATCAGATTTCTCGTTTTCAACGGATGTATATTGGAAGCTCGCTGGTGACACAGTACGTGTGCCCAATATCCTATTTGTACATTACGAGGTCCGTGCTTTGATGTAAATACGTCTTGAACTGTGTCGTGGCACTCAATGAACAGAAATTGTTTCACGGGCTAAAATTCAGTATAACAGTCTCGATCGTAATTGATGTTTATTTTGGTTGACAGCCGGTTTAGGTCTATAATTTACACCATCTTCAGGCCGTAAGCATTGCTGTACATTAGAATTACATATTTTAAGGGACTTATACACAAATATATGGTAACATCGCCCAAAACATCTACAGTAAATGTTACAATAATAACAAAATAAAATGTTATACCAATGGCGACGGCTGGTGGTGGTGGATGGAGCAAGATTCGTAAGAACATGGACGTCAACTGCTGAATGAGGCAGTCTTAGTGGAGAAATATATACTGTTGGCCCTCCCCATGGGAAACGGCATTACATTGTCATCTTCACATTAGGAGAGGTATGTTACATCACATGGTATAGTTGAAATTTACAAGAAAAATATACTACATTCATAATGGTTCATAACAAATCCTGTCAAGATGTGTTTAAAACAAAGAACGCAATATCTGACATAATTTTATCGGTTTTGTGTGCAGACTGCCCCATATGAACTCATTGAAAGTAGTCGTAGCAGAGATGGCTGTAATGGTTACTATGGCAATGGCTTGCCCGTATCGATAGCTATGCTCCACCAAGGACCACCACAGACATTCTGGTACAAGACGGAAGGCTGAGAACACAGTGGCTATCCAGTCGCTTGGAAGTCGATCGTTGTGTTAAGGCTTTAATAGACAATAGTCGAGAAGAAACGGACTGCCACAATTCTGTCTTCAGTGGTCAGAAGAAACAGATGAAGCGATCATTCGCTAGGACTGTGGATTACTGTCTAAGAACATGGCTATAAAACTGTGACAAGAGATGACGTCTGTTTCTCTACTCACTCTTTATCATTACAGGTAATTTTTCCTATAATTGGTGGTACAATGGATGTATAAATAAATTCTGTGTGAGATAACCTGTATGTAAGGTCCTCCAGATTTTTTTAAAAGTGTAACACCGTCACCACGTTTACTGGCGACAGAAAACGGTTTAACAAAGAAAGCACATTTAGTATATGTAAAATACCAGTTACTTACATCATTAAAAGAATGTGTGACTGTTACAGAGAACATTTTGTGAACAATTTAGTATTTATATTAAAATTATTACAACCCTAAAATATTTTCTTAAAAGAAAGAGAAATTAAGTGACCATTCGTGAGTATACTGCAATCACACGATATCAAGCCTAAAATGACAGCTGGGTTAATACGATAGTCGTATCATTACCTGGAACAGACATACGGGTTGTCCCAGGAAGATTGGTCAATATTCAGGGATATGACAGGTACTATTTCTAAGCAAAAAAGTCCAGTAAACGTGGGCTCTAAAATGCATACCTTAAGAGCTATGGGCACTTGTTCATCTTCGCTACGGTGAAACGAACACCTTCTGCTAAACAAGGGTTCATAGTTCAAAAGTTACGCATTTTAAAGCCCATGTTAATTTAGTCAATTGTTTCTTGGTTTGGTCCAAAAAATCTCCTCCAAAAATATGGAAAGGAAGGAGCTTACAATAGAAGACATCCGCTTCACAGTATCGAAGATGAAGAAGCGCTCATAGCCCCTAAGGCATCCATTTTAAGAGGCCATGATTTCTGGACTTGTTCACTTCGAATAATCGTTCCCGTCGTATCTATGAATACTGACCATTCCTTCTGCAACTCCCTGTGTAACAGATCTGGAAACGTTATTCGCAGCGAAGAATCGTAAAATACCAGCACCACTCGTCAACGTCGCCAAACGGTCTCGGAATCCTACAAAGATGCGAGATACAGACGAAGCAATTACGTTTTGAAATAGACTACTAAATAGGACCAGGCAAATACAAAATTTGTGTATTGTCTGCTTTCTCGCTAAAATAAATTTTTTGTCATTTGTAGTAATTAAAAGTAGGGACTGTCTAGACAAAAAAAAAGGTTCAAATGGCTCTATGGGACTTAACATCTGAGGTCACCAGGCCCCTAGAACTTTTAACTACTTAAACCTAACTAACCTAAGGACATCACACACATCCATGCCCGAGGCAGGATTCGAACCTGCGACCGAAGCGGTAACGCCGTTCCAGACTAAAGCGCCTAGAACCGCTCGGCCACACCGGCCGGCCTGTCTAGACACTTTTCGTATATAAAATCTAAAAATCTAATATTAATGTCACATCCCTAATATTTTTATGAGTGACGATTAATCTGAAAATCGTCCCAGTTTATATTTTAACCCCTAGGCTTAAACATTACATAATCTAACTTAAAATAACTTACGCTAAGGACAACACACACACCCATTCCCGAGAGAGGACTCGAACCTCGGGAGGGGGGGGGGGGCGGCGCTCGAACCATGGCAAGGTGCCCAAGGCCTCGCGGCTACCACACCCGGCGGTGACCGTCTATCCGCCTCCATAGCTCCATCCGCCTCGTCAGTGCAGCAGAGTATCATGAAAGGATCTCGGATTCGATTCCCTACTGAGTTGGAGATTTTCTTCGCTTGGGGACTGGTTGTTGTGCTGTCGTCATTACCGTATCATCCTCATCGACACCCATGTCGCCGAAATGGCGTCAACTAAAAAGACTTGCAGCAGGCAACTGGTCTTCCCGACAGGAGGGCTTATCCACGCGACATTTCATTTCACTAACTGTCATAAATCAGGTACGTATAATACTTTGCACGCAAGTCATGCACCAACACTAGTGTCATCGTTGCTTCGCCTGGATGTGCACTTCCCTCAAATCCACACAATGCTGAGTGTAAGGAGGGATAAAATGGAGAATCTGGGAACGTGTTACATTTAAATGGCGATGCAGTTGTACTGCATACACATTGGTTTCATTCATTTATTTTATATTTCGTATTTCTCAACAACATAGGTACCATAACAGATTTTCAGTGTTACTCAATTATTTTTTGGAGCATTGAAGATGTAATATATTTTTTATCTGATACAAGCTGTCTGCATACGTACAGACGCAGACAATTTTACAGATATTAGCACTCAGGTTGATAGGTAATCGTGAGTTATTTAGTTTTCGAGGTGCCAGGGTGGAGAAGAGTTTGTACCTCTTTAATTCTGGCGAATTTTGCATGCGAACTGGACATGCACTCGACCCCCTCCTTACCTACCAACTAATTGATTATGTGCACAACGGTAACGAAAGGAATTGATGGTGGACCCTGCTGTTTGGTAAAATAAGGAGTGCACACTCACAATAATTTAATAAAAATCATTATCTACTCAGTAAAGAAAAAGCGAATTTTATCATAATAAACGACAGGATATGGGATTCTACATCTGTCTATGAAATGATATGCAGATTAAATATTACAATGTGATTTATTATAAATCAGAACACAAAGATACTCGATTGTCAATACAAACTGTAGGTTAAAGGGTAGGTCATACTGAACTATTATGAGAATAAGAGTTGGCTCTAGAAAAAGGTGATCCTACTCTCTGTGATGCAATACACCGACGATAATGGTTGGAGTTCCTAACGAATCAAATATTACTCCCCCGACTATATTGCAGTATCGCGATTAGTAATGAGAGGTCGAATGGGATCACATGAAGAAACAAGTAAAGAGGACGTGTAGCAAAGCGAGCTCGCGGGCTGCTGAGGACTTCAGTATAAAATTGATAGATCCTACAATGCCGGCGCTTCAAAATACTTTACCAGTCCTGAAACCTGCAGCAGGGTGTCGGTAGGCAGCGATCTGATGATTTAGGCGCAGACTTCTGCTGTGCAGCATTTCTGTTTCAACCCCTTGGCCTCGAAGGCTGTCCGAGAATTCTAAGTTCTGCCGAAAAAGTGCTACTAAGTCGCAAGACCGTCAGACTCCGACGAAGATCAGATACCAAATGCAACGCCTACGCAACGCAAGAGCGAAGCCAACGTTACTCAACTCCCCACTAACCTCGAAAACAGCGTATCAGCATTCAGTGCTGATTCCAAAATTCGGCGGTCTATTGAAGCACGGGATACAACCCGTCGGCTTTGACCAATGACGTCATAGGTTGCTCATAGATATTAATGTCTTTACTTTCCAGCCGTAGATAATAAATCGGTTGTCTGCCGCGGATGAACGCCATCATTGTACATTGCGCCATCATTGTACACCGAAAAACTCGAATGTGTTTTTAAAAGACAGGGATATTGCGTAAAAATTTTTTCGTGTGCATAGATTTAAGTAACTGGTTGTTTGCAATTCATTCGGTACGTAATTTAAGTTCTTAGTGAGTTTGAGATAATTGGGACTAGTAGTTTTTTATTTTAGGAGAATTTTTAGTTTTTGATTTTCGTTTGTAGGTATGGTTTTATCTATTCCAATGAATCTGAATGATTTAAGGGAGGCTATGGGCGTAGAGATGGTGGCCACGATTCGATTACGTTCGATGTCGTGAGTGTGGCGAACATATGCGCCTGACAAGTGTGTCCGCTCACCGTACTCATAACTTAATGGTATGGCGCTGCAGTAAAGAAAGATCGGTTGTAGCGGTCCATTAGACGAGGAATACGGTTCGAAAAATCTAAGCTCGTCTTGAGGGATATCATCAAAATTACATACTGTTGGTGTTTGCGGTATCCCTGTGTGGCTGTGTGTGCATGAATGTTGTGTGAGTGAGCGAACAGTTGTATTATATTGGTACTCTTTTTGCAGGGATGTTTGTGGGGAATATTTGAAGTATAGGGCGCCGTTAGGTGCGGGGGGTGGGGGTGGGGGGGGGGGGAGAGGGTCAAAATGTTAAAATGTGTGTGAAATCTTATGGAACTTAACTGCTAAGGTCATCAGTCAGTAAGCTTACACACTACTTAACCTAAATTATCCCAAGGACAACCACACACACCCATGCCCGAGGGAGGACTCGAACCTCCGCCGTGACCAGCCACAAAGTCCATGACTGCAGCGCCAGAGACCGCTCGGTTAATCCCATCGCGGCAGGGGTGGGGGGGAGTGGTTATAGTCGAAATCGACAGTACTAACATCTACATAAGAACAGAATATTAGTGGTAGCGGAGGCGAAAGAAACAACACATGCAAAATTTGTATCCCGTACTTCAGTTAACCTATATACACTCCTGGAAATTGAAATAAGAACACCGTGAATTCATTGTCCCAGGAAGGGGAAACTTTATTGACACATTCCTGGGGTCAGATACATCACATGATCACACTGACAGAACCACAGGCACATAGACACAGGCAACAGAGCATGCACAATGTCGGCACTAGTACAGTGTATATCCACCTTTCGCAGCAATGCAGGCTGCTATTCTCCCATGGAGACGATCGTAGAGATGCTGGATGTAGTCCTGTGGAACGGCTTGCCATGCCATTTCCACCTGGCGCCTCAGTTGGACCAGCGTTCGTGCTGGACGTGCAGACCGTGTGAGACGACGCTTCATCCAGTCCCAAACATGCTCAATGGGGGACAGATCCGGAGATCTTGCTGGCCAGGGTAGTTGACTTACACCTTCTAGAGCACGTTGGGTGGCACGGGATACATGCGGATATGCATTGTCCTGTTGGAACAGCAAGTTCCCTTGCCGGTCTAGGAATGGTAGAACGATGGGTTCGATGACGGTTTGGATGTACCGTGCACTATTCAGTGTCCCCTCGACGATCACCAGTGGTGTACGGCCAGTGTAGGAGATCGCTCCCCACACCATGATGCCGGGTGTTGGCCCTGTGTGCCTCGGTCGTATGCAGTCCTGATTGTGGCGCTCACCTGCACGGCGCCAAACACGCATACGACCATCATTGGCACCAAGGCAGAAGCGACTCTCATCGCTGAAGACGACACGTCTCCATTCGTCCCTCCATTCACGCCTGTCGCGACACCACTGGAGGCGGGCTGCACGATGTTGGGGCGTGAGCGGAAGACGGCCTAACGGTGTGCGGGACCGTAGCCCAGCTTCATGGAGACGGTTGCGAATCGTCCTCGCCGATACCCCAGGAGCAACAGTGTCCCTAATTTGCTGGGAAGTGGCGGTGCGGTCCCCTACGGCACTGCGTAGGATCCTACGGTCTTGGCGTGCATCCGTGCGTCGCTGCGGTCCGGTCCCAGGTCGACGGGCACGTGCACCTTCCGCCGACCACTGGCGACAACATCGATGTACTGTGGAGACCTCACGCCCCACGTGTTGAGCAATTCGGCGGTACGTCTACCCGGCCTCCCGCATGCCCACTATACGCCCTCGCTCAAAGTCCGTCAACTGCACATACGGTTCACGTCCACGCTGTCGCGGCATGCTACCAGTGTTAAAGACTGCGATGGAGCTCCGTATGCCACGGCAAACTGGCTGACACTGACGGCGGCGGTGCACAAATGCTGCGCAGCTAGCGCCATTCGACGGCCAACACCGCGGTTCCTGGTGTGTCCGCTGTGCCGTGCGTGTGATCATTGCTTGTACAGCCCTCTCGCAGTGTCCGGAGCAAGTATGGTGGGTCTGACACACCGGTGTCAATGTGTTCTTTTTTCCATTTCCAGGAGTGTAGTTCAACTGAACAACAGGATACTAATGCCAACTAAAACGAAGAAATCGACGTATTGTATCTTGTACTGTAGTTAACCTATACAGATCGACTGAAGTTCGAGATACATCATATATATATGATATATGATGAGATACACACACACACACACACACACACACACATACACTCCTGGAAATGGAAAAAAGAACACATTGACACCGGTGTGTCAGACCCACCATACTTGCTCCGGACACTGCGAGAGGGCTGTACAAGCAATGATCACACGCACGGCACAGCGGACACACCAGGAACCGCGGTGTTGGCCGTCGAATGGCGCTAGCTGCGCAGCATTTGTGCACCGCCGCCGTCAGTGTCAGCCAGTTTGCCGTGGCATACGGAGATCCATCGCAGTCTTTAACACTGGTAGCATGCCGCGACAGCGTGGACATGAACCGTATGTGCAGTTGACGGACTTTGAGCGAGGGCGTATAGTGGGCATGCGGGAGGCCGGGTGGACGTACCGCCGAATTGCTCAACACGTGAGGCGTGAGGTCTCCACAGTACATCGATGTTGTCGCCAGTGGTCGGCGGAAGGTGCACGTGCCCGTCGACCTGGGACCGGACCGCAGCGACGCACGGATGCACGCCAAGACCGTAGGATCCTACGCAGTGCCGTAGGGGACCGCACCGCCACTTCCCAGCAAATTAGGGACACTGTTGCTCCTGGGGTATCGGCGAGGACCATTCGCAACCGTCTCCATGAAGCCGGGCTACGGTCCCGCACACCGTTAGGCCGTCTTCCGCTCACGCCCCAACATCGTGCAGCCCGCCTCCAGTGGTGTCGCGACAGGCGTGAATGGAGGGACGAATGGAGACGTGTCGTCTTCAGCGATGAGAGTCGCTTCTGCCTTGGTGCCAATGATGGTCGTATGAGTGTTTGGCGCCGTGCAGGTGAGCGCCACAATCAGGACTGCATACGACCGAGGCACACAGGGCCAACACCCGGCATCATGGTGTGGGGAGCGATCTCCTACACTGGCCGTACACCACTGGTGATCGTCGAAGGGACACTGAATAGTGCACGGTACATCCAAACCGTCATCGAACCCATCGTTCTACCATTCCTAGACCGGCAAGGGAACTTGCTGTTCCAACAGGACAATGCACGTCCGCATGTATCCCGTGCCACCCAACGTGCTCTAGAAGGTGTAAGTCAACTACCCTGGCCAGCAAGATCTCCGGATCTGTCCCCCATTGAGCATGTTTGGGACTGGATGAAGCGTCGTCTCACGCGGTCTGCACGTCCAGCACGAACGCTGGTCCAACTGAGGCGCCAGGTGGAAATGGCATGGCAAGCCGTTCCACAGGACTACATCCAGCATCTCTACGATCGTCTCCATGGGAGAATAGCAGCCTGCATTGCTGCGAAAGGTGGATATACACTGTACTAGTGCCGACATTGTGCATGCTCTGTTGCCTGTGACTATGTGCCTGTGGTTCTGTCAGTGTGATCATGTGATGTATCTGACCCCAGGAATGTGTCAATAAAGTTTCCCCTTCCTCGGACAATGAATTCACGGTGTTCTTATTTCAATTTCCAGGAGTGTATATATATATATATATATATATATATATATATATATATATATATGACCTGAGGTATTCTATGCTACCGCTACTTCTATCCCCCTTTTTTTTGCCCTTTATTTTCCACAGAAGTACTAGAACACAAACAAGCAATATCCTTAACATTAAGGTCGAACTATTACTCGCCTTGATATATGTCTGCTATATTTTTTCTCCCCTGTATTCCTTTGTTTCTCAACATTCCTCTCAGCTGTTACATCTGTGTAATAAATGATCTCTGGCAAACTGTGGCATCATTGGTCAAAGCTGACGGGTTGTAACCAATTCATCAGTTGACCCAAAATTCCCCCCCCCCCCCCCACTATCTCAGAACATCATTCGTGCCAATAGCGACCATTCCCCCCAATTTCGAGCAGGGCTTTATGACATCAACTGGCCTCAATTTAAGTTGACCAGTCATGCCTCTGCTATTTAGCTCGGGGCACTGAACTTGCCATTTGACCAGCTACGAAAACAACATGCCTAGACCACTAACCATGTGGCACCAGACAGTCGCTCCCAGCAGGGCATGGTCCACAAGGAGTTTGACAATCATGAGAACAATGCAGTCAGTCGGCGCCAGCCGTCTTCGTTCCAGATGCACCAGAAATGTAAACACATAAACTGCAGCGACACTCAGATGCCTTGCATGTCGTTTCGCCCTGCCTACAATAGGCGAAACTCGACCGTGGTCAGCTATCCCACCAGTCGCTCAGACCCATTGATGTACAGCCCTCTCATTGTTCGCAGAAGTGCAGCCCTCCACTGGAAACGCAGTGTGCCGCATCCTCCGGTGCTCCCCTCGCACAGGCCGCCCAGGGAAGTAACAGAGGAAACTAAAAGCAAGACCACATACAGTTCCCAACATGCATAGAAATCAATTGAAAAGTATTTTGAGCTCTCAGTACAAATACTCTCATTTGAATAACCTTATTCGGTCGGGTACCACAGTGAAATGGCATAAAACATTAATAAAATTGATGAAAATGAGAGGCGAAATGGAAAAGAGCGCATGGAACCTCTCAAACTTCAAAATTGAAAATAGCGTTTCACACACCTATGTTGTCCGGATTGTTATATCATATTTTTAACATCGGTATGGAGACTTGGAACACTTCCCAAGAAAAACAATGTTGACTTCCTCGACAGTATTTACTCAAAGCACCTTGTGTTTTAAATGGCAGTTACACTGCAAATCAGTGTATACTATCTGCACCTGCCCAGTGGTACTTTGAACTAAAACATGAAAATGTCTCCAAAACTGCTCAAAAACAGATGTGAGACTGGCAGTGTCCTCAAAACGTTTAGAAAACTGTCCCTGTAATTCTTTCGAGGCTTCAATCAATACTTCTAACCTCATGCTGTCTTTAACACCAGAAAGCTTAGGGAAACAGACGGTGAATTTAGAGAGAATTTTTCAAATTAGGAATGAGTTGTTTCTCGCCTTGGAATGTCTTACTAAGAATAGTGTGCAGTCAAGTCCACTTAAAACGCGAGGTCGGCAATTCGTTCCAGATGTTCTGATTTTCCCTTTTTTTCCTTTATAAATTCAACAACAGCGAGTTTTAAATTAAGATCTTGTTCATGGCATGTCCCTTGACTTAAATGGTTCAAATGGCTCTGAGCACTATGGGACTCAACTGCTGAGGTTATTAGTCCCCTAGAACTTAGAACTAGTTAAACCTAAATAACCTAAGGACATCACAAACATCCATGCCCGAGGCAGGATTCGAACCTGCGACCGTAGCGGTCTTGCGGTTCCAGACTGCAGCGCCTTTAACCGCACGGCCACTTCGTCCGGCTCCCTTGACTTAATCACTGTACTCTGCAGTCATAGTATAAAGTCTCCTTCCACTTCGCCAGGTTCCTTCTAAAACTGCTGCAACTAGCAGTTCAATAATGACTCCAAGTTCAAAAAATTTACTGTTCATATCATATCACCATATTCATCACTTGATGCCTGCAAATTTAGCACAGACTGCTGCTTTATGTACAGAACAATGAATCCCATATGTCTATTGTTATATTTTTTTCTTACATCGTTGACTAAATCTTTAAAGTCTTTCTACATGGCGATGTGATGTCGTTCCATAGCCAATCTGCAGTACCCATCGACTCTGCGAACGCGTAATAAATATTGAAAATTTTCACTCTTCTCTTCTGTCACTCTCATTAACGTGTAAAGCCTTGTGATGATGGATAACTAGACCGCCTGTTTTTGTACAAACACCGCTGGACTTGTGAACTTCCTTTATACCACTAACAAAAGTTGAAGGTTTGACAGCACTGAGGCCACGATTCTGCCAAACTGTAGAGTGTTATACTGACTGAATAATGCAGCACTACAATACTGAATGAAATGCGGCGATGTACTGAGTACTTCGGAGAAGGATCGAGCAAAGCCGAGACAGGCTGAGCCATGCGCCACACAGAGCCCATGTATCTGGCACATGTGCAGCTCGGTATGCCAAGACTGACTCTGTCTTAGATCGATTGTATTGTCAAAATCCGCCACAAAATTACTAACATATAGGGAGGTTAATAAAAGTGTCACATATTTGTACATGAGGTACTAGAAGAAAAGTCCCATTACTGATATGTTGTAAACAAATACCTAGTGGGATATGGACAATTCTATCTGCTCATACCGATCTGCCTTACATAGAAGTATGCACTATAGGCAGAGCTGAATGTGACAACCACGCATCCTGACATATATTTTAGCCCCTCTTCATTGTGGATTATGTACACTTGGTTCCACTCAGATTTCGTCACACGCATTTGTTATATGCTTCTTTAACGTCCGCACATTGTCGATGGGTTGGACATAAACCAACGCCTTTCAATGTCCCGTAACAAGAAATCCACCAGGTTAATGTCCAATGGACTGGGATACTACACCGCAGGCGTACTTGGCGAATCCATATCCCATGAAACGTTGTGGTAAGTTATTGTCACATGGTCCATAGAAAATTGTTGGTACCCAGTAGTGCATAAACCACAGTCATCTTTCCTCAAGGGTAACGTTCCCCGATAGCTCCAGCATTTCATCACAAAGAAATCGGTGATAGGATGCACCTGTTAATCTGTTTGGTAAAGTCTATGCGCCTATGTGGCTGTTAGCAACAATTACTGCTCATACATTGATACTAAAGAGATCCTGATGCCTCACCTCCCTGACTGCTCGAGAATTTTCATCTGTGTAATGTGTATTGTGGTAATTTACTATAAAATCTTGCTTGACTTCTAAATAAAATGCAGTCTGCAAACTGTGGATCTTCTACAGCGCATATGTCAACATTGGTTTCCAGACACATCAGTACAGTAAGCTTACTTCTATTTTTGACCAATACTGCCTCCAGTAGAATTACATGAAACTTTTGTTAAAGCACTGTGTAGAAATGTAGTGTTTGCTCCACATCCCTCCATACAATTTTTCTGTTAATCTGTAAAATAACAGTCGCATCAGCCCTCAGTCATTCAGTGCATTCCACAGATTTTGATTTTTCATGAAATAAGTAAATTAAAAGCATTATATGGCGTGTGCAGTTTTCTCAAATGTGTTTGACTCTGATTGGTTGAGAAACAGAGCAGATGCGGTACACATACATGTTGATAGTTTCTTTACAGTACTACGTGTGTAGCATGAGTTGGATACATCAGTGCATTTTGGACGATTGTGTGGATTTCTTACTACATGCATAGTTACTATTCATCCAAATCTGTAGTATATACATGTGCAAACTACCTTTAATGTCAGAGAATGTTGTTTATCTAATTTTATTGACTCGTATATTGTGTGCTTTGGGTATGGTATAGAATGAGCATATGAGTACTACTCTACTGATTTTGAATTGGACACTAAACTTAATTTCATTCTTTTTGCTTCATATTCCCACACATAGAATGAATAACACAAGTTCAGTCAGTGTTACATAATGAGATTAGGGCATCACTTGACTACACAGTCTTAGACATATTTTAAATTAGGTCAATGAGCCCATTGTGTCACACACTGCAGTTTACTAGTGCTCTCACACTAATTAAACAATGCTGTGACCAAATGTATCTCTCTTTGTTGGATATTATCTGCTTGTATTAATCCACTTCAATAAGAATTGCGGACTGATGAACAGTACTCAATAACAATTATTTTCTGTGCCACTTTCTTCATAGGCAAACTAAATTTCCCAAAAATTTTCTAAAATTTTAGCCAAAACACCTTATTAAAAAATATATAATCCCCAATCATTATCATCAAGGCTGTTACCTAAGTTTCTTTTACCATAGATTATTCCTCTAACTTCAGTTGCTGCTAATGTTTCACCAAATGAAGCATCTTCAGCATACATTCTTTATTCGCTATTAACTGAAGTTCTTTATCCACTTCATGTCTTTTCTGTAAGACTTTATTATCACTATATGCAATATCATTATTTTACAAGTTTCATCTAATTATTTATTCCTTTATTACTTCTGGCTAATATTTCTCCTAATTTTGTTCCTGGACCACAATAATTATAAGCAGGAATATGCATATCAAAAAGTAATTGATTTATTAAAGCATTAACTAATCCTTTTTCATCTCTTTCCGATTTTAAAAATGCATCAGGCAAGTTATTCAAAAATCTCATTAAATAAAGTATTCCTTTTGGATTATTAATAATAGAAACACTAAAACTCTTTGTTAGCAATTTTGTTCTTCCAACTATTTCATTACAATAATTTTTATTTCTTGCTAATTCTTCTCCATAGATTACTAAAAATCTATTAATCTATCAGGTAATTGATGGATACCAACCTTCCAAATATATTCGATGAGTTTTTCTGTATATTTCTTAATTAAAGCTTCACCACTTTTTACATCATCACTTGAATTTAACTCTACTGATAACTTGCATGAAAAGAAATGTAGACAATTATTTTATCAAACATTTATATTTATTACTTTTACATGATTTTATTTTATTTGGATTGTTATCATAATATAATGCTCCTGAATTGAATAATAATCTGCATAATTTGATAAATGAAGATCATTAAATTTTTCACCCATATCATATATAGTAATCAGTTTTTAATTAAAGTATTCATCAATTTATTAGTTCTTTCATATTCTCAGTCACCAACTTTTCATTTATCACCATTAAATTTTACTGGTAATTTACCAACAAACTGAATTTTTTATGTCTTTTTATAAATTTTGAGCATTATATGTGATCTAATGTTTCAGAAAAAATATATAGATGACTTATTTTATCCCAGTTTAGCCAACCTGGAGTTAAAATATAGTTACCATTCATTTATGTTGCTTTTCCATTTCCATTTGGTCCAGTTATTACATATCAAATACAATTGGGTAAATGCTTACTATGGTTATCTTCAATTTCTTTTTACAAAAATATAATTTCTGGTTCCCAATCTATTTTCTGGCTCATTTATTCTAGTAATAATTTATTAATAATAAATGATCCAGCTAACTCACTTAAGTGATAATGTATCAATTCCCAAAAAAGATTTACTGTACCTATAGAAGACACTTTAAAAAGGTGGTTCAATTGCATTTCATATGACTTTTTTAACTCCAAATATTACATCAAGTATAATAACTTGTATTGTGATGGAGAAACAGCACAAATTACTGGCAGTCAACATGATTTTAAAAAATTAAAGGAAATTACTCATACTAAGAAACCTAAAATACTTATTAAAAAAGAAACAATTTTAAATAAAGGTATTATTGAAAGTAATGCTGACTTATATATGGATTTAAACGATAGTAATACGAATTTTTAGACTTTAATAATCAATCTGTTCTGGCTAAACATAAAACTGTCGCCACTAATTTGCCAAAAATAATTTCTTTCAAATTAAATAATATTCATTTTTACTTATCTGATGGAATGTTTATAAAATATAACGAGAAACAGATATTATTGCTTCTTTTAAAACAGAATTGATATAATTTATAATCCGTACCTTCCTTCATTTTTACATTTTCATAATGAATATCAAGATTCAGGAATACCTGTAATTGATGAAAGTAATAATTAGATTGGTTTAAATTGCGCTACTTTAACAGTTATGTTCGACAGTCATTAATTATTTTTTAAATCAAATGGTTTTAACTTTTTTAAATATTAATTTTGTTATATCTAAATCTATATTTTATCTGTGTAAAATATCACTTCTACCATGGCCTATACTTTGTTGTCATGTGATAAAACTAAACATAAGCAAATGAAATTAGGTTAAATAATAAACACTTAAATAGTATTCATAATATTTTATCTTCTGCTTGGAAAAGAATGAAAGATAAAAATACTGGTGGTTATTACAACTGAGAAAAAATTATTGAACGTCTTATAAAAATAGAAAAAACAGGTCCTGGAATAATAAAACATTAAGGCATTTTTTATCATCTTTATTAGCTTCATCTCACATTTGGTACAGTAGCTGATGGAGCACCAGGTACACAATCTGCTTGCACTAAACGAAACTATGATATAGGATTATGAGAACAAAAAATATATAATTTAATAATGGAAAAGGGAGGAAATGGAATAAAAAATTCAAAAAGTATTAAAAATAAAGTACCAGTATCAAATTTTGATAGAGAAAATCATGGTAAGGAATTTAAACAAAAGGTATTTCTTTGACTGATGAATTACCTAATAAACCAACGAAATTTTAATTGGGTGTAATTAATTTAAATTTCTCTGATAATGTTGGTACTCACTCGATCTGCTATTACGAACCAAGTAACAGTAGAATTGTTTTTGATTCATTTGGCAAAATATACCAAAAGAATTATGTAATTAATTTTGGACAATAAAATTTATTTCAAATTGTAGAAAGACTACAAAATTTTGATGAACTTATTTCTCACCATTATGTTTATTTGTGTTAAAATTATTATTAGGTAATCATAAATTACAAAATATTTTAAATAATTCAAAGGGAAATTTTTGGAGATAAAGTAAAAACAAAATATGAAAAATTTGAATCAAAAATTAATGAAAAATGATAAAAATGAATCAGAAAAATAAATAAGCCAATGAAAAATTAATTGATAATGAATTAGAAATATAAAAAATTGATGAGAAATTAGAAAAATAGTACTAAAGTTTAATAAAAATTCGAATGAAAAAGATAACACAATAATAAACAAAAACGAAATAAATAAATAATTTAAATATTTCAGAATTAATTAACTGAAATTTTCCATCAAATTATGACTTACATTACTATTCAGAATAGAAAATTTGTAACAGCAGGCGAACCAGTTAGTAGTCATGATGCTGTTACCAAACAACATTTAGGAAACAGATTAAAAGATTATGTGACAGAGAACAAATATGTAAGTATTTTAACACATATCAGTAACTAGATTACTAAACAAGAATGAACTAAATACAACATAAAGGAGCGATTGAAAGAGCTCTATGCGATTATTTTTCAAAAACGGATTTAACTTTCTAGAGAAACCAATTAAGTAAACTTAAAGATAAAGTATGTGATGAACAAATAATTGAATTTACTTTAATGACAGGAAGTGAACAAAAAGTTCATAAATTCTACAATAACTATTTTATTTTTAAGAAAGTTCTTCTTGTTTCTAAAGTATATCTAGTAGGAAAAGATTCAGAAATTTTAAAAGGATTTTCGAAAATAAATAAGAAATATAAATATTTGTTAGCTATAATCGATGTATTCTCAAGATATTCTTAGGTTATTCCAATTAAAGATAAATCTAGTAAAAATATAGTTCATGCTTTTGAAAAAAAATTAAAATAATAACTCTAAAAAATTTACAAACAGATCTTGGAAAAGAATTTCATAACAAAAATTTTCAAGAACTTATGAAAAAATAAAATATTGATAATTAGTCAACTTTTACAGAAGTAAAAGCATCTATTGTTTAAAGATTTAATACAACACTAGAAAAAATGTGGGAAAATTTGCCCTTCAAGGAAACTACAAGTAGATTTATGTAGTTAAAAATCTAGTTGACAAATATAATAAAATAAATCATTTGCCAATAAAAATGAAAGCAATAGAAGTTAATGTAGAGTCATGAAAATGTTTTTGCTGTAGTTAGTAATAAGCTGACATATAAAATAGGAGATAGGTAAGAATAAGTAAGATAGGAATTTTTGAAAAAGACTGCCATGCTAATTAGTCACTAGAAATTTTCAAAATTGAAAAATTTGTTTATTCTAATCCAGTAACACATAAATTAAAAGATTTTAATACAGAAGAAGTTAAAGGAAAATTTTATTAAGAAGTACTACAAAAAACTAACTTCCAGATGTATATCTTGTTGAAAAACTTGCAAAAAATAAATACAATAAGGTTTTTAATGTCTTGATTTTAGTAATTCATATAATAGCTGGGTATCAAAATATAATGTTATTAAATGAAACAAAAAGAATATTATTAATTTTTAATATTTTAATAATTTTTTCTTAATAAATGGAAGTTGTTCAATCCAAGATTTGTAAAAATTGTAAGGTTGGGAAATCAATTGGTAATATTACTTCACTCAAATATACAAAAGATCGTTGTAGAAGAACATGTAAGACATTGTTTAAATGAATGTCTTAAAAGATATTTAATAAAAATCAATTTATTCATGTATGTCGAGTACATTTCTAAACTTTATTAGTAAGAACATTTTAAAGTTCTAAACTTTATTAGTAAGAACATTTTAAAGATTTCTGAGTGATGATCATTCGAATATATATTATTCTCATTTAAAAATTATAGAAATATAAAAAATGATTCAGAATAGGTACATCCCAAAATTTATAAATTGGCAAGAAATTAAAGATTAAAATAGTTTTTATAAAAAGTGAAAAACTGAAGATAACTATTCAAATAAGTGTAAAAAATGTATTCTCGAATATATCAAAAACAAAAAAAATTAATTCTCTAGAAAAGGGTCTTTTTAGAGTTTTGGACTTTTTAGAAAATTTTAGCATAAAATATATTTTAGAAGAAACACCAAAAATGTTATTTGATAAATCTTCAAAAATGTTAATTATCACATAATCTTAATATACTGAGAATTATTTAAGAAGTTTTCGAAATTTTATTGATGTTATAAATTTAAAAGATGATTATGATGTTTGGGAATATGGTTTGGAAATCAATTAACATATAACCAATTTATTTTTAAAGGAAAACATAATATATTGAATATGTATTTTTGAAAACTGAAAAATAGAAGTTTTATTATGTTTTTAAAAATGAAAATTACTACGTTTTTTATGTCTGGGGTTCTTAATTATATTTCATGAAATTATGTTGTTAAAATTAATGATTTTAACAAATATTTTAGTGATGTAATTTAGTTAAATTTTATTTAATAAATTGAACTGAATGACCCCATATTAGGAAGGGGAGGGTTGTGGCAGTAGTAAATGAAAAGAGCTGCTACAGTATAGTACAGATGGTAACTCAATGAGAGGAACAGAAATGAAACATTATTCCAATACAACAGTTAGACTGGGATCCCTGCGATGAAGTATGCTCCCTTGGACATCACAAAAAGTAGCACATAGTTCTTGACAAGGTGTGTGATCACCACATGCAGAAATGCATGTAGTGGATCCTGCTCCCAGTTTTTGTGGTTGGCTGTTCCATTCTTGCTCCATCACTGTTGACAGTTGACAATGTTCATGGGTGCATTACATGTTTTTGCCTAACGCCATATTACAGTGCATCCAGAAGCTTTATGTAGTCTCAGTCCGCTTTCATCCAAAAACAGCATGCTACCCCACTCTTCGATGGTCCGGGGGCCATCCTCTTGGCACCATCGCAAATCTCTGAATGCAGGACACTCACTTGTACTGTGATTTTCTACCCCTTCCCCATGTGTGTATTTACAGGCGTTCATTCAGTCCACACGTCGTTTATATAGATCACAATGCCTGACGCTGTCGTTGAGCCCAAGATGAGGATCTCTTGAAATGAAAGGTTATTCGGCGAATTGGCTGGCTTCGAGTTTCTCTAACAGACCATCGAGGACTTATGGGATGTTTTGTGGATATGTATTGCAATGTGTCCTCATGCACCAGCGGTAATTCAGCACTTGTCAACCGCAGTTGTGGAGGAATGGAACGCCCTACATCAAGAACTCTTTACCAGCTGTGTAGCCGGCCAGAAAGCACGTTTCGTAGTACATATGACCGTCTGTGCTAATAATGCACCTAATTAAGAACCATGTCCGACCTTTTGCAATGTCCTGTGGACCATAACAAAATATTTTTTTCGAAGAAAATGTCACTTCTGTTTATCTGATTTAGTATTTCTCACGGTTACAGTCTTTACAGTTGCAATATGTACTATACTGTAGTAGTTCTGTCCTAGTATGGTTCAAATGGCTATGAGCACTATGGGACTTAACATCAGTGGTCACCAGTCCCCTAGAACTTAGAACTACTTAAACCTAACTAACCTAAGGACATCACAGACATCCATGCCCGAGGCAGGATTCGAACATGCAACTGTAGCGGTCACGCGGTTCCAGACTGAAGCACCTAGAACCGCACGGCCACACCGTCCAGCTGTCCTAGTATGGTTCAAGTTTCAGCACACTATGTGACTTGGCAGTGACACGTCATGTGAAAGTTATTTTTGGCATTCCTTTAAAAAGAGAGTAGAAGCTAAACTCATCTCAAGATCGTGTCATTCTTCAAATACAGTCGAAATGCCACTTTTGTAGCATTCGTTGATAAATGTGACAAAAGTGGAGACGCGACTGTCACACTATTGGTATAATCCAATGCTTAGAGTTACCTTCGAAATCAAAATCCTATCCATAGTAGGTAATGTTCTTTTCCTACAAATAAAGTACATATCCTACTTGTGTCCAAGTCTTTATGATAAATTTCTACGTTTGCTTATCTTCTTCGTTTCTAGTTCTGCTGTAGTTGGCAAACGTAGCCTTTAGAACACTAGAATAGATGGAGACAAATAATAATCCCAGTGTTTGCGATGTTGTATTACTTAAATGTCAAGTTCCGCATCATTTTATCGGATCATCGTGGTACTCTGTAAGAAATTCACAACGAGTTTTACAAACTCGTTGTGCGATTACAATTCACGAGAATTGGAACTTTAACAGTGGCCATAGTGCCGCAGAAATGCAGCTGAAATGATCAATTTATGTCGTTTATACTAGACGTTAGGTACATACACCCACATTACTGTCTTTCTTACATAATGTGCCTTCGCAGATGCGATAAGAACAGAGCGTCATGTAGTAGACAGACTAATGCGCTGTCACGATGTCTTCGAAAGACAGAAACGGAGCTGGGTAAAAACTGAATGTGCCAGAGGATGTGGCAGATATCTCTAGCCGTGTATCTGTGTTATGAATGCTGGGATCTGGCAAAATGATTCAACCCACATCCTGGAGAAACGGACCATATTTCGGGATCCTTGCCCTAGGACCCGTCCGGTGTTTTAAGCTCTGCCCAATTAGGGAAATGATCTACATTTAATAAAGCATCACAGATGGAATAGAAGAAAGGCTGCTCGCTTGGTATATACATACAATGTGAATGACAGATGGCCAAAGAAGGTCTTGATGTACCACGATCAGGGAAGGAGGAGAAAAAGGAGATCGGAATTTGCCTAGTTGGATGGAATAAAGAGGCAATGAGAACAATAGACACAGAAGAATACGAGGAACAATGGGAAGATAGAAACGAATGGTGTTTGATATGTGGGATGCGGCGAAAGCTGTAGGAACCCAACGAGAGACCGAGAGCCAGAAGATGTTGAGTACAACAGTCTCATCCAAGGTCTTCAAGAATCTGGTGGGAAATGTTCGCTGTTTTACACTGGCAAGCTGGGTAAAAAGCTTCAACGAGGGACGTCAAACGTTGGCAGACACTCGTCAGTCAGGTCTTCCCTTCTCAGAACACAAGAACTACCTGCTCGTACTGCGGAAATAGAAATTGATCGACACCAAAAATTCGTGGGATGGCCCAAGAGACAGGACTAGCGCATACGTCTCTCCTTCACATGCCATAAAAACATCTGGGTTCTACAAAAAGCCCTTCTCGATATGTTCAGCGTGATTTTACGGAAATGTAGAAATGGTTACGGCATGACATTGCTCGCTATGAACAAGAACAGGGGCTTTCTTGTGCCGCATCAGGTGGATGAGTCGTGGGCCAAATCTTATGACCTACACCTAAACGCCGTTTTAAGAAATGAAGTCACTGCAGGTAATCACGACGAACGATAGTTTGCCAGAACCTCATAATTGTGAATGATTATGCTGACTGTTGGTCATCATTGTGATGGCGGTATTCTAACGGATACCATTCCCCGACGGTAAACGATTAATGCACTGCATTACTGTTCTTTATTTTAACTAAACGAGCCAACAGCTTTGGTAAAGGAGAAGCGACCTTTTTCACAGAATCCATCAATCATTTTGCAGTACGATTCTCGGACGCAAACAGCACAAGGTGAAACTAATTTGTTCGATCGATGGGAGTGGGAAATGCTGTGCCGTCCATTATAATTCCCGGACTTAAGCCCTTGTGACTTCGATTTGAATCCAAAGATGAGAAAAGCACTTCGTGACATACGCTTCTGAAAGGTCACAGAGATTCGTGGGGCAATGGGCCACTCCATTTGAACTAGCAAGACTTCTAGCCACGCTAGAAATATACCACTGCTTGAACATCACTGGCAACGGGTTGTACACTATTCTACTTCGAAGGAAAAGTTTGAAAAATTTATCTATTTTGGAATCAGTTAGAAATCAGCAGTTGTCACAATTAAAGTTGCAATCCATGTAGCTGGAACCTAGCATTTACGAACTGCGTGGGCGAATCATTAAGAACAATGCGAATGCCCCATAAAATTTTTTCAGATGAGACGTGAAGGTGGACGCAATCTGTTATTATATCACAAACGCTTATACGTACATTACGTCTAACCCTAATTTTTAGTGAGTGAAACGTGTGATGAAGCATGAAACAAGCGGGTAAATTCAGTTTTTACTATAGATTGCTGTGAGTGGTCAGTTTTGAATATAGGTGGGCTATTCGGAAAGTAAAGTCCGGTCGGTCGTGAAATGGAAACAATTACGAAACTCAGACAGTTAGCTACACCTTTCAGCTACTTCTCTACTCAGTCGGCACTCCGAGTTAGACATTCGTTATACCGTTGTACCAGGTTTAAAGTACCCTCGTTATAGAATGCAGTCGCCTGTGCTTTCCACCAATTCTCTACGCTAGTCTAACCTCGTTGTCTGAGCCAAAATTTTGTTTTCATAGCGAATGGTTCCTGTAGGCAGAGATGATTGTCAAGGGAAGCCAACTGTGGGCTGTATTGTGTGTGATCATACATTTCCCTGCAGAGTGCGGCTGTGAATTGTGGTGAAGAATGAAACGCATGGCAGTCGTGTTATGTGGGTTGCATGGCATCAGGCGAACTCAATCACAAGGACCTCAAACTTAGAGGGAGACTCCATTGTTCTAGTCGTCTTTACACACTCATTGTGCACTCAGAACTGTAAAGAGCGAGATGTCGCGATCGACGGGCATACTAGAGACTACTCAACATATCTGTGCAAAGCTTCATTGGATTTTCATTGTTGTTTCCATTTCGCGCCCAATCGAACCTTACTTTCCGAATATCCCTCGTAGTTCCGTGGTGAGGAAATTGTGTTCTCGCATGGTTGTCGAACTTTCCACGCATGTCTATAAATATTACTGATGATAAAGATGTTTATGGAGGTGAGAAGCCATCTGCGATTCGGCATTAGTAATCATAAAGAAACGGATAGATATATAATCTGTACGTATCCCACTCGCACGCAGAGAAGATTTTTGTAAAAAATTCCACATTACAGTCAGGTGAAGTTCCATTTTCGATACACACATCAAAAAAAGTTTTACATCACCTCGGTTCCGTGAGTTACGCAACCTGTACAAAAAATTGGAATAGAGCTCAACATAAACATAATTTCCGCCGATTTTATTGCTCATTAAAACCACACATTGTATGTTGTACCATCATACAGCAAGGCCTTCACAGGTGGTGGTAAAGATTGCTGTACACACCTGTACCTCTAATACCCAGTAGAACGTCCTCTTGCATTGATACATGCCTGTATCCGTCGTGGCATACTATCCACAAGTTCATTAAGGCACTGATGGTCCAGATTGTCCCACTTCTCAACGGCGATTCGGCGTAGATCCCTCAGAGTGGTTGGTGAGTCACGTCGTCCATAATAGACCCCAGGCATGTTCGATAGGGTTCATGTATGGAGAACATGCTGGCCACTCTAGGCGAGCGTTACGATATCCTGAAGAAAGTTATTCACAAGATGTGCACGATGGGGGCGCGAATTGTCGTCCATGTAGACAAATGCCTCGCCAGTATGCTGCCGATATGGTTGCACTATCGGTCTGAGGATTGCATTCTCGTATCGTACAGCCGTTACGGTGCCTTCCATCACCACCAGCGGCGTACGTTGGCCCCACATAATGCCACCCCAAAACACCAGGGAACCTCCACCTTGCTGCACTCGCTGGACAGGGTGTCTAAGGCGTTTAGCCTGACTGGGTTGCCTCCAAACACGTCTCTGACGATTGTCTGGTTGAATGCACATGCGACACTCATCGCTGAAGAGAACGTGATGCCAATCCTGAGTAGTCCATTCGACATGTTGTTGGGCCCATCTGTAACGCGCTGCAAGGTGTCGCCATGGACACTGGAAGTGAAGTTGCGCATCATGTAGCCTATTGCGCACAGTTCGAGATGTAACACGCCGTCTGTGGCTGCGCAAAAAGCATATTCAACATGGTGGCGTTGCTATCAGGGTTCCTCCGAGCCATAATCCGTAGGTAGTGGTCATCCACTGCTGTAGTAGCTCTTGGGCGGCCTGAGCGAGGCATGTCATCGACAATTCCTGTCTCTCTGTATCTCCTCCAAGTCTGAACAATATCGCTTTCGTTCACTCCGAGACGCCTGGACACTTCCCTTGTTGAGAGCCCTTCCTGGCACAAAGTAACAATGCTGACGCGATCGAACCGCGGTATTGACCGTGTTGGCATGGTTGAACTAGAAACAACACGAGCTGACTACCTCTTTACTGGTGGAATGACTCCAACTTATCGGCTGTCCGACCCCTTCCGTCTAATAGGCGCTGCTCATTCATGGTTATTTACATCTTTGGGCGGATTTAGTGACATCTCTGAACAGTCAAAGGGACTTCGTCTGTGATAAAATATCCACAGTCAACGTCTATCTTCAGGAGCTCTGGGAACCGGGGTGATGCAAAACTTCTTTTGATGTGTGTAGTTAACTGGCAACGTTATTGTTGGTCTCACGAAATCTGAGTAAATTTAGAGAGGCGCTATTCGAGGAAGACTGTGCGACGGTTCTGCTTCACTATCGTATATCTAGCATAGGGATAATGAGACTAAAAGAAGGGATATTATGTTCCGTCATAGGCACGCGCTGTGCAGCAGCTTGCGGAGTACTTATGCAGATGTATAGATGTCACGTGAACCTTGCCTCTTGCTATGGCTGCAAACTTGTTCGCCGACACTGTTGTGACATTAGTCTGGCTGTCTGACTTTAATAGAGCATCAAAGTACACAAAGATCCAGAAGCCGCGACTGCATACAACGTGTGATCTCGGCTTCTACGTATTGAAAGCAACCTGAACAGCCATCGCTCAGTCAGAGAGGTCTGAGGTAGTATCCGTTCTTTGGAGAAACCCACAAGCATTAAGTCAGCAACGAAATGTCTAACAGTAAATAATGTGTTACGAAATCGTATTTGGTTAATTCAAATGACCGCTATTGAAGTAAGATGATGTGACCACTCTACTGCTACCATTGAATATCTACCATTGGAATCATGACAATAAGATAGTAGGGATCAAGGTACGTACAGAAGCTTATAGCTTACTATTATTCCTCTTGTAGTTCGCGAATAGAACAGAACGGATAAACGTCAATACGGATACGAGACCTATTCGGAAAATAAGGTCCGATCAGTTGCAAAATGGAAACCACTGTGAAAATGAAAGGTGTTTTATTTTCAACAGTTAGCTACACCTTCCAGCTACTTCTCTACATAGTCGCCACTCCATTTAGACTTTTGTCGTAGCGTTGTACCAACTTTCCAATAGCCTCGTGATACAAGCAAGCCGCCTGTGCTTGCTGCCAATTCTCTGCTCTGGTCTACAGCTCTTTGTCTATGCCAGAATGTTGTCTTCGTAGCTACCGGTTCATGTGAGCAGAAATGAAACCGAAGGAGAGTCAGTTACTGATTCTGTTGTGAATGATGAAACACTTACCATCGAAAACGCTGCAGGAGCATCTTCACTGTCCCTTCAGAGTGCACCCGAGAATTGTTATGCAGAAGTAAACGTATGAGAGTTATGTTATGTGGGCTGCATGACATCACACGAAATGTCACATCAGGCTCTCACACTTGGCGGGAGATACTACCTGCGCAAAGCTTCATCGGACTTTCACTGTGGTTTCCATTTCGCATCCTATCGGACGTTACTTTCCGAATAGCCCTTGTATGAAGTAGGATTATTATTAGTTGTTATTATTATTAGTTATTATTATTATTATCATTATTAGTTATTATTATACTTTTATTTGAAGACAGGCCTTAGAGATGTTTATCACTCATATCAAAATCTGATGAGACGAGTGTGGTAAGACAGCTCAAATGTTTTCAAACCCCTATACCATGAATAGCACATTGTTATAGATATAAAGAAGAGCAACTGCGCCTACTCACACACACACACACACACACACACACACAGACACACACACACACGCACACACACACACACACACACACACACACACACACACACACAAACACACAAACACACACACACACACACACGCACACATTAAAATGGTTCGTATGTCATTTCAAAAAAAAATTACTTACATAAATATAGACGGAGCTCAGCAGAGAAGTGAATAATGATCAAAGACAAATACGTGTGGCTGATTTAGCAGCGATCATTGGACTGATGAAGGGTGCTCCAAGTTCGTTGCAACACTTAAAACCTCCAGTCTATCAGTTAAAGCTGCTGTCCACACAATTCACAATTTTCTTTTAGAAACTTAGTAACATTCGTCTCGACGTGTGCTAAAGCTGGGCAGACCCCCACTAAAGTTTACCACTGCCCTCTAGTCAGAATACAAAACACACTCTGTTAAGACGTATATCCGACTCCATAGCTGACGAATTAGCCTTTCTCACTCCCATGCGGAGTGTTTAGGTTCAGTTCCAAGTACTACCAGCGATGTTCCTTGGTGTTATCACTGGAATGGGCTACACTGATTTTCCTGAGGTCAGTTCGGAAGCGACCTAATTGAAAAGTACCTATTTTGCTGTCTGGGAGGCTGACAACGGCAGGAAGAGGGGTGTTTTGCCGACGTGGTCCTACTTATCGCATCCAAATGAAGCCGAATGGCACAGGATACCACGGCAGCCGGTTGATATCGTGTGGCCCCTTGGGCCGGATGCTGGAGTTGCAATTCTAGTCTTTGAAAGAGAGCTGTATTGTGGTTTGTACACACAAGTATCAAACACTGAGGGATACTTCGCCAAGGAATGAAGCCATGAGAAAACGGACAATATCTTCTTTGGTTGTGGGCGGCCAATATGAGGAACGCCAAGGACGCGTACTTCATTTCATCGTTCGAATTACCTTTTGCCTACCACTCCTCCTCCGTTAGCTGGAAAGCTTTTAGGCTCAACAGTGAGGTCACAGTGTACAGAGAAATAACATAATGGTTTACATCGAGTTATCAGTTGCCCTGCTTGGCTGTTAGACCTGCTAGCTCACTTCTAAGGCAGTCGGAGGAGATGACTAAATTTTTGCTTTGGTCACGTCTCACCTGTTTCATTGGCTTCAGAATTACGTAGAGCTCAACACCAATAACAGTAAACCGATGGGAAGGTGGGCGGGAGAAGTCTACTGAGTACCCAAATACATTCCCTTGCAAAATTAAGATGCTCATCTAACATATTGAAAATACATATTTAAAAATTACACATGGAGTGTACTCTTTCTTGGACATAGTCAAATCTGAAATAATTTAGAACCTCTTAAAAATGAAGTTGTATTGTTACTCTAACCATGGGGTAAAATTCCAAAATCTACAACGCCCATTTCTAAAAAGAAATCCCTTGCACCAATGACAAAGTCCTTCGTTACTTGTTCATTGGTGTGAGAGTCGTTAGGAAAGTGGGACAGCAACGGTGTGATATGAATGTGAGAGAGGACACTACTACTTTTGTATGCTTGCGCATCATTAGGATTCGTCACCGGAAGTGGACGGGCGGATCACCAGAATGAGTACAGAACCTCAAGTAGAACTCGTCGTAAATGCCCAAGTGGCCAGCCTAATATGCTCTTGGTGGACAGCATTTAGTATTTTAGAAGTGATGATCTGGCTGACCACTACACCATATAACGATAGTCGAGCAGGGATCGGACTTAGTTTCGATAAAACTGGATCAGAGAAATGCAGTCTGCTCCCCATGTCCTGTAGCGAATATATTTAACATTCCAAGATAACTTTCTTTCGTTTCTCTCAAGTATTGTAGACAATTAACGTTTACGTTAGCGATGACGCCCAGAAACTTAGGCGCAGTAACTGATAGGCGTGCTGCTTGCGATAAAACATTAGAATCGCATTGGGGGAGCCAGGGGTTCGTTTGTCTGCCCAAACACAGAGATTCAGGTTTATCGTCATTTTCCTTAATGACTTACTAATGTCAGTACGCTTTTGAAAACTCCACTGCTCTCCTACCTCATATTTTACGGCCTCCAGCTTGTACACGCCATTAATGACCACTTCGTCGGGATGACGTTAAACTCAAATCATCCTTCTTTTCATTACCGAATGATTTTTGACAAATAGGATGTAATATCTATTAACTTTGAGGTTTTCTGTTTCGAACTTGAGGAAGTTTAGTAGTAGTGTGAAGTAGTATTCAAAATCAGAAATGACTAACTGAAGAGAATTTAAGTGACTTACTTGTAAGTGTTCCCTCGATAATATTTTTAGTTCCCATTCAATACGGTTAGAACAGCAACTGTGCAACAAACCACCCAGAACTTATTTCACACCGACGATGCAATAGTTCCAAGATGCCAAATAGGTACTGTGGGCTCGGGTATAAAACGTTTCTTTTTTGTAAGGAGCAAGAGACACCTAACTCCAAAAAGCCCGACGCATATCTGCTTGTTCTTCTTTCGCCGTCTTGCTCGTCTAACAGGGGAAGCTTCCATCGCATCCCCCTCAGATATAGTGGTAAGAGGACCCAGAAGACAGCCCGTCAAAATTTGATCGCAAATCAAGCGTGATAACAGGAAGAAGGTGTACTAAATTCTTAAAAAAAAATGTTAGAAACAGTGAACGGTCCAAGTATAAGACGTGCAACATAGAGGAATTGGAAAGCACAAATGCGTCGTGGTACACTGATCACGGAGTTTGATTCCAAAGCAGGCAAGTCGTGTTCAAAGTTCCTTCGTGTCAATTTGTTTTCCTCTGTTCGCTGTATTCATATATGCGTCTGTGTCGTAGTGTAACGTCCGTTTGCAACAGTGAGGTGTAAGGAAGGAACCTATAATGAAAGCTGATCCTGCACAACTACTCTATTACCAGGCGAAAAAAATGGTTCAAATGGCTCTGAGCACTATGGGACTTAGCATCTATGGTCATCAGTCCCCTAGAACTTAGAACTACTTAAACCTAACCAACCTAAGGACATCACACAACACCCAGAGCAGGCGAAAGAAAGTGGCTTTCGAATGGGAAGAAGGCGACAAGTCAACAGAGTCTTCCACCGGAAAACACGTTTTTAACGTTTTTGAAGTTGCCTTCCGTTTTCTAAGTTTTGAATTTTGAATTCCTTTGTTGTAACATAATTCACACCCGTTTGTTTCTTGTTTTCATTTCTGTGAGACGTCTATGTAATATCTCACCTGCTCTTAATAGTCATCACATTTACTTGCAACGGTATTGTATTCTTATCGCATAACTCATATTCTGTAACCAATCCATAGTATGACAGCTGCCAAATTACAGGGAGAGAACAAACATTTCAGTGACCGGGCGGACAGTTCATAATGTTGGCGAACAAATAAAAATAAGAAGCACAAAGGTATTTTGAACCCAGCTCGTCCGCTTTGCAGTCCAACACCTTTACCACAGAACGACAACGCCGTGGCACTCGCACTGTACTCCATGTTGCACTTATTGAGCTTGGACCGTACACTCTTCCTATTTTGCTTTTTTTTTCTTAGTTCAATACACCTTCTTCCTGTTTTCATTTTTTATCTATGTTCAGTTTTTAACGGGGTATCCACTGGGCCATCTTATCACTAAATCTGAGGGTGTGCGATGGGGAGTTTCCCTTACGAGTACTTCTTCTCGATCGTCTGAGGCTCCCGCTGCCCTTCACTTGTTTGTAAGTAAATGATCTCCATACATATGATTTTTGCATGTTTGTTATCCCATTACAATGTCTTTATATTTTTCACAAATCATTGTTAATGACGCAGGAAACGATGTGAACACTGCACACACATTCTATCTCTACACTTTTCTCGCTTTACTACTAGGACCGCTACCATACATTATTTCCGAAGCTCGTCCAATTCCTTATAAAGTACTCAATGATTTGCAGTTACTTTTTTTGCATCGTTCTGCTAGTAAATGTGCATCAATCGATTAACTCGACTGTAATTTAGATTTCTGATTACTTTTATCTGCTCTGGAGTCCTTGCACTCGCCATTATCCTGAAAATACTTAAAATCAGTCTGACTTCCTCGGATCGTTCCACTGTGATACAAGCATTTATACTACTGATACTAAAGATTTTAATATCTTTAATTATCAAGTATTTCTGTAGAAAGTAGTCTGTTACCTGTCATTTCACTAGGATACGAGTCTATAATGAGGCCACATTACATGTTGTGATATATGGGCCAAACTAGAAGCTCAGCCTGTCGCCCATACACAACAACCGCCTGGCACTGTATCTGGTTCTGTTCTCATTTCTGCTACTAATCATTAGTTTCGTCTTTTTCCAGTTTACTCTCAATTCATAGCCGGCGCTCATTAGACTGTTCATTTCATTCAAGAGATTCTGTAATTCTCCCTCTGCAGGTCTACTTTTATGTCGTTCTTGCTTCGTCACTGAGGATAATAATGTCACGAGCAACATGACATCAACATTGGGGACCACGAAGTAGACGCGTTATAAGGAATTCTCCTACCTTTGAAGCAGGATACCTCATCAAGGATCTTGTAACTGATATTCTTTCACACTGAACTTTAATCCCATACCTGATCCTTTCTGTTATCTTCGTCATTGCTTCTTCAATGTATAGATTGAACAGTAGGATTATTATTTATTTCAAGTTTCTGCTACCAGTCACATGCTCGAAACGCGTTGCATTGTGTTAGATTAAGCATAAAACAAAAAGTGACTGGTAGCAGAAATAAATAATTTTCCCACACAGTCACGGTTTACAAACATAGCCATTATAGCTGAAAATAATTATGAATAGTAGGAGCTAAGGGCTGCATATCTGCCTGAAAGTTTCTCCATAGTTTTCTGAGAAAATGTAGGTTGTGCAGCGCTTTGTTAAGCTCGACGGGTCCTATGAATGTGTCTCAAATTTTCTGAAGTCTTACTTCCACTATTAAGCGCAACATCAGATCAGCCTCTCTGGTACCTTTCTAAAACGCACAAACTGATCGTCATCTAAAAGATACTAAGCTTTCGTTTAGATTCTTGTGTGTATTATTCTTATGACGCATTTGGATTCACGAGCTCTTATGCAGATAATACAATAGCTCTCGAACTTACTTGCCTTGCTGTCTTTGGGATTGTGGGGATGTTATTTTTCCATAAATGTGATAGTATGTCCACAGTCTCATAGACTCTACACACCTTCTTGAATACTCGTTTGCCGGCCGCTGTAACCGAACGGTTCTATGCGCTTCAGTCCGGAATCGAGCTGCTGCTACGGTCGCAGGTTCGAATCCTGCCTCGAGCATGGATGTGTGTGATGTCCTTATGTTAGTCAGGTTTAAGTAGTTCAAAGACTAGGGGACTGATGACCTCAGCTGTTAAGTCCCATAGTGATTAGAGCCATTTGAATTTTTTGAATACTCGTTCGGTTGCCACTTCCAGCAATAATTTTAAAAATTCCGTAGAGAAATTTTCTATACCTGCTGTCTTATTTAATCGCACGTTTTCCGAAGCTCTGTTAAACTCTGACTCTAATACCGAATCCTTTATGTCCTCCATACTGACTGCCATTTTCCCTTCTATCACAGGTCATCAGAGAGTTGCTACTTGTCGAACACTCTCAGTGTACTCGTTCCTCCTGTTCGCTCTCTCATCTGCATTTAACAGTTGATTTCTCATTGCACTCTTAATGTTGATGCCCTTGATTTTACTTTACCGAAGGTTGAAACTTGCTGGAAGATTAAAACTGTGTGCCGGACAGAGACTAGAATTTAGGACAGGAAGTTTCATATCAGCAGACACTGCATTGAAAAGAGAAAATTTCAATCTTGAGACATCATTAGGCTACAGCTAAGCCATGTCTCCGTAATATCCATTCTTTCGGGGGTGCTAGTTCTGTAAGTTTCGGAAGAGAACTCCTGCGAAGTTTGAAAGGTAGGCGGTGAGCGATGTGGTACTGCAGGAAGTAAAGCTCTGAGGGTGACAGGGGTGGTGGGGGCTCGTAATTCGTGCTTGGGTAGCGCAGTCAGGACGGGTACAATGGTTGTGAGGATTCAGGCGGCTTTTGAGTACTATATAAGCTTGGGACAACCCTTTAAGCCTCAGTACGATACACTTAACCTTCCAGTGTAAGACAGGGATATTGTTTTAGTCAGTGTTCAGGAGAGGGCACGGACAATTAATTTTATAATACCATGCACAAACCGTGACGCAACAGTAATCATTCCCATATGGGAGAGACCATCGAAGAATTGTTACGATATCGCGTCTTACACCAGTCAGCGTCGGAGATATATCAGATATATCACCCACTGTAATGTATGTGTAAACGATCATCTTTGAACTCACGTTCTGGCACGTTTACCGACATCCCGATAGCCAATATCGAAGGACTTGTACAATTTCCTTGTTCGACAAATATTTCGGGTCAAGATGGAACGCAAATACCCTGTCGTTAGTTGGAGAGTCGTGTATTTTTTCTGAATAAAATGTATTTTCCACGTCATGTGGTGGGGTGGGTAGTAGAGGGACTAGGCCGGCGTCAGCGCATTTTGTTAGTGTGGGCTAGCTACATCATGGGCAGATATGCACTCTGGTGCAAACCTATAGTTCTCCTTTGATTGAAATGTATTTAACCTATTCTTCTCCTTTGATTGACGGGTACTTAACCTATTGTTCTGCTAAAAGGATCCTTCCTCTTGACTGACACGCACTTGACCTACTGTTCCCCCACCCCCAACCCCTCCTCCCTCTCGCTGCTACAGGCCCACTTTCAGGTCGGAGTTATTGGAATAACTCCTCTCACTCTTATCAATTTTAATGATTACTTAATTGAATTGAACAATTAATTAACCTCCGCCCCTTCTGGTAAACCCCCTCCCCACCCAACTTCCCTCCCTCCCAGAAATTGCTGGGGAAAGGACTCAGTTGATAGATCATTTGGAGGGAATTCGATTGTAGTGTATGGGATGTTGTTTAAACAATTTAGACATCAGGTGGACTATTGTTTATTTAAACAATTTAGGGGATTCAAGGCAGTGTATGGAATATATGGAAACTGGTGGAGAGGAAGGATCACATAACAGGAAATACAAGGGCATATTGTTTATTTATAAAAAAAAAAAATTTGTAGTGGTTGGATTTCTCTTGCTCATCATTCTCTGCTGTTTGGAAACATGTAGGTCTTGTAAGAAGCAATTACTTGGGGCAAACATATTGCATAACCTAATGTTCAGAACTGTACTCTGGGTGTCTTAACCCAATGTTTGGCCCTTTGGTGGCACTTAACCTATTGTTCTGTTATGTGGTATTCCAAGTCAGCTCCATTTCCTTAAACTACTGTACCGGCTTTGAGACCAAATTATATAATCAGTTACGTCCACCCACCATTTTCTGGTACACTTTTCGAACTTCACATGCTTTTGAACGCCATTTCTGGCGCATTCTTCTTTGTCACCCAGCCCCTTAGACTATTGTGCTGCGTTTTACATAAAAATTATGCAAATTAACGTAGTTTTCTGCACATAACCTGCTGTTCTGCTCCATGTCACCGACTCACACACATAATCCCAGTAACTACTGTACTGCTAACACCACATTGATATAAAAAATTTATGCAACTTAATTAAATCGATATTCTTCACATGTATGTGGTAGTTTTTCTCTTAATTTGCAGCATCCTGTTGGTCGGTGAAATCGATGGAATATAGTCTAAGCAGAAGATCGCTAATAAAAAACACATCCCGCCATTCGACTCCCGAGGCTGACTCTACATTCGTCCCCAGGAGTTGGGATGCATCAGCGGCCCCCCCAGAAGTGACAACGTGTAAGTGTCAGTTTGGGCCCTGCCCCGATGAGCCGGCGGTATCTCTTTCATACTTGACACCTGAGAAATTCCTGTTGAAATACGTGTTCACCTAGGTACCATTGGTGGCGCAATGACGCATAGCTGTGGTGTGGGTCCAGCACCTTGAGAGATGTTGTTGCAATGGTTACCAGAATAGCACAGGGTTCATTGTTCCTAGCAATCCTAAAGGGACACCGCGTCCGTCACTGAATTTACCCATCAAACTGCTGCTGCTGCCAGTGTGGGAGCACCATCCGCCATTGTTTTCTGCAGACGAGACTTACAGTGGCAAAATTATTTTGTACAGATCGCAGCGTTGCACTGATAATTAAACCCCGCAAAAGTTGTCTACAGACCATACAAGACTCACAAGAATATTGGAAACCAGGAACACATTTATCAGTGAAACTACAATTAAATATTACGATTGATGTCTCCTCTTGACAGCTGTGGTTCTGGAATGAATCTCTGTGTCTACAGCGCACATAATTTTCCACATAAAAATCTCTCTCCTACCTTCACAGTTATCGATGTGCTTAATCTATACATCCCTCACAATAGGACACACATCAACTTCTCTGATCATGCCACAACATAATCCACAGTAACTTTACACTGCAACATATAAGCATTTTACACAAACAGTGCAGTTATATTTTATATCTGTACAGCACCCAAAAAAATGATGATACACCTACACTCACACTGGCTACATGTTATCGATTCTCGTCAGTCCTAGGAAATTATCTGACAAAGTCTTCGAATCAGCACTTCTGGAAGGTGCTGCATCCTGCCAAGATTCTCTCAAACAAGTGTTATGAAGTACAGGCGTCCAGCACTATGTGTGATAATGAATAACGCACCCACGGACATAATGCTTGGAAAGACATCACTGATGCGTTTTGGTGTACTGCAGTCAACGTCACTATCGATAGAACAACAAGGAAAATGTGAGGTTATGCTTAGGGAGCCGATAACGTTCTCGCCGCTATGTAGAGACTCCTATATCCCAGCACAAAGGATGTCTTGTGAATGAATGATTATTATTGGCTCTTATCGAATTTACCAGCCGAATTACTGATGCCACCGGTGTGGAAGCACTGTCCACCTTTTTTTCCTTTCTGCAGATGAGACTTACAGTGGCAAAAAACTATTTTAACAGATAGCCATATTGCACCGACAATTAAACATTGCAAAGTACCCTACATATCGTCAGACATGGAAAGACTCTTACTCAATTACACTGCTCTTCCACCGAGGACAGGAGCTTGAATATTAGAGCATGAAATCGATCTCCGACCCAGCAATATATCACCATGTACCATGTCGATGTAGTAAACATACAATTCGTATCCTGTGCCATACAGAATCACCCCCTTTACATCATTTGTACATATACCACGAAGACAGATACCATAAGCACATGCACTGTAGGTATACTCATGGCACTAGATATTTCCCACAAGGTCGGGTGGTCATGCACTCCCAACGCGTGACCAGTGTACCCTCAGTGGATTGAAGTCACTCTCAGAACTGTTATGCAAAGATGGACTCAATTCCCCCTCAGCACAAACGCATTATTGTTTCTGGTCCAGACCTGCTTGCTTGCTAGGACAATGCTCGGTCACATACAATGCAAGATGAGACTGATTTGTTACATTGATGGGAGTGGAAAGTGCTGTACCATCTACCATAATTCCAGGACTTAAGCCCTTGTGACTTCGATTTGATTCCTAAGATCGGAAAATCATTTCGTGACATTCGCTTCAGAATGGCTACAGGTATTTGTGAGGCAGTAAACCGCTCCATTTGAACTAACAATACTTCCATCGCTGCTAAAGGTATCCTACTACTTCCACATCACTGACAGTGGGTTTTACACAACTGTGGTGACTATTTTAAAGTAAAACTTTGAAACATATATCTGTTTTGGTATCATCTGCAAATAAGCAGTTGTTAGAGTTAATGTTCCAATCCTTGTTGCTGGAACCTAGCATGCAAGGATGCAGTGTGTGAAACATTAATAATAATGCAGAAAAACCCTTAAAAATTATACGGGGACGTGCATTTGCGATTACTGGAGTGGGGGCAGTAGCAATGCTAGAACACATTCCCTTTCCATAGTACAAAAACATTCGTAGCCTCGTGCATAATTCTTGGACTCGTCTCACGTTTCTTTCGAAATTCACCATTGTTTCTACGGTTTCCTTCTTTTAACAATGGTGCATCAAACACAAACTAATGTGACATACGCAGAAGAACGGATACTACAGGGTGGAGCAAATAAAAGTGGACTGGATAACAGAATTTCAGGGTACAAAGAAACACGACCAAGGAAAGGAAATAAAGGACTAATCTGACTATATCAGACGTTGAAAGTGACCACCATTCATCTTTTGGCACGTTTGGGCCCTGGTCAAGTTGCTTAAGATGGATCAAAGCTGGACTGCTTGTATTGCTTCAATCATATCCAAAGTATTCTGCTGCAGTTCTTAAAGACTAACAGGATTGTCGCGAAACACCTTAGACTTACTCGCAAAGTAATCGCACATTGACAGATCAGGTGACCTGGGTGGCCATCTATTGCTGCGACTAGACTAACCTCTGCTAACAAATCTGTCAGGTATGAGCATTATGTAAATGTGCTCCAAGGTGAGCGAGTGCAGGTCAGGCAGAGCTTAAAACACAGGGTACACACACAGTCTGCCTGGGGCATAGTAACCCAAAATACAGTCCAGTCCTGTAGAACGGAGATTGGATCATTGGGCCAGAACCCCAGCATTCGCGAAACGCAGGTGAACGGCTCGAGCTATCAGTCACATCCTCTGACATGTTCAGTTTTTACCCACCACTATTGTTTTTGTTTAGAAAATATCGAGAGAGAACATCAGTCTGTACACTATACGAGGCCCAGTTCTTTTAGAATCTGCGAATGTGTGCTATGTGAGAAGGACAGTCAATTTGTGCAGAGGTGACTTGGGTGTATGTAACTAATGTCTAGCACAAACGATATTTCTTGATTCCATTGAGCTGCCTAGCTACAACAGTGTTGCCACTATTAAAGTTCCAACCTCAGTATAAGATAACCTCGCAATGAATTTGTAAATGTCTCGAAGGGAGTCCCACGATCATACAGTGAAAATATGAGCATCCTGAGCACTAGGATTTTTATTTCTCCTCATTTGTTGTAGTTCTCTAAAAGTTATCATTACCATTTACAACAGTAATAGAGACAAAGAAGATGAGCAAACGTAGTAAGCTTTTGTAAGGAATTCGACACAAGCAGGAACTGTACCTCATTTGTAGGAAATGAGTAATACCTATTTTCGATACCCTCTTTATTTCAAAAGTAAAATAAACCATTGGATTATATGTGTTGTGCAGTCGAGTTTGCAGTTTTGTCATATTTAGCAACAAATGCTACAAAAGTGGCGTTTTGCCTTCGTTTGAAGAGTGACATGATCTCCAGACACGTTTAGCTTCTACTCTCTTTTTAAAGGAATTCCGAAAGTAGCTTTGGCATAACAAGGCACTACCAAGTAACACAGAGAGGCGAAACTTGGACCATTCTTGGAAAAAACTGCAACAGTATAATATTGATTGCAACGGAAAGAAATGCTCAGTCAGACGACCAGAACCGACACTTTCATCGAAAGACAATATTTACACTTAAGTTACCGCGATTTGTTATGGTCCCCTGGACATTAAAAAAGATAGGACATAGTTCTTAACAGAGTGTGTGATTACCATGCAACGTTCTCCCTCACTGACCAAAAATCTGGTAAGGAGTTCTTGGTGTAGGACCTTCCATTCCTCCATCACTGCGGTTGACTACTGCTGGATTGTCTTTGATTCATGTGGACATGCTTCAACTCTTCTTCTTCTTCTGGACATCTGAGAGGTTCCATACACTCTTTTGCATGTCACCTCTAAATTTTATTAATGTTCTATGTCATTGAACGGTAGTAACAGACCGAATAAGGATATTTTAATGAGAATATTTATACTGAGAGCTCAAAAAATATTTTTCACTTGATTCCTAAACATGTTTTACTTCCCTGGGTGGCCTGTGCGAGGCAAGCATCGGAGGACGCGGCACACTGCATTTCCGGTTGGGGGCTGAAATTCCCTGAATTCTGAGGGGTTCGTACAATAGGCTTAAGCGCCTGGCGGAACGACTGACGTCGGTCGAGTTTCGCCTATTGTATGCAGGGTGAAACCACCTGCGAGACGTCTGAGTGTCGCCGCAGTTTATGTGTGTATCATTCCGGCGCGTCCGGAACGAAGAGTCCTGGCACCGACTGACTGCATTGTCTTCTTGATTCTGAGAATACTTGTGGACTGTGCCCTGCTGGGTGCGACTGTCTGGCGCCGGATGGCCGGTGGTCTAGGCAGACTGTTTTCGTAGCCGGTCAAACGGCAAGTTCAGTGCCCACAGCTGAATAGCAGAGGTATGATTGGTCAACTTAAACTGAGGCTAGTTGACGTCATAAAATCCTGCTCGAAATTGGAGGGGACGGTCGCTATTGGAGCGAATGATGTTCTGAGACAGTGTGGGGGAATTTTGGAATCAGAACTGAATGTTGGTTCGCAGTTTTTGAGGAGAGTAGGGAGTAGATCAATGTTGGTTTCGCTCTTTCGTTGCGCGGGCAGTAAATTCGGGATCTGATCTTCGTAGGAGTCGGACGGTCTTGCGACTTGGTCGCTCTTTTTTGGAAGAACTTAGAACCCTCGGACAGCCTTCGAGGAGAGGGGTTGACACAGAGTTGCTGCATGGCAGAAGTCGGCGCCTACATCATCAGGACGCTGCCTACCGACGAAATGCTGCAAATTTCAGTACTGGTACAGTATTTTGCAGCTCCGGTATTATAGGACCTTATCAATTTTATACTGAATCCCTCAGCAGCACGCGCGCTCGCTTTGCTACAAGTCCACCTTGTTTGTTTCTCCATGTGATCCCATTTGAGCTCTCACTACAAGTCCACCTTGCTTGTTTCTCCATGTGATCCCATTTGAGCTCTCACTACTAATTGCGATACTGCTACATAGTCGGCAGATTAATATTTGACTCATTAGGACCTCCAGTCAATACTGTCAATCTATTGCACCACAGAAAGTAGGAGCCCCTTCTTCCCGAGCCAACTCTTATTCTCATAATATTTCAGTATACCCTGTCCTTTAACCCACTGTTTGTGTCGATAATCATGTACATTTATGTTCTGATGTAAAATAAATCTCATTGTAATATTTAATCCGCGTATCATTTCGTATATATAAGCAGAATCCCATTTCCTGTTGTTTATTATGATAAAGTTTTCTCTTTTTCTGAGTAGATTACGATTTTTATTAAATTATTGTGAGTGTACACTCCTTATTTTACCAACTAGCAGGGTCCACCATCATTTTCTTCCGTTACAGTTCAAATGGCTCTGAGCACTATGGGACTTAACATCTGAGGTCATCAGTCCCCTAGAACTTAGAACGACTTAAACCTAACTAACCTAAGGACATCACACACATCCATGCCCGAGGCAGGATACGAACCTGCGACCGTAGCGGTCGCGCGGTTCCAGACTGAAGCGCCTAGAACCGCTCGGCCACCAGCGGCCGGCTGCGTTACCGTTGCGCACATAATCAATTAGGTGGTATGTAAGGAGGGATCGAGTGCATGTCCAGTTCTCATGCAAAATTCGTCTGAATTAAAGAGGTAAAAACTCTTCTCCACCCCGGCACCCCGCATATCAACTAATGAATGTTTGCGATCTCATTAGTCCTAAAGCATCCCACACTTCCTCGATGGGCTATGTGTCGGTGAAAGAGCTCGCCTACCTGCGCAGATCGATATCATCACGCATTGTCATGCATATAAATGACGTGAGGGCCGAATGCACCGCTTAAAAAAACACACGTAATGTAGCCACGAACATTGACAGTTGACAAAAAGCGGCCAACCACAATAACTGGGACAAGTATGCACAGTATGCATTGCCGATTCTGATGATCACACACCTTGTTAAGAACAATATCTAGCCTTAGGTAATGTCCAGGGAAGCATCAAATATCGTGGTCACCTCAGTGTAATTCTTGTCTTTAAATAAATGTGTCACATATTTGAGCCTCATTGCGTATTTCTTTCAGTTTTCTTCTGTAATATACTGTAGAGTTCTTTTTATGTATCGTCCAAATCCTATCGAGCTATATTACTTCATAGTGATACATCACTCGGAAGTTACTTTCGTCCTTCAGTTTTGCACACCAGTGTAAACACTAACGCTAACATACGATTACTTGGTTTGGAGTGTTTATCGCCAAAGAATATGGTGTCAAAGTATGGGAATTTTCTCAAGAAACCATTCTTTACTTTCAAAACTTAACGAATGAATGGTTAGAGTCAGTCGTAAACCATACTTACCTCGAAGATGCACCACACTGGGATCATTTCAATATTGCAACTTCAAAAGTAAAGATCTAGAACGGTCAAGGAACAACCTTCAGTGAAGATGTGCGAAATAACCAATCGCATAAGTACATGAGAAGAAAAAGTAAGTAGAAGAGGTGGTACAAATATGGAATACCATTGTGTTTTTCTTTCATAAATTTATCAGTTTTTCATGCTAAGCGAATAAGATATCTGTAGCACATGCTTTGGGATATATTTTAATGCTTCCTATATTTTCGAATACATTTTGCATTAGGAACATTTCTAAATTGGAATTAACACAAAGTTTGACATTTTTAGCACTTCAGATTATGGGTTACAAATATTGTATAGTCCATTCGTTTCAATTTGTTAAAGTTAAAAAATGGAAAACCTAATAATTCATTGTCAATGAAATCACTATTAAACACAATACCACAATAGAAAAACGCACTAAATACACGGTTTTCGTTTATTAAATTCCTTACTCTAAGGAGTTTCACTTGCAGAAGTCACATTCACATCGTCCTTTACCGTAACATGCAGATTCAATGTGCGCCCACATTTCACACGTCAGACACATTACAGACTGAGCGACGTGGCTCGTTGGTTAGCCCACTCGACTCGCATTCGGGAAGACGACGGTTCAAATCCGCGCCCGGCTATCCTGATTTACGTTTTCTGTGGTTTCCCTAAATCGCTTCAGGAAAATGTCGCTGTGGTTCCTCTGAGAGCGCACGACCTATTTCTTACCCCATCCCACCCTAATCCGATGGGACCGATGACCTCACTGTTTGGTACTTTTCCCCCGGATCAACGAACCAACACATTACCCATTCTTCCCCTGCCTCGCCATGCGAAAATTTACCTGAGCAAAAGAAACAATTGTCATTTTCAGTAGTGGGTACACTATTGTCCAGAACGCTACTAAGGGTGGACGGATCATGTATCACTAAAAACATCATCTTCAGAATCAGATGATTCTTGATTCCTAGGCTTTGGTGGCCTCTGCTTCTTTGTCTCCCGTTTATTTGTTGCTGTCCTCAATACTTCAAGAGATCTCTTGTATGGGGACAAGGTTAGGACTGCTGAAGGACTTGCTTTTCTTCCCCTTGTGTCTGGCCTCTTCCTTATTTCTACAACGGGTGAGATTTGCCAAGGTGTGGTTTCAGACGTGGCAGCAGATGTTCCTCCCTCGACTTCAAAATTAGTCCTTCCACTCTTAGAAGCCACGGCTCCTGCAGATGATTCATTGACTGGATGTTTGGGTAAATCCTCGGTTATTCCTTCATTGCTGGGAATGAAATCTGCACCCGTGAAAAAAAGAGGATTTAACGGATATATTTCTGTCGCTTTAAATCCATTAACTGCTCTTTCTCATGTCTTGTACTTGAGGTAGATCTTCCCATTCGGTTCAACGATGTCCATGTTTATTAGTTACGTGCATTTTCACTCAACCATACGCGTACCTGCTCAGAATAATAGTCTTTCAAAGGTCTTATGAAAGTTCTACTCAGCGGTTGTATGAGGAGGCATGTGGAGGCAGACACAAGATGTTCACATGATTTCGCGTGCGAAATTTATGATATCCAGATATCTTGATTTTTTCTAACATTTTTAATTTCTGATTGCGTAGCATAATTAAGCCACTGCCTTCGAGCTCCTGAAGTCATTTCTGAAGCAATTCCTATAAGTAAAACTGGTTGTGATAGTACGGTACAAATATGGAATACTAGGACATAAATATGGAATGCTAGTATGCCATAATAGTGACACAGCAATTTTGAAATTCAGAAACGCAAATAAAATCGAAAATTGAATTTAAATAGGCAACAAACATGCCATTTCATGGCTTAATGTATTAGCTAAACGTCTGTTTACATAATATATTAATAATTTCTGTATTATGACCAGAATGAAATTGAAAACCAACCTGCAACAATTATTCCTTCTAGTGAATTCGTTAAAACAATTTCCCTCATTCTTATTGGCTCCCAGCGGTAATACAAATGCATCCCAAAGTCGTCTACAGTTGTTGAACGTAGTTTTCAAGCAGCCAACTAAAGTACAGCACTTACAAGGGGAGAAACCATAGTATTCCATATTACTTCCCCTATTCCACATTTGTACCTCTTCCCCGAACATTGATTTAATAGTTACATAGTTTTGAGTATCGTATGCATTAGATTTGTTGAATTCAGTATGCATTAGATTTGTTGAATTTAGACAAACAGCTAGAGCGGAATTGAATGTTACAGTAATACCTTTCTTGCTGTTATGTATGGGAAGTATACTTCGCCGGAAGACTGTTCGGAAATTTAGGAAGTCGTGCAAAGGGTCAACGACTGATGCGTTTAATGGACGTTGAATCTAAAAGCAAATAAATGTAACACATCGTGCGTATGGAAAAGAGATCCATTACTGTTCCTCCACGCTATTTCCGACGAATCTCTGGAATGAGTAACTAGCATAAAATACCTAGAACTAGCAGTCCCTAGTGACAGAAAGTTTAACGTTCACATAAAACGCATTGTATGGAAAGAGGGTGCCAGGCTGAGATTCACTGGAATAAGTTTAAGGAAATTTAATTTGTCCACCAAGAATGTGGCACACGAAACAATTGTTTGACTTGTTCTTGAGTACCGCTCATCAGTCTGCGCCCGTTATCACGTTGGTGTGATAGGGACAGACAGTATCCATTAAAGAGGGATGCGTTTAGTCACAAGATCGTTTAGTCAGTGTGAGAGCGTGACGGCATTTCTCTAAAAACTACAATGTATAACACGACTGACTGGTCGACCTAATTTAGAACGTGTAAATGACCGTGTAATCAAGTGGTGACCTAATCTCGTTATGTTATACTGAATGAACGTGTAGATTGATAAATCCTATATGTGGGATTCTGAGATAAGAAGAATAAATTAAATTTACTGTCCAGTTCAAAATCAATAAAATACCATTCATATGCTCGCCCTGTACTATTATGCAAGGGCCTAAATGCAGAATCCATAAAACTAAAGGAACCTCTTTCTTTGGCATTAAAGATAGTCCACACATCTATATAATACTAATATTGTTGAACAGTAAGCATACATGCCCCTAAGCACACACTCATTCACTGATGTGCCCTATGCATGCTATTCACGTAGCACTAAATACCTGTGCATCGACTATCAATTTGAAATGAAGCGTCTGCTGTGGTTCTTGTCTAATCGGAAAAAGTAGCATTTATGATAGCTCATCTGTTCACTTCACTATTTCAGTTATTTATTTTGTGATAAATCAGTCACTGTGGAATGCACTGAATGACTGGGGACTTACGCGACTGTTATATACACAGTAAAAGAAAAATTGTACGGAGTGATGTGTACAGAGGGTTAAAAAAAGTGTTTCACTTATTCCTAAAGGGGGTAGTATTGGTCAAAGCTATGTGTATGGTTCCCGTATTGATGTGTCTGGAAACGAATACCTGTTGAGATGTGTGTCGTTGAAGATTCGCAGTTCGGAGCCTGCTTTTTATTTACATGTGGGCCACGAAGGCATAGTAAATTAACACAATACGCCCTTACGGGCTAATGAAAATTACTGAGCGGTCAAGGAGATGTGGCATTAGGATCGCTTCAGTATCCATGAATGAGCAGGAAGTGTCGATAACGGACTCATTGGCTGATAGACTTTAACAAACAGATTAACAGGTGTTGCGCATCACCGATTTCTGTGCGATGCATTGCCGGAGCTTGCAGATATGTGACTGTGTCTGATGCACTATGGGGCACCACCAATTTTCTACGGACCGCAACGTCTCGCAGGCGATGACCATTCTTCCTGGGACAGCGTACATATACCACACCTATATTAACCCAGTTCATCGTGGAACTGCAGCTGCTGCATGTGCACAACATGAAACACGGGGCAATGACGTATGTGTCAACACAGTGTCCCTCTGAATATGTATTCCTGTTGTACTGCAGTTTTTACGGACTGAAGATGGTCTAAATTATAGGCGGGAACCGGTTGCCACCCAGAATAAACATCTGTTACCATTGAGACTGTTTTATTTGATTCTAACCGGAGAAACAATTTCTTTTCACTCAGGGCCACGACACAGTTCAAGACTTATCCACATTTAACCACAGGGCTCGTAGAGCTAAAATCGGATATGGGGCAATGGACTGTTTCACCAGCGATCCAACATTTGCATTCGAGGCACACTGGAAAGCTGATTTCTTGTTAGTTCACCCAGAAATAAAAGCACAGTTCACTGCTAACTCGATAGTAATCACTGTCTTTACACTGTCCTCGTTGATACGCTTCAAATACTAATTTAAATGTTTTATCTGTGGCTTCACACACGAAAACGACTCCACCAAACATGCCCTCACGTCAACCACTACAGTATCTCTCGTCACCGACCCTAGCCCTCGACTGTTCAGTTTGATAGCCGAAATAGGTTCTCTTACAGTCCCAGTCCCAGCAAAGGTTTGGTCACAGACTTGAAAGATTGCTAGATACGTTCTTGGGGCTGTCTCTTGACGTGACTTGCTTCCATTTCTTACCACATCTAAAGAAATTTGTGCTTGCAAAATGGAGTTCAGTGAAGTGATTATGGGAGCCGTGATTAGACGTTTTGCAAATCTTCCGGAACTAAACTCCAATAAAGGAATCACCTCACTGGATAAATATTGCAGAAGCGCTGTTGTCTTTTAGAGGACAACTCTGAAAAGTACGTGCACCTCGTCCCTAACAGAAAACATTTCGCTCCCAATTCGAAAAAGCTGTCTCCCGTCTCCGCAGTATTAAAGCTTGAATAATGGACTTCGCCTCAGTCTCTGTTTTACATTATTGTTAATGCTACTGGTATTTTGAAACCGTAACTAGTTACAAGTGATGAAATTCACAGGAGGGTAAATGTTCTGCTAGGCAGTTCTCAGCATGGCTATTTAGTTTAAAGCTCTTCCAGAAACAACAGATAAACAATGAAGTAAATTATTAAACCTCTGGGAACACCGCGATGGCGCTTTCACGCGTGAGGACAAAACATCCTGAGGTTTTCTAAGATATTTGTAGTCCTAAAAACAATATTTGTCACCCGCAAATCGCGTTTCCGTTATTTTCATAGACTAGTTACACTAATGGTTTCGAAAGCTACAGTAACAAGTCAAATACACGTGACGCAAGTGAAGTAACTACACATAGGTGATTAGAATCACGAAAATGTATCTGATCTCTGACATTGTAAATACCGGGTAGGTTGAAGTATCCACGTGCAGCATTCTGTCTCAATAAAGGTTTGCTCACAGACTCAAAAGATTCGTGGATACGTTCTTGGGGATCTCTCTGAACGTGATCTGTATGCGCTACCGTAAAGTATGAAAGACCTTGACGAGCAGGTTGCCGACAAATTATTAGTCAGAAGCAATTTTTTCCTGTCCCCTTCTCCGGGGGCAGAGAAGATGACTGTTTAGATACCTACGGCGGCGCCTCGGTAGCTTAGTAGTCAGAGCGGATGACTGACAAGCGGAAAATACAGGTTTCATTCCCAGCACTGCCAGGCATTTTTCTTTGATAGGAAGATTGAAACAGGGTGCACTATGCCATTTGTGCCAATTGCGGATCTAACTAACCGAGCAACAGCAGTTCATTGTCATGAAAACTGATAACGCCTGGAGTATGACTTGGATGCCGATGGACTCTCCACGTCATGTGGCCGGTGTATACATATATTGCCACATCCAATGACGTCATTGTCAGAGGATAACACGGAGGTTGGTCGGTGGCGACGGTCCCGCCAGCTCATTTGGCTAGAGTTTATATATGTATCCGAAAAACATGAATAAATATTTATAAGTCTAAATGCTAGCCGTTTACTGGTTTTTCTGTAAAAATGAACAATTAATTTTGTTCAAGAATTCATATGTAGTAGAGCAGATGTAGGTACGGAGAGACCTCTTTAACCCACCTTTCGAAATATTTCTGCTATCTGTCAGACATTTGATTCCATGGATAGATCGTCTACTGTTCGAAAATACGATTTATTAAATTTCTTATATGTTGTACTAGTGAAAGTATCTTTCGCTCTCTTTCTCAAGTGCATTGTTGAAAACAAATTCCGTAAGCGAATAAATGTATTAGCATCCTGTGGTTTATATCCCGAGCTGCGTAAGGAGATGCCTGCAATACGTGCGTGCGTGAATCTCGCAGATAATACTGTTGATTTACCCAACAGTGTTTAGTGGGAACAACACTCATATAAAAAGTTAACTACATTAAAAGTGTAAATTTACGTGACTATCAAGCTAAAAAAATTTAAAAAAATGGAAGGTCATCGTCGTCGTCTGCGGACTGTATGTGCACGGACTATATCCGTACGCTTCCACACGTGTCACCGTTCCTGGTTGATTCCTATACTCATATCGCAGACGGCCTCGGACCTTCCGTCAGCAGTTTCCTCGTCAGTAATATTTATACACAAACTTCAGTGTTAGCCAAGCATACGAGAAGACTATTTTTCACCATAGCATTGAATTTGGCAACAAAATATTCACTTATACAGTACACAGAGCGCAGCAGTTCAGAGGAAAACAGTAATTTACCAACCTGTTTCATAATACATTACACGTTTTACATACTAACAATAACGGTCGGATGCATTTTAAATATATAGTTTTGTGGTCTAACAACAGATGGCGTTCACCTTCATGGTTCTCTTGATAGAAGAAACGCCAAATAACGCTAATAGTACCCCTTCTTCCCCGAATTGCAAATATTAATCGCTGTTTAGTGATCCGCTGTTGAAAGAGTGAATTTCAAAAGAGTTGTGAGGTAAATCCATGGAATGTGTACATGAATATGAAAGTTTTCTATCACGGGAAAGAAATGTGCTCTAGTAACGTTCTCAAAAAGGCAATATTTTTCGCATAAAGATGGTCTCTTTGTTAAGTTCATAGTATATGTGTGCTACGGTCTGAGATAACGACAACTGTTAGTCAGATACATGTGACGAAGGTAAGGAACATAGCAACAAAAAAATGGTTACAGTTACGGAATTGTAGATGGTTTCTGACTTTTTAACTTCCAAATTTTATGACGCCGTCTAAGTGCTGCATTCGATCCTACTAAATATTTGGTCTTGGAATCAAAGAGATTCTGAATACGTTCTTGAGAAATCTCCCTGTGCATGGTTTGCATACGAAACGTCTTGGAATCAAAGAGATTCTGAATACGTTCTTGAGAAATCTCCCTGTGCATGGTTTGCATACGAAACGTCAAAGCATCAAATGAACTTATAGAATTTTCTCTCATGTGTTATTTGACGTTTCTGTCCTACCACACCGGACGAATACTACTCGTTGTGAATACAAGGTCACACGTCCTCTTAAAATTCGACTTATTGGCCTACTCCGCATAACGACCGCGCCTGCTTTTGACTTCAGAATATCAGAGTCCCACCGGAAAGTGGAGTCAAATGCATGTTTACGTTTGTGTGAGGATCATGAGGTATGCTTTACAAGAAATGCATCCGATTTCCAACTTGCAGGCCGGCCGCGGTGGTCTCGCGGTTCTAGGCGCTCAGTCCGGAACCGCGCGACTGCTACGGTCGCAGGTTCGAATCCTGCCTCGGACATGGATGTGTGTGATGTCCTTAGGTTAGTTAGGTTTAAGTAGTTCTAAGTTCTAGGGGACTGATGACCATAGCTGTTAAGTCTCATAGTGTTCAGAGCCATTTGAACCAATTTGCAGGTTCAGCAAAAACGACTGAGCGTAGCAGATGATGTGATATTCCGTATGGGATGTTTGCCAGTTCTGCACAAGAGTAATGTTGTTAAGTACTATACAGAAGTTGTCTGAATAACACACAGAAAGAAAAAATGCAGACGCTCGGTGATGAATTTTGTAACGAAATTCAGATACCTGGATCGATAAAACACTCATTCACATTATTTTTCGCGACTAAAAAAATTCACTCGTTTACAACATATCCAATTGATTTGTAGCTTTAATCTCCATAGGCTGGCCTTTTTGATTACACCTTCCTTTTTTTATCCGAGTTCAAATAAAATGTTAACCTTCACTGCCGTAAAGTTAGCCATTAAAATTTTAGCCGGCTGTAATGCCATACCACGAGTAGAACAAAGTTTCCTGATAAACCTAACGTTCCATTGGTTACCGAAAGGACTTATTGGTTGCCAAAATTGACTCTAATATAGTAGGTACACGAATGGAAAAATCAGTTTACTTCAGTTTCTGTCACGTCACTAAAACCTTTTCGGTCAATGGTTGAGAGAAGTTCAAGGCCATCTCTTGGCAAGTGCATAAGCTCATTAATACATTGCGCCTGAGCCTCATTGTGGGAATCAGAGGTACGTTACAAAGTATACAATTTCATTCTTTGCCGCGCGGGATTAGCCGAGCGGTCTAGGGCGCTGCAGTCATATGGACTGTGCGGCTCGTCTACATGTACATCTACATCTACTTACATACTCCACAATCCGCCATACGGTGCGTGCAGGAGGGTACCTCGTAACACAACTATCATCTTCTCTCCCTGTTCCACACCCAAACAGAACGAGGGAAAAATGACTGCCTATATGCCTCTGTACGAGCCCTAATCTCTCTTATATTATCTCTGTGGTCTTTCCACGAAATGTAAGTTTTCGGCAGTAAAATTGTACTGCAGTCAGCCTCAAATGCTGGTTCAAATTCAAATGGCACTGAGCACTATGCGACTTAACTTCTGAGGTCATCAGTCACCTAGAACTTAGAACTAATTAAACCTAACTAACCTAAGGACATCACGCACATCCATGTCCGAGTCAGGATTCGAACCTGCGACCGTAGCGGTCGCTCGGCTCCAGACTGTAGCGCCTAGAACCGCACGGCCACTCCGGCCGGCTCGAATGCTGGTTCTCTAAATTTCCTCAGTAGCGATTCACGAAAAGAACGCCTCCTTTCCTCTAGAGACTCCCACCCGAGTTCCTGAAGCATTTCCGTAACACTCGCGTGATGATCAAACCTACCAGTAACAAATCTAGCAGCCCGCCTCTGAATTGCTTCTATGTCCGCCCTCAATCCGACCTGATAGGGATCACAAACGCTCGAGCAGTACTCAAGAATAGGTCGCACCAGCGTTCTGTAAGCGGTCTCTTTTACAGATGAACCACTTCTTCCCAAAATCCTACCAATGAACCGAAGACGACCATCTGCCTTCCCCACAACTGCCATTACATGCTTGTTCCACTTCATATCGCTCTGCGGTGTTACGTCCAAATATTTAATCGACGTGACTGTGTCAAGCGCTACACTACTAATGGAGTATTCAAACATTACAGGATTCTTTTTCCTATTCATCTGCATTAATTTACATTTATCTATATTTTGAGTTAGGTACCATTCTTTACACCAATCACAAATCCTGTCCAAGTAATCTTGTATCCTCCTACAGTCACTCAATGACGACACCTTCCCGTACACCACAGCATCATCAGCAAACAGCCGCACATTGCTATCCACCCTATCCAAAAGATCATTTATGTAGATAGTAAACAACAGCGGACCTACTACACTTCCCTGGGCACTCCAGATGATACCCTCACCTCCGATGAACACTCACCATCGAGGACAGGCGGGGGTTCGAGTCCTCCCTCGGGCATGGGTGTGTGTGTTTGTCATTATGATAATTTAGGTTAAGTAGTGTGTAAGCTTAGGGACTGATGACCTTAGCAGTTAAGTCCCATAAGATTTCACACACATTTGAACAATTTCATTATTTGCATATCACTTTCGTGGTCCGTGATTTGTTCCAATGAATAGTCCATTTTCGTATGTAGCACTGTAATGGAAATTTGGTGTTCGAGCATGCTCATTCACTATTTAAGACAGAACAAGCGAGTTGCAACTTCAGGGTCCGATGCCGCCTCCGATTAAATAACAGGAATCTATCAGGAACTGTGACAATAATTTGATGAGCACAGGTAAAATGTGTTCTTCCCCAAGCCCTAGACAGTGACGTTCCACTTCACAACGAAGCTTTCGACTTACACCCAAATGAAGATATACTGTGGATATAATTAACTGGAGACATGAATATTGTCTACATTGCAAGAATAATAGTGTGCCTTTACTGTGCATAGGATAACACAACGTAATCCACTTACTTTGCTCAACTTGTTAAAAGTTAAGCAATTCCCTTCAAAGATCCCTTCCACGGTGTAAGAGATGACTCCTAACCAATTGAAGTTTATGTTTCCAAAATATTCATTAAACTACATTAAATTTGAATAAGTGTGACCCGATTATGTAAAAACAGAAGATTGTAAAAGCTGCCTAATAACTAGACCTCTCTCAGTGGTAAATGTTTGTTTGAATTCATACGTCCTTTCAAAAACGTCCAACTATGCATTCACTGCAATGCAGAGTAAAAGGTAATTCTTCAAACATCAATAGAATTACATATGTTTTGCTTAGAAAAAATGAATTTTATACTAATTAAGATGCCTGGGTTACGCAACTTTTAGATCGGATCTGGAAATTTCTTAAGAGACCGGTAGTCACCTCCTTTATTACGCACATGCTTTCATTTCAACCTACAAGAAATAAAATAAATAAAATTAATAGAAATTTGCTAGGGTATAAAACTGATATTGTGAAAAGTCTTAAAAAAGAGAAGTAGGACAGAAAACTAGGCTTTAACTTGTTGTTGACGATAGTGTTATTATAGTCGGAGCACACGTTTAAGGAATAGAGCTATTTGCTGCCATTTCAATATTAGACACATACAGAGTTTCCAAGGAGGAATGGTCAATACTAAGGTACATGACAGGAACCATGATTCGAAGCAAAAAAGTCTGATAAGCATGAGCTTTAAAATGCATACCTACAGAAGAATGACATTACACCTTCGATACAGTGAAACGAACCTCTCCAAACGCTTTGCTTTCCGTATTTTGGGAGGAGACAGAATGGACGAAAACAAGAAAACATTGTGTAGTAAATATGAGGTCTTTAATGCATAGCTTAAGAGCTTTGAGCACTTGAGCAAATGCTTGTAGCTCTTAAGTATGTATTTTATAGCCCATATTTTCTAGACTTTTTGCTTCTATTGATCATTTCGGTCACATCCCTGGATACTGATGATTCTTCCCGGGCAACCTTGTATAAGTTCGGTGTATCTCAATTAACAGCTAGAACTGACATCGGTGAAAGCATCCGATAGTAGAAGAAAATCATTCCAGTAAAACATAGTCCGCAAAAGAGCCGTCTTTCAGATCATTGCAAATATGCTTTTGTCATCCGCAGCTGACTACACTATGGAATATTGTCCTAGTTAGTACATGTAACTGGGTTCAGACTTTAAACATGAGACATAGTCGCGGAATGTGGTGCATGCATGATAAGGCACCAGCACATTTTGGTGTGGATGTAAGACGATATATAACCCTTTTGATTGGCCTCCAGGATAGGGTACCCAAAAACCCTCGACTTTTTGTGTCACGTTTCATCTCGGAAGTAAAGCGTAAGGCACTCTCGTTAACATATTTAAAGAACTGGAGCAGCGAATTGTACAGTTACGTCAAGCTTTTCTATTTTATCTACGGCTATATGAAAGGTCTGGTAATCCACTAGAGAGACGAGTGTAGTATTACATCCAAATGTGAGAACAACCAGTCTAGCAACTGCTTTGACAGGTAGGAGTGTACGGTTAATTTCAACACGTAACGTACTGAAGTTGTGATATAGTTCGCATTGACGTGGTCTATAGGTGAAATACGAGCCCAGTCAAAAAAGGACTTAATCGAAAATCCCTGTGTCATATACAGGGTGACGCAGCTAAGTCATAACACCCCTTGTATCTCCCCAACCATAATAGATACAAAGATGCCGTTTGGACAGTAAATTGCAGGGACAGGGGCTACTTGAATCATCACATTTAATGTTTGTGCTATTTTTTATTACAGAGATATGAGGCCATCTTTAGTTTTTTTTAAATGGAACCCTATGTTAAATTTTAGCGTGACATTATGGGCTTAAAAAGACAGTTTCAAATATGTGTACATCATAATTTTAGGTGAATAGTTTTTGAGACACAGATATGTCTTCGTATCGTGTTCGTCGTTCGAAGCGGTGTTGTCCAATGCGACATTTCCTGTTGTGTAGAGTACATGGTAAACGTCGCGAGTCCGTCCTTAAACAAACACGCCCATTTACTCGACGATAGTAATACATATTGCGATATTTTGCACCAAAACTAACTGATGATGCCGCGTAAATATTATTCAGTTAGGAGACAACATACAGTATTAAAATACTACAAGATGTTAATACATTTTAAGTAACAGAAATACAAATGTAAATGAGGAGGCCCTTATTGGTCACAATTATTTTCTACGTATTTATTTTTTATTTGAAAATATTTACTACTGATCACAATACGAAGCAAATATACACAAAGATGCAAAATGCATACTATACATGATACAAACCTTTACTGAAGCATGTGCTCAAAATGCTTCCCCTCTGCTGTAATGCACATTTGTAGTCGCCGTTCGAATGATTTGCGAACGGCTGCGAGGGTGTCACGTGAGATATCAGCGCACGCTTCGATTATACGTTGCTTCATATCGCCTGGCGTAGTTGTATTTGAGCATACACTTTATGTTTGATTGCTCCCCACAGAAAAAAATCAAGAGGGGTCAAATCAGGAGACCGGGCTGCCCGCTTCACTTCAGCACGTCGTCCTGTCCAACAATCCGGGAACTTTTCATTTAACAGCTCTGTAGCCACACGGGAAGAGCGAGCAGGACAGCCATCATGTTGGAACCATATGCACTGACGTGTAGTTGGTGGTACCTCTTCCAGAAAAATGGGCAGAACGTTTCGCAGGAACTGTGCATAGTTATTGCCATTTAGTATACCCGGAATGACGTACGGCCCAACAATGATATTTCCGACGTTGCCGCACCACACGTTAACACTCCACGGTTGCTGATGCTGTAACTGTCGAAGCCAATGAGGGTTCTCTATTGACCAGTAATGCATATTATGCAAATTCACTTTACCGTGGTTGGTGAAAGTCGCTTCATCAGTAAAAAGCACCCGTTGAAAAAACGTTGGATCATCTCGTAGGCGCTGCAGAGCAAATCCGCAAAATTCCTGGCGCCATTCGAAACGCACACCGGAGAGTGCTTGATGTAATGAGAGGTGAAACGGGTGAAACCTATGCCGGTGCAAGCCGGCCGCGGTGGCCGAGCGGTTATAGGCGCTACAGTCTGGAACCGCGCGACCTCTACGGTCGCAGGTTCGAATCCTGCCTCGGGCATGGATGTGTGTGATGTCCTTAGGTTAGTTAGGTTTAAGTAGTTCTAAGTTCTAGGGGACTGATGACAGAAGTTGGGTCCCATAGTGCTCAGAGCCATTTTTTTTATGCCGGTGCAATATGCGTAAAACACGTCTCTGACTTATACCACATTCCGAGGCGATACGTCGCGACGAAACAGTAGGGTCGTATGCGCCAACGTTAGAACGCCCTCTTCATGTACCCCGCCAGTTGCAGTTTTCTGCCTTGTCCTCTGTATGGCGTTCCATGATCCCGATTCAAGTAGTTTCTTGCAAATACGTGCAAGAAGCTGGCACGTAGAACGGTCAAGATCAGGATACAGCTCTCCATGTCGCTTTATTGCTCTAACAGCATTTCTTTTGCTTTCACCATAAACTAGAAGCATATCTAACTTTTCTTCGTTGGTGTATATGTCTAATCCAAGAAACTGTGGTAGAAATGCGATGTCTCATTACCCCAGCATCACATTTATACCCTTCTCTCCAGCTACCTCGTGCGTCATCTTGCGGTGTTATCGAAAAGCAGGAAAACAACGCCTTCCCTGTTAACTTCCTCAGTGGTCAACAGGAAAGGTCGCATTCGACAACGCCGCTTCGAAGGATGAATACGATACGGGAACACACCTGCGTCTCAAAAACTATTCGCCTAAATATTATGATACACACATATTTGAAACTGTCTTTTTAAGCCCATAATGTTACATTAAAATTTAACATAGGGTTCCATTTAAAAAAAACAAAGATGGCCTCATATCTCTGTAATAAAAAAATAGCACAAACATTAAATGTGATGTATTCAAGTAGCCCCTGTCCCTGCAAGTCACTGTCCAAACGGCATCTTTGTATCTATTGAGGTTGGGGAGATACAAGGGGTGTTATGACTTAGCTGCCTCACCCTGTATATACCATATTATAGGATGCAGTAAAACAGCAACAGGGTATATTTAATAGTGTATTTTATTTCGATACTGTGAACAAATATGTGAATATAAAATGCAAACATAAAGTAAACAAGGAATACATATGACTAGAAATTAGTATGATATCAGAAAATTCAGTTTCAAAATCCAACATCTGAAGAAGAGTTCCAAAACTAATTGAACAGTACCGAATACAAGGACTGCCCCATTTTACTGAAACCCCTGCTTCCATCGATGACTAAAAATATGTCCCCAGTTTCCAAACATTCCTAAGTATCAATCCAAAAGGCAAAATCCTCGTCAAATGTTCCCTCACTGACTTTTATTCCGGTATCATTTAGGAAACAGCCTTGAATAACTTCTGTCTCCATGCCTCACTCATTCATCTCGGAAAATCCAGCTTCGAGACAGCATGAGCGGTCACGTCATTCTCCTACGTATATTGTTGTTGTTAAAGAGATCATAATCGACAAGTGTATCAGACAATTGTCTGAAGTTTCTCATCACCTTCGTACGATCATGGTTTACAGGATCCGTGATGGTTGTGAATCTTAAGATTGTCATATTTTGTGCTGGTATTTGTGTTTGGTCTGCAAAAATATGCTACAATTTTGATACAAAGAGAGGTGAGTGTTGTGAATGAATAGAACTAAAGAATAATGGTGCTTTCGGTGTTGTCGATAGATGTAACTGGGCACTTTCCCTATGACGTAGGAACAGTTCTATGCTGAGATATTTGTGGTAAACCACGGTTAAGATTAAATAAAATTACCGTAGCCATTGCTGCATGGAATATGACAGGGTCTCCATCTGTAGTGAGTTCCATCCATGGTATTTGGCTTGCAAATACCGCTACAATTAATTATTATATCACTCAGTTTTACAGTAATCTGACAAGCGAATAGTGAAAACAGTTCTATTTCTTTTTTTAAAAAAGAAGAAGAAGTAACTTTGTTCTGTTGTGGTTCGGTTCATGTGTCACCAACATTTGGACACAAGTCAAATATGTCAGTATTTTGTCGGTGTACTACGATACGATTTTGCTACGCTACATGTTCACAATTGTCGCACGTTGATCCACCATTGGCATGCGTCATTCCATTAATATCTGCCTATTTGTATATTTCTGTTTCGATTTGTGCCTTTTGGGATCAGAAGTAAGAAATTCACTCGATCGCGTTGTCAAGGTGATTAGGATATAGAACTGATATTATGGAGGCCTAAGTTTCTAAGCTCCATATGTCAATCCTTATCCAGAATTTCCCAGTTCAGCTAAAGCCAAAACTAGAATAATACCTTCCACTACTAACGGGTGATTACAGAAACGTTTCCTCCATCTGTAAAAAAAATGGTTCAAATTGCTCTGAGTACTATGGAACTTAACATCTGAGGTCATCACTCCCTTAGAACTTAGAACTACTTAAACCTAACTAACCTAAGGATATCACACACATCCATGCCCGAGGCAGGATTCGAACCTGCGACCGTAGCGGTCGCGCGGTTCCAGACTGTAGCGCCTAGAACCGCTCGGCCACCCCGGCCGGGCCTCCATCTGTAAAAACATCACTATCAAGCCGTTCTAAGGTTGTTCCCTAGTATTCTTTGTATATCTGGGAGGTTTTCTACGATGTTCAGTTAATCTTACGGCAACTTACATCCTAAATATGTTCTACTATTCACACGAATCTCATGGAATGTTCCTCTGCATTTGCATTGGCCTAAACAAAACACACTGATTGTCTTGAACATAACTTCACCTTCTCCTTAAAAAAAACTGCTGAATACACAAACATGAATGCTGTGGAGAAGTAACTGTAACAAGATAACCTATGTAGTAACGAATGGAAAACTGTCACGAACCATACCACTCTGCCTGACAAAAATGCGTAGCACCCAGAAGGAAAGGAGGGAAGAAACTGAAGGTGAAGGATACGAATTAGTAGTTCTGAAAATTAATGCCGCTATCGTTTTTGATAACGGATGTGACCTGTGCACTTTTCCAATAAAATAAGAATACTTCTATGTTTATAATTTTTACGGTAAATTACGGTTCAGGCTAAACCAAATTACCATTCCAAGTACTGTATAGAGCCTAACAGTGTGTCGTGTCACATTTACAAAGAACTTGGCAAAATGATCCTTCTTATCAGTATAACATTGCATCCCCTCTGGTGTGGATGCAAAGAACGATTCGGTTGGAAAGAGTATCATACAGTAGTTGTAACCTCCTGCGGCAAGATTACCAACTGTTGCATCTGGTTGGAGATCACCTGGATACTGGTATAGGGATGAAGTTTACGTCCACGCTGGTCAGACACGTGTCCTATTAGTAACAGATCTGGGAACCTTTGTGGCGGAACAGTCCACACAGACACGTGCCATGTGTGGACGTGAGTTGCGCTGTTGAGAAATGGCTACACGTTACTGTCGGATGAGAGGTAACACATGAGGACACAGCTTATCCGAGAAAACCGTCGTGGCGTCAGAGTTCCCTCAGTCATTACCAGCCGTGACTTGAAGTTGTATCAGACAGTTCCTCATACCATGACGCCAGGAGAACATCGGTGTGCTCTCGACAACATTGGAAGAAGGGGCCTCTCCCCATTTCGTTGACATACCCGCCAACGATGGGTAGTTAATAACCACAATGTATCGCTGAACAGAATGCGACGCCTTTCAGTAACACTCCATACTACCGGACTACGATACCACTCCAAACACAACCGTTTATGATGCGGTGTTAGCGGCGTCCTAAGCATGGGATGGTGATTCCGTGGTCCGCCTTCTGCTAGCTTCCGACCAACGATCTGAGATAACAAAGCAGAGCATTATTTTTTCTAGAAAGGCAGGAGCAGATGTGATGTGACTACGTAGTTCTAGGTCCATAATATGGCAATCCTTTGTCCTCGACTGGAACCTTGACAATAAATAAGCCTACCCTCACGTTCCTGTGGAGAAAAAAATCGGGTCACTGATACATATGGCTGCTCATCAAATGCAGATATTGGATGATTCGTTCGTAATGACCCACAATGAGGTGATTTTTAAATTCTTTCGGATGCTGTAAGCCTGTCTCACACGAGTACTCGGCGTTTCCGTGTCCTTCGCAGATATCACTCAAAAACTGACGCTGTTCACGCCCCTTATATGTCCTACCAGTCCTAGTAACAACAAGAGCTGTTGTTGTCGGCACTGTACCCTATAGATTTTCTCATTTCAACTAGTTTAATGCAGTGGCAATAAACACGCACTTCTGTTCGTTAAGAATTACCCTGACAGTGTGGAAACGGACTTTAACAGGGGTTCAACATCAATAAGACATAAATGACTATATCCCAAACGAAATCATAAAACACTTCGCCATTAATTATAGTTAATAACACTGCTTTTTAAAAGATTATAATATCTGCTACTTACCCATATCGATAGTGGCTGTAAGCTAGCACAAAATGCACGTGTATCTCCACCATCGGCGGACTGTGTATCTGCGGCTTCTTTTCGGTGCTGTGTGGATGCTAACAAGGTCGTTTTTTTATTTGTACAGTAACACCAGGGATAACCAAGCACTTCTGAAAGATTTATAATGTGGTGAGAGACAGCTCGGCAAGCATGTGAGAACACAATCCGCATACCGTAGCACATCAATCGCTAGCAGACCGTTCTCCGGAATGTAACATCGATCACTATTGCCCTGAGTGAAAACCTGATTTGGCTCTGTGTTTCAGAGTGCATTGATAATGGCCAGACGTGATGTATTAATAAGTTTAAACGACACAATAACAGATGGCCTCCAGCTTCGTGGTTGGCTTGCTGGAATAAATGATAAATAGTGCGAATCATATTCCATTCTTAGTCATATGTTAACATACACTGTTTAGAGGGCCACTGAGGAAAGAAGAAAAAGGAAGATTTATTGGTTAATACTGAACGACATTAATAAGTACAAAAGGAGCTTATTGGCTACAGAAGTTGACTATATTATTGTAGACGTACTGAATGAAGTAAATAACAATTCTTTCTTGTTTGTAACATATCAGAAACAATTTTTGTGTGCAGTTCAAGGCCATCTCTTGTTGGATTGCGTAACCATATTAATACATTACGCCAAGCCTTCAATGTTCGTATTAGAAGGACATTGCTAAGTATAGAGTTTAAGTATTTCCTCATTACTTTAGGTACTAGAACATTGTTCCACTGAATAGGCTGTTACCAAAAATACTACTATAATAGAAAGTTCGTGTTTTCGCAAATTCACTGAATATTTCTGAACGAACTACAAATATAGTCCAGTAGAATTAGCATTCAAATCGGAAGTAATTGCTACAAATGGTTTTATTGTTTTAATGGCTTCGTTTGTGTCCCAGTAGGACTATCCTAGGTTTTCCCCCTCGGCGGAGTTGTGGAAAAGTGGTGGGCCGCAAAAGTGTACCCGAAAAAAGGTTATTTTTTCGGTTTTGTGATTATATCTCGTAAATGACTCACAATATCGAAAACATAGTAGAATTAAAAATTGTAGGGCATGACATTCTGCATTGAATGAGACCATCCGCATACTTTTTGGACCACGAGCTTTTTCAAAATTGGACCAATTTTACATGTTCACGAAAAATTTTCGTTTTAACCTCTGTTTTCTGGTAATATCGTTGAAACTAACCCACGTATCAATAATGTCGTTAATAAAATAGATATGGAGAGATAAATTCTGCATTCGATGAAACCAAAAGTGAATTTATTTGACCACCCATTTGTGTACAGCTCCTCATTAAAGCTGGACAATTTCTCATCATCAATGAAGACAATTTCAAATGTAGTTCTTCAGTAATTCTTATGTGCACTCTTTTAAATACAGAATTATAGCAATCCATTGTCTTGTACTTATTTAATATAGTAATAGAATAAAATATTAAAATTTTGTAAAATTTGAAAAACAATATTAAAAATGTTTTTCGTATATCTAGGGTTAGAGACCTCGTATTTGACAGATGTCACAAAAAGTCCTGGCTCAAAAAACTTGTAAGTGAAAAAACTATATGTTATAACAAAATGATACAAAAAGACAATGCACAACTTCAGAGTAATAAACGATTATGCTCTAAATAAAAAAAATCAAAGCAATCAAAATTTTTATTAAAAAGTTGTGTTTCCTAGATCCCGTGTAAAATTTGTCTTTTTTCAGATACATTGCCTCCGTTCTTAACCCTCGATATAATATAGTGATACCCATTCAACTGATGTGAAGGAGGCAGGAAGAGAGAGACACTGCTTGAAATTAAGTCGTGGTTATTATATTTCGTAATTACAAAATTTTACATAAATGTATGAGATGAAAAGGGTAAAAGTAGGTATGTACAAAAATTTCACATACGTCGACGTTTGACTGTCATTGCACCACTTGGCTCCTCAAAGTCTGTAATTTCCGAGTCCGACGCCCCGTCACTCGGATCCTCAAATTCAGTAATTTTCGTCATCTAATATATACAGTCCAGGTCTTCGTCAACATCTGGTTCGTCAGTTTCATCTGGTTGGAAGGAGTTAGTGCATGAGTTCCCCTTGCAGTTGACACAAATTAATGAGCACTTAATACTAGCCTTCCAAAACCCACAACTACCTGCGCAGCCCTTGTTGCATTTGCAGGAAATTGATGAGAGAAGAGACAGTGGAGCTGGTTCTTTGGAGGTAGAAACGGAGCAAAGACCAAACCCTGAAGCCTGCCATCCGCAGAGGAGCAGATCCATCTGGTGTCCTATCCACATTTGAACTTGTAAGTAGATCCTCAAGCAATGCTGGCGAGCTGCTTCCGACGTTGGTGGTAGGGATGCTAGGGTGAATCTGGATTTCACAATCGCTTTGGAAAGCAAGTCGGATCGCAATTTGTGTAAAGTGTCTCCTGACATACCTCCATAGAGGGTTGTTAAAAATCGGAGGCCGGCTTCGACAATAGCTTCAGCTTGAGTGTCATGCTCTAACAAAGGTTTGATATCTTCCAGAAGACATTTATTTTCTACCAGTAGATTGAACCTTCTTCTTGCCTTAACCGAAGAGTGCTGAAGTTGTGTCACATCCACTTGTGGCGTGGAGAAATATGAGTGTCCTTTTGATGTTGTTTGCCAGTTTGAAACTGCTGGAACCAAATACTTTTGATGAGGTCTTTCCTCTTCCAGGTTTCAAGAAATATATATTTGCTGATGGTGTGGCTAGGACATTAAGCATGATGAGAAGCTCCGTATCCTCACCAACAACCACAACCTTCTCATGTTCCTGTGATACCTCAAGCGCTGTGGCAACAATTAGGTGGTCTGCGTCTTAATTGGCTTGCTCTGCTGAGAAGCCTTCATATTCAAGCCTCGAAATAAGCAAGCTAATTAGACGTGCTTTATTTCTGTCATTGGAAAGGAATTGCTCCTGAGTGATAGTCACCATCATTAACTCGGTACAGATGACCTCAGGAGTAGTGTGTCTTTTGCTTCGGTTGAGGCGCTCAGCATATTTGATGCTCTTGGTGGGCAGGTCTTCTGAGTAGCCATCGAACACCATACTTGTCGCACTTCCACTGTAGTGTCTTTTTAAATATTCAACGTATTTGGTTAGAATTAACTGGAATGTTACACCATTCTTCCATACAACCCGGTGTAGAAGAAATCCACCATCGATGACAAATGCTGCTTCTTCCAGGTTTACATCATTCAGTGATGTGAATAAGTCATATAACAATGACTTGGAAGTCTTCCTCATTCCAGATGCATCGAACAGAGAGAGAGGATAGGGTGCCAGCTCATGTCGGAAGAATTCTTTAAGCTGTTCGTCAGATTTCTTGAGAAGTGCCATCCGGTGGAATATGGTTTCGGGGTTCACTGGTACATCCTCCCCATGAATGGTCACCTTAGATTTAAATTCCAGTACAGTATACTCATCACTCTTTTCTTTCGGAAAAACTTTATGTTGTCAAAGGTTTGACCAACTAGGGCGAGAATTGAGGATTTGTCCATTTCAAAGGCTCCGTGACAGTTTTTTGAAGGTTACTTTCTGGACGATTACCTTAGGAATTACAAAAGACACTCTTTTGTCATTATTACACTGGCTTTCCAGGCAGAACATATACACAAAGGGAGAATAACAAGGTGCAAAAAGGCCTTGCCGTTTAATAAGGGATTGCCAAAGTTGACCTTAAACTTCTTGTCACGGAATTTACCCCTGACTTTGAACAGTTTTTTAATTTTTTTTCAATCTTTACTCATGAGAATGTTATTTTTGAGTTCTCCGCATAAAACTGATCTAGAGACCTAGATTTGTAAATGTGAAGTACCTTACATGCATAGCAATGAAAGTACAAACTTAGCTGTACAGAAATGGGTGGTCCATTTCACTTTTGGTCTCATCAAACGCAGAATTTATTACTCTATATCGTTTGTATGATCCACTTTATTGATAGATGCGTTAGTTTCAACGATATTACCAAAAAAACAGACGTTAAAACGAAAATTTTTCATGAACATGTAAAATTGGTCCAATTTTGAAGAGCATTAGTATGGAAGCGGGTGGTCCAAAAGATATGTGGATGGCCTCCTTCAATGCAGAATTTCATGCCCTACAATTTTTAATTCCTTTATTTTTTCGATGTTATGAGTCATTTACGAGATATAATCACAAAACCGAAAAAATAACCCTTTTTCGGGTACATTTTTGCCCTCCACCTCTTTTCCTCAACTCCGCCGAGGGGGAAAACCTAGGATAGTCATATTGGGCCACAAATGAAGCCATTAAAACAATAAAACCTTTTGTAGAAATTATTTCCTATTTGTCTAATTTTTAGGTTTAACCCTATTGGACTACTATTACTAACGAGAACGGTACGCTTGGGAGGTTCGAAGCAGTTAGAGAGCAGAAATCAACCAGGAACAGTGACAAAAAAAGAGTTCAAATGTGTGTGAAATCTTATGGAACTTAACTGCTAAGGACATCAGTCCCTAAGCTTACACACTAGTTAACCTACATTATCCTAAGGACAAACATACACACCCACGCCCGAGGGAGGACTCGAAAATCCGCCGGGACCAGCCGCACAGTCTATGACTGTTGCGCCCTAGACCGCTCGGCTAATCCCGCGCGGCGGTGACAATCATTTTACGAGATCGGATGAAATCCGTGCTCCTCCCCCTCCCCCCCCCCCCCCACACCAAGCTGTCTCCGGTGACGACGTCCTTCTATTTTACAAGAATGTTTTCGTCTTACAGACAAGTGAGGCTATATTATCGATAAAGTTAATTAGCAATCATGAATGTCACCTAAACAGCAAGAATAGTAGCTAAATTCTGCGAATTATGGTGGAGCAGTTGTTTTTTATTGCTAGCGTATGTCACACTGTAGTCCAAAAGCAGTACATGTCTTGTTTAAATTATGACAATCCCTGAACAACGGAGGAGGGTGGGTAATCTGAGGTAGCAGTGAAACCTGTTCCCAGGATATCCAGTAACTGAACGTCTCCCAATGTCGTATATTAGTTACAACTTGTGTGTCACACAATGCGAAACATACGAGATACTTCTCGATACTTGGATATCATTTGCGTCATTGAAATTTCCGTGAAATATTCTGAAACTGTGAGTTCTTCGTTGTACGTTGAAACTGTCGGCCTAGGACATAACAGAACATAAAAAATGAAATTTTTCATTACACTAATTGTTGAAATAAGAGGAATTACCCTTGCAAATTAGTTAGAAAATTTATACCATACTCTCACTTCTTAAATAAATTATAGGTGTGTTAGGTGCGGCTAAATATTTAATTGCAAGAGTTTCTTGATAGTTGCTCAGTCATATTTAATGTTGTATGAATATTTTACATTCTTATTTGATTAAAACTTTCGAGGTATTTTTTATGTGTTTTATTCGTTAACGCAGGTTACAACATGTAATTCACTTAAATGCGTATAAGGCACTCATTTATGTGTGCCAAAATGAATACATTGCTTTCAGTAGTTTCGTTGGAAAAGGTGCGGGTGTGGAAGAATATTTCTTGTCAGACGAATATGCCGTCATATCAACAGCAGCAAAAATGGTACAATTGGGGTAGAATTCGTTATCAGTAGAAAGGTATGGTGCATAGAATTGCAGCGAAAAGTTCAGTCAAAGGGTGGTGTCATCAGGATCGACAACATATCAGTGTCAACAACAGTCAACTATAAATGTCGATGTCACAAGCAGAAGATAAAGAAATAGAGAAGAGATGATGATTTAATAATCATGGTGGATTGGAACGCGGTAGTAGAGAAAGGAATGAGTTACGGGAGAATATGGGCTTTATTTCTACAATAAATTTTAGCTAGTAATAGCGAATACATAGTTCAAAAATAACAAAAGGATGTAAATTGGTTTTTGGAATAAATTTCAGCTGAAAATAGCGAATACACTCCTCAAAAATCACAACAGGAGGCGATATACATGGAAAAGATATGTAGATGCAGGAAGATTTTATGTGGATTCCATCATGGTCGGACAATGATTCCCAAATTAGATACTGGACTGTCAGATACACGCAGGAGCTGATACAAACTCGGATCACAATTTAGCAATGATAAAGAGCAGACTGAAGATTAAAAAAGTCATCCGGAAGAATCACTATGGAGAGATGTGGAATACTCAAGTATTAAAGAATGCTGGTGTGCGTTTGAATTTCTCTGACGCTATAGATACTGCGATAATGGCTACCGCACTGGGAAGTTTAGTTGAAAACAAATGAACGTCTCTAAAAAGGACAATCATAGAAATTAGACAGACAAATATATGCACAAAGATGGTAACTGCGAAACAACCTTGGGTAACATAATAAATACTTTAATTGATCGACTTAAAAAAGAAATACAAACGTTCAGGTAAAGACAGGGATACAGCAAAAGAAGCCACTTAGCAATGAAATAAACCGGGAGTGCCGGGATTCCAAGGCTAAATGGTTGTAGAAAAAAATGTGAAGAAATATAAGTGAAATGGTCACCTGGCGATCTCATTTAGAATATAGAAAAATTAAAACAATCATCGGTAATGAAATTTTCATGCTGCATAGAGTGTGTGCTGATATGAAAGTAGTTGGAATAGTAAAGTAGTAGAAACAAGACTCTTCATTACTCACAAAACCCTAGGATGTTTGAATAACCATATAACTGTCGAGGAAGAAACCTTGTTCCCGTCTGGAACGTGCAACAGCTCTCGGTTTGTCCCGACCATGCACCAGGAAAATAACAAGAAGGTGGGGCTACACTTCAACAGTAACAAGAAGGTGGGGCTACACTTCAACAGTAACAAGAAGGTGGGGCTACACTTCAACAGTTAGCAAACTTAACTAAAAAAGGAAAAAAAACATTCTACAGCTGGGCTCGCATCTATTCAATGTTGTCTGGTAGTCTACTCGCGGTGTTTTCTTAGCGTATCGCTTTACTTGATCGGTTCCACGAACACCATCGCAGCTCATTTTTGCGCACCCATCACACCCGACTATCTGGCGCGTCGACAAAAACTCATCCTAAGAAATCTGCATGCAAGTAGTTGTACGTGCGTAGCCATAACAGTTACGCATGTAATTCTTGCAAGTACTGCCAGTAGCCCAGTACGTTCGTATCTGCATCGCGATACATGTAATAGACTGTCATACCTGTGACCCACGCCACCGTATTCGTCTTGACGAGGAAAATACGTTTCCTCCGGAAAAAACACCACGTCGGAAGAGATATTTGTATGTATAGTACGCCACATGAACTCTATAATCTTCCTTTCCACAATCCAGACCTCAAACGCCGCAGCGCAGTCCAACCGGCGATTGTCCACCTCAGGCATGCCGGAGCGCTGCTATATGGGCGTATCCACCAAATGAGCAGTGTGCTTTTTCTCATTCGTCGGGCACTTTCGGTTCACGACCATGTACAGTGTCGACTTGATCGATGAAATTAGATGCGGGCGGTGATCCGTGCTCCACCTCACTCTCCAATTAACGGCAGGATGTTTCCGTGCCACCTTGCTCCGGACGATTTATCGAAGAGACAGATCCTACACGTCCTTCGATGTCGGCGCTGGTGACGTCCGTAAATGCGGCCGAACGTAACTATGTTCATCGATGAACGCCCGCACGTACGTTAAGTGGTGCGATATATGTCCGACACTATCCTTCGGTAGATGCGATGTCGGTACTAGTTTTTCGATGACTATCCTCAAGTCCCCGGCCATTAAGGGAATAATTCATGTAGCGCCAACGTTTGTGCAAGATGTTAATAAACATTGCCCGCGCCCTTTTCGTAGACGTTGACTAAACCAAACCCCCTTCTCGCGCTGGGAGAGTAAGTGTGTTGCCGGCCGGTGTGGCCGTGCGGTTCTAAGCGCGTCAGTTTGGAACCGCGTGACCGCTACGGTCGCAGGTTCGAATCCTGCCTCGGGCATGGATGTGTGTGATGTCCTTAGGTTAGTTAGGTTTAAGTAGTTCTAAGTTCTAGGGGACTGATGACCTCAGTAGTTAAGTCCCATAGTGCTCAGAGCCATTTTTTTTTTAGTAAGTGTGTTGTACTGTACCTTACAGAGCTGACCCGAGCTTACGTCGCACGCAAAACAACCCTGAATCTTCATAGCTAGCGTACGCCTCTTGACTGAGCTATCCTACCACGACTCACGACCCCTCTCAGTGCTTTACTTCCGGCGGTGCCTCACCTTCTACCTTCCTAACTCCACAGAATCTCTACTGCGGAACTTTCAGAACTAGCACTCCTGGAAGAATGGATATTACGGAGACATGGTTTAGCCATAGCCTGAGGGATATTTTCACATTGAAATTTTCTCCCTGCAACGGAGTGTGCTAATACGAAACCTCCTGTTCAAGATCGAGTCTCGCTCCGGCACATAGATCTAATCTACCAAGAACTTTCATTTTCGGTAAATTAAAAGCAAGGGCAACAACATTAAGAGCGCAGTGAAAAATCCGTTGTTAGATGCAGACAAGAGAGCAAACAGGAGGAGAGAGTATAGTGAGGGTCTGTACGACGAGGAGGAACTTTGTGATGCCATGTGATATAAGACGACATGGGAGTAAATATGGCAGACATAGAACATCCAGTATTAGTCAGAGGTTAACAGTGCTTCGAAAACCTTGAGATCAAATAAGGGAGAAAGAATAGAAAATCTCCCTTCGATATTTCTGAAATCATTGGGAGAAGTGGCAACCAAACGAATATTCAAGTTAATGTGTGTGTAGAATCTGGAGACATGCCATGAGATTTACGGAAAAATAACATCCCACAATCCCGAAGACAACAAGGGGAAGGAAGTTCGAGAGCTACTGTATTATCTGCTTAAGAGCTCGTGCATCCAAATTGCTGATAACAATAATATAGACCAAAACTGAAAAGAAAGTTTAGTATCTGTTAGATGTAGATCAGCGTGGCTTTTAGAAAGATAAAGATACCATAGAGGTTGATCTAACGCGAGTAATAGTGAGAGGAAGACCTCAGAAAATTCTAGGCACATTCATGGGATCTGTCGAGCTTAAGAAAACACTCAAAAACGTAAAATTTGTCAGAAAATAGCGGTAAGCTATTGAGAATTCGGGGTAATAAACAATATGTTTAGGAAACAAGTGGAAAAAATAAGAATGGAAGATCAACAACAAAGTTCTTGGATTAAAAAGGGTTTAAGACAGAGATGCAGCCAGTAGTCCTTACTGTTCAGTCTATACACTGAAGAAGCAATGACAAAGATAAGACAAAGGATTAGGCTTCGGATTAAAGCTCAGTGTGAAAGAATATAATGCTATCAATATTAGATTCGCTCATGGCATTGCTATCCTTAGTAAAAGCGAAGCATAATTGCAGGATCTGTTGAATGGAATGAAGAGTCCAATGAGTACCGAATATGGATTGACAGTGAACGGGAGAAAGCTGAAACTAATGAGAAATAGCAGAGATGACAATACCGAATAACTTAACACCAAAATTGAGAACCACGACGTAGACGACGTTAAGGGATTCTCCTACACTAGAAGGAAACTAACGCATGATGGACGAAGCAAGAAGGACATAGAAGTAGACTAGCATTGGCAGAGAGGACATTCTCGGGCAAAAGAAGTCTATAAATATCAATCATCGACCTTCGTCTAAGGAACGAATTTCTAGGTACATACGTTTGGAGTATAGCATTGTATCAAAGTGAATCATGGGCTGTGGGAAAACTGGAGAAGAAGAGATTCCAAGGATTTGAGATAAGGCGTTGTAGAAGGGTGTTGGAGATAAGGTGGACTGATAAAATAAGAAGTGAAGAGATTCTTCGCTTAATCAACGAGCACAGGAACATTTGGAAAACACTGACAAGAAGAAGGGAAAGAATGATGGGACATGGGTAGGATATCAGGCAATACCTTCCATGATATTAGACGGAGCTGCAGAAGGTAAAAACTGTAGAGGACGACAGAGGTTGTAATGCATCCAACAAATAATAGTGGAAGTGGTGTGCAAATGCTACCGTGAGATGGAGAGGCTGACAAACGAGAGCAATTATTGGCACACATCAAACCAGTCAGAAGGCTGATGACCGAAAAAACACCAAAAAGCACGCCATGTGTGTCACATATGATTCCATCTTCCACGTTCATCTTCGTCTAACACACTACAAGCTGCAACGTATATTCTTTGGCGCAGGACAGTCTTGATCATAAACTAGAGGCTCAGATGGCAGTAGTGGAAATATCAAAACGCTGTCGCCACGATCAGATACTAATCGTCTCTTCTTATGTATACAGATATGGACTTCAGAACAACAGACAACTCATATCAAACAGCATCTTTGCCTTTGATGTCTTAACTGAACTGTGTTACCGTCTTTGAGGTTTGTACACCTTTCTACTGATCTAACTGGTACTCCAGTGTTAGTGAAAATACCTTTTTTGTGCAATAATTAATAATACTGCAATGAGGTCAACATACTGGTTGATTTGAGAGTGTATACAGGCGCTCTCATGTGCAGTGTAGACGTGCCTGACAAGGGAACCTCCCCATCGCACCCCCCTCAAACTTAGTTATAAGTTGGCACAGTGGATAGGCCATGAAAAACTGAACACAGATCAATCGAGAAAGCAGGAAGAAGTTGTGTGGAACTGTGAAAAAAATAAGCAAAATATACAAACTGAGTAGTCCACGTGCAAGATAGGCAACATCAAGGACACTGTGAGCTCACGAGCACCGTGGTCCCGTGGTTAGCATGAGCAGCTGCAGAACGAGAGGTGCTTGGTTCAAATCTTCCCTCGAGTGAAAAGTTTATTTTCGCAAAGTTATGATCTGTTCGTTCGTTCATTGACGTTTCTGTTCACTGTAATAAGTTTAGTGTCTGTGTTTTGCGATCGCACCGCAAAACCGTGCGATCAGTAGACGAAAGGACGTGCCTCTCCAATGGGAATCGAAAACATTTGATCGCAAGGTCATAGGTCAACCGATTCCTCCACAGGAAAACACGTCTGATATATTCTATACGACACTGGTAACGACATGTGCGTCACATGAAAGGAATAAGTTGTCGACCCACCTAACTTGTACACTTGGCGAATGGGTTTTACCTTCCCCCGATTTAGGTTTTCTTGTGGATGTGATAATCACTCCCAAAAAAGTGATGAAAACATAAGAGTGTGTCACGTAAACTGCAACAAATGAATGCAACAGTTTCACAGTCGCACAGTTTTTCCTGTGCTCTGTCAAACCATGTTTTTAACGGTTTTTAACGTTTTCAAATTTTTACTTGTGTAGACTGTCAAATCCTGCATATGTTCAAGCAAATCTGAACATGTCCTGGAATTCTGGAGAGCGAAGTTGATTATGTGTGAGTGCCTGAACTTTGATAATTGTCTGAAAATAAAAAATTAAACTTTCACTCGAAGGAAGACTTGAACCTGGGACCGCTCACTCCGCAGCTGCTCACGCTAACCACGGGACCAAGGCGCTCCTGTGCTCACAGTTGTCCTTGATGTTGCCTATCTTACGCATGGACTACTCAGTTTGTATATTTTGCTTATTTTTTTCATAGTTCCACACAACTTCTTCCTGTTTTCTCGATTGATCTGTGTTCAGTTTTTCAAGGCCTATCCACTGTGCCAACTTATAACTAAATCTGAGGGGGGTGCGGTGGGGAGGTTCCCTTGCAAGAATATTTCCTTTTAAGTAGAAACCACTGTAGAATCGTCTTTCCTTCAGATATGCTGCGCTAGTGTCAGTTCTAGTCGAGGGAAATGGAAATTTTATCAAAATTCAATGAAGGCGAGGTTGGGCAATTAAATCTGGGGCCGCTGGCAGAGTGGTAACTATCGACAGCCAGGAGGCCAGGCAAGGTAAACATGGCACTCGCGGGTGTGGAGCTGAGACGGCGGTATTGCACGCACGATTTGTTTTGAGTGGACCAACAACGAGGCAGGAAACTGCAAAGTTGCTTTAAGTTATTGCGATGTATGAGGTGGGGCACTAAGCCAGAACCATGTACTTGTTCAGGCTATATTCCGCCTCCAGGGACATAACACTGGGGTAGGACGGAAAGGCAGCCTGGAACTTGGAGACAACAAGGTCTGCCTGAAGGAGGGAAGTGACAACGGTCAGCAGTGAGTCCAGGAGGGGCTCAGTTCCACTCAAGTCTACGGGCGACGTTCGCAGCAGCGCAGCGACAGCGCCAGAGACGGAGGCGGGTGTTGCCATCCGGCATGCACCACTAGTGGCAAGTTGCAGCACAGCATCCAGAAGGGTGCGAGTTCGAGTCCGCTCCTGTCCTGGAAGCAGCGGTGGCCCTTGGGCCAAAGGTGACCATTACGCCCACCTTCGTCCCATTGTTGGACAGAGCATGCCAAACAGGGAGGAGGGCGGCAAGGTCCAGGGACTGAAGCAGTCTCCGGAGTCGCGGGCAGCGGGGTGGCGCCAGTCGCAACACCCGGCAGGCGGCGAACGTGGGAGCACGGCCGACTTCCATTGGCGGGTGACCTTTATGATGGTGGCAGTGGCATCGGCATACCAGGAGTTTGCTGAGCCGGCTGGACTCGCGGGACAGTGCTGCGGGCGGCACGCCGACACTACACTTCACCCATCGAGTACTGTAAATTATATGAATAAACCAATGTTACCGAATACCGCTGTATCACTCTGCACTGTCCCTCAACACTCCTGAACTTGCTCGGCCTCCTGACAAAATACAGCGTGGTAGGTCCTGGCTTCAGCTCGGTCATCTGGAGTCCCCGGTTCGACCACTGACCCCACAATAGTGGTGTCAGAAGTGGTGCCAGTTACAATGCTGGTACCGGATTTCCACTCACACATCTTATGTCGAGCAGGTAGCATTGAGGTTTGCATGTGTAGAAGGGTAGTTGAGGGGTTTGGTTGCGTTCATGATGGGTGGTCGTGCACTTCTTGTTACGTCTTGTTGTTCAGGAGGTATTCATCCATACCAGTAGAGGGAGGAAAACAGGACTGTTCACCTGCACACGAGCACGATGTGGAGGGGCGAGTCACGTTTGATTTATAGTTTATGTGTCATTCTTTTGTTAATTAGGATGGGCATTTTAAAGGTGTCTTTTGTAAGGCTGGAGGGGCCTGTGGGTTTATCTGGATTCAAGGGAAATGTAGTTTTTGTAACTTGTCAGGCCACAGATTACCGTGTACAAAGTGGGTGCCAAAGAATTGATTTATTTGTAAGAGATTTGGTCATTTGGCCCGCAATTGTTCAGAATGTAGAAGGGCGATGATTCGACGCAAGAACTAAATTTAAGGAGTAGCAGAGTGAAATTAATGGCAACAGTGGAGCTATATGCAAGAATGGTGGACACACGGCAAGCAGCGGAGGCTGTGGCAGTGACTACAGCAGAAGCTATAGCCGCTCTAACAGAGCAAATTCGGGTATTGCCAGAGGCGAGGATAACTGACAAAGAAAAATATGAAAAATTAGCAGGGAGATTTGAGGCATTGCGAGTAGGGCAAGGGACGTCGGTTGAAATTAAATTACAGGTCGTGGAGTGTCACAGACCGTTTGACCCGGCAATCGTGGCATTGATTAACCCCTTTTCGGGTAAAGCAACGGAGGATGTGTTGGTATTCCTTAATGACATTATCACTATGGCTGAGGCCAATTGGTGGTCGGATGTTGTAATGTTGATAGTGGCGAAGTTACCCTTAATAGGGGATGCCAAGTCGTACATATTGTACCATGAAACGTTGAACAGTGTGGGGACGTTTTCAGAGCTTGAGGCTGGGTTACGCCAGAGGTACCAAAAACAGAATAGTACTAGGTTTTTTCGTGAAAAATTAAGTGCGTTATTATGAGGAGAAATGAGACTGTGGAGGTTTTCTCAGACAGGATTCGAAAACTGAAGGCACAAACGTTCGAACTGTCACAGAATGGGGAAGCTAATAGAGTGCTGTTACAAGAGGTCCACAGCTCGTGGTCGTGCAGTAGCGTTCTCGCTTCCCACGCCCGGGTTCCTGGGTTCGATTCCCGGCGGGGATCAGGGATTTTCTCTGCCTCGTGATGACTGGGTGTTGTGTGACGTCCTTAGGTTAGTTAGGTTTAAGTAGTTCTAAGTTCTAGGGGACTGATGACCATAGATGTTAAGTCCCATAGTGCTCAGAGCCATTTGGACCATTTTTGTTACAAGAGACCGAGACAGGGCGTTAGATGTGTTTTTGCGGGGAGTACCGCCGGAGATGTCACATCAGGTAAGAACGGAAAATCCCAATGATCTTGCGTCGGCTCTAAGGATTGCCACGTACTTAGAGGAGGTAGATTATGCGACGAAGCAAAGGGTGGAGCATAAAGTTCTGGCAACGAAAATTAAGTGTTTTGGTTGTGGCCAGGTAGGGCATATTAGGAGGCAATGTCAGCCTCAGTTGCGGTGTTACTCATGTGGGCCGGCCGGTGTGGCCGTGCGGTTCTAGGCACTACAGTCTGGAACCGCGTGACCGCTACGGTCGCAGGTTCGAATCCTGCCTCGGGCATGGACGTGTGTGATGTCCTTAGGTTTAAGTAGTTCTAAGTTCTAGGGGACTGATGACCACAGATGTTAAGTCCCATAGTGCTCAGAGCTATTTGAACCATTTTTTTACTCATGTGGGAAAATGGGTCACCGAGCAGTGAACTGCAGGAGTAAAAGTAGGGGGAACCTCGGCGTCAGCAGCCGTTAAACGAGAACGGGATTGCTTCAACCGTCGGAGAGCAGTCTCAGTGAAATTAGGTAATGCGCTTGTAGGTGCACAGACGGAATGCTGCTTATTAGGCTTGGTGAACGGAAGGGAACAGAGGTTTCTGGTTGACACGGCGCACACGTGTCTGTTATTAGTCTAGACCTGGTTAGCAGGAGAAGGATTGACCCACCACGTTATAGGTTACGTGGGGTGGGAGATAATAAAGTGGAGGCGTTGGGTACGCAGGAACTAAGTTTAGTGAGCAGGTAGAGGTGTTACCATGTGTAGGTCACGGGTATTCGGTGATTCTCGGACTGGACTTCCTTGACAAACATCGTGCGAAGATAGATGTTTGGCAACAAACAGTGGAACTCGGTGGAACAATGTTTCGCATGGGGGAAACGGTTGCAAATGGATGAATGTCGCAAGGCGCACTTAACATGAAGGTGACGCCATCTAAACTGTGAACGGATTCATTAAAGGTCGATCAGCAGGATGACATACCGGCAGGTATGGGGAAGGTAGTTTGGGTTTCGATAAATACGGACTTACCAATGGATACGTTGTACATGGTGGAGCCACTCTGGAGTAATGAGGAGTTGGATAATGCGCACTGTTTTGTGTGGAGGAGTTTAACTCACGCAAGTTATGTGGAAGGAGATTGTAGGATTTCTGTAAGTATAGATAACTTCGGTAGAGCGAATTTTAGCTTGTCGAAAGGGTTGTTATTGGCCACATTGGGGGTTTTTGATGAAGATTGTGGTATCGATAGCTGCGATGCCACAACGTAGTTCCGCTCTGCTAGGTTGCCACTACGAGAGACACCAACGACAGCACCCTCTAGCCGGCGCTGTCGAGGTCTACGAGCTCCGCGACTGCTTTAGCCCATTTGATCAGGTGCACCCAGCCAGGACACTTCGCTTCAGCATCGCACCTACGTACAAAGTTATGTAATCTTTTATCACCTTTTTTTTGCACCAGTAAACCACGTTCTTGCAGTACCGACTTGTATTACCTTTTCCTGTTCCTACCCACGCGCCGCCTCCCAGGCGGGATACAAAATTTTGGCTACGAGATTTTTTTTTTTTTTGCGTCGCCTATCATTTCCTTTTTTGCTCGGTACTGCTGTAGGTTTTTTTGTGATTTCCCAGTGTGACCGTGTGGGTGTATGAGTGTTCCCACCATTCACTATAAGACTTTCATTAGTGTAAACCATGGTTTCGCCACAGGAACAGGTTTCGCTGTCCGGTCTTGTACGTTTTCAGGCTCATCAAATGACGCAGCTGCTTGCTGCCATAAATGGACTGGCCACACTACAAACTGCAGCTACTTCGGCGCCTCCGACGTCACCGCCTGTACCGACGCCGTCGCTGACGGCGCCGCCATTTCGTGCCTTCAATCCAGACGTTGAACGCTGGCCATAATACATCGCCCAGCTCGAGGCACACTTCGCAGCTTACAACGTACCAGGTACAGAGCGGCTTGCTTTTTTTCATTGCCAACGCGGGTGTTGTGTTGTACCGTGTGCTCGTGAAATTGTTTCCCACCACCCGCCCAGAAACTAAATCTTACGACGAAGTGATTGATGCTTTGAACTCCCACTCCGTGACAGCGTGAATGTGGTAGCTGCACGTTACAAATTCTTTCGTCTCCGGCGTGGCCCTACTCAGTCTAATAAGTCTTGGTTAGCGGACCTTCAGGGACTAACTTCTGTTTGTGATTTTAATTGCTCATGTGGACGCTCATAAATGGTTCAAATGGCTCTGAGCACTATGGGACTTAACAGCTGTGGTCATCAGTCCCCTAGAACCAGAACTACTTAAACCTAACTAACCTAAGAACATCACACACATCCATGCCCGAGGCTAGATTCAAACCTGCGACCGTAGCAGTCGCGCGGTTCCGGACTGCGCGCCTAGAACCGCGAGACCACCGCGGCCGGCGGACGCTCATATGCGGATATAATAATTAGAGACGCTATTGCGCAGAATGTGGCGGATCAAAAAAAAATGGCCCTGAGCACTATGCGACTTGACTTCTGAGGTCATCAGTCGCCTAGAACTTAGAACTAATTAAACATAACTAACCTAAGGACATCACACACATCCATGCCCGAGGCAGGATTCGAACCTGCGACCGTAGCGGTCACGCGGTTCCAGACTGAAGCGCCTTTAACCACACGGCCACACCGGCCGGCCTATGTGGCGGATCACCACATCGCAAACAAATCCTCCGATTAAAAACCCGTCTTTGCAGGAAGTAGTGGACTTGCTAGACAGACAATATACATTAGACATGGCTACTTCCGCGTTTGACGTGACTCCGGGTGTGTGTACCGTTAGCGCGGCACAACACGTGCCCTCCGACCCGGCCCCGGTCCCAGCATGGCCAGGCACACCTCGCTGCTCACGCGCACGTAAACAAATTGCAAACCAGGCACCCTCTAAAGCCGTCGGCACATGGACCGTGCATCCGAACATTGAGCGTTGAGCGTGCCGAGTTTCTGACATCATAGCGTGGAATAGCACGCTCGGGAGTCTTTCCGAACGTGCAGAGCAATATCTGGCATGTCAGATATTCTGAGCGTGCGCATTCGAGGGTTGGATTCCCTCACTTCCTCATCGAGGACTCGCACTGCCTGGGCTACTCTCAGGGTGTATCTTCGACATGGAAGAGCCCCAACCGTGCCTGTCGCGTTGTTGCCCGTCTGCACGCCGTCACTGCTGCCCGCCGCCGCCGCCGCCGCCGCCGCCGCCGCCGCCTGGTCGCCCTCTCTCGTTGCTTGCCGCCGCCGCCGCCTGGTCGCCGTCTCTCGGTGCTCGCCGCTTCTTCTGCCGCCGCCGCCGCTGCCGCCGTCTCTTGGTCCTCGCCGCTTCTTCTGCCGCCGTCTCTCGGTGCTCGCCGCTTCTGCCGCCGCCGCTGCCGCCGTCTCTTGGTGTTCGCTGCTGCCTGCAATCATGGACGCCCCAACTACCACCATCATCTACACCTCCCCTTCACCTGCCCCCACTGTAACGTCATGGAGTGCTTCCTCTGGGATTAACCCGTCTCATCCACCTCCCCCACTCACAGTCTCCTCCCCATCTATCTCATCTCCATCGCTATATCCCCACCTGTACGTCACTCCTGCTCCTACCCCTGCGACTGCACCTGCTGCTGCTCCTGCTTCTGCCTCTGTCCCTGCTCCCAACCCCCCTCCCGCTCCTGTCGCCCGCCGAGACGACTTTCCCCCTCTCCCCCCTGCGACTACCACTGCTTCCCCTGCTAGAGTCTCCGCCCGCCGCGCGACAGTCGCCGCCACAAAGCGCCCTACCCTCTCATCCGGTGCTACTGCCTCACAGGAGGGCCCTGCCTCCCACCACCTACCCATTCATCCAGTCCCTCATCCCTCCTCCCAGGCAACACCCGCCAAAAATCTTCCAAACGGCACAGTGGCGACCTCTCCTCTACTCCCTCATCCAAAAAGCCACTGCCCGCCTCACCTACCACTGCCCCCACTATGGATACCACCCCACCTCCCTTCTCTCCAGCCCCCTCCCTCTATATCTTTGTCCTAGCCAACCCTAATCCGAAATTCCTGGATGCTCACACCCTCACCCTTGAAATCCGGAAGTACATCCCCAGTGCACCCGTCACCCAACTTATCCCTCGCAGAGACTCTGTTCTCATCAAGTCTCCCTCTCCATCCTTCCATACTGATCTCATCCGGCGCCTTCCCCGCATCACCTTTGGGCCCCACGCATCCCTCACCTCATTCCTTACATCCTCCTCTCCTCGTCAGCACCAACCACCTCGTCGTCCACCGACCCTCACTGCCGTGATCACAAAACTCAGCCCTGTGGTCACAGAGGCTGAGGTGTTGGCGGAACTGAATGCCCACCCCGCCCTGGAAGTCCGCTCTGCCTGCTGTATTTACAGCTCCTCTGGCCCTACTTTCCTCATGGATATATTTACAGAGTCTGCCTCCTCCATCGACCACCTTCTCATGCAGGGAGCCCTGATTTTCAACTGCCGCCACCCTGTTGACCCGTCCCATTCCCCTCCTCAATCCTACCACTGCCATCATTGTCTTCTGTACAATGACCACCTCACCCAAAACTGCAAGAACCCACTTACCTACCCCCTTGTAAAGCCTCCCACTTCCTCAAACAGTGTCCCAACCTCGCCTCCCCCCCATCCTGCAACACCTGCAATGAACCTCACCCCACCTATTCCTCCAAATGCAAAGCCAAGCCCCCTCCCACCAACCCTGAACTCACTGTCCCCGTTCGCCCCATTGACCCACCCATCCACCCTAACAATTCCCTCCGCCCTCCCCCTACAGCAGAAGACATCATCCGGTTCCTCACCATCGTCCTGCAGAACATCCACCCATTCCAGCGCCCCCACACACTCCAGCAGATTTCCCTTGCCGCCCGCTCAGATTCCAACTTAAACACCTACGCCACATACTCCCACAACCAGGCCCACTTTACCTTCACCCACCTAGACACCCTCGTTTAAGCCCCTCTCTCCCCTTTCCACACCCTTCCCACCCCCAACCTCATGGCGCATCAACAGTATCATCTCCTCTACCTCAACATCCGCTCCCTCCCTGCAAACAAATACCTCTTCATGCATACCATCTCCCAGCACCAGGTTGACTCCCTCATCCTTAATGAAACCTTCCTCCAACCCCACCATGTTGTCCGCATCTCCCCTTATCTCCTTCACTGCACTGACAATCCCCTTCCCCTAGCCCGAGGCAGGGTCGCTATAGGCCACCTCAGGCATCTCTCTGTCCGGCCACAACCCCTCCTCAATGACCCGACCAAACACCTTCTCCTCAGCCTATTTTTCCCTCCCTCACCGTCACCTGTGCCACTATCTATATCCGCCCTGCAGCTGCTCTCCCCTTTGACTTCATTTCCCATGTTGACCATACCTTCTCCACCTATGTGATCGCCGCTGACCTCAACATCCACAGCCATGACCCTGACACCTTTCGGCAGTGGCATCAGTTCCATGCCACCCTCCATGGTGACCTTGTTCCTCTCCCACAGCACACCCGTCCTGAAAGTATCTCCACCCCCGATGTTATCCTCGCTTCCCCCAACCTCCTTGGTCGTGTTGCCATTGATGTCCTCGATCCTGTCGGTAGTGACCATCTCCCTGTCCTTCTCACCATCTCCTCTACCAGTCCTGCCACTGCCGCCACCCGCCCAGCTGCCCCTCCAAAGTCTGTCCACGACTACCACCGTGCCAATTGGGATGCCTACCGGGAATCCATTGCCTTACAGGTCGAAAGCCACCCCCTCACCTTTCACCACCCTGATGACATCACCCATGCCCCTTCCTTCAGAAGACCATCACTGACGCTGTGGAGGCTCATGTCCCTGCCAAACTCATCCACCCTCACCGCCCTACGCTTCCTCCACAGGCCGTCCTTCTTCTGCATGAATCCTGCAAACCCTACCGCTCCTTCCTCCGCACTCGTGACTGGGATACTCTCACCTACCACCGGCAATTACAGTGACATATCCGGAACCTCCTTACAGAAAAGAAACGCCGGGACTGGCGCCAGACATGCACACGCCTCAACTCCACCCTCCCTGTCAACTCCTCCAAGTGCTGGTCAGCCTTCCACTGCCTTACTGGTAGCCATCCCACCCTGCATTACCCCATCCTCCATGACGATCGACCCTTTCCTGACAACCTCAGTAAGGCTAACCAGTTTGCTTCCCACCAATCTGAGGTCTTCTTCATTCCTGACAATCCCCATTTTGATTACTCCATCTTCCCCACCATCCTTGACCACACTGACACCTCTGTCCCCCTGCTCGCCCCTAGCTTCCAGTACTTGGATCGGTTACCCCCTCAGACATCAACACTCCCATCACCACACAAGACATCACACTCGTCCTCCACTCCAAATGCAACACCACCCCTGGTCATGATGGCGTCACCTACCATCACTCAAGGAATCCCCTCTATCCTTCCTGTCTGTCCTTGCTACCCTGTACAATGTCCTCCTCTCCACTGGATTTTACCCTGACCTGTGGAAGACTTCCCGTGTCCTGCTGTTCCCTAAACCTAACAAACCCCCCCTCTGCTACCTCTTCCTATCGTCCAATCTGCCTCACATCCATGTTCAGTAAGGTCTTTGATGCCATCCTCTCTCAACATATTCACCGCCACCTTAACCAGCACCGCCTCCTTCCTCTTACCGAATGTGGCTTCCAGCCTTCCTTCTCTGCCGATGACCAGCTCCTTAACCTTACCAATCTTCTTTCCCTCCAAATTAACTCCCGTCGCTCCGCTATCTTTGTTTCCCTTGATCTCCAGAACGCCTATGACCGTGTCTGTCATCCCGGGCTCCTCTTCAAACTCCAGACCTATGCTCTCCCCATCAACTTCGTCCATCTCGTTGCTTCCTTCGTCTCCCATCGTCCCTCCTATGTGACTATCCACAATTCCAACTCCTGTACTTTCTACCGCTCTGCCGGCGTGCCCCAAGGTTCTGTCCTTTCCCCTCTCCTCTATCTCCTGTACACTGCTGATATGCCCAAACCTCCCCCTCCTGTTCATCTTCTCCAGTTCGCTGATGACACCGCCTTCCTAGCCCTTTATCCTACCCTTCAACGGTCCCAACGTACCCTGCAAACCCACCTTGACCAATTCACCGCTTGGTGCAACCAGTGGTTCCTCCGTGTTAATCCCTCCAAGACCCAGGCCGCACCACCCACTCCTTCCGCCTCCATGATTTCTACCTCACCATTTATGGCCGTCCTATCCACCTCACTCCTACCCTCAAATACCTTGGCCTTCCACCATCCTTCACACCTACAAATCCATGATCTGCCCCATCCTTTGTTATGCGAGCGTCGCTTGGATTTCCGCCCCTCCCCAGTTCTATAAAGCCCTCCAAATCCTCAAACGCCATGCACTCCGCCTCGTCTTCCGCATCCGCCTTCCGTCCCCCATGTGCATCTTCTACAACCTCATCCCCTTCTCCCACCTTCTCCTTTTCCTTGAACACATCCGCACACTATATATTGTCTGCCGCCTTGATCCCCCTCACCCCCTGGTGTCTCCCTTCCTCTCCACCCCCAACCAGTTGCCATGCCTTTACTGTTGTGTTCCTCCCTCTCTCCATCTCCACACCCTCCATCTCCTTTCCCAACACAACTTCCACCGTCTACCCCTCCCGGATGATAAGCTTTGCCCTGACATCTACCCTTCCTACCAACTCTAACCCCCTCTTCCTGCCTCATCCTCAGGGCTCCCTCTCCTCCTCCTCCCTCCTTCTGAGCGACTTTCCCTTCCTACTCCCCCTCCATCTCTTATGCCTCCTTTCAGTGTCCCTGCACTCCCTCCTGCCCTGTCTTCCCTTTTCCTCTCCCGCCCCATGTGTCTCCTGCCTCTTCGTGAACCCACGGTTGCCCCTCCTCTCTTCATCCCGCCACTTCCCCAGCTGCCCCATGCTCTCCCCTCCTTTTCCATCCTCTCTGACATTTCCCTCGGCAGGTCCCATCTGGTAGTTTTATTCTTCATTGTGTGTGCTCCAAGTGGGTTTTAAGTGTGTTGTTTCGGAGTGTTTTTAATACTGTGGCCAACTTTTAACCTGTGCGTGCGCATTCAGTGTCTTCTCTGTGTTTTAAGAATCGCCAACTGTGTTTTTAACTTTCTGGTGACTTTTTTAACTGTCCCCCATGAACGTCTACATGTCAGTGTATTTTACCTCCATTTTCTACGCTTACTCTGTTTTATGTTCCCCTTTTTTATCTCCTTATGTATGTATCATTTTATTCTTGTTTTAGTTGTCGTGTCACTCGGCTGAAGAGCGGCGGATTGTGCCGCTGACAGCCCTCCCCTGCCCATATGGGGCAGGGGAATGAAATCACAATAAAGATAAAAAAGAAAATCTGAGCGTGCGTCTGAGCGTTGACCAATGAGATGGCACAACGCCAACTACGTCACACGCCATCTCTCTTCAGTACAGAGTTGTGAGGCGCCATATTGGCGTTAATTTCAAGCATATATGTATATATGCCGTTTCTGAGCAACAGCAAATTGAGAATCATAGGAAAACCCGTTGTTAGTTGTGTGATTCGTTCCAATAAAATAATGAGAAACATCATATTCATGGCAAAATTATTATTGTAGCTTGCGTATTATGAGAGTAGGCTGTTTGAAGGCAGCGACACACTGAAGATCGACCCAAAACGCATTGTTCTTGGTACAATTTATTATAATTAAATTTCAATTAGTAACATAATTATCTACGATTAAAGTTTTTAGCAAGGGGTAATACAATATTATTAAGTACAAAGATCTAGTGTTAGTTTATTTCAATGAGTAGCGTGTTTGTTCCATAATGAATTTTTGTTGGAGTGGTGATACGCGTCTAAGCACTTCCAATTTTTTTTTTTTTTTACTTTCGCGTTTTTATTAGGTTCTGATACTTTATTATTAGTTTAATATAAGTATATGCTATAATATTTGATGTTATGTAAATATAAGTCCACCTTTTTTTCAGGGGTGACTTTCTTCGATTGGCTTAATCTACAGGACAGCTTGCGCTACTTGTATAAAGATATTTTGCTCCTTTTTCTTTTAAGCTTCGTAATTCACATGTTGCAAAGATTCCGCTACTGGGTAGGAACAGTGATCAAGTAAGACTGACCTCAGGGTTTTACTAAAATGTAGGAATGATGAAATAATGTTTATCTTATGTGGAGAAGTATTCCAAATTTGTACCGCACTGTTTGTAATGAAACTTTTATAAGTCTGTGTCCTTATTGTTTGGATATGGTGCTTTCCTTTTCGTGGACGATGGAGGTAATGTGCGTGTTAATAGAGCTAACGTGAGAATTTTACGCGCGCCCGCTGAGTAAACAGTGTGATTTACGAACTAGGAACATCCCTCAACTGCCTCTGGAGTGCGTTGCGATTGCGGATACCACGTTGGGGCCCACGTACCGTATGCACAAGTCGCATCATTCCTGAGCGTTCAGCAGCACGTTCAACTTGGCACGCTCAACATTAACGTTCGACAGCACGATCCGTGTGCCGACAGCATAAGAAACTGAAATTATGTCCGAACTGCTTTCGTGCCCACCCACTGGACAGTTGCCTATCCTGTCAGGCACGGTGCTACTCTTGTAATAAGAAAGGACATGTGCAAGCTGTGTGCAGTAAGAGAAACTCTAATTCCGAACTTGTCTCCCGTTCGCGTGATTCTCGTGGGCGTCACCGCAACGGCAACCGCCATGATCATGATTCACATCTGCCGATGGACGTTAATGCCATTTATTCAAAGCCTTCTGCTTCACGTGCTTCTACAGCTCGTCGTATGAATCAAGTTTTGCCGGACACTTCCTCTCGCATTCAGCGCGATGCGAGGAAACTTTTTGTGACTTTGAACATTTGCGGACGATCTGTTCGCATGCAGCTTGACACTGGTGCGTCAGTTTCTTTACTGAACAAATGTACGTATGACTTGCTTGATTCGCCCCCGCTTCGTCGTTCGCATTCCACGGTGACTGCATTTACTGTACAGGAAATCTCAGAGCTGGGCGTGTGTAGTTTGCAAGCCACGTATGGTGCAACGGCCCGTACAGTGTCTTTCCATGTGCTCCGTTCTAGTGATGATACGAACATTTTTGGCATGGACGCATTTCAACTTTTAGGCCTCGCAATTCAGGACAATGTACTTTACATCAACGCTAGTGACCACGCAGACAGTGTTGCCGCACTATGCGATGATTTTGCTGAACTCTTTCCTGATGGCCTTGGTTGTGCCACAGACTTTGCAGCGCATGTTGTAGTTAAAGACAATGCCATGCCTATTTTCCGGCGCACACGCCCGCTACCGCACGCACTGGGCGACGCCGTAGCCGCTGAACTTACGCATTTGCAAGACAGTGGTGTCATTGAACCTGTTTCTGCTTCGCGATGGCCTTCGCCTATAGTGTGTGTGAAGAAACCAAACGGTCGTCTCCGTATTTGTGCTGACATTAAGTCTACAGTAGCTCCCCAGACAGTGGTAGCTACCTTTCCCTTTCCGCGTCCTGAAGACATTTTTGATAAGCTTGGTGCGGGAAAATTCTTTTCCACGATTGACTTGCGGGACGCATACTTTCAGCTTCCGCTCGACGAACAGTCTCATGGTTATTTTGTGATCAACACTCACCTTGGCTTGTTCAAGTTTCGCCGCCTTCAGTTCGGTTGTGCTTCGGTTCCTGCTATTTTTCAGTCCTACTTGCAGCAGTTGTGTGCCACTGTCCCTGATTGTTCCAATTATCTGGACAATATAGTTGAATCAGGTCGCACCCCTGACGAACATTTGCTGAAATTGCGTGCCTTGTTTACTGTACTTTTTCAGGCAGGACTAAAGTGTAACAGGGACAAGTGCAAATTTTTTTCAAACTGAGATTCAGTATTTAGGACATGTGATTAACGGACAGGGTATCCACCCCTCACCGTCACATCTCAGTGCAATTAGAGACTTGCCAGCACCCAGGAACTTGCAAGAACTTCAGTCTGTGTTGGGCAAAATCATTTACTATATTCGGTTTATACCAAATGCAGCGAAGATTGCAGAGCCTTTGCATCGCCTTCAGCGTAAGAACGTTCCTTTTGTTTGGTCTTCGGAATGTGACGCTGCTTTCCACAAGCTCAAACCTGCTTTGTTGAGTGATCGCTGTTTGATTCCTTTCGATCCCTCCAAACCAGTCGTTTTGGCTGTCGATGCATCTTCTCACGGCATCGGAGCGATTCTCTCGCACTGCATTAATTCTGTCGATCGCCCGATCGCTTTTGTGTCTAAATTGCTCAATTCTGCCCAGCAGAACTATTCTCAAATCGAGAAGGAAGCTTTAGCTATTGTATATGGAGTGACTAAGTTTCATGATTTTTTGTACGGTCGAAAGTTCTATTTGGTCACTGACTATAAGCCTTTGACGTCGTTGTTCCACCCGTCAAAGCCAGTGCCGGCCCGTACTGCACAAAATTGCAACGTTGGTCTTTGTTTTTATCTAACTACAATTACGAAATCTTGTTTCGGTCTACGACCCAGCATGGCAATGTTGGTGCTCTGTCTCGTCTGCCTATCTGTCCTGACGAGGTGTTTGATTCTTCCGAACTGTTATGCATGTTTATTGATTCGCAAGATAAGGAATTAGCTGATGGTTTTCCAGTGGATTTTCGTGGCATTGCTTCCGTGACAGCTGCCGACGCTTATTTGCAGATTCTTTTGCAGTATATTCGTGCTCAATGGCCTCCATCTGTTTCGCAGATTCGCGATCTACTTGTTCGACGTTACTTTGCGCATCGTCTGTACACCACGGTGTTATCTTGTTACGAACTGACAATGATCAGTCTCGTGTGGTTGTACTTTGTTCACTGCAGTCGGAAATCCTCCGATTGCTGCACGTTGGTCATCGGGGTATAGTGTGGACGAAGCAGTTAGCGCGTCGTCACTGCACTTGGGTCGGCATTGATAAACAAATTAAGAATTTGCGTGCTAACAGTCGATCTTGCGCGGAGCGTCAATCTGCTTCCCGCCAGCGCTTTTTTGCGTGGCCAACTCCCACTGCGCCTTGGCAGCGCGTTCATATTGATTTTGCGGGTCCTTTCTGGGACACCTGCTGGTTGATAGTTATTGATGCGTACAGCACTATTCGGGCTTTGACATCTATTTTTTGCATTGAGGGCCTTTCTGAAGTTGTCTCCGACAATGGCCCCCAATTCGTGTCCTCAGAGTTCGAAGCGTTCTGTGCGGCTAATGGCATTCGCCATCTGACCTCAGCCCCGTTCCACCCCCAGTCGAACTGCGAGGGTGAATGCTTTGTACGTACGTTCAAGTCGCGGATGAGCCAGTTGCGCGCCACGCACTCTCGCGAGCGCACGCTCTGGACTTTCCTTGCTTCCTATCGCTCTCAGCCGCGCGGCACCCATTTCCCGGCGGAATTGCTACACGGCCGCGGCCATCGGACGCTCCTGCAGCTATTGCACCCGCCGCTGCGCGCTCCCGCTGCTTCGTCTCGTTCTGACTTGGCGCCACACGATTTGATGTTCTATCGCATTTTCTCTGGCAGGCAGCGCTGGGAGCAGGGGCACATTCTTCCCCAGCTTGGCCGCGCCTTATTTGTCATTTCTGGTCCCTCCGGCACTGTCAAGCTACACCGGAACCAGATTCGTTTGTGCCGTCCTCGGTTTTCTGCCGCTGGATGTGTTCTGGCAGAATTGGAGGCTTCGCGGCTTCCGCCGCCACGGCCCACGACTCCACCGAAGGTGCCTCTGCCGTGGGCGCGCCTCCAGTCACCGCTGCCGGTTCCGTCACCTGCTTCGGACGGACGCCTCCCGCCGCCGCCGCCGCCACCCGTGGAGGTCGTTGCTCCGCCTCCTCATCCGAGCCTACCTAGTAGCGGTGCGCAGCCTGGGCAGCTTTTCCACAGAGCGTTTTCCTCGCACCCTCGCGAGCAATTCGCGGTCGAGGGTGGACAGCGCGCCCCGGCAGTTCCGCTGTCAGCCCCCTTAGCTGCGCCGCTCCTGGGTCCCTCCACCCGCTGTCGGAAGCCATACTCAACGATGGCGCGTCGTTTCAGGGGGGAGGGATGTGGTATCGATAGCTACGATGCCACAACGTAGTTCCGTTCTGCTAGGTTGGCACTACGAGAGACACTGCCGACAGCGCTCTCTAACCGGCGCTGTCGAGGTCTACGAGCTCCGCGACTGCTTCAGGTTCATCCAGACAGGACACTTCGCTTCAGCATCGCATCTACGTACAAAGTTATGTAATCGTTTATCACCTTGTTTTTGCACCAGTAAACCACGTTCTTGCAGTACCAACTTGTATTACCTTTTGCCGTTCCTGCCCATGCGCCGCCTCCCAGGCGGGATACAAAAAAGATGACCTCGATAGGGAGGATTTGCGAGGTGCATTCAAGTTCTAAGGCCTCCGATTTTTTTTCTCCGGACTGGAAAGAGATAGAAACATGCGCATTGTTTTAAAATGAGGCAGCGTTCATTGTCAATACGTCCCAGAGACGGCAGCACCGTACGGCAGATGGAATTTTACCGCCAGCGGCGAGAATGAGAACTGTTTTAATTACTTAAAATGGCGACTTTTTCCTTACTTGAACAGCATGCAATCATTCGTTTTTCTGAATTTGCGTGGTGTGAAACCAATTGAAATTCATCGACAGTTGAAGGAGACATGTGGTGATGGAGTTATGGATGTGTCGAAAGTGTGTTCGTGGGTGCGACAGTTTAATGAAGGCAGAACATTGTGTGACAACAAACCGAAACAACCTCGGGCTCGCACAAGCCGGTCTGACGACATGATCGAGAAAGTGGAGAGAATTGTTTTGGGGGATCGCCGAATGACTGTTGAACAGATCGCCTCCAGATTTGGCATTTCTGTGGGTTCTGTGCACACAATCCTGCATGACGACCTGAAGATGCGAAAAGTGTCATCCAGGTGGGTGCCACGAATGCTGAAGGACGACCACATGGCTCCCCGTGTGGCATGTTGCCAAGCAATGTTGACGCGCAACAACAGCATGAATGGGACTTTCTTTTCGTCAGCTGTGACAACGGATGAGACGTGGATGCCATTTTTTAATCCAGAAACAAAGCGCCAGTCAGCTCAATGGAAGCACACAGATTCACTGCCACCAAAAAAATTTCGGGTAACCGCCAGTGCTGAAAAAATGATGGTGTCCATGTTCTGGGACAGCGAGGGCGTAATCCTTACCCATTGCGTTCCAAAGGGCACTACGGTAACAGTTGCATCCTATGAAAATGTTTTGAAGAACAAATTCCTTCCTGCACTGCAACAAAAACGTCTGGGAAGGGCTGCGCGTGTGCTGTTTCACCAAGACAACGCACCCGCACATTGAGCTAACGTTACGCAACAGTTTCTTCGTGATAACAACTTTGAAGTGATTCCTCATGCTCCCTACTCACCTGACCTGGGTCCTAGTGACTTTTGGCTTTTTCCAACAACGAAAGACACTCTCCGTGGCCGCACATTCACCAGCCGTGCTGCTATTGCCTCAGCGATTTTCCAGTGGTCAAAACAGACTCCTAAAGAAGCCTTCGCCGCTGCCATGGAATCATCGCGTCAGCGTTGTGAAAAATGTGTACGTCTGCAGGGCGGTTACGTCGAGAATTAACGCCAGTTTCATCGATTTCGGGTGAGTAGTTAATTAGAAAAAAAATCGGAGGCCTTAGAACTTGAATGCACCTCGTAGAGGTGAGCCATAAGCAAAACGTCCATGGAGCGCAATTGAGGGGAAAATTACAGCATTTGCAGGGAGACGACAGAGTCACGTTGGAGGACTTATTATTGACATTTACCGATTTATTCGGAACGTAGGGTAGGTTCCGGCAACACCGATTACGAAGCATCACATTCCAACAGAGGATAATACACCAGGGTTTAGAAGAACCATATAGGATAGTGCGTCATATGCAACTGCTATTAGAGGAGTTCATAGAGCTACTACGGGATGGAATCATAGAGCATAGCGATAGTCCATATTCAAGCAATGTAGTTCTCGTACCTAATATGTCCGTGGATGGTACAAGGAAATATAGGTTTTGTTGTGATTATTGGTTTCTGAAAGCGAAAACCATTTCGGTCGCATATCCGATTCCGAATATCACGGACACGTTGGACAATCTGGGTCAATGTAAGTATTTTACGACGGTGGATTTACGGAGTGGATACCATCAGTTGGAAGTAGTGCCAGAGGATAGAACAAAGACGTATGCCGTTCGAGTTGAATAATGCACCGGCAACTTCTCAGTGATTATTAGATGGGATTTTAAGGAGATTGAAACGAAAGACATCTATGGTTTACCTAGATGACATAGTATTCTCGAAGGATATACCAGAACATGTATCACGTTTAAGAGAAGTCTTTAGAAGATTGCGGTCGGCACAGTTAACATTAAGTTTAGAAAAATGTAATTTTGTGCAGACACCCGTCAAATATTTAGATCATGTAATCAGTGATCAGGGGGTTCAAACCGATCCTCGGTTAACAGAGGCAGTTAAAAATTTTCCGACACCATGTACAACGAAGCAATTACAATCGTATTCATATTATCGTAAATTTGTAAAATATTTTTCTAAAGTAGCCGAGTCGTTAACAAAGCTTTTAAAGAAGGGGGTTAGATTTCAATGGAGGGAGACATCTCAGGAAGCTTTCAATGGAATAAAGACGAGATTAGTTTCTGGTCCAGTGCTGGTGTTTCCGAATTTTGAAGAAGACTTCACCTTATCATGTGATGCTTCAAACGGCGGTATAGAATGTGTTTTGGGGCAAATGGTGAATGGACAGGAGCATCCGGTGGAGAATGCTTCTAGACAGTTAAATAGGGCAGAGCGGAATTATTCCACAACAGAAAAGGAGATGCTGGCTGTAATATATGGAGTAAAGTATTTTCGTTGTTACCTTTATTGTAGGAAGTTAAAGGTCGCGACGGATCATGCAGCGTTGAGATGATTACTGGGACTCAAGGATCCTTCTAGTCTATTATCACGGTGGGCTCTAAAATTAAGTGAATTTAACTTTGAAGTAATTCATAAACCAGGGAAGAAACATTGGAAAACAGATGCAGTAAGTCGCAAATTAGACGCATTATAAGTAATGGGTAAGAGTGTCATGGAATGGCAAAGGGCGCAAGCAGAGGATGAGGAGTGCCATGGTTTCAGAACTCAACCACCTTTCATTGTGGAGGGAAATTTGTTGTGTAGAGTTACCAGGTGCAGACCACGGGTAGTGGTACCAAAGAGTTAGAGAGAGGAAGTCTTAAAGCAGCCCATGGTCATGTGCTCTCGGGGCATGGTGGTCGTCGAGCAACTGGAAGACGAGTAGCAGAACGATTTTGGTGGCACACTCGGAGAAGGGATGTGGAACAATATGCAGCAAACTGTGTGCCGTGTGCGCAGCGAGCGGATGTGACGCACACAAGTATTCCATTGCAACGGTTACCAGAGGCTTCGAAACTATTCGAGTCTATCGGGCTAAATATTTGCGGGCCATACAACAAAACACCGGCAGGGAATCGTTACGTTTTAACTATAATTGATCAATTTTCGCGGTTTCTAGCCATGGTCGCAATACCAGACCAACAGGCAAGTACGGTAGCACAAGCTTAAGTCAATAACTGGTTATTGAAGTTTGGGGTGCCTGATAACATAATTACGGATCAGGGAACGGACCGCATGTCCGAATGAATGTCACAGTTGTGTCGTTTATTGAGAATTAAAAAATTACGGAACAGCCCATTTCATCCGCAGGCGAATGGGAGAACGGAGCGAGTACATAGGACAATTTCGAAAATGCTAAGTTATTTTGTGAATGGAAACCATGGTAACTGGGACGTTTATCTTCCATACGTGGTATCAAGTTATAACACTAAAATACATTCGGGGATCGGAATGTCACCGTTCGAGGTGGTCTATGGAAGAAAGATGCCATTGCCATTTGACGTTCTATGTCCAAAATCGGGAGCTAAATGGGACATAGTGAGGGAATTTGCACGGAAAATGCGGTAAGTCTGGAAGAGGGTACAGACGGCCAATACGAAAATGTTAGAGAGGCAGGAAGAACCGAATAAGCGGTTGGGACCTCTACCACAGTACAGGGTTGGACAATGGGTATTAATCACGAATCCATATACACCTAAGGGAAAGACGAAAGAATTCTTGACGAAGTACCACGGACCATACCAGGTCGTGGAGATGACCTCGCCTGTGAATGTTAAAGTGTAGCTGCCAATAAAAACATCCCTAATCCACATGAGTAGAGTAAAGCCTTTTAAAGGAATGGTGGACGGATTACCTCAATTACAAGGAAGTGACCCGATTGCAGAGGTTAGGCAAAGCAAACGGAAGAAGAATCAACACACATAACAGCAGGCTAGTGATGCATGAGCTACGAATAGTGGCGGAGAAGAAGAGGCTGCATGTGCTCCGTATGCAGGAGTCACACTCCCTTGCCAGGCAAATCGCCTTTATGGTCGCTACATGGCAAGTCACTAGCAATGGAAAAGAGCCTAAGGCCGCGATAATTGTGAGTAATAAATCATTGAGTCATGGTCTTGTCACAGCTGTCGAACAACCACTGCAACATCGTAGAACCACAATCACCTTTTGGAGTGCTATATGTAGTTAATATGTACTTCCAGTATGGAAGAAATATAGAGGTGCACTTAGACCATCTCACTAGTGTGACCACAACGTCGCGGGGGCGTAAGATCATAATGATGGCGGACATTAATGTGAAATTCCCCTTATGGTCCAGTGGCTCTCAGGATCCAAATGGAGGTATGGCAGAGGAAGCAATCATGGCTTTGCATCTTGTGGTTGCTAACAGGCTGGGAAACCATCCACCTACACTGGCAGAGGAGGCGATGGCATGAGTATAGTAATCACATTAATGATGCCCAGCTGCAAGTAATGTTAAAAACTGGAAAGTACTTGATGATGTCACCACAAGTGATCACAACTTGATCAAATCCACGTTAAGCGACAGGGAGTGCCATGGGGACAGGGGGTAAGAGGTGCAGTTTAATTACAACAAGACTAATTGGGAATGCCTGGTAAGTGGTCAGCCTGTCAGGAGGGCAAGGAGGTACTGCAAGCGAAGCATCGTCTGGTAGGAAAAACAGCACCGGCCTCAGCAATACTGGGAGGCCAAGGAGCTCTTCCAAAAAGGACCTAACAGCAGTCATACTCTGCAGCTGAGAGCGTAGGTGCTAAACCAGCTGGCTACTGACCCCTGGGGAGTTCACTGCAAGCTGATTAGAGAGAAAATAAGATCACCCATGGTACTATCCACCGTCAGAGACGGGGACTGGATGACAGAGACTTTGTGGGAAACTGCTGAGGCTCTTCTCAAGTCCTTGTTTTCTGGCGATGATAAATTATCGGACATAGAGGCGCAGCGCCAAGTATGAGCGGAGGATCAGGCTGAATAATCTGATAACACAATAGTGTATCCCTTTTCTGAAGAGGAGGTACCTGGCCAAATAAAGTTCCCAGAGAGGGGTAAAGTTCCAGGGCCAGACAGCATTGTTGCGGAGGTAGTGCAGTTCCTCGACCCCCAGCTGGTTGCACCTCTCAAGAAACTTTACAACGAATGCCTTAGGCTGCGTTCACACTGCGGGGCGGGTCGAGCCGAGCCTGGCCGGGCCGCCGCCCGCTTTGATATCAAACACATGGTTTTGAATTGCGGTGTTCACACCGGCGGCCGGGCCGCGCCGACACGGCGTGAGCCTCCCGGAGCCGAGCCGGCGACATCCCGAGTGTTTAATATTGCCGGCGCGAGCCGACCGCAGGCGCGAGCCTGTGGAGCAGCACTACAGCTTCTGCAGTACACGCATCACTCGTCTCCCTTCTGCTTTCATCACAAGTGTGACTGCACACGTCTTTTATTTTAAGATGTTACCTCACATTTCACAATCAGTGAGGAAAAATTACGTTTATTATAATGATACATGCGAAATTACTTTTATTTCATTTATTTAATCTACCGTATTTACATGCATTTACAACAATAGCTTGCCAGCGATCGCGGCATTGCCGCCACTGAATAGTTCGCATTTACTTGTAAACGGAGGCAGATATGAGTGTCACTGAGGGACGGAAATGTGTCCCTAGCAGATGACAATGACCGAGCGAGGTGGCGCAGTGGCTAGCACACTGGACTCGCATTCGGGAGGACGACGGTTCAATCCCGCGTCCGGCCGTCCTGATTTAGGTTTTCCGTGATTTCCCTAAATCATTCCAGGCAAATGCTGGGATGGTTCCTTTGACAGGGCACGGCCGACTTCCTTCTCCGTCCTTCCCTAACCCGATGAGACCGATGACCTCGCTGTTTGGTCTCGTCCTCCAAACCAACCAACCAGATGACAATGAATTGTAAAGTCATGCTGTGGCACGTTACTATAAGCTGTTGTCTATGACATCTTTTTGCGATGTTCTTACTTTAATGAATGCAGAATAACATATACATGACATTAACTTGTGTCCATCAAATTGGTATCAGAAATTCGGCTAGTATGACAGTAATGATGCAGTTTCAAGATTATGGAACGAAGTAACCAAGGAGTGTGTTTCAGATAGTGCGCACAAAAAAATGGTTCAAATGGCTCTGAGCACTATGGGACTCAACTTCTCAGGTCATTAGTCCCCTATAACTTATAACTACTTAAACCTAACTAACCTAAGGACAGCACACACATCCATGCCCGAGGCAGGATTCGAACCTGCGACCGCAGCGGTCTCGTGGTTCCAGACTGCAGCGCCTAGAACCGCACGGCCACTTCGGCCGGCATAGTGCGCACAAATATGAATTATTTTCCTTTATAATTTTATTTGTTTTATTTACAGTGAAATGTGATACACAAAAATACAGTAAATAGCTAAGCACTTTAAATTCCAAAATTTATGTTTGAAAGGTTTTTTAATTATTTTAAGTTGCATTTTTAACGAAATATTCAACAAAGTGTTCCTGACAGTTTTCGAACATAATGTGGAATTTCTTTTGAATGTGGCACCAGCTGTCTGCATATCAGCATTGTTACAAAACTTTTCAGCTTCAACATTGCATCCTTCTCTGTCAATGACAATATTATGAAGTAGACAAATGCACTTGACTATGTGATTAGCTATGTCAATGGATGTTTCAATTTCCTTCCTCAGTAGTGTCCATTTATTGGTCATTATACCAAATGCACATTCAACAACGTTTCTTGCTCTGGAATGCATATCATTGTATAGAATCTTCTCGTTGTCCAAATTTCTGCGAGGAAATTCTCTAATAAGGGGTAAGCTTCATCTCCCAAAATGACGTACGGTAGTTCCTGACACATTCCTTCAAGTCTTGTTGGTGGCGGTAATAACAGCTCCCCATTTGTACATTTCTTATATAACATACTTTCTTTAAACACGCCTGCATCAGACTGTTTACCGTAGGCACCAACATCTACAGCTATAAATTTGTAATTTGCATCTGCAACTGCTTGGAGTACAGTCGAATAATACTGTTTGTAATTGTAAAACATGCTGCCAGAAAGTTTTGGACATTTGACACGTATGTGCTTCCCGTCTATACATCCAACACAGTTTGGAAATCCCCATCTCGTGTGCATTTCACTGGCAATTTCTTTAAATCGAGAAACAGTTGGCGTTGGTAAATGAATGGGAGCAAGTGACTCCCATATGGCCATACAAACGTCTTTCACCACCACTGATACGGTGGACACTCCTAATAGGAATGACGATGCTAGTGCATGAAAGGAGAAGCCAGTGGACAGATACCTGAGAAAAAAAAATCGTAAAATGTGTTACTCAAGTGCGGTGTTGGGCGAAGTTTTTACAGTTTTGTTTGCACAGTAGATATTTACTTAGTCCATGTCATTTCACAGTTATACAACAATAAATAATGAAAGAGACATGGCCATACTATATTCTTTCAATTAAAATAATGAAATCGAAATGCAAAGACCTGAGAGACAGTTACAGAGAATAACTTGTATAACTTGGCAAAATGTCATGTGATCCAGGGAATAGTATATTAAAATGCAATTCCACTCGGGCTTTGTTCTGTCATATGATTGTCCCAAGTTCCAAGAGCTATGCACAGTTCCTTATCAGTGGAAATGGAACCACTGAGTCAAAGGGCATTATCTCAAAACTCTTCGCCTATCAATCTGCCTATCTTACAAGGCAATGAAAAGAATTCTGTGAGGTCATCAGTGGCTCCACATGATGAACCATCACCACTGCCAAGCGCTGCATCATGAAGAAAAGAGAAGAAAGAAGTTGGAAAATTCTGAAGCAGTATTTCTGCGATTCTTCGTTGAAGGCACAGCAAGACATTACCCAAAATGACGAAGCTAATTACGTACTAATGATTCTCAGGAGACTCACAAACTCTCTTTTTTGTGGCGGCGTTCGTAGCGACAAACAATTCGCTGTAGAAACGGCTTACGAAGTCACCGCCACACTTTTAATAGCGGGCCGACCGGTCCGCTGGAACAGCAAACAGAAAGATGAAAACCCAAACACTCTGATTAAATAAAAGTCGGTACTTATCTTTATTAACGAAGATACAGAAACACAGTAGTGAACTCCGTGTCTACAGAAATCTGTCTAGTTCGAGTCGGAGCGGCTAGGTCAGCGTCGGCTGACGACAAACAACAACTCTGCTGCGATGAACACACAACTGACTAGCAAGTACACAATTCGGTGGCGAGTATCCAACTGAGCGGCGAATACAGAACTGTCCTAGCGCTCGCGACTCCAGCGCTTAAGAAACCAGAAGCCAGCGGTGGCGCGCGCAGACTTGCGGCGATTTCCTGTCTCGCTGGCGCTGCTTATGCGGATGGCGTCCGGACTTTGATGCTGCCAACCTTTTGGCAGCGGGCTCGGGTGGCATTACTGGCTAGGATATAACACTCTTCCCCTCAGAAGTAATCGTTTGTGAAATTTAAAATACAAAAGCATAACTACAATTAATTGGAGGTAGTGAATCCTGCACGAAGTTCTACTGCAAACCAAAAAGTGTGTACTAACGAATCTTACCTTATCGTTATACACAAGTTTTCTTCTGCTGTTATACTTCTGCGAAAATTTGTGTTCTGTTTCGAAATTTTGTCTTGAATGTTCTACAGCACATACTGAAATGTATTATGATTCATTCTGTAATATGAATAAAAATTTTCAGGGTAGTTTTTAAGTTCTTCATGTAACGACAAAAACTCTCCTAAATGTCTGTCGCCATTCATGGGATGAATCCATAACCTCCTAGTCCTTCTGTACTTCAAATCTCGAAGAGTTACTGCAGAGTCAAAACAATACCAATAAAAGAGTGAAGACATTGTTCTACACGACAGCACAGACTAGCTAAAGGCGAGCAACTGTTGACTGCAGCTGCGTTTTCCACTGACTTGCTTGTCAGCTGTCGAAGGGTGGGGATTTTTTTAAATTTACTTATTTGGCCTCCGGAAACTAACAGCCATTTAGCCAAAGAGTGGGAATTACCTTGACAGTGCAGCGCAGCCCGCCAAGGAAGAAAAAAAAAAATGAAGAACAATGAAACGCACATCTGTGTCGATCTACAGTAGTTTCATTAACTCTCCATTATTTTTTCTGTCAAAGTAGACAACGAGACTACAGAATTGCGCTTCAGTTTCTGCAGTAAACGTATCACAGATCTCCAGTTTGTTTTTGTGATTAGTTTTACACTAAATTTTATCAGACCTATGTCATTGACACTTCTATCTGCACATGTACTAAACCAAGCTGTAACCGCGCGAACTCCGTGGCTTTCGGACGCGGCACTGACGCCACTGAATAGCTCGCATTACTTGTGACCAGAGACAGATATCAGTATCATTATCATTTCAAAAACTTTTTGGTACTTTTAGCTACATTTCATTCGCAACAATGTATGGTCTAAAACGGATCTAACAGTAAGCTACCCGCTACATAACTTTTTCACTGCAAGATTTGTAAATCAAGTGCACAACGTTGACAAATAGCATCATTTCACAATGACTGTTAAGAAATATGGAAAGATAAATGATTCAATACGAAGCTAAGGTGTTACACTACCACGTGTACAAAAATCAGATTTTTTAGCCGCATACTTTCTTCAAAATCGGTTGGGGAGCGTTACGAAACTAAGAAATCACGCGAAACGAAAGTAGACTTTTTGTTTTTTCACGACGTAAGTAATGCTTTTAAGGAAAAAATAAGTTCATAAAACGATGTGGCGAAGTCTCATATACCGCTAAGAATTTTTAAAACATGAAAATCGGAGAAGTGAATTTTCCCCCATTTCGCCGTCCCGGCTCGGCGCAGCGCGCAATGTGAGTACACTACACGTCGGCCTGAGCTGGCTAGGCACGAGCCGAGTCAGTACGCGTCATCCCGGCCCGGCCTGGCCGGCAGTGTGAACGCAGCCTTAGCTGATCTGTTTGTAAGACTTACTGGGGAAGCTGTTTGAGAAGTTGCTGGCTGATAGACTGGCAGCACACAAAGTGCTGTGTGGGATGAGTGAAAGGCATTTTGGCTTTCGGCCAGGGCGATCGGCGTCTGACGCTATCACCCTGGTGGCTGAGGTCTTTGACTCAGCTCCACAAAACTACATAGCTGGCATCATGGTGGACATCAGTAGCGCCTTTGACCAGCTGTGGTGGCCTTCACTCCTCTCCCATTTAGGTCAGAAAGAGTGTCCAGGGCTGCTATATGGTTGTGTTGTGAGGGAAGGGAGGTCTGACTATAATCCATTAGCGGGCGAGTCAGCAAGAAAATAACAATGGGGTGTCTGTCATGGGGCCGCTCTTTAGGGACATTTAACATGAAGCCTTTACTGGACAGCTTACAAAGTGGTGAGAACGTACTAGAAGTGATAGCCTACGTGGATGACCCCCTCCTGCTGGTTGGCGGCTGTAGCCTCGAGAATCTGGAACCTTAAGTGGATAGGGCCATGAGTTTGCTGACAGAATGGTGGAAAAAATAAAAAATGAAGATTCCCCCAATAAATCGACATATTTACTGCTGAAAGGATAGTTGGTGAGGGACCTGACAGTGAGGACTGATAGCTCATCAGTTCTTCAGCGTCACGAATACCAGTACTTTGGAGTCATCATAGACAAAAAATCTATTTTACGACGCATATAGTAACAGCAACTCAGAGATCGCTGGAGGTGCTCAACAGCCTCATTGGGACTGGCGCAAAAGGTTTCATTTACCAGCAGACTTTCTCACAGATCATGGACCCTACCTGATATACCTATGCTGGTTTTGGAAGTGGGCTACACCTGCGTGTGACTGTGGTGTTCAAAATGGTTCAAATGGCTCTGAGCACTATGAAACATAACATCTGAGGTCATCGGTCCCCTAAAACTTAGAACTACTTAAACCTAATAACCTAAGGACATCACACACATCCATGCACGAAGCACCTGCAACTGTAGCGGTCGCGCGGTTCCAGACTGAAGCGCCTATAATCGCTCGGCCACAACGCCCGGTGACTGTGGAGTGATGAAGGGCACTCCTGACTATTCTTGAGTACTGCTCGAGCGTTTGGGATCCCTATCAGGTCGGATTGAGGGAGGACACAGAAGCAATTAGAGGCGGGCTGCTAGATTTGTTATTGGTACGTTTGATCATCACACGAGTGTTACGGAAATGCTTCAGGAACTCGGGTGGGAGTCTCTAGAGGAAAAGAGGCGTTCTTTTCGTGAATAGCTACTGAGGAAATTTAGAGAACCAGCATTTGAGGCTGACTGCAGTACAATTTTACTGCCGCCAACTTATATTTCGCGGAAAGACCACAAAGATAAGATAAGAGAGATTAGGGTTCGTACAAAGGCATATAGGCAGTCATTTTTCCCTCGTTCTGTTTGGGAGTGGAACAGGGAGAGAAGATGCTAGTTGTGGTACGAGGTACCCTCCACCACGCACCGTATGGTGGATTGCGGAGTAGGTATGTACATGTATGTAGATGTAGATGTGGTCTGTGAGTGTCCCATACATGTTGATGTGACACCCGGATTCTGACAACTACCTAGCTTCGACACCTATAACCTGTTACGACAAGAAGACACTTTTCAGATAATCAACAACCTGGGCAACGAGATATCATTAAATGTCTTACGGGAGTTCCTGAGGGAGTAATATGATCCTTAGGACATAAAGCACGGTCGCACATACCCCATACCGCCGGGGCATGGACTGGCCGACAGCCGTTACGGTCGCAATCCGTCACGCCATGGAATGGGAGGTAGGTGCGACACAAACCAAGTAAAAGACGACAGCACTTAGTTTTAGTTGTAGAAATCGATTATTTTAGAATAGAAAGTATTTTTAACTGGTAATAGCAAAGGTAGCGGTAGACTGCAGCGGTGGTAAAGATCCTTGGGCCAGCCCAGTGCCAAGGGCATGCCCACAGCGGTTAGCTCGGTGGACATGGCCAACGCCCAGTAGGTTAAATTTTAGAGCAGTCTAACTGAATCTGGATGGCAATTATTAAACTTGAAAATACAAGTTAAAAAATTGAAAACAAAATTAATTACTGGACATATGTTAAGTGGGCCAAGCTGCCCCTCCTGCAAGGTAAGTTGACCCCGAGGCTGGGGCATGTTGACCAATGCAATCTTTTGACAAGTTAATCTATTATAGATTTTAGAAGTGAAAATAAAACTAATAGGTATCAAGAAACATACTTTAATGTACATAAAATCAAGATTAATATTGAGTTAAATGTTTAACATTTTATTATGAAAACGTGGAAGCTTAAACTTATTAGAATTTATAGCCTCTTAGTCTCTGGACTGAAGACCACAACCACAACAACAGCGTCTTAGTACAAACCAGTCAACTTTAATTATTGTCAAGATCCAAAGGATCAGCATAGCTATAACACTCATAAAAAAGTCCACGGGTTTCATTTTTCACGCAAGTCTCATGAGCCCAACGCTTGCAGTTTGTGCACTGAACCCATTGCGCTTCAGGTTGAGTGTTTGAAAAAGGCTTGAGACACCATAAGCGCAGTTAATCTTCGTCTGCCTCATCTTCATCGTCATCACTGTCATCTTGCCTTGGTTTCTTCTTGCGTTTTAGGTCTGTTGCAGTTGATTTAATTAATTTCATTCTACCATTGCTTGTGCTTTCTTTTTGAAAAAGTGCTTTTTTAGCCTGTGATTTAATTTTTGTTTCCAATGCTTTCGCCTTCTTCCCTTTTGCCTCTGCTTTTTGAAAAAATCTGACCACTTCTGGAGTTAGAAATGGTCTTACGTTTTCCGGTGCCTGTGAAATTTCCTCTGATGGTAACACTTCTTTGGACGTTGAAGGAATAGCTAGAACGTGCTGAGAGGTGGTGAGCGTAGCGTTCATCTCAGTTCGAGTTGGACTGCTTTCAGTGTTTGGGTCTGGCCTTTCCGAAGTGTAGGAAGGCGTAAAATCACTGTCAGTAAAAATATTTTTGCTCAAGGGATTTATCCCAGTGACCTAGACTCCACTAGTTATGTTATTGGGAGTTGCAGCATTTGGAAGTGCTATTCGCACTATAGACAGGATGTCGTAAATAGTCATAGGCCGTTTATTATTCGTAACCCATGCATCACATGCTGAGTTCACGAAATTTTTAAAAGGTCCATAAACACTTCTGTCTAAAGGCTGTTGCTTATGGGTAGAATGCGTCGGAAAAGATAGAAAGGTGATACCATTATCTTTACAAGAATCAAGAACTTCAGAGTCCAGATGTGAACTATGGTTATCAACCAAAACCAAGCAAGGGCGTTCTTTTGAGTAGCGAGCGTGTAGGACAAAACTTTTCATATATTTTGCAAAGTTTGTCTCCGTCATCCATACCGAAACCTGAGCTGCTCTATCACACCCAATTGGGCCTTCACGGACAAACTGAGGCTTGAAGTTGATCCTCGGGAAGATGAGAATGGAAGCACAGTATTACTCAACGCACTAACTGCAAAATCGATCGTAACAAGTGAGCCTCTCTGCCGATGTCACTCGCTCTATTTGGCGAAAACCTCCTCGAGCTACTACACGATCAGGTCGCTGGACGGTAATTACACCAGTTCCGTCAATGTTCCAGATATCCGCATGTGTCACATTTAATTGTTTTAAAGTTATGTCGAGATTATTAAAAACAGTTATACATTATGTTTGCTGAAAGTGGTACACCGGGCCAAACTAGATGCCTGAAGAGTCCGAATAGAGAGTTGAGGATGCCTCTTCAAGAATCCTGTGAACCAATCGCTTCCCGCCATTTCGGTCTCGGTCCATGTTTGGGGTATTTTAGTGTTGCAGATAATAGCTTATCTATACTTTCGGGGAAAGACCATAATATATGCCACTTGCCCTCATGAGGTATTGTTCGAGCATATCTTCTTGATCGGAATTAAATATCTGAAAATAAACAACTCTAGATAAATTACGCACGGTTTTTCTTTTAATGTGTGTGTGTGTGTGTGTGTGTGTGTGTGTGTGTGTGTGTGTGTGTGTGTGTGTGGGAGAGACACAGAGAGAGAGAGACGATCAGTGTGCAATACGACATACACTATGTGATCAAAAGTATCCGGACACCTGGCTGTAAATGACTTAAAACTTCGTGGCGCCCTCCATTGGTAATGCTGGAATGCAATATGGTGTTGGCCCACCCTTAGCCTTGATGACAACTTCCACTCTCGCAGGCATACGTTCAATCAGGTGCTAGAAGGTTTCTTGGGGAATGGCAGCCCATTCTTCACGGAGCGCTGCGTTGAGGAGAGGTATCGATGTGGGTCGGTGAGTCCTGGAACGAAGTCGTCATTTCAGAACATCCCAAAGGTAATCTAAAGGATTCAGGTCAGATCTCTGTACAGGTCAGTCCATTATGGGAATGTTATTGTCGTATAACCACTCCGCCACAGGCCGTGCATTAAGAACAGGTGCTCTATCGTATGGAAAGATGCATTCACCATCCCCGAATTGCTCTTCAACAGTGGGAAGGAAGAAGGTACTTAAAACATCGATGTAGGCCTGTGCTGTGATAGCGCCACGCAAAACAACAAGGGGTGCAAACCCCCTCCATGAAAAACACGACCACACTGTAACACCACCGCCTCCGAATTTTACTGTTGGCACTACACACGCTGGAAGATGATGTTCACCGGATATTCGCCATACCCACACCCGTCCATCGGATCGCCACATTTGTACCGTGATTCGTCACTCCACACAACGTTTTCCCCATGTTCAATCGTCCAATGTTTATGCTCCTTACACCAAGGGAGGAGTCGTTTTGCATTTACCGGCTCGATGTGTGGCTTGTGAGCAGCCGCTCGACCATGAAATCCAATTTTTCTCACCTCCCGCCTAACTGTCATAGTACTTGCAGTGGATCCTGATGCAGTTTGGAATTCCTGTGTGATGGTCTGGATAGATGTCTGCCTATTACACATTACGACCCTCGTCAACTTTCGGCGGTCTCTGTCAGTCAACAGACGAGGTCGGTCTGTACGCTTTTGTGCTGTACGTGTCCCTTCACGTTTCCACTTCACTATCACATCGAAAACAGTGGACCTAGGGATTTTTAGGAGTGTGGAAATCTCGCGTACAGACGTGTGACACAGGTGACACCCAATCACCTGACCACGTTCGAAGTCCGTGGGTTCCGCTGAGCGCCCCATTTTGCTCTCGCATCATGTCTAATGACTACTGAGTTCGCTGATGTGGAGTACCTGGCAGTAGGTGGCAGCACAATGTCCCTAATATGAAAAACGTATGTTTTGGGGGGTGTCCGGTTACTTTTGATCACATAGTGTAGCTATAGACATAATGACATTGGCAGGGATAAAGAAAAAAATCATTAGAAATTGAAAAATAGATTTGCGAATAAAAGTAATTTTAGTTAACAATATTTCATACCTGAAATATTTTATCGTTGCCAATTTTATGCCAAGGTTTCTTTTCGGCATTAAATATTTGTAGGACTCCTCCAGACTGTGAGTTTTGGTCCAATAGCATGGGTTGAGTTTCAGTTTCAGTTTCCTGAGTTCCAACTGACTGTGTGGGCTGACATGAGGTCTGTTTGTATTTAGCAAGTACCTCCCCGAAGTTTTTCTTGGAATCTCGAAGTCCTCGCTAATAGCCCTCACAGATCTTTCCTTTTCTTTTACTTCTAAAAGTGCTTTTAATATCATATCTTCAGAAATCATTCCCCTTTCACTTTTTCTTTTATGATTTCGGACCATCTTTGTTGCTACAAATAAAAGAAGGGTTTAAACCAAGTCCGTTACTCGAATGTTCTAAAGATAAGGCACTGAACCAGATTCTGACTACTCACATCGCTTTTTAAGACTATAACAAAATTTACAGGTTGGTGTTTACCTTTAAAAACGCTTTTTATCTCGTGAATATGACGATCTTTTCGCCTCTGAAACGTATCAAAAAATGTTTAACTCCGAAAATTATGTTAATAATTTAATAAGCTCGACGAATTATAAATATTATTATCATTAAAAATAACAAACCTTTCAGCGAGTTTAACAAAATATATAGGACGAGGCAGGTTGGCCCGGATGGCCATCTTGATCCGTCTGGGCCAACCTGCCCCTCGCCATGTTTACAATAAATTCTATTCCGTACAAAACCCACTGAACCAACTTAGATTGTATGCCATATAGAAATAATACTTAAACTACGACCTTTAATGATACTTCGCACCTGTTGCGCCTAGCCGGCCGAGGTGGCCGAGCGGTTCTAGGCGCTACAGTCTGGAACCGCGCGACCGCTACGGTCGTAGGTTCGAATCCTGCCTGGGGCATGGATGTGTGTGGTGTCCTTAGGTTAGTTAGGTTTAAGTAGTTCTAAGTTCTAGGGGACTGATGACCTCAGAAGTTAAGTGCCATAGTGCTCAGAGCCATTTGAACCATTTTGTTGCGCCTAATGTAAGAAAAAGTTAAATAACACACATTTAACCGAAGAGTAGAATTTAACTGAAACACGCACAAAAACAATTAATCACTACAACTTGTCTAAAACTGGTCCGCCGGCTATATTCGTCCTGTAGAGGGAGGGGGACAGCGCTACCAATCTGATGATTGATTCCTAGCACGATCTAGCGTCTATTGTACTAACTAACTCGACTGGACCATCTTGCCCCTATGGCCAACGTGCCCCAGTTTCCCCCACTTTAAGAGCCAACGGCCTTGCCGCAGTGGTAACACCGGTTCCCGTCAGATCACCGAAGTTAAGCGCTGTCGGGCTGGGCTCGCACTTGGATGGGTAACAATCCGGTCTGCCGAGTGCTGTTGGCAAGCGGGGTGCGCTCAGCCCTTGTGAGGCAAACTGAGGAGCTACTTGATTGAGAAGTAGCGGCTCCGGCCTCGGAAACTTACATACGGCTGGGAGAGCGGTGTGCTGACCACATGCTCCTCCACATCCGCATCCAGTGATGCCGATGGGCTCAGGATGACACGCGGCCGGTCGTTACCGTTGGGCCTTCATGGCCTGGTCGGGAGGAGTTTAGTTTAGTTTAGTAGTCTCTAAATCGCGTGCTGTCTGAAGGTTTTGGTATTGGGATGGTCATTCCCTCTGCAAAGGCAGGCGGAAGTGGCACGTCGGGAGGAATTAGTTCGCGGCAGATTTCATTACAGCAGGGAGCCACCAAATATTGAAAGGATCGATAGAGCTCCAAGGGTATTCTGTCCTGGCCGGCGACTTACTGGTAGCCCCTTGCCTATAGCTTCTATCACACCGTCCTCGTTAATTTCCTTTAGTATTATGGCCTCCGTCTCTTGATCTAGAGTCCCAAAGAGCTTGAGTAACGTCTAGTATGGCCGTCCTGTCGTGTTCTTCCTCAGTATAAATGGGTATAATAGTCAACGAAGGTATTTGCTATGTCATTTTGTGTCGTCAGATGTGCGCCGTCCTCAGTGTCGGTGTGGCTAGGGCTCTGCGGCGCCGCTTGAGTTCATTAATAACATGATGCGTCGATGGCCGTTAGCCCACGACCCGGCGTAGTGTCCTCGCGCGGATCGCCGCTACTTCCAGATGAGAATGCATAATAGCAATGATTCTCGCCTTAGCTCGTTGGACCACCACCTGTCACTCAGGAGAGGGGGTCTGGTTGGTACATTCCTGTAATATCGTGAAACAGAAGTTCAGAGTCCGCCGTCTCCACTGTGTTTGCGCTCCAACGCAATCAATGCACGTCGTATCGTCGGTTTTTGTAAATTCCAACCACCAAAGTAAAGTCTTCAACAATTTGGTGACACTCTGAAGTCTTAAGGTGCTCTACATTCATTTTCCATAGGCCGCAGCTTCGCCACACCTGCTGTCTTTCGAGGGCGATTGTGCAGATATACATGGTGGTCCATTGAACGTGAGCAGGCCAAATATCTCACAAAATAAGCGTCAAACGAAAAAACTACGAAGAATGAAACTAGTCTAGCTTGAAGGGAGAAACCAGATGGCGCTATGGTTGGCCCGCTACATGTAGCTGCCATAGGTCAAACAGATATCAACTGTGTTTTTTAAAATAGGAACCCCCATTTTTTATTACATATTCGTGTAGTACGTAAAGAAATATGAATGTTTTAGTTGGACCACTTTTTTCACATTGTGATAGATGGCGCTGTAATAGTGACAAACATATGGCTCACAATTTTAGACGAACAGTTAGTAACAGGTAGGTTCAAAAATGGTTCAAATGGCTCTGAGCTCTATGGGACTTAACATCTATGGTCATCAGTCCCCTAGAACTTAGAACTACTTAAACCTAACTAACCTAAGGACATCACACAACACCCAGTCATCACGAGGCAGAGAAAATCCCTGACCCCGCCGGGAATCGAACCCGGGAACCCGGGTGCGAGGAGCGAGAACGCTACCGCACGACCACGAGCTGCGGACGTAACAGGAAGGTTTTTTAAATTAAAATACAGGACGTAGGTACGTTTGAACATTTTATTTCGGTTGTTCCAATGTGAAACATGTACGTTTGTGAACTTGTCATTTCTGAGAACGCATGCTGTTACAGCGTGATTAACTGTAAATACCAAATTAATTCAATAAATGCTCAAAATGTAGTCCGTCAACCTCAATGCATTTGGCAATACGTGTAACGACATTCCTGTCAACAGCGAGTAGTTCGCCTTCCGTAATGTTCGCACATGCATTGACAATGCGCTGACGCATGTTGTCAGGCGTTGTCGGTGGATCACGATAGCAAATATCCTTCAACTTTCGCCACAGAAAAAAGTCCGGAGACGTCAGATCCGGTTAACGGTGCGGGCCATGGTACGGTGCTCCGACGACCAATCCACCTGTCATGAAGTATGCTATTCAGTACTGCTTCAACCGCACGCTAGCTATGTGCCGGACATCCATCATGTTGGAAGTACATCGCCATTCTGTCATGCAGTGAAACATCTTGTAATAACATCGGGAGAACATTACGTAGGAAATCAGCATACATTGCACCACGTAGATTGCCATCGATAAGGTAGGGACCATTTATCCTTCCTCCCATAATGCCGCACCATACATTAACCCGCCAAGGTCGCTGATGTTCCACTTGTCACAGCCATAGTGGATTTTCCGTTGCCCAATAGTGCATATTATGCCGGTTTACGTTACCGCTGTTGGTGAATGACGCTTCGTCGCTAAATAGAACGCGTGCAAAAAATCTGTCATCGTCCCGTAATTTCTCTTGTGTCCAGTGTCAGAACTGTACAGGACGTTCAGAGTCGTCGCCATGCAATTCCTGGTGCATAGAAATATGGTACGGGTGCAATCGATGTTGATGTAACAATCTCTACACCGACGTCTTTGAGATTCCCGATTGTCGCGCAATTTGTCTGCTACTAATGTGCGGATTAGCCACGACAGCAGCTAAAACACCTACTTGTGCATCATCATTTGTTGCAGGTAGTGGTTGACGTTTCACATGTGGCTGAACACTTCCTGTTTCCTTAAATAACGTAACTATCCGGCGAACGGTCCGGACGCTTGGATGATGTCGTCCAGAATACTGAGCAGCTTACATAGCACACGCCCGTTGGACATTTTGATCACAATAGCCGTACATCAACACGATATCGACCTTTTCCACAATTGGTAAACGGTCCATTTTAACACGGGTAATGTATCACGAAGCAAATACCGTCCGCACTGGAAGAGTGTTACGTGATACCACGTACTTATACGTTTGTGACTATTACAGCGCCATCTATCACAAAGCGAAAAAAGTGGTCCAACTAAAACATTCATAATTCTTTACGTACTACACGAATATATAGTGAAAAATGGGGGTTCCTGTTTAAAAAAACGCAGTTGATATCCGTTTGACCTATGGCAACGCCATCTAGCGGGCCAACCATGGCGCCATCTGGTTTCCCTCTTCAAGCTAGACAAGTTTCGTTCTTTGTAGTTTTTTCGTTTGATGCGTATTTCGTGAGATATTTGGCCCGGTCACTATCAATGGACTACCCTGTGCACCGAGCGATCGGTGAAGGCCGCAGACCATAGTTCTGCATCATGGATATCAGGTTGAAGGCGGTGCGTGACACACGCGATCGATGCGGCTGGCGGAGTGGATAGTTACAAACGTATATCCGGTTCGATGTCCATGGATATGTTTCCACGAATCTACCAACAAACTGCAGATCTTGTACCAATGTTCTCAATTCTGGGCTCGGGTTATAACATGGAAACTGAACCTTTGGCTCCAGCACACAATTGAAGTCACCGCAGAGGATGTAATGAGCCTGCCGTCCTAGAAAGCGCGGGGCAATTTCTTCCACGAGGAAGTTAGACCGTTCTCTTCGTTTGTCCGTGCCTGACGGCACGTAGATGTTGACAAGTACAGTTACAGCATTCTGCGTGCCAGTGGTAGGTAGGCGACATCCCCCTCTATGTTGCCCTCCTTAAGAAGTATTGCTATGTCACTACCGGTTTCTGAAGCTGGTGACATCAGGTTATTGTAACTATAGAGGAACGGGAATTTGTCGACGTATACTTGCTCACTGTAAACTTATATGTAGTTTCACCACTTGTAGAACAGCTGCAACTGAAATTGTATGAAAACAGGACCCACTAATTAGATTAGGTGGTAGATTATATTTTTAAAAAGGCCGACCCGCCATCAATGTGATAAAAATCTTAAAATCACACTTAAGTATTGTTAATATATTAATGTAAAACAGCGACATCTATATCTGGGACATGTAGAATATCTGCGAGTAAGATTGTGTTGATCCGTGATCGTATGGTATTAATAATTAATGAGTGTGACGCGGAACGTCTATTACGTCCTATGCGTTGCGGGCGTGCATGTTAGGCGCACGTTGTGCTCGATGTGCTCCCTACGTCGGTGGCTTGAGTCATTTGACCATCGTCATCTATAAAGTGAACTCCGTGTGAGGTGTTCCCTGAACCGTGATATCCGCAGTTGCAGGCAGCTGGATTTCCACACTGTCATCGGCCCAGTTCTGCCTAGACGACTCCTGCGGCCTGACCTTCTCAGCCCCTGCTGTTATGAACGTCTTTCTCCACTGTGCCGAGCTCTGGGGCTTCCTGGGGATCTGCCTGAAAGGTCTCGATGGTGGAAAGAAGGTCTTCTCACTCGGTGGCATAATATCTGTCATCGTCGGAGACAACAGCACTCTCTACTGTGGCGTTGTCATCGTGTGCCTGTTCTCCTTTATCTTCGGAGAAAGCAGTCGTCCAATGGTGTGCGACGTATTCTCTTTCGGTGACCTCTCTTTGCGGTGTCGTACATCCATCTCCATATCCGAATTCTGCATGGAAGCCCCATCGTCTTGGAAGTCGGGGACAAAAGCAGCCATCGGTACCACCAGCCGACCGATTCCCGTATTCGTCTCCGTTCCTGCGAGTATCGTGACGAATACAGGGATTAGCGGTCACAAGGTAGTTGCTGCTTGGCTGAATAACGTAACACCTACAACCATCAAAAAGAAACGCAAAGTATATCTATTTAAAATAGCCGATAAAAATGCTCTTAACGCCTTTTTAAGAGACAGTCTTCACTCCTTCCGATTTGATCATGTAAGCGTAAAAATTATGTGGAATGATTTCAAAGAGATAGTATCGACGGCAATTGAGATATGTACACCATATAAATTAATAAGTGATGGTATTGATTCCCCATGGTACACAAAACGTGTCAGATCGCTGTTGCAGAAATAACGAAAAAAGCATGCCAAATTTGAAAGAACGCAGAATTCCCAAGACTGGCAAAGTTTTGCAGAAGTTAGAAATATTGCGCGTACTTAAATGCGAGAACCTTTTAATAATTTCTACGACGAAACTCTGTCTCGGAATCTGGCAGAAAACCCTAAGAGATTCTGGTCATACATAAAGCACACACGCAATCAATACCTTCACTGTGAGATAACAACGGTGAAGTCATTGATCACAGTGCCACTAAAGCAGAGTTATTAAATACGGTTCTCCGAAACTCCTTCACCAATGAAGACGAAGAAAATATTTCTGAATTCCAATCAAGAACAACTGCCAAGATGAGAAACATAGATGTAGATGTCCTAGGTTTAGCAAAGCAGCTTAAATCACTTAATAAAGGCAAGGCCTCCAGTCCGGATTGTATACCAGTCAGGTTCCTTTCAGAGTATGCTGATACAATAGCTCCATATTTAAGAGGTAAATACAACCGCTCGCTCACAGAGAGTCCCGTACCTAAAGACTGGAAAATTGCTCAAGTCACAGCAATATCCAAAAAGGGAAGTAGGAGTAATCCGCTGAATTACAGGCCCATATCACTAACGTCGATTTGCAGTAGTGTTTTGAGACATATACTGTGTTCGAACAATATAAGAACCTCGAAGAAAACGATTTATTGACACACAGTCAGAACGGATTTAGAATATATCGTTCTTGTGAAACACAACTAGCTCTTTGTACTCATGAAGTAATGAGTGCTATCGACAGGGAATGTCGAATTGATTCCATATTTTTAGATTTCCAGAAGGCTTTCGGCACCGTTCCTCACAAGCGCCTTCGAACCAAACTGCGTGCCTTTGGAATATCGCCTCAGTTGTACGACTGGATTCGTGATTTCCTGTCAGAAAGGTCACAGTTCGTAGTAATAGACGGAAAGTCATCGGGTAAAACAGACGTAATATCGGGCGTTCCCCAAGGAAGTGTTATAGGCCCTCTATTGTTCCTGATCTATATTAACGACGTAGGAGACAATCTGAGTAGCTGTCTTAGATTGTTTGCAGATCATACTGTCATTTGCCGTCTTGTAAAGTCATCAGATAACCAAAACGAACTGCAAAACGATTCAGATAAGATATCTGTTTGGTGCGAAAAGTGACAGTTGTCCCTGAGTAAAGAAAAGTGTGAAGTAATTCACATGAGTACTAAAAGAAATCCGCTAAATTTCGATTACGCGATAAGTCACAAAAATCTGAAGGCTGTAAATTCAACTAAATGCTTACGCGTTACAATTACAAGTAACCTAAATTGGAACGATCACATAGATAATGTTGTGGGTAGAGCAAACCAAAGACTGCGATTCATTGGCAGAACACTTAAAGGTGCAACAACAGGTCTACTAAAGAGACTGCTTACAACACGCTTGTCCGCCCTATTCTGGAGTATTGCTGTGCGGTGTGGGATCCTCATCAGGTGGGACTGACGGATGACACAGGAAAAGTTCAAAGAAGGGCAGGTCGTTTTGTATTATCGCGAAATAGGTGAGATAGTGTCACAGACATGATACGTGAATTGGAATGGCAATCATTAAAACAAAGACGTTTTTCGTTGCGACGGAATCTTCTCATGAAATTTCAGTCACCAGTTTTCTTCTCCGATTGCGAAAAAATTCTGTTGGCGCCCACCTGCATAGGGAGAAATGATCATCACGATAAAATAAGAGAAATCAGGGCTCGCACAGAAAAATTTAAGTGCTCATTTCTCTCGTGCGCCGTTCGAGAGTGGAACGATAGAGAGACAGCTTGAAGGTGGTTCACTGAACTCTCTGCGAAGCATTTTATTGTGAATAGCAGAGTAATCATGTACATGTAGATGTAGACGTCGGACTTCGGTTGCAGCTGCTCAGTGTGGCGTTCCTCGCTTAACATCTTGGACGCATTGTCATCCACCTGTTTCATCTGTTCCATGGGGTCGTACGTCATTTGGACTTGTGGAACATGCAAGGGGGACTCTTTTCGGAAGGCGGCAACATACAAAAAAGGCATGGATGCTGTCGTGGATCAACCATGTGCCTATAACCTGTAGTCATACATCCATTATGTATATTGGCGTACAGGCGAGACATTTTACTGCAAAGTAGCATGCCCAGTGTATTTATTGTACCGGGTGATCAAAAAGTCAGTATAAATTTGAAAACTGAATGAATCACGGAGTAATGTAGATAGAGGGGTGCAAATTGACACACATGATTGGAATGACATGGGGTTTTATTAGAACCAAAAAAATACAAAAGTTCACAAAATGTCCGACAGATGGCGCTTCATCTGATCAGAACAGCAATAATTAGCATAATAAAGTTAGACAAAGCAAATATGATGTTCTTTACAGGAAATGTTCAATATGTCCACCATCATTCCTCAACAAAAGCTGTAGTCGAGGAATAATGTTGTGAACAGCACTGTAAAGCATGTCCGGAGTTATGGTGAGGCATTGGTGTCGGATGTTGTCTTTCAGCATCCCTACAGATGTCGCTCGATCACGATACACTTGCGACTTCAGGTAACCCCAAAGCTAATAATCGCACGGACTGAGATCTGCGGACCTGGGAGGCCAAGCATGACGAAAGTGGCGGCTGAGCACACGATCATCACCAAACAACGCGCGCAAGAGATCTTTCACGCGTCTAGCAATTTTTTGGGGTTATAATAAAACCCCATGTCATTCCAAGCATGTGTGTCAATTTTTACCTCTCTATCTACATTATTCCGTGGTTTATTAAGTTTTCAAATTTATGCTGACTTTTTATCACCTGGTATTTCATGATTGCTGTAGGCGCCGCAGAGACTGTTCCTATGGACGCGTCTGCATATCCACAGGAACATTTCATTATAATTCAAATTAACACAGGCACTGCAATATGGTATTTATCCACCGACACTGGACAAGCGACTTTCAAGTAAAACGTCTCCTTGTACGGTAATATACATAATGAATGTACGAGTACAGGTAGAAGACACATAATTGACGACATATGGAAGATTTGGTCTGTCTGTGTCTCGTGCTGGCATAGCCCAATGGTAGCAGTCTGCCTTCGGCAGTGACACAGTGCGGACCGTGTTGCCTGCCGGCCGCGCTGTGGTGCGCGCACCTGTTTGTTTACGCCGGAGCAGCTACGCGTGTGCGGTGTTGTGAGTCTAGAACGAGATGGCACACTCGTACAGAAAAACGACTTTGAAGTTCAGTTTTGCGAACGACTATACACGACCAAAGGCACACAAGATTGAACGTTTCTTCAGAGAAGAGGTAAAAATCGATCCACAGGAAATCGTGGGAATCAATTTATCGCTCGTTTCAAGCGTCGTCTATGTCAAGCTTGTTGACGAGGCTGCTTGCGAAAGACTTCTACAACGATCACCGAACGGGTATCGTTTCTGTCATGCCGACGGGAATGTTGGTGCGGTTACAGTCGATCACGCGGGAATGGGGATCCGCACTATACGAGTCTTCGAACTTCCGTTTGAGGTCCCGTCTGAACTTGTTACCGACGCCTTTCGACCATACGGTACAGTTCTATCCCATGTGGCCGAAAAATGGACGAGTTTTACCACGTACCCCGTTTTAAATGGGGTGAGACAAATACGGATAGAACTGCGCAAGCACGTCCCCTCTTATTTGTACATAGGAGGTTGTCGAGCGACTATAATCTATGATGGGCAACCTCGCACTTGCTCGGGGTGCGGGAAAGAAGGTCACGTCGGCTCGGAATGCCTCCAGCGACGTTTAGTGCAAACTCCACGGGATCACGTTCAGGCGCCACAACCGACGACTGTCTTACCGTTGACCTTTGTGGAAGCCCTGAGAGGCGACGTGAGGGAGACTTCCGATGGGCACCAGCAGCTGCCCCCTATAGAGAACATGGACACCAACAGACTGGAACTACGACCACCGGTTCCACCACAGCAGACACAGGACACCACAGAGGAGATGCAGCTGACGGCCGCTCCAGGCTCATCCGTGGTGGCTGCCAGTGCTTCCACCGAGAGCTTGATAGGCCAGGCCCAAGACGGAGGATACGCAACCCCAACAGCCGATGCGGAAGCAAGGCAACGGAAACAGCGTTCGCCGAAGAGAAGAAAGAAGAGTCGACTGACTTCTGCTGACGATAGCCATAGTCCCGAGGGGACAGTGGACGACAACGACAGTATCGACCTGAGACCAGTGGATTCAACAGATACCGAGATGACGATGCAGGAACTACACAGCGACGATAACTTGAACTCTCCTTCTGGTGACCGGAAGGCGGAAGTGGAGATGACAACTGTCCAACATCAGAGCGATGACAACGTTACCTCCCATCCTTCGACCAGTTCCGGAAATATGCTGGGGGACTGGGCGCAAGAAATGGACCAACAGGAACAGGATGAAAATACGAACGCGACGATTGAGGACAGTCCTGGCCAGAGGCCGGGAGGGGTCGGGAAATGTTGACCAACTTAGTGTGTTGAGGAGCGCCGGGGGTGCAGATGGACGCTTAATGACACCGCCCTACAACTGATGAACACAAGCCAGGCGTACCGCATTGCCACGTTAAACATTAATGGCATACGGACACCGCTTAAAATTCAAATACTGAAAGATATGTTACGCGCTGCGGACGTGGATATTGTACTCCTACAAGAAGTGCGTTTCACATCGCCGCCAGAGTTCTACGGTTACGAGGCACATTATTCAGTGCACGATGAAAGTGGATGCGGTGTGGAGTGGAGTGGAGGACGTCAGGTCTCTCCCTTCGGCACGCGGCATAGCGATCACTGTCGACGGCGTTCGTTTCATCAATTTATACGCACCATCTGGCTCCACAAAACGAAGAGAAAGGGCGACTTTTTACACCGAAGAGATAGCACTGTTGTTCGCTGGACGCTTTGATAACTATATAGTGGGCGGCGACTTTAATTGTGTCGTCGACAAAAAGGACCAAGTACCTCATTATGTGCCATGCATGGAACTGCGTGCGTTGATTACCGAAATGGCGCTTCTGGATACCTGGGAACTGCAGCATGGTGACAGACCGGGTTATACGTTTGTCACGGGACACTCGGCGAGTAGACTTGATAGAGTGTACGTGACACGAGCTCTACGGATCGACGATACTGGATGCCGAAATCTGGCCAGCGGCTTTTACGGATCATATGGCGTACGTCTGTACGATTTCACTAACGCGTCAGAAGATATGGCGGAGTAAAGGTCACTGGAAAATGAATTGTGCACTTTTACGTGACACTGAATGTCACCGGTCGATAGAGGCGGCCTGGGAGACCTGCGTTCGCCGCCAACGAGCATACACCTCGGTTCTCCAGTGGTGGATTAAATGCGCAAAACCAACGTTACGGAGAACGTTGATACGATACGGGCAGGACAAATCGCAGTGGAACCGCACAACGGCTGATTTTTATTTTACAGCCCTGAGGGAGCTGATGACCCAACAACCATCGCCGGAAAGGCACACGGCCATGCGCAGGATAAAAGTCAAGTTATTACAGCTGACGAGACGAAGAATGGAAGGCATAATGGTCCGGGCGAGATTGGCGGACACAGTTGCTGCCGAAACCCCCTCCATGCACCACGTGGTACGTGAACGCCAACGACGACGCAGGACATTGATCAGGGAACTAATCTCTGAAACTGGCCAGCAAGTTGTGCACCAGCGTGATATTGCGCATGTGTTTACCGACTATTTCCGCCAGTTATATGGACCTGTACATGTGAACCACGAGACACTACATGATGTCATCTCGGAAATGCCAGATAGAGGACCACCACTGGATGCAGAGACTTTCATCACAGCGATAATAGAGGACGAGCTGACAGACGCAATTGCCAGGGGGGCTCCGAACAAGTCCCCAGGACAGGACGGCTTCCCAATTGAATTTTACCGCGCCTATGCATACCTCATGGGACGGACCTGGATTCAGATGTACAACGAACTCCTGTTACCGCAGACTCAGATACCTGCCGAATTCACGGAGGGTATCATCATCCCAATACCCAAACCACGCGGTTGCAGGAATCCAGGAGATTATAGACCACTCACTCTCTTGAACTGCGACTATAAGATTTTCGCGCGCATCCTTGGGGCTCGCCTGCGGTCTTCACTTTCTGATAGACTCCTCATAGATCAAACTTGCCTCGGCGGTAAGAGCAACGTACATACGGCGCTCAGTGACTACCGAGATATCATCGCATTAGCAGCGGCATGCTGAGTGCGTGGGGCACTCGTCGCTATTGACTTCGATCATGCATTCGACAGAGTGGATCATACTTTTTTGCATGCGGTGATGGGCAGATTGGGAATCCCACAGGCCTTCATCCTAGTGATCTTGCGACTATTAAACGGCGTACGATCAAAGGTCTCGGTGAATGGGCGGGGCACAGACTACATTGTTATTTCAAGGTCAGTTCGTCAAGGTTGCCCCCTTTCGATATTTTTGTATGCAATGGCTTTGGAACCCTGTCTATATGGTCTCCGAAGACGGTTGGAGGGAGTGCCGTTGCCACAACTGACCTTTCATTGCCGCGCTTATGCTGACGATGTGATGCTGGTGGCACGGACAGGCGAAGAAGTACGTACGGCGTTGGCATGGATACAGCGATACGGGATGGCGGCAGGAAGCGTGCTTAATCTACAAAAATCACGCTGCATGAATGTCGGTCGAGGATTACAACCGGGGGAGGAAGGCCCGCTCATCTTAGTTAAGACCATAAAATGCCTAGGTATTACGTTCCACAAGGATGTGCAGCAGACAGCAGCGGATAACTACCGACGCATATTGAAGCTGATGCGGACAATGGTGCTGTTACAGAAATTAAGAGCGTTGGATATGATTCAGAGGGTGACCTATGTTAACGTATACCTAGCACCGAGACTCACTCACGTAGCGCATGTCCTGCCTTTAACGCGCACAATGGCATCACGGATACAAGCAACTTTCGGAACCTACGTGAGTGTGGGACACCTGTTTAAGATCCGATACACAACGCTTACGCTACCACCTGGAGAGGGTGGACTTGGTCTAGTGAACGTATATGCAAAGGCACGGGCGTTATTCGTCAGTACGATTTTCCGACAGTGGCGCGGTCAATTTCGCAATATCTCGGGTGCGTTGGCCGATGTACTAGCGCCCACTTCAATGCTGCCCACAGTCGATGTGGGCCATATTTCACCGAAGCTGTCACATTTCAAGTCTTTTTTTTTGGAGCTTAGCTATGTCAGAGATTCCTTCCCAACAACACGACTACCGACGACGCGAGACGTATACCAACTCCTACTGCGCCGGTGCCCCAGGAATACCCTGGAAAAGAAGTACCCAGACAAGAACTGGCGACAGATATGGCGCTTTATACGGAACGTTTACCTTCCAACGTCGGTACGCTCAACATGGTTGTTGTTGTTGTGGTCTTCAGTCCTGAGACTGGTTTGATGCAGCTCCCCATGCTACTCTATCCTGTGCAAGCTTTTTCATCTCCCAGTACCTACTGCAACCTACATCCTTCTGAATCTGCTTAGTGTATTCATCTCTTGGTCTCCCTCTACGATTTTTACCCTCCACGCTGCCCTCCAATACTAAATTGGTGATCCCTTGATGCCTCAGAACATGTCCTACCAACCGATCCCTTCTTCTGGTCAAGTTGTGCCACAAACTTCTCTTCTCCCCAATCCTATTCAATACTTCCTCATTAGTTATGTGATCTACCCATCTAATCTTCAGCATTCTTCTGTAGCACCACATTTCGAAAGCTTCTATTCTCTTCTTGTCCAAACTATTTATCGTCCATGTTTCACTTCCATACATGGCTACACTCCATACGAATACTTTCAGAAATGACTTCCTGACACTTATATCAATACTGGATGTTAACAAATTTCTCTTCTTCAGAAACGCTTTCCTTGCCATTGCCAGCCTACATTTTATATCCTCTCTACTTCGACCATCATCAGTTATTTTGCTCCCCAAATAGCAATACTCCTTTACTACTGTAAGTGCCTCATTTCCTAATCTAATTCTCTCAGCATCACCCGACTTAATTAGACTACATTCCATTATCCTTGTTTTGCTTTTGTTGATGTTCATCTTATATCCTCCTTTCAAGACACTGTCCATTCCATTCAACTGCTCTTCCAAGTCCTTTGCTGTCTCTGACAGAATTTCAATGTCATCGGCGAACCTCAAAGTTTTTATTTCTTCTCCATGAATTTTAATACCTACTCCGAATTTTTCTTTTGTTTCCTTTACTGCTTGCTCAATATACAGATTGAACAACATCGGGGAGAGGCTACAACCCTGTCTTACTCCCTTCCCAACCACTGCTTCCCTTTCATGTCCCTCGACTCTTATAACTGCCATCTGGTTTCTGTACAAATTGTAAATAGCCTTTCGCTCCCTGTATTTTACCCCTGCCACCTTTAGAATTTGAAAGAGAGTATTCCAGTCAACATTGTCAAAAGCTTTCTCTAAGTCTACAAATGCTAGAAACGTAGGTTTGCCTTTCCTTAATCTTTCTTCTAAGATAAGTCGTAAGGTCAGTATTGCCTCACGTGTTCCAGTGTTTCTACGGAATCCAAACTGATCTTCCCCGAGGTTGGCTTCTACTAGTGTTTCCATTCGTCTGTAAAGAATTCGTGTTAGTATTTTGCAGCTGTGACTTATTAAGCTGCTAGTTCGGTAATTTTCACATCTGTCAACACCTGCTTTCTCTGGGATTGGAATTATTATATTCTTCTTGAAGTCTGAGGGTATTTCGCCTGTTTCATACATCTTGCTCACCAGATGGTAGAGTTTTGTCAGGACTGGCTCTCCCACGGCCGTCAGTAGTTCCAATGGAATATTGTCTACTCCGGGGGCCTTGTTTCGACTCAGGTCTTTCAGTGCTCTGTCAAACTCTTCACGCAGCACCATATCTCCCATTTCATCTTCATCTACATCCTCTTCCATTTCCATAATATTGTCCTCAAGTACATCGTCCTTGTATAGACCCTCTATATACTCCTTCCACCTTTCTGCTTTCCCTTCTTTGCTTAGAACTGGGTTTCCATCTGAGCTCTTGATATTCATACAAGTCATTCTCTTATCTCTAAAGGTCTCTTTAATTTTCCTGTAGGCGGTATCTATCTTACGCCTAGTGAGATAGGCCTCTACATCCTTACATTTGTCCTCTAGCCATCCCTGCTTAGCCATTTTGCACTTCCTGTCGATCTCATTTTTGAGACGTTTGTATTCCTTTTTGCCTGTTTCACTTACTGCATTTTTATATTTTCTCCTTTCATCAATTAAATTCAATATTTCTTCTGTTACCCAAGGATTTCTACTAGCCCTCGTCTTTTTACCTACTTGATCCTCTGCTGCCTTCACTACTTCATCCCTCAAAGCTACCCATTCTTCTTCTACTGTATTTATTTCCCCCATTCCTGTCAATTGCTCCCTTATGCTCTCCCTGAATCTCTGTACAACCTCTGGTTCTTTTAGTTTATCCAGGTCCCATCTCCTTAAATTCCCACCTTTTTGCAGTTTCTTCAGTTTTAATCTACAGGTCATAACCAATAGATTGTGGTCAGAGTCCACATCTGCCCCTGGAAATGTCTTACAATTTAAAACCTGGTTCCTAAATCTCTGTCTTACCATTATATAATCTATCTGATACCTTTTAGTATCTCCAGGGTTCTTCCATGTATACAACCTTCATTCATGATTCTTAAACCAAGTGTTAGTTATGATTATGTTGTGCTCCGTGCAAAATTCGACCAGGCGGCTTCCTCTTTCATTTCTGTCCCCCAATCCATATTCACCTACTATGTTTCCTTCTCTCCCTTTTCCTACACTCGAATTCCAGTCACCCATGACTATTAAATTTTCGTCTCCCTTCACAATCTGAATAATTTCTTTTATTTCATCATTCATTTCTTCAATTTCTTCGTCATCTGCTGAGCTAGTTGGCATATAAACTTGTACTACTGTAGTAGGCGTGGGCTTCGTATCTATCTTGGCCACAATAATGCGTTCACTATGCTGTTTGTAGTAGCTTACCCGCATTCCTATTTTCCTATTCATTATTAAACCTACTCCTGCATTACCCCTATTTGATTTTGTGTTTATAACCCTGTAGTCACCTGACCAGAAGTCTTGTGCCTCCTGCCACCGAACTTCACTAATTCCCACTATATCTAACTTCAACCTATCCATTTCCCTTTTTAAATTTTCTAACCTACCTGCCCGATTAAGGGTTCTGACATTCCACGCTCCGATCCGTAGAACGCCAGTTTTCTTTCTCCTGATAACGACATCCTCTTGAGTAGTCCCCGCCCGGAGATCCGAATGGGGGACTATTTTACCTCCGGAATATTTTACCCAAGAGGACGCCATCATCATTTAATCATACAGTAAAGCTGCATGCCCTCGGGAAAAATGGTATGTGGTGATAAATAGGAAGTTCGCAACGAATCAACGGTGGCACGCGATTCATTTGGCAGACACTCCACTATGTTTAGGCTGCGCAACAGTGGACACTGATGAACATCGTTTAGCATGTAGTGGGACGGCACCAGTGTGGCACTTGGCACAACAGATATTGGCGTTCCTGTTACGCTCCGCCCCTCACACAATTTCATCAGACACACTTTTTTTCCCCCAAGAATCTTATTTCCCGGTCCAAAAAACCAATGCAGTGACATGGGTGCGGGGAATGGTGGTGGGCTACGTGTATAACGAATCGGAAAAGGACAAAATTGATTTTTGGCATTTTCTCCTGGATGGACACACGAAGCTGCAACAGCATAAGAAATATAGGCAAGACTTCGCTAATTACTTGCGACTTACATTTACCGACCCGCCGGCCAGATGGGGTGTGACGGGTGAGAGATGAGATAGACGAAGAAGCCGAGATAGACATCGATCACACTTACGGACCCTTAGTTAATTTCGAGAAGACGACCCAGTCTTACACCAACGTCTGGAGAACGAGTCGATAGATGGCTCTCTTGCTCTATCGAACGTCGGGTCGTGAGCAGGTGTCGCCCCCGACACGAATTTCATTTCATTGCTACAGGAGCATGTTTCTTTTGTATTTGTACTATCCGCAATGTCTTCATGTCTTTCATTTGGGCATTTTCAGTTTTTTTCATTTCCTTAATTAATTAATTTTCTAATTAGCCACAATTTGTCAACATATGGACTTTGTAGACACTATTTATGCGATAATACAACAACATGTATGTCAGCAAAGGTGGTAAGCCTGACATTGGATAAAAACAAAATAAAAAATAAAAAAAAATAAAACTAAAAAAAAAGTGTTGGACTGCTATGCAAAAGGTTATGAGCGGTGCTTAATATTTTCATTATTTAAAAACGATATCGAAGTGCCTAAAAAAAAAAAGTGGTAGAGCACTTGCCCGCGAAAGGCAAAGGTAAAAAAAAAAAAAAAAAAATGGTAAGGCGACCGCTCGCGGTAAGTGGGAAATTCGGGTTCGGGACCCCGTCCTGCATATTTTTCACTGTCGTCGTATGATTCTTTAATGTATTTCATAACGGCTGTAGTCACCGCAGTGCCTGTTCGTTTGGAAATACGTGCTTGTCCAAAAGGTCGTTGCATCGGAGTTCGGAATAACACAGGCTCTGCAGTATCGTAAAATGTGTGCCTTTTAGTTGTGCCTGTCTACAATTTGACGTGTCATTTGAACGGTAAGTAGCAGTATATCTTTTCCTTATATTGTTGATATTCCAACCTGGAGTTTCCGCTATTGCTTTTTAAACCCAGTTGTATTCGATAAATTAGTTTGTTGCGTGTTCTATTATTGATCTGTATCGGAATTCACTATGGCACAGAATATTTAACTGGGCAAAGAAGGAACAGATACTCTTTATTCCCTGAGCGGTAATGTGTTGCTTAATTTCACAAGTTTCTCCTGTTGCTACTGCATTGGTTTACTAAAGAAAAGCGCGGCACACACACACACACACACACACACACACACACACACACAAACACAATCCGTTTGTTGCGTCGTTTCTGTATTTTATTTATTGATGGAGGTAAATACAGCTGGATGGATAAATAGCAAAGTGTTAAGGCGGGTCCACACTAAGCGCGCCGTGCCGCGCCGCGTCGCGCAATTTTCCGGAAGTTATCGGTACATCAAAGGTTCAAATGGCTCTGAGCGCTATGGGACTTAACTTCCGAGGTCATCGTTCTCCTAGAACGTAGAACTACTTAAACCTAACTAACCTAAGGACATCACACACATCCATGCCCGAGGCAGGATTCGAACCTGCGACCGTAGTGGTCGCGTGGTTCCAGACTGTAGCGCCTAGAACCGCTCGGCCACCCCGGTCGACCCAGTTGTCGGTACATCAAAGGAAGTGGCGCGTTTGCACGCGCTCAGTTTAGACGGGGCTTCGGCTGGCGGGCGCAGTAGTTGGAGGCAGGAGGTGTCCTCGTTGTGGAGTGGGACCGGAAACAAACTGAAAACCTCATAGATCTGTATAGACAAAAGTGGGAACTGTGGGACCCAAAAGACAATAATTATCACATAAAAACAAAAAAAAGATGCTTGGCAGTGGGTCGCAAGTGGCGTCTGTGGAATCGACGAAGCAAAAAACAGGATGACCTCTTTGTTGTCTTCGTACAGAAAGGAGAAAATGAAAATGAAGAAGTCGAGGGGCACTGGAAAAGGTAACTATTCATAAACAATGTTTGTAAAAGCACAGTTTTCCATTTACATTTATTATAACATCGCTCTATTGTTTCAGGGCTGGCAGACACTTACAGTAGTAACTGGTTTGCTTTACCATTATTTGAATTCCTGAAGGAACGAGACACTCCCACTGGTACCATAGACACAGAAAATGTAAGTACATGTAATATAACAATTATCTACAATATAGTCAGATTCTATTAGCACTTTAACACACTATTTACTTAGGCCAAAATGTGATCTTGACAACGGTGTAGTGATAACAAGCACGTATATGCATTCATGCTGCCTCATCTTGCCATTTTCGACAAAATAGTCGGCCATCTCTTCGCGAACAGCTAGGGCATTTGACGAACTTTTTCTTGGCAGTGCCTTTAAATGGCGTAATGATATTGGTTGTGCTTCCCGCCTCCATGTTCCTTCCACCAAAGTACCATCTGGTAGCTCACTATCCGCTGTGCCGTCTTGCTCTGTCTCAAATAATTATGCAAGTAAGTAGTTGTCAGAACAATAACACTGGCTTTTTCTGGATCCAGAAGCATTGGTTTCCTCAAGACCCTAAAAACGGATGTTAGGATTCCAAAACAATTTTCGACAACTCGACGGCTCTTGACAGTCGATAGTTCTCTCTTTTGTACCTTTCTCATAGACGCCTGCGTAAGGTTTCATCACATTCTCGTGCAAATAAAATGCTTTGTCGGCCAATATAACATATGGTGTCATCCGTTCACGTCCAGGAAGAGGTTCATATCGAGGTATATTAAGGGAGTTGTCTTGCAGTTTCTTCCACAATTTACTGTTTTTGAATATTCCACCATCAGGTATACGACCCTGTGAACCCACATCAGCATACAAGAAATGGTTCTAGGCGCTACAGTCTGGAACCGCGCGACCGCTACGGTCGCAGGTTCGAATCCTGCCTTGGGCATGAATGTGCGTGATGTCCTTAGGTTAGTTAGGTTTAAGTAGTTTTAAGTTCTAGGGGACTGATGACCTCAGATGTTATGTCCCACGGTGCTCAGAGTCATTTTGAACCAAGAAATAGTAGTTTGTATCCACCAGAGCAAACAACACAATGCTAAAAATGTTCTTGTAGTTATAATACTCGCTGCCGGTGTTTATTGGTGCCTGTAACATTATGTGTTTACCGTCCATAGCAGCCAGGCAATGAGGGAAGTTCCATGTTTTATCAAATTCCTCCGAACATCGTTTCCATTTTTCTGTAGTACTCGGCAACTGAAAAGAAAGGGTTTCAAAGAAGTTACAACATACGTTTTCTAAACATTGAAGAATTGAAGCATGTCATTGTTACACAATCGTGTCAAGGGCGGTGTACAATGGGGCAGTGCTAGAATGAAAACTTGCGATAACAGAAAAATTTCTCTTGTGAGGGGTCCACATGAAGGAAATCATGATGCCATTGACTGTTGACAAATATTTATTATGATGCCACAACTGCAGTTTCGGCCTTTAAGCCATTGTCACACATTTTTCAGTGAATTTTAATTCCATATACGAAATTCATACATCAAAATTTTATGCTCAGAACGAGTGTATGCCTGTTACAATGATATACATTAACATATTTCGAAATTCAACTTGACAATGGCTTAAGGTCGAAACTGCAGCCATGATATTGTAATAAAATCTGTTAACAGTCAATGGCATCATGATTGCCGCCAGAAAACATCGGATACCAATCCATCTACTATTGTTCACAAATGAAACCGTGCGAATTCCGAATTCTCTGAGAAATATAGTTGTTCATTTCACTTGGCTTTCGTCCTCGAGTTATGGTAGTTGTAGAATCGATTTAGCATTATAAGACAATTAAAGAAAATAAAATTACTTGGTACTGTACCATAATGAAACAGGATTTTGGCTCTGGCATTTACTGTCCAAATTAATACAATACAGCCTACTGTTTAATTTCAGAGTTCTGGAGATGAAGAATGACTACACGATTCTACGCTAAACGTTGTAGAAGAGGCATTACATGTAAGTGACAGTTCTCATGAGAGTCTTGGCGAGTCAGCGCCTTCAAACAAAGAAGAAGAAATGACGTGCAAGGGAAAGGTAAGAGGAAAGTAGAAAGAAGATCTGATGCTGATGAAGGCTTATGGCATTTTGGAAAGTGTGGCAAATGTACGTCCAGACGAGTGTTCTACTTTCTGTGATCATATTACAATGAAGCTCCGCAAATTTGACAACCGAAGGAGATCAGTTCTAATGCACAGGCTAAACAATTTGATCTTCGATGCGGAGACTGATTTGTATTCACAGCGCCTCACATCAGATACTTCTCCTTCTGTCGTCCATTCTCCCCAATGCAGTCCTGTTTCCGAACCGTTCCTCTCCCCAATGCAGTCCTATTCCGCAATTTCTTCCTCGAGTGATTCCCAGTCACTTGTGTTCGTCGCACATCAAACAGTTGCTCCTAATCAACCGTGCAATAGCAGTGAACCACATGATTCTATCTCGCTCCGTCAACACGATTCAGCTCTGCTCCAAGAACCTCCAACATATACTATTTTGCAGCCCTTTGCAAATACACTTGATTCCTAAGTGTATTCTGTTAAAAATTACTTGTTTCTACGATTTGAGTAACAACATTCCATTAGAACTACTGACGGCCTAGGGAGAGCCAGTCCTGACAAAACTCTACCATATGGTGAGCAAGATGAATGAGACAGGCGAAATTTCCTCAGACTTCAAGAAGAATATAATAATTCCTATCCCAAAGAAACCAGGTGTTGACAGATGTGAAAATTACCGAACTACAAGTTTAATAAGTCACAGCTGCAAAATACTAACGCGAATTCTTTACAGACGAATGGAAAAACTGGTAGAAGCCGACCTCGGGGAAGATCAGTTTGGATTCCGTAGAAATGTTGGAACACGAGAGGCAATACTGACCCTACGACTTATCTTAGAAGGAAGATTAAGGAAAGGCAAACCTACGTTTCTAGCATTTGTAGACTTAGAGAAAGCTTTTGACAATGTTGATTGGAATACTCTCTTTCAAATTCTGAAGGTGGCAGGGGCAAAATACAGGGAGCGAAAGGCTATTTACAATTTGTACAGAAACCAGATGGCAGCTATAAGAGTCGAGGGGCATGAAAGGGAAGCAATGGCTGGGAAGGGAGTGAGACAGGGTTGTAGCCTATCCCCGATGTTATTCAATCTGTATATTGAGCAAGCAATAAAGGAAACAAAAGAAAAGTTCGGAATAGGTATTAAAATCCATGGAGAGGAAATAAAAACTTTGAGGTTCGCCGATGACATTGTAATTCTGTCAGAGACAGCAAAGGACTTGGAAGAGCAGTTGAACGGAATGGACAGTGTCTTGAAAGTAGGGTATAAGATGAACATCAACAAAAGCAAAACGAGGATAATGGAATGTAGTCGAATTAAGTCGGGTGATGTTGAGAGAATTAGATTAGGAAATGCGACCCTTTAAGCAGTAAAGGAGTATTGCTATTTGGGGAGCAAAATAACTGATGATGGTCGAAGTAGAGAAGATATAAAATGTAGACTGGCAATGGCAAGGAAAGCGTTTCTGAAGAAGAGAATCTTGTTAACATCGAGTATTGATTTAAGTGTCAGTAAGTCGTTTCTGACAGTATTTGGATGGAGTGTAGCCATGTATGGAAGTGAAACATGGACGATAAATAGTTTAGACAAGAAGAGAATAGAAGCTTTCGAAATGTGGTGCTACAGAAGAATGTTGAAGATTAGATGGGTAGATCACATAACTAATGAGGAGGTATTGAATAGAATTGGGGAGAAGAGAAGTTTGTGGCACAACTTGACTAGAAGAAGGGATCGGTTGGTAGGACATGTTCTGAGGCATCAAGGGATCACCAATTTAGTACTGGAGGGCAGTGTGGAGGGTAAAAATCGTAGAGGGAGACCAAGAGATGAATACACTAAGCAGATTCAGAAGGATGTAGGCTGCAGTAGGTACTGGGAGATGAAGAAGCTTGCACAGGATAGAGTAGCATAGAGAGCTGCATCAAACCAGTCTCAGGACTGAAGACCACAACAACAACAGTGGATATTTATGTACATACACTTGTAAAGAATAACAAAACCGCAGTCAATAAATAATTGTTTGTAAAGAACTTCCTTTGATCCAATGCTATCAGCGTTCAACCTCTTTACCTTTTACACATTTGACCTCAGACGGGTAACAACTTGATGCAAATAACTTAACTACAAATTCTTTAAAAAGGGATGATTCCATTTAAAAACAATGAAGAATAATAAAGTCTTACCTTTACAAAGGGTTTCAGTGCATTATTGAGAGCGGTGCAAACTTCTATGACAATCGTCGATATACTTTGTTTAGATATTTTGAACAAAAAAATGGTTCAAATGGCTCTGAGCACTATGGGACTCAACTTCTGAGGTCATTAGTCCCCTAGAATTTAGAACTAGTTAAACCTAACTAACCTAAGGACATCACACACATCCATGCCCGAGGCAGGATTAAAACCTGCGACCGTAGCGGTCTCGCGGTTCCAGACTGCAGCGCCTAGAACCGCACGGCCACTTTGGCCGGCTATTTTGAACAGATACATCAAGTTTGTAAAGGAATCTCCGGTTGCCAGAAAGCGCAAAGTAATTTCCAGTCTCTCTTTGCTAGATATAGCACGTCTACAATTTGTGTCCTTCTTCATTATGTCGGGTTCGATCACATTCAACAGATGTTCAAAGTCTTCGAAAGACATTCGATAAAAGTTTTCGAACTGTCCACTACTGCCTGCAAGCAGTTCACTAAAAAGATTATTTCCACCGTACTCTTTAACACTGGAGTTACCCAATGGCGACGATTCTTCCTCTTCTCCTTTAACTGATGGTACAGCACAATGAATGCGGCACTCACAATCTTGGCTCGCTCCATCTTCAGACCATGCGCGCGCTCCTCGGAGCGGTGCGGCGGGGCGCGGACGGCGCGGCGCGGGGTGCAGCAGCGCGGCGCGGCGCGTTCAGCGTGGTCCCGCCTTTAAATACGTATTATGTGGTCATGTGACGCGTCATCGTATTCGTATCTACTGCATCTTCAGGGTGTCTAGTCGCATAGTTCCACGTCAAGGATTCAAAGAAATGAATAATAAATGATATCAAAGTATCTTCGAACACTAATCGTATAATATCACACTAATCATAATATTTTTGGGGTTGGTTTCCTAGTTATTTATTGGTATTTGCGTTGGTGGTACTTCCTTGTCAGGTTCAGTGTTAACACGCTTGCAATTAATTAATTAATTTCTAACGACGATTTTCCGACGCCTATAGGACAATTAGCTAACAGCGGGGCAGGGCAACAGCTCAGGAGGTGGCGTGGCGCCAGGAGTCCTCGCCGCTCTGCTGATCTGGCCGCGATGGGGCAGCCCCTGCCGTCCCTTCGCCCTCGTTTCCTTGCTAGCCCCTGCCGTCCCTTCGCCCTAGTTTCCTTGCTTCTGTATTTATTTGACTGACTAGTAATTAATAATAATGCATCCGCAAAACGTCTTTATTCCTAAATATTTCCTGTAACCGCTATTAAAGGATGATGATGATGACGATTTAAAGTGAAGAGCGCTAAACAGCAAGGTCATCAGCGCCCTTGCAGTAATGTTAGACCGAAGGTGATTTTCGCAGCCTATGGAGGAAAAATCAAGAAACTGGCAAACTACGTGTGATCCCACCACAGGCAATGCAAAGCAGCCCCAAGAAGGTGACGCTCAGAAGAGCCCGTAATAAAACCCCAGCGTGACACAGCGGGAGCTATTAAAGGAGTATTTAACGGAGTATTGCGAGTAATTCAGTGGTTTTCTTACACACAATACATAAATAAATGTGGCTCAAGTAAAATCGTACATCGAATAAACAAAGCAAAAAAGGGCAGCTGCAGGCGGAGGTAAATAATTTATATAAAATTTATAATTTTTATCTACAATAAAGACTGAAATTATCAACAACATTAAAGAAAGAAGATGTCAACTTTCCTCCTGAAACGTTTGTGTTTTTACATTAATTTTAAACAGAAGCAATGAGTCACTACAGAGCTCTTTAAAACGATACTTTCAGTATAACGATAAGTACTTGCAGCTCATCTGGGATGTCACTGAACCACGAGAATGCTAAAGGACATTCGCCTCATCGCTTCTATCGATAACTAGTCTAGTTACTGACAGCTCTTCTGGCTCCCTTAGTTCATTTACAGGATGTGAGATGACGTAGAACAGTTGTTGTAAAGTGAACATGCTTCAGCTCACTGAGTTCTCCCTAACAATAACAGTGTGTGTGTATGTCAATTGGTGACTCTGAGACTTCTTCATTTATTTTATTTAGCTGAAAATAATTATTTTTTATAAATATAAAGCCTTCACAACTTTGAAAAATTCAAGTGGAGAGAGCCCTTTGGAATATTTGTTTTAGAATAAATTGCGATTCGTTCATTTTACTGCTTGCACTTATTTTAATTTATATCGGGTGTCTATTCTAAGGACCATAAGGCGCATTTTCTCTGGTAATTGGGCAGATATTTGCAATTCCGTTTTTGAAACGTGTAGCTGGTGTCAGTTCAAACGAATAGTAACCGAGCGAGGTGGCGCAGTGGTTATCACACTGGACTCGCAGTCGGGAGGACGACGGTTCAATCCTGCGTCCGGCCATCCTGATTTAGGTTTTCTATGATTTCCCTGAATCGCTTCAGGCAAACGCCGGGATGGTTCCTTTGAAAGGGCACGGCCGACTTCCTTCCCCGTCCTTCCCTAATCCGATGAGACCGGTGACCTCGCAATTTGGTCTCCTCCCCCCAAATCAACCAACCAATCAAACGAATAGTGCTCATCACATGTTTCGTGGATGTCCAGCGCCGACGGAATGGGCTTGTTCGTTTCCGTCTCGAACAATATGGTCTTTGAATCGGAATTTTACGTGCTCATTCGATAGAGCGCTGCCAGATTAGTCTTGTGCGATATTCGTTTTACCTATATGTGATAACAGGAACTGTAAAATACGAGAAATAGCTGGTATTCCAGCAACAACTGAGCAGCAATGGACACGTAAAATTTCACTTTAAAGATTATTTCTCTTGTTAACGGGAAACAAACCGACGCTTTCCATCGGCATGAGCGTCGCACGAAAGACACGATGAGCAGCATTTGTTTGGGCTGACTCCAGTTCCACGTTTCCAAAACAAAACTGCAAGTATCTGCCGAAACACCAGAGAAAATGCGCCTGACGTCTCTTAGGAAGTTCCTGTATATTCAATAAAAGCGCATTACCAGTAGCAACTATGTTTTCTCTACTTGCATCAGCATCTACACGATTTCTTTGCAAATCACCCTGAAGTGTCACGTAGAGCTCCATAAAATCACTTTCAGACTGTTTCGCTACCGTTCCACTCTCAAACAAGAAATGCTAAAAATGCATAGCTATGTCTTTGCGAGCGAACTCCGATTTCTCTAATTCTATTACAATGGTCATTTCTCCTTACGTAAGTGAGTCAAAATATTTTTGAATTCGAAGAAGACAGCTGGTGATTGAAATTTCGTAAAAAGGTTTTGGGCGCAGAGAAAACCGCCTTTGTTTTCAAGCATCCCACCTCAACGCACTGATCATATCCTCGACCTTCTCTCCCCTATTTCGCGATAAATACAAAACGGGCTACTGTTCATTGAACTGTTTCGGTGTCTTATGCCAATTATATCCGGTAATGATCCGCTACCGTGCAGCAATACTCAAGGAGGACAGGCAAGTGCGGTGCAAACTGTCTCTTTAGATTAGTTAATCTTCTAAGTGTTCTGCCAGCAAAACTCAGTCTTCTGTTTATCTTCCATACAATGCTTTCTGTGTCATGCTTCCAGTTTAAGCTGTTTGTAATTGTAATCTCTAGGCATTTAGTTGAATTTGTGTTATTTGTCGAGTAACCGAAATTTAGTAGAACTCTTTTAGTACTCAGGTGAAGGACCTCACACTTTTTTCTTATTTAGTGTCAATTTCCAGTGTTCGTACCATGCAGATATCTTGTCTAAATCGTTTTGCAATTCGTTTTAATCTTCTGATGACTTTATTAGACGGTAAATGACGGCATCACCTCCAAACAACCTGAGGTATGCTCAGGTTGTCTCTTAAATCTTCTACATAGATTACGAACAGCAGAGGATTTATAAAACTTTCTTGAGGAATCAAAGATATACTATCGGTTTCACTGGATTACTTCCCGTCAGCTACTAATACCTGTGACAGTAATGCATACCGATTCGCACTTGGCAGATAGTCGTCACACGATTCCTTTTTTAATTTATAATAACTGTCGCAATGGTTTGCAGAACATATTTAATTTGCTGGCAAACAGATATAATACGTACTCCATTTCGCAATGAAAATGCTCCTACTTTCGAAATAGCCTTCTAACCTGGCTATTAAACCACGTTAAGTAATCCCCATCCCTCTCAGCTTTTGTCAGCAACTAAATGTCTATAGCGTGTTATAACTATACAATACTCATAAAGTATTCCTGTTAATCCCCTCCATTTTCTGCCTTAGAGGTGAATGCTTGTTGTTGGTTGCTAGCTATTTCTCGTCACACTTGCCAAGCAGAAATAGTTTCCTTTGTTTCTTAACATGCCCTTCCACACCGTCGCTATTCAAGCTATAACAGTCCTATGATCCCCAATTCCCTCCGTTACGATTTTTACATCGAAAAGTTCTAATCTGTTTGTCACTAGATCTAAGAAAACACATACAAGACTCGGTTCTCTGCATAATCTAATTTTTTTTTTTCAGATAAAACGTTTAATCTCTCCTCATTTCACATTGGGAATCAATAACTACACAAAACATGAACCAGTGTTTTTATTTTTTTACATAAGCATATACTCCGAAAATACCCTAGAGACATGATAATATTTTACTTAGATCTGTTGCTCACTTGAGCCAGCTTTTGATACTCTCTGTTATCTAATACAATACTAACATTTTCTCTTTCTTATTTACCAAGACAAACGTCCGTTCTTCACTACTCATCTTCACAGCACTGCCTGACTAAGCTTCAAACCCTACAAATAATCTGATGTCCGAGTAGAACCGTTAGTTCAAATGTAAGATTCGTATCCTGAGAGGCTGCATGCATGCCGTCAGCGTCGTCTGATTGATGTCTTCAAGGGTGAAGACCAACGTCTCAATCGGCGACGGTGGTACTAGGGTGACAGCGATGCGTAGGAGGTAGCGACACTGCTGCCTGCTGTTGCTGTGGAGCGGACCTCCCCGTTTGTTCTGCGTTCCTGGTAAAGTGGCGCCAGGCTGTGTCACTTACCCCCATCTTTCTCCATTTATAATTAATTTATGAAATAAAGGACTAGTTAATTACATATAACAGACAGCGCGTTTCGTTCTTGCGCAATTAAAATCAATTGTCCAGCCGAGAAAAGTGGAACAAGGACAGTGCATTTTTAATCTGCACGAGGAACAGTAGTCTGTCTGCATGTCTTCATCCCATTCGATAGTTATGTATTGTTAGCAGGGGAAAGTAACGTACACCATCTATGATTATAAATCATCCAGAGTACAAAAATAAGAAAGTTGCTTTCCCTTAAGAAGAATCCTTTACAGTGCTGCTCTCATCGGCAAGCGTACGAACTCTCCGCTGGCAGAGCAGTATGCAGGCGCCACGCAAGGTGGCAGCACCATTGCGTTTGCACCCGAAACAGAGACATTTGATATCTCACTACCAGTTTTCGTCCGCCCCCGATAGCTGAGTGGTTTAGCCGGCACTATAGCTCAGCGTGTTCGGTCAGAGAGCCGGTTGGCCTCTGTAATAAAAAACTGAGTGGAACGATCAACCACCGAACTTGAACAGGCTGTCTTCCGACGTCCGCAACGACCAAACACAACGATCAATAACGAATAGCTGAGTGGTCAGCGCGACAGACTGTTAATCCTAAGGGCCCGGGTTCGATTCTCGGCTGGGTGGGAGATTTTCTCCGCTCAGGGACTGGGTGTTGTGTTGTCCTTCTCATCATTTCAACCCCATCGACGCGCAAGTCGCTAAACTGGCGTCAAACCGAAAGACTTGCACCAGGCAAGCGGTCTACTCGACGGGAAGCCCTCGTCACACGACACTACTACTACCAGTTTTCGAGGAGTTTTTGACAGTGTGTAGATCCACATCTAACGCAAATAAAACGGTGGCTGAATTCTAGTGCTTGATTTTTTTTTTTTTTTTTTTTTTTTGCGATACTTCTAAGTAGGCCCACTTCGTGACTAAGTTTCATCGTTCGTCACACTGGAGTCCCCGGATCACAGACCGGGGCCCGCCATCGATTTCATCTTTCATTCCCACCCCCCCACCCCCCCCCCCCCCCCGAAAACTCCATGGCGGCCTCTCTTAGAAATTGTTTCTCTTGACCCGTGTCAGTTTAACAGCGCGTTTGTTTCTCTCTCTCTCTCTCTCTCCCTCCCCCATGTTTAGTGGTCCTTACGTAGTCACAGAGAAGGTTTTGAACCTGTGGAGCTAGCAAGTCTGTCCACTCTTGGTATAGATGAAAAATATTCACCAGAGAGTTCTTCCTAAACGTGGAGTCCCGTTCTGCCCTACAAGTAAAGCATTTGCAAAGGTAGTGCTCCATACCCTTAAACCTTTCGGTCACGAATTATTTTTTTTTCCTGAAAAAAAAATCATGGCTTTGCTATCCAGTTCTAAATTCAATTATGATTTTTTGGATGTATAAAATATTCCGAGGTCCACCCCAAGGGGGGATACAACGCGTCCCCAAATGAGGACATTGTGCTCAAGTGGGTGCAGTATAAGTCCAAAAGTCAAAGTGTTTTATTTGATTTTATTTCACCAAAATGCATAAATTACACAAAACTTGATTGATGATTGTATACATAAACTATGATTTTACACTTGTGAAGAATGATAATCAAAGAAATAATTTTTTTCTATCCAGACATAAGTGAATGTTACATTTTACACAATAAAATGTGGTTTTGCCTTTGCAACCCGGTTTCTTGGAATTTTTTGTCACTGACCACTGGAAGATTCCCAACTTTGCCCAAACGAACATCAGCTTCTGGACGAACTTCAGCACTGGCTGGTTTTGAAGTTCTTGGAGATGGTATTGGACTCTTACAAGTGGGACGCCCCCTGTTCCTGGCAGCTGGCTTATCTATTTTTGTCAGTACCTTGGCCACACATGCCCTAAAGTGAAGCAAATTAAAGGTCTTATTTTTGGGAACAACTAATTTTGATGCGTTTTTCTTGTACTCAATCGATGCATTTACACATGCAATATCAACTGCATGAGCAAACACGGGAAGCGTCCATTTTCGCGATCTGATGAATGTGCGATAAATTGCGATCAGAAAATCCATATGTTGGTTGTAAACTTTCATAACTTCTGGCCGGTCGATTTCAACATATTTCTCCAGAACCTATAAAAAAAAAGCTATTACGAAAAGAAAAACTCATAAAAAACATACATCTGAATAACCCAGAAGAAAAAGCCGCTACATTCATTTAATGTCGATTTTTAGGTGGGCACACGGCCGTATAGATTTTTTCAGCGCCTAAGTGATGGAATATGTTTCAGGTTGCAAAACCGGCTATAAATCGTCGAAAATGGCTGTCGAAAATCGTGTTCGGTTTCAAAAGCAGCTAACTGCTATCTTCGGGTGCAAAGACCGCTAAATGCCCAATAGGAGTGGCTGTCGCCCTGCCATGTCCGGACGCAAAGCACGTGAACAGACATCAGACTTACCAATCTGGACATTCAAAGTTACCTTTCAGTCTGTCACGATTAGAATCAATATTTTTCTTAGTCAGCTTTAGGCTGCACTGTAACAAATTCGTACACATCAATAACATTCTCGCTGCAAATGCATAGTCGTTTCGATGGGACGAGTGTTTCGTGATTATCTCAGTCTCACTTATCATGCAGTTAGCGGGCTTTGCGTCTAGGCTACTCAGCTTACAATATACCGTATGATATAAAACGTCTAACATTACCTCCATCATTGTTCTCTTGTTCAAAATTATCGCCAGGCTCATCGGATACATCGTCAATTTCAGAGGAATTAAGGAGCTCTATAACTTTTTCTTCTGTAAGTGGCCTTCGTCTATCCTGAACTCAGGGCACTGAGAAATCACCGTAAGATGACTAAAAAGACAGTGAAATAATGTCCTAAATTTCTTTGGTATTACAACCTTTCAATCACAATGTCCTGAAACCTTCCACAATGTCCTCATTTGGAGAAATGTACAAAGTTATAAATATGTCATTCACCTTTCGTTCTGAAAGACACCTATAGTTTTCACCTTCAAGAATGCACCTTTCTACGCACAAATAAATTGTTTTACCTAAACTCAGAAGATACACTACTGGCCATTAAAATTGCAACACCAAGAAGAAATGCTGATGAAAACGGGTATTTATTGGACAAATATATTATACGAGAACTGACATGTGACTACATTTTCACGCGATTTGGGTGCATAGATCCTGAGATATCAGTAACCAGAACAACCACCTCTGGCCGTAATAACGGCCTTGATACGCCTGGACATTGAGTCAAACAGAGCTTGGATGGTGTGTACAGGTACAGCTGCCCATGCAGCTTCAACACGATACCACAGTTCATCAAGAGTAGTGACGTGCATTGTGACGAGCCAGTTGCTCGGCCACCATTGACCAGACGTTTTCAATTGGTGAGAGATCTGGAGAATATGCTGGCCAGGGCAGCAGTGGAACATTTTCTGTATCCAGAAAGGCCCGTACAGGAGCTGCTACATGCGGTCGTGCATTATCCTGCTGAAATGTAAGGTTTCGGAGGGATCGAATGAAGGGTAGAGCCACGGGTCGTAACACATCTGAAATGTAACTTTCACTGTTCAAAGTGCCGGCAATGCGAACAAGAGGTAATCGAGACGTGTAACCAATGGCACCCCATACCATCACGCCGGGTGATACGCCGGTATGGCGATGAAAAATTCACGCTTCCAATGTGCGTTCACCGCGATGTCGCCAAACTCGGATGCGACCATCATGATGCTGTAAACAGAATCTGGATTCATCCGAAAAAATGACGTTTTGCCATTCGTGCACCCAGGTTCGTCGTTGAGTACACCATCGCAGGCGCTCCTGTCTGTGATGCAGCGTCTAGGGTAACCGCAGCCATGGTCTCCGAACTGATAGTCCATGCTGCTGCAAAACGTCGTCGAACTGTTCGTGCAGATGGTTGTTGTCTTGCAATGTCCCCATCTATTGACTCAGGGATCGAGACGTGGCTGCATGATCTGTTACAGCCATGTGGATAAGATGCCTGTCATCTCGACTGCTAGTGATACGAGGCCGTTGGAATCCAGCACGGCGTTCCGTATTACCCTCCTGAACCCACCGATTCCATATTCTGCTAACAGTCATTGGATCTCGATCAACGCGAGCAGCAATGTCGCGATTCGATAAACCACAATCGCGATAGGCTACAATCCGACCTTTATCAAAGTCGGAAACGTGATGGTACGCTTTTCTTCTCCTTACACGAGGCATCACAACAACGTTTCACCAGGCAGCGTCGGTCAACTGCTGTTTGTGTATGAGAAATCGGTTGGAAACTTTCCTCATGTCAGCACGTTGTAGGTGTCGCCACCGGCGCCAACCTTGTGTGAATGCTCTGATAAGCTAATCATTTGTATATCACAGCATCTTCTTCCTGTTGGTTAAATTTCGCGTCTGTAGCACGTCATCTTCGTGGTGTCGCAATTTGAATGGCCAGTAGTGTATTAACCGGCTGATGGGAGGTGCAACACTTACTGGGAAGCGCCCAAGTGACAGCGCACATTCACATTTGTTTCGTGGTACCACAGAGTAACAGGAGGTGTCGACACTGTTCTCAAACAAACTCTCTGCTTGTGACGACATAAAGACAACAATCACAAATGGTAAAATTTAACGAATTTTAATATACTAAGTATTTATTCAGTATGTCCTTATATAAGGACGCCATGACCGAAAGAGGTAATTTTCCACTATTGGCCCATTTATGCATACCTACATCTACATACACACTCCGCAAGTTACCATCCGGTGCGTGAGAGGAGGGTATCTTTTACCCATACTAGTCATTTCCTTTCCTTTTCTTTCACTTTCAACATTTTGTAAGTGCTGCAACTGTTGACAGATACGTTAATAACCGCTTTATGAAATTTTCTTTCCAGTTCCACTCGCAAATGGAGTGAGAGAAAAACGACTAGCTATACGCCTCCGTACCAGCCCTAATTTCTCTCATCATCTCGGTCCTTAAGCGAAAAATACGTTGGTAGCAGTAGAATCGTTCTGCAGTTAGCTTGTGATGACGGTTCTCTAAATTTTCTCAGTAGTGTTCCGAGAAAAGAACGTTATATTCTTTCCATGGATCTCCACTTCATTTCATGGCCTATGAAATAATTATAGTGAGTACTCTGCCTTATTGCTTTGTCTTTGAGATGGGTACTCGAATCCCGTGCCACAATTTCTGTAGTTTACTTAACGTCGACGTATACAAAATTTCTGTTAGTTTTTGTATTTATTACAACTTCCAGAGACGTTTTCCATTTTCTATACTGGCACTATGAAGTAATAATGTGAACTAGACCAAATTGGAAAGCTGCTCTATTTGGTCACATCAGGAAGATAATTGCCGCTATAGCTGAGAATAGAGTTTTCTGTGTCGAATAATAACACAATAGGTTCTTTAGCACGAGGGATTTTCCTTCATCATATGTGTCGTTCAACTTCTTAGAAATGTTTACAAACTAGAAATTTGCTTCTATTAATTGATGTTACTCTGTGATTTGGTTCCTTATATGGAAGTCAATAACCTGCAGACTATGTGCAGAAGCCTATATCTTTGTCTGTATGGGAATAATACTCTATGTGTGTCCGGACACCTGGCTGAAAATGACTTACAACTTCGTGGCGCCCTGCAGCGGTAATGCTAGAATTCAATATAGTGTTGGGCCACCCTTAGCCTCGATGACAACTTCCACCCTCGCAGGCATACGTTCAATGAGGTGCTGTAAGGTTTCTTGTGGAATTGCAGCCCATTCTTCACGAAGTGCTGCACTGAGGAGAGGTTTCGATGTCGGTTGGTGAGGTCTGGCACGAAGGAGGCGTTCCAAAACATCCCAAAGGTGTTCTACAGGATTCAGGTCAGGACTCTGCGCAGGTCAGTCCATTACAGGAATATTATTGTCGTGTAACCACTCCGCCACAGGCCGTGCATTATGAACAGGTACTCGATCGTATTGAAAGATGCAATCGCCATCCCCGAAATGCTCTTCAACAGTTGCAAGCAAGAAGGTGCTTAAAACATCAATGTAGGCCTGTGCTGTGATAGTGAGCCGCAAAACAACAAGGGATGCAAGTCCCCTCCATGAAAAACACGACCACATCATAGCACCACGGCCTCCGAATTTTACTGTTGGCACTACACACCGTGGCAGATGACGTTCACCCCGCCACATTGTGTACCGTGATTTGTCACTCCACACAACGTTTTTCCAATGTTCAATCGTCCAATGTTTACGCTACTTACACCAAGCGAGGCGTCGTTTGGCATTTCCGGCGTGATGTGTGGGTTATGAGCAGCCGCTCGACCACGAAATCCAAGTTTTCTCAGCTCCCACCTATCATAGTACTTGCAGTGGATCCTGATGCAGTTTGGAATTCCTGTGTGATGGTCTGGAGAGATGTCTGCCTATTACACATTACGACCCTGATCAACTGTCGGCGGTCTCTGTCAGTTAACAGAGTGGTCGGCCTTTATTCTTTTGTGCTGTACGTGTCCCTTCACGTTACCACTTCACTATCACATTGGAAGAAGTGGACCTAGGGATGTATAGGAGTTGGAGATCCCACGTACAGAGGTATAACACAAGTGACACCCAGTCACCTGAGCACGTTCGTAGTCCGTGACTAACGTGGAGCGCCCCATTCTGCTCTCTCACGATGTCTAATAACTACTGAGGTCGCTGATATTGAGTACCTGGCAGTAGGTGGCAGCACAATGCACCTAATATGAAAATCATATGTTTTTGGGGGTGTCCGGATACTTTTGATCGCATAGTGTATTAGCAACCAACAAACTAAATAAAAAATATCGCCAAATTTCTGTGCAATATTGTCAAAGAACACATCTTGCACGCCATTTTCTCTGACTGAGCTGGAAATTTCTAGTAGCAGTAATTAACCTGCTCTCAGAGCTCAGTATGAGACTGAATACATTGACAGAACCGGTATGTATGAAACGCACCCACAGCAAATCACGAAACTACATTCTCCTCTCAACCTCAGAAGGAACAAAAATTAAATAAACTATGAGAATTCAACAATATCCAGTGCAACAATTACTGATGCGCCATTGATCATTAGTTCCTCTCCGATGTTAACAGATACTACTGGGCCGGCCGCTGTGGCCGAGCTCTTCTAGGCGCTTCAGTCTGGAACCGCACTGCTGCTACGGTCGCAGGTTCGAATCCTGCCTCGGGCATGGATGTGTGTGATGGCCTTAGGTTAGTTAGGTTTAAGTAGTTCTAAGTCTTCGGGACTGATGACCTCAGATGTTAAGTGCCATAGTGCTTAGAGCTATTTGAACCATTTTCGACACTACCGGCAAGCGTTTTCGAAAACAGAGCTTCTAAAAGTGTTTACGAAGTGAAGCAGAAAGCTACTCAGCCATTAAACGTACCTCAATTTTATCAGAGACATCTTTACAACAATTTTATATTGTCTTGTTTCAGCTAAAAATGGTTTCTGTATAATAACAGTGTGTTGTGGCAATATTGGGCCATGTAATGGTCAGAGAGAATAAGTATTTATGGTATATGATATTATAAATATCTCTAGCTGAAATAAATATTGCTCCTGAAATGCAGCGCCGCTGCTAGGTGTTTTTCCACCCCAGGCAAGGATTAAAAAATGGTGCTCCCTATTTTTTCCTGCTATCAATCTCCCCTATCTCCCCTCCCTCCACCAGCATCCAGTGGCATGATAGTGCAAATCTCCTATGATACTTTTAATCATTAAATTAATATGTCCAACGGTCCTCACTGTCTGGGTACAGTCTTACGTTTTCATGCTTTGTCCTCAATTGCTTTAAAACGGACTGAGGACAACAAAAGTCCTCAATTTCTTATTTTTTATCCTCGGTTTTTGCAGTTTCCCAAAATAACTGAAATAAGAAGAATGTGCTGAACACTTTAAACTACAAGTCGACTGAACGCACCAGTGCATCCAAATGTGGCATCAGTTACTTATTTTATTTAATTACAAGGAAATTAATAAATAAAGGCGTGGAACTATTGTCTGGTAACAATGAATTTTTCCTTCGATTTGCAGAGCATCAAACTAGATCATCTGAAGAACTGTGATTGTATTTCGTTTCTGTTTTAATTGAAGTATTTTTGGAATGAGGTCTAAATCTAATCTTTTTTGGCATTCCTTTTCGTGCAGTTAAATAAACAAATGACGTCTTGTTTGTATTTTCTATTAAGTGTTATACAGCTTTTATTAGCCTCAGTGTTCTTAACGACTTGCTTCTGATCATTCGTCCGTGATGGGTCCAGGTTCGAATAACGGTGAGTGGTGGATTTTGTGATTGTTTAGAGGCAGTGGCTCTTTCAGTTGTTTCCTACCCAGTAGCGGCTGTCTTAGTTTTGAGGAAGGTAGAGCAATTCGTTTACTTTCGTTAGAGTACGTAAAGACTTATTAAGTAACTGTTCCGTATGCTTTTGAAAACAATTCGGTGTTATAATTTTTTCTCTTTTCCTCCTCATTTGTCCAATTTTTTCGCTGTTTGATTTGAAATTAATTTTTCCGCACTTGCCGCCTTAGGCGGCCGCTTAGTCTTCCCTAATGGTAGAAACTGCCCTGATGAGGCGTATTGTACTCACTGACGCAAGACTAGCGTCTAACAACCGAGCTAGGAGGAAGCGAGCCTCCTACCAAAGAATTTTCGTTGCTGTACAATGTTGCTGGTCTGCACGCTTTGCAACATATGGACATATGTGATCACAGGGCGTAAGCTCTAAAACAATTAATATAGGCTACAGAATATAAAATATTTAATAAACATTTGTTAGAGTAATGTATGAAGTGTGTCTCTTCTAAGAGTTGTCGGGCGTATTTTCTCTTGTGTTTCGGCCGACATTCGCAATTCCGTTCTTGCAATGTGTAGCTGGAGTCAGCCCAAACAAATACTGGTCATGACATCTTTCATGCGACAACCAGTGTCGACGGAAAGCATCTGTTTATTTCCCGTTATAAACAAAAATTTTAAACTGGAATTTTACGTTCCCTTTCAATATAGCGATTCTAAATTAGTCTAGGGCGATATTGCTTTTATCGATATGTAGTAACAGGAACAGTAAAACATGAAGAATAACTGGTACTCCAGCGACTGACTAGCGCTGCTGCATGGCACTAGCGTACAGAGTGCGCGGGGCAGTGTGGCACGCAAATCGCTTATCAAATTCCGGTATTGGCTATTCTTCATGTTTTACTGTCCCCATTAGTACATATCGATAAAACGAATATCACACTAAACGAATATGGGACCGCTCCATCGAATGGGCAAGTGACATTCTGCATTAAAATTCATTTCGTTTTTAACAGTAAACAAACTGACGGTTTCCGTCCAAAGGACGCAATGAGAAGTATTTGTTTGGGCTAACTGCACCTACATATTGCAAAAACTAAGTTGCAAATATCTTCCGAAATACCGGAGAAAAAGCGCCTGACGACGCTTGTGAGGCACACCCTGTATATGCTATACTTGAAGGAAGAAAGGAAAGAAGATTAGGGTCTAAAGTTCGTCGACGTCGAGGTCATTAGGACAAGCTCGGATAGTTTCAACGATGAGGAAGGAAACTGGTAGTGCCTTTTCAAAGTTACCATCAAGGCGTTCACCTGAAGCGATTTAGGGGCATCACGGAAAATCTAAATCAGGACGACCGGACTCGGATTTGAACCGTCGTCCTTCCGAATGCGAGAGCAGTATGCTAACCACTGCGGCAACTTGCAGTACTCAACTTGGGTTGCTGATAGGTGCGTGGCACTGGTGTTTGGGTTCTGTCATCTAACTAACCCACTACATTGACAGTTAAACATCTAGTCCATAGAGTTCTGTCTGGACTGCTGTCTATTACAGTTACGAAGTTCAGTCTTTCAGTCGGAACATCACTAGACCCTCCACGTTAAATGTCCGACGACAACTCGTAAACAATGGCTTGCTGTTACAGTGCCAACAGAGTCGACTGGAATTGTAGACTGGAACTGTTGCACGGGAGAACTGATGAACCGCTACTGGAACTGCAGCAAATGTGACTATGTGTGGTCTCACGTCTGCATTCATCCGCAACCGCCAGAATAATCTTGCATCTGCTATCTCATTGGCGAAAGCAAAAAGCTAATACCATATTTCAGCTGACGGCAATAGCGGCGGATGGAGCTCACTCTCGAACGGATTCGTGGCGGATGTAGAAATTGGTTGCATATTATGAGCGTCATCTAGGCGACGACAGGTCGGAGCTTCGAAGCAGCAGGCTTAGTGCTTGGTGGCGTCCTCGACTGCAGACACACAATGCTGTTTCGCGTGACAGACAGTCTCAATGTAAAATATACTTTGTTCTCGTTGTGAACAAAACGTTGTCTAAATTACAGTTTTCAGTGTCCAGTACATACAGAAGCTTCAGACGTATCTGGTACAATATTCATTTTAAAGAAATTTATTTACAGTGACAGCATAACTTGAACGATAATATTCTTCCCAGCGTCAACAGATTGTGACTCTGCTGCGTCATGTTGTCGTAGAAGTCATATCAGAATGCTGTGCAACATGAGAATAAAAATAATGTGGCACAGCACATGGGCCATAGTAAGTCACTACTTTCGTGTTTTTCTGTCACCATCAATAAATGACCTTGAAGCAGATGTTACTTTCGGTTGTGACTGGCCCATGAAAATAACAACTGAAATAATATTTTGTTTGTTAGGTGGACCATAATTACTTTTTTTTCATATTTCACTTGAAACACATGATAATCATTTCCCTAGTGAGATGGTAGAATCATTCTGCATCTACATCTATAGTCTGAAAACCACTATGAACTACGTGACAGAAGGTACTTCCCATTGTACTACTTAATACGGCTTCTTCCTGTTACATTCGCGTATGGAGCGCAGGAACATATGATTGTGCACGCTGTAATTATTCTAATTTGTCTTAGCGGTTCCTGCTGCAGGCATACGTAGGGGACTGTAATATATTCGTAGACTTGTCACTTAAAGCTGAACACTTCCTGTTTCCTTAAATAACTTAACTATCCGGCGCACGGTTCGGACACTTGGATGATGTCGTCCAGGATACCGAGCAGCATACATAGCACACGCCCGTTGGGCATTTCGATCACAATAGCCATACATCATCACAATATCGACCTTTTCCGCAATTGGTAAACGGTCCATTTTAACGCGAGTAATGTATCACGAAGCAAATACGGTCCGCACTGGCGGAATGTTACGTGATACCACGTACTTATACGTTTGTGACTATTACAGCGCCATCTATCACAAACCGAAAAAAGTGGTCCAACTAAAACATTCATATTTCTTTACATACTACGCGAATATGTAATAAAAAATGGGGGTTCCTGTTTAAAAAAACGCAGTTGATATCCGTTTGACCTATGGGAGCGCCGTCTAGCGGCCAACCCTGGCGCCATCTCGTTTCCCCCTTCAAGTTAGACGAGTTTCGTTCCTTGTAGTTTTTTCGTTTGATGCTTATTTCGTGAGATACTTGTTCCGGTCACTATCAATGGACCACCCTGTACACATGGTGTCTCCACTACGAGTCACCAGGCGCTTTTTCTCAGGTGTTTAAGCAGATAATTGCTTGTAATTTAGTTTTTACGAAGTGTAGCTGGAGTCAGTCCAAACAAATAGTGTTCATCACGTTCTTCTTGCGACGCCCAGGATCGATGGAAATCGTAGAAACAAATAAAGTAATTTTTAAAGTGAAATTTTACCTGTCCATTCGATAGATCGGTCGCAGATTAGTCTAGTGGGATGTTTGTTTTATCGACATGTATTAACAGATACAGTAAAACACGAACAGTAACCAGTAGTCCAGCAGTGACAGCACTCCCCCAATCCGCGCAGACTGCTACCGCCAACCTCGCAGCGCTACTTAGTCGCTGCTGTATTGCTATTATTCTTCGAGTTTTACTGTCCCTGTTAATACTACCGATGAAAGGAACGTCGGAATAGACATATTTTGGAGCACTCTGTCAAATGGGCACCTAAAATTCCGATTTAAAAATATTTCTTTGAAATGGAAAACAAACTGACGCTTTCTGTTGACACTGGGCATCGCGTAAACACGTGACGAGCAGTATTTGTTTGGGCTGACGTCAGCCACACAATGCAAAAACGAAATTGCAAGTATCTGCCGAAACACCAGAGAAAATGCACCTGACGACTCTTAGGAGAGATATCATATATAATATACACTGAAGCGACAAAGAAACTGATATAGGCAGGTTATCAAGAGTTTGAACGCGGTGTTACAGTCGGTGCACGTGCGATGGGACACAGCATCTCAGAGGTAGCGACGAAGTGGGGATTTTCCCGCACGATCATTTCACAAGTGTACCGTGAATATCAGGAATCAGGTAATACATCAGACATTCAACGTCGCTGCGGCCGGAAAAAGATCCTGTAAGAACAGGACCAACGACGACTGAAGAGATTCGTTCAACGAGACAGAAGTGCAACTCTTCCGCAAATTGCTGCAGATTTCAGTGCTGTGCCATCAACGAGTGTCAGCGTGCGAACCATCCAACGATACATCATCGATATGGGCTTACGGAGCCGAAAGCCTACTCGTGTGCTCTTGATGACTGCACGACACAAAGCTTTACGCTTCTCCTGGGCCCGTCAACACCGACATTAGACTGTTGATGACTGGAAACATGTTGCCTGGTTGGACGAGTCTTGTTTCAAATTTTATAGAGCGAATGGACGTGTGTAGTTATAGAGACAACCTCATGAATCCATGGACCCTGCATGTCAACAGGGGACTGTTCAAGCTCGTGGAGACTCTGTAACCATGTGGGGCGTGTGCATTTGGAGTTATATGGGGCCCCTGATAGTCTAGATACGACTTTGACAAGTGATACGTATGTAAGCATTCTGTTTGATCACCTTCATCCATTCATGTCCATTGGGCATTCCGACGGACCTGGGCAGTTCCAGCAGGACAATGTGACAACCCACACGTCCAGAATTGTTACAGAGTGGTTCGAGGAAGACTCTTCTGAGTTTAAACGCTTCCTCTGGCCACCAAACTCCCCAGATATGAACATTATTGAGCATATCTGGGATGCTTTGCAACGTGTTGTTCAGAAAAGATCTCCACCCCATCGTATTCTTACTGATTTATGGACATCCGTGCAGGATTCGTGTTGTTAATTCCATCCAGCACGGTTTCAGACATTAGTCGAGTCCATGCCTCGTCGTGTTGCACCGATTCTACTTGCTCGTGGGGGCCCTACACGATATTAGGCAGGTGTGCCAATTTCTTTGGCTCTTCAGTGCATATCCAGGGTGAGTCACTTAAGACGTTACACCCGTTTCATTTAGTGAACGGTTCCGCATAAAGAAACGAGGTTTTTGGCAAATGATAGTACGATAAGGAACATGCACTTTGGTATGTGATAAAGAGTCTTAAGTAGTGTATCAAAAAATGGTTCAAATGGCTCTGAGCACTATGGGACTTAACATCTGAGAGCATCAGTCTCCTAGAACTTAGAACCACTTAAACCTAACTAACCAAAGGACATCACACACACCCATGCCCGGGGCAGGATTCGAACGTACGACCGTAGCAGTCGCGCGGTTCTAGACTGGCCGGCCCGAAGTTGTGTATCGATCGAGATATTGAAGCAGTTGTGTTATTGTTAATGGAATCGTATACTTTTCACAATTGTTCTTGGAAAGAGAATTACAGTGATAATGCGCTTGTTAATATTGACGTTCATACCTTTCACAAAAGAATCCGAGAAACGTACTAAAATTTCAAAGCAACGCGGTCAGAGTGTGCTATTGCGGAGTAAACACCGCCAGCAGAGCTCACGCCAGGCTCTATCGTTGCGTGCAGCAACGCTGGCTTACGCTATTAAGATTACCAATTTCCTGTACGACATGTATACAGGGTCACTTACGATATTTTCATCCTGAACTAGAACATATGCTAGCTTCTGGCGCATCGGATTGGGACTAGCAAAACTTATTGAAATGTCTGTACGCGTTTTTGTGAAAACAACTAACGTTACGTCAGGCAGTTGTCCATTTGAGTCCTTCCCGTTGCTGTTCACTTATCAAGGCCGAAAGAGAAACGTCGGCCTTTCACACTTTATAAATAGCTCTATTCACGGTAAAAGTAACCGCTATATTAACTTTCTTAGGTGGAAAAAAACAAAAATAATACATGTCCTTTCTTGCCTGGAGACGTCTGAATACTCCTTAACGGTAAAACATCTGCTTTCGCACAAATGTCTGTATAGATAGTAATCAAAATTGTAATTACACACTAGGCGCTCAGTCCGGAACCGCGCGACTGCTACGGTCGCAGGTTCGAATCCTGCCTTGGGCTTGGATGTGTGTGATTCCTTAGGTTAGTTAGGTTTAAGTAGTTCTAAGTTCTAGGGGACTGATGACCACAGATGTTTAGTCCCATAGTGCTCAGAGCCATTTGAACCATTTTTTGTAATTATACGTAATATACTTTAAATAAACTAAATATTTTATTCAGGATGACTGGCGACATGTCACTCACAAAACCTATTATTTTCAACGAAATATATTTTTACGCTTTACTTAAAGATTTGCTCAAATTGTTTACCATCGACTACAAGCCACATTTACAGTCGCCGTTCATGAGATAGGCAATGAGACGAAAGTACATCGGATAATATGCCGTTGTGTGCTGTGGCGGTTTGACAGTGCATATCGTCTGGCGTAGTAGGGGCTTGATGATAGACTGCATCTTTCAGTGCTTCCTACAGAAAGGTATCAAGAGGAGTCAAATCAGAGGACCTTGCCGCCCACTGCAGTGCAGTATTCCATCCTATCCAACGGTTAGAAAACTTTTCATTCAGTATTTGAGTTGCAACACGCAAAGAGCGAGCTGGGGAGCCCGTCGTGTTGGACCCACATACTCTGTCACTTATCTAGTGATACGTCTTCTAAAAGAACGGAGAGAAAGTTCGTGAGAAAGTGTGCGTAGTTATTTTCATTTAACACCCCCGGGATGAAGTAAGGTTCCACAATGGAATTTCCTACGACGACGCAAAACACGTTTACGCTCCACGGTCGTTGGTTTTGTACCTCATATAGCCACTATCCAATACTGTATGTTACCAAAATTCATATCACCATTGTTCGTAAACATTGCTTCGTCGATAAAGAGCACCACGTTGGAAAAACGTAGGGTCGTGTGCAAGATACTACAGAACAAACCAACAAAATTTTGTACGACGTTCCAATTCACGTCTTCAGAGTTCCTGATGTAGTGACAGATGATAAAGGAGGAGTTTGTCGATGATTTAAGACACGGATGACACTCGGCTGGCTAATCCCGTATTACCTGGCAATACGTCTCTTGCCACCTAGCGGATTGATAAGCGTAGAAGCCAGAACAGCTTCTTCACTGGCTCTGACAGTTGCTGTCTTCGTCGTTGTTTGACGCTGAAGTTGCTTCCTAACTCTAGTGACCTAATAATTCATGCAAGTGCCTGGCTTTACAGACACCGACGATCAGGACAGACATTTCTATACCTCCGGACCGTTTCGACAGGATTTCGTTCAAATTCTCCGAATAAAAGTAGCATGTGCAACTTCTTCTCATTGCTGTACATGTCTGCATGCAACGAATGTTGAAGCAGGATAGACCTGCCGACAGATGACACAGTTCCTGCTAGTTCTACAGTGCAGACAACTAAATACGAGGGCTGTCCAGAAAGTAAGTTACGATTGATCGCGAAATGAAAATCACAGTGAAAATCAGAAATGTTTCAGTTAGCTACACCTTTCAGCTACTTCTCTACGTAGTCGCCGTTCTGATTCAGACATTCGTCGTAGCGTTGTACCAACTTTCCAATACCCCCATCATAGAAGGCAACCGCCAGTGCTTTCCGCCAATTCTCTACGCTGGCCTAAAACTCGTTGTCTGTGCCAAAATGTTGTCTTCATAGCCAGCGGTTCGTTTGAGCAGAGTTGGAACTCAGTGGGAGACAATTACGGGCTGTATTGTAGGTAACCAAACATTTCCAATTGAAACGATGCAGGAACATCTTCATTGCCCCTGCAGAATGAGGCTGAGAATTGTCTTGAAGAAGAAACCGCACGACAGTTATGTAATGTTGGTTGCATAGCTTCAGGGGAAAATTCTCACAGGCCCTCGTACTTGGCGGGAGACACTATTTTCTATAACATCTTTACGCGCTCACTAAGAGCTCAGGAATGAAAAGAGCGACATAATTCTACCTAGAGTCATACTAGAGACACTGCCCAACACATCGTTGCAAAGCTTTATCGGATTTTCATAGTCGTTTCCATTTCGCGACCGATCGTAACTTACTTTCTGGACAGCCCTCGTACTTCCAAGACTCGAAACAACGACGAAGCCGGGTATGAGCCGATTCCGGCTGACGTGCTTCTCAGTTTTAGAATATTCCTCGGATTCTTTTGCAAAGAGTTTCGACCTCAAAAATAAGAAGGATTACTGCTAACAGAGGAGGCGCGGGCTCGATTCTCGGCCGAGTTGGAGAATATCTCAGTTCGGAGACAGAGGGGTTCCCGCCGGAAGTCGGAGTCCTCCCTTGGGCATGGGTGAGTGTATTGTTCTTAGCGTAAGTTAGATTAACTTAGTTTAAGTAGTGTTTAAGTCTAGGGACCGATGACCTCAGCAGTTTGGTCCCTTAGGAATTCACACATTTTTTGGACTGAGGGGTGTGTTGTCCTTACGTTCGTATCGTCGTAACGAACAAACTCGTCTCCAATAAGCTATCGACCGCTTTCCGTTACTCAGTGGCTCAATGGGCACGACCTGAAAGCAAATAAATTGAAATAAACAAAAAAAGCGTTATACCACTGTACTCATCTTTTCAAGCGCTTTAGAATGCTCACATACCAGAGTTCGTGTCTCTTTGCTTACTGTCGTTTGTCGATAACCTCGTTTCGATATCTGGATCCGTTGACGAAATAAAAGCTGTGTTATGTCTTACGTGACTCACCATACATACAGGATGTCCTACCTAACTTTGCCACCACACATATTTCCAAAATCAAACAAATTGAGAGAAATGCCATGGGCTCACACAATGGACAGGAATACACAATCCCTAAATGTAAACAAACATCACTTTCAACACAAAGGTACGTCTATTTTTATATACAAAACAGCACATTTCTACCGAAAGGAAAACCAGAGGCACAACTAGTGATAGCAGACTTGGTTTCACCACTCTAAACCTTATTTACACCTCCTGGAGTACTTACTGCCAATAATGGAAACGGTGCCACAGTTTCTGCTGTAATGCTGTAATGTGGGATGCCTGCACTGTCCTGAAGCCTGATGTAGGAAATCCTAGCTCTGTGCATTACGGTAGGAACTGTAGCGCCGTCGCCATCCTTCGAACCCTTCGTATTTCAGAAGGTATGAGGTTTAGAAGAGTGAAAACAAGTCTGCCGTCACTGTACTGTAACCGGAACAGGACGCGACCAGAAGACGCTGGCCGATCGGCCGAGGGCGTCGACGGTGTGTCGCCGAAAACCACGGGAGACAACAATAGCGATGGAAGAACAAGAAGAAAACACGGCAGAATGACAAGTCTGGAGTGAAAACCGAATGGAGAACCTGGACGTAGCATTATATGGAACCAAGCAACGTTGCATACAAGGAACGACATGAAAGCGCAGTCGGAACAAGACTGATTTTTTTTTTTTTTTTGGTAAGTTCCTACGGGACCAAACTGCTTAGGTCATTGGTCCCTAGGCTTACACACTACTTAATCTAACTTAAACTAACTTATACTAAGGACAAAACACATACCCTTGCCCGAGGGAGGGCTCGAACCTCCGACGGGAGCAGCCGCGCAAACCGTGGCAAGCTGCCCAGGACTACGTGGCTATTCCGCGCTGCTGAACACGATTGAGATCCGCACTTTTTGTGGGGGCTTGCGGAACAGCGTCACCGGTTTAGAACGGTCTAACTGTCTTTGTGAGGTTGTAGAATCTTCCTGTATTACAATGACTTCATTGTATTGTACGTAGAAGGTGTGGTGGTGGGACTAGAAGTCCCTTACCACCCTCCAACTGTGGGAGTTCAATATTGTCGGCAGGAAATGACACAACTACATTGGTAGTTATAGTGGCGGCCGTATGAAAACTGTCACATTATTAGTGGCCCTACCGAGATCCGAGTGTCTGCGGCCTCTATAGCGCCCGCGGGCGCCGAGAGTCTGGCGCGTGGGGCGTGGTCCGCGCCTTGCGCAGAGGCGGCGACAGCAACTCCCTCTCACTGTGTGAAATCTTATGAGATTTAACTGCTAAGGTCATCGGTCCCTAAGCTTACACACTACTTAACCTAAGTTATTCTAAGGACAAACATACACATCCATGCCCGAGGGAGGACTCGAACCTCCGACGGGACCAGCCGCACAGTCCATGACTGCAGCGCCTGACCGCTCGGCTAATCCCGCGCGCGACAGCGTGTAGGAACACGCGTTCTGGCGGGCTTTCCAACACTTCGGGCCGGAATACAAGGCACTGTACATTTAGTTTTCATTTCCGTAGACAAAAGAGTCACGAACGAATAAAAAAACCGGTAAAGTGATGTTTGTTTTCCTTTATGGATTGTACATTCCTACCCATTGTGTGATACTCTGACAGAGGTTGCATCTCTGGCCAACTGCATTTTTCTCATTTTCTTTCGTTTCGGAAATATGAGGTGTCCATTTCGTAATTTAGTTGTTGTTGTCTTTTGTAGTGCAGTCTGCTTTTCTCGTAATATTCAAATGGTTCAAATGGCTCTAAGCACTATGGGACTTAACATTTGAGGTCCCCTAGACTTAGAACTACTTAAACCTAACTAACCAAAGGACATCACTCTCATCCATACCCGAGGCAGGATTCGAACCTGCGACCGTAGCAGCAGCGCGGTTCCGGGCTGAAGCGCCTAGAACCGCTCGGCCACAGAGGCCGGATCTCGTAATTTTGTTTGGGCGTTTGGGTGCACACCTCTTCTTAAATACACTGCTGGCCACCGTAAATGCAACACCCTGAAGAAAGCATCCGAATCAAATGAAATTTACACCATGAGTTTGCAGCGATGAGATATGCAACTGATTAGAATTTCAGCGCAGACGCACATCACGCGTGCCTGTGGCGCCACCTCATAGCGCCATTTAAGGCTTGGCGATTTCGACGAGTGTACGTTCGGCACGTGTGTTTACCTTGTGGTTGTTTCACAAGACGATCAGTTATGCCTCGTAGACAACAGCGAACATCTTTTGATCAAGTATCCGAGTTCGACAGAGGAAGGATAGTGGCTTACCGAGATTGTGGATTATCATACAGAGAAATCGCTAGTCGTGTTGGACGAAACCAAACAACTGTAATGCGGATGTGTGACCGTTGGATGCAGGAGGGTACGACGGACCGACGTGGTCGATCGCATTCACCTCGGTGCACCACTGCACATGCTGATAGGCAAATTGTGCGCATGGCAGTGACGGATCGCTCAGTGACATCCCGAACCATAGCACAGCACATTGCGTCTGTAACGCATCATCATCCAGTGTCTGCGCGTACCATTCGACGCCGTTTACAGCAGAGTGGTCTGTCCGCAAGACGTCCATTGCTTCGTCTACCATTGACGCAGAACCACAGACGTCTCCGTCGCCAATGGTGTGATGACAGACGGATGTGGACGGCAGAATGGAATGACGTTGTCTTTACTGACGAGGCACGCATCTGTCTGCAGCACCACGATGGTCGGATTCGAGTGTGGAGACACCGTGGAGAGAGGATGCTGGACAGCTGCATTATGCACCGCCACACTGGTCTTGCACCGGGTATTATGGTATGGGGCGGTATTGGATATTACTCTCGCACGCCTGTAGTACGCATTGCCGGTACTTTAAATAGCCGGCGCTACATATCCGAGGTGCTGGAGCCAGTTGTCCTTCCTTACCTTCAGGGCTCGGCCACAGCCATATTTCAACAGGATAATGCGCGAGCACACGTGGCACGCATTGTCCAAAGGTTCTTCGTCAATAACCAGATTGAATCGCTTCCCTGGCCGGCTCGCTCTCCGGATCTTTCGCCGATAGAAAACATGTGGTCCATGCTTGCTCAACGAGTGATCCAGATTACATCCGCAGCTGCCACACCAGATGATCTTTGGCAACGTGTGGAAGCTGCTTGGGGTGCTGTACCCCAGGAACACATCCAACGTCTCTTTGACTCAATGCCGAGACGTGTGGCAGCGGTGATCTCCAACAATGGCGGCTACTCTGGCTACTGATTCTGGCAGGAACCATATGTTACAGACGTCTGTAAACGTAATCATTTGATACTTGGTCAACATGTTATCTACAAAATAAATTTTGTTGTACTATCTCTTGTCTTTCTTGGTGTTGCATTTACGGTGGCCAGCAGTGTAGTTTGAGATGCATCCACGACTCTGCGTTTTGTTTATAGAGTGCCCACGCGGCTTTCCTCCGCCAAATTTAGCCAGCTTGGCGGAGAAATAATAAAAACTAAACTAAACTTCAACCGAACAGGCCATTAAGGTCCAATGGCACCGACCGGTCGTCGTGCCATCCTCAGCCCACAGGCGTCACTGGATGCTGATACGGAGGGGCACGTGGTCAGCACACCGCTCTCCCGGCCGTATGTCAGTTTACGAGACCTTAGCCGTTACTCTTCAATCAAGCAACTCCTCAGTTTGTGGTGGAGACTTAATGAAAGCTTAAATTTTGATAAAGCGAAGCTGAAATTCCTTTGCGATGCGCATAATAGCATTTATACCGCTTGCTACATTATAAATATAATTTTTAATAATAAAAATGTTAAGCTAAGTTTCAGTGGCCGCTGATGTGCTGAAACGTTTCTTCGGAAACGTTGACGGGTGGTATCGAAGATGCGCTGTTTGCACAATTCTTTCTACTTTGATAGAAAACCAAAATGCTGAGAAAAAGTGAGAGTACTTGTTAATGCAGCACTGATTTGACGTAGATCCAGAGACAGCAAGCGTTGATACCAGCGTCTGGCATTAACGACCACTTCGGAAATCTTCGGTTCCCGCGCTTGATTCTTATGCGAGCTCTTTGCGGTATGTATTTAGCACCTTTGTGGACTGGCTGTTGGCAGTGGAACAGCTTTGCCGCTAAATTTATTCGTTTGCAAACATTGTGCATATTGTATTTCGCGTTTTTTTTCTTTATTGAATTTCGATTCCCCCCCCAAGGGGGCGGGCTGGCAGCAGCTTAGTATGCCGCTCTTCAGCCTACAAACTTTGTTTTAAAAAAGCAGAAGATAATATATAATAAAAAAACAGGCGACAAAATCGGAGACAAAGGGTAACATGGTGAAAAAATCGTGGAACTTAAAACAGAGAACAAAGGGATGATGATGCTAAGAAAATACATATGAAGCACACAGGTAAAATAATAGACAGACAATTAATTAAAAGACACGGCGACAGTCTGGTTTCTGTTCGCAAAAGACATAAAATTCACATCCAGCGACAGAATGGTTTCTGTTCGCAACACGAGAAAAGACGAAACAACACTGAGCAGTCACTGGAACACTGCACTAAAATATGACATACCACAGCCGAGAGCAGGTGGTGGGAAACTGGTCAGATGATGGGAAAATATTTATTCATAAATGACTGATTACTGAGGTTTCAACATTTCCGTCTGATGTGGGTACAACGAAAATGATTTCATTAGGTGGTGGGAAACTGGTCAGATGATGGGAAAATATTTATTCATAAATGACTGATTACTGAGGTTTCAACATTTCCGTCTGATGTGGGTACAACGAAAATGATTTCATTATCAGTTATGGGCTCAATCACCCAGTATCAAAAAAACTTGACCTCGCATGAGAAGCGAGGTTCTCGAAAAACGCATTCATCCCCAGGATAGCAGAGAGCTGCAGGGGGTGCAATAAGGGTCGCGTCTGCTGGGTCGATACGACAGGTTAGTAGCAATGGATGACAACAGATAGCGCGCGAGGAACAGTAGCCGGCGCGCCACCTACTTCTTCTCACTGCTACCCTGTCCACAAGAGCGACTTTCTGGCTTCGTCTTCAGGGCTTGACGGAAGCCTGTCAGTCACACAAATGCTACTGCCCACTGTCAAGCTCCGAACATATAGAAACCAGCAATAGTCCCCAGCAAATTCTCCAAAAAAAAACTTCTAACTTCTCCAAAAAAAAAAAAAAAAAAAAAAGTTCAAATGCGTGTGAAATCTTATGGGACTTAACTGCTAAGGTCATCAGTCCCTAAGCTTACACACTACTTAATCTAAATTATCCTAAGGACAAACACACACACCCATGCCCGAGGGAGGTCTCGAACCTCCGCCGGGACCAGCCGCACAGTCCCTGACTGCAGCGCCCCGGACCGCTTGGCTAATCCCGCGCGGCTAGCAACTTCTCCCTTGCCGTCGGCAGTAAGAACTGACATGGTAGCGGCGACCATCAGGTGGCGAGTTGGAAGTCTTCGAAGATTACGTTCATTCAGCTAACCTTGACGTAATTCTGTAAGAAAAACAATGGTATACAAAATTTACCTTTCGCATGACATGTCTATCACTGCCAAGTAACATAGTTTGATAAAACTTGGATAATATATGGAAACAACCACTACAATAGAGTACAGCACAGTTCAGAACGTACTTGAAAAATATATGTAATTAGAGTAGCAGAAATGACAATCCTATTCAAAGACAAATACGAGTTTACTGAGTATCAGACCAGATTTTCCACTGCATTCAAGACTTCCTTGCAGACAAAACTCAACTCGTCCCTCTTAACGGGAAAATATTGACAGATGTAATGGTAATTGCGGAGTACCCTAGGAATTGTGATAGGGCCACTACTGTTTACAGTGTATGCAAATGATTTAGTTAAAAGCATTGAAAGCTACGTAGGTTGTCTTTAAGAAAGTAACAATACCAAAAGACAGTATCTATTTGCGAAAGGACCTACAGAGGATTGATGTATGGGGCAAGCACTGGCAGTTGACCCCGAGCGTAAATAACTATAATATATTCACTGCTGTACAACTACATTATTGATGACAAATTGCTGGAAACAGTATCTACCATAAGATATTTAGGAGTACCTATCCAGAGCGACCTTAAGTGGCATTGCTGCCGGCCAGTGTGGCCGTGCGGTTCTAGGCTCAACAGTTCGAATCCTGCCTCGAGCATGGATGTGTGATGTCCTTAGGTTAGTTAGGTTTAAGTAGTTCTAAGTTCTATGGGACTGATGACCTCAGCAGTTAAGTCCCATAGTGCTCAGAGCCATTTGAACCGTTTTGGAATGGCCACATAAAACAAACAGCACACAAACGCACACGCACAGACACACACGTGCGGACAGATATAAGGAAAACAGAAATGAACAGACGTTAGTTTTCAGCATATATTTCTTTCGGATGACAACATGTACATAAACAAACCAAATAGGAACAGACATAAAGTGAACACAAAGTGGTTAAGACTTTAAATCATAGTTTTCGGTGAAATATGTATATAATTAATGAGAGAAGAATAATAGTGCTCCACAGAAATTAGCGCAGTGGACATGAAACTTGTGAAGAAAAAAGTTCGAAACTTTAAAATGTGCGTATGTTTTGTAAGAGATGTTACAGTGCGACCTCCAGCATGTTACCAGCCACAAACTCGAATTACTGTAAGTAATCACTTATTCCAGTAAAAAATACGACGTGAATTGTTTTGTAATCTACAAATATCGGATATAAAGAAACGAATATAGTAGGAAAAGCAGTTACCACACAGCTTCTAAGGAAGACTCTTCCACGAAAGAATTGGCTCACAAGGCGCTAGTTCTGCCGGTTCTCGAGTACTGTTCAGCAATCTGTTACCTTAACTAGGAAGGACTGATACAAGACGTAGACAAGAGCCAACGAAGAAGGGCGCGTTTCGTCACGGAATCATTTAGACAGTGCGAGATCGTTACATAGATGCTCAACAAAGTCCAGTGGCAGACCCTACAAGAGAGACGTTGCGCATGAAGGAGAGGTTTGTTGTTGTTGTTGTTGTGGTCTTCAGTCCTGAGACTGGTTTGATGCAGCTCACCACGCTACTCTATCCTGTGCAAGCTTCTTCATCTCCCAGTACCTATTCCAACCTAAATACTTCTGAATCTGCTTACTGTATTCATCTCTTGGTCTCCCTCTACGATTTTTACCCTCCACGCTGCCCTCCACTACTAAATTGGTGATGCCTTGATGCCTCAGAACATGTCCTACCAACCGATCCCTTCTTCTAGTCAAGTTGTGCCACAAACTCCTCTTCCCCCCAATTCTATTCAATACCTCCTCATTAGTTATGTGTTCTACCCCTCTAATCTTCAGCATTCTTCTGTAGCACCACATTTCGAAAGCTTCTATTCTCTTCTTGTCCGAACTATTTATCGTTCATGTTTCACTTCGATATATGGCTACACCCCATACAAATACTTTTAGAAACGCCTTCCTAACACTTAAATCTATACTCGATGTTAACGAATTTCTCTTCTTCAGAAACGCTTTCCTTGCCATTGCCAGTCTACATTTTATATCCTCTCTACTTCGACCATCATCAGTTATTTTGCTCCCCAAATAGCAAAACTCCTTTACTACTTTAAGTGTCTCATTTCTTAATCTAATTCCCTCAGCATCACCCGACATAATTCGACTACAATCCATTATCCTCGTTTTGCTTTTGTTGATGCTCATCTTATATCCTCCTTTCAAGACACTGTCCATTCCGTTCAGCTGCTCTTCCAAGTCCTTTGCCGTCTCTGACAGAATTACAATGTCATCGGCGAACATCAAAGTTTTTATTTCTTCTCCATGGATTTTAATACCTACTCCGAACATTTCTTTTGTTTCAAATGGTTCAAATGCTCTGACCACTATGGGGCTTAACTTCTGAGGTCATCAGTCCCCTAGAACTTAGAACTACTTAAACCTAACTAACCTAAGGACATCACACACAGCCGGCCGCGGTGGTCTAGCGGTTCTAGGCGCGCAGTCAGGAACCGCGCGGCTGCTACGGTCGCAGGTTCGAATCCTGCCTCGGGCATGGATGTGTGTGATGTCCTTAGGTTAGTTAGGTTTACGTAGTTCTAAGTTCTAGGGGACTGATGACCACAGTAGTTAAGTCCCATAGTGCTCAGAGCCATTTGAACCATTTTGAACATCACACACATCCATGCCCAAGGCAGGATTCGAACCTGCGACCGTAGCAGTCCCGCGGTTCTGGACTGAGCGCCTAGAACCGCTCTGCCACTCCGGCCGGTTTTCTTTTGTTTCCTTTACTGCTTGCTCAATATACAGATTGAATAACATCGGGTTCAAAAATGGCTCTGAGCACTATGGGACTTAACATCTGAGGTCATCAGTCCCCTAGCACTTAGAACTACTCAAACCTAACTAACCTAAGGACATCACACACATCCATGCCCGAGGCAGGATTCGAACCTGCGACCGTAGCAGTCCCGCAGTTCCGGACTGAGCGCCTAGAACCGCTAGACCACCGCGGCCGGCGAATAACATCGCGGAGAGGATACAACCCTGTCTCACTCCCTTCCCAACCACTGCTTCCCTTTCGCGTCCCTCGACTCTTTTAACTGCCATCTGGTTTCTGTACAAATTGTAAATAGCCTTTCGCTCCATGTATTTTACGCCTGCCACCTACAGAATTTGGAAGAGGGCATTCCAGTCAACAATGTCAAAAGCTTTCTCTAAGTCTACACGTGCTAGAAACGTAGGTTTGCCTTTCCTTAATCTATTTTCTAAGATACGTCGTAGGGTGAGTATTGCCTCACGTGTTCCAATATTTCTGCGGAATTCAAACTCTACTATTGAAATTTCGAGAGGGAACTTTCCGGGAGGAGTCGGACAACATATTACCTCCTCCCACGTACATCTCGCGAAATGATCACGACAAGAAAATTCGAGAATTTACAGCTAATACAGAGGCTTGCCGCCAATTATTCTTCCCTTCCGCCATTCGCAGGTGGAACGTAGAAGGGGCTGATCAGTAAGTGGTACCGTAAGTACCCTCTGCCACGCACAGTTAGGTGACCTGCGGAGTATGATGTGGATTACACTGAAGTCACCACGATTCATGACGGTCCCTCAGACTTTACAAAAGGTGGGACATGGTTCTTAATAGGGTGTGTGATAACCACAGTCGGCAGTGCGTGCCCGGAAAAGTGTTCCAGTGCTGGTAACGAGTTTTTGTGGTAGTGCATTTCATTCCTCCACCAGCGCCTTTGACAATTGCAGAATGGCGGTTGATGCACGTGGACGTGCAGAAATATGTCATCACAACGCATCGCAAACGTGCTTAATATGATTTGAGTCGGGGAAACGGCTAGGCCAGGCTAGTGACCGAATATCTTCTCGTTTAAAGTGTTGCTCCATCTGCGCTATTCGACGCGACTGCTCACCCTATCTCCCGGTCGTAGTTGTTGAGTCACTTGTAGCTTATAACTATGAAACTTAAAATCCTCTTTGACAGTCCTCTGCTGTGATGTACGATGATCTGTATTATTCTGGAATAGCTACAACAGATCGCTGTGGGCTTCGTTACAGAGGTGCAAGAACTCGTTGGGTGTTTTCCGACGTTCTAAGTGTCATTTCAGGTACCTTATGCTTGACGTTGGTTAGATAACCCGTCTCAGGCTATTGTTTTACCCACCTGGATATTTTCCTGTGTGGAAGTCGTAAATAACGGTATCTTCCAGAGAGCTTTGCGCGATTGCACAGCTGCAGCACTCTGTTTTCACGACAGAACACCTCTGCCTTAATACGCACCATACTGGCTAACGTCCCGTAGTGAACTGAAAGGCAAACTACGGGGTCCGAATAGATGCGGCAGATGGCGCAACTACATCTAGATGTTGGTAGGGTAGCTAATTTAAAATGTACTATTTCTCTTGGGCCATTCTGTAGAATCGAATACAGTGGGATATTCCAATGTAAGTAAAAAAGAGCATTAATACAATATGAGAAGGAAAAAGCCAAATATATTAAATTAACTTTATAGTATGAATTAACATGACACATAATTTCCATGGACTTCCCGAAGAACTTTTTCATAGTGGAAAGCTGTATAGTAAAAATAATAGGTCGGAAAGAAGTTAATAACAATTATGATGAAAAGATGAGAGAACTTCATTGCACTGTCTAGTAAAAGAGAGCGAAACAGAAATAACCGATAAGAGCGATATAAACTCAAATAATTTCATATTTCACTAGATAATGTCAGAAGCTGGGGACTAATCTAGGGTGCCAGGAGAACTATTAACCGTTATGATACCACTGTCACATATCGCTATGCAGTATCTGTTCATTTTTCTCCCACTGTTTTCCAGTCAAATTTGTGGGCGCTAGAAATGTGTATCCGGAGAGGAAGCTGTGTGCACTCTTAGCTCGATGTACCCTCATTTGTCGAGAAGAGAGAACACGTAACGCACCAAGGAACATTATCGAACATGATTGTTTTGGTGGTACAGGTGTTATGGTGTCAGGAATATAATGTTGCACGAACGTGCTGACCTCCAAATTTTTGAACAGGATACACTCACCCGTGGTACTGTACGTCTTCCCCACATGCGTCTTTTTAGGGATGAACTCGTCACTGACTTGATTTTATGGATGACAATGTACGACCGGGGAAGATCAGTTTCTTGTCTTGGAGAAATGTGGAAACACGAGGCAGTACTGAGCCTACGGCTTATCTTAGAAGATTTATTATAAATTTAGAGGATTAGAACATTTAAAGAAGACGTTTCACAAAGTCGATTGGAACACACTCTTAGATATTCTGAAGGTAGCAAGGACAAAACACAGAAAGTGAATGGCTATATTGAGTGTAGACGGCCGGTGTGGCCGAGCGGTACTAGGCGCTTCAGTCTGGAACCGCGCTGCCGCTACGGTCGCAGGTTCGAATCCTGCCTCGGGCATGGATGTGCGTGATGTCCTTAGGTTGGTTAGGTTTAAGTACTTCTAAGTTCTAGGGGACTGATGACCTAAGATGTTAAGTCCCATAGTGCTCAGAGCCATTTGAACCATATATTGAGTGTCCTCCTGTAAGAGTCGTCAGGTGCATTTTCTATGGTGATTCGGCATATATTTGCAATTACGTTTTTGCAGTGTGTAGCTGGAGTCCGCCCAAAGAAGTATTACTCACCACGTCTTTCCTGCGGCGCGATGCGTCGACGGAAAGTGTTTGTCTGTTTCCCATTACAAACAAGCGGAATTCGATAGAGTAGTCCCATATTGGTCTAGTTCGATATTCCTTTTATCCATAAAACGAATATCACACTAGACTAAAATGGGACCGTTCTATCGAACGATACGTAAATTTCTGTTTTAAAAATCATTTTCTTATTGACGGGAAACAGACGCTTTCCCGAGAGTCTGGGAGTCGCGCTACTGACGTAATGAGCAGTATTTGTTTGGGATTGTTCCAGCTACACAACACAAAAACTAAATTGCAAATTTCTGCCGAAACACCAGAGAAAATGCGCCTGATGTTTCTCACCGGTGGCACCCTGTATGCAATCTACGTAGAAACCAGACGGCAGTTATGAGTCGAAGGACATGGAAGGAAAGCAGTTGCTGAGACGGGAATGAGACAGGCGCTTAGCCTGACCCTGATCTTATTCAATCTGTACATGGAGCAAGCTGTGAAGAGAACCAAAGTGAAATTTGGACGAGGAGTTCAAGGAGAAGAAATTAAAACTTTGAAGATTTAGCAAGAAGCGCTTAATTCTGCTAGAGACGGTAAAGGACTTTGCAGAGAAATTGTACGGAATAGATAACTTCTTGAAAAGAAGTTAGACGATGCACATGAATAAACTTTTTAAAAGACCTAATGAATTGCAGTCGAGTTAAATAAAGAGAGTTATATTAGGGAACGAAAACTAAAAGTAGTAGATGAGTTACGCTATTTTTGCTGCAAAATAATTGGTGATGGCCAGAGTAGAGATGATATAAAAGAAAGTAAGAAAAGCGTTTCTGAAAATAGAAATTTGTTAACGTCAAGTATAAATTTAATGGCTCCAATATAGCAAGCAGATTCAAATGGATGTAGGTTAAAGTACTTGTGTAGAGATGACACCACTTGCACAGGATAAATTATGGTGGACGGCTGCGTTAAACCAGTCTTCGGACTGAAGACCACAACAACAAGAAGCAAAAAATGCAAACTTATTAAACTCTATAGATCTGTCAGCTAAATTTGACCCCCAAATCTCACAGAAAGTCATCAGTATCACGAAGCTCCAGGCAGCTACGGTGAACATGCTGCATTACTTACCTAAAAAGTGGCATAAAATGAAAAGTCGAGAAATCTTTGAACAGAACAAAATATATTTCAGTGATTTTTGATTGCGCGTTTGATATCAGTCACACGGTACAAATTATAGTTATACTCCAAGTTTTGTGTATTGAAAATTCTTATGTCTCTGTTCACTTTTATTTTCTCAGGTTTTATTCAGTTTTGTATGAGAGGTGCTGTATCAACCCATTCCGTATGAGGAAGGGAGATAAACACGTAATATTCCGTCGACGACGAGGTCTTTAAAGATGGAGCGTGAGCTCGAACTGGTGCAAGGATGGAAAAGGAAATCTAGACATTTGCCGTAACCAACTTAGGGAATATATGTGGAGCGTCGGGTAAAAATTTACTCGGTTTGTTACTTAGTTTTATAAGTTTAATCGATTGGTAGTCTTGTGCGATTTTTTAGAACCATAGCCTTTTGCAAGGGTCTGAAAAGTGTTTGTGCGAATAGCCAGAAAGAGTTGGAGAACGTACTGTTCACAGTCTCCAGTCCACAGCTCCACAGTTCAGCTCACCGAAACTGAAATAAAATGTACTAGCACTCCATGAATAATGAAGAGGCGTCAGGAACCACGACGATAAATAAGTCTGCTGTCATTTAACTGAGCAGTATATTCTGACAAAATTTCACAAGCACAAGAATTAGTTTTAAAAATCATTAAAGCTTTTCCTATCGTGCCCGGCACTCGACACAGTTCAGTGACGATTTCTACTCTTTGTTCCTAATTACATACAGTTAATTTTTCACCTTAAAAGTGGGGAATAATCTCAGACACTTGTTACGTGGTTTTCTATAATACGGTCTTTCCAGTTAAATTATTAATGCAATGAAGTTCACTTTCACACCGTTTTACAAGATATACACGATATTTGCTTCGCTCGAAAAACAATCATGTCAGACGTCATTAACACCAGCTGAAGGTTCTATGTACAAGAAAACAGTAGAATATTCGCAACTTTTCTCGAACAAATGCCAGGCAGAATAACGTATAGAGATCAGCAGTATGGCCGCGACTTTTCTCGTAGGTATGGGGTTGGGTTGGGTTGTTTGGGGGAGGAGACCAGACAACGAGGTCATCGGTCTCATCGGATTAGGGAAGGACGGGGAGGAAGTTGCCGTGCTCTTTCAAAGGAACCAGCCTGGCATTTACCTGGACGATTTAGGGAAATCACGGAAAACCTAAATCAGGATGGCCGGACGCAGGATTGAACCGTCGTCCTCCCGAATGCGAGTCCAGTGTGCTAGCCACTGCGCCACCTCGCTCGGCCGTAGGTATGTGTTAGCTATATACGTGGCAGACAGAAACGTATGAAATACGATGACGCGAACGCGCGTGCTACATAGGAAAGTACAACTACTCGATAACTCGATTCAGTCAAGTCGACTGACGAAAGAAACGAACGAATAGCGTGCGAGCTGACTGGCGGAGGCGGCGCAGGTGGCATTGCGGGCAGCCCCGCAAGGGGGGGGGGGGGGCACCCCGAGCCCCCTCCCCCCCCCCCACCGTTATCATAAGTATCCGCCACTGCACTACAGCCATATAAGGTTTATGTATATTACTGACTGTCTACTGTTTAGCAGTCAGGTATAGGTATAACTACCTTAGAAAACAAAGTAAACTACCAAGGAAACCAACGAAAAATCAAAGAGAAAGATATTTCCACTCATTAAGTGTTCTATCACTGAACCTGAGGCGTTTCTAAACAAAACAGTAAAATTTACCCTCTCACAACATGGAAAACATTAAGTAGACGTAAGGTATTTCTATCACAATCAATGCAGCTACCTTCAAAGATACATAATCCGCCATTATCGCATTTTGCAAAAAATGTGGGCATCAGAGATTTCTGATTTCATTGATTCATATAAACCCCCACGTTAGAAAATGAAGGCAGGCTTTTAACATTCATGAAATAATAACAAGAAGGTTTGTTTCAATGGGGCTTTCACGGTTCACTATAATTTTGATTATTTATGTTTTCCTATTCAAATGAAAGTGATAAACAGAGAAAATCATATTTAGAAATTAACCTCATGACAGCATGACCTAGTGGCATGTTTGGGTTGTGCTAGAGCTCATTTAAGCATGTTGTCACCTACGAATGTTATTATCGCAATCGTATTGTTTTTGAAGTAATTTTCTAAAGATAATGTTACTCACTTGGGACACCTAGCATAAATAAAGATGTTAATGGTATAAGTGTATAACATTATTTAGAATTTAACTCCCAAGGATGTGTCTACTATTTGCTGTAATTTCGTTGCGGAAATCTAGGGGAGATTATGTCTGCAACATTAATTTTCCAAGAAATTTAATTAATGAGTCACATATTTTTCCCTAGAAATGAAAGAGGTTATACACTATCGGCCATTAAAATTGCTACACCACGAAAATGACGTGGTACAGACGCGAAATTTAACCCACAGGAAGAAGATGCTGTTATCCTGCCGCACGGGATTAGCCGAGCGGTCTCAGGCGCTGCAGTGACGAACTGTGCGGCTGTTCCCGGCGGAGGTTCGAATCCTCCCTCGGGCATGGGTGTGTGTGTTTGTCCTGAGGATAATTTAGGTTAAGTAGTGTGTAAGCTTAGGGACTGATGACTTTACCAGTTAAGTCCCCTAAGATTTCACACACATTTGAACAAGAAGTTGCTATGATATGCAAATGATTAGCTTTTCAGAGCATTCACACAAGGTTGGCGCCAGTGGCGACACCTACAACGTGCTGACATGATGAAAGTTTCCAACCGATTTCTCATACACAAACAGCAGTTTACCGGCGTTGCCTGGTGAAACGTTGTTGTGATGCCTCGTTTAAGGAGGAGAAATGCGTACCATCACTTTTCCGACTTTGATAAAGGTCGGATTGTAGCCTATCGCGAATGTGGTTTATCGTATCGCGACATTGCTGCTCGCCTTGGTCGAGATCCAATGACTGATAGCAGAATATGGAATCAGTGGGTTCAGGAGGGTAATACGGAACGCCGTGCTGGATCCCAACGACCTCGTATAACTAGCAGCCGAGATGACAGGCATCTTATCCGCATGGGTGTAACGGATCCTGCAGCCACGTCTCGATCCCTGAGTCAACAGATGGGGACGTTTACAAGACAACAACCATCTGCACGAACAGTTCGACGACGTTTGCAGCAGCATGGACTATTAGCTCGGAGACCATGGCTGCGGTTACCCTTGACGTTGCACCACGGACAGGAGCGCCTGCGATGGTGTACTCAACGACGAACCTGGGTGCACGAGTGGCACAACATCATTTTTTCGGGTGAATCCAGGTTCTGTTTACAGCATCATGATGGTCGCATCCGTGTTTGGCGACATCTCCGTGAACGCACGTTGGAAACGTGTATTCGTCATCGCCATACTGGCGTTATCACCCGGCGTGATGGTATGGGGTGCCACTGGTTACATGTCTCGGTCATCTATTGTTCGCATTGACGTCACTTTGAACAGTGGACGTTACATTTCAGATGCGTTACGACCCGTGGCTCTACCCTTCATTCGATCCCTGTGAAACCCTATATTTCAGCAGGATAATGCACGACCACATGTAGCAGCTCCTGTACGAGCCTTTCAGGATAGAGAAACTGTTCGACTGGTGTTCTGGCCAGCACATTCTCCAGATCTCTCACCAACTGAAAACGTCTGGTCAATGGTTGCCGAGCAACTGGCTCGTCACAATACGCCAGTCACTACTCTTGATGAACTGTGGTATCGTGTTGAAGCTGCATGGGCAGCTGTACCAAGCTCTGTTTGACTCAATGCTCAGGCATATCAAGGCTGTTATTATGGCCAGTGGTGGTTGTTCTGGGTACTGATTTCTCAGGATCTATGCACCCAAATTGCGTGAAAATGTAATCACATGTCAGTTCTAGTATAATTTATTTGTCTAATGAATACCCGTTTATCATCTGCATTTCTTCTTGGTGTAGCAATTTTAATGGCCAGTAGTGTAATTTTCGTTATGAGCGAACATGCCTCAGGGAGAAGACCAAAGAGATCCAAAACGCTCAAAGTGTCCCTTGTATTGTCTGACACTGGAGTTGAGCAAGTACCTTCGTAACGCTCTCGAGCCGACTAAACTATCCCATGACGAAACGAGCCGCTCTTCGTAGGATCTGCAGTATTTCTTCTGTTAACTAACCTGTGAAGGCCACAGGCTATTGAAAAATTCTCAAGAACTGGTGAAGCTTTAAGACACTTCTTTCGTCGATGGATTACATATCCTTAAAACTTTCCCAGTGAAACTTAGCCTGGCAGCTGCTTTCCCTGTAATTACTTTTAAGATTTTAGGTAACTGGAGAAAGTTACTACTACATATTTTACGCTAGTTACTGTTTTCAGTTATTTGTCACAAATAACATAATGGAACAGTAATGGACCCCTTCCCCTGTTTATGCACAACACGTTACCTTTATTTACGTTCGCGTTCACCTGACAGTCCTTCCACCGATCGGTGTTGCAGTACAGCACTTCCTGCAATTCGCTGCAGGCCTCTGGGGTTGCAGCCGTCTTATGTAGACAACCGCATCACCTTCGAACAACCTCACAGAGGCTCCAGCATTGCGCACTAGTTCCTTATCACATATTGTCAACAATAACGATACTATGTCATTCCTTTGGGGTATTCCTGAAATGACCTTTACATCTGTCGGTTATATTCCGTTAAGAATCACTTGCTGAGTTTATTTGCAATGACATACTGAATCCAGTCACAAATGTGGTCCGATACTCGGTGTGCTCGTATTTTGTTCACTATGCTACAGTGTAGAACTGTACCGAATGATTTCTGGAAGTTGAATTGGACTAAAACGCAAAAGAGCAATGGAATCTTAATTTTCAAATTAGTAGAAATGAAGACATAAGAACTATAAATATATACAGTTTTTTTAGTTTCACTGTCAGGGGTTTGCGTAGTGTTTGATATAATTTCGTTGCAGATCTCTGGGGAGGGGGATTATGTCTGCAGCATGTCTACAGTTTTCAGAAATATTTCCTATATATAGTTGTTTTGGTTGCTTTCGGTGGACTTATGAGAGTTTACCAGTTTCTAGTTTTCTGAGTGATCGTCGGAACCAGTATCCTATTAAGAATGCGACCTGTCAAATAATCATCTAGCGCCAATCGTGCTCACTTAGATACAGGTTCAAAAATGTGTGTGAAATCTTACGGGACTTAACTGCTAAGGTCATCAGTCCCTAAGCTTACACACTACTTAACCTAAATTATCCTAAGGACAAACACACACACCCATGCCCGAGGGAGGACTCGAACCTCCGCCGGGATCAGCCGCACAGTCCATGACTGCAGCGCCTCAGATCGCTCGGCTAATCCCGCGCAGATACAGGTTCGATGAAGACTCATTAAAGTCCAGCACATGTGATTATGAAAACTGCGAATAAAAAAGTATCTTGCAAAAAAACAGTCTTTTACCCTGCACCAGTACATTTCTTCCAGTTTCAAATAACTATCGTTCTGAAACTACGGAGGGCAGCCACGCGCACATACATATTCTCTTTTCCGAGTGACAAATACTTACGTTTATTGCCTGAAACACTTTATCTCTATCGGAAAAAAGTCATCATACCATACAGCGTAAAAAATGAAATGCATATGAGCTGTATGCAGGACACGTTTACAGCCGCGTCAGAGCCAGGAGCTCAGAGGACACGAGGAGGTGTGCGTGACCTACCTGTCGCTCGCCTATTGATCCGATGATAGCCGGAGTAGGACAAGCACCGCAACACGCATACTGCCTAGTAGCACAATTTTACGCCGCCCATGGCACTTCTACGAGGGAAAGCTGAATTTTTTTCAGTCTGACGCAGCAATGTCGTTCCCATGAAAGAAACTTTGCCTTTGTCTTTCCACAGTAACAAAAGTCACGTGACAACTTACACATGTCCTTCGTACTTCTTACGTAGAAGTAGAAGAATTACAGAATCAGAAATAGTAAAATTCGGAAAAATGGTACTTGATGCTCTTAGGAAGGATGTATGTGTCATAAGCATATTCTTAAATCTCTTAAAGTTTTATAAGGCTTTTGTTACTGTTGACTTTAAGATTCTACTAAATACGCCAGATCATTAGCAATAAAAGGCACAGCTACTGAATTGTTCCTATCATACCTAGCAGACTGTGTATAAAATGTAGAGGTACCCAAAATCTAAAAACTGTTACACTTTTAGTGATATACTTATTAGAACCAAAATATATTGATATACAAGTTCCTCAGGGTAGCATATAAAGATCAATACTGTTCCTGATATATGCAAATTACTTTCATAATAGTGTTAACGACGTGGAAAAGTTCTCTTTGTTGATGACAGAAATAATATAATGTTTGAGGAAACAGTGGATTCCCTGCACGGAAAGCAAATGAAATCTTCGAGGGAGTTTACAGTTGGTCAATATCTAATGAAGGCCAGTTATTCACAAGAAAAGCCATGAATTTCAGTTGAAGAGGGAAAAGACACCGTCAAACTGAGTGTAGATGGTATGTTTATAGCTAACGAAACAAACTTAAAATTTCTAGAAACGAATATTGATTCTCAGTTCAAATGGTGTGAACACACAAAATACTTACAAATAAAATGTCATATTCATGTTATGCCCCTACTGTCCTTTCAACGGAGTACTGCAACCAATGGTTTTCATTTACTTATTGTTCGTACGTACACTCAATTTTTGACGGCCGGAGTGGCCGTGCGGTTCTAGGCGCTACAGTCTGGAGCCGAGCGACCGCTCCGGTCGCAGGTTCGAATCCTGCCTCGGGCATGGATGTGTGTGATGTCCTTAGGCTAGTTAGATTTAATTAGTTCTAAGTTCTAGGTGACTGATGACCTCAGAAGTTAAGTCGCATGGTGCTCAGAGCCATTTGAACTCAATTTTTACTCGTAGAATTCTTTTCTGGGAAACACAAGCTCAAAATATTGCCACGAGCTCTGGCGTGTGCAGTGTGATGCAGCAGTTAGCGTCGCCGACTGGCGTGGATGGTGGGATCTGCCAATTCAAACCTGACAACCACCAGTGATATTTTATTTAGTATTCATCATTCCTGGAAGGTTCTTGCTATATCTTTTTTTTTATAATGTTTGTATGTTCTGGAAAATTCGGTGTTTGTATGGATACAATTCAGTAATATTCGATCTTCGTACAAACAGCTGTACTCTTCGTCGATGTGGTCAGTTCTATTATGACTGTATGTTGGAAGAGAAATAAGCGCGCTTTCAGTACTATGTGCTCAGCTTCACTGACGACCTTGCCTTCTGATTTGGACTTGACTGTGATTTAGACGTGACAGTATGAACAGAGCTTTCAAACTATAGAAGTGGCCATAAAACAGGTTCAAATCCTGCCTCGGGCATGGATGTGTGTGATGTCCTTAGGTTAGTTAGGTTTAAGTAGTTCTAAGTTCTAGGGGGCTGATGACCACAGATGTTAAGTCCCATAGTGCTCAGAGCCATTTGAACCATAAAACAGTAACCAAAAATAGTAATCAGTTTGTGACATTCGCCTGTTTTACTACTTCGTTGATAGTCCTCGGTGTCGATGTACTGCGTTATTATACTGGCTGAAAAATGGGGTGTGGAAGTTCAACACTAACTACAGTAAATTATGTAGCTGACAGTCGCACAGCTGCGTTTCACAGTTTACTTTCACTGTTCACCCCCCCCCCCCCCCCCCATATTACAAAGTTAAATGGCCAGTTCACTATTGGTAAATGATAAGCCTCATTAACAGCTTGCAGCTTGCAGGCAAACATCAGCATACTGCTGCAATAGTTGGCTGTTGACATCTGTGAGCAGTAAATACCTAACCACACAGTTCACAGTTCTTGCAGATTAATGAGATACGTGTGACACTATTTCTCAAATAAACTGAACAGACACTGTCATTGTTTTAACACACAGCCTATTTGTGTTACACTAATTTCACTGTTAAGTTAATGCATTATTGTTACTCTAACTGATACAGACTTCCCGTCTGGAAATCGGCCGTGGACTGACTGACTCGGGACCAAAAATCGGGCCTTTATATATCTTCACAATACTAGTCACTGAACCTATACATTGTTCGATGTTTAATTTTACAGAAATTACAATTAAAACAAAACTCATTCAATTAACTGAATACATCGAAAAATTCCTTCTTTTTAATAGTTCCCTCTGTCACAAAGATTAGGCCGAATTATTTGTTTAAATAATGAAATTAACAGTTATAGTTATACAAACAATACTTTTGACGAACCTGGTAATTATTTTAGAATTAATTAAGGGCTGACTTTGCTATCATGTTTTCGAATAGAGGAAAATAAATACTTAAAGAATCCTAGTAGTTCTTTCTCCAAGCATTTATAATTATTACAGAATTTATATTTGTTTATAAGTCAACAATAGAATCCATGTCACGAAACAGTTACTGATTTCACCTATAACAAAAGATATTAAATAGAAATAGTGAAAATAAATTAGGAAATTGATTACATACACAAAACTAAGCACAAAGTTAGATCTGGTGCTATATTTCTTAAGACTAGGGCCAACCTTTCTCTTTTATGAAAATGCAGATTATATACTCATGTATGTTAATGGTAATTAGTCAAAAATGAAAAAATAAATTTAAGGAGGCACATTGCAAAACAAGAGAGGAAGTATAGAGATCCAAGTTTGCTTCGTCAGAAGTTCCACTGTAAAAATGTGTTGAAAACAATGGAAATTTTAACCACACTATTTGAGTACATTTACCAATCAGTTATTCACATGAGAAAAAACTTGATAAGTAATTCATAAACAACTACACTACTGACCCTGGAACGAGATCTGGGCCGCGCGGAGTGGCCGCGCGGTTGAGGGAGCCATGTCACTAATCGTGCGGCCCGTCCCGCCGGAGATTCGAGTCCTCCCTCGGGCATGGCTGTGAGTGTGTGTTGTTGTTAGCGTAAGTTAGTTTAAGTTGTGTGTAAGTCTAGGCACCGATGACCTCAGCAGTTTGGTCCCTTAGGAATTCACACACATCTGAACATTTTTGAACAAGATCTGGAGGAAATGTCTTTACCAAGGAAGTATAAATACGAAATTCAAAACGTCATTTCCTACCAAGCGAGAAAATTATATAAAATACAGGGAGATCCAACATATTTTCCGAAAACTGTCCTGAACAGCTAGTTCGACAGTCCACACGCAATGGAAATACACTCCTGGAAATGGAAAAAAGAACACATTGACATCGGTGTGTCAGACCCACCATACTTGCTCCGGACTCTGCGAGAGGGCTGTACAAGCAATGATCACATGCACGGCACAGCGGACACACCAGGAACCGCGGTGTTGGCCGTCGAATGGCGCTAGCTGCGCAGCATTTGTGCACCGCCGCCGTCAGTGTCAGCCAGTTTGCCGTGGCATACGGAGCTCCATCGCAGTCTTTAACACTGGTAGCATGCCGCGACAGCGTGGACGTGAACCGTATGTGCAGTTGACGAACTTTGAGCGAGGGCGTATAGTGGGCATGCGGGAGGCCGGGTGGACGTACCGCCGAATTGCTCAACACGTGGGGCGTGAGGTCTCCACAGTACATCGATGTTGTAGCCAGTGGTCGGCGGAAGGTGCACGTGCCCGTCGACCTGGGACCGGACCGCAGCGACGCACGGATGCACGCCCAGACCGTAGGATCCTACGCAGTGCCGTAGGGGACCGAACCGCCACTTCCCAGCAAATTAGGGACACTGTTGCTCCTGGGGTATCGGCGAGGACCATTCGCAACCGTCTCCATGAAGCTGGGCTACGGTCCCGCACACCGTTAGGCCATCTTCCGCTCACGCCCCAACATCGTGCAGCCCGCCTCCAGTGGTGTCGCGACAGGAGTGAATGGAGGGACGAATGGAGACGTGTCATCTTCAGCGATGAGAGTCGCTTCAGCCTTGGTGCCAATGATGGTCGTATGCGTGTTTGGCGCCGTGCAGGTGAGCGCCACAATCAGGACTGCATACGACCGAGGCACACAGGGCCAACACCCGGCATCATAGTGTGGGGAGCGATCTCCTACACTGGCCGTACACCACTGGTGATCGTCGAGGGGACACTGAATATTGCACGGTGCATCCAAACCGTCATCGAACCCATCGTTCTACCATTCCTAGACCGGCAAGGGAACTTGCTGTTCCAACAGGACAATGCACATCCGCATGTATCCCGTGCCACCCAACGTGCCCTAGAAGGTGTAAGTCAACTACCCTGGCCAGCAAGATCTCCGGATCTGTCCCCCATTGAGCATGTTTGGGACTGGATGAAGTGTCGTCTCACGCGGTCTGCACGTCCAGCACGAACGCTGGTCCAACTGAGGCGCCAGGTGGAAATGGCATGGCAAGCCGTTCCACAGGACTACATCCAGCATCTCTACGATCGTCTCCATGGGAGAATAGCAGCCTGCATTGCTGCGAAAGGTGGATATACACTGTACTAGTGCCGACATTGTGCATGCTCTGTTGCCTGTGTCTATGTGCCTGTGGTTCTGTCAGTGTGATCATGTGATGTATCTGACCCCAGGAATGTGTCAATAAAGTTTCCCCTTCCTGGGACAATGAATTCACGGTGTTCTTATTTCAATTTCCAGGAGTGTATTTTGGACCTTGTAGCTACATACTGGTCTGACCTTACCGACGGTGTCATTACAGAGACAGGGATTAGTGATCACGATGTCCTCATAGCGACGATGGTAACTATAGTTAATAAATCAATCATGAAGGCTAGGAGAGTATTTTTGGTAGAAAGAGTAGATAAACAGTTGCTAGCATCCCATTTAGACAATGAATGGAGATCATTTAGTTCCAGTATAATGGAAGAAGACAAATTATGTGCAAAGGTTCAACAGGTCGTAAATCGCGACCTGGAGAAGTATCTATCCAGTAAGCGGATTAAGGACGATAAAGACCCACCGTGGTTTAATAAAAACAATTCTGAAAACGATGAGGAAGCAAATACTGTTGTACTCTCAGTTCAAAATGACGACAGGCAAAGAGTAAAGATTCGTACGTCTGTAAAAAGATGCACGAAGCTTACAACTAATATCACTGTTATCCGTTAACAAAGGATCTAGCCCAGAACTCGAGAAAATTCTGGTCCTATGTAAAATCACTAAGCGGGTCGAAAACTTGTATCCAGTCACCCATTGACCGAACTGGTGTGGCAATAGAAGATAACGAAAGAAAAGCTGCAGTTTTAAATTTAGCGTTTAAGAAACCGTATGGAGGGCATGCTAATAGGCTTCCCTCCCATAGAAAAGCAGCTGAAAGAGCTGAAAACAAATAACTTAAAAACAAACAAGTTAGCCCGTATCTCGTGGTCGTGCGGTAGCGCTCTCGCTTCCCACGCCCGGGTTCCCGGGTTCGATTCCGGCGGGGTCAGGGATTTTCTCTGCCTCGTGATGGCTGGGTGTTTTGTGAGGTCCTTAGGTTAGTTAGGTTTAAGTAGTTCTAAGTTCTAGGGGACTGATGACCATAGATGTTAAGTCCCATAGTGCTCAGAGCCATTTGAACCATAGCCAAACAAGTTACATGGGGATACCACTCAGTCTCCTTAGAGAATGGCTGAAACGCCCGAAGGTGTCAGCAGCGTCGAATGTTGTCAGGAACGTTGTCAAGCTGTTCTTTACACTGCGAGCTATCGTTTTCGACCTCAAATTATGTAGGAATCAACGCTCCAAGGAAATTCGTGGTTTCATTAACGCGCTATATGCCATCCCCTGAGGCCTTTTCGCATAGATTCCGAGTGGAGGTGTGTCTGAAATGTTTTCTTCGGCCACCTACATGAAAACAGTATGATTTCAATATTGGGCGTCGCGTTTCTGACTTCCATCAAGGCGATAAAAGAAGTGGTGGGTTGTGGGTGACAGGAGTGGGGGTGACGACCTTTCCCTTGTGTGAACATGTCCACGGTGGCGTTGGGCAGAATTGTGGCCAAATTTGGTGACAACAGGACATCGCTAACCCACCTTACACGACACATCAACTTCTGCGTCTGAACTTTGTTACGCATGTGTCGACAGCTTGCTGTTTGAAGCGTCATCGAAACCGAGGGTGACGTCACAGCGTGTCATGGTTTTACACCGTTACAGAAGAGGACTGCACGCCCCGTTGAGCCAAATTTTAAATTTCTGCGTCGCAATGGAAGACAATCACGGGATTTCAAAAAAGTGATCCTTTCTTTGTATTGCACAGTGTAGGTGGATATACAGGGTGTCCCAAAAGCCACCGACTGACTTTAGAGACATGTTCCTTACACCAGAGCAAGACAAAAGATCTAGTAAACAAGGGCTGTAAAACGCGCACCTGAAGAGATATGAGCAGTTGCTAGTGAAGATGAAAAAGTGCCATAGTTCTTGAATTACGCATTTTAACCCCCGCGTTTACTAGACATGGACAGCAAAGACCTTGCAGTAAAACGGATCTGTTCATTGACTTGAAGATGAAAAAATGCTTGTACCTCTTAAAGTATGCATTTCAGAGTCCATGTTTACTAGGTAGTTTTTCTTATTTTAGTGTTTTTTGACACCCCTTATATAGCATGAACATTAATCAAACCGACAAACTTTAGGGACGTATGCCTGACTGGAAATGGAGGAAAAAAGGAACATGTGTCTGGAAATGGACCTCGTGCTTGCAGCGACAACAAATCGTCCCGATACACAGTACAGAGCTACATCGCATGCGCGGCACAACAGATGTAATGGGTGGCCTCCATCGGATTGCAGGTGATGCAGATAGCAGCAGTTGCATGCAGAATACATACGCTGCTGGCCATTAAAATTGCTAAACCACGAAGATGACGTGCTACAGACGCGAAATTTAACCGACAGGAAGAAGATGCTGTGATATGCAAATGATTATCTTTTCAGAACATTCCCACAAGGTTGGCGCCGGTGGCGACACCTACAACGTGCTGGCATGAGGAAAGTTTCCAACCGATTTCTCATACACAAACAGCAGTTGACCGGCGTTGCCTGGTGAAACGTTGTTGTGATGCCTCCTTTAGGGAGGTGAAATGCGTACCATCACGTTTCCGACTTTGATAATGGTCGGATTGTAGCCAATCGCGATTACGGTTTACTGTATCGCGACATTGCTGCTAGCGTTGGTCGAGATCCAATGACTGTTAGCAGAATATGGAGTCGATGAGTTCAGGAGGGTAATACGGAACGCCGTGCTGGATCCCAATGGCCTCGTATCACTAGCAGTTGAGATGACAGGCATCTTATCCGCATGGCTGTAACGGATTGTGCAGCCACGTCTCGATTCCTGAGTCAAGACAACAACCATCTGCACGAACAGATCGACGACGTTTGCAGCAGCATGGACTATCAGCTCGGAGCCCATGGCTGCGGTTACCCTTGACGCTGCATCACAGACAGGAGCACCGGCCTTGGTGGCCAAGCGGTTCTAGGCGCTTCAGTCCGGAACCGCGTAACCGCTACGGTCGCAGGTTCGAATCCTGCCTCGGACATGGATGTGTGTGATGTCCTTAGGTTAGTTAGGTTTAAGTAGTTCTAAGTTCTAGGGGACTGATGGCCTCAGATGTTAAGTCCCATAGTGCTCAGAGCCATTTGAACCATTTGAACAGACGGGAGCGCCTGCAATGGTGTACTGAACGACGAACCTGGGGGCACGAGTGGCAAAACGTCATTTTTTCGGATGAATCCAGGTTCTTTTTACAGAATCATGATGGTCGCATCCGTGTTTGGCGACATCGAGGTGAACGCACATTGGAAGCGTACATTCGTCATCGTCATACTGGCGTATCACCCGGATTGATGGTATGGGGTGCGATTGGTTACACGACTCGGTCACCTCTTGTTCGCACTGACGACACTTTCAACAGTGGACGTTACAATTCAGACGTGTTACGACCCGTGGCTCTACCCTTCATTCGATCCCTGCGAAACCGTACATTTCAGCAGGATAATGCACGAGCGCATGTTGCAGGTCCTGTACGGGCCTTTCTGGATACAGAAAATGTTCGACTGCTGCCCTGGCCAGCACACTCTTCAGATCTCTCACCAACTGAAAACGTCTGGTCAATGGTGGCCGAGCAAATGGCTCGTCACAATACGCCAGTCACTACGCTTGATGAACTGTGGTACCGAGTTGAATCTGCATGGGCAACTATACATGTATATATCATATATATTTGTCCAATGAATACCCGTTTATGATCTGCATATCTTCTTGGTGTAGCAATTTTGCCTTACACCATGTCGGTGGGCCTCTTGCCTGGAGCTTGTAATACGGTTCGTCCCAATATCCTGTAGAGCCTGGTCCTCTAAATCTGGCGTACGCACAGTCCGCCGCCTCCCTGCACATTCGTCTGTCTGATAGGATCCATGATCACACAAACGCCAAAAAAGGGCTTGAAATGCTTCATGATGCGGTTGGTGCCGTGAGGGTACTTGTTTTCGTACAGCTGTTCTCGACAGCTTCCGTCTGCTTGGTCGTTCACAAACACCACCTTGGCTACTTCTTGACATCAATACCAAACCATTCTGCTGCTTTCAGTACAGTGTGTAAGTCACACAGCCTGCACCACAAAAGGAACATATGGCTCGTGGTCAGAAGAATTGTCATTCCTAAGCTCCATGTGCCGTGGCAGTGATGCATTCCCGGACACATGTTCATAAGATAATTAATTGAAACCCTCAGCTGCCGACAGGTGATGTTGATAGACCTCGATGGGGACAGCCGAAAATGTGTGCCCCGACCGGGACTCGCTATTCATCTGTGTCCTCGGTGGCTCAGACGGATAGAGCGTCTGCCATGTGAGCAGGAGATCCAGGGTTCGAGTCCCGGTCGGGGCACACATTTTCAGCTGTCCCCATCGAGGTATATCAACAACACCTGTCAGCAGCTAAGGGTTTCAATTAATTATCATTTATTCTAGAGAAGCTGCACGGTAATCAATGGTATCTGTTCTTTCGAGAACAGCTATTATCTTCATATATAGTTAAGGGCTACCCGGCCATTGACCTTCGTCTGTGCGAATGCGCACAGGTTACCCGAACTCTTACGGGAATCGTCACCTTAGTGGGCGCCAGTAATGATTGGATGGGCAAATATCTATTAGGTACATTACGTATGTAGATTGTGGACAGCTGGGAATGTGGGTCTCACGAAAGCGTGCAAAGGATAAGCCCCTGCAGTCGCGCTATTCATCTGTGTCCTCGGTGGCTCAGATGGTCGTACTCGCTTCGGTGGTACGTATACTAAAATTGGAACGATACAGAGAAGATTAGCATAGCCCTGCGCGCGCAAGGATGACACGCAAAAACGCCGGCACGGTAGCTCAGCGTGTTCGGTCAGAGGGATAGCTGCCCTCTGTAATAAAAAAACTGAGTCAACGGCTCAACACTGAACTTAAACGGGTGTCATGGGACATCCGCACCGAACAAATTCAACGAACAAAATGAGAACAATTTAAAAAAGAAAATGGTAGTGTGTCTGCCATGTGAGCAGGAGATCCCGGGTTCGAGTCTCGGTCGGGGCACACATTTTCAGCTGTCCCCATCGAGGTATATCAACAACATCTGTCAGCAGCTGAGGGTTTCAACTAATTATCATTTATTCTAGAGAAACTGCACGGTCATCAATGGTATATGTTCTTTCGAGAACAGTTACTATCTTCATACATGTTCATAGGACCTTTTTTCCTCCATTTCCAGTCAGGGATCCGTCACTGTAGTTTTTAATTTTTATTAGTGTTCACCCTGTATACATGTTTAAAGAATATGGTAGTTCAGTGTCTCCCAGGGCATTGCATCCGCGTGGCGAATCCGTGTGAATCGAGTTCGTCTATATCACTCGCTATGCACGCGCACGCGGAATCACGCAGCTGGCAGTTCACTCACTTGGTATCATGTGATGCTCACTCACCGAGTGCTGGGCAACAGTCGTGTGGCCTTGCCACAGGGGAACGGAAACATGGATTATACACAGCTTCAATACAATGTAGCAGCGTTAATGGAACCGGCAGACAAACGAGTGCATTTGGAATTATAATTACTTTCCAGTTGTCGATTTTCCATGTGTTCTATGGAGGATGTGTGTGCTGTATACTTGAGATACACGAAGTGCTACTATAGTATACGAAAATTAAATTGATAATCGAATATTGAGTATTACTGAATGTCATAGTTTTAGGTGTGGAATTTTGTATTTGTGTGAAAGAATAGCTGATGAAATAATGCTCGCTTTCACTCAGCTCCTAAAATTGCAGTGACACTGAGACATATTTTAAACAGAACAAATTAAAAAGACTTATGTTGAAGAGCGTGACAACAGACTATAATTGTCCAGCTACAGCATCGGTCCTGCTACACCATCGGATTTCGTGAGTAAATAAAGCAAATGAACTAATAGGCCTCGTTTCAGTTGACACTAAAGAGAAAGGAAGCGTGAGTTACATTGGTGAGAAGACGTGGATAACATTTGAATAAATTTCTGTCTGCGTCATTATTCGAACATGTGTATCATTCAAACAAATATATTCCGAAATAAACTATCTGTAACTTAAATAACGAATTATTTGTAATGCCACCGAATATTCTTTGTTTGCTTATTGTACAGAATTACACTGCTGGTCATTAAAATTGCTACACCAAGAAGAAATGCAGATGATAAACGGGTATTCATTGGACAAATATATTATACTAGAACTGACATCTGATTACATTTTCACGCAATTTGGGTGCATAGATCCTGAGAAATCAGTACCCAGAACAACCACCTCTGGCCATAGCAACGGCCTTAATACGCCTCGGCATTGAGTCAAATAGAGCTTGGATGTCGTGTACAGGTACAGCTGCCCATGCAGCTTCAACACAATACCACAGTTCATCAACAGTAGTGAATGGCGTATTGCGACGAGCCAGTTGCTCGGCAACCATTGACCAGACGTTTTCAATTGGTGAGAGATCTGGAGAATGTGCTGGCCAGGGCAGCAGTCGAACATTTTCTGTATCCAGAAAGGCCCGTACAGAACCGGCAACATGCGGTCGTGCATTATCCTGCTGAAATGTAGGATTTCGCAGGAATCGAATGAAGGGTAGAGCCACGGGTCGTAACACATCTGAAATGTAACGTTCGCTGTCCAAAGTACCGTCAATGCGAACAAGACATGACCAAGACGTGTAACCAGTGGCACCCCATACCATCACGCCGGGTGGTACGCCAGTATGGCGATGACGAATACACGCTTCCAATGTGCGTTCACCACGATGTCGCCAAACACGGATGCGACCATCATGATGCTGTAAACAGAACCTGGATTCATCCGAAAAAAATGACATTTTGCCATTCGTGCACCCAGGTTCGTCGTTGAGTACACCATCGCAGGTGCTCCTGTCTGTGATGCAGCGTCAAGGGTAACCGCAGCCATGGTCTCCGAGCTGATAGTCCATGCTGCTGCAAACGTCGTCGAACTGTTCGTGCAGATGGTTTTTGTCTTGCAAACGTCCCCATCTGTTGACTCAGGGATCGAGACGTGGCTGCACGATCCGTTACAGCCATGCGGATAAGATGCCTGTCATCTCAACTGTTAGTAATACGAGGCCGTTGGGATCCAGCACGGCGTTCCGTATTACCCTCCTGAACCCACCGATTCCATATTCTGCTAACAGTCATTGGATCTCGACCAAGGCGAGCAGCAATGTCGCGATACGATGAACCGCAATCGCGATAGGCTACAATCCGACCTTTATCAAAATCGGAAACGTGATGGTACGCATTTCTCCTCCTTACACGAGGCATCACAACAACGTTTCACCAGGCAACGTTGGTCGACAACTGTTTGTGTATGAGAAATCGGTTGGAAACTTTCTTCATGTCAGCACGTTGTAGGTGTCGCCACCGGCGCCAACCTTGTGTGAATGCTCTGAAAAGCTAATCATTTGCATGTCACAGCATCTTCTTCCTGTCGGTTAAATTTCGCGTCTGTAGCACGTCATCTTCGTGGTGTAGCAATTTTAATGGCCAGTAGTGTATGTATTTGTTCCCTTGCCTCAGCGCAGTTTCTGTTCGATAAATAACTTATTAATGGTTTGCGTAGAAATATGTCTTTGTGGCTCAATGGCTTTAATTCCAGAATCGAAAACTAAAGTTTTTGGTTTTGCCCGTGGTTAGTCCTACGATTTCCTATGTTACTTATCGCTTCTTTCACCCATAAGAATTGCAATAACGTCAAGTTAATTTGCTGCGTGTTTCGGAGTACATTCTGAAATGCAGAGGCCCCTCTTATTGGGTGTGTAAGTCTGTTCGGATGTGGGAGGAAGTCGAGGGCACGCCACTATACATGGTAAAGTGCTGCAGTGCTTAAACCTGCCTTCTAGTTGAGCACAGCTTTACTTTATTTACAATATAACAAACGGAACATTAAAATACAGCATTAGCAGTTAGAGCTGTAATGCACTAGGCAGCCTGGCTAAGGCTGTCGCAATGTTGAGCAGTCAGCTGACGGCCAGTTGTGACCGATCAGCCGAGAAAGATGGGCGTGGAATATGTTATGCCTTTTCTCTCACAATGAAGGCAAAACCACGTTATTTAGAATCAACATTTTTGGAATGTGGCTATTAACAGTCTTCAAGTAATGTATAAAATGCTTGTTTGACCACCAACTGCTTTTTTATTTAAAACCCAATCATCGGCCGGTTACCGTCACAGGCCATCCTCACGAATTAGGGTTAATACAGTTTAAGCCACAACATCACATCTGTCATTACTTAAATAACGGCCGCGCCTCATATGTACAGCATATCATGAATTATAGCATACTACAGAGAACTTTTAAAGGCAAACGCACTAATGACATGCGAAACGACCCAGAATAATTCACTTCACACCATCCGAGATGACAGCTCAGGGGCCACGATATCTGCCATGAAACTCCATTATCGCCTGAAGGAGTCCTTTTGGAACGACAACACATGACGCCACGTGTAGCCGGCAGAACAGGAGAAGCATTAGATCCAACGTTTCTCCGTGGTCATGTCACGAAAGAATATTCATTTGAAATCCTTGCAATGGGCACTCTGATTGGCTCACAATAATTATTTCTGTAAAATGCGTCCTTGCTAGTATGTGCCTAAATGTAAGCTTATATATAGGCCAGGGTCAGAAACTTGTCATGGAGCGGGGGAGATTTTCTGTATTCCTCCCCACACCAGACGATCTTTGTTTAACCATGACAAAATCTGGGAGAGCAGGAGTGTGTCCCCCTTATTTACGAAACTATTACACTACTGGCCATTAAAATTGCTACACCAAGAAGAAATGCAGATGTTAAACGTGTATTCATTGGACAAACATATTATACTAGAACTGACATCTGATTACATTTTTACGCAATTTGGGTGCATAGATCCTGAGAAATCAGTACCCAGAACAACCACCTCTGGCCGTAATAACGGCCTTGATACGCCTGGGCATTGAGTCAAACAGAGCTTGGATCGCGCGTACAGGAACAACTGCCCATGCATCTTCAATACGATACCACAGTTCATCATGAGTAGTGACTGGCATATTGTGACGAGCCAGTTGCTCGGCCACCATTGACCAGACGTTTACAGTTGGTGAGAGATCTGGAGAATGTGCTGGCCAGGGCACCAGTCGAACAGTTTCTCCATCCAGAAAGGCCCGTACAGGAGCTGTTACATGCGGTCGTGCATTATCCTGCTGAAATGTAGGGTTTCGCAGGGATCGAATGAAGGGTAGAGCCACGGGTCGTAACGCATCTGAAATGTAACATCCACTGTTCAAAGTGACGTCAATGCGAACAAGATGTGACCGAAACGTGTAACCAATGGCAGCCCATACCATCACGCCGGGTGATACGCCAGTATGGCGATGACGAATACACGCTTCCAATGTGCGTTCACCGCGATGTCGCCAAATACGGATGCTACCATCATGATGTTGTAAACAGAACCTGGTTTCATCCGAAAAAAATGACCTTTTGCAATTCGTGCACCCAGGTTTGTCGTTGAGTACACAATCGCAGGTGCTCCTGTCTGTGATGCAGCGTCTAGGGTAACCGCATCCACGGTCTCCGGACTGATAGCCCATCCTGCTGCAAACGTTGTCGAACTGTTCGTGCAGATGATTGTTGTCTTGCAAACGTCCCCAGCTGCTGACTCAGAGATCGAGACGTGTGATCCGTTATAGCCATGCGGATAAGATGCCTGTCATCTCGACTGCTAGTGATACGAGGCCGTTGGGATCCAGCACGGCGTTCCGTAACACCCTCCTGAAACCACCGATTCCATATTCTGCTTACAGTTATTGGATCTCGACCAACGCGAACAGCAATGTCGCGATACGAAAACCGCAGTCGCGATAGGCTACAATCCGACCTTTATCAAAGTCGGAAACGTGATGGTACGCATTTCTCCTCCTTTCACGAGGCATCACAACAACGTGCATCAGGCAATGCCGGTCAACTGCTGTTTGTGTATGAGAAATCGGTTGGAAACTTTCCTCATGCCAGCACGTTGTAGGTGTCGCCACCGGCGCCAACCTTGTGTGAATGCTCTGAAAAGCTAATCATTTACATATCACAGCATCTTGTTCCTGTCGGTTAAATTTCGCGTCTGTAGCACGTCATCTTCGTGGTGTAGCAATTTTAATGGCCAGTAGTGTATTAATTGTAACTCGCTTGGACGCCTCGCTGGTACTGCCTAGCGAGATTCCTGCACTAGCACAAACAGCCAAGTTTCAGAGAGTTGAGTGAAAACACAATTGCTGCCAGGAGATTGATGAATAAACACAGTTGTTGCTAGAAGATTGATGAGTATAGATTTTCTGCCGAAGCATCATACAGAAGGATGTCTCCATACTAGAACTAAGTACAGAGGTTAAGCTAGACTCAGAATTTCGAGCCGTTACTGCTGCCATCGCCCACATTTACAAGGTATAGGAGGGGTAATAATGAGCCAGAGATGCTATCACCAAATCGAGGGGGATGCGAGGCTCGTTAGCTTTCATCAGGGCTTAACTGCCCAGTTTCGACGTTGATAGTCAGGTAATTGCTTCCATCATGCTCTTTGGTGATTCTGCTGGTGCTCACACTTACTTTTCCATGTTCTTTCTTTAAATACATAACCATTCCTGCAGTCATTAGCCGTATCTGCAGTTTATTCTTATGATTATGCTTTTATTGTATTCACCCATGCCGAGGTTAGATTTCATAATTCCAATCGCTTGTGCATTTATTAAATGTTCACATACATATCTCAGTGGGTAATTCATATATTTCATAGTAATAAACGAAATTGTTACGGTAACTGCTTGTTTCTGTTAAAGACAGATAAGCCCATTCATTGATATGTCAATATAATTAACGCTTGATTGTGACACCTATACTAGTTTGCCTTCAATATGATATTTCTCCTGCATGACATTGCTTTAAAAAATATTTAAAAAATATAAAGAAAATAAACGATTGCATGATCTTACGGGAAGCCTTCCTTCTCTGTAGGTTACGAGGGATCGGACTTATAGCATTTTACGGGTATAGTAAACAGCTCGAATGGCCCCTCGATAGGTTGTTCGTGACTCCTGTCCAGGATTTATTTCAAAAATCTCGCAATCTTTTGATTGGAGTAATCAAATTTTTTATTGGTCGAATTTTAACTCAGTAAATATGATCATCTTAATAGTAAAAAAACCTCAAAGATTTCAAATAATGGTAAGCTGCTAATTATTTTTTGAGGCGTGTAAGTTAGAAATTTTGTTATTGGGGGAAGTGTTTGAATTTTTGTGTCAATGTTTGGTTATGCCTAGGTTAACCTGTGCTTGTGCACATAGCTCAGAGAAAATGAGTACCACTGATAAGAAAGAAGCGAGTCAATCTGTATATGTAAAACACGAACTTAACATGGAAATCAAACAAGGTATTTCCACCGAGTCACGTATGCAGAAGTAGATCCAAAAGTATACCTCTGAACATCAGCTATTTATAGCGGCACAGCTCCACTCATTATTTTTTTTTCTTTTTCATTTTGTTCGGTATTGTTCGTTGCGTTTGGTCTGGGTGGACGTCGCAAGACATCCGTTCAAGTTGATCGTGGATTCCTTTACTCGGTTTTTTATTACAGAGGGCGAGTAGCTCTCTGACCGAACACGCTGAGTTACCGTGCCGGCATGATGATGAAGGACAACACAACACCCAGTACCCGAGCGGAGAAAATCTCCAACCCGGTCGTGAATCGAGCCGGTACCGCCAGTAGTCAGTGGAGAGCACGATGGCGCAGTGGGCGAGCGGTTGAGGCAGATGTCTCGGCCGCGCTGGAGTAGGTTCGATCGCCGTCTTGCAACCCCATCGATCACTCCACTCAGGTCGAACATCGCAAAGGCAGGAGGACCATCGACGTTGACTAGCCTGGCCATGGACATGAGAGGCAAAGACAGACGACCAGGAAAACGTCGACTCCAAGGACAGGACATCCACAGGCGCCATACGAAAACAGAAGATTGTCGAACATGCGTCTAAACCGTATGAAGACGTCAGCTCCACCACCCACCCAGAGAAACAGAAAGAGATCTACGAAGGAATACTACATATCATCCAACAAGCAAGACAAGACACTGAGAATCCAGCTTCCATCAGCACTCCACCAGAGCCAGAAGAGGAACTGTAAGTAGGCTGTTTATGTTTTCTTATTGGTAACGCCACGTAGCGCTCTGTATGTAAATCACTGGCTGTGCTGTGTGCAGTCTGTGGCTAGTTTGCATTGCTGTCTGCCATTGTAGTGTTGGGCAGCTGGATGTGAACAGCGTGTAGCGTTGCGCAGTTGAAGGTGAGCCGCCAGCAGTGGTGGATGTGCGGAGAGAGATGGCGGAGTTTTGAAATTTGTAAGACTGGATGTCATGAACTGCTATATACATTATGACTTTTGAACACTATTGAGGTAAACACATTGTTTGTTCTCTATGAAAATCTTTCATTTGCTAACTATGCCTATTAGTAGTTAGTGCCTTCAGTAGTTTGAATCTTTTATTTAGCTGGCAGCAGTGGCGCTCGCTGTATTGCAGTAGTTCGAATAACGAAGATTTTTAGTGAGGTAAGTGATTTGTGAAAGGTATAGGTTAATATTAGTCAGGGCCATTCATTTGTAGGGATTTTTGAAAGTCAGATTGCGTTGCGCTGAAAATATTGTGTGTCAGTTTAAGCACAGTCATGTATAATTGTTCAAAGGGGACGTTTCAGAACAACAACGCCACAACAGCGACGACGAAGCCACTATGGAGCAAGATTACTCAGGAGAAGGAGATACATCTTCGAATCATGATAAGGAGTGTTTTAGGACAGTGAACTACAAACGCAGACAGATTAACTGTACACTCGTAGTGAACTTGAAAACCCGTGGGAAATGCGGACGCAAGGAATGCAGACGACAAACCACTGCGTGACAATAGCGCCACAGGAGAAAACACCGCCAAACGACGAGGTCGAAGAAAAACAGTAACCGAATCAAGATGATGAACGGCAACGTGACCGCAATATGATATGGGGTACAAAACCTGACGTTATAATTACACACAATGAGCATCTGACTCAGACTGAACAGATCCACTTTCTAGCTAGCTGTTCAGCTGTTGTGGAAACACCATGTTCAGGATCTTTTTCAAAGACTGAGTGCTGCCATTTTTGCTATGAGAACTGAGATTTTCCCCCCAAATTGCCGAGAAATACCTTAAAGACGAAGTGAAGGACAAGACCACAACGACGTCCACTAAGGCATAACATGAAAAATTGGTTCAGTAGGGACAGCTGAACCGTCAACAAGACTCAAGTACATAGTTCCCAAGTTAATATTGTTCGACCCTCCATAAACCAAGTCATTTAAGACGTAAAGAGATTATCGATCCTACAAATCCACCCATCCGAAAATAAAACAAAATCAAACAGCAACAGGCTCACTGACCCAAGTGGAAGCCCAAATCCTGGCGACTGAAGCAATAAATAAAATGTGCAGACTTTAACCATGCGCTACAGAAGTACAAATGACGAAAGGTGATCAGACTTCAGGCAACATCATACACAAAAAAAAAAATCGGTATTTCTCCACCGACACTCTGGGCCAATTTATGTGTCGACTAATATTAGCCCTCCAATCAGAGCCCGATTGGAGACACCGCAGCGAGACTTCCGACCTGTCCAACGACACCTCGGAGAATTATCTTCGGCCAGCTGCTGCCGAGTACTCTCTCTTTTCTTCCAATGAGAAACTTGTCTTGGAGTAGTCTGTACGCCCCTTCATCTTAATTAACTTTGATGTTTTGTAGGCGAACGCCTGAAAGATTTCTGTGAGAGTTTTATACTAAGTTTGAGAAAAGTTTTCTGTTAAGCTAATATACTGTTATGTTGTAATAAACCTTCCTCTTGTTGATTTTGAACGCGTTGTTTCTCAGAAACCTCTCTACGTGAGACATAGCAAACAGCATAAAAGAAAGAAAGAATTTTTCGAAACGACCACTTCAAGGAACATAGTGACATTTTAAGAGATTAGAGCAGCAATTAATAAGTTATATACAAGGGTGTGTTGAACAGATGGGCAAATTAAACCAAAAGACCGGGCTGTGCGGCTGGTCCCGGAGGAGGTTCGAGTCCTCCCTCGGGCATGGGTGTGTGTGTTCGTCCTTAGGACACTACTTAAACTACCTTAAACTAACGTATGCTAAGAACATCACACACACACATGCCCGAGGGAGGACTCGAACCTCCGGCGGGAGGGACCACACAGTCAGTGACATGGCGCCTCTAACCGCGCGGCCACTCCGCGCTGCGCTGTGGGGAGTGCTGTGCTTGCATCTGCCCCTTCCGTTGCCTGGCGGGCGATTCGTCCCCTTTTCCGAGGGAGCATCGTTGTTGCCGGTAAGAAGTGCAGCAACATGACGCCCCACGTCACCCCGGTTCTAATTCCTTAGGTGGCGAGACAGAGCCTACGGCTGCGTTTCTCTCTGGTGTTTCCGGTATTCTTACGATGGCTTTGCACGCGATGTTTGTTCTTCCGCCGCAGCTGTTAACCTGAGCTGTCTTCGCTGCTTTGCTTCTCGACCTTCTGCTGCAAACTCTCGTAGTGGAGTAGCCGAGGGTTCACTGGTAACGTAACGCACTACCCAAGCCTTCCTTGTAATAGTGTCGACACTGTTGTCCGATATCTGCTGTTCTTTCTCGCAGCGCAGTATCTCTATGACATCTAGACTTCCGTGCCGAATCAATTGCTGCCGATCAGTATCAGCAACATCGGCGTACAGCAGACGTCCCCAGATAGACGTTCTCGCCTACCTTCTTCATCCCAGGCACAACTGGAAGATGACAGTAGGAGGGGTAGGGCCCGTGGCCAGTCACGAAGTATGTTAGGCCTTTTGAGGGATACTGGTGCCTCTTTCCCAGTTACAGTTGTGTATTTGGCAGAAAACCGTAGGTACACATCGCTGTTTAGGGACCATGCTGTCGTTTCTGTCATGGGTGGCGGTTCAAAAATGGTTCAAATGGCTCTGAGCACTACGGGACTTAACATCTGAGGTTATCACTCCCCTACAACTTAGAACTACTTAAACCTAACTAACCTAAGGACATCGCACACATCCATGCCCGAGGCAGGATTCGAACCTGCGAGCGTAGCGGTCCAGCGGTTCCAGACTAGCCGGCCAGAGTGGCCGAGCGGTTCTAGGCGTTACAGTCTGGAACCGCGTGACCGCTACGGTCGCAGGTTCGAATCCTGCCTCGGGCATGGATTTCTGTGATGTCCTTGGGTTACTTAGGTTTAAGCAGTTCTAAGTTCTAGGGGACTTATGACCTCAGAAGTTGTTCCATAGTGCTTAGAGCCATTTGTGCCATCTACTAAGACGACGTTACCGCTTCGAGTTAAGAAAGTTACGGAAATAGTTATCGGCCAACTGAATCACCTGACGTACTCGTACATTGGCCAGTATGGATTGACGCTTTACGGAAAACAGCTGTCAAAAGCTTTTGTTTGTCTCCAAGACGTCAGTGGCATGCTTGGTCCTCGAGTCCAACAAGATGTAAACCAATTAATGGAACTGAATCAGAATGTGTGCACAACAGTCACAAGATCAGGAGAGCACATAAAAGAAAGCTATCATCAGTTTCTACAAAAAGTTTTTCGGCGATTCGTAAAAGTTCAGCCGTTTCTGTACATTATTGACTCGTCGGATGGGCAAAGCAATCCCCCCTTACAAGTTGGACATTTTGTCAATGAAATCGAAATACCGACGTGCTCACTCCAAGTAATTCCGCCAAAGTGTATGCCGTTCTGTCAAAACCCGCGACGTGCACTTTTACCAACAGGTGAAGAATTGCATTCGCTGATTTGAATCACCGATTTACATTCACCGATTACGGAAGTATCCTATTCCCGTAGCACAACAAAGGAAAATCGCACGTCAGAAGTGATGTAATTTAAGTACACGCCTTGATTCATAATCAATTACAGACTCAGGTTTTCGAGACAATGCTGCGATATGCGTCGTTTCCCGCTAATTTACTGTCAGATGATGAGATATTTGGTAAAGTTAAAGAGGTTGCTTTTCCAAACGATACTCATACCAAAAAATGTGGCTGTGGCATACTGCACGAGTCTTCGTATGTTGCTCGTGGTGCTCCTAAACTTTTGTTTGAGTGTTTTTATGATTGATGTTACTCTGTGGAATGCATTGGTTCTCTTGAAATATAAAACTACAAATAGTAGAATTTTTATATACTGCATTCACAATTACTAGCAACGGCCTTGCCGCAGTGGATACACCAGTTCCCGGGAGATCACCACTGTTAAGCGTTGTCGGGCGTGACCGGTATTTGGATGGGTCACCATCTAGGCCGCCGTGTGCTGTTGCCATTTTTCGGGGTGCACTCAGCCTTGTGATGCCAATTGAAGAGCTACTCGACCGAATAGTAGCGGCTTCGGTAAAGAATACCATCATAACGGCCGGGAGAGCGATGTGCTGACCACACGCCCCTCCTATCCGCGTCCTCCACTGTGGATGGCGCGTCGGCCGGATGGTCCCGATAGGCCACTTGTGACCTGTAGACGGAGTGGTTTTTTTTTTAAGTTTACAGCTACTAATAGTTATATGAGATGTTATAAAATTTGTGATAGTAAAACTTGTTTTATTAATATCTTAAATGCTTCATCTTTGTTCAATATTTCCACTTTACTTCACGATGTCATAAGAATATTAATGTCACATACTCCCGTGACAATAAAGGGAAGGAAGTGTCAGAACATGAGGCGCATAAATTGGAATTCGATACTGCAGTGCCTGTGTTATTCCGATTTACGATGGAAAGTTCCTTCGGACATGCATGCATGCATGGCCGACCCAACAGGCACTGCGGCGACTACAGCCGTTATGAAATACGAGGGGTGCCCAGAGAGTAATGGACCTCAGTTTTGTTCTCAGCCGAAAACACACCTACGAATGCGGAACGTTACGTATGTATTATATGAAGTTTCCTGAGCGAGCGCGAAAACTTTCCGTCACTTCCGACAGATAACGTAGCTGCAGGACTGGTTCAAAATGGCGTCTGTAAGTGATGTACTGGGTGATCAAAAAGTCAGTATAAATATGAAAACTGAATAAATCACGGAATAATATAGATAGAGAGGTACAAATTGACACACATGCTTGGAATGACATGGGGTTTTATTAGAACCAAAAAAATACAAAAGTACAAAAAATGCCCGTCAGATGGCGCTTCATCTGCTCAGAATAGCAATAATTAGCATAAAAAAAGTAAGACAAAGCAAAGATGATGTTCTTTACAGGAAATGCTCAATATGTCCACCGTCATTCCTCAACAATAGCTGTAGCCGAGGAATAATGTTGCGAACAGCACTGTAAAGCATGTCCGGAGTTATGGCGAGGCATTGGCGTCGGATGTTGTCTTTCAGCATCCCTTGAGATGTCGGTCGATCATGATACACTTGCGACTTCAGGTAACCCCAAATCCAATAATCGCACGGACTGGGGTCTGGGGACCTGGGAGGCCAAGCATGACGAAAGTGGCGGCTGAGCACACGATCATTACCAAATGACGCGCGCAACAGATCTTTCACGCGTCTAGAAATATGGGGTGGAGCGCCATCCTGCATAAACATCGGACGTTCCAGCAAGTTTTTTGTCAGCCAGGCTGGGGATGTTGCGATTCTGTAACACATCGGCGTACCTCTCACCCGTCACGGTAGCAGTTTTGCTGTCCAGTACCATCTGTCGGACATTTTGTGAACTTTGTTTTTTTTTTTTTTTTGTTCTAATAAAACCCCATCTCATTCCAAGCATGTGTGTCAATTTTACCTCTCTATCTACATTATTTCGTGGTTTATTAAGTTTTCAAATTTGTACTGACTTTTTGATCACCCGTTACTTTACAAGCAACGTGCCGTCATTGAATTTCTCACTGCAAAGAAAGAAACTGTGGAGAATATTCACAAACGCTTGTGCAAAGTCTTAGGTACATCTGGTGTCGACAGAAGTACAGTTAGCTGCTGGACACGGGGGGTGACGTCATCAGAAGGCGGTTCGACGGAGCTCCACGATTTCCAGCGGTCGGGGAGACCTTCCACAGCTGTTATACCTGTCACGCCTGACCTATCCCCCTCGGACTTCCACTTGTTTGGGCCATTAAAATATGCCATTCGTGGAAGACATTTTGAGGACGATGAGGAGTTGATTCACACAGTGAAGCACTGGCTCCGCCACCAGGACAAGGGTTGGCACCGACAGGGCATACACACCCTTGTTTCGCCCTAGCGGAAGGCCATAGAACAGGATGGAGATTACAGGGAAAAATAGGGTGTGTAGATAAAACAGCATTCTTTCGTGTTTGCAATTCACATTATGTTCAATAAAGAAGAAAAAAATGCCGTCATTACTTTCTGGGCAACCCTCGTACAACGACTGTATTCGCAGTTGCGAATATGGACAACCATCAGCTGCATAATGGAATGACGACAGTAGAAACTTGTGCCCAAACGGGACTTGAACCCTGATTTCCCGCTTGTCGCGAATGGTCGCCTTACCATTTGGCTACCCGAGCACTACTGACGGCAAGACCCAAACTTCTATATGTCGTCAACCATGTGTCAACAACCTGTAGTTGCCGACCTCAGCTGTTAAGTCCCATAGTGCTCAGAGCCATTTGAACCATTTTTGAACCACTGCGCTGCTGATGGATGTACACGTACAGGTTGTTGACGTAGGGTTGACGACATATGGAAGTTTGGGTTTGGCCGTGAGTCGTGTCCAGATAGCCAAATGGTAAAGCAATCGCCCGTGATAAGCGGGAATCGGACTTCGAGTCCCGACCTGCCACAAATTTCCATCAGTGTCATTCCATTACACAGCTGATGGTTGCCCGTATTTCCAGCTGCGAATTCGTTTGTTGTGTAAACTGGAATTCGTGCTCTTCGCCCTTGCGCTACCTACACATTTGGTTTACTGCCGCTCGAGCGGGCTGATCAAGTGGCGTCGATACTTTGACTCTCGTTCCCTCTGAAACTGTTGATTGTCGGCATGTAAGGCAAATGTATGTCCCTTTGTTTACACCCTTCTTTCACACTGAGAAGTTTTGAATGTGTCAAATTACTACATATGAAGGGTTTCCCTTGTCGGACGTCGTTGACACAGAAGACTTTTGTGTTGATTGGCGACTCCATGGAGTGCTGTATGCACAACGACCATACACGTGAAATTAGAAGGAAGGTCAGCGTTGGCCATAATATTGATGGTTTATTGATAGCAAAATCGGTTTTCAATCACATATTGATCATCTTCAGTGCTGTGGTGTACAAATTAAACTCATAGGCACTGGTATCAAGTTATTATCAGTAACCAAAGCTGAGAAACAATCACAATAACTCAGTGTGTCGCGTGATAATTACGCAGATATTTTTGTGATAATTTTATACACCACATGATTTTAATCTTAAGAACTTATTGATAGTTCTGTGTTCCACACATCGTCCAAGTTTGAATTCATTCGGGCCATTTTTCCTGGGCGTTCCATTTTTCACAAAACGTTATAGAAACAGGATGAGTCATCTAATCTTCTAATACCAAATATATCAAGGATCATTTAAAATATTGTAATTCAGATTTCACTCAGATGAATTACGTGAAACTCTTTGCTAAATGACGTATAGCTTCTTGTCATAGTGATATCGATTACAGAGCTATTAACGTCAGCTTCATTTTTTTTTTCAAACGTAACTATAATAATTTCTGCTTGTAGTTATCATAAACCTCAAACAAACTAATTTAATGACGTTACACTATCCGCGGCCAACAACTGTTTTTAGAGACATCACGATATTTAGAATTTACCATTTCTCCGTTTTCAATATCGAAGTGATTGCTGTATTATCCGAAAGGATTTGGAGAATGAAACAGCACTGATGCATCGTCAAAAATAACAACAGTTTGCAAACCTTATTCACACAAATTACATCACTCCACTGAATCCGTTTTGAAATCAAGCATTACATTACGTTCGTGCTGCATGATATATATAATAATAAATACATCAATTGACTTTACTAATAGAATGACCAATATAACATGAGCTTTTAGGCTCCTCTTACACTGTACTTTTTTTTATCTTTCTATGGGTGATGGCAAGTTATTGAAAAATATGTGTTTATGAATAATGGATACCTTACAGGATCAAAGTGCGTGCCTTTAAGACCTTTTGAAGATTTTCCTTCTCGATGAATTGATTCCATGAACTGGGATGTTGGATCGAAAAAGAGATGCGTTACTGATGCTAAGCTTAATTAAGAAATAAATTCTTAGTATTTCAAGATCTGTGAACAAATTCTGTAAGACATTACACCACAAATAATTCATATTCCACACTATTGAACCCAGAAAACTTTAGTTTGACTTGATGAGCCTCCTCAAAATATAACATCGTACGAAATTATGGATCGATAGTAAAGAAAGTTTGTCAGCTTTATCATTATTACCTCACGCATATCTGATAACATATGCAATTGCAAACCAAGACCTGTTCAGGCGTTTCGGCACTGCCATTGTATGCTCCACACAACTGAATATACTTCCAAGTTTCATTCTCAAAAATTTGATTCGCTCAGATGGTGTTACCTACATGTTAGTTATTTACTTGGTTTCATGTTTTAAGGCTCACTTGTTCGATTAATATTAATGATGTGGAACAAGTCATTTTACATTCACATATCTTCATATGTCATACATACAGAGGTTCAATCTCTTCCATGTTTTCAGCTTCATGTAGTTTGTTATTTAAAATTTAATGGTAATGAATCGGCGAGAAACCATTTACTAATGTCTATAAAAATTTCACTAACAGCTCTTTCTAAAAGTGTATTCGACTTTCTATTTACTATAATGTTGTTATCATCTGGAAGCAGAACATACGTAGCTTCTGCAACTATAGCTATATGCTTACTCTGCAATTCACAATTAAGTGCCTTGCAGAGGGTTCATCAAACCACCTTCAAGCTATTTCCCTGCCGTTCCAGTCTCAAACAGCGAGCGGGAAAAATGAACACTTAAATATTTTCCTGCGAGCTCTGGTTTCTCTTGTTTTATTATGATCGTCGTTTCTTCCTATCTAGGAGGGCGCCAACAAAATATTTTCATACTCTGAGGAGAAAGCTGTTGATTGAAATGTCATGAGCAGATCCTGCGGCAGCAAAAACACCTTTGTTTAAGTGATTACCACCTCAGTTCGTGTATCATATCCGTGGCACTCTCTTATCTATTCCTCGATAATACAAAACGAGCTGCCATTCTTCGAACTTTTTCGATGTCCTCCATCCTATCTGATGCAGACACTGCACCGCGCAGTAGTACTCCAGAAGAGGGAAGACAGAAGTAGTGTAAGCAGTTTATTTAGTAGGCCTGTTGCATTTTCTAAGTGATCTGTCAATAAACTGCAGTCACTGGCTTGCTTTCCCAACGACATTATCTGTGTGATCGTTGAAGTAACTGCAGTTATTCGTAACTGAAATCCTTACCCAGAGGTAGACCTGGTTTTGGCAGATATTATCATCACCTTTATTCTTACAATGAAAAGCTTTTCTCCCTGCTGTGATCTTGTTGAAGAAAGGATTAATGCATGACATCCGTAAACGTCTTAATGTTATCAACTATTGGATTAATTTTCGTCTTTGATGATGGTAATAGGTAACACAGTAAAAAAACCATAGAGACAATTTCTGTAGTCCTGCTGATGGACACTTTGCCTTCGGGAGACACAAATTTAAGTTGACTGACCACACTGTAGTTTGTCAGACACTGCCTGACAAAAGCAAAGTGAAACACACTGAAGATATGGACGGATGTCAATGGAAGTTCTTACACGTAAAACACTAGAGGCGCGTGTGTAAATTAATAGATTGTTGTGACAAATAGAACGGCCACCAGAATGCATTAGTGTTGCTCGTGTTTAGTGTTGCAACCAGTGCTTTTAGGGTATATAAGCGCCATGAACAGTGTCAGATGTTGAGTGATCACTGTGAAAGACACGAATATGCCGCGTATTACACTCATGCACATAGATTAAAGTTAATGCTGATACATGGTGAAACAACGCTCTGGTGGGCGGTTGGCGGATTTAAATCACCTCGGGGTGTGACCATGCGGTGCATTTGACCTGCGGTCGTCGCACGGTGGCGCTGGCAGCAGTACACATATGCAGAGGTGTGTTGGTGCATGTCAGAGTACGGAGCAGCGAGTAAGTGTGCAGACGGTTTCAGACGTGCTAATGGTAACTGTGATTTGAAAATGGCTCAAAGAACAGATATTGATGACGTTATGAGGGGTAGAATACTACTGCGACTGGAGGCTGGTCAAACACAGCAGGTCGGGGCACGGGGCCTCTGTGTGCCACAAAGTGTGATCTCAAGATTATGGCAACGATTCCAGCAGACAGGAAACGTGTCCAGGCGCTACAGTACGGGACCTCCACAGTGTACAACACCACAAGAAGACCGATATCTCACCGTCAGTGCCCGCAGACGGTCACGGAGTACTGCAGGTAGCCTTGCTCGGGACCTTATCGCAGCCACTGAAACTGTTGTCTCCAGATACACAGTTTACAGACGACTGAACAGACATGGTTTACTCACCCAGAGACCTGCAAGATGCATTCCACTGACCCCTGGTCACAGCAGAGCCCGTAAAGCCTGGTGTCAAGAACACAGTACATGATCATTGGTACAGTGGTCCTAGGTTATATTCACAGACGAGTCCAGGTGTAGTCTGAACAGTGATTCTCGCCGTGTTTTCATCTGGCGTGAACCAGGAACCAGATACCAACCCCTTAATGTCCTTGAAAGGGACCTGTATGGAGGTCGTGGTTTGATGGTGTGGGGTGGTGCACGTACACCGCTGCATGTCTTTGACAGAGGAGTTGTAACAGGTCAGGTGTACTGGGACGTCATTTTGCACCAGTATGTCCGCCTTTTCAGGGGTGCAGTGTGTCCCACCTTCCTCCTGATGGATGATAACGCACGGCCCTACCGAGCTGCCATCGTGGAGGAGTACCTTGAAACAGAAGATATCAGCCGAATGGAGTGGCCTGCCTGTTCTCCAGACCTAAACCCCATCGAGCACGTCTGGGATGCTCCCGGTCGACGTATCTCTGCACGTATTCAAACCCCTCCAACACTTCAGGAGCTCCGACAGGCACTGGTGCAAGAATGGGAGGCTATACCCCAGCAGCTGCTCGACCACATGATCCAGAGTATGCCAAACCGTTGTGCGGCCTGTGTACGTGTGCATGGTGATCATATCCCATCATGATGTCAGGTTACATGCGCAGTTTGTGGCGTTTTGTAGCGCATGTGTTTCGGGACGGTTTTTTCAACTCATCACCAATACCGTGGACTTACAGATCTGTGTCGTGTGTGTTCCCTATGTGCCTACGCTATTAGCGCCAGTTTTGTGTAGTGCCACGTTGTGTGGCACCACATTCTGCAATTATTCTTATTTTATGAGCATGAGTGTAGTATGATTGAGCTCTATTAGCACCTAAGCCTCGTGATGACTGGGTGTTGTGTGATGTCCTTAGGTTAATTAGGTTTAAGTAGCTCTAAGTTCTAGGGGACTGCTGACCATAGATGTTAAGTCCCATAGTGCTCAGAGCCATTTGAACCAACTATTAGGACCTAAAAGTTTTTAACGGCCTTATTGTGGGTCTCCGTTTGGCCGGTTGGTCGAATCATGAAATATCCAGATTTGTGGCGCATTATGATGCGACACATCTGATCACCACAGGAAAGTAACGCCGCACTGAGAACCAAGCACTTGGTAACCCATTCACATCTGCACCTGCCAGCCGAGAACAAGTAATAGACTTCCTGCAATATTCTATATTATTCCCCTACTATTGGTCAGAGGCTAGAGATATTCAGTCTAGGGGACTACCATCTCATGCCTATGCTGCCCTTAACAACACAACACAAACAGTCGCCTTTGAAGTGGTGCCGAGACGGGAAAGCATGAACTGTTGGTGCATGGCGTCACATTTTGTTCAGCGACATTTCTGCACTACCCTGGATGACCATCATCGGCAAATACGGCAGCGATCTAGGTAGAGGTCCTATTTTTTCCATTGTTTTGTAGAGTCACAATGATACTGCTTCTGGCATCATGGCGTGCGAAGCTATGCGAGGTGACTTCAGATAGCGGCTGGTAGTAATTGAGGGAACTCTGGTGACACGAAGGGATGTCTCGGACATCCTGCGTCTTCAGGTATCGCGGTGCCATTTTTCAATAGGACAATGCTCGTCTACACATGATATGTATCTCTATAAACTGTCTGCTTGATGTTGAGGTACGTGTGGGACCAGCAAGGACATCAACTCAGTGTTCCCACCTTTCGCCTTAGGTGGGTACCTAATGAACTTAGGAACATCGTTGAACTGGATAGTTTCGGTGCTTCATGTGTTATGGTGTTGGGAAGTATAAGGCTGCAGAGCTGTACTGACCTCCAAATCTTCAGATACTATACACTCACCAGTCAACGTTATTCTGACACTGTACTCTTTCCCCACTTGCGTCTCTTCAGCGGTGCATTCGTCTCTAACTTCATTTTTATCGATGACAATGAGCGACCGCACGAAACTGCGCAGACAGAGGAACTCTTGGAACAGGATGCAATTCGGTGAATGGACTGGCCGGCCCATTCCCCCGATTAAATTCCAAACGAGCGCATCTGGGATTTTTGGGGAGACATATTGCAGCACGCCCACAGGAACCAAGGACCATCCAGTAGTTTTTAACGACGCGGGTAGGGGAATGGAACGTACTGTCACAAGAGCTTCTCACCACCTTCGTGAGCAGTATGGGACCACGTTGAATAGCATGCCATTGCTGTCCGTGGTGATCACACACAATAATAAGGATCACCTCTCGCCTTTTTTATGTCCAGGGGACCATCATAAACCGTGGCGCCTTCAGTGAAATTATTGACTTTGAATAAAAGTGTCATTTCTGTTCGTCTCATAGAGCATTTCTTTCTGTTACCTTCTGTATTATAACATACCAGTTCTTTCTATCTATGGCCCAAGTTTCATCATCCTAATTTACTTGGCAGTAGTACGTAATTCGAAAGTTAATTTCATCCTTAAGCTTTGCACACCAGTGTATCATATGCAACAGCCTTATTCACGTTTCATGCCGAAGAGCTGGCCTAGTGGCATGGGTTGCTTCATATAACGCCAAAGCCCTGGGTAAAGTTTCTAGATAGGGGCTCCTACCCTAAACTGTTACTCAAGACACCTTCTACAATGGCTCGCACTTTGTCGGTATCGTTTCGTTAATATTTGTGTTGTATATTGGTTACTTCTATGTATCCAGCTGAGCATGTAACCACAGACACCCACCACTCTGTCAGTGTCCAGTGCGGTCTACAAAGTCACTCAAGTATCTTGCCCAATACATCAGAATGCTATAGTGTCTCTGGTCTATTTTAAGTATTCTAGAGTCCCAAAGTCTTTGACTTCTACCGAAATGGTCAGAGTAACAGAACTTTGACGAATATCTGGATGATCTTAGGGTAACTCTGCCGACCGCTGTGGCCAAGCGGTACTAGGCGCTTAAGTCCGGAACCGCGCGACGGATACGGTCGCAGGTTCGAATCCTGCCTCGGGCATGGATGTGTGTGATGTCATTAGGTTAGTTAGATTTAAGTAGTTCTATGTTCTAGGGGACTGATGACCTCAGATGCTAAGTCCCATAGCGCACAGAGCCATTTGAACCATCTTTTTAGGGTAACTCTACCAGCATTTAAAGACATTGTGTTATCTGGGGAAAACCATACAAATGAGCAAATAAGATACAGCCAATGGGGAAGGGTAAGAGGCGAGTTCCTGGCACTATAAAACTCAGGAATACCGATTAATCCATGATACTCATCTCAAAAAGTCATTCAGTCCACTCAGATGGCTGTTTGGCACAATTTTAACGCCCTCATGCCTTAAAAATTTTTCGACATAAGGGAACCTAAAAAGAGGCCGTCTGATGGAGAAATGCACTTCTGCGACGCTGAAAGATATGGTAGATGATTATAAAAATTTTTAGTTTTCTACAGCCACCGTTGAGCCTACCCAAGATCAGCTCGACAACAGTGTGGCAACCAGAATGACAAACAGACAGAAGAATTGTACTGCAAATATCGTGGCACACAACTGTGGCTATGGCCACATATTGCTCGAGTGAGATGTCTGAACCGCTACTTCAGCAATATGACCTCACCGTGAAGGGACCATAACGTCACTCTGACAGTAATGCAATGTGCCATAACAATGTGTAAATCTTACACAAGAACGCCTTTCCGCCAGCTGACATTGCAGAAAACTCCAAGCTGGAGAATTCAAAGCCACAACTGTGAAATTGAGGTGTAGTGAAGATCAGTGACGAGCACAGAAAACCAGGCCACATTCTGTCATCCTAGCCAATACGTACCGTCAATGCTTTTGATAGACATCTATAAATACTCAGGCTGCTGAGCCCTTTTATATTCCAGTTGCATTGAGCCAGCTTCGAGTCAGGACCTGTGATGTGCTGACTACCGTTTGTTAGACGCCTTCTACCTTCGAGACTGCTGCCAGCATGGTCTGCTGACCTTAGCCACTATTAGCAACACCTGCCACCAGCTTAGCTGGCCAGTCTACATGGCACCATTCTTGCTGCATTAGCTTCTGTGACCTCGCCGACGGCCTCGAAAGACTGCTGAGCTGGAGACATCAGCACAGGTGGATTGAAAATAGGTCTCAGGACATATGGAGTACGGAGATTATAGAGAGGATGGGAAGAGAGGAAGCAGAGAGGAGGAAACAAGAGGATATAGTTGAGATGCCGCAAGAGGATCCCAACTGTAATTTACAGCCAAACAGAACATGACTAGAAAATACACCCTTTGTTTCTTCCAGCAACGTAGGACACAATTCGCAACCTCTTCACGCAATTAGTGAAAACGTAGTAACATTTGACGACATAACAGACACGTTGTTACAGGAGAAACACCAACGCAAAAAACCGTTTCTCATCCTGTAGTCGAGATTCTATTAGGAACACACTTGTTTACAGCAGTTATTGATTCTGGTTCACCTGTCTCGGTGATTAATGAAACAGCCGTTAATAAATGCAACCATGACAATTCTTCCGCTAAGCGAAACTAACATAAGATGAACTGTTTCCGGCAAAGGAGTCAATGTGAAGCAACAAGCACATTTATCATTTTCAACTGTAGGTATCACATTCTATTCGAACTTCTGGATTGTTCCCCTCCTTGGCATTGGTGTAATAATAGGCATGGATATTTAGTTATATATGATGCGATTATTGATTTTAAGAACTCATATCTTATACTTAAGAATGGTAAACAACAACTCGCTCTGGAGTTTAAAAACACGCTTTCGTCAGAAGAACAAGACGTTAAATGTATTGAGCTCATTTCTGCAGCCAAAAACACCATTCGGCAAAACAAAATATTTACAGACATCTATTTTCACAGTAATAATGTCCTACCAGATGATTTCGACTACAATGTAGCACAAACAACTTTTGAAAAGCTAAGTCAAAGACGAGCTACTACGGAAGCCAATTGACAACAATTACATGATATCTTACTGCGACACTCTAAGGTATTCGAAAACGCTCTCAAAAATGTTTGCTTACTCTCAGGCAGAACGGCTGTCTCAGTAATATAGAGAAATGCATAAAATTCCACTGTATCCTATTGTTCCCATTAAAATACACCACATGACCGCTGTTGATATTTTTGGATCCATTTCAAGGTAGAACAGAGAATTTTTTTCTTCACTTGAACTTAATCGAAATTTGTCACCTTTATGCAAAGCAACAGTCAAAATCCTAGCAGCAGAATTTACTACAGACTTTTTGCCACATGCTGGTCACATCCATAAGGTAATTTCTGATAATGGATCACAATTTCGATCAGCGATTTGGACACGCACATTGAGAGCTAGAAATATTTCTGCTATTTACATATACCGATATCATACATCTTCCAACCCGTCAGAACGTTTAATGAAGGAAACTGGTAAACTTTGTCGCATTTATTGCCACAAAAAACATACTGAATGGAACAAACACATTTCAACATTTCAAAATGTCATCAGTTCCATTCCTAATAAATCAACAATGTTATCTCCGTATCTGATTTTGGGTACTCACACATCATTTGTCGAATAAAGGCAAAAGTCGATGTTGCAGGTTTGAACTTCTTTATTCAGCATCTTACAGGATTCGTAGCTTATAGCACGCAACTTTTGTTCATATTGCAACGTTGCGGACAAGGAAGTCCAGAGGCAACCATCATATTTCTAACATAAAAAAAATTCATTGAGTAAACTTTGTCTTTTCTCCTTATTATGAGGCACTAGTTAGCACATGTGTCACAAATAGACATAACATTTATTTAATTTCCATAATTTTTTTACCTTAACACTTTTTTGCACAACGTCTAATGCCATTAACATGTATTATAATTTTCTATGTCCTTTTGATGAGTTACTATGCCCTCACTTACATTATGTTACGTAGGATTAAGACCCTTTTTCACATTGTAATTTTTATTATTACTGTTCACTCATCCTCATCATTCTTGATGCAGACTTTTATGTGCTATGTAATTATACCAACATAGATGTTATGCCTTTATTAAGCGCTAAATTCGCGCAAGGATCGCATCGTCAGTGAAAATAAGTCAGTAAGACAGACACAAACAAAATGGTGCACAAACAATTCCTTTTACGAACTATTGTGTTTCCTCCAGGACTTGAAAGATTATTAGTGATGATATTAGATTTAAGGATGCTTATGGTGTTTATTATGTTTTGCTTTGAGGATATTCATGAAATGCTACTAATATTATGGTACAGGCTGATACTATAAAGATATAATGAAATGAATGATTACTTGCCTACGAGATATACACTACTGGCCACTAAAAATGCTACACCAAGAAGAAATGCAGATGATAAACGGATATTCATTGGATAAATATATTATACTAGAACTGACATGTGACTACATTTTCACGGAATTTGGGTGCATAGATCCTGAGAAATCAGTACTCAGAACAACCACCTCTGGCTGCAACAACGGCCTTGATACGCCTGGGCGTTGAGTCAAACAGAGCTTGGATGGCGTGTACAGGTACAGCTGCCTATGCAGCTTCAACACGATACCACAGTTCATCAAGAATAGTGACTGGCGTATTGTGACAAGCCAGTTGCTCGGCCACCATTGACTAGACATTTTCAATTGGTGAGAGATCTGGAGAATGTGCTGGCCAGGGCACCAGTCGAACAGTTTCTCTATCCAGAAAGGCCCGTACAGGACCTGCAACGTGCGCTCGTGCATTATCCTGCTGAAATGTAGGGTTGCACAGGGACCGAATAAAGGATCGTAGCACATCTGAAATGTAACGTTCGCTGTTCAAAGTGCGTCAGTGCGAACAAGCGGTGACCGAGACGTGTAACCAATGGCACCCCATACCATCACGCCGGGTGATACGCCAATATGGCGATGACGAATACGCGCTTCCAATGTGCGTTCACCGCGATGTCGCCAAACACGGATGCGACCATCATGATGCTGTAAACAGAACCTGGATTCATCCGAAAAAATGACGTTTTGCCATTCGTGCACCCAGGTTCGTCGTTGAGTACACCATCGCAGGCGCTCCTGTCTGTGATGCAGCGTCAAGGGTAACCGCAGCCATGGTCTCCGAGCTGATAGTCCATGCTGCTGCAAACGTCATCGAATTGTTCGTGCAGATGGTTGTTGTCTTGCAAACGTCCCCATCTGTTGACTCAGGGGGCGAGACGTGGCTGCACGATACGTTACAGCCATGCGGATAAGATGCCTGTCATCTCGACTGCTAGTGATACGAGGCCGTGGGGATCCAGCGAGGCGTTCCGTATTACCCTCCTGAACCCACCGGTTCCATATTCTGCTAACAGTCATTGGATCTCGACCAACGCGAGCACCAATGTCGCCATACGATAAACCGCAATCGCGGTAGGCTACAATCCGACCTTTATCAAAGTCGGAAACGTGATGGTACGCATTTCTCCTCCTTACACGAGGCATCACAACAACGTTTCACCAGGCAACGCCGGTTAACTGCTGTTTGTGTATGAGAAATCGGTTGGAAACTTTCCTCATGTCGCCACCGGCGCCAACCTTGTGTGAATGCTCTGAAAAGCTAATCATTTGCGTATCACAGCATCTTCTTCCTGTCGGTTAAATTTCGTGTCTGTAGCACGTCATCTTCGTGGTGTAGCAATTTTAATGGCCAGTAGTGTATAATGATGACACTATTTTATGACGTTATTTTATAATGTGTATGTATGTACAACAGTACAGGGTTCATTTGTTTAGCTCGTTGTGGACACTGATTAGGACTGATTTTGAGGAAAGTGACAAGATATAATACACTTCTTACACTGTTCGTTTTTTCTGATGATCTGTAGATGATAATACTTTTTTGTGCTTCTAATACATGACTTTCACATTTACACTCTAACATCTAACTGCACTTTAGAGGTACAACAATCTTCATTAGTCATTCTCATCCTTCTATAGTTTACTTTAATGCACTAGTATAATATGCTTCTACTTAATAAACCTTTTGGCATATCTATGATATTTTGCCATTCTTTTGTTTTAACAATATTTTCACAAATTTTCATCTGTATCATTTTGTCTTGAATAATGATGCATGACTATGGACGCTTACAATTTATATATTGCAGCTACAGAGTGCACATTTTCTTACCATAATACGTACTATCCATAAACCCAGTAGACATGCGCACTACCCAATAACTGATAATTTATGCTACAAATATTTACACATGGAAGAGCAACTATGCACTGTAGGCCTCAGCTTGCCACTTATTATTTATCACTCATGTATCTTATTGTTAGTGTTTACTGTTTAGGCCTTATGTTGGAACTTAACAACGAAAACATTCACACTTTATAGTCATGTTCTATTACTGCCACAAGTTGCCACTTAGTGTACTATTCCATGTACTTTATTGCTATGATTTGCTATGCATTGTAGGCCTTAGCTTACCGCATATTATTTATCACTCATGTATCTTATCATTACGGTCTGCTATGTATGATATGCCTCATGTTGCCATTTATTATCTGTAAGATAAAGCATCTTATTTAGTCTCTTTCAGGAATTCACTGTATACATTTGTATAATTAGATACTAGATAGTATATGATGTAATGCTGTAAATACTACAGAATAGACTTTGATCATAGAGACAACTTCTCATTCATAGATTACTAGCTTAGCTATAAACATTTTCTTTGATTTCCATGGTAAATTATTCAGTTTTTACCTAACTAGGAGTTTGCCAACATTTTGTACTAAGTACCATTACTTAGTACTACTGAGATGTTGCTGTACCCCTTGTATCAGCAACAGGCTTCATACTCTTTATATTAAACTATTTGCCATTGTCCACCTGAAAAAGTAAGCCAACGGATATTACTATCATGCATTTTACAACTTGACACATGATTTCCCTGTGAAAGCAGTAAACAGTAATCATGTACTGAAATGCGAGTAGGTACTGTAGTTATCCCCATCATTACTATCCACTACTCTGAGTCCTCCAAGAAATCTTTAGTTGTGTTATAGGCATTACCTTTGAAGTACGTTTAAGCTGTCTTTTTTAACAATTTCGTGACGGCGCCTGAGTGTAACTCGGGCTTATTGGTGTTGTCGAGCGGCCTGAACCCGAGCGTGACTCGGGCGACAGCCAGCTGCGGATTTCTCACTGCCTCCTAAGTTGATAGAATTTCTGTCGCAAGTTATTGTGTTCGTCGAGCTTCCTGCATCATGTGCTGCTGCCTGTTGAGTGTTTCAGATAATAATGAAACATTTACTGTTGGTAAGTTCTGAAGGGAAAAATATGTATTTACTGAGGTTTTATTTGATTTTCTCTTTGCGTGTATACAACAGAAAACACTGCTAAGATAAATGTATCGTAATTTTCAGAGAATATCGATGCTGATGAAATAGGTGAACAAGAGGAACGCCGTAAAATTACCGCCGAATTTGAAACTCCTCCGCCATCAAAAAGGTACGGCGCTCTCGAAATGAAGACGAAGGTACAGTGTGGACAGAAGGCGATGTTTTGCCGGATGTTCCTTCCTGTTTTTGGGAACGTAGTGGAGTTACTACACAAATAAACGAAAACTCAAGTGCTTACGATTGTTTCAGTGTTTTCATGACAGACGAAATTATGAAAACAATCAAAACCGAAACTAATAGATATGCAGCAAGTATCATCAATAAAATGAAAAGGAATAACTCTCTAAAGACAAACAGTTTGTTTGCTAAGTGTCAGCCTGTGAAGCTAAGTGACATTTATTCTTTTCTTGCTATTATTTTACGCGTGTGTCTTGTGAAAAAGTCGTCATTGTATGATTATTGGCCGACAAATTACATGCTTTCTTCGTCCTTTGCTCCTAGTATAATGAGCAGGGACAGATTCAAACTAATTCTGTCAAACTTGCACTTGAACGATAATGGAAATTACAAACCTAAAGGGCAAGAGAATTATGACCCACTTTTCGAAATTAGAGCGTTTTATGACTGTACGGTTCGATCATGTCAGTTATCATATGCTCCCTCCCAACAATGGACTGTAGATGAAGGCATTTATGGGTTCAGAGCAAGAATTCACTTCAGAGTTTATACGAAAAATAAACCTGAAAAATATGGTATGAAATTATTTATTGTATTAGTAATACATTCCCTGATTAGCACAACAGATTAGTAGGTGTATTCACTTGTTGCAGTAAGGATACACAATTTTTAAATAGCTCTTCAAAACGAGCCTGATTGCTGCTTCCAATTAAAATTCTTATAGTCCTTTTCTGCAGCTTAAAATCCGCGTCCACGTTTTGTGCCTCTCTCTGTAATGGTGTGGGGCGTTTGCCGTTGGAGTGATTTGGGACCGCTGATACGTCTAGATACGACTTTGACAGGTAATACGTACGTAAGCATCCTGTCTGATCACCTGCATCCATCCATGTCCATTGGGCATTCCGACGGACTTGGGCAATTCCAGCAGGACAATGCGACACCCCACATGTCCAAAATTACTACAGAGTGGCTCCAGGAACACTCTTCTGAGCTTAAACACTTCCGCTGGTCACCAAACTCCCCAGACATGATCATTATTGAGCATATCTGGGATGCGTTGTAACGTGCTGTTCAGAAGAGATCTCCACCTCCCCGTACTCTTACGGATTTATGGAGTGCCCTGCAGGATTCATGGTGTCAGTTCCCTCCAGCACTACTTCAGACACTAGTCGAGTCCATGTCATGTCTTGTTGCGGCACTTTTGAGAGCTCGCGGTGACCCTACATGATATTAGACAGGTGTACTAGTTTGTTTGGCCCTTCGGTGTATGTTTCTTGCCTGACAATTGTTTCACTAAAAATTTATCATCAGCACATGCGTGACCAATTTCTACCTTTTGCCCCCTGAAACCACTAATTTTCTGTTATTCTCATTTACATCTACATGGCGGAGGATACCTTGCACACTACTAGTCATTTCCTTTCCTGTTTCGCTCGCAGATAGAGAGGGAAAAACGACTTTCTGTATGACTCGGTAAGAGCCCTAATTTGTAGTATCTTCGTGAACCTTACGCGAAATTTATGTTGGCGAAGGTACAATCGCTCTCAGTCAGCTTCAAATAGCGGTTCCCTAAATTTTCTCAATAGTGTTCCACGAAAGAACGTCACTTTCCCACCAGGGATTCCGTTTGAGTTCCCGAACCATCTCCTTAACGCTTGCGTGTTGTTCGAACCTACCGGTAACGAGTCTAACAGCGGGCTTCTGAATTGCTTCGATGTATTCCTTTAATCCGACCTGGTGTGGATTCCTAACACTAGAGCAGTACTCAAGAATAGTTCGCACTAGCTTTCCATATGCGGTCTCCTTTACGGATAATCCACACTTTCCTAAAATTCTCCTAATAAACCTAAGTCGACCATTCGCCCACCCTACTACGATCCTCACATACTTGCTCCATTTCATATCGCTTTGCATCATTACGACCAGATACATTAGGGGTTTGTTTTTGGTACTCATTCCCACTAACTTACACTTAGAGCCAGCTGACACTCATCACACCAACTAGAAATTTTGTCTACCCCATCTTGTATCATCCTACAGTCACTCATCTTCGACACTTTCCCGTACACCACAGCTTCATCAGCAAAAAACAGCAGGTTTTTGCCCACCCTGTCCGCTAGATCATTTATGTACTGTATATAGAAGATAATAGCGGTCCTAACACACCTCCCTGGGACACTCTTGACGATACTCTTGTCTCTGACGAACACTACCGTCAAGGACGACACAATGGGTCCTATTACTTAAGAAATCTTCGAGGAACTCACATATCTGTCAACTTACTCCTTATGCTCCGACCTTCGTTAACAGTCTGCAGTGAGATACTGTGTCAAATGCCTTCTGGAAATCTAGAAAATATGAAATCCAGCAGTCTCCCTTCATCCATAGTTCGCAGTATATCATGTGAGAAAATTGCAAGCTGAGTTTCACACGAGCGATGTTTTCTAAAACCGTGCCGAGTCGTGGACATAAGCTTTTCGGTCTGTAGGAAATCTGTTATATTCAAACTCAGAATATGTTCTATAGCTCTACAGGAAACCGATGTTAAGGATACTGGTTTGTAATTTTGTGGATCTGCCCTTTTACCGTTCTTATATACAAGAGTCGTCTGCGCTGTTTTTCAGTCGCTTTGAACTTTATTCTGGGAAAGAGGTTGAGTACTCTTTGTAAAACCGAATTGGGAGTCCATCCCGACCTGGTGACTTATTTGTTTTCAATTTCTTCAGTTGTTTCTCTACGCAAGGGATGCTAATTACTATGTAGTCCATATAGGGCTCTGTGTGATGGACGATATGTTTGTAAGATTCTCCTGCGTCAACGATTTCTTAAAAGCGATATTTAAAACTTTGGCTTTCTTTTTGTTATTTTCACCTGCCACACCGGAATGGCACAGACGTACGAATTTCTGCTAACATTTGGCTACCAAAAGTTTGGAAGCTTAACACCAGGAGAATTACATTGGATCCACAAGGGCATATGATCAAATCATTTAAATTTATCTACATGAAATGAACGAAGGAGAGCCACAAAGTTTCAACAACATCAACCTTTAAAAGCTAATAAACAAGACTGAACTACAGAACAGTACGAAGGCATAGCTTTTACAAACCAGATAAGAGTTGCAAATGGCTCCTGCCATCCTGCACAATGCAAGAGGTCGCATGCCCAAATTGCTCATAAATTGAGCAATATAATTGAAATTTCTCATATCCTTCTGGTAAAGAGGAGTCCATTAAATACCATCATTGTAGTCATAACAGAAGACTAGGTGCCTTAACGCATACATAAACCTATGCAAATCTGAACTCAATACCAAACCCTGTATGAAGAATAAAGAAAGTCAAAAATATCAGAAGATATTGTAATAGTTGTTTTGTGAAAAGCCTCAAGAACGCCTGAGATCAATTAGCAGGTATTGCTAAGGTGGAGAACGCAAAGAAACATATAACCAGCATTCGACTTGTACAGTCGCACAAAATAGCGACCGATGATTATCCGAGTGTTCAGTGCATCACAGTTCTGGACGCAGGAATAACAGGAAGACGTATACAATTTCACCCCAAACCTGAAGGAGCAGCTTACTTTAAAATGAATAGAATCTTCCAGAGGAATTACTCTCTATTTGACTGGTCACTAGCCATACCCGAGCTATCTTAAAAGAATAGTTCATGGACCGCGCAATATACGAGTATATGAGTACGGGTGTGAAGGAACTCCGTATCATGTGGTATGAAAGTGTAATAGACAGTCTGTACTGATAGATACGTATTAAAATGAATTTCTTACAGAATCAAATAATCACTATAACACCGAGCGAAACAAGCTTTGACACCATGTTAATGAAATAATGAACAGGATTTGTACAGCATTGTGGGCCCATGCTTACTCTGCCTGCAACCCGCATCACACCGCAGTTACGCAGGCAGCCTACTTACTTACAGCCAACACTCGAGGGATGCCACGCTACACACGGCCACAAAATGGCTACAGAAGAGCCGGCAGGTATCGCTGGCCCCATGGACTTCTTTCATACGTCGCTCACGCGACCGGAAACAAGACTGACTGCATTTTGGCACCGAGGGCTGTACATAGGCCGATGCACGGGCCTTGAGCAGGCTGTTCACTCCAAGAGGGTTTCCTGGGCCAGGTTCCGAATGCTTACGCACTTCTTCAAGCAAGAGCTTACTCTGGAACTGTCACTAAGCTTTCACCAGCGCTTTAGCCAGCCTTCTCGTCCCGGAGCCTGCAACGTGGTCATCCAGGACAAGACGTGACCCCGACGAGTGACCGACCAGCAGACAGGTAATATTTCAGAGTTTGTCATGAATTGGACTTCACCAGACTTAAACATTTTGCTCCTTGTAAACTCTGACTCTTACTGCTCCATTCCAGACATTGTTCCTGCATGAAGTATACCAAGAACTTTTAGTCGGACTTTTCTCCTACGTGAGGTATGTATGCTGCTCGGTATCCTGGACGACATCATCCAAGTGTCCGGACCGTTCGCTGGATAGTTACGTTATTTAAGCAAACAGGAAGTGTTCAGCCACATGTGAAACGTCAACCACGACCTGCAACAAATGATGATGCCCAAGTAGGTGTTTTAGCTGCTGTCGTGGCTAATCCGCACATTAGTAGCAGACAAATTGCGCGAGATTCGGGAATCTCAAAAATGTCGGTGTTGAGAATGCTACATCAACATCGATTGCACCCGTACCATATTTCTATGCACCAGGAATTGCATGACGACGACTTTGAACGTCGTGTACATTTCTGCCACTGGGCACAAGAGAAATAATGGGACGATGACAGATTTTTTGCACGCGTTCTATTTAGCGACGAAGCGTCATTCACCAACAGCGGTAACGTAAATCGGCATAATATGCACTATTGGGCAACGGACAATCGACGATGGCTGCGGCAAGTGGAACATCAGCGACCTTGGCGGGTTAATGTATGGTGCGGCATTATGGGAGGAAGGATAATTGGCCCCCATTTTATCGATGGCAATCTAAATGGTGCAATGCATGCTGATTTCCTATGTAATGTTCTACCGATGTTACTACAATATGTTTCACTTCATGACAGAATGGCGATGTACTTCCATCGTGATGGACGTCCGGCACATAGCTCGCGTGCGGTTGAAGCGGTATTGAATAGCATATTTCATGACAGGTGGATTGGTCGTAGCCGGGGTGGCCGAGCGGTTCTAGGCGCTACAGTCTGGAACCGCTCGACCGCTACGGTCGCAGGTTCGAATACTGCCTCGGGCATGGATGTGTGTGATGTCCTTAGGTTAGTTAGGTTTAAGTAGTTCTAAGTTCTAGGGGACTGATTTCCTCAGATGTTAAGTCCCATAGTGCTCAGAGCCATTTGAACCATTTTTGAACAGCATGCGTTCTCATAAATGATAAGTTCACAAAGGTACATGTATCACATTGGAACAACCGAAATAAAATGTTCAAACGTACCTACGTTCTGTATTTTAATTTAAAAAACCTACCTGTTACCAACTGTTCGTCTAAAATTGTGAGCCATATGTTTGTGACTATTACAGCGCCATCTATCACAAAGTGAAAAATGTGGTCCAACTAAAACATTCATATTTCTTTACGTACTACGCGAATATGTAATAAAAAATAGAGGTTCCTATTTTTTTAAAAAACCAGTTGATACCCGTTTGACCTATGCCAGCGCCATCTATCGGGCCAACCATAGCGCCATCTGGTTTCCCCCTTCAAGGTAGATAAGTTTCGTTCTTTGTAGTTTTTTCGTTAGACGCTTATTTCGTGAGACATTTGTCCCGGTCACGATCAATGGACCGCCCTGTAGTTTAAAACTTTGTTTATTTCATTACCAGAATTTCTGCCTGGAATGCTCTTTTGTACTTAAAACAGAAGAATTTACTCCATTACCAGGCCTTCTGCCTGATGTATTGCTTTCGTTTGAACTAGAAGAGTTCCTCATTACCAGACACTCTGCCTGAAGCACTGTTTTGTGTTCAAGTCAAAAGAATTTATTTTGTTCGTGCATGTTTCAAGATTCGTTTTCCAAGAAGGAAATTTATATTCGCTTAACTCAATTAGTAATCCTGATGTTGTTTCATACCTAAGTCTTTACTTTTTGACCTCCTGTGGTTGATATTTCAACAGGCGATGAGGCGTTTATCGTTTTTCCAAATCAGTTTGCATACTCTTGCTTCCAGCCCAAGTTGACTTAGCTTTTGTTGGTGTTTCCGTTTCCTTCTGTTGTGTTGTGGCTTTCGTTCCGCTTTTACGTTTCCCATTACATCCCACAGCTGTTGATGACGTCGTCTTTGTGGAACTTCACTTTCACGAACTTCCTCAGCATACATTCGACGTTTTCTTGTGTGTCTCTTCTCTTTGTATACCCTTCAGTCTCTTTGGCACACACTCATTTTTGACACTAGTCTTAGGCATTTGAGCCCAACACATTGACCCTGAATTTCTGATAGTGCGTCAGGTATCTGCTCCAAAATGTCTAATGCACAGGGGAAACCATTTTTTTTCTCCTTACTGCGCTACCTCTGGCAGACGCAAAGTTGCTTTCTGGAACCCCTGGCGGGGGTTCCCATGCTCTCAGAGTTGCCCTGCTAGGTTTCGCACCTCCAGACTCTACTAGAGTCCATGATCCCTGGCACAGCGTCTCAACTGGGGCGAGCATCTTCCCAACTATGGAGGTACCTTGCCACCTTACCCGCCTCTGGCTATCACAAGCGCAGCGCTGCTTGCTATGGCACACGCTAGACCGGAACTCATGAGCAGCATCATGACACCAGCAGCTTCCCATCGTCATCCGCATCGCTCCATCAACATCTGTCACAGTCGGTCTACACCACCTCAGGATGCAGCACTGATATCTAACGCTAACTTGTGACTCCTTCTCTCCCTATTCCTTGACCACATTCGATATAGTGCCTCCTCTCCCCAGCTTGGTCCAGCCCCTTCCTAATACACAAACACACTTTCTGCTCCTTTTGGTCCCTCATTCTTGTACATATCTCCCAGTTTCCTTTTACATTCGTCATTCATTCACTCAGAGTGTGTTCTCTGGACCAATTTCCCTCCCAAGTGCTTCAGCGTGATACTTTTCCCTCCAGAGTGCTTCTGCAGAACAGTCCTTTACCCTATTAGCATCTGCATGACATGTTTTCATCGTCAGGACTATCTCTCAGTGCCTTTCCATCCCAAGTGCTTAGGCGTAATGCTTTTTCACCACAATTGCTTTACCCTACCCTTTCTTCCATAACCTTTTCCATGTTTTTCTAATCTCGGATTCCATTGGTATCCTAACAGGTTGGTACCAGGCAGAGATCTCATCGGCCACTGACGATATTACCGACCGCTATGTGTCCTCCTGTATCAGCTCCAAGATCGTTGCCGCTGGACGACCTGGAAACCACCACAGAGTAGGTATGTCCAGCCTCCAGCATGACACTACGCTCGGTGCATGCTAGATGCCCAATACTAAGCGAGATTCTCTGCCTGCCCTGAGGACTGTCAGCGCTTTCAAAGTCCCGAGGTCCAGACTTACTAGCATCGCTGTCCCAAGCTGTCCAGTGGTGTTTCTTGATCCAAGGGGACAACGATCACACCAAGGTCATCATCTGGCCGGCCTCCAGCTGTGTACTTCGTCCTTGTTCCACGTCAGACACTGAGATTTTGTTATCATGAAGCACCTGACACTCTGGCATGTGTCTTGGAGAGAAATAGATGCTGCCGTCATCTGCTCTCTGGTCAGACCTGCCAGAGTGACCGAGCCACTCCACTGTGTCGCTTCTTCTCATGGCAAGATACATCCGTACCTTGGTCTCAGTTATGTCTGCACTTCGCGGGACCTCTCCTGCGCTACTCTTGGATAATCGCCGTTGACGCAGGCAGTGGTTTTCCATACGTTTCCCGAATGTACAACACATCTGCTGGGTAAACTATCCTTACTTTATGCAGTATTTGTGCAACTGAGGGGCTCCTAGAGACGATCGTCACTGACAATTGCCCCCATTCAGCATCTGCAAGATTTATTACCTTCTATGGACCAAATGGCATCAACCTCATCCACAAAGGCTGCTTCCACCCAGCCGCCACTGCATTGGCTGAAAGTTTCGTCCAACCTTTCAAAACTCAAAACTCTCCAGACTAACTCGCCATCATTTCTTGGAGCAAGCTGTCACTTTGTTTCTTACATCATACCAATCCACTCCTCTGAACAGGTCAACCCCAAATGAAAAATTACACGGCTGCCTTCACAGATATTAACTTTCCATTCTTAATCCTACTCCGACCCTATCCTTTTGTCGGCTTTCCACACGATATAGGTCCTCGATCCTGCTTGGGCTCATGTTTTTTTTTTCCGCAGGCCACAAACAGTGGCTTCTAGTCGTCGTTTCCCGACTCCTGGTGGCTCTATGACGGAAATAAAACTTTCGGCTGTTACCTTCTGCTGTAAACATGTGAATCAATTGTGGCCTCGGCGATGTCCGCTTCCTGAGCCCTCCAGTTCGCTCCCCTGTTTCGTCTCAGATGTGGGACCTTTTCAGCTTACCGTCCTGGACGACACGGGTGCCAATCAGCCTCATCCAACCACAGGGCTCTCACAGTATTGCTAGAGGGCACGCCACTCAATGGCTGTCACGCTACACCGACTGTATCCTGACGCCAAGGGCTGTACTTAGGACAGTGCAAGAAACCTGAACAGGCTGTTCACTCTGAGTGGGCTTCTCGGGCCAGGAGAGAAATGATTATGCGCTTCTTCAGCCAGGAGTTCACTCCAGAGCCGTTGCTACGCTGCCACCACCGTGCGATATAGACTTCATGTCCAAGACTCTGCAGTCTGGCTATGCAGAAGAAGATATGACCCTGACATAATGACCGACCAGTGGACTTATAATATTTCAAAGTTTAATTCGGCTTGTCATTATGAACTTTGACTCTTACTGGTCCCTTTCGAACATTCTTCCTGCATGAAGTGTGGCAAGAACCTTTAATCTGACTTTTTTCCTACGTGATGTGTGCCAATAACTTATACAATGAAGAGCCAAAGAAACTGATATATTTGCCTAATATCGTGTAGGAAGCCCGCTAGCACGCAAAAGTTCCGCAACAAGACGTGGCATGGTCTCGACTAATGTCTGAAGTAATGCTGGAGGGAACACACACCATGAATCCTGCAGGGCTTCCATAAATCCGTAAGAATATGAGGAGGTGGAGATCTCTTATGAACAGCACGTTGCAAGGCATCCCACACAGTTTTAATCTGCCACGAAGTTTCATGCTCAATAACATTCATGTGTGGGGAGTTTGGAGGACAGACGAAGTGTTTAAACTCAGACGAATGTTCCTGGAGCCACTCTGTAGAAATTCTGGACTTGTGGGGTGGGGTGTCCTGCTGGAATTGCCCAAGTTCGTCGGAATGCTCAATGGACATGAATGGATGCAGCTGATCAGACAGGATGCTTACGTACGTGTCACCTATCAGAGTCGTATCAAGATTATCGGGGGTCCCATATCCCTACAACTGCACACGCCCCACACCATTACAGAGCCTCCACCAACGTGAACAATCCCCTGCTGGCATGCAGGGCCCATGGATTCATGAGGCTGTCTCCATACCCGTACACGTCCATCCGCTCGATACAGTCTGAAACGAGACTCGTCCGACCAGGCAACATGTTTCCAGACATCAACAGTCCAATGTCGGTGTTGACGGGCCCAGGCGAGGTGTAAAACTTTGTGTCGTAGACTCATCAAGGGTAGACGAGTGGGCCTTCGGCTTCGAAAGTCCATATCGATGACGTTTCGTTGAATGGTTCGCACGTTGACACATGTTGATGACCCCGCACTGAAATCTGCCGAAATTTGCACTTCTGACACGTTGAACGGTTCTCTTCAGTCGTCGTTGGTTCCGTTATTCCACCATCTTTTTCTGGCCGCAGCGATCGGACATTTGATGTGTTACCGGTTTCCTGATTTTCACGGTACACTCGTGAAATGGTCGTACGGGGTAATTCCCACTTCATCGCTATGTCGGAGATGCTGTGTCCCATCACTCGTTCACCGACACCACATTCCAACTCACTTAAATGTTGATTACCTGCCGTTGTAGTAGCAGTCACCGATCTAAAAACTGCACCGGACACTTGTTGTGTTATATGCGTTGCCTTCCGCAGCGCTGTATTCCGCCTGTTTGCATATCTCTGTATTTGAATACGCATGCATATACCAGTTTTTTTGTCACTTGAGTGTAGTTTAGAACTTCATTTATTCCATTACCAAGCGTTCTGCCTGAAGAATTTTGTGTTCAAGCCAGAAGAGTTTATTCTGTTCGTGATTGTTAAAGACTTATTTTACAAGAACGAAATTTATGTTCTCTTAATTCAGATAACCTCGATGTCGTTGTGTACCTGTGCTATTACTTTTTAACATCGTGTGGCGGATACTTGAAGGAATTAGATACATGCACAACAGAAAGATGTGTGACAGCAAGCAGGGGAGAAATCTGGGCAGCCGTCTCGCAGGGACTTGCCACAGCACGAAAAAGAAAGCAGGAATATGAAGCAGAAGGGGACAAATTTACGGAACTGACATTAGAGCAAAAGAGAGCACGAAGATGAAACAGGCATGAGATTGACATAGATACAAAAGATCACCGGTACCAACCGGACGCTGTTTGTTGACTCAGGGTATACCATGTTTATGACACTGCAGCAAGGACCTCTCATGGAACGTTACAGAGCTGCTGTCCATGGGATCCGCAAGGGCTTCGGAAGGTACGATCGCGGGAGTGCTACTTGCAGAACCTGAAGAAAGAAAAGACCACACTGACTATCTACCTGAGTAGATGAAGACATCAGTCAATCTGCAAATGGCTGACTTTCCCCTGGATTCCACTTTCCGTGCGTCAGAGGCGAAATTAACTTGAGGACTGCATGCAGGTTCCGACTAAAAAGGTTGGAAACAGTTTTACTTTACCATTTGTTAAACATGCATGAGAAGGACAGCATTTGTTTCGCAATATCAGTGTCTGTATATTCTTATTTCAGATTACCTAGTGAATTAGCTTGTACACGTTTTATTATCATAATTGCATATAAGTAGCAGAAATATTTCGCACTACGTGTTTCAGCCAGAACTAAACTCCCTGGAGACAGACATATAGCTTGCTGGGAATCGGAGATGAAGTGTTCTGAATAATGAAACACACTAAAGCAGGCAATATGAAATGGTTACCTTTTACTTTAGAAATATTTATTTAGAAGTGTAAGGTCTGTATCACTCGTGTACGCAAATCGAAGTTATCATACAACAAAGTATGTCTTAGTTGCTTGTCCATGAAACTTGTTTCTTCCTAACGTTTAGTCCAGAGCTACGTTGGACATCTTCAACGCGCTCCTGGTTACATTGAGTTTTGCCGACTCAGCCAGGAGTACTGATGTTACAGTTGTAGATCGCCCTTAGCAGCTGCAAATTCGTATCTGCTGTCAGTGGATCTTCGACTCTCGTGGATTGTCAGTACTCGCATCTCGCGGACTTTCTGTGCTATAGCCAGACAGGTTGAATGATAGGAGCAAAATGCCACTGTTCAGCAGGCACTGTGGTAAATTCATCCTGTGTGTTACCTGCCCAACTGTGTGGAAGTGTGGGGCAGTAAGTTCATTATAAGTCTTGCTGACTTCCTTACCAAAATTTACTCGATTTCCTCCTCGACTGTAAGTACTTCTACTCAGACACATAAAATATTTGTTTTTCGAGCGGCTTTTTAGTTTTACAGCAGATCCTTGATTTCTGTAGACGATAGTTGTGCTTTCTTTGCACACAAAGTTCGACGTTTTCACATCTTTAACCTTTCTGCTGTCCTCAGGACTTCGAGAGGCCTCAAAGACTGCTGAGTAAATTCGTGTAGGGTGCGGGACGTGTGCTAAAAGGCTATTAGGGTATACACGGGGAAAGCATCCTTCCCCAAAATCAGGGAGAAGTGAATGATTAAACATCGGCTCCAGATGGGATGGGGCATGGTTCATTTCTTGAGCAACCACGGACCATATTCCATGTATTTACCGCGTACAGTCCTGGGTCACGAGGCTGATTAAATCAGTAGAGAGAGAGAGAGACAGAGAGAGAGAGAGAGAGAGAGAGACAGAGACAGAGAGAGAGAGAGAGAGAGAGAAGTGCCTTTGAACACAAACTCCCATGCTACGATCTTTCGTCTCAGGAAGCGCGGTCGGGGCCTAGTAAAACTACTATGTGTTAACTGTAAGACGGCAGAATTGTGAGGGGAGTGCGGGGAGAGGAGGAAGCAAGCATTGGCTGGCGAGGGGTGTGGAGCCGATGGGGGGGGGGGGGGGGGGGGAGGGGACAGGGCACGCCTACCAGTTGCAGTGCTGGCACTACAAATTGCGCGTCATGCTTACACGAAAGCAGACGAAAGGTTTGGAAGTAAAACTCGCTTTAAATGTTGTTCGTAAACGAAACTGCAATCGTCATGTACATTAAAATCTATACAGGGTGTTACAAAAAGGTACGGCCAAACTTTCAGGAAACATTCCTCACACACAAATAAAGAAAAGATGTTATGTGGACATGTGTCCGGAAACGCTTACTTTCCATGTTAGAGCTCATTTTATTACTTCTCTTCAAATCACATTAATCATGGAATGGAAACACACAGCAACAGAACGTACCAGCGTGACTTCAAACACTTTGTTACAGGAAATGTTCAAAATGTCCTCCGTTAGCGAGGATACATGCATCCACCCTTCGTCGCATAGAATCCCTGATGCGCTGATGCAGCCCTGGAGAATGGCGTATTGTATCACAGCCGTCCACAATACGAGCACGAAGAGTCTCTACATTTGGTACCGGGGTTGCGTAGACAAGAGCTTTCAAATGCTCCCATAAATGAAAGTCAAGAGGGTTGAGGTCAGGAGACTGTGGAGGCCATGGAATTGGTCCGCCTCTACCAATCCATCGGTCACCGAATCTGTTGTTGAGAAGCGTACGAACACTACCACTGAAATGTGCAGGAGCTCCATCGTGCATGAACCACATATTGTGTCGTACTTGTAAAGGCACATGTTCTAGCAGCACAGGTAGAGTATCCCGAATGAAATCATGATAACGTGCTCCATTGAGCGTAGGTGGAAGAACATGGGGCCCAATCAAGACATCACCAACAATGCCTGCCCAAACGTACACAGAAAATCTATGTTGATGACGTGATTGCACAATTGCAACATTACCTTCCTTCAATTGGGCCAACTGGCGGTGAATCGAGGAAGTACAGTACATACTGACGAAACTAAAATGAGCTCTAACTTAGAAATTAAGCGTTTCCGGACACATGTCCACATAACATCTTTTCTTTATTTGTGTGTGAGGAATGTTTCCTGAAAGTTTGGCCGTACCTTTTTGTAACACCCTGTATATATAAACATGAATGTATGTATGTTTGTCTATTATGCGCTCACAAACCATTCATTCGATTGCAATGAAACTTTGGTGAGTTGTTCTCCGAACGCCCGAAAAGAGTAATGGACAATATGTAAGTCTGCAGGCTTTCGTGGCCGTTGTCACTGAAGTTAAAATCTTCTGGGTTATTAGGCCGCGTCATGTTTCTTCTAAAATTTCTTCCCACAAAATAATGAAAGGAACATAATTAATTAGGTAAAGGCTTGTCATACAGCGACCCGGGTTCGGTTCCCACTGCTCGTAATTTTATTTCATTCCCAGCAATGTTAAACTATTAATTATAAAATTTAAATATACTTAAACAGGTCATATAGTATAACGTAACTGTCAATCTCTATATATAAAAATGAATGGATGTATGTCTGCCCTCTGTGCGTTCCCAAACCATTCATCTGATTGCAATGAAATTTTGGTAATTTTGTTCTCCGTACGCCCACGAAGATTCCGAGCCGAAAAAAAAAGAAATAAGACACATTCTTGAGGGGAAATGACGTCATAAACAATGAGATGCCACCGCGGGAAAATACTCAGATTTATGCATCCACTATTTGAGAATGAGAGCACTTAGCGACTATATTAGCAACAAGCGTTACATACAGTTTCAAACCTTTACGAAAATTTTTCTCGCTGACAACCCCCCCCCCCCCACCCACACAAAATAATGAAAGGAAAAAAGGTTGTCGCTTACTACATTTTCTCAGTACATACCGTAAATCTGCCGCAGTAGGCATGACGTATTAATGTATTATTTCGTTACTATTTACTCTAATCGCAACATATTTCGCATACAGTATCCACATATAGCAGTAAATGCGCCGGCAAATTTATGTCCCTTTACGACATATAATTCAGGACATATGACGTGGTAAACATCGAGATGCGTGAAAAAGTGCCGCGTCAGGCATGACGTTTTGTTCTATTATTTCTTCACTACTAACACTATTCGCAACACGTTTCGCAAACGTGTTAAAAAAGTATTTGTAAATGGGGTGAAGCTATTTTTTCTGCTCCCTTTCCCTTTTGCAGCATTCAATCACACGCAATATAATTTTACGAGCATCGCTACATAATACTGGTTTCCTTCCAACCGTAGGCCTACCGGCAGGGGTTGTTGGCGACTCCCGAGATGGGCCAGCAACTGCCTCTTCACTCATTTTGATAATGTTTAGCACAACTGCACAATAAAAACACGCAGAACAGTGCAGCGCAAAACAATAACGAAGCAGACGACAATGGCTACCTTGTACAACACAGTCAGCTGCATAATGTTGGCAGCAGTCGAAACTGCGAGCCTACCGAAGCCTCCCGACGTTTACCGACTTCTACCGATTCAGGACTATGGAGAGGTCTGCCATCTAAAAGTTTACACACTGTAGAGGCCCCGGCCCCCCAGGCGGCCAAAAACGCTTGCCAGAGACTAAGAAGGGGAGACCACGACGTTTGGAACGCGGATTTACTGTAAACTTCGTACACTCGTAGTACTCCATGAGCACAACAAAATGTGTAAGCAGTAGCGCGTACTTCTCAATCAATATTGAGAAAATCGCAAGATAATTTTGGTCGTCGAATATATATGGCTGTGCGTGCCATTTTTAACAGGAAGCGGCGGCAGCCGAGTGGTTAGCGTTCAACTCCCGTAATCGCTGTCGATGGGAAAATACGTGTAACCGGATGAGCTTTTATTAAATTTACAATGTTATTTGGCAGTCTACAAATTTTTATTATCACAAATGATATAATATTCATAACTATCGACTAGTAAACGACCAAACGCATAAAGTGATACCGAAAATGTATGCTTGTCCGTTTCTTCAAAATTGTTCGTATTTAATCGAAAGAGAACGAGAAATTGCTTCTGGTGAAGACTCTATTAAAATGCACTCGATACTGCATGACCAATAATCAGCGCCGATATTTAAGGGAACGCTGCGTTCTGCATGGTTTGCTTCCAAATTATCAGCTGAAAGACAGGTTTTTGAAAATGTTAACGAGGTTTGTTTTTCCACGGAAAACCTCAAAAGGCATTGCGTATGCAGAAACATAGCATTTAATCAATGCAGCTGCTGCCGTTTAACTTTATGTTTTCCATGTTTTTACGAAAAATACCATCGTGCAGCTTGTACTCGTAATGTCGAAAGCGACGATTAATTGTACATCTTTCGAAAGCCGTCTGTGCCGGTCAAAACTTGCAGGTAACGAGTAGTTTCCGGCTCCTTCCAGGTATAAGGGATTTCTCAAATCACGGACAAGCATACATTTTTAGTATCACTTTCTGCGTTTAGTCGTTTACTAGTCGATAGTTAAAAATATTATATCATATTTTATAATAAAAACTTGTAGACTGCCAAATCACATTGTAAATTTAATAAAAGTTCATCCGGTTATACGTATTTTTCCCATTACATCAATTGTAATATAAATAGTAAAGAAAATGACTGTGTTAGAAATTAAAAAAAGTGACGAAAGGAACTCGATCGAGCGATTACGGAGCTTGAACGCTAACTACTCCGCTGCCGCCGCTTTCTGGTAGAAATGGCCACGCACAGCCATATATATTTGACGACCAAAATTATCTTACAATTTTCTAAATAACGCTTGAGAAGTACGCGCTACTGCTTACACGTTTTGTTGTCCTCAGGGAGGACTACGAGTGTACGAAGTTTACAGTAAATCCACGTTCCAAACGTCGTGGCCTCTCCCCTTGTAAGTCCCACTCAAGGTCACGGTACGCCTAGCGCATAACCCCTACGCTAAAAGCGTAATTAAATGAATTTAAAAAAAACACGGGAGAGATAAGGAAAGGAGACAAGGAATTTTTATTGTCTAAAATAGAACATACAGTCACCAGTGATCTTTATTTTAGAATTATTGTTCCCTACTTTGGCCCAAATAAACAGATATTCGTCTGAATTCAACTACTTCTTTCTTCTTGTAGACAAAGTAAACGGCTTGTCTAGCACCAGAGTACCACAGGAAACCTTAGCTAGTAAACCTGTACTCTCCGCTATACTCCATGTCTTCCAAGCCAAGACGTTTGCATCAGGGAAAGGTTCAAGGCCACCGTAGTAGCATGGTTACCCCATACTACAGTCAAGGTCAGCCATGTACTACCTCCATACACAGCTTCAACATCACAAGTGAACTGCATTCGTAGCCCACGAAAAACGTTTGGACCACCCACAAGCTGCTGCTTATTGAATTGACCAGCCAAGTCAATCTCCATTGCTCTCAATGACTTGTCCACAGGGACACTGCGCCGCAAACGGCGACGATAACCACCTGTATAATGATGTCATAAAACAGTCACTAAGATACCAGACTTGTGGCCCAATATTAGGGACCGTGCAGAAGAAAGCTAGAGCGTTACATAAAGATTGCTTGCAGAGACCAGAGTAAATGCGGCAACGAGCACAGGCGGCGACTGTTTCTGCAGGCAATGCAAGCGAGGCAGACAGTAATAGTAGAGGTTGCAGATCAGACAACGACACAGAGGAAGACGGACTGATGTAGAATATTGACAATATGTAAAGTGCTTACATTGGCTTTGTGGTAAGCTAGAACTGCTACATGCTTACGTAGGTGAATGCCACCCCCTAGGCGTGAAATAATACTGACCACTACATTATCCAATGCACAACACACACATACAGAGGTTGGATAAAATGTGTGGAAACACCGCGAGGAATGCATGCTTAAACGTAACTGAAGATATTAGCCAGGCCTGCATTTTGCGCTGTAATATTTGGCCACGATCGGCCCTGTGCAGTGTCCGCAACGCATTGCAACTGTCAGTCGTGGTCAGCACAACATTTTGTGTACTTTTGAGTGCATTTTGTGAATGCGAAAGCGATTAAATTGTTTGTGCTCGTATGGTGAGTGTTCCCGCAACCAAGTGAGCTGAAGTGTTTGGTATTTCAGGAGGCACGTATCGATGATTTATACCGCATGCAGGGAAAGCAGAAAAACACCATCTTCTGAGTCACAATGAGTGCGAAAATTTGTGTTGAGTGATCGTGACAGATGTTCATTGAAGAAGATTGTAACGAAAAATAAGAAGGTAACAACTGTAAAAGTCACTGCACAACTGAATGTTGCACTCGTGAATCATGTCATCGCCAAAACAACACGAAGGAGCTCCATGAGCGGCGGTCTGTATGGCGAGCTGAAATTCCAAAATCACTCATCAGTTATGCAAATGACAATAACAGGGAAACGTTGTAACAGAGCCCTAGGGCCTAGACTATAGAGCGATGGAAGAATGTCATTTAGTCGGATGAATGTTTTTGCAAGTGTGTCCAACTTCTGGAGAGTTTACGTCTCAAGAGTGAAACATCGCGAGGTTTTGGTCATAACTTGAGCAGTCATATCGTGATATTTCGTGGGTCCCACGGTTGCTCTGCAAGATCGCATCGCTGCCAAGAATTATGTGACCATTTTGGCTGATCAGGTCCACCCATGGTACATTGTTAGTTCCCGAATTGAAAGGCTGTGTTCCAAGATGACAGAGCCCCTGTTCACGAAGTTCACATCGTCCAGGAATGGTTTTGTGAGGACGAGGATGAATTGTTACGTTTTCCCTAACTGTCACAGTCATCAGATCTCAGTATTGTTGAGCCTTTGTGGTCAGCTTAGAAGAGCAGAGAGCATGTTCGTTATCCACCTCCGTAATTGTTAGCTGAACTTGAAACTACTTGGCAGGAAGAATGTATAAAATCCCTTAAAAATCACACAGGACCTGCATTTAACCACTAAGAGACGACTGGAAGCTGTTTTGAATGCCAACAGTTTTTCCAACACTCTATTAGGCATGGTAAAGTGTAGCATTTTTCTTGATTCCATATTTTGTCCAAACATTGTACGTATAGACGTTGTACAAGCTCAAGAAACTGTGGTGGGTAAAGTTTAAATAAGATCTTAATTAATCGTGACTGGTGATCGTCATCGGAGGAAAATGTGAAAGGTGTACGTTACAGTAGCTGTACGTGTATATCGCGGGACTAAAGAATAGAGCACGCTCCTCTGTGGAGTGAATGAAAAATGGAGAGTATTGTAGATGCAGCACCACGCCATCTGAGGGCGACAGGCGAGACGTATTCCTGCGGTTCATGCCCTTGCCTAGGGAGGAATAGTAGTGATACACTAAATGTCTCAATTTTTCCATCTTAATAACTAAGTTGTTAATGCTAAGCATTTCCGTTTGCCAATTAGTTATGATTTCAGATATATATATAATTACATGTATAGGTTGACTCTTACACATAAGATTACTGCAACCAGCCACTTTTTACAATGCTGTTTATTTATTTAAACAGCGCCATTACCGGTTTCGACTTGATCCCCCTCACTCGCTTGTCTCTCTCATCCTCTCCCACCTCCGTCCACTGCCGCGCCTGTATTCCCACGTCCCACCTGCTCTCCATCTCTCCACTCTCCATACCCTCGCCCAACGTGGCTTCCACCAACTCCTACTCCCTGATGATGCCCTCATCCCCTCCATCTACCCCTCCTACCAACTATAGTCCTCCCCTTTCCCCCCTGTGTTTTTTCCCGAGGGTACCCTCTCCCCCTTCTCTCCCTTCTCCCTTCCTCCCTCTCGCCTCCCCCCTGGCTTCCCCTACCCCCTACCTTCTTTCCTACTCCTCCCATCTCCTCTGCCACTGGCATCTCCACCCTCCCCTGTCCCTCCTCCCCCACCTTTTCCCCTTTTGGCAGGTCCCAGGACTTGTAGACGTACAGTGAACACTCGCGCGCCGGATATCGTCGCCAGTGTTTGTGTGTGCCGTCATGTTAGTGATTCAGTGTTTCGTCATTTGTGCTCCTTCGTTCACGTGTGCCGTTTCTCTCGTCTCTGTTACTGTCCGACTGCTGAACGTTTTTATTTGGACGCTGCACCTGTGAACGACTTCATGTATTTTAATTTTCTGTGTCTACTGTTGTCTACCCACCGTGTTGTTTCGTTTTTCGATGTCTCCAATTGTAACTGAATGTATTCTCTGTGGCCGAAGAGCGGCGTAGTCTTGCCGTTGCCGGCCTGCCTTTCAAATTGACAATAAAGAAAAAAAAAACGGTTTCGAACCGATAGGTTCATCTTCAGACGGCTAGTTCACGTTTTACATTATATTTCGTGTTTTGATTCCTCACCTGACGAAACTTCCTTGGGGTGGCGATGCCCTACACCCAAAACAAGATGTGATACAACGTCTTTTTAATTGTAATTGTTCCTCTGCATCACTTAAAATCGTCGAGAGGCACAATTAAAATTAAAAAGACGTTGTCTCATATCTTGTTTTGGTTGTAGGGCATCGCCACCCCAAGGACGTTTCGTCAGATGGGGAAACAAAACACGAAATATAATGTAAAACGTGAACTAGCTGTCTGAAGATGAACCTATCGGTTCGAAACCAGTAACGGCGCTGTGTAAATAAAGAAATAGCATTTTAAAAAGTGGCTGGTTGCTGTAATCTTCTGTGTAAGAGTCAACCTATATTTTGTACACAGCCACAAGCTCGACATGTCAGTTTTTGACGAAATAGCATATATAATCACAATTCTCATAAAAATTATGCAACAAAATTTGTAATTTCAAGTACATGAACAAGTTAGCATTGTGAAAACATGACCTGACTTTGCTACCAGATGTCAGGTCAAAATGGCTCTGAGCACTATGGAACTTAACAGCTGTGGTCATCAGTCCCCTAGAACTTAGAACTACTTAAACCTAACTAACCTAAGGACATCACACACATCCATGCCCGAGGCAGGATTCGAACCTGCGACCGTAGCAGTCGCCCGGTTCCGGACTGCGCGCCTAGAACCGCGAGACCACCGTGACCCGTGATGTCAGGTCAAATGTAAATTATAAATAAATAGATAAATTTCGTCTTGGAAACCAAGTGATAAGCGCAAACTAATTCGTGGAGTGTAGTTTTTGCTCCTTTGAAACTGACCGATACTTTTACCAGTATAGTTTTCTCATTTTAACAGAGCCTGGCTAAACAACATTTAATACTGTCGTTGTCCAGAGGAGAGCCTAATGAAAATATCTTCTCGGTTCCTCTATCAATAAAATGATGATGGACAAGGCCATCTGTTGTTACATTCTGTAACCATATTAGCTAACTGCATGTAATCCTTACTTTTTTCTTTTGAAACATTTAATGAATTATGAAACAAGAATAATACTTAAATTTTTGCCAGAAACTGCTGTCACTGATGTATTGTTCCAGTGAATGGCCTGTCAAGAATGTAGGATGACGATGGGAAATTTGGGTTCTCACATACTCGTTGAACACTCGGACAGGACTATAAATATTACTGATGAGAGGCAGTTTCGGGGACGAACTGACACCTCTGTCCCTCCCCTCGCACCTGGTTTCCAGTACTTGGACAACATTGCACACACGGAACTCAATGCCCCTATCACTACACAGGATCTCATTGCTACACTCAGCACAAAACGCAACACCGCTCCTGGTCACGATTGTGTCACCTACCGTCACCTTTGTGAAGCTCCTGTCTCTTTCCTCTCCACCCTGGCCAGGCTCTACAATGTAGTCCTGTCCACCGGTTACTACCCTGACCTGTGGAAAACCTCCCGTATCCTGATGTTCCTTAAACCTGGCAAACCGCCGTCTGCCGTCTCCTCCTACCGTCCCATCAGCCTCACCTCAGTCTTCAGCAAGGTCCTGGAATCTATCCTCACCTGACGCATCCACCAGCATCTCCGCCAGCACCGCCTCCTTGCCGTTACCCAGTGTGGCTTTCGGCCGTCCTTCTCTTCCGACGACCTTCTCCTTCACCTCACTCATCTCCTTTCCGACCAGCTTAATTCCCGTCGCTCCGCAATCTTCCTCTCCCTGGACCTCGAACGAGCTTATGACCGCATATGGCATTCCGGTCTCCTCTTCAAGCTCCAAACCTTCGCCCTTCCCATTAACTACGTCCGTCTGATCGACTCCTTTCTCTCCCGCCGTCCTTCCTATGTCACCCTCCATAACACAGATTCCTACACCTTTTTCCCCTCCGCCGGTGTGCCCCAAGGCTCCGTTCTCTCCCCCATTCTGTACCTTTTGTACACGGCGGACATGCCGCCGCCGTCATCCCCCGTCCACCTTCTCCAGTTTGCCGATGACACCGCCTTCCTTGCCCTTGCCCCCACCCTGCAGCGCTCCCAACACCTTCTCCAATCCCATCTTGACCGGTTCACCGCTTGGTGCAACAAGTGGTTGCTCAAGGTCAATCCCTCCAAAACCCAGGCAATCATTGTAGGCAAAACCACCCCTTCCTTCCGCCTCCTTGATTTCTATCTCACCATCTATGGCCGTCCTATCGCCCTCACTCCCACCCTTAAGTACCTTGGCGTCACCCTCGACCGTCACCTCTCCTGGACTCCCCATCTCCGGACAATCCAAGCCAAGCCATGCTCCCAACTCCGTCTCCTCAAGCTCCTTTCTGGCCGTACGTTGGGTCTGGACCCCTCCACCATCCTCCACACCTATAAATCCCTCATCCGCCCTATCCTTTGTTACGCCCATCTGGCCTGGATCTCCGCCCCCCCTACCTTTTATAAATCCCTACAAATCCTTGAACGCCATGCTCTCCACCTCGCCTATCGCATCCGTCTCCCCTCCCCCACGCGGATCCTGTATGATCTCATCCCCTTCCCCCACCTCCTTCTTTTCCTTGAAAGGATACAGATCTTGTACACCTCCCGCAAACTTGATCCTCCTCATCTGCTTGTCTCACCCATCCTCTCCCACCCCCGCCCGCTGCCGCACCTGTATTCCCACGTCCCACCCGGTCTCCATCTCTCCACCCTCCTTACCCTCTCCCAAGGTGGCTTCCGTCAGCTCCCCCTCCCTGATGATGTCCTCCTCCCCTCCATCTACCCCTCCTATCAACTTTGACCCTGCCCCACCCCCAACTTCCGGTGTCCTTTCCTTTAGGCACCCTCCCTCCCTTCTCTTCCCTTCCCTTCTCTTTCCTTTTCCCCCATCCTCTCCCTCCACCCCTCTTCCTCCGGGCTTCCCCTTCCCCTTCCTCCCTCCCCCTATCTCCCCTGCCCGAGGCATCTCTGCTCTCCCCTCTTGCTCTCCCATTCCCCTTCCTCCTCCTCCTCTCTTGGCAGGTCCCCAGACTTGCACACGCACAGTGAACATTCGCGCGCCGGAGGTCATCGCCATCAGTGTCTTGTGTGTGTGCCTTCGTTTGTGTTTAGTGTTTAATCGCCATCACGCCGCCACTGTTCACGTGTACCGTCGCCATCATTCATGTTATGTGTACCGTGTCAACTAGTGTCAGTGATGTTTCTCGTCCAGCGTGAACGGCTCCATGTTTTTTGTTTTTTAGTGTCTACATTTTTTGCCCGTTTTAGTGTCTACATTTTTTGCCCGCCGTTTTGATTGTATTCTCTGTGCGCCCTATATGTAATACTTACTGTAAAACTCAAGGCTGAAGAGCGGCGTACTCTGCTGCTGACAGCCCGCCTTGTGTAAGGTGATCAAAATCACAATAAAGAAAAAAAAAAAGTTTCGGGGAGGTCTGGAGCCGTCTGCGATAAGACAACAGGAATCAACCAGGAAAAGTTTTCCATCGACAACTGTAAGTAAAGGCTTTATTAGCGATACAGCTTACATCTACAGCCCTTCTGGTCGAATTTGGAAAATAAACTTTAGTGTTTCATCATGAGAGATATACGAGCTGCTTACCTGTAATGTAATGCTCAAGCAACAGGAAACTCAGAGCAAATTATCTGAATTTACGAAACGTTGCTGCATCAACTATTCATTCAGGCAAAACCCCAATGTTTCTGGTGATGAAATTCCGTGCCATACCCATACTTTTCCCTACGCGCATTTCAAAGGTGGGAAGTTGAAGAGGCAGATAGAAGATTCGAGGCAATGCTTGTATCGTGCCTACGTATTTTGGTCGTAATAGCCTTTCACTTAAAACGAATACTGAAATAGCACATTTGAAATACACATTTCGTATTTGCACACGTATCTAATAATGTCGTTTCCTTCTCTTTTTTAATTACTTTTCATCTGTTGTTTTGTATCTACTTTCTTCGAAGGGTACGTTCTCAATTGGATTCAAGATTCCCTTCATAAATGTAACTTTCAATGTTGTTCATATCTTTTGCGAATTAAATTGTTCGTTTCATTTTCTTTAAATCTACGAATATAATGAAAACTGGAAGGTATTGATCAATCTTCATATAACGGACGTCTTCCTGGATGAAATCTATCCTCGGCGGAAACGTCCTTTGCCTTAAACAAACTGTTACTTCTCTGACTGTTTGTAGTGTTTTGACCAAGAATTGTGCCGCCCGAAGTGGCCGTGCGGTTAAAGGCGCTGCAGTCTGGAACCGCAGGTTCGAATCCTGCCTCGGGCATGGATGTTTGTGATGTCCTTAGGTTAGTTAGGTTTAACTAGTTCTAAGTTCTAGGGGACTAATGACCTCAGCAGTTGAGTCCCATAGTGCTCAGAGCCATTTGAACCATTTTTTTGAACAAGAATTGTATCGCACAAACAGTGAGGTAATGCATCTGAAATTACAGTCACGTTTTTTAACTCCTTTTTTGTATAGGGTGTTGGTGGCCGCTCATAAAACATCTTTATCCGTTCACCGTTTCTTCTCACACAGCTCGAACTGTATGGACACAGAGTGTCTACAACCATTTTATGCAGTGCCGTCCGGACTGAGCCCCTCCCAACTGCTTTATTACTTTTTCACCTCTCTGTGTTTTCTTCTTGACAGTACAAGCATTGAAATAATATACTATATGTTTCTTTATTTTTTTGACTTGGATTCGCCGGCCGGAGTGGCCATGCGGTTCTAGACGATAGTCTGGAACCGCGCGACCGCTACGGTCGCAGGTTCGAATCCTGCCTCGGGCATGGATGTGTGTGATGTCTTTAGGTTAGTTAGGTTTAATTAGTTCTAAGTTCTAGGGGACTGATGACCTAAGAAGTTAAGTCCCATAGTGCTCAGAGCAATTTTGACTTGGATTCCATACTTACGTCTAAAATACATCCTGTCATACGACGTACGTGTGAATGTATTATAAAACCTTAATGTATTTTTCGACAGTTCTGATTCATCTCGTCTCATCCTTCCTTTTCTATGTGATCGTTTTACGTGTCGGCGTATGCGAATTGAACCTTTTCTAACCTCATGGAACTCAGTAAAGTATTCCTAATTTTCCAGTGGTGTTTCATTTCTTCACGACACTGTGTATGTTACATCATACGCCACAGTCACGATTAGCACATCCGTTTTTCCGCTTCCTTGCTGCCGCGGAGCTTCCATGTTCAATGGATAGAACACTAGACACTAGGGAGACAGTGGATCGATTTCCCACATCCTCATTTAGGTTTTCCATGACTTCTACAATTCAACTGAGGCGAATAGTAAGGTGGTTTCTCGTACAATATCACGATCATTTTCTTTCCTTATCACTGTCAAGCACCATTTTTGCTTCATATGATCTCGACTTTGACGTTGCGTTAACCACAGTTTCTTTTTTGTTGTTTTTGAAGTCTTCTTAAAAGAAATGGAATTGATTCCAGTTTTCGGTCCATATCTGTCAGGGTCCTCGAAGTATAAAAATTTCATAAAAAACTTACCGTACATCAAGAACGGCAGGAAACTCGTAGTAGTGAAGCAACCTACTTCTCTTAATAAATGTAAGTAACCTAATCCACTCTACATACTAGCTAGGTTCCTTCCATAGGATGCTAACGAATTAGTTCAACTTTTAGTATTCAAATACAACCACTCACTCGAAGGAAGATCCGTACATAAAGAGCAAAAAAATATACAGGTCCCAACTGACATTCACTTGTACTTGGATTTTGGAACATGTTCTGTGTTACAGCATTATGAAGTACCTCGGGAAAAAACTATATATTGACGCACAACCAGCACAGATACAGTAAATACCGTTCTTGTTGTGAGTTAACGATCATTGTGCTCTCATTTAAATATATGACCGAAAGAGTCGGCTTTCCGGCACCCACAGGACGTCGTGTTACGACTCAGACTGTACGCAATAAGTTGCATGATGCACAACTTCACTCCCGACGTCCAGGGCGAGGTCCATCTTCGCTACCACGACTCCATACAGCGCGATACAGATGGGCCCAACAACATGCCGAATGGACTGCTGAGGGTCAGCACCACGATCTCTTCACCGCTGAGTGTCGCGTATGCCTTCAACCAGACAATTGTCGGAGATGAGTTTGGAGGCAACCCAGTCAGGTTGAACGCCTTAGACACACTGTCCAGCGAGTGCAGCAAGGTGGAGGTTGCCTGCTGTTTTCGGGTGGCATTATGTGGGGCCGACGTACGTCGCTGGTGGTCATGGAAGGCTCTGTAACGGCTGTACGATACGTGAATGACATCCTCTGACCGAGAGTGCAACCATATCGGCAGCATATTGGCGAGGCATTCGTCTACATGGACGACAATTCGCGCCGCCATCGTGCACATCTTGTGAATGACTTCCTTCAGGATAACGACATTGCTCGACTAGAGTGGCCATAATGTTCTCCAGACATGAACCCTATCAAACATGTTTGAGATACACTCCGGGAAATTGAAAGAAGAACACCGTGAATTCATTGTCCCAGGAAGGGGAAACTTTACTGACACATTCCTGGGGTCAGATACATCACATGACCACACTGACAGAACCACAGGCACATAGACACAGGCAACAGAGCATGCACAATGTCGGCACTAGTACAGTGTATATCCACCTTTCGCAGCAATGCAGGCTGCTATTCTCCCATGGAGACGATCGTAGAGATGCTGGATGTAGTCCTGTGGAATGACTTGCCATGCCATTTCCACCTGGCGCCTCAGTTGGACCAGCGTTCGTGCTGGACGTGCAGACCGCGTGAGACGACGCTTCATCCAGTCCCAAACATGCTCAATAGGGGACAGATCCGGAGATCTTGCTGGCTAGGGTAGTTGACTTACACCTTCTAGAGCACGTTGGGTGGCACGGGATACATGCGGACGTGCATTGTCCTGTTGGAACAGCAAGTTCCCTTGCCGGTCTAGGAATGGTAGAACGATGGGTTCGATGACGGTTTGGATGTACCGTGCACTATTCAGTGTCCCCTCGACGATCACCAGTGGTGTACGGCCAGTGTAGGAGATCGCTCCCCACACCATGATGCCGGGTGTTGGCCCTGTGTGCCTCGGTCATATGCAGTCCTGATTGTGGCGCTCACCTGCACGGCGCCAAACACGCATACGACCATCATTGGCACCAAGGCAGAAGCGACTCTCATCGCTGAAGACGACACGTCTCCATTCGTCCCTCCATTCACGCCTGTCGCGACACCACTGGAGGCGGGCTGCACGATGTTGGGGTGTGAGCGGAAGACGGCCTAACGGTGTGCGGGACCGTAGCCCAGCTTCATGGAGACGCTTGCGAATGGTCCTCGCCGATACCCCAGGAGCAACAGTGTCCCTAATTTGCTGGGAAGTGGCGGTGCGGTCCCCTACGGCACTGCGTAGGATCCTACGGTCTTGGCGTGCATCCGTGCGTCGCTGCGGTCCGGTCCCAGGTCGACGGGCACGTGCACCTTCCGCCGACCACTGGCGACAACATCGATGTACTGTGGAGACCTCACGCCCCACGTGTTGAGCAATTCGGCGGTACGTCCACCCGGCCTCCTGCATGCCCACTATACGCCCTCGCTCAAAGTCCGTCAACTGCACATACGGTTCACGTCCACGCTGTCGCGGCATGCTACCAGTGTTAAAGACTGCGATGGAGCTCCGTATGCCACGGCAAACTGGCTGACACTGACGGCGGCGGTGCACAAATGCTGCGCAGCTAGCGCCATTCGACGGCCAACACCGCGGTTCCGGGTGTGTCCGCTGTGCCGTGCGTGTGATCATTGCTTGTACAGCCCTCTCGCAGTGTCCGGAGCAAGTATGGTGGGTCTGACACACAGGTGTCAATGTGTTCTTTTTTCCATTTCCAGGAGTGTATTTCCAGAATGAAATTTTCACTCTGCAGCGGAGTGTGCGCTGATATGAAACTTCCTGGCAGATTAAAACTGTGTGCCCGACCGAGACTCGAACTCAGGACCTGGTAGAGCACTTGCCCGCGAAAGGCAAAGGTCCCGAGTTCGAGTCTCGGTCGGTCATACAGTTTTAATCTGCCAGGAAGTTTCATGTTTGAGATAGATTGAAAAGGGCTGTTTATAGACGACGTGACTCACCAACCACTCTGAGGGATCTACCCCGAATCGCCGTTGAGGAGTAGGATAATCTGGACCAACAATGCCTTGATGAACTTTTGGACAGTATGCCACGACGAATACCGGCATGCATCAATACAAGAGGACGTGCTACTGGGTATTAGAGGTACCGGTGTGTACAGCAATCTGGACCACCACCTCTGAAGCTCTCGCTGAATAGTGGTACAACATGTAATGTGTGGTTTTCATGAGCAATAAAAAGAGCGGAAATGATGTTTATGTTGGTCTCTTATTCCAGTTTTCTGTACAGGTTCCGTAATTCTCGGATCCGAGGTGATGCAAAACTTTTTTTGATATGTGTACTTAAAACAAGTCACGTCTTGTACCCTGGTGCACAGTACACCACAGTTACCTGGCAGATCACACTGTGGGTATCTCCATTCACACAGTGAATGCAGTTCGTTGAATTCTTTGCAATTCCCATTTAACGTGTTGTTGTCTATTTCCGTCACTTTCCTAGCCCATGGCACGCACTCCAAGCCTGTGTGACCTGTTTTATCAGCATTGTAGCAGAAATTTGTGAACCGTTTCGCCTGCGTAGTGTGAACCCTTCCTTCCACCTTGTATTTACTATTACTTGTTATATGCCTTTGTAAACAACAAGTTAAACATATTAGTTTTTTCATTCCCTAGCTCACTTCAGTGTTTCGGATGTACGCTCATCCTCTGTTCGTGGGGCTATTCCTCCCCCTTTCATTGGCCATAGAGAACTTTCTTCCAGTAATGCTACACTGATGAGCCAAAACATTATGACAAATGCTTAATAGTTTGATCGTCCGTCTTTGGAAAGAAATATATAACTGATTCCGCGTATCGTAGATCCGAGAGGTTTTTGGTAGGTTTGTGGAGGTATGTGACATTAGATGCCTATGCACTAGTCATGTAATCATGTAATTCGCGTAAGCAATGAGCTGCTGATTTGCGTACGCTCTGATGGCGCCCGGTAGCAACCCAGATGAGTCCCATAGGATTTACATCAGGCGAATTTGGACTCCGAGACATCAATGTGAGTACACTATAATGCTCCTTACATTACTGTAGCACCGTTCTCGATTCCAGACATGGACAGTTACACTGCTGAAAGATGACATCGCCGTCGATAAAGACATCAAGCATGAGCGGATGCAGGTGGTTAGCAGCTGTCAGTGTGTCATCGATTACTACCACAGGTCCCATGCAAGTGAAGGAGAATGTCTCCCATAGCATAATACAGTTCCCACGAGCATGCGTCCGTGGCGCACTGCACTTTTCGAGCCGCCGTTCTCCTCGATGACGGCGTCTGTGAGACGACCAGTGACCTAGTGTAGCAAAAACGTGATTCACCTGAAGAGCCAACACGTTTCCATTGATCGACGATCGATGGTCCCGTGTCCACTGCAATCGTACTTACGATGTCGTTGGGTCAACCAGTGAATTCGTACGGAAGGTCTGCTGCAGAGGTCCATGTTCGATAATGTATGATGTACAGTATGCTCTGAAAAACTTGTGCACGTACCAGCATTGTACTCGCTGAGATGCCGCGGATCACCATCTATCCTACTTTACAGAGCAGACAAGCCTCCAAACCCCACGTTCTGCGAAAAGTCGTGGACGTCTAACCATTTAGCGCCTAGTGGTAGTTTCACTGTCCTTCTACCTCCTTCCATAGATGATCACGACAGTAGCACGTGAACATTCGACCAGCCTAGCCGTTTTTGAAATAGTCGTTACATACTTCTGTTTCTGTTACCACGTCACGTGCCTGCAACACCACCAAGTGGCATCCAGAGCCATGGTAGGCCGTGGTCATAATGTTTTGGCTTATCAGTGTAATTCAACTGCGGCAGGTAATCCAGTTTCGTCACCTCGATTTTTGATTATTGTCTCTATCGTTTATAATTCTTAGCCCTTGTATAAAGCATGCTCTAACCAAAAAGTCTACTGTCTCTACGGCACTTTTTCTGTTTTCTCTACTTATTACACGTGTTACGGCTTCCATAAAATATCTCTGAATTTAGTCAATCATTTTGGACTAATGAAGAGATTGGCTCCCCATGGCCTTGCCTTGCCTGTGTCCCAGTTTCGCTAGGACTGTGGGTATGAAAAACAAAAGTCATGGAATATGTTTTTTAAAAAAAACTGTATTTATTCAAAACTATCTCCATCTGAATCAAAACATTGTTGAAATCGCTATAAAACAGTTTTTTAACAGTCACTGCAGTCCTTTTTCAGAGTTGCATTTAATACTGCTCTGGCTTCACTAATTCAAATGCTGAATCAACATTTTTATATGAATTCACTCAGATCCCTCTTGTTGCTGTCAAAATATTTCCATAGTACACACAACGCTCCTTAGCCGCAGTGGTCCACAACCCCATGACGACTACCGCAGTCCACTTCAACCCTCCACCACCCCAAACCGAACCCAGGGTTCGGCCCCCGGTGGACCCCCTCCACCACCACCCCCCCACCCCAGGGAACGCCCCCGCCCCCCCCCCCCCCCCCAGGGAACGCCCCCGCCAGACACGAGTGTAGCCTCTATGTTTGCGTAGTTGAGTAAGGGTGGTGTATGCGTATGTGGAGAACTTGTTTGCGCAGCAATCGCCGACATAGTGTAGCTGAGGCGGAATAGGGGGAACCAGCCTGCATTCGCTGAGGCAGATGGAAAACTGACTAAAAGTCATCCACAGACTGGCCGACTCACCGGACCTCGACACAAGACCGCCGGGGGGATTCGTGCTGGGGACCAGGGGGCTCCTTCTCGCTACGGAAAGCCGTGCGATAGACCGCTCGGCTAACCGGGCGGGCTACTTAGATAGGTACTGGTTTCTTTTGATCCTTGGCGATGAGTTGACGGCGCTTGTCTCGACCTCATGGCTCTGCTCACTGGGATAGGACCTTACGCTTGAAGGAGGATGTGGCCCTATGTCTGGCCACTCCTGCTTTCCCTGAATGTGCCGCTCCTTGCGTCTCGCCCTGACATGGTATCGTCCATGGTGATACCGGACTCTACGTGCAGTGGCGGCTGATGTGAAACACCCTAACTTTTGACACCTTGAGAATTTACTGGTATTTTTCTTTTAATGCTGTTAAAAGTAATGTCGATTCGGTAATCTGAAATACATGGCACTAAATCTACGGCGCTATGCTACCTATTGCTCATCTAGACTTGGTGAAACTGGGCATCAGGGTCGCGAGCACACCTTCATTTGTGCACGTTTTAAGGAGCTTCTACTCTTGCACAACTGGAGTGACGTAAACATAATTGCCTTACGGGCCAAATACATACGGATTTAAAAAAAAAAAAAAAAATGTGCACAGTTCACTGCGTGAACTGCTAGCGGTTACCACTCAAGGACAAGTTTACATCAGGGTCACCAGGTGGTAGCACAATGCAGCAGACTTCTATCTACGTTCACTTGTAGAAATCCCGCTAGACGGTAGCACTCTCCACAGATATGCGAATTCACTCACTATACAGGGTGAGTCACTAACTATTGCCACCAAGAATAACTCCGAAAGTATGATACGAGTTGAAAAGTCTGTGAGAAAAAAGTTGCTTGGGACAACGAGGGCCATAATATGACGTTGGTTTTTTGTTGCTAGGTGGGGTCTCGTCAGAGATATGAAGGTCAACTTTGTTTTTTTTATGGGATGCTGTAGTTTGGTACTTATTTTGTGATAGCTGCTATCGAGACAAATCCAATTACGTGTGACAGTAAGGTCTTTGAAGGTCAACGAATGTCCAAAAGGTGGCATGAACGTCCATTTACAGAAGGTGTTCGAAGTGATGGGCATTGGTATCAATGCAGTGCTGCAATCTTCTTATCATGGATTGAGTGGTATTCCTTATCACTTCATCATTTATCGAAGCACATGCTCTGACAATTCTCTCTGGTTCAAATGGCTCTGAGCACTATTGGACTTAACATCTGAGGTCATCAGTCCCCTAGAACTTAAAATTACTTAAACCTAACTAACCTAAGGACATCACACACATCCATGCCCGGGGCAGGATTCGAACCTGCGACCATAGCAGTAGCGCAGTTCCAGACTGAAGCGCCTAGAGCCGCTCGCCTACCGCGGCCGGCTCAATTCTCTCTCGCATATCGTGCAAATAGTAAATATAGTAAATATTCGCTGAATACGGCGTATCCATCTAACGTGCCATTGACATGTAAGCACCATTCGACGGTTTCGCAATACAACACTAATAGGAACGGTAAGACTAGTATCGTCGAATCAAGCGAATGTGAATGACGTATTCCTTCGAAGAACAAGTCGATATGCTTCTCATTTACGGAGAATGCCAACGAAATTCAGTGAGAGCTAGAGACTTATACGCTGATAGATATTCTCAATGTACTCGCCCTACAGGTCGTACATTTAAGTATGTGTATGATAAATTGAGAACAACTGGATATTTAACGCATCGGAAACATATCCGGCAAAGGAAAGTTGCTAACGAGGAAACGTAAATTGGTACTCTTGTCACTGTGGTTAGAGATCCTTGTGTTAGTTCGCGTCAAATTGTAAGGGAATCTAGCATGAGCCAGAGTAGTGTTGTTCGTGTTCTGAATCGCCATAAATATCATCCTTACCATATCAGGCTCCACCAAGAATTAACTGGTACCGATTGTATGCGTCGCATTGAATTCTGCCGATGGGCTCAACTTCAGATTCAGAGGTATGACACATTTATTAATTTGATTTCATTTATTGACGAGGCTACATTCACGAACAATGGAAATGTTAATTTGCATAACATTTATTACTGGGCAACTGAAAATCCATGTTGGCTGCGGCAAGTTGAACACCAAAAACCGTGGTCGGTGAATGTATCGTTCGGGATTCTGGAGGACAGAATTATAGGCCCCTATTTCATCGAAGGAAATCTTAATGGTAGGAAGTTCACCACATTCCTGCAAGAAACATTAAGTCTGTTATTGGAAGAAATACCTTTTGGAACAAGGAACAGAATGTGGTATCAACACGATTAGTGTCTGGCACATTTCCCGCTGATGGCTAGAAATGAGTCGGAGAGACAGTTCCCAAATTGTTGGATTGGACGCGGAGGAGATGTGCTGTGGCCGGCTCGCTCGCCAGACTTGATGCCTCTGGATTTTTTCTTGTGGGGATTCGTTAAAGACATTGTTAATAAACGCGTTCCAACTACACCTGAAGATATGGGAGAGAGAATTGTCAGAGCATGTGCTTCGATAAGCGCCGTTGTGATAAGAAATACCATTCAATCCATGCTACGAAGTTTGCAGCACTGCATTGATACCATTGGTCATCACTTTGAACACCTTCTGTAAATGGACGTTCATGCCACCTATGTCATCTTAGTTGACCTTCAAAGATGTTACTGTTTCACATCATTGGATTCGTCTCGATAGCTGCTATCAGAAAATAAATACCAAACTACAGCATCCCATTTCAAAAAAAACAAAGTTCACCTTCACATCTCTGAAGCGACCCAACCTAGCAACAAAAAACCAATGTTACATTATGGCCCCCGTTGTCACACCACTTTTCAACTCGTATCATACTTTCGGAGTTATTCTTGGTGGCAATAGTCACTGACTCATCCTTTATAGTAAAATTAGATCGTACATTAGTATGTGTTGTAGATATATTGATAGAAAAACCTATTTTGTAGGATTGTGAGTGAGATATAGAACATCAAGTTTTGGATTTTATCCTAGAGTGATCCATTTGAAGTGCTGAGAACCATAAAGCACATCATTGTCGTTTGTGAGACTGTAGCATTTATTTATGCATCTGACATCTCTAGATCTTATGATGCGTCAGCCAACATTATGTGAGCTCCACTGATTTTTACGAATGTCTGCAGAACAATTCTACTATCTCCAGCAAACACTACGTGTAAGGACCACAAAGATAACACGAGAAATTCGGGCTCATACGACAACATGTACACACATCAAAAAAAGTTTTGCATCACCCCAGTTCCCAGAATTCCAAAGATAGACGTTGACTGTGGATTTTGTATCGCAGACACAGTGCCTTTCACTGTTCAGATATGTCACTAAACCCGCCCAAAGATGTAAACAACCACGCATGAGCAGCGCCTATTAGACGGAGGGGTCCGACAGCCGACCAGTTCGTCATTCCACCAGGAAGGAGGTACACGGCTCGTGTTGTCTGTAGTTAAACCATGCCTAGACGGTCAATACCGCGGTTAGATCGCGTCCGCATTGTTACCTTGTGCCAGGAAAGCTCTCAACAAGGGAAGTGTCCAGGCGTCTCGGAGTGAACCAAAGCGATGTTGTCCAAACATGGAGGAGATACAGGGAGACAGGAACTGTTGACGACATGCCTCGCTCAGGCCGCCCAATGGCTACTACTGCAGTGGATGACAGCTACCTACGGATTATGGCTCGGAGGAACCCTGACAGTAACGCCACCATGTTGAATAATGCTTTTCGTGCAGCCACAGGACGTCGTGTTACGACTCAAACTGTGCACAGTAGGCTGCATAATACGCAACTTCACTCGCGACGTCCATGGCGAGGTCCATCTTTGCAACCACGACACCATGGAGCGCGGTACAGATGGGCCCAACAACATGCCGAATGGGCTGCTCAGTGTCGGCATCACGTTCTCTTCACCGATGAGTGTCACATATGCCTTCAACCAGACAATCGTCGGAGATGTGTCTGGAGGCAACCCGGACAGGCTGAACGCCTTAAACATACTGTCCAGCGAGTGCAGCAAGGTGCAGGTTCCCTGCTGTTTTGGGGTGGCATTATGCGGGGCCGACGTACGCCGCTGATGGTCATGGAAGGCGCCGTAACGGCTCTGCGATAAGTGAATGCCATCCTCCGACCGATAGTGCAACCATATCAGCAGCGTGTTGGCGAATCATTCGTCTTCATGGACGACAATTCGCGCCCCCATCGTGCATATCTTGTGAATAACTTCCTTCAGGATAACGACATCGCTCGACTAGAGTGGCCAGCATGTTCTCCAGACATGAACCCTATTGAACATGCCTGGGATAGATTGAAAAGCGCTGTTTATGGAAGACGTGACCCACCAACCACTCTGAGGGATCTACGTCGAATCGCCGTTGAGGAGTAGGACAATCTGGACCAACAGTGCCTTGATGAACTTGTGGATTGTATACCACGACAAATACAAGCATGCATCATTGCAAGAGGACGTGCTACTGGGTATTAGAGGTACCGGTGTGTACAGGAATGTGGACCACCAGCTCTGAAGGTCTCTCTGTATGGTGGTACAACATGCAATGTGTAGTTTTCGTGAGCAATAAAAAGGGCGGAAATTATGTTTATGTTGATCTCGATTCAAGTTCTCTGTACAGGTGCCGGAAATCTCGGAACTGAAGTGCTCCAAAACTTTTTTTAGTATGTGTAGATAGTCGTTTTCCCCTTGTTCTATTTGCGAGTGGAACATGAAAGGAAATGACTAGCAGTGGTACAGGTTACCCTCTGCCATGCGTCGTGCAGTAGCCCCCCGCCTCCCCCACCCTCTAACATCCCTAGCTGAGTAGTCTACGCGTCTGACTGCCATGCAGCGGGCCCGCTTTCGATTCCCGGCTGGGTCGTGAATTTTCCCCACTTAGGGACTGGGTCTTGTACTGTCCTCATCATCATCGATATACAAGTCGCCCAATGTGGTGTCAACTGAAAAGACTTGTAACACCACGGGTGGAATCTCGCCTGTTAGTACTATATGATCATTTCATTTCATTAGAAGTGCTTCAAATTATGTCATTTTGTTCCCAATCCTTCGGCAGTTCATTTTATTTTGAAAGTCTTATCTGTGAGAGTCACTTCTTTGGATCTTACACCTAATACTTCGTGGTCTTCTGTATCACTGGTGGTCTCCTGCAGCTCTTGCACTGTGTGAAGAGTCGCCTAATAAACATGTTTTGAAAAATGCCCACCTCACATACAGTAAACTACCTGTTGGCAGCATTTTATATGTAGTGCGTCCTTGATTATTTAGTGAGACCCTACAGTTCTCAAGAGAAGACTAATTATAGCCGTGACAGAGGAATCGTAGCAGACATTCTTCCCGCGCTGCGCACAAGAATATAACGGGAAGAAAGTCCTAATATCTGGAATACTGGTAAGTACAATATGTCTTGTATTTCACAGTGTCTTGCAGAAAATGTATGAATAGTAGAGTAAAGGACGATCCACACGCTACGATTTGATATTTGCACAGATAAATCATAGGGTGTGAACCGGCCTTAAATGTCTAGTATTCCGACCAATGAATGTCTTTATTTTTGTTACGTTGGCGATTGTCTGATTTGTTTTCTACCTCCTTGGCGTAGATGTTGTAAACAAAGTACATCGCTGCCGAGTGGGAGGTTTCGTGTTGATGATATGTGTAGAGTTGTTTATTTTGATTTTGCAGTATGGCTGGATTGGTTTGAAATAATACATGAAACGTCATAACAATATTATTCGTGATTGCTGTTCCACTACTACTAACTATTATCTGCATTTTATCGTAGTACTATGTATAGAATCCGCGTTCTTGTTTTTTAGAAACTAGAAGAACATATTTTTTTGTTGTGGTACAACGCCATGTAGACAGCAGGTGATTATAGTCGGGTTTTGTAATGCAGATATAACGTACAACAACTTACTATGACAAGCAGTGCAGCTTGTGTTAGAGAATGGCTAGACCCATCGTTTGTGTGGGAAACTGTTGATTGATTTGAACTTTGAACAGACGGCACCAAGTATACTTGTCACACACAAGGAAGTGAACAACCCAAGCAAGTTTACGTCAGAAATGGCAACACGCATCGAAGATGAAGATTACTGGAATGATAGTGAAACCAGTGCCAGGGCAAAAGCTTTTAACTTCGAAGATGAAGATGTAAGTTAGCAGTACGTTCTGACAAGAAATCCAACTCTTTACATTAAAGCGAAAACATTTATTGTGGTTTTGATTTAGAATTTATCATGTAACCAAAGCAGATATATATTACTGTTACTACATATAAACCAAGTGCTGACACTGCATTCTAGCCAAATGAAAATTTCTTTGTACAGTTCTTTACCTAATTAACACAAGGCTGATGTTTCAGACTGTTATTTATTGTTTCAGACAGTTTGTCGGTGCTGTATTGTACATTTGTGATAATGAGAACATAGTATTTGTTGGTTAGTCCGTGAGGTACCTTGAAATACAATATCAAAATGTGCTACTAACATTGAGGTACAAAATTATTTCAGTAGATAAATGAGTTTAAACACGTGTTAGTGACTTGTAATGAGAGTCCTCCAGAAGCCAATTGCATGTGTCATTTTACCATATGAAGAACATAATTGCTGCTCATTATGCAATAGTAGGGCTTGGAGGACTAGTGGCAAGGACCGTACCTGGAAGCCAAGAGGTCACAGGATGAAATCCTGGTGTAACCACAGAATTTTTGAGTCTGACTTTAATCTAGCCTTTACCTGTATACGATGTGAGATGTTACCAGGAACAAAATGTGTTTCAGATTCCACATTAAACTGCATATCCCCTGTTCCCCATTTTGATAATTGTGGTACATTAGGACACACACATGTAACCAAAGTGGCAGCCAACTGAAAGACTTGCACTTGGCCATTGAGTTAATTGAAATAATAAGAATTATGCAATTGGATAACCGTGACCCCAGTGAGCTGTGGTATGTGTTACAACATTGCACTCACTATGATTATGGCAATTTTGCAGAGGGTAAACAGTAACATTTAAATCTGATCTCTTAGTTTTAGTAGCTACTTGGCATAAAGGTGATAGGGAAACCTCTGACATGCCCACCTTAGATGTGCAAAACAAAATACGTATGCATATAAGCAATCTGAGACACACATTAGAAGTAACAAATAATTTTTTTCATTAATGTTTTTGGTACCAATGCCCATAGCGCATAACATAGTACATTCTACTATATTCTTCATATCATCTTCGTGTAGTATTTTAGACATATTACTGTATTTTTGCCATGGAAAGCATCTTACAGATGCCATAAAGTACCATCTGGTTGTATTCTATTAGTAAGCATAACATCAGAATTGTTTTTTTCAGATGTGTGTCTTCTAATATTATTTTAGAATCACGATATTAAAATGTAAACTGATCACTGGAAGTTAATTCACATATCTGTTCATCCTAGTAATGCCATGGTGTCATGGCATGGCAGGATGATGTTTTCTATATAACAAAATGCTAAGTAAAATTAGCCTGTGTATTAAATGATCTGTGCTGAGAGACTCATTATGTATGATCTGCCAGAGTGGAAGTTTTTTTGATTGGTATCGATAGCTGCAGTTGAGCTATATAGGTCAAGGGAAATGCCAGAGTCCACTTTTTGGGGTTGTGGATGTTTGTGGTATTGGTAGCTGTGTTTGAGCTCTGTAGATTAAGGAAAATGTCCAATTCCTGTGGTTTTGTTGGCGTAGCAGAATGCTGCAATCTAAATTTTTTATGGTATTTATTTTTGTGACAGAGTGGTGTTTTTGTATTGTTGTATATTTAATTTGGGTCGACAGAAGCGTCCGATCCCACGCGTCGGCTTTGACCCGTGACGTAAGGGTGTTGTCGTGTGTGACGTCATGACGGCGCAGAGTTTGGTTTGAGTGTGGCTGTCTCCAGTTCTGTTTTATCCTATTTTATTTACTTTTCTGATCTGTTCATTCTATCTCGTGAGATTTTTTTTTAAATTTAAAAACACTTATTACTTATTTTAATTATCTGTTTCCTCCAATTTCTGTTTTAGTTTATTATATTTATCTTTCTGATATGTTCGTTCTATCCCGTGAGATTTTTTTTTTTTTAAAGACAAAAAACACTAATCAGCTACTGAAGCATCTTTATCTTCTATGGGTTGCAGGGGTTACGACCCCTGGGGAGGTGGGTGGGTATTCATGCATGGCTTTCTTCACTTACACGTTGTAGCTACGCAAGGCGTCTAAATGTGTTTATATTTAGTTTGCCCCCCACCCAAAACACCCCATTTCCCACGCTTGTCCCGTTAGTGTCATTAGGCTTCTTGTGGAAAGTGTGTGTGTGTGTTTTTGTTTCCGCCATATTTGTGACGTCATGGGTCAAAGCAGCCGGGCGGGATCGGACGCTTCCGTATTTCCTTTAATTTGTACCTGCCCTAAACCCCCAATTTTCTGCAGATGTCCCAATAGTTCCATTTCATTTTTGGAGTGAGATGTTACTGTGTCATTTTTATTTTTGTTTGCATTTGTTGACGTGTATGTAGTGGTACCATTGACATTTTGTATATGCTGGAAGTAGCCATTGCTGCCATATTGATGACATCATGGGTCAAAGCAGACAGATGGAATCGGACACTTCTGTAAGCCCACAGTGTGGAACTGTATAACACACCTACCAGAAGTCAAATTAGATGGTATGAATTTGGGGATGCCTACCTTACTGCTTAATGAATATTGTGAATGAACAGAGTGAGCCAAGTTTCACAAGACTGCTGTTCACAGAATCCATGTTGATTCCTACAGAGGAGCTTTGTGGTCTTGGCTGCTTAAGATGTGAGAATGAAATATGTTTCATATTTGTATAATAGACTGATGTTACTGGTATCGACACACAACTGTCCATGTCTGTCCAATGGCCCTTCTTGAAACTGGTAATGACCTGCACCTTTTTCCTGTCGCTTGAAATAAATCATTCATACAGCAACCTACAATAAATTGTAGTGAGAAGGAAAGCAAGTTCTTACACATAATATGTATGGAATAGCTAGGGTGTTTGACTGTTATGGGTACAAATGAAAGGCGCAAGTGAGGGACAATGACACAAGAAAATAGTCCTAATAAATGGAGGTCTGGAACCCAGTGGTTTCCTCATCACAGTGTATGCATAAGTGTAGTCATGGCATTTTTCAACATGTTAATCCCTAGGGCTATATTTATTTCGAAACACTGCAAGTGAGGTGTAAATTACAAAGTGGTAAACTGCCCTCATTCGTGTGTATCATCATTTAGGATACCGAAGTGTTGGTATATAGTATTTTGACAACAAATAAATCAGGCATGGCCCACCAATACCATGGTCTCCCAGGTCTCCAAACTTAATCCATTGGATTTATTTTTTATTTATTTTTTTATAAATGGGGATATTTAAAAGCTTTCATGTATTCCAGCCCTGTTTATAATGTCAGTGAATTCTGGGAACACATCATGGATGTTTGTCACTGCATTCGGAACACACCTGGGATTTTTGAACACGTACTGGCATTGATGGAGGGACACACTGAAGCCTGCCTTCACATGAATAATGACCATGTGGAACACTTGTTGAAATGTGTTTGTCCTCAAGTGCAGTTCTGTGGTTTGGATTTTAGGGGACTGTGCTATAATGTGTTCATGTACTCAGTTGTAATGTATCAAGGAAAGCACTGTTTTTCAGATCTGTGTTTATTGGCTTGTTTCTTTGTTTTCTAGTCATCCTTTCATTTGTACCTATAATGGTCAAACAACCTGTACATGTATGCCATCAGGTCGACTGTTCTTTCCTGTATTGAATGATTTTGTGGTCACTTATCTCATCTGTCATTTGGTGTTCATGTGCTGATTGAAAAGAGAAACCATGTTATAATCTTATGCAGTGAAACAATTTCAGTAGACAGAATTCAGAATTTTTATCTATCTGTGAAGCTCTGCTTAAGTACCAAAATGATCACTGAGTGACTGAATGGATGACTTTGATCCAATTAGTAAGCTCATATAAGACCAAAACATCTTAGGGTTTTACATCAGATTGTTAAACATGTTGCTTTCATATTCATTGAAATAACAAGATGAAAAATTTCTGCCAGCCTGCTGGGATTTAAATCACTTGTGAAGTAAGCACATTATGAATGGTTTAGTCGTCTTAAATTTTGTTGTTTCATGTTCTGCATGATTCTGTGATGCCATAGAGAATACTTTGTTTGTGAATTGGAAAACGCTTTATCTGTGAACAAAAAACAAATTTTAAACCATGTTACTGGATTCTTCCGTCACTGCTTATTAGAACTATTTGATATTTATCAGTGATAAAACATGAACTTTGGATTTGTACAACACTGATAAACTTTTAAAGCTTCCAGACATTTGTAGATAGTTACCAAAGGTGGTGTGAATCATGGTAGCTTAACAGCTTCATTACTTGCTGACATATACCAATATTTTTCTATTTCATTTACTGCAGAGATACCAGCATTTACTGTTTAAGCTGTGTAGTGGTCTCCAGGTTGAAAACTAGTTTAATGCAGCTCCCCATGATTTTTCATACATTAGAGCTGCATGTCCTCAGAAAATATAATGGTTGCAGGTTCCTCTTGCTTTCAACTGTTCAGTACAAATGTTACAAGGCCATGTCAACTGGCTAATTTTATAAGACCACACCAGTCAGACATGCTGACAGTTATCCCAAAAATTACACTATGTTGGTTATTCTTCCCACTTCATGTTTTACAATAGTGAGACATTAAAATTCCTTCTTACTCTTTCTTCTCATTAGAACCAATGATAAATGTATGTCTTGGAACTACACTGAGATAACGAAAGTCATGGGATAGTGATCTGCACATGTACAGATGGCTGTAGTATCATGTACACAAGGAAGTTCATCAGTGGTGCTATCATGTGTACTCAGATGATTCATGTGAAAAGGTATCTGACATGATTATGGCTGCATGACAGAAATTAGTAGACTTTGAATGTGGAATGGTAGTTGGAGGAAGGTACATGGGACATTCCATTCTGGATATTATTAGGGATTCAATATTCTGAGATCCACATTGTCAAGAGTGTGCCAAGAATACCAAATTTCAGGCAGTAACTCTCATCATGGACAACACAGTGACTGACAGCCTTCACTTAATGACCAAGAGCAGCAACATTTTCACAGACTTGTCAGTGCTAGCAGACAAGCAACATTGCATGAAATAACCACAGAAATTAGTGTGGAACCTAAGACAAACCTATCCATTAGGACAGCACGATGAAATTTGGTGTTAATGGGGTATGGCGGCATACAACGGATGCGAGTGTCTTTCCTAACAGCACGACACTGCATACAGTGCCTCTCTTGGGCTCGTGACCATATCAGTTGGACCCTAGGTGGCTGAAAAACCATGATCAGGTCAAATGAGTCTCAATTTCAGTTGGTGAGAGCTGATGGTAGGGTTCAAGTGTGACACAGGCCCCACAAAGTCATGGACTCACATTATCAATAAAGCTCTGTGCAAGTTGGTGGTGACTCCATAATGGTGTGAGCTGTGTTGTCATGAAATGGATTGACTCCTCTGGTCAACTGAACCGATCATTCACTGGAAATGGTAATGTTGAGCTACTTGGAGACAATTTGGACTGATTGGTGGGGTTCATGTTCCCAAACAATGATGGAATTTTTATGGGTGACAATGCACCATATCTCCGGGCCACAGTTGTTTGCAATTAGTTTGAAGAATGTACTGGACAGTTGAAGCGAATGATTTGGCCACCTAAATCATCTAACATGAATCCCATCGAACAGTTATGGGACATAATTGAGAGGTCAGTACATGCACAAAATCCTGCACTGGCAACACTTCAGCAATTATGGATGGCTATAGAGGCAGCTTTGCATAATATTTCTGCAAGGGACTTCCAATTACTTGTCGAGTCTATGTCATGTTAAGTTTTTGCACTATGCTGGGCAAAAGGATGTCTGATATGATGTCAGGAGGTATCCCAGGACTTTTATCATCTAAGTGTATAATAATAAAATTTACAAAGAGTCAAGTTATTGAAAGCAGCTGTATTTATCAGAATTCATCAACATTTTGCAAAGAGGGGAAAATATGTTTTACAGCATGGTACATTATTTGTTCTCTATTATTGTTTGTTTGAAGTTGTAAGTAGCCTATGATGGCAAGCTACTGTATTCGTATCCACAAGTCGCACTTCCCCAACTGAACTGCCTTTCCCAAGAGCAGGTCATGAAAGTTAAGACAATGTACTGAGTGTTCCCAACACTTGCCTAAGTACTATACAATAGATTGAATAAATTATAGCTCACACACAGTACCCACTCCTGCTGACAAATGCTTTATCATATATGCATCTGTTCCAAATTTTTCAAGCAACTGAAAAGAAATAGTACCCTATGGAACAGCAGAGTGTCCTTGGTATTGTAACTTTGTGTGTAATTAGGAAACGGCAGAGGAAGCTGTGCAGTAATATTTCAGACTAGTAATTAGGTGGAGATGAGGTTAACACCCTTGTTTGGACATTTGCCCAAAATCTTCCCTGTTGATTACCACACAGTTTTTTTGTATAAGACACAAAAAATTATTTTTGTTGAGCATCCAGCTCCATCTGGAATGGCCTTGCCCATGAACGCAGTGTAAATCTGGTGGTAAACAAGCGAAACTTGTAAACATTCAACATCACGCTTTACGATATCCCTGTAATTAATCAGGAATAATTTTCAAAAGTGTATAACATAGATTTTGCTTGCCATTTTGAATGACATCCATGTTGCAACAATTCCGCTGATGTAGTTCACAGAGTCTCTTATTTGTCTTTGTTTTTGTCAGATGACAAAGAAAATTCCTCACTGTATTTTCATTTTGAGAAATAGAAGTTTATTTTCATACAGAGTCATTGTATTACAGGAATCTTGCAGCAAGGAGGCTGTCATCACTTGTGGAGCTGAGTCAAACAAATGCAGTTCCTCCAGTAAACTTTCTTTAAAGAGGATGAGAAATGCTCCTTGACCTTAGAAAATTGTGCCACATATCTTTTATTTACATAGAATGATACAGTGTGACAATTATTGAACTATATGAAATAAAATCATTATAACTTCTGAACGGTTTGCATTAGAATGTTCAAACAGCACTTTGAGTGATAGGAATTAGTATGGCTTGGTTTAGCGATGAAGCCCACTTTCATTTGGATGGGTTCGTCAGTAAGCAAAATTTGCACATTTATGGGACTGAGAATCCACATTTAGTGATCGAGAAGTCTCTTCACCTTTGACGAGTGACTGTGTGGTGGGCAATGTCCAGTCATGGAATAATCAATGCGATATTCCTTGATGAAACAGTGACTACTGAATGGTACGTGAAGGTTTTGGAAGACAATTTCATCCCCATTATCCAGTGTGACACTGAATTCGACAAGATGTGGTTCATGCAAGACGGAGCTCAACACCATTGAATCAGGAGAGTGTTTGATGTCCTGGAGGAGCTCTTTGGGTACTGCATTCTGGCTCTGGGGTACCAAGAGGATACTGGCATGGGCCTCAATTGCCTGCCTTATTTCCCGGATCCGAACACATGTGACTCCTTTTTATGGGTCTGTATTAAAGACAAGGTGTACAGCAGTAACCCCAAAACCATTGCTGAGCTGAAAACAGCAATTCAGGAGGTCATTGATGGTATAGCCATTGTGACACTTCAGCAGGTCATGCAGAATTTCGCTATTTGTGTGCACCACATCATTGCCAATGATGGCAGGCATATCGAACATGTCATAACCTAAAACTGAATATCTGTAGTGACACTTACATGTTGAATAAAGAGAGTGCACACCTTAGTTTGTAACTAATTATGTTTTTTCCCCATATAATTCAATAATTGTCACCCTGTATATGCTATCTATCTGGAATAGGGAAAATTTCTGCAGACTCAGACTAATCTCAGTTTGTTGGGTAAATTTCACAAGGAACTGATGAAAAGTAGGGACATTCTAGAAAGTGAATGATCCCAGGACAATGCATCCTCAGTTGCCTTGGTCAGGGTTGTAATTCATGATAGGAACTCCTATTTCATCCACTACATTCTTCAAATTTCCGCTTTTGCAACTACACTCTCTTTGTATACTGAAAGAAAATTCATGTTCAGAGAAGAGATCTTAGGAAAAAAGCCCAACAAGCGAAAAGGAAATGTCATTGAGAAATAATTCAACATTAGTTACGTGTTTTCCTTTATTTGAAAGTCACTAACTCCTCAGTTGCCTCTATTATGTACCGTTCAATCTTTCCATACTCCATAAAGATAGTTATTATTGCATTAACTCTGTATGCTTATTAAAGTAATTTTGGGACTGATTGTCAAGTATTCCTTGTTAATATTATTTCAGTCTAGCAGCCAACTTTGTGGTGTATCCAGAAGTGGAACTGCAAGGTTATCACAGCAGGTTCGAGCTGAAATTGGACAAGATGGCAGTTGTTTTGATGCTGACTCCATTTCAGGTATTTTCATAATTTTTTATAGCAGTTTTTGTATAATCACTAATTGCTACTCATTAAGAGGAATTGTGTTATTGATAATGTTTAAGAAATTGATTGTGGGATTCTGATTCGATTTTCTGAAGTAAACGAGTAAGTAACACTTTTGTATATATCCAGTAATTAAACAGACTGGTAAGTTCTGAGGAAAAACATGGAAATAATTGTTTCATATGTCGCAATGCCACATAGCGGTCATATGTTTCCCTGAAGCATGGTGTACTCAGCAGAAAAATATGTTTGTTAGTTGATTCATTTCATGAAATTATTCACTTATAAATAAACCCTGTATTCAGTCACAAACTTTTGGTATAAAGTTGTCTGACATTTATCACACTTCAACCACTGCTGTAATGGATGAATTGCTATGTAAAACATAGTCATGTAAACACTTGCTAAGAACTAACTCAATGTAGTTTCAAATCTGTGCTTGTACAGAAGCTTTAAGTAATATGTGATATCACAATCTTTATTAGTAACTCAATGCTCATAAAGTGAAAAACAAAATTAATTTAAATAGCTTGATTAGTAATGGATTGCAAACTATTAATCTTTTATGGCCCAAGACAAATGGTTTCCCTCTCAGCCACAGTTGCTGTCCTATATGTGCGAAAAGTAACAATGTTTTACTGTTATGCCAATTCAGTCAATGACCAAGTCATTGCTGCTAATACAGAAGAACATTGCTTGACTAGGAAACAGTGGCAACTGTCACCACAAGCGTATTTTATTTTCCAATAGTTATAATGTTTACATAGGTGTTAAGTTAATCCACACACAGTTCAAGCAATATAACATAGTATACAGGGTGTTACAAAAAGGTACGGCCACACTTTCAGGAAACATTCCTCACACACAAATAAAGAACAGATGTTATGTGGACATGTGTCCGGAAATGCTTAATTTCCATGTTAGAACTTATTTTAGTTTCGTCGGTATGTACTGTACTTCCTCGATGCACCGCCAGTTGGCCCAATTGAAGGAAGGGATGTTGCAATTGTGCAATCACGTCATCAACACAGATTTTCTGTGAATGTTTGGGCAGGCATTGTTGGTGATGTCTTGATTGGGCCCCATTTTCTTCCACCTACGCTCAATGGAGCAAGTTATCATGATTTCATACGGGTACTCTACCTGTGCTACTAGAACATGTGCCTTTACAAGTACGACACAACATGTGGTTCATGCACGATGGTGCTCCTGCACATTTCAGTCGAAGTGTTCGTACGCTTCTCAACAACAGATTCGGTGACCGATGGATTGGTAGAGGCGGACCAATTCCATGGCCTCCACGCTCTCATGACCTCAACCCTCTCGACTTTCATTTATGGGGGCATTTGAAAGCTCTTGTCTACGCAACCCCGGTACCAAATGTAGAGACTCTCCGTGCTCGTATTGTGGACGGCTGTAATACAATACGCCATTCTCCAGGGCTGCATCAGCGCATTAGGGATTCCTTGCAACAGAGGGTGGATGCATGTATCCTCACTAACGGAGGACATTTTGAACATTTCCTGTAACAAAGTGTTTGAAGTCACGCTGTTACATTCTGTTGCTGTGTGTTTCCATTCCATGATTAATGTGATTTGAAGAGAAGTAATAAAATGAGCTCTAACATGGAAAGTAAGCGTTTCCGGACACGTGCCCACCTAACTTATTTTCTTTCTTTGTGTGTGAGGAATGTTTCCTGAAAGTTTGGCCGTACCTTTTTGTAACACCCTGTATATATAAATTTGGGTTGTTAGGAGAAACTACATGACATTTAAAAAATGAAAGAGGTCTTGTTTACTATGAGCCCATATTACAAAGCTAGTGATGAGGAGTCTGAACTGGGGTTAGAACAAATGCACCTTGAAAAAAATTAGCATTGGTGGCGACAGTGCTTATGCTTAACTATATTTATCAGTCTTTTTATTTTTATGGGGATAGGGGTACGCGGCAGGAAGGGGGTTGAACTAGTAAGGAAAATATGACAACAAAGAGCCATTGTACTTGGATATGTGTTGTACAGAGAGGTAGCATAAGTGAGAAGTGTGCTTTCTTATTGTCTAGAACAGGTATGACTGTTTAACATTGCATGAGGTGGTTAATGTTTTTAGTCTGTTACGAGAGACTAAATTTTACACTGGACATGTTTTAGTGCCGTAACTGATATTTACATAGGACAAGAATAGAGGTTAGTTACAGACGAATTTAGGCTTACGTATTTTAGGATGTAGGTAAAACGTAGAGCTGGACAAATCTTAAGATAAATCTATCGGTAATATAGGATATAAAGACTATTTTAGCTCCATTTTTCATTTCCATCTTCTCCATTCATATTTTATATTCAGGGTGTATACGACCCGAGACAACCGGGAGATCCGGGAAAAACCCGGGATTTTTTTTCATCCGAGAGAAAACTGGGGAAAACCCTGGGATTTTTTATAATTCCGAGAATTTTTTGTTTTGTTTTAGTTTTCAGTTAAATTTTTGTAATTTTGATTGTTAAGAAGCAATACTCTAACAAAGGATATTACTGTATCTCGCTACTGCAGAGTAATATTGCAGCAATAAAACACGAACGAGAGGGAAAAAAAACGAAAATAAAACTTAAGTTGCAAAGGAAATGCGCCATATACAACAACAAAACACAGTGCTCATACAAGCGTCTGCCAACAGCAAAATGTGTCAAAGGCTTTAGGAAAACTGTGCAATGCTTCATAACAATAAATTGTCTCCGATGAGCGTGACTGCGCATGCGCAGTTGAGTCGCGCTTGTGTAGTACTTTCTCCCGCCTCTGGCTACAGAACTAAGGCCGGTATTACACTATCAAATTTCTTTGTCAAAGATCTGATCAAAGATGTGATCCAATATTCCGTCCAATATATTTGACAAAGATCTTTGAAGTAGCGCTACGAGGGGTATTACACTGTCATCAAATTTTTCATCAAAGTTCAAGATGGCTGACAACAACTTGTTATTAACAGCAGCAGTTCTACGTACTCCAATTGCATTGTGTGCACATGCGGAAAAGAAGTGGGGGGAAAAAATGGAACCATACATACGAGGTTGACAGTCTTAAAAGTCCTGGGATTACAACTTGATAATAAATTCAGTTGGGAGGAGCACACCACAGAACTGCAGAAACGCCTTAACAAATCTGTATTTGCAATTCGAGTGTTAGCAGACATAGGCAACATAAAAATGAAAAAGCTTGCATACTTTCATTCCATAATGTCATATGGGATAATATTTTGGGGTAAATCTTGAAGTCAAACAAAAGTTTTCAAGGTCCAAAAGCGTGTAATACGTATTATTTGTGGAGTAAATTCACGGACCTCCTGCAGAAACCTCTTCAAAGAACTGGGTACTTCAGATTCTTGCATTGGTACTGGGGGAAAATAAGAAAGAAAATGAAACTGTTGGCGGGCCAGAAGTACAGTGAGACTGTCGTTTGGACGTACGAGATTTGCAGGTTAGCTTTTTTTGTTTTGTATTTCATGCCTAGATACTTCCGTAGAGTTATTGTTGCATGTGGATCATTATATGTAATGATTATTACAATACATGCAACGATATGTTTGTACAGTTATCTAGGCATGAGAAACAAACAAACAAAAAACTATAACTCTCGTAGGCCCAAATGACAGAGTCTCACTATACTTCCGGCTCGCAGGTTAACTACTGCCTCTCAGTATATTTACTTCTTAATAAAATTTGTCGTAAATAATATATCTCTTTTTCCAACAAACAACTCAGTTCATACATACAATACCAGGAACAAAAATGATCTGCACACGGACTTAAAAACACTTACTTTAGTTCAAAAAGGGGTCCACTACTCAGGAACACTCATCTTCAATAATTTGCCAGGAACATAAAAAATTTAGTTAGAAATAAAGACCAGCTTAAAAGGAGCCTGAAAGACTTACTACTGGCCAACTCCTTCCACTCCATTGGCGAAATTTTTAATAGAAACAAATAATGTATTGCATTTATTCATACTATTAGTATTTTTATTTCAGCTTAAAAAAAATCGACATGTTCCACATCCATGAGGATCTCCTCAGCACGGATCTATGGAACGAAAAACTAATCTAATCTGGGTGAAGCCGTGGGTTTTACGACGACACGATAAAAGCATTCAACAAAACTTGTTACGTGAGCTTACAGTGGAAGACGTCAAGTCGTACATCAATTACTTAAGAATGGATGAGCATACATTCCTGTATGTGCTCAATGAAGTGTATCCTCATATCACAAAGTACAATTTTCACTTAAGAACTGCTATATCTTCAGAAGACAGGCTCACTATAACACTCCGATTCCTTGCTACAGGAGAGGGTTATGTTATGTTATGTTATGTTAGGTTAGGTTAGGTTAGGTTAGGTTAGGTCAGGTCAGGTCTCCAATCTTCTTAATGTATTTTTGTATTCAGGGTGCCTCACGTTGTAAAGCGCCTCATAAGCTTCAGACATCTCTATTAATTCTGTAGTTGTCGGCACACATCAATTGTATTTACCGGCAATGGTTATAAAAACACTACAGACGACAGAACGCTGCAGCGATGCTAGCGCTCCGCGTGGTAACATATCGCATTGCAGTGAACAGAAGACAAGCGATTTCTTTGATCAAATATACGGCCTCGGCCTAGATTTGATCAAATATTGGACGACATTTGTCAAAGATCCCTATTACACTATCAAATATCTTTGACAAAGATATTGGACAAAGATATTGGACAAAGAAATTTGATAGTGTAATACCGGCCTAACAGAAGTGTGGCTGTTAGCTGTATAAGCAGTAGCAGCAAGCAGCAAGATACAACCTGGAAAAATTTTACTGGCACACGAGCTGCGAGATTCAATGAGGGCAAACCGGGGTATCTGCCCCGGGCGGCAAGAATTCATATTCTTGAGGGAAAAGCCTTGTTTCACAAAGGACCTAGTATCCAGCGCACATTGGTCTATCATATGATTTTGAAACGCATCCCTGTTGGTTTTTGAACATTTGTGAACATATTCTACGTTTGCTTCTGAATGGATCATAAGTTGATTTTTAAATTCGTGCATGTCTCTGCCAGGGGAATCCCCATTGCATCTTGAATTAAACTTTCCTGCAGACAGAAGCGGTAGGGCTATACGAGCAGAGCGGAATACAGCCAATCGGGTGAATGTCAATTGCTGTTTGTTATGTGATTGGGTTTGCGAATGATCAGCGTTGTTATCATTACCATCGAAATCAATAGATTCAGACTACGGTAGCGGAAATAAATTACTAACAGGTAAGAAAGATTACTATTATCTTCTCGATGTGCCCAAGGAAATGAAATTTTGATAGAAAATTTTGGCCAGACCGCAACACTAGTAACGGCCAATAGTACAGGCCCTGGTCGCATCCGCCTAAGTTCTGTTCTAGGAGTAGCGCGGAAAATGTGTTGTACGAACACGTAATAACGCCTAACTGGAGAATAAATGCAGGATAACTGAGCAATTGATTGTGGCAGGGCTAGTGAAATTAAGCGGATAATAAGTTTTGACACTGGCAGGAATAGTTACAGAATTAGTGATGGGGCCATTCCGTGCCAAGTGGTCTAATATCGAGAAATGTTTCCACATGACCATCATGGATTTTGATGAAATTTTGTATGAAGATTCACACATGTTCTCAATGAACACTGGTAAAGCTTCAGTTTCAGAAATTCAATACTTGCAGAGATATAGTCACTTGTTTGAAACCATAGCACAGCTTCCAATAGTGCATCCTTGAATTTTCAGCAACTTTGAGATGAGATATCTCTGTAAGTATTAGCATGAAAGAAACAAAACTTGGCCATCTTATACAACTTTTAGAGCTCTTTAAAGTAAAATATTAAGAAAAGGATTTCTGAGCAATTTTCATATATATAATTTGAAGCAAAGTTGGGCGAAAAAATAGCTGTTAAAAAAAATGCGAACTTTAGTTTTTTGTATCTCCAAAAGGTAATTGTGGGATGTACATGAAACTTTGCACACCATAACTCACCAACACAAGGTCTTATAATATAAAATTTCATTCTCCTATTGCTTTTCATTATTTCACAAATCTAGGGTGAAGTTGACGATTTTTCAAAAAGTGCTAAAAATGGGTCATTTTTGTCAAATTTTTCAAAAAGTGTTTTCTCCAAACTCTTCTAAACTATGATCATTAGAAAGATCATATTCTAAACCATCTAGAAAAGTGGATTTGGTTTTGCAATACAAGCATATAAGGCCCTAAAAAGTAGCATCATCAAAGAGGCGCATTGGAAGTTTGAACACATTTTTCTGGCACTCAGATTATACCTGAAACTTTTTATTATGCCTAATAAATGTTTATTAGTGCCTTGAATAATTGAAATAAAAAGATCTTTTAAATAGGCAATGAGACCATCAGAAAAACTTGAAAACTATGGGAAGTAGCCCTTCTGCTTTTATCGTAAGTGTTCATCTCCATAAAACTCTTCTCATTTGCAAAAAAAAGAAAAAGAGAGAGAGAGATATCATAAAGAATTCAATGAATAATAGCTTAATATTTTTTGTACTTCTCAAAATTGTAAATATTTACAAGTGTAAAATATGAAGACCTAATTTTTTGGATTCAATTGTATAAAACATTTTTCCAAAAAAGAATCGGTTTGCTTGAATCATTTTGTATTTAATCACACTCAAATGTAGCCTACTACCTTGGTAAATATGTAACCACTAGTTTCACAGAGAAAATTAACAATATTCACTGTTTATAGAAAATATAATGGCAACAATTACTTTAACAATCACATTGTTTCATTATTGTGAGCCTTGTTTGAACAATCAATATTTCAGTGGTGTGTTTGCAGCATAGTGAGTGGGTTCTCTTAACTGAGTGTGGCTTGTTAAGTGATTCGTAAGACCATCAAATTTTGTAATCTAATTTACAAAAAATTGTTTTGATTGTGTCTTTTATAGCATATATCTCTTATTAGATTTTTTCATTGGTGTTATACATTGTGTATAATTTCATTCAGTAGCAATTTGTCTGAAATTTAAGCAGATTATAATTTGCACTTAGAGGCCAAATACATTATTTAGTTACTGATTGAAGATGGATGCAGACGGGAACAGCATACCATCCTACTCAATTGGACAACGAAATAGTGGAACAAAGTGTCATGTCAATTTCTTTGCCAAAAAAGCTGCTTTAAAATGGTTTGCGGATTTTAGTGATGAGGAAAAAGAGTTGTTGGTCCGACGTTCTGAAGCAAAGCTGGACAATACCTCTCACGTTTGCCTACACCATGAAGCCCTGTTATTGACACAATATGAGAGGTTACCAAAAAAAAAAAAAAAAAATAAGGCTTCTGATATGTTGAAGAAGCAGCTTGTTAATGACATAAAGCCAGGTCAGAAAATTTGTCCGGCTTGCAGGACTACCTTGGACGAAGCTTTAGCACCTTCATCATCACATTCTGATGAGGACTTTACACCAAAAGAAGAATTAAATAATAGCTTATTGTCTATCAGTATTTCATCCCTGAAGAGAACAGTAAGCTACAGAGATAAGCCCCAGTATGTGAAGAAGAAAATTCAAAAGGCTCAAAATGTGATTAAAAACAGAATTGTAAATGCAATGGGAGTAAACCGACAAATTGAAGATGCTAGTGAAATTAAGGAATGTGGAAACTGTGCCGACTATGCACATTTGCTGACTGAACTGAAAGCCAAGATGCAGAAGGCAATTCATAAAGAACAGATGCAAATTTTAACCTTGGCACCTGTAAGTTGGACAGTCAGACAAACAGTAGCTCAGTTCGGCGTGTCCGAAAGAATGGTGAAGAATGCTCGGAAGCTTAAGGCAGAGAAGGGCATTCTGGCACTTCCCAAAAATAGGCAAAGCAGGAATTCACCAGCAGAAGTTGCTAGTAGAGTGCGAAATTTTTTTGAAGTTGATGAGTGTAGTAGGGTGTGTCCTGGAAAAAGAGGATCACCTTGTGATGGGATTGGAGGTACAACAAAGCGGTTAGCAGCAAGAGCAAGCTTGCAACGGCCACTTAATGGACAAATTCTTACTCACCTAGATCTGTTTCACTTCTGCTCTGAAAACAATAATGGAATTAAATTTGTTTTCGTAAGTAAAGATGAAATTGAAGAAAATATTGTGTCACAAGAACAGAGGTTTAAACTTGGACAAACTGTAGCAGGCACTAGAGAAAATCATCACTTTCTACCTATTGATGAAACAACAATTCAGGTCAGCAGAGTTTCAAATGATTGTTCATCTTTTCTAGCTAAAATGGGTCACAGTAATGAAGGAGGCATATTAATGCCTGCTCTCCAACCAGGACAATGTGTTGCATGCATCTGTGAAAACGTGTGGTGGACTGGGAATATCTGTGAGACCTCCACAGAGCAAAGGGATGCATTAATAAACTTTATGCACCCACATGGTCCAGCAAATTCATTTTATTGGCCACCAAGAAGTGTCAAGTGCTGGGTTCCGGAACACCACATTATTGCAGTTATTCCAGCTCCATCAGTAAATTCGTCTGGCCGGCAATACACCATTCCTCTTGATATTCATCAGAAAATTAGAGAGAGTGGGGGAGGTGACAATTAAGAAATAACATTGTTTCTATTTTTATTCTTTTGCTATTCGGACTGAAACTAGATCCTATTCATCAGGACTTCTTATTTCACTTATCCCAGACATTAATAAACATGTATAAGGCAAAATAAAAGATTTCAGGTATAAATTGAGTGCCAGAAAAATATGTTCAAACTTGCAGTGTGCCTCTTTGATGATGCTACTTTTTAGGGCCTTATATGCTTGCATTTCAAAACCAAATCCAATTTTCTAGATACTTTAGAATATGCTCTTTCTAATGATCATAGTTTAGAAGAGTTTGGAGAAAACACTTTTTTGAAAAATTTGACCAAAAATACCCATTTTTAGCACTTTTTGAAAAATCGTCAACCTTACCCAAGATTTGTGAAGTAATGGAAAGCAATAGGAGAATGAAATTTTATATTCTAAGACCTTGTGTTGGTGAGTTATGGTATGCAAAGTTTCATGTACATCCCACAATTACCTTTTGGAGATATAAAAAACTGAAGTTTGCATTTTTTTTTAAACAGCTATTTTTTTTCGCCCAACTTTGCTTCAAATTATATATATGAAAATTCCTCAGAAATCCTTTTCTTAATATTTTACTTTAAAGAGCTCTAAAAGTTGTATAAGATGGCCAAGTTTTGTTTGTTTCATGTCAATACTTACAGAGATATCTCATCTCAAAGTTGCTGAAAATTCAAGGATGCACTATAGAAAGCTGTGCTATGGTCTTAAACAAGTGACTGTATCTCCGAAAGTATTGAATTTCTGAAACTGAAACTTTACCAGTGTTCATTGAGAACCTGTGTGGATGTTCATACAAAATTTCATCAAAATCCATGAGGGTCATGTGGGAGCCTCTAGACCACTTGGCATGGAATGACCCGATGACAAGATTGATCGTTAGAACTAGGAAGGAGAAGAAACGGGGATATCACACAAATTACGGAAGAATATGACGATTCCAAATTTATATAAAAATTTTGTACTACTGCTTTCCAATCTCATGCTTGAGAAGCAGGAGCATACGAATGAAATGCGAAACTATTTCCTAACATAAAGCTTTTTGCTTGTAGTAGGCCTAATAGGCATTTGATATTGGTACTTAGTGAATTGTACTCTGTCGTGTTAAAAAATGTGACCATTTGTGCTAAAACATTCTGTTTATTTAGTGTGTGCCACAATTGCTGCAGTATTAGACGGGCCTATTTTGTTTTATGTAGCAGGCAGTGACAAAATACACACAGTCATATAGAGAAACCACATCAGTCTTGGGTACTGTTTGTATTAACAGCTTTTTCAGTATTAGACAGCGACATTTCGTTTTTTCATGTGGCAAAGTGTTTGATGAAGTTTGATGAGGTAATAGATCCTTTCGCAGAAAAGACACCATGTAAAGTTGTAGCAAGGTTAGAGAGAAAAAAATGCTAGGACTTCAGGATTGAAGAAATAAAGACGGACTGGATGTCAAACTGGCCGACTGGGAGCAGGAGAGAAACCACAGGATATTTTAATTTCCACTGTCCTGAATACAGTTTGATGTCATCCATTACAAAATATTATACGTTTGAATTCCACAGAGCAAAATGACATGCAATAGAAGAATGCTGTGTGAAGAGGCGTGGCACTGCACTTTGGCGCACATAAGACCAAATAACATGTCTTACATTTCCTCGAACACATTTTTTATATATCAGAGTCTTCAGAAAGGTGTGCACTACAGACTGAGCATATTTTTGAAAAGTCAATTTTTTTTTAAGTTTTTGGCATTCTACCTCAAACGCTCGAGGGAGTAAGGGGTGGGGGTCGGGGAACCACTATCTAGTATTGCCGCGGTTCGGAAATATCGTTGATCCGGTGCTGATGCAGAGAGCAGTCTGTGTTGTAGTGAGGAGGTGGATAGTCTCTATGTGACTCGTGTTTACATTTAGTGATTTTGCTGTTTCCTCTTCATTTATTGCTCTCATGTCAAATGAAAACAAAACGGATTTCTGTGGCCGGGAGCTGTCAAGTGTATTAAAATACATTCACATAATTACGGAAGGCTAAAATTGTTATTAGTTTCAGATTTTATTTCTACCTTTCTGACAGTGAAGCATTATTCGCCTTACAGAACAATGAAGTTATTTTTGTTGGTGTGCTAAAGAAATTTGGCTTTTATTAATCTTTTCCGCTGAGGCAGTCAATTTATTTGAAACAAAGTGTTTAATTCCACACTACTGCATTTCAAAGTGCATCTTTTCATCTTCTAGCACGTATGTCATTATGCCATAATAAAGAACCAAACTTGAGATAATACAGTACTGGTTCTGCAAGAAAATTTACATACGAATGTGCACTGTAAGCCAAATTATGCATTTTATTATGGTTCACAAAATTCCAATGCTCTTTGAGTACCCCTGATGTCTTGTTTCTTTTATAATGTAAGATCTTGTAATGTTTTACATGTACAGGTCGCAGGAAAATATTGCGAATGGTTGTTTGAAAAGCGTTACTTTCAAAGTAAATTTTCTTTTGTGCAAACTGAACTATGTGTGTGAATGTACAATTAATTTCTTAAATCACAGAGTGTTTGCCTCTCATTTAAAAATCAACTCTTTGAGGATGACCATTTAGAAAAATTTCAAGCGAAGATGATCAGACATTTATGTCATTATTAAAAATTTTACTGTCACATTTGTGTGATACATCTTAAAGTGTAACACGCGCAAAAAAGATCAATATTATACACTCCTGGAAATGGAAAAAAGAACACATTGACACCGGTGTGTCAGACCCACCATACTTGCTCCGGACACTGCGAGAGGGCTGTGCAAGCAATGATCACACGCACGGCACAGCGGACACACCAGGAACCGCGGTGTTGGCCGTCGAATGGTGCTAGCTGCGCAGCATTTGTGCACCGCCGCCGTCAGTGTCAGCCAGTTTGCCGTGGCATACGGAGCTCCATCGCAGTCTTTAACACTGGTAGCATGCCGCGACAGCGTGGACGTGAACCGTATGTGCAGTTGCCGGACTTTGAGCGAGGGCGTATTGTGGGCATGCGGGAGGCCGGGTGGACGTACCGCCGAATTGCTCAACACGTGGGGCGTGAGGTCTCCACAGTACATCGATGTTGTCGCCAGTGGTCGGCGGAAGGTGCACGTGCCCGTCGACCTGGGACCGGACCGCAGCGACGCACGGATGCACGCCAAGACCGTAGGATCCTACGCAGTGCCGTAGGGGACCGCACCGCCACTTCCCAGCAAATTAGGGACACTGTTGCTCCTGGGGTATCGGCGAGGACCATTCGCAAGCGTCTCCATGAAGCTGGGCTACGGTCCCGCACACCGTTAGGCCGTCTTCCGCTCACGCCCCAACATCGTGCAGCCCGCCTCCAGTGGTGTCGCGACAGGCGTGAATGGAGGGACGAATGGAGACGTGTCGTCTTCAGCGATGAGAGTCGCTTCTGCCTTGGTGCCAATGATGGTCGTATGCGTGTTTGGCGCCGTGCAGGTGAGCGCCACAATCAGGACTGCATACGACCGAGGCACACAGGGCCAACACCCGGCATCATGGTGTGGGGAGCGATCTCCTACACTGGCCGTACACCACTGGTGATCGTCGAGGGGACACTGAATAGTGCACGGTACATCCAAACCGTCATCGAACCCATCGTTCTACCATTCCTAGACCGGCAAGTGAACTTGCTGTTCCAACAGGACAATGCATGTCCGCATGTATCCCGTGCCACCCAACGTGCTCTAGAAGGTGTACGTCAACTACCCTGGCCAGCAAGATCTCCGGATCTGTCCCCCATTGAGCATGTTTGGGACTGGATGAAGCGTCGTCTCACGCGGTCTGCACGTCCAGCACGAACGCTGGTCCAACTGAGGCGCCAGGTGCAAATGGCATGGCAAGCCGTTCCACAGGACTACATCCAGCATCTCTACGATCGTCTCCATGGGAGAATAGCAGCCTGCATTGCTGCGAAAGGTGGATATACACTGTACTAGTGCCGACATTGTGCATGCTCTGTTGCCTGTGTCTATGTGCCTGTGGTTCTGTCAGTGTGATCATGTGATGTATCTGACCCCAGGAATGTGTCAATAAAGTTTCCCCTTCCTGGGACAATGAATTCACGGTGTTCTTATTTCAATTTCCAGGAGTGTATGTGAAAGCTTAGCTTCTCTCACAGCTTATTAATCTTTAAGACCAGTATTATATGCGAAAGCTTTTCTTTTCTTTTAGCATCACTATTTATATTAATTTAAACCATTAACTTTTCCAATTTGTGTATACGCGCTACTTAACAGTGATATTGCTATTGGCTGACTACATCACGGGTCCTATGCTCTGAATATCCACTGTCATTGGTTGGCGAGATCACGTGACATGAGCTGTAAGTAGCTTACAAAAGTGCATTGCAATCTCGATTTCAATGCTTTGGAAAGTAAAATGTCGTGTTTGGTGGAATTCAGATTTATACTTTCGTAATATGAAAATATGCAGTGTACATGTTGTTGTACATCAAAGATATTCCCAATGTTTTTTTAACTGAGTTTGGTTTTCTAAAAGACCGGGAAATTCTACGCCGGTGTATAAAACCATAACTATTCAATGTTCAAAGGACTGATAAGTTTTAATGTTCCGAGGAAAAGTATACTGTCACTTAACACGGAAGAAGTATATTTTCACACGGGAGAAAATGTATTTTTAACCGGGAAAATCTGGGACTTTCTTTTCTTGTCCGCGTGTGCACCCTGATATTGCAGCTGTCCCCTTCCGATGTTTATGTTTAAAGTCAGCTTTTTCTTGTTAAAAGGGCCACATAACAAATTTGAATGTAACTTGATATGTCATAATTTCAACACGCTTGAAGTTTTCACTCTGTTGGAGATGTATTGTTGTTGTGGTCTTCAGTCTGAAGACAGTTTTGATACTACTCTCCATGCTACTCTGTCTTGTGCACACCTTTTGATCTCCCAGTAACTACTGCAACTTACATCCTTCTGAATCGACTCACTGAATTCATCTCTTGGTCTCCCTCTACAATTTTTAGCCTCCACTCTTCCCTCCAACACTAAATTGGTGATCCCTTGATTTCTCAGACTGTGTCCTATCAACTGACACCTTCTTCTAGTCAGGTTGTGCTACAAATTTCTTTTCTCCCCAATTCTGTTCAGTAGCTACTCATTAGTTGTGTGATCCACCCATCTAATCTGTGGCATTCTTCCATCAGAAGCTTCTGTTCTCTTCTTGTCTAAACTGTCTATTGTCTGTGTTTCACTTCCATACATGGCTACACTCCATCCAAATACTATCAGAAAAGACTTCCTAACACTTAAATCTATATTCACTGATTACACTTCTTCAGAAATGCTCTTCTTGCCATTGCCAGTTTACATTTTTTATGTTTTCTGCTTCAGCCATACTTAGTTATTTTGCTGCCCAAGTAATAAAGCTCATCTACTACTTTAAGTGTCTCATTTCCCAATCTAATTATTTCAACATCATCTAATTTAATTCGACTACATTCCATTATCCTTGTTTTGCTTTTGTTGATGTTCATCTTATATATTCCTTTCAACATATTTTCCATTCTGTTCAACTGCTCTTCCATGTTCTTTGCTGTGTCTTACAAAATTGCAGTATCTTCACCAAACCTCAAAGTTTTTGTTTCTTCTCCCTGAACTTTATGTTGAGGATAGGTTACAACACTGTCCCACACCCGTCTCAACCATTGCTTTTGTCTCATGCCGCTGACTCTTCTAACTGCCTTCTGGTTTCTGTACAAGTTGTAAATAGCCTTTCACTTTCTGTATTTTACCCCAACTACCTTCAGAATTGCAAAGAAAGTATTCCAGTCAACATTGTCGAAAACTTTCTCTGAGTACACAACTGCTAGAAAAGTAGGTTTGCCTTCCTAGGGTTAGTGTTGCCCTACATTTCTGCAGAATCCAAACTGATCTTCCCACAAGTTGGCTTCTATTAGTTTTCCCATTCTTTTGCAAATAATTTGTGTTAGCATTTTGCAACCATGACTTATGAAACTGATAGTTTGGTAATATTCACACCTGTCAGCACCTGCTATGATTTCTTTTGAACTGTAATTATTACATTCTTCTTGAAGTTTTGTGGTATTTCACGCCTGCCTCTTACATCTTGCACACCAGATGGAAGAGTTTTCTCATGGCTAACTCTCCCAAGGCTATCAGCAGTTCTGATGGAATGTTGTGTACTCTGGGGCCTTGTTTCAACTAACATCTTCCAGTGCTTTGTCAAATTCACCATGCAGTAACATATCTCCCATCACATGTTCATCTGCATCCTCTTCCATTTCTGCAATATTGCCTTCAAGTTCACCTCCCTCCATATACTCCATCCATCTTTCATCTTTCCAGTCTTTGTTAGGACTGGTTTTCCATCTGAGCTCTTGATATTCATATAGCTGCATCTCTTTTCTCTGAAGACCTTTTTAATTTTCCTGTAGGTGGTATCTATCTTTCTCCTTGTGAAATATGCTTCTAAACCATTACATTTGTCCTCTAGCCATTGTGGTTTAGCCATTTTGCACTTACCGCCAGTCTCATTTTTTAGAAATTTGTAATCCCTTTCACCTGCTTCATTTGCTGTATTTTTATATTTTCTCCTTTCATTAGTTAAATTCAATATGTCCCATGTTATCCAAGGATTTCTGCTAGGCTTTGCCGTTTTACCTATTTGACCCCCTGCTGCCTTCACTATTTAATCTCTCCAAGCTGTATTCCTTTCCCCTGTTCCAGTCAATCATTGCCTAATGCTCTCTCTGAAACTCTCAACAACCCCTAGTTCTTTCAATGTATCCAGGTTCCATGTCCTTAATTTCCTACCTTTTTGCTATTTTTCTTAGTTTAGGGCAGTTCATAACCAATAAATTGTGTCCAGAGGCCACATTTACCCCTGGAAATGTCTTACAGTGTAAAATCTGGTTCCAAAATCTCTGTCTTACCATTATACAGGGTGATTCATGAAGATATGCAAATATTTTAATGTTATTCTACAAGTAAAACTAAAGACAAAAGTTCATATAGACATAGGTCCACAAATATTTAGTTATGGACTTACGGCTAATAAAAGATTTTGCCTGAAATTAAGCAACTTCGCTAATATAAAGCCATCGCAAAACTGTACGAGCTTAAAGTAAAGCACGATTTCCATTTATTTTATTGTTATTGATCTGGTGAATCTAACAAAACATGTCCCAAACATGTATCTGCAGTAGTTTTCCAGAACATCCAGAGAAGCAAAGAAGTAATTTCATAAAATTTTTGATTTATTAACTACTTGGCCCAGTTTGTTTTTTAAATTCCACACAATTGCACAAAGTTCTCAACAGAGGTTGTAGAGAATTTTAATGTTGGAAAAATGATGGTAATAATGTTAACTGAAATTGTATGAATGTGTCAGATAATCTGCTTTTATTAATACCATTGCATACGTGAATTCATGTTAAACCAGAAAAAACAAAGCTCAGTGTTAAGGAAGTTGTATAGTGTACATACAATTTCACAATACATTCACAATAAAAGTTTCACAGGGTTGTTCTTAATTTTGTCTATTGCATTCATAATGCGAGCAAGTAATGCCTCACGTGTATTGACTTTGTTCTCATAAATGGTGTTAAGTTGGGCAATCTGGGTGGCCACAGACATGTAGCACCATGACCAATCCATTTCTGGGGAAAATGTTCGTTTAAATGAGCAGCAATGGCATTGGTTGAATGTGGAGGTGTGCTGTCATGTTGAAAATACATTTGCAATCAAGTAGCAAGTGGACATCTTTGAGCAAGCGAGGCATTTCTTCCTTAAGGAATTGTAAGTATGTCTCACTAGTTAGACGTCCAGGGGAAGTGAATGGTCCAGTAAAGTGTGTGTTGATTATACCACATCACACATTTATGCTAAATCGCTGCTGGAAATTGTGTTGTGGATTTACTTCAGACCGCCGACCAGTGTGGCCACGCGGTTAAAGGCGCTTCAGTTTTGAACCGCGCGACCGCTACGGTCGCAGGTTCGAATCCTGCCTCGGGCATGGATGTGTGTGATGTCCTTAGGTTAGTTAGGTTTAAGTAGTTCTAAGTTCTAGGCGACTGATGACCTCAGATGTTATGTCCCATAGTGCTCAGAGCCCATTTACTTCAGACCGTTCATGCTCATTATGTAAACTGTTTATACCATCTCAAGTAAACTGTGCCTCATCAGTAAATAAAATGTGTTTGTGTAACTGTGGATTAGTATTTAACCAGTTGCACAACTCCAAGTGAAGGACAGGATCTCCCAGATGTAAATGATGCACTTTTTGTTTATTGTACTTCAGTGTACGCCATATCTTAGATTGTGAAATGCCTAATCATTGAGAGGTATGTCATGTACATGGTACCCGGGCTATGTTGAACAGCATCTATAATATCCTCATCATCGTCTTCACTTATCAAGTGCTCATACTGATTTTGAACGCTAGGTAGAGAACCTGTCTCCCATAACACTCAAAATACTTCACTAATGGTTCCTGCATTCGGAATCCTCTGAGTTGGATAATGTACACGACATTCGTTAACTGCAGCTATAGCATTACCATCACATTTGCCATAAATAAACACCATATCGGCATATTCGTCTGTTGTAAATTTGAAAGGCATATCTATTTCATAAATAATCTACAAACTACAACAGTTACTATGTGGTTTCATTTAAATACACTGTTTTTATTATGTCCTTTCAACTCATTTCAAGGTGAGGAAATGGCAGAAACAACTCAGTAATGGTTGCCAACAATGACATAAAAGTTTCTACATTCTTAATGGATAGTAAACAAATTTACTTGTATTATAATCTTTGCTTCTCTGGATGTTCAGGAAAACTATTGCAGATTCACGTCTGGGACATGTTTTATTTGATTCACCAGACCAATAATAACAAAATAAATGGAAATCATGCTTTACTTTAACCTCATACAGTTTTGCGATGGCTTCACATTAGCGAAGTTGCTAAATTTCGGGCAAAATCTTTTATTAACCGTAACTCCGTAACTAAACATTTGTGGACCTATGTTTATATGAACTTTTTTCCCTTTAGTTTTACTTGTAGAATAACATATTAAAATATTTGCATATCTTCATGAATCACCCTGTGTAATCAATCTCAAACCCCCTAGTGTCTCCTGATCTCTTTCTCATATACAACCTTCTGTCAAAATTCTTAAACCAAGTGTTAGCAATGATTAAATTATGCTCTGTGCAAAATTCTACCAGGCAGCTTCCCCAGTCCATATTCACCTACTATGTTTCCGTCTTGTCTTTTTCCCACTGTCAAATTCCAGTCCCCCACCACAATTAAATTTTCATCTCTCTTAACTATCTGAATAATTTCTTTCATATCATCATACATTGCTTCAATCTCATTATCATCTGCGGAGCTAGTTGACATATAAATGTGTACTGCTGGGGTAGGTGTTGGCTTCATGTGTATCTTGGCTACAATAATGCATTCACTATGCTGTTCATAGTAGCTTATCTGCATTCCTATTTTCTGATTCATTATTAAATGTACTCCTGCATTACCCGTATTTGATTTTGTGTTTATAACCCTGTATTCACCTGACCAAAAGCCCTGTTCATCCTGCCACTGGACTTCAGTAATGCGCACTATATTTAATTTCAATCTAATCATTTCCCTTTTTAAATTTTATAACCTACCTTCATGATTAAGGGATATAACACTCCACTCTCCGATTCTTAGAATGCCAATTTTATATCCCCTGCTGACGTCCTACTGAGTACTTCCCACCCAGAGGTTTGAATGGGGGACTGTTTTATTTGTGGAATATTTTACTAAACAGGATGTCATAATCGTTTATGCATACAGTAGAGCTGCCTGCCGTAGGGAAAATTTATGGCTGTAGTTTCCCATTGCTTTCAGCTGTTCACAGTGCCAGCACAGCAATGCCATTTTGGTTGATGTTACAAGACCAGTTCAGTCAATCATCCAGACTGTTGCCCTGGCAACTACTAAAAAGGCTGCTGTCCCTCTTCAGAAACCACACATTTGTCTGCCTTCTCAGCAGATACCCCTTCATTGTGGTTGCACTTGCATTATCACTGAGGCATGCAGCCCATCCCACCACCCATGGTTCTTGGGGAGGGGGGGGGGTTGAGATATTACTGTATTAATAATTCACATGTATGGACCACTATACTCAATAAATTTCTCTGAATTATCTACAGAGCCTATGTCTCTCCCTCCCTCCCCCTCCCCCCCCCCCCCACCCCCCACACACACTTAAATGTAGTTACTTTTAGTGTTTCTTAATGATATAATATAATACCCAAAAGAATTTCAATCAAATTGCCACTGCCAGTGGAAGCTTATGTTCTTATATAATCCCACTTGACTGCTACAGAAGTGTATCTTCCATATATCATATTCTTTACTATATATATAAATCATCATTTGACAGGAAAATACTGTTGACATTTATTTATTTAATTTTGACCTGGCTTTATCAAATGATGATGATGAATATGGTAGGCTGCCAGAATATCTGTGGAATGTGGCCATTAAGAGCATCCTCTGTAACCAGATTTTATTCCTTTAGCACCAGTTTTCTCATTATTATATTCATATGCTAATATAGTGTTTTGAAAGGTGGTTTCATATTATGTATGCTGCTTCCTATTTATGTTAAGTGTTTTTTCACAATTGCATCAATTCCTCTGCTCTCAAGGGTAGCTTCCAAAAATTAATTTCACATGTGGCTTGTTGTTAATTATTGTTGTTATATATTCTGCCATATTTTTCTGTACTGTGATGTTTTCCTCTAACATAGAGCTACAGATATTCCAGGATAAAAATAAATATCATTTGGAGAGTTTCTTTGTAGATCTACTCTTTCATGATGTCCCACGTGCTCAAAATTATTTACGGGCTTTGTTGATTTACATACTTGTTGTTGAGAATGTTACCACTCAAAATGCATTTCTCATTTCTGCTTGTAGCCTTTTACAAGCTTTATATTTATTTGTTCATTTATTTTCTAAGGAATGCTGTCAAAAATATCTGCAGTGGATCCCAAGAAATCTCAGGCAGCACCACTCCTGTCATTAATATCAGAACAGTCTCTGAATTGCAGTAAGTAAAAAAAACTGTCAAGCTTTATCTTTTCTGCTGTGTATGTGTGTTATTATCATTGGTTTTATATGACACACAAAAAAATTTACATAGAACACAAGCTCAGGTATGACAGGGATGGCAATACAGTTCATTATCTCATGTGAACATGAACCTTTACACTGTACAGAATTAACTTTATGGTTACATAAAAATGGTTTTGTTTTTTGATTTCTCAGAAAATATGCATTTGCTGTCCCGTCATGATGATGGTAGATTATATCAGTATAATATTCACAATATCATGAATCACTGCTCACTATGTAAAAGCAGTTCATTTTTCAAAGACTAGTCATGGTCATTGCTAATTAAAATATGGTAACACATATTAACAGTATTTAGAGTTACCTTACAAAATGCACTGGCCTTACTTATTTATTAAGAAAAACTGTGAAATCAACAACACTAATATATCACTGGAACTACACACTGAAACTGGTAACAATACTTATAATTACTTTATATAATGTGGACACCAGAAATTAAACTTGCTTTCAGGATAAACCAGAAAAACTCCTTTTGACGTACCTTTACTACAGTAAGAATCAGATTTCACATGGAGTTGCACAGCCACTTTGCTCCCATTTAAAAACTTGTGAATAGTAGTCCACATGTAGGCATTGGGGAAGGTGGGAGAGCTATGTCACAGAGGAGCACGATGGGTGCCAGGCCATAAGAGGCAGGTAGGGTGAATAGGAGAGTGCAGTGACAGGCATTAAGCTCAGTGCTGCATGCATACTCCTGGAGGAAGGGGAAAAGTAATGAGGAGGCAACAGCAAGAACTGGGCACAGCCGTCCTGCCAGCACAAGGATGGACCCTACTGCTCTGAAATGCAAAACACTGCATCCATCTTTCATCAATGCACTGGGTACTCTTAGCTTACTAATGGAAAGGTACCTTGGCTGTCGCAATTCCACACTGCAGTCCTATTGCAACTTGGCTGTATGGAAAACTTTTCCCAACTTATCCCACCCAAGGCATGAAAACTATTTGAGACTAATAGAAATAGAACTAGTTGTGAAGTAGACGAGAGCTTGCTAATATAGGGAATAAAAGCACACTATTAGAGGGGCTTTGTAGAACATGGTTTGAAGGGAGTGACCATCTGTTCATCTTGCCACAATTTTTGGGGAAAGCAAAAACATCATGGATTTGTTTCCAGCTCCCATGGCTCACTTCGAGCTGAGTGAGGACTTCACATAGGATGATATGGAGAATGTAATTCAAGGGTTATAGGTGGTAGTGGGGATGTTAATGTCTCCAGTTCCATATTCAGAGGTAATATTTGTGATGGCTGAATTAGCGAGCGGCCTTAGGGTATTTTGTGTCATATTCACAAATCGTCCAAGAATCAGATGGAAAGGAAAAGCTGAGTTATAGAAAACATGGTTCATGAAGTGAGCATTGGTATTTGGAGATGGTTTCACTAAGATACACAGTTTGGAGCACACAGATTTCAGTAAGAACAATTAGAGGGAAGTCACCTCTATCCCTTGACCACAGTGCATACAAGTGTTAAGAGTGTAATGCATACTGATGTGGCACCAGGAGTGGGGGCTTCTAACTTCTTTTAATGCCTTGCGAGTTACTGTGTTTGGCTCACAGTGGATCAGTGGAAAATACAAGTGGTGGCGGTACCAAATTATCATGATAGGGCTTTTGCCTGTTGAAATGCACAGTCACCATGTTGTCTTCTAATTGTAGGTCTGCATTCACAGGTGATACAAGCAACAATATCTGAATCATTCTGTTGCATCTTTCTCCAAATAGCTTTAAGTCTCCTGGCATACCCTCTAACTGTGCCTGAGTCTATACCTGCTGACAGCTTTTCTAATTCGAAAGGGGATCTTATATTTTGTCTACACTGTACTTCAAAATGAGGGTGTCCAGTCGATTCATGAATGCAAATGTTACAGGCAAACACAATGTACACTAAGTACTTCTCCCAGTCATTATTAATGTGCTAAGAAAGCATCTTTTTGATTGTTTTGGGAACACACTCTAGCCTGTAGCAATTTACAGACTTGTACGAATAGTGAAGACATAAAGCCCCTCCCATGGTCAGTAAGTATTGTGTCAGTGCTTCTGAAAGGTAGAACCACTCGGGTGGTGGGCTGGGGGTTTTCTTCACTCGGGGACTGGGTGTTTGTGTTGTCGTCATCACTTCATCATGATTCAGGAAATTAGCAACACCAGACTGTGAAAAGATTGGGAATTTGTATGGGAGCTAATAATTGCTTTGTTGAGCACCCCACAAACCGTAATCATCACCACCACCACATGGGTAATGAAAGTTTTTTCAACAGTTTCTACTTTCATATTAGCAATTACAACTGGAACTAGATAACATGAAAACTATTGATAATTGACAAAATGTATTTATCTTCTTGTGTTATTTGTAGAAACAGTCAAAGAATGTCTAAAAACATCTCAGAAGGTCTGGAGGCCTCAGGTAGAGTTACCAGTCAGATTCTATGTCTAGTCTGTTGTTCTCTCATGCACAAGGAACACAAGCACAAATGTTACCTGCAGTATCACGTGGTCAGCTCTTCCACCAACAATTCATTGTAGCTAATGCATTTGTGGCCCACTTTCCACTACGACAAGCTTGAATGCTGTCATGACACTGTGTGATAATGTGGTGTTGGAGCATTTTTAGCATCACTAACCAATTCTATCGTGGGATTTTACTGTTTACACTCACATCATCTGACATGAATTCTGGAAGAGCAGCAAATTGTAGACATTCTGCATTTGATTCCTGGAATGCCTGCAATTCAGAAATAAGTAACTCATCTGCTTGTAACACACAAACTTTTCAGCTTAGCGCATTGACATTGTGGTGTATTTTTCCAGGCTTGTGGTAGACCTCATAATTGTATTTGGTCACCTTTTAAACCCACCCTGTCAGTTGACTATTTGCGTCATTTAAATTTTAAAATGTGTACCGTAAAGGTAGTGCATGAAGTAACGCTGTGTGCCCGACCGAGACTCGAACTTGGGACCTTTGCCTTTCGCGGGCAAGTGCTCTACCAACTGAGCTACCGAAGCACGACTCACGCCCAGTACTCACAGCTTTACTTCTGCCAGTAACTCGTCTCCAACCTTCCAAACTTTACAGAAGCTCTCCTGCGAACCTTGCAGAACTAGCACTCCTGAAAGAAAGGATATAGCGGAGACATGGCTTAGCCACAGCCTGGGGATTGTTTCCAGAATGAGATTTTCACTCTGCAGCGGAGTGTGCGCTGATATGAAACTTCCTGGCAGATTAAAACTGTGTGCCCGACCGAGACTCGAACTCGGGACCTTTGCCTTTCGCGGGCAAGTGCTCTACCAACTGAGCTACCGAAGCACGACTCACGCCCGGTACTCACAGCTTTACTTCTGCCAGTATCTCGTCTCCAACCTTCCAAACTTTACAGAAGCTCTCCTGCGAACCTTGCAGAACTAGCACTCCTGAAAGAAAGGATATAGCGGAGACATGGCTTAGCCACAGCCTGGGGATTGTTTCCAGAATGAGATTTTCACTCTGCAGCAGAGTGTGCGCTGATATGAAACTTCCTGGCAGATTAAAACTGTGTGCCCAACCGAGACTCGAACTCGGGACCTTTGCCTTTCGCGGGCAAGTGCTTCTGTAAAGTTTGGAAGGTTGGAGACGAGATACTGGCAGAAGTAAAGCTGTGAGTACCGGGCGTGAGTCGTGCTTCGGTAGCTCAGTTGGTAGAGCACTTGCCCGCGAAAGGCAAAGGTCCCGAGTTCGAGTCTCGGTCAGGCACACAGTTTTAATCTGCCAGGAAGTTTCATATCAGCGCACACTCCGCTGCAGAGTGAAAATCTCATTCTGGAGTGCATGAAGTAGTTTGTGATTTCTGCTTTGTTGAGTTGATGGGATGCACAACCAATGGGTGTCTCCCATTTTGTGCCTAACTTAAAACACAACCAGCATTACAAGATAGAATAAATGGCTTTTCAAACTCTGGATAAATTATTTGGGGGAATTTTGCCAGAACATCTTTAATTTATTTCATCGTTATTTCACATTGTGCTGTCCAGTTTAAAAGTAACCCTTTTCTAAGTAATTTTGTTAAAGGTTTCATGACAGTCACATAATCTTTTATGAATCTGTGGTAATAATTAGTGAGACAAAGAAATAAGTGCAGTTTTTCACATTTTTTGGTGCTGGTAAATTGTCAGCAGCCTCTGTGAGACACGGATTTGGTTTTATCCTAGCAGAACTTGGTATATGGCCCAAGTATTGCATCTAAGACTCCACAGAAGGACACTTTTCGAACTTTAAGCTTAAGTTGGCACCTCGTAAATGTGATCATAAACTTCTTAGCCATTCAGCATTTTCCTTTATCACCTGCAAAAAGACAATGACATCATCAAGATATACAAACACATGGTGGCTTTTAGTCCATGTGGTAATAAATCTGCAAACCAATGAAAATTGGTGATGCATTTCCCAAACCAGAGGGCATTCTAAGAAACTTGTGTAGTTCAGAAGGCATGACAAAGGCCGTCGTAGGCACAGTTGGAATATGATGATAGCCTGACTTTATACTTAGGTTGGTAGAATATTTAGTTTCCTAACTGGTTTAGTGTTTCATCAGTATGATGCAGTAGATGTGTCACTACTCACATATGGATACAAACGTGGTAAGTTTTCTTGCCGTCTATGGCGTTTTTGGGCATGATAATGATAGGTGATGCCAAAGGGCTGGAGGAAAGTTAAATTAATTGTAGCATCTAACTGCTGTTGGATACTTCCTTCATAACCAATTGTAAAACATAGGGAATGTGTTAAAGCTTTTGAGCTATTGGTCATGCATTCTCTTTAGAGATTTTGTGCTGTGTTAAATCAGTTGTTAGTATATATTGTCTTTCCTTAAATAGCCACGCAAGTTACTTTAGTACTGGATAAACAGGTTTATGCCTGATTCTGATGCATGAATTTTTCTTTTAAGTGGATTCTAAAGAGCAGTATGATTGTACATGCCTACCAACTTTTGACTCTTTGCAGGACTCTTTCTGCATCACTTCTAAGTTTCCAGGAACTTGGAGACAGTTCAGTGTAAACTCTTTCTTGTACACTGTCCACTACTGTTCCACATGGAACTATAACATCTTGTATTTCGAAATTATCCGAACAAACTGGTATGCACATTTTGCCATTCACGTTTATGTGAATCTGGAACAGTTCTAGTATTCCATTCTGGTTAAGCAGACAAACCAGGAAATTAGTTTCATTAGATGCTCAGATTCTGATTGCCATTCTCTAACTCCTCCATTTCACCACATGTAGCTTCAGGTGTGCTGGCTTTCAACACTAAGATACATAGTTTCATGTAGTCTCATGGGATAGGCCTTTTTCTGTAACATACTTGTGTGTTTGTAGTGGTATCACCACCAAATTGGTACACTTCCAAACCAAAGGGGACAGTTTGTGACTGCATCAGTGACGCTCTGAAAGTGGTACAGGAAATCGTACCACAGAGTGACATAAAAAACCTGCCATTTTTCTGAGCACATCCTTATCAGAATCATATTTATATTTACTTCAACCAATCTCTTATTTTGACACAACAGGCACCCAGAGGATTGATGGTATCTGTTCCCAGTACACTGATGGGACAGCAGGGTTAACTTCAATGCCTGCTTATTGCGAGGAGGTAAAAGTAGTAAGTATGTATTCCCACTGAAATCTAAATTGATCTGCCTCTAATGTTGCTTTCTACAGTCACGTTTACCACCTCTGTTAACCCACTAAACCGACTGACTTTAATGGGTGTCTGCTGCAGTGACAACATTGGCCCCATCCCATTTCCCTGACCAGAACTTCCATTACCTATAAAATCTCAAAATCTACCTTGGCTTTGGTCTGGCCTGTTTTGTGATTGGTTGGAGTCAGCACTTACATGGTCAATCTTTCTATAGTAGGTTCAACGTGGAGCACAGCATCAGCAGTGTGATGTGACTGCTTACAAGGCCTACAATTTATCTCAGTTGTAAATACATGGCAGAGAATCATTGCTACAAGAAAAAAATGAAATGAAATGATTAGCTTCCTTTTGCACTAGTGCAAGACACACCACCACCTGTCAAGATGAGGTTATGACGTTGACACCACCTTTATCTCCCCCTTCCCCCCCCCCCCCCTCCCAAATTTGCAGGTTTATCTGCTTAATAAATATGTCTAATGCCCTCGCCTCTGCCTCCTCTCGTAGAACACCACTTCTTGCTTTCTCTGACCCCAGAGTATAGCTACAAGATGAAACTGTGTGTATTTGGTCAGCAAAAGCTTCAAAATCAATTCCTGAGGACTGACAAAGGGTGGACAGCTTGTCGCCATAGAAGCTTGTGCAGCTTTTGTTGAAATATGAAATTTATTCACTGACTCAACTGATTCGACATAAATTTGAGTGTATGATGAAAACTTCACATGCATAACATTTAATTGAAACTCATCATGCCAGAACCACATTTAGGCAACATTGCAAACATGTTGCAGAACTGTGGCCACATTCTCAGAGCACTGCCCAAAAAGGAAGTAATGAAAGCAACTGCCAGAAAACTGTTCGCTGCATTGGGCTGTGATCCATGAGGAGGACTGTCAACATGCCTTATATAATCATCCATTGTTGCCTGAACGTCTACTTTCTGATCAGATGGCTGCTCTTCCTTTGACTGCAGTTGCTCTTGTAATTCAGTATTTTTAAGAGTTAAGTTGCATAGAGCACAGCCAAGAGTCCAGAGTCATAACCAGGGTGAGGTCACCATCAGCAGCTGCAGTCAATGTCCTGCCTCCAGCAACACTCTTCCTCATGCCTGCTTTGGTGCTCACATTCCATGGGTCAATGGCTGGGTCTGTAACACTGACCAGCTTTCAGGAAACTTCTGCTGTTTAACCCACTCATGTGTGGCAACCGCCAGACCTCAGTTACTGGCCCCATTTGATACGCTTCTGTGTGACACAGAAATGTGGCATCTTCCATGTGGTCAACACCAGACAGCTGTATTTAAACTGGCAGAGCCAACCTGTCATCATCAGTACAGCTGGGTCATGTCATGCGACTCAGCCTGTGCTGGTCACCTCTGTATTCATGATGTAGCCACCACCACCACTGTTATTGGGATGCAAACCACTGACCGTTGCCTGACTGTACAGGAACCTGGCAGCTAGAAGTCTGTCACCATTCTCCAGCCTGCGATTCCATGTTCATCACCCTGTCAGCCCCGCTGGGTGAGCCTGCCTAGCCCAGGCTACTGGTGAACGCACTACTGCCTGCTGTCCTGACTTACCAGCAGCCAATTGATGCAGTGCAGAGGTAGTAAAGCTGTACTCTACTATGTGGATCACCTGCATAGGCGCATCTGACCTGAGCGCTCAAGTCTGAGGGCCATCATCTGCTGCCTGCCATCTGCCCGCTTCAGGCACACATCTCTGTTTATTTATGTTTTGAAGTAAAAGGTTTTAGCAAAAAATTGGCTAACATCATCTCCTGCACCTCTGCATACCTCAGCAGAGAGCTGCTTGCCTACACTTCCCTATCAACACCTGCTACAAGAGTAAGTGCCCCCATCGGGTCTCACAGAGCTCAGAATGGTTCGCTACTGCTTGCTTCCACACTACCCTCCATTTGTAAGCACACAATGGGCACTTTATCCATTCAAAATTGAAACAAAATTTTACTTGCGACTAAACAGAAGCATTACAATCAATCAAGGAAGGTACACCATGTACAGAATGGAGCACTTGAAAATAAAAGTAGAGTGCTATTCCCTGGTGACTGTCACATCCTCAGCAGCCTCCCATTTATCAACAGTTGAATGGTAGCACATTACAGGTGCCGTGTAGAGACCCCACTATGAACACAGGACTCATATGGCAGGCAGTGGTGGTGCAACAGCAGGCTCGGATGTAATGAGACAGACCCGCCAGTGACACTGTGCAGGAAAACAAGTGAGCTGCCTATTCAGTGGAAGGCCTTAGGTTTGCTGCTCTCATGAGCAAGTGGCATTGGAATGTGCTCAGTGATGACAGACACGAGGCAGTATGAGGCAGGCAGCACGCAGTGACCACTAGGCAAGGATCAAGACCCAGGACTGGTGGGCATGCTGTGTGTGGTGACGTGGATGCAAGCTCTGGATAGCTGGCAAAGAATTTGCTGAGCTAAGCAGCACAGCTTGGGCATGTGGCTCCGATGTGGTGTAGCTTGGCTTCCTGCCACATTAAACCAGCATAGCTTGATGACCTGGACCCAGTCTCAGCTAGATTTTGACATCTGGGCAGTGGCACATATTGCCACGACAATTATGTTCTCTCCTGCAGACCAAAACATGGGGAATCCTACTTCAGACACAAATTTGTACAAGTGCTCAGTTGCGTTTGGAATGTCTACCAGAGGAGTGGGCAGGGGACAGTAGTTATAATAGGCAAGATTCTGAATATACTTTCGTATGCAGAGTACAGTTGGGTGCACCCTGGAGTTGAACAGGCCACTAGTCAATCAGGATAGCAAAGACAGGTCTCATTTGGTTATAGAACACAGTCTGAAAATCATTAGAAGAGAGAGGAGAGGGAAAGATATCATGCTACATTGAGAGCTATGACCAGAGAGAGAATCTGTCTGGTGAGCACTGCTCCAGCCATGTTTCGCAGCCAACAAATGATTCTACTCCCATGCTCCCCATGTGTCATTCAGATGTAGCATAGGGGAACTGGCATTCAGTACCTCACTGAAACAAACAACTCTATGCCAATGTGATGCTTCTGCCTGGTACATAGGCCACAAGTGTTGGTGCAGAAGTACTAAAAGTGAAAATTTTGAGAAAAAAATTTAAATTGACAATAAAAAGTCCCAATATTTCCTATAATGGCATCAGCTTGCACATTTGTGATGGAAATACAGAGAGAATATCTTCAGGAATATCAAAAATTGCTTTCTCAACAATGACTGCTCTTTATATAATAGAGTTTTACGTGATCTTTTACACATTATGCAAATATGATTCACTTCTGACTTGTGAATGTTGATACAAGCATATTAACATTTATGAAACTGTATAAAAAGAATGTCCAACTCTATAGCCGAGTGGTCATTGTAGATGTCTGCTGCACAGAGGATCTGGGTTTGATTCCCAGTGCCCACCTCTATAGCCGAATGGTCAGTGCATATGTCTGCCATGCAGAGGACTCAGGTTTGATTCCCAGTACTGCCAACAATTTTTCCCAATGGGAAGACTGGAACAGGATCCTCTCAGCTTTGTCATGCCCATTGAGGAGCTATTTAATGGAGTAGTAGTGGCTTCATGTCTGCTAACTTACAGTGGCCAGGAGAGCAGTATGCTGATGGATGGTATGGTGTTCAATCGAGCACAAATGGTCTGTCTGCAGCCAGAACTTCAGAGTATATAAAAAGAGTTACCAAGATATGCCAATTGGCCATTGAGATGGTTATGAACATCCTGATGAAAATGTCGAAGTGCACTGCCATTCTATTGAAAAATGAAGTCAATAGTGTCGATGTCTACCTATAGGAAGAGCCATTGCTGCAGCATGTCATGTTAAGTAACCATTGTCGTGGTGTTTTTAACAGAGAAATGGAGAACCATATACCTTTTTTTGCGTAAAATGGTGCAAAGTAAATTACCTTTTAGTGTTTCTGTTTATGTTCTGCAAGGGAGAGAATGTTTTCTTATCCCCAAATCAATATATTACATATATTCATCTTTCCTGAACTCTGGACAGTTGCTTCATCACCAAACATTAACAGTTTCTGTAAAACACATTCTTCTAATAACCTGACCACAAAGGCTAGTGCAGTTCTTTGTCAGAGTTCCTCAGAACTTGCCTCAGTGGTCGATTGGAGGCCTGCATTACCAGACTTTTGCATTGCCAACAAAACTGGTCTCTGTGGTATACTTCTTGGCTAGCTTAGTTCATGGATTTGTGAGGGCTTTCTAATAAAAATGTGCCAATGTGCTCCATTACAGATTCAGTTAGTGACAGATGCCAACTCACTGTTTGCTTCTAAATATAGGTTTTCTTTAAACTGATTGCATGACTATCTAGAAAGGAAGCATTGTCTTCCTGGTTGGGGCATGGATTGTAGAACAAAAGATTGTGACAAGATAGACCTGAAGACATGAACTGGGAAGTGGTGCTGCAAACTCCATTGCCTAGTAGTAGCAAAGACTTGCAGAAGTGAGTATACAGAAGGGCTATGCAAGTAGAGTGAAGCTCCGCCCAGGTGTTATCAATGATGGGGCTTTGGGCATGGTGAGATCATGTGGGCTGTAGTGTTAGTGACCACTTTGAGTGCAAGTAGACCTGTAAATGAGATAACTTCAAAGATGAAGTAGCTACAGAGACATCTCAGAAAAAAATGGGTGAACAAGCTGCAACAAATGGCTCTGTGGCTGATGACCCCTGGAATCATATCCACATTTGTAGTTCTACTGTTAAAAAAGTATCGAGTTAAAAGGATTGATGACTGTGTGGTAGAAACTTCCATCTGTAATAGTTTCTGAGTGCCCTGTTCTTCACAAACTGTGTGGGATACCAGAGTGATTCCTGTTGCTACTGCCACCTAAGAAATATATATGCATCCATCAGTTGGATTGTCCATAAATGCATCACAGCAGATATTGTAAATTGTAGGGTTGTGATGGGTTTTATTGTCAGATCAATGTGTCCCATATGATGTGGTGGGCATAGTGTATGTCTGCAAATTTCTGTAGAAAAACCATCTTTTTATTTTCCCTTTCTGCTGATACCATTTTCATGGTAAGATATGTTCTACCTAAGTAATTACTGTCTGAAATTGAGAACATAATTTTGACTCAACCTGTATGTAAACTAGTGAGCAGTGACAGTTTTGTATGGGGCAGTATATATTTTTTTACTCAGATGAATCTACTTTTCAGAAGAGCAGATGGAAAAGTGAAAGTTTTTGAGGTGAGAAGCCTGAGAAATAACTTAACAATTGCCTTTCTGGTGAGTAGATTAAGAAACAAAGTAACTGAGTAATTATGTAGCTAAAATTAAATTTAGTAAGTAACCACTACAAATCATTACGGGTTGAAGTAGGTGAAATGAAAACATTATTGGAAATTGCACAGTCCAGTGAAAGGATGGTGGCATTTGTAAGTGAAATCAGTTCATAAAAGGAGAATAAACTAGTTCAGTGCATACTTCACCAATGGCTCATTGATCTAGATACTCTCTTATAGCTTCCAGCATGGTGCTGCTGCTGGTTACTAATTTACATTCTGCATCAGTTAATGTATAATCTCAGTGCATTCATGATGGCTCATATGTCTTTATGTTCATCTATTGTTCTCTTCCATGATAACAAAGGCAGCAGATATCTCAGTCTATTGATAATAGGTGTAATTGTTCTTTATTTCCAATATGGGTTTGATGATATTTTCAGATACTTGTCAGTCCTATTAACCAAAGTTTTTCTTTCCATTAAAATATGTAATTTGATCAGTTTTAGATGCTGGGAAACAACATTCATTTGTGGTTAAGGGTAGCAGAAGCCCTGAAGAAGAATTGCAAGTGTTGCGGAAAGAAGTTGAGGTATTACGAGTTTTATGTGGAAATGTACTAATTTGTCATATGTTATAGAAAGCCATTAAAATGTACCTTTCTTTGCTAGGATCACTGGACACCCCTTCCTGTACGTCATACAATTACAAAAATGCTGCTTGGACAGCGTTATTCTCTGGAGCTTTATCGTTCATTAGACAGTAAGAAGGAACTTCTAGATGAAGCCATTGCACTGGGTGATGGGAATGCGGTGCTTGCTGTAAGTATATATGCCCCCCCCCCTCCCCCCTCCACACACACACACAGAGAGAGAGAGAGAGAGAGAGAGAGAGAGAGAGAGGGATTATTTAAATGTGGCAGTCTGAATGTGCTAGATAATATACAGTATTTATATCTTAATGGACTTGAAGCAGAATGTTGATTAGTACCTGATATCCTATAATTTTTAAGACATGTTATGCCAAGAAAGGAAACTGTCATAAAAGAAGTAGTGGAGCAACTATTGTTAATACGGGGATTGCCCATAAAGTAAAGCACTGCATTGTTTTTCCTTCAACAATTCTTTATTGAACATAATGAGAATGACACACATGAAAGAATGGTATTTTATTTACACACCCTATTTTTCCACATAATCTCCATCTCATTCTATGGCCTTTCTCCAGCGCGAAACAAGGGTGTGTATGCCCCAGCACCAATCCTTGTCCTGGTGACGGAGCCAGTGCTTCACTCTGTTAATCATCTCCTCATCATCCTCGAAATGTCTTGCATGAATGGTATCCTTTAATGGCCCAAACAAGTGGAAGTTTGAGGAGGCTAGATCAGGCGTGACAGCTGTGGGCGGTCTCCCCAACTGTTGCAAATTGTGGAGCTCCACCGAACCGCCTTCTGATGATCACACCCTCCGTGCCCAGCAGCTAACTGTACTTTTGTCTACAGCAGATGCTCCATAGACTGTGCTCAAGCATTTGTGAATATTCTGTGCAGTTTCTTTCTCTGGAGTGAGAAATTCAATGACGGCACATTGCTTGTAATGTACATCACCTACAGATGCCATTTTGAAACTGTCCTGCAGCTACGCTATCTGTCGGAAGTGACGGAAACTTGGCGTGCTCACTCAGGAGACTTCGAATAACACATGCGTAATGTTTCACATTCGTTTTCGAATGAGAAAAAAAATGCGGTGTGCATTACTTTCTTGGCAACCCTCCTAAAACAGAGTGAATACTGCTGCACTAGCGTGGCCTATTTGATCATAAAGAAGTCTCAGTGAAGCAACATAGAAAGGAAATGCTCGTATTTGTGGAAGATGCAAAAAAAAAAAAAAAAAAGTAATTGAGTCAAGACTGTAGTCAGATGAATTACAAACTTTTTTGAAGTTAAAACACTGTTTTTCTATATTGTGGGGTGAATGAGATTAATGAGAGTCTCAACAAACATATGGTTTGAGATGGAAAGTCATCAGAACAATGCAGTATTATAATTTTTGCAGCATCCATATCAACATGTAATTTATACAGGATTTGTCAGGTGTTAGAAAAAAATTAAAGGAAAAATTGTATTCAGAGCAGCAATGGTGTTGAAAGCAGGATTTAGTATCTCCACCAGTGGACGTCACAATGGAGGCAGATGAGCTGGCGTGCATAGCGCAGTGGAATAGTGTAGAAACCTACCATGGAGGGCGCATATGACATGTAGTATGGGCAGACCCGCTGACAGAATTGTTCACATGCAGGTGGCAGTAAGCTGGGCATGTCAGTGCTAACACTGAGTGCGACCACCACAGAACATGTTGTACTGAGTGGTGTTACCGGCCACATGCTGTGCATGTCTCTGCAGGATTTCAGATTTTCTAGTTCACTGTAGATCGACTCGCATGATGAGTTTTCATTTCCTTATACAGGGTTCTGTTCCCAGTTATTGTCAAGCCTGTGAAGTACCCATACCAACATCGTAATGTGGCAGTGTTGTCACATCTGTGCATGTACTAAAAGGATTTATCAATTTATCCATACGTTTTGTGGGTGTTTAATATACATTGATCAGCCAGGAAATTATGACCATCTACCTAATAGCCTGTATGTCCACCTTTGGCATGGATGACAGCAGCAACATGTTGTGGCATGGAAGCAATGAGGCCTTGGTCGGTTGCTGGAGGGAGTTGGTATCATATACGCACACACAAGTCACTTAATTCCAATCAATTGCATGGAGGGGGGCAATAAGCTCTGACGGTATGTTCAATCACATCCCAGTTGTGTTTGACCTGGTTCATATCTGGCAAATTGGGGGCTAGCGCATCAATCGAAACTCACCACTGTGTTCCTCAAACCACTCCATCACACTTTGGGCTTTGCGACATGGCATATTATCTTGTTGAAAAAACCACTGCCTTCGAGAAACATGACAATCACGTAGGTATGTATGTGGTCTGCAACCAGTGTACGATACTCCTTGGCAGTCATGGTGCCTCACAGGATCTCCACCAGACCCCTGGCTGCCCTTGTGAATGTTCCCAGAGCATAATGGAGCCACCACTAGCTTGTTTCCATCGAGGTGTTAAGAAGCTGCTCCCCTGAAAGATGACGGATTCGCCTCCTACCATTGGCATGGTGAAGAAAGTATCAGGATTCATCAAACCATGCAACGCTCTGCTACTGTGCTAACGTCCAGTGCCGATGGTCAAGTGCCCATTTCAGTCATAGTTGCTGATGTCATTGTGTTAACATTGACACATGCATAGGTTGCCGGCTGTGGCGGCCCATTGTTAGAAGTGTTCGATGCATTGTGCATTCAGACAATATTGTGCTCTACCCAGTATTAAAGTCTCATGTTAGTTCCACCACAGTTCGCCACCTACCGGTCTACCCAGACTATGACATCTGATATCTGTAATGAAGGGTTACCACCCAACGCCATGACATCTGTACATGATTTCACATTGGTTTTGCCCTGTGTAGAAGACACTCACCATAGCATTCCTCAAACACCCTACAAGTCATGCAGTTTCCAAAATGCTCATGCCTACCCTCCGAGCCATCACGATCTGCCCTTGATCAAGCATCAGCATGCTCACTGATACTATGTGCATAACTAGCAGTTATTCCTCACCAGGTGATGTTGCTATCACCTGGACAAGTTTATATCAATAGTAGGTCATTAGTCATAATGTTCTGGTCTCATCTGCTTGTTTTTGTGTTGTTTATTAGACACTTTTAGAATCAAAACCTTTTTTCTGTGATTGCCCTATGATTGTTTTTCAGGTTTAGGTAATTTTCTTCCAGTTGTATGTGATAGTCACGTATTATACTGAATGCTTTGTATAGTGACTTACTACTTCCTTTTGCCCTCTGACACTTGGACTTCTTCATTTGTGTTTTCTCTTGTACTCTCTGCTTTTGTTGTCCTTCCAAATTATTTACAAGCATAGTATGCATGATCACACACCATCTCATCCCAAAAACAAACACACAGAATGGGAGGCAGCATGGAGTCATGCATATTTTACTGTAGGTGTTCATGGAAGCTTGTGTACTCAAGGACCATTGCAAGATCTTGCAGTAATTCGCGAAAGAATAAATTCTTATAGGTCATTGCTAAAATGATGAGCCTTCATTGTCAAATTCTAAGATCTGAGAAAACTGCCCCTCCTTCTGTACTTTTCCAACCCATACTTATTTCCTCCCTTAGGAAGTAACTAATGGTTCCACAAGCAAGGAATATTTATTAAACTTGTTCATGTGACTTTGGCAGAACTGGAATTTTGCCTCCTGAAGGTATTGGTCTCGCATTCCACCTCCTTGTAAGAAAGATAGTAACAGAGATAAAAGTATCAACACAGTGACATATATTGACTTTGTGGTGCCCCATTTTCAATAATCAGCTTTTATACACAAGGATCCATCTAAAAGGTGAAATTGGCAGTAAAAAGCCACCAGGGCGTAGTAACCTAGAGAGTAGTTGCTTCAGAACTTGCTGCAAAATGACCTAGTTAGGTTGGTCACAAAAAGTAGTTCCACTTTTGTCAGTCGAGTGTTTTTGTCTACATAAGAGTTTTTAATTAGGCTTTAGAGAAAGTAGCCACTCGTGGTTCACTGGACTGTGAAAGTACAACATGTGCTTCTGGCATCGATACGGTCTGTAGCTTGGCGACATGGACCTACGGTTTAGGCGCTATGTTAGTAGAAATATTTGTCTAGTGATGAATCCTCAGAAAAATAGGGAAAGCAGTTAATTTTAGAATAAATTATTCCATAAGTTTTGTCACTTGTAAGTTGCAATACCACATCAGCTAATTCGAAAATTGCTGTAGGAATGGATGGTTGCTGCCAAGTCTTGAGATCAACCACATTACCACTTAGATAATGAACAAAAATGTTATACTGATGAACCATCAGTAATAATGCTCTCTCTCACTTGCCTCATTATTGAAACATTTTGGTTACCAGTGAATTCCTGTCATTCAATTATCCAAGCAGTGTCTGCCGAATTTGTTCTTTTGTTCCTTTTTTATAACTTATACACTTTTTGTCATATTTTCATTCCTTCAACTGTCTGTACAACACTCCTTTGACTAGTGTATGTGATGTTACCTCTTGTCACATATACCGAGTGAGGTGGCGCAGTGGTTAGCACACTGGACTCGCATTCGGGAGGACGACGGTTCAATCCCGTCTCCGGCCATCCTGATTTAGGTTTTCCGTGATTTCCCTAAATCGCTTCAGGCAAATGCCAGGATGGTTCCTTTGAAAGGGCACTGCCGATTTCCTTCCCCATCCTTCCCTCACCCGAGCTTGCGCTCCGTCTCTAATGACCTCGTTGTCAATGGGACGTTAAACACTAATCTCCTCCTCCTTGTCATATAAAATTATAGGTCATCTGCAGTTGAGGAGAAAAACTAGATATAATTTCACTGTGCCACTAGAAAAAGAAATCTGATTCTTTGATATCACCATTCTGACCGGAAGTTTTCATGCCAGATCTCACTTAAATCTGATCTGGCTGACTTTGAGTATTTTAAATGGAATGTCACTAGAGCAGAGGGAGCAGTTTTTTACCATTTGTGGAATGTAAACAAAGTGCAGGAAGGAAAAAAGATTTGGAAGTTACTGAATTTATGGAACATTAATACCAGATGAGAAGGGTTTGAAACTTCTCTTCTGTGTAACAGTTGAGGGCAACTGCATAAAAATATCTCTTAGCTTTCTGTATAATTGCAAATGTGATGCAAGAATAATTTGATAAGACACTGTCAGAACTGATGAGGTGTGAGGCTGATGTGAGTGAAGGATAGGTTACATTAAACTACTAAATTCTTTTCTTTGTAAGTGATATATGTCCACTTCCACATAATCTTGGGTAAAGCAGTTTGAAGTACCTCTGGAGATGTGAATTCTAGGATGGCCAAGATGAGGACAAGTATAATGTGCCTAGCAGTGGCGATTTATGTCATATTTGGTGCCAGGTGCATTGAACAGCCAATGGCAACTTTTCTACAGTTTTGGAATGTATCTGAGGTGAAAGTAAAATGAAGATAATCTCTCTCTGATGCTAAACTGTATGCTTTCATTGGGAAAGGATGATGATTAAAATTTGTGAAGGGCTTACACTGATCAGCATGCTTTTGTATAAAATAACATGATATGCTACACACTCAGTACTTAGCTTTCAGGGTACAGTGGTGGAGTGACTACACTGTTGTGAACTAATTTATTGGCAGATTAAACCTATACTGTAATGTTTAGTGCTGCAATAATTTTAGTTAAAATATCACTAAATGTCAATAGTCACACCTAAAATTTCTTGGAATTTAATCTATGCCATTAACAGGATTATGAAACTAATATTTTAATATTGTTATTACAGGTTGTTCTTTTTCTTGTTCGCACCCTGAAGAAATCACTCTTCTACAGCATACTTGCAACTCGTCCAGCAGCCGTTTCCCAATACGTGCAATACCTTACAACTCGTATGGAGGTCCAGGAACTTACTGATTTACTAACGTAAGTGTTACAAGTATAATTTAGTACTGATTCCGCTCAACAGATTTGCTTGTTATACACCTTTTGCACTAGAGTGTAAATTTCCATTTTGACCTTGAGATAGGTATACATACTCTACATGGCAATTATTTACTTCTAACATTGTGGGTGTGAATTGCACAGGTCGTCCTAAATTCTCTCTTGTTGTTAGCCACAAACACCACTAGGAAAAAAACAAAAATGTATTGGCATGTAATAAGAATTTTTAGATCCCTGAAGGGCCAGTGAACATATTGAATTTTGGGTATTATGAAATATAAGGGACAGTCGAGTGAATATGAGACAGATGGAAAAAAAGTAAGTAAACTGTTCATTTTTTCAAAAGTAATGATCATAACTGTTAATACATTTATCCCACTGTGAGCAAGATGGTCAATGCCTCCATGGAAAAAAGTTTGTGGTTTCCTGCAGAACCATAATTGTGCTTAGGTGTGAACTCTTCATCCAGAGTAAATCTATGGCTACAAACGTCTTTCTTCAGAGCTGCAAAAATATGGAAATCGCATGCTCTAGATCAGGACTGTATGGATGTTGTGTAAGGGTTTCCCGGCAAAACTTCTGCAGCGAAGTCGAAACAACCTTGGCATCATGTGGGCCCAAACCAAAGTTCACTCCACATCATATTCAAACTTCTGCTGTGATAAACAGAATCCACTGTAGTATTATCTTAGCCAAAGCAGTAGCACATTTGCATGCACTACACAGATCACATCATGACTTATTCAGACCGACCCTGGGCCGACTTGTATGCTCGATTCTGGTGTGGTTCCATCTAAGGCTGCTCTTGATGTCTAGCACTATCTGATAGTGGCACCTCTGTGGTCAACAGTAATGTTGTGCCAGCTACTTGGTTTCTGCAGCAACATTGGATAGTGCCACTATGTGGACCACACAAAGTCATATTGAGACAATTGCTATCATATTGAGATAATTGCTGTCATCAATAGGAAGTTAAGTGGACTTCCCATCATAAACATACTGAATTTACAGTTATTACCAAATGTATGAGGTGTGTCCAGAAAGCATTGCAATTTTTTAACCAACAAATTAACTATAGGTATTGTCACAAACATTTGATATTCTTTGAAGTGGTTTCCTTGGTCATCTACACGCTTTTTCCAACAGCTCTGTCATGCATTGTACACATCCTGGAAGGTTTCAATGGGGATCCCACCAAGGGCCCTCATCATGGTATCTTGGACAACTTCAGTCAGCCCAAAATGGATGCCTTTCCGGGCGGTTCGATTCTCAGGAAAAGAAATATCCGAGTCAGCCTTGGATTTTGCTGTGTACCTGCATACATTTTAAAAATATCTTTGGGAAATATTTCAGTCACAATCACACATTATTTATTGTCCAATATCTCTGTGTATATCATTTAAAATGTAATGTATTCTTCTTTCTTTCAGAATGCTGGGGCAAAACAGAGAAGCAGCAGTAAGTGCAGATAAGTGTATGATTAACTATCTATCAATTTTTTTTTATCATTAGTTATGTACTACTAAATCATTAAAGATTACTTGTAATAAAATACAGTTTTGGATTAACGTAGTATAAGATGTGTTGTCTTTATTCATAATGTATTGGTTGAAAGATTTGTTTCGTAGTGCACAGTTCATTAAAATATAACAAAATGCATTGTGATGGATGCTTAAAAGTCAGTGAGCCCAATTATTGACACCAAAGCAAAATATTTAGATAATATTTTCAGTATTAAACTTACGTATAGTAGCTTATAAGCACTAGATTTTTCTTGCATGTCCGTTACAGAAGTTCTTTTAAAGGTGTTATGTGGCCTTTCTTAACTTCTGTATCCATCCATTCAGTTCCACAACAGTGCTGATTTGGGGATTCTTCCATCTAAGGCTGTGTATGCCACTTCTTCACAGTAGCCTACACCATCATTTGAAATGTGGTCATGGTAGCCGATCTTCAGAATTCACCTCAAGCATCATTGGTGAAAAACTTTGGGCTTGTGTGCCGATTTTACTGACATTTTTCAGGTCTCACATGTGTTTATAGCCATAGATAGGATGTTAGAGGAATGCAGCTGAAGCTTTGTGGACATACTTATAGAGTCTTAATTGCCATATGGAGTGCATTCATTGGAAGGCTGCAAAAGCTTTTCCAATTCTGCTGGTGTTGGCTGCATCTACATCCCTGATGTTACAGATAACACTGCCAAGATATTGAAATTGCTCAACTTCTTGTAGTATCTTCTGTTGCACTATGATTTGAATAGATACATTTCTACTTTCTGTGCACATTGTTTTTGTTTTATCACCATTTATTTTAAGCCCTACAGAACTGACCATTCCATCCAGCTTGGAAGTCATTAGTTGTAAACATTTTGATGTTTCTGCCAGAAAAACACTGTTATCAGCAAAGTTCAGATTAGTAAAGTAAGCCTAGACTGCTCACACACACACACACACACACACACACACACACACACAGGGTGTTACAAAAAGGTACGGCCGAACTTCCAGGAAACATTCCTCACACACAAAGAAAGAAAATATGTTATGTGGACATGTTTCCGGAAATGCTTACTTACCATGTTAGATCTCATTTTATTACTTCTCTTCAAATCACATTAATCATGGAATGGAAACACACAGCAACAGAACGTACCAGCGTGACTTCAAACACTTTGTTACAGGAAATGTTCAAAATGTCCTCCGTTAGTGAGGATACATGCATCCACCCTCCATCGCATGGAATTCCTGATGTGCTGATGCAGCCCTGGAGAATGGCGTATTGTATCACAGCCGTCCACAATATAAGCACGAAGAGTCTCTACATTTGGTACCGAGGTTGCGTAGACAAGAGCTTTCAAATGCCCTGTAAATGACAGTCAAGAGGGTTGAGGTCAGGAGCGCGTGGAGGTCATGGAATTGGTCCACCTCTACCAATCCATTGATCACCGAATCTGTTGTTGAGAAGCGTACCAACACTTCGACTGAAATGTTCAGGAGCTCCATCGTGCATGAACCACATGTTGTGTTGTACTTGTAAAGGCACATGTTCTAGCAGTACAGGTAGAGTATCCCGTATGAAATCATGATAACGTGCTCCATTGAGCGTAGGTGGAAGAACATAGGGCCCAATCAAGACATCACCAACAATGCCTGCTTAAACATTCACAGAAAATCTGTGTTGATGACGTGATTGCACAATTGCATGCGGATTCTCGTCAGCCCACACATGTTGATTGTGAAAATTTACAATTTGATCATGTTGGAATGAGCCTCATCCATAAAGAGAACATTTGCACTGAAATGAGGATTGACACATTGTTGGATGAACCATTCGCAGAAGTGTACCCGTGGAGGCCAATCAGCTGCTGATAGTGCCTGCACAGGCTGTACATGGTACGGAAACAACTGGTTCTCCCATAGCACTCTCCATACAGTGACGTGGTCAACGTTACCTTGTACAGCAGCAACTTCTCTGACGCTGACATTTGGGTTATCATCAACTGCACGAAGAATTGCCTCGTCCATTGCAGGTGTCCTCGTCGTTCTAGGTCTTCCCCAGTTGCGAGTCATAGTCTGGAATGTTCCGTGCTCCCTAAGATGCCGATCAATTGCTTCGAACGTCTTCCTGTCGGGACACCTTCGTTCTGGAAATCTGTCTCGATACAAACGTACCGCGCCACGGCTATTGCCCCGTGCTAATCCATATATCAAATGGGCATCTGCCAACTCAGCATTTGTAAACACTGCACTGACTGCAAAACCACGTTCGTGATGAACACTAACCTGTTGATGCTACGTACTGATGTGCTTGATGCTAGTACTGTAGAGCAATGAGTGGCATGTCAACACAAGCACCGAAGTCAACATTACCTTCCTTCAATTGGGCCAACTGGCGGTGAATCAGGGAAGTACAGTACATATGGATGATACTAAAATGAGCTCTAACATGGAAATTAAGCGTTTCTGGACACATGTCCACATAACATCTTTTCTTTATTTGTGTGTGAGGAATGTTTCCTGAAAGTTTGGCCATACCTTTTTGTAACACCCTGTATATTAAATCAACGAAGTTTCTGTGCATTGATCTATTATATTCTGCAGAACAAATATTTGTTAGGAGAAGGACCTTCAACTTCTAAAGCCAGCCTGTTCTTCTTGTAGCCAAGAATCTGCTGCTTTTCGGAGGAGCTTATGGTTGCTCAATGCTGAGGATAGCATGCTGTTGCTTTTCACATCCTTTTTAGAAGAACAAGGCAAATGACTTTGCCTGGCACCAAGAGAAGTTGATACCTCTCCAGGTTGTAGATTCAACTATACTTCCTTTTTTCCGTAGTTAAACAATGATGCCACACCTCCAGTCTTCTAAAACTTATCTTGTTTGCCAACATTGTATTGCACAGTTTACTTAGGTGGTGAAATTAATCTGGATCTTCATATTTCAGAATTTCAGCTGAGATTTCATTCAAACCAGCTGCTTTTTTTTTATTTTTGAGTGTTGTCGTTGTCATATACAGTTCTACTTCTGTGTTATCACATCATTTTTCATTAGCTCTTGCTTTTTTTGGCTCATTTTTTAAGTTTTAAGCATTAAGTGGGTTTGGTTGGTTTAAGGTCTCTTTGAAGTACTCAACCCATCAGGCAGCTTGTTCGTCTTTTGTGTTCAGGAGTTTGCCATTTTTTATCTTTTATAGGTTTGTTTGAAAAACTGTGGGCTCCAGTAAGTTATCAACCAATAAAGTATAATATCCTGGTGTCATTTTGTGCCTCTCTGGTTTCCATTCAAACCATTTGTTTTTGTTGGCTCTATGACTGCTTTTGACTCAGCAGTCTAATTTGCCATATTTTCATCTAACTATTTGAAGTTCTTCTTGAACTTTAGCTTGTTCACACAAGCCAAGTTTGGTCTTGGATCCATTGCTATTTTCGTGTTATTCTCAGTCATCCAACTGTCTGCTCAGAACATGTGCTCACAGAATCCTTGAATTTAAACCATTGCATTTCGACATTTTAAGATAGATCTTGAAGTGCCTGGAGTTAATTTTTAAGGCTGATTACAAATATGTTTTCTGCTTCCTTGTCTTTTGGCTGTGCTGCATCAAACATTCGCTTAGGTTGTTGGTGTTGCTGTAATTTGAACTTCAGTTTCAAGTCCTTTCAGACTGAGAAGTGGTCTGACCCAACATCCGCAGCATGAGGTTCATGTATCTTGTGAAGAAGATTTCCATCAGCTATTTGTACAAACAAAATCAATTTCATGTGAAGTATTTCTATCAGACAAATGTCAAGTCTTCTTATATATGTTGAAACAAACTATTGCCTGCACAGAGCCAATGAAGGATACAGAATAATCTGAAATGTTCACCAGTATCATGCCTTGAGCTATCACAAAGAGTCCAACAACATGCTGAAAGCCATTACAGTCATTATTGCTAAGTAATGCATTCACATCAACCATCAGATCATGACTCGGTATTTCATCAAATACATCGTACACCTGCCCATAAAAAGCATCCTTTTCTTAATAGTTTGAATCTTTCATTGGTGCACAGTCTTGCACAATAATTGTCTGGGTGTAAGTAGAATGAAAGCGTCCAGTGATGACTGTATCATTAACTGGTTTCCATCCAATCAGAACCTTAGCCAATTTATGGCTAAGTATTAGTCCAACACCATGCCCTGAGTAAAGGACTGTTTACCATAACTGACTGTTTGATCATTGCCTGTTTGATGAACTTCACAAAGGCCTATTATTCTAGTTTATACAGATCAAATTTGTGGAGTAATTGTGAAAACCAGCCTGTGTAAGGATAGCACATTCCAAGTTCCAATCCAGGTGATATTTTTTGCAGTAAACAGTGAATTCCATTTCATTGGTGGCTGGATACCTAGTCGCATCTTTCTTGGATTATTCAAGTAACTATCAGGTCCATGCCAATATTTAGATTCACGTGGAGGTTCATAACTGTCAGGTTTAGCAATAAAAATTTTTTCAGGCTCAGGTTGCTAACCCAATGCCCAACCCTCCTCTTTCCTCATCAGGGCTTAGGGTGGGCAATGGTGGGGCTAATTCATAAGTGGCAAGAATTTTTAATATATTTTTTAGATATAAGCAAGGAAACTAACTTAACCAGTTCAACAGAAACAGACAGGCACCAAGTTTAAAATAAGATTTCCATTAAAAAATGATAAACTGTGAATTTTATCCACAACTCTACTCCATAATTCTTGGGACAAAGAATAAAGTACTCAGTATGACAGTGAAAGATCTTTTTAGACTGTAAATTCACTTATTTCCTGATGTAATCCCCATATATGTCAACACAATCCATCCATTTTTTATAGTAATTAGAGTCCATTCCTAAAGTGGGACTCCAGAAAATCTGTCAAAGATCAATTTTCACTTGCTGTAGATATTTCAGTAGATTTAAAATGTTTTTCAGTCACATATTTTTTTTTATTTATTGATTTTTTTTTTAGACATGAAATCAGATAGAAGTAATTGGGTGACAAATTGTATTTCAAATCCAAATTTTTCCTTACCAAAACTCCTTTGTGGGTAGGTGCATTGTCTTTATGAAAGATGAACATCGTCCCCAGTAGCAGCTCAGGACTCTTATCCCTTATTTCTACATGAACTTGATCCAGGAAGTTTATGTGATATTCTCCTGTTATTATTGTTACTTTCACAAGTTAATCATATAACAAAGCAACAAATCCTTTATGCTAGAATCATTTCAGGGAATAACATCGATTTTGCCTTTTTTAGTCAAGGGCCTTTTTTTTTCTTGTGAAGTGATGGATCAATTTCTCATCTAGAGTTACAAATCCACACAGAAAGTTTTGAGGATCATTTTTAAAACATCCCAAAAATGGCTGCAAAATTGATTTTCACATTTGCTTTTGGTAAGTATTCAACAAATTTGCCACACATCCTACAAAAATCTTTGTATAGTTATTTTTTTGTGTAAAATGTACCACAGTATATCTGCTAGTGTCCATACAACTTTTCACACCAATCATTCAGTTCCATATTGTGCACTTCCCCAATGTTGTCATCTGTGGTCAGGTTTTGAGATACCCTCGATTTGATTTGATTTTTATTTGGTCCTGTTAAATTACATTCTGTAATGCAGGGCACATCAAAGATTACAGTATTACATGGTGAAAAAGAGGGGTAGGAAAAGAAGGGAAGCATATATGGTAAATTTTCCTTCTGGGTATTAGTTATCATTATCTACACTACAGTTGTTTGAATTGAGATTCTGCCTTACTTGTTGGCACATATATTACTCCAAACAATACACTTATGAGGGCACATGATTTCATTTGCAATGTTTCTGTCACTGCATCTACATACATAGGGTACAATATTACAATATAATTCATAATATGATTCATCTCTTACAAAATATATAGCTCTAGAAATTCATTTAAATTTTGAAAAGTATGGTTTACAAGGAATTGTTTCAGTTTCCTTTTGAATACATGAGGGTGTCTTTTTTATGTTCAGTGAGAGTTTATTGTAAACCTATATTCCTCACTGGATAAATCCTCATCGTTCTGGGTTGAGGGATTGAGTCTTTGTGAAGGTTTCACATGATTGCGAATGTCACAGGTAGTTTGGAATAGTTTATTGTTCTTGATGACAAATATCATGCATGAGAAAATATACTGGCTTGTGAGTGTCAGTATTCCAAGGGTCTTGAATAGATGCCTACAGGATGTCCGATTTGTTACTCCACAAATCAACCTTACAGCTTGTTTTTGTATTTGAAAAGCTTTTTCCGCTTTTGCAACATTTCCCCAGAGTATTATGCCATGAAAAACCAGAGAGTGGAAATATGCAATATTGTTATTAATATGGGAACATAAGAGCAACATAAGTCTTAGTGGTGAGTATGCTGACCTTAATTTCTCGAGCAGGTGATTAATATTTTCATTAATTAATTATCAATTTGTATGCCTAGAAATTTTGTATGTGGAGGTTCATTATTGTTCTGCCCATCAATATCTATTTCAAGAGCTTGTAACTAATTATTTCCTGTCTGAAACTGCAATTGATTTGTTTTTGAAAGGTTTAATGATAAGACTATTTGTTGCAAACAATTTGCATACTTTGTGGTTATTGTTTCATTTGTATTCTGCATTGGCGATTTCACCCACTTGATCCAGATAGTTGTATTATCAGCAAACATTACTATATTTGCCTTGTTATTTACTAACGCTGGTAGTGTATAAATGTACACTAAGAGGATCACTGGTCGAAGGATCAAGCCCTGGTGAACACAGTACTTAGCAGTTTTCCACTCTGATTTTGTTGTTTCGCCAGTGCCTGTTAGGGCAACTCTTTGTTTCCTCATAAGTAGGTAAAATTGCAGTCAAACTACTGGCTTGCCTTTGCCATAGTATAGGAGTTTTTGTATTAGTGCATTATATTATATACATCCAAAACCTTTACTGAAGTCACGGAAAATTCCCTCAGGATATCTTCTACAATTCAGTTCATCGAAAATTTCTTTTGCTGGACTGAATATTGTTGTCTATGCTGATAGCATTGTATAAAAGCCAAACTGTGGAGTTGTCAGCAAGCTGTTGTGTGTAAGGTGTACATATAGCCTGTTGTACACTAATCTCTCAAATATTTTTTGAAGGACTTGCAGCAGAGAGATAGTCCAATAGATATTGCCTGTCTGACACTGCTTTTGTGTATTGGCATCACCATAGCATGTTTTAATCCATAAGGAAATACTCCTGTTTTCATAGACTGGTTACTTAAATAGCACAATATGTTGGTGATTAAATAATCATCAGAGAAACTTCCTGGCAGATTAAAACTGTGTGCCCGACCGAGACTCGAACTCGGGACCTTTGCCTTTTGCGGGCAAGTGCTCTACCATCTGAGCTACCGAAGCACGACTCACACCCGGCCCTCACAGCTTTACTTCTGCCAGTATTTCGTCTCCTACCTCCCAAACTTTACAGAAGCTCTGTAAAGTTTGGAAGGTAGGAGGCGAGATACTGGCAGAAGTAAAGCTGTGAGGGCTGGGCGTGAGTCGTGCTTCAGTAGCTCAGATGGTAGAGCACTTGCCCGCGAAAGGCAAAGGTCCCGAGTTCGAGTCTCGGTCGGGCACACAGTTTTAATCTGCCAGGAAGTTTCATATCAGCGCACACTCCACTGCAGAGTGAAAATCTCATTCTGGAATCATCAGAGAGCTGGCACTTTTTAGGGATTTTATGATTTTTATAATTTTATTATGTGTTGTGGATTACAAGTGCAGTGTCATTATTGCTGTATGTTGAGTAAGACTGAGTACCTGTTTGTTTTAATTTTTTGTCCTAGTTCGTTCCAGATTTTATGATTTTCCTTATGGTTTTTATTTTACAGTTTTATCTGTAAATTTGTTGTGTAGAGTACTTGGTTTTTGTCTTGCTGATTACACAGTCTGATTACATCATCTCTTACAGTGTATTTTCACTGATTTGTTTGAACTATCACTCTGTTGTAGGTGAGGTTTCGTTTTTCTGGGTCTTGATGTTCTAATCTCTGCTGTTATCCTGTCTTTTGGCCTACTTACATTTGATTTAATTTTGATTTGTCTTTGGGTGAAGTTGACTTAAAAGTGTTTGAGGTTTCTAAACATACTGGTGAGTTCATTGTTTATTATTCGAACGGAGCTTATGTGGGTTTGTTCATTAACTGTTTTCATGTTTGTGAGTTTTAGCATTACCACCTGACCACCATGATATGCTAGGAAATTTATTAGGTTGGTACTTAAGGTTGTAGCATTTTTCCAGATGCAACAAACACACTTAACAGAGACTTTAAGTCATCAATAATATATCCTCCATCACTATTTACAACAGTTTGAGAAAGTGACTGAAGAAAAGAACACTGAATACCAAAAGACACTACAGGCGAACTGCACAAGAAGCTTGTTGGAAGATTATCGAGAGAAAAGGAGGATCAAAAAGGTGACACATCGCCAAAAGGAAAGGGAATGGACTAAGGCTGAAATAGAATGTATGAAATTATCCAAGAAGAAGAATGAAACAAGGAAGTTCTTTATAAAAGTAAACAATGCTAGAAGACAATTTGCTCCAATAACCAGCTTGCATAGAGATGAAGAAGGAAACATAATAAGTGAGAGTAAACAGACTCTGGAAAGATGGCGAAGATACTTTAATGACCTGCTGAATCGAGAAATAGAGGATATCTCTAATGATTGCAAGCAAGGATTGGATGATGAACAGCCACTGGATGGCCTAGGGTTAGAGGACATTAAAAAAGCTTTAAGGAAACTGAAGAATAACAAAGCCCACGGCACTGACAGCATTCCTGCAGAATTGCTAAAATGTGGAGGAGCAACATTAGAGTAGTCTCTGTTTGAACTTATCACTCTCATATGGGAACAGGAAAGGATATCAGATGAATGGAATGAAGGAATATTATGTCCCATAATCAAAAAGGGTGACCGAATGGAGTGTAGGAACTACTGTGGAATCACTCTCTTGAACCTGGGGTACAAGGTGCTATCTAATATTATTTTTGATCGGCTACTCCCACAGGTGGTAAAGAAATTGGAATATACCACAGCGAACTTCAACGCCAAATTTAGGAGAAAACTTTGAATATAGAATTGGGACACATCACCTCTTTATTGACTTTAAGGTTGTGTACGACAGCATCAATAAAAACCCGTTGTTTCGTGCCTTACAGGAGACAGGGATGCATGAAAAGCTCCTGAGAATGGTTAAAATGATTATGTCTGATGTAAGAAGGTGCATTTGAGTTCGAAGAAATTACTCAGACCCCCTAGAAATAAAAAATGGGCTATGTCAAGGAGATGCATTAGCATGATTATTATTTAATGTAGCACTCAAGAAGGTGATTAGGGAAGCAGGCCTACAGACCAGGAGCACCACTTCTACAAGTCAGTGCAGATTTTAGCATATGCAGATGACGTAGACATCATAGCACAGACAGTACCAGCACTGAAAAAAGTTTTTACAGCCTTAAGTCAAGCAAGTAACAAAAGGGGTCTTATGATAAGTGAAGATAAAACTAAATACATGGCCTGTGGGAAAGCATATCAACCCAATATGCTGTCAACTTTCAGTGTGAATGGATACACATTTGAAAGAGTTGATAGCTTCAAGTATCTTGGTTCCACTGTCACTTGCTTTAATGACATCTCAACTGAAATTAAGATTAGGCTGATATCAGCAAGTAAGACATATTTCACCTTAAGTAATTTATTCCGGTCAAGACTCAGTCACCCAACAAAATTCACTATTTATAAAACCCTTGTTAGACCAGTTCTCACATATGTTAGCGAAACATGGCCCTTGACGGAAATCGATACAAGACTGCTTGACGGATTTGAGAGGAAAGTTTTGAGGAGAATAATTGGTCCTGTGTATGACAGAGTACAATGGAGGAAAAGGTACAATACAGAATTGTACACTACGTATGCCAATGCTCCTATAACAAAAATCATACGAGCAAGAAGGATAAGATGGGCAACAGTGGGCCCTCTGGGCCACCAGAATACATCTGCCCCCTTGGTGATAGTGGGCAAATCTTCCTCCATTGCTCCCAAAGCACCTACTTCAGGAGCAAGGCCCCATCAAATGCAGGGAACATCGCTCGCCTCCACCATGCCGGAGAAGCAACAGCCTCCTCCGGCTCCTCTCATGCAGAAGGGGTCGCTTGGGACCCTCTCTCCCAAGGTCTTTACTAATGCCATGGCGGACACTCACCAGTGGCTAAGGGAGCCAAAAGCTAATGGACAGAGAGCCTCACGGTCTTCCTCCGTGCCTGAAGCCGCTTCGGAGAAGTCTCCTCAGCAAGCCCCTAAAGAAAAGCGAGAGAGCAAGCTAACAAAGAAGTGTGCTAAGGGGGACCCTCTGGTGGCCCCAACACCACCACTCCGTACCAATTCTGCATCTGAGGATAAGGTGGAGAGCTTAGCATCCCCTGAGGACCTGGATCTCACCGATGAATCATCCACTATAGGAATGGATACAAATACTCAATTGGTGGCAGCAGGTGACCCTGAGGCATAACCTGCCTCCTTCCACGCTTCATGCCTTCCCAGCCTCATGTAAACATCACCCTCCAGTGGAATTGCTGCGGTTTTTTCCATCACCTGGCTGAGCTACAGCAACTCTTAAGCTTTACACCTGCTTTCTGCATTGCGCTCCAGGGAACGTGGTTCCCGGTAATGCGGACCCCTGCCCTCCGTGGCTATAGGGGATATTACAAGAACCTTGGTGACTGTAATAGAGTGTCAAGTGGAGTTTGTGTCTATGTCCTGAGCTCAGTATGCAGTGAACCTGTGCCCCTTCAAACCTCTCTTGAAGCAGTGGCTGTCAGGATAAGAACGACGCAGGAAATAACTGTCTGTAACGTATATCTTCCTCCAGATGGTGCAGTACACCTTTGTGGGGTGCCACCGTGCTTACTGGCTGAGGCAGAGATGTCGAAACTTTACTGTCTCAGTTAGACCTCTGCCTCTTAAATACTGGTGCCACCATACGTTTCAGTATGGCTCACAGCACTTACTCAGCCATTGATTTATCCCTCTGCAGCCCAAGACTTCTCCCATCTGTCCACTGGAGAACACATGATGACCTGTGTGTTAGTGACCATTTCCCCATCTTCCTGTCACTCCCCCGGCATCGTGCTTATGGACGCCTTCCCAGATGGGCTTTCAACAAGGCAGACTGGGAAGCCTTCATCTCTGCTGTCACTGTTGAATCTCCCCCACATGGTGCCATTGATGTTGTGGTTGAGCAGGTCACTACAACGGTCATTTCTGCGGCGAAAAACACGATCCCTCGTTCTTTTGGATGCCCCCAGCGAAAGTCAGTACCTTGGTGATTGCCAGAAGTCGCTGAGGCAATTAAAGAGCATTGGCGAGCTCTACAGCAGCATAAGTGGCACGCTTCCCTAGAGCACCTAATAGCCTTTAAATGGCACCATGCCCGCGTTTGCCACCTTATAAAAAGACGGAAACAGGAGTGTTGAGATAGGTATGTATCAACCATTGGGTGCCATATGTCACCTTCCACAGTTTGGATGAAGATCAGATCGCAGAAGAGCTTCTGTGAAGTTTGGAAAGTAGGAGACGAAGTCCTGGCGGAAATAAAGCTGTGAGGACGGGGCGTGAGTCGTGCTTGGGTAGCTCAGATGGTAGAGCACTTGCCCGCGAAATGCAAAGGTCCCAAGTTCGAGTCTCATTCCGGCACACAGTTTTAATCTGCCAGGAAGTTTCATATCAGCGCACACTCCGCTGCAGAGTGAAAATCTCATTCTGAAGATCAGACGTGTTTTTGAGTACCAGACCCCAACAGGTGTCCCTGGCATTACCATTGATGGCGTATTATCTACCAACGCAAACGAGATTGCTGCATACTTTTCTGAGCACTATGCTTGAGCCTGTGCATCGGAGAATTACGCCCTGACCTTTCGCACTCTCAAACGGCGGATGGAAGGGAAAGTCGTCTCATTCACTACATGCCACAGTGAACCCTATAATGCCCCATTTACAGAGTGGGAGCTCCTCAATGTCCTTGGACATTGCCCCAATACAGCTTGTGGGCCAGATCAGATCCACAGTCAGATGATTAAACATCTCTTGTCTGACTACAAGCGACATCTTGTCATCTTCAACTGGATCTGGTGCGATGACATCTATTCATCGCAATGGCAAGAGAACACCATCATACCAGTGCTCAAACCTACTAAAAACCTGCTTGATGTGAATAGCTATCGGCCCATCAGCCTCACCAACGTTCTTTGTAAGCTGCTAGAGTGTATGGTGTGTTGGCAGTTGGGTTGGGTCCTGGAGTCATGTGGCCTCCTGGCTCCATGCCAGGGCGGTTTCAGCCAGGGTTTCTCTACCACTGATAATCTTGTGTCCCTTGAGTCTGCCATCTGAACAGCCTTTTCCCAGCGGCAACACCTCGTTGCTGTCTTTTTTTTTATTTACGGAAAGCTTACGACACAACCTGGCGACATCATATCCTTGCCACATTGTATGAGTGGGGTCTCTGGGGTCTGCTCCTGATTTTTATCCAAAATTTCATGTCTGTCACTCCGTACTTTCTGTGTTCAGATTGGTGCCTCCCGTAGTTCCCCCCATATCCAGGAGAATGGAGTCCCAGAGGGCTCTGTATTGAGTGTATCTCTAGTTGTAGTGGCCATTAACAGCCTAGCAGCAGCTGTAGGGCCATCTGTCTCACCTTCTCTGTTTGCAGATAGATGACTTCTGCATTTCATACTGCTGCTCCAGTACTGGTGTTGATGAGTCACACCTATAGGGAGCCATCCCCAAGGCGCAGTCATGGGCTCTAGCCCATGGCTTCCAGTTTTCAGCCACAAAGTCGTACCGTGTGTCCGGAACCAGAACTTTACCTTAATGATGATCCACTTACTGTAGTGGAGAAATATCGATTCTTAGGACTGGTTTTCGACGCCCGATTTACTTGGCTTCCTCACCTTCGTCAGCTTAAGCATAAATGCTGGAAGCACCTCAATGCCCTCTGCTGCCTGAGCAACACTAACTGGGGTGCAGATGACTCCACGCTGCTGCGGCTCTATAGAACCCTTGTTCAATCCCGCCTTGACTATGGGTTTACGGTTCAGCGGTGCCTGTAACGTTGCGTGTACACGACCCAGTGCACCACTGTGGTGTTTGACTAGCTACAGGAGCTTTTAGGACGAGTCCAGTGACCAGTGTCCTGGTAGAGGCTGGTGACCCTCCATTGAAGATTAAGTGTGCACAGCCACTTGCCATTATGTCGCACATGTTCGTAGTTCTCCTGTGCATCCGAATTACCGTCTCCTTTTCCCACCCACAGCGTTTCATCTCCCGCATCGGTGGCCCAGGTCAGGGCTTACAATTGCCATTCGCGTCGGATCCCTTCTATCCGAACTGGAGTCCTTGCCTTTACCACCTATAATAGAGGTCCATTTACATACACCTCCATGGTGTACACCTAGACCGTGGCTCCGCCTGGGCATTTCACATGGCCCTAAGGACTCAGTTAACCCCGTGGCTCTCCACTGTCACTTCCTCTTGATTCTTGACGTGTACCGAGGCCATGAAGTGGTTTACATCGACGGCTCAATGGCTGATGGTCACGTTGGCTTCGTGTATGCGGGGGGACCCAAAAGAAACAGGATTGTTGTCATAAAAATTTTATTGATGAACCTTTTTACAAAATTACTTCAGTCACCTTCAAAATACTCTCCATTACGTGCGATGCACTTGTCAAGTCTCTTTTACAACTGTTGGAACCACGTTTGCAACTCTTCAAGTTTGATATTGTCCAGTGCCCTTTGAGAAGCTGTTTTTACCACCTCCACATCGTCATAACACTCCCCTTTTAGCGTTTTTTTCATTCGTGGAAATAGGAAAAAGTCGCACGGGGCTAGGTCCTGCGAATACGGAGCGTGGGGAACGACAGACCACCTCTGAGATGCCAAATAGTGGGTCACTCATAAGGCTGTGTGTGCTGGAGCGTTGTCGTGATGCAGAAACCAGTCACCTGATCGCCAAAGTTCCGGGCGTTTCCTCCTCACATCCTCTCGCAGACACTTTGAAATATCCAAATAAAGTGCTGGTTAACAGAGTGGCCAGAGGGTACGAATTCCCGATGCACAATTCCACGAACATCAAAAAAGACAATTCACATTTGACCTCACTTGCCTTGCTTTTTTTGGTCTGGGAGAGTTGGGAGTCCTCCACTGGCTTGATGCTTGCTTAGTTTCTGGGTCATACCCGTAACACCAACTCTCATCCCCTGTAATGACTTTGTTCAAGAAGTTTGGATCATGTGCAATCTCTGTTTTCAAGTCCTGACACACATTCATACGGATGGTTTTTTGCTGCTGTGTGAGAAGGCACGGAACAAATTTAGCAGCAACACGTCTTATGTGCAAATCCTCACTCAAAATCCGCTGGCATGAGCTCCAACAGATTCCTCTCTGCTGAAATTTGGTCGATAGTTTGGCGACGATCCTTGTTGATCTTTTGGCAGACCTTTTCAATGTTCTCCTCATTTTGCGATGTTGAAGGGTGTCCAGAACGAGCTTGGTCTTCAACACACATCTCACCACGTATAAAGTGCCCAAACCACTCGTAAACCTGTGTGCGGCTCATAGCTTCCTGAAGCATTTGGTGTGTCTCCGTAGCAGTTTTTTTAAGCAGGAAACAAAATTTCACACACACTCTTCGTTCTTTTAAAGTTGCCATAACGACTTCGCAGAGGTAACCTGCCAACAGTCAGAGAAACACAATACCACACTTGCACGTTCAGCTCTACACTGACGCCGTCTGCACAGCTGTTTCATGAAGGTCTCTACTAACACCATCTAGCATCAGAACCCTGCACTATGTATATGAGTGGCAGCGTCCGGTTTCTTTTGGGTCCCCTCTCGTATGTCCATGGAGGACATACTGAACTGCATTCCTTGCTCGATGGCTGCAGTGTTTTCACTGCAGAGCTGGTGGTTATATCTTGTGCTCTTGAGCACATCTGTTCATGCTCTGGGGAGTTGTTTCTTCTGTGTACTGACTCCTTGAGCAGCCTACAAGCTATCGACCAGTGCTACCCTCATCGTCCTTTGGTAGCAACCATCCACGAGTCCATCTATGCCCTGGAACGGTCCAGTCATTCAGTGGTGAGATCGGCATCTCTGAAACTGACCCGAATTCAGTATTACTCCATAAGGTCTTCGGCTTTGGGAGACGGAATGGCATAACGTCAGTATGCATAACAAACTGCGTGCTACTAAGGAGACTACGAATGTGTGGAAGACCTCCTTGCGAGCATTTCGCAGGGCCTCTGTGGTTCTCTGTCGGCTCCGCATTGGCCATGCTTGGGTGACACATGGCTACCTCCTGCACTGTGAAGACCTGCCTCAGTATCAGTGTGGTGCCCGGTTGACAGTGGCCCATATTCTGGTGCACTGCCCCACTTTGACTGTCCTGTGACGAAATCTTCGGTTGCCGGACTTGTTGCTGCTAATTTTATCTGACAACACCTCATCGGCTGATTTAGTTTTACATTTTATTCGTGAGGGTGGGTTTTATCATTTGATCTAAGTTTTAGCGCCTGTCCATTGTCTCTCGATGTCCACCACCCTAGTGCTTTCAGGGTGGAGGTTTTAATGTGTTGCAGAGTGGCCGGCTTCTGCTTTTTATTCTCATGGCCAGGAAGCCATGGTAATCTGCTTTGTTGTTTTAATCTCTTCTACTGTGTTTCATGCATTTTTGGCATTTTATTGTCCCCTTTTGTCCATTTAATTGTTTGTTGCCCTTCCGTCGTTCTTGTGTTTTTCCTTTCTTTCTGTTTTGTATTCTCATCCTTGTGGGTGGCATTGTTTTATTCGGAACAAGGGACCGATGACCTAGCAGTTTGGTCCCTTTCCCCCTCTTTTAAACCAACCAACCACTGTTGCATCTCCGTTGCATGGCAACATCGATGAGGTCACCCAGACCAACACTACTACCATTGTTGTCACAGCTGAATCAGAAGTCCCTTGTTCTTTAGGTTGCCCTGGTGGAAGACAGTGTCTTGGTGGTTCGCCAGAAATTGCTGTGGCCATTAGAGACTGTAGGCAGGCCCTCCAACATCATAAGCGGCACCCATCCCTGGAGTACCTCATTGCCTTTAAACGTCTCCATGCCTGGGTCCATTAAATCATCAAACAATGGAAGCAGGAATGTTGGGAGCGATATATCTCCATCATTGGGACACAAACCTCTCCTTCACAGATGTGGACCAAGCTCAGACACCTTTTCAGATATCAGAGCCCTGTAGGTATATCTGCAATTTTCACAAATGGAGCTGTATATACTGACCCAGATGTAATCGCAGAACATCTTGCTGAGCATTATGCTGGTACCTCTGCACCTTAGAATTACCGCCCCATCTTTCATGTCTTAAAACAGCGGGTGGAATGACAACACCTATCTTTTGCTCCATGGCACCCTGAGTCATTTAATGCTCCATTCAGTAAGTGGGAATTCCTCAGTGCCCATGCCGATTGTCCTGACACATCCCCTGGGCCAGACCACATCCATCACCAAATGATTAATCATCTGTCAGCAGATTACCAGCACCACCTCCTTGCATTCTTTAACTGCATTTGGAGCGATGGAGAATTCCCATCACATTGGCGAGAAAGTATCATTGTTCCACTGCTGAAACCTGATAAGAACCTGCTAGATGTGGATAGCTATTGTCCTACCACCCTCACCAATGTTCTGCGCAAGCTGCTCGAACATATGATGAGCTGATGGTTGTGTTGGCTCCTCGAGTCTCAGGGCCTTCTGGCCAGTTTTCGCCAAGGTTGCTCCACCACTGACAATTTGGTGTACATGGAGTCTGCCATCTAAACAGCCTTTTCCTGCTGTCAATACTTTATTGCCGTCTTTTGTGATGTGACAAAATCCTACGATACCATTTGGCAACACCACATCCTTGCTACTCTGCATGAGTGGGGTCTCTGCGTCCTGCTCCAGATTTTGATATGGAACATTTTGTTACTCCGCACTTTCAGAGTTCGAGTTGCTGCTTCACACAGTTTGCCCCATATCAAAGATAATGGGGTCCCGCAGGGCTCTGTACTGAGTGTCCCACTCTTTTTAGTGGCCATTAATGCCCTCAAAGCAGCAGTGGGGTCCTCTTATCCCCCTTCTTATATGCTGATAATTTTTGTATTTCTTTCTGCTCCTCTTATTGGAGTGGCTGAACGTCGACTGCAGGGAGCTATATAAAAGGTGGAGTCATGGTCCCCCCCCCCCCCCCCGCGACTTTCAGTTTTCAGCAGCCAAGACTTGCATCGTGCACTTCTGTCAACATCGTACTGTCCACCTGCATCCAGAACTTTACATCGATGGCCAACTGCTTAATGTAGTGGAGACTTATCACTTTTAGGACTGTTCTTTGACACCCTTTTAACTTGGCTCTCTCATCTTCATTAGCTTAAGGAAAAGTACTGGTGACATCTTAACATTCTTTCATGCCTGAGTCGCACTGACTGGGGTGCAGATCTCCCTACATTGTTGCAGCTGTACAGAGCCCTTATACAGTCTTGTTTTGACTATTGGAATGTGGCATATGTTCAGCATTGCCCTCAGCATTGGGGGTGCTGGACCCTGTACATCACTGCAGAGTTTGACTTGCAGCGGGGGCTTTCCAAATGAGCCTAGTGAACAGCCTCCTCATGGAAGCTGGGGTTACTCCAATTGCGGATCAGGTGACAACAATTGCTTGTGAATTATACCACCCACATTTGTAGTTTGCCTCACCATCCAAATTACCATCTCCTTTCCCCTAACATGGTGATCCATCTCTTGCAGCTGCGGCCCACATTGGGGATTCCGATTGCAGCCTTTGTCTGGTCCCTTCTCACTGAACTCAAGTCTTTCCCTCTACTACCTTTCCCCCAGGTCCACTAATATACACCTCTGTGGTCGATGTGTCAGCCACAGTTTCATCTGGACCTATCTCATGCCCCGAAAGTCGCGGCTCCCCAGAGGTCCTCCACTGCCAATTTTTCTCTATTCTCAGCGAGTTTCAGGGCTCAGAAATAATCTACACCAATGGCTCGATGATCACATTGGCTTCCCTTATGCTCACGCTGGACATGCTGAACAGTGCTCTTTGCTGGATGGCTGCAGTATTTTTGCTGCAGAGTTGGTATCCATCTGTCATTCTCCTGAGCGTATCCACTCCTTCACAGGTGAGTCATTCCTTATCTGTAGTGAGTCCTTAAGCAGCCTGCAAGCTCTTGACCAGTGCTTCCCTCTCCATCCTTTAGTAATGGCAATTCATGCAAGCTGCCTGCAGGGACTCCATTGTTCTCTGTACTGGCCATACTTGCGAGGACCCACCTCAGTATCACTATGGTTCCCACTTGACTGTCATCCACATCTTGTTGGACTGCCGAATTTCTGCTGCACTGAGGTGGACTTTTAACATTCCCACCATACTGCCTATGGTGTTAGGCAACAATGCCTCATCAGCTGATCTAGTTTTTATCACACAATCTAAGGATGGGCATCTGACCGCCTCTCCCAGGCCTTCACCCTCCCTCCGTTTCCAGTCTTCCTCGCTGTTTCTTTGCCTTGGTGTTTGTCTTTTCCCTGTCTGTGTTTCTCTAGCCTTGTCTTTTAGGCTGGAGATTTTAGTGCATTGAAAAGTGGTTGGCTCATCATTTTTCTTATGCTTGCAATCAGCCGGCACAGGCCATCTGCAATACTATTTTAATACCTTCTCCCGCTTTTTTTCCTTTTATTGCATGGTTTCCCTTTTGTCAGGCTTCTTTTGTTTTCTCTTTCAGTGTGGTTCCCAGTTAGTTTTCTGCATTTTTTGCTTCCCCAGACTATTTTGAGGAATGGTTTTACTTCGTGACCTGTTTTAATGTGGTAGAAAAGGACTCATGACAATGTAGTTCGGCTCCTTTCTCTCCAAAGCAACCAACCAATCAATCAACAATTGTCTCTTAATGTTTTCACTTGTTACAGTAGTTGAGATAGGTGTTGCAAACAGCCTGTGTCATAAGCATAAAGAGGCAAGCTGAGCTTGATGTTGCTGACACGGTGGATGTTGAGTTGGCAGTGGCGGCCACGGCCATTGGCTTGCAGTGGCATCCATTGGCAATGTAGGCTTCATACATTGTTGCCTGATTGTGTCCTAGTCATGTGACATCAGGTAGTGCCACCCAGGGAGATGAACCATGGACTGTAGTCTGCCGTGGTTCCCCAGTAGTATGGAGCTGGGTGTAATCTGTTCATATCTCAGACCAGGAGACACTGTCAAATGTGACTGCAAGCAGTCTTATGGGGACTGCAGCAGAATGTTGGCTGCCAAGGGCCTGGAAAATTAGGTAGAGATTGGCAATTTGTGGCCTGGTGAGGGTGGTAGCTGCTACGTCATAGTTACAGTGTAGACTTCAAAGCTGCATCCGACTGGGCACAGAAACATTGCCCAGTTGTCCAGAAAGTTGACAATGATGAACTGGTCCAAAGGGTTACAATACCCCTGTAAGGCACTGACTGCGCAGAAGAAGCCACATTTCTGTGTCACGTGGAAGCACCTCAGACACAGGCCAGTGACCGAGTTGCAGCTTTTGTCAGGAGGTAGTAGGTCAAACTGCTGAAACTACCTGAAGGTTGGTCAGTGTCCCAGGCCGTTGACTTGCAGTAGGCTGACAGCACTGAAGTGGCTCCCTCATGCTGCATTGGCAGATCAAAGACTGCAGATGGCAGAGACAGTTGTGAATGTCCTAGATTTGATACTTGATCATAGATTTGATACTTGGCTGTGTCTGCAGCTTGTACTGTTACACACGTTATTTCACACACACTGGAAGGCTCAATGATTTATTGTATGCATTGACTGTTTTAATTGATCAGTTGACTAATAATCACTGAATTTCAGGGCACACAACAGCAAGCAAAAAAGTGATAAATTCCATGCAGTTTATCTGCAGACTTCCTACGCCCCATAGTGGCTTCTTGTCCTGTAGCCGTAAAATTGATTTGTTTTGCTTTTTATGCATTGAGTCATGCCATAATAAAAAATAAAAAAATCCTAAACTAATCCAACTTCTTACTGGCATGAGGTCTGCATATTCTTGGAAACTAACTATCTTGTGAGACAGTTAGTTTTCTTCTGATCTATCATCTTAGAAGTGTGTGCATATTTTGCTGCTGTTGCTGCTGGTGGTGGGGGCAGGGGCAGTAATATGGGAATTGTACCATCATCTTAACAGAAGAGTGTTTTTATCAGTACAAGCAAGAAATAGTGTTGTTTATAATGAAGTAAAGTAATGATATTTGTCTGTGTTGCAAAACATGAAGAGTGGACAAGATATTTCAGAATGAATGCATTCCTGATCACTGACACTTTAATCTGGCAAATAAATTATTATATAATTTTTCTATAGTGTTACATATAATTTTGAAAGCATTGGAGCAGAGTAGATTAAATCAGACGGTGAAATTACCCACCCAGTCCAACTTCCTGTGTGGACAGGGAGCTATCCAAAATCTGTGCACCAGAGAAATAGGTCCATGCTATCCAACTCACTTCTCCACGTATAATTACAGAAGAAGGAATTTTCATTCTGATGCATATCAGGACATGTTGGTATTTAGGGCAAGGAAGAAAATGCATATTATTGTTTCATAACTCATTAGAGTTAGAACCCATGTGCAAAAGTACAAGAAGAGTGGGAGAATATCTGCCTTAATCATGTTGAAGCAATTGTCTGATAGTACTTAGGAAAATCAAGTACAACATAACTCAGAATAGGTAAAGAATAATTTAGGAAAATTGGACTTAAAGTGAAGCAGATGAGAATACTTATATGTAGAGGCACCTGTTTGTGGTGAAAATTTTTGCCCGATTTCGTCATTTTTAAAAATTTATTTCGGTATATTTTTTGCTAGTTTTTTTTCCATTTCATCAATAATTTTTCTAAATTTTATTTACACTTTTCAGCAGTAAAAGGTAAAGGAAATACATTTATGGCACATTTGCAGTGAAAAATCTTTTATTTTACATAAATTGAAAAAGCATAAAATTATGAATCTTATTAAAAGACAAATACCAAATCATGAAAGTTTGGAAAACATTTATCCTGTCCTAGTCTATGTACACAACACACAAGTCAGTCTGAGAAAGGCAAGGATACCATGACTTCCATATTGCTGGGAGTCAGAGCTGTTCTCCTGTCAGACATTATATTGCAATATCTAGAAAATGATCTCTCACTGTCAACATTACTGACTGGGATACACAAAGCCTTCACTGCAGCTTTCACAAAAAGTCCATACTCTACTTTCAGGGAAAGAAGAATACCAATCACATCAACATCTTTACCTTCTTTACAAGAACTAGCTACTAAATCCCTAAACAATGTGTATGGTACAAGAAATTCTGACGTTGGAAGTTCTTGTAAAATGGGAATTTTCTTTATCAGCTGAGAGATTTCAGCACTGTCTAAATTGCCTTTTATTATGTTTCTCGGATCATACAATTTACCTATAGAAGAAATGAAAATTTTTCCTGTATCACACACTATCAAGTGGTTCAGTTTTGTAAGACTTGCTCTACCTACAGACTGGAAGAGTGATGTTAACTGTACTTTCATATGCTCTGGCAGTTTCAGAAGTTTTTCTGAGGTTGTCTCGAAAAAATATATATCCTGTAGTAACTTAAAGCTCTTTGCAAGGTCACCAAGCTTAGACTGCAGAAGATGAATTAACGGTATCTTGGAGCCCTCTAATGTCAGCAGCAAATTGCAACATTTTGAGCAGTGCTCAACCAGAAAAATAGCTAGACATTGAATTTTTTTTTTTTTTGCTTCAGCAGAAGTCAAAGCTTTAAAATAATTGACAGCTACACTCTCATCTTCAACAGTTTCAACAAATTCTACTATATCACAGAGATATTCTCCAAGGTACTCGACACTTTCAAACCACAAGTTCCATCTGGTGATGACAGGAACCGGGAAAAGTTTAGCTTTTGTGGGTACACCTAGGCCCTACATATTTCTGAGCTGAGAACTGAATGTATGCATTCTTTCTCTTTCAGGTATTAAGGAAGATGTGTTTTGTCTGCAAAACACAATGGTTCAGATTAGAAAGTTCCACAGCCCACACATTGCCAACCAAATTTAATTTATGAGCCCAGCATTGTGTGTATACTAACCCTTCTGAAACTAAAACCCTAACTGCATTTATACACTTGCCCATATAATGGGCTGAATCTGAAGTTATAGAAACTACATTTCTGTACTGAATTTCAAGTTTCTGTATGACACTCATAATTGCTTGTGCACATTGTGTAGCATTTGCATTTGCAATAACTTTCACTCCCCCGACAAATAATTTCTGAACTGCACCATCGCCACAACTAAGTACTTTTATCAGAACCACGAACAGACACTGCCCTTTTCTGTCTGTCGTTTCATCACAAAGAATTGAAACTCTTTCGACTTTCACGGCTCCTTTTAATCTTCCCTCTTCTTCTTTGATGATTCGAGGTATGTAACCTTTCCGTAGTCTTCCAGGTGAGAGTAAGTCTCCAGCGCCATGAAAATGTCAATAGAACTGCTATTAGAATACTATGTAATGAATTAAATTACCACATTACCAATTATAAGACTTTTTTAAGAGGGTGCTCGAGGGAAAATTATTTTCAATATAGGCCTATTCTGACCAACAAAAATTATTGGCTATCGAGATTACCTAATCTTTGCTGCGATTAGCAGACGGTAAATTAATTATTACACAAACCTGGTATGTATTTTGTTCATCCATTCTCTCAGCTTCAGATGATCAACTTTTCCCATCAGAGTATTTGCGTCAATGAAAGCTTGAGTAGTCATTAAAATGAATTCTTCTTTGTCATTTTTCACTCGTTTTGCCACTGCAGTGACTTTCGTGAGCGTAGCTTGTCTTTTTATACCAGTAGTTGTTAGCGCCTTCTTTTTGTTCTTCTTATGGGAAGAACTGTTATTAATGTGTTTCAGGCACGTGTCCTTCCTCTGCCATTCAGTCCGCACATTGCAGTATTTGCACATAAGTATCTTCCTACTTTTGTCAAAAACATAAAATCCTTTTGACGAAAATTCCTTTTCTCGGTCGAAAACTGTCACTACCAGATTAATCATCTGTAGCACGAAAACAAAACACAAAATACCGCACTCAATGCACCGGCGATGCACAACAGTTTCCAACACGCAATACTGAATACACTGCCAGAAAATTGTAGAATGTCTTTGGAATACTCGATATATTATATATATCGAAATGGTGTACAATTGATATCCGGATTGTATTACCGTAACTCCAATCGAATTTCTGCAGTTAAGTTCAAATGATGAGATTTTGCAAAGTTTCGTCAATTATTTCATGATTTGAGCAAAATGTGTAAAATTTCGTGAAAATTTCACGATTTCGCGCTTTGCGAAAAACAGGTGCCATGTACACACAGTGACAAAATAAATTGGCTCGTCACATGGTGTCACCTCACTGTTAAGACACATAGTCGTGCATCAATGGGAATAAAAGTAGGTTGAAATGGTATACAAGCTCTAATATGTGAAACCAATGATTCAGTAGTGGTGCTCCTACTTTCAACCACTGAGATGAGACAATCTAATTTTAACATACCTCTAAATAGGATATTGCTTTTTACATTACTTGTTCATTAAGATTTTACACTGTTTTATGATCCTTCATACAACATTTTAGAGCAATATGTTTTGTATTGTGATAGTAGGGCACCACCAGTTTAGTGCACCTCAGATTTATATAATGGCAATGAGTCGCAGACAGGCACAGTGAAAAAGACTGCTAAAATATTTAAGCTTTCAGACATAGTCCTTCTTCCAAAATAGAAATCTCACACCACACACACACACACACACACACACACACACACCTGGCCACTGCCTCTGCGCCCTGGGCCATGACTGAGTATGACTGGAGAAACAGTTCTCTGGTGGTGGGTGATGGGGTAAGTAGGTGGCACAGGGAAGAAAGGGGTATGGGTGGGGGAAGATGGTGTCCTGTCTGAGGGAGCGTGTAGGTATGTGGTGGGGACAGGATAGGGCTGCTAGGTGCAGTATCAGAAGGATGTACTGATGGGAGTGTGGGAGGGGAAGGGGAATAGGAGAGAAGGGGGAACGAGTAGTAAGGCATGTGTAGTGCTGGAGTGAGAGCAGGGAAGGGGATAGATAGGTGGACAGGGACTAGCAAAAGTTGGGGCCGGGGGGAGGGGGGGGGGGGTTATGGGAATGAAGGATATGTTGTAGGAAGAGCTCCCACTTGTTCAGAAAAGCTTGTGTTGGTAGGAAGGAATGAGCTGAGGCAAACTGTGAAGCAGCCATTGAAGTTACGCACGTCATGTTGGGCAGCATGTTTATCAACTGGGTGGTCCAGCTGTTCCTTGGCCACACAGATAACTCTGCCTTCGTTGGATAGGAGATGCTTGTGGCAGGACTGGTGTAGATGGTAGGGGGTAGATGTATGGGACAGGTCTTGCATTTAGGTCTAGTTCAGTGATAAGAGCTTCGAGGGAAGGGGATGGGAGCAGGGGTGAAGTATATATAGGTGACAAGGATATAAGGTTCAGTGGATGTCAGATGACCACTGTGGGAAGGTTGGAGAGGATAATGGGGAGAATATTCTGAATTTCGGGGCACAACAAATAATAGTCATAACCTTGGTGGAGAATGTGATTCATTTTCTCCAGTCCTGGGTGGCACTGAGACACAAGACAAGTGCTTGTCTGTGGTCAGGCAGTGGGCATGTGGGAGGTGGTAGATAACTGGAGAGACAAGGCACTGGAGATCTTATATGAGTTAATAATTAGGTGAGTTTAGTGTGTATTTCTAGTGGCTGCCATACCCTCATCACCCTTTTCTCCCATCCTCCTCATCTGCTTTGTCAAGAGTATGTGGGAGAGAAAAAGTGTAATTTTAACTAAGATGTTATCCTATGAATGTTTTCATTTTTTTGTATTGTTACTTCATTTTTTCAGAATGTTATAAAGAGGGGGCTAACAGCTACATTCATCACCATATGTTGTCATTTAATGGGTGGATTAAGCAACTTATTTATTTCTGGTTATAGTGTTGTCTTGCAATTGTTATTCATATTGAAGATCTGTATAATTAATGGTGTTATTGGCATAAAATTTTCCTTTCATTGCAGATGAAACAATTCCATCTCGCTGTTAGATATACTTCCAATGTTGAAAGGAAAATTCAGAAGCTTCGATTCTGTGCAAAAAATTACTTTATCACTGACGGAATTGACCGAAGAACAGTTTTGAACTATGTTCAGCTACTTGGTAAGTGTAAGGTGCACATGTTTGTGTTTCTTGTTATAAGGTATCACTAGTGTCACTCCATTGTAATTGTCATATACAGGGTCTTACAAAAAGGTACGGCCAAACTTTCAGGAAACATTCCTCACACACAAATAAAGAAAAGATGTTATGTGGACATGTGTCCGGAAACGCTTAATTTCCATGTTAGAGCTCATTTTAGTTTCGTCAGTATGTACTGTACTTCTTCGATTCACCAAGGAAGGTAACGTTGACTTCGGTGCTTGTGTTGACGTGCGACTCATTGCTCTACAGTACTAGCATCAAGCACATCAGTACGTAGCATCAACAGGTTAGTGTTCATCACAAACGTGGTTTTGCAGTCAGTGCGATGTTTGCAAATGCAGAGTTGGCAGATGCCCATTTGATGTATGGACTAACACGGGGCACTAGCCGTAGCACGGTACGTTTGTATCGAGACAGATTTCCAGAACGAAGGTGTCCCGACAGGAAGACGTTCGAAGCAATTGATCAGCGTCTTAGGGAGCATGGAACATTCCAGCCTATGACTCGCAACTGGGGAAGACCTAGAATGACGAGGACACCTGCAATGGACGAGGCAATTCTTCGTGCAGTTGATGATAACCCTAATGTCAGCGTCAGAGAAGTTGCTGCTGTACAAGGTAACGTTGACCACGTCACTGTATGGAGAGTGCTATGGGAGAACCAGTTGTTTCCGTACCATGTACAGCCTGTGCAGGCACTATCAGCAGCTGATTGGCCTCCACGGGTACACTTCTACGAATGGTTCATCCAACAATGTGTCAATCCTCATTTCAATGCAAATGTTCTCTTTACAGATGAGGCTTCATTCCAACATGATCAAATTGTAAATTTTCACAATCAACATGTGTGGACTGACAAGAATCTGCGTGCAGTTGTGCAATCACATCATCAACACAGATTTTCTGTGAACGTTTGGGCAGGCATTGTTGGTGATGTCTTGATTGGACCCCATGTTCTTCCACGTTATCATGATTTCATACGGGATACTCCGCCTGTGCTGCTAGAACATGTGCCTTTAAAAGTACGACACAACATGTGGTTCATGCACGATGGAGCTCCTGCACATTTCAGTCGAAGTGTTGGTACGCTTCTCAACAACAGATTCGGTGACCGATGGATTGGTAGAGGCGGACCAATTCCATGGCCTCCACGCTCTCCTGTCCTCAACCCTCTTGACTTTCATTTATGGGGGCATTTGAAAGCTCTTGTCTACGCAACCCCGGTACCAAATGTAGAGACTCTTCGTGCTCGTATTGTGGACAGCTGTGATACAATACGCCATTCTGCAGGGCTGCATCAGCGCATCAGGGATTCCATGCGACGGAGGGTGGATGCACGTATCCTTGCTAACGGAGGACATTTTGAACATTTCCTGTAACAAAGTGTTTGAAGTCACGCTGGTATGTTCTGTTGCTGTGTGTTTCCATTCCGTGATTAATGTGATTTGAAGAGAAGTAATAAAATGAGCTCTAACATGGAAAGTAAGTGTTTCCAGACACATGTCCACATAACATATTTTCTTTCTTTGTGCGTGAGGAATGTTTCCTGAAAGTTTGGCCGTACCTTTTTGTAACACCCTGTATGTTTTGCATTAAATAATTACATTTTCTAATTATAATGGCTGTGGAAACTTGAGATTTGTTTCTTGTTTAACTGAGTAGGTTTAGCATCCAAATACTTTTAAAAATTATAAATGAAATATACTAAATTGTGAATGAAATTCAAACTTTCAGTGCTTGAAAGTCACAGTTACTGAAGTTCTCTGAGCTATAATGATGTGTTCACATGAATTTCTTCCCCATCTCCAGAGGACGTCTTCAGGAGGAGCAGTCTTCAGTGTAGGTTCAATTCACACTCTGGCCTGCTGAAGTAAAATTTAATTTCCACCTGTTCACATCTAGAGGTGTAATGTCACACTTTCAAACCTTGAGTGTAATAGACTAGTGTCGGTTGCTGTCATCCACTATTGCTATCGTCCCACCGTGAAAGACTGGTACGTGTATTTTCAGCAGTGGATTCAAGATATCATTCTGTTAAACACACTCCTGCTTCAGATTACAATTACTGTTGTGTTTAATGATCTCTGTCACCTCAGTATGTATTTGCTTGTGGCAACAAGGACTTGAGTCATATCAAATTGAATCTGATAATCTCCTGGCTGCAAAGCAGATCCATCTTATGAGCATTCTCAGATAACCTTAGGTTTCTCTGTATCTTTTAGATCAGTTTGCAAACTATAGCATTATTCCACTTCTTCAAGATCTTCGCTATGTGGTCAGTAGTGTTGCCAGTGAATGCGAGAAAAACATTGGACTTCACAAACGGCTGTACATCACTATAATCTTTATGTGACAGTCTGAATACCCTGTCACTTTAGGGTATGAACCCAGCCAAAAGGTACAGGAAGATCTAACATTGGGCAGTGGTGCTTGCAAACCATTGGAAAAAGCAGGAATTTACAGACACTTGCTCTCAAGTTTTGAAAACGTAATGTCTCACCTCTGTGTGGGAGCATGTGGCAACAAGATTCAACTTCATTTAGTAGTAAGCCATTGTCTGAATAGACCTTCATAATGCTACAAACTCCATTGATAATGTCATCCATTGATGGGGATGGAATTTGGGTTTCTCCAACAAATTCATTTGACTGCAGCATAATAGGTAGAAATACTTGAACAAGTGCGTCTTTATGAAGTGGTAAACATTAGAATTTGAGATGGTAAATTTGTAATTAACATAGTCTATTTAGTGTCACCTGAACATTGGCAGATGGTCTAATGTGGAGAAGAATTAGGCATGTGAGATATTGATAGTACAAATTAAGGTGATGTTTGTCTTTAAAAAGTCTGCATTATTTTGAATTGAAGTGTATGTCACTCTGTTTTCTTTTACAGCTCAATAAGCAAAACATTTTTAATGTACATATGATCTAGACGGAGTGTAATCTCATGTTGTGGTTAATAGTATTGTAGACTGTTAATAATTTGGCAAATTTATTAAGTAAAGTGTACAGTAATTTTTGTCATCCCATGAAAACAACATCTGTAGAAGACACCTAGAGAATGCTTCAAATACAGACTTAGCTCTGGCTTCTAAAGCTGCAGGCCCATGCCAGATGCTTTTTGTGTGTGTGTGTGTGTGTGTGTGTGTGTGTGTGTGTGTGTGAGAGAGAGAGAGAGAGAGAGAGAGAGAGAGAGAGAGAGAGAGGGAGAGAGAGAGAATGTTTTTGTGTAAAGAAACATTTAGTGAAATTTCTGTGGCATCTGGGAAGTATATATGGTAAATGTAGTTCGACCACATACCACTCTCAAACATTAGTCAAAGCTGTGGTAACAGAAGCACAGGTATAATTTTTCAAGCAAGTTAATTCAAAGTAAGTGTTCCTGTAGATGCGTCAGAATAATATTTGTTGATATTTTAGCAAATCATACAGTAACTGCGTGTTACTTTGGGGACAATCTGTAATGCCATAGTCCTTTCATGTTATTTCTTTGCTTCTGCTCTGAAAATGTTTTGCAGTTGCCATATTTCATCCTTTGGTTTTCATTACTGCAGCTGCGTCTGCATCGCAGATTTGCCAAAACATATTTAAGCAAGAAAAGTAATATAAGAAGATTCTTTTCTTTAATTTATGTTTTGTCTAACCTTTTCTTGCCATTACGTTTTGTAATTGCAGTGCAACCCTGCTTTTATACTTTAAATGGGACTTGAAAAAAATGGTGTCAAATGTGAGAAAATGTAAAATGTGGGAAATAATGTTTCAAGCAGTAAAAGTTACATATAGGATCCCCCTCCCATTTCCACATTTTATATATGATATATGTACATAATAGGTATCAAACAACTTGTCATGGACTAGTTTATTATCTGGTTCAAATGGCTCTGAGCACTATGAGACTTTACTGCTGTGGTCATCAGTCCCCTAGAACTTAAAACTACTTAAACCTAACTAACCTAAGGACATCACACACATCCATGCCCGAGGCAGGATTCGAACCTGCGACCGTAGCGATTGTGCAGTATTATCTGGTAAAAACTGCTGATGTAATGGGAACTGCAAACTGTCTGGGAAGTAGAAATTTTTGACTAATTTCGTAAGTCATAATCAGTGTTTTTGGAAATCCAGCACCTGTCATTCACTATGGAAGGAATGAAACACTGCACCAGTTACATATTTTTCATGATTAGCACAATACATTTCGATAATTTGTTATTGTTGTCAAATGCAAATATTTACATAAGTATTTTGTGCAGTGTTTGTGCATTTGATGTTCTGCGCCTCCTGCACTGTAATTGTCTTCTTAAGGTTATTTGGTACTATGCCTCCTCAGTTATGTAGAAAGCCACACACATGCAAACTATTACTCACATTGTTCTTTTGGGAAACATCACAATGTAAATATTTGCACTTGATGACAAGACTAAATTCTCAAAACACATCTCGCTAAGCATGAAAAAATATGTAACAGGTGCTGACTGCTGTGTTTAAACCAACAACACAAAGTGAGCAAAGCTGTTAACTACAGTGTTGCCAACAAGGCTGAACCAAATGTCCCTAGACTGACCAAAGGTGAAAAGTCAATAAAATAAATTTCATGGGAATGACGAATTGAAACAGGAATATATTCCTATATACTTTCATTATTTCAGAACTTTTTGTTTGTATATTTAAGAATTAGGAATGTCTTTTAAAGTAAACAAAGAAAAGAACATGAAAACAATTTTTTCATCATCATCGTCGGAATTATCAATTAAGACAGTTAAAGGGTGTTGAAGTTGCCCCAAGATTGAAGTTGATGGCTGTGTGCCACTATCATCTTTATTCCTAAGTGGGTATGATTTGTTGGTTCCAGTAAGTCTTAGTACATATGTTGGTAATTCATTGTCACAACATTTTTTTTCAATCTTTTTAAGGTGCTTCTGACCATCAAAATAGAATTCAGTGAAGAAAGTCTAAGGCGATTGCAAAGTTTTGTTTTGACCATATTCATGGCACTAAAAATTCATTCTGTCTCTGCAATTGAATGTGGCAATGACAATAAAGTAAACGCAAGAATACACAGTTCTTTGAATGGATTTAGATTTCCAGCGTCTTCGTATGCTCAAACAGCAATCAAAAAATGGACCGTAGTCTCTAAGTTTTGCCATCAAATGAAATTGATGTTATTCCATTGTTGTGAAGTCTTTTTCGAATACGTCGATATCAGTTCTTTTGCTAAGTCAATGACATCGTGAGTACTTGTTTTAGCTCACAAAACTTTTCTTACAACCAATTTGTTCATCTTGGTTAAAATTTCGATACTGGGTGGAAGTCTATTTTGTAATTCTTTTATAAGTTTCACTGTAAATTCAATGCATCATTTTGTTACCAATTTGATGCTGTCCTCAGATAAATTCAACTTGCTAGCACAGGTTTCAAAAGCATAGCCAAGTGTAGTATATGGATTAAGATGACTTTTCTGAAGAGATGTAGTTAGGACTTTCATGGTAATAGCAGGCTCATAAGTCGCTCTTTTACATTGTCCAGCAGTTTTGTGGGATAGGAGTTTTCACTCTCTAATGTTTTCGTGGCTGTTTGGACTTTACATAAAACACTTTGTAAATAAGTTATGTGCGGCAAATTGTGTGGATCTTTGAACATACAATAGAGCAGTTCTTCAGTGTAACAATTTTCTCTAGTTTTACACATAGAGAAATGCAATTTCAGTTAATCCCATTGTTGTTAAATATGATAGATTGCTGGATGTATGGAAAGCCATGATGTCTCACTTACTTTTTAAGTATTTTCAGTGGCACTTTGCCACAATTTATTGCTTCAGATATTTTTCTTGGAGGTAGACAAAACGTATTAAAAAACTAAAAACCCGCCTCGATTGCGAAAAAAGCACCTAGTGTTAAGTGTTAACCCAGGTTTCAGAGTAGATAACTACACCTTCTTCAGAACAACAATAAAACCCACAAGTGCCTAAGAAGACCTTTGTCAATGATTAAAAGAACACCATAGCTATACATTTATAAATGAAAAAGAAAAGGAAAACACAAACAGTACATATGTACAAAGTCAAAACCACTACTTAACTTAATGGTGTATGCTCCACCTCACACTATTAAGTTAAGTAGTGGTTTTGACTTTGTACATATGTACTGTTTTTGTTTTCCTTTTCTTTTTCATTTATAAATCTATAGCTGTGGTGTTCTTTTAATCATTGACAAAGGTCTTCTTAGGCACTTGTGGGTTTTATTGTTGATCTGAAGAAGGTGTAGCTATCTACACCGAAAACTTGGTTAACATTTAACACTAGGTGCTTTTTTCGCAATCGAGGTGGGTTTTTAGTTTTTTAATATATTAACCAACGATTGCTGACGTGCTGCGATGTTGAAGGTTCTTATAGACAAAACCTGTTGTAGGTTCCTCTCATCATATATCTGTGGTTTTGAATGTAGCATTTTCTGAAGCGTGACTAATTACCAGTTGTAAAGAATGACTTTTGTGATGCACAAGTACAACATCTGGCAGTCCACAATCTTTTTTAAATTTTGTTTAGACCATTATTCACTCCTGTCATAATTGATGCATTATCTGTGCCTATCCCAATCCAATTTTCAATTTGCATGTTGTGATCTTTTAAAGTTACTATGATTGCATTGGCCAGACATTTTGCATGGCCGTTTTCGGCAGGAATAAGTGACACAATTTTTTTTTTTTTTTTTTTTTTTTTTTGATTCACTACAATATGTTGTTGCAATTCCCAGATGTTTTAAAATACTTGTGTCAGTACAGTCGTCTACCAGCAGACTAAATTTTTCATTACTGATATCAGCTTGCAGTACTTTCTTGAAAAGTGGACCCAACACTTCACTTATTATGTTTGAACACTTCAGTTGATGTAATTGTAAGTCTGTGGTGAATTTAAAGTCAGGAACATAAAAGTGGGGTTATACTGTATCTTACATTTGTATGATAGTCTCAGTTCTTGTATTCACATGAGAACTACTGTGTCATTACACACACGCATGTTTGTAGATAACTTGTCTGTGAAAGCTGCTACTTGTTATTTGTTACAGTCAGCTACTGAGAAGGTTTGTGTGTTTATAAAGTGTATAATAAGAGGAAAGATATTCAGCCCATCGTGAGGTGCCATCAGTTAATCTTTTAACTGCGTGAAGAAAATTATTTTTCAAAAGTGCATATTTATTTCATGAAATTACAATTAAATCAATACCATTAGCTGCTGACAGGTGTTGATATACATCAATGGGGACAGCTGAAAATGCGTGCCCTGACCAGGACTCAAACCTGGGATCTCCTGCTTACATGGCAGACACACTATCCATCTGAGCCACCGAGGGCAGTAGGTCAGATAACTAATAGAGAGGTACAGAATCAAATCAGGGAGAAAGGAACATAGTGGTACAACTTGATTAAAAGAAGGGATAGGTTGACGGGAAGGATCAAAGAATAGTTAATTTGGGGTGAAGTAATTGTATAGGGTGACCAAGGCATAACTGCAGTAGATATGAACCTTGCAAAGGGTAAAGTAGCATGCATCAGATCATTCTTTGGACTGAATACCATAACAGCAACACAATTGTTACTCTGATGCTTCAAAAGTTAATAGCAAGTCTTACAGAATCTGCAGAAGAAGCATGGGTAAAAAATTCTTACAGCACGTGAACAAGTGGGTTGTTCTTGTTTTCTTCCCAATGGATTATTATAGTAGCCGGCACAAAAATAGGGCTTCCAGGTCATCTCACCATCTTACATCATTGCCAGTTTTTTTTTATTGTGATAATTTCAAAAAAAAAGAAAAAAAGGCAACTCTGTTTTTAGTCTAGAATATGAAAGAGGACTTTCCGAAATAAAATTGTCACTAGCTGCTAGGAAAAAAATGAAAATTAATGTTACAAGAAAGTTTTGAAGAAAATAATTTTTTACTTCAACCTGTGGTAGTAACAGAATCACTAATGTAATTGGACTGGGAAAAAAAATCCTCAAAATTGAAAAGCATATGCTGCATCCTTTAATTTCAGAGACATAAAAGTATTCTGAGATAAAAAATAAAATATTATAAGAGGTGTAAAACTGTGCCGAAAAATGTAATTGCTGATGAATTTTTGTTCTGTAGGACTGTGAAGAAACTTCCCCGTGAGAAAGTTGTTAAGAAAACTACAAAATTATTTTTGGTAACAGTTCAGACATCATTATTGTATCGTATCATGTACGGAGGCAAATTACTTCTCCGATATTCCATGCGCAGCAGTGCGCGAGTCATTGTAGGCCATCATCAAGAGTTTTGTCCGGACGGCTCGCTTTAATATGACTGAGAATATTCCATACTTCCCAAAAATATTTTACTCGCTGCTAATACATATCCTTCGTCATTGCATCCGTCACTCAAAATGCCAATATATGCTACGCAAAAGTAATTATAGTTATTTTGAAGCCAATATTTTCACTAAAGTCGAGCAAAATATTTGTTCGAAAGGTTTTGTGAAACCCAAGTTTTATCTAAATTTGCTGTAAGCCTATTATTCTCAGCATGCAATACGTGCTTGGTACACAAAAACCTCGTTCTTACTACTACAGTGTCCCTGTCTTGTGTTACAAATTTTGTCCATCATTACAGTTTCTGAATTAAAAACCAAGTGGGCGGAGAAGACAGTGCATTGAAGTGACTCGCCAGAATAATCAATTTTATCACGGACATTACCCTGTATTTCTCTAGCCATCGGATACTATCCTCTGTCATACTAAAGTAATACAATTCTATGTACTAGCTTTTCGTAAAAGTCATCAAATATCATAGATTTATATGCTCTTCTTTGAGAATCAGAATAGGTGCTGGGACTGTTCCGATATTACTGCACTGTTTGTATACACAGTTGATACAGAAGCACCACAACATTTTGTCATTTTATGAACTGCATTACTCTTACTATGAAACAGCCAGTAAATCCTTCTGTGAAAAAAAAGTCAAATTTTGAATGGACTAGTAAACCAATTGCAGTAAGAGTATATCCAAATGTAAAGACATTCGATACAGATTTTTAGGAAAAACTGTTGTTAATTAATGCAGAATTGACAATCTTATTTTAATTGACAGTTGCCGGCCGGTGTGGCCGAGCAGTTCTAGGCGCTTCAGTCTGGAACCGCGCCACCGCTACGGTCGCAGGTTCGAATCCTGCCTTGGGCATGGATGTGTGTGATGTCCTTAGGTTAGTTAGGTTTAAGTAGTTCTAAGTTCTAGGGGACTGATGACCTCAGATGTTAAGACCAATTCTGCTCAGAGCCATTTGAACCACTTGACAGATACTATTGAGTAAACTATTGGTCACCATTTGTGATAAATTTATTGGACGTCTACTGTAAGTGAAAACATTCGCAGTATGTCCTCTATAACTGAAATGAATAGACAAACATTTAAATCAATTCAGCTTTTTACATAGACAACACTTACCTAAACTGGAGGATCTTCTGGCTCCGTGTCGTCACATTCACTATCACATGTTTCAACCAAGTCTATCATCACAGATCCCACTAGGGTGTCTCTTAAACCCTGGTTCAAGAAATCAGTTTCTTGCAAGGCTTCTGCTTGTTTTATGCACCCCTCCCAGTCCTGGTGAGTAACATTGAAAAGAGTTTTGTGTGTTAGCTTCTCGACATCAGCAAGTATGAAAGTAGTATTTCTTTTCGCTACTTCTCGCTTTACTTGGGCCCATATCAGTTCAATAGGATTATAATGGCAGTTATACGGTGGTAGACGTACCACTTGGTGTCCCATTTCGTTTGCCAGTTGATCTAATTGGTAAGTCTTCTTGGTACCTATGATTTCTTCTTTAAACAGGAGTTCAGCCTTAGTTTCATTGACTGAAAATGAAACATACTTTCTCTTTAACCACTCCATAATATCTGCCTAGCGTCAATTTGAATGTGGCAGCTTTTCTATCTGAATGGAGTGGTAGCTGGCACTATCCGTCACAATAATTGACCATTCTTCAGCACAGACAACAGTCGAATAAACCAATTCTTAAGAACTTCTCCATTCATTTCTGAATGGTAATCGGATTGGCAAGAACTTTTCCCACCATGGTAAACAAGTTTGGCCTCTGGTATGAAGACTGTGGTTAATGAACCAGCTTGGGCGATGATTACTCGGCCACCTCTACAAGTATTCACTTTCAAACCACCATTTCCTTTGGAGCCGTGCCATATATACTTATTGGTGTGGTTCTGTGAAACCCAAGTTTCATCCAAGTTCACTACAGGCCTGGTGTCTTCAGCACACAAGAAATGCATTGTACGCAAAAGTTTCACTCTTGATGCTGCAATGTCTCTGCGTTCCATTAAGAATTTCTGTCCATCATTACACTTCTTGAATCGGAAACCAAGGGGATGGAGAAGATGAAGAGCCCGAGTAATTAATTTTTTCATGGAGGTCAGCCTGTATGTTTTTAGCCATTGGATACTCTCCTCTGTCATAATATCCAAGTACAGTTCTACGCCTGAGCTCTTTGTTAAAATCCTCAAAGTCGGTTGATTTCTGTTCACATTTGTATCCCTTTCTTGGAGATTCGAAACACTCATTCATGTCTGGAGATTCTGCCAATGACACAGATTTGCTAATACAGCCTATGGTTGATTTGGAGACACCACACGCTTTAGCAGTAAGGTTATGAATTTGGGCAAAATGTAAGTTAATACTCGCTTCTTCATTGTCGGCCAGATCAGTAAAGAACTTGAGTACATTCAATATGATAATTTTCAATTGTTTACGAATGTCTTTCCACCCTTTACGCACACCAACCAGAGGAGTACTACCGGTAGGCCATTGCTCCTGCATTGTTGTTCACCACCGAACACATGTCAAAGCACCATTCTAAAGACAATAAGAGACTGAGATGAAACATGAACACTCAATATAGCTCAGTAACACTGAGCTTTCAGCTGCTCTGACTGCACCACTAACGGTACCTACATGGCAACAAAGCCGAGAGGCAGGTAAATCACAGCTCGCAGCCCCTGCTGGCGGCAGGCAGTGACCGTGACCTTGAGGACTCTACTTGTGTGCCAGCCAGTCTAGTATTACATTTACAGACATCAAAAAAAGTTTTGCATCACCTTGGTTCCAAGAGTTCTGGAACATGTACAGAAAATTGGAATAGAGATCAACATAAACATCATTTCCGCCCTTTTTGTTGCTCATGAAAACCACACGTTGCATGTTTTACCACCATTCAGCAAGACCTTAAGAGGTGGTGTCCCGATTGCTGTACACACCAGTACTTTTAATGCCCAGTACCACATCCTCTTGCATTGATGCATGCCTTTATTCGTCGTGGCATACTATCCACAAGTTCATCAAGGCCCTATTGGTTCAGCTTGTCCCACTCCTCAATGGTGATTCGGCATAGATTCCTCAGAGTGGTTGGTGGGTCACATCGTCCATAAACACCCTTTTCAATCTATCCCAGGCATGTTCGATATGGTTCATGACTGGAGAACATGCTGGCCACTCTAGTTGAGCAATGTCATTATCCTGAAGGAAGTCATTCACAAGATATTAATGATGGGTGTGCTAATTGCCGTCCATGAAGACAAATGCCTCACCAATATGCTGTCAATATGGTTGCATCATTCTGTCGGAGGATGGCATTCACGTATCATACAGCCATTACTGCGCCTTCCATGAGCACCAACGTCGTACGTCAGCCCAACATAATGCCACCCCAAAACAGCAGGGAACATCCACCGTGCGGCACTCGCTGGACAGTGTGTCTAAGGCATTCAGCCTGACCGGGTTGCCTCCAAACACATCTCCGACGACTGTCTGGTTGAAGGCATATGCGACACTCAGCAGTGAAGAGAACGTGATGCCAGTTCTGTGCAGTCCTTTCGGCGTGTTGTTGGGCCCATCTGTACTATGCTGCAGGGTGTTGTGGTTGCAGCATGTCATCAACAATTTATGTCTCTCTGTATCTCCCCCATCTCCGAACAACATCGCTTCGGTTCACTCCGAGATGCCTGGACACTTCTCTTGTTGAGAGTCCTTCCTGGCACAAAGTAAATGTGCGGGCACAATCAAACCACGGTATTGACTGTCTAGGCATGGTTGAACTACAAACAAAATGAGCTGTGTACCTCCTTCCTGGTGGAATGACTGGAAGTGATCAGCTGTCAGACCCCCTTCATCTAATAGGCGCTGCTCATGCATGGTTGTTTACATCTTTGGGCGGGCTTAGTGACATCTCTGAACAGTCAAAGGGACTGTGTCTGTGATACAATATCCACAATCAACATCTATCTTCAGGAGTTCTGGGAACTGGGGTGTTGCAAAACTTTTTCATGTGTGTATTTAAAATAGTGTTCTCATAGTATCCATTTCTATTGAAAAAAGTGTTATCTTTAGTTACATCATCAGGATTAAAATAAATTTTAGTACTTAACATTGGGACTTTTATGATATCGTGGTAACTTGCCAGCTGTGCTGCATTTGATCTGATTAGTTGTTCTGATATGCAGTGCTTGTAACTAAATGATACTGTTTATTACAGAATGGCAACAAGCTGTTTCTTCGAATGAGAATAACATCATAAATAATTCAGTTCTTGATTCACTGGCTTACGTTTGTAAACATTACTGGGATGAACCAAAGGGAAACTTATTTTCACCGTTAACTTTATGCCAGCAACATGGAATAAGCGAAAAGCAGTTCCAGTGGACAGCATTAACCGTGCGTGCTTCATTGCATGCATGGGATGACATTGAAGCCCTCTTATTTACAAAGGCAAGATATATTTTTTGCAATGAGAAGCTAATTGTGAGATGCTCTTTAAATATATGTTGTACCTGTAGTAAGATTACAGATGTATTGAGAAATCTTTACAAAACTGCAACACATTAAGGTACATTTGAAGTAGAAGATAGCCTGCTATCTACTGAATATTAGAAATTGCCCAATGACTGTGCAAGTGTGAAACTGTCATTTGACGGCTTTTGTGATGTACTCTGAATGTGGAAGGACTAATATAATGTGTGTGTGACTGTTAACAATCATTTTTCACCTGTGTATAGATGTTGGTAACTACATAACATAACTAATGAAATCATAATTGTGCTACTGTGATATGAAAAATGAAGGTAATAATAATTGTCATTTGAGAAATAATACCATGTAACCATGTAGATTTTTTGCATAAAAGCAAAATGCATGGAACCACAGCACGTTGTTATTTAATAAGTAATATCTCTACGTGTTGGAAAGCCGTTCTCAAGGCAAAATTTCAGTTAATGGGAAAGGACAGTTTTTCACAAGACTATCTTTTCACTGGAACAGAAACGCTCTTATGAGATTAGTGCATGAAAATGAAGATTTATTTTTGAAAGTCATTGACAGCTGCAAGCCACTGCACCAATCATTGATACTATGCAGATTTTCCTGCATTTTGGCATTGCAACCTCCCCAAAGGTAAGTGTATTGTCCAAGTACAGACTCACAGATTTTCTAATGCTCCAATTACATGGTATTGTTGTAAAGAATTGAAAATTTATCATCCACATGGTAACAGCAGGTGAGATGGATCAAGTATACCAACTGACCTAAACCCCCTATGCAGTATAGTTTCTTCAGTGCTGTAATAACAAGAAGTTAATTTGTGAAGGAAATCAGAGCCTGAATCTCAGTGATAGACTGAAACTGCGTCCCAGATTTCTGCTTTCCATGGACAAGACTTTACCATAGAGCTCAGATGCTAGTTCACTGAAATCTCGTGATGGATAGTAACTGCACATTGATCAAATTACTTTAATATTTGATAGCATTACTATAATCTGTAATTTTCATTTGTGACCCAACAAATACTAACATGTCTTTACAGAGTTGCATTTAGACACTATGTTTACTTTTCCTTACATTGAGAGACTAGGCACTTTTTTAATAAAAGAATGCCAAGCCAGTTTCAAATAAAAAATGCACTGGTCATTGGGGGACAGAGAGGTAGGTGTCTAAAAGTGCAACAGAGTTGGTGGTTGGCTTTTGATATTTTAATTTAGTCAATTTAAAAATCCAGTTGTTAATCAACAATAAATTTATCTATAGCAATGTGTGTATCTATGAGGACAGGATTTCAGCATGCTGTGTTCCAATGTGGGAGATGAAGAAACTGTTTGGATATCAGCACAGTAGGAACATAAAGCATTCAAAATTATTGTCTTTTCAGAGAAGAAAAATATTAGGGAACAAGGTGAAAAATCCTACTTTGTTACTAATTGAGGAGTGCCCCCATTGATGTTAGCTTGCAAAAAACTAGTGGTTACAAAATGTATAACAGGAAATTAACATCACCTTTTATACATTGTGTGTCCCTTTGGAATCAAATCTGGAAGCTGGAGAGATTGAATAAGAGTCCTTGACTGCTCTTTCCATCAACCTGTCATCTTATAAAGTTGTGTCCCCAGCACAGAAGACAACTTGTTGGTCATATGACCTCCTTCAGCAGAGGCTGTTACACTGTCAATTTGAACCTATAATTGTGCTTTTTGCAGGATGCCCCTTGCCCAGATCAGTCTCTATACCTACAGACGGCAAGATCTGTAGTACTGACAGTGAAACAACACTTCTCATTAATGTATCCTGTTTGGTTATTACTCAAATATTCACACATTTACACTGTCTTTTAGAACACTCGGCATAGCTTTCTTAATTGTATGGTAACTTTTCTGACAACTTTCGAAATATGATACACATGTCCAACTCTCTGGTACGCACTAGACAAGAGTGAATATGACATATTCACAATTAAGTTACACCCGATATAGAGTACAACATGTCCGGCTCTAGAGAACACCCGAATCAGTGTGTCTATTACGTATTCACATCTAAGTAATGCACGATACTGAGATATGTGTCTGACCCTCCAGAATGCCCAAAAGAGAGATACATGTCCAGAAGGTGTTCAAAGCACTTCAGTTGCAATATTTTTGCTCTTTTGGTTCTCAAAACTAGTGAAATTTAATAAACAACAACAATAGACTTGTAGGGTTACCATGAGAGATTGTTATACTAAAAACTGGTTTAAACACAATGAAAAGTATATAAAGTAGTTTAGGTAGTAAGTAGTAAAGTAGTTTAGGTAGTAAGAGAAGTTAGGTATTTTGGTGCCTAGCACCTGAACGTGCTGACCAATCAGGAGCAAGTTCAGTACAATTGATGGACTCTCCCATGCAGCTGGTACGTATTGTACCATCTGTTGCTTGTACCTCACTCCACTTTTGTAGCATATACTATTTCACGTGTATCAAGCTACATCAAGGCGAGATTCTAGCAAAATAAAATACTGGCAGCCACAGCCAGGAATATCACACATCTCCCTCCTTCTTAGATTTCCAAAATTGGCCTGTCCTCAAAGACATCTAACAAATTTGGAAATGAGAAAATTTTTCCCCAAATTTGGAATAAAATTGAATTTTCCCATCTCTAAGGAGCTCCCCCACAAAAAAAAGAAAAAAACCTAGGAAATTCCTGTTCCTAAAATATCACCCCAATTAACCAAAACCATTGACTTACTAATGCTACACATATACTTTCTCATCTCAATTCTATCAATAAACCTTCACAAAACACACACTACATCATGAACTTTTTCTTGCTACAAAATATCATTTATGATTTTCAGCTTATAGCTATTTTCTATAGTCTTGTTATTCAACAATAAACATCAGCACCTGAACCATTAAATCTCCTCATAAACACTCACTACACTTATTGATGTTTATATATGATAGGGACTAAACAATATATGTCATTGGCGCAATGCTGTCCAGATTTACATAACACGTTTTCCATCTAAGATCAGCACAATGCCGTCCACTTTTACCTAATAACACCCCTTCTTTTCTGGCGCGATGCTGTTGCTCACCACATTGTTTTTGTCGTGTTGGGTGCCTTTGGCTGCTGAAGTCAACCACAGACACCTATCTCTGCCGTTTGCCACTTGCCAACATTGGCCTGCAGCAGGTGGAGCTGACAGGTGTTGCTTCCATGTCATCCACCTCACCTGCTGTACACTGCTCTGCTAACTGCTCCCTGAGGCATTGTTTCTCATAGCAATGAAATAAAACATAGTCCCTTTGGACCGCGCGCACACTTACAACTTTACACTTCGATTTTGCGTTTTCGCATTTTCACTTTCAGCTTCATGATGTGATGTGGATTAATTAGTGGCATTTATAAATTTTGTTGCCTAACGGTTCAAAGAAACTTACAGAAGTTCAAACAGGGTATAATTTCACAGTTCACACAGTGTCACTTTTTATCTTTTTCACTGTTCGTACACTGCTGATTCGGGCATTTTATGATAATCATTACAGTCCACTGTTCTCACTATGACTTTCACGTCTCACTCAGTTCACAGTTCTCGTTAATGGATAGTAGCCTCTTCTTTAAATACACATTCCCCAGTAAGGAGATGCTATGCATAAATTTTGTGTCCCTTTGGAAGTCAGATCTGGAAGCTGGAGAGATCTGGAGTGATTGAGTAAGTGTCTCTGACCATTTTTTTCCACCAACCTGTTGTGTTGTAAAGTTGTGTCCCCAGTGCAGAAGACAGCCTGTCGAGCGTGAGATCTTCTTCAGCGGAAGCTGCTATGCTGTCAGTTCTAGCCTTTGATTGTGCTTTTTGCAGGATGCCACTTGCCCAGGTTAGTCTCTGTATCTATAGAGGGCAAGCTCTGTAGTACTGACAATGATGGTAGGTGACAGTTCTCATTAATATATCCTATTTGGTTATTATTCAGATATTCACACATATACACTGCCTTATACAACACCTGACATAGCTTTCTTAATTTTGTGGTAACTATTCTGACAACTTCCAAAATATGATGCACATGTCCATCTCTCCGGTACGCACTAGACAGTGTGAATATTACATGTTCACAACTCAGTTACATCTGATATAGAGTACAACATATCTGGCTCTTCAGAACACCCGAATCAGAGTGACTATTACATGTTCACATCTAAGTAATGCACAATACTGAGATAAGTGTCCGACCCTCCAGAACTCCCAAAACAGATATATGTGTCCGGCCCTTCAGAACGCCCAAAACAGCGACTAGTGCAGCCAAAGTACTTTGTCTCCCAGTTGCGCCAGAGTGACCCGAAGGTGTTCGAACAACTTCGTTTGCAATATTGTTACTCTTATGTTTCTCAAAACTAGTGAAATTTAATAAACAAACACAATAAACTCATAGAGTAACCACTAAAAACTGGATTAAATACAATGAAAATTATATAAATAATTATTATGAGAAGTTAGGCATTTTGGTGCCTAGCATCCAAACATGCCAACCAATCAAAAGCAAGTTTAGTACAATCGGCGGACTCTCGCACGGAACTGGTACATACTGTATCATCTGTTGCTTGTACCTCACTCCACTTTTTTACCATATGCTACTTCATGTGTATCAAGCTGCATCAATTCAAGCTTCTAGTAAAATAAAATACTTGCAACCGCAGCCAGGAATATCACACTTTTCAGCATTTCCAACTAATTACAACTTTGCGGTATAGGCTCCAAGTAACTCCCAGGAGCTGGGACTAGGGACAATTGTGATCTACAATAGTGGCCATGTGGTTTCTCTGCCAGTGAGGATCTGTCCTGAGGAGATGCACAGGACTAAAACAGAAATAACGTCAAGGCCTCCTTCAGTGGAGTGCTGTTGAGGTTTTTTTTCCTATTTGGAAGTTGTAGGTGTGTACCAAATATTTGGACATGCCATTCAAGGCAGTGTGGAGCAGTGCTGTGTCGATTAACATGATTCCATTAGAGGTGCAGAATTTCTAGAACTCCACCAACATAAATCAAAGACCAAGGTGTCTGGGGATCTTCAAGGGCAAACAAATGTACTAGCACCTGATTGTTTTCGCCAAGGTTGTGGACTGCACACAAAACACAAAGGGGCATCTGCTGCGTCCCTCCACAACCAGGAGCTACATAGATCTGCAGAAATGACCTGAAAAAATCCAAATTTAGACAAGATCAAGGAGACATCATGGTGGGCCATGGTAAATACTGACCTGGGGAGAGGGTGGGGGGTGGTTGCTGTTGCTTACTCTGGCATATCCAACACTCCCTTACCATCCGGGCAATATCCGCACCTGTACCACCAAAGTAAACATGTTGCTGGGTGAGATGAATTAACAAGTTGCCGGATGAAGTTCTTCATCATTTCAACTTTCCAGTGGCCTTCATGGGGAAGGTGAAAGGGCTAATGTCAGAGGGTGCTGGGAATCAGCACCCGAGCTCAGCCCGTGGTACCTTGTAGCAACTCAATGCCAAGTGAGGATGGAAACTTGTGCCATCTGTTCCATTATGCTTGGAGGTCCAGGTGTGTCTGCTGTTTCTTACCCATGGGCCACCCCTGTGTTGTATATTGCAAAATCTTGGAGGACAGGGTCATTTGCCATGTGTTGTGCCATGAGGCATGTGACAATGGGGAGGTTGGATATGATGTCTGTGGCCTCACCTTCCAAATGAAAAAACGTACTTCTGGATCTTTGTCAACTCCAGGCAGTCACAAAAGGATGTCTGCATTGGCATGGGCAGCAATAAGGCGATACTGGATATCGTAGGCATATCCTGAGAGAAGAAGGGCCCACCATTGCAGCCTTTGTGCCATTTGGATTGATATTTCTGCTGATGACTTGAAAAGCGTCTTTAGAGATTTATGATCCATCATGAGCGTGAAGCGATGGCTATAGACCTAATCATGGAAGTGTTTGATTCCAAAGATGAACACCAAAGCCTCCTTTTCCACCTGACTGTAATTCCTCTGCACTGCCGTGAGGGCATTTGATGCAAATGCAATGTGTCGCTCCACATTGTTACTCATGTGGGACAAAAGTGCGCCGATCCTGCTGTCTGAAGCACTGACCACCAGAACTAAGTCATTTTGCTGCCATCGTGTGCCATTAAGGAAGTAGGCCGAAGGAGGGCCAGCTTCTGGTCATGGAACCCCATATTACATTGGGAGGACTACTTCCAGTACATGTTCTTACTGATGAAGTGGGGCAGCAGCTCCACAGTTGTGGCATATGGAATGCACTGCCAGTGGCATTTCAGCTGGCCCAAGACAGACTTTAGCTGGGACACGTCTCTGGGAACCTGTAATTGTTGGATAATGGACACATGCTGTGGCATAGGCCAGATACCCAACGCACTGAATATGTCCCCTAAATACTCAGCCTGGTGGATGAATAAATAGCATTGGCAAGATTACAGTGAAAATTTGTCATCATGAATGTGGAGAAGAGTGTCTCTAGGTTATGGGCAAGATCGGCCTATCCTTTCTACTGACCAGAATACCACCAGGGTAGTTTCACCATCACTCAATATCTTTAAAGTGTTTCTCCAAGTACCTCTGGAGCTTGTTTGGGCACTGACAGTGTCAAATGGGAGCATGGTATATTAGTACAATACAACTGGAGTATTGATAACAGCAATCTTTCAGGAGTCATCATCCAATGCGAATTCGAGTTATGCATCCCAAAGGTCAATTTTGATTAACACTTTTCCTCCAGTGAGACAAGAAACAATGTCCTCGATCTTGAGAATAGGATACATGGCTACCACAAATTGGGTGTTGATGGTGACCTTGAAGTTGTGCAGATGCAGATGGTGCCCAGTGACTTCTCCACCATCATGATGTGTAAGGCCCGTTGGCTAAACAACTAAACATAACTAGGGTGAGGGTGCCAACTTCCTGGGTGTGTTGCAATTCCAGTCGAAGCTTATCCTGTAGTGTAAACTCGACGCAGCGGATCTTAAAAATTTTGAGACTGCAATGGATAACAGCAAGATATGTGCCCAGAATCCGGAAACACCTATTGAAGACTTCTGTAACATTGACATGAGTTTCGCCAAGAGTTCGGTGGTGTAGGGGCATAGGCCCAGTATGTGGACTACTTCATAAGTGTCATGAATGTTGAAGGCTTTAAGGAAGTCTAGACCAAGCATCTTGGATGCCCCTGGGGCTGCCACCACCAAAATCGGAGCCGGTGTTACTGTGGTGCCATGGAAGAATCTGGGTTGGAAGCATCCCATACAGTAATGAGATCGTTACTAAAACTAGATAACGTGGTCTCGAGAGTGTGCAGTGGAGGAGACCCAATGGCTTGGTATGTGGTCCAGTAGATGGCAGTAGCCAACAACCCAATATTGATGACTGGTTTGTTTCCTTTTTGATCTGTATGGACATCAGTTTAATGGACATGGGAGGACAGTCCATACCAATGCCACATCTTGAAAGCTGGGCTGTGTAAGATCCTCCTCGGAGTCACTTCATGCTCAGTCCACAGACATTGGAGCGGAAGAGTGACTGTCTTCAGCCTCATGTCCAGACTCTCTGCAGGTGGTACACGTCAGCATGTGGAAACGACACTGGTGTCACGGGTGGCTAACAGGACACTGCTTGCAGGATGGTAACAGTCTGAAATGATGTGTCCTGGGAGGGTCTTTGTCTGACAAAATGGTGTTAATAGGCTTCCAACTCCGGATGGGAGGTAAATACGAGGGCTATGTCTTGTATAGAAGCTTCTGCCCAGATTGTTTGTTTGAAAGCTTTGATGATCCTCCTAGAGGCCTTCATCAGGTTTATGACCTAAAATCATATGTTTGACTACAGTCGATTCATAAGAGAGCTTGCATTGGTCATTGGAACATTGAAACCTGAATTCCCGGAAGAGACCCTGGAGCTAAGCTATTCGTTCCCTCTGGTTCTGGAATGTAACTTTGGCAGCTAAAATTTTTGTGCTGCACTGCTCCAAAGTCTATCTGAGTGTAGAAATAGTCAGCTAAGCTTTTCTTTTAGGAAGCGTATGGTACAGCTCCACTTTGAGAGGTAACTATTGTAAAAGCTGGTAGATTGCAGGTTCTGCATTCACGTATAGGAAGGCTTGCTGCTGCTCATCACCACGTATGTTGTACACTGTAAAGTGCTAATCTAATTGGTGTATGAATTAGGCCCAAGACTCAATTTTCCTGTCAAAGGATTGGTAGGGAAGTGATACTGATGTACCTGAACATACACGGGTGACAGGATGGGAACCTAACCCCGCTGTTACTGGAGTGGGTGTTTTGAAGGTGATAATTTGTTCCATTAGGACCTCGTTTGCCTGTTGCACCCTGTGGAGTAAGAGCAGCACCAGATGTATAATGTCTGCATTTTGCAGTACTGGTGCTGCTTGTTCGTGTTGTACCTGGGACATGGCACATGTGTTCTAACAGTTCAAAAATTCTCATCACCAGTGAAAAATCCAACTTTGTTACTAATTAAGGAGAACACTGGTAGATGTTACAAACAGCTGCTTCATTAGCTTGCAAAGAACTAGTGGTTACTGGGGGAAACAAGAAATTGCCCACATGTCTTTAGCAATTCCAATTAAATACAGTTCTGGGAGCCAGAACTAAAACAGGAAAAAACTACCACTCGAACTATTGCCTACTACAAAACCTAACTTCTTGGTGTGACACAGTCTTCTCTGATGGCACACTGACAAGTGCTTAAGTGATGGTCTCCAAGCAGTTGGCACATGACTTGACTTGCTCTCACTGATGGGAAGTGTCCTCAGTGGTCCCTGGATTAGATTAAATAGTTATCTTCAGGAAAAGACATGCTGCCCCCATTCTCTCATGACTGGATGGAAGCGTGGTTTTGCTGATGCCTGGTGAGGTACCCCGTGGTCTGAGCTCCTCGTGTGTCACCTGATTATCTGGGTTTATAGTTGACATTTCCCCGTGGCTGCTACAGAATGCACTAGTGTCGCCTACTTTGACCCGCACATGATAACTGTTATGAATGTTGTGGCTGGTGCCCCTGTTCACCATAGGAAAAGACATCTTAGCATTACTGAAAACAGTCAACAAAATAACATATTAAAAAAAATTGCATTTTGATGTGTTGTGGCCACACAGTGCAATTCACTGTACTGGCTGCATGGCTCACTGTAAGAACACTTAGTCCTAAATAGTCGCATAGTTGCTTCAGTCACATGCTTTATTTCATCAACTTATATATGCTTTTTTTTATCCTTATCACTAGTTTTTATTCATAGCATTCAGATTGCACTAATTATAGCACTCACTGAAATTTTTACTTGTGATTATATGCATTTTTTTCATTCCAACAAAGACATTATTGTTCCCCTTGAAATGCCCAGTATGAGATAGCATTTATTTGTCCATTTCAGTAAGTCATATTATTATGCCATATGTGAGTAGTATGTACAGTTGACGGAATGATTGAAAAACAGAAATATTTTTGAAACTAACTTTAGTGTACATGTGACAGTTTGCTGAGGTACTGTTTATAATACAGTGGGAAGAGTAAAGGACTTTTTTTTATTTTTAGAGTTGGCTTGGTGGGAAGAAATTGAAGACTGCTGTTCCTGTGGAGCCGCTTATGTTGAAGCTTCACGAACTTGGTGCACCAAATGATGTACTGTGTAAATATTTGGCTTTCATAGACAATACTGGGAAACGACTAAACATTGCTCGTAAACTACAATGCCACAGAACTGTTATTGATGTGAGTAGACACTGAAATTCTATGAAACTACTGTACTTCTAATGCAGTCCTTATTGCACAGATTTTTTTCCTTCATTCAATAATGTGTCTTTGTAATTGCATTCTAAGAGTACATGCAATACATTAATGATCCCAAACTGAAGAATATTTATGCCAAAGATGTACATGATACACTGATAATCTCAAAGTGAGGAACATAGTATGTATTGTCAAATTATGATGTAACAGACAGAGATAGGTTTAACTTTAGTAAAGGCTGTCCTTAGTTATCTGGTGAGCAAGATGTATGAGACAGGCGAAATACCCTCAGACTTCAAGAAGAACATAATAATTCCAATCCCAAAGAAAGCAGGTGTCAACAGATGTGAAAATTACCGAACTATCAGTTTAATAAGTCACAGCTGCAAAATACTAACGCGAATTCTTTACAGACGAATGAAAAACTGGTAGAAGCGGACCTCGAGGAAGATCAGTTTGGATTCCGTAGAAATGTTGGAACACGTGAGGCAATACTAACCTTATGACTTATCTTAGAAGAAAGATTAAGAAAAGGCAAACCTACGTTTCTAGCATTTGTAGACTTAGAGAAAGCTTTTGACAATGTTAACTGGAATACTCTCTTTCAAATTCTGAAGGTGGCAGGGGTAAAATACAGGGAGCAAAAGGCTATTTACAATTTGTACAGCAACCGGATGGCAGTTATACGAGTCGAGGGGCATGAAAGGGAAGCAGTGGTTGGGAAAGGAGTGAGACAGGGTTGTAGCCTCTCCCCAATGTTATTCAATCTGTATATTGAGCAAGCAGTAAAGGAAACAAAAGAAAAATTCGGAGTAGGTATTAAAATTCATGGAGAAGAAGTAAAAACTTTGAGGTTCGCCGATGACATTGTAATTCTGTCAGAGACAGCAAAGGACTTGGAAGAGCTGTTGAACGGAATGGACAGTGTCTTGATAGGAGGATATAAGATGAACATCAACAAAAGCAAAACGAGGATAATGGAATGTAGTCAAATTAAATCGGGTGATGCTGAGGGAATTAGATTAGGAAATGAGACACTTAAAGTAGTAAAGGAGTTTTGCTATTTAGGGAGTAAAATAACTGATGATGGTCGAAGTAGAGAGGATATAAAATGTAGACTGGCAATGGCAAGGAAATCGTTTCTGAAGAAGAGAAATTTGTTAACATCGAGTATAGATTTAAGTGTCAGGAAGTCGTTTCTGAAAGTATTTGTATGGAGTGTAGCCATGTATGGAAGTGAAACATGGACGATAAATAGTTTGGACAAGAAGAGAATAGAAGCTTTCGAAATGTGGTGCTACAGAAGAATGCTGAAGATAAGGTGGGTAGATCATGTAACTAATGAGGAGGTATTGAATAGGATTGGGGAGAAGAGAAGTTTGTGGCACAACTTGACTAGAAGAAGGGATCGGTTGGTAGGCCATGTTTTGAGGCACCAAGGAATCACAAATTTAGCATTGGAGGGCAGCGCGGAGGGTAAAAATCGTAGAGGGAGACCAAGAGATGAATACACTAAGCAGATTCAGAAGGATGTAGGTTGCAGTAAGTACTGGGAGATGAAGAAGCTTGCACAGGATAGAGTAGCATGGAGAGCTGCATCAAACCAGTCTCAGGACTGGAGACCAAAACAACAACATAGTTATTTTAGATTTATTTCTGGTTTTATGTATTTACAGTTTTCCATGATGTGGACAACTACATACAGTTATACAGGTTCTCCCTCTACAAACACTTATTAATGAAAGTATAATTGTGTTGGGTATCAAATAAAATTTGTGACTGGATTTTGGAGTTCTTGGAAGAGAGGGGGCAGCATCTTATCACGGATGGAGAATCAGTGACAAATGTAGAAGTAACTTAATTGAAGTGTGTTGGGATCCTTGCTATTCATGTTGTGTATTAATTACCTAACGGACATTGTTAAAAGTAAACTCAGGTTTTTTGCAGATGATACAGTTAACAGTAATTATGTGCTGTGTGAAAAAAAAAATCTGCACAAATATTCAGTCAAATCTTGGTAAGATTTCCAACTGGTACAAAGATTGGCAACTTCTTGTAAATGTTTAGAAATTTAAAACTTTACTCCTTGCAAAACATAAAATTGTGGCATCCTACAACTGCGATATCAATGAGTCACATATTGGAATCAGTTAACTCATACAGAACCTGAGTGTAACAATGTGCAGTGATATAAAATGAAATGATCACATAGCCTTAGTCATAGGTAAAGCAGGTGGTTGGCTTAGGTCTATTGCTAGGACACTGGAGAAATGCAATCCACCTGCAAAGGAGACTGCTTATGAATCAGTCATGTGACCCATCTTAGAGTATTGCTGGAATTTGTGGTATGTATACCAAATAAGGCTAACCAGACATGTTGGGCATACACAAAAAAATGGCAGCACGAATGGTCACAGATTTGTTTGGAGAGGAGGGAAAAAATAGCAATCATGAATTGGCAGACACTTGACGATAGATACCTTTCATCTCATGAAGCCTACGTATAAAGTTTCAGGAAACTGTATTAATGCTTTGAGTGCTGCAGACGTGAAATCCCACCATGCTTCACCTTTCCACAGGGGCTGTAGAGATTGTTAGCCGCTGCAGTGGTATTTCCCATTAGTGCTGCATTCACTGTCACAGCCTGGTTGGCCCCCCAGTGATGGCTTTAACCGTCAGTTAGTTCTGCTACCTGTGGTCCTGTAGACGTCTGTAGCCACTCAGCAGTATTTCTGTCAGATTTCACAGTTGCTGTTTGACATTCATGCTAGCTGGTTCCCCATAATCATTTGCATTGTGCTTCCGTGTTGTTGTTTAGTTTTCAGCAGTATTTCCGTCGGATTTCACAGTTGCTGTTTGACATCCATGCTAGTTGGTTCATGTGATCATCTGCATTCTGCTTTTTTGGTGTCGTGTAGCTTTCTGCTTATTCGTCAGGATTTTTAGACTGCTATCACTTTTGAGTTCCCCAATAAATGGCATGTCACCGTGGTTGCACTAACAAAGAGATCACCAGGGGTGACAGTGACAGTGATAGTTAGTGTGTCATCTTGAATGACTTTAGTGATGATAATGATGAAGATGATGATGATGATGATGATGATGATGATGATGATGATGATTCAGAAGAATCTCATAGTAATACACATCTACGTATTTCACCTAGTAGAGCTCATCAGGATAGTTCTTCTTCAGTTTCTGAAAGTGAAGACGAATCAATCCGTAAAAGGCCACACCTTAATGACAAATTTGATTGACAAAAGCACGATTTCAGTCCAACACTACATGCATTTGATGACTCATCTTCAGGACATAATTGCCAACTAGCACCTGATTCAAGCTTTCTATCCTTTTTCATGCTATTTCAGTCAGAAAACCTGATGAAATTTATAGCACTTGAAACAAACTGATTTTACACTTTTATCGTGGCAAATACATCAGAATGAGTTCATTTTTGACTGCCCACCTGGAAAGATACTGGTTTTGAGGAACTGTATTGCTTCCTTGGTATTTTGCTTCTCATGTGCCATGTTAAAAAGTTGAGATGTACTTCTGAGTGCTCCAGTTTTCGGTGAAATTATGTCCCATGACAGTTTCATGTTACTTTTGAGAATGTTGCATTTTAGTGACAACTCCCAACTGTGAAGATAACAGTTGGTTTAAAATTAGGAGAATAATTGAAACAGTTTGTATTGCATTACACAGTGTGTTTAATCCATAAAAAAAGGTCTGTGTCGATGAACGCCTATTATTGTTCAAAGGTCGCTTATCTTTTAAACAATTCATTCCTTTGAAACAAAGAAGATTCAGAATCAAGGCAATTGTGTTGAGTGACTGTAAAACTGGATACATCTTGGATTTCATTGTATACACAGGCACACCACCAGAAATTGAGGTCCATAATTTAAAGAAATCCGGTGACATAGTGGCAACAGTAATGAAACCATATTGTGAACATGGACATATCCTGGTGTTTTTTTTTCCATGTTGTAGACCTTTGTGTTTTGAATGATCACACTCTTCACAGATTGGTAACAGGGAGAAAAATACCATTAGCAGATTTTCATTTGTCTGGTATGAGAACTTGTGTAAAAATTTGCTACAGCTTGGAGAAGAGATTGGAAATGAAGACACTCTGATGACGGGAATCCTCTGCGCTTTGCTGGAAGGCACTTTTCAGATGTCATTCCAAGTGACCAGTCCAAGAAACACGGACAATGGTGTAGATATGCAGTCTGCGCAGAACAGAATTTGTGCCAAGAAATGAAATATGAATGCAAAACATGCAATGTACCCTTGTGTGTTATACCACATTTCGAAACATACCACACAAAGAAAAACTTTCAGCCACGTTAATACATCTGAAAGATGAAATCAGGCCCTTACTTCTGAAAAAAAATATTTAAAAGTAAAAAAGTTAAAAAAAACAAAGAAATGAAAAAATAAGCACAAAAATAAAAAAAATTAACTTCAATGAAATGAGCACCCTTAGCTGCTTACAGGCGTTGACATACGTCAATGGGGACAGATGAAAATGTGTGCCCCGACTGGGGGACTCAAACCCGGGATCTCCTGCTTACATGACAGATGCTCAATCCATCTGAGCCACCGAGGACACAGAGGATAGCGCGACTGTAGGGATTTATCTCTGGCACACCTCTGCGAAACCCACATTCTCAACGTATTGTCCCGCACTACATTTGTAGTGCCCCCGCCAATTATACTCATTACTCGTGGCACGTTGCCGATTCCTGTAAGAGTTCGGGCACTGTTTGTGCGTTCGCACAGAAGAAGAAGATGGTCAAGTGACCAGTGAGCCTTAACTATATATTTATTAAGATGTATCTGTTCTTTCGGACATGTCCGGCAGAATAGATACCATCTTAGTAAATAAATTTTAACTTTGCCAGTATCGGTCCAAATCCCGGATGAGAAAGAAGGATGGGAAATATAACATCGCATAAAAATAAATAAATAAAAACCCAGAATTAGCTGAGCTTGAAGAGCCTCTCCAAGTGAATTACTGTACTGACAAACATATTATGTACAAACATTTGAATCATCCAGTCCATGCTGACAAACACAGACTGGTTGCTTCAAGTCCAAGGCCATAATCAACAAAACAAAAAAAGAATTATTCATATTGATTGTTTTAGTCATGAATAACGAAAATCATGAAAATCCCATAGAAAAAAGCTCTTTCAGTATTTCCAGAATTTTCCAATTTTTAGGCAACTTTTCCAAACTTTTCTTTAATTCAAACCTTGCCTGTGTGTGTGTGTGTGTGTGTGTGTGTGTGTGTGTGTGTGTTGCGTACAAAAATCTGATAATTCTCAGTGGGCCAAATGAAACTTAGATGTATACAGAGACCTTATGATGATTCACAAGAACTAATTGCAAATGAAAGAAAGCCTTTGGTGAGGAGTTACATGTTAGCAGCATAAGCAGTTTCAGTGTACATTATGTCTCTCGAGCAATTCATATCCCGATTCAAAGCTATGGAATAAATATCCAGATAAACTGTGTTTGTTTGTAACATTGGTGATCACACTCAGACTGCCAGACAGTCACAACTGCCATGGCTCCAGAAATACTCAGCACAGGGTGAAGTCTGCCAAGCGAAGAGGTCAGGTACAGACAGCAACCTGTGGAGATGGCCATTAGCACAGGTAAACGGATTAGGCAACCTCAAGGGCGTGCTCGACATGACGAGCCGGTCGTGCAGCTGCAGCAACCAAAGGGCTAACTGAGGAATCTCAGAATATACTACAATCCCATACATATCACTCCCATAGGGACAGTGAAGACAAGATTTGACTAATTACAGTATGCACATAGGCATTTAAGCAATCATTCTTGCTGCACTCCTTATGTGAATGGAACAAGAAAAATCATTACTCTGTGGTACAACGGGAAATACCATCTGCCATATACTTCACAGTGGTTTGCAGAGTAGAGATGTAGTGTTCCATTTTCTAAATTGAAGAATTGTTTGTTCACCATACCTCGCCTCTGAGTTCTTGTAACCTTATTATTTCATCTCACTTGCATGACTTAAAAGTGAACTATGTGAGACTTTTATATTCAGTCTTCTTTACAGTTTCATTCTTACTGAATTCCTCTCCCCACCCCAAATCACCCAACTTCTACCAATTGTCAAGAGGTGACATCAACTCTACAGTCAGTCTGTAAATGAGTAAAATGTGAGCATATTTATTTACACTATACACAAGGTGATTTAAACTATACATAACTTAGTCTCTTGCTTCTCTGTTCCACTTTAGCACTCTTACAATAACTGAATTGTTTATAGAATAACGTTGATCACTGAATATGAGAGTCCATCACTGTATATCAATAGCAACATGCTACTAATTAGTTTTTGTATTGGTCTCACTGCAAATTTTGTGGGATCTTTTCGGTCCATAGTGTGCAGCATCTTAAAAGTATGCATGGAGGGTTACATTTGCATTTGCATGCTGCGAGTTGAAGTGAAGACGGCATCCATTGGTGATGTCCTTAATGTCACACATAGGAGGACAGTGATTCCCAGAGAGTGAGGCTTACAGTGGCCCACTGGCAACTTGTTTAAATGAATCTTCTTCAGAGACGTGAGTGGCGCATGGTGTGCCACGTGCAGCCAACAAAGACACTGTCAATGCTGCACTCCACATTCCTCCCCCCTCCTACCCTCCCCCCTCCCCAAAATTGCGCACTATGGTGGAAACCACCGGGAACATCTGCGAGAAACTGGAGGTCGGGCAGCCATCCAGAGGCACAGGTGGGTGCAGCAGTGATGCTGCTGAGGTTGCCGAAGACTATGAGATTCATCCAGGTTCAATGTCCGTGACTGACATCACTGTGAATGGAAATGGATGTGACTACTGCAGCACCAGTTGTGTAGGTGAGCAAGGGCTGAACTCCATGATGGAGTCATCTGTCAAGCAATGAGCCCTAACATTAGGAACTGTCAAAGGCTACTTAGGGGCTGCAGTCAAGTTTGCAGGCAGTATTTCTGAAAAATGAAAGTCTACAGTAGGATCACAAGAATCACAAATACGAAGTTAGTTGTGGTTCCATTGATGGGTGTGCGGCCACTGTGGTCGAGCTGTTCTAGGCGCTTCAGTCTGGAACCACGCGGCTGCTACGGTCGCCGGTTCAAATCCTGCCTCGGGCATGGATGTGTGTGATGTCCTTAGTGTGATGTCCTTAGGTTAGTTAGGTTTAAGTAGCTCTAAATATAGGGGACTGATGGCCTCAGATGTTAAGTCCCATAGTGCTTAGAGCCATTTGAGCCATTGATGAGTGCCTTTTTTTGACCTGATTAGTACAATGAGCTTGGCCAGTCATCTGAGTGACGATGCCAAGTTCCTAGTTATCAGGCTTGTTTTATTCATGATAGAAAACATTGTCCTTTGTGTGGAACTTTGGAACTTTATAGCGAAGTTGGCATCCAAAGCAGGGTGTTGAGGATGAAAGAAATGCAGTAAAGTGCACTGATGATGAACATGTAATAATTCTGCCAACATGTTGTGAAAAGGCAGAGTAAGATAGATGATAAGAAACAACAAAAAAGCACTTTCCCTCCACTGCAAAACACAAAGTTTGGACATCTGCCCCTCTAAAGTGTAAATGTAGTGTTCAGTTTCACTATTTGTCTGATTAGAGAACAGAGCAATTTGGACATGCTGAGTCCATTTTGTTGGCAAAACTGTTGAAATTGCAATGAGGGGAATTGTTAATCATTGTCCAAAATGGTAGTTTGTGGCAATCCTTCTAAACAAAGGAAAGAACCGAGTGCTTTGGTAGTGCAAGTGCTAGTTGTCAAATTCATTAGAATGACAAATGCTATCTACTGTATGCATTAACCATAATTAGCTAGCTTGTGTTCTGGAAAGGACCAGCAAAATCAATGTGGATTCAGTGCCAAGGACCCTCAGGTTGAGGCCAGTTGAAAAATCATTTGCACTGCGCTGCTTGGTTGCCCATGCAAGCTTGGAAATGGGCAGTCATTGATTCAATCTGCTTACGAAAATCAAGCCATATAAAATGCTCACATTCTCCAGTCCATTGGAAAGGAACATTTTTATACCAGAGGCAATGCAAATGAGCAGCAGTTTGCACTGCATTTGGAGTGTATTTAATGTAATAAGTAAGTTTTCCAAGAACTGCTTGTAGTTCCCATAAATTTTTAGGGGAAGATATCAAACCATCTGAAATCAAAGGTACTCCACACAATGGTGAGGGCAGTTGCATTACATACTACCTGAGCACTCACTATATGTCATTTAAATGCAGTTACTGAGAAGATCATTAGGATTTCTCTGGTTGAGCACATCAACAATACAATGATCCGACAACTGGCTGGAGTGGCTCCAGTCAATGAAAATATGCAAGAATGGAGACTTCAGTGGTATGGACACATCATACTGGCACCACCTACCTTGGTCATCGGCTTAGCCTATCATCTCAGTGTTGAAGGCCAGAGCCAATGTGGAAGACCTAAATTACCTTGGCTGCATGTAATAGCAATAATAATAATAATAATAATGATGATGATGATGACGATGATAATAATAATATACTGACCAGCAGGTATCAGAAGGTATCTTTTTCATTTCCCCATCCAGGGGAAGTAGAAGGTATGCATCAGCCAAATCAATTTTAGGAAAGGCTTGTCCGCCTGCAAGGTGATCTATAAGCTCCTCAAAATGGGAAAGAATCAATAACTGTTTGAGTGTTGGCTGTAGCTTTAAAGCTTTCTCGAAGTCTGATTTTACCATTTGATTTTCTTGTAATAACTAAAAGAGATGTCCATTCACTTGCAGAAATGGGTTTCAAAACATCATTGTCTTCCAATTTGTTAAGCTGAGAACAATTTCATCAAGAATAGTTTCAGATGCCAAATGTGTGCAGTAAAACTTTGGTTGTGCATTGTTCTTGAGCATCATGTGCACTTGAAAATCCTTTGCATATCCCAATGTATCATTTAACAAATGTCCATATTTTTCATGCAATTGGTGAATGCTGGCATGAGGCACTTAAGTATCGATAGCATGAACATCATCTTCAGTATCTGGACCAAACAAATCAAATGCATCCAGGCCAAAAATATTGGTACTAAAGCATGACTGAGCTACTGTGAAAGCCACTAATGTAGTCACATTTTTATATTTTGCTTGCAAAGTACATGTCCTGAAAACAGAGGTACTTTCGCCTTTGTAGACTGTGAGGTGCAGACATGATTTCTGTAGCTTAGAATGCCACAGATACTCATATCTGTTCCATTTAATTAAAGTGACTGAAGCACCAGAGACTAACTGAAACAGTGTACTTTGATTGCAAATCTATAAAGAGAAGGACATTTGTGCCTGCTTAGTACTATACTCAATTAGGATAGGGTCTAGCTCCACAAAGTCTTGCACTTCCTGAGATTCAATCATTTTGAGTACATCAAGTGAGACCAGGCTTGTGATGCTTGAAACTCTCAGCCCATATTATGCTGTCAGTAAAGTTCTGAATAATTGCATCACAAAGCATTTCATCATGAAATGAAACTTCACATGCACATTTAAATTTACAATTCCTAATCATGTCCTTGAGCTCAGTGATCCATCCCTTATGAGATTGATTGCTATGATAATGCCTACGATAATATTTGGAACAAGCAGCAGCTACATGAGTCTGTGACTCAAAAAATTTATCAGTTTTGCTAATGACTTCCTCATAGAGTAGGGTTTGGGCTCTGCTTGAGGAAACAGCTTCTTACACAATGTAAATATGTTCACTTTTGCCCTGGAAAAAAGAAAGGATGTTGTGGGCCACATGAGATTTTGTGGGCTGCAAAATGTTGCTCCAACTGCAACTGGTTTTCCACCCAGTCCTCTTGTTTTGCTCTGAAAGAACAGAAGGAAGGACGCAGCACTTGAACACAGGAATTCTGTGCTTCAGCCGTACTTTGCTGCTGGGCTTGTTGTGCATCCAGCAGTCTGGTAATGCTCAACAATTATGTTTGTATTTGTTGGCTCTGAAACTAAATAAGTGCAGTGTGTGATGTCTCTCCTGTGGTTGCCATTTTATACAAAAAATATTCCACACACTTCAATACAATATGAAAATAGTAGAAAAATAAACAGTAAATTTCAATAATTTTGAAACTGCTGGGAAAAAGTTGATTGATTTGATTATAGGTGACACACAATCCTGTTCCATGGATCCACAGTGGACATGGCCTGAGTCCCAGAAATGTCTGTTGTGTTGATAGTTCGAAAGAGGTGGTGTAGACTCTACAGACATTCAGTAAATGAGTAAAACATGAGTGTATTTTTTACACTTTATACAAGGTAATTGAATTATACATAACTTAGAATCTCTTCCTTCTCTGTCCCATACTAGTGCTCATACAATAACGGAATTGCCTATTTCTGGATGTCAGTAGTGTCTTGGTAGTTCATAGTTGCTGTAGTTGTCTCATCCGAAGCCTTCAGAAATCTGGCGGAGCTCCATGTTCAGCATCTTAAGACACATGGAGACTTAAATCTGCATGCACAGAGTTGAAGGGAGGACGGCATGCTCTGGTGGCCTTTTAGCACCACTCATAGAAAGACGATGTGCTCTAGAGTGTATGTGGGTGGCACACTTGAGTCCCATTTACATGAATCCTCTTCCACAGAGTTGTGAAAGGCATGTGGCACACCATGTGTGGTCGACAGTGACATGATCAGTATCACAGTCGGTCCCTTTAGGCCTTATTTATTTCCATCCTCTCAATTTTCAGATCCTTTTATGGTAACAATTTGCCAGATACAGAATATTGTTTAAGTTATTAGGGTAATTTCAGGCTCGTATATTAACATAAAGTATTGAAAATGTTCTCAGTATAGATTCTGTGGAAATATGGGTTTCACATTCTATGCTTAGCAGCAAAAGAAGATTCTCAACAATTATGAGAGGTGGCTCCAGAGAGAAACTTTGTGAATCCTCTGACACATGTAATTATGGTTGTCACACTTTCAGGCAGCTAGCAGATAAGTTTTAGATTTTTAGACTGCAAGGTGATCTTGATACATTATAACCTTTCCACTTCCAAAGAACACACAACACGTAAAATATAAGAACTCTGAAGAGTGTTTCCAATAACCAAAAAATAGACAGACAAAATTTGTGACATCATAGGAACTTTGTAATATGGCTGACCAACATTACAGAGTTAGAAATAGAAAGATTCAGCTCCTATCAGTTAATAGTGCAATGTATATTCCACTAAAATCTCATCAGAAGAATTTTCATCTACTGCACTTCATTATTCTGCAGCTTTACGAAATGTAAAGATAACATATGACACTTCAACATAAGAAGAGTAAAAGAAAATTAATAAGACTGGATTTTAACCAGTTACCAATCATAGATATTACATATTTCTGAACTTTGTATGGACATGTGAAAACTGAATACCGAAACTAACACTCATCATCAGCCACCCTGAAATGACTGTTGTATTAGACAGGAGTAATAGCTTCAATGTGTGTAATTATAATCCTAATCCTTATCAGCACCAACATTGAGTGGCCCAGGTGAGGAGAAATTGATGGTAATTTAATTAGTTGCCCTCCCAATTGCTAATCTAGTCTATTATCCCTATTTCATGTTGCTGACTACTGAACATTACCCAAGTCATGTGCACCTACAGGATGGAAAGATATGTGATCAGAGGCTAGATATGAAAAAGAACACGTTTCACCATGTGACTTCCTGGTGTCAGTTCCACCAAGAATGTACCTTGCTGACAGATCATTTAACACCACAGGTTATTGAAGACATAGCTGGGGAGCACAGTCGATGAAAATTGTCTTTCAGATTTGTGTTTATTAAGTTCTCACATCAGAATAATGAAAGATATGAATTCAGAAGATTTTGTGAAAGTACCAGGAATCTTGGTATAATTATAATTTGTAGATGTATTTTTATGTTTGTCTTATATTTAATATTAGATTTCAATTACAGTTTTTATTATTGCCTACAGCATCATTTCTTTGTGATATGTTATCACAATAAATGTGTCAAATAGAACAAATTTTGGGTTTTTGTTGCAACTTGCACATTATAGGGTATGTTACTTCATTACTAGTTGTCAAGTAGTACATATTTATTTTTGTAAATTTCCATATTTTTTACATTGCAGCCTTGAATGGAGTTAATGATTTGTATTTAAATAGCCATAGAGTGTACAGGGATTGTGGCACCCCAAAACCATCCCTTTTTTTTCTCCAGTTGTACCACTAACGTCTATTCCATGGAGACATTCAAACAATTTTGGGGTGATGTGTGTTGGCAAGAAGATAGTAAGCCATTTTTTCTTGTACCAGCAACCTGGTTTTGGTACATTGCAGTTATACCATAAAAGACATTTGAATCAACTGAATCTATCATCCAAGTTACAATTGTCTTCTCTCTTTTCCCTTCCATTGAAGTTTCATCATTGTGTAGTTTATAGGATATAACTCCCATTCTACATGTTATAATTGATGCATTCCATTATGGTGAACCTTCTGACATGGCACAATGGTGGAACACTGTAGTCATATTTGGAATGATTACAGTTCAACACCCTTTCTAGCCATCCAGATTTAGGTTTTTCATGATTTCCCTATATCTCTTCAGGTGAATCCTGGCATATTACCTTTGGAAAGGCATGGCTAGTTTCGATTCACATCCTTCCCCACTCTGAGTTTCTGTGCTGTCCCTACTGACATCATCAACAGGATGTTAAACACTAATCTTCTTTCCCTCATTGTGAAAAGAGGGCAGCACTTGGGTTATTTTCAGGCATGATCTTTTTTAGTGTTTAACACAAGTATCACACTTCTTGTTAAAACTTGTTGGTATCAAATCTCCCATTATGTTGGAGAGTTATTCTTCTGTTTGATCATTATACTTCCTTTTAGTTTTTGGGAAGATACCACACATTTGCGAATTACTTGTGTATATCAGTAGATACTGAAAAAGTTACCTTACAGTTCAGTGCCTCTATAGATTATGGATGACTTGAAGTGTTAAAAGTAGTTGACCCATTTGACAGCTACATGATGACCTGGCATCCTCATTCATAAAAAATGTATAGCACAGAAACTGCAGTGATCCCCCATGATATTTGTACCATTTGAGGCTGCATCCAATATAGTTGTCCTTTCAGCACACCCTCAAGATATCCATGCAGGGACAGATTTAGTGAATAAGGAAGCTATGATACCAAGTGAAAAAACGCTGTCCTTGATAGAAGACGCTATCTGTGCTAATACGTATGCACGGTAATACATGTTGCTCAATGGTATATTGTATCATATTGTTCATTCACCATTTCACATTTACACACACAGGGACAGGTCATATGGTCAACACAGTCTTGCAATCTGTCTACAATAATCATCCAAGGATGTAGGCATATTGGGGCATATTATTTTATTTTTATAGCTTCATTCTATGTGAAATATCCATGATAACTCAAACTCCACACAATAAAAATCTCCTGTATTTTACTTGCACTTAAGTCTATATCATTTAATGTGATTTTACTCTATTTAAGAAACTAATGGTCCTACTGCCAATATAGTGTAGAATGGAGGATATATTAGTAGGCAAGTTGTTTTGTGTGCTAATAAATCCAAGCATCCACAGTAAAGTGAGAAATTAAAATTTCACAATTGATCAACAGTTACTAGGTCAGAGTTCAGAGTAACATAAGTAGACCAGTTGATATTTTTTAGTTATACATTTAAAAATAAAGCAGTTGCTTAACACAATTTTGTTGTAATGCATTTAAAAGCAAAGCAGTTGTGTAACATACAGTAAACTATATATTTTTTTGTTCTTTTTCCAGATCTTTACTGAACAACGAGACAGGCAATCACTAATTAGTTACAAAGCCATATTAGATCCTCAGTCAGATGACTACTCTTACGCTGAGGGTGCCCTTCAGTCTTCAGTAAGTAGCCATCGTGGTATATTGTTTCTGTTTCAAAATATGAGCCATAGCTAATTTATTTCAGTTAGTAACATGTTCCATGTGTCCTCCACAAATAATAATATAGAATAGTATATCAACAAAAATAATCAACTGTAGAAAATGTAATATAATTGCATAGATAGAAAATCTACTCACCAAGCAGTGGCAGTAGAACACACATGTAAATGTACCGGTATAGAAATCTGAAAGCTTTCGGAGGCAGTGTCTCCTTCATCCGACAGAAGGTTTGAAGGACCCAGAACCCCAGGTCAGGGGAGACTTACCAGACAGGATGAGAAGGAAATACTTGATAGTTGGGGACTGTATGGGATGAGAGTTGAAAACCTGAGAGCTTAAAGGTGGAAGCTAGAACAATATGCAATACAGATATTACTGACAAAATGTTGTGAATAAGTTAATAAGAGTGGGGATTCAGAGAAAATATATATCTGAGAAAATAAGAGATATAGAAATCTAAAAGGGAGTGAAGAAAGAAATACAGGTACCGAATAAATTAATGTAAATTAAGACCAGGTAGGTGGCAAGAATCAAGGACCTGTTGTAATGCCAGTACTCACGTGCTGTGTTCTGAGAAACTGGTGTCTGGGTGAAGGATCCATGGAAACAGACACCAAGGTCATTACTGCCATGTTGCAGAGCATGCTCTGCAGTAGGATATTGTGTGTTGCCAGTATACACTCTCTCCCTATGGCCATTCTTCCTATCTAATGACTTGGTGGTAGTCATGACAATGCAAAAAGCCAAAAAGTGTTTACATAACAGCTGGTACATGACATGTCATTTCACAGGTGAATCTCCCTTTGGTCGTATATGTTTTGCCAGTTACAGGACCGGTATAGGTGGTGGTAGGAGGTACATAAGACAAATCTTATAGTGAGGATGATTGCAGGGGTAGGAACCATAGGTTAGGGAAATGAGTGTAGAAGGAGCGTAGGGTCTGAAAATGATATTGCAGAGATTGGGAGGGTGACAAGAAGCTATTCTTGGTGTGGTGGGCAAAATGTTAGACACAGTGGATCTCATTTCAGGGCATGATTTTAGGAAGTCGTAGCCTCATCAAAATAGTTGATTAACACACCCAAGACCAGGATAATACTGAGTGACAAGAGGTGTACTTGTAAGCTATTTTTTTGGAGGGATTGGCAGTACCAGGATTTGATGTGATGGCTCGGAAAATCTGCTTTTGAACTAGGCTGGTGGGGTAGTTACATCTAATGAAATCAGAGAAGGGAATGGTGGCGTATTACCATAAAGAGTCTCCTGAGTCTGTAAAGAATAGCTGACCCTCAGTGAGAATGAGGTCAACATCAAGGAAAGTGGCATAGGGTTTGGAATAAGACCATGTGAAATTGAACTGGGAGAATGTATTTAAAGATTGCAAGAATTTTAACAGTTCAGCCTCACCGTGACTCCACATGGTAAAGATGTCATCAGTGTATCACCAAACTGTGGGCTGAAGGCTTCGGATCGCAGGAAAGCTACCTCCAAGCAACTCTTGAAAAGGTTGGCACAGGGGGGGAACCATCTTGGTTCCCAAGGCTGCGTCTCTGATTTGTTTGTAGATCTTCAAAGTTAAAGTAGTTGTTGATTAGTATATGTTGATTAAGATGAGAAGGAAGGGCATCATAGCTTTGGAATCAGGTGGGTGCTAATTGAGGAAATGTTCAGCAGCAGACAGACCATGTATGTGGACAACAGTTCAATCCCACATCCGGCCATTGTGATTTAGGTTGTCCGTGATTTTCCTAAATTACTTCAGGCAAATGCTGGGATGGTTCCTTTGAAAGGGCACAGCCACATTCCTTTCCCATCCTTCTCTAATCCGATGAGACCAATGACCTCGCCGTTCAGTCCCTTCCACCAAGTCAACTCAACTCAATCATGTATGTAGGGGATGTTAATATAGACAGAGGTTGCATCAATGGTGACAAGCAAGATGTGTGGTGGGAGTGGGATGGTTATAGATGTCAAATGATCAAGGAAATGATTGGTGCCTTTAATACAGCAAGGAAGTCTTTGTGCTATAGGTTGCAGGTGTTGTTCAGCTAAGGCAGATATATGTTCAGTGGGTGTTTTGAAGCCAGCAACTATGGGACGGTCAGGGTTATTGGGTTTCTGGATCTTGAGAAAAAGATAAAAGATGGTGGAGCATGGTTTGGATGGGGTGAGAAGTGATATAGATTTATCACTTGACTGGGAGTATGTAAGCAAGGGTTAATGCCAACTGTCTGACACCTCCACGTACAGCATTCCCCCTTAAAACCTCAGGCCCCTCACCAGGACTAACACCTCGTTCTATGTTGTTTAAACTGTATACACTGTCCAGTCACATTAATGTGACCACATGTGAAAAGCCTTTACAACCACCTTTTGCAGCGTGGACTTCTGCAAGATGTGCAGGAAGGGAGTCAGTAAGGTTCTGGAAGGTACAGACAGGGATGTGGAGTGATGACGACTCTAGTGCTGTGGCCAGATGCGCTACGTTTCTCAGTTGAAGATCCATGGCGTGAACGGTCTGATCAAGTTGATCCCCAGATTCTTGATTCCTTTTAAATCTAGGCAGTTTTATGGTGAGGGGAGTATGGTAAACTCATCGTGGTGCTCTTCAAACCATGCATGTACACTGCAATCTACATGACTTGTTGCATTGTCCTGCTGGCAGATGCTATCATCACAGGGGAAACAAATTGCATGTGTGGGTAGACATTGTCCCCAAGGATAGATACATACTTGTGTTGATCCATTGTGCCTTCCAGAATGAAAAGATCACATTCACGCCGTACACATCAATGGCCATCTGTCCGATGGAGCATAAAACGTGATTAATCTGAAGGGGCCACTTGTCCACACCCAGTGGACATCCAATTGCAGCATTGGTGTACTAATTCCAGCCTTTGTTGCCACTGAACAGCAGTCAGCATGGGTGTGTAAACCAGGCTCACACAACATTTGCTGAACAGGCATTGAGGAGACACTGTTGGTAGCACCTTGCTTCATCTGGGCGGTCAGTTGCTTAACAGTTGCATGTCTATTCGCCTGTAAACATCTCCAAAACCACTGTTTACCCCTGTCATGTATGGCCCATGGTGCCCCACAATCGTCTTAACATGGGTTTTGGGTAGCACTATTTTGTCATGCACGGTTTGCTTACAAAGCTGTTTCAGAATTGCTCCCACCCTTTGACTGAAAGCCAATGAGCATGCCCTTTTGGACATCAGATAAATCACTCCATTTCCACACTCTACAACAACTGCACTGTCTTCCGCATACACATCCCCACACTTTATATACTCTCCATTGCTAGTGCAGCCACCTGCCGTCTGAGTGTGGTTATTGCACATTGATGTTGAATGTAGGTGGTGGTCACATAATGTGTCTGGACCATGTAGTTTACATTTAAATTTATTCCTACAGGCTGACTATATATGGATGTGTGCGTATAGGACTAATAATATTTAGTTTAATGATAGAGATAAGTCCGCAGTTCTTTACTACTACTTAAATTTGAGGTTTCTAAATAAATATTTTCCTTTTGCTTCAAGGGTATTTACCTATTTGAGTTTCCTTTTATTTATTTCTCAAGCATTTTATATCATTAGGTACCTGATAAAAGCTTTCAGTATCAACATTACTCGCCCTTTTCATGTTATGATACTGAGTGAGGTGGCATAGCGGCCATATATGGAGAGAATGTGGCTCAAATTTCCATCTAGCAATCCAAATTTAGGTTTTCTGTGGCTTCGCCAAATCATTAAGATGAGTGCCACGACGTTCCCTTTGAAAATAACACGGCCAGTCTCATTCAGATTCTTGCCCAGTCTGAACTTGTGCACCAACTCCAACATGTTAAACCCTAGTCTTTCTTCATTCCATGTGCTGAATTCTGTGAAATCTACTTGTTTCATTTTTTGTAGTCTTTTGACCAACACTTCATTTTTGTGGCAAATTAACCTCCCTAATGACTTATACTTTAGTTATATAGACTGATATTCATCACATTGCATGCTTGAGTTTGTGGCTAACATTCTCTTTTATTAAGAAAACCAAGTTTCACAAATGAGTCTTGCATTGCATGCATCCTCTTTGTTTCACTTTGACAGGAAGTGAGAAACTGGGTGAACTGAGCTGAAACTCCACAATGTGTCTGTTCCAGGAATTTCATCTGTTTCTGTGTGTCCACTACGAATTGAACCATTGGTTAACTACACCATTAATATCCCACTTTGCCGTAGAAAATGTGATTTACACAGGGAAACAACAAATAGATAACAAAACATTGCATAGTAACTGTGTCCTTAATGATCTTGGAACCCTCCCGTATCTCTCCATCTGTCTTATTGTTTCTTATAATGAACATAAAACCACTATATTAATCACATTTTTCAGTATACTTAAATATAACTATAAGTGGGAAAATTATTTTATTGATTCCTCGTGGTTGATTATTTGTATTGAACCCAGATTTGCATCAGGTGTTATAAACAGATCTCTTCATTATGTCTGATATGCTGGATAACTAGTTTAAATTCGCATTAAATGGTCCTCAAGATTTGGTGTACCTGTATATTAGTTCAATATTTTGCTATAACCTATTACAAAATTTGATAAAACCTTTGTTATAATGTCAAAAGAATTGATCCACCAGCAAATATGTAGTTTCTTATTGGAAATTACCCTTGCTTACATCTGTGAAACACAAATGAACAGCAAATTTTTGGTTGCAAAAATTTAAACTACTCTTAATATAGAATATGTTACTGTAATGTGTGCGAGCAAGCGAGCATGCATGTGTACACCTGTGTGTGTGTGTGTGTGTGTGCAAGCGAGCATGCATGTGTACACACGTGTGTGTGTGTGTGTGTGTGTGTGTGTGTGTGTGTGTGTGTGTGTGTGTGATTTAAGTCCTGTTAACTGCCATCTTGTATTATTTTACAATGTCAGTTTCTTATTTTTCAGACTATAAAATGGAAAAACTGAAGGAATGATGAAAATTATTCCTTTGACAATTTTGTGCAGTATGTTCACCAGCTGGTTGAGAGTAAGAAGCACATTACTCACTTCTAATTAGAGCCCACTCATCATCTGCCTGGTGATTTGTGTACTGAATCGACGTCCCATACAACTCTGCTGTGGAATGACGTTCACCACCTCATCTCCTAGCTGCTGACATGCAGAGCTGACTACCCAGTGTATGGTGCAGTTAACAGATCCTTTGTGCAAGGCATGCATAGTTGTAAACTTTCTGCAGATTTCAGCTTGCCTCAGATCAGGATCAGGTAGTTGTGTCCATGTTACACAGCTTGATAACTGGCTCCTAGCTTGCCTCAGTGTCAGAGTATTCCTTAGGCCATAGCTGGACTGCCCATCTGTAAATGCATCCAGGGTTGAATCACATTACAATAGCAATATTCATAAATCTTTGTTCTGTAAATTAATAATTTCATTCAGTTACTAGCCATGTAAGTAATCAATTTATTTTATGATGAAAATGAGTTGAAAGTAATTTTTTGTGGTGGATTGCAAATCTTAAATTGTTGGATTATCAAACAACATATTTTATATCTAATGCTTCTAAGCTGCCAGCTACAAAATTATACAGAAGACCTGAAATAAAAATTGAAGAGATACTAGACACTGATGAAGTAACATGCAAAAGAGTCAAAATACTGAGAGAAATAATTCAGGCATTAAGGAAGAGGGATTAAAATATACTTGGATAGTGTTTATGATGCTATAGAAGCTGTTAAACATTGTCATACGATATGACTGTAAAAAAATCTATACAAAATAAGAATGTTATACAGAGACAGGCAAGGAAACTACATTCTGGAAACTTTAATTTTCTTTTACTTAAGTAGTGGTTAATAACATTACAACCAAAGCAGTTAATGCAACAGTATAGAATATATAAAAGCAGTTAATGGTGCACAACTTGGAAACTAATCACTCTCTCTCTCTCTCTCTCTCTCTCTCTCTCACACACACACACACACACACACACACACACACACATATGTCTGAATGCCACGAACTTGCCTAGAACAAGCCTGATAACTTGAGAATAATTATTAGGAGCTGAGTGTTGTTTGGTATTATCAATCATTGTTAAATACATATTTCTGGAATAGAGTCAGAGTAAGGACTTTGTTATTTATATGTTATTTTTTGTACTGTTATGCACAGCATATGTGTGTGAAGAAATATTTGTATTCCTATTACATACTGAATCTCATAATGTGCCACCAGAATAGATATTGAAACATTTTTAAAAGTTTTATGTTATTTTTTTATAAATCATTACAAGTGGTGCAACTCATGCGTTATAAGTAACTTTCACATTAAAGTTTTTCAGAAAGAAACTCATGGTAATCAATTATTCTTTGTGTGTGTCATGTGTATCTGTATGTGTGTGTGTGTGTGTGTGGTGGGGGGGGGGGGGGGGGGGTTGCATGTACGTCCTAGACACATCTGTCCACAGGAAACAGAATATTTGTCATAATGAAAACATGTTTGGGGGAAATTGAGGTATTAAAGAACTTAACTAATGTGGTTGACACACTGAGAGTGTATAGATCATATAATAAAATTAAAGTTTGACTACAAAAAAGACATAAAATGCACAGAGCACTAATCATCTAAATCCTATGATGATAAAAACTGAGCACACAATAACGCAGGATTGAAAATACACCTCTGCATCAGGTAACAGCTGAAATATATCAAGTAGAATGCCAGAGCTTTGAGGGCCACCAAATAGAGTGAACTTAGAAGCCAGGATTTAAAATTTTTGAGGCCCATTATAAAGAAAGTTCACACACATCTCTAAATGTATAAAATTACATTAAAATAATCACAAAAACAACCACAACAGAAATCTGTTAATGCTAAATGAAAAATAGCACCTGCAGAAGGAAATGGTAGCAAACAACAATGACAAACAATAGTGGTGAACAATTTTTCAATTTGCTAAACAGAATTTTATCACATATACAGAGCTTGTCTGATTTGATATTCTCGGTATAAAAGTGCACCTTACGTTGGATACCACATTATATGAGAATACAGAGCTAAGCTGTTATGATAGAAGAACAGAAAGTTTTGCAGTTGTGTAAATGTAGCCATTTGTAAAAAAATTGATAGTGTCAGTAAAATTATCATGTACATTAACTAGCAAGATGTTGCTGGATGCAACTGTCGCAGATTAGCAGAGAAGCCACTAACATCGTTCTCTAGCAGATCACGTACCTGCAGGTCTCCTGTCCCAATCCTCAGACTTTGTTTCTTACAGTAGATGTTCCATAACTCTAAACACATGAGTGGTTTGCAGATGAATAACCTAGGCTGTTCCAAAGGTAATAGGAAATGGTGGTAACTGCCGTACACTGAAACTCACAATGTTGGCACCTTAAGAAACACAAAAAGGTCCTTGTAGCCGACCTAACAGGGGGAGAGATGTAACCATTACTGCTGTCCTGGCCGCCTGGAGTGGCCTAGTTCCGGGCCTTAAGTTGGGTGATCTGAACTGGCAAAAATTCTCAGAAAGCAGGAAAACTGTGTGTGCTGCAACTATTGCATGGCTTCAATGACAGTTCAAAATAACAGCCAGAAAACCAAGCTAGATTTCACTATCTTGGATGTTTTCTGTATTAATTAAATGAGTAAAGTTAAATTTGTCCTGCCCCTCCAACTGATAGTCCTCAATGTTGAGAATACCTCAATAGTGTCTGTGGACTTGGGAAAATTAATTCAGTAGCATCAATTCAGTAATTAAGTTTGATTAATTGTTAATTAACTGATTGACTGGGCTGAGCTACATATCACTTACTCAGAGTTTTATTTATAATTTGAATTTGTGATAAGAATGAAAGGATTAATTTTATTACTCTCTCTTCCTTTTATCTTGGAACTCTTCCATTTGGTCTGTGTTTGCATAGAAAAACAACAATATCAGAAATTGAGTCTGCCTTGATGCAAAACACCTTGTTATTCATTTATTTCTTTATTGTCCTAAACTAGTTTCGGCGACAAATATCACCATCATCAGTGGGTTTTTTATGGTTATACAAACACAGTGGCACACTATTACATTTTTACTATTTGTTTTTTGAAATATAGTTTTCATACTACCTTATTGATTGTATGTTACAGCATGTTTTTGAGAATTATTGTCGCAGTTTGCGACATATTTTCTGTGAATTTTTTTCTGTTGCTGTTTTTACTCAGCGAACATCATGTCATCTGCAATTGTGTGAGCGGCTGTTAGTAAACTAAATACTAAAAGGTGAACTTCGTATGTCAGGTGACAGTAGTGGCTCTCTTTGTGAAAGCTATAGATCTAGTGTAACTTGAACATACTGCCCCAGAAGCCATTCCTACCGGTGCAGTTGCAGGTGCTGACCAAAGTGTGCCTATCCCCTTGGAGGTTAACAAAGGGGTGGCAACTGAGCCTCATCCTTGTGACAGTCTGCCATTCTCTTTGATGTGCACACTCAGAGCAGCTAATTGTAATGTTCCCTCCTCTGCACTTCATGAGACAACAACTGTCCTGTCCTAGACCAGTAATTTGCTGGAAAGGCACCGCACTGACAACCTTATCAGCTCTTTCAGGTTCTATTATTAAATCAGACTCCACATATCATGCATATTGCATCATTTGTGTGGTTTACTTGGTGGTCGCCATGCCTTGTAGTTCTTCTCAGGTTGGGCCGTTCACCTTGGTTGCGTCACTCATTCATTTTGCATGGTCTCACGGGCGATTTCCATCATCTAGGTGGCACAATAGGCTACCATCTTGGGTCAGGTCTTCGGTATGGATGTTTAGATTGCCTATGATTTTAATTGGCACACTGGGTAGTCTGTCATTTGCATGGAAGCCGTTGCGCTGGAATGCTCGCTGGTCGGTGTAGCTCTCGCCTTCCTTTTTGCCCAGCAACAAAAGGTCTCCTGCAGCAGGAGGCAGGTGGCTTCCATTCTGGGATGCAGCACCATGCTGAACTAGGTTTCAGCTTCCTGCAAGGCGTTGTCAAAGCCAGTGCTCCATACATCTTGCTGGCAGTTGGTTGTTGTGCCACCTTCTGCAATTGTGGCTTGGTCTTCACAGCGGCGGTGCGATTCTGACTGCCTCCATTCCGCTGAGCACAACCAGCTTCCTCATTCACGTCTCTCACTGGTGGGTCAGCCTTCCACACAGTAATGGGGGCCACTTCTGCTACACCTCTGTTCTGCTGAGAGGGCAAAGTTGTTTCCTTGCTGCGTTTTCGCCTCCTTCAACGTCTCCTTTTGGCTTGACCGGACTCGGCAGAGCTCACCCAGGACATCATCTTCCTCTGATGCAGCTTGCTGATGTTTTTGCAGCCAGCAGACTCGACAGCTGTGCCAGCCTGCAACATGCACCCTTCCCCCCCCCTTCCCCCAGTAGTGAGTGCACATTGGTTCGTTGTCTTTCTTCTGTGGGTAAGCTTGGCTGGTGTGCTTGCCCGTGCGCTTGACACACACTGTCTGGTTGAGGCAATCTTTTGCCACATGTCCCTTTTGTTGACACTTACAGCACTGTGACTTAGTGCTGAGTCCCACCGGGAGAGGCTCCAGTTGCATGTTGAAGGCCATGAGCTTGTTGAGCTCATAGACTCATTCAGCTTCCATTCTTCTTTTCTGATTCTCGGCTATGTCTGCAGTTAAGATGAAGAGTGGCAACTATTTTGTGTTGGTTTTGTTATGTAACCTAATGGCCACATCTCCGTTCCCAGCACGCTGGAGCCCTCTGCAGCTGTGTCTTCATTACACAGCCATGGCAGCCCCCCTGGGGAGCACCTCGAGTGCTGCCATTTTTGTCTTTTGTTGCGTCTTCTCCAGTGCCAAAACAATGTATTGGCCAAGAAGAGGCTTTGAGAGCCTCATAGTCAGCCCAGAGTTACGTACAAATCTCTAGTTGAGCGTCATTGTCCTGGCACTTGACACTGATTCCTCCCTTCATGTCTTCTCTGAGTGTACTGAGGAATTCCAAGTCTTCCCTCTGGTACTGGATAAAGATAGATGGTGTCGGAACATCTCAGTTGCCGATGGTCTTCCCTGTGATTATGTGGTCACAGGTTGTTTGTCCTTCCTCTTCGTAGCTGGCGGAGGTGTCGACTATGAGCCAATGGCTATCGAGTCTGCCTGGTTCATCTTCCGAGATTTTACTCTCAGTCAACTCCTCAGGTTGAGGCAGTGACATGTGTCTAATCCTGATTACCCTCTTATGTTTTGCAGTGTCTTCCTTTGCTCATTGTGCACACACACAGACATGATAATTTGCTTTCACTGTGATAACAGCAAACACGAAAAGTGTGCCAGGTGCACGCGCCCCATGAGCTCGTCTTCACACAGTGGTAGTGGTCCTCAGCAGCAGCAATGCACTCGCTCTGTCTGCCCAAGCAGAGCTATGGTGCACCTCCATGGTACACAAAAATATCCTTGTAGCTATCCTCACAGGGGTGACAGGTGGAGCTGTTACTGTTGTTCTGGCTGTCTGGAGTGGCAGAGTCCCAGCCCTCAAGTTGGGTGATCTCAACTAACACGAATCCTCAGTACACAGGTAAACTGCGTGTGCCTCTTCCACTTTGTGTCTTTAACAACGATTCGGAATAATGGCTAGAAAACCAAGCTATTTTTCGCCATCTTGGGCATTTTCTTTAGTAATTAAATGGGGAATGTTAAATTTTTCCTGCCCCCCCCAACTGATGATCCTCTAGGTGGACAACACTTTGGTTGTGCCTGTGGACTTGGGAAATTAATTTAGTAGTTTCAATTAAGTTTGATGAACTGATAATTAATTAATCAACTGGTCTGAGTTGTTATCAGTTTACTGGGAATTTTATTTGAAGTTGAAATCTGTGATTGTAATTGAAGGATTAATTTTATTTCTCTTACTTTGTGGTGAGGACAAGTCTGGACAGATGCTGTGGCCTTGCCATGTGCGTTTTGCACTTCACAAAGTCACTTCATTACAAGATGAACAATACATACCTAGAAGAAGTCAGAGGTATGAACAGAGGGTGCAAAATGACTACAGAAAATAACAAACACTAATATGTTAGCCCATTTTACAAACTGTTTGGAAATAAGAATCATAATGTGTAATGTAAATGAGTGTTGTACACTTCAATAGCTTGACAGATAATACTATATACATAATGCATTATTAACAAGCGAGGATGAAACAGTTCAAAAATTCAGAAGTGATATGAGGAAGATTTTAAAAAATCACAAATAATACATATCTATATTAGTGATATCACTGGAAAGGAAATACTCATGAATAAAATTGCACTCATTATTAGCCCATAAGCCTCCGTCTGCCGTGATGACAGTGCTGACCATTCAAGATATGGACTAAACAAAAGATTAAACATACTGGATAGCCATCTTGTTCTGCTCCATGAATTGTCATTATCTCCACACAACTCTCAGAGATTGCTGGAAACAGGTCTAAAGCATGTGATTCCTGTTAACAGAACCACAGATTCAGTAATGAGGATTCAGATCAGGTGATTTCAGGATCCAGATGAATACCGTCATGTGTGCACTGTGCAGAATTGTATTCAAACCACTATGCTGTAATCTGGGAGCCATGGCCAGGTGCATTTTCTTTATATGTATAAGGGGCAGTCAAATGAAAATGAGACAAATGAAAAAAGTGCTATGTTAATTATTTTCAAAAGTAATCACCATAACTGTTAATATATTTCTCCCTTTGTGAGACAAGACCATGAATGCCTCCATGGAACAATGTTTGTGGTTGCTACAGAACCATGATTGTACCCAGGCATGCATCTCTTCATCTGAAGCAAATCAACGGCCATCAATGTCTTTCTTCAGGGCTCCAAAAATACGGAAGTCACATGGGGAGAGAGTGAGACTATGACAAGTCTGTGCAAGAGCTTCCCAGTGAAACTTCTGCAGTGTAGTCCAAAAAGTCGTGGCAACACATGAGTGGCCATTATCTTGCAACAGAATGATGCCATCTGCCAACATTCCTTGGCATTTAGACTACACTGCAGAAGTTTCGCTGGTAAGCTCAGACACATCCTTCATACTGTCCCAATCTCTCCCCATGCTGTTTCCATATTTTAGGAGCCGAGAAGGAAAATGTTCATGTCTCTCTATTTGCTTTGGACAAAGAGGTGCATGCCTGGGTACAATCAACATTTCGAAGGCAACCACAGACCATCATGTCTCACAGTGGGGAAAATATATTGACAGTTATATCAGTTACTTTTGAAATAATAAAGAATCTAATAACTTTTTCCATCTGTCTCGTTTTCATTTGATTGCCCTCTTATATACTACATAAATCTTCAGTGAAATGCTGTAAATGAGCAAAGTGTGAAAGAAGTCTGCCCACAGCACCTACAAGTAATAATGCAGATACACCAGTGGTTCAAGACCATCCCATGGAAACATTCCACTTGAAAGTGTACTGTCACAAGCCTGATTTGCATCCTGTTGGTTAACATTTTTCAACACATTAATCCTCTGACATTTGCATATGTCAACACAGTGTCTCAGTGTATTCCCTTGCACCCAACATTAACGAGAATGAATAGCAAATGAAAGACCCATTTCAATATTGGTAAAAACCCAATTACCCATACAGAACTTCATAAAACCTAATAGCATGCCACTTGATATCAATATGACAATTCAACCTACAGTCGTACGTCATCACCCTTTTGTCATTAGTTCCATCGAATTCCACTCTCAATAACACTGAACCCATTGCATTCCCCCTCGCATTCAAAAACTGTCACGTTTTGCAGGCCATACAATGGTAGGAGTGAGCCTGACAGAGTGAATCAAATATGGAGGGTCTTTGACAATCCTCATAAAGACAGGTGGAAAGAAAATTTAGAAGTCTCGATTTTACTGTTTTGAGCAGAAACGGGATAGCCTACACATCTCAGAGTTAACACCTTATTGTAACAGGCATACTCACAGACTGTCACTATTGGGGGAGTCTCCAGACACATCATCGGCCTGGAATCTCGTTCACTAGTGTTGAATTATCTTCAGTGATGAATCCCACTTTGAATTGAGCTCTTATGCCTAGTGAAGATATGTCTGGAGATGCCCTGGATAGCGGTGGGATACCAACCTGACTGTCGCCCACCGTACAGCCTGACAACCAAGAGTGATGATCTGGGGTGCCATTTCTTTTCATACCAGTAACCCTTTGGTTGTTATCCATGGAACCTTTACAGCACAATGGTTTATTGACGATATTTTACGCCCCTTTTTGTTGCCCTTCATGGCAAGCTATCCTGGGCTTAATTTTCAGGAAGATAATGCCCGTCGCACATGGCGAGAATTTCTGCTGCTCGTCTTTGTGCTTGCCAAACCCTACCTTGGCCAGCAAGGTCGCTGGATTCTCTTCAGCTGAGAATGTTTGGAGCATTAAGGGCAGGGCCCTCCAACCATCTCGGGATTTTGACGAGCTAACATGCTAATTGTACAGAATTTGGCACAATATCCCTCAGGAGGACATCCAACAACTCTATCAAGCGATGCCAAACCGAAGAACTGCTTCCATAAGGGTCGGAGCTGGACCAACTTGGTATGTTTGGGAAGCTCTTTTTCTTGAATAAATCATCAATTTTTTTCTGAAATTGTAATCATTTATTTGTCTGTATATGTTCTTCACATCTACCAATTTCCATCCTGTTCAAATAATTCCTCCGTGGTGTGTCTTTTCTTTGTCTTAGAGTTTATAAACAGTGAATATTCCCAATCCACAAATTTATACACATAGAATATACCAAATCATACACTGAAGCACCAAATAAACTGTTATAGACATGTGTATTCAAATACAGAGATATGTAAACAGGTAGAATATGGCACTGCAGTCGCCAACACGTATATAAGAGACCAACTGTCGGGCACAGTTGTCAGATTGGTCACTGCTGCTGCAATGGCAGGTTATCAAGATTTAAGGGAGTTTGAACGTGGTGTTGTGGTCAGCGCACGAGCAATGGGGCACAAAATCTCCGAGGTAGTGCCGAAGTGGGGATTTCCCTGCACAACCATTTCACGAGTGTACTGTGAATATGAGGAATTTGGTGAAACGTCAAATCTCCAGCATCCCTGTGAATGGAAAAAGATCCTGCAAAAACAGGACCCATGACGACTGAAGAGAATCATTCAGTGCGATAGAAGTGCAACCCTTCCACAAATTGCTGCATATTTCAATGCTGGGCCATCAACAAGTGTCAGAGTGTGAACCATTCACCAAAACTTCATTTATATGGGCTTTCGGAGCTGAAGCCCCACTCATGTACACTTGATGACTGCATGGCACAAAGCTTTATGCCTTGCCTGGGCCAGTCAACACCACATTGGACTGTTGATGACTGGAAACATGTTGTCTGGTCAGACGAGTCTTGTTTCAAATTGTATCGAGTGGATGGACGTGTACTGGTATGGAGACAACCTCATGAATCCATGGACTCTGCATATCAGAAGGGAACAGTTCAAGCTGGTAGAAGCTTTGTAATGATGTGGGGCGTGTGCAGTTGGAGTGATACGGGACTGCTAAAACATCTAGATACCACTCTGACAGGTGACATGTACGTAAGCATCCTTTCTGATCACCTGCATCCATTCATGACCATTGTGCATTGGGCAATTCCAGCAGGACAATGCAACACCCCACACGTCCAGAATTGCTACAGAATGGCTCCAGGAACACTTGTCTGAGTTTAAACATTTCCGCTGGCCACCAAACTTCCCAGACATGAACATTATTAAGCGTATCTTGGATGCCTTGCAATGTGCTGTTCAGAAGAGATCTCCACTCCGTCATACTCTTACGAATTTATGGCCAGCACTGCAGGATTCATGGTACCAATTCCCTCCAGCACTACTTCAGACATTAATCGAGGCCATGCTACAATGCGTTGTGGCACTTATGTGTGCTCACGGATGCCGTACACGATACTGGGCAGGTATACTGTTTCTTTGGCTCTTCAGTGTGCAAACACTATTTCAAGAATCTTCCAGAAATGATACACACTAAACACCTAATAACTGCTGATGGCTGGTTTGGAAATGGCGACCCACAGCACACCAGCCAGCAATGCTAACTGTTACAACAGTCTGTATACATCATAGCTCGCGGCATTGCTCCCTTCCTTGTAGAAACAGCAACCTGCTGTTCCACTATTTCTCATTTTAGACAACTACAGCACCCTGGATCCAGATCTTTTCAGTAGTCGTCTGTCTGGTGACACTGGCAGAATCTCCCGTTCTTGTCATGTTGTTACATCCTCTTCAATGTGATGAGCATCAAAGATAGCCTCTCCCATCGATACTTTGCGATCATCAAGTGGGTCTTCAGTTTCCTTGAACCTCCCACCGCTAATCTTCTCCTGTGGGCTCTAGTAGGGCTTCATGCAGAGGACGTTGACGACGCCGTTGCACTTTTTTTTTCTTGATGAAGGATCATGATACTTGGCATCATAGATGACATCCGACAAGTGACAAAGGATATGATAAAACTCAAACTAGTGCTCTAGTAACTTTTCTGATAGTACATCTTACCGTGTAGGTGTAAAAATACATACCAAGTCTCCCAGCTGTATTTCACTGGCCAGCGTTTGACATTATACTGCTCGCGGTCTTTCTCCTGGGTGTCCAGGTTTTGCAGGCGAGCCAGCTGCCTTGTCTTTGGTCTTTGTGATGATGTAGTCATCGTGTGAGTATCTTACAGTTGAAATAAGAACAGTGCATCCATTGTCGTTTCAATCTCATGACTATGCACCAGAAATAATTATGTGCAGCCATTGGTATCTTGCTTCTCGGTGTTGTATGCGAATGTCACGTGGGGCATTGCTGTTTCCCAAACGATCTGTTTGGCATCAACGTACATAGAAAGCATATCTGTTCCGCCAACGTCCTATTCAAGCGTCCTTTGAAGCCATTTATCCATGGATGGTAGGCAGTTATGATTCTGTGGGTGATGAGACAACTTGAAGTTATGTCTGATACTAGTTTCGACTGGAAAACTTATCCACGTTCAGAGGTCATCAGAAGGGTGCTTCATGTTTCAAAATCATGTCTCGTAGAAGGAAATTTGCAATTTGCAGAGCTTCATTAGTCGATATATCTTTTGTAACAGCTTAGCAGGTGACGTGATCATTGTAGATTATTATTCATCGAATCCCATTTGTTGACTTTGGGTATCTTCCCAAGAGGTTGATTGACAAGTGTTCAAATGGTTCAAATGGCTCTGAGCACTACAGGACTTAACATCTGAGATCATCAGTGTCCTAGAACTTAGAACTACTTAAACCCAACTAACCTAAGGACATCACACACATCCATGCCTGAGGCAGGATGTGAACCTGCGACTGTAGTTGTCGCGCGGCTCCAGACTGTTAGGTCATGGTATTTATAGCCAATTTCGCCTCAGTGCGGCATCTCCACTTTCTCCTGGGTTATCCATTGTTCAACCAGTGACACTGTATGACTGCTGGCTAATTGGCAGAGGACCTCACCGCCCCCAAAGTTCATGTGATGTCTTGTCATTGGTCACTATGTCTTTCTTTGCTCCACTCTGCATCTGAAAGCTTCTGAATTGTTTATCCTCTTCTGTGAAGGTAAAACACTGTTTCTGATCAGTCACACTGGCTGTAGTGCAGAGAACGGTGGAACCACAGTTGGTTCTTGAGGTTGATTATGGCAGAGTTCACGAACCAATGGGTAACCAAAAAACGTGTAGAATGTAGCAAAGTCTTTGTAAGCATATATAACAGTCCTGGAAGTAATCCTAATCACAAAGGTTGTAAGGCAATGTCAAAACTCTGCTTTTCAATGGCGCATAACGAAATGCTTGAAAAACTAGCAAGAGATTGACTGACAAGTGTCAGGCCACGGTATTGACAGGCAGTCTCGCCTTAGTGGATGGCTCCATGTGACATACTTGTCGCGGCTCTACCTCACATGGGGCAAACTGCAGCTGACATATGTAACCCACTTATGTCTGACCTGTTCTCAACGTGGATACTTAGGCCGGGCAGGGAATCGATAATCACTGATACTAAATCCTTCCCCCTTCAACTGGCACATAGGGCCTGGCATGACCTGGTCTGTGCTGACTTTATCGAGGAAGGGGAGAGATAGATGCCAGAATCCCCCCCAAATGCTTCCACAGAAGGTCAGCAATGTGATCAGCTGCGTCGGATGCTGGAATGTGATCAGTTGCGTCGGATGCTGGTATAGGCAATGAAACCAGTAACTAACCAACGGGTTCTGGGGCGCAACTTGGTCCTGCCAGCAAAGGAGTTGGTGCCAGCCATGTGGGAAATGGGTACAAAGATTCGGCTTTTATGGGGCCCTGAGTCTGAAAACACTGAAAGTGGCCAAGAGGTGTGGGAGGAGGAGACTGGGTCCACCTCCATTGGCCCCATCATTGGCAACTGTCAACCCTGTGTCGACGCCAAACACAAGGGCAGAGGTGGTAGTGCTAGCAGGCCAGCTTTTGGGCAGGCTTGCACCAAGTGCTGTGGCATAAATCTCGTCCAGTCGGCAGCTGAGGGGTAGGGGGGAGGGAGTGACGTTACTCATTGCAGACAGAAGTGGTTTCAATACCTGACTGGATACTCCTGGCTCGCTGCAAAATCAGACATCTGCCGCCCCCTATTACTGAGGATGACACTTGGGGTTCTAGCCAAAATTATGAACCGATACATGAGAGACTTTATGGTAGTAAGGTTGTGTGCACAAGCAGTCTACTCACTGAGATGGGCACAGCAGGTCGAAGAGTGTGTGGGATGTGGGCATGTGTACAATTTTGGCTGACCTATGTCATTTTACAGGGATGGTGAGGAAGCTGATGAGTGTTTTCTTGGAGTTGACTGTCATCGTCATCCTTCACGTCTGTGTGTTGAAGATCTTGACCATCTGTTTTGCTTCCAAACTGCATGGAAAGGGGTAGTGGCCAGGTGCTTAGTGTCATTGTGTTTACAAATATCCTGAAATGCAGATGCTGTGAATTGAGAATCATTGTCGAAAAACAGGGTGGAAGGCACTTCCTGTATTTGAAATATGATTGACAGGGCATGAATAGTAGCGCTGTTGTAGTGGTAGTCATGCGTACCACGTAAGGAAAGTTACAGAGAGCATTGACAAGTAGCAACCACATTGCTCCATAGAATGGTCTGGCGATATCAATATTCACTCTTCACCAAGGGTGGTCCGGACATGGTCAAGGGTTGAAAAATGTCCTGAGGGTGACTGTTACAGACACAGGTCTAGTAGTTCTGGTTGGTGTGTTTTTCGGCGGCGTCAACATCAGGCCAACATACATGACGCCGCACTGTTGCTTTCATTCTGCACATCCCCAATATGCAGTGCGGAGGAACTTCTGTGTGTAGGGATGGAACATGGGAGGAACTACCACCAGGCATTCAGAATTGTCCATAGTTAACAAAATGATGTCCTCAGTGACGTTAAGCCTGTGCTGTAAGGAAAAATGGTGCACCATTCCGGATCAGCGTCACAAGGCAAGTGCTCCAATCATTTTGTCACTATTCATATCATTTCATCAGACTGATTTCACCCCGTTGATTCCAGTCATTTCATTTTAGCGAATTTAAATTCAGTTAGCCATACAGTTCTCAATAAACATTTGTCCCTTATGGGAACTAGCCTGCAGTTGGTGTACTAGTTGTAAATTGTAGCCGGCCGGAGTGGCCGAGCGGTTCTAGGTGCTTCAGTCTGGAATCGCGCTACCGCTACGGTCGCAGGTTCGAATCCTGCCTCGGGCATGGATGTGTGTGATGTCCTTAGGTTAGTTAGGTTTAAGTAGTTCTAAGTTCTACGGGACTGATGACCTCAGAAGTTAAGTCCCATAGTCGTCAGAGCCATAGGCTCTTCTTCGCTATTGATGTTGGTAAGAAAAGATAGCTCTGATTTCTACAGGCCCCTCTGGAAACTTTCAAACACATTTTCTTCAGTTACATTTGACCGACAAAGTCAGGCGCATCCTCTGTCGCGGAATTGTTCGTGCCTGCCATCCGAATGACGTCCCAGGAGGAGGACGTCATCTAAATTGCAGTTTAAACAATCTCTGAATAACAGCTCCACCATCTTTCCATGCACATTTATGCACCAAGGATCTATAAAACCTTACGAAAATGCTGAGAAATTCTCAAAAAACAGTACAAGCTTTCCATTAACTGGCTACGAAATCAAATGTCAACGATGAAATTTGAAACTTTCTCTTGTGATGTGATTGTAAGCTCATTTATTTATATTCATTGTTAGTGAAACCATATCCTCATTAATTCTTTCAGTAATTTGTAATCGCCCGATGCTATGGTAACTCCAAAATGAGGACAGTTTCAATATTGACGATAACAATTGCCCTCACTAGTAGCAATCGCCCAATTGCATTTCGAACCGTCAACAATTCATCTCTGGTCAAAAGTACCCGGACACCCTATCTGATGCGGAATTTAAAGCTAGAAGCCACGAGAGGTGGACACGCCAGAATAAAAGGAGGCAGGCAATATTCTGTCGTAAGTGGGAAAGTATTAATACCAGAACCGGTCGATCAGGAGAGCTCACTGATTTCGAACGTGGACTAGTCATTGAATAGTACCTGAATACAGGGACATTTCGATCCTTCTAAGCTCCCCCAGTCGACTGTTGATGACATGAGTGTAAAGCGGAAACACGAAGGAACAACCATAGCTATTCAAGAACAAGCAGATCTCATGTACTGGCGAACAGGGACCGTCGAGCATTGTGGAGAGTAGCTGTAAAAAAATCTCATGAAATCAGCGTAAGGAAGCATTCATGCGTTCCAAATTGTTATGAGCAGTTGGGCCAGCTCAATGACTAAGCGAATAGAGTTAAAAAATGTGGTACATGTTCAAGAAACTCCTCATAGGCCACGCTTGAGGTAGTGTAAAGTGTGACATTACTTGACAGTGGATGTCTGGAAACGACTGATTTAGAGTGACGAATCAGCCTATATCCTGTGGCAGTCCGATGGAAGGTTTTGGGTTTGGCGAATGTCTGGAGAACGTTACGTGTGATCAGGTATAGCGCCAATAGTGAAGTATGGAGGAGCTGATATTACGGTTGTTTTCATGGTTGAGGTATTGTCCCCTTATTGCGCTAAAGGAAACACTAAATTCGAAAGGATATCGACACATTTTAGAGCAATGTGTACTGTGTACAGTAGAGAAACAGTTCAGAGACGATGATTATTTGTATCAACACGACTATGCATTCTGTCGCAAAGCAGCATCTGTGAGGCAATAATCTGTGGACAATGACTTTCCTGAAATGGACTAACCTGCCGAGAGTGGTGACCTAAACCAATGGATCACCATTGGGATGAATTATAACGTCGAATTCGCTCCAGTCCCCACCATCAAACATCACTACATTCTCTGGCTTCGGCTTTTGACTAATAATTGGCTGCCATTCCTCCACAGACATTAAGATACGTCATTGGAAGGGTTCCCAGCAGAGTTCAAGCCGTCGTGACTGTGAAGGGCGGACGCAGGACATACCCTTTATTAATGTCCACAAATAGGTGTCGAGATCTTTTGAGCAGATGGTGTATGTGCTTCACTACTGAATACAAATACTGTGCCCGTGGTTCTGCAGTGGTGGTGGTGGTGGTTGTTAGTGTTTAACGTCCCGTCGACAACGAGGTCATTAGAGACGGAGCGCAAGCTCGGGTTAGGGAAGGATTGGGAAGGAAATCGGCCGTGCCCTTTCACAGGAACCATCTCGGCATGTGCCTGAAACGATTTAGGGAAATCACGGAAAACCTAAATCAGGATGGCCGGAGACGGGATTGAACCGTCGTCCTCCCGAATGCGAGTCCAGTGTTCTAACCACTGTGCCACCTCGCTCGGTCTGCAGTGGTATAGTGGGGATAGTAGTGTTGCGTGTCCATTGTAGCTTTTAGGTGTGGTATTGTCTAGCTCTTGTGTAAGCTGAACCGGCCAGAGTGGCCGAGCGGTTCTAGGCGCTACAGTCTGGAATCGCGCGACCGCTACGGTCGCAGGTTCGAATCCTGCCTCGGGCATGGATGTGTGTGATGTCCTTAGGTTAGTTAGGTTTAAGTAGTTCTAAGTGACTGATGACCTCAGAAGTTAAGTCCCATAGTGCTCAGAGCCATTTGAACCTTTTTTTTTGTGTGTAAGCTGAGTGTAGTAAGAATGCTTGCTATTGCAGGAAGAGCGTTTTTAGTGGAAGAGATTTTCCGTAGAGGAGGAAACTTCACGGAGCATGTGAGGTAGCAATTTATATTGTGTTTTACTGCTTCGAAGTGTCCACATCGTGACACCGTACGTAATTTAATTCGCAAATTCCAGACAACAGGTTCAATTCATGATGCACCACGAATTGGTAGATCTACAATTTTATCCGAACGGAGTCCACCCCCGGTAGCTGAGTGGTCAGCGCGAAAGACTGTCAATTTTAAGGATCCGGGTTCGATTCCCGTCTGGGTCGGAGATTTTCTCCGCTCGGGGACTGGGTGTTGCGTTGTCCGCATCATCATCATTTCATCCCCATCGACGCGCAAGTCGCAGAAGTGGCGTCAAATCGAAATACTTGCACCAGGCGAACGGTCTACCCGACGGTAGGCCCTAGTCACGCGACATTTACATCTTTACCGAACGGAAACTTGACGACATTTCGGCCATCATGTTGCGGAGTCCAATAAAATCAGTGAGGAGATTATTGCAAGAGACTAAAGTGTTTCGTGCGACAGCACATACTGCCGTAACCAAAGAACTGGGGATGTATCCTTATAAAATTACTGTTGTGCAACAGTTACATTGTATTGACCATGCGAAACGAATAACGAATTGTGAATGGTTTCAGGGATTTGTTAACCGACATGGAGCTGGTGTTTTAGATCGAAACTCTTTAACTGATGAAGCTTGGTTTCGCCTGTCTGGCTACATTAATTCCCAAAATTCACGAATCTGGTCATCTCTTCATGCATAGAAAATTTGAATGTGGATGCCATAACGCGAGCCCGAATTATAGGGCGGATCAGTTACTAATGTCACTTCCAATCTGTTTCCCGATACTTAATCCATTTATTGCCCTGCTGAATGAAAATGAAACCATTAATTTTTCCAAGAAGACGATACTACTGCTCATGTGGCACACCATCCCCTACGACTTGTAGATGAAATCGTTGGAGACAAGAGTAATTACGAAAGGTCTCTGGCTCCTGCGCTCACCGGATCTGCCTCCTCCCGACCATTTTCTTCGGGGTGCAGCTAAAACATTTGTGCATCAAACTAACCCAGAGACAATAGATGAACTGAAGACATCGATAATTGACTATCTGCATTCGATTACGCGTGAAACATTGGTAAAGGTGTTCGCAAATAAAAGTAAACGTGTTGAACTATGCCTTCAAGAAAAAGGAAAACATTTCCAGCAGCTGCTGTGATATTGGTGAGTACAGTGTATATGATTAATCAATTTCATTGTTTTAATTGTACTAATGTTGAACTCGATCTTCCAACATAACTGCAGACACTAGCAGTGAATCCAGGCTCGTAGCTTATGCAGCGACGTGAATGTGATGCCAACCTTACGCCCCCCGCAAGGCGAGACACGCAGAGCTCGCCACTGCGGAGAGACATTGCGTACGCACTGTTTAGGCAACGAGGTATTCAAGTTAACTGCAGATATACAGATTAAGAGGTAACTTGCAGCAAGCATAGTGAAAATGTATTAGAAAAATAATTTATGACAACTGCAGCGTAACGTGTCTTCCATACATGACATAGTGAGACAACAGGAATACTCCTTAAGTTTTAGCATATTATACAGTGTAGGTAGGTAATATGCCGAATAAAAAACTTAACAACGAACAAGTTGTTCAACTAAATAAGTACCTGAGAGTAACAAAAACTCTAAGTAGTACTGGTCCCCATGATTCTCGTTCATGCTGTTGCATCAATGTGTACACTAACGACCTCACAGCAACTATACTGTTGGACAATCTGCAGTTGTTTGCTCATGATGGTGTGGTGTACGATAAGGTGTCGAAGTTGAGTGACTGTAGTAAGATACAAGACGACTTAGACAAAATTTCCAGTCGGTGTTCAAATGGTTCAAATGGCTCTGAGCACTATGGGACTTAACATCTGAGGTCATCAGTCCCCTAGAACTTAGAACTACTTAAACCTAACTAACCTAAGGACATCACACACATCCATGCCCGAGGCAGGATTCGAACCTGCGATCATAGTGGTCGCGTGGTTCCAGACTGAAGCGCCCAGAACCGCTCGTCCAGTCGGTGTGATGAACGGCAGCTAGCCATAAGTGATTGGCATGCTAAGACGCATTCCAGTATTTGTCCTACACGTTTACGAACATTAAGACAGACTGATGTGGGATCCAAACCAGCATCTTCCGGTTAAAGTAGGTACCGTAGACTTGTGTGCAAGTACATACATTCCAGGTAGTCAGGACCAATACTTGGTTACAAAACTATGCTCTGTATGTCTATAGTTTTAATTATTTAACCATAAAATCGATTACAGTGATGTCGACAGATCTACTGTAGACTATGTCTTCGTCATAGTCTATGTTGCACATACGGATGACTCTCCGTTCGTTGTAAGTAAATCACATTTCAAGATCAGTATGGGATACAATACCTTCCCAGAGGTATTCTTTTGCTTGTACTAAGGATATGGTAAATACTAGTTACAGTAAACAGTGAATGTAAAGAACACCTATATATCTCTAGAACCTGACTTTCTTGCTGGCAAACATATACAACAAATTATACCTCCCTGATACGTGGAGGAGGCAGTGTATCAAGAAGACTTAGACTATTATCTATTAAAGTTTTTGTATATGTAGTTATAATGGTGTTCTGAAAATTGTCTACCGGGAAGCAAAACGAGCTTATATGTTGATTTCATGCTCATAACGTCCTTTCTGGTTATGACTCTAAAATTAGAATACATAAGTGTTATGTTTTAGCTGGATTCGCACATGCTGTGGAAGACTGTAGTTTTAATGGAGTATTCAGTAACGGCAGGATGCAGTAGCATACCTCAATACTTTACTTAGACAAAGGAAACCAGGAATGATAACACTAGTCAACAGCCATTTTGCATCTGGGATGTGATACATCAACTAGTATTTATTTTGGTGTATAGAATCCGAATATACCTTTCAAAATGTTCTAGCACGTATAATTTTTGAGTTTTTAAGGGTTTTTTATTTTTCGTATTCAGTATTTCGCTTTTTGCTGTTCTTCTATTTTGATGTTAAATAGTTTGTTTTTGATTTGCAGAGGAGAGCTAGAAAATTTACAGATCGTCAGTAAATGGCTGGTGTGGTAATCCAGTGGTGTGAAAGATATCCTCAGTGGGTGTTTTCTGTGAAAGATAGTGCAAACTTTTTGTGCTTAAAACTTACATTAAGAAAAATGGCAACTAGTAAATCTCGTTGTTGTCTAAACCACCCCGACAACTTTCGTGATGTGTGTGGGAAATTCACTCCAAAAGCTCAAAGAAAACCTATCACTGATTTGGTTAAGAAGATATATAAATTGTATTTTGATTGTCCTGTTGGTGATCAACATAACAATTTTGCACCTCATATTGCCTTCATAACCTGTACTACAACCTTAACCGAGTGGTTAAAAGAAAACACCGAGCCATGCCATTCGCTGTTGCGATCGTGTGGTGTGTGCGCAATGAGCATTATTCAGACTGTTACTTCTGTCTTACAAATATTTCGGGACATTCAAGTAAAATTAGACATAAAATAAAGTATCGAATGTATCTTCAGTGCATTTACCTGTGCCCCATGGAGAGGGGTTGCCTGTTCCTGTATGTAACTTGAAAACTACGGAACAGACACCACGTCAAGTGAATCAGAAAGTATTGAACATATAGAAGAGTACTGTCCTCAATATCATGACACTTCGCCTCAGCTCTTTAATCAAAAGGAATTGGACCATTTGGTTCGCGATCTAAGACTTTCGAAACTGAACTCTTGGGGTCGAGACTGCAACAAAGAAACCTTCTAGCTCCAGGGACAAAAATTACCTGTTTCAGATCAAGAGGTACTTCCCTCGCTCAATATTTGGATATGCAGAATTCAATGTGTAGAGATGTCAATGGTCTGATGATGCAGCTAGGTGTACAACATAATCCAGAGGAGTGGCGACTATTTATTGACTCCAGTGAAACCAGTACTACTGCATAATAGCAATGCATTTCCATCGGTACCTTTGGCTTACGCAGTAGACATGAAAGAAACTTATGAAACCATGACTTTGCTGCTAGAGGCAATCAAGTATAAGGATCATGAATGGCAGCTTTGCTGTGATTTAGAAGTTATGCACTCCTTACAGGTTTCAGGCTGGATTCACGAAATACTGCTGCTTTTTGTGCCTTAGGGACAGCCATGAATCCACTAACCACATACTGTCAAGGAATGGCCTATAAGAAAGTCATTTGTTCCTGGAAACGTAAATGTGAACAATACCCCATTGGTTGAGCCCGATAAACTCATTTTGCCACCCCTTCATGTCAAGTTGGACCTTATCAAGAACTCTGTAAAAGCTCTGGATAAAGAAGGTGAGGCCTTCAATCACTTAAAAGGAAAATTTCCCAAATTAAGTGAGGCAAAGTTCAAAGAGGGTTTATTTGTTGGACCACAAATAAGAAAATTGCTGAAAGATCCAACCTTTGATACCAAACTCACAGATATCGAATTAGCTGCTTGGTCTTCTTTTAAAGAAATTGTGATGGGCTTTTTGGGTAACAGAAAAGACAAAAACTGTGTTACGATTGTGAATGATCTGTTGGACAACTGTAAGAACATTGGGTGTAGAATGTCGCTTAAAATTCACTTTTTACACTCTCACCTGGAATTCTTCCCGGAAAATTTGGGAGCCGTAAGCGATGAGCATGGTGAAAGCTTTCACCAAGACATTCTTACCATGGAACAACGTTACCAATGCCATTGGAACCCTTCGATGATGGGTGACTACTGCTCTGGTCTTGTTGGGGACAGTGATGAAACGGCAAACAAAAGAAGGGCTCCGTCGTCTCACTTTTCAAAAACAAAAAACGATTAAAGGTGAAAATATCTTCTGAACTAATTTGGACCTTTTTTGTTATCATGCCCATATGTACATACAAAATAGTACTGATTTCAAACGTTCTGGATGTGGATTTTTGTTTGACGTAATTGTGTGAATTTTCGCTATTACTATTTTTTATTCTGCTGTGTATCTAGGAAATGTGACGTCATACAGAAAAACTGATTTTACCAGTGTATTCAGCACCCCAAAATTAGGTAAATCCACCCATTTAAAAACCAGATGCAGAAAAAGAGTAAATTTGTTAACTGGTGTAATTGGTTATAAAACAATGCACTGTGTGCAAATAAATAACGCAAGCAGCGATAGTGAAATTTCTTTTGTGGGTTACTGTTGGTGAAATCTATGTTACGTTGCTGGATGAGTGAAATCATTTTGTCAGGCACGTTACTGGTATCTGTTTACATCCTATAGAACCAAGAGTGGGAAACGTGCTTTCAAAAACGGTTCAAATGGCTCTGAGCACTATTGAACTTAACATCTGAGGTCATCAGTCCCCTAGAACTTAAAACTACTCAAACCTAACTAACCGAAGGACTTCACACACATCCATGCCCGAAGCAGGATTCGAACCTGCGACCGTAGCGGTTCCAGACTGAAGCGCCTAGAACCGCTCGTCCACAGCAGCCGGCAAACGTGCTTTATTATTCACTCACAGCTATGACTGGCAGAATCATCACCTTCTCAGATATGTTGGAAACCTTATGCTCTAACGCTACAATAGATAGCTGCATATGTGAAAATGTGTTACGCTCCCACTATACAGTCATAATGTCAGTATGGTGCTGTAACTAAATGCCTACGATTAATCATCGAATCTATAATTATTCATCATATACGTAATATGTTTCGGATATTCGTGGTGTGTTATGGCAACATACGAGATTTGGGCAGTCTGAGACACATACCAGTTTGGATTAATAGAGGTAGGATTATCGCGAAAACTGTATTGCATCTCTTGCATAGAAGCCTATTTTATTGCCAGACAACTGTTCACATATGTATATTTCCAAACAAATATCAGATAAACTCTTGCTCACAGATGCATCGTGTTTTTAATGCATGGCCGGCCCGAGTGGCCGTGCGGTTCTAGGCGCTACAGTCTGGAGCCGAGCGACCGCTACAGTCGCAGGTTCGAATCCTGCCTCGGGCATGGATGTGTGTGATGTCCTTAGGTTAGTTAGGTTTAATTAGTTCTAAGTTCTAGGCGACTGATGACCTCAGAAGTTAAGTCGCATACTGCTCAGAGCCATTTGAACCATTTTTTTAACAGGTACGCATGATCATGACTTTTCTTCCTAATTTTTATTTTATTTTTTTTTATTTTGAATTCACACATACTTCGTGTGGTACCTTGTGCCACTAACAAAAACGGAGACGGATTGGAAAACGTCTAACTGTACGAGTCCTAATTTCTTTTAGTTTACTCGAAATTTAGGCTCTCTATGAATGTCAGTTGTCAATGGCCTTTTCGCGAAAAGAACATTGTGTAATTAGGGTTCACAAATACTGGCGTGTTGATCGAATCTACCCGTGACAAATCCAGCATATACATTGTTGATTTGTGGGTTAAGTTTTCCACTAAGTTAATAAGGAGGTGTTATAGCACTTTCGCAAGGAACAAAAAACTCACTGCTATCAAGTATGAGCAGCAACCTTATAAATCATACGAGTTGATCATGACTATTTTTTAATTTCGATCACCGTTTTTCTTCTTCTTCGTAAGAAGCAGTGTATGGACCTGCCCTGTGAAACAGTGATCGTTGTTTACCACTGCATACGTAACCAAACCGTATACGTAATGACCATATCACACTGGTCAACATGACGGAAGTTACTGCTTAATTGCCTAAGAACGTATTTACTTACAAGGGAACCTCCCCATCGCACCCCCGTCAGATTTAGTTATAAGTTGGCACAGTGGATAGGCCTTGAAAAACTGAACACAAATCAATCGAGAAAACAGGAAGAAGTTGTGTGGAACTATGAAAAAATAAGCAAAATATACAAACTGAGTAGTCCATGTGCAAGATAGGCAACATCAAGGATATCGTGGGCTCAGTAGCACCGTGGTCCCGTGGTTAGCGTGAGCAGCTGTGGAACGAAAGGTCCTTACGTCAAATCTTCCCTCGAGTAAAAAGTTTAATTTTTTATTTTGAGACAATTATCAAAGTTCAGGTACTCACACATAATCAACTTCGCTCTCCAAAATTCCAGGACATGTTCAGATTTGCTTGGACATATGCAGGATTTGACAGTCTACACACAGAAAAATTTGAAAACGTTAAAAACATATGTTTTGACAGAGCACAGGGAAAACTGTGCGACTGTGAAACTGTTGCATTTATTTGTTGCAGTTTATGTGACAAACTCTTATGTTTTCATCACTTTTTTGGGAGTGATTATCACATTCACAAGAAAACCTAAATCGGGCAAGGTAGAAGAATCTTTTCACCCATTCTCCAAGTGTAGAAGTTAGGTGGGTCGACAACATATTTCTGTCATGTGACGCACATGCCGTCACCAGTGTCGTATAGAATATACCAGAGGTCTTTTCCTGTGGAGGAATCAGTTGACATATGACCTTGCGATCAAATGTTTTCGGTTCCCATTGGAGAGGCACGTCCTTGCGTCTACTAATCGCACGGTTTTGCGGTGCGGTCGCAAAACACGGACACCAAACTTATTACAGTGAACAGAGACGTCAATGAACGAACGGACAGATCATAACTTTGCGAAAATTAAGAAAGTAAAAATTTTCACCCGAGAGAAGACTTGAACCAAGGACCTTTCGTTCTACAGCTGCTCACGCTAACCACGGGACCACGGCGCTACTGAGCCTACAATTTCCTTGATGTTGCCTACCTTGCACATGGACTACTCAGTTTGTATATTTTGCTTATTTTTTCATAGTTCCACACAACTTCTTCCTATTTTATCGATTCATCTGTGTTCAGTTTCTCAAGGCCTATCCACTGTGCCTACTTATAACTAAATCTGAGGGGGGTGCGTGGGGAGGTTCCCTTGTTAGTACAATCCTGCTACACGGGAAAGCTCTGCTACCTTTAGCAACATGTCGTTACTGGTATTATTCTCGGTATTTAGAGAGATGTATAATCGGAAATTTCTTTATAACTTTTATGGCTGCCTGCGTTCAGCGTCCACTGGCTGTCACATGTCTTCAGCAGGTGACGCACTTCCGGCCTTATCAAGCACGGGGTTCCTGCGTTTCCGCCAGTGTGCGAGGGGCTGCAGAACTCCTGTCTCCTTACCGATCGCTGAGCAGCATCTCTATTCTCGGCGCGATCGTGGGCGGATAGGGAATTTCTTGCCCATTGCCACTAGCAACAAACACAGGCCAGTGATTCCTCGCTTTTATCGGTTTTGTGTAGGATGTTTTCTGGAGGTTACTGGCAACCAGTGTCCACACACTGAGGCTGTGGCGTTTCTTCCCCAGAGCTAGACGTCTCATTTATGCGAGGAGCACGTCGGCCTGCGCATTATTTCCAGGGCTGGTCCTAGGCTCTCAGTAGCGGAGTCGGCGCCCGCAGCCCCCGGGTATCGGGTGCTGCGGTGGCTACGGCTGCAGTGTCAACAGAGGTGCGCAGCGCACCGTCCGAAATTTTTTCGGACAGTTATCAATAGCTGGCACATGAATACAACAATTCTCAACGGCCGCATTTTACTGCACAGTGATAGAGGTGTTGTGACCTGTGTGAGTCGAAAACTTGGTAAGCAGAAACAGTTCTTCTTTTCTGCACTGGAGTCATTGCTCAGTCTCATTTGGACGACGGGGACGTGTATACATATTCCGAATCTATTTACAAGTCCTCTAGTGATGTCACACACTGATATTTCAAGGATTTATTTTGTGTTACATGTGTGTTTGTGTGTGTGTGTGTGTGTGTGTGTGTGTGTGTGAAACCTTATGGGACTTAACTGCTAAGGTCATCAGTCCCTAAGCTTACACACTACTTAACCTGAATTATCCTAAGGACCAACACACACACCCATGCCCGAGGGAGGACTCGAACCTTCGCCAGGACCAGCCGCACTGTGTTACATGTCTTTTAATTCTGCCTGGGAGCACTGGCAGATCTCATCCACCAACAGCATACTCGCAGGATTGTATTTGTCGCCCCGATATCCCCAGTATGATCCTTGTGTACGAGGGGCCACTCCTTCCCACGTTTAAAGGAAACTACAGACTAACCTGAGCAATGTGATGGACGCAGAAGGATTGGTAGCTTTCGTAGTCAATTTTTGTGCATATTTTCAAGCAATGTTACACATCTTCTAATGATAATGCAGCTGCTTATATCATGTAATATGGCTTTGTATTCTGCGCGGGAGCTCTGGCTGACCAAGACTGGTGTTTCCCACGCAGAAGAGTTAGTTCTGAAAGCTTCGTTTTGATTGGTCCAGAGAGAGAAACGGGAGGGGATGGCGCTTATCCACAATGCAGTCTTCATACTTCCAGCGATATGTTGGGACCTGTTTTGCCATCGGGAGGATGCTCCTTACTGAGTGGATGCTTTTATAACAGTGTTTTTTTCCCACCAGAAACCCTCTCAGAGAGTATTACACCAAAAAATATTGCAAATTTCTCGGCCATTGCCATCACAGTGTTCATAGTCAAAGCTATATTCCACATGCTTACTATAAAGGCGTCACGCGTTTCATTGGAGATACTGGTCACCTCTCTTCTATTCCGTGACGTTGTGCTATTTCTTATGCGCATAGTATCTTCGGTTGGAGGCACCAGAATTTCGTTTTGACGCCACTATTCCCAACAATGCTTTCATTTTGAAACATAGATTATGACATCACACAATCTAGTAATGAAGTGGTGACTCAGTAGGGGTTCATCTGCCGCATGTGGTATTTCTTTCTTTGGCCGCAAATCAGTAAAACTGTAGTGCTTATACAATTTGTATGACATCATTAACATGTTGTGATGCCATTATTTCTAACATGTTTGTTTCTAACTCATACTGTATGTGCCACACACACACACACACACACACACACACACACACACACACATATATATATATATATATATATATATATAAGATAGTAATGTAGCAGTAGCTTAGCAATGATAAATAATTAGGTACTTTCTTACACATACTGCATTGTGACTGGCTGCTAGCATGATGATTTCGATGTGACATGACACGACATTGATGGGACATCGCAACGCAACCGGATGTTTATATGATGTCGAGAACGGTGGGACAGAACTCGCATAATTGAATAAAATTCTTACAATTTCGGAAAAATACAAAAAAATTGTGGAGAAATACGTAAAATTATGGAAAATATGAAAGAATGTTGAAAAATACGAATAAGGTGGAAAAATATGAACAAATGTGGAAAACTGAGTCCACTTATATATCTGCACTTGTGTGGTCTCTGCTGGTCGCTCAAATGACGGAAATCCCGTAATATTAAATTTTTATGAACAAATGGACCTCTAGTGATGTGACTTAACATAATTACAGTATTTTGTCATTAACAAATAGACACAGTCTGATCCTTTCCCTATACTGCACAGGTCTAACGTGAAGCCACCGACTCAGGGACCCAATTATAAAAGATGAAAATGGGCTTTGGGTGCTTGCATCTCACCGATCGAGGGAGGAGGGGGGGGGGCAGGAGGGTGGTGAGCGAGGGAAGGGCGAAACGAGGGTTACGGTGCTCGTCTGGATGACCTTGGTCAGATGCTGGTGGGTCCCCAGGGGGGAGGAGAATGGGGCGATCTTGATTATAAGTCGCCCAAATGTGTAACCTGACACCGAAAGTCCTGGTCAGTGATCTTGAGATATGATCGTTATACCACCTAGAACCGACCCTTGATAACTACTTGCACTCAACTTCATTGCATAAAGTTCATATCAGCGCACACTCCGCTGCAGAGTGAAAATCTCATTCTGGAGGTAAATGATAAGTTTGGACTGTCGCTGGCCGCTGTATGCCCGATGGGGCAGCTACTTAATCACTTTGGGTCATTTTTTCATTTACTTTTCGACGCTGCCGTAGCTCTCGCATTCGCTGGGTGCTTGACTTTAGCATATTTGCGAGTCATATGAGAGGACATTTGTCATTATTTTGTAATTTTTTAATTTTATACCGATTTTCACTTACATTCCGTCGAATATTTTTATTGTCTCACTGTGGATCCTACTAATGTTCCGGAAGCTCTCACAATGACACTTGAATCAATGTTCCAGCTAAACGCGTTTCACACGCTACACCAGTTTATAACTTGACACAAAGCTAATTCGTAACAGTTACGCGCACGCACCTATATTGCTACGATGACGTCATAGGCAAAACAAATACTACGTGAGAAATACGTACAGACATTATCTATCCCTTGCGGGCCTCAGCTACCGTTTACGTATTATGAATCTCATAGTTCAAATGGCTCCGAGCACTATGGGACTTCACATGTGAGGTCATCAGTCCCCTAGAACTTAGAACTACTTAAACCTAAATAACCTAAGTACATCACACACATCCATGCCCGAGGCAGGATTCGAACCTGCGACCGTAGCAGTCGCGCGGTTCCGGACTGAAGCGCCTAGAATTGCTCGGCCACCACGGCCGGTATCTCGTAGTTACTAACAATTCAGCTATGACGGTATTTCCTCAGACAAGAAAGTTGGAGAGATGAGTGAATATACGTTTTCACGTCAAAAGACGAAGGGGATACGTAATTTACTTGCCACTCCAGACAGTACTCTTCCTGCTCCCAACTTTAGGTTGGTACGATAAACTGGGTAAATAAAAAAGAATACAAGAATACGCCTTCTGTTGGTTATTAATAACATTACGGAAGTTCTTACTCGTTGTGAGTAGAATAGCCGTGGGTGTTCGAATGCAGTCTGCATTGCTGCCACATCTCCGTCTCCCCCTCCTCCTTCACCCTATAATACCATGTGATGTTGCCAGATTTCCCTCCATCCCCTTTTCCTACCCTCTGACGTAGCCCAGTGGTCCTATGTATAAAATGGCAGTAAATCCAAAAAATGGTGAGAAATTCAAAATAGCCTGATTGTCCTAAAGGTTTTCCCCACCCCTCTAACATCACTATGACTATGGATCTATAACAAGTCCTAATTGTAAAAAGGCGGGATGTTCAATTGTCTTAATTGTAAAAAGGCGGGATCTTCAAAAAATCGAACATGCACCATTGAGAAATTCGTAAAATTCAAGATATCGATGCTAGATGGCAGACCTGGGAATACGCGTGAATCCCTGTGCCACCAGATTCCAAGACAACGACCTGGGAATGCGAGTGCAGTGCTGTGATATAATCCAAATGGCGACCTGTGGAGCATGAGTGCAGCCCACATGACTGTCAGATTTATGCATGCTTATGACATCAAAATTCGAGATTGTGGATCAAGGATATGTGCGCAGCCTGCATGGCTGCCAGAACACTTGTGCTATGTTCCAAAGGATGGGAAAGTCGAAAATAATTGACTCTCTTATGGCGTGACAGTTCACTTGCCCTAGCTGTAAACAACTGCCACCACTTCTGGGATGGGACAGGGATGTTTATGCCTTTATTTAAACTAATACCATACCATTGAGACCCCCTTATGCGGTCCTCAGAGATGCCGATCGCAAAGCTTGCTGCCAGCAAGATTACGCGTGACGTGTTGGGGAGAGCCTCCGTGCTGTGCGCCAAGCCCGCTGCGAACACACCGTGCAAATGCTGGAGTGCCAACCGATGCCCCATCAGTTGCGTCGCTGTGCCGTGAATCGCTCTTGCTAACTCGTCTGTCTGACGTTAAGTGTAGCCGCGCGGGATTAGCCGAGCGGTTTAAGGCGCTGCAGTCATGGACAGTGCGACTAGTCACGGCGGAGGTTCAAGTCCTCCCTCGGGCATGGGTGTGTGTGTTTGTCCTTAAGATAATTTAGGTTAAGTAGTGTGTAAGCTTAGGGACTGATGACCTTAACAGTTAAGTCCCATAAGGTTTCACACACATTTGAACATTTTTCGTTAAGTGTAATCACACTTCAACACTTTTAACAAAATGGAAATGGACCTCTTTGATGAGTGCAATGCAGATATACCTGTCCTCTGTAAAAATGATCACTTTTAATGCATCTCTTCTATGCGGGCAACGCAGATATGTCCGCTTACTGTAAAACTGAACTCTGTTAATGATGTAAATGCAGCTCTTCCAATGCGTGCAATGCAGATGTAAATAACTGTATATATCAGGACAGGAAGAAAGAAAACGAATAACTAGAGTTTAACAAAAGTGGATTTATTAGTTTTGTCTCTTTTTCTTTCTCTCAGAATAGAACTAGCAGTTCAGATAATCTCATTTTTACAAAAATATGTGTCTATATGCTGGACTAATTCACACACTTTGCATTTCAGACAGTATACAGGGTGGTCCATTGATCGTGACCGGGCCAAATATCTCACGAAATAAGCGTCAAACGAAAAAACTACAAAGAACGAAACTTTGATAGCTTGAAGGGGGAAACCAGATGGCGCTATGGTTGGCCCGCTAGATGACGCTGTCATACGTCAAACGGATATCAACTGTGTGTTTTTCTTTTTTTTTTAAAATAGGAACCCCCATTTTTATTACATATTCGTGTAGTACTTAAGAAATATGAAAGTTTTAGTTGGACCACTTTTTTCGCTTTGTGATAGATGGCGCTGTAATAGTCACAAATATATGGCTCACAATTTTAGACGAACAGTTGGTAATAGGTAGATTTTTAAATTAAAATACAGAACGCAGGTACGTTTGAACATTTTATTTCGGTTGTTCCAATGTGATACATGTGCTTTTGTGAACTTATCATTTCTGAGAACGCATGTTGTTACAGCGTGATTACCTGTAAATACCACATTACTGCAATAAATTCTCAATATGATGTCCGTCAACCTCAATGTATTTGGCAATACGTGTAACGACATTCCTCTCAACAGCGAGTAGCTCGCCTTCCGTAATGTTCGCACATGCATTGACAATGCGCTGACGCATATTGTCAGGCGTTTTCGGTGGATCACGATAGCAAATATCCTGCAACTTTCCCCACAGAAAGAAATCCGAGGACGTCAGATCCGGTGAACGTGCGGGCCATGGTATGGTGCTTCGATGACCAATCCACCTGTCATGAAATATGCTATTCAATAGTACTTCAACCGCACGCGAGCTATGTGCCGGACATCCATCATGTTGGAAGCACATCGCCATTCTGTCATGCAGTGAAACATCTTGTGGTAACTTCGGTAGAACATTACGTAGGAAATCAGCGTACATTGCACCATTTAGATTGCCATCGATAAATTGGGGGCCAATTATCCTTCCTCCCATAATGCCGCACCATACATTAACCCGCCAAGGTCGCTAATGTCCCACTTGTCGCAGCCATCGTGGGGTTTCCGTTGCCCAATAGTGCATATTATGCCGGTTTGCGTTACCGCTGTTGATGAATGACGCTTCGTCGTCAAATAGAAGGCGCGCAAAAAATCTGTCATCGTCCCGTAGTTTCTCTTGTGCCCAGTAGCAGAACTGTACACGACGTTCAAAGTCGTCGCCATGCAATTCCTGCTGCATAGAAATATGGTACGGATGGAATCGATGTTGATGTAGCATTCTCAACACCGACGTTTTTGAGATTCCCGATTCTCGCGCAATTTGTCTGGTACTGATGTGCGGATTAGCAGCGACAGTAGCTAAAACACCTACTTGGGCATCATCATTTGTTGCAGGTCGTGGTTGACGTTCCACGTGTGGCTGAACACTTCCTGTTTCCTTAAATAACGTAACTATCCGGCGAACGGTCCGGACACTTGGATGATGTCGTACAGGATACCGAGCAGCATACATAGCACACGCCCGTTGGGCATTTTGATCCCAATAGCCATACATCAACACGATATCGACCTTTTCTGCAATTGGTAAACGGTCCGTTTTAACACGGGTAATGTATCACGAAGCAAATACCGTCCACAATGGCGGAATGTTACGTGATACCACGTACTTATACGTTTGTGACTATTACAGCACCATCTATCACACAGCGAAAAAAGTAGTCCAACTAAAACATTCACATTTCTTTACGTACTACACGAATATGTAATAAAAAATCGGGGTTCCTATTTAGAAAAACGCAGTTGATATCCGTTTGACGTATGACAGTGCCATCTAGCAGGCTAACCATAGCGCCATCTGGTTTCCCCCTTCAAGCTAGACTAGTTTCGTTCTTTGTAGTTTTTTCGTTTGATGCTTATTTCGTGAGTCATTTGGCCCGGTCACTATAAATGGACCACCCTGTATATGTTTCAGCAGAAGTTGGAATAATCTGTACACAGAAAAACAACGTTCAGAAACTGCATATACAATACATACAAAATAATTTAACAATGTAAATAAATAAATAAATATATACAAAATATCTATCACATGCTAACTCGTTTTTTAAAGGTGATATATGTTTTGTTCCAACAGCTTGGAACTGTTGTAGCACAATTTATAATGTTCTAGCCCAACTGACAGACTTGTACGTTTATTTTCTACATCTGCATTTACATGGATACTCTACAAATCTCACTTAAGTGCCTGGCAGAGGGGGCACCGAACCACTTTCACAATAATATTCTATTATTCAAACCTCGAACAGCGTACCGAAAAAACGAGCACCTATGTTTTTCCGTTCGAGCTTTGATTTCCCTTATTTTATTATGATGATCGTTTTTCCCTACGTAGGTTGGTGTCGATAAAATATTTTTGCATTCGGAGGAGACAGTTGGTGATTGAAATTTCGTGAGAAGATTCCGTCTCAACGGAAAACGCCTTTGTCCTAACGACGTCCACCTTAGAGCCTGTATCATTTCAGGACACTCTCTCCCCTATTTCTCGGTAATACAAAACGTGCTGCCCTTCTTTGACAATTCTCGATGTACTCCGTTAAACCTATCTGGTAGGGACCCCACATCGCGCAGCAGCACTCCAAAACAAGACGGACACGCGTAGTGTAGGCAGTCTCTTTAGTAGATCTGTGTTCTTCCAATAAAACACAGGCTTTGGTTCGCCTTCCCCACAACATTTTCTGTGTTGTTTTCAATTTAAGTTGTTCGTAGTTGCAATACCTAGGTATTTAGCAGAATTTATGGACTTTAGATTTGACTGATTTATCGTGTAACCAAAGTTTAATGGATTCCTTTTGACACTCATGTGGATGACCTCCCACTTTTCGTTATTTAGGGTCGATTGCCAATTTTTGCGTCATGCAGATATCTTTTCTAAATCGTATTGCAATTTTTTTTTTATTTTCTGATGACCTTACTAGACGACAAATGACAACATCATCTGCAAACAACCTACGGCGGCTGCTCAGATTGCCTCCTAAATCTTTTATATCGACGAGGAACAGCAGATGGCCTATAACACTACCCTGGGGAACGACAGAAATAACTTCTGTTTTACTCGATGACTCTCCGTCAATTACTACGAACTGTGACCTCTCTGACAGGAAATCACAAATCCAGTCACATGACTGAGACGATATCCCATAAGCACGCAATTTGACTACAAGTCGCTTGTGAGGCACAGTATCAAAAGCCTTCTGGAAATCTAGAAATACGGACTCCATTTGAAATCCCTTTTCAACAGCATTTAACACTTCGTATGAGTAAAGAGCTAGTTCTGTTTCACAAGAACGATGTTTACTGATTCCGTGTTGACTGTGTGTCAATATACCGTTCTCTCCGAGGTATTTCATAATGCACGAACACAATATATGTTCCAGAATCCTGCTGCATATCGACGTTAACGCTATGGGCCTGTAATTTAGAGGATTACTCCTACTACCTTTGTTGAATATTGGTATGACTTGCACAGCTTTCCGGATTTTGGATACGGATCTTTCGTGGAGCGAGCGATTGTGTATGATTGTTAAGTATGCGGCTATTGCATCAGCATACTCTGAAATAACCTAACTGATATTCAGTCTGGACCGGAAGCCGTGCTTTTATTAAGTGATTTAAGTTGCTTCACTACTTCTAGGATCTCTACTTCTAAGTTACTCATGTTGGCAGCTATTCTTGATTCGAATTCTGGAATATTTACTTCCTCTTCTTTGATCAAGGAATTTCGGAAGGCTGTGTTTAGTAACTCTACTTTGGCAACACTGTCATCGATAGTATTTCCATTGCTATCGCGTAGCCAAAGCATTGACTGTGTCTTGCCGCAAGCATATTCTACGTACAACCAGAATCTGTTTGTATTTTCTGCCAGATTTAGAGACAAAGTTTCGTTGTGGAAACTATTATAAGTATCTCGCATTGAAGTTCGTGCTAAATTTCGAGCTTCTGTAAAAGATCGCCAATCTTGAAGATTTTGGGCTGATGTTGAGTTGATGCACTTAAACCAAAGCTGACATGGAATATTTACAGCTCTCCTGTGAGACATAACGCTAAACTAAGTGCGATCTTTTTTTGGTATGACCAGCAGCAGTGAAACTTAACCTAATGTACAGACAATATTCACGGTGTTTCAAAAATGCTTTCACGAATGTTGAGGACAGGTTCCTTACATCAAAACAAGAAAATAGTTCATATGAAAATATGCCCGAAAATTCTTCATTTTCGAGTTAATAATGGTAGTTTACAATGTAGGTGACTAGAGTTCGTCAACATAGGAACTCATAATAAATGCTCGCAGTGTTCTCGCCTTGCTTTTAAACGAGCATGCACTCGTCAAATCATGGTTTGCCACACCCTTTCAAATACTCCTTCTCAGTTTAGAATGGTTTCACAGGCTTCCAGTACACGTCAATGGAGGATTTCTGCATCTGGTTGTTCGCTGCATAGACCAATTGTTTAAGACGCTCCCAGAAATAATAATCCAAAGGACTGAGGTCGGGGGAAATTGCAGGGCATGGAACTGGTCCTTCTCTGCCTAGTCATCTCTCATGGTAGATACCAGCCAGTGCATTTCGAACACAGAAACTGAGAAAGTGCTGGAGCTCCATCATGCACGATCCATACGTTTCTTCTTTTTTGTAGGGACACATCTTTTAGTATACGAGGTGCATTCAAGTTCTAAGGCCTCCGATTTTTTTTCTCCGGACTGGAAAGAGATAGAAACATGCGCATTGTTTTAAAATGAGGCCGCGTTCATTGTCAATACGTCCCAGAGATGGCAGCACCGTACGGCAGATGGAATTTTACCGCCAGCGGCGAGAATGAGAACTGTTTTAAGTACTTAAAATGGCGACGTTTTCCTTACTTGAACAGTGTGCAATCATTCGTTTTCTGAATTTGCGTGGTGTGAAACCAATTGAAATTGATCGACAGTTGAAGGAGGAATGTGGTGATGGAGTTATGGATGTGTCGAAAGTGCGTTCGTGGGTGTGACAGTTTAATGAAGGCAGAACATCGTGTGACAACAAACCAAAACAACCTCGGGCTCGCACAAGCTGGTCTGACGACATGATCGAGAAAGTGGAGAGAATTGTTTTGGGGGATCGCCGAATGACTGTTGAACAGATCGCCTCCAGAGTTGGCATATCTGTGGGTTCTGTGCACACAATCCTGCATGACGACCTGAAAATGCGAAAAGTGTCGTCCAGGTGGGTGCCACGAATGCTGACGGACGACCACACGGTTGCCCGTGTGGCATGTTGCCAAGCAATGTTGACACACAACGACAGCATGAATGGTACTTTCTTTTCGTCGGTTGTGACAATGGATGAGACGTGGATGCCATTTTTCAATCCAGAAACAAAGCGCCAGTCAGCTCAATGGAAGCAGACAGATTCACCGCCACCAAAAAAATTTTGGGTAACCACCAGTGCTGAAAAAATGGTGTCGATGTTCTGGGACAGCGAGGGCGTAATCCTTACCCATTGCGTTCCAAAGGGCACTACGGTAACAAGTGCATCCTACAAAAATGTTTTGAAGAACAAATTCCTTCCTGCACTGCAACAAAAACGTCCAGGAAGGGCTGCGCATGTGCTGTTTCACCAAGACAACGCACCCGCACATCGAGCTAACGTTACGCAACAGTTTCTTCGTGATAACAACTTTGAAGTGATTCCTCATGCTCCCTACTCACCTGACCTGGCTCCTAGTGACTTTTGGCTTTTTCCAACAATGAAAGACCCTCTCCGTGGCCACACATTCACCAGCCGTGCTGCTATTGCCTCAGCGATTTTCCAGTAGTCAAAACAGACTCCTAAAGAAGCCTTCGCCGCTGCCATGGAATCATGGCGTCAGCGTTGTGAAAAATGTGTACGTCTGCAGGGCGATTACGTCGAGAAGTAACGCCAGTTTTATCGATTTCGGGTGAGTAGTTAATTAGAAAAAAATCGGAGGCCTTAGAACTTGAATGCACCTCGTATCTTGGAGGGTGTTCTAAATAAAGTACCAGCAGACAGCACCTGTTAGACGTGCTGGGAGAACGTATGCCCCTACCAGACAATCACCTACAATTCCAGCCCATACATCAGTCTTTAACTGATGCTGATGTCTTGCCTTTACTATAGCATGTGGATTGCTATCGGCCAATATATGTTTCTTGTGTAAATTTGTTATTCCATCTCTTCCAAACGTTGCCTCGTTTGTAAACAAAACTCAAGAGAAAAACAACTGAGTGACAGTTTGTGTAACAAACACTCGACGAAAGCTCTCGCCCGCGTGGAGTGGCTGCGCGGTTAGAGGCGCCATGTCAGTTACTGCGCGGTCCCTCCAGTCGGAGGCTCGAGTCCTCCCTCGGGCATGGGTGAGTGTGTTGTTCTTAGCGTAAGTTAAAGTAATGTGTAAGTCCACGGACCGATGACCTCATCAGTTTGGTGTCTTAGAAATTCACACACATTTGAACATTTTGAAAGTTCTCGTGCGGTGGGTGATCGGCAGGTGTAAGGACCTGCACACGTTGAAGACGATGCGGATACATGAGTAGCTCGTGAAGTATCCCCCATGCTGAACATAGAGATGTACCACATGTCAGGGCCACTTTTATTGCACTGATATTTGGTTCTTCTTCGACAGCCCACAGAATGTTCCCTTCCTGGCCAGGTGTATGAACAACACGTATCCTTCCTTGCTCAATAGTCTGTGGTGCTATAGATCCTGCCTTAGCACTAAAAGCTGAAGGACTCAGCTGTCTTTGGTGTGGAAATGCCGTCCGTTACAGCCGTGCAGCCTCGTGTTCATTACCATTCCTACGGAAAATAGCATAAACAGTCAAACTGTGTATTCGTATCCTTGCAACAGCCCCTACATCATTACGTAGGCCAAAATGGTAAAACATGGCCATGTCGAACCGAAGTGAACCCAAGCGTTCGTTCGGATGATAAATTTGAACTGTTTGCTTTATGTAACACTAAGACCTACAACTTGTAGACGTATAATCCTCTTTCTTTCCTAATGAAGTTCTCTTCACCTTTCTGCAATTATCAGCAATAGTTATATCGGCAGCAGAAACAACAGATGCTATGAGGATGAAGACGGATTTCACATTCTAGCAAACATCTGATTGTGCACTGAATTACAATATGCACCTGAGAGTATGCTTTCATCCAGTGTGTCTTCGCTTGTTACTGTCGTGAGCATTAATGGAAAGCGGGTAATTAAACCACGAGCATGTGGCAAGTGTAGGATGTCCACATCTCATCACAGAACTTGGAGGTTGGATGCTTGCCCATTCTGTAAAGCAAGATAGGTTGCAATCGGCAGAATATAATGCTTGTGCAGGTATAAGTGTTTCGGAGCACATCATTAAGTGCACTTTGCTGAACAAGGAGATCTGTAGCTGAGGGCCCATACGTGTTCCCATGATGGTTCAATGAGATCGTCAGTTACAATTGCAGTGGACATGGGATCATCGAGATCGGACTATGGACCAATTTTGTCTGGTCAGACGAATCACGTTTCTTGTTACACCAGGTCGACCTTTGCGCCCAGTTGCACCGTCATCCACATGTATGACTCCCCAAAATATGCATCGCGGCTCAGATGAATGCTGGTGGGGGCAGTATTATGCTATGGGGGACATTCACCTGAGCTTCCATGGATCCTGTGGTAACAACTGAAGGTACCATGACAGCTGTGGACTACGTGAACATTTTTGCAGACCACATGCATCCTGTAATGCATGATGAATTCCCCAACGGTAATGGCATCTTCTCTCCAGGATAACTTAATGACTGTGCCACAAGTCCAGAATCGTGATACAATGATTTGAGGAACAGGATAGTGAACTAACGTTGATTTACTGGCCACCAAATTCGCCTGAACTGAACTCTGTAGAACACAGGTATTACGTTATCAGGTATCAGTTCCGCGCCCGCAATTCACCGGCCCGTAATTTACGGGGATTGCGGGAGATGTACATAGACATTTGGTGCCACATATTTCTGGGAACCTCCAAAGGACTTGTCAAATCCATGCCTCGCAGAATCGCTCCAATATTGCTTTCCAAAGTGGACCAACACACTATTAAGCTTGTGATCGTAATGTTTTGACGGGGCGTGAGTCGTGCCTGGGTAGCTCAGTTGGTGGAGCACTTGCCTGCGAAAGGCAAAGGTCCCGAGTTCGAGTCTCTGTCCGGCACACAGTTTTAATCAGCCAGGAAGTTTCTTATCATTTATCCGTTCTGTGATCATTATATACTCTGTGTAACCATTTTAAGGGTCTACGTAACAGTTGAAATCTTGAAAGTTTCAAAATTTTTTTTTTTTCGTTGAGAGAAATCTACCGAATTTCCCCTTTCTAATGATATATAATACGTATATATTATTGCCTCTTTCTGGTTTATTCAATCATTTAAACAAAACACTGTGTGAGCGCGACCAGTTTCCAAGAATCTGCGTAGCTGAAGAAGATAAGATTAATCATTTGTCTAGGAGATGGGGATTCAAAAGCTTTCATAGCAGTTGAGGAAGAGACGCCATATGCAGCAAATATAACTGAAGTGCATAGCTCATGTACAAAAGCGAACTGATAGACGCCGCGACAACTGAAGACTGCCTACAAGTGAAAGAAATTGGAAGATGTCAGAGGATTACATGGTAAGAGTAGACTCACAGATACTAGCATAGAACTGTTATGGCACGGCCCCTGAGCAAACTGTTTGTAGCGTAGAAGATATGAGAAAAGCTGTGCGGGTAGTTTTATTTCAGTTCTTTTCAATAGACGATAAACCCATTCATGGCTTCTGCCCTCTAGGAAGGGATTAATGTTGCAAATACAACAGAGCACAGCAAAATGGTGACAAACTTATTCACAAACCAGCTATGCCTTTTCCCATAGTAGAGGTCTTGAAAGAAACTTTCAGAGATTCAAAAGCTTCCAGAAAAATATCATTATTGCTTCAACCCCCGCTCGCCTGCCTTTGACATATTATAATACCGTAGCGACGATGTGGTAAGGATTCCACTGTTGAACACGAGCGAGCTGTGTAGGCGATGTAAGGCTACTGAAGAAATGTCTTCATGGCCGCACCCAGAATCCTAACGAGTCTATCAGCAGCGTAATATGGACCAAAATTCCAAAGATAGTGTCTATATCAATTACGACACAGCATTTTGGTGTCTTTGGCAACGGCCTTGCCGCAGTGGAAACACCGGTTCCCGTCAGATCACCACAGCTAAGCGCTGTCGGGCGTGGCCGGCACTTGGATGGCTGACCGTTCGGGCCGCCATGAGTTGTTGCCATTTTTCGGGGTGCACTCAGCCTCGTGATGCCAACTGAGGAGCTACTCGACCGAATAGTAGCGGCTCCGGTCAAAGAAAACCATCATAACGGCCGGGAGAGCGGTGTGCTGACCCCACACCCCTCCTATCCGCATCCTCATCTGCGGATGACACGGCGGTCGGATGCTCCCAATGGGCCACTTGTGGCCTGAAGACGGAATGCTATATTTTGGTGTCTTTGATACAGGGCAAAGTTGAATGAAGGATATGTTGCAAGGTATGAAGTTCTGAAAAGACTGCTAGGAACTGTTGGTCGTTTCATAGTGAAAAAATGTTAAATTTAGATAAAGGAAGAGGTAGGCTTTTTGCTTAGCACGAGAAAGTAAAAAAAAAAAAATCAATAAAGTCGTATGGGAGACTTTACAAGAAACATGTTCTCCATAGTGCGGAGCCTTAGCCTCAAAATTCCGAGAGCTCAAATTCCAATATGAATCAAGAAATACAAGGTGTTTGACTGCTGTAGATCCAAACGAAAGGCGTGATTAGAGAGCAATGAAACAAATAATCCTAGCAAACAAAATATCTCTACACACTTTTGTGTGTAGAGATATTTAAAAGTCGTTTAATCTCTGTCGATGACCTCCGGACACGCTTTCTCGATGGTGGACAACGCACTTGAGATTTTTTAACTCATATGTGCCCCGATTGAGGAGAACTGCTGACCCTGCCTTCATACGAACAGTGCCCGTGTCAAAAACTTGTGTAAGGTGGTGTCGTCAAGCGCACATGTGCATTTTGTATCCTCGGGGACTTTGTTCTAAAGGGTTCATGTACTCAGTCGTAATACGTCGTATCGGGGAAACTATTGATTTCCAAACCTATGTTTATTAAGATTATTTGCGTGTTTTATTGTCATTTACTCGCTTCTTTAGCATGTACTTGTAGTAGTCAACGTCCTCCACGATAATATCATGTAATGACGACGACAGTAAATTTGGAGAAATTCGAGTTAGAATAGAAGAAGACTGATAATACACTACAGGCCATTAAAATTGCTACACCACGAAGATGACGTGCTACAGACGCGAAATTTAACCAACAGGAAGAAGATGCTGTGATATGCAAATGATTAGCTTTTCAGAGCATTCACACAAGGTTGGCCCAGGTGGCGACACCTTCAACGTGCTGACATGAGCAAAGTTTCCAACAGATTTCTCATACACAAACAGTAGTTGACCGGCGTTACCTGGTGAAACGTTGTTGTGATGCCTCGTGTAAGGAGGAGAAATGCGTACCAACACGTTTCCGACTTTGATAAAGGTCGGATTGTAGCCTATCGCGATTGCGGTTTATCGTATCGCGACATTGCTGCTCGCGCTGGTCGAGATCCAATAACTGTTAGCAGAATATGGAATCGGTGGGTTCAGGAGGGTAATACGAACACCGTGCTGGATCCCAACGGCCCCGTATTACTAGCAGTCGAGATGACAGGCATCTTATCCGCATGGCTATAACGCATTGTGCAGCCACGTCTCGATCCCTGAGTCAACAAATGGGGACTTTTGCAAGACAACAACCATCTGCACGAACAGTTAGATGACGTTTGCAGCAGCATGGACTATCAGCTCGGAGACCATGGCTGCGGTTACCCATGACGCTGCATCACAGACAGGAGCGCCTGCGATGGTGTACTCAACGCCGAACCTGGGTGCACGAATGGCAAAACGTCATTTTTTCGAATGAATCCAGGTTCTGTTTACAGCATCATGATGGTCGCATCCGTGTTTGGCGCCATCGCGGTGAACTCACATTGTAAGCGTGTATTCGTCATCGCCATACTGTCGTATTACCCGGCGTGATGGTACGGGGTGCCATTGGTTACACGTCTCGGTCACCTCTTGTCCAGTTTTACGGTACTTTGAACAGTGGACGTTACATTTCAGATGTGTTACGACCCGTGGCTCTACCCTTCATTCGATCCCTGCGAAACCTTACATTTCAGCAGGATAATAATGCATGCGAAACCCTACATTTCAGCAGGATAATGCACGACCGCATGTTGCAGGTCCTGTACGGGCCTTTCTGGATACAGAAAATGTTCGACTGCTGCCCTGGCCAGCACATTCTCCAGATCTCTCACCAATTGAAAACGTCTGGTCAATGGTGGCCGAACAACTGGGTCGTCACAATACGCCAGTCACTACTTCTCGATGAACTGTGGTATCGTGTTGAAGCTGCATGGGCAGCTGTACCAAGCTCTGTTTGACTCAATGCTCAGGCGTATCAAGGCTGTTATTACGGCCAGTGGTGGTTGTTCTGGGTACTGATTTCTCAGGATCTATGCACCCAAATTGCGTGAAAATGTAATCACATGTCAGTTCTAGTATAATATCTTTGTCCAATGAATACCCGTTTACCATCTGCATTTCTTCTTGGTGTAGCAATTTTAATGGCCAGTAGTGTAGTTCTTCCTGTGTACCATCCACTACTGGAATAGAAGAGGACGGCAGATGAGGGGGTGGGGGAAGGGGAGGGGGTATGAATGATCCACTATTTACCCTCCGTCTAATACTGCATGTTGTCTTGTGGAGAATAAGTCTAAGTACAGCAGTATAATGCCGCCCTCGGGGCCTTGCAAGTTACGTTTGTTACAGTGCCATCAACGACGCTTCTGGTAGAAGTTTGTATAATGAGAGAGAGGTACTTACAGAATTGAAACTATGGAGGCGGATAGTTCAGTCGGTGGTTGCACTGGCCGCAATAGGAGAGGATCTGATTTCGAGAACCGGATTGTTACATAATTTTAATGTCACGAACTTTTACAACAGCCCACAGGCCGCTGCAGAGTCATTCTGAAGACCTGTGATATCCGAAGATTTCTGACACTGGTCGAAAACTGTCGTAACACCAATTGCTCAAATGGTTGAAATGGCTCTAAGCACTGTGAGACTTAACATCTGAGGTCATCAGACCCCTAGACTTTTTGTTGTGGTCTTCAGTCCTGAGACTGGTATCATGCAGCTCTCCATGCTACTCTATTCTGTGCAAGCTTCTTCATCTCCCAGTACCTACTGCAACCTACATCCTTCTGAATCTGCTTAGTGTATTCATCTCTTGGTCTCCCTCTACGATTTTTACCCTCCCCGCTGCCCTCCAGTACTAAATGGTTGATCCCTCGATGTCCCAGAACATGTCCTACCAACCGATCTCTTCCTCTGGTCAAGTTCTGCCACAAACTCCTCTTCTCCCCAATTCTATTCAATACTTCCTCATTAGTTATGTGATCTACCCATCTAATCTACAGCATTCTTCTATAGCACCATATTTCGAAAGCTTCTATTCTCTTCTTGTCTAAACTATTTAACGTCCACGTTTCACTTCCATACATGGCTACACTCCATACAAATACTTTCAGAAACGACTTCCTGACACTTAAATCTATACTCGATGTTAACAATTTTCTCTTCTTCAGAAACGCTTTACTTGCCATTGCCAGTCTACATTTTATATCCTCTCTACTTCGACAATCGTCAGTTATTTTGCTCCTCAAATAGCAGAACTCCTTTACTACTTTAAGTGTCTCATTTCCTAATCTAATTCCCTCAGCGTCACCCGACTTAATTCGACTATATTCCATTGTCCTTGTTTTGCTTTTGTTGATGTTCATCTTATACCCTCCTTTCAAGAGACTGTCCATTCCGCTCAACTGCTCTTCCAAGTCCTTTGCTGTCTCTGACAGAATTACAATGTCATCGGCGAACCTCAAAGTTTTTATTTCTTCTCCATGGATTTTAATACCTACTCCGAACTTTTCTTTTGTTTCCTTTACTGCTTGCTCAATATACAGATTGAATAGCATCGGGGAGAGGCTACAACACTGTCTCACTCCCTTCTCAACCACTGCTTCCCTTTAATGTCCCTCGACTCTTATAACTGCCATCTGGTTTCTGTACAAATTGTAAATAGCCTTTCGCTCCCTGTATTTTACCCCTGCCACCTTCAGAATTTGAAAGAGAGTATTCCAGTCAACATTGTCAAAAGCTTTCTCTAAGTCTACAAATGCTAGAAACGTAGGTTTTCCTTTCCTTATTCTTTCTTCTAAGATAAGACGTAGGGTCAGTATTGCCTCACGTGTTCCAACATTTCCACGGAATCGAAACTGATCTTCCCCGAGGTCTACCAGTTTTTCCACATTCGTTTTTCCTAGACTCAGAAATACTTAAACCTAACTAACCTAAGGACATCACACACATCCATGCCCGCGGCAGGATTCGAACCTGCGACCGTAGCAGCAGCGCGGTTCCAGACTGAAACGCCTAGGGCCGCTCGACCACAGCGGCCGGCACACCATTTGCGACTACTGTCTGAACTGACCTGTAAATATTGTTATAATAAATCGAATACCATTGTCGGTTCTTTGTCAAGGGTAGTTAAATGGGTTTATTTACACTTCGAGTAGTTGTAGTGGGTTACATTACGATACGGTCCTCAAATCGAGGCTAATAAGCTCTTTGTGCTCAATCTCTAATCGGCTCAGTGTGCGTTCGTGGATACACACGAACCGCAAAAAAGAAATGCAAATGTGGACGGCCTTGACGAGCCCTAACTGTCTGCGAATAGCAGCTACTTTCTCCACTTGCTTGTGTTACGTGTACGTTACAACGGTACGCACACCCGTGGGTTCTGTGGGTCAAGCCGACCTTTCCGGCGGCGAAGCGCGACGGAAAGTAAGAGTGGTGAGTGACCCAGATGCTGCAAAGCCGGCGCGCCTCTCACAGCGCAGGACGACGCCAGAGCGGATACACCATGCGTCCCGCAGCCGCAGGTAAGCGCCGGCTCTTCCCTTCTGCACCTCGCCGCGTCTGCGAGACACGCTATACCCGTGACTGCTGCGCGCCAATCAGTGTCTGCTGAATTTTCGTCTCTGTGTCTTAAGATTTTTGCACAGGAGGTAAGTAAATACTAGTGAAATATTGGCACAATCTGACGATGAATACTAGCACTCGAAATATTTCAAGAAGTTCTTCGTGAATGAAACTAACCTTTGATTCTTATCCAACGGCTCATCAGACTCATTCTTCGTGTCTCGTAGTGCTCTGTAGTTTATTTAGTTTCATATGATGGTGTGTTATTATGTTGCTGGTGCTACTGCCTTAACTGAAAAAAATGAATGCGAAAATAGTGCTCTTCGACGGACAACGACGATCTGTTCTACTCCTGTGCATCGGGAGGGTACTGTCTAGTCATTGCTTCGAACTCGAAAGCCGTAACTGATTTTTAGGGATTTTTAGTGCAGGGTGGGGGACACGGTGTAAGATTAGTCTCGCTTGGTGTAATGTGTCGAATGTGTTAAGTGTGTCGTGTAGTTCACTGTGATTAGTGTTGTCTTGGCTAGAGCTGTATTTGCGATATTACGGGTAATAACAGAAACAGCAGGAGATGGGGAGAAGCGAAACCCGGTGCCAGCTGACGGACCAGACTCCTCGTTGCATAGTGGCCGCCGTGTTTAATTTACACATCAGACGGCCTAATGATCATCAACTGTGTCATCTATCCTCATTCTCTGAGACAACGGCGGCGTCCGCAATATGTATCTCAGAATATTGGGACACTGTTTGATGGTCGTCAACTGTGCGCCACCAACTGCTCTCCCTTCTTTGGCCAAGTAAAAGATCATGCAAACTTGTTTCACCACTGAGACTCGAATCTGATGTTTTCACATTATACGCTACCGATTAGCGTTTCTTTGTTGTCCACATCCACGAACACGAGATCAAAATACAGCCTGGGATAGTTCTCAAAATCGTAATTCTTCACTAACTGGAAAGAAATCGTAACACTAAAAAAATATTAATGTAGAGTAATGAAACTCCGGCAATACATTTGTCTAGGTAACTTATTTACGTGATTAACACTGTAAGATCATAGATTAATGTAAACGCGAGATAAGCCATTGTAAATGTGAAATGCTGGTACATTAATAATCCAAGTAGCCACCAGAATGTTGAATGCGAGCATGCAGTAGTACATATACTTTTTTGTACAGTTTCCGGATGTCAGTTTGTGGGATGTAGTTCCATAAATGTTACACTTGGTGGGTCAATACAGGGGCGATTAACGCTGTAAGTGCACGATGCTGGAGTTGTTGTCCGATGATGTTCAATATGTGCGCTACTGCAGACAGATCTGATGATTGTGGAGGCCAAGGCAACATGTTGATACTCTGTCGTGCAAGCTGGGCTACAATAGCTGTATGTGGGCAAACGTTATCCCGTTGGAAAACACCCTTGGGATACTGTTCATAAATGGTAGCGTAATAGGTCGAATCGCCAGACTGACATACAAATTTGCAGTCACGCAGCGTGAGGTAATCATGATTTTGCTCCTGCTGTCATCCGAAATTGCACCACAGGCCATACCTCCAGGTGTAGGCCTAGTGTGTCTAGCATGCAGACAGGTTGGTTGCAGGCCCTCAACTGGTCTTCTTCTAACCATCAAACGACCATCACTGGCACCGAGGCAGAACCGGCTCTCATCAGAAAACATGACAGACCTCCCCTGCCGTCCAATGAGTTCTCGTTTGACACCACTGAAGTCGTACATGGCGGTGGTTTGGGATCAGCTGAACGCACGCTACGGGATGTCTGGTTCTGAGCTGTCCTTGAAGTAACCGATCGTACATATATTTTTTATACAGGTGATGGATATCAGTTTGTGGGATGGAGTTCTATCCCTGTTACACTCGGTCGGTCAAAACAGGGACGGTTAACGCCGTTAGTGGACGACGCTGGAGGTGTTGTACAATGATATTCAATATGTGCGCTATTGGAGACAGATCTGATGATCGTGGAGGCCAAGGAAACATGTCGATACTCTGTTGTGCAAGTTGGGCTACAACAGGTGTATGTGGGCAAACGTTATCCTGTTGGAAAACACTCTCTGGAATACTGTTCCTAAATGATTCATAAATCGTACATCCAGGTGTAGGCCTAGTGTATCTAGCACACAGACAGGTTGGCTGCAGGCCTCAACTGGCCTTCTCCTAACCATGAAACGGCCATCACTGGCACCGAGGCAGAACGGGATTTCATCTCAAAACACAACAGACCTCCCCCTGTCCTCCAATGAGCTCTCGTTTGACGTCACTGAAGTCGTACATGGCGGTGGTTTGTGGACAGTGGAATGCACGTCATAGGACGTCTGGTTCTGAGCTGTCCTTGAAGTGATCGATTTGTAACAGCTTGTTGTGTCATTATGATGCCAACTGCTGCTCAGATTGCTGCTACAGATGCTGTATGATACGCTCGAGCCATACGTCGAACAAGATGGTCTTCCCTTGCGGTAGTGTCATGTGGCCTCCCTGTGCCCGGTGTTTCTGCGTCCGTACATTCTCGTGACCACCACTACCAGCAATCATGGCTACATTCCTACCAGGCCTCTTTGCAATATCGCAGGAGGAACATCTAGCTTCTCGTAGCCTACCACACGACCTTGTTCAAACTCAGAATGGTTCAAATGGCTCTGAGCACTATGGGACTTAACTTCTGAGGTCATCAGTCCCATAGAACTTGGAACTACTTAAACCTAACTAACCTAAGGACATCACACACATCCATGCCCGAGACCGTAGCGGTCGCGCGGTTCCAGAGTGAAGCACCTAGAACCGCTCGATCACCCCGGCCGGCGTTCAAACTCAGTGAAGTGTTGATAATGGCATCTTCGTCACCTTAAAGGAATTCTTGACTAATATCAACTCATCACATCCTATCTCAAAGGTAACTGATGCTCACGCCCGTTACGGCGTGTATTTAAAGGAAACCAGGTTTACATTCTCGTAGTAGCGCTGCGAGCGCCACTCTTGTGCAACTGGCAAGAAATCTAAATAGACATCATCTTTCAGATGAATAAACACGCCTACGAACTATTGTTTATGTCGCACAACTCCTTATTCATAGCTGAGGTTGTGTCGAATCAGCTGTGTCCTTCTTTTGGTCAAGTTATGTCATTAATTTCTTTTCTCCCCGATTCATTAGTTATCCGATTTACTCAACTATTATTCAGCGTTCTTCTGTAGTATTGCATTTCAAAAGCTGCTAGTCTCTTCTTGTCTGCACTGTTTAACGTGCATCTTGCACTCCCGTACCAGGGTACACTCCAGGCAAATAATTTGAGAAAAGTGTTTCTAAATCTTAAAGCTACATTTGCAGATAAAATAAGTCTCTTTTTCAGAAACGATTTTCTTGCTGTTGCCTTTCTGCTTAATGTATTCTCTCTACTTCTGCCATTGTCAATCATTTTACTACCCAAATAGCAAAACTCACTTATTATTTTTCGTGTTTCACTCACTAACCTGATTCCCTCAATATCGCGTGTTTTAATTAGATTTTTCTCCATTTCTCTAGTTTTACTTTTGTCGATTGTGCCCAACTGCTACAAGCACTTCCAAGTCCTTTTCTGCCCCTGACAAAATTATAATCTCAGGAGCAAACGTCAAAGTTTTTTAATTCTCTCTGAACTTTAATTCTCCTTTCAAATTAATCTTTGGTTTCCTTTATTGCTAAATCATTGTACAGATTGAATAGCATCAGGGATAGGCTGCGACATCAGCTCCCTCGTTTCTCAATTATGCTTCCTTTACTTGCCTTTAGACTCTTATAACTGCAATGTGGCTTCTGTACTTGTTTTACATAACAGTTCACTTCCTGTTACGTTCAAAATTTCTCATAGTAAATTCCAATCAACATTGCCAAAAGCCTTCTCTAAATGTGCAGATGTTACAAATGTTTGTTTGCATTGCTGTACTCCTTTATATGATACCCTGCCACGAAAAAATAAAGGTCATGTAACATTAACACGATATTCAGTAATAAGTACCAATTCGCAGTTGGAAACATCTCTAAATGGCAGCATACATTTAAAGCCATCGTAGATAAAAATTTTGTGCCGGACATAAACTTTTTAGTGTGTTTTCTCATGCAGCAAAAATGAAAGAAGAATATTACACTGACGGAAAAATTGGTAACACCAAGAAATAGTTAATGTAGAGAAATGAAATTTCAGGAATACGTTTGTCTACGTAATATATTTACGTGATTAACGTTGCAAGATCACAGGTTAATGTAATCGTGAGATAAGCCATTGTAATTGCGAAACGCTTGTTCATTAATAACCGATGTAGCCACCAGAACGTTGAATGTAAGCACACAAATGTGCATTCATTGCATTGTACATGTGCTGAATGTCAGTTTATGGGATGGAGTTCCATGCCTGTTGCACTTTGTCGGTCAATATAGGGACGGTTAATGCTGTTTATGGATGAAGCTGGAGTTGTCGTCCAATGTTGTCCCATACGTGCTCGATTGGAGACAGATCTGGTCATCGAGCAGGACAAGGCACAACATGTCGACACTCTGTAGTGCATATTTGGTTGTAACAGGGGTATGTGGGCGAGCGTTATCGTATTGGAAAACACCCCCTGGAATACTGTTGATGAATGGTAGCAGAACAGGTTGCATCACCAGACAGCCGCACAAATTTCCTCCTGCTCCTTCTGTCATACGAAACAGCACCGTAACTCCAGGTGTAGGGTTTGGTTGGTTGGGAGAAGAGACCAAACAGCGAGGTCATCGGTCTCATCGGATTAGGGAAGGACGGGGAAGGAAGTCGGCCGTGCCCTTTCAAAGGAACCATCCCGGCATTTGCCCGGAGCGATTTAGGAAAATCACGGAAAACCTAAATCAGAATCAGAATGACCGGACGCGGTATTGAACCGTCCTCCTTCCAGGTGTAGGTCCAGTGTGTCTAGAACGCAGATAGATTGGTTGCAGGCCCTCAGCTGGCCTCCTTCTAACCAACCACGGCCATCACTGGCACCGAGGCAGAAATAGCTTTCATCAGAAAACACAACAGAGCTGTACCCTGCCCTCCCATGAACTCTCGCTTGACAACACTGAAGTCGCAAATGGCGGTGGTTCGGGGTAAGTGGAATGCACGCTGCAAGTCGTCTGGCTCTGAGCTGTCGTTGAAGTGATCGATTTGCAACAGCTCGTTGTGTCATTATTATGTCAACTGCTGCTCAGATTGATGCTGCATATGCTGTAAGATGAACCAGAGCCCTACATCGAACTCGATGGTCTTTTTCTCCCGGTAGTGCTACGTGGCCATCCGGAGCCCGGTGTTCTTGCTACCAAACATTCTCATGTCCACCGCTGCCAGTAATCACGTACTGTGGCTACGTTCCTGCCAAGCCTTCCTGCAGTATCGCAGAAGGAACGTTCTGCTTCTCGTAGCCCTATTACAAAGCCTCGTTCAAACTCATTGAGGTGTCAATGATGGCGTTTTTGTCGCCTTAAAGGCATTCTTGACTAATATCAACTCGAGCAGTTGAACGGAATGGACAGTGTCTTGAAAGGAGGATATAAGATGAACATCAACAAAAGCAAAACGAGGATAATGGCATGTAGTCGAATTAAGTCGGCTGATGCTGAGGGAATTAAATTAGGAAATGATACACTTAAAGTAGTAAATGAGTTTTGCTATTTGGGGAGCAAAATAACCGATGATGGTCGAAGTAGAGAGGATATAAAATGTAGACTGGCAATGGCAAGGAAAGCGTTTCTGAAGAAGAGAAATTTGTTAACATCGAGTATAGATTTAAGTGTCAGGAAGTCGTTTCTGAAAGTATTTGTATGGAGTGTAGCCATGTATGGAAGCGAAACATGGACGATAAATAGTTTAGACAAGAAGAGAATAGAAGAATGCTGTAGATTAGATGGGTAGATCACGTAACTAATGAGGAGGTATTGAATAGAATTGGGGAGAAGAGGAGTTTGTGGCACAACTTGACAAGAAGAAGGGACCGGTTGATAGGACATGTTCTGAGGCATCAGGGGATCACATATTTAGCGCTGGAGGGCAGCGTGGAGGATAAAAATCGTAGAAGGAGACCAAGAGATGAATACACTAAGCAGATTCAGAAGGATGTAGGTTGCAGTAAGTTCTGGGAGATGAAGGAGCTTGCACAGGATAGAGTAGCATGGAGAGCTACATCAAACCAGTCTCAGGACTGAAGACCACAACAACAACAACAACAATCAACTCACTACGTCCAATTTCAAAGGTAACTAGCTGTTGCAGCGAGTATGTAAAGCAAACCTGATTTGAATCCTCATAGTGGTGCTACTATTGCCACTCTTATGCGATTGGCGTGAAATTTAAATAGATGTCATGTTTTGGATGTATAAACAAGCATACCAACCTTTGTTTACGTCGCACAAGTCCTTCTTGGTGTTGCGATTTTTTTCCATCAGGGTGATTCCAGTTTTCCTGAGTGAGTCAGAAAAGAAAGCGCAGCAGGCAGTTACGGTCAGCACACGAGGCGCGCAGCGGCCCCGATGTCTGTCCGCAACAGGCGTCCCCTTCTTCATACATTGCAATTTCTTGTTTGTAGGTGACAAAGCCAAGTGTGTTGTTGTTGTGGTCTTCAGTCCTGAAACTGGTTTTATGCAGCTCTCCATGCTACTCTATCCTGTGCAAGCTTCTTCATCTCCCAGTACCTACTGCAACCTACATCCTTCTGAATCTGCTTAGTGTATTCATCTCTTGGTCTCCCTCTACGATTTTTACCCTCCACGCTGCCCTCCAGTACTAAACTGGTGACCCCTTGATGCCTCAGAACATGTCCTACCATCCGATCCCTTCTTCTAGTCAAGTTGTGCCACTAACTTCTCTTCTCCCCAATCCTATTCAATACTTCCTCATTAGTTATGTGATCTACCCATCTAATCTTCAGCATTCTTCTGTAGCACCACATTTCGAAAGCTTCTATTCTCTTCTTGTCCAAACTATTTATCGTCCATGTTTCACTTCCATACATGGCTACACTCCATACAAATACTTTCAGAAACGACTTCCTGACACTTAAACCTATACTCGATGTTAACAAACTTCTCTTCTTCAGAAATGCTTTCCTTGCCATTGCCAGTCTACATTTTATATCCTCTCTACTTCGACAATCATCAGTTATTTTGCTCCCCAAATAGCAAAACTCCTTTACTACTTTAAGTGTCTCATTTCCTAATCTAATTCCCTCAGCATCACCCGACTTAATTCGACTACATTCCATTATCCTTGTTTTGCTTTTGTTGATGTTCATCTTATATCCTCCTTTCAAGACACTGTCCATTCCGTTCAACTGCTCTTCCAAGTCCTTTGCTGTCTCTGACAGAATTACAATGTCATCGGCGAACCTTAAAGTTCTTATTTCTTCTCCGTGGATTTTAATACCTACTCCGAATTTTTCTTTTGTTTCCTTTACTGCTTGCTCAATATACAGATTGAACAACATCGGGGAGAGGCTACAACCCTGTCTCACTCCCTTCCCAACCACTGATTCCCTTTGATGTCCCTCGACTCTTATTACTGCCATCTGGTTTCTGTACAAATTGCAAATAGCTTTTCGCTCCCTGTATTTTACCCCTGCCACCTTCAGAATTTGAAAGAGAGTATTCCAGTCAACATTGTCAAAAGCTTTCTCTAAGTCTATAAATGCTAGAAACGTAGGTTTTCCTTTCCTTAATCTTTCTTCTAAGATAAGTCGTAGGGTCAGTATTGCCTCACGTATTCCAATATTTCTACAGAATCCAAACTGATCTTCCCCGAGGTCGGCTTCTACTAGTTTCTCCATTCGTCTGTAAAGAATTCGTGTTAGTATTTTGCAGCTGTGACTTATTAAACTGATAGTTTGGTAATTTTCACATCTGCCAACACCTGCTTTCTTTGGGATTGGAATTATTATATTCTTCTTGAAGTCTGAGGGTATTTCGCCTGTCTCATACATCTTGCGCACCATATGGTAGAGTGTGTTAAAGGAACTAAACTTCGTCATTTGAATTTATGGAGGTGGATTAACTTCAGAGTGGGATTATTTTATTATTTTGTAATCTATACTAACATCTCCACAAGATCCATAAGGTATTTGGCGGAGGGTACATTATTTACCACTGTCGCTTCCACTCTTTGTTATTCCAGCAACGAATGGTGTATGGAAAGAACAATTATTCCTGGTAAGCATCCTTGCGAGTTCCAGCCCCTCTAATCTTGCCTTCACGGTCTTTTCACGAAACATACATGGGAGGATGTAGAAAATTGGTTCACTCTTCCAGGAACGTACGTTCTCGGAATTTGAACGGCATATGACATCGTGATGTACAAAGCCTCTGCTGTACCGTCTGCCAGAGGAGGTGGGTAGGCATCTCAGTGACTCTTTCGCATTTACTAAACGAAGTTGTGACGAAACGCGCTGCTCTTCTTTGAATCGTCTCTATTTCTTCAATCAATCTTATGTGGTAAGAGTTCCAGACTGACGAGTAACACCCACGCAACGGCCGAAAGATGGTTTTGTAAGTTACTTCCTTACTTCCTTCGTGGGTAGAGTATACTTTCTGAGAATTCTTCCAAAGACCTCGGTCTGACATCTTTCTTGCTATTAGTTTAATGTGGTCGTTCCACTTTTAATCTCAAGGTACGCATGGTCCCACATACTTTTTGCATGTGACTACTTCTAGTGGCATTATATTCCCTTAATATATTTTTCATGAATAGGCAAAAAAGAGACGATAGTGTACAATAACACGACTGCAGAACAGTCACTGTAAGGATAGAAAGCGATTACAGAGAATGCCTTCATGGAGAGCTATCACTGTTTTCTGTTAAGGTTACTTAATTTACTGCCGGTCGGGGTGGCCGAGCGGTTCTTGGCGCTACAGTCTGGAACCGCGCGGCCGCTACGGTCGCAGGTTCGAATCCTGCCTCGGGCATGGATGTGTGTGATGTTCTTAGGTTAGTTAGGTTTAAGTAGTTCTAAGTTCTAGGGGACTGATGACCTCAGAAGTTATGTCCCGTAGTACTCAGAGCCATTTGAACCATTTGAACTTAATGTACTCTCTATTTGTATAAGACAAAATGACGATGGAAGAGGTTATGGACGAACTAAAATAAAGTACTGGCTACCTCTTTCGCTGTTGTCATCTTAGGTGACGAGAAGTGCAGCAGAACACTTTAGAAATATTTGTTGTCAATTACTGGACGACAAATGTGCTCGATGGACGATACAGCTGTAAATACATTTTTATTAGAATCTATCACACAAGTCATCATCGTGATCGATGACTGCACCTCTAAAGACGATTCGGCAATTTCAGATAGTAAAGTACATCGCAGAAAATAGCTGCACGACTACTGACAGAGAAAACATTTAGTTCCTGTTTACGTTCTCGTAGTTACTGTGATGATGTGTTCGTGTAGTACATTAGAGCGCTCCAAACGGAATAATACCTGACAGCAGGCCTACTTAGTTTCTCTCTTTCTCTCTCAGAACGACGGTGTTGCAGTCTCGCGGGACCGCTTTGGTATGTCGTGTGATTTAGTGTTCATTAATATGTACGGACGAAGAAATGGGCGAAGCGTGCATTGAGTCTGTAGGTTGGTAATTTATGTCGATTCTGACTTTCTACGTTGCTCAGTTAAAAGTTTATTGACTTTTCACTTTTATGGAAGTCAACTCCGACAAAAATGAAATCTCTGTAGACGAGTGCAAAGGAGCGGGAGTTCATCATAATTTTTTCTCTGCTGGATAAAGCGGAAGTTATCCGCAGTTCGACAGCAATTTTATTAGTCTTGCAGACAGTGTGAATAGCTCCCTGAGAAGCGTATTTCTAAAGTACATCACTGGCCATTAAAATTGCTACACCACGAAGATGACGTGCTACAGACGCGAAATTTAACCGACAGGCAGAAGATGCTGTGATATGCAAATGATTAGCTTTTCAGAGCATTCACACAAGGTTGGTGCCGGTGGCGACACCTACAACGTGCTGACATGAGCAAAGTTTCCAACAGATTTCTCATATACAAACAGCAGTTGACCGGAGTTGCCTGCTGAAACGTTGTTGTGATGCCTCGTGTAAGGAGGAGAAATGCGTACCATCACGTTTCCGACTTTGATAAAGGTCGGATTGTAGCCTAAAGCGATTGCGGTTTATCGTATCGTGGCATCGCTGCTCGCGTTGGTCGAGATCCAATGACTGTTAGCAGAATATCGAATCGGTGGGTTCAGGAGGGTATTACGGAACGTCATGCTGGATCCCAACGGCCTCGTATCACTAGCAGTCGAGATGACAGGCATCTTATCCGCATGGCTGTAACGGATCGTGCAGCCACGTCTCGATCCCTGAGTCAACAGATGGGCCGTTTGCAAGACAACAACCATCTGCACGAAGAGTTCGACGACGTTTGCAGCAGCATGGACTATCAGCTCGGAGACCATGGCTGCGGTTACCCTTGACGCGGCATCACAGACAGGAGCGCCTGCGATGGTGTACTCAACGACGAACCTGGGTGCACGAATGGCAAAACATCATTTTTTCGGATGAATTCAGGTTCTGTTTACAGCTTCATGATGGTCGCATCCGTGTTTGGCGCCATCGCGGTGAACGCACATTGTAAGCGTGTATTCGTCATCGCCATACTGGCGTATCACCCGGCGTGATGGTATGGGGTGCCATGGTTACACGTCTTGGTCATCTCTTGTTCGCATTGACGGCACTTTGAACAGTGGACGTTACATTTCAGATGTGTTACGACCCGTGGCTCTACCCTTCATTCGATCCCTGCGAAACCCTACATTTCAGCAGGATAATGCACGACCGCATGTTGCAGGTCCTGTACGGGCCTTTCTGGATACAGAAAATGTTCGACTGCTGCCCTGGCCAGCACATTCTCCACATCTCTCACCAATTGAAAACGTCTGGTCAATGGTGGCCGAGCAACTGGCTCGTCACAATACGCCAGTCACTACTCTTGATGAACTGTGGTATCGTGTACCTGTACACGCCATCCAAGCTCTGTTTGACTCAATGCCCAGGCGTATCAAGGCCGTTATTACGGCCAGAGGTGGTTGTTCTGCCTACCGATTTCTCAGGATCTATGCACCCAAATTGCGTGAAAATGTAATCACATGTTAGTTCTAGTATAATATATTTGTCCAAAGAATACCCGTTTATCATCTGCATTTCTTCTTGGTGTAGCAATTTTAATGGCCAGTAGTGCACATTGGTACAGATCTCTTGCGTGTTGCGGCTACGACCCTAGTCTGGTCACGCTCCTTCGATTCTAGCAGAACAGCGCACGGAACTCTCACAATGAGAACTGCAGCGTTTCCTTTCCGGGGTGATCTCCAGTTGCTTTCACTAACAGCGTATCAGACGCCTATACTTGCTTAACTTTATTGTGAACACTCCAGTATATTTTACTAATGCCTCTTACTGGAACATAATAAGATATCTTTATTAAGCATCTATATTAGTAGAAGAAGATGTCTGCAGCTCTGTGTTGCACACCTTTTTTGTAGTCTGGTAACGCTCACTGTTGTAGAAGATCGACCGTGTCAAGAATATCAACTTATGTAAATTTTGGGATGGGTACGTATGAAATAGTGGACTATGCACTGAAGTGACAAAAGTCATGGGATAGCTATATGCACATATACAGATGGCGGGGAAGTATCCCATGACTTTTCACCTCAGTGTATATTCCCCCTTTTACGTACCTTACCTTGCTATTTAATGACTAACGACAGTGTCCTGTACGTGCAGATCCAAGCAAAACTGTTCGTACAGCAGACGCTAAATAAGTGTCCTCAATGGATGTGTCATTCATCGATGTTGATATGGTTTTCTCCGACGCATGTATTTTGTCAGTAGTCTTAACTTTTCTGAAAGAAACATGATGCAACTCCTGAAATACACATGACTCGTGTTTTTCATATCTTGTCTAATGATTATAAAATGCGCATATGCAGGCACTGTTTTCTTGAAAAGATGTGGTTCACAGAACGGTTCTCTACATAGTAAGCAAAACTTTTTTTGTATTTGGTTATGAGTCAACAAAAGGACCACCGAGTGACACGCAAAAGTAAGCTCTTTGGACAAAATATTTACCACCCCCTTAGAAGAGCACTCCGGTCGTTCTGGAGCACTACAGATAGTGTAGAACTGCTACCAAGCGGTCATATACATGTGATCAACCATAGCTGACGTGAGTCATGACAGTAACGTGAAGGGCTTTGCCAACTGGTTGTACCTTGTACGGAATAAACGCAATAAAATAGGCCGACATTGAGACGTGACAGAAAGGCACAAAGGAGATATTGTGTTTGGATGTGCCCATGACCACATCGTACATGATGTTGCCCGATTTATTTGTGTATGAATGAGGACCGCCCAAGGTGTCTACAAGGAATGATGTACCCCTCCCAATCATCTAACTCTGAATAAGAACAGAGTTCTTAAGAAGATCCTGATCAACTGATACCAGGGACGATAATCACGCCCTGTGAACGACCATCGGGTTCAAACCCGACTCGACTTGCTGCTGTCAGTGAAAGCAGATCCATATCAACTATTCAACCATTTCCCGAGAAAACCGTGGGAAGGGAACACAATGTGATGAACTTTTGGAGTCGGTTACCTCGCAAAATGTCATTTCTTACAGCGACGCATAAAGCTACTCCTCTTCAGTGGGCCAAACATCATATATACTGGAAGTAGCTGACTGGAAGCGTGTAGTATAGTCCGATGGATCCCAATTTTTCCTCTTTTCGACTGATGCGAGGTATCGAGCGCATCGACGACCGAAAGAGGTGTTTAACCTGCAATCTCTGGAGTGTACAGGTGAGGCCAGAGGAAGTTCTGTGGTGTTTTGTGGGTGTTTGATGTACCATATATTGGGCCCACTGGTTTGGATACTATGAACATGAACCAGGATACTTATTTCACGTGCTCAGAGACTAACCGTTGACCTTCCTGCTACATCATCATCATGATGAGTGCACTGTGGACACTCCTGCCTTCCAAGATGCCAACGGTCGTGTCCACAGGGCTACACTTATACTTTCCTAGTTTGACGAACACACGTGCAGTCCAACCCATCTTGGCAGGCCTCCTAACTCCTCCGACTTTAATGCTATAGAAAATGGCTGGTACCATTTGGAATAGCGGATGAAACGTAATAATCAAAAATCCCTATAGTTTGGTAGCTTTAAAGCATCTAATAATCATACCTGAAGGAAGTTGTGGACTCCCTCCCTCGCTTATGTGAGGTCATTATCAAGGTAAAGGGCCATATTACATGGTATTATGGTGATGATGTTTCCTGGGGATGACAAACTTTTTGTCCGGTGTGTGTTAACAACACGCATTCAACGTGATATCATAACGCTTCGAGAAAGAGTCAATCGTGATTCACGTAAGAAGTCACCCGCTGTCGCTGTTAGTATTGGAACTTTATACAGGTCTTAGAAATGGGATAATGCATCAAGGAATGGCGGGAGAGATAAGTGGAGAAATAAAGCAGGATCTTAGTCACTCGTGAGAGTTGTCAGTGAAACAAGAAAATCGAATTCAGTATCAGTGGGAAGTTAGCTGGCTTCAATCGCATCCAAGTATTCTTGTGGTGTTCTAGAATGCCTAGTTGTGCATAATCACAGGTGTGGGAAAAGAGTTGCTCTTATCGCCTAATCCGTAGTGTGTTACCGCTTGCGGGGCTGGGAGGTGATCGGGGCATTGACCAAAACCGTTCCTCGAAATAACAACCTTTAGTTTGGTGAGATGCGTGTTTTAGGCGTTTCACGTACTTAGTTATACAAAGATCGGGTTCGTTTACCAAATCCTCCTCGGAAAACCAACACGTAAACACGAAAATACACAGCTGATACAACTTACAGACGTGTGAAGTACATATTACGTACTCCCGTTCGACTAATATTATGACATTGACTCACGAAGGGCTTCCGGCTGTCGTGTTGGCTGAAGAGCCAACACCGTGTTACTAGTGGAGGCCGAAATGCACGCGTTTTAGCTCACGCAGGCTGGCGTGAGGAGGGAAGGACTATACTGATGTGAGGTCTGGAACATGACAAGGAATTAGAATTCAGAAAGCGTAATTAGTTTGATACTTAACTTTAATCTATTAATGATGAACGTCGCTCTTGACGGTACATGATTCACAATATTATCTGTCCAGAATACATTCGTAGTAACTGAAAATGGCGCCTTGCTAGGTCGTAGCAAATGACGTAGCCGAAGGCTATGCTAAACTGTCGTCTCTGCAAATGAGAGCGTATGTAGACAGTGAACCATTTGCTAGCAAAGTCGGCTGTACAACTGGGGCGAGTGCTAGAGAGTCTCTCTACACTAGACCTGCCGTGTGGCGTGTGGCGGCGCTCGGTCTGCAATCACTGATAGTGGCGACACGCGGGTCTGACGTATACTAACGGACCGCGGCCGATTTAAAGGCTACCACCTAGCAAGTGTGGTGTCTGGCGGTGACACCACACCGGCAACAGAAAGAAAGTTTCCAATCGACGATGAGCAAAGACTCACTATGGGGCGATCCCTGTTATTAAAGCTGGGTACCGTCAACAAGGACAAAAAAAGAGGAGCTGCAGAAAAGATTTTCAAATAAATCTTATCTATAGTGAGTTTTCCCTCACCTCATGTCACCAAATGTGATTTCGAAGAGAATCCTGATAAGACTAGATTAAATAATTAGTTGAAACCATCGTTATATTCCTAGCTATTTATTTTCTTTCTTTCATTCAGAGATGCAACAGCGACCGTATTTTAAGACGTTGTTTCAGCATGTCGGTCTGCGACGTCTGAATAGTGTTCCGGTTCTTTAGTTTTACGAGTCATGCACAGTGTGTTTCGTTTGTCTATTTTTCTGATGTAGCTCCGTAACAGATTCTGGACCGCGACAGTGCTTCAAGGCATGACGGGAGAGTTCAGACAGATTTCATCGCTGGAGCCTTTCGCAGAAGGCAGCAGGAGAAGTAAAGCAGGATCTTAGTCACCCGTGAAAGTTGTTAGTGAAACAAGAAAGGCGAAGTAGTATCCGTGGGAGGTTAGGAAACCAGCTAAGAAAGAGGGCAAAAGAATCCGTGTCACGGATCAGCGCTAAGGCGCCGAAGTGCTCTCTCTTTCCTCTTCATTGTGCAGTAGTGTATGAATGAGTTTCCTTGGCCCTCGTGATTGCCCAAAGGCACTCCAATAAGCGTATTGCTGGGTTGATGCATAGGTTCGTAGCGCTTTTCCGTAAGTTCAACAAACACAAGAGATACGCATAACAAAGACAGTAGTCATCAGTTCCAAAATGTCTCTGAGCACTATGGGACTTAACTTCTGAGCACATCAGTCCCCTAGAACTTAGAACTACTTAAATCTAACTAACCTAAGGACATCACACACATCCATGCCCGAGGCAGGATTCGAACCTGCGACCGTAGCGGTCACGCGGTTCCAGACTGTAGCGCCTAGAACCACTCGGTCACCCGCCCGGCTAGTCATCAGTAACATACTCTCCTTCCCTATTTACAACAGTCTGGGAACGCTGGGTAATTCGATTCAGAGACTGTAGAAATCACGTGATTTTGAGCCGAAGAATTCGTCGAGCCATGTTCGGAGCGTATTTTCATCCGGAAAGGAAGTTCCTTGAAAGTTGTTCTATAGCGAGCAAAAGAGGTGAAAATCTGAGGGCGCAAGATCAGATGAATAAGGTGGGTGCGGAGTGACTTCCCAATCCAATTCCTCTATAGTGTGTTTTGACAGTCAGGCAGAATGCGGGCAGGCATTATCGTGGAGTAGCATCACTTTGCGCAGTCTTCCTGGTTGTTGTTCTGGGGTTGCTTCTGCAAGACGTCTCATTTGTTGAGAACAAATGACAGCAGCGATGGTTACACCTCGGGGCAGCAACTAGTTGTACACCACACAGCCGCTGTTCCACCAGATGCATAACATTATCCTTTGTGGATGCACGCAGCTCTTTGTACATCTACATCTACATACATACTCCGCAATCCACCATACCGTGCGTGGCGGAGGGTACCTTGTACCACAACTAGCATCTTCTCTCCCTGTTCCACTCTCAAACAGAACGAGGGAAAAATGACTGCTTATATGCCTCTGTACGAGCCCTAATCTCTCTTATCTTATCTTTGTGGTCTTTCCGCGATATATAAGTTGGCGGCAGTAAAATTGTAACGCAGTCAGCCTCAAATGCTGGTTCTCTAAATTTCATCAGTAGCGATTCACGAAAAGAACGCCTCCTTTCCTCCAGAGACTCCCACCCGAGTTCCTGAAGCATTTCCGTAACACTCGCATGATGATCAAACCTACCAGTAACAAATCTAGCGGCCCACCTCTGAATTGCTCCTATGTCCTCCCTCAATCAGACCTGATAGTGATCCCAAACGCTCGAACAGTACTCAAGAATAGGTCGTATTAGTGTTTTATAAGCGGTCTCCTTTACAGATGAACCACATCTTCCCAAAATTCTACCAATGAACCGAAGTCGACTATCCGCCTTCCCCACAACTGCCTTGTCCCACTTCATATCGCTCTGCAATGTTACGCCCAAATATTTAATCGTCGTGACTGTGTCAAGCGCTACACTACTAATGGAGTGTTCAAACATTACGGGATTCTTTTTCCTATTCATGGGGAGTTGTTGCTCTGTTTGGACTCAACCATTCCTTTCTTTACCTTATGTTAGCTTAAAGATACCATTTCCCTGTCATCAGTAACGATACGGTACAGGATTGTTCGGTGTTGCTGACGAGCCAATTTGTGACGAGCAAACAAAGATGCACGAATGGCCACCCACTGATTTTTATGATTTTGGCTTCGAGAATGCGGTAAACGTACACCCAATTTCTGAACCTTTCCCGTTACGTGCAAATGTAGCACAATGTTGAAATGATCACAGTTCATCTCAGTTTCCAGTTCTCGAGTACACTGACTTCAATCATTGGGAATTAATTCGTTGAAACGCTCTTCATCAAAGCCCGAAGGTCTTCTTGAACGTGGAAAATCACTAATGTCACAATGATCCTCATTATAACGAGGAAACCATTTTCTTGCCGTTCTCTATCCAGTGACATTACCCCCACACACAGCACAAATGTTTCTGGCTACCTCTGCTGCTGTCATCTCTCTACTGAACCCAAACAGAAGAATATGTCGGAAATGTTCTGATTTCTCCACTTGGCACTCCGTTTTCTAGCATCTGCAGTTCCACTCACTATTTACAAATAACAAAATTACAATGTGTTAACTCAAATAGCAACAGTGAGCTATTGTTGTTGTGGTCTTCAGTCCTGAGCCTGGTTTGATGCAGCTCTTGAAGCTACTCTATCCTGTGCAAGCTTCTTCATCTCCCAGTACGTACTGCAACCTACATCCTTCTGAATCTGCGTAGTGTATTCATCTCTTGGTCTCCCTCTACGATTTTTACCCTCCACGCTGCCCTCCAATACTAAACTGGTGATCCCTTGGTGCCTCAGAACATGTCCTACCATCCGATCCCTTCTTCTTGTCAAGTTGTGCCACTAACTTCTCTTCTCTCCAATCCTATTCAATACTTCCTCATTAGTTATGTGATCTACCCATCTAATCTTCAGCATTCTTCTGTAGCACCACATTCCGAAAGCTTCTATTCTCTTCTTGTCCAAACTATTTATCGTCCATGTTTCACTTCCATACATGGCTACACTCCATACAAATACTTTCAGAAACGACTTCCTGACACTTAAACCTATACTCGATGTTAACAAATTTCTCTTCTTCAGAAATGCTTTCCTTGCCACTGCCAGTCTACATTTTATATCCTCTCTACTTCAGTTATTTTGCTCCTCAAATAGCAGAACTCCTTTACTACTTTAAGTGTCTCATTTCCTAATCTAATTCCCTCAGCATCACCCTACTTAATTCGACTACATTCCATTATCCTCGTTTTGCTTTTGTTGATGTTTTTTCTTATACCCTCCTTTCAAGACACTGTCCATTCCGCTCAACTGCTCTTCCAAGTCCTTTGCTGTCTCTGACAGAATTACAATGTCATCGGCAAACCTCAAAGTTTTTATTTCTTCTCCATGGATTTTAATACCTACTCCGAACTTTTCTTTTGTTTCCTTTACTGCTTGCTCAATATACACATTGAATAACACCGGGGAGAGGCTACAACTCTGTCTCACTCCCTTCCCAACCACTGCTTTCCTTTAATGTCCCTCGACTCTTCTAACTGCCATCTGGTTTCTGTACAAATTGTAAGTAGCCTTTCGCTCCCTGTATTTTACCCCTGCCACCTTCAGAATTTGAAAGAGAGTATTCCAGTCAACATTGTCAAAAGCTTTCTCTAAGTCTACAAATGCTAGAAACGTAAGTTTGCGTTTTCTTATTCTAGCTTCTAAGATAAGCCGTGGGGTCAGTATTGCCTCACGTGATCCAATATTTCTACAGAATCCAAACTGATCTTCCCCGAGGTCTGTTTCTACCAGTTTTTCCATTCTTCTGTAAAGAATTCGCGTTAGTATTTTGCAGCCTTGACTTATTAAACTGATAGTTCGGTAATTTTCACATCTGTCAACACTTGCTTTCTTTGGGATTGGAATTATTATATTCTTCTTGAAGTGAGCTAAAAGTAGAAAATGACAATCGCTAAATAAACCCATAACAACCGGAACACCAACATGCAAAACAAAACGTTACTATCTTATACACCAACAAATAGATATAATTTTATGGATACTGTCAGTAATTTACAACGTTAAAATTTATACCAGCAATCTTATGAAATGTCCCACAACGTCGTTTCGTTTACTAGGTTTTATTCGTAGCCTAATTTACGAACGGTCCTCAAAGTAGGTTATGAAGACAAATCCTGTATCATTTCATTCTACATCTGCACTCCGCTGGCCACCTTATGGAGCACGTTCATCTGTTGTTACAATCACTTATGGCGTGCCGGAAGAATGATTTTGGTAAATCATATAAGCTCGAATTTCTGTGATTTTTCCTTACCTTTCTTGAGGTATACGTTGATACGCGAACTCTCGGAATTATAACAGTAAGCCTGTCATGGTGGCTCTTATTTTAATATTCTCCCTCTCCTCTGTTTGACTTCCTCACCTTTCCTACCTCCCATATTATAATGCGCCATCCGCAGCTAGTGATCTAGTGGTTGGCGTCGTTGACTGCAGAACATTAGGTCCCGGGTTCGATTCACAATCCCGTCGGATTAGGGCTGGGTTTTCGTGTCATCCTAATCATTTCATTTCATCCTCTTCACAAAGACATGCAAGTCGCCGAAGTGGCGTCAAATTCAAAGACTTACAGTAGGCGGCCGTCAACCCAAAATGGTGTCCCCCGACCAATAATGCCATACGAGAAATTCTCATACATTCAATGTACAATAACTAGATCTTCAACGTAAGGACTGGACTACAGGTACAAAAGACAGGGTTCTAAATGTGTTGGGAATGCCCGTATGATTGTTGATTTGTGCTTCAAATGGCTCTAAGCACTATTAGACTTAACATCTGAGCTCATCAGTTCCAGAGACTTAGAACTACTTAAACCTAACTAACCTAAAGACATCACACTCATTCATGCCCGAGGCAGGATTCGAACCTGGGACCATAGCAGCCGCGTGGTTCCGGATTGAAGCGCCTAGAACCGCTCGACTATAGAGGCTGGCGATTTGTGCTTCTGGAAAGAGGCAGATTATATTATCCCCTAAAATCAATTGAAGTGGCATATGTAGCGAAAACTAATGTAATTGCGTGACTAGGTGCAGATACGTTCCAGTTCAAAGCACTGGGTATTGTGCAAGCGAGCGTGAAAAATGTTTTCGCCGTCAGACGGGATGGCTTGTATTTTGCGACATTAAATTTATTGACGCTAAGAAGGATAACGTAGTTTCAGTAGTGATGGTGAAGGTGACAGAACGTGCGTACACAATGTTAAAGTTCTTCGATAGTGTTCAAACTACGTACAAGAAACATTGTGCCACGGGCGTGAGATTCGAGCAGCCATCCTAAAGAAGAAACATTGATAATACGTATTTCATTGTCGATATGAATCATTGGGTTATTAGAGAGCAATATCTGCGATACTATGACAATATAAGCAACTATTAACTCTGCAGGAACTTCCCAGCTTTTATTACATACGCTCTAAGACAAAGAAAAAAGAAAAGACACTCCACGAAGGAATTATCCGAATGGAACGGAAATCGATAGATGTGATTTACATGTAGAGACAGACAAATGACTACAATTTCAGAAAAATTGGAGGATTCTTTCAGAGAAAGAGCCTCACAAGTTGCGCAAGTCAATAACACGTTGGTCCACCTCCGGGTCTTACGCAGGAGTTATTTGGCTTTCACTGGTTGGCAGAGGTTTTGGATGTTCTCTTGATGGATATCGTGCCAAATGTTGTCCAACTGGCCAAAGATAGCTGACAGTTTATTTCTGTATGACTGAAAGGCTTTCTTTTTTTGCATCGTACAACTTCCTGACAATAGATTCTTTCTCACTTGGCAGCAGGCGCCTCCCCACTGTCACTTAATTACCATTGGGCAATGTGTAGTTTCTCCTGCAAATGTCAAACACAGCCGGGAATTGAGCAAGAGCGCAAGGTGCGTGAAAGCTATGTTTGTATTGTTTGGCAGCAAGAAGCGTCGCTCGAGACACACGCACGACACCTTCGCTTCCTGTTGGCGATGAGTGCTGATGCCACCACCTTTAATTAATAGCTTGACTGACAATGAGGCAGGCGATAAATGCCCAGTGCGGCTAAATTTCTACCAAATCACGGCTTACAATTAGAAAGAAAAAGGGTTTTTTTTATTGACGCAGCACAAGCTCGAGTTGAAAGAGGATGGAGAAGGGAATAAGCAGTATCATTTTCAAAGGAACCATTCCGACGTTGTCCACAGTTGTTCTTCTGAAGGTCAACGTCGCTATCTCTTAATTGCAGGGTCCCAGGTTAGATTCATGGTTGCGTTGGAAATATTCTTTGCTCGGAGAATGGGTGTTTGTGTTGTCCAAATGATTTCATCTCATCTTCATCGACGCTGATTGACGCCAGATGGAAAAACTTGCACTCGGTGACCCAGTAACCCCATCCTGGGTGTCCTGTCCAGTAATGCAATACGATCATTCATTCATTCCGGCACTGACATTAAGCTGTTTTGGGAGACCGCAGAAAACTCAAATCTGGATGGCCTGAGCGATAGTGTAGTCGGCTGCGCCCCTAATGAGAGTCTTATGTAGTACCCTTAAGTCACCTCGCTCAGAGCTTACAAGTAAAGTTAAACGTCCCGTTCATGTGGAAGTCATTAGAGACGGAGTACTAGTTCCGCTGTACGAGCAAGTGGGAGGAATTGTGTCACGTCCGTATGTTTCCTGTCTCCTGAACAGGTTAAGCACCAGTTGTAGGAGTGAATATCCGCGAAAATATTCAGTGCGCTACGGGAACCACCAAAAACTTGCAGTTTGGTGGTTTACTATAAGTCCATGTGCTAACCACTGACCTACCTGTTTCGGTCACCAAAGATCGAGGCTTCCAAGCTGAAACATGGGAGCAGTAATTCATTGTGAAAACTCTTTTCACGTTTATTTTCAGAATTTTCAGGGGGCAGAGATATTTCATCTGGGATCCAGTATTTTCATTTCAGTGGCTGGAACTCCTTAATTGTCATCACGTCGTTTCAACCTAAAGCGGCTTGAGGAGTCGTAGAATGGCGGATTATTGTTAGTGTGAGTGTTTTTAATTGATCTCTGTTCTGCGTATTTTAGTAATTTAGTGAGTGTAACGTTAGAGAGATTCGTGCTTATACGGGGCTTACCGACAGTCGTTCTTCTCGCACACCATCCGAGATGGAAGAGGAATAGGAGGTGAGGACGAAGTGACAGTATTACACGAAGTACCCACAGACCTACACCATATGTTCGCTTATACACTATCGATGGACATGTAGATGCAGCAGTTTTTGCGTATACGTTGCTTGAAGAAAAAGAGGAAAGGCTGAAATGGTTTACGGAAATCGCCAGTAACGAGAACCAGGCTTGCTGGTGAGCGGGGAAAGCTTTGATCCATCAGATGGATCTGGTTTGCTGCTTTATAACAAATTGCATGTTTATGCGTCGCTTTATACATTGGAAAAGAAGTTATAGTTTATCGTCTCGTCAACAATGAGATCACTATAAGCGCGAGAACTGGAAAAGGAAACTGTCTGTGGTCTTGTTGAAGGAAGCATGATGGCATAACCTCAAATGATTCAGGGAAGCAAAAGAAAAGCGCAATCCAGCTGACTGGATGGGGATTTGAACTCTGCTGCTCCCACTACGAGTTCAGTGTCAACTCAATGTGTTGCCTCGATCAGTGCGCTATTACACTAAACTTGGCAAACTAATGTTTTGTTTTCTTGTGTAACGATTGCGTGTATTAACTAAAGTGTTTCAGAAATTTCGTCGTTATTAAGTCAGTAAAGATTGTGACGATGTTCCTCCACAAGCGCAATTACGGTCTGTGGGCGACCGTACGAAGTGCAGTACAGAGTGAACGGTAAAAGTATCATTTTTCTGTCTTGTCTAATGATTATAAAACAAGTATCTGCGGGCACTGTTCTCTTGAAGATATGTGGTTGGCAGAACGGTTCTTTCCATAATACAGTGGGGTGACAAAAGTCGTGTGATGCCTCTAATATCGTGTCGGACCACCTTTTTTCCGACGTAGTGCAACAACCCGACGTGGTATGGACTCAACAAGTCTTTCGAAGTCCCCTGCACAAATATTGATCCATGCTGCAACCTCTATAGCTGACCACAATTGCAAAATTGTTGCCGGTGCAGGATTTTGCTCACGAAATGACCTCTCGATTATGTCCCATAAATGTTCAGTGGGATTCATATTGGGCGATCTGAGTGGCCAAATCATACGCTCGAATTTTCCAGGATGTTCTCCAAACCAATCGCTAACAACTGTGGCCAGATGACCTGGCGCATTGACAGCCATAAATATGAAGCCCACGATTGGTTGCAAATGGTCTTCAAGTAGCCGAACATAACCATTTCCAGTCAATGATTGGTTCAGTTGGACCAGAGAACTCAAGTCTGTTCCATAAAAACACATCCCACACCATTCTGGAACTAGCATCAGCTTGCACAGTGCTTGTTGATAATCTGGACTCATGGCTTCGTGGGGTCTGCGCCACACTTGAACCCTACCATCAGCTCTTACCAACTGAAATCGCAACTCATCTGACCAGCCCACAGTTTTCCAGTCGTCTAAGGTCCAATCGACACGGTCACTCGCCCAGGAGTGGCGCTGCAGGTGATGTCGTGCTGTTATGAACGGCTTTCGCTTCGGTCGTCTGCTGCCATAGCCCATTAACTCCAAATTTTGCCGCACTGTCCTAACGAATATGTTCATCGTACGTCCTACATTGATTTCTGCGGTTGTTTCACGCAGTTTGGCGTGTCTGTTAGCACTAACAACTTTAAGCAAACCCAGCTACTCTCAGTGGTTAAGTGAAGGCCATTTGCCACTGCGTTCTCCGTGGTGAGAGGTAACGGGTGAAATATGGTATTCTCGGCACCATCTCGAGACAGTGGATCTCGGGCTATCGAATTCCCTAACGATTTTCGGAACGGAATGTTTCATGCGTCTAACTCCAACTACCATTCCGTGTTCAAAGTCTCTGCTGTGCGGCCATAATCACCTTGACAGCTCCATCAGTTCAAAATGGTTCAAATGGCTCTGAGCACTATAGTACTTAACTTCTGAGACCATCAGTCCTCTAGAACTTAGAACTACTTAAACCTAACTAACCTAAGGACATCACACACACCCATGCCCGAGGCAGGATTCGAACCTGCGACGTAGCGGTCGCGCGGTTCCAGACTGTAGCGCCTAGAACCGCTCGGCAGCTCCATCTGTACATTGCCCTTTTATACCTTGTGTACGTGATGCTCCCGCCATCTGTATACGTGCATATCGCTATCCCATGACTTTTGTCACCTGAGTGTACTATTTATCGTTGTCAACGGATGCCTTTCATGGCGCCACGGTCGTCAAGATATCCTAAGGGAGCGAAGACGTGTCTGTGAATAGTATATATTTTGTCCTATGTGATATCGTGTTATAACTGTTTGTGTATTGTATTCTCTGAGGCTGAATGTGGGCAACAGCCCAGCATTTTTCTCAACGTGCGCGGGAAACAGCCTAAAGCCAATGTAAGGCTGGTTGGTGTAACAGTCGGCGAACGTTAGATCCGGGTCCAGCTCGTCCCCCTGTCTCGCAAGCTAGTACGCTGCGTGTTATTCTATACCAGGAGGTCTTCGATTACAAATCCAACGATCACACGAAGGGGGCAGGTGCCAGACTGAGATTTGCGGGTAGAATCCTAAGGAACCGTAATTCTTCTACGAAGGAGATCACTTAAAAACTTTCGATAGACCATTTTTGTGTTTCGGTCTGGAGCTTTACCAAGGAGGATTGATGGAGGAGATAGGGAAAATTCAAAGATGAACTGCGCGCTTCGTCACAAATATATTAGTCAGTGCGACAACTCGACAGAAATGCTCAACTACTCCACTGTGAGACACAAGAAGAAAGTCGCAGTGTTTCACATAGAATTTTACTCCCGAAATTCCGAGTGCCCGCATTCCAATACTAGTCAAGAAATACATTATTTTCTCCAACTTGTATTCTGCTTTAGTTGGTTTAAATGGCTCTGAGCACTATGGGACTTAACATCTATGGTCATCAGTCCCCTAGAACTTAGAACTACTTAAACCTAACTAACCTAAGGACATCACACAACACCCAGTCATCACGAGGCAGAGAAAATCCCTGACCCCGCCGGGAATCGAACCCGGGAACCCAGGCGCGGGAAGCGAGAACGCTACCGCACGAAAGCGAGCTGCGGACTCTGCTTTAGTGAAAAATTAAAGTTAATACTGTTGTACAAAGAGCAGTACTGATAATCTCTCTTGACACACACCATTTGCAAATGGCATAGGAAGATGAGAATATGATTCTAGTTAAACTCGAGTTTCTCCCAGCGAACAAAACGTTGAAACAATTTGCGGTAACGCAACCGGATGATGTGTTCGATAATAGCTGATATTTCTACAGGTGAACACTTCATTTTCGAGGCACAAATGCAACGAGAGGGTGCTGAATCCCGTAAGCTGAACATGATTCTAGTACATCAAGTATCCTTCGCCACATCCGGAGGGTGGCTTGCTGAGTACCCATGTAAATGTAGACTAAGTCAGCAAGGCCGCGGACAACTAATTTTCATATATTTCACATAGCTAATGCTCCTGTTTTAACTGTTATCTTCGTGCACCCTGGATTCTCCATTTGATAAATGTCATCTCTGGATTACATACATAATTGTGAAAGCAGCACGTTCTTAGATTCCTCACTCGAGGCAGATCCCTGGAACTAAAACAGTAGTTTTTCATCTCATTCACACTGCGTTTTTGTACTATCTCCGATTCGAGTCAGCTAGCGGCCTGTGTAACTTTCTCCCACTCACTGAACAAATCCGTAACGAAAGACGGTAGCAGTATATTGAGTCATTCTCTCTCCGTAAAGAGCCATCAAAATCTAACACTGCTAAAGAAGAGGTTTCAACCTAATTCTTTGAGCTGTAGTCTTTGTAGAGATCTTAAGTGAATCAAATTATGTTCTTTGCCCTTCTGACAGCAGGCGCTCATTTCACAGGTTTTCTCCAAAAAGGGAAAGGAAGGAAGATTAGTGTTTAACGTGAAACGTCCCCTTAGAAAAATTATACATGACTGTGCTTAAACTGACACACAATATTTTTTAGCGCAACGCAATCTGACTTTCAATCATCCCTACAAGAGAATGGCCCTGACTAAATTAACCTATACGTTTCACAAATCACTTACCTCACAAAAATCTTCGTTACTCGAACTACTGCAATACAGCGAGCGCCAATACTGCCAGCTAAATAAAAGATTCAAACTACTGAAGGCATTAACTGCTGAAGGCACTAACTACTGATAGGCATAGTTAGCAAATGAAAGATTTTGATAGAGAACAAACAATGTATATACCTTAATAGTGTTCAAAAGTCATAATATATATAGCAGTTCATGACATCCAGTCTTACAAATGTACTGTCTCTGATGGACACACGTCCAGATCATCCGCTCTCAAAAATCCGCCATCTCACTTCCCCACATCCACCACTGCGGGCGGCTCACCTCCAACTGCACAATGCTACGCACTGTTAACAGCCAACTGCCCAACACTACAATAGCAAATTCCAATAATGCAAACCAGCCGCAGACTGCACACAGCACAGACAGTGATTTTCATATAGAGCGCTACATGGCGTTACCAACATAAAAACCTAAACAGCCTACTTACATAGCCCCCATGCTCCCCACAAAAAATTTTACAAATTGTTTTGGGCAGTGGCCAATACAGATTTGAAAAAGTTTTCATAATTACAATAACAAAGAAATCAAATGCACACAATTATTGATACACTGTTGGTCAAAAGCTAAAATTTTCTCACAGTCCATGAAGACAGTCCTGATCATTCATCACAGCATTCATTGCAATCTTATGCACAAAGTCTGAGCAGTAGAAGAAAATGCACACGGAAGTAGTGGATTTCCATGCAGTCTTGAAGAAGTATTGTTGTCCTTCCAACAGAAAGATAATGCTGACTCTTGACATGCAGACAGGTAATTAGCCACAACAGAGCAAACCCACAGCAGAGTCAGTCGAAGTTTTGAAGAATATTGGTAGGTAGGTCATCACAGAGCAGACCCACTGTAGTCCTGGTAGAAATTATGGTATTGGTGGGCCACCAGAGGTGCAGACCCACTGCAGTCCTTGTAGAAATAATGGTATTTCTGTATCATCAAAGGTGCAGGCCCACTTCACTCCTTGTAGAAGTAATTGTATTGGTGGATCATCAAAGGTGCAGACCTACTTCAGTCCTTGTAGAGACGGCCAGCAGCCATCTGTTGCGACTGTGCAGGTGCACAATCACCATCGAAGGGTCTTGTACTATATAGCAAGTCCATGAACCACCACTTGTGCACTCACAAAATTTTTTTTTGAAATGTCCTTAGAACCAGCAGTGCTGTTAACCAGCCCATTGCTGAATTCTTAACACACGTGCAAGCACTAACAGTCCCAACTTTTCACATATTGTGCATATACTATGACCAACAGAAAAGTGTGCAGTGAAATGTATGCTTACAAGTTACTTAATTTGATGAACTGGTGTCCATTACAATTTTATAACATGAGAATACAATTATAAAGATACAGAAAACATCATTAAAACATAATAATACAGATAACATTTGTAGTAATACAGGCTTTACAAAAGAATAGAAATATACATCAGTGTTACAGGAATTATGACATAAGTAAATACATAAAATAAAGAGAATAGTTTTCGAAACATTAATTTCACACATGAGCATTGAAACAGAACAGAATTAATAATGTCTAAACATCTTTATAAAGTAAATAACATAGTGTTACAAAATTCTACAACATAACTCGTATCAGCTAAACACATAAAGAGAGGAAGAACACAAATACACAAGGGTACACAAACACCTAGTGGAATAACACAAAAGGAAAGGACAGGGTTTCTTTTACTGCAGTATTTTGCAAACAAAACTTTCTTTACTTCTTGGAGATCTCCATTTATCATTATTCCCAAAGAGTCCTATCTATACTTGTTGTCCCTAAACCCTACTGTTTTGTTCATATCCTCTTTCTAAATAAATTTTTCTCATTGTACAATACCCGTTTTTGCCCAAATATTTTTCATATAACTTCTCAATGCATTCTTTCCTTATTCTTCATAGTTAGTTTCTTATATAGTCTACCCCCTCTTAAGCTAACTTAAATCCACTGAGCTCAGATATATATACTAAGGGACGAGGCAATGCAACAGCACAAAACAATTAACACAAACAGCAATGACAAAAACATGCAAATTGGCAAAGCAAGCAGCAGTAAATGTAATAACTTATATCTAAACATGACAAAGCTCAAGCAGAAAAAATATTACAGTAAAAATGGCCATGTTTAATACCTATGTCACATCTTAACACTAGACTGATGCATCACGAGAACTTACTCTAGCAGACAAGTATCCAAATCGTAAAAAAATTATTTATGCAGTTCCTGTGAAGGGAAATGATTATTTGTGCTCTCTTTTCTAAGAAAGTACATCACAAACGTATTCTTTACTGGGTCTGTAGACAGAAAATAGTGATATTAGTACATCTATTAAATTTTATTTTACCCAATGCTGCAGTGCAGCAAGAAACTAGATATTAAACGAAATGAGCATATATATATATATATATATATATATATATATATATATATATATATATATATATATATATATATATAAAGCAACATATGAAACGTCATTCACTAGGCAAATGGCGTCTCCAAAGGCAAAAAAAATCTCTCAACTAGAAAGACAGTAGTCATAATCAGGTGTATAGACATAAAATATTTCTCGTCATTTTATTAGCCATTTCAGTAAATGTCATAAATTAAGAGCTCCACAGTGTAATCATATGTTTTCAAGTTTGGGCGTGTCGTATTTGCGATGCTTTCTACAAAGAAATGTCAATAGTGAAGATAATGACCTCTTTTTTTTTCACCTAATGGCTTTCTTTTGTCAGACGACTATCTCTCACCTGGGCGCCCAAAACACATTTCGTCAAGGTCACTTACCTTTCTTACTGAAATATTTACGACAGCAGTTTGCTACAGTGACAGTCTCATATAAAAATTTCACAGGTCAAGAATTTGCGTTACAAATGTGTAGAAACAAAATCCTATAAATATAACAGAGTCCAAAAAAATTTTCGCCGGCATTGTGATACATTCACGCATATACACACATTTCATAACTCTTAAAGAACGATTCTTGATTTCCAACATTCTTTTTCAGAGTCCCTAACCACTATTCATTACTCCTTACCTTATTACACATATACATATTTGTCGACACGTCAATCTTGCGTCGACACTTCAATATTTCATCATAATAAATACGTAACATAATCAGATTCATCGTATAGCATCAGCTTATTGATCATAAACATACCTAAACAGCATAATACACATCGTCGTCGTAATAATAATATCATAAAAACTCAACCAAATCTCAAAAACATCGTAGCTTTCTGCAATAATTTTAAAACCTAAAAAAATTCTCTGCTCATTTCAATAGTGTCATCTACCTCAAACGTACTTTAAAAATTGCGATCCTATACTAAATACATCATTCAAAGCTCTCATAGTATCACAATGGTTCCAAAAAAAATATGAACAGTTCACAAAGTACAGTCAAAATACAATTTCATAAGTGTGAAGTTATCCAACTGTGTAATTGCGTAAACATCTGTCACTGATGTAGTAGAAAAACATGTTTGTCTCTCTCAGTTAAATGATCAGATAGCTGTGTAATTCAGTGTTAGAGAAATATGGTACCGATGTGTAAAGTTGTATAAGCAAATACCATATTAGCTAGGGCTCCTTGTACTTGCCAAACACATGGTACACAAAGTAAGCGTGTACCCCCCTGCGGATTAATGTAATTATAACCTCAGGTGTTACAGATTACAGCAATGGAATGGAATCTATCACGGAAAACCTTTGTATCATTGTAATTCAAAAATCTTTAAAAATAAATGTTTTGAGTACAAAATTAACCCCTCAAATACGTGTCCTGAAGCGCTAAACTGTGCGTCTTGTTGTAAGATAATCTCTGTGGAAGTGTCGTAGTTATCGTCCTCCGAAAGCTAAGTTCTGCAGAAGTCAATGTACTTACCTCATGATAAACAAAAGTGAAATGCTTTGCGTATAGATATCTTAGTTATTACGCTTATTGCCGTGATGAAGAAAGTACTGTGCTGTAACGTATTGTTATGCTACGGAAAAGGCTGTCTCATTGTAGCTATACCGCAAAAGTTACTACTAAAACATGTTTTACTTTTCAGAATAATACAGAAAAACTGTGCAGATATGAAACAGAAACACCGCAAAAGCAACACTGTAAATTGTCACTCATTAGTAGCGTCGTGATGAAATCGTGTAGCTGTCACATAAACTAACCACTGTGTCATCTGGTATCTCACAGAAAGTACTTTAAATCTAGAATCTATTTTCAAGTAAACCAAAATGTTGCATTAAAATCTCATTAGCAGTACCAGTATATGTTCTAAGTATGTAAGCCTGATAGTCGTTACTGAATCGTGCAACTACCAAGCAAGAATGTACACACACAATAACACTGTGACGTCTGTTCACTATAACAATGCATTCGTAATTTCTGTTTAAATAAGTTCTCTTGGTTCTTGACTGGATATTTAACTTCAAACGTTGTTGCATGTTAACAGATTCTAAGTCTGACAAAGCATACTAGTAATGTAAAGTGAAAAGTTTTATGGCAAGGACAAAGTTAAAAAGCAGATTATCTTTCAATAAACGGTTTTACATGTGAAATGTGGTGTAAACCTTTACTCTTCCTAGTACGCAGAGTTTCAACTTCAACGCAGTTATCATGCGGTATACATCGGATTCTGTAAGGTCCATTGTAAACTAGAAAGAATTTGTGACTCAAATGTTTCTTCTTATGTGACAATGAATGAGCTTTAATGAGAACTTTCTGACCAATATATAATTTCTCTGCATTTGCTTTACCGTGTAGTTTTCTCCTTTTGTCTGCTGCAGATTTTATATTTTTAATAGCCAAATCAATTATGTCTTTGTGTCGAAGTTTACATGTATTCGGGAAAGGTACAAGCTCTCTGATTCTGTTCGGTGGTTCTTCATTCCTCAGTACAAGAGTAGGTTCTAAAGCAGTGGAGTCATGAGGCATTTCATTCAGCACATTTTGAAATAAGTGTAAATATCTGTCCCAATGCTGATGCTTTCTGTGACAATAAAGTCTGCAAAGCTTATTGATTTCTTTCATAATCTGTTCAGCCGGGTTACAATGTGGTGAGTACAATGAAATAAAAACAGGTTTGATTTTATGGTTCCGAAGCATGCGTGACCAAACAGCAGATCTGAATTGCGGTCCGTTATCTGAAATGACTTTAGCAACGTGGCCAACTTCACGTAAGAAATTTTTAACAAAGGCGTTGGATACAGACCGTCCAGTGGCTTTACGTAACGGAGTGAAAGAAACAAATTTTGAAGTAAGTTCAACAGCGACTAGAACGTGCGAAAATCCATTCGATGTTCTGACAAGGGGTCCAAGAGATCAACAGCAGCAAATTCTTTTAATTTAGAAGGAATGATAGGAAACAACGGAGCACTATGTGGGATAGTAGATGGTTTCGCCTTTTGACAAAGTTTACAAATAGACAAAACTCTTCGAATTCTTTTTTCCATATTGTTAAAATAACAAGTCGTCCGAAGAATATAACATTTTCGTGAACCAAAATGTGCGTAGCTGAAATGAATGTATCAAATGAGCTTATTAACTAAATCATCTGGAATGCAAAGTACCCATAGCTTGTCATCAATAGTGCAGCGTTTGAAGAGTATCTTGTTTCTAACCAGATAATAATGCCGAATCTGAGTGTGTCTTTTCATGCCATTTACTTTTGATGTCTTTCCAAATCGGATCTTTATCTTGTTCATAAGCAATGTCCTTTAAATATGTGGTGATGAAGTTTTCAAAGGCGACTTTCTGAATGTAAAGAATACTGAAATTTTTCTCGAGGTTACATTCTGTGTTACTTTTCTCAAGCCCGGCCGGTGCGTGTGACAGTCCGCAACAATGTTCTCCTTGCCGGGAATGTAGACTATTGTGAAGTGGAATTCTTGCAGAAACAATGCCCAACGTTTTAACCTGTCACAATTTAATTTTGAAGACATAAGAAGTTGTAATGCACGATGATCACTGTATACTTTTACGTGCTTACCAGAAAGAAAGAAACGGAATTTGTTAAATGCCCAAACGATAGCTAAAGCTTCTAATTCAGTAACGGAATAATTTTTTACAAATTTTGTTGGCACTCGGCCAGCAAAAGCAATGGTTTTCTGAACAGTAGTGTCATCTATGGCTTCTTGAAATAAATGGGCACCAAGACCGACTTTAGATGAATCCGTGCTAAGGCAAAAATGTTGTCACAGATCTGGATGAGCTATTATTCGCGCGTTAAGTAGCGCTTCTTTCAAAGAATTGAATTCCAACTGTGCCTGTTCGTCCCAGTCCCAAATAGTATTTTTTTTTCGGTGAGAGAACAAAGTTTTGGTGTAACTAAAATTTGCATATTCAGAAAACGACGGTAAAATTTTATGAGACCTAGAAAACTGCGGACTTGTTTTTTTGTGGATGGAACTGGAATGGCTCTGATTGCTTCTAACTTTTCAGGACCCGGCTGAATGCCTTCAGAAGAAATAGTGTGTCCCAAAAACTTCACCTTTGTCCTACCGATTTCAGACTTTTCCAAGTTAACCGTGATTCCAGATTCTGCAAAAATACGTAACACACTGTTGAGGATGCGATTATGTTGTTCCCATGAGGCTTCTGCATTAGAATATCGTCCACATATAAGGTGATGTGACATTTTAAGAACTCAGGTAATATGGAATTTAGCCCACGAATGAATGCTGCCAAAGAAATGTTCAAACCAAAAGGAAGTTTCCGAAATTGATAACAAACGCCGAAACATAGAAAAGCTGTGTATTTTCTACATTCTGGATGAAGTTCGATCCGATAAAAGCTGGATCTGAGATCAATGGAAGACAACACTTTTACACCATTAAAATTTTGAAGAAGTTCTTCCAATGTTTGCGGCCTGTCTGTTTCAGGAATGATGATAGTATTGATTTGTCTAGAGTCCAAGACAAGCCTGATCGATCGATTTTTCTTCTCAAAAACATGTAATGGATTGTTGTATGAGACTATTGCAGGCTCAACACTTCCCTCGTCAAGACTATTGAAGGCTCAACACTTCCCTCGTCAAGCATAGATTGTATTTCTGTTCTAACACAGTCCCTATAATGTGCCGGAATTACGTATGGTCTAACACAAAATTTAGTATGTTCACGAACACGAAATTGGTATTGAAATCCCTTGATTGTTCCTGTTTTGAGAGTAAAAACTGTGAAATGGACTTGTAAAATCTGAAAAACGTCCTGCCTATCAGTGTCATTACAGTTCTCAATTGTCTGAATTTTATTCTGAATTAACTCATTAGTATCAAATATGCCGTCGATATCATCCCTATCAGTACTTGCAGACCGAGCGAGGTGGCGCAGTGGTTAGACACTGGACTCGCATTCGGGAGGACGACGGTTCAATCCCGCGTCCGGCCATCCTGATTTAGGTTTTCTGTGATTTCCCTAAATCACTCCAGGCAAATGCCGGGATGGTTCCTCTGAAAGGGCACGGCCGACGTCCTTCCCATCCTTCCCTAATCCGATGAGACTGATGACCACGCTGTCTGGTCTCCTTCCCCAGAACAACCAACCAGTACTTGCAGAGTGATTGTTAGTATCTAGTTCCGTCGAAAATTCCGAACTGTTGTCTAACAGAAGGTACAGCCGATTAATTTCCTCATCATGGTTTGAGAGCCAATCTTGAAATTTCAAAGCTATTGACTTACCTTCATTCTCAAAACTTATTTCAGCATCGTGAAAGTTTAAGATTGTTTTGTATTCATTCAAAAAGTCTACTCCCAATATAATTTCCGTCGACAATAATGGAACAATAAGAAAGTTCATAGAGAAACTGCGGCTTTGACAAAAGAATTCTAAGTTGGTTTGTTGGCGTACATCTACACTTTTTCCCACGATTGCACCTTGTAATTTGATCTTACGTAATGGAAGTGTGGGGAAATCGTTCGATTTGTTGCATTTGCTAAAGGCTGTTTCACTAATTACTGAAATGGGACTGCCAGAGTCAAGTACTGCCGTAAATTTTACGTCATTTACTGTAATGTGAATCACAGGATATGCAATGTTGTTATGTTTTACGTCGTGTTCCTGGAATAAGATGTCCCTAATGTCTTCCATTTTTACGTAATTACTAGCCACGGCAGCTACGTCGTCAGCTTCATAAGTACGTTTTGTGGCTGCCAGCGGTATGAGTCACTGCCTATTGTCTCTCTGATGGCGCGCGTCGTTATTGGGATTTGGAGACCTAACTTCTACAAATTCACCTTGTCGAAAGGGCCCTGCTCTGTTTGAATCCCGCCAGTTCTGATGCAATTCAGGTCTGTCGTTACGATCATATCGTCTGTCGTCATGTCAGTAGATTTCATAGTTTCTTTCTTGTCGGTCACGTGGTGGAGAATTTCTACCTGAATCGTAACTGCGCGGTGGACCGTTGCGTCTAAAGTTATTCTGTCTCCCTTGATAATAATTATTTTGTTTCCCATATTGTCTGTGTCTCTGATTGTCTCTGTGATAGTCACTACTACGGAGAGGTGATCTTTCCCTGTAATTATTACTACTCTGCCAACGGTTGTCATACGGGTGGTGTCTGTTTTGTTCACGATTTGTGTTGTGAGAATAGCCCTGTCGTGTCCAGTTATTATTTCTTTCATCGCGGAATTGCGACGGATGTGACCTGTAATTGTTGTGTTCCTATTTTCGCGTTCCGCGATTGTCAGTGTCAATTTCTAATATTTGTAAGAGTCCCTGAAAAGCTTCAATGTCGTCTTTGCAACGTCCTGCCAAAATAATATGTCGTAAATGTTCAGGTAATTTGATTAAGCAAATGCAGATGAGTTCTGAGGGGCTGTATGGGTTTGACAGGTACTGATTCTTGTGCAACATGTCTTCAAAATATTTCACAAGACTGGAAAATTCAGATTGTTCGAAATGTTTCATCATTATGATGCTACGTTTTACTCGGTCTTGTGTAGCTTGAGACCAATACGCCGAGAGGAAGGCATGATAAAATTCTCCTTCACTGTGGCAACCGTGAATGACCGATCGCATTCTTACAGCTGGTTCATTCTCTAAATAGCCACACATAAATTCGAATCTGTGCTCTAATGACCAGTTGGAAGGAAAACAATGATAGAATTGATGAAGCCACGCTTTTGGATGAATGGCGTTGCCGGAATTCTTAAATGTTTTGAATTTACGTGTAGTAATAAACAGCTTATAGTCAAAATCATCATGTCGGCGAGTGGCATATCGGTCATTGTTACTTCGTTTCGGCGGTTCCATCTCAAAATTCGGTGTACCTTGCCAATTTCTTTCATAATTACCGAAGTACCCCATGTTATTATTTTGTGGCTGTTCCGTATTTCTATGTCCCTCTTCCCGTATTGGAGCGCGAGTGTCCTCTGAAATACGTAATTCTTGTATTATCTGTGTCAGCTGATCTTGTACTTTCCGGATTTCTCTTTGGTGTTGCGTATTAATTTGATTCTGATTTTGTTTGAATTTCCTAATATGTTCGCACTCTCCCGTGTCTTTAAAGACTACCGGTTTCGCTTCATTCAGATTATCATCTACCTTCGTAGATAAACTATTTAGCTGATCCGAAAGTTCAACTACTTTCTCTGATAATGAACTAATTTCCTCCATGTTTCTTTCTGAACCAATTTTCAGAGTATCTACTGTGTCCTTTAAGTTTTCCTGCAAGTTGAGTAACCGAATCGGTAGATGCAACTGAGTCAGTTTTAGCTTACAAGGTCTCATGATTTTCATGAACAGTAGTTTGCAGTTCTTTTATGGCTGCTTCGTGATTCTGTAATGCATTTTCATGCCGCGAAAAAATAGGTTTGAAATGCTCACAAATTTGTGTTTTTACGTCATTACAGACTTTTTGACATTTCGATTCGATTTTATGTAACTCAGTAGTTAAATCTTCACGTGTTTGTTCAAGTGTGGTGTCTAACTTTTGAAGATTTTGTTCCATTGCGTCTAACTGTTGCTGTGTTTGTCTCTGGTGTTGTTCCCATTGTGTCTAACTTTTGAAGATTTTGTTCCATTGTGTCTAACTTTTGAAGCTTTTGCTGTGTTTGTCTCTGATTTTGTTCCATTGTGTCTAACTTTTGAAGCTTTTGCTGTGTTTGTCTCTGATTTTGTTCCATTTGTTACATTAATTGCAACAATAATGTATTAGTGTCTGGAATCTGTTTCTCTATGCTTTTTGGCAGTGCATTTCCACCGGCAACATTCACATTTTGACAAGCAGAAAATGTGTCTTGACTCATTTGAGAAAACGGTGAGGAACCAAAACCTGAGTCTACAGTATTTGCAATATTGTGTTCTGTCATTTCGGATTCCTGAGGCGAGCTGTTGCCGAGCGATCGATCGATAATGCTTCCCTGTTCACTACTTGTTTCACTGTCCACACCATTATTTGCCGCCTGCTCCATTTCCCTATGCACAATTACCAAATTACTACTTCGAATGTCTGTTAATTCATTACAGAGTGGTGCTGATAAGCTACGCTCGTCGTCACTATTATTTCTCAGTTTGCTTTGGAGCCTAGTGTTACGTTTTTCACACGCCATTATTGTCACAATATTTCACACGATAACACAGAAAAGCACAATTTGAAGTGCAAAAATAAGGGAACACATTAACATAGCACTGAATAATAATATCTAGTTAATTGCAAGCGCAGCTACGAAATACTTGGTGCAAATCTACATGCATGCCACAACTGTTTTACTGTACAACAATAAAAGACTGCAGCTACAAAAGAGATCCTCTCTGCAATTACGCGCTAGCAATAAACAAAAGCTACACTAATTACACAAACTACAAGAAAAAATCAGAAGATTCCAGTGAGGTATCCTCGGCTAAGGGTCGCCATATGAAACGTCCCCTTAGAAAAATTATACATGACTGTGTTTAAACTGACACACAATATTTTTTAGCGCAACGCAATCTGACATAAATCATCCCTACAAGAGTATGGCCCTGACTAAATTAACCTATACGTTTCACAAATCACTTACCTCACAAAAATCTTCGTTACTCGAACTACTGCAATACAGCGAGCGCCAATACTGCCAGCTAAATAAAAGATTCAAACTACTGAAGGCACTAACTACTGAAGGCACTAACTACTGATAGGCATAGTTAGCAAATGAAAGATTTTGATAGAGAACAAACAATGTATTTACCTTAATAGTGTTCAAAAGTCATAATATATATAGCAGTTCATGACATCCAGTCTTACAAATGTACTGTCTCTGATGGACACACGTCCAGATCATCCGCTCTCAAAAATTCGCCATCTCACTTCCCCACATCCACCACTACGGGTGGCTCACCTCCAACTGTACAATGCTACACACTGTTAACAAATGGTTCAAATGGCTCTGAGCACTATGCGACTTAACTTCTGAGGTCATCAGTCGCCTAGAACTTAGAACTAATTAAACCTAACTAACCTAAGGACATCACGCACATCCATGCCCGAGGCAGGATTCGAACCTTCGACCGTAGCGGTAACTCGGTTCCAGGTTGCAGCGCCTAGAACCGCACGGCCACTCTGGCTGGCCACTGTTAACAGCCAACTGCCCAACACTACAATAGCAAATTCCAACAATGCAAACCAGCCGCAGACTGCACACAGCACAGACAGTGATTTTCATATAGAGCGCTACATGGCGTTACCAACATAAAAACCTTAACAGCCTACTTACAAACGTACCGTCGACAACGAGGTCATTAGAGACGAAGCAGAAGCTGGGATTAAGGAAGGATAGGAGGGAAATCGGATGTCCCTTTTCAATGGATTCCGGGTATTTGCCATAAGCGATTTAGAGAAATCTTGGGAAACCTAAATCATAATGGCCGGACGAGGATTTGAACCGTCGTGATCCCGAATACGTGCAGAGTGTGATATCCACTGCGCCACCTAATCGGTTTACTCCAGTTAAAGTCTTTCTGAATGGCTGCTCTAATGCAGATGAATGACATGACTCATATGGATGGGATGACGGCGGTGTAATCGAGCGATATGTATCTAATGGTCTGGTCATGCGAGTTAATCTAACGTCACTTATATGTAAGACTAGATTTCAATCACGATTCAAGGCAATACTAGTATGTACTTGTAACTTCGACGATTTTTTTCAAAAGAGATGCTTTCTGAGAACTATATCGTAGAACAAGTAACTGTTAACTTCTTACACGTATGCACGTTGTCAAAGCAGCTGTCTTAGAACACACTCTTGAAGACTACTATAGTTTACTACATTACGCTACACTACACTGCTGTAGTTGCAGACTGAAGCAAATCGTGTTTTCCCTCATTTATTTCAGATTGTTGACCTTTAACCCACTGAGCCATAGCTCATGTATCACGGGGACTGTGATGCCATCAATTTTTATCCTTCTTTCACATTGCGAGGTTGTAGAAACTGGGAGGGAGATGACAGTCAGGGTCTCAGATTTCTCTGGTTTCTCTGGCATCTCCTCGCTGCTTCCAGAAATATTTTGTATTTACGTGTTCCGCCTTCGCGCATTTCGTTTTCATGATGTCTGTGGGCTAAATAGCTATTCAGTTCATAATCGGATATTCTGCCTGGCCGGATGTTCAGTTTGTGCCACAGATTCTCTTTCTTTACCATGCCGCAGAGTGTGTCGCGGATTCCGTCTGAGTGCAGCCATTTGCAAAATCTGGAAATTTCCCATAAAAGAGGTGTTTTAAATACAGTGACATCAAGAGAAAATTGACCGTTTCCTCCCTGAATAGGGGACACATCTAGAGTGAGCTAAAGCAATGTTCAACTTATTAGCCATGCATTCCCGAGAAATGGGATTCAAATTCGCATACAACTATAAAAACCTGCTTTCGGTGAGTGCAACAAAAAGAAGAATCTGAGAATATTCGTGTGACGAAATATAATTCTCTTACAAAACCAAGAATATGTACTGCAAAGTTACTTCCGTATCTTCGAGATACAGTGTAGCCATGATTTTCGTGAATTTCGATGGTCTCTTAAGTTACGTACACTTTTCCGACAAATTTTTCTCGAAGAAACAATTGCTTTCCAAGAAATAGTCTATAATTTAACGAAGGTTGTAATACTCCTTCTAAGAGTAGGTCAATATTGCTGCAAACGTTTTAAAATATTTATTGATCTTTACTTAAGTAGAAGTACATAAAAACATGCTGAACCAAACCTGCTAAAATGGTAGATACATCCAGGTGAACACAACAAACTGTCGTTGACTTAAAACGTTTATTGCTGACTGTGATGAAATTTAACCAATGCGTGATGCACTGGTGCCAGAAAAATACATTAAATCACAGTTCCGGGCAAGAAACTTATATTCAAACTTAGAACATACTTCAGGCAATTTTCTCTAAGAAGTGACCAATACTCACGAGCCTCACCTTCGTAGCCTCCATGTGTAGTGCTGATTATGAGGAGACATGTGTCGCTGATGGCGGATCGATCTCATACGTTGCAGAAATGCAGTCTCATAATTCATATAATGACTCATGCGGTAGCAGCAGGGCATTAGAAGCGAAAAAAATGTTAGCAGGAAACATTATACCGAGTTCGAAGAAAGAAATCACCGAGAGTATTTGAGCACAAACTGGACTAATACGAACGTAACAGAATAGTTCATGATGGGAGGGACCCGCTATCTTATATAGTCACTGTGAAGAAACTTGTAAGGAAACAGCGACCCCTTCATAACAGGTGTAAAACATAGGACCATAGGACCATGTACAGAGTGGTCAAAACAGTTTGATAACCTTGTAAGGGTGTTTTAGGGTAAACTGTGCAGAGAAATAACCAATACGAAAAAAATTCGATACGTTGCGCTTTTTCCGAATTAATTAACATTGAAGATTGCCAATCAGGGCGTTGCGCGCGCAAATTCAAACCCGTTCTTCGTTTGCTTTCCCGAAACCGAACAACAGAGCGATACAGAAATTTGACATGGGACGTTAGTAAGGATGGAATCCGAACCAAATGCTGAGCAGTCTTTGTGTGTGTGTGTGTGTGTGTGTGTGTGTGTGTGTGTGTGTGTGTGTGTGTGTGTGTGCGTGTGTGAAAGAGAGAGAGAGAGAGAGAGGAGAACCAAAGTACTACCTTACATTAAGCCTGGACTTCTGGGGAGTCTGGGTATGGAGATCAGTTCGACCTTTATTCAGATGTAAGCAGGGGGCAAAGCACGTAGGCGTTCTCGTTGCATCCAGTTTGGCATTAGCCGAGCGGTCTAAGGCGCTACAGTCATGGACTGTGTGGCTGGTCCCGGCGGAGGTTCGAGTCCTCCCTCGGGCATGGGTGTGTGTGTTTGTCCTTAGGATAATTTAGGTTAAGTAGTGTGTAAGCTTAGGGACTGATGACCTTAGCAGTTAAGTCCCATAAGATTTCACACACATTTGAACATTTGGAACGTCCAGTTATTGGGGAGTCCCAACGATTGCATGACGGACCCGCACTCAGTGCCCTCTTTCTGAAATAATAGAGCCAGTATATTCCAGGTGTCGGATAGTGGGCCTGAATTCGACGATCCTACAGAGAAGCTCCTGTAATGCGATCAGGGATGAGAGGGACGTTCAGGAAGGTCGGCAATCCGGGCCCTTCTCTGAACTCCTAAGATGAGGAGGAGGCATGTGTTTTATATGACTTATAGTGGCCAGAAGCTGGACGGGCTGGTAGTTCCCCACGTGGAGCAGCCGTAAAGAAGCGGGGTAAAACTACCGCAACTGAGGACCTTTTTGACAAAGACAATTTTACAGGAGAGATGTTCTTTAGTTCTATTCAGTATCGTTGATTCAAAAAAAAATCCAAAATTCAGTACTGCCCATCCATGTAGATAGGGACTGGTGAAGGTATAATCGAAGTTCATTGCAAACAGCCTATATCAAGGAAAAAAGTTACAAATCACAAATTTTTACAAAACTCAACATATCCACTTTTTCATGCATGTTTCTTCTTTATTTTTTAAGCTAGGTGCTATACATTCCGAGCATTTAAATTCAATGGGCTTTGCATATTACGTTTTGTAGATAACATCAGAATAAAGAGTTAGCAATGTGTTAATAAATTTATATTTTTTGTAAGTTAACACGTTATCAGAGGTTTCCACAGTAACAAAATCCGTTTCTCGCATCTTGAGCCTATTATGAAACTCAGTAATACGTTTGAATGACAACTAAAGTAATAATATACATTTTAGTACAGTTTTTCGATTTGATTCTGTGTGAAATCCAAAACAATACTAAAACACAGTCCTCTTTAATGTAAAGGTTCGTCTAAACACAGAATTTTGTCCTCATTATCAATGGGATTCCGTTCTAAAACTTTTGAATTAAATATTTACTTCCTTCTGAACAATTTTGAAAATAAGACAGGGACTTCCTCACATCATTAGCTTTATTTTTGCTTATGTGATTCATTGGTGGAAGTTGAGGTGCTTCAAACATTATTGAAGAACTTCTCTTTCCAGGATTCAACATCACGAAGCGTGAAACAAAGTAAGTGTTTTGAAAAAAGCATTGTGCTCTTGTCGTAGGTCTTCTTACATAACGCAAGACTCTTGCGCTAGATAACTTAAAAGGCAATTTTGTTTCCACTACACGTTTGGAGATTTATTTCACATTGTAACTATGCTAGTCTTTACCCCAAACTTTCCCAAAATGTCATAATATTCTGTGGACAGACTGATTGTTTTTGTTTCCTTAGTTACTTTTCAATACGGCCAAAGACGCTGTAGGAGGCAAATAGTTATGCCCACGTACTGGGAAATAATGCCAAATTCTTTTCACTACGTAAACGCAGGCTTCTGCGGTTATTGTCACATCAAGTAAAATTCTTCTGGGTTTGTGACCGCATTGTCAATGTGTGCACAATGACAGTGTGGTGACAGACCCAGAAGAATTTTACTGAGTGCTTTAAATACCTCTGAGCTTTCAATGAAACTCTTACGGATTGCCATCATAGTGAAATTTTAGTTTTGGGAACCACAAGAATCAGAAAATAACATGAGCCTGTTGTGTTGGCAGAAGAGCCAACACCGTGTTACTAGTGGAGGCCGAAATGCACGCGTTTTAGCTCACGCAGGCTGGCGTGAGGAGGGAAGAACTATACTGACGTGAGGTCTGGAACATGACAAGGAATTAGAATTCAGAAAGCGGACGTAATTAGTTTGATACTTAGCTTTAATCCATGATGAACATCGCTCTTGACGGTACATGATTCACAATATTATCTGTTCAGAATACATTCATAGTAACTGAATATGGCACCTTGCTTGGTCGTAGCAAATGACGTAGCTGAAGGCTATGCTAAACTGTCGTCTCGGCAAATGAGAGCGCATGTAGACAGTGAACCATCGCTAGCCAAGTCGGCAGTACAACTGGGGCGAGTGCTAGGCAGTCTCTCTAGACTAGACCTGCCGTATAGCGGCGCTCGATCTGCAATCACTGATAGTGGCGACACGCGGGTCCGATGTATACTAACGGACCGCGGCCGATTTAAAGGCTACCACCTAGCAAGTGTGGTGTCTGGCGGTGACACCACAGAGCCTAAGATTTTCTGAGCTTTCTTTCCTTAGATTTTGCTGTGAATAATTTAAATAAATGCTTACAGCAGATGCAGTTTCATTTCCCCTCTCATCCTGAGTCAGCCTCAAGCTATATGCAGTTAACTACTTTGCCTGCTTTCTTTTGTGCATAATTTAAGATCGTACAGTTATACAACCAGACCAGACTGGAGTAAAAGGGTATGGGTAAGGGTTGATTCTTCTGGCAGTCAAAACAAACTGTCGTGTTATTTTTGTTATTTTCACTTAAAATATTCAAAAATCTTTTTATTCTTATTTTGTGCAACCTATAATCTGCTTTTCTATTATTTTTTAATTCCAAATCTTGAGCAGAATCTAACAGTATCATGCATTTTTAAATGGTTAACTCTGGTGGAAAATATGACCACTTAACTTTATTTCTAGAGTAACGAGAAAGTCTGCATTTATACTTTACGTATATCCTTCTTAAGGAAATGCGTCTGCTATTCGTCCCTTTTCTGCAGCTTACGAGCTCTTCCACCTCGACTCCCGTTGGGCAGTACTTCAAAGTCCATCCCCGGACACTCCTGAAAAAATACTCGTGAAATAACTATTTTCAGAAAATTATTTTCAGTCTAGAAACGTTTTGCTTATGCTAAAAATAAAATCTGAATTACCTGTCACTTTCTGAAATTTGAGGCACATGCAGGAAGCTCTCGGCCTTCTCCTTATCTTATGTAATATGAGATTGACACAGATCTTTGTTTGCTTTTATCGTCTTCCGCCGCTCTGCGTCTTTAAGACAAGCTCACGCTCACATGTCGTAGTAAGAAATTATCCTGTTCAACTTTTGTCTTGTTGATATTCTCTGAAATGAATAAGATCATTGAAACATAAACATCATTTCCATGTAGTTTCCTCTGTTGTTTCAATATGGCTGAATTCTATATACAGATCTTCATTTGAGGATACAATCATGTACTTCTTACTCTTTTGACGTTGACGACTCCTGCTTTGTCTTCCACCTTTCACCTCTGGACTATTGCAGAATATCCTAAATCTTCTAATATTTTAATAATGGTGTTCCGACTAGAACGAGCTACAACAGCTTCTAATCGTATAGTGAAACAGTGGCTGAACATGAAAGAGAATTACGCTGGACTATATGTATTGTTGTCTAACATTCGCTTAGCTAAAAGTTGGTTTATCCTGTAGTATGCTGTGTGATTGCCCGACAGTAAACACTTGCTAGTGTAAAGGCTAATAAATTTAACTTTTAAATTTCGTGTTCGAAATTTCAGCTGTGCAGTATAAAAGAAGGATTAGTTGAGTTTTGCGGAATCTTGAAAAATGGAGATGTCGAATTTGTCAATATTTGCTATATCCAGGCACCTTTTACAACGGTAAATATTTAGTTTCGTCGTACTTTCTGTTAGCTATTGTGTGAGACGGAGAGTAAGAGATGAATACACTAAGCAGATTCAGAAGGATGTAGGTTGCAGTAGGTACTGGGAGATGAAGAAGCTTGCACAGGATAGAGTAGCATGGAGAGCTGCATCAAACCAGTCTCAGGACTGAAGACCACAACAACAACAACAACAACAACAACTGTGTGAGGCTAATTTTAAAGTACCAGAATACATTAAATACGCATTTTGAAAAAATGGCGTTTGTTGAGTTTTGTTAAAACGGTACTCAGTTGTTGCAGGAGCTATAACAGTTGCATCCTCTTGTTGTGGATATGACGTCTGAAAAGGAGTTTGCTATCCAGGTGCACCCCCAAGTATTTAATTTGGTTCTTCTCACGTGCGTTCTTGATGGTGAAGGGTAAGGCTGCTCCGCAATTTGGGACATTTGCGAGTGAGTAGGAGAGCCTTTGTTTTGTCGGCGTTGGGACGAATGTGATTATCTGACGCCACACTTCCGCCAGCGTGAGCTGGCGTTGCAATCTCCCCATTGCTGCAGTAATTATCTGGCTACCAGTGAGTAAGGCTGTATCGTCAGAGAAATGAGCTAGGACGGCCATGGTGGGCAAGTCGTTAACATAAACGATGAAAAGAGTTGGGGACAGGACTTAGCCCTTGCAGAAGACCATCCTGCGGGCGTCTGACGCTGGAGTGATGCTCATCGCTGTAAACCACCATCTGCAAGTGTTAGAGAAAACTGCCAATTATCCGAAGACATTAGTAGGGCATGGATAGCAGATCTTGCAGTTTGATCAAGAGTTATCAATCCACACGCGTCCATAACCTTTGTCTCTGTCTAATAAGATAGCCGCTGTGTAATTGGAGACGTTCATTTTACAGGCGATGTTCTCCACGGCTCACAGCAGTTGAAAATCAGCTGATAGCAACGGCTGGAAAGCAGACTGACCCGTCCTAATGATTTGCTGATCATGGATGAATGGTTTCATGCGGCAAAAAAGGAGGCCTTCCCGCAACGTCGATAATGTGGAAGGTAGGCCAATAGAACGGTAGTTAATCGGTAGACTAAAGCTTTTGTCAGGTTTTCAGATAGGGGCGATATAAGCGACCTTCCATCCACCCAGACAGGAGCCCAGACTTATCCAACTAGTGTAACGCTCGTGAACAGCACTAAGAGTTTGTGTGGAAGATGTTTTAGATGTTCATTCATACCGCTGTCTGGTCTGGGGTAGAGAGAGTTCCCATGGGCAGATTAAAGTCTTCACCTCACCTGGCGTGGTCAGCGATGGTTCAAGTTGGTGAAGAGCCTCTTTTAAATTCTGAGCTCTGCAACGTATCCACATAATGTAACGCACCACTCATACACTTAGAAGTATCATCACATGAAGGTATGCATACAAAGATAGCGATATTACAACTATAACAATGCCAAAGACTTTCACTCTCAGAGATATTTCAATATGTACATGTATGTAACAGTAGAAATTTACACTAGTCTGGAACCGCGCCACCGCTACGGTCGCAGGTTCGAATCCTGCCTCGGCATAGATGTATGTGATGTCCTTAGGCTAGTTAGGTTTAAGTAGTTCTAAGTTCTAGGGGACTGATGACCTCAGAAGTTAAGTCCCAAAGTGCTCAGAGACATTTGAACCATTTTTAGAAATTTATAAATTGCTAATGTTACGTTACTTACAATTTAAATTGAAAAAGAACTGATTAAAATTAAGAAAAACAAATAAAGCAGTCAGTTATAAAGTGCTGCAGAGTTACTAAACACAGCCTTCCGAAATGCCTTCACAAAAGAAGACAAAGTAAATATTCCAGAATTCGAATCAGGAACAGCTGCCAACATGAGTAACGTAGAGGTAAATATCCTCGGAGTAGTGAAGCGACTTAAATCGCTTAATAAAATCAAGTCTTCTGGTCCAGACCGTATACCAGTTAGGTTCATTTCGGAGTATGCTGATGTATTAGCTCCATACTTAGCAATCATATACAACCTTCGCTCGACGAAAGATCCGTACCCAAAGACTGGTAAGTTGCACAGGTCACACCAATATTCCAGAAAAGTAGAAGGAGTGATCCACTAAATTGCAGGCCCATATCGTTAACGTCTATATGCAGCAGGATTTTGGAACATACACTACTGGCCATTAAAATTGCTACACAAAGAAGAAATGCAGATGATAAACGGGTATGCATTGGACAAATATATTATACTATAACTAACATGTGACTACATTTTCACGCAATTTGGGAGCATAGATCCTGAGAAATCAGTACCCAGAACAACCACATCTGGCCGTAATGGCGGCCTTGATACGCCTGGGCATTGAGTCAAACAGAGCTTGGATGGCGTGAACAGGTACAGCTGCCCATGCAGCTTCAACATGATACCACAGTTGATCAAGAGTAGTGACTGGCGTATTGTGACGAGCCATTTGCTCGGCCACCGTTGACCAGACGTTTTCAATCGCTGAGAGATCTGGAGAATGTGCTGGCCATGGCAGCAGTCGAATATTTCCTGTATCCAGAAAGGCCCCTGCAGGATCTGCAACATGCGGTCGTGCATTATCCTGGTGAAATGTAGGATTTCGCAGGGATCGAATGAAGGGTAGAGCCACGGGTCGAAACACATCTGAAATGTAGCGTACACTGTTCAAAGTGCCATCAATGCGAACAAGAGGTGACCGAGACGTGTAACCAATGGTACCCCATACCATCACGCCGGGTGATACGCCAGTATGGCGATGACGAATACACGCTTCCAGTGTGCGTTCACCGCGATGTCGCCAAACACGGATGCGACCGTCATGATGCTGTAAAAATAACCTGGATTCATCCGAAAAAATGACGTTTTGTCATTCGTGCACCCAGGTTCGTCGTTGAGTACACCATCGCAGGCGCTCCTGTCTGTGATGCAGCGTCAAGGGTAACCGCAGCCATGGTCTCCGAGCTGACAGTCCATGCTGCTGCAAACGTCGTCGAACTGTTAGTGCAGATGATGGTTGTTGTCTTGCAAGACGTGGCTGCACGATCCGTTACAGCCATGCGGATAAGATGCCTGTCATCTCGACTGGTAGTGATACGAGGCCATTGGGATCAAGCACGGTGTTCCGTATTACCCTCCTGAACCCACCGATTCCATATTCTGCTAACAGTCATTGGATCTCGACCAACGCGAGCAGCAATGTCGCGATACGATAAACCGCAATCGCAGTAGGCTACAATCCGACCTTTATCTCCTTCTTACACGAGGCATCACAACAACGTTTCACCACCGGGCAAAATTTGCTAGAGATACAGGTGAAATATGGGTACAAATGTAAGGTATGTTAAATACACTACTGGCCATTACAATTGCTACACTACAAAGATGACGTGCTACAGACGTGAAATTTAATCGAGAGGAAGAAGATCCTATGATATGCAAATGATTAGCTTTTCGGAGCATTCACACAAGGTTGGCGCCGGTGGCGACACCTACAACGTGCTGACATGAGGAAAGTTTCCAACCAATTTCTCATACACAAACAGCAGTTGACCGGCATTGCCTGGTGAAACGTTGTTTTGATACCTCGTGTAAGGAGGAAAAATGCGTACCATCACGTTTCCGACTTTGATAAAGGTCGAATTGTAGCCTAAAGCGATTGCGGTTTATTGTATCGCGACATTGCTGCTCGCGTTGGTCGAGATCCAATGACTGTTAGCAGTATATGGAATCGGTGGGTTCAGGAGGGTAATACGGAACGCTGTGCTGGACCCCACGGCCTCGTATCAGTAGCAGTCGAGATGACAGGCATCTTATCCGCATGGCTGTAACGGATCGTGCAGCCACGTCTCGATCCCTGAGTCAACAGATGGGGACGTTTGCAAGACAACAACCATCATCTGCACGAACAGTTCGACGACTTTTGCAACAGCATGGACTATCAGCTCGGAGACCACGGCTGCGGTTACCCTGGACGCTGCATCACAGACAGGAGCGCCTGCGATGATGTACTCAACGACGAACCTGGGTGTACGAATGTCAAAACGTCATTTTTTCGGATGAATCCAGGATATTTTTACAGCATCATGATGGTCGCATCCGTGTTTGGCGACATCGCGGTGAACACACATTGGAAGCGTGTATTCTACTTCGCCATACTGGCGTATCACCCGGCGTGATTGTATGGGGTGCCATTGGTTACGCGTCTCGGTCACCTCTTGTTCGCATTGACGGCACTTTGAACAGTGGATGTTACATTTCAGATGTGTTACGACCCGTGCCTCTACCCTTCATTCGATCCCTGCGAAACCCTACCTTTCAGCAGGATAATGCACGACCGCATGTTGCAGGTCCTGTACGGGCTTTTCTGGATACAAAAAATGTTCGACTGCTGCCCTGGCCAGCACATTCTCCAGATCTCTCACCAACTGAAAACGTCTGGTCAATGATGGCCGAGCACAATACGCCAGTCACTACCCTTGATGAACTGTGGTATCGTGTTGAAGCTGCATGGGCAGTTGTACCTGTACACGCCATCCAAGCTCTGTTTGACTCAATGCCCAGGCGTATCAAGGCCGTTATTACGGCCAGAGGTGGTTGTTCTGGGTACTGATTTCTCAGGATCTATGCACCGAAATTGCGTGAAAATGTAATCACATGTCAGTTCTAGTATAATATATTTGTCCAATAAATATCCCTTTATCATCTGCATTTCTTCTTGGTGTAGCAATTTTAATGGCCAGTAGTGTACATGTTAAATATATCTGACATGTGCGTAGGCGGCCAAAACTACGGGTAAAAAGTTCATTCTAATCTCATGGAACGATTTCAGCCAAATTTGGTACTCACGCTATTTACAATTTGGAAAGAAATAACGTGGGGTAACAACCGCCAGCAGCTTATTGGAGTGATGTGATAACGTAGTGAGAGAAGGGGGGATGAGGACGTGGACAGACAGTGAAGGGGAAGGAGGAAATGGAGACAGATAGTGGGAAAGAAGAGATGGAGAGAGGGGGGGGGGGGGAGGAGCAGAATGACAGAGAGAGGTGAGAGAAGGGAGGAAGAGATGGACAGAGACTGGGAAAGGATAGATAGGCAGAGAGAGGGGAAGGAAGAGTGGAACAGAGAGGGGAGAAGGAAATGGATAGAGAAAGGGAAGAGGAGGAGATAAACAGGAGGAGGTGGGAGGAAGAGACGGACAGAGAGATGGGGAAGAGGTGGTGAATAGGGAGGGAGGAGGAGGACATAGAATAAGAGAAGGAAGGGGAGGAGATGGACAGAAAGGGAAGATGCAAATGGACAGAGAGTGTGAAGAGAGAGGGGGAGGAAGAGATGGACAAAGAGAGGGGGAAGGAAGAATGAACTAATAGAAAACTGAAATAAATACGTACCTGGGCAACGTCGGGTGCTCAGTGTTTTATAAGCCGCAGAAACGCGTTGTATTCTTAATGCTATGCAGATGGAGGCCCATTATCCTCTCAACGTTGGTTGGCGTATTACACAGCATGGTTTTAACTGATGTCTGAGAAATTAAACACTGGATAAATTTTAAATTTGCTATCATAAGTGCCATTCATCTTGGTGCCCAAACACTAATGAGAGCGACAGGCAAAATAGTCAGGCAAATAAACAGGAATTTAGGAGGAAAAGACATGAAAAGAAAATAGTTCCATTTTCAACAAAGATGAAATCTTGGTAGAGTTAGCGTATTGTGGAACAGACTTCATCTGTAGGACGGGTGCGCGGGACACAGGAAGACGTTCCCCGCCTCGCTGCACGATTCGTCGCCACGAGCTCGTTACCAACAGGACATGTACACCAGCGGCACGCTAGCGGTTTCTAACGAGTGAAAGTGAAATACGTGCCAGCTTACTCCAGAGAATATCCTAGAGGCGCTGTTACAGCTCCGATCGCAGGGCTGAGACGCTCATACTCGACACGAAACATGCCGTGTTTCGAAGCGGTGGCCATTTACAATTTCTTTTATTCTAACTTTCTTTCTGCCTCTCCACCCCGCTCTCACTGTCCCTCTACCTTGTTTGTTCTTTGCCTCTTCGTCTGTACACATAGCTTCTCGTTCTTGGCGACAACGTTCCTCGCTTTTAGGATGTTTTCGTTATGCAACATATCTGCACCAAGAATTAGGACAAGGTGAAAACTTAACGGAATGTAACAGAAATAGCACTGGTATCACTGAGTTTCGGTCTGTTATATTGGTACCTACTTGCGAATAACGTAAGTAATGTGCGAACTGCGTAAGAGATTTCTGAAGGCACGTTTAACTTGTTGTGTTTCGTTCAAATTATGAAGGGGAATACCGAAATGTTATTAAAACTATTTTACTATGGGATTATCACCAACAGAACTGTATCTTAAGCAGATGATGGTTTATAAGAAGTCTGCTAGTTTTCAACAGTTCTTATTGGCTTTTGGTTTCATGACCATACCACCAACCATAGTACATACAACTAAAAATACAGTAACATTTGTAAGTTTTGATATCTTCAACTTTTGTAGTCCTGTCTTTCTCAGTTGTGTGTAATATTACGGTATATTGATAATTTTTACTTATGGACTGTATAAATAGGCATGACATGCAGGAATTTTAAAACGCGATACAAAGAACATAACAGGTGTTGGAAGCACGAAACAAACCATTACACATTTGCAGAATATTTAAAACACCATAATCACCATCCTACAAATATGGAACAAGAAATCAAAATAATGAGAATAAGCAACCATGACAAACATCTTATATAAACGCAAGAAAACTTCCACATTCAGAAAGCCATCGCTGAAAACTAACGTGTGATAAATGAACAAACACACATCAGCACAGGCCCCTTACTACACTTAATAAAAGAAATGATAACGACAAGATAACAAAAAAGAAAGAAACCAATCGTTTATAAGAAGAAGAACAACACCAAAAATGCAACAGGAGCGTAATATGTAGGAAATCGTGCACGCAACCTGTTAAGGACAGTTCAAAACATTACTACTCAATAGGAAATACCAACTACTAGAACTGTTTATAACCTACAGGTACAGTGACCAAAATGTAAATTAAATAGCAAACATATGTACATATTCCAGGCCACTGAAGATGCCTTGTAGATAATAAAGGCGAAACGCGTATGGCACTAAAATTGTGTTTTATTCAGTTGCTGTCAGACGGTCCATAAGTAAAAATTATCAGTATACCGTAATCTGTTAGTTTTGACTAAAGGAACGAGCAGTTGAATTCAAATGTGGCGTATTTCTCTTGAAATCTTGAAGGACGTCCTAAAACGTAAAATGGCAACCACGGATGAAAACGTCGAGAACTTGTGCATCATTGGGTGATCAGTGATGCTATAGGCATATCAGAAAAAACAATAAAGCACAGTCCGGATAAAGGAGAAACTATTAGGCACGATAGATGTTTTATTTGTTGAATGCTGATCAAAAGCAAAAGCGAAATCGAGTTTCCCACTGACGTTTGAACTGTTCTGGAAAAAAAAAATCCAGCTGAGTTTCTAATTCGATTTGTTAATGTAGACGAGACGTGTGCACCTCTCTGCACATCCCAGAGCATGCGGACAGCGAATTAGTGGGTAAATGCCGGTAGCACTGCATAAAAATGATTTCATCTGATGCGAAGATTATAAATAGTGTAAGATGGTTTCTTCTTAGCAATAGGCTTGTAAATGATGAGCAACACCTAGAAAATGTTTTTCAAGCCTTGAGGGATAACTGGACAAAAAACGATAAAGAGGTGTGGATTGCAAAGGAAAAATGTTATTTTTCATCCTACATTTCACCTGATTACAAGTGTATATTGATAATAGTGGTAAAACAGAGCTTTGAAGAACCAATTGTGGGAACATTAATCCTATTCATAAGACATGACACCAGTACAGTGAGAAGGTTATGACAACTATAGATAAAAGTTTAACAGACTTTCTTTAATGACACTTCAGGAATTTGATTTAGTCACTGCGTAAAATTTGATTAGTGCGCATTATCATATAAGGGACTACCTCAAGAACTTAGAGTATTTTCAATTCAAAATAAACAATGTCTTTGACAGCCAAGCTGCGTTTTTTTCACACTGACCTAGTATTTTCTCTCTCTCACCCTTCTGTCTCTTTGTGTGCATGTATCCTTCTTTTTCCGTTACATAAATTTTACTCGATTTTAGGGCTTTTTATTTGATGTATATCGCATGTGAACTAAACAAATCTACTAAATGCTATATTAGCAAAACACTCCTAAATTTGGAGTGAGCCGAGTAATACGCGTATATAACTGACACTGGGGAAAGTGGGAGCATATAAAGCTAGAATAATATGCCAAGTTAATAAGAAAGAAGAAAAAACTAATATGTCGTGTCACCGCCAGACACCACACTTGCTAGGTGGTAGCCTTTAAATCGGCCGCGGTCCGTTAGTATACGTCGGACCCGCGTGTCGCCACTATCAGTGCTTGCAGACCGAGCGCCGCCACACGGCAGGTCTAGAGAGACTTCCTAGCACTCGCCTAGTTGTACAACCGACTTTGCTAGCGATGGTTCACTGACAAAATACGCTCTCATTTGCCGAGACGATAGTTAGCATAGCCTTTTCAGCTACGTCATTTGCTACGACCTAGCGAGGCGCCATGTTCAGTTACTATTGATATTGTGAATAATGTACAGTCAAGAGCGACGTTCACCAGTTATGGATTAAAGTTAAGTATTCCACCAGCTACGTCCGTTTTTCTAAATTCTAATTTCCTTGTCCTGTTCCAGACCTCACGCCAGCCTCCGTGAGCTAAAACGCGTGCCTTTCGGCTTCCTCTAATAACAAGGTGTTGGCTCTCCTGTCAACCCACAACATAATATATGGAAATAACAGAGGCGTAACATACTGTAGCGGCTCCCCCCGTCGGAGGTTCGAGTCCTCCCTCGGGCATGGGTGTGTGTGTTGTCCCTAGCGTAAGTTAGTTTAAGTTAGATTACGTAGGTACCGATGACCTCAGCAGTTTGGTCCCATAGGAACTTACAACCACCACCGCCACCACGACATATGTATACAATATTGTTACCGCTGTTCTACATGGAAGACAGAAAAAGAATGTAGGGAACAACGCTGGATAATACTAATACGGGTTCGGAACGCGTGAAGATGCCTCTTAGTTTCGTTTGGAAGCGAAGGCCAAGGTTAATCAAGTTCTGTAATGCCGAAGAATAATAACAGTTGGACTAAGAGGGAGCCGAAAGAGGAGGAGGAGGAAAACGAACAAAATTTCCAACTTTCTGAATGCATCTGTTAATTCTTGGTAATCGTTTACCAAATCATTCTTCCAGAATGTCTTCCAGCTCGTGTTCCCATTCCCACATGACATTTTCGATAGCCAGAAAACGCAGGTTTTCAACCAATCCTTCACTTAAGAAACAATATAAAATCATATTAGGCAATATCGTTATTACAGGCAGGTTTCTTACGTAATATTGCAGATAAACGACCTGCAAAAAAATAAAAAATAAAAGAATTAACTCGTTTTCTGGCGCATTATCATTATATAAAGCCATCCATTGGTTTAGATATTAGATATACTCGTATGGATGCATGTCCCTCTGCTACTTGAGATAGTGCTCCATTTCGTATTCTCCTTTCCAGTGAATGCTCTTTAGAACTCGAACATCACATAATTCACGGTTTAACATGACCACAACAATCGCCATTTTTTTCTAGGCAGTCAGAGACTTTTGGATCGAGATATGTATAAACCCGTATCAAAAATCTACCACTTGTTTATTAGACTTGGCTGAAACATTATAGAAACGTAGGCAATTTTCGTCGCCTGTGATGCTGCCATTCACATAGTAAGATGTGACACATTAAAATCTTTCTGACTAAACATCTACACCACAAGAACCTATGCACCTATGCTTTTCTATCAAAAAATACAGTACCCACTAAGGACAAAGCTTCCTCACCTTACTGCGGGCTTTCGCAGCGGTTTGAATTAAATATACACTCCTGGAAATTGAAATAAGAACACCGTGAATTCATTGTCCCAGGAAGGGGAAACTTTATTGACACATTCCTGGGGTCAGATACATCACATGATCACACTGACAGAACCACAGGCACATAGACGCAGGCAACAGAGCATGCACAATGTCGGCACTAGTACAGTGTATATCCACCTTTCGCAGCAATGCAGGCTGCTATTCTCCCATGGAGACGATCGTAGAGATGCTGGATGTAGTCCTGTGGAACGGCTTGCCATGCCATTTCCACCTGGCGCCTCAGTTGGACCAGCGTTCGTGCTGGACGTGCAGACCACGTGAGACGACGCTTCATCCAGTCCCAAACATGCTCAATGGGGGACAGATCCGGAGATCTTGCTGGCCGGGATAGTTGACTTACACCTTCTAGAGCACGCTGGGTGGCACGGGATACATGCGGACGTGCATTGTCCTGTTGGAACAGCAAGTTCCCTTGCCGGTCTAGGAATGGTAGAACGATGGGTTCGATGACGGTTTGGATGTACCGTGCACTATTCAGTGTCCCCTCGACGATCACCAGTGGTGTACGGCCAGTGTAGGAGATCGCTCCCCACACCATGATACCGGGTGTTGGCCCTGTGTGCCTCGGTCGTATGCAGTCCTGATTGTGGCGCTCACCTGCACGGCGCCAAACACGCATACGACCATCATTGGCACCAAGGCAGAAGCGACTCTCATCGCTGAAGACGACACGTCTCCATTCGTCCCTCCATTCACGCCTGTCGCGACACCACTGGAGGCGGGCTGCACGATGTTGGGGCGTGAGCGGAAGACGGCCTAACGGTGTGCGGGACCGTAGCCCAGCTTCATGGAGACGGTTGCGAATGGTCCTCGCCGATACCCCAGGAGCAACAGTGTCCCTAATTTGCTGGGAAGTGGCGGTGCGGTCCCCTACGGCACTGCATAGGATCCTACGGTCTTGGCGTACATCCGTGCGTCGCTGCGGTCCGGTCCCAGGTCGACGGGCACGTGCACCTTCCGCCGACCACTGGCGACAACATCGATGTACTGTGGAGACCTCACGCCCCACGTGTTGAGCAATTCGGCGGTACGTCCACCCGGCCTCCCGCATGCCCACTATACGCCCTCGCTCAAAGTCCGTCAACTGCACATACGGTTCACGTCCACGCTGTCGCGGCATGCTACCAGTGTTAAAGACTGCGATGGAGCTCCGTATGCCACGGCAAACTGGCTGACACTACGGCGGCGGTGCACAAATGCTGCGCAGCTAGCGCCATTCGACGGCCAACACCGCGGTTCCTGGTGTGTCCGCTGTGCCGTGCGTGTGATCATTGCTTGTACAGCCCTCTCGCAGTGTCCGGAGCAAGTATGGTGGGTCTGACACACCGGTGTCAATGTGTTCTTTTTTCCATTTCCAAGAGTGTATAAACACATCATCATCATACACTAGACTCGAGGCAACGCCTTGTTCATGTATCCACCCTAATCAACTGTCCCCCTATTTTAGCAACTAAGCAAAAGATAATAGAGATCTTTGATAATGCGTAGCACTATTTGGTTTACGTTTATTAAAAGACGATAGGACGTAGCAATTTATTTTCCCAGCATAATTATTTGAGTCTGTTGCATGCTTTCCTTTACTCTGAACAAATCGTTTTCGAAGGATATTTATACGCCATTTTTGTGTGATTTGTACGTAACAGCAAAGAAAAACTTCACACATTTAAGACAGTTTCAACAAAGAAAACACTCATGCATTAAGAAGTAAATAATTTGTAACATACAGCTCTGATCCTACAGGGAAAGGGTTTTCATAGCTTTAAGTTAGGGGAATTCTTTTATGGGTATTAATTCTATGATAACTCCTTGTCAGTGGGACCTCCGTGGACATTTTCAGTGCCCACTGGACGAGGCGCAACTAATCTACGAATCGGCAGGCACTCTCCATTTTGTCATCGTGCCACTAGCTGGCGGGGTAAATACAGGATTTGTTCAGGATTTGTTGGGTTCAAGAGGATTCTACCATCACAAGAGCTTACCTTGACCTATAAACGAGTAGTCATGCCAGGAAGCAACACCCAGGAGGAAAGTACTAATAGTAGAAGAGGGGAAGGATCCAGTGGGAATGCTCGTACTGGAGCGGAAGCCGGTCAGTCTGTTCCCACAGCACTTGTAGGCTGTGTAACACCCTAATGAACCCCAAAACCCAATTAGGAAAGACCATCATGACGTAAAGTAGGGAAACGTTATCCTGACAGGTACGACAACTTTGCCGATGACATAACACCAGAAAGTCTTGATAAACACCAACATTAAGCATCACAGAGTGTGTTTTGGTAGAAAGGAAGTAGAAAGAAAGGTCATCTTTAGTTATTTGCCAAACATCTAAGTAATAATTTCAAATTAATACCATGAAAGTTAAGTCCAAAGAAATGTCGGTCAGAGATAACTTTTATGTGGAAGAGAGTTGTAAACGCAACGAAGAAATTCAATGCGTCTACAATACTCATTCACGGAAAAAGTAAGTCGCTTGCTAGCTATAGTGCTATCAAGTCATACGAGAGCAGCTCTGGCCATAGTTGAAAGAACGGAGCGCGACGAGATTGTTTTACTTTCAAGAGTCCTTGTTGCGTGACGTAGACGCACGGATTTTGTGAACTGATATTCAGACTAGAGACTTGAACCGAGGTAGTATGCTGACTGTGAATACCGAGTTGTTGGACTTTATTAACGGAAGTAGGCAATATTGGACTCAACATTCATATAAGTGAACTTATAGAAAGGAATGGACAAAGTTTCAAAAGACTATAATACGCGTTTAGTCTCGAGTAGGAGACATTGACACGAATACATGAAGATATCACGCCGAGGGTTAAAGCTCTCGTAATTGTCACGATACTTGAAACTAACAGAACTGCCAGTGCTAATTAACCGTGTGTGCGTGTGGCGTGATGTTTATAAAGCATTTAGCGAAAAGTAACAATAAAATTGTTCATCAAAAGTGGAAATTCAACGTGTCGCCTCCATCATTCTATGAATATTTGGTAATTGCTCAGCAAAAGTTAATGAACAGTGACTATTTAACTTGGAAGTAAATTCGTGGACTGTTAGTTGTGACAAGGGAAGTTTGGACATACATAATACTACGACGCAAGATAATTAAGACATTGTTAAAGAGTATCTGTGGATCTCGCGTCATATAGAGCGAACAATTTTACTTAGCAACGAACATACAACGACCAATACGATCTGCAATTGAACTTTTTCCTTGCTTTTGGTGATGTGGACTATGCGCATGAGGGAAGAGTCATCAATTACTGCACTAAAGTGTTAACTGGGCACATAATAATTCAACTTCAAACCATAATAGACAGAGTGCGCAGTTTGCATTAATAAGGAAACTGTACCGACTCGCAATCAAACTTTAATCATTACGCGAGGAACGATTTCTTAAGAGCTTTTTCAAATCTTGTCTCTCGTTAACCGACGGAGACATCGATCATGGAGCATCGCGTCTCGACTCCACCGACCGAGCTGAAGCAGTAACAGCTCAACGGCGTCGACAACGCCAGCACGCGGCGGAGAGGGGACGTCACAGCTGAAACATTGCATCTAAAATGAACATTCTCCAAACTAAAGGTTTCGAGGGGCTAATAAGAAAGCCTTGCGGAATCTAGAACACAGATAGAGATCTTGCAGGAATTGGGGAAAATGTGGTAGATTTTTGTAGCAGCTCTGATTTTCGACGATGAGTGCTTATGTATTACGTGCTTTTCTTTCAGTGGCAGCCATGTGTTAGACTGTAGAGCTAATAAATAGCTGCTGAAGGTTTTTCATTGAGAGACTGACCTTATCTATAGCTAGGGCCAAAATCAGTGGTATAGTAGTTATGACGAAATATTCTTGTCTAGCAAATTAAAGCAAATCTTTAAGTATTTTTAGAACCGTAAATAAAATGTAATTAACGTTTCCTTTAGTGATAGTGATGTAGTTAAGAATACTTTACCTAACGAGATAGCGTGCGTCTCTCGTCGCCTGCAGCGCAGGGACGAGAGCAGTGGACGTTCTCAAAGAAGTCGCGAAAACAGGAAAAAGAAAGTCATAAATTCACTACGTTTTGGATTCGTTCCACTCTAATGTCTTAGGTATTTTGTCAAACAGAGAACATCGAAATCAAATAAAGCAGCACTATTGAGTACAAAGTTAATAATACTGTATATATAAGAATCTAATGACGTTGATTTAATAGTTTTAGAATTCTTCCGTTCTATACTAATAATATGTTAGGGCACCCAACACACGCGAGCTATATTGCCTGTAATCGTTCCCTTTTCTTGAACCTACGTATCACACACGAGCGATTTAGCGAACGATTTCAACCATATTTTCAACGTCACTTTATCAGGGAAAGTGAATTGCTGTGCTTAGGAGCGGTGACACTGATTCCCTTATGTTGACTAATACGTACAAAAATAATAATAACTGAATGAAATTTGTTCATCTCGTTTTGGAATGCTTTTTTAGGGAACTGTAGGCTATATTACAGTGTACATTACACTTTTCATTGATAACGAGCGTGTTGTGTACATCTTTCCAGTCTGTATTTCGTAAACATATTTTAAAGCCTGAAAGCCTCCTACATCTTTTTGAAGCAAACTGAGTACGCAGACGATACTACCTCAGTATAAATGTGAAAATATCTCCCTTTTTATCGGAAATTTTGACCCACAACGAATATTAATGCGATTTGACTTAGATTTGATTGATATATTCAGAAGCAGAAAGTGTTTTCATAACGCAATACAAACTACAAGGAGAGCTTGAACATAATATTAACTCAATGCAACATTTTAATCACGCCTTCCAATTTCTTGGCCAAATCTATAAATGTTTTTGTGTCGTCACTTATAGAGAGGACACGTGATATGAGGACATAAGACCTTCCTTTGTAAACCTTAGAACTTAGTCGCAAATTAACCTGAAATGCAGTTACCACTCCAATTATATTTAGGACACCTAGATATTTTATAATCATCATGACGCCTCGAAGTTCACAGAAGCACCAACCTACGTTATACTAGCTGTGAAATGCATGCAAAGAATTGTGAAGGAAAAAACATCTGCGATATTCTGTCACTATTTGAAATGGATTCAAAATAAAACATCTTTCATAAACTGAAATTTTGTTCTGCATGTATTTTGCAATGCAAGGTCTTCAATACACTCGTCAGTGTGGGTACGTACCACATGTTTCATTGCCAATATAACTAGATTTGTTAATCTCAACGTGGACAGTGTATATTTCGTAGTGGTAGAAATTTTTACAATATTTATTATTAGGATGATGCGTAACTTCTTAGAGTTTTTCCGTAAGTTTAACACCTAACATAGACAGGTAACAGGGACTTAAGTCACCAATAACATATTCACCTTCAGTATTTATAACAGTCTGCCAAAGGTGGGGTAAGTTTCCGATTCCGCGACTGTAGAAATCACGTGGTTTTGAGGCGAAAAACTCGTGAAGCCATGTTCGGAGTGCATGGAAATGTGGAAATGTAGTTCTTGAAGGCTATTCGACAGAAAGCGGGAAAGGTGAAAATCTGAGGGTGCAAGATCAGGTGAATAAGGTGGGTGCAGAATGACTTCCCAATCCAACTCCTCTGCATCGTTGTTTGTCAGTCTAGCAGAATGCGGGTGGCCGATATCGTTGAGTAAAAAAAAATGGTTCAAATGGCTCTGAGCACTATGGGGCTTAACATCTGACGTCATCAGTCCCCTGAACTTAGAACTACTTAAACCTAACTAGCCTAAGGACATCACACACATCCATCCCCCAGGCAGGATTCGAAGCTGCGACCGTAGCAGTCGCGCGGTTCCAGACTGAAGCTCCTAGAAACGCTCGGCCACCGCTGCCGGCATATCGTGGAGTAGCATCACTTCACGCAGTCTTCCTAGTCACTGTTCTAGGACTGCATCTGCAAGAAGTTTCAATTGCTAACAGCAAATGTCAGCAGTGATGGTTAAACCTCAAGGGTGGAGGGAGGGGAGAGGGGGGGGGGGCAATTGGCAGTACACCACGCCGTCGCTGTACCACGAGATGCATTACATTATCTCATGTGGATGCGCGCAGGTCCTTGTACGGGAAGCTGCTGCTTTGTTTGGGCTCAACCATTCCTTTCTTTTCTTTATGTTAGCATTAAGACGCCATTTCTCGTCGGCAGTAAGGATAAAGAATAGGAGTGGTTGGTGTTGTTCAAGAGCCAATTTACGACGAGCAAGCACAGATGCATATATGGCCACCTGCTGACTTCTGTGAGTTTGACTAAGAGCGTGCGGTACGCATGCATTCAATTTTTGAACCTTCTCTAGTGCATACAAATGTCGCACGATGGTGGAATGATCACTGTTCATCACGTCTGACAGTTCTCGAGTACACTGATGTGGATCATTGTGGATTAATGTGTTTAAACGATCATCATCACACCCTGAAGGCATTGCTGAACGTGGAGTGTCACTAATATCCAAATGATCCTCATTAAAACGAGAAAATCATTTTCTTGCCGTGCTCTGTCCAATAGCATTGTCCCCACAGATGGCACAAAGATTTCTGTCTTCGCTGCTGTCACCTGTCTATTGAACTCAAACAGAAAAATATGTCGATTTCTCCACTTGGCACTCCATCTTCTGCCTCCACTCACTATCTCCGTATGACAAAGTGACAATATGTAAACTCCAATAGCACCGGTGAACAAAAATAAAAAAATGACAATCGATAAATAATGAGCGGGAGAGAAGAAGAGAAAAAAATGAAGAGGTTCCGGGAGAAGAAGAGGAAAATGCAGTTCACGAATGGACTACCCGTGATCCTACAAAGGCCGTAACGCAAAAAGAAGAAGAAGATGATGATGATAAATAAATCCATAGCAACCGGAATACCAACATGCAAAACAAAAACGCAACGAGCTTATGAACCAAACTAAAATTATTAAATAGCACTTGGGTGTGACATATAAAAAACCATTGTGTTCTGCTTAACGGCAGGTCTTGTCATGGGGGAAGCCTCCTTAGAGAGGTCCACCGCATGAGCGTGTAGGGAAGTGATTCCAGTAGTGGTTTCCCGTTGCCTTCCACTCATGATGATGAAATGATGATGAGGACAACACCCATTCCCAGTGCGGAGAAAAATCTCCATCCCAGCCGGGAATCGAACCCGGGCCCCTTGGCAGGAGAGACCACCGCGCTGACCACTTTTTTTTGTACGATGCAGATGAGTTTTGAACTCACGACCCTTTTTCTTTATTTATGTATTAGTATTCTATTTGGATACAAAAATAGGCAGTTCACAAACACTAAATGAAATGCATCCTCTGCAAAAAAAAAAAAAAAAAAAAAAAAAAAAAAAGTAAAACAAATCACAAATTTAAAGGAACAGGGATGTTTTTTTTTAATTTATTTATTTTCAATAAAGATATGAAGATCACTCTGTTAAAAGGAACATGTATATCATTTCATGGTATAGTATGTGCATTACATATTGAGTGGTGAGAGAAGCGTGAGGTTCATTATCAGCTGTCAAATGTGCACACCGACTGCACCCGGCACATCCCAGCTGCGTGGGGGGTCGAGGAAGACTGCCTGAAGATAGTTGGCAAAGGTTTTCCGATAGTGTGACCATCTATGAACCTCATTGTGGGCTTGCTACAAGAAATACCAAAAGTCAAGTCGCGACTTGGCAGCATCCCCATAGAGGTACGCGATCGTCCAACCTTTGATCCAGATTATCGACTGTGAATTAGTCGACGGAAAGTAGTCACTCTCCGGATGTAAGAAGGAAGCAGGGGTAATATGTTGCGGGGTCACACGGAGGTACCAAGCCACCATCTGTCTTCCTAGGAGCCAGACGTCCTCCACCACGATACAAGTTAAGCGGTGACGGTCGTCATCCACTTGGCGACATTTCGGGCATAGTGGAGTGTCCACTAGTCCAATTGCATGGAGCCGTTGGTTGGTGTTGAACTTGCCACAGGCGACAGAGAACCACAGTGCCTGAACGAAGGTAGGAAGGAATTTTTGGTGCACATGTCTCCAAATCTTTGGCCAATGCAACCTGGGGTGTTTGAGTTCAATGACATTACGAATTATCCGTCGTAGCAGCCAAACATAAAAATCCTTCGCGCATGGCGGTCTCGTGCGCGGAAGCTCGTCTCTGATATAACTAAGTTCCACGATAAATGTTGATACATGCGCAAAATGTGGCGTAATGTTGCCCACCGCCACCGGAGGTGTGAGGGACGCTGGAACCAGGAGATTCAGTAGGCAGGATGTAAGAGAATCACGCCCGCCTCGCCATTGCTTGTACATCGTGGCTAGGAGCAGCGCCGTCGCTCGGCAGTGAACATTCGTAAGTCCGAGTCCCCCCTTGTCCGTAGGGAGCGTGAGCGTTGCGTATCGCACCTTGAGGGGCGATCCAATCATCACAAAATAATCTAGTGCTGATTGAAGTCGACGTCCGAGCGTGAGTGGTAGGGGCAGGATCTGCGAAATATGCACCATTCGAGAAAACACATAAGTGTTCAGATACTCGACTCGCTGCAAAGGATCAAGGCGCCGTAGGAGATGTTGTCGGACCATGGTACGTGTTGTCTGTAAAATACGTCGGTAGTTAACTGCCGCAGTATGTTTTACAGATGAGGTAAAGTCTATGCCGAGATAGCGGAATCGTTGCACATAAGGAAACGGACTGATTTCTTCCGGCGTAAGGCCCCTTCCAACCGGCATTGCCGCCGATTTGTTCATGTTCACTGCACTACCTTCTGTCACACTGTGGTCCAACAACAGTTCAAGGACCGTCTTCACCTCTTCCTCAGAACGAACGAGCAGCAGGAGGTTGTCCGCATAGGCACGACATTTGAAGGTGTAGCCCCGTAGTTCCATCCCAGAAAGAGAATTTGTTAGCCTCCCAATTAATGGTTCCAATGCTACCGCGAACAGCAGCATCGAAAGAGGCAGCCCTGGCGAACGGATCGTCGAATTTGAATGGCCCTGTTATACGCGCATTAACCTGTACCAAGGATTGTGCGCCCCCCATAAATCCTTCTAATGAGACCAGTAAAACGGTCTGGAAATCCCATTTGTTCCAGTACAGCGTATAGATAGTTGTGGCGCACCTTATCAAAAGCACTGTCAAAATCAACCGCCACCATCGCCGCTTTAAGCCGGCACTCCTCCGCCAGCGCTATCACATTACGGCATTCGCCAGTAGCTGTTTGCACATTCACCGATCCACCCGGTGTCGTCTGTTCAGGAGAGAGAACGCTACGAATTAACATACGACATCGGGACGCTAGCAACCGTGCAAAGATCTTATAGTCGGCATTAAGCAGGGTGATGGGGCGATAATGTGTGACCGTAATTCCTGGCTTCGGTTTTATCTACTGGCACCAAGAGGCCTTCCATAAAAGCCGGTGGAATAGGTGCATCGAAATTTAACATCTCGTTGTACATTTCCGTCCATCGCGGTGCCATTTCGTTGACAAATTCTCGATAAAATTCAGCAGGAAGCCCATCAATGCCTGGGGACCGATTCAACGCACCTTGTGCGATCGCATCATGTACTTCCTCACAGCTAATGGCTTCCAGTAAGGTTCCCGCGGCTTCCACCGTCAGTGTACGGGAGACGTACGTGGCTATACGGTCGAGGTCATCGACAGGGGCTGCTCCTTCCCGATAGATGTGTTGGTAATGGTCGACGAATGCAGAGACAATGTCCGCTTGACGCGGGTAATTAATTCCCGTACCAAATCACGTCCTCGGTGCTTTCGTTCATTCACGACATGGTGCATGGAAGGAATCTCGTGCCTTATCGTATCGTGACATCTGGCGTGCACCATGGTTCCCTGAAGATGTTTCCGAGCTAAAGCCACAAGTTTAGCTTTTATCCTTTTGCGTTCGATCCAGATGTCCTGTCCCGGCGGACCATCATCCAGGTCGCGCAGTGCTGCAAAATAAAAGTCGGTCGTACAGCGGCGCCATTCTGCCATCTCCCTGCTATATGAGATAAACGTACGGCGAAGCGCCGGTTTAGCACAAGTCAGCCACCAATCAAGCATCGTCGCATACCTTCCAACCCTTCGCTCGCACATCGTCCATGTCTCAAGGATCCGTTGACGGCATTCAGGATCATGTAGATGTTGAATGTTTAGTTTCTACGGGGCCTTACTGTCCACACCTCTCTACGGGGAAGAAGCACCGTACAGATGTAAGCGCTGTGATCGGAAAATGCCAATGGCCAGCGTTCCGCGTCCTGGACATCATTTGCATGAGCCCGTGAGATATAAATGCGATCTAATCTGCTCGCCGAATGACTTGTCACATAGGTGTATCCCGGTGCATCTCCATGTCGTAATTCCCACGTGTCACTAACTATAAGGTCGTTGACAACGATTCGCAACTCCTGGCTGATGTTTGCTTGCGGCCATTGGTCTTTCTGTCTGAGAACACAGTTGAAATCTCCACCAATTATTACACATTCATAACGTCCATGGAATAGTGGGGCAATGTCTTCTGCATAAAATCGCACCCTTTCCTGTCGCCGATTATTTCCCGACGGTGCATAAAGATTTATGATGCGTGTCCCAAACGTCGTGAAAGCCATTCCCCTGGCCGACGGAGGATAGCACACGTTTTCCACTGGGTAGCCATCTCGCACGTAAACTTCCACCCCACTCCCATTGCGATCTCCATGTGACGAATAGGATTGGTAGCCTGCGATGTATGGGAGTGCAGCTATGTGGACTTCCTGCAGCAAAGCAATATCCACATCAGATGCACAAATCGTTTCCTTCAGTAGGTGTATTTTGGCCGGTGAACGCACGTCATTTATATTTAATGTCGCAATACGGTTCGCATGGCGTTGAATCCCACTCTGTCAAGGCGCAACAACATCTCCCTGCATCGGCGCTGGGGGCTGAGTTAGAAGACGTTCTCTCGCCCCTCTCCCTTCACCTTCAGCAATTATTAGGCCGTCTCCGTGAGTGCCGGCTGCCTCTTTATGACGTCCGGCGCCTCCTCAATATCATCATACCACATCTTTTCAGGCAGTGATATATTCGTGTCCATAGCCACAGCATCTGCGTCTGGAGAGCCAACTGGCTGTGATTCCTCTTCAGCATCACCACGTCCCGGTACCGTCAATGTGACAGACCACTGCGGGTCTGATCGAACAGTTTCCATTGCCTCATCCTGTTTCGTAGAGGCTGTTCTGTCGTCTTGGTCCACAGGCACATCGTCGTCGGGGCAAGGGGAGTCATCCCGAGGAGATGTGCGACGCCGCCGTTTCCTCCTTTTCGGGGAACGTTGTTTGCGTGATCATCCTTCCGTGTCCTCAGATTGTAGGGAATCACGGCTGCCCGACAGAAAAGCATCCGTAGGAACTGGAAGTGTTTCGACTCCCATCGTTGTACTTGGCTCGCAGACTAAGTCCACAAGTAAACAAACACTCGCACACGCCGAACAGGCGGAAGTATCGGATCTCCGCTTCGCACGGCCGCTAGCGCCGAACTGAACCACTCAGCTATCGGGACATATTAATTAAAAATTAACCAAAATATGTTGAACTACACTTGTGTTTCTAAAGGGGTTAGGAACGGCAGCTGCGAGAATGTAAAGAGATTAGTCGTAAATATTTATTTTAAGAAACAGAAATTCCATAGGACCACTATCATCCAAATAAAATTTACAAGCTAATTTTACTCACGAGGAAGGAAATACTGATTTATCCATTATCAGTTACAAGAATCTCAGGGTCGTTACCAAGGTGTTCAAATCGTGGTTGCTACGAGACAAACGGAACTGGCAGGTGGACTTAGATGAGAGCTACAGTGCATTTTAGCGGGAGGCGACCAGGCTGCTGGCGTCGCACGAGATGCAGGTCGGATGGGGTCTGCTCGTGGCAGCGGGAGGGTGACAAGCAAGAGTTCTAGGGTAGGTTGGCCAACATATGTCTTCTTTTCCGGCTTGATGACGAGTTCCCTTCCAAGGCGATCTCTTTACGTTCTCCCCAGCTTTGTCCGTGGGCGTAACCACCCATTCGATTGGCTGGATCATACTCTTCTTCTCCCAGTCAAATTATTGTTTACCATCCTTGTCAAAGTTCTGTGCTGCCCACAATTCGCACAGATAGATGACTACACAAACATCATTATGAGTGGAATTCCCTCACTTCAGTGCAATCAGCCCCCGACACATCTCTCGGCAGGATACATACGTAGACGTAAACGGCACTCACAACAAGCGTTGTTTCCGTTAGCAAACTTCATATCGTCCCACTACATATCGGCATATCCAATTGCCCTCTACTCCTTCATCTGATAGCGGGTCTCTTTTACTCTTCTGCTCTTCTGAACAGCACAGAAAAACATTTTGGCGTACGATGTGGTTTTGTGGATGCTCCGGTGGAGACGAAGGGAGACACTGGTCACTCGTCTGACGGCCTCTGCTCGCAGGGGAGGCGAGTGATCGCGCGCTGGTTGGCCAGGCCCCTATCCTCTGGTCCAGCTTCAAAGAATATTCTCAGCGTTGTACGAATTAGGTAACCCTTCAAGTTTGGACAAAAAAATTAACTTTAAAAAATCCATTGGGCCGAAAGCAATAAGTTCTTTTTCCTTCAGTCTGTTATAGGTACGAAATCCTGTAGACGCACGCACTCGAGTTTAACCCGTTCACGCTGAAGTGTGCCACCGACGGTTCATGTATGACTCTACCAATTACGCTACAAGCAATAAAAGTGTGATGTCTAACGTATCAGCCAGGCATAACGAACTGCTCTGAATACAGTTTTGCGTGCCCCTTCAACGACAGAGCTTTCTCAACAAATGAGATATCACATAATATGTGATTAATTTAGTGTAAAACTGCTGTATGTGACCTCTTGTTGTTTTAAAAATAAAAGTTTAGTACACTACTGGCCATTAAAATTGCTAAACCAAGAAGAACTGCAGATGATAAACGGGTATTCATTGGACAAATATATTATACTAGAACTGACATGTGGTTACATTTTCAGGCAATTTGGGTGCATACATCACGACAAATCAGTACCCAGAACAACCACCTCTGGCTGTAATAACGGCCTTGATACGCCTGGGCATTGAGTCAAACAGAGCTTGGATGGCGTGTACAGGTACAGCTGCCCATGCAGCTTCAACACGATACCACAGTTTATCAAGAGTAGTGAATGGCGTACTGTGACGAGACAGTTGCTTGGCCACCATTGACCAGACGTTTTCAGTTGGTGAGAGATCTGGAGAATGTGCTGGCCATGGCAGCAGTCGAACATTTTCTGTATCCAGAAAGGCCCGTACAGGACCTGCAACATGCGGTCGTGCATTATCCTGCTGAAAGGTAGGGTTTCGCCGGGATCGAATGAAGGGTAGAGCCACGGGTCGTAACACATCTGAAATGTAATGTCCACTGTTCAAAGTGCCGTCAATGCGAACAAGAGGTGACCGAGACGTGTAACCAATGGCACCATACCACCACGCCAAGTAATACGCCAGTATGGCGTTGACGAATACACGCTTCCAATGTGAGTTCACCGCGATGTCGCCAAACACGGATGCGAACATCATGATGCTGTAAACAGAATCTGGATTCATCCGAAAAAATGACGTTTTGCCATTCGTGCACCCAGGTTCGTGGTTGAGTACACCATCGCAGGCGCTTCTGTCTGTGATGCAGCGTCAAGGGTAACCGCATCCATGGTCTCCGAGCTGATAGTCCATGCTGCTGCAAACGCTGTCGAACTGTTTATACAGATGGTTGTTGTCTTGCAAACGTCCCCATCTGTTGACTCAGGGATCGAGACGTGGCTGCACAACCCGTTACAGCCATGCGGATAAGATGCATGTCATCTCGACTGCTAGTGATACGAGGCCGTTGGGATCCAGCACGGCGTTCCGTATTACCCTCCTGAACCCACCGATTCCCTGTTCTACTAACAGTCAGTGGATCTCGACCAACGCGAGCAGCACTGTCGCGATACGATAAACCGCAATCGCGATAGGCTACAATCCGACCTGTATCAAAGTCGGAAACGTGATGGTACGCATTTCTTCTCCTTACACGAGGCATCACTACAACTTTTCACCAGGCAACGCCGGTCAACTGCTGTTTGTGTATGAGAAATCGGTTGGAAACTTCCCTCATGTCAGCACGTTGTAGGTGTCGCCATCGGCGCCAACCTTGTGTGAATGCTCTGAAAACTTAATCATTTGCATATCACAGGATCTTCTTCCTGTCGGTTAAATTTCGCGTCTGTAGCACATCATCTTCGTGGTGTTGCAATTTTAATGGCCAGTAGTGTATATTAAAGCAGAGCCTGGGGCGTCCGAATTCTATCGCCTCGGAGCGGCGACAAACAGGTAAAGCAGCGCCGCCATATGAAGCAAAGCATGAAAACGCTCGCCACCCCACGGCATGAAACAATTTCCAGCGCTAGCGTGAACGTGTTAAACACTTCTGTCAATACATTAAACGTATTCGAAATTGCGAATAACGACAACGGTCAGCTGTAGACTGGAATGACGACATGACGACAATAACAATTTGTGGCGTACCCTGACTCGAACCTTTAATTCCCGCTTATCGCAAGCGATCGCCTTACCATTTTTTTAATCTCATTGTGTTCGTCCCTTTTGTTCGGGGCGGACGTCCAGGACACACGTTCAAGTTCATGGTTGATCCGTTCATTCAGTTTTTTATTACAGAGGGCAGCTAAGCCTCTGACCGAACACTCTGAGCTACAGTGCCCGGATACCATTTGGCTAACCGCGCACGACTCATGGCTGTACCCAAACTGCCATAAGTCGTCAAACACGCATCTGCGACCTGTACTCGCACATCCATTATGTATATTCCCGTACAGGTCAGACGTTGTACTTGAAAGTCACTTGCTCGGTATCGACAAAGAAATACGATATTGCAATGCCTGTATTATTCTGATTACGATGCAAGTTCCTTTGGACATGCATGCATGTCTAAAGCAACACGTACTGCGGCGACTACAGCCGTTATAAATTACATTAAACGTATTCGCAATTGCAAATAACGAGAACCATCACCAGTAGAATGGAATAACGACAGTGAAAATTTGTGCCGGACCGCATATTTAAAGGAACTTTACATTGTAATCAGAATAACACAGGCACTGCAATATCGCATTCCACTGCCGATACCGGGCAAGCGACTTTCAAGTACAGCGTCTGACCTGTACGGGAATATACAAAATAGATGTCAGACACAAATTTTCATTGTCGTCATTCCATTCTACAACTGATGGTTGTCGTTATTCGCAATTGCGAATACAATTAATGTATTTCGTAACAGCTGTAGTCACCGCAGTACCTGTTCCGTTAGACATGCATACATCTCTAAATGCATACATCTTTTGCAACGCGGGCCACTACGAGACGTCCAGGAAGAAATCAGTGAGGTTCTGGAAGGTGCTTAAAATATCGTCGTACTCAGAAGTGATCGAAGACACTTTTAAAAGGAAAACATTATTAACAAAAGGAAACTCAATTATAATATCCTTGGATGACCACCCACACAAATATATACCATAGAAATGACTCTTCTATGTCGTTGTCTGTGATGTACCTACACGACGAACGCTGGAGTAGTGATACGCAGCGGCGTGAAGACCTGGGACGATAATGGGTCGCTGCCGGCGCCGTATGATGGCTAACATGCTGCTCGTGAAGACCACAACGAACTGGGCCAAGTATATCGGCGTGGAGCCAACATATAGCGCTGGGTCTGAACTAGAGATGGGTCGTTCGCGAACTAACGGGCCCAAAGGAACGGTTCACCAAGATGAACGGAACGAACGAGGAACGAATTCTAGGGAACGGTCTTTCATAGTTCACTTCGATCGCGGCTTTCTACTTACAGTTCCCGGGAACGGGAAACGGTCGGTCTCGTTCCCGCAACGGCACATCGGCCGGTCTCGTTCCAGCCTCGGTCCCGTTCCCGTCTGTCTCGGTCGTGGCTCTCCGCTTATAGTTCCCGGGAACGGGAAACGGTCGGTCTCGTTCCCGAACGGCACGTGAGCAGGTCTCGTTCCAGCCTCGGTCCCGTTCCCATCTGTCTCGGCCTCCCTCGGCCGGACTCGTCCTTCTTAACGTGGCCACAAGTCGCAGTTCCACTGCCGTCTGCTCCTTGTTAGTTCAGTATCGGGTTGTTGTTCGTTTCAGTCGCTTCGCACGCCCATTCTAGATCCGTCTCAAATCTTTTCTGAACTCTGAACTTCTGGTTCTTTTCGTATTCCATTCAGCGTCCATGACCGGTAATTAAAATGTATTTTATGATTACGTAAATTACATGAAAATTACGTGGTATGTAATACATACGTCTTTTCACGTAAAAAAACGGCGTATCAGCTTACTTCACAATTTCGATAAACAGCAGAAGAAATACTTGTAAAAAGGCAAGATTTTTTGTTATTACACATGCAAAGGACGTCGGCACGGCACACGCGAGTGGCTATTTTCCATCTTTTTTTGAGCCAAGGTACAAGAGTATGTTCATTGTTATGGAAGGCAGACCGACTCACAACCGAATGAAGCCCGCGCTTCGTGATCGAGTGTATGGTGTCACATTTTGTAAAGAGAATATGATAATTTCTACAATATTATTTCAGTGGTATAGGGTGGCACACGAAAACTCGGCCCCGAGTACTAGATTGCTCACTGTCGCTCACCAATCGTCATCTATTGTTTCGGAGTTGTTTGCATTAGCTTATTTGTTATTTCTTCACTGCCTAACTATTACATGTTTATTCTGCTCGCAGCTGTCAACAAATCGTGCGTAATTGGCGAGCCGTCTGCACTCGGGACCGGGATTTTCGTGCGCCACTTTATATTATTTCACTGAGATCAGCCACATAACGCTACAGTTGGCTAAATGAGATGTTTTGCAGAATCATGAAACTTACAAGTGTGTAAGAATTCTGTTATGAATAAAAACTCTGTACTCCCGGGGGTAGGCAAGTGCCCCCTCTTGGTGCCTTCCATCTTCAGTCACCTATCCTACTAATTTTCAGTTTTTCATAAGAACCATATACCAAGCACAATGAACGGTGAACGAGTAAAAATGAACGGTTCCCAAAAAAGAGCGCTCAACAGTGAACTAGTTCCCAAGGATGAACGACTTTGCCCATCTCTAGCCTGAACTGCTTGTATTGCCAGACGGAACGGCTCTTCCCGCCGATTTGAGGCGTAGGACGTAAATGACGTCGCACGGTCCGGCGGTGGTCTAAATAGTCTGGGTAAATGGATATCCACGTGGCGCTGTGAGGGCACGTAACTTGTAGCAAAATAGTGGCCTGGCGACAGCGATCTCTGCTGCGATAGGCACGTTGACTGTCGACGAGGGTGGCGCCCCCAGATGCTGTGGAAGCGACTTGTAAATCAGAGGTCAACAGCCCAGGCCATACAAGGAAATACACCCATGCTCATAAATTAGGGATAATTGCAGAATGTGGTGCCACACAATGTGGCACTACACAAAACTGGCTCTAAAAGCGTAGGCACATAGGGAACCCACATGACACAGATCTGTAAGTCCACGGTATTGTTGATAAGTTGAAAAAACCGTCCCGAAACACATGTGCTACAAAACGCCACTGTTTCCTGCGCATGTACCCCGACATCAATATGGGATATGATCACCATGCACACGTACACAGGCCGCACAACGGGTTGCCATACTCTGGATTAGGTGGTCGAGCAGCTGCTGGGTTATAGCCTCCCATTCTTTCACCAGTGCCTGTTGGAGCTCCTGAAGTGTCGGAGGGGTTTCAAGACGTGCAGCGATACGTCGACCGAGAGCATCCCAGACGTGCTCGATGGGGTTTAGGTCTGGAGAACAGGCAGGCCACTATATTCGCCTGACATCTTCTGTTTCAAGGTACTCCTCCACGATGGAAGCTCCGTGGGGCCGTACGTTATCATCCATCAGGAGGAAGGTTGGACCCACTGCCCCCTTGAAAAGGCGGACATACTGGTGCAAAATGACGTCCTGATACACCTGACCTGTTACAGTTCCTCTGTCACCTCTTTCAAATACATGCAGGGGTGTACGTGCACCAATCCCACCCCACACCATCAAACCACGACCTCCATACATATCCCATTCAAGGACATTAAGCGGTTGGTATCTGGTTCCTCGTTCACGCCAGACGAAAACCCGACGATAATCACTGTTAAGACTATACCTGGACTCGTCCGTGAACATAATCTGGGACCACTGTTCCAATGACCTGTACTGTGTTCTTGACACCAGGCTTTACGGGCTCTCCTGTGACCAGGGGTCAGTGGAATGCCAACCTTGCAGGTCTCCGGGCGAATAAACCATGTCTGTTCAGTCGTCTGTAGACTGTGTGTTTGGAGATAACTGTTCCAGTGGCTGGGGTAAGGTTCCGAGCAAGGCTACCTGCAGTATTCCGTGGCCGTCTGAGGGCACTGATGGTGAGATATCATTTCTTGTGGTGTTGTACACTGTGGACGTCCCGCACTGTAGCGCCTGGACACGTTTCTGTCTACTGGAGTCGCTGCCATAATCTTGAGATCACACTTTGTGACATACGGAGGGCCTGTGCTACGACCTGCTGTGTTTGACCAGCCTCCAGTCTCCCTAGTATCCTACCCTTCATAACGTCATTAATATGTGTTCTTTGAGCCATTTTCAACATACAGTCACCATTAGCACGTCTGAAAACGTCAGCACACTTACTCGCTGAACCATACTCTGACATGCACCAACACACCTCTGCGTATGTGGACTGCTGCCAGCGCCACCGTGCGAGGCCGCAGGTCAAATGCACCGCAAGGTCATACCCCGAGGTGATTTAAACCTGAAAACCGCACACCAGAGCGTTGTTTCACAATGTATCAGCATTATCCTTAATTTATGAGCATGAGTGTATCTCTTAGGTTATGAGAGCCGTTTACGCACGTCATCCTGGAGTGGGGTCCCCCAGCGGGGTCCCCCAGCACGGTCTGCCTGGTGTGCAGGGAAAACGACTACCAGGCAGATACAACAGCACCGACATGGATGTGAAGCGCCGCCGACTCCAGTGCCGTAGCCAGCTGCGCTAGGTTATGCGGTTGAGGATCCATGTTCAAATAGCCCGATCGCGGTGGTACCACAGATTCTCGACTGGATATGAATCTGAAGAATTTGGTTGCCAGGAGTGTATGATAACCCCATCCTGGTGCTCAGTGGGAGCTGTGTGACATGTTGCGTTGTCCTGCTGGTAGATTCCATCTTCTTGAGGAGAAAACAAACTGCATGTAGGAATGGACATAGTCCCCAAGGACAGATGCATACCTGTGTTGATTCACTGTACCTTCCAGAATAACGATATCGCCCAGGAAATGCCACGAAAACATTCATCAGACCATTAAGCTCCCGCCTCCAGTCTGGATATTTCCGACAGTTGTTGCAGGATTTTTGTTTTCAGACGTTTCACTCCATACACGCCAACTGCACCTGTCCAATGGAACATAAAACATGATTCATCTGAAAAGGCCACCTGTCGCCAATCAGTGACGTCCAGTTGCGGTACTGTTGTGCAAATAGCAAAATGGCTCTGATCTCTATGGAACTTAACTTCTGAGGTCATCAGTCCCCTAGAACTACTTAAACCTAACTAACCTAAGGACGTCATACACGTCCAAGCCCGAGGCCGGATTCGAACCTGCGACCGTAGCGGTCGCGCGGTTCCACACTGTAGCGCCTACAACCGCTCGGCCACCCCCGTCGGCTGTGCAAATAGCCTTCGTCGCCAATGAACAGCTGTCAGCATGGATCCATGAACCTGGCACCTGCTGCGGATACCCATATGCAGCAACATTCGCCGAATAGTCGTTGAGAAGACACTACTGGTAATCCCTTGGTTCATCTGAGCGGTCAGCTGCTCAACAGTTGCACGTCCATTCGCCCGTATCCGTCTCCGCAGCCGTCGTTCACCCCTATCACCTATGGCCTGTGGTGCATCACAGTTGCCTCGAGAGCCGGTTTTCGACAGCACAGTCTTTCCATGCACAGAATTGTAATACCGGAGCCAAGGTAGCCCCTGAGGGCCGGCAACCCGTATAACAACTTGTGTTGTGACTGCCAATTCGCAATTTTTCACAAACACAACTTTTATTGATGTAAGTTCACAAGGCTGATGACTGAACGTACAAACGAAAGGTAACAATAACGAAAAAGTCTCCTAATTGAGGCAAACAAAAGTTCACTTCTAATTTTCCACAAAGGATCGTGGTAACACACTCACACACTAGTAACAGTCCAATTCCGAGATGAAGACGTGATCTTCAACTGTCGCAGTACACGAGGTCGCCATCTGGCGTGAACTGAACTACGGGACTGGTTCTAGCCCCTAAATAGCTGTCTCCAGCCAATTAGGTTTTGGCGTAGTGATACTTCCTTCAGGCCGTGGCTCGGAATGTCTGTTTCCATTATCTTGTATGTAAATAGCCAGTGTTTACGACGGTGCTTTTGGGTACGCCTTGGGCATAGACAACCTCGTCCTCTGTGGTGTTATATGGGTTGCCGGCCCTCAGGGGCTACCTTGGCTCCGGTATAACTAGAATAATTTAACCATAGCGGCACGCGAGCAGCTTGCAATCATAGCCGTTTCGGAAATGCATCCACTCTTGGCCCGAAATCAAATGATCATGCCCTTCTGGACGTCAGATAAATAACTCCGTTTCCGCATTGCGGCAACGATTGTACTGTGTTTCACGTCCCGCGGACACGCTTTATGTTGTACACTCCACTACTAGCGCTGCCACCTTTCATCTGTGAGTGGTTATTGCTCGCTGACATCGAGCATAGACAGCGGTCACTTTAATGTGACTGGACTGTGTAGTTACATTTGAGATACAGTACTTACGCTTTGCAATGAAAAAGCGCTCAGTGATTGTGAATGATGCCTTAAGTGCCTCAAACGCGACGAAACCTTCAAGACATATAACGTTACACGGCACTGTTTGCTTACAAGCGCCGCACATCAGCGGGACCGGCTTAAAGCGATACCAATAATTTAAAAAATACAGGCATGTGTCTAAGCTGCCATCAGTAAAGGACATTTATCTGTTATCTTGGCATTTGTGAACCATCGAAGTTTGAAGATTAACGTATCTAAAGAGTACGGGAGTAATATTAATAATAATGTCGTGTGTCGAGGGCCTCCCGTCGTGTAGACCGCTCGCCTGGTGCAAGTCTTTCGATTTGACGTCATTTCGGCGACTTGCGCGTCGATGGGGATGAAAAGATGATCATTGGGACAACACAACATCCAGTCCTGAGCGGAGAAAATCTCCGACCCAGCCAGGAATCAAACCGGGCCCTGAGGATTGACAGTCTGTCGCGCTGACCACTTTTATTTTATTTTTTTTAAATCTAATTTTGTTCGTTTTCGTTCGTTGAATCTGCTGGGGGCGGACGTCGTAAGACACCCGTTTAAGTTCGTTGTTGATCGATTAACTCTTTTTTTTTATTACAGAGGGCAGCTAACCCTCTGACCGAACACGCCGAGCTACCGTGCCAGCTGCCACTCAGCTACTGGGCGCGGACAGTACGGAAGTGTGCACTCATGAGCTAAAACATTATGGTCACTTGTTTAATAGCTTGTTTGTCCGTCTTGGGAACGAAATATATCACTGATTTTGCGTATCATGGATCTGACAGTCTGTTAGTACGTTTGTGCAGGTACGTGGTACTAGATGTTTACGCACAGGTCATGAAATTCGCATAAATAGCGGATCGCTGATGTGCGTAGTCGGATGTGACCCAGATGAATTCTATAGCATGTACATCAGGCGAATATGGTCGCTAAGACACTGTAATGCTCCTCAAATCACTGTAGCACGGTCCTGCCTCCGAGACACAGACAATTATTATGCTGAAAGAGGACATCGATGCCGCCTGGGTGGCCGAGCGGTTCTAGGCGCTACAGTCTGGAACCGCGCGACCGCTACGGTCGCAGGTTCGAATACTGCCTCGGGCATGGATGTGTGTGATGTCCTTAGGTTAGTTAGGTTTAAGTAGTTCTAAGTTCTAGGGGACTGATGACCTCAAAGCCATTTTTGATGACATCACTGTCGGGGAAGATATCAAGCATGAAGGGATGCAGGTGGTTCGCTGCCGACAGCGTGTTTTCGATTACTACCCCAGGTGTCATGAAAGCGCAGGAGAATGTCTCCCCTAGCATAATACTTCTCCCACCTATCTGCGTCCGTGGCGCGCTGCACGTTTTGAACCGCCGTTCACCTCTATGACGGCGTTTTTGGAGACGACCATCGACCTAGTGCAGCAAAAATGTGATTCACCCAAAGGACCACTCGTTTCCAGTCATCGACGGTCGAATAGCGACGGTCGCGTGCCCACTGCAATCATAACTGACAATGTCGTTGGGTCATCATGTGAACACGTAACGCTGGTCTGCTGCGGAGCTCCATGGTCAACACTGTACGATGAACGGTGTGCTACTGAACACTTGTGAGCTCACCAGCACTGTGCTCTTTCGTCGGAGATGCCACAGATCACCATCTATCTTACTTTACAGAGCAGACAAGCTTCAAAACCCCACGTTCTGGGAAGAGGCGTGGACATCCCACTATTTGGCGCCTATTAGTATTTTCACTGTCCTTCTACCTCTTTCCATAGATGCTCACGACAGTAGTACGTGTACATTCGACCAGCTTCGCCATGTCTGAGATACTCGGTCGCTGGCTCTACGTAATAATAATCTGCCCTTTGTCAGATTCGCTTATCCCAATGGATTTCCCCATCTGCAGCTCATATCTTCGCTAGGGTGATCCCTCGTCCACGTCTGCTCCGCTTACACACTTTTGTTACCGCGTCACGTGCCCATAACGCCACCAGGCGGAATCCAGCGTTGCGGTGGGCGGTGGTCATAATGTTTTGCTTATCAGTGCAAGTCTCTGACAAAAAAAAAAAAAAACCGCGTAACAATTATAAGTACTCGCGGATCAGGCGTTAGTCATAGACAAGTTACGGCTGTCCCATTGCTGCCTGAAAGGCACTGTGGGAAGCAATGTGTGATCGTGAGATATGTGATCAGCATGTCTCCAGTCCCTCCAGCCCCTCTTGTCAGTAGATTAATCCTGGCCATGCTGCTGTTTCTTTATTTAAGGGGACCACACCGTGGTTCAGGTCGAAAAAATAGATTTTCGGTTTTCATCATATTTCGATAGAGTAATGTTTTATTTAAGTACTCTGAAAAGGATTTTGCTGAAAAAAAAATTTTTTCGAGCTTTTAAAGAGCGTTTCTCCTACCACGTATGTTTATGTGCCACGCCCACTTTTCTGTCACCCACTTTTCTGTCACCCACTTTTCTGCATACATTTTAGATCTTTATACATTGCACGTTAGGGATTTTTTTTACTCCCGCGTGTGTTGGCTACCCTTGGAATTCAACGGTCGGTATTCTTTTGTTTCTGCTGTTTGCAAACAACACGCTTTCAAACACGCGGTTAGTTTTGTTCAAGTGTGATTGCGAGTAGTTGTTATAGAAAACTTGCCGGTATACTACTGGCAGGCAATTAGGAGAAATAAAGAAAATCTGGAGGCAATGAAGAGAGATGTTTGGGCCATATTCTTCCATAAGTCTTCTACTGATGATAAGCCATGTCATGGATTGTGTCCATAGGGGAAAATTCGTGGTGCAAATACAATAGGGCTCGGGCAACTGGAGGATATTTTCACCAGCATTCTCTTCCTGCTGCTGTTATGACAGCAATTAAACCTATTTTCAGAGACTTGGCTCATCCTCACCTAAGGAAATGTCTGCATGGGCAAACACAGAACCCAAATGAATGTTTCAACAGCATAATTTGGAACCGCCTTCCTAAAACTGTATTTGTAGGCATGTATACAATGAAACTAGGAGTTCATGATGTTGTTATTACATTCAGTTGTGGTAATATTGGAATGTGTTGGGTACTGAAAAAGCTAGGAATTAATCCTGGTGAAAATATGACCACTGGGCTGCAACATTGCGATAAAATGAGGATAGCCGATGCAGACAGTTTTGTACCTAATATGGCCTACAAAGCAAGACAAACATCCAGGAACGTGAAAAAGAAACTGGAAGACCTGCTAGAGGCCAAAGAAGGGCCATCATATGCATCAGGGCAGTTTTAATTAACTGTAAGTAACAAATTTCAAAAGTTTTTTCTTTAAAGTCACTTTCCCGCAAACTAAAATTTTCAGTACATATGCCCCATTATATCAGAAACTATCATAGATTAATGAATGAAATTTTCAGAGACTCTGTATAACATAAAAAGCCACCTCTGGTACTACATTCATTAATATTGCCCCATTAGAAAGTTCACAAAAAAATATTTTCTGCAGAAAAAACTTAATATTTTTTGTTAATAAATTTAAAAAAGTATTTCTTAAAAACTGTAAAATGGATAACGTAGATTTTAGTACAGTTGACACTGTTAGCATCATGTAACATACAGTAAAAATATTAAGGTCCAGCATCAAATAGTTTTTTTCAGAAATGGGTAAAATACTTGCCTAAATTAACATGAGTTAGACAGGCAGGGTGTGGTCCCCTTAAGCAGTTCCTCATCTGGCCGCACGAGGGCGAGCAGACACCGTTCCAGACTGCCCTACCTCTGGAAAATCGGAAGCGCTACATAGAACCGAACCCGGTTCCTTCCGCACAGATGGTAGTGATGCTAACCATTCGGCTATAGAGGTGGTGATTACTTGGCAAAAAGCTAAAAATTTGCTTGAAAAAATATGAGTTAACACAAGCAATACTTCGAGACATGTTTCCCAAATTTGAAGTTGCTGTGACGTCGTACGTTCTTCCTTCATCCGCCATCCAATTGGAAATGTTCGAGTTTCCATGACTGATTTACTCTTAACCTACATACATACTCGGCAAGACACGGTTCGGTGCGTGGTGGAGGATACATTGTTCCACTGCTAATCATTTATCGTCCTGTTCCACTTCCAAGCAGAATGAGGGGAAAACGGCTTAGTCTATGCCTCCGAACGAGCCCTAATTTCTCTTATGTTATGTTCGTGGTTCTTCCGCAAAATGTACGTTGACGGCAGTAGGATTTTTCACCAATCAATTTCAAATGCCGGTTATCTAAATTTTCACAATAGCAGCCGGCCGCTGTGACCGAGCGATTCTAGGCGCTTCAGTCCGGAACCGCGCGACCGCTACGGTCGCAGGTTCGAATCCTGCCTCGGGCGTGGATGTGTGTGATGTCCTTAGCTTAGCCGGCCGCGGTGGTCTAGCGGTTCTAGGCGCTCAGTCCGGAACCGCGCGACTGCTACGGTCGCAGGTTCGAATCCAGCTTCGGGCATGGATGTGTGTGATGTCCTTAGGTTAGTTAGGTTTAAGTAGTTCTAAGTTCTAGGGGACTGATGACCACAGATGTTAAGTCCCATAGTGCTCAGAGCCATTTGAACCATCCTTAGGTTAGTTTGGTTTAAGTAGTTCTAAATCTAGGGGACTGATGACCTCAGATGTTAAGTTCCATAGTGCTTTAGATCCATTTCAACCATTTGAACGACAATAGCATTCCCCGAAAAGAGCATCGCCTTCCCTCCATGGATTCCTATTTGAGTTCCCGAAGCATCTTCGTGACACTTGCGCGTTGTTTGAACCTACCGGTAACAAATCTACCAGTCCGCCTTTGAACTGCTTTGATGTCTTAATTTAATCCGATCTCGTACGGACCCCAAACCTTCGATTAGTAGTCAATAATGAGTCTCAGTAGTGTTCTTTTGCGAGCTCCTTTACAAATAAACCACACTTTCCAAAAACTCTCTCAATAAACCCAAGTCAACCACTCGCCTTCCCCACTACTATCCTTCCATGCTCGCTCCATTTCACATCGCTGTGCAACGTTGTGCCTAAATGTTCAATCGCTGTGACTGTTTCAAGCAGCACACTACTAATTCCGTATTCGAACATTGCGAGATTGTTTTTCCTAAGCATCTGCATTAACTTTCGTTTTTTTTTAATTTAGAGGTAGCTGCCAATCATCACACCAACTAGAAATGTTGTAGAGATTGCTGTTCACACTGGCCGCCAGATCATTTATGTATATAGAGAATAACTCCCCTTAGGCTTCCCTGATGACACCCTTGTCTCTGGTGAACACTCGCTGTCAATGGGTCTGTTACTTCAAACGGTACAAATGGCTCTGAGCACTACCGGACTTGACACCTGAGGTCATCAGTCCCCTAGAACTTAGAACTACTTAAACCTAAGGACATCACACACATCCGTGCCCGAGGCAGTATTCAAACCTGCGACCGTAGCGGTCACGCGGTTCCAGACTGAAGAGCCTAGAACCGCTCGTCCACAGCGGCCGGAGTCTGTTACTTAACAAATCTTCGAGTCACTCACATATCTGGGAGCCTGTTCCGTATGCTCTTACCTTCGTTAACAGTCTGCAGCGGGGCACCGTGTTAAACGCTTTTCGGCAGTCTAGGAATATAGAATCTGCCTATTGCCCTTCACCGATGGTTGGCAGGACACCATGTGAAAAACCAACAAGCTGTGTTTCGCCCAAGTGTTGCACAGGAGCTTTTCTCCTCAACCAACTTCATTATCTTCGAGTTGAGAATGTGGTCAAGAATTATGCAGCAACCGGTGTTAAGGATATTGGTCTGTAGCTTTGCGTTTCAGTTCTTTTGACCTTCTTATGTACAGGAGGCACCTGTGCTTTAAACAGAGTGGCATAGAACAGTAGACACACTTGACAAGTGCAACATGTGAATGTGTTGCATTATTTTCGGTGTATCCACACTGCTGTAGGCTCATATCAAAAACCACAGATGTTATATTATCCAGATCTTCGCCACGAACTGCTCCACTTCCCCAATTCGCTTTCTCAACTTAACAGCTTTCATCCAAATTATGTTATTTATTATTGTATCCATCGACTGGCGTAAGACGTTTTCAATGTATCCAGAGTTATCGGAGTGTGACCTCTGTTCTGTGAGTGGTTGCGCGAGTGGGAACGTGTGCCGTAACACTTTCAGAATCTGTAAATCCATGGAGTTGAGAAAGAGACATGGAATTTTAGTGATGTTTATTGTTGTGGTCTTCAGTCCGAAGACCAGTTTCATGCAGCCCTCCAGGCTACTCTACCCTGTGCAAGACTCAACTCCGAGTAACTTATGCCGTCTGAGTCTCCTTGCTGTATTCATCTCTTGGTCTCCCTCCACAACTTTTACCCCCATAGTTCCCTCCAGTTCTAAATTGGTGATCCCTTGATGTCTCAGAATGTGCCACAAATTTCTTTTCTCCCAGATTCCATTCATTACCTCCTTATTAGTTATGTCATCTGTCCACCTAATCTTCGGCATTCTTCTGTAACATTTCAAAAGCTTCCATTCTCCTCTGGTCTAAACTGTTTATCATCCATGTTTCACTTCCAAACGTGGCTACACTACTTGCAAATACTTTCAATAAGACATTGGATGTTGCTAAATTTCTTTTCTCCAGAAACGCTTTTCTTGCCAGTGCCAGTCTACATTTTATATCCTCTCTACTTCGGCCATCATCTTTTATTCTGCTGTTCAAATAACAAACCTCATCTACAACTATAATTGTGTCGCTTTCTAATCTATTTCCCTCAGCATCACCTGATTTACTTCGAGTACATTCCATTATCCTTGTTTAGCGTTTGCTGATGTTCGTCATATATCCTCCTCCCAGGCTACTGTCCATTCCGTTCAACTGCTCTTTCAAGTCTTTTGCTGTCTCTGACAGAAAAACAATGTCATCGGCAAACCTCAAAGTTTTTATTTCTTCTGCTTGACCTTCAATTCCTACTCCAAAGTTCTCTTTTTTTTCGTTTACTGCTTGCTCAATGTATAGACTGAATAACATTGGTGATAGGCTGTCACCCTGTCTCATTTCCTTCTCAACTACTGCTTCCTTTTCATGATCTTCGATTCCAATAGCTGCTATCTGGTTACTGTACAAGTTGCAAACAGCTGCTCTCTCCCTGTTTTTTACCCCTGCTACCTTCAGAATTTCAAAGAGAGTACTCCAGTCAACACCGTCAAAAGCTTTCGCTAAGTCTACAAATGCTGTAAACGTACGTTTATCTCCCCTTAAACTATCTTCTAAGATAAATCGTAGGGTCAGTATAACCTCGTGTGTTCCTGCATTTCTCAGAAATCCAAACTGATCTTCTCCAGTTTTTCCATCCTTCTGTAAGGAATTCGCGACAGTATTTTGCAACCATGACTTGTTAAACTGATAGTTCGGTAATTTTCACACCTGTCAGCACCTGCTTTCTTTGGAATTGTAATTATTACAATATTCTTGAAGTCTAAGGATATTTCACCTGTGTCATACATCTTTCACACTAGATGGAAGACTTTTGTCATGGCTGGCTCTCCCAGGGCTGTCAGTAGTTCTGACGGAATATCGTCTACTCCTGGAGCTTTGTTTCGACTTCGGTCTTTCAGTGCTCTGTCAAATGCTTCCCGCTGTATTATATCCTCCATCTCATCTTCACCTACGTCCCCTTCAATTTCTATAAGACTGCCTTTAAGTTCATTTCCCTTGTACAGATCCTCTATACAATCATTAAACCTTTCAGATTCCCCTTCTTTGCTTAGGACTGGTTTCCCATCTGAGCTCTTGATACTCGTACGGCTGGTTCTCTTTTCTCCAAAGGCTTCTTTAATTTTTCTGTAGGCGGCATCTATCTTAGCCCTAGCGATATATGCTTCTACATCCTTACATTTGTCCTCTAGCCATTCCCGCTTAGCAGTCTTGCTCTTCCTGTCGATCTCATTTTTGAGACCTTTGTATTCTCTTTCACCTGCTTCATTTGCTGCGTTCTTATATTTTCTCCTTTCATCACTGAAATTCAACAGCTCCTGTGTCATCCTAGAATTTCTATTATACCTTGTCTTTTTACTTTTTTGATGCTCTGCTGGCTTCATTATTTCATCTCTCAGAGCTATCCATTCGCCTTCTACCGTATTCCTTTCCACCCTTCTAGTCAATCGTTGTCTAATGCTCCTGTGAAACTCTTAACAACCTCTGGTTCTTTCAACATATCCAGGTCTCATATCCTAACTGTACTACTTTTCTGTAGTTTCTTTAGTTTTAATTTAGTTTTCATAACCAATAAGTTGTGGCCAGGGTCTACATCTGCCCCTGGAAATGTCTTACGGTTTAAAATCTGGTTCCAGAATCTCTGCCTGATGATTATATAATTAATCTGAAACATTCTGGTGTCTCCAGATCTCTTCCAAGTATATGACCTTCTTTCATGCTTCTTAAACCAAGTGTCAGCTATGATTAAATTATGATCTGTGCAAAATTCTACCAGGTGGCTTGCTCTTTCATTCCTTTCTCCCTGTCCCTATTCACCTACAACTTTTCTTTCCCTTCCTTTTCCTACTATCGAATTCCACATCACAATTAAAATTTCGTCTCCCTAAACTATCTGAATAATTTCTTTTATCTCATCACACAGCACCTCAATCTCTTCATCATTTGCGGAGCTAGTTGGTATATAAACTTGTACTACTGTGATGGGTGTTGGTTTTCTGTCTATTTTGGCTACAATAATACGTTCACTATGCTATTCGTAGTAGCTTACCCACATTTCTATTTTTCATTCATTATTAAGTTCACTCCTGCATTACCTCTGTTTGATTTTGTGTTTATAACCCTATACTCACCTGACCAGAAGTCCTGTTCCTCCTGCCATCAAACTTCACTAATTCCCACTTAATCTAACTTCAACCTATCCATTTCCTGTTTTAGATTTTCTAACCTCCCTGCGCAATTAAGGGGTCTAACATACCATGCTCTGATCCGTAGAACGCCAGTATTATTTCTCCTGATGACGACATTCTTTTGAGTAGTCCCAGCCCAGAAATCGGAATGGGGAACTATTTTACCCTCGTAATATTTTACACCAGAGGATGCCATCTTCATTGAACCATACAGTAGAGCTGCATGTCCTCGGGAAAGATTACGGCTGTAGTTTCCCCTTGCTTAAAACCGTTCGCTGTACCAGCACAGACATGCCGTTTTTGTTGATGTTACAAGGGTAGATTCATCTGTCATCCAGACTCTTACCCCTGCAACTACTGAAAAGGCTGCTGCCTCTCTTCAGGAACCATACGTTTGTTTGGCCTTTCAAAATGGTTCAAATGGCTCTGAGCACTATGGGACTTAACAGCTGTGGTCATCAGTCCCCTAGAACTTAGAACTACTTAAACCTAACTAACCTAAGGACATCACACACATCCATGCCAGAGGCAGGATTCGAACCTGCGACCGTAGCAGTCGCGCAGTTCCGGACTGCGTGCCTAGAACCGCGAGACCACCGCGGCCGGCTTTGGCCTTTCAACAGATAGTCATTCGTTGTGGTTGCACCTGCGGTGTGGCTATCCGTTTCGCTGAAGCATGCAATCCACCTCACCAATGGTAAGACCTACCGTTCGAGGAGGGCGTATTTTAGTGATACGTGTACTAAATGGAAACGTGTTGTGTCGTTTCAGAGATGCTGAGAGCGCTGTTGGTGGTGGCGGCAGCTCGTCTGAGTCTCCAGGAGTCGCAGAGCAGCGTCCAGGCCGTCACCAAGCTCAGCAATAGCCTCGTGCCGAAGCTTTTCCAGGTCAGTGATTTGCCTCTGGCGCATTGCTTCCACGCAGATCTCGCCTTAAATGTGTCGGCTGTGAAAACTGCGACTAAGAAATTAACATATTTTAAGTAGATGTGATAGTTCAGCCAAAGTAACAAAACGCGTGGCAAAGAAATCAAGTGCTTTCCTGCGGAACTCACAGAAGTGTGCGGATTTTGTATGGCCTCCTGTTTTTGACAGTTCGTCCTCTAATGTGCGAGACAGACGGGTCAGCCAGACACAGATCGCATGCCCGCGACGGATTAACGACCGTGGGCAGGTACATCGGCCTGCTTAGTGTGTGGTTTTTAGGCGGTTTTCAACGCTCATTGAGGCCAATGCTAGGTTGCTCCTCAAATTCTACCTTCGAGAATACAATACACCAGGAGTAGTCACCTTTTTTACCTAACGACCACTTTTGTGTCTGTGTTAGTAATAAAATTTCTTCATCACCCACCAGTTCCACAGTAATAGTAACATACAGAGTGAGTCATTAACCACTGCCACCTAGAATGACTCTGAAAGTTAATATATTAAAAAACTAAAAACCCGCCTCGATTGCGAAAAAAGCACCTAGGTGCCGCATTGTTAGTTTCTTTCCACTCCGCAAGCAGTTTATCCGCGTCCATCAAAATAGTTTGCCTAATACTCCAGTCACTTTCTCCTGCACTCGCTTCTTTTGATACTTCTACTGATGGAGTATTTTCGCAACACAAGCTTTCACTTTTAGCTTCAGGCACTTCTCACTATATCTCAGTTTTGCACAGCTGTTATCTGTTTGTCAAAATTGTAGTACAATCGTTGTCACCACCCAGAAAACAAACCGCGTGCCATAGCAAACACCACGTTAGTGTGCGGCCCTACAACACGATCTTCAACAGAATCATATGTAATAATGCTGTCTACGTTCATTTCATCGAATGAGAGCACACATACACGTTCAGTTTTTGACAATACAGATGTCTGGGCTTTCATTAGCTGTAAACCATCTGTAAGCACACCAGGAAAGCATCTGAAAGAGCGTGATGCCCACCTTTCCAGCGTTGTCAGTACTGGAAGTGGGAAACCAACTTGATTCCTCAAAAACAAATCACACCTCCTAGATGCAGCACGAAGAGGGACTGCTTTACAAATGTCTTCTCTTTGCTGCTTTGTTTCTTTCCGCTCCACAAGCAACGTATCCACGTCCATCAAAATAGTTTGCCTAATATTCCAGTCACCATCTCCTGCACACGCTTCTTTTGATACTTCTGCTGATGGATTATTTTCGCAATACAAGCTTTCACTTTTAGTTTCAGGCACTTCTCACTATATCTCAATTTTGCGCAAATATATGTCAGTTTGTTGTTTCTATACTCTAATTTTTCTATGTGTTTACTAAGTTCACTAATTTGTATATTGTCAATCTCACACTGCAGCTGTTGTCTGGCTAATTTTTCTTTTTTTCTTTTTTTGGGAAACACATTAGCGGTTTGCATTCTCTTTCTTGCCCTATTTGAAGAAACTGCATCAACTGCACTCGCATTACCATTATTAATGTGAACACTTCCTGGTATATTTACACTCGGTGCTGCGTCTAGTTTAAGCAATTTCCTAGGTGATACATTAAGAAGCGCTGCTCGCAAGTCACGGACGTAATCAACAGGCGTGAAATGAAAAGAACACATTGTTGACGTCGTAATATTGAAGCGATCTTTTCGGTAGCACCTCGTAATCCACACTTTTTGCAACTGAATGTCTTTTGAGAACGGATGATAGATTACATCTGAACCTTTTGTCTTCCTGCTGTACGACAGGCATCCCATAACAGCACAGCCAGGCATTTTAAAATAAAACGTTTGTAGAAAATCACAAAGCACTACAAACAACGCGCTCCCACGTGCTCCTAATATGACGACATGCGCAGAACGACAAACTGTCTCATTAAGCACAAACCGACGCTCTTTGTCGATACTGGGTGTCGCATGAAAGACGGGATGAGTTGCATTTATTTGGGCTGGCTCCAGCTCCACATTCCAAGAGCGAAAATGCAAATACCTGCCGAACCACCAGAGATAATCGCGCCTGACGACTCTTAGAAGAAAAACCCGTTATGTAAACACTTCTGTGTAATATTTTAGTTACAAAGTTGTTTACTTGTTTCTTCTTTATCCGAGTTCTAAGTTAACTATTTTTCCAACGTTATACACTCCTGGAAATGGAAAAAAGAACACATTGACACCGATGTGTCAGACCCACCATACTTGCTCCGGACACTGCGAGAGGGCTGTACAAGCAATGATCACACGCACGGCACAGCGGACACACCAGAAACCGCGGTGTTGGCCGTCGAATGGCGCTAGCTGCGCAGCATTTGTGCACCGCCGCCGTCAGTGTCAGCCAGTTTGCCGTGGCATACGGAGCTCCATCGCAGTCTTTAACACTGGTAGCATGCCGCGACAGCGTGGACGTGAACCGTATGTGCAGTTGACGGACTTTGAGCGAGGGCGTATAGTGGGCATGCGGGAGGCCGGGTGGACGTACCGCCGAATTGCTCAACACGTGGGGCGTGAGGTCTCCACAGTGCATCGATGTTGTCGCCAGTGGTCGGCGGAAGGTGCACGTGCCCGTCGACCTGGGACCGGACCGCAGCGACGCACGGATGCACGCCAAGACCGTAGGATCCTACGCAGTGCCGTAGGGGACCGCACCGCCACTTCCCAGCAAATTAGGGACACTGTTTCTCCTGGGGTATCGGCGAGGACCATTCGCAACCGTCTCCATGAAGCTGGGCTACGGTCCCGCGCACCGTTAGGCCGTCTTCCGCTCACGCCCCAACATCGTGCAGCCCGCCTCCAGTGGTGTCGCGACAGGCGTGAATGGAGGGACGAATGGAGACGTGTCGTCTTCAGCGATGAGAGTCGCTTCTGCCTTGGTGCCAATGATGGTCGTATGCGTGTTTGGCGCCGTGCAGGTGAGCGCCACAATCAGGACTGCATACGACCGAGGCACACAGGGCCAACACCCGGCATCATGGTGTGGGGAGCGATGTCCTACACTGGCCGTACACCACTGGTGATCGTCGAGGGGACACTGAATAGTGCACGGTACATCCAAACCGTCATCGAACCCATCGTTCTACCATTCCTAGACCGGCAAGGGAACTTGCTGTTCCAACAGGACAATGCACGTCCGCATGTATCCCGTGCCACCCAACGTGCTCTAGAAGGTGTAAGTCAACTACCCTGGCCAGCAAGATCTCCGGATCTGTCCCCCATTGAGCATGTTTGGGACTGGATGAAGCGTCGTCTCACGCGGTCTGCACGTCCAGCACGAACGCTGGTCCAATTGAGGCGCCAGGTGGAAATGGCATGGCAAGCCGTTCCACAGGACTACATCCAGCATCTCTACGATCGTCTCCATGGGATAATAGCAGCCTGCATTGCTGCGAAAGGTGGATATACACTGTACTAGTGCCGACATTGTGCATGCTCTGTTGCCTGTGTCTATGTGCCTGTGGTTCTGTCAGTGTGATCATGTGATGTATCTGACCCCAGGAATGTGTCAATAAAGTTTCCCCTTCCTGGGACAATGAATTCACGGTGTTCTTATTTCAATTTCCAGGAGTGTATTAAAAACAGAGCTTTCAAGGACTACATCTACTGTACGGGAAGACCACGAAAGCATATGTAGATGTTACTGCATCACTCAGTTTCAGCTTTCAGTCTAACCTTCCAACTGGTGTACATTGCTCTACTTCCACACTACACTTTATAGTGAGGTAAAAAGAAGTAAATATGTGCACCTGGAATAATGTTAGGCATTTTCATCACATTTTAGTTTCTCAACAACTCATCTTCCCATTTTCCGTTTGCTCCTAGCCAACACACCATGCATCGATCTCCTTAGTTGTCGAGGACAGAGTCTCTTGAAGTTGACTTTCAGTAACGGACAATACTGCCTACGCTACTGAAGGTACACCATAGATTAAAGGCGAAAAGTGTTCTTGGAAACGGTGTACCTGCAGATGAGCAAGTCCATATATGACGTTCAAGTGTTCAAAATTCATGCTCAGAACTATCCCATAAAATTGGTACTCGAGTTATCACTGACAGGACTTCAAAAAAAATGGTTCAAATGGCTCTGAGCGCTATGGGACTTAACTACTGTGGTCATCAGTCCCCTAGAACTTAGAACTACTTAAACCTAACTAACCTAAGGACATCACACACATCCATGCCCGAGGCAGGATTCGAACCTGCGACCGTAGCAGTCGCGCGGTTCCGGACTGCGCGCCTAGAACCGCTAGACCACCGCGGCCGGCGACAGGACTTCTTTGCAGTGTCCAACTGTCCAGTAACGTCACTCTAAAAGTTTGTCAGGCATTGTATGAGAACCGTCATTCCTAGAATATTGGATTTCACTCATTCGAAGAACTAGAATGCTTCATTAGTGCAAATGTCACAATGCAAGTCGAAACTGTAGATAGTGCAACGTGGATGAATTACCACTCTGCATGCGATTCATAGATTTAGAGAGAGTTTTTAACTTAATTCCACTAAACTCTGTAGTAATAGCCCTTGAGAAATAAGGTAATGATTCAACTTAATGGGGTGGTGCATAAGTTTGTATCGTTTCTCCATAAGTTTAATAAACACAACAGATACTCATAACAGAGACTTTATCGTCGCCGGCCGGAGTGGCCGAGCGGTTCTAGGCGCTGCAGTCGGGCATGGATGTGTGTGATGTCCTTAGGTTGGTTAGGTTTAAGTAGTTCTAAGTTCTAGGGGACTGACGACCTCAGAAGTTAAGTCTCATAGTGCTCAGAGCCATTTGAACCATTTTGAACTTTATCGTCAGTAATACATTCTTCTTCACTTTTTAAAACAGTCTGCCAACCATGTGACAACTTTTCGATTCCACAATTGTAGAAATCACGTGATTTTGAGGCGAGGAGCTCATTGAGCCATTTTCTGAGCGCATTTTCTTCCGGGAAAGGAATTTTCTTGAAGGTTGTTCGATAGAGAGCGCAAAATGTGAAAATCTGAGAGTGCAAGATTAGATTAATAAGATGGGTGCGGAATGACTTCTCAACGCAACTGCCCTACAGCGTTTTTTTGTCAGTCTAGCAGAATGCGGGAGGGTGTTGGTCGTTGTTCTTCGACTGCGTTCGCAAGAAGTCTCAGTTGTTGACAATAAATGTCAGCAGTGATGGTTACACCTCGGTGAAGCAATACGAAGTACACCACACCGTCACTATGTCTCGTCACCAGTAATGATACAGAATAGGATTGGTCGGTGTTGTTCACGAGCCTGTTGATGACGAACAAGCAGAGATGCACATACGACCATCCACTGATTTTTGTGATTTTGGCTTAGAGCGTGCTGTACCCACACACCCGATTTTTGAACCTTGCCCATTGCAGGAAATTGTAGCACGATGGAGGAATTATCACAGTCCATCACATTTGCCAGTTCTCAATTACACTGACGTGGATCGTTGTGGATTAATCGGTTTAAACGATCTTCGTCAACCGCCGAAGGTCTTTCTGAACTTGGAGAGTCACTAATGTCAAGGCGATCTCTCTTAAAACGAGATAATCATTTTCTTGCCGTGCTCTGTTCAACGGCACTATCCTCATGCATGGTGCTGCTGCCACCCTACTACTGAACTCAAACAGGAAAACATGTCGGAAATGTTCCGATTTCTCCACTTGACACTCCAGCTCCACGCAGTGTTTCCAAATGACAAAATGACAATATGTAATCTCAGACAGCAACAGTTTACTACAAATAAAAAATGACAATCAATAAATAGAGCCATAGCAACCGTAATACCAACATGCAAAACAGAAAAGTACGAACTTATGCACCAACCTAATGCGTTAGTGTACTGAACACCATACCATATAAATTACACTCATCAAGAAAGTAGGAAATTCACAGTTAAAATAGGAGTTAGGCAAAAAGCTTCCATACCATCAAACGTATTCCCAGCAATCTTAAAAGGAAATTTTTAGATCCTTGTGCTGGGAAAACGAAGAAGGAATGTGTTGATGCAACACATCTGAATTACCTTTATTTTGCAGATGACACTTGGACAGTATGCCTCTAGCACATACAAATTTCAATAGTGAATGGAACAGCTTAATAGAGGAGGTCTGAAAGTATGCATGAAAATCGTTAGTAGCAATACTAATAATAATAGTAAGATTAAACTTATCCATTAATAATACACTAAAAAATTGTACATAGTAACAGTCAATAATAAAGCGAGTTAATGAGTTTTTGCATTGACAGCAGTTAAAGACAAGAACTGGATGGACACAAACAAGAGAGTAAAATTGGTCTGGAGTGATTTTGGTACTCTGAACAGGGTTTTCAAAACTAGGATTCCTATATGCCTCAAACAGAAACCTTACTGTCAGTGTGTATTAGCAGATTTGGCCTATGGTAGTGAGCTACAGACTTTTAATACGAAAATAAACCAAAAAGTGGAAGTTACTAAACGAACAATGGAGAGATACATGTTAGGGCTCAGTTCATTTATGAGCTGAAACATTACGACCACCTGCTTAATAGTGTCTTTGTCCACCTTTGGAACCCAAAACTGCAGCGACTGTACGTGCCATTGTTTCGACAAGTCCATGGTAGGTTTCCCAAAGCATGTGGCACCAGATGTATATGCACAAGTAACATAATTCCCGTAACTTACGTGTCGATGGTTTGTCGGCGCGGAGCTGGCTCGCTGTATTATACCAGAAGTGTTCCATCGGGTTTATATCAGGCGCATTTGGTGACCAAGACATCAGAGTGAGTTTACTGTCATGTTCTTCAAACATTATAGCGCGATTCTGGCCTTATAACACGGGCAGTTACCCTCCTGGTAGATGTCATCGCCACCGGGGAAGACATCCCCAGTGAAGGGAAGCAAGTTCTAGGTAGTAATTTTCACATAGTTCTCAGCTGTTATAGTGCTTTCAATTACGACCACAGGTCCCACTGAAGCCCAGAGGAATGTCCTCCATAGCACAGTGCTGCCCCCACTGGCTTGCGTCCGTAGCACGGTGGATGTTTCGATCAGTTGTTCGCTTGGATGATGGAGTATACAGCAACGACCATCGACCTGGTGTAACAAGAAACGTGGTTCATCCGACTAGATGACAAGAAGCATTGATCCATGGTCCTATCTAGATGATTATGTGCCCATTGCAGTCGTAACTAACGACGCCCTTTGGTCAACATGGGAACATGTAGAGATCGTCTTGTTGCAAAGCTCCATGTTCAACAACGTGCGCCTAGCGGTGTGCTCCGAAACATTTGTGCCTACACCATCATTGTATTCTGTCCTCAGATCTGCCACAGATCGCCACCTACTCTATTTTACAGAGCGGGCAAGCCTCCGATCTGAACGTACTGTGACGAGGCTTGGACGTTCAACATCTTGTCGCATACTCATGGTTTCACCGTCCTACGACCACTTTCCATAAGATGTTCATGGCAATAGCATGAAAACAGCCGACCAGCTTCGCCGTTTCCGAAATGATCGTGCTCGAGGGTCGGACCATAACCATTTGCTCTTAATCAAACTCGCTTATATCATTGGGTTTCTCCATTTGAGGCTCGTAGCGTTGCTATAATAGTCCCCCATTCGTCTCTCTTTCGCTTGTATACATCCCTTACCGTGTCACGTGTTTGTAATTCTACCAGGTGGCATTCAGTCTCACGTTTTGACTCATCAGTGTAGATCAGATAGGCAAACAAATAGGTAAAGAACCTGTTGCCGTGCTGTAAGTAACTATATCTGTAAAGAAAATCGATAGGATGTAGGCGGGACATGCAGCCGCGTGAATGGTTAATGAAACAGGAATGCTGGATTAGAGACCAAGAGCGGAGCGAGTACGAGTGTAATGTTCGGATAACATACTTCACAAATCAAGAAGGCGCTGTTACATCAGTGCTAACGTGGTTCCTTTGTTCCCGCAGTAGTTTCGTGAGTACGACGAGTCTGAGAGCTGTGGCGCTGCGATCGCTTCATACTCTTCGACTCGTTCTCTCTTACTGAAGCACGTACGAATGTAAGGCTAATTGTGACTTACTGCTTGTACGGAAGACCAGTACACGAAGTTGCTGCTGTAAAGTAGCACTGACAAGGCGAAATGACCGATTGTCGGGATCAGATGCCCTTTAATGTTTTGTGAGACTGTGGAGAGTGTAAGATGAAAATTAATTGATGCAACGTACCGGGTGTTCAAAAAGTCAGTTTAAATTTGAAAACTGAATAAATCACGGAATAATGTAGATAACCGGCCGGAGTGGTCGAGCTGTTCTAGGCGCTACAGTCTGGAACCGCGCGACCGAATCCTGCCTCGGGCATGGATGTGTGTGATGTCCTTAGGTTAGTTAGGTTTAAGTAGTTCTAAGTTCTAGGAGACTGATGACCACAGCAATTAAGTCCCATAGTGCTCAGAGCCATTTGAACCATCTGAATAATGTAGATAGAGAAGTACAAATTGACACACATGCTTGGAATGACATGGGGTTTTATTAGAACCAAAAAAATACAAAAGTTCAAAAAATGTCCGACAGATGGCGCTTCATCTGAATCAGAATAGCAATAATTAGCATAACAAAGTAAGACAAAGCAAAGCTCAATATGTCCACCATCATTCGTCAACAATAGCTGTAGTTGAGGAATAATGTTGTGAACAACACTGTAAAGCATGTCCAGAGTTATGGTGAGGCATTCGCGTCGGATGTTGTCTTTCAGCATCCCTAGAGATGTCGGTCGATCACGATACACTTGCGACTTCAGTAACCCCAAAGCCAATAATCGCACGGACTCAGGTCCGGGGACCTGGGAGGCCAAGCATGACGAAAGTGGCGGGTGAGCACGCGATCATCACAAAACGACGCGCGCAAGAGATCTTTCACGCGTCTAGCAATATGGGGTGGAGCGCCATCCTGCATAAACATCGTACGTTCCAGCAGGTGTTTATCAGCCGGGCTGGGGATGATGCGATTCTGTAACATATCGGCGTACCTCTCACCCGTCACGGTAGCAGTTTTACTGTCCAGCGCCATCTGTCGGACATTTTGTGAACTTTGTTTTTTTTTTTTTGTTCTAATAAAACCCCATGTCATTCCAAGCATGTGTGTCAACTTTTACCTCTCTACATTATTCCGTGGTTTATTAAGTTTTCAAATTTATACTGACTTTTTGATCACCCTGTATATAAATACAACTGTATTCCATTAGAAGAGGAGCGATATTTTTAATAAGTTTGACGCTACAGTCCACGCTTCAGACACAAAATATACAAACTGCGTCAAATGCAAACAAAATGGTTGTATTATCGTTTATTCCACCCCCATCATGAGAAAAACGTTCTACGTGAAACAGCACAAAGAAACGTCACTGTTACATTCCTGCGACATAAAAAAGCGTGCTATATCTCTATTCATTTGGTCACGGAAACTTGCTTTCGTGGAGTAACAGCGAGTTATGTAGGTTATAATTCATTTCTGTTATTTACTTGAATAATTAATCACTTTTTAGAGATTGCATTCATCCACATGTCATGTTTTCTGGAACTGCCGTTACAGACTCGATAACGCCACGAAAGTAAGAATATGTCAGTGTAATTGTTAGACATTCGCTGAATAGATATTAAATATTAAAATAAATTTACAACAGTGTTCGAAAAAAATTTATCTGTGTAAAAGCATGTATAAACAAAACAATATTCACTACTAACTGATCAGTCGTTTTATTGGTATATACACTCCTGGAAATTGAAATAAGAACACCGTGAATTCATTGTCCCAGGAAGGGGAAACTTTATTGACACATTCCTGGGGTCAGATACATCACATGATCACACTGACAGAACCACAGGCACATAGACACAGGCAACAGAGCATGCACAATGTCGGCACTAGTACAGTGAATATCCACCTTTCGCAGCAATGCAGGCTGCTATTCTCCCATGGAGACGATCGTAGAGATGCTGGATGTAGTCCTGTGGAACGGCTTGCCATGCCATTTCCACCTGGCGCCTCAGTTGGACCAGCGTTCGTGCTGGACGTGCAGACCGCGTGAGACGACGCTTCATCCAGTCCCAAACATGCTCAATGGGGGACAGATCCGGAGATCTTGCTGGCCAGGGTAGTTGACTTACACCTTCTAGAGCACGTTGGGTGGCACGGGATACATGCGGACGTGCATTGTCCTGTTGGAACAGCAAGTTCCCTTGCCGGTCTAGGAATGGTAGAACGATGGGTTCGATGACGGTTTGGATGTACCGTGCACTATTCAGTGTCCCCTCGACGATCACCAGTGGTGTACGGCCAGTGTAGGACATCGCTCCCCACACCATGATGCCGGGTGTTGGCCCTGTGTGCCTCGGTCGTATGCAGTCCTGATTGTGGCGCTCACCTGCACGGCGCCAAACACGCATACGACCATCATTGGCACCAAGGCAGAAGCGACTCTCATCGCTGAAGACGACACGTCTCCATTCGTCCCTCCATTCACGCCTGTCGCGACACCACTGGAGGCGGGCTGCACGATGTTGGGGCGTGAGCGGAAGACGGCCTAACGGTGCGCGGGACCGTAGCCCAGCTTCATGGAGACGGTTGCGAATGGTCCTCGCCGATACCCCAGGAGCAACAGTGTCCCTAATTTGCTGGGAAGTGGCGGTGCGGTCCCCTACGGCACTGCGTAGGATCCTACGGTCTTGGCGTGCATCCGTGCGTCGCTGCGGTCCGGTCCCAGGTCGACGGGCACGTGCACCTTCCGCCGACCACTGGCGACAACATCGATGTACTGTGGAGACCTCACGCCCCACGTGTTGAGCAATTCGGCGGTACGTCCACCCGGCCTCCCGCATGCCCACTATACGCCCTCGCTCAAAGTCCGTCAACTGCACATACGGTTCACGTCCACGCTGTCGCGGCATGCTACCAGTGTTAAAGACTCCGATGGAGCTCCGTATGCCACGGCAAACTGGCTGACACTGACGGCGGCGGTGCACAAATGCTGCGCAGCTAGCGCCATTCGACGGCCAACACCGCGGTTCCTGGTGTGTCCGCTGTGCCGTGCGTGTGATCATTGCTTGTACAGCCCTCTCGCAGTGTCCGGAGCAAGTATGGTGGGTCTGACACACCGGTGTCAATGTGTTCTTTTTTCCATTTCCAGGAGTGTATATCTTTCTTGTGTCATGTAGGCAGGTAGGACATTCTGCAAAAGTTAAACTTACACTTGAGAATGGCTAGAAAGCCGAAATCATGACTGTGTGAAATAAATGAATAACAGTTTACAGTTTAAGCGCGGGAATGCCGCGAGTCCGTGGTTGTATGGCTGTACTAGCGAACTCGTGTACTCGCTCTCCCCTGTGAACGAGTTGAGTTCATTTGTACCCGACAACAGACTCAAGTGATATGTAGGCAACGGCGGAGGCTCACGAGTTGACTACAGGCAGACAGAGACGGCGAGTTAAGAGATGGCGTCACAGGACCCGCTGGCGAGTTGAGTATACGGAGCTCAGCTCTAATCTCTGTGTTGGATCCCGAAAGATAAGAAAAGCCAGAAGCCTGTGCTGCTGATCACGACCAGCTACACCATTTACTTGCTCTGTCTTGCAATCTTCTCGTGTCACCAGGTCCACCCACACAGAGAAGAACCTTCCTTCAGAAGAGAGCCGAGCGTGGGAATGAAACGAATCATGCAGGCGTTCCTGCTGGAAGTGAAAGGGAAAGCGATGGCAGCGCGTACCTGCCGCGAGCGCTCGCTTAGAAAAAAGCGGCTTCTCGCTCGCAGCATCAGTAGACACGCTCCACAGAGAACTAGAACAGCAATTAGTGGAGCAGAGAACGACAGCTGGAAATGTCGTTTACTTTCCCTTTCAGTCTTAACCTTTTTAATAATTCCTGTTGTTTATCACGCTCGTGGTCTAATGGCTAGCGTTGCTACCACTGGATCACGGGGTCCCGGGTTCGATTCCCGGCCGGGTTGGGGATTTCCTCTGCTTCGGGACTGGGTGTTTGTGTTGTCCTCATCATTCCATCATCATTCGTGAAAGTGGCTGGATCGTACTGTGTACAGAGTGAGAATGTGTACGGGCGTTGATGACCGCGCAGTTGAGCGCCCCACAAACCAAACATCATCACCATAGTTGATGGTGATCAGTCCGTCGGATGGAGGCGTCAAGCTCTGAGACTCCGTTTGTGCTATTCGACAGAAGATTGCTATGGTTCAAATGGCTCTGAGCACTATGGGACTTAACATCTATGGTCATCAGTCCCCTAGAACTTAGAACTACTTACACCTAACTAACCTAAGGACATCACACAACACCCAGTCATCACGAGGCAGAGAAAATCCCTGACCCCGCCGGGAATCGAACCCGGGAACCCGGGCGTGGGAAGCGAGATCGCTACCACACGACCACGAGCTGCGGACGAAAATTGCTATGTGCATGCTCTGCCTTCTCTCATCATCATCATCACACAACACATATGTAGTAAACTCTACAAATACACAAATGACACATCTCTCACAACCCACAAGGAAAGAGACCATTGTGTGCGGAGTGTGCCCTCTGCGACGGCAGCTGAAACCATCCTATGGGATATCTCAACCAACAATGCCATACGACATTTCGTAATACTCTGATCACACTGAATTACTTCATATTTTTATAAAATTTGCTCTGTTTTGTAGCTGCATCATGCCGAAGTTAATTTTCCAGGGCCCCAATAAATTAACCATCGTCTTCATCAGGAGCTAACCGACTGCCGTGACGTTCATTTCTTCTTTATTGATATTTTAGTTCCGCACCAGAGGAAGGGCTCGCAGCTGACAAAACAGCTCTTAAGACCAAGTGATACATTTTACACAGCTTTTTAATATAAAAAATGAGGCTACAATATTGGTGTTAAATACTGTGCTTACAGGGTATTCAGATAAGGTGTTTTCTCTGTAACTTACAAAATAATAAGTGAAAGGAATATTTATCTACATAGACCAGATACACGTAAGGAACGTTACTACTACTTCAGAGTTACGAACGTTGTTTATTTTAGCCGGTCTGTGTGGCCGAGCGATTCTAGGCGCTTCAGTTTGGAGCCGCGCGACTGCTACGGTCGCAGGTTCGAATCCTGCCTCGGGCATGGACGTGTGTGATGTTCTTAGGTTAGTTAGGTTTAAGTAGTTCTAAGTTCTAGGAGACTGATGACCTCAGATGTTAAGTCCCATAGTGCTAAGAGCCATTTGAACCATTTTTTTGTTTATTTATTTGTTTTCCGGTGAGATACAAGAAAGAGGAAGATTATCGGTCCGTAACACTAACAGCCTTACACCTCCTCCGCAGGTCGTTTAGAACGCATGTTGAATAGCGCATTCGGGAATTTGAGCACTCATTTAAATACCTCATTTAAATGAATATTCCGCCTCCAGAACATCCACAAGAACGCAACCCACCATGTACAGCATGCTGCATCCACCCCTAAAACTTTGAATGTTTTTAGGTCGCTACATAAAACTGATAGAAAATTTATTTACATTTAGTTGTATCTAGTTGGTTTAAATACATCAGCCGCATGACAGGAAAAAGTATAATCTCAATTCAAAACTTAGCTTGTTGCTGAAACTCTCTGGATAACAACTAAATAAACTAAGTTTATAAATCCGCAGAAAGAGTAACCTATCTTACCTTTACCTATTTCGTTTCACCGATTATTTTTTTAATTTACAGAGAAAACCACGGCGGCAAGTAGAATGTGAGAGAAGCGATAGAGTACTTTAGTAATTGGTTGGGATGCAACATTGTAGGCTAAGGCAGGTAGAGCGATCATATGTCACGATGGATTTTATGGTTGGTAAGTGGTTGTTAGGTGAAGTTTAGGCGATTGAGGGTGATCAAGGGAAGTCCTTGGAATCTGGAACTTGGGGGTAATGGCGCGAAAGGGAAGTTGGATTGGAGATCAGAGAGGAAGGTATGAGGTGCTGGGACTGGGCGTTCCGATTTACATACTTGGTTCGTAAGTGCCGTAGAAAGAAAATGATGTGTGGGAACTGGATGAGTTGGAATGGAATTCGAGTTGGAGAAGGTAGTCGGATGCCGGAGGCTAGGCAGAGTGTTTGTCCCTCCGAAATTTCAAGGGATTTGCAAAATTTTGAGAGGGCGGAGATCCAGACGACACTACTGGGACCGATATGTGCTTCTTAAATAGTAAGTGATCTGGCTAACTTTTTGTGGAATAATGAAAAGAGTGTAGCCTCCGCTCCATTGCATCCCCGGGTTAGAATTACAGGGTGGAAGGAGACAGGACACCGCCCCAGCGCCATCACTTCCATTTGTAATTAAGAACTTAATTTTGGTTCTTTGGTAACTCTTCATTTCTAGCGGCTGACAGCAGGCTCCGTCAAGATTGCGTTCACTGACTATATCGCATTTGATAGTGCACATCCGAATTTCTACCATTCGTTTTGCTATAGAGCCACAGTAAGACGAAGCTTGAGATAGGACCTTCGTATCTTTAAATGAGAACTTAAGTCGTTTCGCAAGATGTCAGCTATCGCTGACTTTTGCAAGTTTCCGGGCTAGATATGACGTTTATGTCCAGCAGATCACCAGGACTCGGCGCCGATTGTCTGTCCTACATAATTTTCGCCTGTCTCGTGGCACATTTTGGACTAAACATTGGTATGATATTACGCCAGGCATTCTACTTTGCTAGAGGCTGTGCTGCAGAGAGGAAATAATGCCATTGAACTATTCTTTCTCTTTAGCTGAATTCCCTTGGGCATTCGTCCACCACTGTATGTAGACCTAATTTGTTACGATTTATACTGGTTTTTTCTTCCACACAGATCTCAGATTTCAAGTATTCTGTAGCCTTACTGCCAGAGATTACTTCTTTATTACTTATGTCATAAAATAATAATGTATTTCCATGCACTTATACTGTACTTCCCTTCTACGAAAGCACATTAGTGTATACCTCCTCACGTTCCGTCAAGGCAAACAACAAAAAGTTGAAACTTCCTGGCAGATTAATTCTGTGTGCCGGACACAGACTCGGACTCGGGAACTTTGCCTCTCACGGGCAGAAGCTCTAACACTTTTTTTCGTAACAGTTATTTATTGAGTATACTATACGTACAGTTAACTTACACCGAAATAAAAATAAACGCGAGCATGACACATTTTACAATAATGAAAGTATAATTAATTAGAAGGAACACAATATAAGTATTTGAATAGCCTGCAAAAGAGAAAATACACTTTACTAAAATCCATCTGTCATTGTCAGACGCCTTCAGGCATGTGGAGACAAGAAGGCGGCCACGACGCCTTCAACCCCCCCCCCCCCCCCCCCCCCCCGCCTCTGAGATGCAATAGCGCAAAAGGAAGGAGTGCAGAGCAAAAATAGAGACGAGAGAACAAAAACACAATGGGGTTAGCAGCTGCTGCCGCTACTGTCCAACCCCAAGTCTTTGAAAGATAAGATTCACCATGCTGGCAAAGAGTTTTCGAAATCTAGGCAGCTGTGAACAGGACCACTAAACCGTAGATATAAACTGGTGAAAAGCCAAATGGTCATCATCACACTCACCAACAAACCACTGTGCCATCCAAGCACGACCCATCCTCACAGCTTTACTTCCACCAGTACCTCATCCACTACCTTCTACTTGCCCGCGAAAGGCAAAAGTCCCGAGTTCCATTCTCGGTCTGGTACACAGTTTTAATCTGCCAGGAAGTTTCATATCCTACCACACTTCGCTGTAGAGGGAAAATTTCATTCTGTAAACAAAAAGTTACAAATATGGCCTAAGTGACATGGCGACGATGCTAGTAAAGTTTCGATAGGACCTGCAGCCCGTCAGCTGCCACCAGTGACTCGTCTGGAACTCGACACAGCTCCCTTTCGGGAATGGGATCGGCTAATGAGTTTGTGACGTCTCGTTGGTGAATGACTTGTGCCGTCACAATTCACTCTCTGTACACAATAATAATGTCGTGTGCGGGGGCCTCCCGTCGGGTAGACCGCTCGCCTGGTGCAAGTCTTCCGATTTGACGCCACTTCGGCGACTTGCGCGTCGATGGGAATGAAATGATGATGATTAGGACAACACAACACCCAGTCCCTGAGCAAAGAAAATCTCCGACCCAACCGGGAATCGAACCCGGGCCCTTAGGATTGACAGTCTGTCGCACTGACCACTTTTTTTGTCTTTATTGAACAAACTAAAAGTACATATATATACACTATGCAAGGGTTCTTCTAGGTAACATTTAAACATATACAAATGACTGTTAGTTAAACAAGAAATATTAGAAAAACATTGAATACAACAAAATATAAATATTCTGTCTTCTTCCTTTTTTATTTGTTTTTTGGTCGATGCATGAGAACGTGGATAAGGGTGTTGCATCATGTGACAGGTAGGCATGGCGCACTCCAACTTTGAGGGGGGTCAAGGAAGACGCTGCGGAGATAACCGGCAAAAGTTGGTCGGTAAGATGGTTTGCGGGTGAGGGTGCTATGCGCGGTCACAACTTTGTACCAGAAGTCAAGGACTGTATGCAGACCACTCTGAAAGAGGTATTCTAAAGCCTGTCCTCGAAATTAGGGTATGGTGCTTAGCAAGAGGGTAGTGAAATGTCTGGGGCAACAACAGGAAGTCCGGGGTTACCGTCGTTGGCGGGACACGGAAGTAAAAGCCCACGATTCGTTGGATGAGGGGCCATACGTTTCGTTTCAGGGGGCACGTAAGACGGTGCTCGTCGGTGTCTTCGAGCTGACAGTCAGGCCAGAGTGGGGAGGTGGCCAGTCCTATGCGATAAAATTGACTACTAGTCGGGAATTTGCCATAGACTAAAACATACCAGAGTGCAGACACAGACGACGGTAAGAAGGGTGCTTGCACACACCCCCATACCGTTCGCCAGTTAATGTCAGGATGCTGTAGCACCATGGGGTCGCAAGGGTTGGACAGCATAAACAGACGATAATAATCTTTTGTACGGGGGGGGGACGGGTGACTGGAAGATCGGCCCGAACGTAGCTGAGTTCTATGAAACAATTGGCGACGTGGTACAATAATGGAGAAATAGGTGCCACATTGATCGGTGGATCGGGAGAAGCTGGTCGGAGGATATCTAAGAGACTACGTGTTAGGTGCAAAATGGTTCAAATGGCTCTGAGCACTATGAGACTTAACGTCTGTGGTCATCAGTCCCCTAGAACGTAGAACTACTTAAACCTAACTAACCTAAGGACATCACACACATCCATGCCGGAGGCAGAATTCGAACCTGCGTGTTAGGGACGGGACCGGCCCCTGCCAGTGCCGCAACATAGTATGGACAAAGAGTGCAGAAGATCGTGTCCGCACGTTGAGCCCGAGGCCACCTTTTGCAGGAGGCAGTGTTAGTGTTGTAGCGGACTTTGAACAGTGCCCCTGCTGACACGAAATATCCAAAGGCTGATTGGATGCGGCGGCCAATGAGTAACGGCATTGGGAGGATCTGGGCGACGTGTACCAGTTTAGGGGCGACATACATGTTGACATAGGACACACGTTGGAGTTGGTTTAAGTTACGGTGCACTTGTCCGCGGACATGGTGCCGAATCGACTGCAAAAGCCGCCGGTAAGCGAGGGCCACTGTGCGGTGTGTGGAGCTCGTAAATTCGATACGCAAGTAACGAAGGGTGGTACTGACTGGGAGTGGGGTCGGCACCATAGCCGGGAGGCCGCGCCCAATGTGCATCATAGTCGATTTACGGACATTAAGAATGCTACCAGAAAGACGTCCATACTGGTGGATCCACTTAATGGCGTCATTGAGTTCCGTGGAGGAGTAGGAGAGAAAGAGGAGGTCGTCCGCATAAGCCTTGCAGTGAAAGGTGTAGTCACGCAAAGTGAGACCCTGCATCCTAGAGGTAAGACCAGTGATGAGGGGCTCAAGTGCAATGGCATATAGTAAAGTAGACATAGGGCATCCTTGACGCACAGAGCGGCGTATAGGAATCGGTCCTACAAGCCTCCCATTGACTCGTACCATCGAGACCGCGGGAAGTAATAACCGGCGAAAGGCATCGACAAAAAGTAATGGGAACCCCATACGTGTCGCCACCATGAGGAGGAATGGGTGGCGAACGCGATCAAAGGCACTCGTGAAATCGATGGATACCCGTGCGATAAACCGACGCCAGTACGATGAGGTCACGGCATTCTCCTAGGGCTGTTTGTAAGGTGGCCCCACAACCACGTGCAGTCTGCTCCGGTGAAAGGACCGTAGGTAAGACGGTGCGTATGCGCGCTGCTAAGAGGCGTGCATAGATTTTATAGTCTGCATTCAGTAGAGTAAGGTGCGATATGCAGAAACATGAGACCCTCCTTTCGGCTTAGGCACAGGTAGAAGAATGCCAGTGACGAATTCAGGTGGAATTGGGAAGAACGGAGTAAAGAGTTCTTGAATCATTTCGGTCTAGCGAGGAAGCATTAACGTGGTGAACGCCCGGTAAAACTCCACTGGGAGACCATCTGGTCCTGGTGATTTGTTCTTGGCCCCTTTGTTGATCGCATTGTGACTATTACAGTGCCATCTATCACAAAGCGAAAAAAATGGTCCAATTAAAACATTCATATTTCTTTACGTACTACACGAATATGTAATGAAAAATGGGGTTCCTATTTAAAAAACGCAGTTGATATCCGTTTGACCTATGGCAGCGCCATGTAGCGGGCCAACCATAGCGCCATTTGGTTTGCCCCTTCAAGCTAGACAAGTTTCGTTCTTTGTAGTTTTTTTCGTTTGACGCTTATTTCATGAGATTTGGCTCGGTCACGATCAATGGACCACCCAGTATACACAATTACATAAACTACGGTTCTGTTTCGAAAACACACACGTTTATTCAGTTACGCACTGATGCTCAAAGAGATCGTTGTGCAGTATTCCTATCCTGTGACTCTCTTGCTCTGAGGCTACGTCTAGGTGTTCATAGTATACTCTTCTATTCGGCGTGTGCACTGCCGAGGCGATGTCGTGCGTCGTCGAAGAGCGGCGGATCCTTCTTCCTACAGGTGACCTGCGATCAACAGGAGCAGCGATTGCGACTGAAACTGGAACTGCAACTCTCACAGGAACAAAGCTCGAACACACTACGTCTGTAAAGCCTCTAAGCACAACAAATATCCTGCTGTTCTGTGATAGTAAGCACCACACTCTTTGTTCCGCGTGATACGTGTCGTGAAAAACAGTACCGCTGTGCTAACGACCTCTGACGTAGTCCGCTAGAAATTTCTCGCTTCGCCTGGTGAGCTGGCAGCACTGTGTAGCTTGCGTGCTTTGAGGGAAGTCTGGCTTGCAGGCGTTACGGCTCACTGTCACTACAAAAAGCACCAATCCTGCTTGATGGATGTTAACGCAGTGCGGACAGATCCAGAGTTTACTCGTGTTTCAGACGACAGCTGTTTCGGGTGGATCACGAAATAACTCGTGTTTACAACATGCAGCCTCTAGACTTCATCTAGTTAGGTGTTCACACCCATAGCCAACGTAGCAATGGTGACTTTCTTAGAGTACCGTTTGCTTATTTAGCACTGTAAGTGTATTTTGATATTTCAGAAAGTTACTGTTATACCGGACCAAAGGTAGCCCCTGAGGGCCGGCAACCCATATTACACCACAGAGGACGAGGTTGCCTATTCCAAGGCGTACCAAAAGCACCATGGTAAACACCGGCTATTTACATACAAGATAATGGAAACAGACATTCCGAGCACTACTACCTGCAGGGGGATCTCGAGCCACGGCCTGCAGGAAGTATCACTACGCCAAAACCTAACTGGCTGGAGACAGCTATTTAGGTGCTAGAACTAGCCCAGAAGTTCAGTTCACTCTGGACGCCGATCTCGTGCACTTCGATCGCTGAAGATTACGTCTTCATCTCTGAATTAGACTCTCACTAGTGTGTGTGTGTGTGTTACCACGAACCTTTGTGGAAGTTTAGAAGTGAACTTTTGTTTGCCTCAGTTATGAGACTTTTACTAGTATCGTTGTTGTTACCTTTCTTTTGTTGTTCAGTCATCAACCTTGTGAACTTACATCAATAAAAGTCGTGTTTGTGAAAAATTGCGAATTGTCAGTCACAACAGTTACCATTTCCGTCCTGAAGCTACTCCTGCTTTTAGTGATGGCCCTATTCAGAAAACGGAAGTAAATGAACGAATTAGAGATATTTTCGGAGGTTTTTGCTAACGAGTACTGAAATGTTCCTAATGAGAATGAAGATCTGGATGACTGTGTGAAGAAATATACTTATGATTCGGGGGAGGATTCCAGTGACAGTGACATAATTAGACCTGTAAAGAAGCTTAAGTGGCAGTGTTTTCCAGTGATTCTGACAATAACACTGAAGTGACTGTTCTTGTGAATGATTCACCCTGTCATATTTATAACAGCGATTGATGTGAAATTGACTTTCAGTCACACATAGAACCGTTTCATTGTCATCCTGGAGTCATTAAGTTTCCAACGCAGTATGACCCTGAAGCTTCTGTGATTATCCTGACCTTTGGTGATGACTTGTTTGAACTGTTTTGCAAGGAGTCGTGCACCTAGCCTATAGCACTCAAGTAGTCTTCGGTTACAGAAAGAGGCATGAAGAAATTCCTTAACGTAATTCTTGTAATGGGACAAACGAAAAATGGTAAACAAGAAAGATTATTGGTCAACGGACCCTCTACTAGCTACACAAATATTTTCACAGACTATGAGTCGCAATAGACCTGAATAGATTTGGAAATTCTGGCACTTTAATGACAACACGAAACTGAACAATAGCTCTGGCAGACTCTTCAAAGTTCAACCTGTGTTGGGTTGTTTCCTCAATAAATTCAGAACATTTTAAAAATCCAAAGCAACAGTTTTCATTGGAAGAAAGGATTATTCAACGGAGAGGCACCTGAGGTTACGAACGTACAACTCTGCAAAGATTAAAAACCATGGGTTACTTGTTAGGATGCTGTGCGAGAGTGACACAGATTATATTTGTAATATGGAGGCTGACACTGCTGAAGGGACTAAATTGGAAGAAGTCTCAGTTCTTAACCATGTTCTTGGTGGGCACCATATCTTCCAGGATAATTATTACACGTAACAGTATCGCAAATGTAGAGTTTTTACTGAAAAACAAAAACAAAGTCTGTGGTACTATTATGGTGAACATAAGTTTACCGGATATCCTGAAAGCCAAAGAATGAAGAGATGTGACGTAGTTTTCTGTAGATAAGGTGGCATTCATCTCCTCGTATCCAAAGACAAGCGGGATGTCAGAATGATATCGATAGTTCATGGGACTTCTCTTGGAAATACTGAAAAGAAAAACTGGACAGCATATACTGATGCCTGTTTGCGTAAAACAACAAAATGCCTGCATGAAAGGAGGTGACCATGCGGATATCTTTATTACTCTCCTACTGTCAGTAAATCGACGAAATTAACAAAAAAGTCGTCCTTCATCTAATAAAACGTGGACTTTTCAATTTATTTAGAATTTAAAATGCCTTGAATGCCGAGAAAAAATAAAGTATAAGTCGTTTCTTCAGTTGGTCGCGAAATATTGGATTACCGACGATGATAACGAAGGCTCTCCGAAACCAGGGAGATACATGCCCAATCCATCCCCTATTGAAACGGGGAAAGCACCACATTGGAGGAGTGTCGGGTGACATGAAGCAACGTGAACCTGTGTCCATTTCAGAATACTGAAAAAATAAATTACCTACGAGACTCGGTAGAGTTAGTGCAGCCCGCATAAAAAGAAGTGAAACAAAGTATATTTGCAGAACTTTCTACGGTTCCGATTCACAGAAAGAAATGTTTTACGCAGTATTACACATTAAAAAAGTACTAGGAAAGTTGGTTTATATGTAAGCTACAAGATTCATGCAATATATGAAACAGTAGCTGTAAATGATAAGATCTCCGCATTAAATCAAGTCGAAGGGCTTAGTGATAATATTTGAAAACTGTCTGTGTCTCAGCGCAGTGCTGTGTGTGTAGTCACGATAGTAAATATCATACCAAAGGAGCACATCAGCAAATGGAAACCGCAGGAATAAGTAAATTATTTGTGTGTGTGATATAATGGATTCATTCTCGTGAACACTAACGGGTGTTATTTTTACATGTAGCTTAAAGTTACATCAGTATTATAGTTTATAAAAATTGGTACTTTTTGCGCATGCATTAAAAATTGTTGTTTCATAATGTAGAGAAACGATATATGTTCAAACACTGAAAGAGTGAAACAGAAACGATGAAAAGTTTATGATATGTAAATCTGTTTATGGTTACATGGGAAAACAGAAGAGCTAGCCAAAAACATGTCGTTTTGTATAGTCAGATGAAATATGATTGGAGGACCTGCAAGACAATTACATTGTGTTGGCTGCATACAAATCAGGCAATACCCGTCCACATCGGCAAGTTTCAACAGAAATGTCTGGTTCTTAATATGCTAAGCGAAATGTCATTTACATATAAAAAGAATAGCAGTGGACCCAAAACTGAACTTTGGGGGATTTCTTTTGTAATTTGTCACCAGTTAATAAAATTTTCTTTCCTTCCAACATAGTCGGATTGTTCAGCATCACTCTTTGCATTCTGTTTGTTAAGTATGATACAAACCAGTTGTTTGTACAGCCATAGATTCCATAAAATCTAAGTTTTCCATGTTTTTTATGCTCACATCTTGGATACTGCACCGCGCAACAAAATGAAAGTGCCACTTTTCGAGAATCCGTAATTGTCTCTTATTCGAACGCGCAAGTGTGAAACTTGGCTCAAAGATTCCTATACCATTTTTCTGTAATGATGTAAAACCGTGGCACCCTGCATCATCACCCTCGGAATTGGCGACGCTTCAGACGGCAAAGTGCCGACACATGCAAAGAAAAGGCGACAGCTCAGAAGTTCGTGTTAGCTATAAGGTGGGTTAATGACGTCACAGTGACATCAACTTTCACTACAACTCTGTCCAACGCGGCCATGCACGCGTCACACGATGGGAAGGTCATCGCACCCCCTCTTACCCGTATTTCACCCCATCTTTTGACGCCTCCGCGATGGAGACCAAACTCACGATACCCAGCGCTGAAATCAGGCGGTTTTCTTATGGGTGGCCGTGGAAAACATTTCAGACACACCGCCACGTAAAATCGACAAGAAAAAGCCTCAGAGGGTGGCATAAAGGAAGTCTATGAAATCATCCCTTCTCTTGAGGTGCTGATTCCCACACATTTCGCCGTCAAAAACGACAGTTTGCAATGCGATGAACAAGAGGACGACGTTCATGACAACGTTCGATATTGCTGCCACTCTCTGGGCGTTTCTACCCTCTAAGGTCATCGTAGAGCTGCAACCCCGTTGAACATGATCTAACCAATTTGGATTTTTACTCCGACATCAGAATGGAATCACTTGAGACTGTTGAAAATCATCCGGCGAAACCTGAAAGTGAGCCGAAGCAGAAATACGTTTTTATGGTTTTCCATCCCTCCCTTTTCGCGCCCTACTATTGTGTGATTACTGGGGAGGGTGGGAGTGGGGGTGGGGGGTGAAACATTAATATGTGCGTGAATAAAACGGCAAATGGTACCTGTCAGAAAGTTCGACACCAATTCAGCCATGCGGCTGCTCTAGTGCCTCAAAGCAAGTAAACACCACCTGATGGGTGTCGAATGGGTTGTCTAACCTTCAGGTGCTAGAGCTGCGTGGCTGGCACTGAGGATGTTGCAGAATTGGAGAGATCTTTGCTGTTTTTCACGCACATCTTAATGTTGCACCTCCCCCTCACGCCACCACCCCGCCCCAGTAATCACACTATAGTAGGGCGCGAAAAAGGAGGGATGAAATAGCACAAAAGTATATTTCTGCTTCGGATCTCGTTTAGATTTCGCCGAAAAGTTTTCAACAGTCTTTATTGCCTCCATCCTGTATATCAAAGTAGAAATTGCAGTCCCACTATACTCGAAATGGATCATATCAAGTTCAATGGGATTACAGCCTCACGATGTCTTTAGAGTAGAGGTGAAACGCCTACTGGATGGCAGCAGTGTCGAACATTGAGAAGAACGTCGTCCTCTCGCTCATCGCACTGCGAACTGTCGCTTTTGGCGGCGAAATGTGTGGGAATCAACGACCAAAGCCAAGGTATGGTTTCATTGACGCCCTTTACGCCACCCGCTAAAGATTTTTCGTGTCAGTTCTCAGCGGCGGTGTATCTGAAATGTTCTCGTCGGCCACTCATAAGAAAACCACCTGATTTCAACGATGGATGTCGTGGTTCTGGGCTGCATCGTAGAGGCGTCAAAATATGGGGTGAAATGTGGGTAAGAGAGGGTGCGACGACTTTTCCATCATGCTACACGTGCATGGCAGCCTTAAGCAGAATTGTAGTGAAATTTGGTGTAAATGTAACGTCATTTATCCGTCTTGCAGCTAACACGAGCTTCTGAGATGTCGCCCTTTCTTTTCATGTGTCGATTCCTTGCCGTTTGAAGCGTCACCAGTCTCGAGTGTGACGGCGTAGGGTGCCATGCTTTTACATCATTGCAGAGAAAGGTTGTAGACAAGTCAAGTTGCAAACTTACGCGTCGGAATAGGAGACAATTAGGGAGTTTCGGAAGAAGTGATCCTTTCATTTTTTCGCAGTGCAATTGTGAAAGCGAACAGTCCAAAGACTTAGAAGAACGTGTGTTGGCAGGCACTGTCGCCGGGGCGGGACAACTTGGTCCTGGCGCCGTTCGGCGTGGCGAGCGCGGCTGGGATCCTGCTGGAGGCAGCTAGTGGAGACACGGCGCGGGAACTGCACCACGCCCTTGGCATCGCGCAGGCAGAGCGCCAGGCTCTGCGCGACGGTTTCAAGGCTTATTTTGACACTTTCGAGGTGGGTATTGTCATTACTTGCACCATACCTGCTCAAATTTCAAAATGATTTTAGGACCCTCAGGTCGAGATCTCGCTGCACTGACAGCCCACACGTGCAAGGTATTCATAAAGTTTTAATTATCACTTTTGCCATCCTGAAATCCCCGCGCCACAAGATCGTAGAACGCCGCCGAAGGAGCCAAAGAAAAATGACCCAGTCCACTGACAATGGGCGGTAATTGGTCTTCTGTCTTTGAAACGGTTGCTGATTTGATGCAAGTAACGGCAAAAATGCACCATCGTACGATACAGTAGTTAGGCGGAAAAGACGCTTCCAGTTTGGTCAGAAAAGTCTGACGAAAAACGAAGCTGCAGACGCTCTCTCTGTAAAGAAAAGGAAGGAAGATCAATGTTTCATGTCCCGTCGACAACGATGTCATTAGAGACGGAGCACAAGCTCGGATTAGGGATGCTCGGTGAAGGAAATCGGCCGTGCCCTTTTAAAGGAACCATCCCAATATTTGCCTTAAATGACTTAGGAAAAACACGGTAAATTTAAATTAGGATGGCCAGACACGGATTTTAAACGTCGTGCTCCAGAATGTGAGTCTCTGTAAAGAAGCAAGAATCATAAGAGACTCTGGTGCTCGAAGACCGGCGTATCTCAATTGAGGCGACAGGGGGAAAAGTGGTAGTCAGTAATGGATCAGATTTCAACATCTTGCACGACATGTTGAACACGACAAAGTTCATCACCCACTGGGTTCCACTGCAGCTCACACCAGTTCAAAAAGCCGACCGAACAGAAACACCATCGGAAATTTTGCAGCTCTGTCAGGCCAGTCCAGCTGACTTCCTTAGCCATCTAATCTCCATCGACGAGTTTTGGGGGTATCACGATGATCCCGAGACGAAGGAGCAAAACGAATAGTGAAACATGAGGATGCAGCAACGTAGTCCCAATCATCATCATGTTTTTAGGACTGTCATGGTGTGGTGCTGACAGATTATACTCATAAGGGCAAACCGTTATAGGGTTACAGTAGCACACCGCCAAAATCTCCTGGCAAGGATACGGGAGACGGTCCAAAGAAGGCTTTAGAGGAAACTCTCCAAAGCTGTTTTTGCCCCACGACAACGCCCAGCTCATTCTGCACACGACATAGTCACGCATGCTGATCCTTTGACCTATAAAAGTTTTGCTGCACCCCTCTAATTTTTCCTCGGCTGAAGAAACCATTGTATGGGAGCGATTTATAGAATTACGACAAGGTGAATTTTGAGCTTGAACTTCTCCAGAAAATCCAATATACAGACTTTTACAGACAGCGTTCCTACCAACATTGGGAAAAATGTACTGTACTGAAGGATCTATATGTAGAGAAACACTAACACCATCATAAAATGTCATGGTTACATCTTAGTTTTTTCTATGTGATAATTAAAATTTTATCACTATTTCTTGTATACACTGCCGTCTTGAATGTTCCATTTACATATAGGGTGTTTCATGAAAAGTAGTAAATACAGGGTGGAACACAGAAAACGCATGGTTTCAAATGTATAGTACATTGTAAACACAATATTTGTTGTTGTTATCATCAGTCTGAAGACTCGTTTGATGTAGCTCTCCATGCTACTCTCCCTTGCCCAAGTCTTTTCATATCAGCCTAACTACTACATGCTAAATTAGTCTGGACCTGCTTATTGGAGCCGGCCGTGGTGGCCGTGCGGTTCTGGCGCTGCAGTCCGGAGCCGCGGGACTGCTACGGTCGCAGGTTCGAATCCTGCCTCGGGCGTGGGTGTGTGTGTGATGTCCTTAGGTTAGTTAGGTTTAAGTAGTTCTAAGTTCTAGGGGACTTATGACCTAAGATGTTGAGTCCCATAGTGCTCAGAGCCATTTGAACCATTTGAACCTGCTTATTGTATTCAAGACCTGGTCTCTTTCTGCAATTTATATCCACTTACCACCACACTTTCCGCACTACCAAATTAACTGTTCCTTGACACCTAAGGGCCTATGCTCTAACCCGATCCTATCGTCTAGTGGAACTATACCATACAACTACATTCCCCTCAGTTCTATTCAGAATCTATTCATTAGTTATTTGATTCACTCATGTAATCTTCAGCACTCTTCTATAGCACGTTTCACACTCTTCTGTTCCTTTGTTGGATGTTCTGTTTATCGTCCATGTTTCACACTCCGTACAAATACCAGCCGAAAATAATTCCTAATACTTAAATTTATATTAGGTATTAATACACACTGATGAGCGCAAACATTATGACCACTGCCCACAGCGAGATTGATGTCGCCTGGTTGCGTTGTGGGTACGTGACGCGGTAAGCGTAGTATCTAAGTGGACCAAAGACGAATGGGAAATCATTCTAACGAGTGAGGAAATCCACTTAAATGACTGACAAAGAGGAGATTCTTACGACCCAGTGCCTGGAAACAGCGAAGATGGTCAGTTGTTCGCATGTTAATTTCTTAAGCTCCTATGGAAGACAGTAAAATCATGAGTAGGCGACAATGTGTTAGTCATCCACACCTGTTATAGAACGTGGAGGTCAAAGGCCTGCGATATGTGGCAGTCTATTGGTGAACTGACACATCTCGTGTTATATTGTCACAGTGTATTTAATTTATTCTGAGGGAGTTCGATTGGGGCTAGTTGATGTACGCCCACGTTTATAGAAGCAATATTCAGTGACTGCAGAGATTAGGACATCAATTAACATCTTACTTCTCTCTATCCATACACTAGTAGTTGCATATAAATCTTTCTGAAGATTTCGTGAATGGAGAACCCCAGACCAAGACACTGCCTGAGAATCTTGTTTTCCGCAGTAAAGCGAAGTCCCGTTCAGCACTCAGGAGCAACCGTCCTCTGCGGCTTAACGGCCAGGTATCAGGGAGTCCAGTGCGGCCGAGCGTATAAGCCACCGCATTGTCCGAGTCTTGCGCGCAGCCCGCGGTGAAACTCACGAGGGTCAGCGTACCGTATTTCGCAATAGATGAGGTCCAGGAAGCCTCCTAGAAAACCCGATAACGTAGTGGCAGAACACTTCAGTTCAGCCGACTCACTGAGCTTAGCAAACCAGTGCAGCCAGGCGTATCTGTTTGAGACAAGAAGTTTACTTTCTGGTTGGAACGTCCTTCCCAGAAACGAGCGATGTGAAGTGGAAATCACCTTGCAGAACTGTAAGAAACAACATGGGACAGCCCAGCCAGTTCGTTGAAAAGTTGAACGAGACTCCTTACTGGTTAGTAGTTATAATTTAGCAGAGTGGAGGAGCCGAGTCCTGCTTCCAGAAACTCTAAAACGTGGAGCCAACCGATTGGCTAGATAGACAACTCGATAGGAGAGGGAGAACGTCAACAAGACTTGTTCAGACCAAGTCCTTCCATAGGTTAACATTGCAAACTCGGAAATTGTTGGTTTATTTATGGCCATGCCATTCGGCAGAGTTTTGTAAAATCGTCTGATTGGCACAACGAAGGCGCACAGACGCAGGACGGAGAGCTAATCTGGAGAACAAACAGAATTCACTTCTTCTTCAGAGCTCGAACAGGATACCCTTCTTCTCTGGTCGCTGAACAGATCTAACTTTTTCTCCGGGCACCGAACAGAATACTTATCTCCACCCAGAGCCGACGAGGGATGGCTTTCTCTCTGCCACCGACACTCAGCAGCAGATCATGACTTCCGCTCCGCTACGAGCACAGTTTTGTAAGACGACGTGGGTTTAGGCAAGCGAACGCGAAGACTCGGAAGTGTTCGACGTAGGGCTCCGTAGCATCGTACAGCATCAGCAATATAAGCATCTCGATAGGAACGAACTGTTGGTTAGAAGGAGACCAGTTGAGGGCCTGCAAACAAGCTGTCTGCGAGCTAGACACACTGGACCTACACCTGGCACTGTGCTGTTTGGTATGACAGCAGTAGGAAATTTGTGCGTCTGTCTGGTGATTCGACCTGTTGTGCTACCATTCATGGACAGCATTCCTGGGGGTGTTTTCCAACACGATAATCGACATGTTGGCTTGGCCTGCTCTATCACCAGATCCGTCTCCAGTCGAGCACATATGGGACACAATAAGACGACAGCTCCAGCGTCATCCATTCTATCCGCCTGTTAAGACGGATATCAACAGGATAGAGGCTCACACAGTTGCACTGATCATCGCAGATTACAGGTAGTGGTCGTGAAGACTCGCCGTCAAGATACAGTTTCGCAGGAAGACCCCTCAATGCACCACATCGTGACTGACAGAAAGTATCGCCAGGAACAACTGGTCTCGGAGCTCGTGGGGAGGGGGGGGGGGGGAGGGGGAGGCATAGGGCCATCAACCAGGCAGATGTTGTGGCTGGCGTTTTGGAACACTTTCGCCACATCTACCAGTAAGAGCAACATAAAGGTTATGATTTGGAGCCGATTTTGTCCCACATCACCTGCACCATCTCGGACATCGAAACGTAAACTCTGATGGAGGACATCACCTGTGATGACATCAAGAATGCGATAGCGAAGGGTGATCCAAACAAGTCGCCTGGCTTGGATGGTCTCCCTGTGGAAGTTTGCTGCGCTTTCCAGGATTTAGTGACGCCAAGACTGACTGATGTTTCACGAACTTTCGACGACAGCCACCATGGTTCCACCGCCATTTGTCGAACCCATTATCATCCCAATTAAAGCCGCGCGGGATTAGCCGAGCGGTCTAGGGCGCTGCAGCCATGGATTGTGCGGCTGGTCCCGGCGGACGTTCGAGTCCTCCCTCGGGCATGGGTGTGTGTGTTTGTCATTAGGATAATTTAGGTTAAGTAGTGTGTAAGCTTAGGGACTGATGACCTTAGCAGTTAAGTCCCATAAGATTTCATACACATTTGAACATTTTGAACATCCCAATTAACGAGCCATCGCAGGGGAATATGGCTGTCCATTAGTGCCCCCCAACCTTACTCAATGCCGACTACAAGATACTTGCATGTATTTTGGCGACACAATGCCATCGGATCCGTCCGAGTATAATATCTCAGCGATGTCCGCTATTGATGGTCCTCTGTGCTCGCTCCCTGGGACCACTTAATTGGAGTCTCACGAAGCACTTGTCAGGATTCACCCTGCGACAATGCACTTTCCGCTGTTGTGTATGCAGACGACATGTTGCTGCCGGTATGCTTACAGGAAGAAACCACGCACGTACTTCATCTGATCTCCGTGTATGGGACGTGGCAGGCAGTGCTTTGAGTGTTGCCAAATCAACGGCGATGCCAATAGGCCGCAAACTCACACAAGAAGAACTGGCGCCTCTATCTTGCGCCCAGAGTTTCCAATACCTTGGCATCATCTGTATGTCCACCACCCGTCGCATCGCAGTGGTCAACTTCCTACGTTCCCTCCAAATCACCCGCATGACCGTTCAGCAACATTGCCTCCATTGCCTTGACGCTTTGCATAATGTGGGATATCTGAATGAGCGTGTAGTTTCCAAGCTGGTGCACGTAGTACACGTCTTTTCGATGTCGCCAGCGATTGGTCACAGCCTGCAGGCCGCATAAGGCTACGTCCTGAGGGCTGGTAACATTTTTAAGATCAAATATGATATGTTCACCCTCCCCTGGACAGCTGGTGGACTTGAGGACTTGAACTCACTCCAATGTCTGGGGTCGTGCAGCAGCATTATATCTAAATACCATGCGCAAATAGTGATCTGGCACAGGGAACTCACTCATGTGCCAACTCTTGGACATTTACACGCCAGCCTCCATCTCCCCACCGGAGTCGGTAGGGAATGTTGCGCCTCTATTTACGCATCTGTCTGTCTTTTTTGTGGATCTTAGCTATATGTGCATGCTTGTCTTCCGTGTACGTCCCCCCACCCCCATCCCCACTTCCAAACTATTTCTGCATTCAATTACTGTGTGATGTACCTTGCAACAACGTTGAGATTAAGTATCCATTAACAAGGTGGACGGCGGTGTGGCGCAACCTTCATCAGCCGTCCTCCCGACATCAGTCGGAGCGTCACGGTCTCATGTCGCCTGTAGAAAATTCGCCACTAACAGGCGTTTACAAGCGACTGGTTTAATGGACACTCCTTTACGCTCCACCTGTCACACGGTGGACGATGACGCCCAGCGCTGGACATGCGCCAGCGTTCGTGAAATCTGGACGCTGGGGCGGCAAATCGTCGCCTGTTTCATCTGCGCCCCTTCATCTGTGATCGAACTATACGTTTTCATTCGCGCGGAAGACGTCGCTTGCCTTGACGGAGACGGGGACAAGTGGTGGCTCGGTCTTGGGACCCTCCTACAGACTGAACATGAGGTAATTGAACGACGTTCAGTTTACCGCACCGTTTTGGGCACTTACCTCCTTGGAGTTTTGTGCAAAAACCCTCCTCTGCTGGAATGTGCCTGGCGTGGTTGGCTAGACTGCTGTCGAGGTGCACTGCTAACACACCACGCGTTATTTCAAGCCCGTTCAAATGGTTCAAATGGCTCTAAGCACTATGGCACTTCCAGAATGAGATTATCACTCTGCAGCGGAGTGTGCGCTGATATGAAACTTCCTGGCAGATTAAAACTGTGTGCCGGACCGAGACTCGAAATCGGGTCCTTTGCCTTACGCGGGCAAGTGCTCTACCATCTGAGCTATCCAAGCACGACTCACGTCCCGTCGTCACAGCTTTACTTCTGCCAGTACCTCGTCTCCTACCTTCCAAACTTTACAGAAGCTCTCCTGCGAACCAGAGCACGTGCCCGCGAAAGGCAAAGGTCCCGAGTTCGAGTCTCGGTCCGGCACACAGTTTTAATCTGCCAGGAAGTTTCACTATGGGACATAACATCTGAGGTCATCAGTCCGCTAGACTTAGAACTACTTAAACCTAACTCGCCTAAGGACATCACACACATTCATGCCCGAGGTAGGATTCGAACCTGCGACCGTAGCAGCAGCGCGGTTCCGGACTGAAGCGCCTAGAACCGCTCGGTCACAACGGCCGGCTTTCAAGCCCGTGGTGGGCGCTGCGTCTGATACTGCACTGTCCTTGTTTCCCATTCCCGTCATCCCTATCTACCACTGCTGTGTCACACGATGAAATTTCATGCTTACAATTTTTTCCATCCTTGACTATCCCTTCTTGTCGAAGTCCGGTTGATTGGTGGATTTGGTAACGCTATGGCCAGGCCTGACGAGCGATCCCGGTCCATTCCGCCCTCTTCCCTATCTTCGAGCCGGAGACGACCTACACGTACTCACATTCCATCATCTCTACCTTCCGTCTGCTTACAAGGAAACGTCATTTTTCCCCATTTGTATTTTGTGACGTTGTCTGATGATTTGGTGTATTGTTTGTTTGTAAATAGAGTTTACATTTCCCTCTCATGTTCCATAAAAAAAGGTCACTAACGCACGCTTATGAACTACGGAAACTGGCAGGGGGCGTCCACGTCGTAACTTATGAATATTTTTTTCAGCACCGTGACACATAGATAAGCATTTGTATGTATCTTCAGGTATTGCACTGAAACTACTACCCGCTGTTAAAAAAACAGTTTGTAGGGCACTTTCTTACTGAATAAAAAGATCCCAGGTGCGAGATCCAATCCAGTACATAGTTTTAAACTGCCAGGAAGCGTCATATTACAGTGTTGTACGCTTTCTACTTCAGAAAACAAATTACCGCACGACACTCCACTAAATAATGGGCTATGCCATTTCGTTTTGGCTCCTCTAGTAGAGTGCTGAAGAACTGTGGCACTTGGATTTCAGTGTGTCGTAGGACAGGAGAAGTCTACCAGGAAACAAAAAGTAAATTAATTACCTAACTTTATTTTTGAGATGATAATTAAAATTGTACGACTACACCTCATACAACAATTGAATTGCGAACAGTAATAACTAAACAACCAGAATGGATAATGTTATATGAGCACGTCACTGATGAGATCTGTGCCTGCTTTGGACCTGCGAGAGCGCGCTTTTACTTCGCAGCACTCGGCGGAGTCGCTGACGGACGAGGCGGCGGGCGCGTTCAGCATGGCGACGGTGCACACGCCGGGGTTGCTGTCGCCGCAGTACAAGCAACTGTTGACGCAGTTCTACCGCGTCAACGTCACAGACGCCGCAGCTGGCGACCCACCCCACGGTGAGTACCCAAAATACTCCCCAGGCAGCAGTCAGAAAGACTCTGCAGTATTTCCTTGTCACATTTTACGAACAATCTGACGGTGTCGCCATGGGGAGTCCTTTATCTCCCCTGGTGGCCAATGTTTTTCTGGAAGATTTTGAGGAGAGAGCACTCGACTCTGCCACTTTTAAACCGACAGTATTTTGGCGATACGTTGACGACACTTTTATAGTGTGACCTCATAGTTTGGACCGTCTCCAAGAATTTTTACATCACATGAACTCCATACATGAGGACATAAAGTTTACCATGGAGATAGAGAAAGATGGTTGCTTGCCATTTTTAGACGTCTTGGTGCGGCGTAAGAGTGATGGCACACTTGGTCACTCGGTGTACAGAAAGCCCACTCATACAGACCTGTATCTGCAAGCTACTAGTTGCCACCATCCAGCACAAAAAATGGGCGTTCTCCAAACCTTAATCCACCGTGCCCATACCATCTCTGACGCCGACAGTCTTCAAGCGGAACTAGAACACCTGCAAAAAGTATTTCTGAAGAATGGCTTTTCAACTAGGCAAGTGAACGGAGTGATGCAGACCTACAAACGATGGAACAAGGAAGAGGAAGAGGCCTTCAGGTCGACTGGCTTATCTACCATTTATTGGGAATATTTCTTCACAAATAGGCAGAATATTGAGAAAGTATCAAGTGAGAGTCATCTTTCGCCCTCCTTCCAAAATTTAATCACTGGTGGGATCCGTTAAAGACGACCTGGTTTACAAGATTCCGTGTGAATGCGGCAAATCATATAGGTCTATAGGGCAAACAACACGAACTGTGCAGGAACGCATTGTGGAACACCAACGGCATACTCGCCTTCTCCAACCCACCAAGTCCGCAATCGCCGAACATTGTATTTCCACAGACCACTCCATGAATTACAACGACGCAAAAATTTTGACCCAGACATCAAACTTTTGGAGCTCGATTATCAATGAATCTGTGGAAATAAGATTGTCTGACAACGAGACTCTCATCAATCGAGATAGCGGTTATCAGCTAAACTGTGCTTGGAATCCTGTTATAGAGAAACTTCGTAGTCGACGTAGTTATCTGCATAAAGATGAAAATCGGCCTGATATCGATACGCCAAGCTTTCACCGTGGAGGGTGCGGGGCACAGAGCACGGAGTTGTTATGAACGCGCACGCTGAACAGCGCATGCTCAATGTCACCTCAGTATGGCTTTAAATAGCAGAGCTCAGCGCGTACTTGCCAGTACTACTACAGTGAATTCACCTGAAGATGGCCAGAAGACTCTGCGCCGAAATATCGTGGCAGGACGTTACTGACATCCGGCAGTTACCCGTGTTTTTACGGTACAAGCCGCTGTTGATACTGTAAAAGTTCCGCCATCAGGCATGACGTTTTAATTTACTAGTACTTTACTTTCACGACAAAGTCTGCAGACATTAATCTCACATACCATTCAATGTACTTGCAAAATTATATCATTGTATGACACCTACTTCAGGAGATATGACGTCATAAGCAGTGAGATACGTCAAAAACTGCCGCATCATTCATGACTTTTAATTAATTACGTTTGTATTACCAACTTGGTTCGAAACACATTTCACAAACAGTATCCAAATAACAACATTGAATGTACCTGCAAAATTACATCACTGTATGACACGTTTTTCAGGAGGTATGGCGCCACGAAGAACGAGCTGCGTGAAAACGAAAGTACAGCTCGAAATTCGCAACAGATACAGATGAAATATGTCTTCAAACATGTGTGAAACGTGTTATATATATGTGAAATATGTGTGAAATGTGCATACTCTCGCAAAGACGCAGGTGATAAGCTCCTCTTACAACCCTGAGTCGGTTTCAATCAAACTTGTTACGCATATCACAGTAATTACCATCTGGGAAGAAATACTGTTGGGTAAGAACCACTAGCCAGCTGTGGAGTGAGCCTCATGACTTGGGCGTGGAAAATGGTTCAAATGGCACTGAGCACTATGGGACTTAACATCTATGGTCATCAGTCCCCTAGAACTTAGAACTACTTAAACCTAACTAACCTAAGGACATCACACAACACCCTGTCATCTCGAGGCAGAGAAAATCCCTGACCACGCCGGCAATCGAACCCGGGCGTGGAAAGAGAAGGTATGAGGGAGGATATGGACAGGGAGGGATGTAGAAGAGAAGACCAGAGAGACGAGGGCGATGAGGAGAAAAATAAAGAAAGGGGAGGAGGAGATGAAATAGGGATCAGGAGGAGATTGACGTAGGGGGGGGGGGCAGTAGAGATGGACTTAGAGGGGGGAAGGAGTGATGGTCAGAGAGGGGGAGGAGGAGCAGATGGGCAAAGAGAAGAGCAGAAGAACATGGGCGGAGGTGGTGATGTACAGAGGGAAGAGGAGGAGATGGGCTAACAGAAGATTGGAATAAATACGTACCCAGGCAACTTCGGTTACTCACCTAGTTGTTCGATACGATCCGCACCACATAGTTACTGCGTAGGGCACATATAAAAGAGAAGCATTAGCCGGTATCTGTGGCCGAGCGGTTCTAGGCGCTACATTCCGGAACCGCGTTGCTGCTACGGTCGCAGGTTCGAATCCTGCCTCGGGCATGGATGTGTGCGATGTCCTTAGGTTAGTAAGGTTTAAGTAATTCTATTTCTAGGGGACTGATCACCTCAGATGTTAAGTCCCATAGTGCTTAGAGCCATTTGATCCATTTGACAAGCACTGACTCTTATCGATAATCTGATATATGGTTTCATTGTTCCTCAATCGGTCTGGTCTGGCAGAACGGTTCACACATACAAACTACGTAAACTGTTTTCAATCGGTTTGTCACACAGACAGATTTCAATCAAGAGAATGAATGAACAGTCCAACCGAAACTTAGGGCTGCAGTCAACTGAATCAACTATTTTGATTCGGTTGTTACCATAGACCGGTTCCACCCAAAACAATGAACTATAATTCAGTCGTTACGTATAACTACAACCGAATTAATTGACTATTTTCATTTGATTGTTTCCATGACTAGTGTTAAATAATGGTTCAAATGGCTCTAAGCACTGCGGGACTTAACATCTGAGGTCATCAGTGCCCTAGACTTAGAACTACTTAAACGTAACTAACCTAAGGACATTACACACATCCATGCCCGAGGCAGGATTCGAAACTGCGACCGTAGCAGCAGTGCAGTTCCGGATTGAGCACCTAGAACCGCTCGACCACAACGGCCGGCTGTTAAATAATGCTAAGAAATTTGAGCAATCTGCCCAGGGTGTCCTCCCATCTATGTACCTAGTCCTTTCTTCAAAACTAGTCACAGTGAACGATGCCACTGATGATTGTAGGAAACTTTGAAGAAGGTAATATTAGAGTTCAACGTCCCACCGACGACGAGGTCACACATAGTATAAGCTCGTTTTGGGAAACAATGTAAAAGAATACGGGTAGTATCCTTTCGAAGGAACCACCTCCATCTACACTACTGGCAATTAAAATTGCTACACCACGAAGATGACGTGCTACAGACGCGAAATTTAACCGACAGGAAGAAGATGCTGTGATATGCAAATGATTACCTTTTCAGAGCATTCACACAAGGTTGGCGCCGGCGGCGACACCTACAACGCGCTGACATGAGGAAAGTTCCAACCGATTTCTCATTCACAAACAGCAGTCGACCGGCGTTGCCTGGTGAAACGTTGTTGTGATGCCTCGTGTAAGGAGGAGAAATGCGTACCATCACGTTTCTGACTCTGACAAAGGTCGGATTGTAGCCTATCGCGATTGCGGTTTATCGTATCGCGACACTGCTGCTCGCGTTGGTCGAGATCCAATGACTGTTAGCAGAATATCGAATCGGTGGGTTCAGGAGGGTAATACGGAACGCCGTGCTGGATCCCAACGGCCTCGTATCACTAGCAGTCGAGATGACAGGCATCTTATCCGCACGGCTGTAACGGATCGTGCAGCCACGGCTCTATCACTGAGTCAACAGATGGGGACGTTTCCAAGACAACAACCATCTGCAAGAACAGTTCGACGACGTTTGCAGAACCATGGACTATCAGCTAAGAGACCATGGCTGCGGTTACCCATGACGCTGCATCACAGACAGGAGTGCCTGTCTTGGTGTACTCAACGACGAACCTGGGTGCACGAATGGCAAAACGTCATTTTTTCGGATGAATCCAGGTTCTGTTTACAGGATCATGATGGTCGCATCCGTGTTTGGCGACATCGCGGTGAACGCACATTGAAAGCGTGTATTCGTCATCGCCATACTGGCAGGATAATAATGCATGCGAAACCCTACATTTCAGCAGGATAATGCACGAGCGCATGTTGCAGGTCCTGTACGGGCCTTTCTGGATACAGAAAATGTTCGACTGCTGCCCTGGCCAGCACATTCTCCAGATCTCTCACCAATTGAAAACGTCTGGTCAATGATGGCCGAGCAACTGGCTCGTCACTATACGCCAGTCACTACTCTTGATTAACTGTGGTATCGTGTTGAAGCTGCATGAGCAGCTGTACCTCTACACGCAGTTCAAGCTCTGTTTGACTCAATGCCCAGGCGTATCAAGGCCGTTATTACGGCCAGAGGTGGTTGTTCTGGGTACTAATTTCTCAGGATCTACGCATCCAAGTTGCGTGAAAATGTAATCACATGTCAGTTCTAGTGTAATATATTTGTCCAATGAATACCCGTTTATCATCTGCATTTCTTCATGGTGTAGCAATTTTAACGGCCAGTAGTTTACATGAGATCTGCACTTCACACTTAAGTGCTTGGCAGAGGATTCATCGAACCACTTTCACAATACTTCACTACCACTCCACTCACGATGAGCGCACAGGAAAAACGAACACTTATATCTCTCCATTCGAACCCAGATTTATACCCATGTAGATGGATATCAATGATATATTTCCGCATTCGAAGAAAAAAGTTGGAGACTGAAAAGATTTCGCGCATCGAAAATCACCTTTGTTAAAAACTGCCACTGTAACTCCCATATCGTATCCGTGACACTGTCTCCTCTATTTCACGATAGTACAAAACGATCTGCCCTCCTTTGAACTGTTTTGATGTCCTCACTCCTCCATCAATCCTATATCTCACAACAAGACTCTAGCAGGGGGCGGACTAACGTAGTGTAGGCAGTTTCTTTAGTGGATTTCTTGCATTTTCTAAATGTTCTGCCGATGAAACGCCGTCATTGGATCGCCTTCTCCACCTCATTGTCTATGTATTCGTTCCAACTTAAGTTGTCCGTAATTGTTATCCCTAGGTATTTATTTGCACTGACAGCCTTTAGAGTTGCGTTATTTTTCGTAGGACCTAAATTTAACGGGTTCCTTTTAGTACTCACGTGGATGGCCTCACACTTTTCGTTGTTTAGAGTCAATTTTCACTTTTCGCGCCATACAGACATCTCGTCTAAGTCATTATGCGATTGGTTTTGATCTTCTGATGACTTTACTACACGGTAAATGACAGCATCATCTGCAAACAATCTAAGAGCGCTCCTCGGCTTGTCTCCTAAATCATTTATATAGATTATGAACAGCAGACCTCCTATAACACTTTCTTAGTGAACTCCAGATACACTGTGAACTGTGACTTATCTGACAGGAAATCACGAATCCAGTCTCCCAACTGAAACGATACTATATAAGCACGCAATTTGGTTAGAAGCCGCTTGTGAGGAACGGTATCAAAAGCCTTCTCGAAATCCAGAAATGTGAAAACAATTTGAGATTCCCTGTAGATAGCACTCATTACTTTATGACTATAAAGAGCTAGTTGTTTTTCACAAGAACACTATTTTCTGAATCAGTAATGACTATTTCTCAAAAGATCGTTTACTTCGGTATAATCAGTACACTTGCGACAGTATGCGCTACCTAATGTGTTCCAAAATGCCGCCCATAAAAGCGAGATTTTTCCGGTGCATATCTTTGGTACTATTGCCGATAGAAAGATAAGGTCAAGTGTTTTAGGTAGTACTTGGGCAACAGAGAATTTGGACATCAAACGGAAGGATCGTACTACTGTAACCATCATATAATACACGGTTCAAAAAATGAATATTACACACTTCCTCCAGCTTACGCAAATGGAACAAAACGGTTAGTTATTTTTGCATTAGGGAGGCACCATTTAGTTAATGTGCGGCTCCTGAGAAAACCCGAAGAATTTGGTTTTTGGGTACCAGAATCGAGCCGTGGGTTCCAAGTCGGCTACGCACAACAAATGGCTAAAAATTTTACGATATGTTTCTAAGATCCTCATCCCTAACAACCTTGAAAATTTTTTGTATATCTTTATCCGTTTCCCATATACAGAGGTTCAAAGCTACCCTACTTGTGCACGTAAAGCAAATACGTAAAATCTAAATAATATATAACAGCAGAAAATTGCTCAAGTTTTAACGGTACATTCTCTAGGCGTTTATCTAGAATTGTTATCAAATGGTTCAAAACTGGTTCAAATGGCTCTGAGCAATATGGGACTTAACAGCTGAGGTCATCAGTCCCCTAGAACTTAGAACTACTTAAACCTAACCAACCTAAGGACATCACACACATCCATGCCCGAGGCATGATTCGAACCTGCAACCGTAGCGGTCACGCGGTTCCAGACTGAAGCGCCTAGAATTGCTATCTTCCCGTTTTCAAACATCTTTATCCGTTATCGAGAAACACCCCAAAATATCGTTTGTGAGTATCAAAACCGAACTGCAAATTTCAAGATGATTATGTGTAGCAAATGACTGTTATTTTTGCGATGTATTCCTAAGATCCAGATCTCCAACAACCTTGATATCTTTACAGTTTCCGCGACGTACAGGTTCAAAGTTACCCTACTTGTACACTTAAAATAGCACGTAAAATCGGGTGTGAGGCGAGAACGTAGTTTATAAAGTGACGTAGCACGGAGAAATGTCATGTTAAGTGTCTCCGTTTCATCAGAAAGTTTCTGGGAACGTGTTGTTGTAGTACTGAAGCACATGCAAAATTTTTGTTGTTGGTTGGTTGGTTTCGGGAGAGGACCAAACAGCGAGGTCATCCGCCCCATTGGGTTAGGGTCGGATGGGAAGGAAGTAGGCCGTGCCCTTTCAAAGGAACCATCCCGGCATTTGCCTGAAGCGATTTATGGAAATCACGGAAGACCTAAATCAGGATGGCAGGACGCGAGTTTGAACGGTCGTCCTCCCGAATGCGAGTGTGCTAACCACTGCGCCACCTCACTCGGTAGAAATTTTTGTGTACATAAAATACGGTATGAGGTGCCACATTATATAGCTTTGCGTCATTTCAATTCCACATAAGTAAACTATCAAAATTTTACTGACCCATAAAGTTATTATCATATGAGTGACATGCCCTGCTGTAACGGGTGAAAGGACGGAACCAGGCGAAAAATGTGTAAAAAATGTGAATATAATCCTGTTTATTAAAAGAATGACTGAAACTTGGGATAATTTTTTCCCAAAAAGTTTGGCATGCGAACATACGAGGTGCGATAATAAAGCAATGAGACTGATGTGAAAAAAATGTTGCTTGCCGTTTTAGCCAAGTTTAGTGTTGTCTCCTTCAAAGTAGTTCCCTTCTGATTGCACATACTCTTTCCAGTGCTTCTGCCATTGATGGTAACATTTCTGGAATTCATCTTCTGTAATATCCTCCAAGACCCTCGTCACAACTTTTTGGATGTCTTGTGTTGTTTGAAAATGGTGTCCCTTGACCGCCGTTTTGACTCTTGGAAATAGAAAAAAGTCGCACGGAGCGATGTCTGGTCAATAAGGTAGCTGTGGTAGTACTGAAATTTGTTTTGAGGTTAAAAATTGCTGTACTGACAGAGCAGTATGAGATGGCACATTATCAGCAACGTTGGCACGAACACGAAGATCTCTTTTACGAAGTCTTTCAAAAATTTCTTTGTAGTAATATTGGTTAACTGTTTGTCCAGGAGGCACCCACTCCTTATGAACAATTCCCTTGGAATCAAAGAAGCACACAAGCATGCATTTCACTTTTGACTTTGACATGCGAGCTTTTTTTGGTCTGGGCGATCCCTTTTAGCGCCATTGAGAACTTTGGCGTTTTGTCTCTGAATCGTACTGAAAAAAAAACAACTTTCATCACCAGTGATAACACTGTTCAACAATTCTGAATTGATTTCCGTTTGCTCTAACAGATTGGCTGCCACATTTTTCCGTATTTCTCGCTGTTGTGGTGTGAGATATTTGGGGACCATTTTTGCACAAATATTTCTCATACCACGATCTTCTGTTATTATTAGACGAACCGTTTCTCGATTGATGTTCAGTTCTTCTGTAATCATTTTCACGGATAATCTTCGATCAGATCGTACGAGTTCACGCACCCTGGCCAAGTTGATGTTCGTCCACTGCGGTCTTAATCTTCAACATTCGTTCTGCCTTCACTAAACATTTTATGCCAAGGAAAAACTTGAGCTCTTGACATAACCTCCTCTCCAATTGCCTTCTGAAGCATACCGTAAGTTGTCGCGTTTTCACCCAATTTAACGCAAAAAGAAATGGCATACCATTGCGCAATATTCTGCAGTTCCATTTCCGTGACGAGAGACACAAACACGTGTTAACTTATTACAGTACAACTCACGACTGAGTAGTTGCATCGATGTGCCACTTGAACTAGAAGCAGCTGATAGACCAAGGTCAAAGGTATTCTACATCTACATTTTACTCCGCAAGCCACCCAACGGTGTGTGGCGGAGGGCACTTTACGTGCCACTGTCATTACCTCCCTTCTCTGTTCCAGTCGCGTATGGTTCGCGGGAAGAACGACTGTCGGAAAGCCTCCGTGCGCGCTCGAATCTCTATAATTTTACATTCGTGATCTCCTCGGGAGGTATAAGTAGGGGGAAGCAATATATTCGATACCTCATCCAGAAACGTACCCTCTCGAAACCTGGCGAGCAAGCTACACCGCGATGCAGAGCGCCTCTCTTGCAGAGTCTGCCACTTGAGTTTGGTAAACATCTCCGTAACGCTATCACGGTTACCAAATAACCCTGTGACGAAACGCGCCGCTCTTCTTTGGATCTTCTCTATCTCCTCCGTCAACCCGATCTGGTACGGATCCCACCCTGATGAGCAATACTCAAGTATAGGTCGAACGATTGTTTTGTAAGCCACCTCCTTTGTTGATGGACTACATTTTCTAAGGACTCTCCCAATTAATCTCAACCTGGCACCCGCCTTACCAACAATTAATTTTATATGATCATTCCACTTCAAATCGTTCCGCACGCATACTCCCAGATATTTTACAGAAGTAACTGCTACCAGTGTTTGTTCCGCTATCATATAATCATACAATAAAGGATCCTTCTTTCTATGTATTCGCAATACATTACATTTGTCTATGTTAAGGGTCAGTTGCCACTCCCTGCACCAAGTGCCTATCCGTTGCAGATCTTTCTGCATTTCGCTACAATTTTCTAATGCTGCAACTTCTCTGTATACTACAGCATCATCCGCGAAAAGCCTGCAGGGTTGCCACATCTTGCGAAGAAAATCATTCTCATTACTTTATTGTCCCACCTCGTATTAGCAATATTTTTATGCAGAGAGAGAAGGAGACAGCGACAGTGGGAAAAAAACGGAAAAGTAATAATGGAAGACAGTGGACAGTGGGTGTGATGTAGAGAGAGCAAAAGACACAATGACATGAGAGAGGGGGGGGGGGGCAGTGGCAGTGGAACATAGTAGACACTGATAGAACAGAGCTAGGAAAAGAGTGAAGGAGGCAGTGCCAGTGTGAGAGTAATAAAGAGAAGAAGCAAGAAGGAGAAGGAGCAAGAAGTAGCAAGTGAAGTGAGTGAGAGCCAGTGATAACGAGGTAGAGTAAGATAGTGACAGTGAAAGGAGTCATCAGCAGCTGGAAGGAACGAATGAAATAGCAGCAGCAAGAGAGAGCAAGGAAGACAATGACAGTAAGAGGAGACAGTAGTAGTAGGACAGAACGACGGAGACTGTGGCCGAAATACAGAGAACAATGACAGTTATAGAGGCACAAAGAGATAATGACAATGAGTCGGGCTGAATGAGCGAGTGAGAATGGATAAGTTGGAGTGGATGGGTTCGAGCCACTTACAGCGATGGACTAGTGGGTGTGAGCGAGTTATAGTCAGGGCAGCTAGTGGGTGTCAGAGGTGAAATGCACGTTAAAAAATTTTTAAACGTGCGAGATGGTAGAATAAGGCAGCTTATACCCCACTTTTTAGTCAGTCTTCTAATAAACATGAGCATATTCGCCTTTTTTGTGCTGCAATAGAAGCATTTTTCCGCTGGCTCATAATGATCGAACACAGTATATGTGCCAAAATCCTACTGCAAATCGACGTCAGTGATATGGGTCTGTAATCCAGAGGAGTACTCCTATTTTCTTTCTTGGATACTGGTGTGACTGTGCTACTTTCCTGTCATTACGTACGGATCTTTCGTCGAGAGAACTGTTGTATATGATGCAACGTATGGAGCTATTATATCAGTGTAATATGAGAGGAAAGTAACTGGTATACAATGCGGACCAGAAGACTTACCTTTATCATGTTATTTGAGTTTCTTTGCTACACCGAGGAAATCTGTTTCCAAGTTACTCACGTTGGCAGCAGTTCTTGATTCGAATTCTGGAATATTAGCTTCGTCTTTCTTGGTGACGGAATTTTGGAAAACCGTATATAGTAACTAGGTTTTAGTGGCACGATCATCAGTAACATTATCATCGCTATCGCGCAGTGAAGATATTGATTGTGTCTTCCCTCTGGTGTACTTCACATACAACCAGAATCTCTTTGGATTTTCTGCCAGATTTCGAGACAGAGTTTCGTAAAGGAAACTATTAAAAGCATCTTGCATTGAGGTTCGCATTAAATTTCTAGCTTCTGTAAAAATTCGACAACCTTGGAGATTTTGCGTTTTTTTAAATTTGACATGCTGTTTTTCGTTGCTTCTGCAACTGCGTTCTGACCTGTATTTTGTACCATGAGGGATCAGTTCTCTCTCTTATTAATTTATGTGATATAAATCTCTCAATTTCTCTCTATACTATTTCTTTTGATTTAAGCCACATCACACAGTTAGTACAGAAGGAATGAAGAAGACTGTCTCTTAGGAAGGCGCCAAGCGAATTTTTATCTGCTTAATTAAATAGATATATTCTGCGTTTATTTTTAATGGGTTTAGATGTTACGGTATGCAATCTCGCTACAACGACCTCGGATTCACTAATCCATGTATCCGTCATGATGCTCCCTGTTTGCTCCGAATTATGTGTTGCTAAGAGGTCAAGCATATTTTGCAATCATTTACACTTCGAGTCGTTTCCTGAATTAGTTACTCAAAATAATTTTCGGAGCAACCATTTAGTATAATACTGCACGATGTTTTATACACTACTGGCCATTAAAATTGCTACACCAAGAAGAAATGCAGATGATAAACGGTTATTCATTGGACAAATGTATTATACTAGAACTGACATGTGATTACATTTCCACGCAGTTTGGGTGCATAGATCCTGAGAAATCAGTACCCAGAATAACCACCTCTGGCCGTAACAACGGCCTTGATACGCCTGGGCATTGAGTCAACCAGAGCTTGAACTGCGTGTAGAGGTACAGCTGCCCGTGCAGCATCAACACAATAACACAGTTCATCAAGAGTAGTGACTGGCGTATTGTGACGAGCCAGTTGCTCGTCCACCATTGACCAGACGTTTTCAATTGGTGAGAGATCTGGAGAATGTGCTGGCCAGGGCAACAGTCGAACATTTTCTGTATCCAGAAAGGCCGGTACAGGACCTGCAATGTGCAGCCGTGCATTATCCTGCTGAAATGTAGGGTTTCGCAGGCATCGAATGAAGGGTAGAGCCACGGGTCGTAACACATCTGAAATGTAACTTCCACTGTTCAAAGTGCCGTCAGTGCGAACAAGAGCTGACCGAGGTAACCAATGGCACCCCATACCATCATGGCGGGTGAAACGCCAGTATGGCGATGACGAATACACGCTTCCAATGTGCGTTCACCGCGATGTCGCCAAACACGGATGCGACCATCATGATGCTGTAAACAGAACCTGGATTCATCCGAAAAAATGACGTTTTGCCATTCGTGCAAGCAGGTTCGTCGTTGAGTACACCATCGCAGGTGCTCCTGTCTGTGATGCAGCGTCAAGGATAACCGCAGCCATGGTACTCCATGCTGCTGCAAACGTCGTCGAACTGTTCTTGCAGATGGTTGTTGTCTTGGAAACGTCCCCATCTGTTGACTCAGTGATCGAGACGTGGTTGCACGATCCGTTACAGCCATGCGGATAAGATGCATGTCGTCTCGGCTGCTAGTGATACGAGGCCGTTGGGATCCAGCACGGCGTACCGTATTACCCTCCTGAACCCACCGATTCCATATTCTGCTAACAGTCATTGGATCTCGACCAAGCGAGCAGCAATGTCGCGATACGATAAACCGCCAGCGCGATAGGCTACAATCCGACCTTTATCAAAATGATGGTACGCATTTCTCCTCCTTACACGAGGCATCACAATAACGTTTCACCAGGCAACGCCAGTCAACTGCTGTTTGTGCATGACAAATCGGTTGGAAACTTTCCTCATGTCAGCACGTTACAGGTGTCGCCACCAGCGCCAACCTTGTGTGAATGCTCTGAAAAGCTAATCATATGCATATCACAGCATCTTCTTCCTGTCGGTTAAATTTCGCGTCTGTAGCACGTCATCTTCGTGGTGTAGCACTTTTAATGGCCAGTACTGTACCTACCATCGTCTTTGTACATGCATTTTCGCCGGCATATCGAGGGTAGATTTTAGTCACCACCAACTATAACCTATGAGTGAGTAACTATTAGACTTGATACTCTAGTTTCCTTTGAACATTTCAGCAACTGTATGATCTGAGCCAGGGGATCGGTAAAAGGAACCAATTGTCTATTTATTTCGGTTATCAGTATAATTTTAATTTACTTTCTTTTTTGACATCATTTATTGTTGTTTACATTATTCTGATTGGGAACGTGCTGGCAGCGGCCAATTCGCCGCTCTTCAGCCGTTGCGTTATCCGTACACATTATAAAAGTGGATGTACATATGTATGTGTGTTACACATCTTCTCCCGAATCCCTAGACAGATTTCAACCAAGTTTGATACACGTATCATTTAATGTCTGGAAAGAATTACTGTGGGGTAAAGAACCACTCACTTATATATATGTAGGCACAGACACCACACATATCTGTATAATTAAGGCGAGACGACCAATGGTCTCTTCAGTTCATATGCACAACACGCTCGAATTCCTACAGGAATCGGCTTTTCTTCCTGTTCTTTTTCTTCTCCTCCTTTTTTTTTTTTTTTTTTTTTTTTTTTTTTTTTTTTTTTTTTTAAGCGTGGAATCCTTCTACGTCCGCACCGACGTAGTGACCATCATAGAAGTTCTACTGTCACCTACGTTCGCGCGTCGTGGATATAGAAGTGCTCGAGAAGCGAACGTAGGGTAGCGGTTTTAAGTCAGAGGAGACAAGCGTGCCATGGCAAGCACTAAGGGGGAAAAACCTCTGCGATAGTCTGGACGGCTAATAAGAGCAGTAGTGGTTTCCTGCTATCTGCGACAGATTGTGCAAGGGTGAAGTTGTTGTTAGTTTTGGGTATCGTGCAGTGCTCGGTAGCGTTGTCATAGCTTTCGTCGTCATAAAGAGTTTCAATCCTATCGAGGAGGGGTACTACCAGGCTGGGCACCTATCACTTCTCCTGGTCCAGCTGCAGCGTCTGTACCTGTAAAAAGCCAAGGTTGTTATATGAGTGGTCGATTGGCCATAAATCGATCGCACGGTGTAAAAAGTTTGGTTGGAATTGTTTGCTTTTAGTGTGCAGCACCGCTTTGCTGCATTGTCAGTTGGTCGGCTAGGTATTTGCAGCAGGCAACGCCAGTTAGTTTTGCTGTAATACAGGGGTTCACCAGTATTTGCTTTGTCTGCGAACTTGTGGTGTCCATAGGTGGTTAATTGTCCCTAGCTAGAAGTATTTTTGGGTGGTTATGGCCGCGCGCAGTGGCCGCGAGGTTTGAGGCGCCATGTCACGAATTGCGCGGCCCCTCCCGCCGGAGGTTCGATGATGATGATGATGGTTGGTTTGCGGAGCGCTTAACTGCGCGGTTATCAGCGCCTGTACAAAGTCCCAATCGTTGCTCAGTCCAATCTCGCAACTATCATGAATGATGATGAAATGATGAGGACAATACAAAAACTCAGTCATCTCGAGGCAGGTGAAAATCCCTGACCGCTCCGGGACTCGAACCCGGGACCCATGCTAAGGGAAGCGAGAACACTTCAGAAAGTCGCGGGAATGAGTAGTGTCGACCAATTCCACTAAGTAGTTTGGCTGTGGTCTGTGTGTCCTGAAACCCAATATTCGGCTCACGCTCACGCAGCTGTGATTTCGTCATGTACAATGTCACAGAGGGTTCTGATGTCAACTCCTTTCACAGACTACTCTGATAAGGCAGAACTTTATGACTATTGCTCACCGCGACGTAGGATGCCGCCTGGTAGCGTTGCGAGCACGCGACTCGGTAACGAAAGTATATAAGCGGAGCAGACACGGGCAGGGGATCACCCTAGCGAAGATTTGGGCTGCAAATGAGGGAATCCAATGAGATAAGCGGCTTTGCCAAAGAGCAGCAGATTTAAAAAAAATGGTTCAAATGGCTCTGAGCACTATGGGACTTAACTTCTGAGGTCATCAGTCCCCTAGAACTTAGAACTACTTAAACCTAACTAACATAAGGACATCGCACACATCCACGCCCGAGGCAGGATTCGAACCTGCGACCGTACCAGTCGCGCGGTTCCAGACTGTAGCGCCTAGAACCACTCGGCCACCCCGGCCGGCCGCAGCAGATTATTATTACGCAGAGCCTATAAGCGAGTATGTCGAAAACGGCGAAACTGGTCGAATACTCACGTACTTGTGTAGTGAGTATCTACAGAAAGAGGAAGAAGGACAGTGAAACTACCACCTAGGCACCAAATGGTTGGAAGTCGACGACTCTTCACAGAAAGTGGGGTTCGGAGGCTTGCCTGCTTTGTAAAGTAGGACAGTAGGATCTCTGCCGAAAGAGCACAATGCTGGTGCACGCACAAGTGTTTCGGGGCACACTGTTCATCGTACATTGTTGAACATGGAGCTCCGCAACAGATCACCCCTACGTGATCATATGTTGACCCAATGACATCGTCAGGACCATAGGATTCGTTCGTCGATCAATGAAAACGTGTCGGCCCTTCAGGTGAATCACATTCTCGCTACACTAGGTCTAGTGTCGCCTCTAAAAAAGCCGTCATCGAGGTGAATGGCGGATCGAAACGTGCAGCGCGCCACGGTCGCAGGCTGGTGGGAGCGGTATTATGCTATGGGAGACATTCCCCTCTCTTGCATGGGATCTGTGGTAGTAATCAAAGACGCGCAGACAGCTGCGAACCAACTGCATCCCTTCATGCTTGATGTCATACATGAAGGCAATGTCATCTCTCATCAGCATGTCCGTGTCTCAAAGCCACAACCGTGCTACAGTAGTTTGAGGACCCATCTGGGTCGCTATCGGGCGCCATCACCGCGCACGCAAATCAGCGGTCCGTTGTTTACGCGAATTACATGACCTGTGCGCAGACATCTAATGCCACATACCTCCACAACCCAACCGACAAACTGTCAGATCCCTGATACGTAAAATCAGTGATGCATTTCCTTCAAGAGACGGATAAACAAGTTGTTAAGAAGGTGGTCGTAATGTTTTGGCTCATCAGTGGACATTTGAGTTTTTTTTTCTCATAGACTTTGTATGTATTATACTTGATCACCTCAGCTTTGAAGAAGTTAAGGAGATCGCTGTTATCTGTTTTATTGCATACATACAGTGATGTGTGGTCCCCTGCTAGTTTTGTGTGGTATGTGGCGGCGGAGTGGCGTTCTATGACTCTCTTGTTTAGCTTTCAGAGGCAAGTGTAGACGCGTATTATGACCGGTCGGAAACCAGACGAAATTGTTGTGTTCTACGTAGCTGCTAGGCCGCTCGGGATAGACTAGCGGTCTTAGGCGCCTTGCCACGGTTCGCGTGGCTCCCCCGTCGGAGGTTCGAGTCCTCCCTCGGGCATGGGTGTGTGTCTTGTCCTAAGCGTAAGATAGTTTAAGTTAGATTAAGTAGTGTGTAAGCCTAGGGGCCGATGACCTCAGCAGTTTGGGCCCTTACTAACTTACTAATTGCGTAGCTGCTGGTGTAGTGTTGTGTTGTTGAACTGCTACAGCGTTGTTTGCATGGTCTTCATGTTACCAGTGCTTGGAACCGGTGTTGGTAGTGTCGGCAGAAGCGCTGGTCGTTTGTCCTGTGAGTCTGCGGGCTCACTTGTCGGCGTATGTTGCTGCTGTTTTGCGTTTTGGACCTACCACCTGCCAAGGTCCGTCTTTTTCGTTTTTTTCTTCCTCTGCGGTCGCCAGAATCGTCATTTGAGGCTCGGGAGGCTGCAGCCGCGATATTGAGGGCATGTCTAGCGTATTCGCTGGTGGTGTATACGTATTACTGTTGCTCTTGCTGTTATGTCGCTTCCACCCGTCAGTTTGGCGACGAGCTCTTGCTCTCTCTGAGCCCAAGCTTCCTGATTGGCAGCACTGACATCCAGCTTTAGCTGGCTGATCACCCCCTGATGTGTGGCGACGGGAACAGTCGGCATTCCCGCCTCCTTTGCTGCAGTCTTGCCGCGGGTCATCGGGTGGAATCTGCTAGGGGGATCTGCCATCTCCCCAGCGTAAGAATACTTTTATTGAGGGTAGGGTGTGGATACGAGATAGTTTTGCTTTTTCGTCAGAGATAAAGTCTGCAGCTCATGGTCTAGCTGCTAGCATTGTTGCCTCTGGTTCTCAGAGTCCCGGGTTCGATTCCCGGCCGGGTCGGGAATTTTCTCCTCCCGGGGACTAGGTGTTTGTCTTATCCTCATTATCAAATGGTTCAAATGGCTCTGAGCACTATGGGACTTAACATCTTAGGTCATCAGTCCCCTAGAACTTAGAACTACTTAAACGTAACTAACCTAAGGACATCACACACATCCATGCCTGAGGCAGGATTCGAACCTGCGACCGTAGCGGTCGCGCGGTTCCAGACTGTAGCGCCTAGAACCGCTCGGCCACTCCGGCCGGCGGTATCCTCATTATCATTTGGGAAGTGCCGAGACTGGCAATAAAAAGATTTGGAACTTGTACGGGCGCTGATGACCACGATGTTGAGCGCCCCACAACCAAACATCATCATCATCGGCAGAGATAAACGTTTTAGTGTACTTACAGATCTAAGCACTATGGGACTTAACTTCTGAGGTCATCAGTCTCCTAGGACTTAGAACTACTTAAACATAACTAACCTAAGGACATCACACACATCCATGCCCGCGGCAGTATTCGAACCTGCGACCATAACGGTCTCGCGGTTCCAGACTGTAGTGCCTAGAACCGCTCGGTCACACCGGCCGGCTGGGGTGGAAGACAGCCTACAGTGCACGGGGTCATCCAACGAGAACGGGCCCCTGACACTGAAATTCCCTATTAAAGAACGAGAGAGACCCAGTGGGGAAGTGGCAACCATAGTTGCAGTAACTCTAGGCCGCTTAGCGCTGTGAAGCGTTTAGCGGCGTGTGCTTGTTAGCGATGCTCCAAGGAGCGTCCTATGGCAACTAAGCCAGTTTTACCTTATTCGCGACGAAAGTGTACTCTGGCAGCTACGCAAGGTGCAGGGAGCACGCGCCGGTTAGCTCCGCTGCTCAGCTGCTACTCCATCATGGGAATCAGCAAAATGGCGCGAATAAAAAAAAAATGGCTCTAAGCACTATGGGACTTAACATCTGCTGGCCGAAGTGGCCGTGCGGTTAAAGGCGCTACAGTCTGGAACCGCAAGACTCCTACGGTCGCAGGTTCGAATCCTGCCTCGGGCATGGATGTTTGTGATGTCCTTAGGTTAGTTAGGTTTAACTAGTTCTAAGTTCTAGGGGACTAATGACCTCAGAAGTTGAGTCTCATAGTGCTCAGAGCCATTTGAACCATTTGAACTTAACATCTGAGGTCATCAGTCCCCTACTATTTAAACCTAAGTAACCTAAGGACATCACACACATCCATGCCCGAGGCAGCATTCGAACCTGCGACCGTAGCAGCAGCGCGGTTCGGGACTGAAGCACCTAGAACCGCTCGGCCACCGCGGCCGGCGCCGCGAGTAATGAGAATGATGACCAAGGGGCATTACGTTACTAGTGTGTCGATAACTTGAGAATTTGGGTCTGACGGGAAGCGTGTTAGGGTAGTCTGATCAGTTGCAATGACCCTGTGTCCGGATGGCTCAGTGACTGCTTTCGGCAGCGCCGAGGCGAGCACGCCTTCCTTTCGTCTCGCCTGTTGTGCTGCTTGCGAACGGGCGCGTGATAGTGTACATCCGCGTCGCGGCTTGTCTTCGTGTCCGAATTAACCAACCGTCATGGTGTTTTCCTTTCTCCAAATGGTTCAAATGGCTCTGAGCACTTTGGGACTTAACTGCTGTGGTTATCAGTCCCCTAGAACTTAGAACTACTTAAACCTAACTAACCTAAGGAGAACACACACATCCATTCCCGAGGCAGGATTCGAACCTGCGACCGTAGCGGTCGCTCGGTTCCATACTGTAGCGCCTAGAACCGCGCGGCCACTTCGGCCGGCCCTTTCGCCAAGCCACGATTGAATTAATGTTTCCTTTGGATCATGAGCGACTCAAAGCGTACTAAGTTGACTGGTTTACACGGGACGAAAAGCGTCTCCCGCTGTAAGATGTTCTCGGCCTTCATTTTTCGATCCTTAGGACCAATGTGAACATAAAGCTGGTGAATCAAAAGCTGAGCGCTAACGTTGTGCGGCGCCATGCTACTAACGATCTCAAGTTCCGATACTCTGACGGCCATATAGGAGCTCTCGTGGTTGATCACACTGGTTTTAGCTTCCGAACGTTGCAGGTTTTCGAACTCGCGTTTGAAGCGCCGTCGGACACAGTGGTGGCTGCCTGTAAACCTTACGGAAACGTCGTCGGCCACGTTATGAGACGTGGAAGACGTTCGAAAGATACCGTGTCCTCAACGGTGTACAGCAGACAAAAACTGAACTGAGGAAGCACGTGCCTCCCTAATTGGTAATTGTCGGTTGCCGAGCTGTTGTCACGTACGATTGCCAGCCGCGCACTTGTTCAGGTTGTGCCCAGGAAGGACATGTCTGTTCTGAATGTCTCCGACGTACACTGGTTCAGACGCTGACCGGAGACGTCGCTCTACCTGTGGCGCCCACTGTGTTACCTCTGTCTTATGAGTCCACGGCGGGGCTGCATGCTGCGCCCACTCTGAATCAGTTGGCGCCAGCGTCGACTCCTCCTGACAACACGGTGGACGTTTTTCCTGTGTTTCCCACACTGCCGCCGGAGGCAGTACCAACGGACGACGGCCGTCAGCCCACGCAAGCCGTCCGTCCCCACCTCATAGTTGTTAATCATGGGGCTGTACCGACCACCGCTTTTCCGACCTCTGGCCACGTGTCGGACAATAGCCGTCCGCCATCCGACCCGGAACAACATATTAGGTACCAACGGTCGCTGAGGAAACGGAAGAGACAACGCCCTACCCCTTCTGATGACTGCCTCCATAGGATGTGTGCATGGCATGACGACCCTGCTACTGATGATGCGCTGTTCTCTGAAGCCCTGGCACCTGGCGACGCGATGTTTTTCCCCGCCTCCATCTCCAATCTCAGCGTCCACCTCCAGACACCGACCTTCCCCCGCCTGAATAAGATGCGGTTGCCTCCCTTTCTGTGTCTGGCGCTACCTGTGGGCGTATTTCTGGTAGTGTTCCATAGAACAGACCTGGTGCGACACCTGTCTCTCCGAACGACGTCGATGCTGAGGACGGACGTTCTGGAGGTGTACAGAGCAATATACCTCCCTTTGTAGGGTCGGCTCCCTCCCCATCATAGTGCTGTACCCTTCTACGTGGACCTAACAGGGACCTCCCTGTGCTTCCCTGTGTTTCAATCATGTCCTCCTGACTATGGCAGCTTTTCAGGCGTATCGCATAGCCGCCGTTGGTGTCAATACCATTCGAGTACTCCACAAAACTGCCTTTACTACATGATATGCTGCATGCGGCGGACGTTGACGTTGCCCTCCTTCAGGAGGTGCACGTTCCAACTTTCTGTTCTCCCCATGGTTTTACAGCAGATGATTCCCATGCTTCCCCTAATGGTAGTGGGGTGGCTGATACAGTTGCCTATCTCCCTATGCACGTTTTGTGGCGTCAGTATCGTCAACGTCTACGAGCCATCTAGTTCGGGATCGCCAGCGTGAACATTCCAACATCTTCTCCTAGATAGTCACGCCTCTTTTCTCGGGTCGGCAAGATGCACTGATCATGGGAGGCGATTTCAACTGCACCCAGGCACCCAAAGACCAATTACCAGCCGGCCGAAGTGGCCGTGCGGTTCTAGGCGCTGCAGTCTGGAACCGCGAGACCGCTACGTTCGCAGGTTCGAATCTTGCCTCGGACATGGATGTGTGTGATGTACTTAGGTTAGTTAGGTTTAACTAGTTCTAAGTTCTAGGGGACTAATGACCACAGAAGTTGAGTCCCATAGTGCTCAGAGCCATTTTTTTTAACCAATTACCACGTCACTCTCCGTGAGTTGCGCTAGCGACAATTCTCCAGCACCTCATAATTGTGGATTCTTGGGAGCACGTTCGTAGTGATCGTCCTGGGTTTACGAATTGCACTAGCCATTCTTCCAGCCGCCTCGATCGTGTTTACATCTCTCACGATATCATCAGTGGGGTGCAGGCTGCTGAAGTCTGTCCCACTGCGTTCCCTGACCATGATGCATATCTCTGTGCCATTAATCTCTGTCGTCAAAGGGTGTGGCGCGGCTGCGGACCATGTAAACTGAACACAACCCACCTTACTTCACTCGGCTGCCGGCAGCTCATCGAGACCACGTGGACAGCTAGTCTTCGAGGCCGATGCGTATCAGTCAGTCCTGTCATGGTGGGTGCTCTGCACAAAGCCTTCCCAGCCTTGATTGTTACTGAAGGGAGGTCGCGGTGTGGCAATGACGAATCCAGGAATTCTATTTCATCATTCTCTGGGAATGTACTATGATGCCGAATTCACCAGAGCGCCAGGATATGGCGAATCGTGGCAAGGCGCAGCTCACATCTCTCTCTCGCCGTTACCTTGAGGAGCTATTGTAAGGGCGCGCACACACGACAAGTTAGCGCAGGAGCTTCTATCCATGTATTATGTGATAGCAGAACGGCGCCACCGTCAGAGGACTTTGATTAATGTTCTTACGACCCGTGATGGGCGGCGTTTAGATTCTCAACGCGATACAGGGTCTGCCCTCCATGCACATTACGTTGTGCCGCACCATGAACAACGTCACTACCCTGCCAACATTAAGGCGGTCTCCAGACTTTCCTTTGGTTCGGTTCCTGGGGATGCAATGATGAATCTACTAGCTAAAGTCACAGAGGACGAAGTCCATGATACTATCCAGGCGCGTATTACGAACAGATCGCCTGGCCCTGACGGCCTTCCACTGGAGATTTATCGGACATTTCGTACGTGTATATGGAACTTTGTCACGACCTTACGTCACCTCTCGTACTGATCCCAGACGTTTTCCTCGATGGTTTAGTCATTCCCATCCACAAGCCTCGTGGTAACTCACGGATATGCGATTACCACCCCTTGATGTCGCTCAACAGCAACGAAAAGCTCTTTTTTTTATCAATGCGTGGTATCTGTTCTTTCGGACCTGCGGCTGTGATGCATTATATGTAAATTGAAGGTGGAGAGGGGGAGAAAGGAAAGGAAAGGAAGAGATTACTGGTGTTAGCTGCATCGGGAATCGGCTGCGACGAGCGAAAATTTTTACCGGACCGAGATTCGAATCCAGGATCTCCTGCTTACCAGGTTCGTTAACCACTGCGCCATCTGGTACACAGTGTTATCGCAGCTGCGCGGACTATCTTGGCACGCTTCACGGCCGACCCACATTCCCATTGAACGCCACCTATCTGCAGTCTCTGTCCATTTCCTCCATGCTCGCAACTCTGAGATTCCCGCTGGAGCTCAGACGTACTTGTGCATCCACACTGAAAAAGGTGGATCCGTTGCCCATGTAGGCGAATCAGTTATATGAATACGCCGTGACTGTTTTTTCGGTAATGTCCGAAAGGACAGACACCACGCACTGATGTAACTGTTCCGCCTCGATGGGCAACGAATCCACGACATTCATTGCGGACGCACAATTACACTACTGGCCATTAAAATTGCTACACCAAGAAGAAATGCAGATGATAAACGGGCATTCATTGGACAAATATCTTATACTAGAAATGACATGTGATTACATTTTCACGCAATTTGGGTGCATAGATCCTGAGAAATCAGTACCCAGAATAACCACCTCTGGCCGTAATAACGGCCTTGATACGACTGGACATTGAGTCAAACAGAGCTTGGATGGCGTGTACAGGTATAGCTGCCCATGCAGCTTCAACACGATATCACAGTTCATCAAGAGTAGTGACTGGCGTATTGTGACATGCCAGTTTCTCGGCCACCATTGACCAGACGTTTTCAGTCGGTGAGAGATCTGGAGAAGGTGCTGGCCAGGGCAGCAGTCGAACATTTTCTGTATCCAGAAAGGCCCGTATATTACGTGCAACATGCTGTCGTGCATTATCCTGCTGAAATGTAGGGTTTCGCAGGCATCGAATGAAGCGTAGAACCACGGGTCGTAACACATCTGGAATGTAACGTCCACTGTTCAAAGTGTCGTCAATGCGAGCAAGAGGTGACCGAGACGCGTAACCAATGGCACCCCATACCATCACGCCGGGTGATACGCCAGTATGGCGATGACGAATACACGCTTTCAATGTGCGTTCACCGCGATGTCGCCAAACACGGATGCGACCGTCATGATGCTGTAAACAGAACCTGGATTCATCCGAAAAAATGACGTTTCGCCATTCGTGCACCCAGGTTCGTCGATGAGTACACCAAGGCAGGCAGTCTTGTCTGTGATGCTGCGTTGAGGGTAACCGCAGCCATGGTCTCCGAGCTGATAGTCCATGCTGCTGCAAACGTCGTCGAACTGTTCGTGCAGATGGTTGTTGTCTTGCAAACGTCCCCATCTGTTGACTCAGGGATCGAGACGTGGCTGCACGATCCGTTACAGCCATGCGGATAAGATGCCTGTCATCTCGACTGCTAGTGATATGAGGCCGTTGGGATCCAGCACGGCGTTCCTCATTACCCTCCTGAACCCACCGATTCCATATTCTGCTAACAGTCATTGGATCTCGACCAACGCGAGCAGCAATGTCGCGATACGATAAACCGCAATCGCGATAGGCTACAATCCGACCTTTGTCAAAGTCAGAAACGTGATGGTACGCATTTCTCCTCCCTACACGAGGCATCACAACAACGTTTCACCAGGCGACGCCGGTCAACTGCTGTTTGTGTATGAGAAATCGGTTCGAAACTTTCCTCATGTCAGCACGTTGTAGGTGTCGCCACCAGCGCCAACCTTGTGTGAATGCTCTGAAGAGCTAATCATTTGCATGTCATAGGATCTTCTTCCTGTCGGTTAAATTTCGCGTTTGTAGCACATCATCTTCGTGGTGTAGCAATTTTAATGGCCAGTAGTGTACGTCAGACCTCCGGCCGGAATCTCTCAGTAGCGAGCATGTTAGACATAGACAGGTACTGCGGATAAGCGTGTGTGTCGGTCGAGAGGCGTGTCAAGATCATTCGCGCAGGTATGATAAACACTGTGTTCGAGTGGCGCAATGATTAACGCAACTGTCAAGTAAGCAAGAGATCCCGGTTTCGAATCCTAGTTCGGCACACATTTTCACTCGCCTCCGCTGATGCCGCACACAGCCCGATGCAGTTGATATCAAGTCCCTCTCCTTTCCTTGCGTTTCTCCTCCGTCCTCCATCAGCTAACATCATTTCACTGTATTGCACTAAAATTAAAAATGTGTGTGTTTGATTCATTTCGACTCTCCGTGGATACGACTAATGTGATGTGGTTGCAGGCGCACAGGCCCTGGAGATCCGCACTGACGCGGGCGTGCTGAGCCACTGGCGGGACCTGGATCGCACCGGCACGCTCGCCTTTCTGTCGCCGCAGCAGACGACGCTCTTCCAGCGGAGTGGCCGCGTCGGCGACACCATAGTCGTGCCCATGGTGCCGCACCTTGGCCTATTCCGTAGCGGACGCGTCGCTCCTCTAGCCTGCACCGCCATTGAGCTTCCTCTCAAGGTAATTCTTTTTTTTCTTTTTTTTCACAGGAAGTATAAGTAATAAAGCCGAACAGTGGGCCAACTGGTTTCAAAACGTATATCGACTTTAAACTACTACTGATATTATCGGAAATCGTTGACTACATAATTTCCTCTAAGAGCTTCCACTTTTGTAAATGCCTCTCCTACTACCTTAATAGCATATTAACGAGTCCAAATATACACTCCTGGAAATTGAAATAAGAACACCGTGAATTCATTGTCCCAGGAAGGGGAAACTTTATTGACATATTCCTGGGGTCAGATACATCACATGATCACACTGACAGAACCACAGGCACATAGACACAGGCAACAGAGCATGCACAATGTCGGCACTAGTACAGTGTATATCCACCTTTCGCAGCAATGCAGGCTGCTATTCTCCCATGGAGACGATCGTAGAGATGCTGGATGTAGTCCTGTGGAACGGCTTGCCATGCCATTTCCACCTGGCGCCTCAGTTGGACCAGCGTTCGTGCTGGACGTGCAGACCGCGTGAGACGACGCTTCATCCAGTCCCAAACATGCTCAATGGGGGACAGATCCGGAGATCTTGCTGGCCAGGGTAGTTGACTTACACCTTCTAGAGCACGTTGGGTGGCACGGGATACATGCGGACGTGCATTGTCCTGTTGGAACAGCAAGTTCCCTTGCCGGTCTAGGAATGGTAGAACGATGGGTTCGATGACGGTTTGGATGTACCGTGCACTATTCAGTGTCCCCTCGACGATCACCAGTGGTGTACGGCCAGTGTAGGAGATCGCTCCCCACACCATGATGCCGGGTGTTGGCCCTGTGTGCCTCGGTCGTATGCAGTCCTGATTGTGGCGCTCACCTGCACGGCGCCAAACACGCATACGACCATCATTGGCACTAAGGCAGAAGCGACTCTCATCGCTGAAGACGACACGTCTCCATACGTCCCTCCATTCACGCCTGTCGCGACACCACTGGAGGCGGGCTGCACGATGTTGGGGCGTTAGCGGAAGACGGCCTAACGGTGTGCGGGACCGTAGCCCAGCTTCATGGAGACGGTTGCGAATGGTCCTCGCCGATACCCCAGGAGCAACAGTGTCCCTGATTTGCTGGGAAGTGGCGGTGCGGTCCCCTACGGCACTGCGTAGGATCCTACGGTCTTGGCGTACATCCGTGCGTCGCTGCGGTCCGACAACATCGATGTACTGTGGAGACCTCACGCCCCACGTGTTGAGCAATTCGGCGGTACGTCCACCCGGCCTCCCGCATGCCCACTATACGCCCTCGCTCAAAGTCCGTCAACTGCACATACGGTTCACGTCCACGCTGTCGCGGCATTCTACCAGTGTTAAAGACTGCGATGGAGCTCCGTATGCCACGGCAAACTGGCTGACACTGACGGCGGCGGTGCACAAATGCTGCGCAGCTAGCGCCATTCGACGGCCAACACCGCGGTTCCTGGTGTGTCCGCTGTGCCGTGCGTGTGATCATTGCTTGTACAGCCCTCTCGCAGTGTCCGGAGCAAGTATGGTGGGTCTGACACACCGGTGTCAATGTGTTCTTTTTTCCATTTCCAGGAGTGTATTTACAAGTTCTTAGTGGACGGTCATTTATCTAGCTTACGAAATTACCACACGGGAAAAATAGTTCCCTAGTTATTAAAACTTATTTGGACAAAAATTACCATTACGGTTTTCTGCAGAAATCTTGTGGATCTATTCGGAATTGTGATCATAATTCTTCTCGAAAACTGGCAAATAATTTCTTTCACACGATTAAAATTTTCCCGAGTAATATTGTTTTTTTCACAAAATGTTGCAGGATATTTAAATTTCGTACAGAGAACTCAAGAACTAAAACATAACTATCGAGAACTTTGAAGAAATGTATACCGGGTGGTCAAAAAGTCAGCATAAATTTGAAAACTGAATAAATCACGGAATAATGTAGATAGAGAGGTACAAATTGACACACAAGCTTGGAATGACATGGGGTTTTATTAGAACCAAAAAAATACAAAAGTTCAAAAAATGTCCGCCAGATGGCGCTTCATTTTATCAGAATAGCAATAATTAGCATAACAAAGTAAGACACAGCAAAGATGATGTTCTTTACAGGAAATGCTCAATATGTCCACCATCAATCCTCAACAATAGCTGTAGTCGAGAAATAATGTTGTGAACAACACTGCAAAGCATGTCCGGAGTTATGGTGAGGCATTGGCGTCGGATGTTGTCTTTCAGCATCCCTAGAGATGTCGGTCGATCACGATACACTTGCGACGTCAGGTAACCCCAAAGCCAATAATCGCACGGACTGAGGTCTGGTGACCTGGGAGGCCAAGCATGACGAAAGTGGCGGCTGAGCACACGATCAGCACCAAACGACGCGCGCAAGAGATCTTTCACGCGTCTAGCAATATGGGGTGGAGCGCCATCCTGCATAAACATCGTACGTTCCAGCAGGTGTTTATCAGCCAGGCTGTGGATGATGCGATTCCGATTCTGTAACATATCGGCGTACGTCTTACCCGTCACGGTAGCAGTTACAAAACCAGAATCACGCATTTCTCGAAGAAAAAAGGCCCGATAACGGTAGATGTGGTAAACCCAACCCATACCGTGACTTTCTCGTCGTGCAATGGAGCTTCCACGACAGTTCTAGGATTTTCGGTAGCCCAAATTCTGCAGTTGTGGGCGTTGACAGACCCACGGAGAGTGAAATGAGCTTCGTCTGCCCACAACACGTTACTAAACCAATCGTCATCTTCCGCCGTCTTTTGACGTGCCGGCCGAGCGGTTCTAGGCGCTTCAGTTCGGAACCGCGCGACTGCTACGGTCGCAGGTTAGAATCCTGCCTCGGGCATGGATGTGTGTGATGTCCTTATGTTAGTTAGGTTTAAGTAGTTCTAAGTTCTAGGGGACTGATGACCTCAGATGTTAAAGTCCCATAGCGCTCAGAGCCATTTGAACCACTTTTTTTTTTTTTTTTTTTTTTTTTTTTTTTTTTTTTTTTTTTGAAACGCCCACACCGCAAATGCCCTCCGCTTCACTAAATCGCCAAGTAACAGTTCATGATGCCGATGGATTTTGTACGGATAGCATCGGAGTGTACGCCTCAGTGCCAACCAAACAGTAGTGTATGGAATGCCGGTGCGACGTGCGCCTGCACGAGCGCTGACTTCCCCGGGCATAGACGAACCCGCTACAGTCTCCATTTCTTCCTGAACTGTCTCAGCAGCATTACGCCTTGTGCTCGGTCGGCCACTACCGGGTCTATCGTCTGAACCACCCGTGGCTTCGAACTTCGAAATCATTCTCTCCACAGTTGCATTTGTCAACGGACCTTTACCCGTTCGAATCCCCTTCCTATGGCGATAGGATCGTAACGCTGAACTAGCACATTCCCCATTCTGATAATACAGCTTCACTAAAAGCGCCTTTTCAGGTAACGTCAACATGTTGCTACTGCTGGTGCATCTGATTCTCTCTCTCTCATTACAGCTCCTTTTATACACGATTGTCATGCGCAGTCACTGACGTTTTGCTGGCCAGCGCCATCTGTCTGATATTTTGTGAACTTTGTTTGTTTTTTTTTTTGTTCTAATAAAACCTCATGTCATTCCAAGCATGTGTGTCAATTTTTACCTCTCTATCTACTCTACAATATTCCGTGGTTTATAAAGTTTTCAAATTTATACTGACTTTTTGATCACCCGGTACATCACGAAAGTCGGGTGCGAGCTTCACCGGCCCCAGAATAGTTTGCAATATTGCCCGACACCGACATCAGTCCACAGTGCTTGGACGCACGGGTATGCCATAATCGAAGCTGTTCCGTTGCCGATTGGTCGGCTATTTGAAAATGCGCAGGAAGCTCGGAATGATATCCAGCGGTACAGCGACGATTTTACACGCAAATATTCAAGCGATAAAACGATGCATGTGGTATTCCACCATTTTCTGGCCTCATAGGATCCATTCACCTCGAGTATCTAGAAAATGACTGTTGAAGACAATATACGGATGCCACCTGAGGTAAATTTGCTTTTCGAACCATCTCCTAGTGGACAACACTATAGCGACCCTTCTGAAGCGATAATGATACAAACGACGAATATGACTATGATTTCGATTGAAAAATGTAAAATATCGAATAAAACATTTCAATATGGCAATTTCGGCTTTTAATTCGTTGTCAGCGGCTTCACAATACTTTATAGCCGAAGCGTTACTCAAATCCGCTAAATTTATACATTTTGATCCGCCAAATTCGATCCGCTATTTTTAAATTTTGTATTTCCGACATTTGATTCCTAATCAGCGAGCCAAGGAATGTAAGAGAGCACAGTTTTCTAGGATTTGTATCCATTTTTCTATTATTTCCAGGTTTGAAGCGAGCTCGCCCATTTTGCGCCGTCACAATTTTTTCGTGTTTCAGTGAATCACACGACGCATTTCAGAAGTTGTACGTCGATCGTCAGTTGTAAATCATCTTAATAAATTAATTACTTCTGCTCTTGAGTGAAGCGATGCGAAATGGAAATTCCTGGTATGAGAAGATTACATGTTAGGCTCTCTGTTTCGTGAATCTAATGACGGAAAATATAATGGGAAACAGTGAAAAAGTTCAGCGAAACAAAAAACAACGAGTAACGTTTTTAACGTTATAATACCAGCACACGCTGGTTTATCCATTCTATAATCACACATCACGTTACTCAAGGCTAACATTTGCTTATACATTTCAAAACATTTCACAAAGTTAGTTTAACATGAAGTCACCAAAGATGGTGTTTATCGTGCACTGCAAAGAATCTGAGTTTTACATACGCAAAGAAATAAATTTAAAACATGTCTTTAAAATTACTAACGTAACTAGGGCTATATTTAACCTTGATTCAGATTTTCTGATTTTTTGGAGGTGTATTTTATTTATTTATTTACACGTAAAGTTCCGTAGCATCAAATTGAAGAGCAAATCTCCAAGCTCATGAAACGTGTCAATACATGAAATTACAACATAAAAGTAATAATAGATAAAAATAAAATGTTTATGAACCCGAAAAAAGTCAGCCCGTAAGTTTAAGAAAATGCAATCAACAATACAACAAGAATCAGGTTAATTTTTCAAGAAACTCCTCGACAGAAGAGAAGGTGTCAGCCATGAGGAAACTCTTCATTTACGATTTGAAAGCGCGTGGATTACTGCTAATGTTTGAATTCGAGTGCTAGCTTATTGAAAATGGATGCAGCAGTATACCGTACACCTTTCTGCACAAGAGTTAAGGAAGTCCGATCCAAATGCAGGTGTGATTTCTGCCGAGTATTAACCGAGTGAAACCTGCTTATTCTTGGGAATAAGCTAATATTGTTAACAAGAAAAGACACCATGGAATATATATATTGAGAGTCTAAAGTCAAAATATCCAGATTGGTGAACAGGGTTCGACAAGAGGTTCGTAAACCCACACCACTTATGGCCCGAACCGTCCGTTTCTGAGCCAAAAATATCCTTTTCGAATGGGAAGAGTTGCCCCCAAGATACAATACAATACAAAATAAGCGAATGAAAATAAGCAAAGTAGACTACTTTTCGTGTCGAACGATCACTCACTCCAGATATCGTTCGAATAGTAAAAGTGGCAGCATTTAGTCTTTGAACAAGATCCTGAACGTGGGCTTTCCACGACAGTTTACTATCTATCTGAACACCTAGAAATTTGAACTGTTCAGTTTCACTAATCATATACCCATTCTGTGAAATTAAAACGTCAGGTTTTGTTGAATTGTGTGTTAGAAACTGTAAATCTTGAGTCTTACTGCGATTTAGCGTTAGTTTATTTTCTACAAGCCATGAACTTAGGTCATGAAGTACACTATTTGAAACCAAGCCAATGTTACTCACAACATCCTTTACTACCCAGAAAACAGAAATATTTTAGAGTTACCAGTAATACTAGAGGGCATATCATTTATATAAATAAGGAACAGGAGTGACTCCAACACTGATCCCTGGGGCATCCCCCACTTGACCGTACCCCACTGAGACCCCACATCACAGCCATTCCCAACATTGTGAATAATGACCTTTTGCTGTTTGTTGCTAAAATAAGAGGTGAACCAATTGTGAGCTACTCCCAGTATTCCGTAATAGTCCAACTTCTGGAGCAATGTTTTGTGATCAACACAATCAAATGCCTTAGCTAAATCAAAAAATATGGCTAGCGTTCAAAAACTTTTGTTTAAAAAAGAGAATATAGTATTTTCAGTTGTTAAACGACTTCTAAAGCCGAACTGTACATTTGATAGCAAATCATGTGATATAAAATGATCAATTATCCTTACATACACAACGTTTTCAATAACTTTAGCAAACACTGATGGCATAGAAATAGGTCTAAAATTGGCTAAATTATCCCTTTCTCCCTTTTTATAATGTGGCTTTGTGATTGAGTACTTTAATATTTCAGGAAACTGAACATTCTTAAAGGAAAAATCACAAATATGGCTAAATACAGGGCTAACTGTGCAGCACAGTACTTTAATATTCTGCTAGCCACTCCATCATATCCATGACAGTCATTAGTCTTCAGTGATTTAATTACTGGCTCAATCGTCCCCTTATCTGTATCACAGAGGAGTCTTTCAGACATCAATCTTCGAAAGGCATTTGCCACGAAAGTTATGATTCCCTGCAGAATCTAAATTTTTATTTAATTCACCAGCAATGTTCAGGAAACGGTTGTTAAATACTGTATATATATCTGATTTACCCGTAACATAAATATTTTTACTACGAACTGACTTTATATCGTCGACCTTGTGCCGCTGAGCAGACACTTCCTTCACAACTGACCATATGGTTTCAATTTTATCCTGTGAGTTAGCTATTCTATTTGCGTACCACATACTCTTTGCCTTCTGAATAACATTTTAAGCACTTTACAATACTGTTTGTTATGGGCTACTGTCGCTTGATTGTGACTACTTCTAACATTCTGATATAATTCCCATTTTGTTCTACATGAAATTCTTATCCCATTAGTCAGCTACCTGGGCTGCCTATTACTACTAGTACCCCGTTTAGAGCGTTCTAATGGAAAGCAACTCTCAAAGAGCATGAGAAACGTGTTAACGAAAGCGTTATATTTACCATCTATGTTATCGGCGCTATAAACATCTTGCCACTGTTGTTCCTTGTCAAGGTTTAAACAACTCTCTATTGCTGTTGGATTAACTCCCCTGCATAGTTTGTAATTATATGTGGCATCTGTTTGAGTACAAAAGCCTTTTAGTGTTAAAATTTGTGCAGCATGGTGTGAAAGACCATTCACCCTTTTACTAACAGAATGCCCATCTAGTAATAAAGAATGAATAAAAATATTGTCTATGGCTGTGCTACTGATCCCCTGCACCCTAGTTGGAGAAAGCACAGTCTGCATCAGATCATATGAATTTAGATCTACCAACATCCTTTTGCTTGCACCATCATACACAAAATTTATATTAAAGTCACCACATTTAACTAATTTCTGGTGGATCAAGAACCCTCTCTGCCCCTCCCGCTGGAGGTTCGAGTCCTCCCTCGCGCATGGGTGTGTGTGTTGTTCTTAGCATAAGTTTAAGTAGTGTGTAAGTCTAGGGACTGATGACCTCAGCAGTTTGGTCCCTTAGGAATTCACACACATTTGAACATTTGAATAATCTCTAGCTTGAGTAGAAATGCTCTGAAGTCAGAGTTGGGGACCTATAAACAACAACAATTAGAAGTTTAGTTTCACTAAATTCAACTGCCCGTGCACAACATTCAGATATCTGTTCAGTGCAGTGCCACGATATGTCTATGGACTCAAAGGGAATACTGTTTTTTATGTACATAGCTACTCCCCCACCCCACAAGGAACTCGTTGAAAAACATCCAGCTTATCTGTATCCTGGTAAAGGAAGCCTCTGTATTGTCCAGTTATTTAAGTGGTTCTCCGATATACCAATAATTTCAGAGTCAACATCTATAAGCAGTTCACTAACTTTATCTCTAATACCTCTTATATTTTGATGAAATATGCTAATTCCTTCTCTACTTAGGAACATGACGTCCTCTGAAGGTGATTGCTTAGTTAGAGGGACTTCCTTCAAGCAGATATACCTATCAGCTGACTTCAATCTAAAGAAGTGCATCTCTAACACCAACTACCACAGGAATTTTTCCATGAGTTATTCCACCACCACCCGCTACACTGTCACCTATAAGCTTTGCCAGTCTCCGCTTCCCATACCTATCGAGATGCAGACCATGCCTAGTGAAACCCGATCTACTGATAGACCCAACTGGCACCACTGAAATGTGACCAATGCCCTCTACCACCAGCACCCCCTCCAGCCTCATGTTAATGTGCCTAACAGTCGCAATAAGATGAGGCCGATCATAACGCTAGAACAGTTGCACGAAATGCACATTAGTGCCACCATTTTGAGTAGCTATCTTTACCAGGTCACCACCTACATCATATTCCTCGTCCCTATCAAGACTGTTCCCTGCTCCACCCACTATCACTACCTGATCCTCCTCCGTAAAATTCCTACATAACTCCCCTAAGCTGTCAGTCACCTGAGCCAACCCTGCACTAGGCTTCACAATGCTGGTGACCTTGCGACGGATTTTTTACGTGCGTGCGTGCGGTGCACCAATTACGACAGATTATATTTTGCTGCTGTTGCTGCAATTTCTTTTATAATTTTTGTTTACCTACCTCTTTACAGCGGTAGATCTTCGCACGTAAACTCCTGACTGCAGCTACTTACGAGATCACAGAAAAGCAGTGTTGAGGAAACTGTAACCTCACAGCTACACGCCGGAGGCCGCTATAAGTAAAATTTGCTGAAAATTGTCTATGTACTTTAAAGAAATGATTCGGAAAGGGGATGTCACTCGTACTTTAAACATGAAGTTCAAATTTAAACCTTCAATGGATCTTTATTGCCGTGAAGCAAGATCATCAGCCCACATTTAAGAAAATTACTAAAGTTTCTGCTCACAGTTATCACCATACCTAAAACAGCCAGAACTTTTACCTTCCCAAATTCCGAAACCAATTACTTGTAACACAGTCAATGATCGGCCAATTACTTCTGCACACGATATTCAGTGGTTTTCTTTAGTAAAAGTTTATGCTCGCCATAAAATACTCTGTAAGAATATACTCAGTACCGCCACACTATATAATTCAAAGCTCACTCGCGATTTTCGTCGGAACGAATTATCACAACACTCTAAAGTTTTCATAAACAGTTTCTGGTCACTACCAGATACCATTAACACTGGACCATATCGCGGAAGTCATCCCACGACTTCATCTTACGCATAATGCGAAAAGTCACATCCAGCATAACCGCCTCCAATCAAAGCTAGCTCGCGACTTTCCTCGCACTCTCCCACTTCTCAAAACTATATCTCCTCGCTAGGCGGCCAACCGTCTCGCTTCTCATTCGCTGTCAGCACTTACGACCAATGAGAACTCACTTCTAGGGCGCGGCTCGCGCCAAAATCTAGCAAGCACCAACCACTTCTCTAGGCTCATTGACATCATCAAATTAAGTAACACAAAACTCTCTAATTAAATAAACAAAACAAAATGAACTATAAGCTTTACTCTGTATCTGGAAATTTATTATGTAGTCGCGAATGTTCTGGCTGTCTTATACATAAGCATACACACTTGGACATCCGACATTCACTAGTAGGGGAACCACTAGTGGATTCGTTCCCACGTTACAGAGTTGGAACACTTGCCAGTTCCTGTAGAGAATTACAGAATGATTTTTAATAATGCCGAACGTCCCACATACTCTCACACACGCATTCTCGTTCACACGCACCCTAACACACAATACACATATTTACTTAGAATTCTTGAAATTATTATTATAGAGAAGTCAGAGGTTTTCTGAAACTAAAAACTTTCCAAATTTATATATGAACACTGAAAGTGTTATCAGATCATCGTACATAATCACTGAAGGTGAACTATTACATCACTGTATTTATTTAAATTCTTGACTGTCGGCAAATTACGTTTTTTTTTATGGAATTTTACTAACTTCCAAAATACAACTATTTTTGATCTCAGACTTTGACATATTGTTTGTTTTCACAACAGAAGGATGTACATCAAATATGAAGTTCCTCAGGTTATTCCTTTATTAGTTATTAATATTTTTAGTTTCGTATAATGTAAGTGGCCTGCCAGCGCTACTCCACTGCTTTCACACGCGCAGCTGCAACAGATGGTCGTGACGTCAGTCTGCAGGACACAACTCGTCCTTTACTGACCGTATAATACTCTACCGGCTTACATTGCAGCCCACATACATTCTGAAGTAAAGTAGACAAATGAGCGATCGCGCACTAGTTGCGACCCCACAACCTGGTACTCACTTCCCAACATTTCCTAGTTCCTACAACTCAGTAGTGTTTTTACATTTTGCGGTGTGCAGTTTGCAACAGTAGCGGTTATGATGCTACGTACTTACGAAGTTATTTGTGCACTGATATACAGATACTAAATTTAGTATTTTATGCTATTTCTGGCTTTTGGAAACGTTCGCTTCGCCGACCGATGTGGCCGTGCGGTTAAAGGCGCTTCAGTCTGGAACCGCGTGACCGCTACGGTCGCAGGTTCGAATCCTGCCTCGGGAATGGATGTGTGTGATGTCCTTAGGTTAGTTAGGTTTAAGTAGTTCTAAGTTCTAGGGGACTGATGACCACAGAAGTTAAGTCCCATAGTGCTCAGAGCCATTTGAACCATTTTGAAACGTTCGCTTACTGTGTTTTTAGAGTTTTCTGTGCTTTGAATTCGTTTAATAAACTTCGTTCTTTAGTTTTCAGCTGACGTTTCTTATTGTTTCTAGTAAAATATTTCAGTAAAACTTTCATTCAGTGTTTTTAACTTCGTTGAGTGTTCCAGTGGCCGATTGAATTTTTGGTTTTAGCTAATAATTTTGTGAAGTTTTGTTGTTATTGGTATTAGCTGTGGTGTAGTAGTATTAATACAATTAGTTGCTTTCTTAGTAGACAGACAATTTCGAGACCGTTATTGTCAGATCTATAAATAGTTCTACTGGTGTTACTAAAGTTAAGTAGAGGAGAATTATAGTTTTTTTTTCAGTAACTGTAAAATTTTACGGTGAGCGAGAAGTGTGGGCTCTGTCGTAGGTTTGTGAGTAGTGGGTTACGGTGTGGGATTTGTTCAAAGTATTTTCATGGGGGGTAATGCAGTGGGGAAGCCAGTGGGCAGTCTAGCGAGATACTCTCCTGGGAATGCAGAATCTGTAGTAGAACTAGGTTGATAGAGGAGCAGGAGCATAAAACCTGTGCCCTTCAGGTGCAGTTACAACACGCAAAGGAGGAACTAGGTAGGTTGAGGAGAGTGAAGGGTGCTGGGGAATGGGAACTGGCAGTTGGCAAGAAGGCAGATAGGAATAGGAGGTATTCAGACAGTTATACTTTGCATATGTTCAATAGATTTGACCAACTGTCAGAGTTGAGCAGAGAGGAGCCTCTTGCAGCTGTAGATGTAGGGAACGTGCAAGGCCTAGGTCAGTTGCAAAGTCTAACAGAAAGAAGAAGGTTCTGCTGTTATGTAGTTTGCACAGTAGAGGTGTGGGCCAGCAGTAGCAGGAAGCCTTGGGCAGTTCCAGTTGTTTTAAGAGATTTAGTGTCTTACCATTAAGTTTCATTGTGTAGTACCCAATCATATTGTTTTCTAGCCTGTTGATAATCATGTATATTTGATTTCTAGCATATGTTGTGCAGTGACTGATGTTTCAAAATGGTTGAGTCTGAAAAGCATTCATGTGTTCTTGAAAACGAGTTTTAAAATTTCTGCCTCACTGAAAAACTGAAAAATATGGATAAAACAGTTGTTTCCTATGCTGTGTATCATAATTAATGGCGCAAACACATAAAGTTGAAATTACACGATACTAAAAGGAAAAAAGGCTCAGTAAACATAGGGTCGAAAATGCATACCTTAAGAGCTACGAGCAATTTTTCATCTTCGATACTGAGAAACAAATCTCTTCTACATCTAGTTCTTTGCTTTCCATATTTGGTTGGTTGGTTGTTTTTGGGGAAGGAGACCAGACATCGTGGTCATCGGTCTCATCGGATTGGGGAAGGAGTGGGAAGGAAGTCGGCCGTGCCCTTTGAAAGGAACCATCCCGGCATTTGCCTGGAGCGATTTAGGGAAATCACGGAAAACCTAAATCAGGATGGCCGGACGCGGGATTGAACCGTCGTCCTCCCGAATGCGAGTCCAGTGTCTAACCACTGCGCCACCTCGCTCGGTCCATATTTGGGGAACTGGTAATATGGACCAAAACAAGAAAGAACGTCCAGTTAACATGTGCTCTAAAATGCATTGCTTAAGAGCCATGAGCACTTGTTCATCTTTGCTACTTCGTAACACAACTCTTCTAATGATCAAGTGCTCGTAACTTTTAAGGAATGCGTTTTAGAGCACATGTTTGCTGGACATTTTTTCTCTTATTTTGGTCCATCATACCACTTCCCACAATATGGAAAGCAAAGAGCTTGCACTAGAAGAGATTTGTTTCACAGTATCGAAGATGAAAAATTGCTCGTAGCTCTTCAGGTATGCATTTTCGACCCTATCCCATTAATTGTGATACAACCTGTATAACTTCAGTCTGTAGCGCAGAGGTTGCTCATTTGTTTTGTTTCGAAATCAACCGTCCGTTCGTTTAGTAAGCCAGTCAGTCAGGCTCCAGCTCTCGGCTGGTATACAGCTATGATATACGAGCTAATGTACGAGTATGAATACAATTGCAGAGCAGCAAGTTAAGTGTTTATCTTTTTCTGTGTTTCTTTTGTAGTATATTTAATTAATTTCGCGCGTGTTTCGCTGTTTAAGAAGTCTAATCTCGCGTTTTTTAAGTGTAAATTCATTCAGTCTGCAGTGCGATAGTTGCTCACTGAACAGCCAGCTACGTAGCTCATTAACGCAGCAGCTTCCATTGGTGACGCATCAGGAGGGTAGCAAGTTAGATATCTAGAATTGTCTGCTTTTATAGTTCACTTCTTCCGTTAGTCTTGCTAGAATAGCTAGGATGTGTGTGCATACTGTGATGGGTCGCAGGAGGAGCTGGGCGCTGTCCACGAACAGCTGAATGTACTTTTGGCTACGGTCAATCACCTTCAGGCTGCTGCCTTTGGGTGCAGCGGTGAGAGAATCTGGCACGTTGCATGGGACACCTTGTTTTGCCCAAGGGCTCTGCTTCCGAGGCACCTCCTAGTGCACCCGATGCGGTGGGTCCGCCCTTACAGCAGTGTGAGTGGCTGTGGTAACTCGTTCGCGTCGCTCGAGGTGAAGGGCTAATGTGTAGACTGGCCGCTTGACCTCGCCCATTCACCCTGTGAGTGGACAGGGTCCGAGCAGGCACACGGAGGGCTGGGGGGTTTACTAGTTATTGGAAGCTCCACCTTTAGGCGTGTTATGCAGCCCCTTAGGTAGATAGCGTTCAGGGCTGTCAAGAAAGCCAACGAGCGCTCAGTATGTCAGCCAACATATCGGCATGGGTTCTGAGGTGATGCTCAGTTCACACAGGTGGCTGGTGGAGGTGATGAAGACCGATGACCTCACGTGTGGGGTGCAAGCAGAGCTCGCAGTTTACAGCATCGTTCCCAGAGTTGATAGGGGTCCTTTGGTTTGGAGCCGAGTGGAGGGTCTCAATCAAAGGCTTCGTCGACTCTGTGATGGTCTTGGCTGCAGATTTCTAGACCTACGTTATCGTGTGGGGATTTGTAGGACTCCCCTTGAGAGGTCAGAGGTGCACTACGCAAAGGATGCTGCTACTCGGGTTGCAGAATCCTTGTGGAGTATACACAGGGCTTTTTAGGATAGGCTTAGTTTGAGGGGTTCTGATGAACACTCGCCAGTTGATATGCAGCAAGGGAAATCAAACGGCGTTCAGAATAAAGACACTTCGACTGTCACAATTTTATCAGTAAACTGTCGAAGTATTCGTAATAAAGTTCCTGAATTTACTTTCCTCCAGCTAAGTTCTCGCTCTCAAATTATTCTTAGGTCTGAGAGCTGGCTGAAACCCGAAATGGAAAGCTCTGAGATACTTAGCGAGTCGTGGAAAGTATATCGGAAAGACATATTAGAGGCCATAGGAGGGGGAGTTTCATTGCAGTTGACAAAAATATTGTCTCTATTGAGGTCGAAGCTGAGTGTCTCAGTGAAGTTATCTGGTCGCGTATAACAGGTGTAGGTGGAACCAAGTTAATTTTTGGATGTTTTTATCGGCCACCTGATTCTGCAGTGACAGTTCTAGAATCATTCAAAGAAAGTCTACGGTCGACAGCGCGTTAATACCCACATCATGCAATGCTAGTTGGAGGCTACTTTAACCCACCGACTACAAACTGGGATTTCTATGAATTCATTGAGGGGGGGTACTGACACAGCGTCATGCGAAATGCTTTTGAACACGTTTTCTGAAATTTGTCTTTAGCATCTAGCCCGGCAGCCCACACGCAATGGAAATATCTTAAGAGCTTGTAGCTAAGAATGGGTCGGACCTTATCGACGATGTCCGTACAGAAACGGGGATTAGCGATCATGATGTCATTATAGCAAATGTGAATACCAAAGTTAATAAATCAGTCAAGAAGGCTAGGAGAGTGTTTCCGGCAGAAAGGGCAGACAGGCGGTTATTAGCATCTCACTCTGACAATGAACTGGCATCACTTAGTTCCAGTAACATGGATGTAGAGGAATTATGGACAAAGTTTAAGCAGATTGTAAATCGTGGTCTGGACAGTAATGTGCCTAGTAAGTGGATAGAGGATGGACAAGACTCACTATGTTTTCACAACGAAATTCGGCGGATACTCGGGAAGCAGAGGCTGTTGCATTCTCGGTTCAAAAGGGAATGGACAAATGACAAAAGCAAAGGTTAGTAGAGGTTAGTGCTTCTGTGAAAAGATCTATGCGCGAAGCATACGACAACTACCACCTTCACATCTTAGCAAAAGATCTGGCACAGGACCCGAGAAAATTCTGGTCCTATGTAAAATCACTAAGCGGGTCTAAGACTTCCAGTCAGGCCCTTGTGACCAGTCTGGTGTGGCAGTTGAAGACAGCAAAACAAAAGCCGAAGTTTTAAATTTCACGTTAAAGAAATCGTTCACACAGGAGAATCGTACAAACATACCGTCATCCGAACTCCAGTATGGACGGCGTAGTAATAAGCATACCTTGCGTAGAGAAACAACTGAAAGATTTGAAAGCAAATAAATCACCAGGTCCAGGTGGAATCCCAGTTCTGTTTTGCAAAGAGTATTCTATGCCATTGGTCCCTTGCCTAGCTTGCATTTATCGTGAATCTCTCGCCCAGCACGAAGTCCCAAGCGACTGGAAAAATAAAGCGCAAGTGACTCCAGTATAAAAGGAAGGGCAAAAGAGTGGACCCCGTAAAATTACAGGCCAATATCCCTAGCTTCTGTTTGCTGCAGAATCCATGAACATATTCTCAGTTCGAATACAATACACTTTCTTGAGACTAAGAAGCTTATGACCACGAATCAGCATGGTTTTAGAAAGCAACGCTCGTGCGAAACTCAGCTTGCTCTTTTCTCATATGACATACTGCGAACGATGGATGAAAGGCTACAGACAGATTCCATATTTCTAGATTTCCGGAAAGCATTTGACACGGTGCTCCACTGCATGCTGTTAGTGAAGGTACGACCATATGGAATAAGTTCACAGATATGTAATTGACTTGAGGACTTCTTAAATAATAGAACCCAGTATATTATCCTTGACGGCGAATGTTCATCAGAGAAGGGTATTTTCAGCAGTGCCCAGGGAAGTGTGATAGGACGGCTGTTGTTCTCTACATGCATAAATGTTTTGGTGGACAGGGTGGGCAGCAATCTGCGGTTGTTTGCTGATGATGTCGTGGTTTACGGTAAGGTGTAGAAGTTGGGTGACTCTAGGAAGATACAAGACGACTTAGACAAAATTTCCAGTTGATGTGATGAATGGCAGCTAGCCTTAAATATGGAAAAATGTAAGTTAATGTGAATGAGTAGGAATATCAAACCTGTAATGTTCGGATACAGTATTACTAGTGTCCTGCTTGATGCAGTCAAGTCGTTTAAATATTTGGGCGTAACGTTGTAAAGCGATATGCGGTGGAACAAGCACGTAAGAACTGTGATAGGGAAGGCGAAGGGTCGACTTTGGTTAATCGGAAGAATTTTAGGAAAGAGTGGTTCACCTGTAAAGGAGATCGCATGTAGGACGCTGGTGCGAACTATTCATGAGTACTGCTCAAACGTCTGGGATCCGTACCAGGACGAATTGAAGGAAGACATCGAAACAGTTCAGAAACGGGCTGCTAGACTTGTTACCGGTAGGTTCGAGCAACACTTAAGTGTTATGGAGATGCTTCGGGAACTCAAATGGAAATTCCTGGAGGGAAGGCGACGTTCTTTTCGAGAAACTTAAGAGAACCGGCGTTTGAAGCTGACTGCAGAACGATTGTACTGTTGGCAACAATACATTACGTGCAGGGACCACGAAGATAAGATACGAGAAATTAGGGCCCATACGGAGGCAAATAGATAGTCGTTTTTTCCTCGCTCTATTTAGGAGAGGAGCAGGAAAGGAAATGACAAGTAGTGGTATAGGGTACCCTCCGCCACGCACCGTATGGTGGCTTGTGGAGGATCTATGTACCTGTAGATGTAGAAAAGCAACCAGCCTTCAACTTGTGCGGCAGCAGAAAAAGATGAACTAGAAACATTTTCAGACTACGAACAGGTGAGCGTTAATTGAATGGTAGTATTAAAAATTGCGATTTCAGATAGAGCAAAGATCAGCAACTGACAAACTACGTTAGACTACTAGAGAGGTGTACAGTAACAAATATCTAATAATACGAACGGAATACATTGCTGTTTAAACCGGTGCTGGAGAAATTTTATTTCTTGATACACTCTGCTAGCGGAATATCGTTCCCTGATTGGCTGGCAAACTCGGGCGTTGTACAGACTCAGCAAGTTTTCACGGCTGTACGATTCGGAAAACTATTTTGCACGTACTGTAGTAAGATAAGTGTACAAGTTGAAAATAGTTACAATTAGTTCGTGACATTTTAATCTAGTCGCAGTTCTCCATTGTATTTGCAGAAAAGTAAAAGATTTGGCACCTGGTGTCTTAAGAAATAATTTTTAGAGTAATCTGTGCAACTTGACACTTTTCCTTGCAGCATAATAGTAAGTATATCTGCTGGCAGACTTTATGGGGAAAATATATTCACGAAAAGAATTTTTGACAGTTAAGGAACTTATCGATCAATTATTAGACAAAGGAGTAAATAAAATACTACGACAGAAGCTAGGCGGAAGATTTACTGTCGACGTCTTTTCACTCTTTTCGCTTACTTTAGGATTATAGCTATAGATGTTAATGATGCATTATAGGCTGCTGCTTTGTACATTACAATTAATTCTGATTAATTTCTAAATGATTTTCATATTTTAAAACATAAACATTATTGCACGCGAATTGTGGTTTCTTGGCGTAACGTGATAGAAGTTAGGGATGTTGATTCAGTCTGCTCTGAAATAGTAAGGGCCACAGTCTACCGAGCGAGGTGGCGCAGTGGTTCGGCACTGGACTCGCATTCGGGAGGACGACGGTTCAATACCGCGTCCGGCCATCCTGATTTAGGTTTTCCGTGATTTCCCTAAATCACTCCAGGCAAATGCCGGGATGGTTCCTCTGAAAGGGCACGGCCGACTTCCTTCCCCATCCTTCCCTAATCCGATGAGGCCAATGACCACGCTGTCTGGTCTCCTTCCCCAAAGCAACCAACCAACCAACCAACCACAGTCTAACATAACAGTCGCGACACTTCGCCTTTATTTTGTTGCTACAGCGCCAGCAGCGCCCAAAGCGGCCGGTAGGTTGAACCACAGTCTAACATGTTAGACTGTGGTAAGGGCACTGTGAACTTCGATCGAGATGGGAACCATCGCTACACAAAAAAATTCTTTGCCTCTTAGGTGCGTGTTATGTGAAATGTCAATTAATTATGCATACTCTGAAGAAACATTACTACGGTGCTCAACTAATGCGTATTATGAAACCGTTTTCCACTGCAGCACCCATTTATTTGCAATTCATATACATTTCAACTGTGCCAGAAATGTTTACAATGACCAGATTTTTCCATCACTTCTTAATACAACACTGATCGAAACTTTCACCGTTGTCTGATGTTGCATATGCTTTACTTCAACGCGATTATTATTGTAAAACATTCTGACGCCTTTTTTAGCGCCTGTGCGTTCAGAGATGACTTTTACCTAGCGACTTGTGATTCATTTTTAGTACAAAGTTGTGTCATCGAGTTGGCAACACTGGTAACGTATATGTAAATAAAGGCACGTTAGGGTCACAACGTCACATTGATTTTCTGCGTATAAGAATTTTGATGTTAGGGAGAGTTCGTGCTTAGTTGAATATTATATGGTAACAGGAGACGTGACCAAAATGTTGCAAATTTTGTATAATTACAGTGGGGCGGATGGAAAGGCTACATTTTGTTGGTTAGTATGACTCTAAAATTCTGTGCTTAAGTAACATGGCAACGACTTAATCTGCTCACAAGAGGCTGGTCAAATGTAAATACTGAATAAAGTTTTAATTGAAAGGAGTCCTTAAGTTTGGCGTTTTCACGTATCCACACAGAACACTCATACCTAGTTAATTTCATCAGTATTAATTTGTATATGCCAAGCACCACATATTTTAATGTACTCATGAAATAACGTCTATATTATCAATAGTTTAATTTTATGAATTATACTTCCTCGTATCAAGAGACTCAGGTGATTAATATTGTGTTATATACATGGCATCACACTTACTGGATGAATAGAAGTGAATATTATGGTGTGGATGGATTATTCGAATAATAAGAATGTTGTTTTGAATGTAATTCTGCTGTCTACCAAGTGTTTGAAATTCGATTTAAGCTGTGTGATTATGACAATCATGGGGACACACAATTGGTAAATTAGTGGAAGTTTATGTATGGCTTGTTAGAGATAATAGTATCTTGTTAGTAGATGACCTGGATAAGGTTCTGTGATGGTATATGATTCGTGGAACAGCTGCTGTACAATGAGTTACCATCAGATGGTGAACATTTTATTTGCATACGATAGTGACGTGATGCAATAAAGTAATCAAAATATTTCATGGTTTCTGTGCGACAACCAATGATCAGTAACATTTTTGTAACTATAATACAAACTAGTGCTGATCTTGGTTCATTTTTGTGTGAAACCATTTGTTGTGAACATAGCGCCATGTGTAGACAATTTGAGGATTTCTGTTATATTGTAGACATATACTATGATATAAAGTAGTGTGTTCATTGTACATAAAATGTCGGCAACTGTGTATTGCAACTTGTATTTCAATTATGTTACTGGAGTCTCTTTGCCAGAAGAGTTTATTTTGGCCTTGAGCAAAAGACTGACAGTATTGATCAATAAAAAAGAAACCTAAAATTATGCATGGAAATAACTGAATTATAAAACCAGTGTCAGTATTTCTTTGCTGTCTAAGTACTGCAGAACACTCTAAATCTCATGGATGAAATCTTGCAAATTCTTATATGTGCAACGCAATGGATATTTGAAGTGATGCATATGTCACATAGTTTATTCAGTTTTCTTTTTTTTATAAATCTTAATAGACTTTAAGAATTATGTAGCATTTGATACTGCATTGTTGTTTGCACATTAGAGAGTAATCTACTTGAAACCCAGATATAAGTACATGAATTATTAGTCATGTAACAAATTTAAACGTCGAAGTACAGAATATTTATTGCACCATATAATATGTTGAAAGTGTGAAAAGATGACTGAGAGGTATGAAATAAAATGGAGAAGAATTTCCTAGTCTTATATTTGGAAGGTTGATACTGCAGGTTTCTGGCTAAAGTTGTGTGGTGGACCACACCTTGCTTGTGGCGACACTGATCTCTAGCACAACTTGAAGTGTAGGCCAGATTGGAAGGTGACAATCGGATGTGAGTTGGTTAAATAAACAGATGTTTAAGCAGAAAATCTGGTTGTGGTAACAAATTCATCAATTACGAAACCTAATGTTTAAATGCAAGGGGGGGGGGGGGTCCAATACAAAACTGTTACCATGTTGCTATTACCTTTTTAACTGAAGAAGAAGTAAAATGATTTTCGAGTAGACTTTGTTTTTAATTATTTTACACTTGTTAATTTCCAACTTATTTTTATAGGCCACTTAAATTTTTTAATGCTTGTATAAGTAAATTGATTTAAACCCTGGTGAATCTTGGGGATTGTGACTTGGTGGTGCTTTCACTTTCTCATTGCTTTATCTGTATCAGGAAAAAACAGTTTAGAGATGATTGAGATTTCATTTTACAATGTAAGCCCCTGTAATTGATTGGATAGGTATGCGCATGTGCTGGGGAAAACGAGGGCTGCCTAACCTCAGTACAACTTCCAACCAATGTATACACTAACTCATACAGTTGAGTGTTTTAACTGTCAAACTACTAGGAGTGAGTAGTGCACACTAAAAACAACATTGCGATCTTCCCAACCTAAAGGCTCCTGTAAATCATCAAACAGTATGTCAAATTTTATTATGTTTGCTAAATATTTGACCACGTACGGTGTTGTTCGATGTGTTTGTAAGACATAGAGCATGTTTGATCTGTTTGCCAGGAATTAATATTGAAGGAAAATATGACAAGATCTGCAAACATTGTGTTGTTTTACTGCATATGTTTGATGACAAATAGTTTAATTACAACGTATCTCGCTGTATCATGAGTTTTCACAACTATAGAAACTACAATCAAGGATAAAAACAAAATAGCACTGGTAATTACCAAAATGGTAGAGGTGTCATCTGTCTCAACTATACATAATGCAAGAAGTGGTTAATAAGAAAATTGGTATTCTATGCCCAACATACAGGTGAGAGTGTAATAAAATAAGAAAAATAAGTTCTTCAGTTCTTTCAAGTAAGATGGAGGGTATGGGTTCCTACATTGTGGTATTTTAATGAACTGTCGTTAGAGAGCCAAATAGAAGAGAATAAATTTACTGACACGTGTCCTCTTTTTCAGTGTTTGGGTGAAGTGACTGGGCTCTTCAATGCCGCGTCGTCAAATTGCGAAAATCGATCCCCCATGACCATCACGGATTTTGCTGAAATTTTGTGTGAATGCTTGACATGTTCCCAGTGAACATTGGTAAACATTCACTTTCGCCAATTTAATAATTGCTGGGATATAGTCATTTGTTTGACCCTATAGCACAACTGTTAACAGTGCTCGGGGACTGATGACCTCAGTTGTTAAGTCCCATAGTGCTCAGAGCCATTTGAAAGAAACAAAACTTAGGTAATCGTGTACAACTTTTTTTACTCCCATAAGCAAAATAATAAAGTTTCCCTGCACTATCTGCGTAAGGATCATATGAAGCAAAGTTGGCCAAAAAATAGATGCTTGAAGAAATGTAATGATTACTTTTTTTTGTATCTCCAGAAGTAATTGCATGATACACCTGAAACTTTGCACGTAATAACTTGCCAATGCAGGGTCTTAGAATATAAATTTTCAATCTTCTACTGCTTTCCAATGTTCAAATTGAGGGCAGATTTGACAACTTTTCTGAAAATGCCCAAAATAGCTATTTTTGTCCCACATTTATAAAAAAGTCTTCTTCAAAGTCTCTTTAAACTGGAGTCATTAGAAAGATCATGTTCTAAGCCAACTAAAAAGGTATATTTGGTTTTGCAATGCGAGCATATGAGGCTGTAGAAAAGAATGACAAAGTGAATGTGCATTGAAAATAGGCCTGTATTCTGCCGGTATTCAGATTAAAGATGATATCTGTTAGGAGGTTCCACAATTGTTTAATACTCTCTGAGGGAGATAATATAAAAAGTTTTGATGACCTGGAAATAAGCTGGAGTTAAAACTACTAGTAAATAGTTTTTAAGGATCCGGCCCTACAAAATCATTTTTACAAAAATGAAATGGAATGAGGAGTCCAATAAAAAATAATAGTTTTCTCTCTTTTCTTGATGTAATAATTTGAGGTAATCACACTCTAAAAGTGTCAATTTTTATTTTTAGCAGAATTTCTTTCCTAACAATACCATCAGTGACATCATCTGCCCGGAAGTATAGTTGTATGGTTTTCCTCATGGCATTCTGCAGCAAGTTAATGAAATCTGTAAAAAATTCAAGTAGCTTCATGTAGACATAAGCTTAGGATTGTAAAAGAGACTGCTTCTAGCTTTGGCTTCTGACTCTTATAGAAACCTCATAATCAGCTTGGGAACCTGTGATAAAGAAATTCACCCATGGCTGCTGTTGCCAGCTGTCAGACGTGGCCCCTGTGGTGATGTAGGCACTGGTTTTCTCACTTTGAAAGAAGCCAGCAGTTGTTAAGTCATCGTGGACCGTACCAACATATTTATACAATTTTTCATGTGTTGACTGATGTTCTACATTGACTGCAAACTATACTAATACAAGGTATACTGTACCTTAAACCAGAATTAAACTGGCACATGAATAGAATTGCACAATAAAGACATACTGATTATTCTCTACAACATGAGTCCATTCCAAAAAGTGTGAGGAAGAATTCTGTAAACTTCACCAAAATCTACACAATGTGACAGTGGTGTAAAACCTGCAGACCATTTGTATGATGTGTGCTGCAGCTGTTATGAAACAGTTTTGCTACCATAATCTCCACTGTCCTGATAATGAACAGTTAAATCATGAAGTTTATAACCAGTTTGATTCTGTAGTTATAATAGAAGAGCAGACTGAAATATATCATATTATTCAGACTTTCTCACTTCCTAGTCATGATTTTGATATTACCTTGCCCAGAGAGTACTAAACAACTATAGTGTGTGACAGTTTTTGAAAAATTAACTTTGCCCTCAATTTGTTAACTATTGGAAAGCAGTAGGAGAATGAAATTGTAAATTCTAAGACCTTGTGTTGGTAAATTATGGTGTTTTCAGGTTTTTCCCTGCAATTACTTCCGGAGATACAAAAAGCTAAGCTTCCTCTCTCTCTCTTTTTTAAATATCTATGTTTTTCATCTGACTTTGCTTGAAATTGTCTATATGCAGATAGGTCAGGAATTCTTTATTATTTCACTTACAAGAATGGAAAAAGTTATGCAACATAACCTAGTTTTGTTTCTTTCAAGAAAATATTATCGGAGATGTTATGTCTCAAAGTTACTGAAAATTACCGGGTGCACTGTTGGTAGCTGCACCATGGCGTCAAACGAATCACTGTATCTCCGGAAGTGTTTAACTAATGATGATGAAAAACACCAATGTTCATTGGAAGTATGTGCAATTGTTCATACAAAATTTCACCAAAATCCTTGATGGTTATAAAGGAACCTCTAAACCACTTGGCATGGAATGACCCAACTCTAAACAAGTTTCACTTTCCATTTGCTGATACTACTTCTTATTCTGACAAAATGCCCGAGTCAATGTTAGAAATGCTGCATCTGCATTTGTAGCCAGCCCCACTAGTGGCAAAATACAGTATAACAGTGTCTGTTTCAAAAAGTGAGGTTAAAGGGTCGAACTTTGTTGGTAAATGTACAGGCTTGTTCCATAAATCCATGGCTAGGTAAGAGCAAATTTGACAAACAAGTTTGTTCACAAAGGCCTTAACATTGACTTTGGGCTACAGCACAGATCAGTCTATCACAACTGTGATTTAAAGAAATAATTTATTTTTATTTTGTTTGTTTGGACGATATTTGATTTAATATATTGTTAACATTGCATGTGGGACACTCCCTTCACATGATACTGTACAAATGACAAAACCAACATTGATAGACAGCTGTTTGTGCCCTCATTTTCGAAATTTACTGTTAGTTTGTGGTTGACTCCAACTGGCAGATTGCCTCTTAACAATCTTGTTTTTGTAGTTATGAAAGTTACTTTGTTGTGTCGGTAGCTGGACCGACACAGTGAAGTTTAGCTGAAAAAGAAAGCTTGACTACGCGGTAGCCGATAGTGCACGGCATACAGCAGACGGGCGTGAAGTCTGGAACATGAGAACTTATAAATGAATACGAAGAAAAGTATGTAGATGCTTTTTACTTAACTTTTATTGATTCCTTGGAATACATCTCTCTTGAATACTCGTAAGCTATAGGCACTGATACAAATGGCTCCTTGTTAGTTCGTAGCCATTAACTTCTGATGGCTATTCTGTCTCTCGGCTAATGAGAGAGAAAGGCTTCGTACAACTGGGCGATAGCTAGGTTCGCGTACAACTGGGCGGTAGCTTGGTTCTCGTACAACTGGGGTCGAGTCCACTCTCGTATCACGAGACCTGCCTTGGTGGTGGCGCTAGGTCTGCGATCACAGTGGCGACACGCGGGTCCGACATGTACTACATGGACCGCGGCCGATTTAAACTACCACCTAGCAAGTGTGATGTCTGGCGGTGACACCACATACTTCACCAGGCTCATACTGCTAGATTGCCACTAGTGCTTGTAGAGAACTGTATTACGTACTTTGACGTGGTGAAATTTGCGGGGGGGGTTGTTGTGTTTAATTCATGTATTTGTTTTATTTAAACTGCTCTTGCATTTGTATTGTGAAATTTGATGATTACATAACATGGAAGGTCTGATAATAGGCATGTAATTACATTGTGACTTTGTTTATAAATTGCCATTTTGTAGCATTGAAATATGCTATATGCCTTTTTTTAAGAATACGTAATGATTTTCATGAGATAAAGTCTATATTAGAAATTATCTTGATTTGCTTACAGGTGGGAACGTTTAATCTTCTCATACTTCTGCCGGATGCTCCTGATCATATAGATGAGCTTCTTGTGAAACTCCCAGGAGTGTCGTTCCAGCAGCTGCCGCACTGGCTCACATACGCTGAGACGGAAGTTTCACTTCCTCAGTTTACAGCTCTATCAAGTGGACTTGATTTGACACCATTTATGAAACAGTTGGGTGTACGGAGTCTCTTCAATGCAAGTGCAGCAGAGTTAGGATTTGCTTCTGCAAGTGGTGCTCCTCCACTGTATGTGAAATCTATCACTCAAGATGCCTTTTTCTCCGCATCATATGTTGCGGTTAATTCTGTTGGAGCTGTCTCATCGCACATGGGTAAGAATAAATCTGTATGTTTCCTGTGTTTATTTGAAAGTTCGTTATTCTGGAATATAAACATTTGAGTACATTTATTTATATATTTTTTGCCTTCATTTGACACCTCACTTAATTTGTAAAACGTTTATACAAAGACTTTCTATTGAATTAAACAATTTAGTTCAATAAAACTTCAGTAAGACAATTCAATAATAGTCTGGTTATTTACATAAAGGGGTTTTTGCACTTGTCTGACCAATATTTTTTCATTCTTTCAGATATTTTCTTTCTTTCTTCGTCTGAGATCACTCATTTGAATATTAATGTGCTATCTCTAATATGAGTATTTTAATAGATGTGAATAAGTTTCTGTCTTCAAATAGTTGTAACAGTTTGATAGACTTATTAATTTGTCTGTCATTTTCGAGATCACTGAGTGTATGAAATGTCACACTAACAAAAGTGAATCAGTCTTATCACAAACTTTGTTTAACTAAAATATCTTTGTTGTGATACATTTGTTATCCACTGCAAATCACAACCAAACAGTCAACTACCGACCTAATCTAGACTTCGGAATGCTCTACATTTCTTCTAAATCTACATAATACTCTAGTAGCCACCTTATGGTGTATAGGTGGAGGGTAACAGGTACCCCTAGTAGTCTTTCCCTTTCCTCTTCCACTTGCAAATGGAGCAAGGGAACAGACTGTCTGTATGCCTCCTATGAGCTGTTTTCATAGTACTTACACATGTTGATTGAATCTACCTACAACAGATCTAACAGTGTGCTTCTGAGTAGCCCCAAGGTCTTCTTTTAGTCTGACCTGGTGGGGATCCTAAACACTTGAGCAGTACTCAGGAATGGGTCGCACTAGTATTCTGTATATTGTCTCCTTTGTAGATAATCTAAGCTCTGTAATTTCTTAGACTTTCATGGTGATTCGGTGTCATCTCATGGAATCTGGTGTACTGCTGGTGGTCTGCGTCTTCCCAACACAATATTATGACGACGTATTTCGGCATCTTGATTAGGTATTTCCTGCAACTGCTCAGCAAGCTGACTGTGTCCCATATTTATACCTGGGCTGTGTTTTGGGTTCCCTATACCATCCACACCCACTGTGGCCATTTCTGGTGCTATTTATATCTAGTCCATCTTCCGTCTCTGCCCGTTTCTGCTGTTTTCTCCAGTGCCGGCCATGCCAAGGCATTCCATACTAGGTACATGCCCACCAGGCACATTCCCAGCACTATCAATGTGCTTTAGACATTTCTTATGCTGTTGACGACCACTCCAGCTTTGTCATGCCCCTGTCATGCTCCTGGTCTTGTGGGTTCGGTATGCTCCTACAAGATGCACTCCCTGCTGAATCAGGCTGCTGTGAGAATTGCATATTCTGTTTGTGCACGCCACAGAAATCTCCTGTGGTGGTGGCTGCCATTTAGAGTTCTACGCATCCTAGGACCAGACATATTACAGAACTGCAGACGGCGGCCACCGCCACAAGAGATTGCTGTGGCATGCGTGGACTGAATATGCAATTGAGCAGGAAGCAAACCTTGTAGGGGCGTACCGAACCCGTAAGGCCAGGCAAATGACAGGGAACGATAGGTAGCTGGAGCAGTTGCCTAAAGCTTAAGAAATATGTAAAGCATGTTGCTAGTGCTGGGAACACGCCTGGCAGGCATGGACCTCGTACAGAACGCCTTGGCATGGCCATCACTGGAGAAAACAGAGGAAGTGGGTGTGAACGGAAGACGGAACACTTAGAGATAAAAAGAACTGCCAGAAACGGCCGCCGCAGGCACGGGCGTTGTGGGGAACACCAGACACTGTCCAGGCATCGGCAGTACACCTGATATCATGAGATGTGAATCTAAATTTCATAAAATTCTCCCAGTAAACTGAAGTCGACCATTTGCCTTCTGTACTACAAGGACAAGTTATTTTGTATCTTGAAATAGCAGTAAAAGTACTCTTTCTGATTGACTGGTAGGTCCATAACAGACCAGAAGACTGATGCATCAGCACATCAGAATTAAATAATTATATACATAGTTATTCGCGTCATGCATCTGTCTTATGTCCCTCACAACAGTGTACATCATTGCAGCCAGGGCACTGCTAGACTGACAAGGGACAATTCCCAACTGTCAGTAAATGAAAATGATGAAATGTGGTGAGTGTGTACCAGCAGCAGTGAACTGCACCTGCATCTTTTAGTGTGTAGACCAGTGGTTAGCAGATCACTGTGTTTTGGTTTTTGTGGGCAAATCCTTGTTTAAGGTAGCTTCCTAGTGTAATTTTCCTGCCATCAGGCTGCCGCGTCACGCCACTAAGTGTAAATCTTGTGCTGGCAGGTGACACATAGTTTAGACCAGTGCATTCTAGTTTGCATACTTATCTTGTGCAGTAGCTTACTGGCAACCGCCATTTGAGATCTTACATCTATTTTTACACACTATGATATGGCTACGACCTGGGGAGAAGGCCTGCGACACCTTTGGTGCCTTTGTAATTTCCTCGTGTCTTGGCTGTCGCTGCGTATTCTGATTTGCAACATCTGTCTGGTCCGTCATCACTTGAGAGTGGATGGCAGATAGTTTGCATGTCACTGGGCGGAAGGTGAAAGAGGCAGCAGGTCACACAGCTGGCGTCCTACACCTTAGCAATGGGCACGAGATGTTACCCTGTGTTGGTGATAACTCTGAGCCAGCATGGGAAGTCATCTCCAGTTGGGCCAGCAGTCAATTTCATTGCCTGGTCCAGACAAGTGCAGAGGGTTGATATGCTTGTCATTGGGAGCACCAGTGTTAGGTGGACGATGGACCCCTCAGGGAAATAGCAGGCAAGGCAGGAACGAATGCCGGCGTGCACTTGATACTTTCGCCAAGAGGTCTCATCCGTGATGTGGAAGAGGCCTGCCGGCAGCTATTGAGCGCACTGGGTGCGACCAACTGCATTTAGTGGCACATGTCAGCACGAATGACGCATGCCGCTTGGGTTCTGAGGGCATCCTCAGCTCCATTCAGTGGATTACTGATTTGCTGAAGGCAACTACCATTACATGCAAGGTGCAGGCTAAGTTGTCTATTTGTGGCATCGTTCCCAGGGTAGATTGCAGTCCTCTGGTTTGAGCAGAGTGGAAGGTTTAAACTAGAAGTTCAGATGACTCTGTGACACTATCGGGTGCGAATTTCTTGACTTCCACTATTGGCTACAGAATTGCTGGGTTCCCCTTAATAGGTTAGGCATGCACTAATTGCAGGAAGCGGCTACTAGGGTGGCAGAGTACATGTGGCGTGCACATAGGGCTTTTTCAGGTTAGAGGAACCCTCCCTCGGGATCAAAGACAATTTGCCTGATTTAATTAGCCTCATTGGCCTCAGAGAACATTTGTTGTAGCACATCAGAGATAGAAAAGGTTAATATGATTTCAGTAAACTGCAGGAGTGTTAAAGGAAAGGTCCCAGATTTAGTATTGCTTACTCAAGGTTATAAAGTGCAGATAGTATTAGGAATAGAAAGTTGATTGAAACCGGACATTAATGACAATGAAATCCTAAGTTCAGATTGGAATATTTATCGTAATGATGGGTTAGTCACCAATGGTGGTGCCATGTTTATAGCAGTAAGGAATTCGATAAAATGTGGTGAGGTTATCGTGGATTCAGACTGTGAAGTGGAATGATCATATAAAATTAATTGTTGGTAAGGCGGGTGCCAGGTTGAGATTCATTGGAAGAATCCTTAGAAAATGTAGTCCATCAACAAAGGAGGTGGCTTACAAAACACTAGTTAGACCTATACTTGAGTATGCTCATCATTGTGGGATCCGTACCAGGTCAGGTTGACAGAGGAGATAGAGAAGATCCAAAGAAGAGTGGCGCGTTTCATCACAGTGTTATTTGGTAAGCGTGATAACGTTACGGAGATGTTTAGCAAACTCAAGTGGCAGACTCTGCAAGAGAGGCGCTCTGCATCGCGGCGTAGCTTGCTGTCCAAGTTTCGAGTGAGTGCGTTTCTGGATGAGGTAGCAAATATATTGCTTCCCCCTACTTATACCTTCTGGGGAGATCACAAATGTAAAATTAGAGAGATTCGAGCACGCATGGAGGCTTTCCGGCAGTCGTTCTTCCCGCAAACCGTATGTGACTGAAACAGGAAAGGGAGGTAAAGACAGTGGCATGTAAAGTGCCCTCCGCCACACACCGTTGGGTGGCTTGTGGAGTATAAATGTAGATATAGATGAAGTAATCTGAGTGAAGTTAAGTATCAAAGATCAGTCAAAAGTGGTAATTTGATGCTTATATAGGCTGTCTGGGTCATTAACTGTAGTGGTAGAGCGGTTCAGACAGAGCTTGCTGAATATAGTTACTAATTTTCCAGATCATGCCATTGTACTAGGGGTGTCTTCAACTTGCCAGGTGTAGATTTGGAGTGTCACGATATCAAAACTGGTGCCAGAGACGGATTCATGTGACATTGTTCTGGATGTCTTGTCTGAAAATTACTTTGAGCAGACAGAGAACCAGCTCATGAGGGTAACATCTTTTAGACCTGAACTTATGAAATCAGTTAACACAGAGGAAGGTATCAGTGATCATAAGGCTGTGACAGGATATGTGACAACCAGTTTTACAAAGAATGTTAAAAACAGTAAGGAGATGATATTGCTTAGAAAGAGTGACAGGATACAAATTTCACAGCATCTGAGCAGTCAGCATAAAATATTCAGTGATGACAATGAAGATGTGGAAAACAAATGGAAAAAATTCAAAGGAATCGTGTGATATGCTATAAACAATTATGTTCTCAGGGACGTCTTAAGGGTTGGGAAAGACACACTATAGTACAATAGCCATGTTAAATAACTTACATAATAAGAGAACTTCACCTCAGATTCAAGAGAAGTAAAACCCTAGCTGAACTACATGAAAATGAGCATAAAGAGAGCAGTGGGAGAAGCGTCCAATGGCTTTCAGAGTAAAACTTTGTCAACCGATCTGAGTAATAACCCTAAGGGGCTATGAAATCTTCACGAGTTATCAGCCGAGTGGCATCATCTTCTAGTCGCAACATTTCAATGGATTGCGTATCCTTCATCTTCAGGCAAAGTGTCGGGATGCTGTCTGTCGTCGCGCTCCTTTGTAGCCAGTGGACTGCTATCAGATTCCGGCCGCTGACCAATCACATGCTACGTGCTGCGGAATCGCGCTTGGCACCACCAGTGTTTGGGAGGCGGAGGGGGAGGATGCGCGTGCGGGCGTGGATTCCCGGTGTCTGTTCATATCAGCGCTGGCCGCAGTCCCCTTTGGATCGGAGCGTTCTTGCTGAATTTTCCTAATTGCAGGATCCCAAGCGTAACACAGCATCAACGAAAAGCATACCTTCGAATTTGAAGAAATGAAGAAGTTGTGCAGCGCCAGTGGATTTTGGGATTCGGTGATGAAAGAAAATTTAATTAATCGAGACAGTGGTTACCATCTCAGTACAGCTTGGGATCCTGCAATTAGGAAAATTCGGCAAGAATGCTCTGGTCCGAAGGGGGCTGCACTTTCCAGGAAGTGTTTGGAGGGTTAATGTGGAGGCTGGCCGTGTGGCATCACATGCTCTGCCTGTGAGTGGACATGCGGCCGATCCTTCAGCAAGGTCCGAGCAGGCACACGGGGGGAGGGGTTTATTAGTGATTAGGAGCTCCAGTGTTAGGTGGGTGATGGAGCCGCTTAGGGAAATAGTGGAAAGGTCGGGGAAGAAGGCCAGTGTTCACTCTGTCTGCTTGCTGGGGGGGGGGGTTTCGGGGTTCATCCGAGATGTGGAGGAGGCCCTACTGGTGGTGATAGAGCACTGGGTGCACCCGACTGCGAATTGTTGCTAATGTCGGCACCAATGACTCCTGCCGTCTGGGTTCAGAGGTCATCCTCAGTTCATACAGGTGGTTGGCGGAGTTGAAGGCGGAAAGCCTCACTCGTGGGGTGGAATCTGAGCTAACAATTTGTAGTATCGTTCCCAGAATCGATCGCAGTCCTCCGGTTTGGAGCCGAGTGGAAGGCTTAAACCAGAGGCTCGGACGATTCTGTGGAGATCTGGGGTGCAAATTTCTCGACCTCCGCTATCGGGTCGAGAAATGTAGGGTCCACTGAATACAGTCAGTCGTGCACTACACGCAGGAAGTGGCAACAAGGGTAGCGAAGTATGTGTGGGGTGGACATGTGGGTTTTTTAGGTTAGAGAATTCCCTCCCTAGTCTCGACAAGAAGCCTCCCGAGATGTGACAAGGTAGTAGTAGTAGGCAAAACGCAACAGGGAATAACAATATTAATGTGGTAATAGTAAACTGCAGGAGCATCTATAGAAAGTTCTCAGAACTGCTCTCATTAATAAACAGTCACAATGCCCACATAGTACTAGGGATGGAAAGTTGGCTGAAACTAGGTGTAAACAGTAATGAAATTCTAAACTCGGATTGGAATGTATACTGCAGAGACAGGCTGGACAGTGAAGGGGGAGGCATGTTTATAGCGATAAAAAGTGCAATAGTATCGAAGGAAATTGACGGAGATCCAAAATGTGAAATAATTTGGGTGAAGGTCGCGGTTAAAGAAGGGTCAAACATGGTAATTGGATGTCTCTATTTGCCCCCTGGCTCAGCAGCTGTTGTGGCTGAGCACCTGAAGGATAATTTGGTAAATATTTAGAGTAGATTTCATGACCATGTTATAGTTCTGGGTGGAGATTTTAATTTACCAGATATAGAGTGGGAGACTCAAACATTTATAATGGGTGGCAGGGACAAAGAATCCAGTGAAATTTTTTTAAGTGCATTATATGAAAACTACCTTGAGCAGTTAAACAGAGAACAGAGTCGTGGCGATAACATATTAGACCTTCTGGCGACAAACAGACCCGAACTATTTGAAAAAGTTAGTGCAGAACAGGGAATCAGTGATCATAAAGCAGTTACTTCATCGATGATTTCAGCCGTAAATAGAAATATTAAAAAAGGTAGGAAGATTTTTCTGTTTAGCAAAAGTGACAAAAAGCAGATTTCAGAGTACCTGATGGCTCAACACAAAAGTTTCGTCTCAAGTACAGATAGTGTTGAGGATCAATGGACAAAGTTAAAAACTATCGTACAATTTGCGTTAGGTGAGTATGTGCCAAGCAAGATCGTAAGAGATGGGATAGCGAAGCGAAATGTAATGTGAGGATGGCCATGTGAGAGGCGTTCAATGAATTCGAAAGTAAAGTTCTATGTACTGACTTGGCAGAAAATCCTAAGAAATTTTGGTCTTATGTCAAAGCGGTAGGTGGATCAAAACAAAATGTCCAGACACACTGTGACCAAAATGGTACTGAAACAGAGGATGACAAACTAAAGGCCGAAATACTAAATGTCTTTTTCCAAAGCTGTTTCACAGAGGAAGACTGCACTGTAGTTCCTTCTCTAGATTGTTGCACAGATGACAAAATGGTAGATATTGAAATAGACAGAGGGATAGAGAAACAATTAAAATTGCTCAAAAGAGGAAAGGCCGCTGGACCTGATCGGATACCAGTTCGATTTTACACAGAATATGCGAAAGATCTTGCCTCCCTTCTTGCAGCGGTGTACCGTAGGTCTCTAGAAGAGCGTAGCGTTTCAAAGGATTGGAAAAGGGCACAGGTCATCCCCGTTTTCAAGAAGGGACGTCGAACAGATGTGCAGAACTATAGACCTATATCTCTAACGTCGATCAGTTGTAGAATTTTGGAACACGTATTATGTTCGAGTATAATGACTTTTCTGGAGACTAGAAATCTACTCTGTAGGAATCAGCATGGGTTTCGAAAAAGACGATTGTGTGAAACCCGGCTCACGCTATTCGTCCACGAGACTCACAGGGCCATAGACACGGGTTCCCAGGTACATGCCGTGTTTCTTGACTTCCGCAAGGCATTTTATACAGTTCCCCACAGTCGTTCAATGAACAAAGTAAGTGTGTATGGACTATCATGCCAGTTGTGTGATTGGATAGAAGAGTTCCTAGATAACAGAATGAAGCATGTCATTCTCAATGGCGAGAAGTCTTCCGAAGTAAGAGTGATTTCAGGCGTGCCACAGGGGAGTGTCATAATATGACCTTGTGTATAACATCGGAAGTTCACTGAGGCTTTTTGCAGATGATACTGTAGTATATCGAGAGGTTGTAACAATGGGAAATTGCACTGAAATGCAGGAGGATCTGCAACGAATTGACACATGGTGCAGGGAATGGAAATAGAATCTGAATGTAGACAAGTGTAATGTGCTGCGAATACGTAGAAGGAAAGATCCTTTATCATTTAGCTACAATATAGCAGGTCAGCAACTGGAAGCAGGGAGTATGCATTAGGAGTGATTTAAAATGGAATGACCATATAAAATTAATCGTCAGTAAAGCAGATGCCAGACTGAGATTCATTGGAAGAATCCTACGGAAATGCAATCCAAAAACAAAGGAAGTATGTTAAAGTAAACTTGTTTGCCCACTGCTTGAATACTGCTCACCGGTGTGGGAACTTTACACGATAGGTTTGATAGAAGAGATAGAGAAGAACCAAAGGAGAGCAGCGCACTTCATTACAGGATAATTTAATAAGTGTGAAAGCATTACGGAGATGATAGATAAACTCCAGTGGAAAACTCTGTATGAGAGACGCTCAGTAGCTTGGTATGAGCTTTTGTTTAAGTTTCGAGAACATACCTTCACTAAGGAGTCAAGCAGTATATTGCTCCCTCCTACGTATATCTCGCAAAGAGACCATGAGGATAAATAAAATCAGAGAGATTAGAGCCCACACAGAGGCATACTGACAATCTTTCTTTTCACAAAGAATACGAGTCTGGAATAGAAGGGAGAACCGATAGAGGTACTCTAACAAGGGAACCTCCCCATCGCACCCCCCTCAGATTTAGTTATAAGTTGGCACAGTGGATAGGCCTTGAAAAACTGAACACAGATCAATCGAGAAAACAGGAAGAAGTTGTGTGGAACCATAAAACAAATTAGTAAAATATACAAACTGAGTGGTCCATGTGCAAGACATGCAACATCAAGGAACATTCGAGCTCAGAAGTGCCGTGGTCCCGTGGTTAGCGTGAGTAGCTGCGGAACGAGAGGTCCTTGGTTCAAGTCTTCCCCCAACTGAAAATTTTACTTTCTTTATTTTCGCAAAGTTATGATCCGTCCGTTCGTTCATTGACGTCTCTGTTCACTGCAATAGGTTTAGTGTCTGTGTTTTGCGACCACACCGGAAAACCGTGCGATTAGTAGACGAAAGGACGTGCCTCTCCAATGGGAACCAAAAACATTTGATCGCAAGGTCATAGGTCAACCGATTCCTCCACAGGAAAACACATCTGATATATTCTATATGACACTGGTGACGGCATGTGCGTCACATGACAGGAATATGTTGTCGACCCACCTAACTTGTACACTTAGCGAATGGGTAAAAAGATTCTTCTACCTTGCCCGATTTAGGTTTTCTTGTGGATGTGATAATCACTCCCAAAAAAGTGATGAAAACATAAGAGTTTGTCACATAAACTAAAAATAAAAAATTAAATTTTTCACTCGAGGGAAGACTTGAACCTAGGACCTCTCATTCCGTAGCTGCTCTCGCTAACCACGAGACCACGCCGCTCCTTGACTCCCAGTGTCCTTGATGTTACCTATCTTCGCATGGACTACTTATTTTTTTCATAGTTCCACACAACTTCTTCCTGTTTTCTCGATTGATCTGTGTTCAATTTTTCAAGGCCTATCCACTGTGCCAACTTATAACTAAATCTGAGGGGGGTGCGACGGGGAGGTTCCCTTGTAAGTACCCTCTGCCACACGTCAGGTGGCTTGTGGAGTATGGATGTAGATGTAGACAACATATTACTTACCCCTATATACAGCTTGCATTGCATAATGAACATGAGGAGAAAATTTGAGAAATTAGACTCAATACAGACGCTAATCGACAATCATTCTTCCTGTGTACCGTTCGTGAGTGGAACAGGGTTGGAAGGATCAAATAGTAGTACCAATAGTACCCTCAAACACACACCATTGACTGGCTTCTGGAGTATGATGTAGATGTAGAAGTAGGGGTCAAAATAATGCAGTACGTATTTTTTGTTTGTGCCCAGTTCCACTTTTAAGCTGTAATAAACGGCCTGAAAGGTAATTTGACGTATTAAGTTTGGAGGGAATACTTTGAAATCATGCTATATAAAAAAATGTTTTTCATATATAACTTGATACATAATTAATGTCCTTGAAACATGTATAATCGAATATTGTATTAATCTGAAATTTTGCATAATACCCCACCACCATTAATTAATTTTGCAAAATGAAAACTTTTGTTACAACATAAATTAAAGCCACTTTCAAGCTCCATACACCCGTGTGTAATAAAGCTGGATCTTTAAATACCATTTTTGGGAAGTAAGCTTTACACAATGTGCTGTATTTTCAACATAACTAGTTATAATGCCTAAGCATTTATTGTTAGCCATTTATTTTAGTTATATTTGCTTCATGTTTGAAGTTATTTTACACTCTTTTTTTTACATAAATGTATTTTGTTAATTGAAGATAGTAAATACTCATTATTATGATAAATGTCAGTATAATGTGTAAATAATTGTCTAAAACATTTTCTTACACCATGCACATAAACTGAATGAAAATTCTTCACAGAATATACGTGACTGAGAGAAATACAAAACAAAATTCAGCAGGATGTTAAATTGTTGCGAGTGACCCTCTAAATTTCCTAATTTGTATCAGGCATATTTCAGTACATTGGAAAGCCTTTGCAAAGGGAATTAATTGTGTACTAGTAACTGCAGCTTGATTACATTGTTTCTCAAGTGGAGACTGACATAATTATTCAACAGAAATATCTGAAAATTTTTCCATGAAGTTTTTCCAACATCAAAAGCCATGTGCATCTCAGTCGTACCTATGCCATTATGCCCTTTGGGTTCACCATATGAACAAGTGCCTCATCCTTGGGTACGATGCTCTATAGGGTTCTTTCACACTGACGGCCCCAAGAATCTGACTGTAATAAGTAACTTTTCTCCCTCACTGGGAAAGAAAACATCTTTCAAATCTCTCTTGACCTGGTCACATGTTTGTTTACCAGAGTTCGATCCTGTCACAAGACCATTTGAGGCTTCAAAAAAAATTCTCTAATTCTTGTTCCAACCTCACCATTAGTTTCTTCTAAAACTATGAAAAAGTGGTTGGTCGGTATGAAAAAGTATTTTGACCATCATACCCAAGGACAAGGAACTTGTTCATCTTGCTATCTCAAAGGGCTTGATGGGATAGGTACAGTCGTGAGATTTGTACGGTTCAATGTTGGAAGAACTTTGTAAGAAGTTTTTCAGATGTACAAGCCTTGACTGATTAGTAATGCCTCCATCCTCGTAACTCTTAAACAGCAGCATTGGTATGCAGTAGGTACTGGCTTGTTCCGTAGCCTCTTCTATACAGCTCCAGTTGGTGGGAAGCCTTAGCACTGAACGGTTGTGTTGTTACAGTGTAGAGTATGGACCCCTGCGCAGATGGTTGGTCAATGCGATTTAATCAACGTGCAGTCATTGAATTCTTGACAACAGAAGGTGTCACCCCGAAGAAGACTCATCAGAGAATGAAAGCAGTTTATGGTGATTGTATTGATTTGAGTGCTGTGCGTTGTTGGGAGAGTAAGTTCAAAGATGTTGAGGTGGGAACATCTGATCTGCATGACAAACGAGTTGGATGTCTTGTGACAGCAACCACTGAATTTCACAAGCAAAAGGGTGACAGATTGATTCAGGACGATCGTCGTATCACTTGGAGAAAAATTGCAAGCACAATTGGCATTTCACAATAACGTGTGGGTCACGTTATTGGTTTGCTTGGCTGTCAGAAGATATGTGCACGATGGGTACCCTGGATGCTGACTCCAGAAATGAAAGCACACCATATGGCATCCTCCATACAGTCCAGATTTAGCACTGTCCGACTTCCATCTGTTCCCTGTAATGAAAAACAATCTGCGGGGACATTATTATGCTTCTGATGAAGATGTTGAGAGAACTGTGAGACTGTGGTTGTGGAAATAGTGTCGACTTCTTCCGTGACGGCTTCAGAAAACTTGTTCATCGTTGGCAGAAATGTATCCAATTGGCTGGTGATTGTGTGGAAAAAGTGAATATTGGTAATTAAATATCACATTCTAAGGATTATTTCTGTGTTTGATTTATTAAAACATTCCCATCCAAAACCAATTAACAAAGGTGGAGGCATTACTTTTCATTCAACCCTCGTAGTTCTGTTAAATGATTGTCATTTTAGAAACAATATAATCAAGCTGCCGTCACTAGTACATAACAGTTCTCTTTGCCAAGGTTTTCCAATGTACTGAAATATGCCCTATACATAACACAGGATATTTAGAGGGTCACCAGCGACAATTTGAAATCCTACTGAATTTTGTTTCATATTGTGTTCTCTGTCATGTGTCATATGTGAAGAAACTTCATTCATTTTACATGTGTCGTGTAAGAAAATGTTATGTTTTAAACATTTATTTACAGATTATCATTATTGTAGTGATTTTGTATCATAATGAGTTACTTACATAAAATGAATACAAGTAAAATAAATAACTAGACTAATAAGGAATGTCTAAATACTTCAATTAGGTATACTGGAAAGACTGTGACGGCACATTGTGTATAGCTTATATTCCGAAAATGTTATTTCAGAAACTAGCTTTATTACACATCAATGTATAGAGCTTGAAAGCTTCTTTAATTTAGGTTGTTACAACAGTTTTCATTTTTCAAGATTAATTGATGATGGTGGGGCATTTTACAAAATTTAAAATTATTCCAAAACTTGATTATCCAGTGTTTGAGAATGTTTATTACATATCAACTTTTACAGAGAAACACTTTTTAGATACCACCATTTCGAAGATATTCCCTCCAAGCCTAATATGCCAAATTACCTTTCGTGCTGTGTTTTACCTCTTAAAAGTGAAACTGGGCACAAAAAAGTGTTGTTACTCCCCCCATACAACTGCCGAGATTCGTGAAGATCTTTTATTGACACTTGTGAATGTTCCCTTGCGAGTTTAGCGGCACCCTGGCTGAATTGATGTGCTCTGTTGTGAGTGACATAAGACAGGTGTGTGTGGTGAATAACTGCACACAGTTGTTTCAATTTTGACATGCCAATGCATCAGTCTTCCAGTCTGTTGGTACCTCCTAATTCATGAGAAGAGTAGTTTTACTGCTATTTCAAGACATACACAGTAACCTGTCGGTTGAGATTTGAAGATGGTAACCTCGATGACCGAAGCCAGTTATCTAGGGTAAAGCTTAATATTAGTGATCTTGGCAAAGGAGTTTATCTTCACTAATGCATTAATTTGAATTGCTACTTGCTTCTCAAAATGAGCAAACCGAAACTGTACTTGAAAGTCACATGATAGTTTTTCCTACTCCTTTGAATTAAGCTATATTTTTCTACGTGTAGATCCAGCTGCCATTCATCACACCAAATAGGAATTCTGTGTAAGTCATCCTGTATCCTTCTACAGTCACTCAATGACAATACTTTCGCATATACTACAATGTCATCAGCAAACAGTCACAGATGTTTACATTGTTTGTCAGATAATTTATACACAGAGAGAACGAGTGGTCCAACCACACCAACTTGCTGCACTCCTGATGGTACCCTTGTCTCAGATGAACACTCACTATTGATGATAACATACTGGATACATCTACATTCATGACTACTCTGCCGGGTGGGGCAGCCACGTGGTCTTGAGGCGCCTTGCCCCTCCCCCCCCCCCCCCTTCCCCTTTTGGAGATTTGAGTTCTCCCTTGGGCATGGATGTGTGTGTGTTGTCCTTAGCATAAGTCAGTTTAAGTACTGTGTAAGCCTAGGGACAGATGACCTCAGCAGTTTGGTCCCATCCCCCCCCCCCCCCCTCCCCTCGTTTGTGCGCAGTGGCGGAAATGTTAAACATTATGAACACCTGTCATTGTCGGCAGTTGTATATGAAAAATGTCTGTAGTGTGTACTGCAGTCTGTGTGTAGTGTTCTTTCTGACACCATCTTAGTACAGCAGTGTGAGGCATGACAAAGCAGCCAGATCTGCTGCAACAAGTTTTTAATTGTGATGAGATGGGTCTATTCTGGAAAAAGATACCAAAGTGTACCTTGTAACAGCAGAGGAGAATGAATTGCTAGGTCACAAGTCAATGAAAGACTGTCTCACACTGCTATTTTGTGCCAGTGCAAGCAGTTGTTTGAAAATTAAACCGCTGCTTCTCTACCATTCAGAAACTCCACGAGTCTTCAAGAAGTGTAAAGTCCAGAAGAGCAGGTTCAATGTGATATGGAGGTCCAACAACAAGGCACGGTTGACACATGATTTTTTTCATTGGATCAATGAAGTGTTTGGTCCTTTGGTGAAAAAATATTTGCTTGAGATGAATCTGCCACTCCATGTCTTGCTTATTATGACAATCCTCCTGTGCATTCTCCAGGTCTCCAACACCACGCCCTTGAAGAATTTCAATTCATCAAGATGCAATTTCTACCTCCCAACACCACTCCATTACTTCAGCCTATGGACCAGCATAATATTTCTAACTTTAAGAAGCGCTACACTAAAATACTCTTTAAGCGTTGCTTTGAGTTGACTGAAGTTACCAATCTCACTCTGAGTGTCTTGAAAATACCACTTTAACATCTTTGCCAGCATGAAGATGATCAAAAAGGCTTGGGAAGGGGTTACCAAGAGAACTCTCACTTCTGCATGGAAGCAGCTGTGGCTGGAGTGCATTGTCAGATGTGACTCTGAGGCATTTGAGTCAGTACCTGTGGAGCCCATAGTCAACAGGATTGTGTCTTTGGCCAAGAGGATGACATCGATGAGCTTGTGGAAGATCACAGACCAAAAATGACCACCAAAGAGCTTAAGGAGTTGCACTGTGTTTAACAGCAGGAAGTTGTGAAGAGCAGTTAATCAGGAGGAGGAGGAGGAGGTGGTGGCGGCAGCAGTAACAGCAAAGCAGCAATCTTCTGGCACAATAAGAGAAATGCTGAAAGCATGGGAATTGGTTGCATTTTACATTGAAAAATCTTCACCCCAATAAAGCAGTGGCTATGCGTAGTACAAATTTATTTGATGATGATGCTGTGTCACATTTTCACCAAGTGTTGAAGCATCAGGATAAATAAATGACTATAGATAGCTTCCTAATAAAAAGAATTAGCTACGTATCATGAATAGTAAAGCACATAATATTGTATGTATAATTTTCTGTGTATAAATGACATGAATAAGACAAAACCTTCAGTACTTCTTCTGCAAGGAATGCATTGCCGTATTTTGCATTAATTTTTATGGGATAAATTGTTTCACTTAACAAGTGTTTCGCACTAAGAGTAAGATTCTGGAATGAATTGTGTTCGCTATGTGAGGTTCCACTGTATTTGTCTTTAGTTCTGCTCTTAAGAAGCATCAGGGAAGAAGAAACACTGGTGCACATACAGATCTGCTGCATACATACTTTTTATATTAATTACAGAATGCACGTAGAGCCACCTCAGTTGCCTATTTGTGCAACCGAGGTGACTCTACATACATTCTGTAATTAAGTTAATGCACGGTTGCTGGACTTCAACCAATAACAATGTTTAAAATTTCAATTCTTTTTATAGTTTACTATTCCAATATGCAAACTTATGACTCCTCTTTATTCTAGTATAAAGATAACTTCTCCCTTTGAAGGAGGGTGCCAACAAAATGTTTTTGCTTTCGGAAGAGAAAGTTGTAGAGTGAAATTTTGTGAATGGGTCTGCCTGCATATTGTGTTTCGATGTTCTCTGTCAATCCATTCAGATATGGATCCCATATTGAGTGGCAGTACTCCAGCAGAGAACGGCCAAGTGTAGCGATGGCCTTTAGCAGGTCCCTTGCATCGTCTAAGTGGTCTGCCAATAAAACAGTCTTTGGTTCGCTTCCCCATAACATTACCTATGTGATGGTTCCATTTGAAGTTATTAGCAATTGTAATCACAAAGCGTTTAGTTGAGTATGCAGCCTTTAGATTTGTGTGAAATACCTTCTAGCTGAAATTTAATGGATTCTTTTTAATATACTACCGGCCATTAAAATTGCTACACCACAAAGGTGATGTGCTACACACGCGAAATTTAACCAACAGGAAGAAGATGCTGTGATATGCAAATGATTAGCTTTTCTGAGCATTCACACAAGGTTGGCGCCGGTGGCGACACCTACAACGTGCTGACATGAGGAAAGTTTCCAACTGATTTCTCATACACAGACAGTAGTTGACCGGTGTTGCCTGGTGAAACGTTGTAATGCCTCATGTGAGGAGGAGAAATGCGTACCATCACGTTTCCGACATTGATAAAGGTCGGATTGTATCCTGTCGTCATTGCGGTTTATCGTATCGCGACATTGCTGCTCGCGTTGGTCGAGATCTAATGACTGTTAGCAGAATATGGAATCGGTGGGTTCAGGAGGGTAATACGGAATGCTGTGCTGGATCCCAAAGGCCTCGTATCACTAGCAGTCGAGATGACAGGCATCTTATCCACATGGCTGTAATGGATCGTGCAGCCACGTCTCGATCCTTGAGTCAACAGATGGGGACGTTTGCAAGACAACAACCATCTACACGAACAGTTCGAAGACGTTTGCAGCAGCATGGACTATGAGCTTGGAGACCATGGCTGCGGTTACCCTTGACGCTGCATCACAGACAGGAGCACCTGCGATGGTGTACTCAACGACGAACCTGGGTGTACGAGTGGCAAAACGTCATTTTTTCAGATGAATCTAGGTTCTGTTTATAGCATCATGATGGTTGCATCCGTGTTTGGCGACATCACTGTGAACGCACATTGGAAGTGTGTATTCGTCATCGCCATACTGGCGTACCATCTGGTGTGATGGTATGGGATGCCATTGGTTACCTGTCTCGGTCACCTCTTGTTCGCATGGACGGCACTTTGAACAGTGGATGTTACATTTCAGATGTGTTAAGACCCGTGGCTCTACCCTTCATTCGATCCCTGTGAAACCCTACATTTTAGCAGGATAATGCACGACCGCATGTTGCAGGTCCTGTACCGGCCTTTCTGGATACAGAAAATGTTCGACTGCTGACCTGGCCAGCACATTCTCCAGATCTCTCGCCAATTGAAAACATCTGGTCAATGGTGGCCGAGCAACTGGTTCGTCACAATACGCCAGTCACTACTCTTGAAGAACTGTGGTATCGTGTTGAAGCTGCATGGGCAGTTGTACCTGTACACGCCACCCAAGCTCTGTTTGACTCGATGCCCAGGCGTATCAAGGCCGTTATTACGGCCAGAGGTGGTTGTTCTGGGTACTGATTTCTCAGGATCTATGCACCCAAATTGCGTGAAAATGTAATCACATGTCAGTTCTAGTATAATATATTTGTCCAATGAATACCCGTTTATCATCTGCATTTCTTCTTGGTGTAGCAATTTTAATGGGCAGTAGTGTACTTATGCAGATAACCTGACACTTTTATTTAGAGTCAGTTGCCACTTTTCACACCATATAGATGTATTGTCAAAGTAATTTGGCAATTGGTTTTGATCTTCTAATGATTTTATTAGATGGTGAATGAGAGTTTAATCTACAAGCTGTGTAAGAGGACTGCTCAGATTGTCTCCTGAATCACTTATATAGATTATTAAGAGCAGAGGACCTTTAACACTCCTTTGGGGAGTCCTAGATACCACTTTCGTTTTACTGGATGACTTCCCATCAGTTACTGACAAGGGAACCTCCCCATCACGGACCCCTCAGATTTATTTATAAGATGGCACAGTGGATAGGCCTTGAAAAACTGAACACAGATTAATTGAGAAAACAGGAAGAAGTTGTGTGGAACTATGAAAAAAATAAGTAAAATATACAAACTGAGTAGTCCATGCCCAAGATAGGCAACATCAAGGATAGTGTGAGCTCAGGAGCGCTGTGGTCCCAAGGTTAGCGTGAGCAACTGCGAAACGAGAGATCATTGGTTCAAGTCTTCCCTCGAGTGAAAAGTTTACTTTCTTTATTTTCGCTAAGTTATAATCTGTCCATTCGTTCATTGACTTCTCTGTTCACTGTAATAAGTTTAGTGTCTGTGTTTTGTGACAGCACCTCAAAACCGTGTGATTAGTAGATGAAAGGACGTGCCTCTCTAATGGGAACCGAAAACATTTGATCGCAAAGTCATAGGTCAACCGATTCCTCCACAGGAAAACACATCTGATATATTCTATGTGACACTGGTGATGGCATGTGCATCACATGACAGGAATACATCTCACGTATTTAATGCACTCTCGTCCAAAGTAGCGCACAGTCAACTGCCAGCCAGGGAGCCTCGTTAGCAGGAATACTCTCTCTTCCGTTCACTGTAGTCAACTGACGTTGTGTGTTTCGATGTTTGTTTAGGTGTAGCATCCCCATACTATGGTGCAGTTACCTCGCATCGGACAGACAGACGGACGGACAGATAATAATTGTCTGAAAATAAAAAATTAAACTTTCCACTCGAGGGAAGACTTGAACCAAGGACCTCTCTTTCCCCAGCTGCTCACGCTAACCACAGGACCACAGCGCTCCTGAGCTCACACTATCCTTGATGTTGCCTATCTTGCACATGGACTACTCAGTTTGTATATTTTGCTTATTTTTTTCATAGTTCCACACAACTTCTTCGTGTTTTCTCGATTGATCCGTGTTCAGTTTTTCAAGGCCTATACACTGTGCCAACTTATAACTAAACCTGAGGGGGAGTGCAATGGGGAGGTTCCCTTGTAAGAACTGTGACCTTTCTGACAGGAAATCATACATCCAGTTGCACAACTGAGATGATACTCTACAGGCATGCAATTTAATTAGGAGTCATTTGTGGGGAATGGTGTAAAAAGCATTCTGGAAACTAGAAATATGGGATCTGGTTTTGCCCTTGGTCTGTGGTTCACAAGATATTACAAGAGAGCAGGTCAGGCTGTTTCCAACGAGCTATGCTTTCTAAATCTGTGCTGATAATCTTTTCAGGCTCAAGGAAATCTATCATATTTGAACTTGGAATATGTTAAAGGATACTGCAGCATACAGGCATAAAGGATGTAGGTCTGTAATTTTGTGGGCCCATTCTTACATGTAGAAGTCATCAGCACTTTTTTGAGTCGCTTTGGACTTTGGGCTGGGTGGGTTTTTCTATAGGCGCTGTGGCCAAGGCATCCATTTCGTTTGCAGCAGACGAGGACATTGAGGAAAGGCAATGCATTGTCTTTTTCTACCTCCATGGTGAACTGGATGTTATTGTTAATGCTGTTGATGTGCTCCATGAACTAGACAAGTTTCTCACGTCCATGTGGCTAAATGACAAGCGTGTCATTAAAGTATTACAAAAAACAGCCAGGCTTTAATGGTGCAGTGTGTAAGGCAATATCCGTAGAATTCTTCATGACGAAGTTTAACAGCTGGAGCTAAAGGGCCACCCATTGCAATGCTGTCCATCTGATCATAATACTGGCTTTTGTACAGAAAATAAACAATGTAAGAGTGTACCGAAATAGTTCTTATTGTCAGGTTCTTGGAACACCTCGACAGCATTAACAGTAACTTCCAGTTCACCATGGAGGTAGAAAAAGAAAATACATTGCCCTTCCTCAATGTCATCTGTTGTAGATGAAATGATTGCCTTGGCCACAGCAACTATAGAAAACCCTTCCACACCAATCTGTAATTGCACATCATCAGCCATCTTCACCAAGCACAGAATCACAATTTTTTACAAATGTACAGAACTCTGATGTTCAATTCAGGACTCCAGTAACATCTGTTAAGAATTTCTGATCATGAATAATGTGACGGATGACATGGAAAACTTTCAATGTATGAATGAATATGACTTAACTGTAACTTCTGGAACTTTATGATGACCTCTTAAATCATTATCAGGATCCTATTCTTTTTTTATTTTTTGTGTAATTGACTCATCCTGCCATCAGAAATTTGCGAAGTTCTCAGAAAATACTTTTCACAGACTTTTAACGGATCAATTCTGAACATGTAAATAGTATTTGTCAGTAGAAGCCTTTGAAAGTCAAGATCCCATTCATCGCCATTTTGCTGCAGGAGATTCTGATTTGGTTAGAGCACATAGGTAGACATATTGAAAGGCAAAAGATCCCAGTCTCCAAAAACTATCAAAAAGTCTTTTCCTTTCTTCTTTGGTTACTTTCGAAGCGAATTGTAGTCTACAGTGGCAGTCATCATTACAAAATATTTTGACAGGAACTGTCTTACCTTCTCTGGTGGCATATTCTTGACCTCAGTTCCTTTTGAGTTTCATCTGTTGTATCTTCTGCCATTTTCTTCTACGAGTTTGCTGTTCCTCTTTTTCTTCATTAGACTCACTTTTGGATGGTTACTTTTCTGAAGCAGAATCCGAAATTTCCCCTTCTTCGTTCACGATTTCTCTAAGCCTTTCTGCATTATTCGTATTACCATAAACATAATCTCATACGAACATCAGTAACACCTGCCAAATAATCAAGTTGTTGTTGATGATGATGATGATGATGATGATGATGATGATGAACGGAAAACCCCCCAGTGGGGGAACGTAATTTTGTTTCATGGCATTGTGATGCAAGTCGGACTTCCTTCACTGTGCCATAACATGTATCATACGAACCATTTCACAGTACAACTTGTGGTGCCATCTGTGATGCTACTGTTCATACAAAGACATACATCACCATGCCATCCAAGAGACTGAAGTTTTCTCTACATAACGTAGTAATTGTTTTCGTCAAAATCTGACTTACACCGTTATGCTATAAAGCTCTTCAAATGGTGCGGGAAGAGGCTGTAAGCAGTTATTGATGATTTGGGTAAATGGTTTTTCACGGGACAGTACACATTTTTCTTCAAACAAATGGTACCCAGTGGTTAGAACATTCTCCTTATTTGGAAAGACAAAATAATTTTTGAGGGGGGAGTTCTGCATTATGAAAGTGTGTTAGGATTCAGTTGGAACAAAGCGGCAGATGAAGGGAAATAAATTTCTTACTAAAATAGTGAAGGAAACATTTATAATTTAGGAGTAAAGGAGACGACTCATAGAATTATTGACAGGTGCACAGAAAAGAATGGCAGCTTTGCTAGATTTTGGAAGAAATCTTATGATGAGCTAGTTCTCTCCTTCTGTCTCCACCCCACCCCCCAATCCCATGTGCACATACATTGTGCCAGAAGGATGCACAATACCAGAATTGCAGTTCAGCAGGTGAGCTGGGGTAGGGGTTGCGATATGTAGGGCAGGTAGAGGGAGAAAGGGGTGGGAAGCAGGAGGAGGGGTTGGAGATGGGTAGCTAGTGGTTCGAGGGAAGACAGTAGTTATACAGGATAGGAATGCAGGAGGGACGACTGGCAGGTACACAGGCAAGACTTGCAATAGATGGGCACCAGAGACAGTAGGATGTGGCACATGAGGAAGATAGTGTGGAGGCATGGGTTGGGAGGGGGTGATGGAACTGAGAAAAGGTGAACAGTTGGTTAGAGGGTGTGCGAAAAGTGGGTTTAATTGGAGATTGAGGCCAGGAAGGTTGTGGGTGCATGTATTTGTACTCTAGCTTCTCAAAGGATTTCTTCCAAAAGCTAGTAAACTTTTCATTCTTTTTTGTGTGCATTGTGTGACAATGCTTTTGCTATTCTCCTCTACTCCTAAATTATTTTCATTCTGCCACCATTTTCCTTCCTATGTTTAAAGGAGACATTTGAATTTATGCTATCCTTAAGAGGTATCGACCTCTTAACTATCCATATTTAAACATAAATGAATTCAGCGGAACAAAGTGAACAAATAGTTACTAAAGAAGAATGTCACTTGCTGTTGTTAACGTTTAGACAAACAGTTGAACAGTGTCAACTGTAGAGTTGATGTTAATAAAAAGCAACTCAGTAAGTGACAGTACTATTATCAACACAAGTAACACTGGCGTGAGTGTAATAGTTGCTCTATTCATCATGCAAAATATCATCTTCTGTTCATAAGAAGGGTTGTATTGAGTACCTGTACTGTTGCTTCTTCCCATATGTGGCTAGTCGTCCCTTTAATGTACTACTCGCAGATCGCTCATTACAAAAGATGAACTATATCACAGCTACATTTTATTTTCATGAATGTAAATGAACTGATCATTTTCATTTTTAAAATTAATGTACTATACTGATAAATGAAAATTTATTTCAGGGACTAAGAGGCCGAAGAGAGAGGTGACCCGGTTTTTTGTGGACCAGCCTTTCCTCTTCTTCTTGCTGCATCGTGACACACAGCTTGTATTGTTAGCTGGGAAGGTGCAAAATCCTACTCAAGTACCATGATGTGTGCTGCCTCTCAATGGCAACCAATTGTGAACATTTGCTACTCATGTCTTATGTACTGATTCATCTCAATGTAATTAAACATCACATCCATAAATAAGTAAAACATATTTGTGTTTAGTTGTGACTGGTTTTGTGCGCTGAGTTATGTATTCTTTGATTAGAGTCTAGAGAGTATTGTGCCAGGTTGGTGGTGTGCATCGCAGAAACTACGCATACATCTTCATTGTACTTGGAGCTCAGATATTTTACATAAAATAAATGCCGCTATAGGCAAAAACTGAAATCTGTTTCTTTGTTATTGGTAATAGTCCGTGGTACTGCATAAAGCTTAATCATGTGAACAAATTGTCGATCTGATGATGATCAAATCATTTCTTCCCTTTTTTGTGGGTAAAAAGACTAGTTTTCAACCAATGGATTTTTGTACAGTGAAGAAGAAGAAGAAGAAGAAGAAGAAGAAGAAGAAGAAGTACTGTACAGTGTGTGTGTAACAAATGATTCCTTATTTTGTTAAATGATGTAATTTGATGTAGAGTTTAAATTTTTTATGGTGGAAGTCGCTGTATTGGTGTGAAGAAAAAAAGCCTGAAAAGGGAAAACATAGGTAGAGAAATGTTACAAAATTGGATCAGGACATCTAATTATGTCTTTTTTTGTTGGCAATGCCCTAAAATATTTTTCAAACTGTTTTATGAAAGTATTAAGTATGCTAAGCAGTCAGTTAGGTAAAGATTTGCTAATCTGAGGAACTACAAAGCTCTGAATGCTTCAGGTTCTCGAATAACATCACTGTTCATAGTAGTGAGTGAAATGGCTTCGTGGTTGAAAATGTGGACTCATGTTCAAGAGAAGTGGAATTCAGTTCCTTGTCAAGCAATCCTGATTTAAGTTTTCCATTGCTTCCTTAAGTCACTTCACACACATGCTGCACCGGTTCCTTTATTGTTAACTCCAACAAAATTAAATATTCATTAATGATCAAGATGTGTTATCCTTGAAACATTTGATGTCTACTGGATGTTGACATACAGGGTGGTTCAGGAGGAATGTCACATAATTTGTGTGGTGATTCTGCATGTAAAAATAAATGGAAAATATCTGATCTTAGATTGTTATGGAACTGGAGCGGGTTGAAGCATACCCAGTGTACAATTGTGGGTTGGAGCAGTGAGCAGATGTGAGGCCATGTGCGTGTTGTGTTTGAGTGCGCCCACTTGTGCCCATGAATACCAACAAGCTGTAGAAGTTCACCCATGCAGAATACGCAGACATGTTGTTTGTGTAGGAGAATTGTAATTGCAGTGCAGCTGTGACAGAATACCAGGGACATGTTCCTGAGGGACAAACCCCTGTGCCAGGGTATCTGTCAGGGTTTTTGAGACATTACACGAATCTGGAACACTACACAGTGTACACGTAACATCAAAATGTGAGGCGATCCAGTCAGTTGAGGAAAGGGAAGGTATTATTGCAATGGTACAATGGCATCCCACCAATAGTACATGCCATGTTAACCGTCAGCTCAGTATTCCTCTAACACAATTGTAGTGTACATTACATTTTGAGGGCTTGTACCCATTCCACGTGCAGCCCGTGCAACATCTGCATCCAGATGACTCGGGAAGCAAACAAAAATTTTATGAATGGTTGGCTGAACACAAAGATGTCGTGCAATACACTTTATTTACAGATGAGACTACATTTGCATGCAGTGGTATCTTGAACACCCACAATTATCATACATGGGCAATGGAAAACCCCCATGACACTAGGCAAACAAGATTCCAATTTAGGTTCTCAGTGAAAGTCTGATATGGTATGATTGATGACCTGGTGACCAGGGCCTGTGTTCCTGCCAAATCACATGACAGCTGCAGAATACACACATTCCATGATAGAAGACCTGCCTGCACTTGGAAGACGTGACATTAGAGCAATGGCGACATCGTACATGCAACGTGATGGATCACTGATTCACTGTACCAGACAAGTATCCCAGAATCTGAATAACACATTTCCACAGTGGATTGGCTGTGATGCCCTTCCAAATCTCCTGATGTAACCCCAGTAGACTTCTGTTTATGTGGGTGGTTAAAGGGAGACGTGTATTTTGTGATGTTAGATACACATGAAGAACTTGTTGCTTGCATCACCAATGCTGTTACCCACATTAAAGTATGCTGAGATGATCTATGTGCAGCACAGCACACACACCAGTGAATTGACAAGTGCATTGAGGTGGGTGGGGGGACTTCTTGAACACCTCTTATATGATGAATCAGTCATCTGTCCACCCATTATACTGTCTAACATTGTGTACACGGCCCGCACCAGTTCTGTTATAATCGAAAATTTGACACATGTTCGTACAAATTTTTGGGTTTATTTTTACTTGTCGAATCACCTCACAAGTTACGTTATATTTCTTCTGAATCTCCTAAAAATTTTAAATACCAGTAGAGAAAATTTTATTAGCTACACTCACATGAAAATGCTGAAGTCTTGTAACTGCAGGAAATACTCCAAATCGTGCTATGCTAAGTTTTGTCATAAAACATTGCATCATTAACAACAAGAAAGTTCTTAGTGCACAACCTGTTTGGAGGCTAATTGCCTGAGATAAAGTAACTGTAAGTATATAGGAAAACATGGAACTAGCTTTTTGCCTGCAGCTTTGTCCATGTACACATCGTATATGTTGCACACATGTACTATATGCCTAAATCTCTGTTTAACACCATATGACTCGAGTGGATGGTATTTAGCTGTGTGGCCTGATCTTTTGTGCTGAAATATGTTGACATATTATTGGCTTGCTGCAGTGCTTATTCTCACAACTGGATGGACACACTGAACCACACAAATAAGAGACAGTTTGCACTTCATACTTTTAAAGTATTCCAAGTCAGCCAAATACAGGAAAGACATACCAGCAGATTATTTCTGAACATTTTTACATACCATCCCCTTCCTCATCACCACCACCTTCCTTAGGAGTAGTTGGGTACCCTACTCCCAGACTACTTTTATATGAAAAATGTGTCACATGTGTCCCAAAGTATGTTTAAATTGCTCCAGGTGCTGCTGAGTTTTTTGGTCACCCTATTTCACCCCGGGATCCAACTATGCATGTGATGTATCTTACTGTCAGTCATGACACGCACCCCCTCCCTAACACACATAGTTGTGCCAGTTGCCCACATGACGTGGTAGATATCAGGTATGGTTTTATCAAAATAATCAGGAAAAATTTAAATCTCTGCCCTGATCTATCTTCCCCTTCCATTTCTCTCTCCGCCAGCCACCTGCTTTGTTGCACTATTCCTATATTCCAACTGTTTCCTCACTAACTGTCATGCTTCCGCCTACATACTCACAACCTGCTCATATTCTACCTGCCTCCTCACACCCTCTTTCACTAGCACATCACACCCTCTCGCTTTCCCTCTTCCACTTGCTTCATCACACCCTCTTTGTTTTCCACCTGCCCACTACCCCTTTGCAACTTAAAACTGCCTGCTATACCTCTCTCTCTCTCTCTCTCTCTCTCTCTCTCTCTCTCTCTCTCTCTCTCTCTGTGCGTGTGCGTGTGCGTGTGCGTGTGCGCGCGTCCATGTCCCTTCCCCTCTCCTTCTTCAGTTCTTCAGACAAGAAAACACACACATCCATACAAGCAAGCACAGTTCAGGCACACATGACCACCATCAGCTGCAAACTGTATTGGAATGCAACTGTCAGGTTCAATGTAAGCAGTAGTCTTCAGATGGACAGGGAAGGAGGAAGGATAGCAGGGTACAGATGGGTGGAGAGAAGAGCATAATTGCTCAGAGCATTCAGGGATTATATACAAGCACGAGAAGTGTGACAAGCAGGGTGTAAGGAAGTGGTGGGGTGGGGGGATTGTGAGCAGAAAAGGAGAGGAACAGGAAAGGGGAAAACAGGTGGGTGCATTGGCATAGTTGGCAGTGGTTGTTCATCCTGGTGGGGAGCTGGTTGGTCATAATATCAATATAAAAAACTGTGCACTGACTACAGTGTAGCTGGTATATGTATGACATGGCTGTCTTCACAGATGGCCCGGCCTCTGATGGGATAGGATAAGACAGTGACAGAACTGGAATACAAATACTGTGGCAGTCTGGTCCCTTTAATCCCACAAACCAACCAACCAAATACTGTGTGGTTGGACTGGGCAGGTCTTGCACCTGTGGCTGCCACAGTGGTATCCCTGTGGCAAGGGATTGGAATTAGGATTTGGAGTGGCATAGGGGTGGACTAGGATATTGTGGAGGTTGGGTGGGCCCACTTTAGGAGAGGCAGGAGGGATCTTGGGTAGGATGTCTGTCATATCAGGGCATGATTATAGGTAATCAAAGCCTTGACAAAGGATGGGGTTCAGTTATTCCAGTCAAAGGTGTTATCAAGTGATGAACGGGGCACCCCTTTGTAGCTGGTTCTTGGGGGTGGTGGGAGGATTGTCGGGAAATTGCATGGGAGATCTGTTTGCAGACTAGGTCTGGGGGATAGTGCTTGTGTAGGCCTTGGTGAGACCTTCAGCATCCAAGGCAAGGGAATTCTTTTCATTGCAGATAAGCAGGTGCACACACTGACCAAAGAGACAGTGCAAGGCAGTGGAGTCTGTAAACATTTAAACATTCCTCCAAGTAAACAATTTCCTCACGTAATACAATCTGAGTAATTAAATGTGGCGATAAGTGCACTGGTGGGTATGTTAATGTCTTTTTGTATTTAAAATTAATAAAATGTACTACAGAAAAGATAAAGTGGATCACTCTTATCTGAACTTACAATTCTAATCTTCCAGATAAGAGTCCACATAGGGAAATTATAGGTGTAGTTAGACCTAAAGAGGTAACAAAGGTTTGGCCACACATGAGGACATGGAAGGGAAGTGGTGGTTGAGAAGGGAGAGACAGGGTTGTAGCATATCCTCAACATTATTCAATCTGTATATTGAGCAAGCAGTAAAGGAAACCAGAGAAAAATTTAGAGTATAAATTCAAGTTCAGAGAGAAGAAAGAAAAATTTTCAGTACTTGAATAATTATGACAAAACCAGTGGCTGTATATGAATCTGTCATTTATTCTCTTTAAAACATGCTACCAGTTTCGATGCCACATTGTGCATGTGTGTAGCAGGTTACATTTGAGGCCTGAAGATGACACCATGTGGTGTCAAAACTGGTTACGTGTTTTAAAAAGAGTAAACAACATTATATTCAAATACAGCCACTGGTTTTGTTGCCATTATTCAAGTACTACTTGTCTGGCTGCACTTCCACTTGATGGATTATCAGAGACTAAAAACTTTCAGGTTTGTAATTCTGTCAGAGACAACAAAGGACTTGGAAGAGCAGTTGAACAGGGTGGACAGTGTCCTGAAAGAAGGATATACAATAAACATCAAGAAAGCAAAACAAGGATAATGGTATATAGTCTAATTAAATCAGGTGGTGCTAAGGGACTTAGATTAGCACTAAAAGTAGTAGCTGAGTGTTGCTATTTGATCAACAAAATAACTGATTATGCATGAAGTAAAGAAAATATTAAATGTGGACTGGCAGTGGCAAAAAAGAAGCATATCTGAATAAGAGAAATCTGTTAACATTGAATAATGTCTTTTCTGAAGGTTTTTGTCTGGATTGTAACCATGAAGATAAGTAAAACATGGGTGATAAACAGTTTAGACAAGAAGAGGCTTTTGAAATGTGGTGCTACAGAAGAATGCTTAAGATTAAATGGCTAGATTGTGTAATTTATGAGGAGATTCTGAACCGAACTGGAGAGACCAGATATATGAGGCACAACTTGAGACATCAAGGTACCACCTATTTAGTATTGGAGGTGAGTGTGAGGGGTAATAATCGTAGAAGAAGACCAAGAAATGAATACAATCTGCAGATTCAGAAAGGTGTAGGTTGCAGTGGTTGTTCAGAGACAAAGAGGCTTAAACAGGCTGAAGTAGCATGGAAACAGTCTTTGAACTGAAGCTGACAGCAGGAACAACAACTAGATTACTAGGCACGGCAGTAGAAAAATGGGGTTAAAGTGTTGGGTAAAAATCGATGTTGGTAATTGCATATCCTAACAGTCCTTTTCCCCACTAACTTTTCCTTGTCTGTACTATTAGACATGTAAATGTATATATCAGTGTATGATGGGAAAAAACACTGAGAGTAGAAGTTCCAATATTGGTTGTTGCTTAACACTTTCGCTGCGGCATTGGTGCAGGCGCGCAACTCTCCAATGCTGCCCAGCAGCGTGCGAGTGCGGGCTGGTAACGCACGAGTGCAAGCCGGTAACACTCTGAAAGGGCAGGTACTGCTCGGAGCTGACTCTCCTGACACCTGAGATACAGGCCAACATCAAGACCTTGTAAGATCTGTAGGATCATGTTCTATACTGATTTAATGATGACACCTACACTTGGAGGTTTCCATTTACTGATCCTAGATCCTATTTTGACTCAGCAATATGTTGACTGCGTCGTCATGCGTTTCGTCATCTACAAGTTGCAACAGTTCGTATGTTACCAATAATCTGAAGAAATCCATAGGAGAATTGCCAGCAGGATGAATTTGCAGAACTTCTTCCTTCGTAAATGGGTGATACTGCATATTATGTGGTTCTTTATGCCAAGACTCACCTGGATTATCTCCGTGTGACAGGTCGGGCTCGTTTTCGTCGTCGATTTCCATACAATCGTCATAATTCGTATCGTCAGATTCGGAACTGTCACGAAACAGATTCGAAAGCTGTGCTTCCATGCTATCATCACTCTGCAATTCTTTTGCTGGACATAGGTTTGAACTGTCATCCTCCTGAATGTAAGTCCAGTGTGATAACCACTGCGCCACCTTGCTCGGTGTAGTGACTTGGCTTGTGTGTCAGCGACATCTGAGTGTAGTGATGGAGTAGTGCAGCCAGGATGCTGAGGGTGGTTGTCAGGTGTGACAGCCAGACCTCACACGTTATTAAAGACTGTGACACTCCATCAAGGGAGGTTCATAGGGTGTATTTCTCTATAAGCTCCACTGTTGTATTGTATAAAAGTCAAAAGTTCAAAGGTTTATTGATGAATACTTAAAAAACTGACTATCCATTTATGTGCTCTCCATGATGTACTAATATGATCAACCCAATCTCTTAGCACATTTTTTCCTTAAATTTAATAATATACTTGTTTCCAATAAGGTTAATATCAACTAACAAATCCCAATTTCCTATGAGAGATTACTCTTTTTTTTTTATCATCAAACACACCACAATATAATGTTCTACATATCAGGCCCATCGCCAATGTATAACAACTAATATGCTTTTCATATTACAGAATATGTAAAAGGAGAAATATATTTAATGAAAACAAACTAATATACAAACAACTTAATTCCTAACACTTAGCAGTAAGAGAGGGCCATGCCTTAACAACCCCACATTTTCAATATGTCTTTAGTTATGATAGTCACCTGATGGATTATGCTCAGCTGCAGCTGGTTTTGGGGATTCTAATCCTTGCTACATGTGAACCATATGACCAGTCCAAAGGCAACCGGGGTTAGTGGAACAGGTATGACATTGTGTTTAACCTCCCTCCCCCCTCTGCATCAATTCCTGTATATCCCAGTATGCAATTTGTGTGGTGGCACAAACAAGAGTAATTTGGCCTCACTCTTGAGCTGATAATTTGTCAGTTGATTGCAGCACCATAAGCATCCTGTCAGGTTGTGGCAGCACAAAAGGTATTTCAGGCAAATGCAACAGAAAAGATTTAAAACATGTGTTATGTATGTATTTTAAACAAGCACACAGTCTAGCAGTGGTTGTGATTACGTCACAATAAGTACTGTTGAACAGGAGTACACTCTCTGTCAGAGAGAACTGATAAGAATGTGACATCAACACATTGTTATAGCAGAGAAGTGCTATGACAGTTGGCTGTTGTATCACATATAGTAAACTATGGCCAACAGGTACAAACAGTGGTTGAGGCATCATGACAACTGTGTGGGAATAAGGGGTCTCTTGGTTTCCTCTGAAAACAAAGCAGTTTTACAGTCTGCGACACTAGTGGAAAGTGATAAAGTGGAACACTTGTAATAGCTTGTATGACTGCAAAGCTGAAACTCAGTGAGCTGTATGACAGTGTGTTTGATAATCTTTACTAACAGTCAGAAAGTCAGTTTTGGTGTCAAATAATATGTTTGTAAGTGGCTGCCCAGGTGACTGGGAAGATGTGAAGGCAGTAACACTCAAACTCGCAATTAGTGCAAGTGACAGGTAGGGATATATGTGTGTTTAACACTCTCATAGACTGTGACAGTTGTACTTTGCCAAGGTTGATTACCAAATTGGATAGGTCATTTGCCTGGGTGCCAACAGATAAAATGAAGTATTTCTTAAATTTTGCAAGAAGGTTTCAGCAGGCAGTATGAACTAACTATTAAAATCCTAATGAATTATGGCATGCAAGGTGCTGACAAGCAGCTGTGTTGCATGGGTGCTATACAACAAAATCTGTAATGCTTTAGTTACTCCCACAGTAGCAGTTAGGTTTGATTTTCTCCTGTGTACAGTTATTGTGGCACGCTAGATCAAATTTCTAAGTTTCTTATATTGCTGTACTAGCTCAGCGCCTGCATTGTGGATTTGTCTGTTAGTGGCTAGAAGGTTATCTTCAGTGCGGGTGAGATGCACATGCTAGTCAGTGGTATTGATTCAGAACATGATGATGGTTCCACTATCACAGATCCAACTACCTAGAAAGGAAACATGAAAAGCTGCAGCTCAACAGAATCTCCCAATACTAAAGTATGTCCCAAGCTGTGTTGTAATATGATCTGCCCAAGGCATCTAGCAGCAGATAAAATGTTATTAGTTACCTTTTGGGTGTTGTGGCAAACTAGTAAAATGATTCACAATAATATATTGATGTGACTTCACACCAAATAATCAATTGGATATTCACAGGTCAAACGTTGTCCATAATGCAATGAAAGAGAACCAATTCAGCATGAAAAGGGGCACTAGAGAGAGGTATTACCTTGTCATTTTTGCTTGCAAGTTGCAATAGTCAGCACACATGTGGAGGCAAGTGTAACAGGATACTGAGATTCAACTGACATGTGGCCAGAATGATGGATCAGCAGAATTTATAGAATACTGACAGAAACAAGTAATTCTGAAATCAAGCATATTGTTTGCAGATGATTATAAGTTCATTGTTCAGTTATGAAAATGGTGGTGAATATTAGTAATAAGTGCATTGTTTAAGTGTATGAAACATATTACCAACATATTTAAATTCTAATACACTCCTGGAAATTGAAATAAGAACACCGTGAATTCATTGTCCCAGGAAGGGGAAACTTTATTGACACATTCCTGGGGTCAGATACATCACATGATCACACAGACAGATCCACAGGCACATAGACACAGGCAACAGAGCATGCACAATGTCGGCACTAGTACAGTGTATATCCACCTTTCGCAGCAATGCAGGCTGCTATTCTCCCATGGAGACGATCGTAGAGATGCTGGATGTAGTCCTGTGGAACGGCTTGCCATGCCATTTCCACCTGGCGCCTCAGTTGGACCAGCGTTCGTGCTGGACGTGCAGACCGTGAGACGACGCTTCATCCAGTCCCAAACATGCTCAATGGGGGGACAGATCCGGAGATCTTGCTGGCCAGGGTAGTTGACTTACACCTTCTAGAGCACGTTGGGTGGCACGGGATACATGCGGACGTGCATTGTCCTGTTGGAACAGCAAGTTCCCTTGCCGGTCTAGGAATGGTAGAACGATGGGTTCGATGACGGTTTGGATGTACCGTGCACTATTCAGTGTCCCCTCGACGATCACCAGTGGTGTACGGCCAGTGTAGGAGATCGCTCCCCACACCATGATGCCGGGTGTTGGCCCTGTGTGCCTCGGTCGTATGCAGTCCTGATTGTGGCGCTCACCTGCACGGCGCCAAACACGCATACGACCATCATTGGCACCAAGGCAGAAGCGACTCTCATCGCTGAAGACGACACGTCTCCATTCGTCCCTCCATTCACGCCTGTCGCGACACCACTGGAGGCGGGCTGCACGATGTTGGGGCGTGAGCGGAAGACGGCCTAACGGTGTGCGGGACCGTAGCCCAGCTTCATGGAGACGGTTGCGAATGGTCCTCGCCGATACCCCAGGAGCAACAGTGTCCCTAATTTGCTGGGAAGTGGCGGTGCAGTCCCCTACGGCACTGCGTAGGATCCTACGGTCTTGGCGTGCATCCGTGCGTCGCTGCGGTCCGGTCCCAGGTCGACGGGCACGTGCACCTTCCGCCGACCACTGGCGACAACATCGATGTACTGTGGAGACCTCACGCCCCACGTGTTGAGCAATTCGGCGGTACGTCCACCCGGCCTCCCGCATGCCCACTATACGCCCTCGCTCAAAGTCCGTCAACTGCACATACGGTTCACGTCCACGCTGTCGCGGCATGCTACCAGTGTTAAAGACTGCGATGGAGCTCCGTATGCCACGGCAAACTGGCTGACACTGACGGCGGCGGTGCACAAATGCTGCGCAGCTAGCGCCATTCGACGGCCAACACCGCGGTTCCTGGTGTGTCCGCTGTGCCGTGCGTGTGATCATTGCTTGTACAGCCCTCTCGCAGTGTCCGGAGCAAGTATGGTGGGTCTGACACACCGGTGTCAATGTGTTCTTTTTTCCATTTCCAGGAGTGTATATAGAAGAATACAATAAAAGTAGGAGGTAAGGAAGGAAGGAAGGCAGTCATGTTCAGCTGTCCAAGCTTGTAGCAGTTCTGCCAATCCAGTATATTGTGCATTTATAGTGGCTAGCTTACTTCACGGCAAACTGGAAATAGGTGTTCACAATAGGAGAGTGAAATCCTGAATATAACAGGTAAGTACATCGTCAGAAGTTTGCCACTGCACACCGAGACCACTGATCCAGCACTATTGGTATTATAGGGTTATGTATTCAAAAGGAGTTAGCACTGTAAGTCCCAAAAACAATTTGGTTTTACCAAATAGTGTCGATAATCATGGGGCTGGGAAGAAAGTACCAGGCAGGTATTAAAATGGTATGAGCATCAACGCAAGAAATTAGGGAAGTTGTTAGGTATCCCTTGTCCAGGGGGAGGGAAATGACAAAGGAGAATCCCTTCTCACAGAACGTCTATGCCTGTTACTATTACCATGTGGCCTCTGCTTACATGTAAATGAGTTGTTAGATTCATAGGTGCCAAGGATGATTCAGAAGTGTTAATGATAAACTGAAATCCTAGAGTAATGTACTTAATCCTTTAAAATACAGTAACTACTGCCGGGTCTTGTTGGGATAAGTCACCTAATCATGCCTCTATTCATTTAAATGGTGGCGGACAGAGTAGGAGCATAACCACAACCAAGAAAACAGCTAGAGTACATGCAGTCTAGGTCACAGTACATAACCTCATTGGAAAGATAACATTTGCCACTGTAGAACATAGGATAAGTAATTTGCCTAAGGGGCATTTTAAATCAAAATAACTTGGCTATCCACAAAATGAAAGAGACAAAGCCACTGTTAAAGGAAATATTAACTCCTCAAAAGTACTTCTAAGTGTGGATCCCTCAGTATTTCATTTAATTATATAAGAAATGTTGCACACTATCTATGCGTCCTATTCCTATATCTTAGGAGATTCTGTAAACTCCAACATAATGTTTCATTTAAATGTAATGTTGCCTTACTGTTTCATATGCATCTCACCATAATTCATAGCTTATAAATTCCAGCAAGTTTCAGGGGAAAGGAACTTTCCTATCTCTACCATACACAGAATACAGTATACAAAATGCAGGAAAAGTAATTCTCAAAACAGTAGAGACTTGTAAAACATGGAACACAAGTGTAATATGTATTGCAAAGTAAATGGAGCAGTGATGTGAGCAGTTAGCTCATCATTGGCCAGTTGTTTAGTTTTAGTATCTACCTTTCTGTACTGAATCATAATTACCCGAGTTAATTCTTATTCATCACCTTGACAGTGAGGGTGCCACAATTGTTTGGAAATTGTTTGTAAAATTTCTTATTTCTCAACATCACATAAATCATTACTGAGAAACTGCACTCAGTACCTATTGTGTTTTTAGTTCCTTTCAAGAACCATTGTTTGACAATTGAGTAAAGACATTGGTGACACAAAAGCAGTGTATGGTTCAACTCTGGCAAGTGGTCTTCTTTACAAAATTCCAGTCCTTGCATGTGTAAAAATTTATGTTCTCATCCCAGTACCTAAGAATTTCCCTATACTTGCTTTTTCCTGACTTACTTGCAATAACCATAGATTCCCATACTGATGGATCAGTGGTATCAGAGTGCAGAGATGGACTTCTCATGGTGGACTTAACTATGATGTTCAGGCTATCACATAGATTTGTAGATTAGGCAAGGATTCAAGAAAAGTGTAACTTTGAAATTAAGACATTCCCTAGGGTGGTATATGGCAAGAATTGTAGTTGTAATTTGTTTTGATAACTGTGTTTGTTTCCAGTGACCAAATGATTGAGTTGAAAATTTCCTCACATGGCTCTATGTATTTGTAACTGAAAAGCTGCCCCTGTCTGTAGCCAAGAGTAGCACAGCCTCTTGTTGATTCAGCTGCACAAAGTTCAGCCCTAGTGATGTCAATCTGTTGCTATTCTGTTGCGGCATGTGCACACATGGTGTGATTTCAAATCTTGTATGACTCGCATCGGGTTTGGTCTATTGACCTGTGCAGGAGAGCAAGGAGAAGACAAAGAAAATGTTAACATGTGTCACATACTGAATATTAAAATGTACCTGCACATACACAAAGTGATATACCTGTGATACTGATGTTCCACTAAAATGCAATGAATTGCTTCTGTTAAGCCTGTAATTGCTTCAACAGTAGTATGGATTACAGTAGATAGTGTGTGTATGAAGAATAGCATTGTATCAGTGCAGTTTGAACTAGTATGAAATGAAATGATCGTATGGTATTGTTGGCTGGAAGTTCCCGTTCGGCTGCCAAGTGCAAGTCTTATTTCAGTCTCTGCCACATTGGGAGACTTGCGGCCGATGATGAGGATGAAATGATGATGAGGACAACACAATACCCAGTCCACAAGCAGAGAAAATCTCCGACCTGGCTGGGAATTCAACCCAGGCCCAGTGCATGGGAGGCAAGCACGTTACCACCCAGCTAAGCAGGCGGATGTTTGAAGTAGTGAAATCATTGATTTTTGTCTCCAGTAAATTCTACAATATTGTATTGTTCTCAGAGTGTTGTGTTACATTCAGGGAACCAGGCACATACACTAGCTCACATGTAAGGCACAGAAAGCACAGTACATATCTTTTCACAAAGGATAAGGCATATGACCAACTTCACTCACGAACCGTGCTGCTGTGCTGCCTGGTAGTCTGATCCCTAGCACCCAATAGGTGGCTATAGGGCTGAGATGAGAGCCATAGCAGCAGAAAGCTGGCTGGCTGATTGGTCAGTCTTTCAGAAAAAAAATCAAAAACGAAATCAAAGGTTTGTTCCAAAAAGCTAGGAGAAGAGAAGTAATCAGCTTACCAAACAGTGTCGATAATCATGGGGCTGGGAAGGAAGTACCAGGCAGGTACTAAAATGGTATGTGCATCAATGCAAGAAATTAGGTCAGTTGTTAGGTATCCCTTGTCCAATGCATAAATCCTGTGAATTTTAGTGGACAGTGTCCTACTAGCAATGCACAGGGCCATGGCACAGTGTGCCTCTTATCGTATGCAGATGACAAGCCGAGCAGATGCACCAGCAGTGGTAGCAGCAGCATCAGTTGTCTGATACACAATAATTTATTTTTCATGTGCTTCTGCAAAGAAATGAACTGTACTTTTGTATTTTAGTGTGTAGAGTAGTGGTTTGCAAATTATTCTAAGTTGTTTTTGTTTTTGCATAAAACTTGGTGCATATCCTTGTGTAAGGTGGCTTCCTGGTATCATTTCCCTGGGGCCAGAGGCTCCACACCACGTCAATAAGTTTAAATCTCATGCTGGTAGACAGCATATAGTTTAGATCAGTGCATTCTAATTTGCATACTTCTCATGCAGTAGCGTATGGGTAAGAAGAGTTTCTAGTAAAAGGTAATGTAGATACATCCACTGCAGCAGAGAAATTTATTTCCAAGAGGTTGCTGTCTCGTCATATAGTGAGAAGACTGCAGAGCAGTTTTTAGTGTTTCTTAATTCTCCTCATTATATTTTACGTATATTACAGACTCTACAGCACCATTTGAGATCCTATATCTATTTTTTACACCTTAAAATATGGCAAGGGACTGTGCTTATTGCGAACAGACACAAGGAGAATGGGCTGCTGTTTGTAAACAGCTGGAAGCTGCGTTGACTACCATTGACATCCTTCTGTCTAATGCTCAAAGTTGAAGTGACATTGGGGTGCTGGTGATGAGACCTGCAACACATTTGGTACCATTGTAATAGCTTGGTGATCCAGGTGTTTTTGCTGCATCATCTGATTGGGCCATCTTCACTCAAGTGCACATGGCAGACATTGGTGGGTTCATGGGTGTCTGGGCGGAAGACGAAAGAGGGAGCAGGTCGTGCGGCTAACTCCTTACACCTTATTAACAGGTACAAGGTGCTACTCAGTGTTGGTGATAACTCTGATCAAGCATGGGATGCCTCTCCTGTTAGGCCAGTGACCAATTTTGCTGCACAGTCTGGACAAGTGCAGAGGATGGGTATGCTTGTCATTGAGAGCTACAATCTTAGGCGGGTGGTGGAACCCCTCAGGGAAATAGCAGCAAAGATGCTGAGGGCATCATCAGCTCCTTTCGGCAGACGGCTGATTTAGTGAAAGCTACCAGAATTGTATGAAGGGTGCAGACTAAGTTGTTGATTTGTAGTATCATACCCAGGGTACATTGTGGTCCTCTGATTTGGAGCAGAGTGGAAGATCTAAGCCAGAGGCTCAGATGACTCGGCAATACTATTCAATTTCTCTCAATGTCCACCATTTGGTGCAGAACTGTAGGGTTCCCCTTAATAGATCAGGCATGCACTACATGCAGGAAGTGGCTGCTAGGGTAGTGGAGTATGTGTGGCATGCACATGGGGCTTTTTTAGGTTAGAATAACCCACCCTTGGGATCAAAGACAATTTGCTGCTAAATTAGCCACAGTGTCCTCAGAGAATGTTCGTCATGGCAGATCAGAGATCGAAAAGGTTAATATGATTTTAGTAAACTGCAGGTGTGTTCAAAGAAAGGTCCCAGAATTAGAATTGCTTGCTGAAGGTTATAATGCACAGATAGAATTAGGAACAGAAAGTTGATTGAAACCAACAGTGAATAGCAACAAAATCCTAAGTTCAGATTGGAATATTTATCATAGGGGTAGGTTAGTCACCAATGGTGACAGCGTGCTTAGTGCAGTAAAGAATTTTACAAAATGTCATGAGGTTATCACGGATTCTGATTGTGAAGTGATCTGGGTGAAGTTAAGTATCAAAGATCGGCCAAAAATGGTAATCGGATGCTTTTATAGACCACCTGGGTCAGGAGCTCTAGTGGTAGAGAACTTCAGACAGAACTTGCAGAATATTGTTAGAAATTTTCCTTATCATGCCGTTGTAATAGGGGGTGACTTGAACTTGCCAGGTGTATATTGGGAGTGTTATGCAATCAAAACTGGTGCCAGAGACAGGGATTTGTGTTACATTGTTCTGGATGTCTCGTCCAAAAATTACTTTGAGCAGATAGTTAGAGAACCAACTCATGAGGGTAACAAACAGATCTGAACTCATCAAATCAGCTAACCTAGAGGACCCTGAACGTAAAAAATGTAACATATTGCGCATACATTCCACTACTCTACAGCTACATTATTGATGACAAACTGCTGAAAATAGTGTTTACCATAAAATATCCAGTAGAAACTGTTGAGACCAACCTTAAGTGGAATGACCACATAAAACAATTAGTGAGAAAAGCAGATGCCAGAGTCAGATTCATAGGAAGAATCTTAAGGAAATGTAATTCGTCCATGAAGTAAGTGGCTTATGAGGAGGTTGTTCAACCGATTCTTGATTATTGTTCATCTATCTGGGATCCCTATGAGCTAGGACTGATAGAAGAGAGAGAGAAGATCCAGCAAAGAGTGGTGCTATTCATCAAGGGATCATTTAGCTCACATGAGAGCATTATGGAGATGCTCAACAAACTCCCTTGGCAGATGTTACAAGAGAGGCATTGTGCATCATGGAAAGATTTAGAATTGAAATTTTGAGAGAGCACTTTCTGGAAAGAGTTGGGCAACATTACTTCTCCTCACATATGTCTCGCATAATTACCATGAGGAGAAAATTCAAGAAATCAATACTGAGGCTTACCAACCATCATTCTTTCCACGCACTGTTTGTGAGTGGAAAGGTGTTGGAGGGCTCCTTTACTGGCACAGAAAGTACCCTCCAGCATACACCAGTAGGTGGCTTGTGGAGCATAATGTCTATGTCAATGCCGATGTCATGGTAACTAAATGGTCACAAGTAATGTAGCAGGTTTGGAATAGATTAGCAAATACATCAACATCAATGTTGATATCAGCTACTCAGCTGAGTGCCCACATCACACAGTCCATTTCCTTAGTCCCACTGGCAAAATACAGTTTGACTGAGAGGAAGAGTAATTGCAATTACATAAAAATAAGGTGATGTAAAACCCAAAAATTATTATTAAGAACCACTCTTAAACTGTTTAACATGTAGAAGCCATTTACCAAAATCTTCAAACACAGTTGTGTATAAATGAGATATAAAACCAGTAATCAGTGAGTTTAGACAGACAGTAGTTCCCAACAGTCAAACAGTCATGGTAGTGAAGAAAATTGGTCCATTCTTGGATGTTCAGTGTCCAATGTATTAGTGTCCATAGTTGGTTGTTCAGATTCATGTTGATCTTTCATTATAAATGTTTTGGTTAGTGACTTGATAATGTTTAAAGTATAAAGATTCCAGATTTTAGCTTATTTTGAGTATAATATTTGTTTAACAATGAGAATAGGTAGGACAGCTGGCTGTAAGGCCTCTATATCTTGAAAGGCACAACTTGGGAAGGATGAATGAAATCAACACAATTTGCAGACTGACAGTCTCTAATTTTTTCATGTAATTAATCTTGAGTCTGTGAAACTCTTGGTTTTAGATATAAGAAACTGAAAAGCATTATCAAAAGGGTAACTGGTCACAAGTAATGTAGCAGGTTTGGAATAGATTAGCAAATATGAACATAGTTCAAATATGACAGAGAATTACAATTTTAATAATTTCATGTGACACTGACACTTCAGCACAAGGTTCTCCCCCTCAGAATATAACAGGCTGTATCCAAAATGCATATTGTAGCAGCTGACTTTGCTATCATATTAATCCCTGCTACTTACTCCTGCTAGTCAGAATTAACATACAATAGATGGAGTGAGGGTGGTGAGGAGAGAAAGAAAAGGAAAGGGATTATTGATGTCAGTTGCATCAGGACATTACATGGAATTAGTGGCAAAGAGTGAAAATGGATGCTGAACTGGGATTTGAACCCAGGATTTCCTGCTTACTAGGCAATTGCATTAACTGCTGAGCCACCTGGACACAGTGTTTATCATAGCTGCACAGACTATCCTGGCACTCTTCTCGGCCAACCCATACTCCCATCTAGCACCATCTATCCACAGTCCCTGTCCATGTCCTCCATGCTCGCTATGCGGAGATTCCTGTAGAAGGTCAGACATAATTGTGCATCTACACTGAAGAAGGTGGAGTCCTCATCCATTGAGGCAAATCAATTATATGAATGCATGGTGTCTGTTCTTTTGGACATTTTGAATCAGTTATATGAAAGCAGCTCATGGTCTTGTGGTAGCGTTCTCGCTTCCCAAGTGTGGGGTCCTGGGTTCGATTCCCAGCAGGTTCAGGATTTTCCACCGGCCCCAAGATGACTGGGTGTGTTGTGTCGTCTTCATCATCATCATCATTCATCCCCTTTCCGATCGGAGGAAGGCAATGGCAAACCACCTCCATTAGGTCCTTGCCTAGTACGGTGGTGCGGGTCTCCCACATCGTTCCCCTATGCTCTGTCAAGAAGCATGGGACATCATCATCATATATGAAGGCATGGTGTCTGTTATTCTGGAAATGTCAAGAAGAACAGACACCAAGCATTCACATAATAGACTCACCTTGATGGTCAATGAATCCACCTTTTCCAGGGAAGATGCACAATTATGTATGGCCTTCTGCAGGAATCTGTACATAACAAACATGGAGGACATGGACAAGGACTGCGGATAGGTGGCACTAGATGAGTGTGTGGGTAGCCCGAGAAGCATGACAAAACAGTCCTTGCAGCTGCAATAAACACTGTGTCTGGGTGATACAGTGGTTAACACAACTGCCTAGTAAGTAGGAGATCCTGGGTTCAAATCCCGGTCTGGTGCACATTTTCACTCATCCCGCTGATTCTGCATGACGTCCTGATGCAGCTGGCATCAGTAATCTCTTCCCTTTTCTTTTCTTTCTTCCACCATCAATTTACACATAATGTTTCATACCTATGGATTCTGCACGGTGTCTATTTTTTGGGACATCTCCTAAAGATCAGACACCGTGCATTCATATAATCTAACATATGAGTCATTAAATTCCCAAAAATTTTCTGCGACTTCACTACTGCAGCGCTGCTAAGTGGCAAGCCTGTTTAAACATAACATTTTGCAAAACGATTGTATATATGTATTAAGGAGGGGAGAAGCACATTAAAATATGGTCATATTTCAGTGTTTATTGTGCCGCTATAAACTGCAGCATCAATCAAAAATATAATCTGGAAATCTCTCTTTCTTGATTTCTAAACAATGCTGAGAGATATGTCTGTAATGTTATGAATAACAAACGGTCATTTTAGTGATGGCTAATGTGATGTTTAATGTTTCGATGTATTCATAGTGTCTCCAGAACTTTGGTTCTTAATGAGAATCACAAAATATTAACCACCATTTCATGATGTTACTATTATATAACTGTTGTTGGATAGTATCCTCAACAACAGATTGTAGGTGTAATGGGAGTCTATATGGTTTTCGAGCAATTGGCCTAGTGCCTCCAGTAGAAATTTCATGCTGTACAAGGTCAGTTACTTGCTAATATTGCCATTCCTTGAACAAACAAACTTAATCTTCTAAAATTGGGCACAAAAGATTCCACTCTGAATCAGACAAATGTGCTAACCTCTCAAATAATTGGTCTTTAAGTAAAGGCATGACTGTACAAACTTTCCTTACAGGCAACTACTTCTTTCTCTCACACACTTGAACTGATTCCCACACTCAGATTCTTCCTCTACTACCTCCCAACCACTAGCAGGTATTGTTCCACATGGAATCTGTATATTTCTTTGCCAAAAATTATCAATGAATACAGGGAACCAAAGTTCTTTCCCACTCTCTCTGTCTTTCTTATAGTACTTTTATCATGAATTTGTAACCTGTCAAGAACATCATACTGGCTGAGCAGACCAACCAGAAAGATAAATCTCAGCAGTGTTTGGGTTTCTAAACATTTAAGCAGACAACTTTCCCAGTGCCACCACTGATTGCAACAAGTAAGTGTTTCTGCTGAAGCCTGTGAATGAGAGCTCATTCCACAAGTTTCTGCAGGCCTGGCTGAATCAAACAATGTTTGTCCTATCGTCTATCGCACCCTAGTGCTGTTGCAAGAAATCATTCCGAAGAATGACATCGCAGTCCCTCCTGCATCTTCCAACTTCCACATCAAAACCATAATTCCTACCATCTATCTGTAAACTCACTATACATGTTCCTGTGGATATGATAACTTCTTTCTGTAGTCCACTGATACTACAGCACGATTGCTTGAGCTCACACCTGTCACTATGAGAAACAAGCAATAGACTAATTTGAGCCCCTGTGTGTACAAACACTTTGACAATCTTTCCTCTGATACTACCATCTAAAATTACATTACCTACCTCGTCTACATTTCCATATTGGACAGAATTAATTATTCTTACTGGGGGCAAGGACAGGTGGCAGGGGCTGCCTCCCTACTGTTTCCCCACTTGGGACCTGCATTTTGTTGATGCTGTGGGCAGCTGTTACTCGTGTGTCATATGGTATGACATGACACCTGACAGTGTTTGACTGTATGATTAGGCTTACCATACAGAAGGTATCATTCAAAAAAACATGATGTGGGTCATTAATTCCTGATGGATTGGAAACTAACCATCCTGCCTCTTCGCACAACAAAGGTAATTTTACTGCTTCATGTAGCAAAGTAGGCTAGGCCACTTTGACTTCACTACCTGTCTACTGGTCTATTGTATGCATGGAAACATTGATTGTCCTAGCCTCAGCTTTCTCAGTTAGTACCTCATTGTGCATAACCACCCATCCCACCAAGAATGTACAACACAACACAGTTTGTATTCAATCAGCAAAAGCTTCAAAATTTTCACTCAGCTTTTGCCATAGTGTACATAAGCAGTCTCTGTAGTAAATGACTCCTCATTTTTCTGAATTTCTCTGCTAAACTGTGTGACAGGGCTTCAAAAACTCCTCTATCTCTTAATGCATCAACAGATTCATTCAGCTCTTGATAAGATGATGCAAAGATTGGAAACTTTCTTTAAGTGTCCAGAAATGGAAAATTGTGCACTTCACAAAAAGAAAAAAATTAGTATTCCATGACTATAATATGAATGAGTCACTGTTGGAATTGGTCAACTGATAAAATACCTGAGGGTAACACTTTGTAGGGATATGAAACAGAATGATCACATAGGCTCAGCCGTGAGTAAAGCAGATAGCAGACGTTGGTTTATTGGTAGAATACTGGAGAAGTGCAATCAGTCTACAAAGGAGATTGCTTACAAATCACTCATGTAACCCATTCTAGAATAATGCTCAAGTGTGTGGGACCCATATCAAATAGGACTAACAGGCGATATTGAACACATACAGAGAAAGGCAGCACTAATGATCAGGGACAGTGTCACAGAGATGCTGAAGAAACTGAACTGGCAGACTCTTGAAGATAGATGTAAACTATTCTGAGAAAGTCTACTACAAAGTTTCAGGTACTGACTTTAAATTATGACTTTAGTAATATACTACAACCCCATATGTATTGCTCATATAGGGATGAGGACAAGACTAGAATAATTACAGCATGCACAGAGCGTTCAAACAGTAATTCTTTCTGTGCTTCATACATGAATGGTATGGGAAGAAACCCTAACAACAGAATGAGACCTTCCCTCTGCCATGCACTTCATGGTGGTTTGCATAGTATAAATGTAGATTTAGGAGTATATGTAGATGTAGATTCTATGTACGTGCTTGCATTACCTGACAGCTTTAAGCTCACTATGTTCAGCTGAAATCTGTCCAGCCAAGTGCAAATATGCACTACACCTTGAACACTCCGTAGGAAAGTAGTGATATTATCATTTGGTTTTCCAGAGAAAGTAGGGATAAAAGTTACAGCAGGGAAGCTGCTTACAATGGTTGGCACAGATGTTGAAGAACTAGCTGCAGAGTTCCTTGAGGATCTTGCAGTTGTCTGGCTAGCTTTTTGTTTTGTTTCATGTCTTTGTGCCAACTCACTGCACTATTCCCTTAACTCTAGTTTCTGGAGAAGTTTATTAATTTGTTCATTTGAAGCAGCAGCAGGGTCTGAGCTGATGGGAATGTGGGAATAACAGTTACTTAAGGGGACCTCAATGTGAAAATGACTGAAAAATAGAAAAATAATTTATCACCATCTGAAAGACAAATTTCTCCCATTTCCAAAAATGTGTGCATTACCAACTTTCAAATTGTTTATTTGTTCTTAAGCGCTCTTTGAACAAAAGCCTGTACACCAGTCACATCTCCTTTCAGTTCACTGTCGCACTGCCACAGTCATGCAAACAATAAAGTCAAGACTTTGCAGATACAAAATTGTTTAACAGATGTCTACATGGCCACATACAGAACCATAATAAGAGTTTCAACAGTTGTGTGTGGCAACAAGTACCAAAAACAGTGTTTGTTGGAAGGACGGTACTCAAAATAGGTGTGATGGATGCTGTCATCTGTTTCAATGATGGTGCAATTAGCAGGACAAAAATAATGGACAAATTGGTCATCTAACCAGGAAATAATATGATATTTCCTCTGACTGCCATAGAGTGTCAGCGAGTAGTTAAAGCTGAAAGGCTGCGGAGGCCACCACTGAAGAGTTCAGAGTAAGGAAAGGACTCCTGAAAAAGTTTAAAGGATAAAGAAACAGCTGGCCAGCAAGAATATGCTGCTGGAATGTTCTGAAAGAGGCATTTGGCGAGTCAAAAGCACTATGAACAACCTTTTCTCATTTTCTCGAAACTACATTTTCCAAGCTTTAGGTATATATATCTTCACTATGGATTGAGCTATGTTCACCAAATTTCTCCCACGTGAAGAATGGTATATTCTCGTTGTATTATGCCTCACACATTGCAGAAAATTTCTATGTTTGTCATTCTGCATGTAATTTTAGTGGTAATTTCTGAGTAAAATAATGATGTGGTATAATAAAGATTTTTCTGTTTCCTCAGGTGCACTACAAACTACAAAACAAGAGGCATAATGTGTTCCTATGAATGATGACAGCAGCCTGCCCCAGTATGAATGCTGTTAGATTGATGATGCACCAGAAAATAGAACCAGAAATGAAACGAGTGTTATAAAACCGTCTATTAGACAAAATGTTGTAATTCTTAAACTATAACTGACAATTTAATAAATTTCCTTGTACAGCTTCAGTTAATGTTATTCAGTGTTGATACAAAACTGCAACTTCCTCCATGTTTCAGGTCATGGGTAACGCGCACCGAAAGCGAAGCATAAAAAAACAGGCCGTTCACATCCACGTCCTCTTAAAGACCACAAAACTTTATCAAAAGGGGTTGTAGTACTCAAAAGTTAGAGCCTAATTACAAAAGTGTCCAGTGATGATTCACAGTTAAGTGGCAACAGAGTGCAAATATACATTGCTAGCAAAATTTACTTTAACTTTCGATATGTAGCACAGTGACGGTGATGGCGCATGGTATGGGCTGTCTACGTTGGCAATGATGATGCCAGGTTGAAAGTGTATATGATGAGCAGGGTCCTCCTAGATCTGGCTGCATCACAGCATCCAGCATTGACCTGCACTGATGGCCCCTACTCTCACTGATTTCAGGTGTGGTAGCACCTCAGGTGGAACTGGCATCCATATCACAATAGCATCTGGTAGACTCTATATCTGGATCACAATAACAAAGCGATTGACATCTACCTGTTTACAGGGGTGTTACTAGGACTGTTGATATTTTTAAAAATATTGAGAATCCAATATATCAATGTTTAAAAAATATCATTATTGGATCTCGATGTATCAGCAGAGATAATATTGACATATGTGCCTATAAAAATATTGGCTGCACATTGCAAATATACTGCTGGTATTAGAGCTGTATATTTAAGCATTTGTTTATTATTAGATAGTCTGTAAATCAACATGTTAGCAGCCTGCCTATACCACTTAGAGCAAGAATTGAATGCACGTTCACACTTTGCAAAAACCACTTTGCTAACAATAGTAACTGCATGTAAGTGGTACAATAAAATGTGTTTGATGGGTCCATCATTCAGTTTTGTCACATATCTGATTTGTCTGGAACACTTCATATCAACTTCCTTGCTTTGTCATTTCTGCAAACACCAGCTGTAGTGTCAAAATTGTGTAGTGAACTTAAACATTACAGTTTCTGTTGATAGTGCAGAGCACCAATTATGTCAGCATTTCCCCCTCATACATCTCCACCCACTGCAACAAACAATCATGTTATATAGATTTTTGTTAATCATTTTCAGCAACTGTTTTTGAAGAATGTCAATGTGAAGAAATAGCACACTAGTTGTGTTAAAAATTGTTTTTTAACACAACTGCTATGCTGTTTCTTAACATCAGAAATATTGTTATTCGATTCACATCACCACCCCCAAGTGCAATCAGAGTTGTTCTTTTGTGTCACATGTACTTGCTTCACACAGTCAAGGAGAGAGATTGGACATCATGAAAGCTCAAAACGCAGTAAGAACCCTTCACACAGTGAAAGTGAAATCATGCCCTACTACAATTTCAAACATTTTCTGAAAACTGTGAAAAAAATAATATAAAATAAAAGTATTGGCACTTGATATTGCATTTTGATATATCAAGGGGAAAATATTATTGATATATACCAATATTTTGTCAACAGCCATAGCTGCTACCATACTAACAGCCAATCAAAGAACACACTTGGCTGCTCTTCTTGTTTCATTCACTGCTATCAAATTGCTCTGCTACTGCAGGTAGCAGCCACTGTAGCCAGTTGTAAACAATGCTTGTGGCTAGTAATGAAAGCAGTTGTGGTCCATTTCATGGTGTGCTTCATTTCTCTGTGCGATAAGTTTATTGTGCACTACAGAAAGTCTGAAGCTTGTAGTGAAAATGTGCAAAAAAGGGTGGCTGCTAAACTGAAAGTTCAAAGATCATCAAACACATGAGTTTGTGTGCTCAACACAGGAATATTTTGAGAACAAGAGAGAGAATGCTGCAACTCTAATGCCTCCAACAAAAGTAGTCAAAAGAACTGCAAATGCATTGAAGATACATAAAAAATACTGTTCTCAAAATTTGTAAGGAGAAATACTGTGCAGACAGGGAACAGCCTGGTTCATCCAACCTTTGGACACCTGGTAATAAGAGAAGAATAGAACCACACATGAAAAACTTGGACTCTTTTGAACATGATGCTGTTCATCACCACATATTTGGATATTATGAGAGAAAAGAACATACATATATAAAAAAAGCTGTGCATTCCTCTTCATGAGACAGAGTTATTCAATGGCAGCAAGATGTCTCTGTTAACAGTCATCAAAGCCCTTGGTTTTTGGTATAAAGAAAAATAATGAACAGAAAATTACGATAGAGAGGGGTGACATGCTAACGTGGCATTGTCAATTTTGAAGAAATAGCACTAAAGTGCCATTTGAAGACATTGTGTGGCTTGACAAATCCTAGATAAAGTTTGGTCATCTCATCAGAAAAGACTGGACAGATGATAGCTTATGTGGAAGCTCTTTTGTTCCATTGGGAAAGGGGGCAAAAATTATTGTCTTCGATGCTGGAACTGCATCTGGTTTCATGTCTAACTGTCTCCCCATTTACAAATTGACAAAAATAAGTGACCACAATGAAATGGATGACGATAGTTTTCTGAAGTGGTTCAGTGAGCAACTATTGGGAACCTTAAATTGGGCATCTGTCATTGTAATGAATAATTCACCATACCACTCAGTTATATATGATAAAGCTCCAATAATGACAACAAAAAAAGCCAACATTATGGTTGAGTGGTTGAAATACCACAATGTAAAAATTCAGGATAATTTACATAAGGTGAAGCTCATGGATATACAGAACAAAAATAAGTCATTCTTTCAACAGCATGTTGTGGACCATGTAGCTAAAGAACATGGCCACATAGTTCTTAGGTTTCTATGACACAACTGTGACTTCAATGCCATCAAAATGACGTGGACACATATTAAACATCATGTGGCAACTAATAACAAAAGCTTTAATGTGGCAGAAATTCAAAGCCGATTAAAGGCAGCAGTAGTACAAATAATGCCAGAGAAGTGGAGTAATTTGTACACAACACAGAAAAGGTTGTTAAAGAAGCTTGGAGAACTGAAGTGAGTGCTCACAGTAATATTGAAAATATAATTAAATCCTTGGGTAATTCCAGTGACTCATCCACGACCAGAGCTCAGATAATGACAGTGTTGAAGAAGAAAGTGATTCTGAATTCAGTGGCATTTACCTTTTGCCTTAATTCATCTTTATTTTTGTGTTTATGTTTTATATGTTTGACTGAATGATGTGTACTGCATTTGCACAATAAATCTCAACTCAATGTTGCATTTCTGATGTAAAATCGCAAATGAGGTGTGTGTCCATGTTGATACTAGATAGGAGTATGGGAATAGCTATTATGGATGCTACAATAATAGTGAAATAGCCACAGTTATTTTTGTGACATATTCCTATACTTCTATCTAGTATCAACATGTGCACGCACCTGATTCGCAATTTTACATCGCAAATGCAACATATTATGCCTTGCTGGACCACACAGGAAGCTAGTCACAAAAATACCTGTGGCTATTTTACTATTATCATAGCATCCATAATAGCTATTCCCACACCCCTATCTAGTCTCATCTCACTATTAAGGAATACTTCTCTACACAAGTATGACACTCTACATGTGCTCTACAATGACCAATGACTGATGAGTATTCAAGCAGTTTATATTATTTTAATGTTGTTAGTTATTGTATTGAACAATTCATACCCATTTTAAGACATCTTTCATAATGAATACAACTGAATGTGATCCATTCTGATTATTGTAAAAGACAATGTGCTTCCTGTTGCTTTTGTTGACATATACAAATAATAATAACACAGTATCATTTTATACATGGGAGTGCGTTTGTTAAGCCACAGGGATATTATGATCCTGTAAAGCAAAGTCAATACCACACATTAAAAGATGATGTGAGAAGGTAGTCCAGTAAGGAACTGTAAAACTGTTGCTACTGCAGTCATACTGTGCATGCATGCACCAGCAAACCACCAACACGCCCCCTTCCATACTCAACTGTGCTTCACTGTCAATCACTTTGCTATTGTGATCTGGGTATAAGGAATGTGCTATGGCACTTTTTTTCTTCTCCATCTTGTTCGTTGTTGATCGTTGTATTTGGTCGTTGCAGACGTCACATGACATCCGTTCAAGTTCATTTGTTGATCCTTCCACTCAGTTTTTTTATTACAGAGGCCAACCGGCTCTCTGACCGAACATGCTGAGCTACCGTGCCGGCATTTTTTTTAGAACTTAGAACTACTTAAACGTAACTAACCTAAGGACATCACACACATCCATGCCTGAGGCTGGATTAGAACCTGCGACCGTAGCGGTTGTGCGGTTCCATACTGGAGCGCCTAGAACCACTCGGCCACCCCGGCCAGCACACTAAAGGGCCACCTGCAACCAAACTGCTGTGGCGTTGTGACCCACGTGTGTCTTCATGTAGTGCTGCGCATATGCGCACATCTAATAGCCAAACAAAAGGTGGAAAACACATTGTGGTGTTGCCTGTCCCAGCTGCCACACTGTCTATGACAATAAGGCAATGCTACAGGCTAAATGACATGAAACCAACTCTCTCCCATGTAGTTTGTGGTGTGGTAACCACCTGAAAAGGGAATAAACTTTCATATACCAGATTGAATGGCTCATTTGGATCCTACAGTCCAACACCAGATTGTCCAGGACCAGATGAGGGCAAACAAATTTCAATGAACTGAAAAAAAGACCTGATACAATGTTAAAAGGAGCAAAACAACATGCTGTTCTCCACTAACAGTTGAGTAGTCTATCTAAGGAGCGTAATAAGTTGGTAAGGAATTTTATGGACAGAATATGAAAAGTGAATGTGCAGACAAGTGGATTGGGGGAAGATGAGGCAAATAGAGTCACACTCCAGGAAGAGGAGTAGAGAACACTTGATGAATTTTTAAGAGGCTTACCACCAGATACATCTAGAAGAGTGAGAATGGGTACCCCAGATTTATGCTCTGTGGTCAGAGAAGACACAGAGTTTGAAGAAATTGATGTAGTAACAGGATTGTGGAATAAGAGAGTAGTGTTCTCACTAATGTGAGGTGTTATCGATGTGGGAGAATGGGATATGTGCAGAGGCAACATCACCAACCTCATTGTGGCATGGTTGAACACCACCAATGTGATTTTAGGAATGATAAGGAGAAACAGGAGTTGAATAAATGGGTGTTAAATGTAAAAGGAAACTCCACCACCCACCACGTGGAGTTCTTAATAAATTTTGGTGCAGTTAGTGTGGATGCAGAGGTGGAATGTAGTGTAGTGGGAATAGTGGAGAGTAAGAAGAACAAATTTTTATTAGACACAGGGGCACATGTGTTGGTAGCAAGTATGGACCTTATGGGTCAGAGGTGATTAAATGCCCCACACTATTATTCATTTGTCATTGGAGATAGTGATATAGAGTCTTTGGGTTCAGCAGTGGTAAATTTTCAAAGGGAATGCAGAGTTTTAAGCAATGAGTGGAAGTCAGGCCCTTCATAATTACTGGTTACTGCATGGTGTTAGGATTAGACTTTCTGATAATGTGCCATGCCAAAATTGACCATAGGTGACATAGTAAAATTTCCAATTGGACCACAGATGTACTAATTACAAATATTAACATGTTTTAGGTATATAGAAGAGGGACCTCTCCTGAGAACCTATGTAGCAACTTTTGATGCAGCAGCCTCTACTTTCTGCAAAAATCGATGTTGTTATTTTGTGTGTACCTCCTGTACTCATTTACATTAGAGTTGTTGTGACAAGTGGCTAAGCACAGTGGCTAAGGTTCACAGCTACCACACAAGTAGTCTGATTTGAATACTGCAAGTGAACTTTCTATTGGGAACAAGGAGCAAAAACAGTCACTGTCCGGAAGAAATATTTTAACAGGATTAGTCATTTCTTCAAAGAACAGCATAATGTTACTGCATCAGAATGATATTTCCTTAATTTTTCTTATGTATGTAAGAACCACCTGGGAAACCTGGTGGGACTGTTCAAAAAAGAGTTGATGAGATGGCTCATAAATAAAATAAAAAAAATGTAATTGCAACCTACACAAAAACAGGGAAGTTTAGAAAAGTGTTGAGTGAATGGTTTTATTTATCCATAAGTGAAACAAGAAAAACTTCTTTATATTATTGATTTGTGGGAAACACAGACTGATCAGTCACTTTATGATCAAATCTTTCTAGATGAAAGAAAAGTGAGCACACACACACCATGAAAATTATCCCATCCAAATGTACAATACTTTTCCAACCCTGTGATGTCTACATTTTTGCAGGCGGGTTAAAGTTTTCACAAAAAACACTCAAAGTGCTCCCAGCCTCCAATTAATCTGTGTTCTATTTCCCCCATCCCATCTTCAATTTGTGCTTTCAACATTTCTTTCTAACCTCCATCTCTTCTGTTTCCATTGCATTCTCTGGCCCTACCATTGTGATTTTCATGTCTAAAGTTTTCATGATCCCTTCTGTAATTCTCACCAGTGAAACCACAATCCAACTCCCACAGTGATAGTTCTCATGGCTAAAGTTTTGTGAATGATGTCTCTCCACAACTCTATCTAATTAGTATAGGCTACACATTAAAAAAAAAACTGATCAAATGAATCATCAGGCTCATGAAGTAGATCTCACTAGATCTTTCAGGCTACCTTCTCATGAGTGCATCTATCTGAGCCATTTCACCAACAGGGTTATCTAAGTGTACTTATTTCTTCAACTGATTCCTGGAAAGTCTTTTGTAGTTCCATTTCCTCTCTGAAAGTAGGCCCATTCAAAAATTCACTCATAATTCTAGCTTGCTCAATAGAATGTAATTAACACAAGGAAACCTTTTCACTGGTAAACTGGACCACATTGTACCACTATTCATACATAGATTTTTTGATGCAAAATTTTTCTGAGTTCCATTTACCATTTAATCCATCATATTCTCATTTTTTCTAACAAATTGTTGTATGTACCTCATTTATTTTTGAATCTAATTTAGTTATCTTTCCCTCTGTTTCTGAACATAGATTATTAACCTTCTCCTCTACTGCCTTTCATATAGATCTTAACTTTTCAATGTCCTTTCTCTGCTTAAAACTGTCTTTGACAAACCCATATTCTAAGATTATGACTCTATTTTCAACTACACCTGTTTTGGAATGCACACCCTTTAAGCTAGCCTCTGTCTTGTACTTTAATTCTGAGATTTGATTATTGATTTGCTCACTGCTTTTTACCAATTCAGATTTTAAAAGAACATTATTGGATTTCATAGTTGACTCTGAATGGTCACTGTTGGCTTTCTTTGTTGATTCTAATGTACTTTGCAGTTCTGATTTTAAAGAGTCATTGTTGGTTTTCATAGCTGATTGTAGGTCTATCATTTGATAACATAAATTCCCAATTTGCCCCGACACTGATCTAATCAAATTATCAGGTCTGCTTTTTATCAACTGGCAAATTGTCTGAATCCTTGCTCATACTTGATACCTGCTTCCTCCCACCTGCAGCTTGATTCACTATGTCTTCACTGATGGTCATTTTTGTTAACCTGATCACAAACCATTTATTTATTTATTTATTTATATTTATTTATTTAACCTGGCAAGATTAGGGCCATCAGGCCCTCTCTTACATCTAACCAGGCATTCTACTTATTTTACATTCATATGTTTTAGTAGGCATGTTAAACTACATCTAGTACAAAAAGTGTAATAAACAATTACAAAGGCACCCCTGGAAAAATACATACATATAGAGTTTATATTTGTAGATCATAAGTACTGTTATAATTAGACATTATTGAAGAGACAGATTTTAGATAGGAGTGCTAGTAGCAGGGAGTGTGAGGGAGACTGATGAAGGGAGGAGAAGAATAGAGAGACATGATGAAACATAATTAACAAAGTATAAAGGAATAGGAGATTGTGTGGCTAATAGAGATAGACGAAGAGGAAGGCATCTCAGGAGCAAGATAGGAGACGCTAGCTTTGCTAGCTTTAACCTAGAAATAGGAGATCTTGAACTTAATATACTTATATTTATTTCTGCTCCAGGTTGATGTTTGCAAGTCCTCTGTTAACTTCTTAATGTTAATTTGTCATTTCAGTTTTTCTTGAAATAAATATTGACCACTAAGTTCACAACTAGGTTCAATTTTTTTTTACATCTTTTTGGTGCAGAAACTATCTTTTTCAAAAGTACTTTTGAGGATAGATTACTTTTAATTATCATCTGAAATAGATAACAAAATTAATATCTTCTTAACAACAAAGTATCCCTGCATGAGACACCCAAATCTAACAGTCCTGTCCCCACAGTGCAATTAAAGAGTAATTACTGAAATGGTTTCATTTTAACAATAACAGTTCTTCGTCTGTACTATCAGACATGTATTAGTGTATAATGTGAAACAGCACTGTAGAATAAAAGTTCCAGCATTGGTTATTGCATGAACAAGATCACAATAAAACACTCATCTGGGTGTTTTGAAGAAGTTCATGGCTCAGTTCACAGTCCAACATATTTTGGGGTATGATTCTTCAGAAGGCTCAGGCTTGAAATGTTTCAGTGAAGATACTAATTTGTAGATAATAAAGCATCATGGTTTAATTTCAAGTTCAATGTATCCAACAAATCTTATTTTGTTACAGTCACTGATTTTCTAACTGATATTATTGGATTTTTTCTTCATTGTAGAGATACAAAAACTGACATTTTGTGTTAGACACAGCGTTTGCAGTTCATAGTTAACAAAGTCACTGATTTTCTAACTGATATTATTGGATTTTTTCTTCATTGTAGAGATACAAAAACTGACATTTTGTGTTAGACACAGTGTTTGCAGTTCATAGTTAACAAAGTAATATATGACTCCATCTGAGAAGAAAATTAGTCCAACACTTCACTTTTTATGACAGTCCTCTCTCCATTACTCTCAAAGACTACTACTCAGTGACTAAACAAAGATAGCATAACTCAGTGCAGAGCTTCAAAGATACATTCTTACCATATTAACATTATGATATTTTCTGGTATTTATGAAAAATTACAACAGTTCTTATTTTTATGAATAATGAAATGTTACAATGGACTTTTCATAATTAAATACCATTTTTCCCAATGTAAAATATGTGCCAATTTTCAGTCAAAAGAAATAATAGAAATTCATATGATAATTGACATTTTTGAAAGTCAAAGGTAAAACTGTACTTCCAAAATATTACCAGTACAGAAAACATTAAAAAAAAATAAAATTTTGCCTAAATGTTCTTCTACAATGCAGTGATTCCAAAGGTTCTCTTATTCAGTATCAGCTTTTCAATTTTTAAAAACACATAGTTAAAAAATGGATGGATTCATTGACTTAATCAATCAGAAAATGTATCATAGTTTTCTTTTGAACAGAGCTGTAAGACAAATGCAGGTGCATTTGGATTCCTGACTCTGAGATGTGCTTACATTTGAGCTGACTATTACAGAGGTGATTTGTTATGATGGATCAAGACTTGCCTTACACTGTATCCCTTCATTTGCACAGCAAAGATGATAGGCAAATGCACAATGATAGAGCTTGCACAAGGAGTCACTGAAATACACAGCTTCCAACTAAATACCAGAAATTCAACTGAAGATATGAACAGTGGATTCACACATATACCAAATAGAATGATTGGAGGGAGTCATAACTCATCATAAAGATTGTGTAGAAACCCAATAATCAGATGTTACAAAAGAATGCACTGATGGTGTAGGAACAGACAACCATAGCAGGCACCTATTTATTTCTAGTGTGTGGCAATAGGCATGTTTGATGTGGCGAGTCATACATCACAGTGATCCTTCAAGTGATGTAACTATACAATCTGTAAGACATTGGTGTCCATGAGCTTGAGGAGGATTACTGGGTTGGTTGCACCATTAATCACACCCATTTAGCAATAGTTCATTTATTAACCTTAAAACATACAAGGATCACAAATAACTGAACTCAACATGGTGAAACAGCCAAAGATAATGCTTAGAGTCCAAAGATGAATGCATATCGATGTAAGTGTCGATTTCGTTGGTGCCACATAGCACCCCCCCCCCTTCCCCCCCACAGTACGGAGTACTCTTGAGAGGCCGGAGGGGGGCGGGGGGACTATGGCGTCGGCAGGGGTGGTCCGCAGGAACTGGACCATGGTCAGCTCGACAGTGTCGTCGGGGAGCTGTGCGGGTAGACGTCGTGAAGGAAGGTTCGGCCACTGAACCTGGAAGTCGTTGAAATGAGCCGGATATCGTACTGGGCATGCTGGTCGTGCGGCGACAGGTAGGCCGGCGGTTTGCGGGAGGAACGGAGTGATGACAATGATGTCTCCAATGGGCGTGGCGAACACACAAAGCATGTCCAGGTCGACGTTGGGTGAGAGGGGAACACATTTCACCAGGTGGCAGGGAATGGCGGACGTTGTGTTGTGAGCACTGGATGAAGAGAAACACACGATGAACAGTGTATAATTGTGCAGTATTATTGAGATGTCGTGGATTATGTCCGGGGAGACAGGCACAAACACCTCGAGCGAGGGCACGTTCAAGATGGGGGGCATGAGAAACTTCGACAGGGCGAGGCACGCGATGGTGGAGAGGTTGAAGGGACCAGCGAAGGGCCCAGCGGCGAGGGCGTGATCATAGGTAAGTCCAACATGGGGAGCATGTGGTCACTCGACGGAGTGCGTGAGATCGGAGAAGAGGGCAAGGTCGGAGGAGAGCTTGACAATTGGAGCTGGAAGTCACTCAATGGAGTGTGTGAGACCAGCATACAGGGCGTGATCAGAGCATCGTGAGCCACGACAGTGAATGGCATGGTCGTGGCCTGAAGGGGGGTAGAAGAAGGTTCGACATGAGCAGGCTTAAGTCTATTGAGAGAGACTGTAACAGCTGAATCTTTCATCTGGATGTCATAAGTGTTGACTGAGCGCCAGAGAACTCGGTACGGGCCAGTATATGTAGGTTGGAGAGGAGCACGGACAGTGTCATCTCGGAGCATGATGTACTCGCAATTGTCCAGAGATTTCAGGACGTGAACCTTAGGGTGGGAATGGCTGGCGGGTGGAGGGATATGGAGGTTGATGAAGTGGCGTCTGTCATGGTCCACGAACGAAGGTAAGTCAGACTGAGGGGGAGAAGTGGAAGGGCTCACAACTTCGCCAGGGAGAACAATGTTCTGGCCGTATACGAGCTCTGCTATTGTGCCTTTGAGGTCTTCCTTATAGATCGCACAAATGCCGAGTAGCACAAGGGGAAGGGCCTCCATGCATAGAGAGTCGTGGCATCAACGAGCCGCCTTGAAAGTGTGGTGCCAGCACTCGACAAGCCCGTTACTTTGCAGCTGATATGCTGTAGTATGGATGTGCCGGATGCCGCAAATGTTACAAATCCTGTTGAACAGGGCTGACTCAAATTGTCTCTCCTGGTCAGTCATGATGATAGCTGGACATCCGAAATGCGATCCCCCAGACTCGACGAAAGCTCGAGCAACAGTTTCTGGCCTAATATTGCGGAGGGGGACAGCCTCAACCCAGCGAGTTGTTCGGTCGATAGACGAGAGAACATAATGAAAGCCGTTAGAGGGGGAGAGAGGGCGGCCAATGTCAATATGAATATGCTGGAAACGCCCAGAAGGCCAGAAGGGATCGAAAAGGCACCGAGGGGGGAGGGGGGGGTGAAGTGTGCTTGTGTACTTTGCAGCATTGGCACGCGACGCAGGAGCGTGCCTATTGCTGGCGGTCGTTGTTGACGTTTCTCCAAACAAAGTGCTCCGCTACGAGGCGGGCGGACGCATGAACACCAGGGTAGGCTAAATTATGCAATGCGTTGAAGACAGCTTGACGAAGCGTGGTTGGGATGAGGGGGCATAACGTGCCCTTACTGTCATCGCACCAGATCTCACCAGAAATGCCAGGGAAGTGGGTGCGGACAAAGTGTAGTGAAGAAGCAGAGTCTGAAATCAGGTTTTGTGTTTTCTCGTCGGCAGGTTGGAGGTTAGGCAGTTCAGAAAGGTCTAACAGCGAATGGACGGCGTCGACTCGTGAAAGGAACTATATTGTCAGCACCCTTTATGTGTCTGACATCGGTGGCAAACTGAGATATGAAGTCCATGTATCTGAAGAGGCGAGGAGGCGGGTCAGCTGGCGAGTTTGTAATGGCTGCAGCCAGGGGTTTCTGGTCCGTTAAAACATAGAAAGGACGTCTCTCAACCTCAACTTAAAATGCTTGATCACTTCGTAGACCGTGAGCAACTCCCTGTCAAACGCAGAATATTTCCGTTGTGCATTGGTGAGCTTGCATGAGAAGAACTGCAGAGGCGAAGTTTGGCCGTCGATGTCTGGCTAAAGGACAGCGCCGATGGCAGTATCACTCACATCTGTGGTGATGAAAAGCTGCGCATTGGGATGAGGATGCGCGATGGTGCGGGCCTCGGCAAGAAGATTTTTGAGGGCAGTGAAAGAGTCAGTCATAGCAAGGGTCCTGAATCTCCGCAGCCCGAGGTAGATGTCGGCGATAGTAATTAACCGTCCCCAGAAAGCGCCAGAGCTCTTTGACTGTCGAAGGTCTGGGTAGGTTTAGTATTGTTTGTACTTTCTCATGGGGTGGTGAAATGCCGTTGGCAGAGACACGAAAACCAAGAAAAGTGACAGCGGGTTGATGTAGCTGCAATTTGTTCTCGTTGGTCTCGATGCCTGCTGCCGCGAGAGTGTTCATAACAGTTTGCACATGTTGAATGTTGTCCTCGATAGAAGAGCTGAACACAAGAATGTAATCAAGATATGCAAAGCAGAATTTTAGGTCAAATAGCACTTCATTGATGAAGTGTTGCCAGGTCTGGGTTGCGTTTTTCAGACCAAAGGGCATGAATCGAAACTGAAATAACCAGATTGGGGTGATGATTGCTGTCTTCTCGATGTCTCCAGGTGCCATGTGGATCTGGTGGTAGACCCGTTTGCAATAAATGACAGAGAACGTGGTCGCACCTTCGAGGGAACTGGTAAAGTCGGCAATGTTGGGTATGGGGTAGGTGTCCTTAATTGTTCGTGTGTTTAGTCGATGGTAGTCTCCGCACGTGCGCCAGGACCCGTTTTTCTTGGGTGTCATATGTATAGGCGTAGACCAGCTACTGGCAGAGGGTTCAATGACGCTGGCGCTTAGTAGTTCAGAAATCTGATTTTTAAGGTCAGAGAGGCGCTCGGGACAAAGTCGACGTGGTTTACTGGAGATCGGGGAACCTGGCATGAGGCGAAGCTTGTGAACTGTGCCGTTGGTGACGACGGAAATGTTGCCGGCGACACGGGAGGCGGTTTGTATACAATGTGTGTCGGGCGGGGCAGGCAAGGCGTGGTCGTGGTGTTCGGAGCCACTCGGCAGATCTGACGGGAGCCGAGGCGGCAAAGTGTCCCAGGAGTCAACGTGACAAGATGGCCGCCGTCCCAAAGCAGTGGCACCGTGGCCGGGTGAGCTCGGTAGAGCTCGTGAGCCGTTAGTGATTCCATTGTCCGAGGGTGCGGCCTGTGGCAGCACGGACGCGGGCAAAATGCTTGGAGCGGGTGCACTGTTTGTGTTGTCAGTGGCGGTCGCACGGTGGCGCGCAGGAGCCAAGGTTGCATAGTATGAGGTGCTGTCCGCGAGGGGCGGGGTAGGAGCCGTCAGTTTGGGAACACGTGATGCTCGTCGCGCATGCACACTTGTGTCTGGCCGAGTGCCAAAGGCTGCCATGTTAGGAGGGGGTGGCCCTGTGGAACTGTCAGTACATGTTATGGCAGTCTTGATAGCACAGTTGCGAGGGGTAGTGGGAGGTAAACACACGAAGGCTCAATTGCTGGGACTGCAAGCAGATTCGGTGTATGTAATTCCTTTGCTGCATCAGAGAGCTGGAGCTGTGTTTCGTGGAGCTGGAGGGAGAGCTCGAAGTTTTCCTTGTGTAGACGAGTGACATGTTCAAGCTCGACAAGGAACTTGTGCATGGTTTCATGTAACGTCATTGACAGAGACGAGCATATATGGAAGAGATGAGCCCAGACCGAGGTGTCATGGGTGGGTTCGCTCGACAGAGCACAGGGGAAGTGAGTCTTGGATGGATTATGAAACACGGTGTTTCACACTAGCTCTGGTGAAAGTTTGTGGTGTCGCAAGAAGTCAGTGTATAGGTTCGTCAATTTTGCACACTAAGGAAGTCCACTCGAGTTTGCAGTTTGCGGAGAGTGAGATGATGTGGGAAGTTGAACCCGAGCATTGTAGTTTAGTTGAATTCACGGCTTGCAGTGAAGTATGATGAGGGCGGATGTTTGACGATGCTAAGGATGTAGGCAGCAGCGAAACATCGGTGCCTGTGTCCACTAGGAAAAGGTATCCTGACGTAATGTCTTTAATGTAAAGTCGTCCACAATTATCCGGTTGTTCCCGGACAGAATGGAGCACTGGGGAGTGCCTCTCATGTTGTGCACTGGAGGCGGCACCTGGACCTACCTGCGATTGACGTTTGAGAAGTATCAGGGTGGTCTGCAGTTCCGTGCCGCCTCACCAAACCGTGTGTGGAAGTAACAGTATGGGTAGTGCAGTTGCATTTCCATTGGAAAGTTCGTTTCTAAAGGCAGTTGCCGAGGTTCGGTGGCTGCAGCAGGTTCGGTTGCAGGAGGGGGCGTGACCGTGGGCGGAACCAGTGACGTCCCAGTTGCTTGTTTACTGCTTCCCGGAGCGAATGGAATGGTCGGCACACTACGGCCCCAGCCTCTTCTGGCCACAGGGCAATGAGCCTGAAACTGAGACTTGTCAGTTAGGCAGTGGCTGGCGAAATAAAGCAGTGATGCATTGTGTAGCTTGTCAGAAATTGTCATTCTTTGCTTGACAGGTTCAGAAGACCTTCGAGCCAGAGCAAAGCGGATGTGAGGAGATAGTTTATCTGACCAGATGGTGAGGGGAGCTGTGTCAGAGAATAGATCGGCGCTGACCAGGGCATGTAGCCGTCTCCAGAGCTGGGAAGGTTTGTCATTGCCTAGTTGCTCGACGTGGAGCAATTGCCGTATTGCTGCTTCAGTTGAGCGTGCAAGCCAACATAGAACTGTCTTTTTGGCTAGAGTGTACCGGGTAGATGAGTCCGGGGTGTTGACCAGGTCAGCAATCAAGTCCTCCTAGTCGTGCAGGTGGGTGATGAGGCACAGAAACCTGGTTGACTCATCAAGTTAGTAATGGTCGAACACTTCATCCACAATTTTGAACCAGTTTGTTGTTCTGTCAGGATTAAATGGCGGCAGCGTCGGTAATCATTGTACAATGTTTGGAAGAACAGGTTGAGTTGAGTTTGTCGGGGCACTGCCTGAATCGAGCTGTTGTTGCTGTAGTATTCCAGGAGAGTGTGCCTCCAGGGGATGTGGCAACGACGGCTGTTCGAGTGGCAGCGTGAAGGTGACACATTGTGGTTGAGTGTGATCCATCACGACGCGGAAGGCTGATGTGGGTGAGACACCGTAATTGTCGATTGCGGTTGCAGAAGCGCAACGCATTGCGGGTGTGTTTGGATTGACGCGTCGCGGAAGACCAACACGGATGAGGCACTGAGATGTGCCAAGAATGGTAGCGGAAGCTCAACTGGAGCTGGCGTGGGGGCAACAGGTGAGAAAAAGTTCAAAGTTTGAGAACGTGTGTTAGTCTGCAGAAAGCTCAACATATGATCAGAGCCGGGGCCACCTGTGTTGCAGGGAGGCTACGGAGCTGTGGGCTGTCCAGAAGCACATTGTGGGAAATGATGTTGAACGTGGGACGGAATATGTGAATGTTCACTGTTCATAGTCACTCCACTCAAAACAGTGTGCAGATAAGGTGAATGTTGTGGCACAAAACACTGAAGCGTAGCAGTGGGACGGAGGTGGAGATCAGGCACAGATAACAAGTTATTGTTCCTGTTGCAGGTGGAGGTAGGCATGTACTGATGCTGAACCAAGGCAGGCGCGGGTGTGGTCAGATGCTGAGGAGGTAGACCTGTGAACGAAGCAGTTCTGGCCATGGGACAGGTATCCATGTGGTACTGCACAGATTGCAGTGTGGCAAATTGTTGTCCTGGTGGTAGTAGGTTGTCTGATGAAGCATTTGCAGAAATCGGCATTGGTCCCACACTGCATGGAGATCTGTAAGAGGTAACTGTACAGTCGATGAGGGAGGGCACATGTGGCGGGAACAAAGGCATTTGATAGCCAGAGTCATGTGCACTCCCAACCTCACTTATTGTTGCAGGCTCGAAGACGTCCAGTGAAATCGGCGGAATCATCAAGTGAGAGGCATTGTGTTGCAGTTCTGGCGGGTGTACATCGCCTGCAACATGATGCATGTTGAACACAAAATCCGGCCTTATGCGCTGGACCAAAGTCATTGTTCGAATGCTGTGTTGATGTAATACACATGAAAATAACCGACGCGGAGGTTGTGGACACAGTAAAACAGCGAAAACGGAAGACGTTACAACTTGGGGTCACCAGTGAGGAGGAGTACTGGGTTGGTTGCACCAATAATCACACCCATTTAGCAATAGTTCATTTATTAACCTTAACACATACAAGGATCACAAAGAACTGAACTCAACATGGTGAAACAGCCAAAGATAATGCTTAGAGTCGAAACATGAATTCATATTGATGTTGGTGTCGATTTCATCGGCGCCACAAGCTCAAGGGTGATATCTGAACTTCTGGTGATACAGTGGTATGGGACACAAACTTTTCCTTCCTCCTCCTCCTCCTTTTCCTACTCTTCTTCATCTTCTTCTTCTTCTTCACTGCCTTTCTTCCTGTTTTTCTGTGAGGTTGGCATTTGTTATATGGGTTCTGACAACGTCAGTGACAGTTAGTGGCTGGATGCTCTTCATGACACCACCACCCCCCTGTGATGGAATCTGTCTACCATATCTGCCTGCATCTGGAGTAAATTCAAGTGTGAGAGAATTTTCTAAATGTTTTCTTACTATGCAGCTGAGGCGGCAAGATGCAGATACAAGCCCAGCATTCACCTAGTTGGATGCATTAAACTGCCTGACAACCACATCCAAGCTTGTCAGCTCACCAGCCTTTGTCATTAATGCATGAGGTGCATTCAGTTTGGGGCATGTTTGTCTCCCTAAATGCCATAAGCAGCACAGCAATGCATTTGGTTATCCAGGTAGGTTGTGTGGAACATTAAATCTGCACTCTGAAAATGGCTTCTGATACTGCTATGCAGGAGGCAGAGGTTTCTCCACAAATTCTGTTGACAGATACATTGGAGAAATGCCACAATCCATGGCCATTGGTAGTGTATCAGATCTGTTAGTATCTCTTTGAAGGTATTGTATATTTTTTTTAAGATTGTCAGTTTCTCCATGGACTTTTGAATAACAGTGTCCTAACTAATAATAATGTCATAATTCAACATGGTCACTGGCCATCTTCAAGACACCTGTCTAGGCAGTTGGAACTGTGAACCCTTCATCTGCATTTGCCTGATCACATCTTTATGAGCTGGTCCTAACTTGAGGACACTTATCACTCCTACAGAGCCTTGACAACACCCCATTTTATTCCTCTTAGTACAACTTGGCTGTGTGAGTCATCATCTGGGAAGTATTTATTTGTTGTGTAACTACAATATGATGAAAAGGATAAATTTCTACTCACCATATAGTGGGACAATGAAACGACTACTAAACAAGTACCTTTTTTTTTTTTTGGCCAAAAAGGCTTCTTCTGAAGCCTGTCTGTGGCTCAACAAGTCTATTAAATGGGGAGTAGCAATCTATTCTTTTCGTAATATTGCCATTATTCCATCCTGGATTTTTCTTTGTTTTAATGGCATATAATAAGATCAATAATGTTACTGTTCTGGTTCTGAAGGTAAATCATCATCATGTTACAAACAGCAGTTTAAAACTATCTGAAGAAATAATTGCAGAGAGAAAAGAAGATATTAATCCCATATTGATGTGCCATGGGTTAAGCAGATGACTGAGGAAGAACGTCAAGTCTTGCTAATGACATTCTTCATCTACATATCCACTCTGCGAGCCACTGTATAGTGTGTGGCAGTGGATACTTCATGTATCATTGTCTCTTCTGCCTTTTCCTGTGTCAGTCATGAACTGTTTGAGGGAAGAATGATTCCTGGTAAGTCTCCATGTGATCTCAAATCTCCCTAACTTTACCTTCATGGTCTTTTTGCAAGATCTATGAAGAAAGATGCAATATATTCATTAACTCTTCTAGGAATGTATGCTCTCAGAAAGTTAACAGTAAACCACATCATGGTGCAGAATGCCTCTCTTTCAGTGTCTGTCAATGGAGTTGGCTGATCTACATGATACTTTCACACTTACTAAATGATCCTGTAATGAAACATGCTTCTGCTCTTTGGATGTTTTCTGTTTCCTCCATCAATATAAATATATTATATAAATAAATTAATGTACTGATATTGTATCTGGTATGGATCCTAGACTAATGGGAAATATTCAATTCATACTATCTCCATTGTGGATGGTCTACATTTCCTGAGGATCATTTCAATGAATCTCACTCTGGCATCTGGCTTATCTGTGAGTAGTTCTGTGTCATCATTTCACTTTAAATCACTATGTATGTACACTACTAAATATTTTATGGGTATGATCACTTCCAGTGATTGTTCTGCAGTTGTGTAAAGCAGTGATGGGTATTTTTGCCTATTTATGTGTGTCACAGTTGTTTATATTGAAGGTCAAGTGCCAATCCCTGCATCGAGCATTGATCCCTTGCAGCTCTTATTGCATTTTGCTACAATTTTCTAGTGCTGAAACTTCTCTGTATTTAACAGCACCATTCATGAAAAGCTAATGAAACTCCTGACATTATTTACCAGATCATTTCCAGCAGCTTTCTAACATGACAGACAAAGCATGGCATATCTTTTCCATCCCTCACAGCTTTGCTCAGCACATACCTCTCTAAAGTGTATTGTATAATAATCTTTAACTTTGAACATTGATGCTCAACATTATCAGTGCCAGGGATGAAATTTTCATTTTGACCTCTCAGGCAGGCTGAAATCTGTTTCTTGTCTCACTTGCTAAGCATAAATATGTTCCTATTTCTCTATGGCTTTATGTTCACCGATTCCCTATTACACACTGAGTCAAAATGTTTGGATCTGTCAGTGACTAGGAGATGTAGCCTTCTTCATGAGTCAATTCTATGATTAACTGCTCAAGCTAATTTTTGGATAAGGCATTTAGGTCAATTTCACATGATTCCATGTCCCTACTATCCACCTTAATCACTTGAGTTTCTCAGTGTACAGCTGGCAAGTCAAAACCTCCACAGGACCTGTGAATCAGAAGACACAGGGATGTCAGGAGTCCCACCTGACACTACTGGCTCCAGAGATGCCAAAGCATTCATCTCAGGTGCCTTAATACCAAAACCGCCCAGTGCAGCAACCTGAAGTCTGTTAATATGGCTAACACAGTTTCCAGCTGTTTACAGTCAGTAGCCAAGACGTCTTGCATCCTTACAGAACAGGGGCAGTCCCTGTCCATCTCAAATGATCGCACAAGTAATATGAGACTAACCCAATGAGTCACTGGGTTTAGTATAAATTCTTAAGTTCACCTCTGCTATGCTACCTCATTCTGTTTTCTTTTGCTTTTTGTTTCATCTCTCCACTGCTAAGAAAGCTTACACAATGCAAATGCATAAAAATTTATTCCAAAACTTAGAGTAAGTTAGTATAGTTGAATCGACACAGTAAAGTAAACAGATACAGTTCACTTCTTTCATGAAGCATGTGAGGGAGGAAGAATGTGTGAGTGTGTGTGTGTGTGTGTGTGTGTGTGTGTGTGTGTGTGTGTGTGGATTTGTTACCTCCTAGGCAAGACTTAATTTTTTGCTACCAATAAGAAACCATGACAGCTATTAAAATAAACATATTTATTATACAGCTGTTACTAAATGACTGAGATATTTACTAGTATATAGGTAAAATATGATTAATTCATATATAATTACAAGATATAACTACAGATTGCATAACAGTAAAGTGACTTCAGGAATAGCTCAGTTTTTTTGGTGATGTCATTGTTTCTGTAGCAAATCGGTGTGGTCCATGTACACAGTGGCAATGGGCATTGTGCCTATGTCCTTATCCTGCATTCTGATGGGATAGCAATCTTCATTTTCCCTTTTTGGAAATGTCAGGTGTTATAAGGGATCAGTGTCCCAAATCAGAATTTTATCAAAAATAACTTAAAGAGGTTTATTTTAGTTGTGGATTTACAAGTATTACACTTAAAATTTATTATCAGACCATCAAGTAAAATTTTACTTCATAGAATTAATTGAATGCTTCTTGCATTTCTGTCCTTACAGTCATTTTGGATTCATTCAGCTCTTGTTTCTCACGAAGGGTTTGACTTCTTTTAAGTCTGTGACAAAGCTCTCTCTGCTTTCATAACAACCTCCCAAAGTGGCGGTTGAACCATGGTAAGCATTTACCATTGTACACACTCTTGCTTGGTACATATGAGTCTAAAGCTTATTGCACAACTTTTTTACTTTATCCATTCAATTCATTACCATCCATTTTATGATATATATGATGCAGGAATTGTCATATGGAAAGCAAGAGAGAGAGAGAGATAGAGAGAGAGAGAGAGAGAATGATTTATATTTTTAACAAGTAAGGGAAATAACATTTTCTTAATCACAATTTACATATTTTGTCTTATTTTTACATGCAAGATGAAAAAATACAAGGTTTGTACAAAAAATCCATTAAGGGAAATAACATTTTCTTAATTACAGTTTAAAGTTTTCTTAATTACACTTTACATATTTTGTCTTCTTTTTACACACAAGTTGAAAAAAATGAAGGTTTATACAAAAAAATCAAAAGATGAGTACCGTCTGTTTAGATAGCAAAGAAATTCATCAACATTATAGAAACTTTGACCTAATAGTAGCCTCTGTAATTCTGTTTTAAATATATGTAAGTTTTGTATGTTTTTTTATTTCTTTTGGTAAGGCACTGAACATTATTTTGAGTAGATACATCACATTATTTTGGTACAGGGCTTTAGAATGTATGTTTCTATGGAAATCATGCCTGTTTCTGGTTTTATAGTTATATACTTCACTGTTTAGAGGAAAGAATTCTTGATTTGACTTGAGGAAACATACTGATTCATAGATGAATAAACTAGAGAGGGTCAAAATTTTCAACTCCTTAAAGAGTTCTCTACATGGATCTTTGTAGGCAACACCCTTTAGAATATGAATAGCTCTCTTTTGGAGATCAAAACAACTTTTTGTGAAATTTCTATTTCCCCAAAATATAATACTAAATCTTAGATTACTATGTATGTAAGAGTAACAGGCACATAGTACTATAAAATAATTGAAAATCCACGATATCTTCAATCGTTTATTAGATGACCAGTTTCAGCACTCCGAAGGTGCCATCATCAGATCTGTGAAGGTATAACGTAACAGATTTGAGGAAGGGCTTACATGAGTTAACTATATACATTACAATTATTACGGAACCACATACCTGAAACGTGGATTAACTTTTATAAAACCATATGGACATCATGGCATATGAGGCAGACCATCTTATAAAATCATTGTCACAACCAATAAAAAATAATAAAAAACTGCTCTCATGGTCATTCTTTCCATAAAATATAAAGCTATCGTCTTTAACAGAACCCAGGAGTGCTGCAGTCTTTAGTGGAGGGTGAAAAATCACATTCACTTTGTGTTTCCTGAGGATCCATACTATTTTTGACAAAAGGCTTCCCTTGTATGGCAGGAAAGCCATGGATTTAAAACTTTCTGTGTCTTCTTCCACTTTTCTTGTGCCCACTGTTGATTTCATTTGTAGTGCCTCATGTATCTGCTGTGGAGAGTAACCGTTGGCTTCAAAAACTTTTCTCAGGTGTAGAAGCTCATCCTCCAGACTGCTCTTGTCAGCAATGACATGTGCTCTGTGTACTAGAGTTCTGAGTACACTCATTGTCTGTGAAGGATGGTTGCAGCTATTGATACACTGCATATCACACAGAGCACACGTATTTGCTGACAAGAGCAGTCTGGAGGATGAGCTTTTACAAGTGAGAAGAGTTTTGAAGCCAATAGGTACTCTCCACAGCAAATAAATAAGGCAGTACAAATGAAATCAACAGTGGACACAAGAAAAGTGGCAGAAGACACAGAAAGTTTTAAATCCATGGCTTTCCTACCATACATGAGAAGCCTTTCATTAAAAATAGAACAGATCTTCAGGAAACACAAAGTGGAAGTGATTTTTTACCCTCCACCAAAGACTGCAGCACTCCTGGGTTTCATTAAAGATGAGTTGGTTCTTTGGAAGCCTGGGGTTTATAAGCTCCCCTGTGAGTGCGGCCATTCATACATCAGACAGATGACACATACAGTCCAGGAAAGATGCACAGAGCACTGCAGGTACACCCGTCTCTTACAACCTAATAAATATGTGGTGGCAGAGCACTGTATTGACACTGGGCACTCTGTGGTGTAGGATAATGTCGAAATTTTATCCTCGACTTCATCTTTCTGGGACATAGCAAAAGAGGCAATTGAAATTTGCTTGGTGACAAATTTAATTAATAGAGATAGTGGCTTCAGCTTGGACAAATCATGGAATAGAGCAATTTCTGTAATTAAATCACAAAGACGTCACGACGGTACAGCTCTCCTTGACACATAGATATCACTGTGTGGATCAACTGCGCAGCCATAGATTTGATTTCAATGCATATGTTACATTTCTTTGCCACCTATTATTGTCTCTGGTGCCTTGTGTATCTTTGGCCCCATACTCAATGGTTCGGTTCTCAAGTTAAAAGGACGGAGTAAGTGCTTCAGCGCTAGTCACCTCAGCTCACTCCCAAGATGGCTGGATGGTATTCAGCCAAAATATTAGAAGAAGAAGCTGAATTTATGAGGCTGCACACCTGAAATTTTATGGAACAGTCTTTATGCTGTGAAAACATGAAGATGCCCACAATACACTGCCCAGCAAGTTTAGCAGAATGTACAAATTCCATCATTGACCAAATATTCATCTTAGACACAAGTTAAAAATTCATGAGTAGAGTACTCAGCATGGGTTACAGTGATCATGAGACACAGGTGCAGATAGCAGAAGTTGCAAAAAAGTAGTTGAAAAAAGAACTTTTGTGAAGATAACACCAGAAATTTTAATTTCTTACTGCTTACTGGCTAAGGAAAATTGGGAAAGCATCTCCATTCAGAACAATGTTGATAGTATGTACATGAGTTTTCACAACATATTTTAATGTAGTGTTTCCTAGAGAAGTAAAAACATTAAAATCTAACGACAATAAGATATGGATAACTAAAGGCATAAAAATTTCTAGTGAGAGAAACAGATTTCTGCAGTATTGTTGTAAGAAATATAGAGTTACCCAAGAATTTGCAAATTATTCTGAAGCCTACAAAAGAATCTATGGCAGAGTAGACAGAGACGCAAAAACTGTGTGGAATGAAAATTTGATAAGGAACTCATTTAACAAAATGAGAACCATGTGGAGAGTTATAAAAAAAGAAACTTGTACCTCAGTACAAAAAAAAAAAAAAAAGGAATGTATCGTTGACACTAGAGGGCTCAATAGTCACAAAATCTGTCATAACAAAATTCAATGAATATTTTAGTTCACAATGGAGACATACAGGCGGAAGTTACAGTTAGTAGACTGGTCTGAAGTATTCAACTCAGCAGATGTAAAAACAAAATTTAATGTATTTATTAATTTAACATCAAATCTTTTTGAGGAGGTGTTTCCAAATAAAAGAGTCAGAGCAAATCAATGTAACCCTGCATTTAAGCCATGGATTACCCAGGGCATCAAAATTTCATGTAAAACAAAAAGAGAATTGTATGCCTCAGCCAGACAGTCTAACAATACTGCACTGATGGGGCAATATAAAGTGTACTCTAAGATATTAAGGAAGGTGATCCAGAATTCTAATAGTATTCATCTAAAAAAGAAAATTGACAAATCAAATAACAAAATGAAAACCATATGGAAATATGTTAAAAGTGAGGCGGGGAAAAGCCTATCTGCCAAAGAAGTGATTAGCTTAAGAACTGGGAGCCTTTTGGTGGATGCCCCAAAATGGTGGCTAATATCTTTAACAATCATTTCCTAACAGTCACCAACCAAATAGGATGCCAGGGTTCTGTAAAGAAAGCTACAGAATACTTGCATAACACCTTAACTAACGAAATAGATGAGATGGATCTTTGAAATACTACAGAGATAGAATTAGAAAAAATAATTATGTCTTTAAAATGTAAAAATTCTGCTGGAGTTGACAACATTTCCAGCAAGTTACTGAAATACCGTTGTAAAGAAATAAGTACAGTCCTCTGCCATATTAGTAATACGTCATTGGAAGAAGGTGTTTTTCCCGACAGGTTAAAACATGGGCTTTTACAACCAATTTATAAAAAGGGAGAAAAGACTGAGGCTACAAACTATCAACCAATTTCATTACTCTCAGTTTTCTCCAAGGTACTAGAAAAATTGATGCATAGCAGAATGGTTGAGCATCTTAGTAAATATAACATCCTCAGCAGTAGCCAGTTTGTCTTTCGGAAAGGGGTATCAACCATGGATGCAATACATGCCTTTGTTGACAATGTTATGGAAGCCGTAAATAATAATATGATGATGGTTGGAATATTTTGTGATCTGTCAAAAGCTTTTGACAGTGTAAGTCACCATATTATCTTGAGTAAAGCCAAGACCCTAGGAATGGATGGAACCGTAGGCACATGGCTTGAATCCTATCTGTGTGGTAGAAAGCAGAAAGTAATTGTGGAAGGACTGCATGGTGGCCAGCTATCTTCAGAATGGTGCTTCATTTCTGCAGGAGTACCTCAAGGCTCAGTATTGGGCCCACTGCTTTTTCTAATATTTATAAATGATTAGCACTATGTACAGAATATGGGAAAATACTCATGTTTACTGATGACACCACTTTATCAGTTAATAATCTCTCATGGAATGTGTCAAATGAGGCTGCAAATAAAGCTTTTGCAGATTTGACAAACTGGTTTGAAACCAATGGCCTTACAGTCAACCTAAAAAGGACAAATTACATTCATTACTCTTCTAACACAAATGTTACTAATGAAATGAACCTAAAAATGGGTGAGCATGAGATTTTGAAGGTTGAGTCCTCCAAATTCTTGGGTCTGCATTTAGATAGCAAAATGAAGTGGCACCACCATATTCGAGATCTGTGCAAAAGGCTAAGCTCAGCAACGTTTGCCTTAAGAATAATTTCAGACACTAGGGAAATGAGCACAATAAAAACTGCATATTTTGGCTATTTTCACCAACTTATGGCCTATCGTATAATATTTTGGGGAATCAACCAATAGCAAAAAAAGTGTTCCATGCACAGAAGCGAGCAATAAGAATTATGTGTGGAGTACAGCCTAGGCGCTCGTGCAGGGATCTGCTTAGAGCTCTACAAATCCTTACAACACCTGCCCAATATATTTTTTCCCTGAAACTTCCTGACAGATTAAAACTGTGTGCTGGACCGAGACTCGAACTCGGGACCTTTGCCTTTCGCGGGCAAGTGCTCTACCAATTGAGCTACCCAAGCACGACTCACGCCCCGTCCTCACAGCTTTACTTCTGCCAGTACCTCGTCTCCTACCTTCCAAACTTTACAGAAGCTCTGCTGCAAACCTTTTTTCCCTGATGTGCTTTGTCTCAAAAAATAGCAACTTATTCAAAATCAATAGCTCATACAACAGTTATGACACCCAAAGGAAACTAGATATCCATTATGACCTAAAAACGAAAAGCATGGTCCAGAAGGGGGTTTTATACAGTGGCACCAAGATTTTTAATGCCCTCCCACCGCACATTAAAGAACTGGTTGGAAACATGCCAAAGTTTAAAGAAAATCTGAAGCAGTTCCTTTTAGATGAATCTTGTTACAGTATTGATGAATTTCTTCGTAAAAATGCATAGAATCTTTTGTTTGTGCTTAAACCTTACTGTGTGACCTCTACAATTGATTAATCATACTCTGTAAGTACAGTGTACCTTAATACAATACCCAAATTTATGTATGTCTGTATATGACGCCTGTATAACTTAAGAACACTATCCAAATTTATGTACGACTGTATATTCTTTCAGATGCCCTGTATCTTAACTAATATGTAAGGGTATATGCTAAGCTTCACAGTTTCTTTAATCTAATGATAAGATCAATGTATCTGTGCACAAAACAATAATCTGTAAAAAAACCTTGACTCGTTCTATATCCAGGGATATGTTCCCATAGGGATATGTTCCCATATGGAATACGAAATAAATAAATAAATAAATAAACACTAGCTGAAGACTTCATTCTAGTAAACTGTAAAGGACCAGTCCCAAGTTTATCCAGCAAATCAGTGATCGTGGGTGCCTCTATGTGAGTTTATTAAACAAATTTCAATAACATTGTAAGTAAAATTATGTCATTAAGCAATAAAATGTCAGAAGTACCTGATTTCATATTAAAAGCATGAGCTCATCACATAGCAAAACTGTTGGCAAAAATTTTCAACCTCTCTCTAGAAACTGGTATCTTTTCAGATGTTCTCAAAATAGCATGAGTTTCACCACTACTAAAAAAAAGGTGGTTCTGATCAAATATTGAACTACTGACCTGTGTCACAGCTAAGTTCCTTCTCAAAAATTCTAGAAAAATCTTTAATGACAGGCTTTTAAGTTTCAGAAATAAATATCCTCCTCTTACTGTACAGCAACATGGTCTTAGAAAGTCTAAATCTACACAGACAGCAGTTTTTAAATCCTTAGACTGCATTTTAAAATCCCTTGATCAACATAAATCAATTACAGGTATTTTTCTAGACCTGTCGAAAGGCTTTGATGTCCTAGAGCTTAACAAGCATAACATTCTGCTTGAAAAATTAGAAAGATGAGGAGTAAGAGGTGTAGCACATAGTTGGTTGTGCTCGTACTTAAAAACCACAGGCAAAAGGTATCACTTCACTATGAATTCAATACTAAGATCAAAACAAGAAACAACTTCCTTTCCAGTGAATTACCAATAAAATATGGTGTACTGCAGGGCTCAATCTATCTATCTTGATTTATATGGATGACTTTGTTGAATATATGAGTCCCCAAGAAACTATTATATTTACTGATGACACTGGCATATTTCTTACTGGATCCAACTCAGAAATCTTGCAATCAACAGCAGAAAGTTCTATCAAAAGATTTCCTGAGTGGTTCACAAAAAACAGTCTCAATTTAAATACTGAAAAACCTGTGTGTGTCAACTTTCATTTATTTTCTCCATCTTACCAAATGTCTATTCAATCACAATCAAACTCTCATCTGTGTACTAAGGCCTAAGAATATTAAAGTCTACAACAAGAAAAACAACAGTTCTGCAGGTGTATTATACACAGTTCCATTCACTGCTTCATGTGGGGTCATTTTCTGGGCACACTTAACACACAGCATAAGGGTTTTTAGAAAGCAAAAAAAGGGCTCTGAGAATGATTTGTGGCCTTACAAAGATGGTGTCCTGTAAATCTCATTTTACTGAGCATGGTGTTCTGAATATTCCAAGCTTGTTCATTTATGAAATTATCTTGTTCACTAGAGATTACCTTGTGAAAATAGGCAAACTACTACAAAACAAAAATTTACACAACTATTGTACCAGAGGGAAATCAAACATTCACCAAAAATATCACAGAACTACAGCAAATCAGAGGACCATAATTAACACTGGAGTAATACTACACAATAAGATACTGGAGGAAATAAATATCACTATGTATCCAAAATTTAAGATTGAGCTAAAGACATTTCTAATAAAGCACAGTCTCTTTTCTTTAAGAGAATTTCTGAATATGTAACAAAAAAAGTTACTTAAAAATTAGATTGTAAGAATATGGACCTAATTTTAATTTGCTACTATTTGCTAAGACTATGTATTACTTCAAATTTTCTTTAACCTGTCGAATATCAATTGTAAAATTTGTGCTGTACAGTATAACTGGAACAATAAAAAACCAATCAGTCAATCAATCAACTTTGTGAAATAACTTGTAGGTGTTTCTTGTGATGTAGCTGAATAGAGGGAGTGGGGACTGACCCACCCATTCTTCAGTTTGCAGTCAGACTATATAGCACTGCCATAACCAGAATGGCCACCACAAAACTGTTGCCAAGAACAAAGTTGACTATCCAGTGGAACAACATCCAGCTGAGTACAACTTGCACAATTTCAATGGCTGCTTCACAACCTGGACCATCTGGCTTCTCTCCCCCCCCCCCCCCCCCCCCCACCTCTACCAGCTTCTCTGAACTATGCAGACAGGAAGTATTCTTATATCACTCCCTTCACTCCTGACCTCTATCTCCTGTAACCCCCTTTCTCCACACCTTTCATCCAACAGTTTCCTATCTCTCTAGCAGTTTCCCCCTCCCAGTTTATATCTCCACATCACCTTTGGCATGTGCAGCTCCCTGCTGGCCCTGTCAACTGTGTATCACAAGCCTAGACTGTGTACCTGCTACCCCTCGCTTCTGCATTCCTAGCCCGAAAACTGGCTGCCTCCCTCTGAGCTGCTAGCTCCCTCTGCCTGCCCCTCAAGTCTATCTCTTCCTGAGCCCTCTACCCACTTGACATAACCCCCATCCCCCACATCCAACTCACCAATAAACAAAAACACACACACACACACACACACACACACACACACACACACACACACACACACAGAGAGAGAGAGAGAGAGAGAGAGAGAGAGAGAGAGAATCATTTACATATGATCATAGAACAGACATCACTTCAAAATTTTTGTGCACAGTTCCCTATTTGTAGCCCCCTTCATGATGTTCATTACTTGCTTTGAAGTTTGAATGAATTTTTGCAAAGTCTACATTTCCCCAGCACACCACACCATACTGTTACAGCTGTTCACTTCCACATAGTGGGCACACAGTGCTTTTTTTATTGTTATGGACCATTGACCACTGGAGCACTAGTGTTCAACTCTGATGTTATTATCATTGACTCTGCTCTTTTTGCCTCTGTGTCTGCACACCATTACAAACTGTTCAATTGTATTGTGCTTTTATTTTCCATTAAAGTTTTTGATAATGAATGACTTGATGATGATTTCCATTCTTTACCACACAGTAATTCCTAAGCAGATTTAATGCATAACGACATTTACAAAACTTTTTCTTTGGCTTTTCAACATGTTTTCTCATCTTAAATTATGTACATTTATACTCAGCAAGCCACCCAACAGTGTGTGGGGGAGGGCACTTTACGTGCCACTGTCATTACCTCCCTTTCCTGTTCCAGTTGCGTATGGTTCGCAGGGAGAATGACTGCTGGAAAGCCTCAGTGCGCGCTCAAATCACTCTAATTTTACATTCATGATCTCCTTGGGAGTTATAAGTAGGGGGAAGCAATATACTCAATACCACATCCAGAAACGCACCCTCAAGAAACCTGGACAGCAAGCTACACCGCGATGCAGAGCGCCTCTCTTGCAGAGTCTGCCACTTGAGTTTACTAAACATCTCCGTAACGCTATCATGCTTACCAAATAATGCTGTGATGAAACGTGCCACTCTTCTTAGGATCTTCTCTACCTCCTCTGTCAACCTGACCTCGTACAGATCCCACACTGATGAGCAATACTCAAGTATAGGTCGAACGACAATACTCTGACAATACTCCAAGCAATCGTGAGAGATATCTGTGCAATGCTACAGTCCCAAAATTCTAACATTGTATTTCCTTTGGCTTTTGGGATAACATATCTAAAACTCATCCACACTGTTTTTGCAATTAAACTTTTGCTAGATCACTTTCTGCTTCTTGTGTTTCCAGAAAGTCCTTTTGCTGTAAATCAGTTTCATTGCATCCATTGCTAAAAATATTATAATAATCAGCAAACAATACTAGCTTTGCTGCTGGCAAGTGGTATAGGAAGTCACTTACAAAAATTGAGAATAACAGATGGTGAACACAAAGCCTTGAGGCAGGGTTACCCTGTACTTAACTTTCCTACATGTCAAATAGTAATTCGTATATTCATAAGATATTTCTCTCATCTGTTGCCTTCCAGAAATAGGCAACTACACAGACTTCATTTTTGTATAATTTCCTTAGGGGCAGATCATGATTCATCAGACCAAAGGCTTTTGACAACTCAAGAAACAACCCACAGTTTAATATATCATTATATATCAGCACATCATTAAGGAATTTCTGCAAGGGATCAACAAAGGCTGTTTGAGAGGATTTGTTTTTCCTGAATCCATTTTTGGTTAATAATAATAATAATAATAATAATAATAATAGCTTTATTCAACATCAAATGGTACACTGCACATGTACAAAGAAACAGTAATGATTAAAGTTATTTGTACAATACACAGGACACATTCTTCCAAATATGTTATTAATTTACAACAGAATTACAATAAGATGTTTACTGATTTCTATTCACATAATTTCACAAAGCATTTGTTGTTCTTCATATAAGTATGGTACTCTTCTAATGTGTAGAAAGGGTGTTTTACTAAAAATTTCTTAAGCTGATGTTTCAGTTTAATTGTAGTAAGAGCCATGACTGCACTAGACAGTGCATTAGCTAATTTTATACCTGCATACTGAGGCCCATTTTCATAAAGTGCTGTTCTGTGGCTGCCAATGTAAAATCTTTCTTTATTTCTAGTATTGTACTGGTGGAAATCTGAATACGTGTTTGGATGCAGTCTTTTCACAAGCAATATGGCTTTTAGAATGTATTCGTTTATAACAGTTAACACCTGTGTTTTTGGAAACAAGTTGCGACAAGATTCCCTATATTTTGCTCCACAGATTATTCTCACACCCCTTTTTTGAAGAATGAGTAGCTTATCTAGATTAGCTTTGGTTGTTGCCCCCAAATTTCAATGCTACAGTTCAAGTGAGAGGAGAAAAGAGTATGGTATGCAGTCTTTAGGACTACAGTGTCTTTACAGAACTTGCAAATAGTACTGATGGAAAATATATTTTTTGACAACTTAGTTGCTAGGGAGTCAATATGTGTGTCCCATTTCAGGATGCTTTGGATTGTTACACCAAGGAATTTTACACTAGACTCTTTCTTTACCAATTCATTGCCAATGTATAAATTAATTTCATTATTCAAACTACTTTTGTTAAACTCCATCAAACATGTTTTACTGGTGCTTACATTTAAGTGGCTTTCATTAAAAAACTGAACAATTTCTTTTGTCACATTATTACACTCAGACTCTAGTTCATTACACACAATGGACGTGTCATCGGCATACAGAACAATTTTGGAATTTATGGTACAGTATTTAATATCATTTACATAGATCAATAACAGAAGGGGGCCCAACACCGAGCCCTGGGGCACACTATGTTTTATGCAAGTGAACTCTCATTTGTAGATACCACTTCCCATTTTAAGCAGAACAAACTGTTTTCTATTGCTCATATAATGCTTTATTAGGTCATAAGCAGTGCCTCCAATGCCCATGTTCCATAGCTTGTGTAATAGGATGTAAACATTCACACAATCAAAGGCTTTTTCCAGGTCTAGGTATACACCTGCCACATGTTCCTTGCTTTTGATACCCCCTAACACCTCTTCAATTAGTTGAGCAGCTGCAGTGCTAGTTGATTTACCTTTTAGGAATCCATTTTGATTTTCAAACATCAGGTTGTGTTTGTTAAGAAAGTTTATAATCCTGTTGTATGTAACTTTCTCAACTATTTTGGAAAAGACAGGAAGGATTGAGTCTGGTCTGTAGTCTTCTATTTTTTTGTTGTCACCTTTCTTAAAAATGGGTGTTACCTGTGCTATTTTTAGTCTGTCTGGAAAGGTGCCTGATTCTATTATATTATTGACTGCTACAGACAGAGGTACAGAGACATTTTGGCTACAGGCTTTTAAAACATTAATATTTAGGCCATCATGCCCAGTGGAATTAGAGGGTTTTAGAGAGCTAATGATGCCCATTATTTCTGCACAGTTTGTGGGGGCTAGATATATACTATGGTCACATATATTACCTTTAAAACAGTAGTGCATGTTTTTATGTTTGTCACTTATGGCTTCCCCTATGGAAAAAAAATATTCATTAAAAATATATACAATTTCCAGTTGGTCTTTTATGAGCATGCCATTGTGGTTAATAGTAAATTCCATACAGGATTTGTCATTGCAGGTTCTAAAACTGTTTATGACTGCCCAGATGCCAGCAGTTACATTGTGTGAGTTTTGAAGCTTATTTGCAACATAGTTGCTCCTGGTCTGTGTGAGTCCTTATAGTGTGCTTGATATATTTTGAAGGCTTCCTTTAGCTCAGGAATATCTCTATTATTCAGCATTGCGCTGTGGAGTAGCTTTAATTTTTCCCCATCTTCAGTGACATTACTATTTACCCAAATATTTTTGTTTATATTTTTTGTTTGTTTCATTTTTGTGATTACAACCGGGCATGTGGTCTCAAAGCAGTAATAGAAGTCAGCAGCAAAGCTATCATATGGAAAGCTATTATTTTCAAACCATTTTATATGTGCTAGCATGGAGTTTAGTCTTCTCTCCTCTCTCTCTCTCTCTGGTGATCTCTGGGCCATTTTTTATACTGCAACTTCCCATTTGCTATCCTGAAAAACTGAGTCAGCATCCCTCCATAATGAGTGAGATGTTGACTTCAGAAAGAGGAACAGCCACCGCTGGCAAGCCAGGGAAACTTGTAAAGCCTGCTGGCCTCATTGCTAGCCCAAAATTATCCTCTAAGTTCCCGCAGGTAAAACTCAGCCTTAAAATCATGCACCAGAATCTTGGTAGTCTTAGAAATAAGCATAATGATTTAGATGTAATTTCATGGATTGACAAACCCTATATATTAGTTATAACTGAACATAGGTACAATGAAGCTCTGATTAGCATTAGTCAACCACTGTGTATGAAATTCTGCACAGCCTTCAGTATAAAAGACAAGACTGGGGGAGGTGTAGCAATTTTCACTGTAAATGAAAGTAATTTTAATGTTATTGATGTGAGTGCCTTCTGCTTGGAAGGAGTCTCAGAATTTGCTGCAATAAACCTAATATGGGGTAGAGATAACATAACAGTTATCGGTGTTTATAGGCCACCTGCAGCAAATACGGATACCTATTTTATAAATCTTTCTGACTTGCTTGTATATGTGGACACAACATTTTCTGGGTCAAATGGTCATGTAAATATTATAGTTACAGGGGATATAAATATAGATTTATTAACAAATGATGTCAGCACCAAAAAGTTACATCACCTGTGTGATGAACTTAACCTGACCCCACTCATTCGGGAACCCACTAGAGAAATTGGCAATAGTAAAACATGTCTTGGCAACATAATGACAAACATGACCCACCTATCCCACAGTGCATCTGTTTTAAAACTAGCCAACTCAGATCACCATGCAGTACAGCTTAAATTGGGGCTCCATTAGTGTAATGAAACATAGTGTGTGCAGTGACTGATAGTGAGATATGAGTGAACAGTGTGGCTTTACATTATTTAATAAGTTATTATATATCAGGAGTAAATATAATGACTATCTCTAACTAGAAGTCTGTAAATATATTGTTGTGACTCGCCAATCTTTCAAAGTGCCGCCGCGCAGTTACACGCGTCCTCTACATGCAAGTTATGATTTGACTGTTAAAGTGTACACACTTCTTACTCTGTTTACTTGATCTGTGACTTTCATGTATTGCGTCTTCCTTGAAATATATTTGTTCAACTTGAAGTTATTACAATTTGTGACAAGGTAGTGATTTTTCTTTTCCATCGTTGACCCACATGTTTCCATGGCTACTTTAGAGCAACTATTGCAAGGTCCCATAGAACAGCAAATGCTTCTCACAAATGTGATTCGTGATTTCGTCGCGGCATCAAATGTGGGGCATCTCTCGTTGTTGTCTCTACCTACTTTTCCTCCTTACGACAAGACGGCGGAAGACTGGTCTGATTACGAAAAACATCCTCGACAGCACTTCTTGGCATTTCATGTCACGGACAAACAAACATGTAAGTCTCTGTTCCTTTCATGGATTTCACATCAAATGTATCGGTTGTTGTTGCAATTGGCTCCTTTGGAAGATCCTGCATCTTTGTCCTTTGCTGAAATGTGCTCACTTCTGTCTGTCTATTTTCAAAAGCAAATGCATGTGGTAGCCTCTCGTGTTGCCTTTTATTGTTGTCAAAAACAACTGAATCAATCCTATTGCTGCTGAACTTCACGGCCTCAGTAGAAAGTGTCAATTTGTTACTGAAGTTCACAAAGAATCCTACGCCAGTTCCATGGACAGGATGCTATTATCCGATCGGCGCCTGACAAAGAAGTTAGGCAATGTGCCCTTCAGTTGGCAAATCTGACTCTAGATGAAGTCCTATCCATTGCTCAGTCTTTTGAAATTTCTCGCGCCGCTGGAGCACAAATAGAGGCATGGGGCAACGTTGGGGAAATCCAACCTCTGTACGATGTTGACAAAGCATGTGGCTTGTCCCCACCGGCCGACGTGGCCGCAGTACGCTCCCAAGTGCAGCCTCGACCTAACCATAAACAAACCTCTAAGAAACTGCAGCAAAACCCACGGCAACTTCCTTCATGTCTGCGGTGTTTTATGAAACATTCATGAGAAGATTGTCCACAACATTGGGCCGTATGTCACAAATGCAAAAAAAAGGGTCATGTGTCATCCGTTTGCAAATCCGACCGCATACATGATGTTCATGAACGTGACGCTGATTCGGATTCTGTGTTGTCTGTCAATTGTACTTCTTCCCTTTCAGGGAAGTTATTCCTCACTGTCCAAATACTTGGTCAAGATGTTCGCATGCAGGTGGATACTGGTTCTGCTGCCACTATCATCAATTCTCAGATGTATCTTCAGTTGGGTTCTCCAATCCTGTCACCTGTCACTAGGCAATTACGGACATACAATAAACAGAAGATTTCTCTCTTGGGGCAATTTGATGCTGAGGTATCTTACAAATCTGTCATTCACACTGTTCCCATATTTGTGGTCGACCATAGTAACATGGAGAATCTTTTTGGTTTCGATGCCTTTCACGTTTTTGGGTTCTCCATAGATGACTCTGTCAATATCGTCTCTGATGCTATTCCTTATGCTCAATTGGATTCCTTGTCAATGATATTTTCGTCCCTTTTTTCTCCTGGGTTAGGCCATGCAAATGACTTTGAAGCTCATATCACGCACAAACCCACTGCTTGGCCTAAGTGTTTTCGGGCTCAGCCCATTCCTGTGGCCCTTCGTGCTCAGGTCAAACGGGAGCTGGATTGTCTCACTGCTTCAGGGGTCTTGCTTCCTGTCACTTCCAGTGAGTGGTCCTCTCCTGTCATTGTCATTGCTAAGCCAAATGGTGACATTCATCTCTGTGGTGATTTCAAAGCCACTGTAAATGCTCAATGCCTTATTGATACTTACCCCATGCCTCGACCTGAAGAATTGTTCACTAAACTTGCTGGAAGCCAGTATTTTTCTAAACTTGACCTGTCAGAACCTTATCATCAACTTCCTCTTGACGCTGCTTCCCGGCAGTTTCTGGTCTTTAACGCACCTTTCAGCCTCTATCAATACCAACGATTGCCATTCGGGGTTGCCAGTGCCCATGCTCTCTTTCAGCGATTCTTGGAACAATTATTGCTCAGTGTTGCTGGGTGTATAAATTACCAGGACGACATTGTTGTCACTGGCTCCACCACTGATGAACATCTTCAAAATCTCTGCACACTTTTTCATGCCTTACAGACTGCCGGTCTTAAGTGTAATCTTCAGAAATCAAAATTTTTTCAGGCACCTATCACGTACTTGGGGTTTCAACTCTCTCAGGATGGTATTCGTCTGCTTCAGCAAACTGTCGCTGTGATCAATGCCCTTCCTTGCCCTACATCTGTTAAGGAACTGCAGGCCTTCTTGGGGAAAATAGCATACTATCACAAGTTTTTACCATCTGCTGCTTCGGTGGATCAGCCGTTGCATCGCCGGTTGCATAAAAACGTGCCTTTTCACTGGTCCGCGTCATGCGATGTGGCTTTCCAGAAATTGAAGACTATGATGAAACAAGCCCCATGCCTAGCTACGTATTGACCTGGCCAACATCTTGTTCTTGCCATGGACGCATCTCAATACGGGGTTGGTGCAGTCCTTGTGCACCATTTTTCTGATGGCTCTAAACAACCCATTGCTTATGCCTCCAAGACCCTCACGGATGCCCAACAAACGTATTCTCAAATTGAAAAAGAAGCTTTGGCCATTATTTATGCTCTTCATATGTTTGGTGTTTTTCTCTATGGTTCCAAGTTTCATCTTGTTACGGATCACAAACCACTTGATTCCTTGTTTCATCCATCAACGTCACTTCCCAACAAGGCTGCACACCGCCTCCAGTGTTGGGATCTTTACTTGTCTTGTTTCAGTTATGAGATTCATTGCCAGCCGACAGCTCAACATGCAAATGCTGATGCACTGTCTCGCCTTCCCATGGGTCCTGATCTGGCATTCGATAGGGAGAAACTTTTGTGTTTCCACCTGGATGTTGCCGAGCAGCGGGTTGTGGATGTGTTCCCCATCACCGGGGACTGGCTGGCAGCTGCTACGGGTTCTGACCCTACCCTCTCCCAGGTTTTACACTGTATTCAGAAGGGTTTGCCAGATCGTCCATCCACTAAGACTTCTGTTCCGTTGCGAAACTACTATGCTTTGCATTACCGCCTCATGGCTGGGGATGGTGTTATCCTCCTTTCCACCGAAAATGCTTCGCTGCGTGTTGTGGTACCTGCATCTTTGCGTGCTTTGGTCTTGCGCCTCCTTCACCAAGAGCACTGGGGTGTCTCTCCCACAAAATCTCTGGTGCGCTGTCATGTGTACTGGCCCAGAATCGACTCTGAAATCGCACACATGGTTGCTGCCTGAGGCCCTTGTGTGTCACAGGCCGCCACCCCGAAGTCATCTTTGTCACCGTGGCCTTCGCCTGAGAAGCCCTGGGAGCATATTCATGCTGACATCGTGGGACCTTTTTTAGGTACTTATTGGCTTCTTGTTATTGACGCCTACTCTAACTTTCCTTTCATTGTCCGTTGCATGTCGCCTACCACCGTGGCAACCACCAATGCTCTAGCTCGCATTTTCTCTTTTGGAGGCCTTCCCTCTACTCTTGTCACTGATAATGGTCCGCAATTTGCCTCTTCCGGTTTTGCGGATTTTTGTACCCACCACGGCTTCATGCATGTCACAGCCCCTCCATTCCATCCACAGTCAAACGGTGAGGCTGAAGGACTGGTCCGCACCTTTAAGGCTCAGATGAGGAAACTCCTGACTTCTTCTGCTGATGATGCACTTCTCCAATTTTTGGCTTCTTACCATTTCACCCCCATGGGCGACCACAGCCCAGCTGTGCTCTTACATGGCCGACAGCCCTGCACGCTACTTCATCTTCTGCGCCCTTCCACCTCACGGCCGTGGGTGTCTTCGCTTGGCCGGTTCACCGCCGACGACCTTGTATGGGTACGGGGATGTGGCAGGCGGCCAAAATGGAGTCCTGGCTGCATCTTACGACACCGTGACCAACGCCTGTATGAAATCCCAACAGACACGGGTGTTGCAGTGCATCATTTAGACCAGCTTCAGCCTCGTGTGCCGGCAACGCCTGTTCCGGATGCCACTACACCACTTTCAGCTCTACCTGACACTCAGGTTACTGGAATCTCTCATTACTCACAACGCAGTCCTCTCACCATCATATCGGTGCCAGCACAAGAACTAACACCACCAGGAACCAGATGACCATCATCTGTCGGAGCAACTCTACTCACCTCCTTCTCCTACATACGCGGACACATCACCCATGTCTCCTGTTATAACAACTGGACTTGCCGCAATGGGCAGATTGGTGCACGGGGCCCCAGCAGATTCGACCCCCATGTCTCCTGTCATCTCGACCCGTTATCATCGGGGACACTTCGGTCCGTACGGGAAGCCTCCTCCTCGAGACTTTACGGTCAGTCAAACAACACCTATGGATGTTAGCGATCTACAGGCCACCTCCATCAAGACCTGTGCAAAAAATTAAAAGGGGGGAAAAGTGTTGTGACTCGCCAATCTTTCAAAGTGCCGCTGCGCAGTTAAACGCATCCTCTACATGCGGCGCTGTCTGCCAGCCATGCAGCAGCAGCGCCACCTAAGTGACCAGCCAGCCAGTGGCCACTAGACTTGGACTCAGTTATGATTTGACTGTTAAAGTGTACACATGTTTTACTCTGTTTACTTGATCTGTGACTTTCATGTATTGCGTCTTCCTTGAAATATATTTGTTCAACTTGAAGTTATTACATATACGTGTATACAAATTAGCTTATTTTAAACTGGTATAAACATGTAAATACTTTGATATGTCCTATATCCCTGTAAAAAGAGATCTATAAATAAATAAAGCTACTACTACTACTACTACTACTACTACTACTACTACCACTACTACTATTAGTGACCAGGTAGTCTAGGTTGCTATAACTTAAGTTAATAACTGAAATCCATTTTTGTTTGTGGAGACAACATTACTGTTGTATGACAACACCAGTACACAAATGATTGCTTTGAAGACAATTCAAAAACATGGTCACACAATTAATTTATGCATTTAAGTCACATATACAAAATTTACACTTAAATATTTCATTGCTTACATATCATCACATTAGTACAACAACCAGGTAATTTGAAACAACTGTTACTGAAAGAAACAAGCTTGAAAATTTCTCAGAACTTTAAAGCTTCACTGTACACAAAGTGTTTGAAGTAATTCTGACTTGATTTGCTTATTTAGTTTGAAAAGTTTGGTACTTGTAGGTTTGTTCTCAGTGTTCTTTCAAAACTGATTTCTTTTTATTAAAAAAGGGGATATCTAATTGTTGCACTGGTCCATATGGTGAGTTACCTTCTTGTGATTTACAGAATAAAGCAACTACTTGTCAAACACATTTATTTGCAGTGAAGTACATAGTAATGTTGAAATATACTATAATTGTTTTAATTATACATTATAATGCCGAATCTTCAGAAAATACTCTGTTATTCTTTCACTTTTACACATTCAAACGTGATGCCACATAATTTGAAAAATGATTGCCATTGTCAGAAGTCATTCACAGCTTGTTCAGATAGTGATACACAGCCTTCTGGATCTCCTTGTTGTGGTAGATTTCATAAAATGGTTGAAATTACAATCCTAGTATGGGAAGCACTCACTTGAACAGGGACATCAAATCACTGTATTTTTCCTTTTTTATAGGCAGGACAGACATGTACAAAGATTTGGTGTCTGTACGTGCAGGTTTGTTCAGAAAGTACATCGGTGTGATATCAAATGATGAATGTTGGATTTCCCCCCCCCCCCCCCCCAGAGTGACTACAATGAGACTTAGCAACTGCAAAACTTTCAGTGTGATTTCTCACACTATCAACTTCTTCACTTGTGTTTTGGGATGTTCTGTTGTTCATTACTATATTCATACCTTTAGGGCTTCCAGATGTATTGAAAAACAGGTTCTTACAAACTTAGATTTGTTCTCTTCTTTGTTGCAAGTAGAAAATAACACTGAAGTTTCTTTATGAATTCACTTGTGTGCTATTCTTTCTAAATATCATATCTGTGTTACTTGAGTAAAGTCTGTTTTTCTGTTTTAAGTCTCTAATTTATAATATATTTAAAAGTACTCAGCCTTTTTAAACATATAAACTTCTTATAATACTTCCTACTGCAGTTGACTATTGGAAATGTTATCTGCAGTTGCTCTTCCCATTGGCTCTTGGTCTACTTCATTAGCATCAGTTGGCTTTAAATGTTTAAAAGTAAATACTCGCCCTTCTTTGTGGTTCTTCATTTGATTCATTATCAGATGATAGTTTGTATCCTGAAATAGGATGTGAGAAGTCAGTAGGCAAATCTGAATTAAGATTGCTATTACTAGCAAGCAAATTAGAAGGCAAAGTGGCTGATTCAGGTTGGTTTTTCTTCTTGATATGCCCTTCTTTGTGGTTCTTCATTTGATTCATTATCAGATGATAGTTTGTATCCTGAAATAGGAGGTGAGGAATCAGTAGGCAAATCTGAATTAAGATTGCTATTACTGGCAAGCAAATTAGAAGGCAAAGTGGCTGATTCAGGTGGTTTTTCCTTCTTAATATGCCAAGAACCAATGCTATCTTCAGAAGAACAGTAATGGGTTTTATAATATTGACTATTTTATATTTAAAACATTCCTTACTATTTAGTTTAACAAACACACCAAAAAATTAAGAAGGAAAAGACAGATTGCTTTCAGCTACTGCCTTCATTGGTAAAAGACAGACAGACACATACACACACACACACACACACACACACACACACACACACACACACAAGAAACGCACTGCACACGACAGCCAACTCCAGCACCTTGGACTGGAATGACAATGCCGTCTTCTCCCCCCCCCCCCCCCCCTTTTGTGTGTGTGTGTGTGTGTGTGTGTGTGTGTGTGTGGGCATGTGTGGGTGGGTGAGATGCAAAACAAAGAAAACATAAAGGGAAATAAAGCATCACAATATTATTTAGAAACCTTGGTACTTCAGAAGAATATCATAATACATACCAGCATGAGACTCGAAATGCTGTAGAACAGCTTCCACCATTTCTCCTCCTGGATCTCATAACTGACTAATAAACACTTTAAGACAACTCTGAAATCAAACACACACATGCAATTTACTCACTCTTTGCAGCATGAACTGGACTGACACATGACGGACGACCTTTGATTAGATTAGATTAGATTAGTTTTTCTTTCCATAGATCCATGTTGAGGAGATCCTCGTGGATGTGGAACATGTCACTTTTTTTTTTTAAAGCTGAAATAACAATACTAATAGTATGAATATATACAATACATCATTTGTTTCTATTAAAAAATTCATCAATGGAGTAGAAGGAGTTGGCCACTAGTAAGTCTTTCAGGCTCCTTTTAAACTGATCTTTATTTGTAACTAAATTTTTTATGTTTGCTGGCAAATTATTGAAGATGAGTGTTCCTGAGTAGTGGACCCCTTTTTGAACTAAAGTAAGTGCTTTTAAGTCCTTGTGCAGATCATTTTTGTTCCTGGTATTGTATGTATGAACTGAGCTGTTTGTTGGAAAAAGAGATATATTATTTAGGACAAATTTCATTAAGGAGTAAATATACTGAGAGGCAGTAGTTAGTATACCCAGTTCTTTGAAGAAGTTTCTACAAGACGTCTGTGAGTTTACTCCACAAATAATATGTATTACACGCTTTTGGACTCTGAAAACTTTTGTTTGACTTGAAGAGCTACCCCAAAATATTATACCATATGACATTATGGAATGAAAGTAGGCAAAGTATGCAAGCTTTTTCACTTTCATGTCACCTATGTCTGCTAACACTCAAATTGCAAATACAGATTTGTTAAGGCGTTTCTGCAGTTCTGTGGTGTGCTCCTCCCAACTGAATTTATTATCAAGTTGTAATCCCAGGAATTTAAGACTGTCAACCTCTTCTATCTGCTCTTCTTTGTACTTCATGCATATGCTGGGTGGAAACCTCTTACAGGTTCTGAATTGCATATAGTGAGTCTTTTCGAAGTTTAATGTCAGACGTTAAGTCCCATAGTGCTCAGAGGCATTTGACTAACACATAAGGAATGGAGGAAAACAATGCTCATTGAATATTCTCCCAATGTAGATAGCGTTACTAATAAAGAGGCTACATAAATATCCCTAAATTGAATGCTAGTTAATTATTACAGCTATGTAACTCAAATATCTACTTCTTCTAGCATTATAGTTATCTTATCATATGCTGTTCCTCTTACAACACAACTGCATAACTCAAGATACCTATTTATAGCACAAAAATATTTGCTGGTTTAATATTTACCTATTTGTTGAAAAGACTATTGTGGTCCAACAGTAAATCCTGAGAGATATCCAGCACTTGAAATAGAGCACACCAAGTAGGCAAGAACCATACATATGATTCAAAAGTCTGAGTTACCTAGTCTTTGTAATAAGGCGACAGTATAATGTATAATTTATTCATAGTATTAGCAGTAGCAGTTTTTGTGGTTTTATTTATCTGTGGATCACATTTACCAGAACGTTGGATGTATTACACTCCTGAAAAATGATTAAAAAGTAACATTACACTCATTACTGTAAATAACATTGTTTCAGATCATGTTTAAACTATTAGACTATGAAAACATTGCATATATCTTACTTAATAGTATAGAACATCTTCCATTTTAGCCAAGATTCAATTCAATTTTAAATTTTTTATTTGTCAAATACTTTACATTTGTGCTACTTTGCCAGAGAACTACTTTGTCACTGTGTACAAAATTGTTTTTGGTATTGAATAGTATTTTACAAGGGATACTTATTGTAATATCATCACTAATGGCCAAGATCAACTGTGGCTCAGAGGCACAACAATCACAGTTGATGATCACCAACAGTGGCATGCATGACACGTCACATGCGCCAAGCCACTTGCCACAGTGGAGCCAGGCTGGCAGCCATGATGTCACTCTAGTAAAATCCAATGTATGAGCTGCTATCAGTCATGGCCTTCTGCTTACTGGATTTTGACCCTGCATTCTACATAGTCTTTCATGTATTGGTTTTCTTTCAGTGTTCTGCACTCAACAAATTTGGATTTATTTACAGATTATGTATTCGTATTAGGAGCCAACAGAACAATGGCAATGAGATCTTACCCTATTGCACTTTGGGCAACATGTTTGCACCCAGTGCCAGTGTTAGGCATCCCAAGTTTCTGAAACTTTGACAGTGACATCTCCAGCAACAGCAGAAACAGTTTACATCTCAAGAGCAATGGCACCAGAAACAGCTGTCACTGCAACAGTAGCAATGTAAGGAACAATGGCTGCAAGAGAAAGAACAGTATGTTGCTCTCCTGTAATACATGTCTCAGCTTCATTATCAACATCATCTGGTGACCATGGCTATGCAGCAACCACTGTTTTCTGCATTTGACAAGTCCTCTGAGAGCTGGGAAGTCCATCTCTGCCAATTTGTACTGTACTGTTTTGCTTATGATATTTCTGGTAGGCAGCAAAGCTTGTTGCTCTTGGTGTCTTGGCTTTATATATAGTTATGCAGAAATTGCAGTGGGCTGGCAACTTGCTGGGTCTTATGGCAAGAAAGGAAGAATGAATTGATTGTAGGTTTTAATAACGATCATCCTCCTTTACCTTCTGCATTACTGCAGATGACGTGTCACTGAGAACATGTGTTCTGTGCATGCAGTACATGTGAGGCACCTACTTGTTCCCACTGCACTGTGGAATACGAAGGTTCTGTTATAGTTCACTAACCTGCTGTGTTCAAGTTGATGTCCCCAGTGCAGAAAACAGCATGCAGCTTGTAGGTTCTGTATCTTGAGGCTGAAACTGACTTTTATCTAGGTTCTGTTCTGAAATAATGTATCACTTCTTGGGATGCCACTCACGTATTTTAATATAGCCACACAAGAAGACTACATGATCTTAACACAACACCTTCTGATACAGCAAAGTACATGATCAAACACAATGTTTACAAAAATGTATCTTTACACTATTTTTGGCATGTGTCTGTGCCTCATGACTACCAGAGTGAATCTTTTAATACTGAATACTGGCAAACACATCCTGCCACAGACAACATGACTGTACATTGCGACTGCCTAATCCAGAGTGATGAACAGGAACTTAATTAAAAATTGGAAACACATCCTACCATAGACAAAATGTCTGTTCTTCTTGACTGCCTAATCCAGAGTGACGAACAACCTGAAACACTTTGCACACCATCTCAGAAATGGCGTGACACGAACGCTTCCGAAGTACTTCGACTGCAATTTTGTCAGTCTTTTGTTTTTGATTTAAATTGTTTTTAATAGTTCTAAAATGACTGATTGATAGTCAGCTGTTGAGAGATATTTATATTAATAGGTGAAGTCATTCCAATGAGTAGTTTAACTAATAATAATAACTATACTTTAACGTTTTGGTGCCCTTGCTCCGAACACAGCAGCCAATCACAGAGCAGTAGCATTATGCAGGCGGTCTTTCTCACAGGAATGGCACCGAATCTAACATCTGTCACAGGTACCTCACACCACATTTAATCATCTATATACTTCTTGCATCACCACTGCGCTGGGAACAGCTTCTTGGAGCCTAATATGATGGCTGTCTAAGCCAGAAATATTAGTCTTACTTGCAGATGCAGTTATGTGTGTCAGAACTGTAAGGTCTCATATGCAGAATCGTTCACTCAGGACATGACTGTGCACCTTACACTGACAGCGAGGCCACAACAAAAACTTTGGTTATGTCTGATCGTAGTCCTGGTGAAGTGGTTAAAACTGCTGAATCTTTCAAAGTTTGTTCTGAAGCTCAGCATTGTTTCACAAATGATGCTAAAATATCAAGAGTAGTTTTTCACTGACATTGGCATCTGTTAACTCATAATTCAGTCCCCACTCTCTTCTTCTGCCTCTAAATCTCACCCAAGTTACAGGAATCTGGTTCAACAGCATCTCACTAGAGACTGTAGTACATCAATCATTCTGCTGCCCCATCAGTGTTTAGTGACCTCCAGTTCCACTCAGACTGCAGCAAACATGATTCCAGAAACAGCTCTTCACAAAATGCAGTGAACTGTTGGGTCTGGGGCAAGGCCACCTACCAGTAGTGTGTCAACAAGTGGTCCACCAGCTGCACACTCAACTACAGCATGGGGAAGATCATTGGCCCACACTGTCATGGCTGTAGGCAGGCACCTTCCCCATTGCTGCGGAAGCTTATGTTGGACCTGACACACTCTGGCCAGTCCATGAAATTCCAGCTGGACATTATTGCTGCTGTGTCATTAATCAATTAAGGCACCTGACAGTGGCTTGGCTTTCCTTTGGCATGCAGGACCTAATGCTGGGCCAAGTCTTACTGCCACAAGGTCATTCCTCTCCTTGGACAACTGTCCCTGGCAGCTAAAAAAAAAAAAAAAGTATTATGGCTTAGGCACCTTTCCAGTATTGGTTTCAAAGTACTGGTCCAAGTCAATTTAGTGTCCAAATTCATACAAAGAGATTTTTGAACGAATATTCAGGTGCACACATAATTTTACTGCTCAACTCTCCATGAAGCCTTCAGCAGTCTCAAAATTTTGTATAGCTCACCAGCTTCCATTTTCACTTAGACAGTTTGTTCAAGTAAAACTTGAACAACTTCAAGGCCAAGGCATCATACCCCTGGTATCAACCAGCCAGTTGACGATGCCTGTGATTGTTCTTAAACATTTTTATACATTTGTGGTGACTTTAAGTCCACTATAAATACCCAGTCAAACATTTATCTCTTTCTTATGCTTCACACAGAGCATTTGTTAACTAAACTGACTCAGTACCACTATTCCTCAAAGATAGCTCTAAAGAAATCATATATCCAATGATGCATCATGTCAGCTGCTAGTCTTAAGTATTCTATACTTAAACAAGTACAATTACTTACCATTTGGAGTTACTAGTAGTAAATCTGCCATTTTAAGAAAGTATTTTAAAAAATGATTCAAGATATTCTGCATGGTATTAATTCCACAGGCCAATGAAAATTTCTTTTGTAAAAACTTTTTTTACTTTGATAGCGGATCTTTATAGATTTTTATGATCTGAATCCAAATCTAACCTAATTTTTTTTGTATCACCCATTGTTTTCGAGCAATATGCTCTTTATTATATAGTATAAAAATCCTATGCTATATGGTAAACAGGGAAATTAATGAAACGTTTTGTTACAACATAAGCATGGTTTGTATTTACAGTAAACTACTTACAACAGTATGTGTTAATAGAGGTTTCACGTGTCAGCTGGAATTGGTTTGTATTTTCTTTCTCTTTTTTCTTTGAAGCTTCTTGTGTAGCTTTTTCTATGATGAGTTGCTTGCTGAACTTCTCAGTGAAGTGACCAACAGTAGTCCCCCATTATGTTGGTGTTTCAGCGGCCTTGGTAGCGATTTTCCATCACTTTAATGTCCTGATGAAAACGCTCTCCTTGCTTCTCACTAACATCTCCCATATTGTCCAGGAAGTAATCAAGGTTACTGTTCAAAAAGTGAACTTTCAGGCTCATTAAACATCCTAAAGTTTTAAACTTCTTTAACATTGTAGCTATAATAGAAACATACTCTGCGTCTTTTTCATGTCCTAAGAACTTCGTAATGACTTGCTTGAATGATATCCAAGCTTCTTTCTCATTTAAGGACATTGTGGATTCAAAGTTAACATCAAACATCAATTTTCTAATGTCAGGGCCAACAAAGATGCCTTCTTTTCGTTTAGCTTCTGAGAGGTGTGGAAACTTTTGGCAGAGATACTTAAAACGTGGTCCATCTTTAGGCAAAGCCTTTACAAACTGTTTCATTAGGCCTAACTTTATACAGTGGTGGTAGGAGTATGTTTTTTGGATCTACAAGGTTTTTGCATTGAATGTTCTCACCAGGTTTTAAAGACTCCCTCACAGGCCAGTTCTTTCTGCACCAGTGTTGATACCTAGCCCTACTGTCCCATTCACACAAGAAACATGGAAATTTGGTAAAGCCACCTTGCTGACCAAGGAGCATGCATGTTACTTTTAGATCACCTCATATCATCCAACCATGAGCAGAATAGCCTATTTTATTTAGCACTATTTCTAGGTTCTCACAGTTTTCTTTCATATGTACAGAATGTCCAACAGGTATAGATGCATACATGTTACCAATGTGTAAAAAAACCACCTTTAAACTAGTTTTGGATGAATCAATAAACAGCCTCCAATCTTCCTTTTTGTGTTCAATACCAAACTCATTCATCATACTGGGCATGTCTGAGCAGTACACTAAATCACCTTCTTGTTGCAAAAACTTTGGAAAATTGCTGCTCTCTCTTTCTATACATGTATATGCTGGTTTGAACTGCCAATAAGTTCTTTCCTTTTAATCCAGAGCCAAGAAATACAGTTAAAAAAAATAGAATTTAAACCATCTGGTGGTTAAGGAACCAGCAAATCTAGACCAGACGGAAGGTTAGGGTAGCTTATTACCTTCTTGTTTTTCGAATTATGACCAGTAATATCAACACTGCAAAAGTAGCAATCATTGCAATGATGTCTGGGATCCCTCCATATCATAGGAACAGCAAATCTAAAGGCTTTTTTTCTCCTTTTTGGACCAGGCAAATGCCAGGATGGTTCCTTTGAAAGGGCACGGCCGATTTCCTTCCCCATCCTTCCCTAACCCGAGCTTGTGCTCCATCTCTAATGACCTTGTTGTCGACGGGACGTTAAAAAACACTAACCTAACCAAACGATAGATGCAAACTTGTGTTGATCCATTGTGCCTTTTAGAATGATGATATCACCCAGGAAAAGCTACAGAAGTATTCCCCAGACCATAATGCCCCCTCCTCTGGCTTGGACACTTCCAAAAATTGTTGCGGGGTGTTTGCTTTCAGACATTTCATACCGTACATGTCAATGGATATCTGTATGATGGACCATAAAACATCATTCATCAGAAAAGTCCATTGTTGCCACTCAGTAGACACCACCTGTGGTATCGGCATGCAAATTCCAGCCTTTGTCACTGGTGAAAAGTAGTCAACATGGGTGCATGAAACAAGTGTCTGCAGTGGAGGTGCATACACAGCAATATTTGGTGAGTGGCCGTTGTGGAGACACTGATAGTACCCTCTTGGTTCATCTGGATGATCACTTACTCAACAGTTGCAGAACTATTTACATATAAACATGTCTACAGTTGTCGTTCACACATGTCATCTATGGCCCAGGGTGCTCCACAGTTGCCTTGGCACTGCTTTTTGATAGCTCTAGTTTGCCATGAATGGTATACTTTAACTCCCATCTGGAGTTGCTAGTCTCCTATCAGATGCCAGATGGGCATCACCAGATATGATGGACAACAGATATGATGGACAACAGGAAAATAAAATTCCTGTGATGGACCAAAACTAGCAAACTGCTGCCTTGTGTCTGGGAGTTGGGTCTCCAAAGGTTAAGCAAAGAAAACCCTGAATAAAAATTACCCAGCCACCAGTAGAGATTGGATGTAGGGTTGACAGCCCACTCTATAAAAATACCTGTTATGAAACTTTAACAAAGAAAAGTGGGATTGTTAAAGGATGATGGAGATGGCAGGATATTGAGACATAAAGCATAAATCAGATTTGTTCATTGGTACTTGGAATGTGAGATCACTATACCACCCGGGAGCCCTGAAAGTAATGCTAGGCCGAATAATGAACCTGTAGCACAACATCGCAGCATTACAAGAAGTAAGATGGATTGAGAGTGGAATCCTAGAAAAGTAAGAAGCAAGCATATTTTATAGCTGTAGTGAAAGGAATCATGAGTTTGAGATAGGATCTGTGGGATGTTAAAAGAGAAATTCTTCAATCACCCAATAATTAATACCCACACACCAACTGAAGAATCAGAGGATGAGGAGAAAGAAGCTTTCTATTAAACTCTGGAAATAGCATATGATGAGTGCCCAGGGCAGGATATAAAATAATTAGCTGGAGGTCTAAATGCTCAGGTAGGAAGAGAACAGATCTATAGACCAACAATTGGTACCTGTAGTAAACATGCTATAAGTAATGACAATGGGACAAAGTTGGTACTATTTGTAACATCTAGAAACATGGTGGTAGCCTCCACATTGTTCTCATACAAGGAAATACATAAGGGAACATGGACAGCACCAGAGCGAAATACAATAAAACAAACTGACCATTGATGCGAGACACAAGTCAGACTTACTGGATGTAAGGAATTTAAGAGGTCCAAATACAGATATGGATTACATCCTACTTTGGGCACAGGTGAGGGCAAGAATATCTAACGCAGTGAAAGGAACCCAGCCCAAGAAGAAAATATAACATCACAGCCTTAGAATCAGAGGAAGCAAGGGGACAATACAGGAGAGAATAATTCAGGCCCTTGAAAATGCTGTAGAATGTAACAACATTGAAGATAAAAAAAGACAGTGCAGATAGCAGCAAGCAAGATATGTGGGAACAGTGTAAGGCAAACAAGAACCTCGTGGTTCGATACCAAATGTGAAACAGTAACAAATGAAAAAATGAGACATACAACCACATTGTACCAGGATGATTAATGGAAGAATATAAGGAAAAATAGAGAATTGGGAAAAAGGCCCATCAAAGGAAAAAGAGGGAGTGAATGAAGGGAAATATTGAAGAAATGGAGCTTCTGAGAAGCACAAACAAGGCAATCAAATTTATTAGAGAGGTGAATAAGACACAGAAACCTCTCAGGGGCAGAACAAGTTTAATAAAATATGAGAAGGTTGAAATTATAAGCCAACAGAACCCAGATAAAAGTGTAGAACCACCTAACTTAGAAGAGGTGAGAACTGCAATATGAAATTAAAGAACAACGAAGTGGCATGGACAGACAGCATTCCAGCAGAACTTTTCAAGCAAGGATGTTCTGAATTGGAAAGGAACATCATGAAACTTGTTAATCTAACATGGGAAGAAGCAGTTAAGTAGAAAACCAACTCGTGGCAATAACATATTGGACATTCTGGTGACAAACAGACCCGAACTATTTGAAACAGTTAACGCAGAACAGGGAATCAGCGATCATAAAGCAGTTACTGCATTGATGATTTCAGCCGTAGATAGAAATATTAAAAAAGGTAGGAAGATTTTTCTGTTTAGCAAATGTGACAAAAAGCAGATTTCAGAGTACTTGATGGCTCAACACAAAAGTTTTGTCTCAAGTACAGATAGCGTTGAGTATCAGTGGACAAAGTTGAAAACCATCATACAATACGGATTAGATGAGTATGTGCCAAGCAAGATTGTAAGAGATGGAAAAGAGCCACCGTGGTACAACAACCAAGCTAGGAAACTGCTGCAGAAGCAAAGGGAACTTCACAGCAAACATAAATATAGCCAAAGCCTTGCAGACAACAAAAATTACGCGAAGCGAAATGTAGTGTGAGGAGGGCTATGCAAGAGGCATTCAATGAATTCGAAAGTAAAGTTCTATGTACTGACTTGGCAGAAAATCCTAAGAAATTTTGGTCTTATGTCAAAGCAGTAGGTGGATCAAAACAAAATGTCCAGACACTCTGTGACCAAAATGGTACTGAAACAGGATGACAGACTAAAGGCCAAAATACTAAATGTCTTTTTCCAAAGCTGTTTCACAGAGGAAGACTGCACTGTAGTTCCTTCTCTAGATTGTCGCACAGATGACAAAATGGTAGATATTGAAATAGATGACAGAGGGATAGAGAAACAATTAAAATTGCTCAAAAGAGGAAAGGCCGCTGGACCTGATGGGATACCAGTTTGATTTTACACAGAGTACACGAAGGAACTTGCCCCCCCCCTTTTTTCAGTGGTGTACCGAAGGTCTCTAGAAGAGCGTAGCATTCCAAAGGATTGGAAAAGGGCACAGGTCATCCCCATTTTCAAGAAGGGACATCGAACAGATGTGCAGAACTATAGACCTATATCTCTAACGTCGATCAGTTGTAGAATTTTGGGACACGTATTATGTTCGAGTATAATGACTTTTCTGGAGACTAGAAATCTACTCTGTAGGAATCAGCGTGGGTTTCGAAAAAGACGATCGTGTGAAACCCAGCTTGCACTATTCATCCAGGAGACTCAGAGGGTCATAGTCACGAGTTCTCACGTAGATGCCATGTTTCTTGACTTCTGCAAGGCACTCGATACAGTTCCTCACAGTCGTTTAATGAACAAAGCAAGAGCATATGGACTATCAGACCAATTGTGTGATTGGATTGAATAGTTCCTAGATAACAGAATGCAGCATGTCATTCTCAATGGAGGGAAGTCTTCCAAAGTAAGAGTGATTACAGGTGTGCTGCAGGGGAGTGTCGTAGGGTCATTGCTATTCACAATATACATAAATGACCTTGTGGATAACATCGGAAGTTCACTGAGGCTTTTTGCGGATGATGCTGTGGCATATCGAGAGGCTGTAACAATGGAAAATTGTACTGAAATGCAGGAGGATCTGCAGCGAATTGACGCATGGTGCAGGGAATGGCAATTGAATCTCAATGTAGAAAAGTGTAATGTGCTGCGAATACATAGAAAGAAAGATCCCTTATCATTTAGCTACAATATAGCAGGTCAGCAACTGGAAGCAGTTAATTCCATAAATTATCTGGGAGTACCCATTAGGAGTGATTTAAAATAGAATGATCAGATAAAGTTGGTCGTCAGTAAAGCAGATGCCAGATTGAGATTCATTGGAATAATCCTAAGGAAATGCAATCCAAAAACAGGGGAAGTAGGTTACAGTATACCTGTTCGCCCACTGCTTGAATACTGCTCACCAGTGTGGGAGCCGTACCAGATAAGGTTGATAGAAGAGATAGAGAAGATTCAACGGAGAGCAGTGCGCTTCGTTACAGGATCATTTAGTAATTGCAAAAGCGTTACGGAGATGATAGATAAACTCCAGTGGAAGACTTTGAAGGAGAGACGCTCAGTAGCTCGGTACGGGCTTTTGTTGAAGTTTCGAGAACATCCCTTGACTGAGGAGTCAAGCAGTACATTGCTTCCTCCTACGTATATTTCATGAAGAGACCATGAGGATAAAATCAAAGAGATTAGAGCCCACACAGAGGCATACCGACAATCCTTCTTTCCACGAACAATACGAGACTGGAATAGAAGGGAGAAACGATAGAGGTACTCAAGGTACCCTCCGCCACACAGCATCAGGTGGCTTGCGTAGTATGGATGTAGATGTAGAAGGCATTATATGCTCTTTTGTATACAAGAAAGGAGGCCAGATGGAATGCAGTAACTATAGTGGGATCACACTGCTTAATCTGGGATATAAAACACTCTCTAACATACTGTACAACCTGCTCCTTCCAATAATACAGAGGGAAATGGGGCCGTACCAATGTGGATTTATCCTGAGTAAGTTAACTATTGACCATATATTTACCATAATAGAAATTTTGGAAAAACGGAATATGGGGTCTTTTTATTGATTTTAAATCAGTGTATGACAGTATAGATAGAGAGCAACTATCTCAACAACTATCTCAAACTAGGTGAACATGATCTTAAAAAAATAAAAATAAAAAAATTACTCATGAGGATACTAAGAATGACAATGAGAGGAATGCAGGGCAGCATAAAAATGGGAGGAATGTTGTCCAGTACTTTGGAAATTAAAAATGGAGTACAACAAGCTGATGCGCTGCATGCCTTCTATTCAATGCTGCCTTGGAGAAGGTGGTGAGAGAATAGATTAATGATTTTTCATATATCCATGCAGATATTGGCCTATGTGGACAACGTGGACATAGTAGCAATAAATCTGATAGAATGGAAGAGACATTCACCACTCTTTAACAGACCAGCAGGAATACAGGGCTAAATATCAACGTTAAGAAAACTAAATACCTAGCTAATGGGAAAGCGCACAGGGAGAACATGGCAACCAAAATAATGATGAGTACTTGTACCTTTGAAAGAGCCAATAATCTGAAGAACTTTGATTCAGTTGTAACCAGCCTAAATAATACCTCCTATGAGATAAAGCAGGGACTCATTGCAACTAATAAAGCCCTTTTACCTTAACAAAGCTTCTGTCTTCAAGACTCCTGATTAGAGCCACAAAAATAACCATATACAAAACACTGATCAGACCAGTGCTTACATATGCCTCTGAAACCTGGGCTCTAACAACAAAGGATGCTGAATTGCTGGATGCATTTGAGAGAAGTATACTCAGGAAAATCAGCAGCCCAATTTGCAACAGGGAAGAGGAGGAGATACAACTATGAATTGTATGCCGTCTACAAATATTGGCCTATTAGAAGAATTGTGAAGAAGTCATCTAGGCTGAGCTGGGCTAGACACATGGCATGGATGAATGATATGGAAATACCAAAAATGATTTTAGAAGGAAAACTAGGTGGGCAGGGGGGATGGGGTTGATCAAAAAATGGATGGGAGAACAAAGTCATAGAAGACTTTCAGAAGATGGGCTACAGGAATTGGAAAATGCTAGCAAGGGACTGAGATAAATGAAAGGAGATAGTTGAAGAGGCCAAGATTCATCATGAGTTGTAGAGCACAGAAGAAGAAGAAGAAGAAGAAGAACACAGCACACAAACAGTTTATAAACTCAGCCAGTTCAGAAATGCTTCTGCCCTTTGCCCAAAAGCCAATGATCACACTCTACTGGGCATCAGATAAATCCCTCCATTTCTGCATTAGGACAATGACTGCACTGTTTTCCTCATTTCCCTGTCATGATTTACATACCCTCCATTGCTAGTGCTGCCACTTGCCGTCTGTGAGTGGTTATTGCAAGACAGTGTTGAACATAGGTGGTGGTCACATTAATGTGACTGGACCATGTAACTGTAGAGTACTCTGTATTAATGAATACTGGTTAAATAGTTCACATATAGAATTGTGTGTCTCATTTGGATTCTCACTGATCGTAAGTTATTGGAGACCAAAAAACTGCACGTGGTGGGTTATCAATCTGTGCTAGAGGCAGTTTACATATAGAGTCCTCAGTTATAGATGTTAGTAGTCTGTGTCTAGAAGGTGTGTCTGAAGCAGCAGCAGTGGTACTACACACATGAAAAATGGTAATTGTATCAGTCTACTGTAAAACAGAAACTGATGAAGAAACTTTCGTAGATATGCTCGTACTACTAGATTCAAGATACAGACATCACAAAATTTTCATAGCCAGTGACATTAACATAGACATAAGCAAAAAAAGAAAGAATGTATCTCACTTAATAAATACAATTAAGTCACTTAATCTCTACCACTTCAATGAAAAATCCACAAGGATAGAAGCATGCTTCGATGACATAATGACAAATGAGCATAGAGATCATGTAGTGTGTAATGTGGTTAAATTAAGAATAACTGACCATGAAGGACTATGTTGAAAAATAAGACTGTCACTCTCTGAATGTACCAAAGGTTTTGTAAAGTACAGCAAAATAAATAAAAACAGCACTGAAAATATGATAAAGGAACTAAAATTAGTGGAATGTTCCTGTAAATTGATCACTGTGAGAACCTTTGATGAATGCACTACTTTTTTCTAGACATTGTTCAACTTATACTAAATAGCAGGTCATGATCTCACCTTGGGTATATCAGTTGTTGAGTCAGCTCACCCCCTTACAAGACCCTTTAAGTCTTTCTTTTAACCAGATGTGCAAGTTACTTTCTACCTATCCCTGTAAATGTAATCATGTTATTCCTGCTTTGTGGAGTTTTACCATTGCCAAAAGTGGCCGAAACAGTTATACAGGGCATGGGCAGCAGAACTGCACGGTCTTAGGTGTTGTGGTAATTTTGTGACAAATGTTCATAGGGAATCCTAAACAGATCAGATGATTCAAGATTTAATGAAACATCATGAGCCTGATAGGAAAGTTCGGATGTGAGCTCTACAGTGTGAAAAACCTCCCCTTATAGAAGTATTAAACATTGCTCAGTCATTTCAAGTTTCATGAGCTACAGGTAGTCAGATAGAAACCTGGTCCAAAGTTTCAGAAATCATTTCTTCTCACCCCTCCCAGTTAGTTTGCAAGGGAATGGAGAAGCAATTTCAGCAGTCCAACAGACGTCTCAGATTTGTATAGGTAATTATCGATCATGACAACAACAGTCTGCATCACAACAGCAAGAGCCTCATGTTCCACTGCCTCCATGCCCATACCGTTTCATTCAACAACAATGGATTGTGTGCCCCAAGCGCTGAGCAATGTGTAATAAGTATCATAAAAAAAGGACATGTTGCTTCTGTGTAACTTTCTTCCAAATATGAGTGGGGATGAAATGAACATGGGAGTGAACACTGTGTCAGCAGTGACAGTGTCTCCAAGTGAGTTATTCATTGAATTGCATGTGTTTAACAAACTGTTAAGAATGCAGGTGGACACAGGTGCAGAAGCAACATTGGCGAATTCTCAAACTTATGTGGATTTGGGCTCTCCCTCTCTGGCTCCAGTGTCACAGAGGCTGGTGACTTATAAAAAAACAAGAGGTTCCCATTTTGGTCAGTTTTCTACACCTGCAACTCATGAGACTATGGTTTGTTCATTAAAATTTCTAGTTGTGGACAATGCTTACAATGAAAAACAGTTCGGTTTGGACACTGTCAAACTTTTTAAATTCTCCTTCAATGATGAAGCACATTTTGTTTCTGATCAAGTTCCATTTCAACAGTTAAATGCTCTCTGTGCTGAATTTTCCTCTTTATTTTCTCCAGGACTGGATTGTACAACAGAATGTCAGGCTCATATTACAATGAAACAGTCTGCTGGCCGCTGTCTTTTTCTGGGCCAGGTACTGGTAACTTTACAGGATCAAGAAAATGGAAAATTAGATCACCTTCAATCCTGTGATGTTATTCAACCTATTTCTTCCAGTGAATGGTCAACACCATTAGTGACAGTAAAAAAAACTCACAGGTAAAAAAAAAAAAAAAAATGAATGCATAGTCAATCATTGATATCTATCCTGTACTGTGCCCTGACAAGCTATTAGCAAAATCATGTGGGGGGCAGGGGAGGGGGGGGGGGGGGAAGGAGGGGGGACATTATTTTTCAAAGATTGACTTAGCAGATGCATATTTACTGCTTTCCCTAGATGCTGAATCTAAATGCCTTCTAGTTAACAATGCACCATTTGGGTTTTATCAATACTGATGTTTGCCTCTTGGTGTGGCAAGTGCACCAGCTATTTTTCAACACTTTTTAGACCAGCTTATTGCATCAGTTCCAGGCTGCATTAGCTATTTAGATGACATCATAGTGTCTGGTGCCTTTGCAGAGGAACATTTGCACAACCTTTGTGCTTTAATTTGTGTTTTATACTTTGCAGGGTGATGGTACAATTTGGACAAGACAGTTTTTTCAACCATCCATTATTTATTTGGGTTTTGAAGTGTCACATGCTGGCCTTAAACCATTGCACCAGCATATTGATGCTATTGCCATGTTGCCACACCCCATGTCTGTTGAGGAATTACAGGTGTTATGGGCAAAACTGCATACTGCCACAAATTCATACCAGATGTTGTACTGTGGCACAACCATTCTATGCATTACCACATAAAGATGTTCCTTTCCAATTGTTTGAATTAGCTTATTTCTGAGCTGAATGCCTCTGTACAAGTGTGTGTTAGTGAAATCAGCTGTGGAGGTGGAATGAAAGTTGTACATGTAAAAAAAATATATGACTATTTTACTGTACAGGTTAATGAATGTCAACTAGTTTGCCTGTAGATCAGATCTATCAACAGTGAAACAGTAGTAAATCTGTTAGATATTACATAGGATGGTGCTGAAAACAGACTTGAGCAAAGCTTTTAACTCAGAGTCACAGAAGACTATTTTAATAAAATTGGTTCACTATGGTATTAGAAATAAATCATTAAATATATTTAGAACCTTAAAAAGTGAGAGGCTACAGCAACTATATGCAAATAATCAGGCATCATACGGCTGCAGGTATCATAGCTCTTGGACAACTTCTCTTCATTTGTGTATATGATTTCTCAAGTCATAAACCATGTGAGAATGTGTTGCATGCTGATTATATCACACTGATAACAGTAGGTGAAAAATACAAAGTGTTCAAAATTGCAACAGAGATGTCATCAAGATGACTAATCTCTCGTGCCTGGTCAACTAGCTGTCCAAAAAATTAGTTGAACTTGTGACTGATAAAGACTGTTGTGGCATGGACACATAAATTACCTAAGCAGCAAAGTATGACGGCATGCTGAAAAGTAATCCCTCTGAATTTTTTATGTGAAAACTCAAAGCATAAAACAAATGTCGTTAGCATTCTAAACCTTTATTCTTCATGTATATTTACAGTAGATCATCGATTATCCAAACGTCGGGTAACCGAATGACCGCTTAACTGAACTGTGTACTCGCTCGCACCTGTTATTCTCCCACCCTCCCGTCCATCATCCCCCTCACTCCCAAACCAAGTTTCCCACAGTAGTCACCGCACTGGGCCACCACTGGCAGAACATTGCTTCTAATGGGGCCTTCACAAGGTGCTGCTGACCGGCCAAGCTGCCAGTTGCTGTGTTTCAAACAATCAGCACACTTCTGTCGGCTTGGCACTGGCAGTAGAAGTAGCGGCAGTATCAAAGCTGTTCACAGCAACAGCTGCGCCAGCTTAGAGTTGAGGCGTACCACTCCGCACAGTTTGAAGGATTGTGTGCCCCCAAGAAGAGCTTCCTGCAGTGCAAACAGTCACCTTCTGTTCTCTGTTATGACCGCTTGTGTGCTGCTGTGTGAAGAAGTGAACTTGACGATACAAAATGCTTAAACGTAAACGTGTTGTCCTTCCTATGAGGGACTAGTACGAGATTATTAAAAGGTTAGAAGAAGGTGAATCTGCAACCACTTTATCCAATAAGCACAAGGTGGGGAAGTTGACAATTACGAATATAAAAAAACAAACGATGAGCACAGCAAATTTTATAGCTATGCTTGATTCTACTGATGGATCAACAAGCCGTAAAACTATGAAGCTCACCACTAACACAGATCTAGATGATGCTGTTTACAAGTGGTGTTTTTATGAATAAATTTACTGTACAGTAGTTCTTTTTGGCAAATAAACATGTACAGTTCGATTATCCGAACAAACCAGTTTTCTGAACACCCATGTCCCCCAATTACTTCAGATAATCGATGCTCTACTGTATTTGCAGCTCTCTACTGTTAGAGAGCCCTGAATTGTAATGTGTAATGTGGTGGTGTGTAACATAATGAAGTCAGTACACAAGAAGCAGCAAGCTGTAATTGAGTTTTGGATCTGAAGAGTTTATCCACACATGGAACACCCTCTCCTTCAGTATAGCAATGCCAGACCACACACAAGTGCTGTGAGATCTGTAAGAGGCAATTGCCTTTGGTTCACTGTCTTCAGTCATCCTCCATAGAGTCCCAACTTGACCCCTCCCCCCACTCACCCCCCCCCCCCCCCCCCCAAATTTTCATCATTTCATCAGCTTCCAGATCTTAAGGAATGCCTTCAAAGATATCAGTTTGATAATGATGAAACAGTGTAAGCAGAGGTGATACTGTGGTTTCATTGACAAAGCAAAACATTCTACTGTATTGGTGTCAACAAACTGTCATCTCACAGGGAGAAATGTGTTCACCACCAGGGTGACTTTGTTGAGAAATAAATATGTAGACATGAAGAATAAAGATGTAGAGTGTTAATAACATTTGTTTTATTTAAAAAGTTTTCAGAGTTGGAAGAACATTATTTTTGTGACATAAATTAAGAATAAATATTTAGTAAGAATCTGCTACTTTACTCCTGTTATGCATCGTTCCACTCACACCTGCAATATGGAAAACTGTTACAGGGTAGAGATTATTTACATAATTCAATGACAGAAGAAAGCCATTAGATATATTCTAGGGCTGCCTCCCATAGAGACTTGCAGAAATCAGTCCAGATCACTTGAAATTATGACAGTCCCAAACCTTCACATCCATAGTTCTCTAATTTATGCCAAAGGAAATTTAAACACACTTAGACCAAGAAATAATGTTCGTTTGTGCAATGCAAGAAAAAGCCACATTATGGATTTACCATAAACTAGACTTTCTCTCTCACACACAAAAGCCATAAACCTATTCAACAAATTACCAGAAACATCTCACTTGATTCTCTTATACAAGTTTAAAATTTTTTTAGCAACTTTGCTAAAAGAGTGAGAATTTTACACAGATGAGGAATTCATAGGGGGTGATTTTTAAGAACTGTGCTTTGAGTAGCTGTACATATCAGTAACATTGTATCTTATAATCATGCAATTGCAGTTAAACATTTATATACATGTAAAAAAGTAGACTAGTGCCACAGCTTCAAGTAAGCATAAGTAACCAAAAATAGTAGATGATTGTAATTAAAACTGAAATTTACATAATTAAAATACAATTGTAGCTAAGCACTGTATCTGTATAAGTGTGGATGGATATGTGTGTGTGTGCGAGTGTATACCTGTCCTTCTTTCCCCCTAAGGTAAGTCTTTCCGCTCCCAGGATTGGAATGACACCTTACCCTCTCCCTTAAAACCCACATCCTTTCGTCTTTCCCTCTCCTTCCCTCTTTCCTGATGAGGCAACAGTTTGTTGCGAAAGCTTGAATTTTGTGTGTATGTTTGTGTTTGTTTGTGTGTCTGTCGACCTGTCAGCTCTAGTAAGTGTAGTAGTAACTGGCACTGTACTCTATTTATACAAACTTTTAATAACAATAAAGCTCTTGTATTAATTGTGTTAACTGTAGCTTACATGTTGATGAGGCCGATTGTCTCAAAATATACAGAATGGCTGATAATAAACACTTTATCATTCTTCAGTATGACTCATTTCTAATTGTGCCAAAACATCTCTATTGAATTTGTGGTGGTGGATTAGCTTGCATGATGAAATATATGTATCAACATAGCAAACATAAATAAATTCATGGAAACAACTATATCCAAATCAAGTCATTGAATTATGTACGATTATAGTTACTAGTTCATTTGTGGGCTTTCAGTGAATTAAAAAATCATAACTATTACTCATGCCCATGTTTTCCCTTACATTCACTTCATTCATATCACAAAAACAATAATTTCTCTGCAACTCCATGTTACCAGTGGACCCTTCAACCAGAGACAGTCAGTTATTGTGTCAGTTCATTGCAGATTGTCTTCCACACACTTGTGCTTACAGCCAACAGTGCTATGCATCTATTGCAAGCCAAACTTTCTGATGAAATACAACAAATTCCCAAATAAGTGATTAATCAGGTAAGTCACCCATGACACCCAAGAGATCAGGTTTTATCAACCCATCTCTGAACCCTCAAGTATCCGCTGTGTATTACTCTCAACTGAGGCTTATTCAGGTATCAATCACAAATATGTACATAGATTAATGCAAACATCTGTGTACCTCTACTATTTTTCACTCACTAAGATGCCCTACATTTCCATTCCCAACAACTACTCTACCTCCAAGCAGCAGCCTTGACCCCAGGTGCCATAGATACAATCACAAACAGATAAGTTTATAAATTTCCAAAATTATTTGCAAGAAACTAACATACTTTTAAGTAAGCAGAATCTGTATATTTACTCCCATTTCAGTATTTACTTTTCTCATTCCTCCTTTGTGTGGGTGTTACAAGATGAACACACTATCATCAAAATTAGGTTTATTTTCCCATATGCCTTTATGAACATTTTCCAACAAACAGTAAAAATCATCAAATTGTCTTACAGCTGAACACAACATAATCTTCATGTACACACACTGAATCATACAGAGTTAATTGGCTCACTTTTACTCACACTTCCATTCAGACAACTTCATTTATTACCTCCATTCCAGCTGTTCATACAACCACACAACATACAGTCACATCACTGCACATAGCATATTAACCAATACTTAAACTACAATGGATTATAGCCAAATAACTTACCATCTCCCAATTTCAGCAACCCTGCTTCTCACTATGTTGTTGCATCTATATATGTGGACACAAATATATTTTGTCAAATCACTTTCAAGGGGAACCTAAACATTAGATTAATAAACTGTATATGTGTTTGTCTACCCATCAAAAACAAGCTCCCTCAAATTCTCACTTATGCATGACAACATGCACACATTTCTGTTGCAGAATTACTCACTTTCTACTTACCGTGCTTGTACAGATAAGAATTCTGACATCATTTTCATGCCATTGTTCATATTGTATCACACACCATATATGCATACTAACTTAACTACACACATTGGAAATCCCCAAAATAATTACTATTACATGAAAGTAGGGCAAACAAATTTTCACTTTATATACAAAAATGTTGTTTTCTTCATTATTTTTACATTTGAACCTATTCTGCTTCTTCTGTACCTATCCAACCATGACTGAAATCCTTCTCTAGAAACATGCAACACTCACATTCTCCCAAAACCCATGCTTCCATTTCTGTTTCAGGGCATATTTCATTAACAACACTTCAATTATGATAATTACTTCCCACTGTACTCAATCAGCTGTAATATAATCAATATCAATTAGTACAGCCATTGGTACAGGCACTACCTTAAATTCAAAAGAATATGCCATCATCTGATGCGGTATCACCACCAGAAACCTCAGTATCAGGCATGTGCTCTCTTTGAACTGGCCCATTTAATATTCATCATTAGCAACTTCTCTGCTACAGTCAAAATTGCTGCTCCAACTTCTGTCAACATCACTGCCCCTAATACAGACACCAGAATAATTGCTATAGCTGCCAACTCACTGATATAAACTTTCACACTATCCTCACTACATCTACTACACTTTTTAAAACAATAAACAGCAATTACATTACTCGCCTCATTTTTTAAGTGTTGTAGAGAAATAGGATCCAGCTATTCATTAGAAAATGCAAGGCAGTATGTGGAAGAAGCAATACCAATGCATTTTGATAAATTTGAAACTCAACCCACATCTCCTCTAATACACCTAAGTAAATAAATAAAAAATATTGAAATTAGGTGTAGCAGCACCACTGTCAGGATAGGAAAAAGTTATATTTGGTGCAATATTTCTGAGCGCCAACTTACAGCCAGGCACAGGCCTGTTGACAGCAAGATACGCTTGCCAGCGGTTGTGAAGTTGAATGGAGGCCACAGGGCCGTAGAACTTCTGAAAAGAGTAAATGCAGCGGTTTGTATGGCACAAGTTACAGGCAGAAGGGGCCCAGTGGCCTACCTAGGTGTTATGAGTACATGACTTGGAGTGATGTGTTAGCAAAACAGAGGTGCACAGCCGCATATAAATAGGTGCCGGTTTTCTAACGAGGGGATTCAATTGTGGCAGCTCTCCTGGATGGTGGGGTATGTCACACCACCAGCTACACACAGCAGCCGATGGGGTGACAGCATTCCAGTCTACAGTGGGTCACTGGTTCGACCCTCTGCAGCCAGCCAGCAGCGGGCCACTTGACGGCTCGGTACCGCGGGCAGTCTTGTTGGCTCCCAACACACGCGGGAGGCATCCTGTGGTGAGGGCTGCAGATTTGGCTGTTGGATCACAGGCGTTTGTTGTTGCCGTGATCCTAACCATGACGGCGAAGAAGCACACAGCGGGCCGCCCTGTGGCTCCCTGTGAGTGGCACTGAGACAACGGGGTGCTGAGTCATCCGCCAGCGCATGCTGACATCATCAAAACTCCGTGGCTGTACATGGCTGGTGTGCAGCAGTACGTTGCATGGGTCGCTGAGGTAGCCCCTCCATGCCAAGCTGTTTTGCAGACAGCAAAGTGGCGTCATTGGCATCACAGGACCATGTGATGCAGATAGAGAGCAACGTGGCACTGTAGCCGGGAATAATAAAACACTTGAAGACCATGAAGTTTTAATATGGCGCATCCTGACAGCATCCATCCACGACCAACACTCCTCCACCACATGCCAACATCTACATTTGGCAGTGATGGCTACATTTGGTGTCAGAATAGCGGACATTGTCTGTACAGTACGATGTTTGAGCCCACCACCTGCACTACAGTCACAAAATGTGGTGAGTGTTGACCAATTTTTCGTTTTGAGTGTTGGACATTTTCTTTCTTTGCGTTGTCAGAGTAAGTGTTAGTGTGTTTGGGACAGTAAGATTTTTTCTTTTGTGGCATTTAATTACTTTTGTATTGTGTTGAGTATGATCTTTTTATCTCCTCCTAAAATGTAAGGTGAGATACTGAGCTGTAGGAAGTCAGTTTATTTTTTTGAGTGTTTTGTTTCTGTGGGATTTTATAGGTTGAAATGGGACTAACTGGGAACAAAAGCAACACAATGGCAGAGTCAAGGATGCAAGGTGTGTCAGAACCAGAAGTGGTATGGATTTTGATGGGAAAGGTAGCACAATTAACAGCAGACAATACGCAGTTGAGAAGTGCATTGACATCTAGGAGTGAGCAGGAAACCACATCTGATTAGTTATTGTTGCCTAGGGTGCCACAGCAGGAGATTGGTCCAGCTGCCATGAGTTTGATTGTTCCATTTTCTGGCAAGGCATCTGAGGATATGCGTTCATTTGTGGAGGACTTGGAAACTTCAGCTGTGATGAATGGTTGGTCTGATGAACAGTTGTTACATGTACCCAAGATTAGATTCACGAGTGAAGTGAAGACATATGTAAGGTGTTCTCCGGCTTTAAGGAAGGCAGGAAAGTTTAAGCAGTTGAAGGAGGGGCTTTTATAGAGGTACAAGAAACAGAATAGCACTCGGTACTTTAGGGAGAGGTTGAGTGCAATGACAAAGAGACAGGGGGAGATGGTAGAGAAATTTGCGGACAGAATAAGAGAAATTATGAGTTGCATCCAAGCGATGAAGCGAATGGTGTTCTGTTACAGGAGGCAGAGCAAAGGGCACTTGATGTATTTTTGAGGGGGTTACCTGTGCATATGGCATGGAAAGTGCGTGAAGGGACTCCAAAAGATTTGTATTTGGCCATTCAGTTAGCAATCCAATGTGAGAAAACAGACATGGCAACGGGAGTACATGATAGACAAACAGTGTTTACAGTGGGTATAAAATGTTATGAGTGTGGTCGTACAGGACATGTGCTGAGGCGATGTACCCAGTCACCAAGGAATAGAGGAAGGGGTGGAAATCAGCAGCATGGAGGATGGAGAAGTGGAGTTAGTAAAGGTGGACAATCGTTAAACGGCAGAGGGGGCCCAAAACCCACTTAAGGGAGCTCCTGTTTAAATTCAATGCTACAAATACGTATGCAGAGGTGGAATGTTCAGTGGTAGGATCCATAGGAACTAAAAGCTTTAAGATTTTGTTGGACACAGGGGCGCAAGTGTCAGTAGCTACTAAGAGTTTAATGAGACAAAGGAAGTTAGACCCACCATATTATAGGTTGTGTGGATTGGGGGATAAGGGGGTCACACCTTTGGGGTCAGTGACAGTTGATTTTCGTATAGGGAAAGTCCAATTTGATGCATGCATGGAGGCAGTATCGTGGGTAAGCGAGGGCTATGACATGATCCTAGGAGAAGATTTCTTACATCAACGTCATGCCAAAATTGACATTGGACAGCAAACTGTTGAACTCAGTGGAATGTTATTTCAGCAAGGGGGAAACTGTTGTCGATGCAGAGCTCTCATAAGGGGTGTTCAACATAATGAACAAACTAATTGAGCCGTGTAGATTAGCATTAAGCCTTAATTTGCATGAGTGAGTGTCTAGTGGCACCGGGAAGTCACTTTGGGTAAGTGTGGAGTCAAATCTACCTGTGGGTATGGTATGTGTTATTGAATCATTAGAGGATAATGAGGTTTTGGACCCATTAGGTTGTTTTGTGAAACATAGTATTGTATGCGTACATGAGGGAAACAACAGGTGAGTAGTCCCTGTGAATGTGGATAATTTTAGTGCCGTAGACGCGAATTTGGGAAAAGGAGTTTTAGTAGCGAATTTGGATGTACCAGATAATGAAAACTGGTGTTCGAGAGGTAGGCATAGTGATCAGCCACTAACTACCAATAGAACTGCACTTCATAACAAAGTTAAGCATTTGAAACGAGGAGAAAAAGAGCATATGGAAGAATTGTGGAAATTTATGGATTTGTTTTTTTCTGTGAGGGCTGTTACCAGCAACTAGATTAGTTCAACATAGGATACCAACAGGGAACGAAGCACCTGTTTACTGTAAACCAGGTATTTGCAGCCGATTGTGGAAGATTTCATTGATCAGCAGCTTGCAGACAGTATTATAGAGCATAGTAATAGTTTCTGGGGAGCGGGCATTGTTGTTGTGCCTAAAAAATCTATGGATGTAAATAAGAAATACAAGTTCTGTTGTGACTACTGATACCTCAATAATAAGACAGTAATGGATGCATATCTCATTCCAAACATATAGGAGACTTTGGATAACTTACAACAGTGCCAGTAATTTTCTACAATGGATTTGACAAGTGGTTATCATCAGTTAGGGGATCATCCGAAAACTGCTTTCTCTACTCCTGGAGGCCATTATCAGTACATCAGAATGCCATTCGGTTTGAAAAAAGACTCCAGCAACATTTCAGAGGTTGCTAGACAATGTGTTAAGGGGTTTGAAACCACAGCAGTGTCTTGTCTATTTGGATGACATTATAGTGTTTCCAAGTAGTCTGGAGCAGCATAGGCAGCAGTTAAGGGAAGTCTTTATGAGGTTAAGAGCAGCTCATTTGACACTGAGCCTGGAGAAGTGTCATTTTGCATTGGAAGATGTCTTATCATCAGTAAGGATGGAGTGCGAACCGATCTGTGGTTGGTACAGGCTGTAAGGGATTTTCGAGAGCCGAAAACAGTTAGGGAAGTGCAAACATTTGTCAGAATTTGCAATTTCTATTGAAATATCATAAAGGGTTTTGCAGATTTAGCACAGCCATTGATGCGATTGTTATGGAATGGTGTGAAATTTGAGTGGAGAGAAGAGTGTCAGAGAGCGTTTGACAAACTGAAATAAGTGTTAACATCAAGTCCAGTTCTTGTGTTTCCAGATTTTGAAAAGGAATTTATTGTAGCCTGTGATGCATCAAATCAAGCATTAGGGTGTGTTCCTAGTCAGTAAATTGATGGGAAAGAACATCCTGTAGCCTATGCGTCTAGGCATCTGAATGCAGCAGAGAGAAATTACTCAACAACTGATAGGGAGATGCTTAGCGTAATCTATGGAATAACATATTTCAAATGTTATTTATATGGGAGAAGAGATCAGGTTGTGACAGATCATGCTACATTGAAGTGGTTGTTGGGGTTGAAGGATCTGTCCACTAGACTTGCTAGGTGGGCTGTGATGCTTAGTGAATTTGACTATGAGGTGGTGCACAAGGCTGGGAAGAAGCACAGTAATGCGAATGCACTGAGTAGAGAGGTGGCAAAAGTAGGAGTCATAGGTTATGACCTAGCAGTATGGCAAGAATTACAGGACGCTGACAATGATTGTAAATTATATCAGACACAGACACAATTTAATATGTATGATGGTCTTCTGTGCAGGGAAATGAAGTTCGGGCCAAGGGTAGTAGCACTAGCAAAGCTGAGAGATGAGGTTTAAAAAGTGGCACATGATCAGGTGTTATCTGGTCATGGTGGGAGTAGAGTGACGAATAGGAGAGTGGTGGAGAGGTATTGGTGGAGAGGTAGGAAAGTAGATGTGGATCAGTATGTCAAGAATTGTATACCATGTGCACAGAGAACAGATTTGAGTCAGAAACGGATACAGCTACAGTGATTGCCAGAAGTGAATGTCCATTTTCTATGTTGGGAATTGATGTCTTAGGACCTTTCAGTCGAACATCATAGGGGAACAGACTCAGTGTGACAATAATAGACCATTTTTTGAGGGCTGTGGAGATGGTGGCTATGCCAAATCAACAGGTAGCAATGGTTGCGCAAGCGTTAATAAACAACTGGATTATTAAGTTTGGTGTACTGGAGACAATAATTAATGACCAAGGGACCAACTTCATGTCAGATTTAATGAAAGAACTGTGTAAATTGTTGAACTTAAAGAAGTTGAGGATGAGTGTGTTGCATCCACAGGCGAACGGAAGGACAGAACAGGTACACATAACAATCGGGAAGATGCTGAGTTTTTATGTGGATTCTTTTCACCATCACTGGGACGAGTATTTGAAGCATATTGTATGCACAATGCAAAAGTCCATGCCAATACCAGTTTGTCTCTGTTCTCTGTTTGAGGTAGTGTACAGGTGAAAAATGCCATCACTGTTTGATTTAGTGAAGCTGCAGAAAGGAAGGACCGGCGAATCTGTGTGTCAATTCATGAGGACAGTTTGGGATGTTTGGAAATGGGTACAAAAGGCAAATATGAAGGCTTTGGAAAGGCAGGAAGATGCAGTGAAGTGGAAACAAAGTTTACCACGGCATAGAGTAGGGCAATGGGTAATGCTAATCAGCCCCTACACTCCAAAAGGGAAAACGAAGAAGTTCATCGTGAGGTATTAAGGGCCATACCAAGTAGTTGAAACCACATCCCCTGTTAATGTTAAGCTTCAGCTACCAACTAGAATAACGATAGTACACATTTGGTGGTTGCAGCCATTTAAGGATTGTCTGGATGTGCTTCCAGGCATGTCACAGGAAGGAAAGAGGAAGAAAGAGAGAGTGGAAAGAGGTGTTAAGTGCAGGGAAATCCAGGAAAATAGAGTACAGCATGATGTACCACACACATTGCAATCCAGAAAATAGTCGAGTATTTGTAGTTTTTTGTTTCCTTGTTATGTATTATTGGGTTTGAGGAGATTAATTAGGCATTGTATTTTCATATGTTGTATGTGTTTTCAAATATTGTGAGCCTGCTGGGGACAGCAGTCTTTTTGAAGAGGGAGGAAGGGTGATGGTGATCACTGTTTGAGGTAGTGTATGGGTGAAAAATGCCATCACCGTTTGATTTAGTGAAGCTGCAGAAAGGAAGGACTGGTGAATCTGTATGTCAATTCACAAGGACAACACTGAAAAGGGGAGCGTTGAGCAACTTGGTAGAAGTAAGGAACTGAGGAGGTATTGCTGATCTCAGCAGTTAACGGCCTGTACGCCGAGATGAAAAGGGAGGAATTACAGAGCTGCCATAGAGGGAAGGTAATGGCATGTCCACCCAGGGTGATAAGCACCAATCCAGACACGTGCATGATGCAGTTATTTTTAGACTGTTCAAGGGACACTGTGGAGCCCAAATTGAGCTTGCAATGGGTCGGTATGCATTGCATCTTCTCCACCTACAAAAGTTTGATAGTAGTAGCAAGTTGTTTTGAGCAGGGAGCATTTGCAGAAGCGAAACATATAGAGCTTGAGGGAAGCAGAATTTTAATCAATGGAACTGCATGTAACATAATAGGAGCAACCCTCCGTCTGCCAGTATCAATTTCAGGAGTCACGCAATTGAATGTTACACAGCCACAGCTGTACTGGCCAGAAGCAACTTTAGAGTTTTTGCCAAGGCAGAATCTGACCTTGTTAAATCAAACTCTGCAGTCAAGTCTGTTGAGATCCATAAACCAGTTCATTTAACAGCAAGAGGGGCACATATCAACTGAACAGCTTGTGCAACATGTCGCTCAATATAGGGTAAGGCATCAACGATTGTTTTGAGCACATCTGTGCCAAGTGCCATCACAGCCTTAACTTTGTTGTGTGTTGTTTTTATTCTAATCAGGCAGAGAGCCAATTCCAAGAGGGAACTGACGGTAGTCCAAATCCTAGTGGATTGGATACCGAGGGCGTAAGACGGGTAGGTAAGGGGTTGATCGAGCATTAAGTGGAGTGGTCATCCAGTAAGGAATTTTTACGTTTTGTGTCATGTCATGTGTTTTAAGAGGACTAGACCACATCTAAGTTTTCTAATAGTAGTAGAAATATGGCATAAGTATGTGATGAACCAAACAAGTTTAAGAGTAGTGAGAAGTCGATCTGGGGACCAGGTCTATCCTAAGAGGGGAATAATGTAGCGGCACCCATGTTAAGATAGAAAAAAGTTAGATTCAGTGCAATATTTCTGAGAGCACAAGTTACAGCCAGTCGCAGGCATGTTGACAGTAGAATGGAGGCCACATGACCGTAGAACCTCTGAAAAGAGTAAATACAGCGGTTTGCATGACGCACGTTACAGGCAGAAGGGGCCCACTGGCCTGCCTAGGTGTTATGAGTACATGACTCAGAGCAGCATGTTAGCAAAACAGAGGCGCACAGCCGCGTATGAATAGGTGCCAGTTTTCTAACGAGGGGATTCAAGTGTGGCAGCTCTCCTGGATAGTGGGGCTTGTCACACCACCGGCTACACGCAGCAGCAGATGGGGCACTAGCATTCCAGTCCACAGCGGGTCGCTGGTTCAACCCTCTGCAGCCAACGTGGGGTCCGTAGCTAGCCAGTGGTGGGCCCCTCGATGGCTCATTACTGCGGGCAGTCTTGTTGGCTCCCAACACACGCTGGAGACATTCTGAGGCTTGTTGTCGCCGCGATCCTAAACATGATGGTGAAGAAGCATTCAGCGGGCCACCCTGCAGCTTTCTGCGAGTGGCGCTGAGACAATGAGGATTAAGCCCACTGAGTCGGCTGCCGCCACATCCTGACATTGTCAAAACTTCGCGGCTGTACACGGCCATTGCGCTGCAGTACGTTGCATGGGTCACTGAAGTAGCCCTTCCATGCCAAGCTGTTTTGCACACAGTGAAGTGGCATCCTCAGCATCACAGGACCCTATGATGCAAACAGAGATGAACACAGCACTGTAGCTGGGAATAATAAAACACTTGAAGATCATGGCCGAGTTTTAATACAGCGCATCCTGACAGTTTCCATCCACGTCCAACATTCCTCAACCCCACGCCAGCTTCTACACTTGGCAGTGACAGCTACGTAGGAAAAATATAAATTCACTCAAAAATAAAAGCTCACATGGAATTGATAGCATTTCCAACAGAGTACTAAAAGCTTGTTCCCAACAAATAAGTAGGATTCTCAGCCACATATGTAGTAGCTCACTGAAACAGAGCATTTTTCCAGATAGACTGAAATATGCTATTGTTAAACCATTGCACAAAAAAGGGGCGGGCCTGATGCTAACAACTACTACCCTATCTCCCTGACAGCTTTATCCAAAATTCTTGAAAAATTAATGTATTCAAGAGTAGCATCACATATTTGTAAAAATGAAGTATTACCAAAATGTCAATTTGGTTTTCAAAAAGGCTTTTCAACAGAAAATGCCATATATGCTTTCACTGATTAAATATTAAATGCATTGAATTGCCAACATCACCCACTGAGATATTTTGTGACCCTTCAAAGGCTTTTAATTGTTTGAATAGTGAAGTTCTTCTAGATAAGCTTAGGTATTGTGGTATGAGTGGGAGATTGCACAAATGGTTTAATTAATATATAACTGGAAGAATGCAGAAGGCTGAAATTAACAGTACAGATAGTCTGCAAAAATCAGCGGAGTCCTCTAACGGGGGAGGTATCAAGAGTGGTGTCCCACAGGGTACATCTTGGGTCCCTTATTGTTCTTAATATGTATTACTGACTTGCCACTCTAAATTCATGAAGATGCAAAGCTAGTTCGTTTTGCTGATGATACAAGTATAGCACTCACACACAACAAACATGAATCAGCTGAGGAAATTGTAAATAATGTCTTTCAGAAAATTATTAAGTGGTTCTCTGCAAATGGACTCTTCACTAAATTTTGAGAAATCACAGTATATACAATTCTGTACAGTAAATGGCATAACACCACCTATGAACAGAAGTCTGTCTGCTAACTCAGAATGTTCAAAATTTCTGGGTATGTGCACTGATGAGAAATTGAATTGAAAGAAACACACCAACGATCTGGTGAAACGGTTAGGTTTAGCTACTTATGCTGTTAGGGTTACTGCAAATTTTGGTGATAAACATGCCAGTAAATTAGCCTAATATGCCTATTTTCATTCACCTCTTTCATATGGGATCATATTTCGGGGTAATTCGTCTTTAAGAGTAAAAGTATTCTTTGCACAAAAGTGTGTAATCAGAACAACAGTTGGAGCTCACCCAAGATCACCTTGCAGACATTTATTTGAGGAACTCAGGATATTTACAGTACCTTCATGATACATATATTCAAGTATGAAATTTGTTGTAAATAACCTATCCCAATTCAAAAATAACATCCAAGTACATAGCGACAACACTAGAAGAAAAGATGATCTTCACTATTGTGGGTTAAATATGACTTTGACACAGAAAGGGATAAATTATGCTGCCAAAAAAACATTTGGTCATTTGCTAAATAGCATTAAAAGTCTGACAGATAACCAACCAACATTTAAAAAGAAATTCTGAATGACAACAGCTTCTACTCAATAAATTAATTTTTAGATATGAAGTAGTAACTGTAAAAAAATATTAATTAATTATTTTGTGTAAAGAAAACTTATGTTAAAGTGACATGTTCCACATCATCATTCATGTTCTATGGAACAAGTATTAATGTATGTACATATGCTACTATGTTTTTGCTGTTGTAGTTTTCATTCCAAAGACTGGTTTAATGCAGCTCTCCATGCAGCTCTATCCTGTGTGAGCCTCTTCACCTCTGGATAACTAGTGCAACCTACATCCTTCTGAATCTGCTTAGTGTATTCATCTCTTGGTCTATCTCTACAATTTTTACTCCCCACCCCCCACGCTTCCCTCCAATACTAAACTGGTGATTCTTTGATGTCTCAGAATGTGTCCTATCAACTGATAATTGAAGTTGTGCCACAAGTTTCTTTTCTCCCCAGTTCTATTCAGTACTTTCTCATTAGTTAAGGGATCTACCCATCTAATCTTCAACATTCTTCTGTAGTGCCTCATTTCAAAAGCTTCTATTCTCTTCTTGTCTAAACTGTTTATTGTCCATGTTTCACTTCCATGCATTGCTATATTCCAGAGAGAAATACCTTCAAAAAAGACTTCCTAACACTTAAATCTATATTTGATGTTAATAAATTTCTCTTCTTCAGAAACGCTTTTCTTGCCATTGCCAGTCTACATTTTATATCCTCTCTACTTCAGCCATAATCAGTTGTTGCCCAAAGAGCGCAACTCATCTATTACTTTAAGTATCTCATTTCCCAATCTAACTCCCCCAGCATCACCTGATTTATTTCTGTTACATTCCATTATTCTTGTTTTGTGTTTATTTATGTTCATCTTACATCTTCCCTTCAAAATACTGTCCATTCCTTTCAACTGCTCTTCCAAGTCTTTTGCTGTCTCTGACAGAATTACAGTATCATTGACAGACTTCAAAGTTTTTATTTCTTTCCCTGAACATTATTTGCTACTCGAAATTTTTCTTTGGTTTTGCTTACTGCGTGTCCATTATACAGATTTAATAACATTGGGGATAGGCTACAACCCTTCTCAACCACTGCTTCCTTTTCATACCCCTTGGCCCTTATAACTGTCTTCAGGTTTCTGTACAAGTTGTAAATAGCCTTTCACTCCCTGTATTTTACCTCTGCTCCCTTCAGAATTTCGAAAGGAGTATTTGTAATCCCTGTCAAAAGTTTTCTCCAAGTCTACAAATGACATAAATATAGGTTTACATTTCCTTAATCTATCTTCTAAGATAAGTCATAGGATCAGTATTGCCTCACGTGTTCCTATATTTCTCTGCAATCCAAACTGATCTTCTCTGAGGTTTACTTTTACCAGTTTTTTTGTTCTTCTGTAAGGAATTTATGTTAGTATTTTGCAACCATTACTTATTAATCTGATAGTTTGGTAATTTTCACACATGTCAGAAACTGCTTTCTTTCATATTGGAATTATACCTGTCTCATGCATCTTGCACACCAGATGGAAGAGTTTTTTTTTCATGGCTGGCTCTCTCAAGGCTTTTAGTAGTTCTGACAGAATACTGTCTGCTCCTGAAGCCTTGTTTTGAATTAGATATATCAGAACTCTCTCAAACTCTTCTTGTAGTATCATACCTCTCATCTCATTTTCATCTGAATCCACTTACCTTTCTATAATATTGCCTTAAATAATCTCTCCATTCATCCGGCCCCGGTAGCTGAGTGGTCAGCGTGACGGAATGTCAATCCTAAGGTCCCGGGTTCGATTCCCAGCTGGGTTGGAGATTTTCTCCGCTCAGGGACTGGGTGTTGTGTTGTCCTAATCATCATCACTTCATCCACATCGACGCGCAGGTCACCTAAGTGGCATCAACTCGAAAGACCTGCACCAGGCGAACGGTCTACCCAACGGGAGGCCCTAGCCACACGACATTTCATTTCATTTCACCTCTCCATTGTATAGACCTTCTATATACTCCTTCCACCTTTCAGATTACCATTTTTGCTTAGGATTGGTTTTCCATTTGAGCTCTTGATATTCATAGAGCTGCTTCTCTTTTCTCCAAAGGCCTCTTTAAGTTTCCTGTAGGTGGTATCTACCTTTCTCCTAGTGAAATATGCTTCTAAATCCTTAGATTTGTCCTCTAGACATTCTTGCTTAGCCATTTTGCACTTCCTTTAAATCTCATTTTTTATACATTTGTACTCCCTTTCACGTGTTTCAATTGCTGCATTTTTATATTTTCCTCTTGCATAAACTAAATTCAATATCTCTTGTGTTATCCAAGGATTTCTACTAGGCGTTGTCTTTTTACCTTTTTGATCCTCTAGTCCACATTTGCCCGTGGAAATGTCTTACTGCTTAAAATCTGGTTCCAAAATTTCAGTATTACCATTACGTAATCAATCTCAAATTCTCTAGTGTCTCCAGGTATCATCCGTGTATACACCCTTCTTTCAAGATTCTTAAACCAAGTGCTAGCAATTATTAAATTATGCTCTGTTCAAAGTTCTACCAGGCAGCTTCCTCTTTCATTCCTTTCCCCCAGTTCATAGTCACCTACTATTTTTCCTTCTCATCATTTTCCTACTACCAAATTAAAGTCCCCCCATCACAATTAAATTTTTGTCTCCCTCAACTATCTGAATAATTTCTTTCATCTAAGCATACAGTTCCTCAATTTCATTATCATCTGCAGAGCTATCTGGTGTATAAACTTGTACTGCTGTGGCAGATGTTGGCTTCATGCCTATCTTGGCTATGATAATGCATTCACTACGCCGTTCATAGCAACTTATCTGCATTCCTGTTTTCTGATTCATTATTAAACATACACTTGCATTACCTGCATTTGATTTTGTATTTATAACCCTGTATTCACCTGACCAGAAGTCCTGTTCCTCCTGCCACTGAATTTCACTAATTCCCACTATATCTAAATTCAGCTGATCCATTTTCCTTTTCAAATATTCTAACTTACCTGCCCAATGAAGGGATCTAACATTCCATGCCACAATCCATAGAATGCCAATTTTGTTTCTCCTGATGATGACATCTTCCTGGGTTGTCCCCACCTGGAGATCCAAACAGGGGATGATTTTACCTCGAGAATGTTTTATCTAAGAGGATGCCATTATCATTTAACCATACCATAGAGCTACATGCCCTTGAGAAAAATTACAGCTGTAGTTTCCCTTTGCTTTCAGCAGTTCACAGTACCAGCACAGCAGGTTCATTTTGATTGATGTTACAAGGTCAGATCAGTCAATCATCCACACTGTTGCCCCTGCAACTATTGAAAAGACTGCTGCCCCTCTCCAGGAACCACACATTTGTCTGACCTCTCAACAGATACCCCTCCATTGTGGTTGCACCTACATTAGGGCAATCTCTATCGCTGAGGCACACAAACCACACCACTGATGGTAAGGTCCGTGTACATCACATATAGTCATACAATTATACTTAATAAAAATGCAAATTATTTATTGTATCCCTGATGGTGACCAGATTGATCAGTATCATAGACATCTTTTAAATGAGCCATCATTTCACCACCTTTAAGCTCTCTTTTAAAACTAATTATTTTTCTTTCCCTTGCAGGACTGAGTTCCACAATCCTGTGTTTCATAATAATTTTATAGTCATAGTCAGATATAAATTATATTTCCAAGATGACATTCACTGCCAAACTAGGTACAGTAAAACAATTTGTTTTAAAACAGTTTCCATCTGTCCAAAACTTTGGTATTATACTGCTCTGCATACCAGGTAGGCATTGTGGGCTACCACCTCTCCAGAAGGAGGCAAGTAAATAACTCAAGTCAATACAAGTCACCAAGCTGTTTACTAGCCTAGTTTGAGACAGCTTGGACTGTTTACCTCATAGCTTCACGCAGCCTCCATGGCATTTGGCATTGCCAACATTGCTGACAGGCAGTGTGCCTATCACAATAGAGAGCAATGTAGGCAGAACATGATATCCTTACACGAAATAATGTGCTCACTCAACACCATGAGGATATCCCTAATGGGAGACTATTTAGGCCATCACCAGACCATGCTGTGGGCAGTTACCACTCTGGGCTTCATGCCAGCTGCACCAGCAGCTCACCAGTTTGAGTCCTCACCCTTTCATGGCCACTTGTCACCAAAGCTATGTAGGACTGCTGTTTGCCATGCCCAGTTGCTATGCCTCACCATATGTTGTCCCACAAGGGGTCACCATCATTGAGCTATCACCTCTGGCAATTGCTGACAGCCATCATCCAGGAAGTACTGTCATTCCACTGGCAGCTATCATCATAGAGCTACTCCTCAGACACACACTGATGCCAGACATGTCTGAGACCCTTCATTCTTAAGGACATATTCTGAGTGTCAGGTTGGATCATCCTACAAATAATCCTTATTCCCTCCTGCTCTGCCACATATTATGACTCATGGAATTCATCTTGTAGGCACATCCTAGGCAACCACTATAACCCATGGACTTATTTGTGTAGGCTGTGACATCCCTTCCCTCCTTCACTCGCTGGGAGGAGACGCAACTTGTAACGATGTTCGTCCCTGTTGGTATGACATGGAACAGCACCTGTAACTCTCATAAGAAAACAACTCCTCACGTGGTTTAGAAATATTCTGTTATCTGTCCGCAACAGTCTTCTCAGCTTGTTCGAATTGGTAAACTGCAATCGTTTATTTTTATTTTATGCCCGGTTGGTTCCATGATGAAATAAAGTCTTGATTCTTGATTTCATCATTATGGTCGTTTTTCACATCATACATAGCGAGGATGAAATTTTGTTGTCTACTATTCCATTGCTATGCCATTGCTACATCAAGTTATTAACAATGGTCCGCCATAACTCCAGAGATAACGTATGTTGGAGTAAATTTTTTTTTTTTTAATTCGCCGTAATACTGGTTTAAACTAATCACTTTTCACTGTCCATTATTCATGTACTCACTTAGTCACTTAAAATACTTAAAGAGTCAATCAACTTGTATTAATACACATTGTATTGTCCGTTTAGTGAGTTAGGTGACACTTAAGATTTATCTTTTGACTCAGATTTTATTGTTCTTTCTGTGATTAATTGTTTGTCCCTACAACACATGCACACCGATATGTCATTCAAGATTAACTTCTGTTCAGTTTAGCAATTGTGACGCTGATGACAACTTTTGACTAGTTGGCGTACTTGTCGTTCTTTGTGTCTTCATTTTATTGTGTCCTATTCAATACTAAGAATTGTTTTTCTGTCATTGATCCATTGCTCTCAAGGTTTGTAACTGTTCATCAGTATAAAGGCTAAGTCTGATAAACCGATATCACTCAATTGAAGTCTAACACTCGTCTTACTATACCGTCATGCTGAGAACGGTAAAGATTAACTTTTTTCAGTCGAATGACTGAGCAATACTTCAGTCTCTTCCTCACGAATTATCAAACTTCCAAAACTGAAACAATCTAGTAGCATTTGCATCCAGACAAGTATCGTGAAAGTACACTAGAGCATCTCAAGAGCAACTAACTAACTGAACATTTCCATATCCGAGTTGCATTGTAGTTGCATTGAATTTCCTTTTCGATATGGCTACAACTCTCTTCCATGGTAAATGTTATCTTTGACTGAATTACTTTCTTGGATTTAACCTTCGTTCATATGATTTTGAATTTATTCTATAGATGTTGATAAAAAATCTATGATAATCCTTTCCTTTTATCTCCCCTTTTTGTATGCTATTCTCAGTATTTGAATGATATATGTGTTAATCAAAATATTACAGTATAGATTTTATCATCAATAGTTGCCGTCACTGTAAAGATGACTCACTTCCCTACTTCAAGTTTTCACAAAGTTTGTTGATTGGCTCCAATTAGGCACTGTAAAAGCCATCATTTACACAGGTATCAATCAGAATACAAACAATGCATCATTTTCATGGTTTATATATTTGAGTCGCCTAGATGCAAAACTGACCATGTCCTCCATAACCGGTTTTGAGAAAAAGTGGAAAATCTGTTTTCACTGGGTAAATACACACTGCCCTACACTGTATGTTGTAAACATAAGTATGGATTAGTACAAAACCATTTGGGCTATTGAAAAAAAAAAAATCAGGAACTCTATGCATGTAAGATATAAGCAAAATAAAAACGGACTTGGACAGTTTTGCATCTGACTTTGCAGGTGGCCACTTTTGCATGCAACTGAAATGGACATGGACAGTTTTGAACCTGACTAGTTGTACATGAGGGGAGGATATGGGGTGAACATAAAACTGTGTATTCAGTTTTAATTCCTTTTAATATTTCTGAAGGTACATAATATAACAACTGACAAACTGCAATCCACTTAATACATCATATCTGGAACAATGTCTTCATCTTCTCCTGCTAGGCATTCTAATTCAACTGATGCCCCTGACCCGCTGGAACCTAATAATGTCATGTACCATGACAGGGATTCATGTTCCCTCCAGGACTCACCATAGTGTTTCTCGAGGAGTTTTGAAACATCCTACAGTTTCTTTTCATTAATAGGAACAACCGTGTTCGTACTGCAGCTTGAGTTCATGTGTCCTAAGTGTTTCCCACGTTTGCATACGGACACTGGTAGGTTGATTTCAGAAGTATAATTAGGCTCCCCTTGGACTTTTATAGCATTCTGAGAATCATGGATGATGATCACTCATTTTACTTTCATTATCTGGAAGGGGAATGATGCTGTGGGTTTAGTGATGTTTTGAATGGCTCCTTTCTTGTCAACTACCTTCCAGTCTCTTCCTAGAATGTGAAGTGTCCCATACTGTTCCAAAATGATATGGCACTCCAATGGCTGAACTATCACTTCTCGTTTCTGCAGTTGCCTTTCGATGAGCCCAAAAACTCTATCAGGAGGCATGAATGAATGTCCAGTTACGGGATAAATAACTTCTATTTTGTTTACTCCTGGCGCATATTTGTACATCCAGTGACACAGCATTGAGACAACTATTGTGTTCTTATTTTGCCCAGGGCATCCATCGGTAATTAATCTCAAAGTTTGCACGTTGCTCATGTCTGTATGGCACAAACGATGGTAAAGAGATGAACATATTTCATTTGACCCCTTCTTACTTTCATGTTCAAGCCAAGTGTACATGAAGACATTATTACTGGTTAACTTTGATTTAGAGGAGCCTACTACAATGGCAAAATTGTATAGGTATAATTGCCTACTGTAATAGACACTCTGATCAGGTATTTTTGGTAAGGGTAAATTCTTTTGGCAGTCAAAGGACATTGTCAGAAGGTTGTCTTGCTTTTCCTTCAGCAGTGAATAGAAACTGTTTGCTTTAAGGTTATGAAGTCTCTTTCGGCCCATAAGTTGAGCTTCCTTAACGTCACACTTTTCAGTTTTGATATGCTCCAAAAGTCTGAGGCACATGGAACAAACATCTGTTTTGGAGACCCAAATCCAATGTTAAATTTTGTATTAAATGTATTTCCTAAAAAAATTCTGCATGACTCGCTTTTCTGGAGTAACCATGGAATTGTAATGTTGCCACATCTTTATAATGCTGAGAGTCGCAGGCAAACACATGCGACAGCTTTTCTCCCTGCAGTAATGTGACTCAGTTGGAACATACCTTTTTATATGAGCAATTACTTCCTGTCGTTTGGGCTCATTCTTCATCATCTGGTGATCACATCCTCTTCTCTTCTTAGCAATATCTCCAGTCTTGAGGTGATGGGGTGCGATGTTTCGCACTCTTGCTTTTGAAACACCAAGAATGTTCAAAAATGTTTCACGATGTACTTTCACTTTCACTGACCCACCAGGTACTTTTTTTCATACGAAATAAGAGATTGTCTATCCTCTGTTGATTTGTCTTTCTCCCCTACAACAAGATATTGAAGATGTCTTGATACTCATGTATTTCAGAAGGAAATTTTATTGGTAAATTTTATCACACTTTGCATAATAGCTGGTATGAAAAGACTTAATATCTGTCATTGTCAGGCTAGCACAGTCCCATCTGACTTGATGACCACATTTTGGATACTCAGGAAGTCCTTTTGACGAATATCTTAAATCACACATATAAACAAAAAGTTATTCATAGATCAATGTTAGGTCATGTAAATAATAATAGTCAACACACGTATTTATTACTTTCACACAAATACGATTAATAGGGTATACATTTTTTCTTAAGACCCTGAACTGTTATTTTAATGTTCAGATTTTCACCATTTACTGCATGATGTAAAGACAAAAATAATACATACCTCTTCAATTTTGCCATATTTCATTTCCACTGGTCTTCATGGTGTACCTGCTTCCTAAAACGGTCAGATTGTCTTTCTGTCATGCCTTGATTATGTTCCATAATTTATAATTTATTTAGATGAAAAATGTGTATAACTTTCAGAATAAACAGCTGTAAGAGACCACACAAGTACAATGTTTACATGCTGATGGTAGCCATCTTGCATTACAGTCACATGACCCCAGCCTTCAATGCGATTTGTCAAAAGGGACAAGGCAGGTTTTGCACCCAACTTACTGATGAACATGGACAGTTTTGAATCTAACCGCACTTTTCGTGAGGTTTTTTTCATAGGACATGGAGAGCTTTGAGCATAAATAGTATTTCAAGCATGTGTAAAATGTCATGCTCTACAATCCAGAGTTGCCAACTCAATTTTTTTTTAAAAAGTGGACATGGACAGTTTTGCATTTAAGCGACTCATTTAGAAGACCAATGGATTTCAAGACAGTATAAAGCCAGCTGTACATGAGACATCCATCAGTATTTTCTGACAGGACAGACATGCACACATGTATAGTACATATGTAAGCTTGACTGATATGATATCCTCAGCATGGATGCACAGTGGGGTATGAACCTCTTGCAGAAATATGGGAAATGCTGTGAGCAAAAGAGGTAAATGGCCAGGGATGCTATGTAGTAGTGTGTGATAAGTTGAGAATTTTTCAGACAAGAAGCATACACTGACAGCCAAAGCAGTTAAGGCAGCCCCTCATGTAAAGAGGGAAAACTGGGTTCAAGTCTTGGTCTGGTACAAATTTTCAAATTTCATGATTGAGTTATTTCAATGCCCAATTGCAACTGACATCAGTAACTCCCTGCAATATTGCTATTTAAGGCTGCCATATCGAAAACAGATCTGTTTGTTATATCAGACATATCTGACAGAACAGATAGCACGCATACATACTATCTGTAAGGTTGACTGCTCTGATATCCCCAGTTCAGATGCACAATAGGGTCCAAACCTCTTGTGGAAATACAGGAAACACTGTGAACAAATAAGATAAATGAACAGGAGCACTACTTAGGAGTGTGTGGTCAGTTGAGAATTTGGGTCATATGGCGAGCATTACTATTATGCATGTGAAGATAATGAAAATTGCTGGATATCAGCATGTCAAATTTAAAATAAACAAAATGTATGAATATAAGCATGTTAATATTGACCATGATCTGCCACTACTGTGTGTACTTCATCAAATAGTTCCCACTGATCTTCCTGAAGAATGCTCTCAGCCTTTACTTATTTAGGAAATGTTAATGTTTGTAACATGCTTTCAAATCCCACACAGTCTAAGAATTAAATGGTTAGAGGACACCTTTTAGATGAAGTCATATATCTTTGAAGTGTATGGTAGGCAGAGCATTTCAGCAGAGCAACGGGATCACTCTTCTCACATATCTCAGGTTTTACTCCATCATTATCACACATATTGTTTTCTAGACATCATTTGCCAAATGAAATGTTCCATTCGTAAGAGCTGATGTATAAAAACATTTTAAAGACTGAATATTTGAATGTTGTACAGGAAAGCTTAAATATTCAAGGGAAAAAAAATGAATTATAGTAATCTCAGAAGAACAACTTCAAAACTTGAAGATCACTGGTAAAGAATTTATTTCAATAACCAGTTTCCTTAAGACTACATTATCATCTTTGGATTTTATGCTCCACAAACTCACATAACCTCTTCCACCTGTGCTATATATCATGTCATATCACAAATATCCATACGAAGATCATGAAGATCACTTGATTCGGCATGTCAAATTTGAAATAAGCATTATGTGCAAAAAGAAGGGCACTTGTATTCAGAGCACTATGTTTTGAAATGTTTCACATTTGTAAACTGCTGAGTCTAAGGAGCAACTCTTCGAAGTACATACTCCACAAAAAATTCACGAAATCCAGGTACTGATGGCTCCACTTATCCATGCACTGATGTATCTGATCTTCTATACATGGAGTGCATAGAGGGCTGAAGATGGCTTGGTGAGATGTTGAAACTGGTCACGTAAATAAAATAACAAATTCTGAAAACATGTCTGTCTGGTGATCTTTCTTTGGTAAATATCTGACCAATCACTGTCCCGTATCCACGAAGGACCAACAGAAATATTGCTCTAGGCAGAAATCACACATTTTAGCACAGTGTGCTTATAACTGCACTAGAGGTAATGTCAAGTGAATTTTACAGGTTGGAGAAATGCCACTGAGCCTCAACGATGCAGTACTGGTAAGTAAGTCAGTGTGTATATAGTGCCACACACCTCTGTAAACTGCTTTTGAAAGTAACAGTGCATTATGTCCAACTGTACATTATTAGGGTTTGTCATTCCATTTATTCTCAGAGTTGTCTGATGTACTTTTTTGTGTTTGGCACCAAAATAATTGTTGGAGCCATAGTAAAGAGTAATCTGAACATGATAGGATGTTTTAAATGTTACAAAACAGTGCATTAGTGGCCAGGGAACTATGGAATAAGGCCAAATATGGTTTCAGAATGGTGTACCATGGTGCTGAAATTTGGCAGGAAGCTTACAGAGTAATTAATTATATGGTACATAGGTTTTGGTGTATGTTCTCCAAGTTTGAGATAGGAATGAGCAACACTTGGGTAAAACAGCTGTGTTGGAGATGTGCCCTGCTTTTGGAATACTGGTGGAGTGTTCTGGTGCCTGAAGCACTTTAGAGGGCCCAGATAAGATAGACAGTCAGTCATAAAAGCATGGTAGTGGATGCCCACATGACAATTGGTGGTCATATGAATTGATGCAGGGCAGGGTATGCAGCAGTGTTCCTGGTAGCCAGACAGAAGGTTCAATGTGCCACAGCAGCACAGCAGTGAGAGGCTATGTGCTGGCGGTTGCAATGAAAGCTAAGCTCTCATATGCTTTACCAACTGTTGGTCATATTAGTACTGGTCACAAAAACTTGAAATGACCAAGAGAGCAGTGAGCTGACCACATGCCCTCTGTACCCACATGCCTAAGGGCTGAGGATGACATGGCAGCCAGTCAGTGCAAATGCAAAATGTCAGATCAAATTAAAGACACAGTAGATACCCAATTACAAGACGATGAGCTACTTATAAGGGTACTACTAAGAGAGAATTAAGTAGTTTAGAAGTTTTTAGTCTAGTTATGACTTAACATGGGTATTGTTTGACAAGGAAACTAAAGTAGAATCTCCAAGTATTGTAACATTAGAATCAGTGTAATTGGAACAACTGGAAATTAATTTCAGTGATTCAGTGCTGGCTAGCACTGGTGGCATTCAAGTAATGACAGACGAATGGAAGCAGCAGTTTGACCAAGAAGCAAAGTGTGAGGAGTAAGATGTCTTGCTGTTGCCGCTAATTCCTACACAAGGCAATCTCAAGATGGAATTAACTGCAGAAATGGGTAAAATAAATAATGATGTTCAAACCAAAATAAATAGGGTAATGAACCAGTAAATATGCATGTGTCTTTGGAAATGCTGGGCTTAAAACAGAAGTAAAGTGTGACATTGGTGAACAGTTTACATAATATAAGTTGCAGTTAGAGCACCAGGTGGCAAAACAATTGAAGAATATTGTTATGAAGATGGATTCTGATATAGTTGTGGTATGCAGTAATTGTGACAAATGTCACAAAGAATCAGTATGAAAAGTCTCATTAGTGTAGGGAGAGAATCAGACTGGTTATCTTGCTTTCATAGCAGCAATAGAGTTAAGACAAACAGAGTATGAAACTAAAATTAATAAAGAGATAACTAGCACATTAATAACATAAATTTGGAACACAGTAATAATTTTAAGGGGCATGGATGACTCAGTCACTAGTCAGAGAACAAACAGAGCATATATTGTTTGAAAGAGAACAGGTTGTACATAATCATAGAGTGAGTGCACAACTGATTAAAAATAAACAAGTTATCTCCAAGTTGCCAAGAAGGAGTGTGCAGGCTGCATCTGGTAATGCAGCACACACAGCTTTCAATTACTGTGGGAAATTTAGTTACTTCAGTCTGCATGGAAATGTGCACCTACAATTGTTCATAAAGGAGTTCTTGGATGTATTACCTGTATCCTGCTCAGAACAAGAACAAATTTCTGTTGTGGTAGGACATTTACAAGGGGATGCCATCAGATGGGCTAACAAAGTGCCAAGTACTTGTACTGACCCATCAGAATTTCAGGAAAAGTTTCTAAAAGAATATTGGTCTGGAGAAATTCAAAGGGAGAAGCTAGTAGATTTCTGGGGCAGGATCAAATATCAAGCAGATCATGGGACCATAAAAGAATTTTGTGAATTTTGGTGGAAGAGAATGAGTATTGAACTGTTCACCACAGGCACAGATTGAACATTGCCATTCAATATCCCTCAGGAATTGGCAGCTCCAGGAATGAATGGAATGCTTGCATGTCTGTGAGAGCAGACAACAAATCATGAAGCCACAGAGAGAACACTGATGGTTAGTATGGCTTATACATGGCAGTAGGCACTCGTATACTGCACCTGAGAGTCAACACATCATTGCACAGTGTAGAAAGGAGATGCAGTGTGGCAATCAACCTTTTAATGATGACTATACAGTGTTCAGTGTGGGATCTGCTGGAGGCAGATAAGTTGAAGATACCTGTAGGTAACGACAAATCAGAGTGGTATAGGTATCAAAGGTGGATATACACAGAACAGCTGGCAGTGGTGGAAAATAACCATGATGGTGAAGTGCAGCCAGTGGTAGCAGTTGCAGTCTCCACATACAGTGCACCGTTGAAGTTAGGACTTTCGAGCCACTTTGGAAAAGGAGGGGTTAGAGGTAGGCTTGGACAGTGTTTTCACGAAACAAAAGCAGAGAGTGTCCAAAATGGCATTGGGTTTGGCCAACATAGGTGTCATGCAGAAGACTCTGGAGTAATACAAAGGTCTGGAGGTGGGGATGTGTTCAGAAATGTGTGACTGTTTGAAGAACATGTATCCCGGATGTGAGAACAGTAAACAAAGGTTCTTTGTGTCAGCATGTGTGGGGTCTATGGGGTTAAAATGCAGACATTCGAAGTGGCAGCAATGAAAATACTGATGGGAAACAAATGAGTGCATTTGTACCAGCAGCAAAAATATAATGTGTGGGAGCACCAAGCTGAGAAAGCGACATTATCTCTACGCTTGAGTTCAGGGAAAGTTTCGAATGCAAATGGCCCTTAATGGTTAGATAATAAGAAAACTGAGATTTTAGACTCAAAGGCTAAGAGAGCTGAGATGCAGAGCAGTTATGAACTGTCATTTCATGACAGGCTTCTTAAAGAATTCTAGTGTTTGCTGGTAGCAAGAGTAAAAGCAGAAAGAGTCCTAAGTAACCTATATTTTGACTGGAGGTCCATGATTAAAGATCTGTTAGTGGAAGATGAGTTAGTTCTCATTGTGGATGAGGTTGATCCTATTGTTGCCATACATATAGGTGGTTTTGAAAGTAAATTGTTAGTAGACGTCAGTTCTGAGAGTTCAGTCACTGTGGGAGATTAATTTGAAATTTTGCCAAATAAAACTGATATGTCAGTGTGGCCAGAGTCCTGTGTGAAAGCTGTTCATTGTGGCGTGACATTACCAATTAAAACTGTGGATTTAGTAGTTGATGACACATTCCTGATTATTGCTAATTTCAGTGTTGACCTGCTGGTCGGTATAGATTTTTTAAAATGTGCTTCACTGTGATGTAAATTTGGAATTGTGTTCAATGAAGATATATATTAAAGGAAGCGCAGCAGAGGCACTTCTCTTGCAGCAAAAGGAACCAGTTAAGTGAACCTTTGAATTTAAAAGATGGGAAGAAAGTAATAATGAAAAAGAAATGCAAAATATAAATATGAATGGCTTGAGAGTTCAAAGAGCAGCTGAAGGTAAATGTAGGTGTTATGTTAGTGAAACAAAATTGGGAAAAGAGAAATGTAATGTAGATGAATTGATGACAGCAGACCATACACTGTCCGAATGGAGAAGTGTAGCAAGGCGTCTCACTCTTTGAGGGACTTCACAGCATCGCAACTGTGCACATCTGAATTATGTAGAGCCATTCTTTCTTCCTGGTTCTACTCCCATCTGCAATATATTTTCTGTCTTTAGCTCTTAGAGGTGAGGGGAGTTTTTCACCTTTAAGCTAGTGGAATTAATGGCAAATCAAGGAAAATGACAATGTGAGTAAAGCTGGTGACCTAAAGGAATAATGAAATATGTCAACTAAATTTACCAGGAATGATAAAAGGAAAGGATGGTTTCCTCGAAATGCTGAAATACATTATGATAAATATAACTAACCCAGTATATGAGTAGCATAAACAGAGGGTGTGAATGATGAATATGTTTGGGAATATATTTCAAAGTTTGATGATTATTGGTGTTACAGTGGTGTGAGAAATGCGCAAACACTTAATTATAAAGTGAATTTGATAAGGTGTGTGCAATGAAACTGTTTTTGTGTTAAATGATAAGATATTTCTAAATCAGTCGGATAAAGGATTATATGAAGTGTGAAGCAAAGTAGGTAACAAAAAGTGTGCTTTATAATGGGCCTGCTGATATTAGATTAAGTAAATGAACAAAAACCTGTGTGATTCGGACTGAGATGCCTTGAGCTCCAGAGTAATTGAAAATTGGCAGGTTAAAAGAATTATGCCATTAGGGTTATGATGTGGGTGAACAAAGACTGAGAATCAGTGTAATAAGAGTTTAAGCTAAGGTAGACTATGTAATTACATGTATAACAGATATAACCAATGAAAAGTCATATGCTAGAGAAAGTGCAATATATAGTATGTAGGAGTACAACAGTAATAAACTTTAAACAAAAATGTTCATGGAAACAAAGTTTGAGACTCTTTTGGTATGAAAAATATGGATTGTGTTGCTGAAAAGCTCCCAGAGTTTACCAGATGTGGAGGAAAGTGAGCATTATGGCTGAAGTTAATCAGTATGTTTAGACAAGGTGTTTGGGTCAATTAATTACCAAACTAGGTGAAGGGATAAGACAATAGGTAGTGGTGTGATCCCATGAAAAACCTAATTTAGACTATGAAATGTGCACATTAGGGAAAGAGAGCCAACAAGTAGGGATTAGTGCAGACAGCGGCAGTATGGCCGAGGTAGTAAATGACATCACAGCAATGCAGGGATCACCATGGCCCCTTCATGTTCCCTGTGTGCAACAGGCCTCAAGGTGGAGAAACAGAGCCCCTTCCCTACTATACACACAGTGTAAAGTGAAAAGAGGATAGAGATAACTGTAAGAAATAAAGAGTGAAAACTGCAGCACTTAAGCAAGAATGGCAGAATGAACCAACACTAAAAAAATTCTAGGTATTAGATTTAGGTGTAGAGATTAGTTGGCTGTTATAATTAATAAGGGTTTACATTGACTTGTGGGCAAAAGGAAAGCATAATTCATATAAGTGGACACAAAAGTCAGTATCCATGTCAAAAATTTTGTAAGTTATTATGTTGGTGAGAGAAAGAGTGATGAAAATATTGGTACCTTATAGCCATAATAATCAGAAATGTAGTTTTCTTTAAAATTCATGAGAACTTTAACAACAGTGGAGGTGGCGTGAGAAGTGGCAGTGGACTGCCATAACACTGTGTGGGCCCAAATGGCTAAATAAATTAAGTAAACAGACAAGCATAATACTAATGGAAGCAATTAGTTGCAAAATGCGTTACTGAATGTAGTATTTTATTACACTAAGAATGGTGAAAACAGCATGATGATCAAAGTGTATATAGCAGTGATATTTGCTTTATAATACAGCAGGCTTGTTAACTTGGTGAATATCAAATTATTTATTTTGGATTTTCCAAGATGTCCTGCCAAATTGTGATAAGTCACGTGTAACAGAGAGCATCAATTGCATCTCCTCTACTTCGATTAACTGTGTTACGGAATTTATAAAACATAAACTCTGACATGAGTGAAGTTTTGCACATTGCCTTAGCACCACTGCTATCTGCACACTTCCATTTATATCAGCTCCACGAATTCTGATAAGTGCCATCTTTGAATTATTTTCAATGTAAGTACGAATGTGCAACCATTTATTTTGAGGACACTGGGTCTCCACAACATATTTCATTTGTGCCACCAATTAGTTTCTCTTCATTCTTAGTTATATTAAAATTCCCCAAGTGTGGTTGTGTTGGAAACCTATCTCGGCAGAAATCACTTGTTGGAGCACGATGCACTGATAACTGCGCTAGAGGTAAGGTCAACTGAGCTTCACAGGTTGGAGAAGCGCACTGTACTGTAGGTAGGTAAGGGTCTAGATAATGCCTCACACCCCTTTAAACTGCCTTTTACTGTAACAATGGATTATGTCCAACAGTACATCGTCAGTGTTTGTCAATAGATATTCACTCCATGTCAGTCTATGTATTTTTGTTGTGTTCAGCGTGAACACAATTGTTAGACTCATACTAAACACGAAACTGACCGTGAGAGGACGCTAGAAATTTTCCACACTGATCCAGCACAGACAATGAGGTTGCCGTCACTCTGTTTGTGAGTTTCAACAAGAATTTGGAGCCATGGCCGAACTACGTTGCCAGGTTGGAACAGCACTTCCATCACAGGTGACACACAGCAGAAAGCATTTTTATATATTTATACTGGTGCTGATATATATAGACTTACTAGTTGAGTACCCAGCATTGCCCAGATATGTATTTATTCCAGTCTTCTATTAGTCCATCTCCTCCTTCCCTATCTCTCTGTACATCTCCACCACCCCCTCTCTCTCTACTGATCAGCCCATACTTTCTGAATAGCTCTTGTATGCCACTGTTTTCGTCCCCTCTGTTCAGCCAGGGTTGAACTCAACAATGTGTGGCTTTTCCTTGTTGTTATCATGTCTTGCTACTAAATGATACTGTTAATGTGTCAGAACTGGTGAGGAAGGGAAAGCAGTAGGCACCTGTTAAGGTGATGAAGTTAAACATTTTATTATAGACATTCCAGCAGAAAGTGGTTGAAGGCAGGCCTAGAGAAGCCGCCGAAACTGAATGGGCTGTTGCCCAAGAGAGTAAGAGAGGAGAGCGTCTAACCTGGTCAGAAGCTGCCAGCAGGAAAGAACAGAAGGCTTCTTCACTCCTGGCGGCTGGCCATGGTTTCACCCCCATGTGACCACCTCCAAACCTCCCTATTGGACAGCCAAATTGTAGATGTGCAGTTCGGTAGCATTACCTCATCAGCAACACGTGAGTTTAGCTGCTGATGGCTCAACATATGAGTTTCGAAGTGGTTCTGTCTGGTATAATGCAACGTGACTTATGAGCTGAAACTAGCTGCCAGGCAGAAGGCACTGGCGAACATGAACTGAAATATAAAAAATTAAATTTTTATAAAATTACATCCATTCATTAATGATTGCCACTGTACACCCTTCTCCCCTCCGCAGGAGTGAAGCATGGGGAGGCAAATTGACAGTTGCTATGAGGCTCCCACGAAGGACAGCCTTACATAATTTTTGACAATAGATTTTTGATTTTTTTTTAAATTTGCATTTTTGCTTAGGAAAAGTATTGAAAGAATGATAATATTTTTTGCATTAATATCTTGCGTGACAAAATTTGGACGATGGTGGATGGTGCGGCAGTGTTGTGAGACACTGCGAGTGGCAGCGCAAGGTGCGCCGATCACCTGTTGGGGCTGGCAGCGATGAAGGTTGATGGCCACGGCAGGCAGCGGTGGGCTGTGGTGCACTGCAACTTCCACCAGAGTGTATAAGTGGGGGGTTCCAGAAGGGGCAAAGCACATATCACAAAGGGGGAAGGGGATTAACACTTTTGCATTACTTCACACACACATACGGTGATTCACTTTGTTGCTTATATCTAAAGGAGGGCCATACCTTTTCTTTCTTGATGTATTTTATTTACTTATTATTCCTTTTCTACTCACATGGTACTTGGACCATGGCAATTTTCTACTGGACTACTACAGTATGGGGCAACAAGAAACATTCCTGTTCTTATTAAAAAAACTTAAGCGTGATATTCCCCATGAGGCTGCTGTTCAGGGACAGCAGGGAGGGGTGACCGAAGTCATGCAAAAACTCTTTTTCTAAAAGCTACCCATAGCAATAAACCAATAAGCATAATTTTTAGAGGTGTACATACAGAACTGGGAATGATTATATGACTGACATACTGGTGGTTGTGCCAATCCGTGATATGCACAGTGGCATGGTCTAGCATGATCTGCCCTGACTCTTTGTTTACCAGGTCAGTTAAAGATTGGATCAGCTGGGAATGTGAGTGATCGGTGAGAGATGGCCAGTTGTCAGGCAATGGTAGTACTATTGGATGCTCTGGTAAATACGACATGAGAGGGGGGGAGTTGCATGTTATGGGCGTAAGATAAGTGTGCAAACACTTTCTTGGTGGGGGTAGTGATACTGCAGTGAGAGCTACTAAATAATAAACTGTTACCACTGAGTAGCATATGGCAGGGCTGGGTTGTTCGGAGGTACTCGTAACACACGATAGTGGCTGTTACTGAGTGGGGTACGGTGTATAAAATACTGTTGCCTATAGCAACAAACTAGGGTTCAATTGTTGGTACAACCAGATGGCTGCAGAGGGGAGTTGCTTGCTCAGTGAGAAACAACGTGACTTTTCACACTTTTTTATGGGTACGAAGGGTAAGTGTTGAAAAAATGTAGTACTTTTTGTCAGCTTTGCAAGGCATGCTTGTATAGGACAGAATGAATCCAGCGGTTCTTACTGATAACAAGAATTTCACAGGTTTTCCACATAATGTGAAATAGCTGGTTTGGAGGTGGGGCATCTCATTGCACAGGACTATGAAAGTTACATAGCCTCGACAGTAGGAAGTGTTGGTGTGGGAGGACAGTGTCAAACATATGGGGCTAATAATGTGTGAATGTATGTTTGTGTTGTTGAGCGCAAAAACAGCTCTGCTTAATGCTCACGCCAGGAAAAAAGAAGAGGGAAGCAGGCAGTTTCTCCACTAGACAGAATGCCAAACCTGAGGAGGCAAGATTGGCTGCATTCATCTCAATAAATAAATCAGTCACAAGAGGGTGCGAATGAAGAAAAAATATAAAAGGTATCTGTATGCGAGGTTTTTCCTTCACTCTCCCACGGTGGGGGGGGGGGGGGGGGGGGGAGGCAATATGTAATATGTCTGAGTAGCATTGGCTACTGGCCAGGGTACAGAGGAAAGCAAGCCTCGTCGTGATGTGTCATTGATGCAGGGATGAAAGAGATAGGTAGGCGATCAGTTTTTGAGAGCGAAAACTGAAAGAATAACCTGATCAGCTGGGCACTCTGCAGGGGCTAACCGCACCGTGTAAGGCACATGGCCCAGGAGGGAAGAACTGTGCTCTGTCTCCATAGGGGCAATTTCGTCTTGTGGGGGTTAACTACTACAAAATTCCAAAAATCCATGTAGTAACAGGGTGAGCTATGAAAAATAGTGGGGCATGAACTACTGTGACATTGTACAATAAAAAATTTTATTCATTAGGGTGGAAGTGTCTTGCTAACTATATTTCCAATAAGATAATGTATTACTGCACTTGGGTGATGACGTCATATCGTGGGTGCTAATCATCAACAATCTAGTGCTTATTTCAGTGGGTGCTTCAATCTTACTACGTCATGGGTGTATTTGTTTGAATAAACAAACGGGTGTCTCTCACTTCCTAAACATACGGCGGAGCACTGTATCTAAATGGTAGCAGTACCGATTCCCATGCTCACTTGTAACCTCTTCACTTATCACTAAATTACTTTGTAAAAAGTAGGGTGAACAACAATGAAACTTATGTTCATCTGGGTGAAGGCTTAAATATGCAAAACGCACATGGTGTGCTTTGTGCTAACTACAATTCTTCACTTACTTTGGTGAAACTTATTTAGTTTTATCCTATCACAAAATCTATTTCACTTACCGCTCTACAGCGAGAGGGTAGCACACTTCTTCTCAACTTCAGGAGCACATTCAACTCTTCTCTATTGAGTATCTTAGACAACTCGGGTGCTTCCTTTCTTCTAAGCATACCAGTCTGGCTCTGGGCAGGAACATGGAACATAATAGGATTACGGAATTGCTAACTCACAAAATTGTGTATCACGACTGAAGGGGGATCCTATGTAATGGGAGTATTGCTATAGTGCAACATATCTAGAATCCAGGGCTGTGGTGGCGTTGACATACTGGGGTCATAAATATAAAATACAAGTGCATATTGTACAAAACAAATGGCAAAAATTATAAAAATGCATGCATGGTATAACATATAGGGTATAGCAAGGGCTTTGCTGCACAGCAAAATGACTATGAAATGCTTAAAGGTAGCAAAAATACAAGTTACTGGGTATCAATTATTAATCTAATCAGCTAGCAACTGGCAATGCATAGTGGGTGGGACATATCTCAACACCTCTAATCACACAAAATGTGCATAATACTGAGCCTTCTGGTATACATCTGGGTGGGGAAGAAGAGGTTAGGCACCGTTAACTGGCGGGGTGTACTTGTTTTAGTGTTCTGGTTGTGTATCATGTTGTAGTGATGGGACGGACTTAGCTGTAACTATTTTTTTCTTGTTGGCTGTGGCCGAGGCTTGAAGCCTGGTTCTCTTGGGTCATGTGTTCTCTCCTACTACCTGTAAAGGTATCAGGAGTATAAAGGGTACAATTTGATAGTCGATTTTCATAAGTCTTATGTTTTAGGTGTGGGGTATAGTGAGTAGGTACATAATATTTTATTCACTGTGTTAATTCTTAAATTTGTCTGTTTGGGGGTTCTCTTATTGGTGGAGATACATGTATGGTGAGAATTTTTAGGATGCCACCAAAACTGAGTGGTAAAACAATTTATTAAACTTGGTACATGATGAAGCAGGTAGTATTATAAAACTGACAAGATGCACAAGCAGACATGCTGCAACGGAGGCAGGTTTCAGGTTAGTGCTGAGATAGCAGAGCGGCTGCACGGCATGTGTAGCACGCCACGGCATCAGCTCTGGTGTGTTCTAAGTGAAAGATTTTCACAACTCCTTGGGAGATTTGAATTAACCATTTATAAAATTCAGTTCATGTAACTTAATAATATTAGAGTGGGATTAGTGACTGTTGTGAATAGTGCTCTATCTCCTTTCTCGAACGAATCAATTTATAAAGGTTTATTGGGTAAAATTAGTATAGCTCATTTATAAAGAATTTTTTACTTTCGTGGTGGCAAAAGTGAATAGGCTGTGATGGGCACATAATGGTGAAACCATTCAAGGATTTGGAAAGGGAGTATGTAGTCGGTTCTTATGATGCATCAGACCAGACAGAAGGTGGTATGGTGGTACTATACTTTGGAGGAGGCTCAGAAATGGAGAGCGCCACCAAGCTAAATGGTGGTGCACAGGAAGACGCCCCATAACAGCGCCCTTTGTCACTGCAATACTTTTACACTTTGCGCTCCATCAGCTAGAGGTTGCTTACTTCCAAACTCCCCTCGGAGTTATAGTCTGGTCAGCAGGTATGTTAAGGGTTTAGGTGTGCAAGTAAATTTATGAGTGGGTTTTCAAGTTGTTGAAGTTACCTAGGTATGAGATGGGTGGATAAAGCTCTGATAACCTCTTTCAGAGAGGGAGGCTAAGTGACATCTTAGTTATCATAGCATGGGAGCATAAAATACATATTGTATAGGTAGAATGAGCAGTTGCAAACGAAAGCAACAAGGTGGTTACTTAAGCCTTGTGCCTCCCCCCTCCCCCTTTTTGGTTGATATAACTGGGAATCTCCTAAGTAAGAAGCAGTACATTGGTGTTTAGTCCCTGGATCTAAGGGTATATGGGTGTTTAGATCTCAGAGCATATCTAGCGTGAGCTGGGGGTGGTGGAACTTCCCTTTTCCTCTACTTCACAGGGGGAGCAGGACCTGCTGAAGGTCCGGCGCTTGTCTCAGAAGGCGGTGGGAGAGGCATAGCTCCTGAATAGGGTTTTAGTCTTAAAAATGGATGACCACCTTGTGGTCAGGCAGTTGTAATTCCGCTTTGACAGGGGAACAGAGCCGAATGATTGAATATGGTCCATCACACAGAGGGGTAAGTTTCTTCACTCTTCCTTTCCTTATACTAGAGTTTTTTAGCAAAACCAAATCACCAAGTTTATAGGGGGGAGGATGACATTTTTGTTACTTCTTTCCATCTGTTTACTGGTTGCTTTGTAGTTGTTCGCTTGCACCCTCTTCCAAATGGCCTTAAGGTGGCAGGATAGCCCCATAACAGCTGTGTGATCAATTCATGGAGGTAATTTATCGATCTCAAAGGGAGATTCCATAGGGCGGCCAAACACAATCTCATAAGGGATATGTTCAGTGGCTTCATGGACACAGCTATTGCACACTCTTGCCACATACGGAATGTATCTTTGCCAGTCACTGAGGGCTGAATTGATGTAATAGGAGAGCATTTGTTTCACAGTGCAATGGACACGCTCGATGCGGCCATTTGCCCGGGGGTGAAAAGGGTTGGTTCTCCATTTTCTAATTCTCAGCAATTTGCAAACTTGGACAAATAAGGTGGACATAAAATTGGTTCCTTGATCTGTAATAATGGCTTCAGGGCTTCCGAAAGGAAGGATGAGGTGATTCACAAAAGCTCGTGCTACTGTTTCAGCTGACATGTCAGTGATGGGTACCAAAATAAGGTATCGGGAAAAGTGATCAATAATGGATAGAATATATTTACTTCCTTGGGTACTTATGGGAAGTGGCCTGACTATGTCCAAAGCCACAAACTGACAGGTTTTTGATGCCTCAGGGAGAGATTGTAAGGTAATTTTTATTAGTGGGCGTGGCGCTCTTTGGGCGCATGGTAGGCAGTTTTTTTATATACTTAGCAACATCTCGCCATCTTTTGTCCCACCAATACTTTGTGGCAATGTGGGTGCTTGTGGCAAGCTTGAATGCTGTCATGCCACTGGGCAATAATTCTGGATTGTAGGTCTTTAGGTATTATTATGTTTACCAGGGGGGGTCTCATGGTATAGAATTCCATCTTCTGTAACAAACTCCAGATGGGAGCGATACTGGCAACATTTCATGTGATTCTCCTGTGAGTCTTTTAATTCGTCAATTAACACATTGTCTGTTTGAGCTACTCCCACTTTTCTACTAAGGGCGTCAGCATTCTGGTGCAATTTTCCAGCTTTGTGATGCACTTGGTAATCATACTCATTCAACTTCAGGGCCCAGCAGGTGAGATGGCTGCTAGGGTCTTTTAAACTTAATAGCCACCGAAGTGCTGCATGATATGTTACTACTGTCAACTTTATCCCATAAAGATAGCATTTAAAATAGTTGGCTCCAAACATTAATGCCAGAAATTCTTTCTCCATAGTACTGTAATTAATTTCCGCCTGATTCAGCTGGTGGGATCCGTAACCAATTGGTCTTTCCTCACCATGAATAATTTGACTCAGAATAGTCCCCACTGCAAAATCGGATGCGTCACAGGAGAGAATGAATGGTTTTTCGAAATAGAGATAGATCAATAAGGGGGAACTAGTCAGAACATCTCTGATTTGCTGCACAGCAGCTTCACACTTGGGGGTCCATTGATAGGGTACATGTTCTTTCAACAGGTGGCCAAGGGGTTTGAATACTGTGGCATAGTCCTTTACAAAACTCGTATAATAATTGCCGAAATCCATAAAGCTTCGCAATACTTTTACATGTTTAGGGGAAGGGAATGTTCTAACTGCTTCAGTTGGGCAGGGATCTGGCTTTACTCCATCAGCACTAATAATATGCCCTATATATTGTACTTGACTCTCAGCAAAGGAACATTTTTCTATTTCCAAGCTTAAATTGGCACTTCTTAGCCCAGAATAAACATTTCTTAACCTGGTAACATGTTCATCTATGCTTCTGTAAAAGACAATGATATCAACTAGGTAAACTAGGCATATTGCAGGTTTCAGTCCTCTTAAAAGAAAGTCAACAAAGCGTTGGAAGATGGCTGGCACATTATGCAGCCCCAATGGCATTCTCAATAATTCCTACAGACCAGAGGGAACTACAGACGCTGATTTTGGCCTGTCCTGTGGTGCAATCGGTATTTGGTGACACCCACTTTTCATATCAAGGGTCGTGAAGTATTTGCAATTTCCTAGCCTGTCCAGTGTTTCATCGATACGTGGGAGAGGGTAAGTATCAGGAGTGGTTACCTTATTTACTGCTCTCATATCGACTAAAAGACGGTAGTTCTTCTCTCCATTGATTGGTTTCTTTGGAACAACGACAATTGGAGACAACCAGGGGCTGGTGGAGGGTTGTGTTATCCCTGCCTCTAGCTGCTGTTGGATAGTTTCCTCCACAACAGGCTGGAGGTGATACGGTGGTTTATATGGTTTCTGCTCAATGGACCTTGCATCTCCGATGGGAATTTCATGGCAAACAAGGTCAGTAACCTGCAAATAACGCCTTTCCTTGAATAACCAGGTGTGTTCTTCCAAGACAGAGTACAGTTTGTTTTGGTCAGCCGCAGGCAGATGAGCTAACTTATCTTTAAATTTGTCTCTGAGCACGGGAGCAATATGACATCTGCTGCATCCTGGAAGCCGTTGCTTTTGGTTAGGTTTTAATTTCTCTTGTACAGGGTGGTTTTCTTCAATCTCGCGGCCGCTGGCTATAATGGTGCCACTAGGAATTTCTACCTCTTTCGTTCCAGAACTGTCCAAACAGATGGGAATATAAAATTTCTTTCCCTGCCCTTCTGCTGTCATTAAGCTACGTTTAACATGTACCTGTAATCTGTCGAGGACATCATTTTGACAGAGAGGAGCCACCAATGTGGTTGTTCTCGGCAGTTCGCAGGATTTGACCCCAAGCCAGAGAATGCGTCCCGTGCCACCGCTGATTCTGAGGTAGTTTTACGTAATGCCCACGATTGTGCGGAAGGAACTTGCGGAAGCGGCCGCGTTTCACAAGCACCCTGCGGCGGAATGGCGTGAAGGCCACCAAAACGGTGGGTTTCCTCACCGAGACGGACAGTTTGCGTCCTGTAATCTACTACACTCTGATAGTGGTGGAGGAAATCATTCCCCCGGATGAAGTCAAAATCTCGTCTTTGTTTTCGGATTACATCCATGTCTAGAGGGTAGTGGCTGGATCCGATTTTCGATTTAACTAGGCAATTCCCAGCGGGTGTGATTATTTCTTCGCTCAGACCGCTAATGTGGTAATGGGGTGGTTTTAACACTTGTCTATCCCCATGCCCTACGAATAATACGCTGGTTTGCTCACCAGTGTCGATAAGCACTCTTAAATTTTTTCCTCGAACTTTGCCGATGAGGAGGATATTCACCGTCTCATTTACAACACTGAGGCGGATTGGGTGTGTGAATTTTACAGGGGGCGCGGTTGGGCGGCAGCGTGACTTGCCCCCTCCCCCCTCTCCCACCCCCCGACCCCTCCGACTGTTTCCCGGCTGATTTTGGAGTCGTGGTGAATTGTCTGTGACTTGTTCCTTCTGCTGCTGGTTGTGCGAGGAACCCCCATTTCCCGGATTCTGCTGGCAGTTTCTTCTCATATGTCCTATGGTTCCACACCGAGAACAATAAGGTGCATGGCAGTGCACGGCAGCATGGCCTGCCTTTCGGCAGTGTGGGCATGCCTGCTCGTATTTAAAAATTGGACGCGGTTGTTCGTTTGGGCACACCGAACTGGCAATAAAATGCCCTACCTCCTATCGCATCATTGCGAGTCGTGTGGCATCATGCAACGAGGCAGATAAAGCTATTTTTACCTCTCCTCCAACATACGGGTCGATTCCATGTGTAAATACGTAAATATGTCAATCGAGCGGGCTTCCGCCTGCTCAATTAACACCTCGTTACGCGCGGAATCCGAAAGCAGCGTGTAAGTGCGGCAAGTCACAGTGCGGATCCGGTCAGCAAATGTCTCTACATCCTCCCCTTGCTCGTGGCGGAGGTTGGACAACTTGTCCCTGTCTGAATATCTCTGTTTCAACCCAGCCTTTAACGTGGCAAAAGAGGTGGTGTTCCTAAGGGTGTGAACTGATTCGATATATGTGCGGGCGTCACCTGACAATTTAAGGCGAGTACATTTAACAGGAAATCGTTTGGCCAAGCGCAAGCGCGGCCTACATCTGGAACAGTTTGTAGAAAGGAATTTATTTGTTCATTAGGTTTCCCAGAAAACGTCGCAATGAAATTGACTGCAGGGAAAGTGTTAGCCAAAGTTACAATGGATGGCTAGGGTACTGTGCTACTTAAGGTGCTTGCAGCCGTCATTTGCGGCGCAGCAGGGTGTGTTTCTGACGCGCTTAGATCGGCAGACTGGGTTTGAGACAATTTTTGGCATTCTTGCGGCAATTCTATCTTTCTCAACATTAACTTACCGACGTCTACTAGAAGGGCAGCTACTGGATCTGGTTTTTCTGTAAGCGCGGAGTTCCCTTCGCCAGTGGCGGTACTACGGGTTTGAGGCATGGTTACAATATTAGGACACCTAGTGCTCGCCGAAAACTTTACAGTCTAGAGACTGGTTTGATGCAGCTCTCCATGCTACTCTATCCTGTGCAAGCTTCTTCATCTCCCAGTACCTACTGCAACCTACATCCTTCTGAATCTGCTTAATGTATTCATCTCTTGGTCTCCCTCTACGATTTTTACCCTCCACGCTGCCCTCCAGTACTAAATTGGTTATCCCTTGATGCCTCAGAACATGTTCTACCAACCGATCCCTTCTTCTAGTCAAGTTGTGCCACAAAATCCTCTTCTCCCCAATCATATTCAATATCTCCTCATTAATTATGTGATCGACCCATCTAATCTTCAGCATTCTTCTGTAGCACCACATTTCGCAAGCTTCTATTCTCTTCTTGTCCAAACTATTTATCGTCCACGTTTCACTTCCATACATGGCTACACTCCATACAAAAACTTTCAGAAACGACTTCCTGACACTTAAATCTATACTCGATGTTAACAAATTCCTCTTCTTCAGAAACGGTTTCCTTGCCATTGCCAGTCTGCATTTTATATCCTCTCTACTTTGACCATCATCACTTATTTTGCTCTCCAAATAGCAAAACTCCTTTACTACTTTAAGTGTCTCATTTCCTAATCTAATTCCTTCAGCATCACCCGACTTAATTCGACTACATTCCATTATCCTCCTTTTGCTTTTGTTGATGTTCATCTTATATCCTCCTTTGAAGACACCGTCCATTCCATTCAACTGCTCTTCCAAGTCCTTTGCTGTCTCTGACAGAATTACAATGTCATCGGCGAACCTCAAAGTTTTTATTTCTTCTCCATGGAATTTAATACCTACTTCGAATTTTTCTATTGTTTCCTTTACTGCTTGCTCAATATACAGATTGAATAACATCGGGTCCGCAGCTCGTGATCGTGCGGTAGCGTTCTCGCTCCCCGCGCCCCGGTTCCCGGGTTCGATTCCCGGCGGGGTCAGGGATTTTCTCTGCCTCGTGATGACTGGGTGTTGTGTGATTTCCTTAGTTTAGTTAGGTTTAAGTAGTTCTAAGTTCTAGGGGACTGATGACCATAGATGCTAAGTCCCATAGTGCTCAGAGCCATTTGAACCATTTTTTAATAACATCGGGGAGAGGCTACAACCCTGTCTCACTCCCTTCCCAACCACTGCTTCCCTTTCGTGCCCCTCGACTCTTATAACTGCCATCTGGTTTCTGTACAAATTGTAAGTAGCTTTTCGCTCCCTGTATTTTAACCCCGCCACCTTTAGAATTTGAAAGAGAGTATTCCAGTCAACATTGTCAAAAGCTTTCTCTAAGTCTAAAAATGCTAGGAACGTAGGTTTGCCTTTCCTTAATCTTTCTTCTAAGGTCAGTGGTAAGGTCAGTATTGCCTCACGTGTTCCAATATTTCTGCGGAATCCAAACTGATCTTCCCCGAGGTCGGTTTCTACCAGTTTTTCCATTCATCTGTAAGGAATTCGCGTTAGTGTTTTGCTGATGTGACTTATTAAACTGATAGTTCGGTAATTTTCACACAATTAGAGCACAAAAAGGGCCTATACTCGACAAGATGACAGCGTAGCTAGTAGCGAGGAGGCGGCGGCGAAGAAAAATTGATCGATGAACTTACAGAAGCTGTAGCTGCGGCAGTGGTGGGTCGTCAACGGCTGCATCCCGTTGGACGAGGGCGGCAGGAAACACTGGCGAAGATGATGCCGGCGGTGTCGACGGCTGTGCGACGTGCCTCAGCTAGTCGGCCGCAACATACGCGTTTCCTGGATGGCGGCGCGCGGCCAGAACATGCCACCATGCTGCATCGTAGAGGTGTGGGAGACGGCTACCTGTGGCGTGGCGTACCACCCGACTGCTTGGGAATGGCAGCGTCGGCGGCCGGCTGTGTCACTCACACAACACAACTCCTCCGCGTCATTGAATACATAACACACGGATACAACACAAACAAAGCAACTGGGGCGGTGTTTCGATCGTCTATGGCACAACGGCCTTATACACAAACTCAGCGACGCAGGGTTCCCCGACGGACTCGTACGTCTCTTACACTCATATCTCACGGACAGAAGTTTCAACACCGACGCATTCGGGAGGACGACGGTTCAATCCCGTCTCCGGCCATCCTGATTAAGGTTTTCCGTGATTTCCCTAAATCGCTTCAGGCAAATGCCGGGATGGTTCCTTTGAAAAAGGGCACTGCCGATTTCCTTCCCCATCCTTCCCTCACCCGAGCATGCGCTCGGTCTCTAATGACCTCGTTGTCGACGGGACGTTAAACACTAATCTCCTCTCCAACACCGACGTGCAGGGCAATCAACACGACATGGTATCCAGGCAGGAGTACACCAAGGAAGCATCCTAGGGCCCTTACTGCTTAACCTCTACATTAAAGACCTCACAGCTACACACAACACGACGGTGGCAATCTACGCGGATGACACTGCTCTCCTTGCGCAACATTGGAAGCCGTCTAACTTTAACTCACGACTACAGACTGCACTCAGAGCGGCAGAGCCTTGGCAGGTGATATGGCGTGTTAGAGTAAACGTCGACAAGTGCGAAGCCGTTATGTTCACTAGAAGACCGAAACTACTGCGCAAACATCAGCACTGCAACCCAATAACACTACATGCACGCCCAATACGTTTCCGCGAGAACGTCAAATACCTCGGTGTCTGGCTGAACCGGAAACTACTCTGGGGGGACCTCATCCAACACGTGACCAACAAAGCAAACACGAGGCTCAAACAGCTCTACCCTATGCTTAACAGACGTAGCACACTGAATAGGAGGGTGTCTAGGTCCATGTACATGACACTTATTCGACCCCTGATGACGTACGCAGCCCCTGTCTGGGGATACGCTGCGCCCACACGCCTGCGCAGTCTGCAGCTCATACAGAACAAAGTACTCAGAATCATAAGCAACGCTCCGCGTTACACACTCACCGCGGACCTTCACCGGGAATATCGGCTAGACACCATCTTGCAGGTATTCCAAAAACTCTCCACACGACTGTACAATAACACTAGACACTCGCCGGCCGGGGTGGCCGAGCGGTTCTAGGCGCTACAGTCTGGAACCGTGCGACCGCTACGGTCGCACTTTCGAATCCTGCCTCGGGCATGGATGTGTGTGATGTCCTTAGGTTAATTAGTTTTAAGTAGTTCTAAGTTCAAGGGCACTGATGACCTTAGAAGTTAAGTCCCATAGTGCTCAGAGCCATTTGAACCATTTTTGAACTAGACACTCGCGCAACCCGTTTATCCTTTCCCTGGGTAACTACGACCACAACCATAGATGGAAACATAATAGACCAAAGACACTATTGGCAAGGAACTAAACATCTATGGTCCATAGCACGCTAACACGACAGTACTGGCGAGCCCCTGCAACACAGCTACTACTGGTAACCCAAGATGCTCGACCCGCCGAAAAACAGGCAACCGCAGGGAAATACAAAAATCAAAGAAAAATTCAAAAGAGGTCATGAGAGATTGATACTGCACACGCTGCATTGTATTTGAGAGGGTGAATAAACCGAAAATTATAACGGCGGAACCAATGTCCAATAGGCAGCAGGAAAAGGCGTGTGTGCTGATACGCTGTCCGCAGCTCGTGGTCGTGCGGTAGCGTTCTCGCTTCCCACGCCCGGGTTCCCGGGTTCAATTCCCGGCGGGGTCGGGGATTTTCTCTGTCTCGTGATGACTGGGTGTTGTGTGATGTCCTTAGGTTAGTTAGGTTTAAGTAGTTCTAAGTTCTAGGGGACTGATGACCATAGATGTTAAGTCCCATAGTACTCAGAGCCATTTGAACCATTTTGCTGATACGCGTGTAGCACCATCGTTAAGATAGCAAATTCTCATGGATGGAAAAAGGCCAGCGATGATCATTTGATAAGGGTCGTTTCAAGGAAAAGGAACTGCTCAGCAAAAGATTAAATTTGACTCATCAATTTAAGAGATTTTATAATTAAGCACAAAGTTCCGGCGGAAAAAATCAGTTTACAACACAGTTGTTTGTATGTGGTGTGAGCCATAGGGAATATCGTCGTTAAATGTGTGCTGATAATGATTATAATGAAAAAATAACTAGACATAGAGATTTCAACTTACGCTTCAAACATATATAGAAAAGATCTGCTTTGCTTTGATAGTAGTCTATGACTCAGTTTATCGTTAGTATTAAAGTTTCTGTTTACGTTTTTAACGTACTTGTAAAGTTTTTGCTGACTACTCGTTGTTTAAACTTCTTTGACTTCATTAATTCTTCACTTATGAATGGTATGAGAAGATGAAAGTTAGCGGGTAGTTGAGATTACAGCAACTTTGTGACCATAAATCATCAGCTGGCTTTGACGAAAATATAGGCATTTCTTGTGATTTTGGTGTTGAATGACAATTATCCAATGTCGCTGGCGGTCAAACGACGGATAGAAACCGAATCTGTGATTCGCTTATGGTGAATAGTGACATCAATTGAATAGGTATCATTTTTTTTTAATTTTTGTAAGAAGGAGAGCTTCAAGCCATTTTTGGCAGCCCTCCCATTCTATCCAAAAACGTTACATGAATGAAACAGTCTGAGTATGGAATACGATGGGAATAAAAAAAACATCTAATAGAGCAGCGTAATATCAGCAGTTTTATCTCGTTCAGTGCGGTACGTAGCCAAAGAGTTGGTGCAGTGGGTAACCCATTCGGAACGAATGAGGTTCGTTTACGTGTCCCCCTGTCAAGATTTGTTTTCCCTAGCTCTCCTGAATACTAAGATGATTACTTGTATGTTCTTTTGTGCCGCATTTACGTCTGTAGTCGAAATTTAAATCGTACGTCGTATTTCAGAATTTTTTTGGAACTTCCTTTCCAGTGTGGGCCTGTAGTTCGAGTGAGGTGGATGAATGACATATTTCAAGTACAAGTTTTTTGCTGCACTATTTATTTATTTACTCGTGGTCATACAAGTCCGCCCCGATAGCTGAGTGGTCAGCGCGGCGGTCTGTCACGCCAAGGGGCACGGGTTCGATTCCCCCTGCTGGGTCAGAGATTTTCCCCACTCAGGGACTGGGTGTTGTGTTGTCCTCATTATCATTTCATCATCATCAGTGGAAGGCAACGGGAAACCACCACTGGAATCACTTCCCTAGACGCTCGTTCGGTGGACCTCTCTGACGAGGCTTCCCCCACGTAAGGCAGAACACAAAGTAAGTAATCGATGCAAGTTAAACGACGAGCTCGTTTTGCAATTATCAAGTGCACCTTTGAAAATAGTATAATAGGTGTCATATTGTTCCTTACGTCTGTGTTAGTCTATGTCTACATATGACACCTTATGCTTACGTATTAGCTGGTATGACGTGATCAATAGCATCTTGGAGCGTACATGTCGATTGTCTGTTTGTCATGATATGATTACATTATTTACACGTGTACCTTTTATTTGCATCATCTTGTACACTGAGGTGCCGAAGGCCGCAGATAGCGATATACATATATACAGACGACGGTAGTATCGCGTACACAAAGTACAAAAGGGCAGTGCATTGGCGGAGCAGTCATTTGTACTCAGATGGCTCGTATGAAAAGGTTTCTGACATGATTATGGCCGCACGACGGCAGTTAATAGACTTCAAACGCGCAGTGGTAGTTGGAATTAGACGCATGGGACATTACATTTAGGAAATCGCTAGGGAATTCAATATTTCGAGATCCACAGTGTGAAGAGTGTGCAGATAATACTAAATTTTAGGCATTACTTTTCACCACGGACAACGCAGTGGCCGTCGGCTTTCACTTAACGACCGAGAGCAGCAGCGTAGGCATAAAGTTGTCAGTAGTAACAGCTAAACAACACTGCGTGAAATAACCGCAGAAATCAATGTGAGATATACGACGAACGCGTCCGTTAGGACAGTACGGCGAAATTTGGCGTTAATGGGCTATGGCAGCAGACGATCGACGTGAGTGCCTTTGCTAACAGCACGACATCGCCTGCAGCGCCTGTCCTGGGATCGTGACCATATCGGTTGTACCCTAAACGACTGGAAAACCGTGGCCTGGTCACATAAGTCCCCATTTCAGCTGGTAAGAACTGATGTTAGAGTTCGAGTGTGGTGCAGATTCCATGAACCCATGGACGCAAGTTGAAGGCACTGTGCAATCTTGTGGTGGCTACATAATGGCGTGGGCTGTGTTTATATTGAATGTACTGGGTCCTCTGGTCCAACTGAACCTTCATTTACTGCAAATGGTTATGTTCAACTACTTTGAGACCATTTGCAGCCAAACAAACATGGAATTTTTATGGATCAGAATGCGCCAAGTTATGGAGCTCCAATTGTTCGCGATTGGTTTGGAGAACATTCTGGACATTCGAGGGAATGATTTGGCCACCCAGATCGCCCGACATGAGTCCCATCGAACATTTATGGGAAATAATGTAGAGGTCAGTTAGTGCACAAAATCCTGCACCGGCAACTCGTTCGCAAGTGAGGACGGCTATAGAGGCAGCCTCCAGGGGACGTCCAACTTGTTGAGTCCATGCCACATCGAGATGCTGTTCTACGCCGTGCAAAAGGAGGTCCGACACAATGTTGGGAGGTGTCTCATGACTATTGGCATCTCAGTGTAAAGATATTTTTGATATCTTTTTTGGCAGCATTGGTTCCAGCTATGCTATATATTTGTGATGAAATTTCTATTTTGCAGGGAGTCAGTGATTACGTTTAGTATTTAAGAGACAGATTTTTTTTTGTTTTTGCATAAACGATGTAATTAATGACTATGTTGAGTTTCTGTGTTTTGATGATTATGATAAAATAATAATAATTATTAAGTAATGTTGAAAATATTATGTATCTTTCTTTTTTTTGGCTTATCGCTTATCTTCATGGGGCGGCATTTCAATGAGGATTTGACAATGTTAGTGAGTGAGCCCTTTCCTCCACTGGATCGTTGTTGTGTACCCCATCTGCCTGCGTTTAGTGCTACCCATGTAAAGTGTGTCAGCATTTGCGAAATGTTTTCGAATCGCGTACTTAATGTTACCTGGACCCACATTCAGGAGCAGTGAGGTACAAATCCCTGTCCGACTATCAATACTTAGGTTTCGGTTTCGCGTGGTTTCCCTAATTCATTATGGCGACATAGTTTCTTTGTAAAGCACATTACATATTTCCTTCCTCAACCCAGAAGTAGCTCCGTTTCCGATGATCTCTTCGTCTGCCTGGCGGGAAAACACCATCTTCCTTCCTTTTTCCCCACGTATGAGGAAATAAATTAATGTTTCCTCACCAAAAAATGATTCAAATGGCTCTAACCACTATGGGACTTAACATCTGAGGTCATCAGTCCCCTAGACTTAGAACTACGTAAACCTAACTAACCTAAGGACATCACACACATCCATGCCCGAGGCAGGATTCGAACCTGCGACCGTAGAAGCAGCGCGGTTCCGGACTGAAGCGCCTAGAACCGCTCGGCCACAGAGGCCTGCGTTTCCTCACCAGAAACGGTCAAAGTTAGTGTCATCTACCAGAAAGGTTATGGCCATCGTTTTCTGAAATGCAGCAAATTACTTTGGAAAGGAGAACACAGTAATTGCTGAATATAATTAAAAAAGAATAAAAAAGGAAGAACAAGTCCAACACACGTTATATTGTGGGCAGCCACAGCTGTTGAAATGCGTTCTTGTTACACAAAGCCACAGTAATTGTTCAATAATCCATTGTTAGTATAACCGATTTCGCAACCAAAAGAAGCATCATCGGCTACATCTGATTAGGAAAAACGGAAAATGAGGGAAAATTTTAAAGGAACTGATAAGAGGTCCAGCGAAATCAGTATGTAACTTCAATGGTAATTTAGAATTCGTCAGCTTTAAGTGCTCACGAAATCTGATCTCAAAATTCCACCTGGTTTGACCAATGCGTTTCATGTGGCAGTTTTCACACCTCACGCAATACATGTACTCCAGTAGTTGAATGTTTGGTAGTTGTGGGATTCTCCTTATGCCTTTACTTATCTCGACATTGCTAGGAGTGAAGTAAGCTGTTTTTATACTTTTTCCTTTCAACTTGGAACCTATCTTATAGGAAATATTCCCGAATGAGATTTTCACTCTGCAGCGGAGTGTGCGCTGATATGAAACTTCCTTGCAGATTAAAACTGTGTGCCGGACCGAGGCTCGAACTCGGGACCTTTGCCTTTCGCGGGCAAGTGCTCTACCATCTGAGCTACCCAAGCACGACTCATGCCCCGTCCTCACAGCTTTACTTCTGCCAGTACCTCGTCTCCTACCTTCCAAACTTAACAGAAGCTCTGTTAAGTTTGGAAGGTAGGAGTCGAGGTACTGGCAGAAGTAAAGCTGTGAGGACGGGGCGTGAGTCGTGCTTGGGTAGCTCAGATGGTAGAGCACTTGCCCGCGTAAGGCAAAGGTCCCGAGATCGAGTCTCGGTCCGGCACACAGTTTTAATCTGCCAGGAAGTTTCATAGGGAATATTGCTCAAGCATGTAACCCTATGATATACGATGTTATCCGTAAAATGTTGATCACTTTTCGTCAACGTAATTGGATGACTGCGATGGGTGTGTGGCCTTAGTCATTTTAATATAACACTATGAATGCAAGGGTGTCCCAGCACCCTTAGTATGGTTTCATTATTTATTGTCTTTGTTTGATCTTGGCGCACCGCCAATTTCCGGATCTGCTTAGCGCTTCCATGTCAACTTGACACTTGTCGGTGCGCTCACTAATCAGCTGGTATCGGCACCTGCTTGTTCTCGCAGTGATACGTCGGATGCATACGGCAAGACACAGGATATTTATCCTTCTACTTATCCTGTTTTTTTTTCTTCTTTTTGTCACCCATCTTATTTTCATTATAGATTTCTTTATTTCACTACAGTTTATACGATTTTGGTACTTTTATAGTATTGTCCATCTCATGGCCCTACACGATAATTGGGGCTATTTTCCTCCAGGTGATTATGTTACAACAGAATTTTATTCATTCCTTAGTCCGATTTCTGTATTTTTATTATGTTATTCTTAATTTTAACTTTCTTTGACTTGAAGCATTGCCATGACCGTCTCCTTCATTGGGATACTCTTATTTTGACCACCGTTCCTTTTAAGGAAATGATGTAATTTTTTAAATGATGTAATTGTGAGTGTCATGCTTATTGCATGCTCGATTCTCTTGAGAATTATTGTCCATTTTGTGTATTTAGTGTGGTATCGATAGTTACGATGGCACGGCGTAGGTAAAACTTCTTAGGTTGACACTACGACACCGACACCGACGACAGCGCCCCCTAGCCGGCGCTGTGCAGCTCTACGAGCGCCGCTCCAGATTCTGCCCATTTGATTCCGAGTACACGACCAAGCAACATTGTTTCTGTTTCATAGTGGGTGAGCTACTGCAGATTTTGCCTGTGTAACTTTTGCAAGCTTCGATACATCCGGCTTTGCACCTACGTGCTCCTCAGTGCAAAGTTAGGTATTCACATTATGTATTCAAGTAATATTGTTGTGATATAGTAAAACCATTTCTAGAGCAGTACCGAGAGATTTTTGCCTCACCTGCTCCTACTCGCTACCTGCATTCAGCCTACCCTTCAGTTTACAGGGGGAGACCCACGCACCGCCTACCAGGCGGGATACAAAATTTAGTATCTAAACATCATTGAAGTTTCATATTATTTTCACTGAACCTCTGGTCAGATTTGTTAAAATTTTGCTTCATGTACAGGTTTTTCTATTCTGATGAACCTCGTGATGCAACTTTAGGTTGCGAAACCGGTTGTACTAATAAAGGATTATACAATACTTCAGTGCCTGTGTTATTCTGAATTACGATGCAGAGTTCCTTTATACATGCATGTATGTCCAAACGAACAGTCATTGCGGCGACAGCAGCCGTTGGGAGCCGAACCCGGATTTCCCGCTTATCGCAGGAGCTCGCCGTACCATTTGGCTATCCGTGCACGACTCACTGCTACCCCCGAAATTCCATATGCCGTCAGCCACGCGCCTACAACCTGTGCTCTTACATCCATTATGTATATTCCCGAATAGGTGAGACATTTTACTTTAAACCTCTTGTCCGGCTACGGCGGATAAATACGATATTGCAGTGCCTGTGTTATTCCGAATTACGATGCAATGTGCCTTTGGACTCGCACACATGGTTGACGAGATATGGAAGTTTGAGTCTGGCCGTGAGTCGTGTACGGCTATGCAAATGGCTCGCTATAAGCGGGAACTCAGGGTTGGAGTCCCGGTCCGGCACGAACTTTCATTAACGTCATTCCATTCTACAGCTGATGGTTGTCCATATTCGCAATTGCGAGTGCATTTCACGTATAATAAAGGATTATTCAAAACAGCTGAGGCGGTTCTGCTTACGGGGGGGTAGGACGTCAAGCGGGCCGACTTGGAGCAGGAGAGTCACCACAGGACATTTTATTTTCTACTGTCTATACTTTTACAAATAAATTCATAAAACTTTGTCACCATGACCAGGAAGGATTGAGGACTCACACTCATCGCAGTGGGAGTTCAAAAACGTAGCAAAATACCTTTTTTTTACATGTGGAATTTCATCATTTTTTTTCACTTATTACTGGATGCATTTGTTGCTACAGGTACACTTTTCTTCCTAAGTAAGAGAGATTGTTCGATGAATTCTTCATAGCATACAAACAGTAGTTACAGGTGTATGAAACTCTAGAATTTTCCAAATCTATTAAAAATCTGTGGAAAAAATTGGGCTAATTAACTATAAAACTTGAATTTTTTTTAAACATGAAGTTTAAATTGTAACAGTTCATTCAGTTTTTCATAAATTAAGTACCTTCAAGAGTTTCATACGCCTGTAACTATGGTTTGTATGCTGCGCAAAAGTCATCGAAGAATCTCTCTTACTTAAGAAGAAAAGTGTACCTATAACAACAAATGCATCCAGTAATAAGTGAAAAAATGATGAAATTTCACATGTAAAAAAAAAAGTGTTTTGTTACGTTTTTGAGCTTCCACTGCTACGAGTATGAATCCTAAATCCTTCCTGGTCATGCTTTTAAAGTTTTATGAATTTATTTGTAAAAGTATAGACAGTGGAAATTAAAATGTCCTGTGGTGCCTCTCCTGCTCCAAGTCGGCCCGTTTGACGTCCTACCCCCCTTAAATGGTTCAAATGGCTCTGAGCACTATGGGACTTAACTGCTGAGGTCATTAGTCCCCTAGAACTTAGAACTACTTAAACCTAACCAACCTAAGGACATCACATACATCCATGCCCGAGGCAGGATTCGAACCTGCGACCGTAGCGGTCGCGCGGTTCTAGACTGTAGCGCCTAGAACCGCTCGGCCATTCCGGCCGGCTACCCCCCTTAACACGAATAATAAGAGACTAGGGTAGCAAAAGGAAACACTGTATTTGTTCAGGAAAATACAACCGTGATGGGTATGAAGTATGAATTGCTGGGTCCTGCACACTGTTAATAAGAGTTGGTTCACTATGACTTACTCTTACTCTCACACCTAAAGAAATTCTTTTTCTTTTTTCTTCTTTTTTTTTTGGATGTTGTGGTAGCCGTGTAATATCATAGTATTTCTCGCTTAATGCTAGAGAAAGTTAGCTTTGACACCCACTTAACACAGGCTGGCCAGGGTGTCGGGAGCCATTCTGCTGTAATCTGTGGAAGCCGGCCGAGTTACAGCGTAGTTAACGGATGCAGTGAATAGCCAATCACTTAAAGGGAACTGCTGTGCCTTCAGAGTTCGTGTTGATGTTTGGTGGCAGTCTCTGCCAGTCACTGCACTCGCAGCCGCATAGCAGAGGCATCGCCCTACGCTGGGCGTGGTCCCGGCCACGCCCTTGAACAACAATCCAGTTTCTAACCAACGAAGCCGTTAAAATTTGGGCAATCTCCACGAGTACGTAATGATTTACCTCCCCTGAAGAAGTTGCTGTGCTACACTGTGGATTTTACTTACCATCGAGTGCGGACCAACAAGGTGGCAGACTGGTAAAGAGGACCAGAGTAGCGGAAGCTATTTTTGTCGTACTGCAAACTGTCGGAAGTTCCTGATGGCGTTCTGAACGCTGATATCTGAGAGACAGGCCGCCCTAACTTAAAGCGCATTTTAATGTCCACACTATATTCGGAATTTGTAGTTCGTTCATAATATCGAAACTAGTGGCCCAGAAATCTCAGAATTTTTTTTTTTCTAGCTATAATTCTGTTCTGCGACGGCCCGACTGTTACATCGAGACCGCTAACGGACGCTTGTACCGAGGCACTCGTGTTTACGGTAGCTGCCTAGAATCGTGATGTTGAAACATGTTTCTACCGTCAGTATGGGACCGGGAACGTGAGAAGAGGTAGTGGAGTAAAATTAACGGTCACGTAGCGTAGTGTTGATGCCTTGTATTGCATTCCAAACCTACATTTAGTGTCTCATGCAACAAGGACCTATGACATGGTTGACGGCGATCCGCCCGCGGATCAGGATGTTAAGCTCAACACCTTCGGTGCTATTCAGCAGGCTATGTGATAGTACCAGGTTTCAACCTCTCTCTTCTCGTTCACCATTGGTATTTGCGTTTGGTGTAGAAAAAAGGTTCAGATGGTTCAAATGGCTGTAAGCACTATGGGACTTAACATCTGAGCTCATCAGCCCCCTAGACTTAGAACTACTTAAACCTAACTAACCTAAGGACATCACACACATCCATGCCCGAGGCAGGATTCGAACCCGCGACCGTAGCAGCAGTGCGGTTCCGGACTGAAGCGCCTAGAACCACTCGGCCACAGCGGCGGGCTAGAAAAAAGGTCAAGCACTAACAAGCTCAGAAGGTCGATGCAGATACCACTACAGTTTGCGATTGAAGACGCTAATACTTTAATAAATACAGTAGTGTGGTAAAGAGGTAAAGAGCTAACCGTCGTATCCAATCTTTATTTTTCTTTGTAATAATTCTATTGTTGATTTTAATGATTATCGTCAGTCTTCTTTCGAAGACTGATGAGCAACACTTTTTAATAACCAATTTTGCATGTTCTTTTCATTTTGACAGGTACAGGAAGTTGCAGCTTGAGGAAAATGAACAAAATGGAGTAATTTTAGGGCATATGGGACTCTAGTGTTAATAAACAGCTTCAGAAAGTTTTTCGCGCTACCTTTATATCTGCGGTCGTGTGTGGGCTTAGATTCAGGGAGAGCAGGGAGTGGTCATAATAATAATAATAATACTGAGAAATAGAAAGAGGATACCAACCAAAATAAACGCAGTCTGTTCGAAAGCGCATATCTTCGTACATGTGTGAAATCCAAATCTGCTGCTGGTTGACATTCAGTACCAGCCCATCGCTCCTTGGCATACTGTCCATAAGATGTTCTAGAAGTTGCTGCTAACTCTTCGATGGCGGTCTTCTTGCGATATCCAGTATGTGTGGGGAGTGCTTGAGGCGACGGAATGGAAATTCCAATTGGTCCCAAACATGCGCAATAGGCCCATCTTAGCAAATACCAAAGGTCATTCCATTTGGATGAGATCTGTCTCCTGAATAGGGGGAGGGGTCAGACATGAGAGGAGGAGAGGGGAATAGGGGCATGTGGAGGGCACACTGTGCTTGTGCACTATCATCATCGAAATATTGACTCTATTAGTGGACAGTAGATTAAAGGATCCTGTTCCGATACTGTGCATGGGGGCTTAATTAAATTAATTTGAAAATACTTTTAATTTTAGTATGTCCGTCTGTCCGATTACGTAAGTCTCGTAATCGGTTGGCCCTGACTAGTATTATTACGCAATCTGACTGCAACAAACAATGTAAGAAGATTTTCGTAAACACAATTAATTAATTAAGACCCCAGCAACTATAAAAATCTACGAAGCCAACAAGCAGAAGAGTAACTGTTCTGTATGTGGGAGTGTGACTCAACGTCTACATCTGGCACGGTTCTTTTCCAACAAGACAAGAATTTTCTTTTTAAATACCAACTATGCTGACGTGACAAAAGAAAATTTAGAAAAACTATAATTACGCAAGAAAATCACAATTACACTCTAATCCAAGAACACAAGCCAGATGCTTTGTTGACTGAACCTGTAGTGACACATTATTTCAGATACACAAAAAATAAAGGAACATTGTAAGTTTTACCTTCATATATTGATGAAATGCACTCATTACAATAACATCTGCTATCTCTCCCATCAAATAACTGCATAAAACATGGAACAACACTCTTACTACCACATCTCACTCCGACTTCACGACAAGCAGTGCCCACTAGCACCTCTGGGTACGACTGACCTCCACAAGCTCTCTACTAGCACTACTGCTATGAACTCTCAACAACCACTGACTTCTACAATCTCATAACAAGCACTGACCTCTACAATCTCATAACAAGCACTGACTGCCACGAACTCTAAACACGCACTGTGGAGGCGGCTTAATAGTACTCTTTGGCGCAATCTCTGGCGCAGTGGCACAGTGTAGCCACCTTTCATATGCCCCTCCTCCACAGGCCAGAATTTGATGGTATTTTTGCCAGCATTGGTGGTGAAAATACCACCAAATTCGTCCAGAAAAATACAAACAAAAATAAAAGATAATATTAATACCTAAACATCACATAACTAGTTAAAAATTTTGGCTTTGCACTGACCTTTTACTAACCTAATATATGAAATACAGTAAGCAATACAACTTCTTTTCACGCATGTGGCTTTACATAATAGTTTACACAATATACAAAAAATCAGTTTATACAAATGTTCACATAAAATGCTTTCAATGATTAGTTTATACAAAAAAGACACTAACAGGTGACATCTTTTCAGTAGAAGCAGTCCATCAGTTGCACCCAGTAAAGTTTAGCAGGTACACCCAGCAACAAGTAACATTAGTTCAGTAGAAGCAGTTTATCAGAAGCACCCAGCAATGTTGAGTAGGTGCAGACAGCAACAAGTGACTTCATTTCAGTAGAAACAGTTCATCAGTTGCACCCAGCAATGTTGAGTAGGTGCAGACACCAACAAGTGACATCATTTCAGCAGAAGCAGTTCCATCTGTGGCACCCAGTAAAGTTGCAGAGGTACACACAGCAACAAGTCACATTAGTTCAGTAGAAGCAGTCCATCAGAGGCACCCAGCAATGTTGAGTAGGTGCAGACAGCAACAAGTGACTTCATTTCAGTAGAAACAGTTCATCAGTTGCACCCAGCAATGTTGAGCAGGTGCAGACACCAACAAGTGACACCATTTCAGTAGAAGCAGTTCCATCTGTGGCACCCAGTAAAGTTGCAGAGGTACACACAGCAACAAGTCACATTAGTTCAGTAGAAGCAGTCCATCAGAGGCACCCAGCAATGTTGAGTAGGTGCAGACAGCAACAAGTGACTTCATTTCAGTAGAAGCAGTCCATCAGTTGCACCCAGCAATGTTGAGCAGGTGCAGACACCAACAAGTGACACCATTTCAGTAGAAGCAGTCCATCAGTGGCATCAGCAATGTTGATCAGGTGCAGACAGCAACAAGTGACATTATTTCTGTAAAAACAGTTCATCAGTTGCACCCAGCAATGTTGAGCAGGTGCAGACACCAACAAGTGACATCATTTCAGCAGAAACAGTCCATCAGTTGCACCCAGCAATGTTGAGCAGGTGCAAACACCAACAAGTGATATCATTTCAGTAGAAACAGTCCATCAGTTGCACCCAGCAATGTTGAGTAGGTGCATACAGCAACAAGTGACTTCATTTCAGTGGAAACAGTTCATTAGATGCACCCAGCAATGTTAAGCAGGTGCAGACACCAACAAGTGACCATCATTTCAGTAGAAGCAGTCAATCAGTTGCACCCAGCAATGTTGAGTAGGTGCAAACACCAACAAGTGATATCATTTCAGTAGAAACAGTCCATCAGTTGCACCCAGCAATGTTGAGAGCAGGTGCAGACAGCAAAAAGTCACATCTCTCAGCAGAAGCAGTTCGATAAAATTCACTAGCACTGATCACACTGTTCATCAGCAGAAATTAAACACGACCAAATGTCACACATCATATTGAAAAGTGCAGGTAACAGTTCAGAATATTTATCTTCACTAATCAGACAGTTCAGGCATGAACAATAGTTTGAATGCACATACAAATGCTTTTACAGTAACATACAAATCATAACAAACACACAAATGATATCAGATAATTGTCCTATTAACTATTACAATACACAAATACCAGTAAACCTATAATATTTATGGGTGTCAGTGCAAGCCACTACAAACAAATAAAATAATATTTAGGAGATAGGTGGTTAGGATTAGTAAAGGAAAACACACAGAACACACTCACTCATCTCTCATCCACCTTAAGTACTACTGTGTAATTGAATAGTGTTAACTGTGTAAATGTAATTCTGTCAAAATCTGATGTTCATCATGTGTATCAAGTAGTAGTGGCAGCAATGTATAACAGTCAATAATAGTTAGGTCAACGTCATAGTCATCATGTCAAGACGAATGTTTGCCAAGCCAGATCAAAATGTACTGTTGTTGAACAACTGTCAGTGAGCCACGATATGCAATTACTTCCTCTCTTCAAAAAAAAGTATATACTGCTTAGTGATATAACAAAGTGTGTGTATAGACTATCTTCCTTCTATTTTAGTGTTTTAGTCTGCTCTCTTCATCCTCTTGTTCCATAAGACCAACAAAAAAAAATATGCTCCTCACTTACTTTACCTCTTATCCACCAAAACTCCAATAATTATCAGCATCACATAATCTCAATAATACTGTTGTGTCGGTAGCTGGGCCGACACCGTGAAGTTTAGATGGCTGAAAAGGAATGCTAGACTAACGCTGTAGCCGATAGGGCACGCAAGGCTAAAGCAGACGGCGTGAAGTCTGGAACATGAGAACTTATAAATGAATAAGAAGAAAAGTATGTAGATGCTTATTACTTATCTTTTTATTAGTCCTTGGAATACATCTCTCTTGAATACTCGTAAGCTATAGGCACTGATACAAATGGCGCCTTGCTAGTTCGTTGCCATTAACTTAGCTGATGGCTATTCTGTCTCTCGGCTAATGAGAGAGAAAGGCTTCATACATCTGGTCGGTAGCTAGGTTCTCGTACAACTGGGCGGTAGCTAGGTTCTCGTACAACTGGGCGATAGCTAGGTTCGCGTACAACTGGGGCGAGTCCACTCTCGTATCACGAGACCTGCCTTGGTGGTGGCGCTAGGTCTGCGATCACAGTGGCGACACGCGGGTCCGACATGTACTACATGGACCGCGGCCGATTTAAGCTACCACCTAGCAAGTGTGGTGTCTGGCGGTGACACCACATTCCTCCCCCGCAAATCGGCGAACGGTTGTGTGATAAGGCTTCCGCCCGCCGTGGGGAGGACCACATGTTGACGTATGCGATGAGGTGGGGAGCCTAACAACAGGCGAGGCTGTGCCACCCGCACCCGGCCATACGGTCCGAGGGGAGCTAGGAAACGCCTGAAAAACTAGTCCAGGGTGCACGTCAACATGCGGTGTTTGCCCCCGTAATGAGACAGGAGGGACCGAAGGGTCGATTTCCATTGCGTCGGGGTAGTCGACGCGCGATGACGTCATGTGGTCCGGAGCGGGCGGGAGTTCCATGGCGGAGGACAGCTGGTCACGGGAAGCGATCGGCGGCGCGTGACCCTGGGAGGCGCTTGGCGGCTGCAACGAAGCGTCGAATGCGGGCGGCGCCGGCGGGAGAACAAGCGGCGGCGGCGGCGGCTGCTGCTGCTGCGGCGGCGGCGGCGCGTCGCCATGGGGCAAATTGGAAGGCATCGTCGGTAACACCTGGGGATGAGGCGAGCCAGTAGATGGGTCCCCAGGGCGCTGACCGGACGGCACCGTCGCTGAAAGCAGACGGGGAGCGGCAGAACCCGAGCGACGACAGAGGCGCAGCTGATTGAGATGCCGACGCACCTCACCAGAGGCCCCCAAAACCAAATACATCGCGCGGCCGAGGCACCGAAGAATGCGCCCTGCGAGCCAACGCCGTGAACCGCGATAGTTGCGATAAAATACCACGTCGCCTGGAGCAAAAGCAGGAGTCTGCCGCTGCACAGGAACCTGATGCGGCGGATGCAGCAAAGACATCAAGGTGCGATGAGGACGACCGTGGAGCAACTCAGCCGGCGAGCGACCATCTCGGGGCTGAGAGCGATACGAAGACAAAAAGAGCAACAATGCGTTCTCCCGAGAATGCGACTCTTTCAATTTCAACATCTGTGACTTGAAAGTCCGGACCAATCGTTCAGCGGCACCGTTGGACTGAGGCGAAAACGGCGCGGATGTCAGATGTTGAATACCATTGGCCTGGCAGAATGACTGAAATTCTGCGGACATGAATTGTGGGCCATTGTCGGAAACAATAGTCTGCGGAAGACCTTCAATGCAAAAGATAGCAGACAACGCTTGTATGGCGGCGGAGGACGTCGTGGAAGACATCCGGACAACAAAAGGAAAATTACTGAAGGCGTCGACCAGAACCAACCATCGAGCATTCCAGAATGGACCAGCAAAATCAATGTGCAAGCGTTGCCAAGGGGAAGTGGCTTTTGGCCACGCAAAGACTTTCCGCGGCGGTGCGGACTGTTGTTCGGCACACGCCGGGCACGAAGAACACATATTCGTAATCGCAGCATCGATTCCGAACCAAGTACAGTGCTGACGAGCAAGTTGTTTCGTTCGCACTATACCCCAATGTCCTTGGTGAAGAAGCCGTAAAACAGAGGACTGTAACGAACGTGGGACCACGACTCTGGACTGATCATTATCAGAACGCAACAACAAAACACCCCGTCGAACAAAAAGTCTCTCCTTGTGAGCAAAAAATCGGCGAACCAACGGATCCTCGATCCGAGACTTTGACAAAGGCCATTGCGTAGCAACAAAACGTAAAACAGTAGCAAGGACAGGGTCAGCAGCTGTGGCTGTAGCGACACGACGAAAATCAATCGGAAACGATTCGACCACTTCATCGGTTTCCGAATCAATGAACATGCAAGCAAGTTCGGAAGAATCGAATGCTTTATCCTCAGCAACAGGCAAACGGGACAACGCATCGGCGTTTCCGTGCTTAGCAGTGGACCGATACAAGATATCGTAGCGGTACTGCGAGAGGAAAATAGACCAGCGAATGAATTTCTGCGCTGTACGTGGAGGTACAGGCTTGGTCGGATGAAAAAGCGATGTCAAAGGTTTGTGGTCTGTGATGATGGTGAAGTGACGACCATACAAGAAATCATGGAACTTAGGAACACCAAACACGAGAGCCAAAGCTTCTTTCTCTATCTGTGAATAATTTCTTTGCGCAGACGAGAGCAATTTGGACGCAAAGGCAATAGGGCGATCATGGGAGCCAACTTTGTGCGCAAGCACAGCACCGATCCCGAAATCCGATGCATCTACCATCAACAAAAGGGGTTTCTGGGGATCGAATGGCGTAAGGCAAGTATTAGAAAGCAACGCCGATTTCAACTGGCGAAAGGCGCGTTCACATTCCGTCGTCCAGACGAACGGAACACCTTTACGGCGTAAGCGATGAAGCGGAGCTGAAATGGAAGAGGCATTGCGCACATATTTATGGTAATAATTAATTTTACCCAACACACTCTGTAGCTGTTTCACATTTTGAGGGGAAGGCAATTCTTGTATGGCACGGAGGTGCTCTGGACTCGGATGTATGCCTTGGGCATTAATGACATGTCCCAGGTATGGTAAGTCACGAGCAAAAAACACACATTTGTCCTTCCTCAAGCGAAGACCATTTTGCCGCAAGACCTGAAATAATGTTCGTAAATTCGCAAGATGATCTTCTTCTGTCTGTCCGGAGATCACTATATCGTCCAGATAGTTTGCTGCAGTAGGGACCGACGCACAAATAGTTTGTAAATATTGCTGAAACAAGGCAGGGGCGGATGCACACCCGAATGGCAGTCTTTTGAAGCGGTACAATCCAAGATGCGTGTTAACCACCAATACGCGCTGGGATTCGTCGTCCACCGGTATTTGCAAGTACGCATCGGCTAGGTCCAACTTTGAAAAATATTTTCCCGGGCACAGTTTAGCAAAAAGATCTTCCGGGCGGGGCAAAGGAAAAGTAGCAGTCACTAGCTATGGATTCACTGTGGCCTTGAAGTCCACGCAAAGTCTCAATTTTCCGGAAGGTTTTGGCAAAATGACTAAGGGTGAGGCCCAGAGAGAAGCTTGCACACGTTCAATTACACCCTGTGATTCGAGATCGTGTAACGTTCTTGCGACCTCATCACGCAACGCGTGGGGAACATTGCGCGCCCTGAAAAATTTCGGTTGCGCGTTTACCTTCAGTGCTAAATGTGCTTCATAGTTTTTAGCGCAACCTAAGCCCGGTGCAAAAATGTCTGCAAATTCGTCACACAGCCGAGAAACACTGTCTGTAGGCACAGTCTGATTCACTGATAGGACCTGATTTACAATAGACATGTTAAACAACTTAAATAAATCTAGACCAAACAAATTCATTGCAGAAGAAGAACGAAGAACGTAAAATGACACAAGTTTTGTTTGTCCCTTGTATGTTGCAAGCAGGCTGCACTGTCCTAACACAGGAATTTTCTGTCCTGAATATGTGGTTAGCTTAACATTTGCGGAACGCAACGGAGGTTTGCCCAGTTGTTTGTACGTGTCATGATTGAGCAATGAAACTGCAGCTCCGGTATCGAGCTGGAATGGAATCACTTTGCCTTGAAAGTCTAAGTCCACAAAAAGTTTATTGTCCTGCTGACGACAAGAGCGACTGTTTTGTGCAATTTGAATAGACGCTGGTACAGAATCACTTGCTAATTGACGTGATTTCCGGCGACGTCGACGCACAGTTTTTGTGGGACGATCACTGTTACTGTTAGAGAAAGTGTCACTGGACGAAGCGGAATTAACGACATGAATGTCCATAGGCGAAGGTCCACGAGCCTGAGTGTCCTTGGTTCGATTCCGGCGCGAAGCAAAGGGCCTGGAATGATCGTGATTGTCTGATCTGAGCTTTTTCTGGCAAACACTTTGAACATGTCCTTTCTTATTGCAGAAAAAGCAAATAGCTTGGCGTGACGGGCAATGTTCACGCGAATGTCTAGTAGCACACCGCGGGCATGATTTCACTGCATTTGTGGGCTGGCGCGGCACACCTGGCTTAGCACGCGGCGGTCGCTGTGTCGACGTGCGCAAGGCCTGGTTACCGGGCCGCGCAGCGCGTCCAGCGGGCCGGTTAATGTTACACACGGCTGGCGAAGTTTCAAAAGATTCCTGAGCACAGTCAAGTGTGTCCTGTCTATCCAATATGTCTATCACTTGTTGAAGGGAGGGATTAACTAGTTTCAAAATTTGCTCCCGTATGCGAACATCAGAAACGTTCTGTGCAATTGCATCACGCACCATTGTATCTGAATAAGAAAGACCACAGTCACATTCAAAGGCACAGTCCCTAGTAAGTCCTTGCAATGTTGCTACCCACTCCCTATTAGTTTGACCGGCCGTACGTTTTGTACGAAAAAACGTATACCGTTTTGCAACCACATTAACTGTTTCTTTGAAATAGGCATCTAATGCAGACAAAATTTCCTCGTATGACAGAGTTGCTACGTCTCGTCGGGGAAACAATTTCACTATCACACGGTATGTGGACACACCGACACAAGAAAGCAAAAACGGCTGCCGCTCATTACCTTGAATTCTGTAGGCTGCTAGATGAAAGTTGAACTGGCGAGACCACTCGTGCCAGGTCTCATCGGCTGCCACGTATGGTCGAAAGGGAGGTGCAACAGCGTTCAGTGGCAGCGGTAGCGAAGAAGCGGCGGCGGCCGCATCGGTTTGAATGGTACGTTGACCCTGGACGAGCTGTCCAAGGGCATCCAGTAACGCCTGCGTCTGCTGATTCTGCAAGCGATAAAATTCGGACAGTACATCTGGAGAATGTGGCGAAGCCATGACACAATTAAATGTAAGCAATCAGAACACTTTAAATCGTCGCCAATGTTGCAAACGAATTAATACAAACTCTCTTGCTCGTCGCCAATAAATGTTGTGTCGGTAGCTGGGCCGACACCGTGAAGTTTAGATGGCTGAAAAGGAATGCTAGACTAACGCTGTAGCCGATAGGGCACGCAAGGCTAAAGCAGACGGCGTGAAGTCTGGAACATGAGAACTTATAAATGAATAAGAAGAAAAGTATGTAGATGCTTATTACTTATCTTTTTATTAGTCCTTGGAATACATCTCTCTTGAATACTCGTAAGCTATAGGCACTGATACAAATGGCGCCTTGCTAGTTCGTTGCCATTAACTTAGCTGATGGCTATTCTGTCTCTCGGCTAATGAGAGAGAAAGGCTTCATACATCTGGTCGGTAGCTAGGTTCTCGTACAACTGGGCGGTAGCTAGGTTCTCGTACAACTGGGCGATAGCTAGGTTCGCGTACAACTGGGGCGAGTCCACTCTCGTATCACGAGACCTGCCTTGGTGGTGGCGCTAGGTCTGCGATCACAGTGGCGACACGCGGGTCCGACATGTACTACATGGACCGCGGCCGATTTAAGCTACCACCTAGCAAGTGTGGTGTCTGGCGGTGACACCACAAATACCTCAATAATACGTCGATAAATGTAAACCTCAGCACCAATATCACCTTACCTCTTGTCCACAAACAACTTCATATACTCTCAATACCTATAATCATACATCGATAAATATAAACCTCAGCACCAATATCATTTCACTTCCATAACAACTCTTTCCTCTAGTCAGTCTCCTTGAACAAGTACAGATAAAATCCTAATGCAACTTCAATTCAGCATCCCATACAATCCGAAGACACAGTGTCCACACACAACCTCTGTGTAATCCATCTGACCCAAATTTTCTACTCATTATAAATTATAAGATACATTTTGGTTCCTTGTCCATCATTAAATAAAAGAAATGCATACCTGACCTCTAACAGACTTAGTTTGAATAACTCTCAGTAATTAAGTACGATTACGGAGTGTGAATGATCATAATATTTCACAGTGTGTACACCACTTCAAGAATCATAGCAGAAGCAAACATGTGGAGTATTTTTTTGTGTCAAGTGTCACTTCCTATTTCAATTGCTCACGAAAAATGCAGTGTAATAACTATTAATGGTCTAAACCTAGTATTGGTATGTCATGTCGTTAGCTTCCTTCCTATTAGCATAAATCTATACAGCTTCCATAAAACCTCAGCTCATGTGACTTCTATGACTTTCTTGTACTAATGTCGTTCGTCGAATGATAGCAGTTAATTTTTTTATCTTAAAAATGTAAGACACTGAGCGTAAGCAAAACTTGCAATAGCGAGTAAATATACCAGTAAAGAACAGAATGTCAACAAGTGGATGCAGCACAATTCCTACAACGAGGCTCTGCCAAGCGAACAATCTATAATTAATCCAATAGTGTGACCTAAACTCTATGTTTATACACAGTATATCAGCATTTCTATACACCAAATTAAAGAGCAGTTATGGCAACAAAACAGAAATGTGTAAGCAAAACTTGCAATAGCGAGTAAATATACCAGTAGAGAACAAAAAGTCAACAAGTGGATGCAGCACAATTCCTACAACGAGGCTCTGCCAAGCGAACAATCTATAATCAATACAGTAGTGTGACCTAAACCCTATGTTTGTACACTGTACAACAGCATTGCTATATACCAAATTAAAGAGCAGTTATGGCAACAAAACAGAAATGTGTAAATATGCAATCCATACAAAAAGCAGCAAACATGTCATTAGCATCATATCAGCATAAGCAAATAAATGTTCATATGTCATCTTAATAAGTAAACATGAAGGCGCAAGCAGATAAATCACAAAGTATAACTTACATACATAACCACAGTCAGCACAATTAATCAGATGACAATTATAATTTAAATAAATAAGCACAGCAGGCACATAATAGAAAAATATGACATCAGTGAAAAAGCATAGCAGCCAAGCGATGCATAATATACACAAGTTACAACCCAGTTCATTAATAATCATTGTCAAAATCAGTTAACGTACGCAAGCACGTCGCTTCACAAGTAAATTCATAGAACCTGAAATTAGCACAAAGTATGAATCACGTAATCGCGAGCAGCAAATTACTTCTAAAGTACGTACATAAGTGAATTTATGTTACCTGAAAAATAAACTCAATTAATAGTTACCCTTTTTTAGTTTATTACTTTCTTCTTCGAAATTACATTCTTCCTGAAAATTTCTCGATAGCAAGTCGTCTTAACGTCGGACACGCACAAAATTTACCTGAAGGTCTTAAATACTTTATACAACCGTATCCTGCAAAATACTGAATGTTAATAACAGAATTCATCAAGTCACTATAGCTTTATACTGAATTTAGTCGGAGAAATTAGACTGAGTATTTGTTTACGTCTGTCAGTGCATTCGCACTGAGCGCTCGATCAGCTGTAGGCGCGTGACGTAGGAAGTCATTGTTCGCGGTCAACGACTGCCTTGTGCGGCGCGCAGACTTGACTGTTGCTTTGAGTATGTGCCGCCGCCAAAACACAGCGCGGTATCCTTGTACTCTCTGCGTGTTTACATGTAGCTGTTGGTTCCTCAAAAGTATGTCATTCCACAAAAATTTTTACGTTAGATATGTGATGTATTCCCTTAGAGCGTCGAGATTTAAGAGTTTCTACTTCGATAGTGTTATCATGAATAATTTTGCGAATTCTGTATGGACCGTTATAAAGCAGAAAAAATTTGCGACACAAGCCTTTTCCTTTGTGAGACAAACGGTGGGACTTAATTAATACCTTTTGACCAACCGACAAGAATTTTGAACGACCAGGACGTCTAGCTGATTTCTCTCTTCTTGCAGCCGCAGATGCAATATTTCGTAGAGCCAGGTTAACAACTTCAGAATGCCGTAGTTTCCGTGAAGGCGGAAAAGGAACGATTTCAGAAATGCGATTTGTTGGTACTTTATTTTTTAATACCAGTATAGGCGGTAAAGAAGTTGAGTCATTAGGAAGTTCATTCAGAATGTTTTGAAAAATATGAAGATACTGATCCCAAGTTCTGTGATTCTGATGACAATAAAGACGGCACAATTTATTGATTTCCTTCATCCATCTCTCTGAAGCGTTAGATTGAGGGTGAAAAAGTGAAATGAAGATTGGTTTAATTTTACGACGCTGAAGAGTACGAAGCCAAATTTTAGAGCGAAACTGTGATCCATTATCTGATATAACTTTGTCAACATGACCAACTTCTTTAAGAAAATGTTTGATGAAAGCGTTAGATACTGAACGAGCTGTTGCTTTGCGTAAAGGTGTAAAACACACATATTTTGATGTCAGTTCCACTGCTACGAAAATGTACGCAAAACCATTAGTAGAACGAACCACTGGACCGAACAAATCGACTGCAGCCATCTCCTTTAATTTCGCTGGAATGACGGGAAACAACGGTGCTCTGTGAGAAATCGTTGGAGGCTTAGCCATTTGACATAATTTGCATTTGGCAAGAACAGATCGAATACGTTTTTCCATGTTACTGAAATAACAATTTTCTCGTAATTTATGAAAGCATTTTCTGGGCCCAAAGTGTGCATAACTGAAATGCGTATACCAAATCAGCTTATTAACCCACTCATCAGGAATACAAACTAACCAAACAGAGTTGTCGAGCGATTTTCGTTTAAAAAGAACTTTCCAGATAGATCGCAAAAACGAGGTGTGGCCAAATCGTCCAAACTAACAAAGCGTCTAGGAAAATTAGAGACACCAAGGAACTACGAACGTCACGTTTTGTGGTAGGAACAGCATAATTACGAATAGCGTCTAATTTCTCTGGATCAGGAAGAATACCTTCTGTAGCAATAATGTGACCGACAAATTTCACCTGAGAACGACCAAATTCAGATTTTTCCAAGTTCACTGTCATGCCAACTCGTGCAAAGATACGTAATAATGAGTCCAAAATTTTGTTGTGCTCACTCCAAGAACGTTTAGCAATAAGAATGTCGTCAACATAAGAAGTAATATTGTCACGAAGATAAACAGGTAAAATTCCATTTAAGCTACGAAAGAATGCTGCTGAAGGTACAATAAGTCCAAATGGTAATTTACGAAATCACTTTTAGGTACAATTAGTCAAATCCGGTTATTGTTTACTTAGTCTCTAGATAGATTGATAGTCGAAGAGTTGTTTTTGACAGATGCAAAGAATAGTAAAAGAGGAGGCAGCGGTACAGAAAACTAAAAGAGAAATAGCACCACTACAGCTCGGGGCCCTATGCTCGCTACAGCACATATTCACTTAGTGTGTGAATCCCCTGAGGACATTAATAAGTTCAAACAGTACTTTTCGAAATCTCATTTAGGTAAATAGTCAAATCCGGTTATTGTTTACTTACTCACTAGATAGATTGATAGTCGAAGAGCTGGTTTGACAGATGCAAAGAATAGTAAAAGAGTAGGCAGCGGTACAGAAAACTAAAAGAGAAATAGCACCACTACAGCTCGGGGCCCTATGCTCGCTACCGCACATATTCACTTAAGAATAGTGAATCCCCTGAGGACTTTAATAGCCGCACATAATTTCAAGTTTGTGACTTAATGGCAAATTTGGCGGAAGTGCGTACGTAAATTGATCTAACCATGCACATGGATGTATGTCGTTCTTCGAATTGCGGAAGATCTTAAATTTCCGGACAGTCAAAAAGTGTTTATAATCAAAGTTTTCGCCTCGTGGCGACAAAGACCTACCGCGTCTGTCTCGGTCCGAATGTCGATTATTGTAAAGTTCGCGCGCCTGGCGCTCTCTTGTTGCATCCCGTAAATGAAACAAATTATTTTCTTCAAACCCCTCTGCTACCTGTGATTCTAAATTTCTTCTGCTATCTTTTCCTACAATTTCGCCTTCGATCTGCTTGACTTGCTTCCGTAATGCCTCAAATTCCCTTTTCACGCGTTCATTAAATTTTCCCTGATTCTCAACATGCTTATTTATGTTCTGATACTCTTCGGTTTCTGCAAATGGTAATGGGGCTGTATCATCCGAATCTCTGTCCCCATGTAAACTAAGATTTGTCAATTTATCTGAAATTTCCTCAACTCTTTCCGATAAGTCACCTATTTTTTCTTTCTGTTTGTTTACATCTTCCGTAAGTGTCGCGACTCGGGTTTCAGTATTGACACATTTGGTAGTTAACTGTTCATATTGTCGTGTTAGATTATTTATTCTGTCATTTGGTACGGATTCCTCGATTCTTTCAAATATTTCTTCCTTATCCTTTGCACGTTGTAAATTTAACTCTGAAAAATTCTGTACTATCACGCGATCTCTTTCTTCCTGTTCTCTATCCTGTTCCCTTTGTCTGATTTCCACTGCAATTAATCTATTATTGTGAGAATTCAGAATCGGTTGTACTTCTTCCCTGATTTCTTTCTTTAATTCATCTTTCATATTTTTGAAACATGTCCCTATTCGTGAATCTATCCGCGTTTCCAAAGTTCCCATCTCTGTTTTAAATTCAGATCCTAACCGAGTTTCCATTGTTCCCATATCAGTTTTAATTGTTCCTATATCAGTTTTAATTTCAGATCGCAAGGTTCCCATCTCTGTTTTTAATTCAGATCCAAACCGTGTTTCCATTGTTCCCATCCGTGTTTCCATTGTTTCCATTCGTGTTACCATTGTTCCCATTTCAGTTTTTAATTCAGATTGAAAATTTAATATTACACTCATCAACTGCTCCATATTAAATTGTTCAGAATTCTTTTCGCCCCTAACATCTCCCGCAAAACTAACTTCCTTCGTCACAGCTGTAAGGCTATCTGTGTTCGATACTATTTCAGAATCTTCTGTCGTTAATCTCAGATTCTGTGAATTTCCCGATTGAGAAAAATTTTGAAATGGTTCCGGACTGTCTTCCCGACTTATTACATTGTTTTCCACTTCATTATCCATCATACTGTTTTCCTCTGTTGGCGAGTTCGCCATGTTAACGATTTCGTTATTCTGACTATTCATCATTTTTGCCTGTTTCATTGACCGCGTAATCATTTAAAAAATATAAAAAATTCGTCACTGTTCGAAAATTACACACAATGCCTCCTTATCTCCAACAATACTATTCACATGAAATGTCTCCCTCAGACACGATCAATCGAACAATTGAAATAATTGCACAAAATTGTCAAACGCGTATACAAGGCAATAAAAATTAAATTTTGAAAAATACCATTAGAAGAATGCTAATTACCAAATCTACACACTCAATACAGACTACAATCACTAAACTACAAATTACTACAACAATACTACAGTCTACAATTTTCACAATCAGAAGAATCCAAGGGACGATCCGAAGCAGCGGTCGCCACGTGCATGGGGGCTTAATTAAATTAATTTGAAAATACTTTTAATTTTAGTATGTCCGTCTGTCCGATTACGTAAGTCTCGTAATCGGTTGGCCCTGACTAGTATTATTACGCAATCTGACTGCAACAAACAATGTAAGAAGATTTTCGTAAACACAATTAATTAATTAAGACCCCAGCAACTATAAAAATCTACGAAGCCAACAAGCACAAGAGTAACTGTTCTGTATGTGGGAGTGTGACTCAACGTCCACATCTGGCACGGTTCTTTTCCAACAAGACAAGAATTTTCTTTTTAAATACCAACTATGCTGACGTGACAAAAGAAAATTTAGAAAAACTATAATTACGCAAGAAAATCACAATTACACTCTAATCCAAGAGCACAAGCCAGATGCTTTGTTGACTGAACCTGTAGTGACACATTATTTCAGATACACAAAAAATAAAGGAACATTGTAAGTTTTACCTTCATATATTGATGAAATGCACTCATTACAATAACATCTGCTATCTCTCCCATCAAATAACTGCATAAAACATGGAACAACACTCTTACTACCACATCTCACTCCGACTTCACGACAAGCAGTGCCCACTAGCACCTCTGGGTACGACTGACCTCCACAAGCTCTCTACTAGCACTACTGCTATGAACTCTCAACAACCACTGACTTCTACAATCTCATAACAAGCACTGACCTCTACAATCTCATAACAAGCACTGACTGCCACGAACTCTAAACACGCACTGTGGAGGCGGCTTAATAGTACTCTTTGGCGCAATCTCTGGCGCAGTGGCACAGTGTAGCCACCTTTCAACTGTACATCCCAAATTACCACTGATAACAATGATAGCTGTCCACGGTCTGTAAAAGATACTGGCGCTAACCGTAACGGACTTATCTCTCCGCTGAACCCGAAGGACTGGTTGCCTTAGATGATCGTTGGTACTTTGCTGCCTTTCCACTATTCTTCCACCATAATCAGGGGTCAGACAAATCCTGCACTCGTCTATATAGAAATCCGTACGCCAATTCCATTATAGACTTTCCCTTACTCACCTCCTTCACGCACCATGGTGTTTGTACTGTTGTTCATAATGGACGCGTACAGTCCGTATGGATCGAGTTGAGGTAATTGGGTACTGTCTGGGTGGATACAGCTTTCCCATTTGCTTCAATAAAGGCAGCACCCAGTTCAGGTGTTTTCTGCACAGAACACAATATTTGTAAGTAGCGGTCATCAGTTTTGTTGACAATCAGGTGACAATCAGGTGACATCAGGTGACAAACACAAGGTACATCTTTAATATTTTGTGTCTCACAATAGTTGTTGAATGTTCAAATGGTGCCACTGTGCTGCACGCCAATTTGGCAAGCCCTGTCCTGTACTCACAACCTTCTTACCATAAAGTGACAATGAGCACACTGTCTAAGCTTCGAATCACCATTCAACGCATGTCGACAGACTGAACGGTGTACACAGACTGCATTTCACTGCTCGTGATTGGAGACACGGGGCTCTAGTGATCTGCATTGAGAATACAGGTTTGCTTTTACCTCCATTACACAGATGTTGCAAGTAGCAAAATAGTACTGAGAAAGAAGTTTCAAATTAAAAGAACACAAACTATACAATTTGTCGGCGAAGTGCTACACGGATAGGAAGTAACAGGTTTCATAAAAGGTGGGGCCCCTCCACTCCCACACCAACGTGGTGACCAAACCAAAAGTTCTACTGTCACCTCCGTATAACATGTTAGTTTTCAAATCTTGAGTCACAGGATGCGAGCTGTGATGTCCATGCGTCTGGGTAGGATTACTAATTGACATGGTCCATCAGGAGACAGAAAGTGGACGAAAGCGATCGAAGGGTAGCGGTTTGTAAGGGCAGAGAGAAAAAAAAGTGCAAAGGCAAGCGCCAAGGGGAAAAAAAATCACTGCGACAGTAAGACGGGTAGTAAGGGCAGTAGCGGCATGCTAGCTGCGACAGTGCATGCAAGGTGAGGTTATGTTAGTGCAAGGTTGCCTTTGTCGTTGCGGGTGCTAGTTGTAGGGCCTGCTGCAGCTGTTGCGTCCCTGTAGCAGTTCAAGGTCGTCAAACGTTAGTGGGCGATCGGTCATGGATCAGCTCACAATGTAGAGGGTGTGTGTGGCTTGTTTGCGTGCTGTGTACAGTACGGTTACCCTGCGACTGCCTGTTTTTCGGCGGGTCGATCATCTGGGGTTGCCAGTAGTAGTTGTGTTGCAGGGGCTCGCCAGTACTGTCGTGTTAGCGTGCTATGGACCATAGATGTTTAGTTTCTTGTTAATAGTGTTTTTGGTCTATTATGTTTCCATCTATGGTTGTGGTCGTAGTTACCCAGAGAAAGGATGAACAGGTTACGAGAGTGTCGTGTTTCTGTACAGTCGTGTGGAGAGTTTTTGGAATACCTGCAAGATGGTATCTAGCCGATACTCTCTCGGTGAAGATCCGCGGTGCGTGTGTAGCGCGGAGCATTGCTTATGATTCTGAGTACTTTGTTCTGTATGAGCTGCAGACGGCGCAGGCGTGTGGACGCAGCGTATCCCCAGACCGGAGCAACATATGTCATCAGAGGTCTGATAAGTGTGGTGTACAGGGACCTGGACACCCTCCTATCCAGTATGCTACGCCTGTTAGGCATAGGGTAGAGTTGTTTGAGCTTCGTGTTTGCTTTGTTGGTCACGTGTTGAATGTTGTCCCCCCAGAGTAGTTTCCGAACCAGCCAGACGCCGAGGTAGTTGACCTTCTCACGGAAACGTATTGGACGTGCATGTAGTTTTATTGGGTTGTAGTGTTGATGTTTGCGCAGTAGTTTCGGTCTTCTAGTCGACAGAATGGCTTCGCACTTGTCGACGTTTACTCTAACACGCCATTTCACCAGCCAAGACTCTGCCGCTCTGAGTGCAGTCTGTAGTCCTGAGTTAATGTTAGACGGCTTCCAATCTTGCACAAGGATGGCAGTGTCATCCGCGTAGATTGCCACCATCATGTTGCGTGTAGCTGGGAGGTCATTAATGTAGAGGTTTAACAGTAATGGCCCTAGAAGGCTTCCTTGGGGTACTCCAGCTTGGATACCATGTCGTGTCGATTGTTTGCCCTGCACGTCGGTGTTGAAACTCCTGTCCGTGAGATATGAGTGTACGAGACGTACGAGTCCGTCGGGGAACCCTGCGTCGCTGAGTTTGTGTATGAAGCCGTTGTACCACAGACGATCGAAGGCCTTTTCGATGTCCAGGAACACCGCTCCAGTTGCTTTGTTTGTATTGTATCCGTGTCTTACGTATTCAACGGCGCGGAGGAGTTGTGTTGTCGCGTGGTGATTCCTGAAGCCAAATTGCTCCGGCCTCAGGGTGTCGTTTGTAGTGCAATGCCTAGTGAGTCGTTTTAGTACTACCTTCTCAACGATCTTGCTGAGAGCGCTCAGCAGACTGATGGGTCGGTAATTTTGTGGGAGGGAGTGGTCTTTCCCCGGCTTCCTGAACATCAGGACTTTGGCCATCTTCCAAAAGGCGGGGAAGTGTTGGTGTTTAAGTATGGCATTCTTGATGTGAGGTATTCTACTGCTTTATCCGTGAACTCCTGGAGGACACGGTTTTGAATGCCATCGTGACCAGGAGCCTTCCTTGCTGTGGTATGCGTGATGGTCCATTTGTGTTCGTCTGCATCACTCGCTCTGCCCGCCCACACGGAACCATGTAGCTAGTTCACACTCGATATCACGTTGCGCTCACTCACGGACTGATGGGCGACGGCTGCGTGGCTAGAATTTCTTCTTAGCTGTCGATTTTTTATGTGTATTGTGGGGAAGGTGTGTGCTGTATACCTGAGATTTGCCAAGTGTTAACTCAGTATAACGAAAATTAGAATGATAACCAAATATTGAATATAATTGAAGGTCATTGTTTCAGTTGCGGAACTGTATATTTCCGCGAAATAATAGCTGATAAATTAATGCTCGCTTCCAGTCAGCTGCTAAAACTGCAACTGACATTTAGAGATATTTCGAACAGAACAAATTAATGTGATGTTTAAAGCTTTCCTGGCGTACTGATTGTTCCATAAAAACACGGGAGACCTGCCGGATGTCAGATTAACGTGAGGAGTGTGACAACAGACTATAATTGTCAACTTTGTTTAAAATTAACAAAAAATTTCAGCCTAGCTGCACTGTTGGCTTTCGTGAGTAAATCGAGCAAATGAACAAGTAAGTCTCGTTAATTTTAATAATAAGAACAGAAAGAGAAAGGAAGCATGAGGTGTAGTGGTGAAAAGATATGGATACTATTCGAATAGATTTCTATCTGGATAATTATTCGAATAAATAGATAATTCAAATAAATTTATTCGCCAATAAATTATCTGTAAATTAAATAACGAATAACCTATAATGTCGATGTATTTTCTTCTTGTTCAAAAATAGTATATGTTCCCTTGGCTCAGTGCAGTTTCTGTTTGATAAATGACTTATTCGCCTTTGTGACTCAGTGGCTTAAGTTCGAGGCTACTTAACTTACGCTTACGGTTCGATCCCCAGTTGGTCCTACGATTTTCTCCATTACTTATCGCTTGTTTCACCTGTAACAATGACAATAATGCCAAGTCGACTTGGACCGTATTTCAGAGTAAGCGTTGAAATGTAGGTTCCTCTGTTGACTGGTTTAATAAATCTGTTCGGAAGTGGAATGAAGTCAAGTGCACACCACCATGCCTAATAAAGCACTGCAGCGCAGAAACCATCTTTCATGTTGACCACAGCTTTACTTGATTTACAGCGTAATAAATGAAACATAAAAATGCTTATAGGTGGACTGCCTCAGCTGTTTGGGCTATAACGCACTAGGCAGCCGCAATGTTGAGCAGCCAATTTAGTCCGCCTGCTGAAGCTCAGTCGTGACGGATCAGCCTAACGAGATGAGCGTGGAGTATGTTATACCTTTTCTCCCACAACAAACGTACTTTACTACAATTATAAATATTAGTTTTCCGTTGTTTTACTTGTTTTATGCGCTGCGGATTATAAGTTGACTTACAAAGATGTTGGAGCATACGGAAAATATAATGACCCAGCTACGTTTTTATGCAATCAGTTTTGCATGAAAATCTTGTCAGTAAAAATTTACGTATATCGGAGAAAAGCCTCAAATCCAAAAAGGGAGTCATTGTGGGAGACGAGGCATTTGGTATATGTGAAAATGTAATGCGTCCTGATGGAGGAAGGAGTTCAATAAAAAGAACCTTAAAAATACTGTCTCAGACTAGGCGGTTTATAGAATGCATATCTGGCACTTTGGCAAATAAATAAACAGAAGTTTTCATCGCCCACTGGATGCTCAAGAAGAATTTGCAGTCGCCATAATAAATGAATGCTGTGTTTTACAGAAATGTGCCAGAAAGAGATGGTTATAAATTTGAAGACATATTTCAAGTCTCTCCAGCACGGGAAATTCTCCCAGGTCCTACAATCCGTCGAAAGTCATCATGAAATTTGTTTCACGATGCAAGCAACTGTAAGGTGTCAGGCAAATCCAACACCTTCCATGAAAACCCTGACATAATAAGCAAAGCCAGTAGTATGTCACATAGCTCCGAATAAATCGTGACATTAAATTAACCAAAGTAATACGAGTAACGAGTGAGCAAATGGAATACCACAGACTAACACAAGAATGCCTAAATGCATGTCATACCTTCTCACCGTGAGACAGACGCAGTTCCGAGGGGAGAAACGAGAACAGAAGCCGAGAGCAGAACCGTGTTAAGCTAGAAGGCCCTACGATAAGGGACGGACACCCACGTCGCCAGCTAACCACCAGGACCACCCCCCAGCCCATGTTAAAAGCTAGAGCCCTCCAGAAGAACAGTATAGATCTTATGATAACACTAAAAGGGCCACACCAGCCGCAAGTTTTAGCGTGAGACTTTTTCGCGTCTCTGTTACGTTGCAAACCTAAAAAATATTGCCCCATCACGAAAAGTAACCGCCAGGACTACCCCCCCCCCCCCCCCCCCCCCCATCCCATGTTAAAAGATAGAGCCCTCCAGAAGAACAGTATAGATCTTACGATATCACTAAAAGGGCCACACTAGCTGCAAGTTTTAGCGTAAGACTTTTTCGCGTCTCTTTTACATTGCAAACTTTAAAAACATTGCTCCACCACGAAAAGTATAACGTTTCTCATTGGATAGACAGAATTTTTGTAGGCAGAGCTTAAGGTTAACATTGAGACCCTGATTGGTCAGATGAAAACACAGCCAGATAGTTTTTTTTTTAAACCAACTTCGGTAAATTGTAGTAAGGAGAAGTTAGAAGAGAGTTGCTTCCGAGATGGCGAGCTGGATGGAGCTGCGCCGGCCGCCACCCCCTGACGAACACCGACAAGGTAATGAATGCACGCGATGCCGCATTTTTGAGCGCATAAGGCTTCACTCAGAACTGCAGAAGTCTCATCTGTTACATCCCCATTTTACATAATACTAGTGTCGATCGTCAATTGAAGCTCACGGTATTCACATTTGCTATGTAAGTTAAAATCTGAAACGCGATGATTTTTCTGTTATATAATTATTGACAAGCCACATTAGCCACTGTAATTTATGACAAGTTAAATAAGTAATTAAAGATAATTGAGGGTCACTATAGACCATTTTGATAGTTTTCTCTTTTGTGAAACTTAATTTAAACCGAGATTATAGATGTGATATGGCATAGGTCATCCTTCGATCCATTGTAGAACTTGAAAACGCATTCAGGGAATATTCGTTCACATTTTTGTTGAACGCAGTTGGCTTTTATCGTCCTGTATTAAAACATTTCCTTTTATCAATAGTGCAATTTATAAGCAATGTTTTATGAGTAGAATAAAATTTCCAATGGTAAACTTAAGTGCTTTTTCGACGTTATTTTACCAGCTAAATAAAAATAGGAAAGCCTTGAACCTCTTCCACTAAATTTAGTTAGTATTAAGATTCTTTTACAGGGAGTGCAGTGGAGCTGACGCTGAAATCATTAAGTATTTGGTTATATCATCGCTAGTCTCACTGAACTCTTCTGAACTCTACATGTCATGTGTGGTCTGGCGTCTCCTTACCAGCAACAGGTCCCAGGTTCAAACTAGTGAATTCCCTAAAAAACACGCTCAGAGCGTTGTTGCGCGAAAGTGGTAGGGAGACACAACGTAGAACAACAGACATCACGCAGAATGTTAGATACGTCTAGGTGCCTCGGCATGTGCACGGGCACTGAAGGTAGCCACATGTGTTCTCCACGAGTCAAACCTCTCACAACTAGGAGTACAGAGCCACGAAATCTCAGCGGCCTAGTGTGCAGGCTGCAATGCACGTTACTTTTTATTGGCTGTCGCAGACGGCCTGCCTATTGATTTACAGCCTTTACAGTACCGACTCGGTCCCCTTCAACAATGTCTGCACCTGACCCAACGACGAGAATGCAGTCGATAAAAACTCTCAATCTGTAACACCTCTCTTAGATTGCTAACACTACCAGACATGTATGTCTCCTTGATATAAATAGGCAATTCGTGATTGTAGTGCTACAAAATGAGTGAAACAAGCAAGAATACAGTGGTTCTTAATGACTAACATCACCACACTTTTAATCTAACGTCTCCTAGAACGATTATGGAATGCTGCTGGACGTCCAAAGCCATCCAAAGCGTTTTAGATTTATCTCTGTTAAGCTTGCCATTAGAATATGTAATAATTTTTCGATTCGGGGTTCAAGTGTATAAAAAAGTTATAATATTGCAGCACAATTGCAACTTGAGTATTACAGAGGTGTCAAGCAGTGGCGGATGCATAGGAGGGACAGCGCGGTGCGTGCGTGCATGCACGCGCGCGCGTGCGCCTGTGTGTGTGTGTGTGTGTGTGTGTGTGTGTGTTCATTCGGATGTGTCCGAAAGAACATATACCACACACATGTAATTAAGTCGAGGACTGCCAGTGATCTCTTCGGTGCAGATGCATACTAGGCTACAATTCTTACAGGAATCAGCGAAATGCGGCGAGTTATGCGAGTAATGGGCAAGGGCACTACATTTGTAGTGTGTGGGTTAGTTGAGAATTTGGGTCTTAGGGTAGACGCGCTAGAGTTATCAAATTAGTTGCGCTGGCCGCTGTGTCCGGATGGCGCAGTGTCGGCGCATTTTTCTAATAAGCGGGAGACCAAAGTTCGAATCCCAGTCTGGGATAAATTTTGTACTTTCTCTATTGATTTAAATCAATGCCCATTCGCAGCCAACGTCTATAATTCTTTTGTGTCTTAAAAGAATTTAACATGTGGCTTAAAATTACACAAGGGAGAGCTCAATGTAACTTATCTGTCTACCGTAAAGTATGTGAAAGTTATTTTTCAACTCTGTTCTTTTTGTAACGTAAGGATGTAAAATATGATGACTATAATATTAAAATACGTAGCAAGAACGTTTAAACATTAATAGAAAATGATATTAATAGAAAATGATATAATACCCCCGCATAGCTCTTGTGCTTACGTCTTGTGTCGACGATGCAAGTGTGGCCAATCCGCCGCTGTCCTCAACCGACGTACACTATGTGATCAAAAGTATCCGAACACCTGGCTGAAAATGACTAACACTTTCGTGATGCCCTCCATCGGTAATGCTGGAATTCAATATGGTGTTGGCAAATCCTTATCATTGATGACAGCTTCTACTCTCGTAGGCATACGTTCAATCAGGTGCTGGAAGGTTTCTTGAGGAATGGCACCCCATTCTTCACGGAGTGCTGCAGTGAGGAGAGATATCGATGTCGGTCGATGAGGCCTGGCATGAAGTCGGCGTTCTAAAACCTCCCAGATGTGTTCTGTAGGATTCAGGTCAGGACTCTGTGCAGGCCAGTCCACTACAGGGATGGTATTCTCGTGTAACCACTCCGCTACAGGCCGTGAATTATGAACAGGTCGTCGATCGTGTTGAAAGATGCAGTCGCCATCCTCTAATTGCTCTTCAACAGTGGGAAGCAATAAGGTGCCTAAAACATCAAGTAGGCCTGTGCTGTGATAGTGCCACGCAAAACAACAACAGATGCAAGCCCTCTCCATGAAAAACACGACCACTCCATAACACTACCGCCTCCGAATTTTACTGTTGGCTCTACACATGCTGGCAGATGATGTGCACCGGGCATTCGCCATACCCACACCCTGCCATCGGATCGTCACATTGTGTACCGTGATTCGTCACTCAACACAACGTTTTTCCACCGTTCAATCGTCCAACGTTTACGTTCCTTACACCAAGCGAGGCGTCGTTTGGCTTTTACCGGCGTGATGTATGGCTCATGAGCAGCCGCTCGACCATGAAATCCAAGTTTTCCCCTCTCGCATAACTGTCATAGCACTTGCAGTGAATCCTCATGCAGGTTTGAATTCCTGTGTGATGGTCTGGATAGATGTCTACCTATTACACATTACGACCCTCTTCAACTGTCGGCGGTCTCTGTCAATCAACAGACGAGGTCGGCCTGTACGCTTTTGTGCTGTACGTGTCCCTTCACGTTTTCTCTTCACTATCACAGCGGAAGCAGTGGACCTAGGGATGTTTAAGAGTGTGGAAATCTCGAGTACAGACGTATAACACAGGTGACACCCAACCGCCTGACCACGTTGGAAGTCCGTGAGTTCCGTGGAGCGCCCCATTCTGCTCTCTCACGATGTCTAATGCCTACTGAGGTTGCTGATATGGAGTATCTGGCAGTAGGTGGCAGCACAATGCACCCAATATTAAAAACGTATGTTTTTTGGTGTGTCAGACATAAATGACATAAATGGAATATTTTATTTGAAGTGTGATCTAAGAAGTGAAGTTAAAGTGGAATCACAACAAAGTATTTGAAAAAATTGATGTCTGAATTTTTATTGAAGAAGATTGTGAGCTGAAAGTCATACATTGAAGTCGTGATTAAAGACGAATTCAGGAGTGCATTCTACATCTACATCTACATCCATACTCCATAAGCCACCTGACGGTGTGTGGCGGAGGGTACCTTGAGTACCTCTATCGGTTCTCCCTTCTATTCCAGTCTCGTGTTGTTCGTGGAAAGAAGGATTGTCGGTATGCCTCTGTGTGGGGTCTAATCTCTCTGATTTTATCCTCATGGTCTCTTCACGAGACAAATGGCTCTGAGCACTATGGGACTTAACTAGAACTTAGAACTACTTAAACCTAACTAACCTAAGGACATCACACACAGCCGGCCGCGGTGGTCTAGCGGTTCTAGGCGCGCAGTCCGGAATCGCGCGACTGCTACGGTCGCAGGTTCGAATCCTGCCTCGGGCATGGATGTGTGTGATGTCCTTAGGTTAGTTAGGTTAAAGTAGTTCTAAGTTCTAGGGGACTGATGACCACAGCAGTTGAGTCCCATAGTGCTCAGAACCATTTGAACCACATCACACACATCCATGCCCGAGGCAGGATTCGAACCTGCGACCGTAGCGGTCACGCAGTTCCAAACTGACGCGCTTAGAACCGCACGGCCACACCGGCCGGCGTTCGCGAGACATACGTAGGAGGGAGCAATATACTGCTTGACTCCTCGGTGAAGGTATGTTCTCGAAACTTCAACAAAAGCCCGTACCGAGCTACTGAGCGTCTCTCCTGCAGTCTTCCACTAGAGTTTATCTATCATCTCCGTAACGCTTTCGCGATTACTACATGATCCTGTAACGAAGCGCGCTGCTCTGCGTTGGATCTTCTCTCTCTCTTCTATCAACCCTATCTGGTACGGATCCCACACTGCTGAGCAGTATTCAAGCAGTGGGCGAACAAGCGTTCTGCAACCTACTTCCTTTGTTTTCCGATTGCATTTCCTTAGGATTCTTCCAATGAATCTCAGTCTGGCATCTGCTTTACCGGCGATTAACTTTATATGATCACTACATTTTAAATCACTCCTAATGCGACCGAGCGAGGTGGCGCAGTGGTTAGACACTGGACTCGCATTCCGGAGGACGACGGTTCAATCCCGCGTCCGGCCATCCTGATTTAGGTTTTCCGCGATTTCCCTAAATCGCTCCAGGCAAATGCCGGGATGGGTCCTTTCAAAGGGCACGGCCGACTTCCTTCCCCGTCCTTCCCTAATCCGATGAGACCGATGACCTCGCTGTCTGATCTCCTTCTCCAAAACATCCAACCAACTCCTAACGCGTACTCCCAGATAATCTATGGAATTAACTGCTTCCAGTTGCTGACCTGCTATATTGTAGCTAAATGATATGGGATTTTTCTTTCTGTGTATTCGCAGCACATTACACTTGTCTACATTGAGATTCAATTGCCATTCCCTGCACCATGCGTCAATTCGCTGCAGATCCTCCTGCAATTCAGTACAATTTTCCATTGTTACAACCTCTCGATATACCACAGCATCATCCGTAAAAAGCCTCAGTGAACTTCCGATGTCATCCACAAGGTCATTTATGTATATTGTGAATAGCAACGGTCCTACGACACTCCCCTGCGGCACAGCTGAAATCACTCTTACTTCGGAAGACTTCTCTCCATTGAGAATGACATGCTGCGTTCTGTTATCTAGGAATTCTTCAATCCAATCACACAATTGGTCTGATAGTCCATATGCTATTACTTTGTTCATTAAACGACTGGGGGGAACTGTATCGAACGCCTTGCGGAAGTCAAGAAACACGGCATCTACCTGGGAACCCGTGTCTATGGCCCTCTGAGTCTCGTGGACGAATAGCGCGAGCTGGGTTTCACACGATCGTCTTTTTCGAAACCCACGCTGATTCCTACAGAGTAGATTTCTAGTTTCCAGAAAAGTCATTATACTCGAACATAATACGTGTTCCAAAATTTTACAACTGGTCGACGTTAGAGATATAGGTCTATAGTTCTGCACCTCTGTTGTAAGTAGGCTGTTTAGGTTTTTATAGTGGTAACGCCACGTAGCGCACTGTATGAAAATCACTGGCTGTATGAAAATCACTGGCTGTGCTGTGTGCAGTCTGTGGCTAGTTTTGCATTGTTGTCTGCCATTGTAGTGTTGGGCAGCTGGATGTTAACAGCGCGTAGCGTTGCGCAGTTGGAGGTGAGCCGCCAGCAGTGGTGGATGTGGAGAAATAAGATGGCGGATTTTTGAGAGCGGATGATCTGGACGTGTGTCCATCAGAGACAGTACATTTGTAAGACTGGATGTCATGAACTGATATATATATAATATGACTTTTGAACAATATTAAGGTAAATACATTGTTTGTTCTCTATCAAAATCTTTCTTTTGCTAACTGTGTTTATCAGTAGTTAGTGCCTTCAGTAGTTTGAATCTTTTATTTAGCTGGCAGTAGTGGCGCTCGCTGTATTGCAGTAGTTCGAGTAACGAAGATTTTTGTGAGGTAAGTGATTTGTGAAACGTATAGGTTAATGTTAGTCAGGGCCATTCTTTTGTAGGGATTTTTGAAAGTCAGATTGCGTTGCGCTAAAAATATTGTGTGTCAGTTTAAGCACAGTCATGTATAATTTTTCTAAGGGGACGTTTCATATGTCGACCCTTAGCCGAGGATACCTCACTGGAATCTTCTGATTTTTTTCTTGTAGTTTGTGTAATTAGTGTAGCTTTTGTTTATTGCTAGCGCGTGATTGTAGAGAGAATCTCCTTTGTAGTTACAGTCTTTCATTGTTGTACAGTAAAACAGTTGTGGCATGCTTGTAGATTTGCACCAATTATTTCGCAGTTGCGCTTGCAATTAACTAGATATTATTATTCAGTGCTATGTTAATGTGTTCTCTTATTTTTGCACTTCAAATTGTGCTTTTCTGTGTTATCGTGTGAAATATTGCGACGATAATGGCGTGTGAAAAACGTAACACTTGGCTCCAAAGTAAACTGGGAAATAATAGTGACGACGAGTGTAGCTTATCAGCACCACTGTGTAATGAATTAACAGACATTCGAAGTAGTAATTTGGTAATTGTGCATAGGGAAATGGAGCGGGCGATAAATAATGGTGTAGACAGTGAAACAAATAGTGAAGAGGGAAGCATTATCGATCGATCGGTCGGCAACAGCTCGCCTCAGGAATCCGAAATGACAGAACACAATATTGCAAATACTGTAGACTCAGGTTTTGGGTCCTCACCGTTTTCTCAAATGAGTCACGACATATTTTCTGCTTGTCAAAATGTGAATGTTGCCAGTGAAAATGCACTGCCAAAAAGCATAGAGAAACAGAGTCCAGACACTAATACATTATTATTGCAATTAATGCAACAAATGGAACAAAATCAGAGACAAACACAGCAAAAGCTTCAAAAGTTAGACAAAATGGAACAAAATCTTCAAAAGTTAGACACAATGGAACAACACCAGAGACAAACACAGCAACAGTTAGACGCAATGGAACAAAATCTTCAAAAGTTAGACACCACACTTGAACAAACATGTGAAGATTTAACTACTGAGTTACATAAATTCGAATCGAAATGCCAAAAAGTCTGTAATGGCGCAAAAACACAAATTTGTGATCATTTCCAACCTATTTTTTCACGGCATGGAAATGCATTACAGAATCACGAAGCAGCCATAAAAGAACTGCAAACTATTGTTCATGAAAATCATGAGATCTTGCAAGCTAGAATTGACTCAGTTGCATCTACCGATTCGGTTCAAATGGTTCAAATGGCTCTGAGCACTATGGGACTCAACTGCTGAGGTCATTAGTCCCCTAGAACTTAGAACTAGTTAAACCTAACTAACCTAAGGACATCACAAACATCCATGCCCGAGGCAGGATTCGAACCTGCGACCGTAGCGGTCTTGCGGTTCCAGACTGCAGCACCTTTAACCGCACGGCCACTTCGGCCGGCCCGATTCGGTTACAAACTTGCAAAAACTCAGGAAAACTTAAATGACACAATAGATACTCTGAAAATTGGTTCAGAAAGACACATGGAGGAAATTAGTTCATTATCAGAGAAAGTAGTTGAACTTTCGGATCAGCTAAATAATTTATCTACGAAGGTAGATGATAATCTGAATGACACAAAACCGGTAGTCTTTAATGACACAGAAGAGTGTGAACAAATTAGGAAATTCAAACAAAATCAGAATCAAATTAATACGCAACACCAAAGAAAAATCCGGGAAGTACAAGATCAGCTGACACAGGTAATACAAGAATTACGTATTTCAGAGGACACTCGCGCTCCACTATGGGAAGAGGGACATAGAAATACGGAACAGCCACAAAATAATAACACGGGGTACTTCGGAAATTATGTAAGAAATTGGCAAGGTACACCGAATTTTGAGATGGAACCGCTGAAACGAAGTAACAATGACCGACATGCGACTCGCCGACATGATAATTTTGACTTTAAACTGTTTATTACTACACGTAAATTCAAAAAATTTAAGAATTCTGGCAACGACATTCATCCACAAGCGTGGCTTCATCAATACTATCACTGTTTTCCTTCCAACCGGTCATTAGAGCACAGATTAGAATTTATGTGTGGCTACTTAGAGAATGAACCAGCTGTAAGAATGCGATCGGTCATTCAGGATTGCCACAGTGAAGGAGAATTTTACCATGCCTTCCTCTCAGCATATTGGTCTCAAGCCACACAAGACCGAGTAAAACATGGCATCATAATGATGAAACATTTCGAACAATCTGAATTTTCCAGTCTTGTGAAATATTTTGAAGATGTGTTGCACAAGAATCAGTACCTGTCAAACCCATACAGCCCCTCAGAACTCATCCGCATTTGCTTGATCAAATTACCTGAACATTTACGACATATTATTTTGGCAGGACGTTGCAAAGACGACATTGAAGCTTTTCAGGGACTCTTACAAGAATTAGAAATTGACACTGAAAATCGCGGAACGCGAAAACAGGAACACAACAATTACAGGTCACATCCGTTGCAATTCCGCGATGAAAGAAATAATAACTGGACACGACAAGGCTATTCTTACAATGCAAATCGTGAACAAAACAGACACCGTCCATATGACAACCATTGGCAGAGTAACAGTTACAGAGAAAGATCGCATTTCCGTAGTAATTAATATGACAGAGACAATCACAGAAACAGACAATATGGCAACCAAAACTATTATTATCACGGGAGACAGAATAACTTCAGACGCAACTGTCCACCGTACAGTGATAATTCAGGGAGAAATTCTCCACCACTTAACCGACAAGAAAGAAACTACAGAAGCTACCGACATAGCAACAGACCAGAATTTAACCAGAATTGGCGTAGTTCAAACAGGGCAGGGCCCTCTCGACAAGGTGAATTTTTAGAAGTTAGGTCTCCTAATCCCAATAACGATGCACGCCAACAAAGAGATAGCAGACAATGACTCGCAACGCAGGCAGCCACGTGCGCCGACTGGCTCAGAGAAAAATAGCATAGACGCTAACCTTGAGAAAAATTTGAGCATTCTTTGCCGATGTACCATATACCACATGATAATTCCGTTGAAGCTGGAGCTCTGCATAGTAGAAAGGGTAAAAGATTGCACCACATTTCACATGTAAAACCGTTTATTGAAAGATAATCTGCTCTTTAACTTAGTCTTTGCCATAAAATTTTCACTTCACGCTACTAGTACAATTTGTCACAGTGAGAAACTGTTAACATGCAACAATGTTTTGAAGTTAGCTATACAGTCTAGAACCTAGGGAACATATTTAGACAGTATTTACGAGTGCATTGTTATAGTGAACAGACGACACAGTGTTATTGTGTGTGTACAGTCTTGCTTGTTAGTTGCAAGATTACGTAACGACTGTAAGGCTCACATACTTAGAACATATACAGGTACTGCTAATGAGATTTTAATGCAACATTTTGGTTTACTTGAAAATACATTCTTTATTTGAAGTACTTTCTGTGGGATTATACATGACTTAGCATTTGGTTTCTTTGACAGCTACACGATTATATCACGACGCTACTAATGTGTGACACAATTTACATTGTTGCTTTTGCAGTGTATCTGTTTTTCTGAATTCTTCTGGAAAGTAAAGCATGTTTTAGTAGTAACATTTGTGGTATAGCAACAATGTGACAGCCTTTTTCGTAGCACAACAATACGATACAGTATAGTACTTTCTTGATCACGGTAATGTACGTAATAACTACGATATCTATACGCATAGCATTTCACTTTTGTTTATCATGAGGTAAGTACATTGACTTCCACAGAACTTTGCTTAAAGAAGATGATAACTACGACACTTCCACAGAATTATCTTACAGCATGACGCATATTTAGCGCTACAGGACATGCATTTGAGTGATTAATTTTGTACTTGAACCATTTATTTTTCAAGATTTTTGAATTACAAACAAAGTTTTCTGTGGTACATTTCATTCCATTGCTGTAATCTGTAACACCTGAGTGTATAATTGCATTAATCCTCAGGGGGGTACACGCTTACTTTGTGCACCATGTGTTTGGCAAGCACAAGGAACCCTAGCTAATATGGTATTTGCTTATACAACTTTACACATCGGTACCATCAGTGACACATGTTTACACAATTACACAGTTGGATAACTTCACACTTATGAAATTGTATTTTGTCTGTACTTTGTGAACTGTTCATATTTTTTCGGAACCATTGTGATACTATGAGAGCTTTTAATGATGTGTTTGGTATGGGATCATGATTTTAAAGTACGTTTGAGGTAGATGACACTACTGAAATGAGCAGGGAATTTTTTTTAGGTTTTGAAATTGTTGCAGAAAGCTACGACGTTTTTGAGATTTGACTGAGGTGTTATGATGTTATTATTACGACGACGATATGTATTATGCTGTTGAGGTATGTTTATGATCAATAAGCTGATGCTATATGAGGAATCTGATTATGCTACATATTTATTATGATGAAATATTGAAGTGTCGACGCAAGATTGACGTGTCGACGAATATGTATATGTGTAATAAGGTAAGGAATAATGAATAGAAGTTAGGGACTCTGATTTGTGAAGAAGGATGTTAGAAACCAAGAATCGTACTTTAAGAATTATGAAATGTGTGTATATGCGTAAATGTATCACAATGCCGAGGAAAATTTTTGGACACTGCTATATTTATAGGATTTTGTTTCTACACATTTGTAACGCAAATTCTCGACCTGGGAAATTTTTTATATGAGACTGTCACTGTAGTGCAAACTGGTGTCGTAAATATTTCGGTAAGAAAGTTAACGACCTTCACGTAATGCGTCATGGGCACCCAGCTGCGCAACAGTCGCCTAGAAAAAAGCCATTAGTGTGTGCCTTTCAGAGGCACAGGTGGAGAAAAAAAGGAGGCCATTATCCTCGCTATTGACATTTCTTTGTAGAAAGCATCGCAAATACGACATGCTCAAACTTGAAAACATATGATTATACTGTGGAGTTCTTAATTTATGATATTTACTAAAATGCCTAATGAAATGATGAGAAACATTTTACATCTATTGTCTTTCTAGTTGAGAGAATTTTTTTGCCTTTGGAGACGCCATTTGCCTAGTGAATGACGTTTCATATGTTGCTTTATATATATATTTGCTCATTTTGTTTAATATCAAGTTTCTAGCTGCAGCAGCGTTGGTGAAAATAAAATTTAATAGATGTACTAATATCACAATTTTCTGTCTACAGACCCAGTAAAGAAAAATTTTATGATATACTATCGTAGAAAAGAGAGCACAAATAGACATTTTCCTTTACAGGAATTGCAAAAATAATTTTTTAACAGTTTGGTAACTTGTCTGCTACAGTAAGTCAAGGTGATGCATCACTCTAGTGTTAAGATGTGACATAGGTATTAGACATGGCCATCTTTACTGTAATATTCTTTCTGCTTGAGCTTTGTCATGTTTAGATATAAGTTATTGCATTAGCTGCTGCTGTGTGCCAGGCATAGTGCTACAGAATTTCGCTTTGTATTACTCTGTTAAGCAAGTTTAATACTGTTTTATTTTTCTTGTTTGCTGCATATTGCCTTATATTAGTTGTAATATTGCAATTGCTTTGCTAATTTATATTTTTTGCTGCTTGCTTTGCCAATTTGCATTTTTTGTCATTGCTGTTTGCGTTAATTGTTTTGTGCTGCTGCTTTGGCTCGTCCCTTGGTTTATGCATCTGAGCTCAGTAGATTTAAGTTAGCTTAAGATGGATTAGGCTATATAAGAGAACGTGTTGTGATGAATTGGAAGAAATGCATTGAGAAGCTATAAGAAAATGGTTTGGCCAAAAAAGTATTTTGAAAGAGGATATGAATAAAAAAAGTAGGCTTAGGTAGGATTTTCTTGGAAATAAATGATGAGGTAAGATAATGGAAAATAAATAATGAGGTAAGAAATATGTGACCATATAAATACAGAAAGCATGCTTGGAGAAGATTCTTTTGGTGGAAACAAATGTTGAAATAAGACGAAAGATCTATGGAATGAAGTTTTGGGTTGGACTGCAGTACCAAATGCTACACTGAAAACAAACCCTGTCCTTTCCTTTTGTATTATTTCGCTATGTGTTTATGTACCCTTGTGTATTTGTCTTTTTCCTGTCTTTATGTGTTTAGCTAATAAGATTAATGTTGTAAAATTTTTCAAATACTATGTTATTTTCTTTGTAAAGATGTTTAGACATTATTTATTCTGTTCTGTTTTAATGCTCATGTGTGAAATTAATGTTTCGAAAACTATTCTCATTATTTTATTTATTTACTTATGTCATAATTCCTGTAACACTGATGTATCTGTTTATATCTATTCTTTTGTAAAGCCTGTACTACTACAAATGTTATCTGTATTGTTATGTTCTTTAATGATGTATTTTGTACCTTTGTAATTGTATTCTTATGTTGTAAATTTATAATTGTAATTGACACCAGTTCATCAAATTAAGCAACTTGTAAGCATTCATTTCACTGCACATATTTCTGTTGGTCATAGTATATGCACAATATGTGAAAAAAAGAAGACTGTTAGTGTTTGGACGTGTGTTAATAATCCAGCAAGGGACTGGTTAACAGCATTGCTGGTTCTAAGGACAATTCCAAAAACTTTGTGAGTGCACAAGTGGTGGTTTATGGACTTGCTATATTCTCCGCAAGACTCTTCGATGGTGATTGTGCACCTGCACAGTCGCAACAGACGACTGCTGGCCGTCTCTACAAGGACTACAGTGGCTCTGCACCTTTGATGACCCACCAATACCATTATTTCTACAAGGACTACAGTGGGTCTGCATCTTTGATGGCCCACCAATACCATTATTTCTACAAGGACTGCACTGGGTCTGCACCTCTGATGGCCCACCAATACCGTAATCTCTAACAAGACTACAGTGGTCTCCTCTGTGATGACCTACCTATCAATAATCTTCAAAACTTCGACTGACTCTGCTGTGGGTTTGCTCTGTTGTGGCCCACTACCTGTCTGCATGTCAAGAGTCAGCACTGTCTTTCCGTTGGAAGGACAACACTACTTCTCCAAGACTGCATGGAAATCCACTACCTTCATGTGCATTTTCTTTTACTAATGAGACTTTGCGAAAGAAAACTGTAATTACTACTGCGATGAATGATCAAGACTGTCTTTACGGACTGTAAGACAATTTTTGCTTTTGACCAACATTGTATCAATAAGTGTGTATATTTGATTTCTTTGTTATTGTAATTATGAAAAAATTTTTCAAATCTGTATTGGCCACTGCCCAAAACAATTTGTAAAATTTTTTGTGGGGAGCATGGGGGCTATGTAAGTAGGCTGTTTAGGTTTTTATATTGGTAACGCCACGTAGCGCACTGTATGAAAATCACTGGCTGTATGAAAATCACTGGCTGTGCTGTGTGCAGTCTGTGGCTAGTTTTGCATTGTTGTCTGCCATTGTAGTGTTGGGCAGCTGGATGTTAACAGCGCGTAGTGTTGCGCAGTTGGAGGTGAGCCACCAGCAGTGGTGGATGTGGAGAAGTAAGATGGCGGATTTTTGAGAGCGGATGATCTGGATGTGTGTCCATCAAAGACAGTACATTTGTAAGACTGGATGTCATGAACTGCTATATATATTATGACTTTTGAACAATATTAAGGTAAATACATTGTTTGTTCTCTATCAAAATCTTTCTTTTGATGACTGTGCTTATCAGTAGTTAGTGCCTTCAGTAGTTTGAATCTTTTATGTAGCTGGCAGTAGTGGCGCTCGCTGTATTGCAGTAGTTCGAGTAACGAAGATTTTTGGGAGGTAAGTGATTTGTGAAACGTATAGGTTAATGTTAGTCAGGGCCATTCTTTTGTTGGGATTTTTGAAAGTCAGATTGCGTTGCGCTAAAAATATTGTGTGTCAGTTTAAGCACAGTCATGTATAATTTTTCCAAGGGGATGTTTCACTGTTCGACGTCCCCTCTTGAAAACGGGGATGACGTGTGCCCTTTTCCAATCCTTTGGAACGCTACGCTCTTCTAGAGACCTGCGGTACACCGCTGCAAGAAGGGGGGCAAGTTCGTTCGCGTACTCTGTGTAAAATCGAACTGGTATCCCATCAGGTCCAGCGGCCTTTCCTGTTTTGAGCGATTTTAATTGTTTCTCTATCCCTCTGTCGTCTATTTCGATATCTACCATTTTGTCATCTGTGCGACAATCTAGAGAAGGAACTACAGTGCAGTCTTCCTCTGTGAAACAACTTTGGAAAAAGACATTTGGTATTTCGGCCTTTAGTCTGTCATCCTCTGTTTCAGTACCATTTTGGTCACAGAGTGTCTGGACATTTTGTTTTGATCCACCTACCGCTTTGACATAAGACCAAAATTTCTTAGGATTTTCTGCCAAGTCAGTACATAGAACTTTACTTTAGAATTCATTGAACGCCTCTCGCATGGCCCTCCTCACATGTAATGTGAGTGCACTGCATGTTTAGAATGCATTTTCCTTAGTGTCACGATGGTAAAGCCCCGTAAATCAAATAAAGTCACTGAAGAGACTTCAAAAAAGAGTTGTTTCAAAAACTAATCTAAAAGAAATGAAAAGTACATTCCCTTAATAAATGACAAAAAATTGGAGCAATAAATACAGTTGGATTTAAGATTTATCTATTGTTCTTAACACTCTTTATTCACAAATGATTAATAAGTGTTTTTTTTCATGTAAGTGGATAATGTTTCAAATAATATTTGTTATACACGAAAAACGAATAGTAATTTATATCTGTATTCCTTATTCCTCAGTCGCATAATTTTCAGCGAAGTATGGTGCTAAGCAAAGCGCATCGCGCATGCGCACACTGCAGGTTGGTAGTCTATGAGCAAATGAGTGCAAGCGCGTGAAATCCGCGTGACTGCAGGCAAGTCCTCAGTGACTGTGCCAGCCAGGTGGCCGGTGTACAAGCGCTCACGCGTCTGTCATTAGCATCCGTAAATCCCTCCCCATTTCCGCGAAAATTCGCAAAGCGTATCCGCGCTATCACTCGCACACCGCAGGAGCGTGCGGGCCATGCGGACAGGCCACGCGGTTGCAGGGCTCTAGATAGGACCGCCAAAGTCGGCGCTGTATGCAACCACCATGCAGAATCGCGCCGCCCAGTTGCTGCTGGAGTGCTGATTGTCCTTAATGTTTTACTGTTCCTATTAATACACATCGATAAAATCATTAACGCACTAGACTAATCTGGGAGTGCACTACCGAATGGACAAGTAAAATTCTGTTTGACGCTGGGTGAGCCGGCCGTGGTGGCCGAGCGGTTCTAGGCGCTTCAGTCCGGAACCGCGAGACTGCTACGGTCGCAGGTTCGAATCCTGCCTCGGGCATGGATGTGTGTGATGTCCTTAGGTTAGTTAGGTTTAATTAGTTCTCAGTTCTAGGCGACTGATGACCTCAGACCCATTTGACGCTGGGTGTCGCATGAAGGACAGAATGTGCAGGATTTGTTTGGGCTGTCACCAATTATACTCTGCAAAAACGAAATTGCAAACCTCTGCTCAGACACCAGAGAGAATGCGCCTGACGACCAATAGGAGAGACACCTGATATATTGAAAGGGTACAGTACCGCCCGACACTGAAAATAGGTACAACATTCTTCGTTATTCTGGTCAGAACACACATTTTTTGTAATAATAGCTCAATTTAACTTAATACACCGAAGCCGGATACCAGTGTAGGAAAGAATGACAATTTATTTATTTAATTGATCACATGTGCACTCCCACAAAATAAATCCCTACATCCAATTTAGTGAGATCTGTGAAATGAATGAATGTATGGTCGTCTGCTAACCGCAGATAGTGAATGTGCAATATATGATCATCTTTGAGACGGTCCTTTGGTCACCTTTGGTGGAACCAAAGAGATGAAATTTACCTGAGCTTTGAGCGCCTGAAATGTGGCTGACCAATACGGTAGCATGGTGTTCCCCCACCTTGGCCGAGGTGCGAGTTGACCTGAAGGACGGCCATGTTTCAGCACTCTGGCGCTGGATCTTGTGTTGGTAAGACCTGTCTTAGGTGTGCTCCGTAAAGACAAAAGAGTGGAGTAAATGGTATGCATGTGAAATACGTAAAGAGTAGTTTGGAATAATTATTTCTCTATTTCAGTAACTTTTTTTTCTTGGGGGGGGGGGGGGGAATTAAGTGACAGGCAGGTAATATTAAGGGGACGTAGTAATATTCGGAAGTGACCAACGGTCACAGTGAAACCACATGCAGCAATAAGTTGAAACACTTGCGAGTGCTAGTACTAAGTTGGAATACTTGCCAGTGCTAGTACTAAGTTGAAATACTTCCGAGTTTTAAAGTTGAGCTGAATTACTGGCGTGTGTACTGTAAGTTGGAAATATTTAAAAAATGGCATGTGCAGGACTTGAAATTAGAGACGAGTACTTCCACGTGGTGAGTACTGTGTGAGTCTCAATCTGTGTATGAGACAATGGATAAAGAGAAGTACTCGTCCATGGTATCAGTTGAGGACACGCATGTGTGACGAATATATTCTTAATATTACTTTGGTTGTTATGTTTCCGTGTGACGCTGGATTCAAACTCTAATACTCTGAGAGTGAAGCAAGGTGAGTCAGCCGTCTATCCAGCAACGCCACTTGGCTTGCATTGCAGAGGCAGACGTGCACATATCCTCCAGAGTTCATAGTAGGAAAGAAAAGTTACGACATGGGGCAGTGTCATGTGAAACTGGGATGAATACTGATTGAAGTGGGAAAGATGAAAGTGATGTGACTCTAACGTTTGTAATGACACATTCCTACGCAGAGACATACAATATCTTAAAGGCTGCGCCAAAGATTAAATTGAGAGGCATGTAGATTATAATCTTTGTAATGATCACATTGGATTCTCTTTTGTTTCATACTCCAAGGAGCTAAGGGACACTTTCGATTGTTGCCTCGTGGAGGATGGACGTAATTTTTGGTGTGTGCGGAAAGGTAGCCATATTGTTAGTAATTATGGTTTGTGCGATGAGCACAGCAAGTCTTATTGTGTTGAGAATAAAAAATAGTGAGAAGTATCGAAGTTTTACGAGAATTATTTAAAGTGACGTAGCATTGTATTTCCTTGGGTTCCACCGTGTTCGTGAAGTGAACCGATGCCGACTCAGGAAGATACACACAGTCAACAAAGAGAAGAACACCGATGGCGACTAATGAATTAATATTGTGGCAGAAGGACTAATTCTACGTCTAAGGTGAGAACTCTGATTAAATCAACAATGACGTAGAATTCAAAATGTAATTAATCGGAATGGTAAATTATATTACAGGCATATTTCACGCAGCACTGAATTTGTCCACATTCAAGCCGGTCAATACAGTCCGTAAAAAAGCCCTTCAAAAAGTCTAAAGTTACAGTTCCATGTCCGTAATTTTCTCCTTTTCAAAAAAAATCAATAAATTTAATTTTTTTTATTTATTTCGCCACACTGGCGACCGCTGACAGGGACAGTGCTGGTGGAACAAAGAGTAAGTACTTGATTGTTGTACTACGAATGTACTTGTACTAATTACTGTTTCTCAGTTCCATGACGCACATGGAAAATGACGAATAAGGTGAAACAATATTAACTGTATAAACGGATGGCACAATAACCAGAAGGAACAAGGACAAGGATTTACAAAACTTACGTAATCGTGAGTGACGCAGCTCAGCCGGAATTAAGGTAGGAAAGCGCAAACGCATGCAGCGGCTGCACCTTGGCTTAGCTCCACTTAAAGCAGAACCTTTTCCTTTCGATATTAAAATACTGGTAGTGTTTGTGGCAACACACAATTACACTTTGATAATTACTTTTTTATGTTCAACAATCGCAGAATTAGAAGACGTAGTGCGCCATCTTGTAAATTTCCGACGCGCAACAAATAACAAGCGCCAGATATTTTTATTAATTCAACTGCGAGAGAATTTAAAGATTTAGATTAACAGTAAAGTACAGATAAAAATAATATCTCCACAATGGAATTGGAGAATTTTAATTTGACAAACGTTCATGGACACGTCACCGATTCTGACAATAGTGACGTAAATGATGACGCAATTAGTTTTTCAGCACAACATAATGTAGAAGTAAATACAATTCAATTGCACTCCACAGGGATTAACAATAACGAACCACTTGCAAATGAAACCTTGTACACAGTCGATGAAGCATCGATTACCAGATCAGATGAAAATATTTCGCATGAAATCAGTGAACATAGCCCGGTTTCGATTCAATCAGACCGTGGTAGAGAAACAATGGTTACAAATAATGGCATAAATACAAACACACAAGCTTCGTCAGTTACGCTTGAGGCATTATATAGTCTGATGTGAAACGTGAGCGAGCAATTATCTGATTTAAAGATCAGTCACAACACAACGAACACAAAACTGGCGAATCTAGAAATCAGCCACAACGTGACAAACACAAAATTGTCAAACACGGAAATTGGGTTCCAACAGCAGTTTTCAAGTGTAAACACGCAATTTGAAAATATGCACAAACATTTCGATCAACGATTAAATAAACTCACAAATGAAGTCGATCAAAAGATCGAAGACAAAGTCATCAAAACAGTCAATAGTGTATACAATGTATTGGCCAATGATTTAGAAAAGAAATTGTCAGATCTTACAAACAAACAGGAACAGGAACTGTCAGAAATCGTAGAAACACACAATCAAACACATGCGGTACAAAAAGAAATACACGAGAACGTACAGGCTATTCAATTAAATTTAACCAGAGTACAGTCCGCATGTGAAGAAGAGATGAAAGCACTGAACAAGGTAAGTGACCTCGTGCAGGCTGTAATAACAGCAAAGATGGAACTATAATTACCAACGTAATTTTAGATACAGGATCATCTACGAATATTATTTCTAATTGTTTATTTAAAGAAGAATATACAGAAAGCAATACAAGGACTTAATTTTCACCTCTGATGAGGAAGGAAACATTTGTAAATAACGTTGTATACATTGTATATTTTATTGTACAAACTTTACCACATGATGTCGTTTTCTCAGTATTAACCAAAACTTTGTATATTAGGATTAAGGTTTGTAAATTTTAGCATAAGTATACCAAAAAACTGACACACACTCAGTAATACCATAGAATTCACAGTGCCATGAAAATGAGACAATAAAATTGAAGTTTGTAAATAAAAGACCCCCAAACATATCAATTGCAAGGTCGACTACTGTATCCTGTCAACCAAATAAAATTTTCTAGTGACAGTATACAGTAGGGGGCAGTTGTAATGACACATTCCGACGCAGAGACATACAATATCTTAAAGGCTGCGCCAAAGATAAAATTGAGAGGCATGTAGATTAAAATCTTTGTAATGATCACATTGGATTCTCTTTTGTTTCATACTCCAAGGAGCTAAGGGACACTTTCGATTGTTGCCTCGTGGAGGATGGACGTAATTTTTGGTGTGTGCAGAAAGGTAGCCATATTGTTAGTAATTATGGTTTGTGCAATGAGCACAGCAAGCCTTATTGTGTTGTGAATAAAAAATAGTGAGAAGTATCGAAGTTTTACGAGAATTATTTAAAGTGACGTAGCATTGTATTTCCTTGGGTTCCACCGTGTTCGTGAAGTGAACCGATGCCGACTCAGGAAGATACACACAGTCAACAAAGAGAAGAACACCGATGGCGACTAATGAATTAATATTGTGGCAGAAGGACTAATTCTACGTCTAAGGTGAGAACTCTGATTAAATCAACAATGATGTAGAATTCAAAATGTAATTAATCGGAATGGTAAATTATATTACAGGCATATTTCACGCAGCACTGAATTTGTCCGCATTCAAGCCGGTCAATACAGTCCGTAAAAAAGCCCTTCAAAAATTCTAAAGTTACAGTTCCATGTCCGTAATTTTCTCCTTTTCAAAAAAAAATCAATAAATTTAATTTTTTTAAATTTATTTCACCACACGTTGTGACTATTCTTTGTGTTGTATTGTATGTTGCCAGTGTGATGTATTTCATGTAATTTAAGTGTGTGTGGTTTGCATGGGAGGATGGACGTAATTTTTGGTGTGTGCGGAAAGGTAGCCATATTGTTAGTAATTATGGTTTGTGCGACGAGCACAGCAAGCCTTATTGTGTTGTGAATAAAAAATAGTGAGAAGTATCGAAGTTTTACGAGAATTATTTAAAGTGACGTAGCATTGTATTTCCTTGGGTTCCACCGTCTTCGTGAAGTGTTTTTATGTAGGTTCAGAGACAGTGGGTTATGCATGTTCCTTTTTGTACCGCTCGGACTGGAGTAAATTTTCGTGATGATGGGTGTGAGAGTCGAAGTTTGAGATACAGCAAAAGATCCACCATCCTATCCAGAAAGTGCACTGTAGCGTTAGATAATTACGAGACCATAAGATAGAGAATCACAAATGTAAAGCCATGCCGACTGGGCAGAGTTTCTCATGTGTAATTATTGTATAAAAATGTAATAATAGAATAATAGAATTTATCGGAATAAAAAAAAAGGTAGTGAAAAGAAAAAAAATTGGTGGCCTTGATCTTTCAATAGTGTGTAGTCATGATATCCAGAATTTATAATCTGTGCACCATTCACGTTCAGTGCGATGGCCACGTGTTGATCAAAGCCGTTGAGTAAGAAAGAAAATGTGGTATTGCCAGTGCGTAGTGAACAATCAGAGTTGTGTAAATTGCTCATAGTCAGAAGTGCGTTATCCGTTTCCGTTGCATAACATTCAAACATAAGAATAATTTGTAGTTTAATTGTCAGTACTGGGCTCATAATCAGTCATTCATGTTTGCGATAAAAAAGAATAAATCCACTCGCTTGGCAGACCACTCATCTTGCAGGCCTGACTGTTTGATGCCACAGCATGAGCAAGGCCATTATTTCTCAGCACCACCTACACTGCAACACACTTACAAGCTTTCCAGATTGTTTATGACAACCCTATATACAGGGTGTAAATTTTAAGTTGACAAACCACAATAACTCGAAAAATAAGCTTCAGACGAAAAAACGTGTAGAATCCAAAGTTGATTATTTTCGAGGGGTCATCTTCTGGTGCTAAAATTAGGCCGCCACCCCCTGGGGGTGGGTCGGGAGGCTACTTTCAAATTTCAAATGGGAATCCCCATTTTTTATTGCAGAATCAGATTTTACATAAAAAACTTCGTACATTTTGTCTTAAATCTTTGTTTTGATTCTTTTCCACGCAAAAATGAGAACATGGATTTTCTTGAATTACTGAGCCAACTACCAAGAATCAAAACCAATGTTTAAGAGAAAATGTAAGTAGTTTTTTTATGTAGAATCTGTTTCTGCAATAAAACATGTGGGTTCCCATTTGAAATTTCAAAGTTGCCTCCCGCCTCACCCCAGGGGACTGGGGTGGTGGCCTAATTTTAGCACCAGCGGATGTCCCCCTCGAAAATAATCAACTTTGGATTCTACACATTTTTTCATGTGAAGCTTATTTTTCGAGTTATTCTGGCTTGTCGACTTAAAATTTACACCCTGTATATAGGGTTGTCATATACAATCTGGAAAGCTTGTAAGTGTGTTGCAGTGTAGGTGGTGCTGAGAAATAATGGCATAGATCACGGATACTAGAGTACATGGTTGGGGTCATATGCAGTCAGGCTGTGAGCTGTGACGTCATTGTGCAACCTCTCGCCACGCCACACTGAATTGAAGTTTACAGGCACGCAGCACACATGTTTAACTCATACTGAAGTATGAATGTAAACGAGGTTTTCCATGTTTTAGTGTATTATTATAATTATTATTAGCTTTATATTAGTTAGATTATTTTTTCTGTGATTGATGAAATGCTAATGTAAAGCCCCCGATGGGCGTCAACCTCTTTCACCATCTCTGCTTGTTTTTCTGGGAGAAGAGGCTTACATAAGTTTAGACCATATAAACCTATATTACGTAGAAACTCTGTATACTATCATTTTAAACTCTAAAAGTGTTAACATGTCTTCTTTTCTATTCTGGGGAGTTGTATTACAACTTTTTTCATTTTTTCAGTTTTTGTCTTTGTTCACTCTCAGTTCGCTTACTACTTTGCGTTTGTGTTTCTTATTGATAGCTTCCATTCTGATAAAGGTGCCTGTCGTTATGAATCACATCACAGCCAAGCCCTCCATACCTGAATACTTCTGATTTATAATATCTTTTAACCTAAGGAAAGCTTTTGGGTTGTGGTTAACGTGATTGCCGTGGAATTGTTGGAATTCTCTTTTCATCTTCAAAGCGAATTCCAGAAGATTTTCAGTTGGCTTCATTAAAGATCCTCTTGAAATCGTATGAAGCCAATTATTTCCTGAAAAATTTACGTGATCAGTTAGTTTACTATAGCAATGTGCTGATTCGCGTTGTTTGCGTTTAACTCTATAATCAACATATCCTGCAATCTTATGTAACAGCTCAAAATTTTCCTTCAAATCTGGAACGTTTTTCACCTCGTATTCGGTACTATTTAAAAAAAGTTTTCCCACTCCTGAAACAATCTTTCCAACTTCCATGTTGTCACATTCACTTTCCTGTAGACGATAAGCGTCTTGCTTGTCCGAAGATGACAGATCTACAGTCGTATAAAGAGTTTCGGACAACAAAAAAATGGTTCAAATGGCTCTGAGCACTATGGAACTTAACATCTGAGGTCATCAGTCCCCTAGAACTTAGAACTACTTAAACCTAACTAACCTAAGGACATCACACACATCCATGCCCGAGGCAGGATCCGGACAACATGTTAGCACTTACAGTATCAAATTCTTTCTCATTCTTGCGTGTACCACCTTAGAGGATTTCGCTCACATTACGGCTCAAAATCAAATAATTAATTCTTTGAGAGACAATGGTAGGCAAGGGGTGCTCATAGAATCTCCTCGTCCTCTTACTCTGGAAAAGTAGCTCTCAAGAATATCTTGACAGGGTCTTGAGGGCATGACGTACTTGTAGCCTTCCAGTGTTAACTCCATTATCAAAGAGCGCAGACTTTATAGACATCAAAACCCCTTTCTGAAAAAGAAACAATTCATCAGTAAGTTCCTTTTTTTGGATTTATTCCTTTCTGTTTCATCATTTCTTCTGGTGTAACACAAACACGCTGGTCAATGTTTTCTTATTATTATTTTCTCATCCTCTTTTTTTCTTATTACTCTCATTATGAGAATGAGATCACACTGTTCTTCTAACGCATTATCTTATTCAGGTAAATAATTACCATATGCACTTTCTATTTTGCATCCATTAATAGGAGAACTAGAGTTCAGTACATCAGTTCCATTGTTTATGACTTTTACAGCCTCACCATCGTGACTGAAATCAGGAAGGATGTGGCAAATGACTTACTCTACAGTGAGAGGAAACAGCTCGGCTTCTTTCCTTACGTTTTGCCTTTCGGTGGCAGCAACAAGCAAATAGTTCGTGGTTACTTTATGTGAATATTGTAAATCTAAGCCAGTGTTTTGATGCTCAATGAACTTAATGAAAGATTCTTTCATGAGCAAACTACCAGCTTTTAGTAGATAACCATCGCAAAGCAGATAATTCAGTAACAATTTTAGGGCATGAGGCACATCACAGAAAAACCATACTTTCTTGTTTTGATTTATTGGATTCTCTTATCCGGTGTTATCAGATGTAATATTCAGACTCCCTATAAGTTTTCTGTTTGATGGTCCATATCATACACAAATACTCTCACCTTTAATTCAACATTTTCTATTACTCTAACCGTTTCAGTCAACAAGTCCTTAGAAACGGCTGTGTCAAACTTATGATAAATGGGCTGCATCTAATTTTCCTACTAAACTTCTGATGACCATAACTTGAGCGTTGTTGTGTGGTCCTCTGATAATCTCCTCTACCTGCTCTAACCATAAATCATTGTTTATTTTAATTTCGTCAAAGCGAAGAACTATGTCTTTTTCAAATTTTGTTATAACATTGATTGAGTTTTCAAAACACTAAGGCTTAAATCAGTAAAACCTGGTGGAACGCTAAACTGCCTGAGTCTTCTTTTAATAATGGCCAGCCGAAGTGGCCGTGCGGTTAAAGGCGCTGCAGTCTGGAACCGCAAGACCGCTACGGTCGCAGGTTCGAATCCTGCCTCGGACATGGATGTTTGTGATGTCCTTAGGTTAGTTTGGTTTAACTAGTTCTAAGTTCTAGGGGACTAATGACCTCAGCAGTTGAGTCCCATAGTGCTCAGAGCCATTTGAAGCATTTTAATAGTGACTTCACTAGGAAGAGGACATTTCAGTACGTCCCTGACAAAAGATAACGCTTCGTAAGATAGGTTGAAGCCTTTGCAATATCTTCAGATGACCAATTAGTACACCGTCCTTTCATAACAACTTTATGTTGAAAGCCAGAAAAAGAGCCGTGAATAACTTTTTGGACATGTTTTAATTTCAGTAACTCGGTGCTGCATCGAGAGAGACGTTCCTGTAGATCTGTATTCGTTTGCGTAAGGTCTCTTGTTTCCTTTTCCATAATTTGTGGTTGTTGCGTAAGCACGCACTGTCGCATTCACAGCAGTGTTGGTTTTTAGGCTAACAATTTGTCTAGCAGTAATTTCTTCGTTAGTTGTTAAAATATCTTCCACTAATTTACGGTAGCTTTGTTTTTGTGTTCAAATATTTCCCTCGTTATTAGGCTCATTACAACGCTCTAAATCATCACTGAAGTTGGACCAACATCAGTATTTAACTTGCGTTTCGAAGGAATAGTCAACAGTTCACTTTTCAGATCCCTTTCATAATCTGAACGAGTAAAATGTATCGAACCGAGACGAGAATTTTCAACTGAAAACGAATCTGCACGTTAATAGGCATTTATCCAGTTTCGTTTCGTGTCATTGTTTTTAGGAAATCTATGAAACTTGATTCCTAACTTACTTGTTTGTCTGCTGTGGTTAGTACAACAGGCGATAGCGAAGAAAACCATTATTTTTCACTCAAAATCTTACCATAAAAAAATCCCTCAATACGCTCATAATTATGGGGTCGCTGTGGCTTCAATCGGCACTCACTAATAAAATTTCACACTGCCGTAAACCTAGTTTTCGCTCGTAAACACAATAAAAACACATTACGTTATGGAAATCGAGGAATACTGAACGCTAGTTGGGTGCACTTGGACATCATCGGCATCGTTTGCCACTGTGCATTCATTTCGTGATCACTACCGTGTAATCGAGTATCCATGGCGTAGACGATAACGCACGAGACTGCTTAGCCATTGGCTTGAGTTCGATCCTTACTACCGCTCCAAGTCCAGTTCTTGTATCGCTCTTTTATTCGGATTTAGGAAACCGAATGAAGAACATGTTTGGCGACACCGTCTCTGGCGGGCGGCTTGAATTTGCGTGCACAACGGTCTTGACGGCAAACTTTAACGAAATCGGAAACGGCGTACTGTATCAAATTTTTTCTTAACGATTATTTCTCAATAAAACCCACCCCTAAACACCCTCACAAGGTTTCTAGACTGTTTGTTGGCACCCTATATATATGTTCCGGTACTGTGACATTCCGGGGGTGTTCTCTTTTTTCGAAATTTAGACGTCTTAAAACATTACTTTTTCGTCAGAGACGTTTACTGTCACAAATGAAGGACCGTATACACCTATAACGAGTCTGCCAATCAGACAAAATCGCAGCGAGCAATGAGGCAATCATCCTACCGACGAACCAGGTTAAAGATACCTGTTTGGAAAAACACGATGTCCTGCTGCGTGAAGAAGCACGAAACTGCTTGCTGCACATCGTTCTCGTCCGAAAAAAAATCAACGAACCTTCAAGGCCTTTTTGAAAGGTCCGAAGGCGTGATAAATGCATGGGGAGTGATCAGGGCTGTAGGAAGTGCGCTAGAGTTTATTCCACTTTAGTTTCAGTAACGCCTCCGTTACAAAATTTGCGATGTGGGGACCTAAGTTATCATGAAGCAGCATTTTTTATTCTCCGATGAAAGTCTACCGGCATTTGCCAAGAAAAGAGTAACAGCATGTTGGTCCAGTTTGGACGCATTTGGTAACGGAGTTGCCATAGTTCACGTTTCCATCTTTACCGCATGCATCTCGAAAAGACACAAATGCCACACTAATCCCTTATCTACATGCCGGTTCTTATACACCCACACCGGAGTCGCGCTACGTTGTATATATGCTTCAGGAATGGCCTGAAACCGAAACTTTTGATCGCCCCAGACACACTGCGCACAAAAACTGAAGTATAACTCTTTCAAAACCCCATATGTCCCATTCATTGCAACGCTTGTGTTTGAAATTCGACACGCCTCTGCGATAAGTGACAGAACCGTGACACACAGCGTTGAAATCACACTGTTTTGCCGGCCGCGGTGGTCTCGCGGTTAAGGCGCTCAGTCCGGAACCGCGTGACTGCTACGGTCGCAGGTTCGAATCCTGCCTCGGGCATGGATGTGTGTGATGTCCTTAGGTTAGTTAGGTTTAAGTAGTTCTAAGTTCTAGGGGACTGATGACCACAGATGTTAAGTCCCATAGTGCCCAGAGCCATTTGAGCCATCACACTGTTTTCTCTCGAGTGGCAGAGGAAAACATTCTAGACATACCGCTGTCCAGAATAGACACGATTGATTCCGACACATTTTGCTCTCTAAAACAAAAGTTTGCTGTGCGATGAGCACAGTAAGACGTTCTTGACAACCTATGACTCTGTGGACGCCCTCGGACGTTTCACCTCTTCTCTAAGGACATGGTGAGGTTGAGCCCCATTAAACGTGATCTGATCTATTTGGAGCACAACGCAACCGCAATTTTTGCTCTGATGTAAAGGCTGGAACCACTAGGGACCGTTCAACACAATTCGACGAAAGTCGAACGTTATCCAAAGCAGCAAAGGGTGCTTATGCTTTTTCATCCGTCTCACTTCGCGTCCTCCTGCGATGTGATCACAGGGGAATGCAACACAGACACATGCGTAAATAAAACGACAAAGGGTCCATCCAAGACTCCTCCATTTGGTAAAACTCTCGGTGCTGCTGACTCGCCTTTGTTGAGCACCTTAAAAGTGTACGTGGACAGACAGAACCTCTGTCGAGAGTCCCAGGTGCACTCACACAAGCTACACTGCTGCTCTTTCGCAGCCAGACTGCAGCTTTCTAGCCTGATAATAAGCCGTTCGGAATCAGAGAGTGTCGAAGGGACTGCAGGTATCCAAGCACATTGGACTTCGTCACAGGTTCTGTCTGTACAGCTACATTTTTAAAATTCTCGATAAAGTTGGGCGGGTGCCAGCGAGTGTCTTGCTGAAATGGGGAATCTAAGATGGACCCTTTGCCGTTTTACTCATGCATGTGTCAATGTCACATCATCACCGTGATCAAGTGACAGAAGGAAACAAAATAGGAGAACTGAGAAAGCATAAACACCATTTGCTGCTTTGGATCACGTTCAAATGTAGTCGAATAGTTTTGAACGTCCCTAGTGGTTCCATTCTGTAATCGAGAGCAAAAATTATGGTCACGTAGGACTCCAAATGAGTGCGATCACGTTCGATGGGGGTACAGCCCCAGAATGTCTTTAGATAACGGTTGAAACGTCTGAGGGGAGTCAGTAGTGTCAAAGAGTGTCAGTGTCTTGCTATTGCTCATGTCACTGCAAACTGTCGTTCTCGACCGCGAATTGTATGGAAATCAACGCCCCAGGGAAAGGCATGGTTTCATTGTCGCCCTTTGTGGCACCCCCTGCGGCCTTTTCTTACCGATTCTGAGCCGTGGTGTGTCTGGAATGTTCCCCTCGGCCACTCATAAAAAAACTGCATGATTTCGACGCTGGGAGTCGCTGTTATGAGCTTCATCACAGAGGTGTCAAAAGAAGGGGTGAAATGAAGATAAGAGGGGGTGTGACGACCTTACGATGGAATGGCGTGTCCACGGTGGTATTGGGCATTATTGTGGTGAAATCGGGTGCCAAGGTGACATCATTAACTCACCTTACACATCACATGAACTTCTGAAATGTGGCTTTTATTTCGCATGTGTCGCCACCTTTCTGCATGCGCCTTCGTCGAGTCCGAGGGTGATGTCGTGGAGAATGGTTGTTAGTACCTTGAGCCAAATTTCAAACTTAAACGACGCAATTGGTGGGAATTACGGGGTTTTGAAAAAGTTATCCTTTAATTCTGTTGCTCAGTTTTTGCACACACAGGGTGAATCACCTAAAACTTGCACTGTAAAAATTGCGGAAATGGAAAGTGCTACTGATGTTCAGTTTTCACATAATGAATTGGTAGTCAGAGGCCCATGTTATTAGACAATCAACGGATTGTAATAATACTTAGAAAGTGTATTTTTTGTACAATTATACTCTTTTTAAATAGAACAATGCCTACTGATTTTAACAAACTAAAAGTGGGGTAAATTAGATTTTTAGTGGTGTTTGATGTGCGAGTCGTTTGCGAGGTATTGTATTTTGAAAAGTTTACACACCGACGTTTGTGCAACACCTGTGTTAGCGCACGCTAAAGAATAAGACAAGTACATACACTACTTATGTGGATTCCGACCAGTAACGAGACAACTGACCGTCACCGGCAATACACACATGCAGTCTGGTACGGAACGACTGCTGCACACGTGACAGCATTTCAGCGGAGATGTCCGAGCAGGTTGCAGTAATACGTCGTTGTATGTCATCGGGAGTAGTTGGTATGTCCTCCTAGACAGCGTCTTTCAGCTTTCTCCACAGAAAAAGGTCTACAGGCTTCAAAATTGGCGAACAGACCGACCAAGGTGTAGATCCTCTGCGTCCAGTCCAACGATATGGTAACGATTTGTGAAGACATGCCGTAGTACTTGGTGCACTAAGGGCAGGACAGCCATCATGTTGGTACCACAGGCTCCTCTTAGTCTGCGGAGGAACACCTTCTAGCATCCGTGGTAGATGATCTGATATGAGGCTGCGCGCGTTTAGTGTCGGTCTATGACCTACGTGCTGATGGTTCACTATCCCACACCACACGTTTACATTTCATGGACGCTGACGTTCCATCTGACGAAGAAAATAGGTGTTGTCAATAGACCAACAGTGCATGTTTCGGCGGTTTATCTGGTCATGATTCGTGAATATGGCTTCATTATTAAACAAGATACATGGTAGCTTTGGAGTATCCTGTCTTAATGACCGTGTACAGAAATTCACACGAGTCTCAGAATGGTTTCCCTGCAGTTGTTGACCGAGAGAGATGTGAAAGATGGAACCTACGTCGGTGGAGAATGCGTAGGACAGTTGTGTGGCTCATGCCACTTCCCCGAGGGACTGTGCGGGAGCTAACGTGCAGATCAACTGCTGCAGAAGCAAAAACATTAATTTCCTCCTCTTCTGTCGTCACTTGTTTCCTTCTATTACGTTGTCTAGGCGTTATGTCAACACTTCCACGTACCTAGTTGAAGAAGTTGATAAATAACTGCTGAGATGGTTGACGTCTATTGCGATATCTTGCAGCATACTCTGTACAAGAACGAATTACATTCTTCCTACACTCTCCATACCCCATGTGCGTTCGACTATTTCTGCATAACAATAACATCGTCCACTCGTCAGGACTGTCATACGGTAACTGGCTAGCAATACTCAACACACTCAAACTCATTGCAAGGAAAAATAATAACATCGTACGTAGCAACTACGCAGGCTGTATGGCACACTGAACTGCTGGTGTGGAAACTTTTCAAAATACATTATCTCGCAAACGACACGATAAGAATTCTGTAGCAAACACCAATGACATCTAAGTATTATTACAATTTGTTTACTGTTCAATAATAGGCACCCCTGACTACCAATCCATTCTGTGAAAACAGCCCGTCAACAGCACTTTCCATTTTAGAAATATGTGTGGTGAAAGTTTTAGGTGATTTACTCTTTACATACAGGGTGTTCAAAAAAGAGTTCCGAGTACTTTGAGAGGTGGTAGCACTCATCGAAACAAGAAAAATAAGTCTAATAAACATAGGTCCGGAAATGCATATTTCCTGCGATAAACACGTGTTTACAGGAGGTGTTCAACGTGGCATCCATTCATGGCAATGCACTTCTCTGCCCTCCGGCGTAAGGAATGACGCACCCTTTGAAGTATACCCGGATATTGTACTTGCGGGCACGCACTGAAGACGCGTCTCTGTAGTGTCCGCCCATCGTAGTTTGGTGTTGGACAGAACAATTCCTTCGAGTGTCTCCATAACCAGAAGCCTAGGGGATTGAGGTCTGGGGAACGAGCAGGCCTGCTGGTGAAAGTCGTGCTCTGCAAGACGTGCTGCAGCTTCCGTGACCAGCACCATCTCCGGACTTGTCTGCAATCGAGCATGTGTGGAATATGATGGGATGAGAAATGACTTGTGCTACTCGTCAACCGACAAATCTTACAGTAGTACGTGGACAGGTCAAGCAGGTGAGGCATAATGTAACCCAGGAAAGCATTCACCATCAGTAAGATCGACTTGGTGCCAGAGTCCGTACCTATATTGCCGCCTGTGGAGGCTGCGCCACGTACTAATATGGGTGTTTCAGCATGAGGCGACACCTGTTGCCTCAGAACCGCCTGTGCTACTGATCTGTAAACGCAATCATTTTGTGTACTCTGTATGCGCTATTGCAACAATAAATCTTGAGTGAATTGGAAACCTCTAAAAGGGTGTATTAATTTTTTGTGGCAATGTTCACTTGTGCATTGCATCTGATTTGAACAGCAACTTTTGTATGAGATTTAGTTTATACTGTGCCACAGTACAAACGGTAAATTATTGATACACACTGTAATACTTTTATCACTAAATTAGCAACAAAACAGGCAGTTAATTAAACCTTTTTAAGGGGAAATTGTACGTGAAATTCGTTGAAATTTGACATTTTCTGTTTTCTGATCCATAATGTACTTTGGACTTTTCTGAACATTTGGTATATAATACATTAAAGTAAGACGATTTTGAGACCTTCAAATAATATTTTGAATGTTGACGTGTGACTGTCAAATTTCATGGCTACGCATATACTGCTACAGTTGAGCAGTCATATCTTCGGAACAACGCAGTCTTGAAGGCTGTGAACTGCTTTGTTTTGTGCCTACTTCTACGTCACAGAAGTTGGCGTTACGAATAAACCTAAAAACCAACCTGGGTAACACAAAACTGTCTGATGGCAAGACAACAAAATGTACTGGAAGACTAACGGACAAAGTAATTGATGAATTACAGGAATATTATGGGAAGGCCATTAGAGATAACTGTGACAATTTAGAGAAGATGAAAAGAGCTGTGTGGAGCACTTTATTTCATCCAATATCAACCGATGAAAAGCTATGACATGCTTTGTGTCCACCTCCACCAAACACGCAAGCTGTAAGTACACACAAGCTGAATTTTCTGGCACCCTGCATGAAGTTACACATAAACACTCTCTTCCTTTGGCAGCAATGGAGGCAATGAAATCTGTATACAGTGATTTGGCAAATCCTGAGCTACTAAAGAAGTGTTTACATGGGAAGACCCACAATGTGAATGAGTTCTTCAATAATTTTGTGTGGTGCCATGTGCCTAAAAATGTATTTATTGGCCTTATGACTCTAAAGTTAGCAGTGTCTGATGCTGTAATATCTTTTAATGGTGGGAAATATGAAACACTTAAGGTTCTGGAGAAGTTAGGGGTAAGATTTGGACAGAACACAGCTAAAAGACTGCAGGAACTTGATGAGCTTCGTGTATATGAAGCAGAGTTAGCTGTTCAGCAAATGACAAAAGAAGCGAGAAAGAAAAGGAGGAGGCAAGCACTGGGCTGTTGTGACACTGAGGAAGACACAGACTATGGGCTAGGGCAATTCTAGTGCATAAAAGACGCAGAAATGTAAGTCTCTATAAGAACTGGTAATAAAATAAGTTTTAAACCTCAATATCTCTGAACTAAATTTTTTTCTATAAATGACCCGTTTTCTAAAACGGCACTGATGGTAGAGACATGAAATTTTCACAGCATGCCAAGTGTGAGATTCAACACATATGGAACTAGAATAATTAAAATATCCTGAGTTGTTTTGTTTTTATGTTCATTTATTTACAAAATGCTGTCAAAAATTTGAGTGTTTGAAAAAAAGGATAACATGCCCCACAATACAATTTTAGTAATAATTCTAGGTCAGTGTAACTAGAAAGGTGCATTCAATAATTACTGAAAATTGTAAGTTAGTGTCTTAAAACGTTTCCAAGATAATTGGTCACAAAATTCTATAATTTAACATTGGCGGCATAGGGCATACAATTTCCCCCTAATTTAATTTTTTTTAAATTTTACTTGATACTCAGTAAGTATGTATGGAGTGTATCTGGAGTCCTTACCTCCACCATAACTACCTCTGGGCTCTGACTGAACATTTGCACTTTGAGAATTTCACTACCACTCGGAGCAGGAAAACAAATTTTACGGTTAAAAGTCCAGTTTACGACGATGTCATTAGAAACAGAGCACAAGCTAGTGCTATGCAAGGATGGCGAAGAAATCTGACTTTCTGCGTTGCAAAAGAATCGTCATAGGTTTTCCTTCAGTGATTTCGGTGAACTATGGAATTCCTCAATATAGATAGCTAACTGAACATTTTAATCAAATTAATAGGAGAACAAAAAACCTGCTTTGTAAGTGGATACATCACAATGGAGCACTTGCAATTTCTGAATAAAATCTTTATGATTACTCCTTGAGAAATAAGGCGTTGGTTCGACCTCCGTTAGTATACCGAATATATATGCAGTGTGTGCAAAAAAGTGGAAACACCAAAAACAACACATTACCATTTCTAATACGGTGTAGTAAAAGTGTTGACATTCAAAACAGCGCCAGCCGCTGTGACCGAGCGTTTCTAGGCGCTTCAGTCCAGAACAGCGCTGCTGCTACGGTCGCAGGTTCGAATCCATCCCCGTGCATGGATGTGTGTGATGTCCTTAGGTTAATTAGGTTTAAATAGTTCTAAGTTCTAGGGGACTGATGACCTCAGATGTTAAGTCCCATAGTGCTTAGAGCCATCTGAACCATTTTGATTTTCAAAACAGCTTCCAGTCGTCTCGGATGGACCTATACAGGTCATGCATGGTTTTCAAGGGAATTTTATACCATTCTTCCCGCAAAATAGCCGCAGGTTCAGATATCGGTTATGAAAGTTGATAGCGATCAAGCACCCTTCTGTTCGAAGCTGACAGCAGGGGCTCAACAGTATTGAGGTCTGGTGACAGCGATGGCCAGAGGGATGCGACAATTCATCCTCGTGCTCACAAAACCAGTTCTCGATGATGACGGCTGTGTGAATAGGGTCCTGCCGTCTTGGAACACCGAATCACCACTGGGGAGCAAACATTGTGCCATGGGATGAACCCATCAGCCGAAATGGTCGCACAATCCTTGGCAGCAACGCGATTTTTCAGAGTATCCATGGGGCCCATGGCATTAGCATCACTAATAGTGGATTTGGAAATCCAGTTCGCCTAGTAAGTACCCGTATATGGAATTCCCTTAGTCTTTTGATGTTGACAGGGTTCGCGAGTGCGACATACAGTTCTGCAGTGACTTTTGCAGCTGTCGCTCTTTTATTTTTCGTCACAATACTGCTCAATGACCGTCTGTTACGATCGCTCAGCACACAATTTCGTCTGCATTATGACTTGGCGGGTGATGTTTTTTCGCTTTACCTGCGTGCAGTATAAATCTTCGATACGGTGCGTCTTGAAACATCAAACACTTTGGCTCCGCTGGTCACGCAAGCAACTACCATACGAGCGCCAACAATTTTCCCGTATTCTAGTTAACATAGTTGAAGCGTAATGCACTCACAAGTACACAGCGCATTGTTCTGACCACGACTGACACCTCTGCGCATCAGTTCCACAACTTTTATTGGACTTCAAGGAGATAGTGGGAAATTCAGAAGTGAAAGAGGAGCTAGGGAGAAGGTTGCATATCACCAAAACTATTGCCAGCATCAGTAGATGATGTTTTCAAATATTTAAAGTGGGAGAACGTAGGAAGATACGTACCAATGAAACGCATCTGGCGTATTTTCGTTTTTCTGATGCTGATTATTTTTAATGTAAATAAACTTAAAGAACCAATGGAAGAATTTAATAGAAATAGTTTTAAAATAGGACTAAAATCAAGTTAATAAAACTCAAATACACTGACGGAGAAAAAACCGGAACACCAAAAAATAAATAACGTAAAATAAAGACATTTCGGGAATACATTTGTCTAATAATAATAATAATTCCAATCCCAAAGAAAGCAGGTGTTGACAGATGTGAAAATTACCGAACTATCAGCTTAATAAGTCACAGCTGCAAAATACTAACACGAATTCTTTACAGACGAATGGAAAAACTAGTAGAAGCCAACCTCGGGGAAGATCAGTTTGGATTCCGTAGAAACACTGGAACACGTGAGGCAATACTGACCTTACGACTTATCTTAGAAGAAAGATTAAGGAAAGGCAAACCTACGTTTCTAGCATTTGTAGACTTAGAGAAAGCATTTGACAATGTTGACTGGAATACTCTCTTTCAAATTCTAAAGGTGGCAGGGGTAAAATACAGGGAGCGAAAGGCTATTTACAATTTGTACAGAAACCAGATGGCAGTTATAAGAGTCGAGGGACATGAAAGGGAAGCAGTGGTTGGGAAGGGAGTAAGACAGGGTTGTAGCCTCTCCCCGATGTTGTTCAATCTGTATATTGAGCAAGCAGTAAAGGAAACAAAAGAAAAATTCGGAGTAGGTATTAAAATTCATGGAGAAGAAATAAAAACTTTGAGGTTCGCCGATCACATTGTAATTCTGTCAGAGACAGCAAAGGACTTGCAAGAGCAGTTGAATGGAATGGACAGTGTCTTGAAAGGAGGATATAAGATGAACATCAACAAAAGCAAAACAAGGATAATGGAATGTAGTCTAATTAAGTCGGGTGATGCTGAGGGAATTAGATTAGGAAATGAGGCACTTAAAGTAGTAAAGGAGTTTTGCTATTTGGGGAGCAAAATAACTGATGATGGTCGAAGTAGAGGGGATATAAAATGTAGGCTGGCAATGGCAAGGAAAGCGTTTCTGAAGAAGAGAAATTTGTTAACATCCAGTATTGATTTAAGTGTCAGGAAGTCATTTCTGAAAGTATTCGTATGGAGTGTAGCCATGTATGGAAGTGAAACATGGACGATAAATAGTTTGGACAAGAAGAGAATAGAAGCTTTCGAAATGTGGTGCTACAGAGGAATGCTGAAGATTGGATGGGTGGATCGCATAACTAATGAGGAAGTATTGAATAGGATTAGGGAGAAGAGAAGTTTGTGGCACAACTTGACCAGAAGAAGGGATCGGTTGGTAGGACATGTTCTGAGGCATCAAGGGATCACCAATTTAGTATTGGAGGGCAGCGTGGAGGGTAAAAATCGTAGAGGGAGACCAAGAGATGAATACACTAAGCAGATTCAGAAGGATGTAGGTTGCGGTAGGTACTGGGAGATGAAAAAGCTTGCACAGGATAGAGTAGCATGGAGAGCTGCATCAAACCAGTCTCAGGACTGAAGACCACAACAGCAACAACAATTTGTCTAGGTAACATTTAAGTGATTACCACTGCCAGATCACAGGTTAATGCAAGCGTGAAATAAACGACCGAAAATATGAGATGCTGGTACATTAATAACCAGTGTAACCGTCAGAATTTTGAATGGAAGCATGCAAATGTGCAAGCATTGTGTTGTACAGGTGCCGGATGTCAGTTTGTGTGATTGAGTTCCATGCCTGTTGCACTTTGTCGCTCAATACAGGGACGGTTAATGCTTTATGTTGATGACGCTGGAGTTGTCGTCCAATGATGTTCCATATATGCTCAACTGGAGTCAGATCTGGTAATCGAGCTGATCAAACCCACATATCGACACTTGGTAGAGCATGTTGGATTACAAAAGTGGTATGTAAGCGAGCGTTATCTTGTTGGAAAAAACGCCCTGGAATGCTGTTAAGCCGACCGGTGTGGCCGAGCGGTTCTAGGCGCTTCAGTCTGGAACCGCGCGACCGCTACGGCCGCAGGTTCGAATCCTGCCTCGGCCATGGATGTGTGTGATGTCCTTAGGTTAATTAGGTTTAAGTAGTTCTAAGTTCTAGGGGACTGCGACCTCAGATGCTAAGTCCCATAGTGCTCAGAGCCATTTGAACCATATGAATCTGTTAATGAATGGCAACACAACAGGGAGAATCTCCAAACTGACGTACAGATTTGCAGCCAGGGTGCGTGAGATAACCACGAGGGTGCTCCTACTGTCATGCGAAATCGTATGCCAGAACATAACTCCAGGTGTAGGTCCAGTGTGTCTAACATGCAGACAGGCTGGTTGCAGGTCCTCAACTGGCATCGTCGTAACCAGCACACGGCCATCACTGGTAACGAGGCAGAACTACCTTTCATCAGAGAAAACAACAGAACTACACCCTGCCCTCCAATGAACTTTCGCTTGACACCTTTGAATTCGTAAATGGCGGTAGTTTGGAGTCAATTGAATGCACGCTACAGGGCGTCTGGCTCGGCGCTGTTCTCTAAGTAACCTATTTGTAACAGTTCGTTGTGTCAGTGTGGTACCAACTGCTTCTCAAACTGCTGCTGCAGATGCAGTACTACACGTCAAAGCTATATGCCGAACACGATGATATTCCCTCCCGGTATTGCCACGTGTCCGTCCGAAGTCCGGTCTTCTTGCGACCATACATTTCCGTGACCACTGCTGACAGCAGTCATGCACATGGCTACATTCCTTCCAAGTATTTCTTCAGTATCGCAGAAGAAACATCCAGCTTCTCGTAGCCCTATTATACGAACTCGTTCAAACTCAATGAGATGTTGATAATGGCGTCTTTGCCGCCTTAAATACGAGGGTTATTCGGAAAGTAAGGAACTATCGGTCGCGAAATGGAAACCACAGTGAAAATCCGACGAAGTTTTGCACAGGTGTGTTGGGCAGTGTCTCTAGGATGCTCGCCGATCGCGTTACGTCGTTATTTTTAGTTCTGAGTACACAGGGAACACATAAAGATACATAGAATAATAGTGTCTCTCACCAAGTACGAGGGCCTGATGAGAAATTTCGCCTGTAGCTATGCAGCCTACATTACATAACTGTTGTGCGTTTTCTTCTTCAAGACAATTCTCGGCCGCATTCTGCAGGGGCAATGAAGATGCTCCTGCTTCGTTTTCAATTGGACATGTTTGAATACCCACAATACAGCCCGTAATTGTCTCCCTCTGAGCCTCACCTCTGCTCACATGAACCACTGGCTATGAAGACAGCATTTTGGCACAGACAACGAGCTGTAGGCCAGCACAGAGAATTGGCAGAAAGCACTGGCGGCTGCCTTCTATAACGAGGGTATTGGAAAGTTGGTACAACGCTACGACAAACGTCTAAGTCGGATCGGCAACTATGGAGATAAGCAGCTGGAAGTTGTAGCTAAATGTTGCAAATAAAATAGTTTTGATTTTCACTGTGGTTTCCATTTCGCGACCTATTGTTCCTTACTTCCCGAATAGCTCTCGTACATTCTTGACTAATATCAAGTCACCACGTCCAAACTCAAAAGTAACTAACGCTCACGACTGTTGCAGCGTGTATTTAAAGCAAACCTCATCTGCATCCTTATGGTGTCTCTACTAGCGCTACTCTTGTGCGATTGGCGATTGGCGCTAAATGTGAATAGACATAATCTTTCAGATGGAGAATCATGCCTACCAACTTTCGTTTACGCCGCACAACTCCTTCTTGGCGTTGCGATTTTTTTCCGTCAGTGTAGTACCACGGCTATTGGTAAGTATCTTCTGCGTTCCAGGAGAGGACTCAGTAAAGACTACAATACATTAAAAAATGGCATATCAGTAGGTAGAGCATATCTCCAAATTTCGATTCGTAATACGCACCACGGCGTAGTTAAAAATGGTTCAATTGGCTTTGAGCACTATGGCACTTAACATCTCAGGTCATCAGTCCCCTAGAACTTTGAACTACTTAAACCTAATTAACATAAGGGTATCACACACATCCATGCCTGGGGCAGGATTCAAACGTGCGACCGTAGCGGTCGCGCGGTTCCAGACTGAAGCGCCTAGAACCACTCGGCCACAGCGGCGTAGATATAGAGAGTACAGCTAGTGTACAGCTATGTGTAATGAATATAGCGTAAGATCGCTAGTCGTGACATAGCGCAGGAGAACATGTTTACTTTTTCCGACAATCTAGAAAGTAACTGTTTTTGTCGACAACGCAGGTATATAAGTGTGGCAACCAATACTGCGCACCAGGAGCAGATCTGTTCCGTCTTCTGTTCATCTACATCTACATCATACTCCGCAAGCCACCTAATGGTGTGTGGCGGAGGGTACTTCCAGTACCACTATCTGATCCCTCCACCCCTGTTCCACTCGCGAATAGTGCGTGGGAAGAATTATTGTCGGTAAGACTCTGTATTGGCTCTAATTTATCGAACTTTCTCCTCGCGGTCAATACGCGAGATATATGTGGGGGGAAGTAATATGTTGCTTGACTCCTCCTGAAAAGTGCTGACCTGAATTTTCAGTAGTAAATCTCTCAGTGATGCACAACGTTTCTCTTGTAACGTCTGCCAGTGGAGTTTATCATCTCCGTAACGCTCTCTCGCCAGCTAAACTATCCCTTGACGAAACGCGCCGCTCTTCGTTGGATATTCTCTATCTCCTCTATCAGCCCTACCTGATAGGGATCCCAGATAGATGAACAGTACTCAAGAATCGGGCGAGCAAGTGCGTCGCAAGCTACTTCTTTCGTGGATGAGTTACATTTCCTTAAGATTCTTCCTATGAATCTGATTCTTGTGTCTGCTTTTCCCACTATCTGTTTTATATGGTCATTCCATTTAAGGTCGCTCTGGATAGTTACGCCTAGATATTTTACAACAGACGCTGTCTCCAGCTGTTTGTCATCAATAGCGTAGCTGTACAGTGGTGAATTTCTTTTCCTATGAATGCGCAATATGTTATATTTGTTATGTCCTAGCCAGTAATGCCACCCGAGCCCGCTGCCAAAAGGTTGGCAGCATCAAAGTTCGGACGCCGTCCGTATAAGCAGCGCCAGCGATACAGGAAATCGCCGCAAGTCTGCGCGCGCCACCGCTGGCTTCTGGCTTCTTAAGCGTTGGAGTCGCGAGCGCTAGGACAGTTCTGTATTCGCCGCTCAGTTGTATACTCGCCACCGAATTGTGTACTTGCTGGTCAGTTGTGTGTTCATCGCAGCAGAGTTGTTGTTTGTCGTCAGCCGACGCTGACCTAGCCGCTCCGACTCGAACTAGACAGATTTCTGTAGACACCGAGTTCACTGTTCCAGCGGACCGGTCGGCCCGCTATTAAAAGTGTGGCGGTGACTTCGTAAGCCATTTCTACAGCCAAGTGTTTGTCGCTACGAACACCGCCACAAAAATATTTATTTACGTTCATGGACAACTGCCAGAGTCTGCACCATTCATCAATTCTCTGCAAGTCGTTCTGCAAATTCTTACTATCTTCTGGCGTTGCTACTTTGGTATAAACAACTGCATCATCTGCGAATAGCCTTAAAGAGCATCCGACACTTTCTACTAGATCATTTATACATATTGTGAACAGCAACGGTCCTATCACACTTCCCTGTGGTACTCCGGATATTATCTTTACATCCATCGATTTAGTTCCGTTAAGAGCGACGTGTTGAGTTCCATCTGCAAGAAAGTCTTGAATTCAATAGCAGGTCTGTTCCGATACTCCGTAAGCTCGTATTTTTTCCATTAAACGGCAATACGGGACGGTGTCAAATGCCTTACTGAAATCAAGGAACACGGCATCAGCCTGAGCGCCGTTGTCCACTGCGCTGTGGATCTCATGGAGGAACAGAGCGAGCTGAGATTCGCAGGATCTCTGTTTGCGGAACGCATGTTGATTTTTATAGAGGAGCTGTTGATTTTCCGAGACCGTTATAATTCTTGAACATAAAACATGTTCCATAATTCTACAACAGATTGACGTCAACGATATAGGCATATAATTGTGTGGATCTGTCTTACGGACTTCCTTAAAAACGGGAATGTTTTCCAGTCGTTAGGTATCTTTCGTTGCTCGAGCGATCTACGATAAATTACTGTTAGAAGGAGAGCAAGTTCTTTCGCATAATCTTTATAGCATCTTATAGGTATCTCATCTGGTCCTGAAGTCTTTCCACTATTGTGAGATTGTAGCTGCTTTTCAATTCCGCGATCGGTTATCTCAATATTTGCCGTTTCGACGTTCGCACGACGATTGAAAGGAGGGACAGAGTTACGATCTTCCGCGGTGATCTTCCGTTTCGATGTCGGTGTGGTCGCTGAGAGAATGAATAGATGATTTTTACCCACTTACTGATTTTACATACGACCAAAATCTCTTAGGGTTTTTACTCAGGTCGGTTGACAACGTCTTACTTTCGAAATCGTTGAACGCTTCTCTCATTGCTCTCCTTACGCTCATTTTCGCTTCGTTCAGATTTTGTTTATTAGCTAGGTTTTCACTTCTCTTGAATCTGGGACGAATTGCTCTTTGTTTACGCAGCCCTTTTCTAACACGGCAATTAAAAGATAGTGGCTGTTTCTCATCTCTTAAAACCTTTCTCGGAACATACGTGTCTAGGGCATATTGAACGATACCTTTGAATTTTTTTCATTTGTTCTCCACATCTTCGTCCTCGTCACCGAATATTTGATGCAGACTGCTGAGATATTCTGAAATTTGTATCCTGTCACCCCTGCTGAGCAAATATATCTTACTACCTTTCTTAACATTCCTTGTAGGACCCGTCGTCATAGCTGCTGTCACAGCCTTGTGATCAGTGATACCTTCCTCTACGTTAATTGATGCGATAGGTTCAGGTCTGTTCGTTGCCAGGAAGCCTTAGACGTTACCCTCAGGAGTTGGTTCTCTAAGTAGCTGCTCAAGGTAATTTTCGGACAAGACATCCAGAACAATGCCACACCATTTCCTGTCTCTGGCACCAGTTTTGATGGCATAACACTTCCAGTCTATTCCTGGCAAGTTCAAGTCACCCCCTATTACAACGGCATGATCAGGATAATTACTAATGATATTATGCAAGCTCTGTCTGCAGTGCTCTACAATTACAGATCCTGACCCAGGTTGTCTGATCACCATTTTTGACCACCACCATTGGCGACTAACCTATCCTTACGATAAACTTTCCAGTCTCAACTTAGGATTTCGTTGTCATTGACTTGTGGCTTCAACTATCTTTCTGTTCCCAGTACTATCTGTGCATTATAACGTTCAATAAGCGATACTAATTCTGGGACCTTTCCTTGCATGCTCCTGCAGTTTACTAAAATCATATTAATCTTTTCTATCTCTGATCTGCGAGGACCAGGATTCTCTGAGGTCACTGTGGCTGATTTAACAGACAAATCGTGTTTTCTCTCAAGGGAGGGGTCCTCTAACCTAAAAAAGTCCCATGTGCAGGCCACACGCACTCCGCTACACTAGTATCCGCTTCATGCGTGTAGTGCACGCTTGACCTATTAAGGGGAACTCTATAATTCGGCAGCTGATAGCGGAGGTCGAGAAATTGGCATCCGATACCGTCGCAGAGCCGTCTGAGCCTCTGGTTTAGACATTCCACTCTGCTCCAAACCAGAGGACCGCGATCAACACTGCGTACGGTGCTAGAAATAGACAGCTTAGCCTGCACCCCGCGTGTGTTGCTAGTTGCCTTCACCAAATCAGCCAGCCACCGAAAGGAGCCGAGGATGGCCTCAGAACCCAAGCGACAGGCGTCATTCGTGCCGACATGAGCCACTACATGCAGCCGGTTGGGCTCGATAGCCGCCGGCAGGGACTCCTTCACATCACGGATGAGACCTCCCGGCAAACATACCGTATGAACACTGGAATTCTTTCTCGACTTGCCTGCTCCCTGAGGGGCTCCATCACCCGCCTAACATTGGAGCTCCCAATGACTAGCATACTCACCCTCTGTACTTGTCCGGACTGGGCAGGAAAATCGAACGCTGGTCCAACAGGAGAGGCATCCCGTGCCGGCTCAGAGTTATCATCAACACTGGGAAGCACTTTGAACCTGTTGCTAAGAAGTAGGGAACCAGCCGCACAGCCTGCTCCCTCTTTCGCCTTCCGCCCAGTGACAGGTGAACCCACCACTGTCTGCCACCCACTGTGGAGTCAAGACGGACCGGTCAGATGATGCGTATCGGAAGCCGCAGTGACATCTGGGCCACAAGGGGAGTCCGCCGCCGGGAGCTGAGTGGTCAGCGCGGCAGACTGTCAATCCTAAGGACCCGGGTTCGATTCCCGGCTGGGTCGGAGATTTTCTCCGCTCAGGGACTGGGTGTTGTGTTGTCCTAATCATCATCATTTCATCCCCATCGCCGCGCAAGTCGCCGAAGAGGCGTCAAATGGAAAGACTTGCACCAGGTGAGCGGTTTACCCGACGGGAGGCCCTCGTCACTCGCCATTATTATTATTATTGCAGTGACACCAATGGTGTCGCAGGTCTCGTCACTGGCGCCCCGACGCCACCGCAACTTTGAGCATTAGCTAGAAGCTTGTCGACGGTAGCCAACGGTGTTGAGAGGCCAGACAAACGTGTGGTTCCTGAAGAGGGGCTGCAGCCTTTTCAGTAGTTGCAGGGGCAACAGTCTGGATGATTGACTGATCTGGCCTTGTAACACTAATCAAAGCGGCATTGCTGTGCTGGTACTGCGAACGGCTGAAAGCAAGGGAAAACTACTGCCGTAATTTTTCCCGAGGGCATGCAGCGTTACTGTATGGTTAAATGATGATGGCGTCCTCTTGGGTAAAATATTCCGGAGGTAAAATAGTCGCCCATTCGGATCTCCGTGCGGGGACTACTCAAGAGGACGTCGTTATCAGGAGAAAGAAAACTGGCGTTCTACGGATCGGACCGTGGAATGTCAGATCCCTTAATCGGGCAGGTAGGTTAGAAGATTTAAAAAGGGAAATGGATAGGCTAAAGTTAGATATAGTGGGAATTAGTTAAGTTCGGTGGCAGGAGGAACAAGACTTTTGGTCAGGTGAATACAGGGTTATAAATACAAAATCATATAGGGGTAATGCAGGAGTACGTTTAATAATGAATAAAAAATTCGAGAGTAGGAAAAGGGAGAGAAGGAAACATAGTATGTGAATATGGGTAAGAAATGAAAGAGGAAGCCGTTTAGTAGAATTTTGCACAGAGCATAACTTAATCATAGCTAACACTTGGTTCAAGAATCATAAAAGAAGGTTGTATACATGGAAGAATCCTAGAGATACTAGAAGGTATCAGATAGATTATATAATGGTAAAACAGAGATTTAGGAAACAGGTTTTAAATTGTAAGACATTTCCAGGGACAGATGTGAACTCTGACCACAATCTATTGGTTATGAACTGTAGATTAAAACTGAAGAAACTGCAAAAAGGTGGGAATTTAAGGAAATGGGACCTGGATAAACTGAAAGAACCAGAGGTTGTACAGAGTTTCAGGGAGAGCATAAGGGAACAATTGACAGGGATGGGAGAAAGAAATACAGTAGAAGAAGAATGGGTAGCTCTGAGGGATGAAGTAGTGAAGGCATCAGAGGATCAAGTACGTAAAAAGACGAGGGCTAGTAGAAATCCTTGGGTAACTGAAGAAATATTGAATTTAATTCATGAAAGGAGAAAATATAAAAGTGCAGTAAATGAAGCAGGCAAAAAGGAATACAAACATCTCAGAAATGAGATCGACAGGAAGTGCAAAATAGCTAAGCAGGGATGGCTAGAGGACAAATGTAAGGATGTAGAGGCTTATCTCATTAAGGGTAAGATAGACACTGCCTACAGGAAAATTAAAGAGACCTTTGGAGAAAAGAGAGCCACTTGTATGAATATCAAGAGCTCAGTTCTAAGCAAAGAAGGGAAAGCAGAAAGGTGGAAGGGGTATATAGAGGGTCTATACAAGGGCAATGTACTTGAGGACAATATTATGGAAATGGCAGAGGATGTAGATGAAGATGAAATGGGAGATACGATAGTGCGTGAAGAGTTTGACAGACACTGAAAGTCCTGAGTCGAAACAAGGCCCAGGGAGTAGACAACATTTCATTGGAACTACTGACAGCCTTGGGAGAGCCAGTCCTGACAAAACTCTACCATCTGGTGAACAAGATGTATGAGACAGGCGAAATACCTCAGACTTCAACAAGAATATAATAATTCCAATCCCAAAGAAAGCAGGTGTGACAGATGTGAAAATTACCGAACTATCAGTTTAATAAGTTACAGCTGCAAAATACTAACACGAATTCTTTACAGACGAATGGAAAAACTGGTAGAAGTTGACCCCGGGGAGATCAGTTTGGATTCCATAGAAATGCTGGAACACGTGAGGCAATACTGACCCTACGACGTACCTTAGAAAATAGATTAAGGAAAGGCAAACCTAAGTTTGTAGCATTTGCAGACTTAGAGAAAGCTTTTGACATTGTTGACTGGAATACTCTCTTTCAAATTCTAAAGGTGGCAGGGGTAAAATGTAGGGAGTGAAAGGCTATTTACAATTTGTGCAGAAACCAGACGGCAGTTATAAAAGTCGAGGGGCATAAAAGGGAAGCAGCGGTTAGGAAGGGAGTGATACAGGGTTGTAGCCTCTCCCCGATGTTATTCAATCTGTATATTGAGCAAGCAGTAACGGAAACAAATGAAAAATTCAGAGTAGGTATTAAAACCCATGGAGAAGAAATAAAAACTTCGAGGTTCTCCGATGTCATAATTCTGTCAGAGACAGCAAAGGACTGGGAAGAACAGCTGAACGGAATGGACAGTGTCTTGAAAGGAGGATATAAGATGAACATCAACAAACGCAAAACGAGGATAATGGAATGTAGTCGAATTAAGTCGGATGATGCTGAGGGAATTAGATTAGGAAATGAGGCACTTAAAGTAGTTAAGGAGTTTTGCTGATAATGCTCGAAGTATAGAGGATATAAAATGTAGATTGGCAATGGCAAGGAAAGCGTTTCTGAAGAAGAGAAATTTGTTAACATCGAGTATAGATTTAAGTGCCAGGAAGTCGTTTCTGCAAGAATTTGTATGGAGTGTAGCCTTGAATGGAAATGAAACATGGACGATAAATACACTCCTGGAAATGGAAAAAAGAACACATTGACACCGGTGTGTCAGACCCACCATACTTGCTTCGGACACTGCGAGAGGGCTGTACAAGCAATGATCACACGCACGGCACAGCGGACACACCAGGAACCGCGGTGTTGGGCGTCGAATGGCGCTAGCTGCGCAGCATTTGTGCACCGCCGCCGTCAGTGTCAGCCAGTTTGCCGTGGCATACGGAGCTCCATCGCAGTCTTTAACACTGGTAGCATGCCGCGACAGCGTGGACGTGAACCGTATGTGCAGTTGACGGACTTTGAGCGAGGGCGTATAGTGGGCATGCGGGAGGCCGGGTGGACGTACCGCCGAATTGCTCAACACGTGGGGCGTGAGGTCTCCACAGTACATCGATGTTGTCGCCAGTGGTCGGTGGAAGGTGCACGTGCCCGTCGACCAGGGACCGGACCGCAGCGACGCACGGATGCACGCCAAGACCGTAGGATCCTACGCAGTGCCGTAGGGGACCGCACCGCCACTTCCCAGCAAATTAGGGACACTGTTGCTCCTGGGGTATCGGCGAGGACCATTCGCAACCGTCTCCATGAAACTGGGCTACGGTCCCGCACACCGTTAGGCCGTCTTCCGCTCACGCCCCAACATCGTGCAGCCCGCCTCCAGTGGTCTCGCGACAGGCGTGAATGGAGGGACGAATGGAGACGTGTCGTCTTCAGCGATGAGAGTCGCTTCTGCCTTGGTGCCAATGATGGTCGTATGCGTGTTTGGCGCCGTGCAGGTGAGCGCCACAATCAGGACTGCATACGACCGAGGCACACAGGGCCAACACCCGGCATCATGGTGTGGGGAGCGATCTCTTACACTGGCTGTACACCACTGGTGATCGTCGAGGGGACACTGAATAGTGCACGGTACATCCAAACCGTCATCGAACCCATCGTTCTACCATTCCTAGACCGGCAAGGGAACTTGCTGTTCCAACAGGACAATGCACGTCCGCATGTATCCCGTGCCACCCAACGTGCTCTAGAAGGTGTAAGTCAACTACCCTGGCCAGCAAGATCTCCGGATCTGTCCCCCATTGAGCATGTTTGGGACTGGATGAAGCGTCGTCTCACGCGGTCTGCACGTCCAGCACGAACGCTGGTCCAACTGAGGCGCCAGGTGGAAATGGCATGGCAAGCCGTTCCACAGGACTACATCCAGCATCTCTACGATCGTCTCCATGGGAGAATAGCAGCCTGCATTGCTGCGAAAGGTGGATATACACTGTACTAGTGCCGACATTGTGCATGCTCTGTTGCCTGTGTCTATGTGCCTGTGGTTCTGTCAGTGTGATCATGTGATGTATCTGACCCCAGGAATGTGTCAATAAAGTTTCCCCTTCCTGGGACAATGAATTCACGGTGTTCTTATTTCAATTTCCAGGAGTGTAGTTTGGACAAGAAGAGAATAGAATCTTTCAAATTGTGGTGCTACAGAAGAATGCTGAAGATTAGATGGGTAGATCACATAACTAATGAGGAGGTATTGAACAGAATTGGGGAGAAGAGGAGCTTGTGGCACAACTTGACAAGAAGAAGGGACCGGTTCATAGGACATGTTCTGAGGCATCAAAGGATCACAAATTTAGTATTGGAGGACAGCTTGGAGGGTAAAAATCGTAGAGGGAGACCAAGAGATGAATACAGTAAGCAGATTCAGAAGGATGTAGGTTGCAGTAAGTACTGGGAGATGAAGAAGATTGCACAGGATAGAGTAGCATGGAGAGCTGCATCAAACCAGTCTCAGGACTGAAGACCACAACAACAAAACAAACTGAATTACAGTTTATAACAGAAGTGCTGCTGCTGCTCTGCTGCGCGTCCTTTCGGCTCGGTGGCTGACGGCTACGCGTGCTTCTTTGCCGGCCGTTATGTCAACGTGACGCCTGCTCGCTTAACTGCTTGAATTTCGCTCTGTACCGTATCTATTATTATATTCGTAAGAAACTTGCTTTTCTCTTAAATAGGTGTTTAGTGGTACATGAATATGAAACTGTGTGACTAGAAGTATTAATAAAAATCGCAAGTTTAATTGTATCAGCCGGCCACTGTGGCCGAGCGGTTCTAGGACCCTTCAGTCCGGAACCGCTCTGCTGCTACGGTCGCAGGTTCGAGTCCTGCCTCGGGCATGGATGTGTGTGATGTCCTTAGGTTAGGTAGGTTTAAGTACTGGTAAGTTCTAGGGGACTGATGACCTCAGCAGTTAAGTCCCATAGTGCTCAGAGCCATTTGAACCTTTATTGAACTGATCACCTGCAGTTGAATTTCAAACATGGAAAGAAGCTTTATTTTCTGTATGTCTTGTTTTCGTGCAGTTGCCTTCTGAATAACCCTGTGTACACTAACCACCATAACATTATGACCATCGACCCTCTATCAATATAAACCCGTCGAGGGTATAGCAACGTCACCTAGTGAGGAATGGCTGTAAACCATACACACGTACGGTGCATGTAGTATCCACGTTTAGAATAGGAAAGGCGCACGATCTATATGAGATTGACCGAGGAGTGCTAGTGATGGTCTAGGGGTCGGCACGAGCATTTCGGAAGCTTCACTACTTGTCGAGTGTTCGAGGAATGCTATGGTGAGTGTCTTCAACACGTAGCGAAACCAATGTGAAACCACGTCCTGCCGGCCGCTGTCGCTGAGCGGTTCGGATCCACGGTGCTGCTACGGTCGCGGGTTTGAATCCTGGCTCGGGCATGGATGTGTGTGATGTCCTTATGTTATTTAGGTTTAAATAGCTCTAAGTTCTAGGGGACTGGTGACCTCAGATGTTAAATCCCATAGTGCTCAGAGCCATTTGAACCATTCTGAACCAGGTCCAGACTCAGTGGAGTTGGGCAGCCACCCCTCATTACAGATGTCGGATGTCGTAGGCTGGGCCGACTGGTAAAACAGGACACGTAATGAATTGTGGCGGAACTAACATCAGACTTTAATTCTGGGCAGAGAACAAATGTGTCTCAACACGTCGAACACTCCTAACGATGGGCCTCCATAGCCGACGTCCCATGCATATGCCAATGTTAACACCACATCAGCAACCACGACTGAAATGGGCAAGTGACCATCGACAGTGGACGTTGGGCAGTGGCAGAGCAGTGGCAGGCCTCATTACATATGTCACGACGCGTCGCCACTTTTATCCATACCAAAGGTGGACATACATATTAGGTAGTTGGTCATAATGTTCTGCCTGATCTGCGTATTATCAACACATTGACAAGAGAACAGTAGAAATGAACGATGACACCATACATCCCATTGAAGAATTTCTCTATTGAACATATATGAAGACAATGATTGGATGGACAAGAAGGCAGGTATTGACATGTGTGAAAATTACCGAACTAATAAACCACGGTTTCAAAATACTAACGCGAATTATTTGCAGACGAATGGAAAAACTGGTAGAAGTCGACCGCGGGAAAGATCTGTTCAAATGGTTCAAATGGCTCTGAGCACTATGGGACTTAACATCTGAGGTCATCAGTCCCCTAGAACTTAGAACTACTTAAACCTAACTAACCTAAGGACATCACACACAGCCATGCCCGAGGCAGGATTCGAACCTGACTGAAGCGCCTAGAACCGCTCGGCCACACCGGCCGGCAAAGATCTGTCTGGATAACGTAGAACTGTTGTAACACGCGAGGCAATACTCTGACCCTACCACTTATCTTAGAAGATAGATTAGACTGAAGCCCGGGGAGTATGGTGGATGCTACAGTACTTCCCAGTCCCATCGACCGAACAGAGCAGCCACAGCTTGCGCTGTATGCGCCAGCGCACTGTCGTCCGAAATGATGGGTGGGTTGCGCAGAAAGTGTCGCCGCGTCTTTCGCTTAGCTGGTCGCAGGTGATGCTCCAAAAACGAACAGTAATACTACTTAAGTTCTTTTAATTTTGGTTTGATTCCGAAGATGAAGGAACCACATCGTGGCATTCGCTTCAGAACTGTTCCAGAGATTCGACAGGCAGTAGACCGCTCAATGCGCACCATCAACAGAACAGGCTCAGCTAACGGCAACGGGTTCTACACAACGCTGGTGACTACTTTGAAGGACAGCAACAGGTGTAAACATGTAACACTTTTGTATCGGTTGCGAATAAATAGTTGCCAATATTTAAGTTCCAACCCTCGTACAATTTGTACAGAAACAAGCTGGTAGTTGTAAGAGTCGAGTGGCATGAAAGGGAAGAAGTGGTTAGGAAGGGAGTGAGACAGAGTTGTAGCCTGTCCCTGATATTATTCAATCTGTACATTGGGCAAGAAGTAAAGGAAACAAAAGAAAAACTTGGAGTAGAAATTAAAATCCATGGAGAAGAAATAAAAACTTTGCATTTTGCCGATGTTATCGTAATTCTGTAAGAGACAGCAAAGGACCTGCCAGGGCAGTTGAACGGAGTGGACAGTGTCTTGAAAGGAGGACCTAAGATGAACATCAACAAAAGCCAAACGAGGATAATGGAATGTAGTCGAATTAAATCAGTTGGTGCTGAGGGAATTAGATTAAAAAACGAGACACTTAAAGTAGTAGATGAGTTTTGCTATTTGGGGAGATAAATAACTGATGATGGTCGAAGTAGAGGGGATATAAAATGTAGACTGTCAATGGCAAGGAAAGCGTTTCTGAAGAAGAGAAATTTTTTAACATGTAGTTAGATTTAAGTGTCAGAAAATCATTTCTGAAAGTATTTGTATGGAGTGTAACCATGTATGGAAGTGAAACATGGACGTTAACTAGTTTAGACAAAACGAGCATAGAAGCTTTCGAAATGTGTGAAACAGAAGAATGCTGAAGATTAGACGTGTAGATCACGTAAATAATGAGGAGGTATTGAATAGAATTGGGGAGAAGAGGATTTTGTGACACAACTTGACTAGAAGAATGGATCGGTTGGTTGGACATGTTCTGATGCATGGAGGGATCACTAATTTGGTATTGGAGGGCAGCGTGGAGGGTAAAAGCCATAGAGGGAGACAAAGAGATGAATACACTAAGCACATTCAGAAGGATGTAGGTTACAGTAGTTACTTGGAGATGAAGGAGCTTGCGCAGGACAGAGTAGCATGGGGGCTGCATCAAACCAGTCTCTGGACTGAAGACAACAACAACAACAACAACAATAACAACAACAACATGAAAACAAATAGAAATGAAACAGAGATGGAACGTTATGTAGTGTGGGTGTGTGCGTGCGTGCGCGTGAGTGTGTTTGTGTGTGTGTGTGTGTGTGTGTGTGTGTGTTTGTGTGTGCTGATGATATTAACTTCCGCAGTTTAGGTGAAGAAGCAATTCTAATTTCTTTTAAATGTTGTACCATTGTGAATATTTCTGAATATGGCAAACCATACACACTGATTTGTGTGTTTCGTTTCAAGTAAAAAGTATAGTGCTTCCAAGGGCTATTTTATTTTGATGAAAGCTAAAAAATTTTCCTGCCACCATTTAGCGTTTTTGAACTTTGTGAACGGATGTCTCTTTTTAATGTATGTTAAAAAAAATCCTGCTAGCGCCATCTTGTATTTTTAAGCGTTATGATTAGCTGTTTAATTTTTAACTGCATTCCTTAAAAATTAAGTTCTCTGCCAATGTCATCTTGCAGTTCTTTTTAAATTTTACGCCAGCACCATCTTGCATTTTTTAATCTACTGTTCATAACCAAGGTGGGGAGGGGTACTGAAACTAGCAAGAAGGCATGTGATGGAAATTTTTTTTAAGATTTCCTTATTCATTTTCTACCGGGCTGCTTGTAGCTCTGCCTTTGAACAGGTAAAAATATGAGCTCCAGTAATGATGGATCGAAGAGTCAACGTAGCCTTCACTTTACAGCACGAGCCCACTACCTCACAGCTAGCGAAGTGCTGCGGCATTTGTCACTCCCTTACTGCTGCAGTGATAGCTAGAACAGCTCAGTGGCAATGTAAGAAAGATTAGTTGCAATTTTCATATGAAACTACCTTCCTGGACACAAAACCATAAACTGAGAACCTTATCTCACACCCTCAATGAAAATCTCTCAGATTATTCGACGGAAATGACAAGAAAATATCATGTAAACTAAGCAGGATAATTCATCCGGGAAGTAAGCTGATGTTCTCAAACATATTCTGCAGTGTTATCAAGGTTCAGCTATACTACCGTCAGGAGAATACGTTTCGAAGCCGATACGTTCTTGAGCAAGTTCATATGTGAGCACAGTTTGCACCTCAAAGCTGAAGCTGCTGAGAGCCAGTAAAACCGAAAATACACGAGAAAGAGTTTTATTTCCATTTATGTAATTACGTTTAGGGACTAGAGCGCAGTTGCGAATAATACGTAGATGCACCGTATGTACACTAATCATAAATCAGTTCACAGCTATTTTTGTCTGTCTACCTTAAGCATATTCAGAACTCGAAAGCTCATTCAGCAGACACGGTTTAAGGTTTTTGAGTATCCTAGTGGATATACAGTAAGCAATATGAGTAGTCAAAATATCTTTTCCTCATTAGGCAATTAGGAAATTTTTTCTTATGGACGCTGTCATTCTCACTATCCCTAAAAAAGAACAAAAATGAACGAACAAGACAATATTGCCAGCAAAAAGTGAACATCCACAGAAAGGCTTTGTAAACTAAGAACAACAGGAATTTTCAAATCAAGAAAGTTTTCTCTGCCAGGAAACCATACTGCATTACCACAAAAGCCCTCTCAAAAAGCAATGAAGGAAATGAAACTAGTGATTGTGTGCAGTGAGAGCGCGATTTAAGCTGTTGCTGACATGAAATGAGAAGCATGTTGTCACCAGAAGGTGGAACAAGAGACACAAAACGCCGACATTAATTTCTAAAATAAGTCAGCCTTCAGGAAAACTTCCATTCAGTCTATAAATACCGCAAGAAATTGCTGATACAGATCTGAATATGACTGCTGGTGATGATTTGTCAATAAAAGTGAGAAGTCATTATGTCGAACAGCTTTTAGACATTCAATATGCTTAAGGCAGACAGAACTCATAACAATAAATAGTTCATCAAACTAAACGTGGCGGTGATATTCTATGCAGCCTGTCTCAGACGGCACATACAGGGTGACAATTAATGAACTACATGAAAAAAAGTAAATTAGTTATAAACTGCGGCGTGCACACGCTTTTTTCAACATGTAAACGTCACTACAGATATTCGGGTTTAGGTTATGACATGTTCGGTATGCTTGCCATCATTGGCGATGATGTGCCGCAGACGAGTAGCGAAATTCTGCATGACCCGCTGAAGTGTCGGAACATCGATGCTGTCGGTGACCTCCTGGATGGCTCTTTCCAGCTCGGAAGTGGTTTGGAGGATATTGCTGTACACTTTGTCTTTAATATAGCCCCACAAAAAGGAGTCTCACGTGTTCAGACCAGGAAAATATGGCGCATGCCAGTGGCCTCTGGGCACTCCAAAGCCAGAATATGGTCCCCAAAGTGCTCCTCCAGCACATCAAACACTCTCCGGGTCCGATGGGGTCGAGCTCCGTCTTGCATGGATCACATCTTGTCTAAACCAGGGTCACTTTGGATAAGGAGATGAAACCATCTTCGAAAACCTTTATGTGCCATTCGGTAGTCACCGTGCCATCAAGGAATATCGCACCGATTATTCCGTGACTGGACATTGCACACTACACAGTCACCTGTTGAGGTGAAGAGACTTCTCGTTCGCAAAATGCAAATTCTCAGTCTCCCAAATGCACCAATTTTACTTATTGACGAACCCATCAAAATTAAAGTCAGATTCGTCGTTAAACCAAACCGTACTTCGCACAGTAATTTCCATCATGTTCCACGATCAACCGTGCGCTTTGAAGGTCCTAACGCAAACCGTTTAGAAGTTATGACAATTTTCATATAGTTCAATAATTTTTGGAAATTTGTGGTAAGGTGTTATGGGACCAAACTGCTGAGGTCATCGGTCCCTAAGCTTACACACTACTTCATTTAACTTAAACTAACTTACACTAAGGCCAACACACACACACAAACACCCATACACCCATGCCCCAGGGAGGACTCGACCTCCGATGGGGGGGGGGGGGGGGGGGGAGCCGCGCGGACCTAACAAGGCGCCTCAGATTGATTGGCTACCCCGCGTGGCAGTTCAATAATTGTCATCCTGTACAAAGAGGTGACAAAAGTCATGGGGTACCTCCTAATATCGTGCCAGCCCTCTTTTTTCTCGGCGTACTGCAGCAGCTCGACGTGGTATGGACTGAAGAAGTCTTTGGAAGTCCTCTGCAGAAATATTGAACAATGCTGCTTCTATAGCGGACCACACTTGCGGAAGTGCTGTCAGGGCAGGATTTTGTGAACGAACTCATCTCTCGATTCTTCGATGGGATTCATGTCGTGCGATGTAAGTGGCCAAGACATTCACTCGAATTGTCCAAAATATTCTTCAAACTAATCGTGAACAACTGTGACACAGTGACACGACATCAATGGTTGGGAACATGACGTCTATGAGTGGCTGAAAATCATCTAAGTAGCTGAACATTACCATTTCCAGTCAATAATCGGTTCACTTGGACAAGACTACCCAGTCTGCTCCATGTAAACATGGCCCACCCCATTATGGAGCTTGCATTGGCCGTTGTTGGCGACTTGGGTCAATGGCTTCGTGGGGTCTGTGCCACACTCGAACTCTATCACCAACTCTTATCAACTGAAATTGGGACTCAGCTGACCAATCCAAGGTTTTCCAGTCGTCTGAGGTCTAACCGATATGATCATGAGCCCAGGAGAGGCGCTGAAGTGGGTATGGCACTGCTGCTTCATGCGTCTACCTCATCCAGTCAGATAAAGCTATTGTGTTGACGTTCCTATGGCAACGCCTCAGTGTCGTTGCAGCTCTATAGACAACTATTATTTTCGCCTGAAACTGTTTGTGCTTCACAGTTGAAATCTGGTAGCAGCGTTGCCAGCTGTCAAGGATCTTTCTCCGACTCTACAATGATAGCTAGTAGTGCTATTGAAACAATAGTTGGAGGCGACAGCACCGCTCAAACCTGTACCTTTTGACAGTATTGACGACGCAGAAGAAATCTGGAAAGTCAGCCGCGTTGCACCAACCGTCATTGCACGACAAATGGTACTTTCGACCATACCTGCTAGATTATTATCCTACTTTTTTCGAATGGTAAACTTAAAAAAATAATTTTAATGTTATAACCGTTAGCTGACCCTAGTAGCCTACAATTTGAAAAAAGTTGTAATTTGTTCTCCAGCTGTTATAGTCAGAAAAATCACATCATAACGACAAGGTTTAAATTTAATAAGAATAGCAAATAACTTGATCAGCCTCGCCAGACTTTGGCTGCTGAATTTCAAGATATATCCAGACACTGCATATTTTCATGTGAATGCTATGTGTTTTATGCAGTTCCTTGTGCGAGATGTGACAGATTATCCCAGATAAACATGTGCGAGTTATGGTGCTGTGGAAACGTCAGATAAATTTCTCGGTGGAGTGTCAGAAATGTAGTGAGTGTTCGAAGTTGATATTTCCGTGCAGCAAACTTGTGATAGTAACGTTGATATTGCCAAACACTTTGTAGCCGACAGACCAGCTGACAACACGCAACGTCGTGATCGTTTCTAAGATCTTCCATCACAAACTTGCTGTAGCATGCTATTGTGGCGACAAGCACTACGCTAATAAGTTACATTATTAGTAAAGTATGATAAACAGATAACCTTCTGGATCACTTCGTATGATTCATTCGGAGTTGTTATCCATGTTATCACGCCCACCCTAGTAAGAGGCTGTTGCTTTTATCTCCACCGTATTTCTTTCCAGATTCGTTCCAAATTTGGATAAACTCGTTCCAGAGGACTAGAGTTAGCTTTCTACCCACGGATTTTCCCGCGTACACACATATCAAATATAGTTCACAAATATTTAACATATTAACAGAATCTTCCGTCGGTTCTTGGTAGAACAGCATTATAATAATAAATGAAAAGCACCAGTTTGCTTTTGTTCTACAATATTGTAGAACAAAAGCAAACTGGTGCATTTCATTTATTATTATTTAACATATTTTTCACGTACTTATACACGTAATTTCGCCTAAATCTCTAGGTAATTTCGCTCTGCAGTTTCATTCTCACTCAGCTCAATGTTTATGACGTCGTATCTGCTGACCTATGTGCTCTACGATGATATAATTTTGCAGATAGAGCCCAAGGTATATGAGACTGCTGTCTGCGAAATATGCTGTAAACAGTTAGTAGCAAAGAAGTAGCAAATTAAAACGTTATGCTCAATGCGGCACTTCTACTACATGAACAGCGAAAATATAGTAAGCGATAAAGTTTTTTCCTTTCATCATTTGTTGGGGTTGTCAGCGAGAAAAAGGTTACTTAAAGGTTTGAAATTATGTGTACAATTTTTTGGAGTTCCTTAAGTGCATTGATTCTCAAATACTGGATGACTGAAGTATGGGTATTTACGCGGATTTTCACCATCCCTTTGATAGGTAGAAGGTTCATACCCCTTCTCTTTACAACATTCTCCATTACATACTATTTGTAATACTATACAGGGTGGTCCCGAATTCATGGTACAAACTTTAATGGTAGGTACAGGACATTGTAACAAGGATTTATTGTATAGGAATGTATAGTCGCAGGTGACGCGGTGAGGCGTAAACAGGGGAAAGAGAAATGGAGTGATCGGTTGGTGTCACTGCCGGTAGAGGGCAGTAGATGAACATGATGTATCGCAGTAGGGACAAGCGCCATTCACAATTGTGCTGCCGTAGACGATGGGTGACTTTACGTATGCAGAAAAAGCAGACATGCATTACATGTACGGCCGTGCAAATGGTAACGCCAGAGCTGCGTTACGAATGTATCGCGCGGAGTATCCTAATCGACGAATGCCGGATCATAGAATTTTTCAACGGTTACATCGTCAACTTTGTGAAACAGGTACGTTCGACGTCAACAGACATGACGCTGGTCGATTAAGAGCTGTACGCACTCCAAGACTGGAAGAACGCATCTTGAACATAGTGGCTGATAGACCCGAGTCAAGCACAAGAACTGTTGCGCGTGACGTACATGTGAGTCATCAGACTGTATGCAGAGTGTTAAATGAAAATCGCTTACACCCCTTCCATTTTCAAAAAGTACAAGCATTGAATCCGGCAGATTATCCTCTTCGCGTGAACCTCTGCCAGTGGTTGTTGCAGCAATGTGCGTTGCAGCCGGATTTCGTAGGTCATGTGCTATTTACAGATGAAGCGACATTTTCACGCGAGGGTGTCTTTAATGCGCACAATTCCCATGTGTGGGCAACAGATAATCCACATGCAACGCGTCCACATGCGTATCAACAACGTTTCGGTATTAATGTGTGGGCTGGTATTGTGAACGACTTTTTGATTGGGCCATACTTACTACCCACGCGACTCTGTGGCGAAAGCTATCTTATTTTTCTGCAAGAAGTGTTACCAGAACTGCTGCAAGATGTTCCGCTCGCCATTCGTAACCGCATGTGGTTTCAGCACGATGGAGCGCCAGCACACTTCAGCACTGCTGTACGGAATTACCTGAATGCCACGTTTGGTGCTAGATGGATTGGGCGTGGTGGACCAGTCCCTTGGCCACCCCGATCTCCTGATTTCTCTTGCCTCGATTACTTTTTATGGGGACATCTTAAGAGTCTTGTTTATGAGACTCCAGTTGACTCAGATGAGGATCTCGTTGCTCGCATATCTGTAGCTGCTGCAGGTGTGCGTGAAATACCAGGCATCTTTGAACGTGTACGCCAATCGCTGCACCGACGCTGTCAAGCATGTATCGCTAATGGTGGACGCAATTTTGAACACTTACTGTAAACATGACACTTGTCAACAACGATTTCAATAAAATCTTTCGTTTTCCTTTCGGCCGTTATTTCCCCTGTTTACGCCTCACCGCGTCACCTGGGACTATACATTCCTATACAATATATCCTTGTTACAATGTCCTGCACCTACCATTAAAGTTTGTACCATGAATTCGGGACCACCCTGTATGTATATATTTCGTTCGTGTGTGGTGTAATGTTTGTATAGTGTGATGACCATATTGAGAGATGGGAGAAGGTGAACCTCAGTGTCAGCACATAATCTACTCCTCTCTAGTAGCACCAAGGGGGCCGCCAAGCTTAACGTCCCCATGCAACGGACGGATCACCATCTATAGTGTCGCACACCCTCACTTCATGAGACACTGCCAAGAGGTTTGGTATCTAAACCGACACGTTGGAGCAAACTCTTGTGATCAGAAACTTCATGCCAGCACCTCTCCTCCCCTTGCCGGCCAAATACTAGGAGTGACATTTTTTTTTCAAGCAGTAGTATCCGAACTGGCTTACTCCTGGGTCGAGCGCCACTGCACAAGCGTGCGCTGGAGACTTTTTAATTTTTTTAATAGGAAGTAGACCAGTCAGCGTCAGGATGCAGGGTGGCCAGGGATTTAAACCTGAGGCCTGGCCACGATGACTCCCTGTTCCCGTCTCAGAACCGCTCGACTCAAGTTTTTTTTATTTTATCATTTCTTTTCGGTCGGTGTGGCCGAGCGGTTCTAGGCTCTTCAGTCCGAATCAGTTCGAATCCTGCCTCGGACATGGATGTGTGTGATGTCCTTAGGTTAGTTAGGTTTAAGTAGTTCTGAGTTCGAGGGGACTGATGACCTCATCTACATCTGCATCTACATCTACATCCGTACTCCGCAAGCCACCTGACGGTGTGTGGCGGATGGTACCTTGAGTACCTCTATCGGTTCTCCCTTCTATTCCAGTCTCGTATTGTTCGTGGAAAGAAGGATTGTCGGCATGCCTCTGTGTGGGCTCCAATCTCTCTGATTTTATCCTCATGGTCTCTTCGCGAGATATACGTAGGAGGGAGCAGTATCCTGCTTGACTCTTCGGTGAAGGTATGTTCTCGAAACTTCAACAAAAGCTCGTACCGAGCTCCTGAGCGTCTCTCCTGCAGAGTCTTCCACTGGAGTTTATCATCTCCGTAACGGTTTCGCAATTACTAAATGATCCTGTAACGAAACGCGCTGCTCTCTGTTGGATCTTCTCTGTCTCTTCTATCAACCCTATCTGATACGGATCCCACACTACTGAGCAGTATTCAAGCAGTGGGCGAACAAGCGTACTGTAACCTATTTCCTTTGTTTTCTGTTTTCAGATGTTAAGTCCCATAGTGCTCAGAGCCATTTGAACCATTTGAAATAAAGTACCTTTATTCTTACAATGGTGCCCTCCTAGGGCTAAAGAAGGTAATTAACCAACAAAAAAGTAAAGCACAAATAGAACGTTCAGGCCGCTCTTCTGGCGGAACGAACATTAGGCACGACGCCCACTGCTAGCATCGAACAACATGTCCATGGATCCTTCTAACCCATCATTTGGGCCGAGCACATATTCACGAATAAAGGGTTCATATGATTCTGGCGCTTGAACCTGGTCGTTCTGCAAAATGAACGTGAACATGCACATGCACATAAGGTTAACTTCTCATACCCAGAACATCCAAACTGTGGAGAGGGTCCAAGAAGACCCTACCCACGTAATTAGCAAAGTATTGCGGTAGCGCGGGTGTCGTCGTTGACGAGTGAATGGTTCCAATATGGAGGTCCAAAAATCGATAAAGTGTTTGTCATCATCACAGTAAAGATACAATGTGGTCAGACCTTGATCCATATCAGTGCATTCATCTTAGTATGTGGATGAAACGTCATATCTGGGGAAGAAGGAATGACGAAGTGGCTGCTGTAGGGCTCGTTCGCTGAATGAGGGCCAACGTGAGTTTCGTCAATCTCCACACCTCCGTGGAGAGCTCACACTCCAGATGGTGTTCATCTGTATCAGGTAGATGGCGCTGGGGTCACAACGGAGAATCATCCATACATATGGAAATGGAATGGAGTCTCTGGCGATTCATATATTTGTGGTTGACCACCAAATACCAGGCCACTCTGGCATCGAAATCGAGAAGAGCCCCCTGCACTGAATGCCAGAGCACTGGCCGAATCGCCGAGGGTAGATGGTTTTCAATCGGATTTGGGGATGGCCTCGCATCATATGGCAGTAAACACCATGAGCCCTCTGCAGTCGCTCAATCAGCACGACAGCATTAACATAACTGAAGACCACAAAAAACTCCTTTAGGTGAGATAGTGGTGGCAAAATATGTTCCACTGTAATGGGTGGTTCCTGAGAGGTTGGGACCAGTTCTTCAATCAGAGTCCCTGTGAAGCTGCGCTGCCGGTGGTTCCACATCTTCATCGTGGAAACATGAAACGCAGCTCCCCTAACCTGCACGTTGATCATTCCGAGACCGCCCTTTGTGGTAGGGAGGGTGAGTGTGTCGTATCGCACTTTGATGATCATTCCTGCATTGGCAAAGTAACCAAAGACTACTTGTAAAATGCGGGCTATCATCTTTTTCACCGGGAGTTCTGGCCAGATGGGGTATCTTGGATCCTATATAGATGTTGACATAAGGCACCCTCTGTACCACGTACAAAGATTACAGCAAGTTGCTACAGACATCTGTACATATGCCTTGTAGGAGACAAATATACGAGGTGCATTCAAGTTCTAAGGCCTCCGATTTTTTTTCTCCGGACTGGAAAGAGATAGAAACATGCGCATTGTTTTAAAATGAGGCCGCATTCATTGTCAATACGTCCCAGAGATGGCAGCACCATACGGCAGATGGAATTTTACCGCCAGCGGCTAGAGTGAGAACTGTTTTAAATACTTAAAATGGCTACGTTTTCCGTACTTGAACAGCATGCAATCATTCGTTTTCTGAATTTGCGTGGTGTGAAACCAATTGAAATTCATCGACAGTTGAAGGAGACATGTGGTGATGGGGTTATGGATGTGTCGAAAGTGCGTTCGTGGGTGTGACAGTTTAATGAAGGCAGAACATCGTGTGACAACAAACCGAAACAACCTCAGGCTCGCACAAGCCGGTCTGACGACATGATCGAGAAAGTGGAGAGAATTGTTTTGGGGGATCGCCGAATGACTGTTGAACAGATCGCCTCCAGAGTTGGCATTTCTGTGGGTTCTGTGCACACAATCCTGCATGACGACCTGAAAATGCGAAAAGTCTCATCCGGGTGGGTGCCACGAATGCTGACGGACGACCACACGGCTGCCCGTGTGGCATGTTGCCAAGCAATGTTGACGCACAACGACAGCATGAATGGGACTTTCTTTTCGTCGGTTGTGACAATGGATGAGACGTGGATGCCATTTTCCAATCCAGAAACGAAGCGCCAGTCAGCTCAATGGAAGCACACAGATTCACCGCCACCAAAAAAATTTCAGGTAACCGCCAGTGCTGAAAAAATGATGGTGTCCATGTTCTGGGACAGCGAGGGCGTAATCCTTACCCATTGCGTTCCAAAGGGCACTACGGCAACAGGTGCATCCTACGAAAATGTTTTGAAGAACAAATTCCTTCCTGCACTGCAACAAAAGCCTCCGGGAAGGGCTGCGCGTGTGCTGTTTCACCAAGACAACGCACCCGCACATCGAGCTAACGTTACGCAACAGTTTCTTCGTGATAACAACTTTGAAGTGATTCCTCATGCTCCCTACTCACCTGACCTGGCTCCTAGTGACTTTTGGCTTTTTCCAACAATGAAAGACACCCTCCGTGGCCGCACATTCACCAGCCGTGCTGCTATTGCCTCAGCGATTTTCCTGTGGACAAAACAGACTCCTAAAGAAGCCTCCGCCGCTGCCATGGAATCATGGCGTCAGCGTTGTGAAAAATGTATACGTCTGCAGGGCGATTACGTCGAGAAGTAACGCCAGTTTCATCGATTTCGGGTGAGTAGTTAATTAGAAGAAAAATCGGAGGCCTTAGAACTTGAATGCATCTCGTAGGTAAGGTGTGCTGTTCGTCGACTGTCACGCATAAAGATAACCCCCAAACATCTGATAGTATCCCGGAGTGGGTATGGGGCCTACCTCCCTTCTGAAAAGCCGCTGCTGATGACCATCGTTCCAGACTTCTCCAAGTTCAAGCAGCTTCTGGCCGTAGCACCATACTGGGCATTGCAGTCCAGTGATCTTTTGAGTTCAGCTGGCAAACGCAATAGAAACACCAGGTCATCCGCATATGTCCCTCAATGTAAGACCTTGCAGCCAGCATTGTAGTCCATTTAACAGTGGCTCCAAGGAAATGGCAAACATAACCATTGACAGGGGGCAACCTTGCCTCACAGAGCAGGCAGGCGATAGTGATGTTGCCTGCTATAAGTTCATTGATTGTAAGCAGAAGGCACGTGACAGTGAGTGTGAAGGATTGGGGGAAGGCCAGCTACTGCAGCACCTTCTCAAGATAATAGTGGCATACCCTATCAAAGGCGTGGTCAAAGTCCACTGACACTACGGTTCCGCTGACGCGATTGCCTTCTCCAGTGCGATGACACAGCGGTAATCGTTGAGTGCCGTCTGCATGTTGGTATTATCGCCAAGACACGTTTGTTCAGTAGAGAGGACTTGGTGCGGGACACTCTTAATTCGGGCAGCCAGAATTCTCGTAAATATCTTGAAATCTATGTTGAGCAACGTAAGAGACCGGTAATAGCCAATTCCCCTTCCGGCAGATGGCTTGGGTACCAATTTAAGGATGCCGTCGACAAGAGCAAGGATTCATCAGTTCCTGATACATCGTAAGCTATTAGAGCATCATAATATCGCGGAACGTACGACAGAACTGTATCGTGAGACCTTCTGGGCCTGGCTATCTGTTGTTCGCCCCTTTTCTGAGGGCATCCGCGACGTTCTCCTCCGTTATGGGGTCCGTGTCGGTCACCGCCGCGTTGACATGGAGGGTCCGAAGTAGCAAGCGGAGGATTTCAGCCATCGTCGTAGCATCCTGGTTTTCTCTGGCGTAGAACTCCCGGTAATGATCCAAGAAGGCGTTGGCAATATCCTTTCGGGCTGTCAGGCGCTGGCCATCTGGCATATCCAGCATGGAGATCAGTGCTCTGCAACATTTGCGACGTTCGGGGATAATGTGATACATGGCCGGCGGTTCACCCCCAATCCGGTCTTGACTACGAGCGCCCACAAGCGTGCCCTCGAGACAACGTAGAGTAAGCGTTGTGATCTTGCTTGCAACCTCCGGACCTCAGCCTGACGCCATGGTGACGGTGGCTGGGTGTATATCTCCTACAGTGGAATAAAACAATATTCTGTGGCGTGTAGAGATGGGAAAACTCGTTCACCCTTGGGAACTAGTTCACTGGTGATCGCTCTTTTTTGGGAATCGTTCATTTTTACTCGTTCACCGTTCATTTGAGTATGGTATACGGTTCTTACGAAAAATTGAAAATTAGTAGCATAGGTGACTGAAGGATGGAAGGCGCCAAGAGCGGATACTTGCCTCCCCCTAGAGTACAGAGTTTTTATTCATTACAATACTCTCACACACTTGTAGACGTAATTTCCGTGATTCTGCAAAACCTGTCGTTTAGCCAACTATAGCGTTATGTGGCTAATCGCAATGAAATAATAGTATAAGGTGGCACACGAAAAACCGAACCCGAGTACAGACTGCTCGCCAATTACGCACAATTTTTTGACCGCTACAAGCACAATAGATGCACATGTCATAATTAGGGAGTAAAGAAATAACAAAGTAGCTAATGCAGACAAGAGCTTCGAAACAATAGATGACGATTGGTGGGTGAAGTGAGCAGTCTAGTACTCGGGCCGATTTTTCGTGCGCCGCTCTGTACCACTGAAATAATATTGTAGAAGTTAACATATTCTCTTTACAAAATATGAGACCAGGCACTCGATTATGGAGTGCGGGCTTCATTCGGTTGTAACTCGGTCTGCCTTCCAAAACAACGAACATGCTGTTCTGCCCTGGATCAAAAAATGACGGAAAATGGCCACTCGTATGTGACGTGCCGACTTCCTTTGCATGTGTAATAACAAAAAAACTTGCCTATTTATAAGTATGTATTCCGCTGTTTATCGAAGTAACGAAGTAAGTTGATATGCCCTTTTGTTACCTGAAAAGCTGTATGTATTATATACAATGTAATTTTATGTAATTTACGTAATTATAAAATACATTTTAATTACCGGTCGTGGACGCTGAAAAGAATACGAAAAGAACCAGAAGTCCAGAGTTCAAGAAAGGTTTGAAATAGATCTAGAATGTGCGTGGGCAGCGAACGAAACGAACGACAACCCCGTGCTGAACTAACTGGGCGCAGTCGGCAGTGGAACTGCGACGAGTGGCCACGCGAAGGACGAGTGCAGCCGAGGGAGACCGAGACAGAAACGGGAACGGGACCGAGGCTGGAACGAGACCGGCCGAAGTGCCGCTGCGGGAACGAGACAGATCATATCTCGTTCCCGGGAACTACAAGTAGAAAGCCCCGACCGAAGTAAACTATGAAACACCGTTCCTTAGAATTCATTCCTCGCTCCTTCCGTTCATCTAGGTGCACGGTTTGTTTGGACCCGTTAGTTCGTGAACGATCCATTTCTACTGGTGTGCCGTTGCCGGCCCGTAATTCATCATCACATTCCACAGTGCAGGTTTTGTGCAGTCGAGCCACCACTGGGTCGTGGAAATAAACGTTAGATGCCACCCCTGAGAATTCCTCCAGCCCTCCACTATCCTGTGCCTACACTCTGGATCCTCAAGGTGTGGTGTCACCGCCAGACACCACACTTGCTACGTGGTAGCCTTTAAATCGGCCGCGGTCCATTAGTATACGTCGGACCCGCGTGGTCGCCACTGTCAGTGATTGCAGACCGAGCGCCGCCCCAGTTGTACAGCCGACTTTGCTAGCGATGCTACACTGACAAATACGCTCTCATTTGCCGAGACGATAGTTAGCATAGCCTTCAGCTACGTCATTTGCTACGACCTAGCAAGGCGCCATTACCAGTTTATATTGAGATTATTATTGATGTATCAACAAGAGCGATGTTCTCCAATTATGGATTAAAGTTAAGTATTACATCAACTACGTACTTTATTTGCTACTATTAATTCCCTTAACTGTTCCAGACCTCGCGCCAGCCTGCGTGAGCTTAAGCGCGTGCCTTTCGGCTTCACCTCATAGTGACTTGGCTGTCTTGCCAAGTCACAACACAAGGAAAGCTGCATTCATCTTCCAAGTGCTCCTGCTCCACCACACCCTCTATCGTGGGAGAGAGATGGTGCACAGGTGGGCATCATGACCTGTAAAGAGTGCCAGTCATACCTCAGCATCAAGCGTTGCTGCCGTAAGTCCCTGAGAGACACAGACCCAGTCAAGGCGACTCACTGAATGCCCAGAAACATATGTGTATCCCTGTCTGTTGCTGCGGATACTCCACTGTATGTCGATGAGGCAAAGGTCGTGCACCAGGCGTTGCAGTTCCCTTCATGTGCTAAAGTATGATATTTGATCCTATGGTGGCACGACACAGTTGAAACCGCCCCCCAGGATAATATGATAATAGCGTCCCTCGAAAAAGGACGGTACCTCCTCCGCATAAAATTTCAAACAGTCTCTCCTCTTGTCCATACCAGAGCGAGCATACACATTCACAATCCTGACGCCCTGATATGTGATAGGAAGTCTTCGTGCTGATGGTAGGTAGGTCACACCGTCGCTCACAATGCCTTCCTTCTGAAGAACGGCCGTACCACTGCCATTATCTGTGCATGGCGCGTTATAGACGTCGTGTCCATAGATGGAAACTCGTCGACGTGCACTTCCTGGATGATTGCGATGTGGCTCACGCAAGAAGTCACGAAACATCGAAACATCTGCAGCTTGACCTCAGGACTCATGGTATTGAGACTGATAGTGCCTGTTCGGTAGGCCTGGTATTGGGAGGCGGTATTGTTGGCGCCTGTTGGGAAAAGTGGAAATGGGAGACCGGGAAAAGGCTCCACTGTCCAGAATGGGTCCTCACCTGTGTCCACCAGCATTCAGCTGTCGTGATGTGAAGCAACTGCAACTGCTTTAGCTAATGCAACATACGTCACATCCTCGGCTTCGTCGGCCCATGCAGGCAGGCTTGTGTTGCGATCATCCCTCTGAATTAGTGGGGAGGTCGAAGGTTACAGTATGTCCGTGTCAGGGTCAGATAGTGAATCCATCTGCTGCCCTTCATCCAGAAGCGTGGCCCTGTGAGAGGTCTTTTGAATTCGCTGCAGGTCGAATCTAGAGATGGATAGTTCGCAAACTAACGGGTCCAAAGGAACGGTTCATCAAACTGAACGGAACGAGCGATGAACGAATTCTAAGGAACAGTCTTTCGTAGTTCACTTCGGTCGCGGCCTGGGAATGGGAAACGGTCGGTCTCGTTCCCGCAACTGCACGTCGGCTGGTCTCGTTCCAGTCTCGGTCCCGTTCCCATCTGTCTCGGTCTCGCTCGGCCGGACTCGTCTTTCTTCACGTGGCTACTCGTTGCAGTCCCACTGCCGACTGCTCACAGTTAGTTCAGTGTAGAGTTGTTCGTTTCGTTCGCTGCGCACGCACATTATAGATCTGTTTCAAATCTTTTTTGAGCTCTGAACTTCTGGTTCTTTTCGTATTCTATTCAGCGTCCATGACGGGTAATTAAAGTGTATTTTATAATTACGTAAATTACATTGTGTGTAATACATATTTCGATAAACAGCAGAAGAAATAGTTGTAAAAAGGCAAGATTTTTTTGTTATTACACATGCAAAGCAGGTCGACACGGCACACACAAGTGACCATTTTCCGTCTTTTCTTGATCCAAGGTAAAAGATAAATTTCATTGGTATGGAAGGCTGACCAACTTACAACTTAATGAAGCCCGTGTTCCATAATCGAGTGTCTGGTGTCACATTTTGTAAGGAAAATATGATAACTTTGATAATATTTCAGTGGTACAGGGGGGCGCACGAAAAATCGGCTCCGAGTACTCATTGTCACCTACCAATCGTCATCTGTTGTTTTGAAGTTGTTGTTTGCATTAGCTTATTCATTTCTTCATTGCCTTATTATTACATATTTATCTATTCTGCTCGTAGTGGTCAACAAATTCTGCGTAACTGGCGTGCAGTCTGTACTCGTTGTCGGTTTTTCGTGTGCCACCTTCTATTATTTCACTGCGATCAGCCACATGACGCTACAGTTGGCTAAACGAGTGATTTTGCAGAATCACGAAAGTTACAAGCGTGTGAGAATTCTGTTATGATTAAAAACTCTGTACTTCAGGGTGGAGGCAAGTGTCCGCTCTTGGCACCTTCCATGTCAGTCACCTATGCTACTAATTTTCAATTTTTCATAAGAACGGTATACCAAGCTCAAATGAACTGTGAACAAGTAAAAATGAACGGTTCCCAAAAAGAGCGATCACCAGTGAACTAGTTCCAAGTATGAACGAGTTCACCCATCCTGTCAGGAAGGCCGACAGTCATATGTTCCTGCTGGGGATGGTCGTCGCCGTCGAGCTCTTCGTCTTCTGTTGATATTTTCCTGCAGGTATGGGAACGAACGAGTTTACGTTTCTTCCGTCACTTTGGAGCCAGTTGTTTTCGGACGTGAGTGTCTGTATTCGACAACTACTGGTGGTCATTGCCACCAGTGACAAAAGCGTCTGTTCTCACCACCAAATCAGCGGTAGCCAACCTCTTCTGCAGGGCCGTTCCCTTCTCGTATTGCAAAGCTGGTGCTGGGGCTTGCTCTGGTAGTGCAGAATGTCCATCTGTAGTGCGCTGCTGCCGCATCGGAGCCTTCTCAGCGTCGATTGAATGCGATACTTACGTCGACGGTCGATGATCAGATGGAACAGTCTGAAGGGCCCCTCCGTATGTCAGTGGAAGCACCATTAGATCAGGCGACATCGTCTCCTCTCCCATCGGCAGTTGTGTGATGCAACGTTGCATACAGTTTGATCTGAGATGTCCATCTTGTCCAGATTCCGAACAGATCTTTGGCTGGTCGTCGTAAATTACGATGGAGTGGCCAATGTTTAAATAGAACGGGGCGTGTTTAGTATGGTCGATGCGCACCTGGCACACCCCATTCAGAATGGTGTTCGTGATAAAACGTGCCCATTTTTCCGCCATATGGCTTGTCACAGAACCATAGGGTCTCAACGTTGCCATCATCTCTGCTGGCACCGCAGACGGCAACTCGAACACACGGACCATCCTCTGGCCGAGACCTGCATGTTTCACTTTCACAGGGCCAATGTGTCCATCCGAATGCCTAAACTGAAGGTCGCTCGTCCTTTTGAGAATCTTTTCACATGCCGCGTCGTTCACCAGTTTCAGATAGACCACGCGGCAGCGACGTAAACTGGACGTCTGAAGCGCTGCCCTCCCGAGAGTAGACTGGCAGCGAACTAGGCTACGGAGGCGGGTTAGTAAGTGATATGTGTGCCGAATGTGGTTAAAATAGGTCCAGTGAGTTAGTAGATGTGGAACAGAAATACATACATACATACAAACATACTGCACGAGGCGACTGCTGGGAGGGCGTAAGTAGAGGTAATTCTGTGTCAGGAGGCACTCACCCAGTTCGCTCCTTGCCAGTTTTCCTCGGAAGGACGGTGGTAACCTGAAAGTCTCTTCAGGTTTGCTGCCGGATCCTAAAATCAACTCGACTCGATATTTCGGCGATCCAACTGTTCGCCATCTTCAGGAAAATGCTGCTTCTGCTGATGAGTCCCGCTGAGAACTGACGCCAGGGTGCAAATCGACGTCCTATGTAGGCCACCGTTCAGTACACGGCGCATGCGCCGCCCACCACGGTTGCTGCCCTCCAAGACAGGGAGATGGCGCCGCCCTTAGTGGAACACTGTTGGCAAAGATATATCGCACTCAGGGCCGCATCGAAGAACGTTCAATTTTGATGCGAGATAATACAGGGTTCCACGTCTTGCTAAGAGGAAACGCATTGCCTCTGTTGATTAAATTATCCGCCAACCTAATTTCAATCGTCTCAGTCTGCAAGATCCGGGCAGTTGCAGAGGGTGGGCTTACTGGTAGTTGGGAGCTCCAACGTCAGGCGCGTAATGGGGCCCCTTAGGGAAATGGCAGCTAGAGAGGGGAAGAAAACCAATGTGCACTCCGTGTGCATACCGGGGGGAGTCGTTCCAGATGTGGAAAGGGTCCTTCCGGATGCCATGAAGGGTATAGGGTGCACCTATCTGCAGGTGGTCGCTCATGTCGGCACCAATGATGTGTGTCGCTATGGATCGGAGGAAATCCTCTCTGGCTTCCGGCGGCTATCTGATTTGGTGAAGACTGCCAGTCTCGCTAGCGGGATGAAAGCAGAGCTCACCATCTGCAGCATCGTCGACAGGACTGACTGCGGACCTTTGGTACAGAGCCGAGTGGAGGGTCTGAATCAGAGGCTGAGACGGTTCTGCGACCGTGTGGGCTGCAGATTCCTCGACTTGCGCCATAGGGTGGTGGGGTTTCGGGTTCCGCTGGATAGGTCGGGAGTCCACTACACGCAACAAGCGGCTACACGGGTAGCAGGGGTTGTGTGGCGTGGGCTGGGCGGTTTTTTAGGTTAGATGGCCTTGGGCAAGTACAGAAAGGGCAACAGCCTCAACGGGTGCGGGGCAAAGTCAGGACATGCTGGGACCAAGCAGCAATCGGTATTGTAATTGTCAACTGTCGAAGCTGCGTTGGTAAAGTACCGGAACTTCAAGCGCTGATAGAAAGCACCGAAGCTGAAATCGTTATAGGTACAGAAAGCTGGCTTAAGCCAGATATAAATTCTGCCGAAATTTTTACAAAGGTACAGACGGTGTTTAGAAAGGATAGATTGCATGCAACCGGTGGTGGAGTGTTCGTCGCTGTTAGTAGTAGTTTATCCTGTAGTGAAGTAGAAGTGGATAGTTCCTGTGAATTATTATGGGTGGAGGTTACACTAAACAACCGAACTAGGTTAATAATTGGCTCCTTTTACCGACCTCCCGACTCAGCAGCATTAGTGGCAGAACAACTGAGAGAAAATTTGGAATACATTTCACATAAATTTTCTCAGCATGTTATAGTCTTAGGTGGAGATTTCAATTTACCAGATATAGACTGGGACACTCAGATGTTTAGGACGGGTGGTAGGGACAGAGCATCGAGTGACATTATACTGAGTGCACTATCCGAAAATTACCTCGAGCAATTAAACAGAGAACCGACTCGTGGAGATAACATCTTGGACCTACTGATAACAAACAGACCCGAACTTTTCGACTCTGTAAGTGCAGAACAGGGAATCAGTGATCATAAGGCCGTTGCAGCATCCCTGAATATGGAAGTAAATAGGAATATAAAAAAAGGGAGGAAGGTTTATCTGTTTAGCAAGAGTAATAGAAGGCAGATTTCAGACTACCTAACAGATCAAAACGAAAATTTCTGTTCCGACACTGACAATGTTGAGTGTTTATGGAAAAAGTTCAAGGCAATCGTGAAATGCGTTCTAGACAGGTACGTGCCGAGTAAAACTGTGAGGGACGGGAAAAACCCACCGTGGTACAACAACAAAGTTAGGAAACTACTGCGAAAGCAAAGAGAGCTCCACTCCAAGTTTAAACGCAGCCAAAACCTCTCAGACAAACAGAAGCTAAACGATGTCAAAGTTAGCGTAAGGAGGGCTATGCGTGAAGCGTTCATTGAATTCGAAAGTAAAATTCTATGTACCGACTTGACAGAAAATCCTAGGAAGTTCTGGTCTTACGTTAAATCAGTAAGTGGCTCGAAACAGCATATCCAGACACTACGGGATGATGATGGCATTGAAACAGAGGATGACACGCGTAAAGCTGAAATACTAAACACCTTTTTCCAAAGCTGTTTCACAGAGGAAGACCGCACTGCAGTTCCTTCTCTAAATCCTCGCACAAACGAAAAAATGGCTGACATCGAAATAAGTGTCCAAGGAATAGAAAAGCAACTGGAATCACTCAATAGAGGAAAGTCCACTGGACCTGATGGGATACCAATTCGATTCTACACAGAGTACGCGAAAGAACTTGCCCCCCTTCTAACAGCCGTTTATCGCAAGTCTCTAGAGGAACGGAGGGTTCCAAATGATTGGAAAAGAGCACAGGTAGTCCCAGTCTTCAAGAAGGGTCGTCGAGCAGATGTGCAAAACTATAGACCTATATCTCTGACGTCGATCTCTTGTAGAATTTTAGAACATGTTTTTTGCTCGCGTATCATGTCATTTCTGGAAACCCAGAATCTACTATGTAGGAATCAACATGGATTCCGGAAACAGCGATCGTGTGAGACCCAACTCGCTTTATTTGTTCATGAGACCCAGAAAATATTAGATACAGGCTCCGAGGTAGATGCTATTTTTCTTGACTTCCGGAAGGCGTTCGATACAGTTCCGCACTGTCGCCTGATAAACAAAGTAAGAGCCTACGGAATATCAGACCAGCTGTGTGGCTGGATTGAAGAGTTTTTAGCAAACAGAACACAGCTTGTTGTTATCAATGGAGAGACGTCTACAGACGTTAAAGTAACCTCTGGCGTGCCACAGGGGAGTGTTATGGGACCATTGCTTTTCACAATATATATAAATGACCTAGTAGATAGTGTCGGAAGTTCCATGCGGCTTTTCGCAGATGATGCTGTAATATACAGAGAAGTTGCAGCATTAGAAAGTTGTAGCGAAATGCAGGAAGATCTGCAGTGGATAGGCACTTGGTGCAGGGAGTGGCAACTGACCCTTAACATAGACAAATGTAATGTATTGCGAATACATAGAAAGAAGGATCCTTTATTGTATGATTATATGATAGCGGAACAAACACTGGTAGCAGTTACTTCTGTAAAATATCTGGGAGTATGCGTGCGGAACGATTTGAAGTGGAATGATAATATAAAATTAATTGTTGGTAAGGCGGGTACCAGGTTGAGATTCATTGGGAGAGTGCTTAGAAAATGTAGTCCATCAACAAAGGAGGTGGCTTACAAAACACTCGTTCGACCTATACTTGAGTATTGCTCATCAGTGTGGGATCCGTACCAGATCGGTCTGACGGAGGAGATAGAGAAGATCCAAAGAAGAGCGGCGCGTTTCGTCACAGGGTTATTTGGTAACCGTGATAACGTTACGGAGATGTTTAATAAACTCAAGTGGCAGACTCTGCAAGAGAGGCGCTCTGCATCGCGGTGTAGCTTGCTCGCCAGGTTTCGAGAGGGTGCGTTTCTGGATGAGGTATCGAATATATTGCTTCCCCCTACTTATACCTCCCGAGGAGATCACGAATGTAAAATTAGAGAGATTAGAGCATGCACGGAGGCTTTCAGACAGTTGTTCTTCCCGCGAACCATACGCGACTGGAACAGGAAAGGGAGGTAATGACAGTGGCACGTAAAGTGCCCTCCGCCACACACCGTTCGGTGGCTTGCGGAGTATCAATGTAGATGTAGATGTAGAAACCGGAAATGTTGGCAACTACCACAGTTTCATCAAATTTCATACTGTGTCCCTCATTTAGGCAGTGCCGATTTTTCCGGCTGTTGTAGCCTCGTATGACGGCGATGTTCCACACACCTGTCATGCACTGCGCGAATCGAACGGCCAATGTAAGCTTTCCAACATTGACACGGAATTTTGTACACCTCGGATTTCCTAAGCCCCAAATCATCTTTCACAGAGCAGAGCAGTGCCCTTATCTTAGAAGGTGGACGGAGGGCAGCAACCGTGATGGGCGGCGCATGCGCCGTGTACTGAACGGTGGCCTATATAGGACGTCGATTTGCCTCCTGGCGTCATTTCTCAGCGGGACTCATCAGCAGAAGCAGCATTTTCCTGAAGATGGCGAACAGTTGGATAGCCAAAATATCGAGTCAAGTTGATTTTAGGATCCGGCAGCAAACCCGAAGAGACTTTCAAGACTTATTACGCCGGGAAAGCCTACGTAATTACGGTGGTAACCTGTTGTCGCCGGTAGGCATAGTGAAAGAAAATTCGGAATTAGTTATTTATTTCGTAACATGCAATGTGTTGATTCACAGTTGACATCGGCTGTCGATGTACGTCGAGGAAACGTGTCGTAAGCCACCTTCAGTCCGCTTAAGGTAGCTGACGTTGCTCACCCGTTCCTCGCCGGCTGCTGTTTCGGGGTTGCCGCCCGCGGTGGTCTTGCCGAGATGCCGCGACAGTGAGTGGAGGCGGCCCGTGCGTTGGACTTACATGCGCCGATTTGGGAGGTGCTCTGTTCCCTCCAGCTCACCGCTGTTCATCTGTTGAATCATGATGACGGTTGTCTTGTAGTCCTGTAATACGACGATCCTGGCTCGCCGTTCAGGTGCGCCCTGAGCCGTCCGCCGAATTTGCGGGAACGGGACCCGGAACGTTAGGGAAGACTACCGGATCGACCCATCTTTGACAGCGGCAGGCTGTGGTGTTGGATTCTGCGACTGGAGGTTATGGCGAGGTAGCCATCTCACCCCGTAGCGCCTGTCGTTCCTCAGAAGCGTGCAGGAAATCTACAGCAGACTTGTGCCAGACGCCGCTTTATTATAATCAGGGAATCGAGTGCAAACGTTATGTACGCCATCGATCCGTCTGACAGATTGCCTTACGAGCTAAAATGCTGGTTTATTTATGTAGCGAAGTAGTGGCTAATGTTTACCCGACGTCACTTGTTATGACCGCATAGGTATAGCTATCACAAAGGTGTCAGCGGTTTTCATACTGCCGTGCTTGCTTCACGAATTTGTTGTAGTATGGGACTTGTTCGTGTAGGCTCTTAGCACGTGTCGTTGCATTATCAGTAGCGTTTCTTCATGTAACGAAGGTGTAGTGATCCTGTCTGCCTTCGGAATTTGTGTTGGGGTCCGCTGTCTCGCGCGCCAGAAGCGCCGATATTGTGTTTTTCCCTGAACCACTCTCGATGGTGAAATGTTATTTTTCGTGCCCCACGCTGTCGTAATTTAAGCGAGATAGTTTCGCTCAGGTATTTAGAAAATTTTAACTGTTTACTGCCTCGAATAAGGTTGGCATGCAACATACCACTTTCTTGTAAAAAAATTCGTCTCGAGTTTTAGGAAAAGCAAAGAAAATCTTAATCTTTAATTAAAAACTCTTACCTTATTTTCGAAATCATTTACCAGCCTAACCTATGCTTCAATCTCTGTTTTTCTCTCTGGTACAACCCATTCAGGAGGGATATATATCGACATACTTTGACAATCTCCTGACAAATGATCAGGATAATGAGTATTATATTCAAATATTTTATGTTTCTTATGTTATACTCGGGCTTGTTCTACACCGACTAGAATGTCATTTTTGGGTCTATGAAACGAAAAATGAATCTAATGTAATCAACAATGTATGATAACCAGCGTGCTCCGAAACAACAGCATTATGCTCTTTCGGCAGAGATGCTACGATCAGCACCTGTCCTACTTTACAGAGCAGAGGCCTCAAACCCTCAAATTCTGTGAAGAGTCATGGACGTCGAAACATTTAGCGCCTTGTGATAGTTTCACTGTCCTGCCTCTTTCCGTATAAGCTGACGGCAGTAGCATGTGAATTTTCCACCATACTCACCGTTTTCGAGGACTTCGTTCACAGGCTCTGCTTAGTAATAATCTGCCCCTTGTCGAAGTCGCTTATCTCAATCGATTTTCCCATTTGCAGCCCGTATCTTTGCCAGTGTAATACCCCGTATGCGTCCGCTCCAATTACACTTACCGAGTCGCGTGACTGCAACGTCACCAAGTGGCATCGAATGTCACAGTGTGCGGTGGTAATAGTTTTGTCTTAGGACTCAAAAACAACTAGGGTCATACGCGTCCGTGTCAGAACTGTAGAACACGAAGACAAATAGAGGACTAAAAAACGACTACACGTTAATCCCAATCGAAGGAAGAGAAGGCAGCTAAAAACAAGGATGTGGATATATGTCTATAAAATACGCCATAGAGAAACGGAGCTCCTGAACTAAAAATTAAATGGCCTTCGCCCTGTTGCTACGACGGATAAAATGTAAAACGCGGTCGACAGCCAGCGCGCTGTTCGCTAAAACGGTCGATAACTCAGAAGAAAACATAAACGAGAACGTAAGTGGTTAAAAAAAGGGCATTGCGTCAAGAAATTGCCGACCATCAAAGGTTTGGCGGAATGAGCACGAAGTGGTGGGAAAGCACCTCTTAACAAATGGCCATTGCCAAAAAGACATTCCCGATGCGCAACCTCGCTAAAATGATGTCCTCACGGCGAGAGGGCCGAGAGGAGGTCGTCTAAGCCGATGGGAGAGGCTTAATAACATGGAGCTTGTTCCAAGAAGGGAGGACCAGGAGATGGAAGCACTAGCGGGCTGAGGTACGAGGACTGCAGCCTTAGCAGCAGCGCAACGGCCTCGTTGCCTGTCAGACCGACGTGACCAGGAACCCACATAAACATCACATCGGATCCATCAAGAATGAACAAGTGACAGTTTCCCTAGACGAGTTGCACTAAAGGATGGATGGCGTATAGCACAAAGAGGCTTTGAAAGCCACTGACAGAGTCGGTAAAGATGACGCAATTGAAAAGTCTGTGTCGCCAGATGTATTGCGTGCCCTGATACAGGGCGAAGAGCTCTGCTGAAAATACTGAGCAGTGTTCGGAAGCCGATAGCGAAGAACGTCGGTACCAACGACGAAGGCACATCCGAGACTACGGTAAGTCCTAGAGCCATCAGTGTACACGAAGGAACTGTCACCAAGTTCCGTGCGAATATGGTGATACTGAAGGCGGTAGAGCGAAGCTGGAGTAATGTTCTTAGGAAGCGAGTGAAGGCCAAGGTGAACATGGGCTGCTGCATGAAGCCAAAGTGTTGAAGGGTTCGCACCCACTGGGAAAGTCTCAGGTGCATGAAGTTACGCTGCCGGAGCAAGAGCCGAAAGCGAACTGCAGGAGGTAACAGAGAAGAGGGACGCACCCCATACTGGCGATCAAAGGAGTCATCGAAGATGGAGGCATGGGATGGGTGCCCACGCATGTCAGACAAATAGCATGCGTATCAGCGGAGGAGGAAGTCACGGTGGTAGGAAACAGGTAGTTCGGCAGCTTCTGCCTACAGACTCTCAACTGGCCTAGTGTAAAAGGCGCTAGTGGCCAAAAGGATGCCACGACGGTGGTAGTGGTGAGACAGCATAATAGGAATCTGAGCACTCACTATGGTGAGTAGAACACTTCACCAATCATGTAATGCTGCTAGGACCAAACACCAACAATACAATGTGTTACAAAAAGGTACGGCCAAACTTTCAGGAAACATTCCTCACACACAAATAAAAGAAAGATGTTATGTGGACATGTGTCCGGAAACGCTTAATTTCCATGTTAGAGCTCATTTTAGTTTCGACAGTACGTTCTTCCACCTAAGCTCAATGGAGCACGTTATCATGATTTCATACGGGATACTCTACCTGTGCTGCTAGAACATGTGCCTTTACAAGTACGACACAAGATGTGGTTCATGCACGATGGATCTCCTGCACATTTCAGTCGAAGTGTTCGTACGCTTCTCAACAACAGATTCGGTGACCGATGGATTGGTAGAGGCGGACCAATTCCATGGCCTCCACGCTCTCCTGACCTCAACCCTCTTGACTTTCATTTATGGGGGCATCGACTACGCAATCCCGGTACCAAATGTAGAGACTCTTGGTGCTCGTATTGTGGACGGCTGTGATACAATACGCCATTCTCCAGGGCTGCATCAGCGCATCAGGAATTCCATGCGACGGAGGGTGGATGCATGTATCCTCGCTAACGGAGGACATTTTGTACATTTCCTGTAACAAAGTGTTTGAAGTCATGCTGGTACGTTCTGTTGCTGTGTGTTTCCATTACATGATTAATGTATTTGAAGAGAAGTAATAAAATGAGCTCTAACATGGAAAGTAAGCGTTTCCGGACACATGTCCACATACCATATTTTCTTTCTTTGTTCTTTCTTTGTGTGTGAGGAATGTTTCCTGTATGTTTGACCCTACCTTTTTGTAACACTCTGTATGATCAATACTGAGCGAACATTGCAGGATGGGTAAGCATGTTTATCTTGAGAGCTATACATGTGTCTTAGGCGGAGAGAGAGAGATAATCCTGTTACAAGTGAGCAGCTATTAAAAAAAAAAAAAACTGCAACCACTGTATTACTCTATGAGTGGATGCTGACCTTTGTTCTAGAGGAAGACGAAACACTGTAGTGACATCTCACTCCGTGTGTCTTCACATCGGTGTATGGATACAGACTAAGCAGCTTAGAACCAGTCTAACCCTTTCTCCCCCTCCACCTTGCATAGGTAGTGATACAGGTTTTCTTGGCCATTTCTATACTGTCGATGATGGTACACAAACAGATCCATCTGCTAACGATGCTCTGCTTTGGTTGGTGTCAGGTTGACAATGATATTCTGTTTCACGTCTGCTGAAATGAAAGGAATTTCTAAGTAAATGACGACTCCTGAAATAGCGAAATACTTTGCTTTCGTTACAGAACGGCCAAAACCGTGCTGCAGCCTTGCCTATGTCTCGCAGTGGGAAGAGATGGCTCAAGGAGCTGCACTCGCCAGAGGGATGGGTGCCATGACCGGGCGGCCACCGTGACCAGCCGCCTTTGATGTGGCTGCAGGCGCTCACCATTCAATACACTAGCACTGGTCAACACTGCAGCTGCCATCGGCTGCTTCCAGTAGCAGTCTCCCATAGTCTGAGCACTTAAAATTATTGTCTGTGGAAGAATTGTTCAAATGATTGAAATGTCTCTAAGCACTATGGGACTTAACATGAGGTCATCAGCCCCTAAACAGAACTACTTAAACCTAAATAACCTAAGGACATCACAAACATCCATGCTCGAGGCAGAATTCGAACCTGCGACCGTAGCAGCAGCACGGTTCCGGACTGAAGCGCCTAGAACCATTCGGCCACAGCGACCGGCAGGAAGACTTGTAAATAAACTGTTGCGCATGTGGGTAAAACAACTGAGTAAATTACAACGTATTTTACCCAATTACTGGAGTTCCAAACCACTGATCTCGACGACCTGTCATGTCAACAAAACGTCTCATCACGTCGATCCCTTAGCGCTACTTCTCAATTTCTGTGTCATTACTAAACCACTCCCACTTTGCGAGTGCTAAATACATGCAGACATATTGTGAGCCCTGTTACACTGCCTACGCCACATGACACAAATAGTTTGTTTTGTTTTAGGGCGCAAAAACAACTAGGGTCATACACACCCATGTCAGAACACTACCCAATCGACGGAAGAGGTGTCGGCTCAAAACAGGAACATGGAGAAAGGTCTACAAAATACGCCATAGAGAAACGGAGGTCCTAAACTGAAAATTAAATGTCCTTCGCCATACTACTACGACTGATAAAAAGCAAGCCGGCAGCGGTGGTCTAGCGGTTCTAGGCGCTCAGTCGGGAACCGCGGGACTGCTACGGTCGCAGGTTCGAATCCTGCCTCGGGCATGGATGTGTGTGATGTCCTTAGGTTAGTTAGGTTTAAGTAGTTATAAGTTCTAGGGGACTGATGACCACAGATGTTAAGTCCCATAGTGCTCAGAGCCATTTGAACCATTTTTGAGCCATAAAAAGCAAAACGCGGTCGAAAGCCCGCGCGTCCTTAGCTAACACGACCGATAACATAGAAGACAAGAAGGGGCATTCTGTCAGGAAATGGTGGACCATTAAAGGCTGAGGGGAGTGGTGACAAAGTAGTAGGGGAACACCACTTAAATGACGATGGCTTAGAAGACGGTGCCCGACACGCAACCTAGCTAAAATGATCTCGCGGCGAGATGGCTGAGAGGCTGTAGCCCAAACCAGTGGGAGAGGCTTAATAACATGGAGACTAGTCCCATGAAGGGAACGCCAATGGTGATGCCAAAGTAACACTATCTGCTGAGAGACGGCAACACAGATCGGAGAGGGTGGAAGAAATAGTGGGCTGAGATACGAGGACTGTAGCCTTGGCAGCAGCGTCAACGGCCTCGTTGCCTGCCAGACTGACGTGACCAGGAACTCACAAACATTACAGTGGCTCCATGAAGAGTGAGCAAGTGACAGCTTTCCTGGACCCGCTGCACTAAAGAAAGGATGGTGTACAGCATAAAGAGGCTTTGAAAGCCACTGACAGAGTCGGAAAAAATGACGAAATTGGAATGCCTGTGTCGCCAGATGTGTTGCTTGGCCTCATACAAGGCGAATAGCTCTGCTGCAAATACTGAGCACTGCTCCGGGAGCCGACAGCGAAACACGTCGGTGCCAATGACGAAGGCATACCCGAGACCACGGTAAGTCCGAGAGCCATCAGTGTACACAAAGGAACTATCGTGAAGTTCCGTGCGAAGATTGTGAAACTGAAGGCGATAGATCGAGGCTGGAGTAATGTCCTTGGGAAGCGAATGAAAGCTAAGGCGATCACGGGCCGCTGCAAGAAGGCAAGGTGGTGAAGGGTTTACACTCCTTGGGAAAGTGGCAGGTAGCGAGAAGTTAAGTTTCCGGAGCAAGAGCCGGAAGTGAACTCCAGGAGGTAACAGAGAAGAGGGACACGCCCCATACCGGCGATTAAAGGAGTCAGCAAAGAAGAAGGCTTAGGATGAGTGCCCACGCATGGCAGACAAACGGACATGCATATCAGCTGAGGAGGAAGTCACTGCGGCGCTCAACCGTGCTAGTGTAAAAGGCGCCAGTGGCCAAACGGATGCCACGATGGTTGATAGTGTTGAGACGGCGTAAAGAAAGGGGAGGAGGGAAAAAATGAAGGGGTGTCGCCTCAGCAGCTTCAGAGTGCCAGCCTTTGAAGACTTACTGCAACAGGGCGCAGAGGCTAGATGATGATGATGATGATGTTTGGTTTATGTGGCTCTCAAATGCGCGGTCATCAGCACCTGTACAAAGTTCCAGTCTTTACACAGTGCAATTTGGCCAGTTTCATGAATGATGATGACGATGAAATGATGAGGATAACACAAACACCTAGCCCCAGGCAGAGAAAATCCCCCACCTGGCTGGGAATCGAGAACGGGACCCTGTGAGCCGGAGGCAGCAATGCTAGCCCTAGGCCACGAGCTGTGGACACAGAGGCTGGAGGTCTCCGTGAGATCTACAGATGCGTCGGCATTCTACGTCGATCTTCAGGGTCCAGGGCAGAAAAACGGTTAGTGGTGCGCACCAGTGACACGGGGTCAGCTGGACGAGGATATCACGTGGCAACATCGTCTAACAAAATCTCCAAGTCAGTGACGGAACGACGGTTTGCCTTTGTTTGACTTCTTGAAACCTTTCCGGTTGGCAGAGGAAGACTCACATGTATGTTGGATGGAGGGGCGTAGGAAGTCTTCGCAGGAGTATTCCTTCTGTCCTTTCCCCCCTTACGGTTGTTTAGCCAGTGACTTCGCCCCAGTAGGCGAATGTTTGGTTGCTTGTTGCACAGCTGGACGAGGAGACGGCGATGCTACCATGACACTGGGCGATTTCACAACCACAGTGCTGAATTTGAGATTGCATGTCTGCGTGGCCACGTTTCTCATGGAGCGAGATGTAGCAAGAACAGTACTGTAAGTGGCAGATGGTACAATGCAACGTTTGAAACTAGCCAACAACTTGCAAGTGACCAGCTAAGGCACTTTTTCCTTTACCCAGATCTCCTGGACAGCCCACTTACCGAGATACATGGGAGAATCTCGAGAGGATGTGGGATGGTCGCCATTGCACTTGATACAGTGAGGAGAAGGAGGTGGGCAGTCGTCCTCATGGACATCCCTACGGTGGGTTATCCATTTGGCCAAGTGTCGACAAGACATTCGAGTGTGGTTGAAATGATGACACTGGTAGCAGCATATTAGGTTCAGAATGTACAGTTGGACTGAGATAACTTCATAACCTGCTTTGATATTGGATGGAAGCACGACTCTATCAAAGGTGAGAGAAAGAGTGCATGTGGGCACTAAGGTTTCATCTACCTGTGTCATCAGCTGACGGACGACAGTGACACCCTGATCAGAGAGGTACGTTTGGATTTCTGCCTCAGTCAGACCATCAAGTAGCCTAGTGTAAATAACACCACAGGTAGAATTCAGGGTTCTATGGGCCTCGACACGAACAGGATAGCTTTGAATGAGCGAAGCAGCAAGCAGTTGTTGTGTTTGAGAATCAGAAGTAATCACCAAAAGCAAAGTGCCACTGTGTAAAAGAGAGCAGGATATCATAGGGTCTGCAATTGCATCAATACCTTTCTGAATAAAAATGCATTTACCGTTGGAAAGGACTGACCGTCTTCAGTGTGCAAAACCATGAGGAACCGTGGTGCAGCAGGGAGGTTCTTTGAAACAGGAGCTTCATTCCGTTTACGTTTGGTAGACGTGGACTGCGAAGATGATGATTGGCTCACAGCGAGAAAATCCCCCATGATTGCCTGCGTCTCTCAAAGCGCGCTCCTTCCAACTGGCAGCACCTTGTTAAAGAGGGGGGGGGGGGGGGATGACATGCCTTAGGTGATTGTTGACACCTGAAGTCGCGCCTCCCAAATACCTGGCATAAGGTCGACAATTTGGGAAGGTAGCAGCTCTGGCAATCACCGCTCCCTGGGCCTGGCCTGTGCCAGGGGGTATGTGCGAACTCTACCTGTCGACGTGGGGCTGGGAATTACACCTTACTCGGTCACTTGTTGTGCGTCAGACGTGTGGGATGGCCTTCAGGAGCGCACAGGGAGAAAGAAGAAAAAGAGGAGCCTCAAACCTCAAAATGAAGGAAGGATAGGCGAAGGTGAACGAAGAAAGGAAAAAAAGGAACGGTAACCAGTGGTGAGACTGTTCTTATCTCAAATACAGAAAATGTCGAACATGTCACCAAAAACACATCAGACGTCTCCCAAAGGGAGGGGATAAGAAATACCAGGAGGACAGAGATGCAGCACGGAAGGGAAAAGATGCTGCAAAGGCTGGAGCCCCATGCTACTAGCCAAGCAAGAACCTGCCAAGGAGCGGCGAGCAAATGGTGTTCCATAGTGTGGGAAATAGCCCACAGCAGGGGGGAGGCGCAAAAACTACGTTTCTTAGCCGAAACACTTTATAAATTCAGTAAGATTTTATTACAATTGGTCATCTCTCCCCATGTGGATGGGAGTCACAAACTATTATTGTATTTGTAGGATAAAGTCAGAGACTGAAAGGTCTCACCAATATCTTTGATGATTACCATACCAACAAACGAATCATATCCATAGCAGCACCCAGTTCTATATTTCTAAACGATCTACCCCTTCGTTGAAGCTACTGGCTAAGGATTTTGATCAAAACTCTAGATGGACTTTCTGTGAATCTTGCAACTGTTCCTCTGCCTTCAACCAAACCTCCCTGCAGCATTGTCACCAATTTAATTTGGAAATGACTGGAAGTATGAGAGCACTATACCCGCTACATTTGACGTTTCGTGAAAGTACAAAACAAGTTGAATTCCACGTAATCAATAAACTTCGGTATTTTGATTTCAGAAAGAGCAGTCGGCCGCTGTGGCCGAGCGGTTGTAGGCTCTTCAGCCCGGAACCGCGCTGCTGCTACGGTCGCAGGTTCGAATCCTGCCTCGGGCATGGATGTGTGTGATGTCCTTAGGTTAGTTAGGTTTAAGTAGCTCTAAATCTAGGGGACTGATGACCTCAGACGTTAAGTCCCATAGTTCTTAAAGCCATTTGAATCAGAAAGAGCGTAACACATTTTCGAAACTTGCACGACCGACTGGCGCTAATGTCAGAGATCAGTCTTCTCATTCCAGTACAGTAACAGCCGCTTTTCAGTGACTGTTCCGTATCAGTCTTACGTCACTCATCTCTAGCTGCATTCATGCTAAGACGGTTAACACTCATTTATGTATAGTAGATACGAACCTGATAACTTGAGAATGTTATGGTGATATAACAGTCGGTTAAGAAGAAGAAACGTATGGTTTATGGATGCTGGAGTTCCAGATGAAAGGAGTTTGAAACATTTTATGTAAATTACTTGTGCTATCAATTCTGAAGTACTGTTCTAGTGTTTGCAGTGAATACCAAGAAGGTACCAGAAAGAGCAATGATCAAAGAACATAAAAACACACCCTTTGCGCCTAAACACGCTATTATGTTAAGGCAGTGTGGTTTCTCATATATTACTGAAATGCAACAATGTTAATACCCGAATGCAGGAAATATTTTTTCAACACTTGACATACGTTCGCCCTTCGAGTCTGCTATCCCTGTCAATATGATGACAAACTTCAAGACGATAAAACTACTACCTTTTACACCAAAGAATAAATAAAAAAACAAGATTCTTTGTGATACATGCACTATATAGGTTTCTGGTGGTGTATAGTGTCCACTGTTAACGTTCTATTACGGTTCGGAAATCGTGCTGTGCTTGCATCAGTCCTATAATATGATCGTCAGCAACGGAAAACGGATGAAATTAACTGCATCTTATGAGGAAATAGACAACTGCTATGCAGTAAGCTCATGCCAACTACATTATGGGGATGTTTGCTAATAACGATTGTCGGTAGACAGCGGTGTAAGTCACATCCATAACATACAGATGTATACGAGTGGAAAGCAGGTTATACAGCACAACTGATACAGCCTGAGAAAACAACAGAAAAAAAGTTAAATGTGTGATAAACGACCAGCCACAACATCTCCCTCTTCTAGAATGCACCATCAGTCACCTCGTTACAACCTCTCTTAGCCGATTACTATATCGTTTTTCTGTCATCCTGTAACGCAAATCCTTGTCACTTTCGAGGCAGATAGTTCTCTTTTGTAGGAAAGCAGCCAAGACATCAGTCAACTTGTATCAGTAGACACACTGCAGAATGTCGTTAAAAACCATGCAACAACTGTTCTGTAAGGTATTTTTTTAGCTGACAACATATGGTTGTGATTGGTAGAGGGTACAGAGAAGCACATTGCAAATACTTCTTATTAGAGCTTAAACCACTTTAACAGTCTTGCACGGAGTCAAATAAGTGATCCATTCTGCAGTGGTATGTTGCAGTCCGCAAGCTGCTAATACCATGCTCTTTAGCTAAGTAGGACGTAAAGTTTATCGTAGGCCCATGTCCCGACACTTCACAAAAATCTGTAAGATAGTTGCCGAAAACTATGGGGGCACACCTAGGCTTGAGATACGACAAAAATTTGATCGTCATCCACATTAAACAGTCTATCCCTGCCGTCTTATCACTGTCCACGATCAGTTGCTGTTTCCGTGGTTACCAGTGCGTCCATGTCGACTTTTCCTTATACCTCTTTTCCTGTCTCAATCACGTTCCCATGTACAGTTATGCTCAAAATTGTCCGAACGACCTGAATTGCATTTCGCCTGATTCGCATGCAACCCACATAACGCAGCTGTCTAGCAGGTCCTCTAATCACTCCTTGGTACAGTCGTTTGGCTATTGAAAATGGTTCCAACAAGTCACCACTAGAAAAAACTGCTCTGTATCGCAATAACTCAAGATGTAAAGTAATACTACGATTCTACAAATATCAGGGAACACCTTATCACAGATAAGACTGTCCTTAAGGCTTGTAAGCTCACATTTATTACAATAAATGACATACCTGAAATGCTACCACTCTCATTATTACGTCAGATAGCTAATGCACGTAGTAAGTTCCTCGTATTCATGAGTTCTTCTTCAAAGTAACACGCCGTACTCATTATTTAACACAAAATAACATTAAAAATTTAAGTTATTCACGAGCAGCTAGATGAGAATATGCATGAACTTCAAATGACACGACGAACAGTCTCGTTCTGCATATGGATTCAAACCCAGGTCATGCAGACTAAGCAAAGATTTCGTGACTGACGGAAACTAACAGTAATTCCTGATTAGGCATACAGAGAGTGATGTACCTCGATTGTAGACAGTATCACTTAGCAAATACCAACTTTAAATTAAATAACGTAAATATTTTTAACGGACGCGAACTCCTACCCAGCACCTATTGGCCCTGTTAACGAACTACGAGAGATGTTAAATATTGCTTCTTAACAAGTAACTTCCTTGAAATGCCGTGAGGTAAAGCTATGTGTTGGAGAGGGATTCGAACCCAGAACCTAATCGGATACATATCGAATCACAATCAACTGTGACATATCGGATTTTCTCGGCAGTAGCTAGATGTTTTAACTGATATGACGAGACGAATCATTAATTTTTTCCTTCCCAGGACTCCAACCCGGCACCTATCGCTGTTATATTCTAGAGGAAACGAACGTTAAATATGGGTTTGTTGCACCAGCAGCGACATGTGGGCATGTCTGAACTAGAAATAATATGACGAAGAGTTCAGTGCTGACTGGGAATAGAGCTCCACCCATATCGTTGACTACACACAAAGAGACGTCAGCTACCGAAGTTTTCTCCATTAGCAGCTCGGAATAACATCATTAACTTACAGCGATCTCGCAAATAGTTCTGTGTCTCACTGGGAGTCAAAAACGTCAAATATCGTTAGTGTTGACAACGAATAAAATACATTAATAATCGAAATTATTATCCACCAGCAGATAGGTGTTCTCATGCTAGAGCTTGATAATAAATAATGAAATCTTTAGTGCCGGGCAAGGATTCGAACCTATTCACGCGCAATATGTGGAGATGTGAAGGGATCTGCAGTTTTGAATAAACAACAAATTGTAGTTGAGCTGTATTGTCACGAAGGGATCAAATTCCGCGTTAAGGGCGGTCTGAGTTGCATTCCCACTTCAGAACCAATTTTATCGACATGCAGAAGCTCAGATAAAAGATCGAATAAGTGTGATGTGAGCCTACATAGCGTTTGTTTCGTCACTAGAAATAAATAACTAGTATAAGAAAGGTTACTGGTGATAGAGAGTTTCTACATGTCGCCACCCCAGACCTTATTGTGGCTCAACCTAACATCTACTTGGTAGAGAAGGAATATAATTTTTAATGTGAATTTCAGACCCCAATACCATTATATCTTCTTCACTTGGTGTAGCCAGAAGAGAATGGAATCTCTCTCTCCCTACCTAAAATCATTGACCGAAGCTGGAATCGAATCCATACCATAGATATATGAATCTATCATCATCCCAAAAGACCACCAAATCCTGTTCTCATTGGCTCATTTTTCTATTTAACGCCGGTGTGCCACACTGGCTTAGAATTCTGACACACAGGCTCCCTTTATCAATTTGCAGCATGTTCAGTAAATTCATTTACTTGGTTGACCGAATCACCATGAACTATTTGCCACGGCTACCCAGTGCATACATTCAACTTTATTTTGTAATCACCAAAATAAAATCACGTAACTGCCACCAACACAGAACTGCCAACAGTGTAGGATGCAGAAATTTAAATAAGAAGTGTTCCTTTACACTTGAGCTACTCTATTGCGCTATCTGTTTGTTGGAAACGTCGTGCAGTGCAAAAGAAAAGGTATAACTGTTTGTCTCTCATAAGTATTCACCTGGCTATATGCATTATCCCACAGCGCTATAGAATGCAGAGGTTCTGGAGGAATTTTCATTGATTTCTGGAGCTTTTGTAGCTATGTGAGACTGGAACTGCGAAACATAACAGACGGGTTTTCATATGTCACCACGTTACCACAGAGCTGGCGAATAAACATGTGTGTTAGCTTTCTCTTACAAGACCAATAGTAGCTAGAACTCGTAAACCGCTATTTGAAGGACGAGATTAGTTGCGGTTTCCACGTGCAACGACTTTCTACATCTACATCTACATTGATACTCCGCAAGCCACCTAACGGTGTGTGGCGGAGGGCACTTTACGTGCCACTGTCATTACCTCCCTTTCCTGTTCCAGTCGCGTATGGTTCGCGGGAAGAACGACTGTCTGAAAGCCTCCGTGCGCGCTCTAATCTCTCTAATTTTACATTCGTGATCTCCTCGGGAAGTATAAGTAGGGGGAAGCAATATATTCGATACCTCATCCAGAAACGCACCCTCTCGAAACCTGGCGAGCAAGCTACACCGCGATGCAGAGCGCCTCTCTTGCAGAGTCTGCCACTTGAGTTTATTAAACATCTCCGTAACGCTATCAAGGTTACCAAATAACCCAGTGACGAAACGCGCCGCTCTTCTTTGGATCTTCTCTATCTCCTCCGTCAACCCGACCTGGTACGGATCCCACACTGATGAGCAATACTCAAGTATAGGTCGAACAAGTGTTTTGTAAGCCACCTCCTTTGTTGATGGACTACATTTTCTAAGCACTCTCCCAATGAATCTCAACCTGGTACCCGCCTTACCAACAATTAGTTTTATATGATCATTCCACTTCAAATCGTTCCGTACGCATACTCCCAGATATTTTACAGAAGTAACTGCTACCAGTGTTTGTTCCGCTATCATATAATCATACAATAAAGGATCCTTCTTTCTATGTATTCGCAATACATTACATTTGTCTATGTTAAGGGTCAGTTGCCACTCACTGCACCAAGTGCCTATCCGCTGCAGATCTTCCTGTATTTCGCTACAATTTTCTAATGCAGCAACTTCTCTGTATACTACAGCATCATCCGCGAAAAGCCGCATGGAACTTCCGACACTATCTACTAAGTCATTTATATATATTGTGAAAAGCAATGGTCCCATAACACTCCCCTGTGGCACGCCAGAGGTTACTTTAACGTCTGTAGACGTCTCTCCATTGATAACAACATGCTGTGTTCTGTTTGCTAAAAACTCTTCAATCCAGCCACACAGCTGGTCTGATATTCCGTAGGCTCTTACTTTGTTTATCAGGCGACAGTGCGGAACTGTATCGAACGCCTTCCGGAAGTCAAGAAAAATAGCATCTACCTGGGAGCCTGTATCTAATATTTTCTGGGTCTCATGAACAAATAAGGCGAGTTGGGTCTCACACGATCGCTGTTTCCGGAATCCATGTTGATTCCTACATAGTAGATTCTGGGTTTCCAGAAATGACATGATACGCGAGCAAAAAACATGTTCTAAAATTCTACAAGAGATCGACGTCAGAGATATAGGTCTATAGTTTTGCGCATCTGCTCGACGACCCTTCTTGAAGACTGGGACTATCTGTGCTCTTTTCCAATCATTTGGAACCCTCCGTTCCTCTAGAGACTTGCGGTACACGGCTGTTAGAAGGGGGGCAAGTTCTTTCGCGTACTCTGTGTAGAATCGAATTGGTATCCCGTCAGGTCCAGTGGACTTTCCTCTATTGAGTGATTCCAGTTGCTTTTCTATTCCTTGGACACTTATTTCGATGTCAGCCATTCTTTCGTTTGTGCGAGGATTTAGAGAAGGAACTGCAGTGCGGTCTTCCTCTGTGAAACAGCTTTGGAAAAAGGTGTTTAGTATTTCAGCTTTACGCGTGTCATCCTCTGTTTCAATGCCATCATCATCCCGTAGTGTCTGGATATGCTGTTTCGAGCCACTTACTGATTTAACGTAAGACCAGAACTTCCTAGGATTTTCTGTCAAGTCGGTACATAGAATTTTACTTTCGAATTCAATGAACGCTTCACGCATAGCCCTCCTTACGCTAACTTTGACATCGTTTAGCTTCTGTTTGTCTGAGAGGTTTTGGCTGCGTTTAAACTTGGAGTGGAGCTCTCTTTGCTTTCGCAGTAGTTTCCTAACTTTGTTGTTGTACCACGGTGGGTTTTTCCCGTCCCTCACAGTTTTACTCGGCACGTAGCTGTCTAAAACGCATTTTACGATTGCCCTGAACTTTTTCCATAAACACTCAACATTGTCAGTGTCGGAACAGAAATTTTCGTTTTGATCTGTTAGGTAGTCTGAAATCTGCCTTCTATTGCTCTTGCTAAACAGATAAACCTTCCTCCCTTTTTTTATATTCCTATTAACTTCCATATTCAGGGATGCTGCAACGGCCTTATGATCACTGATTCCCTGTTCTGTACATACAGATTCGAAAAGTTCGGGTCTGTTTGTTATCAGTAGGTCCAATATGTTATCTCCACGAGTCGGTTCTCTGTTTAATTGCTCGAGGTAATTTTCGGATAGTGCACTCAGTATTATGTCACTCGATGCTCTGTCCCTACCACCCGTCATAAACATCTGAGTGTCCCAGTCTATATCTGGTAAATTGAAATCTCCACCTAAGACTATAACATGCTGAGAAAATTTATGTGAAATGTATTCCAAATTTTCTCTCAGTTGTTCTGCCACTAATGCTGCTGAGTCGGGAGGTCGGTAAAAGGAGCCAATTATTAACCTAGTTCGGTTGTTTAGTGTAACCTCCACCCATAATAATTCACAGGAACTATCCACTTCTACTTCACTACAGGATAAACTACTACTAACAGCGATGAACACTCCACCACCGGTTGCATGCAATCTATCCTTTCTAAACACCGTCTGTACCTTTGTAAAAATTTCGGCAGAATTTATCTCTGGCTTAAGCCAGCTTTCTGTACCTATAACGATTTCAGCTTCGGTGCTTTCTATCAGCGCTTGAAGTTCCGGTACTTTACCAACGCAGCTTCGACAGTTGACAATTACAATACCGATTGCTGCTTGGTCCCCGCATGTCCTGACTTTGCCCCGCACCCGTTGAGGCTGTTGCCCTTTCTGTACTTGCCCAAGGCCATCTAACCTAAAAAACCGCCCAGCCCACGCCACACAACCCCTGCTACCCGTGTAGCCGCTTGCTGCGTGTAGTGGACTCCTGACCTATCCAGCGGAACCCGAAACCCCACCACCCTATGGCGCAAGTCGAGGAATCTGCAGCCCACACGGTCGCAGAACCGTCTCAGCCTCTGATTCAGACCCTCCACTCGGCTCTGTACCAAAGGTCCGCAGTCAGTCCTGTCGACGATGCTGCAGATGGTGAGCTCTGCTTTCATCCCGCTAGCGAGACTGGCAGTCTTCACCAAATCACATAGCCGCCGGAAGCCAGAGAGGATTTCCTCCGATCCATAGCGACACACATCATTGGTGCCGACATGAGCGACCACCTGCAGATGGGTGCACCCTGTACCCTTCATGGCATCCGGAAGGACCCTTTCCACATCTGGAATGACTCCCCCCGGTATGCACACGGAGTGCACATTGGTTTTCTTCCCCTCTCTTGCTGCCATTTCCCTAAGGGGCCCCATTACGCGCCTGACGTTGGAGCTCCCAACTACCAGTAAGCCCACCCTCTGCGACTGCCCGGATCTTGCAGACTGAGGGGCAACCTCTGGAACAGGACAAGCAGCCATGTCAGGCCGAAGATCAGTATCAGCCTGAGACAGAGCCTGAAACCGGTTCGTCAGACAAACTGGAGAGGCTTTCCGTTCAGCCCTCCGGAATGTCTTTCGCCCCCTGCCACACCTTGAAACGACCTCCCACTCTACCACAGGTGAGGGATCAGCCTCAATGCGGGCAGTATCCCGGGCAACCACAGTCGTAGTCCGATCAGGGGATGCGTGGGACGAGCTGGCCGTCCCCGACAAACCCCCATCCCGACCCCCACAGTGATGCCCATTGGCAACAGCCTCAAGCTGTGTGACCGAAGCCAACACTGCCTGAAGCTGGGAGCGAAGGGATGCCAACTCAGCCTGCATTCCTGGGCTGAAAAGCGTAAATTTACGATCTTTTGTTACACGTCAAGCGATAATAAGTCAGATTATTCACTGGAAATGACAGGTAAAATCAAGTGACTTTGAGGCTGAATTCCGTGCACACCAGGAAGTAACTCGTCGATCACAGAGTTGCCAAATATACATTGTCTTGCTGCCAAATCTCAGTTACAATACCAGCAGGAAGAATACGAACCGATGAGATCCTACAGCGGGCTGGCAAGTGACCATACCTGGTGTCTCCAAGTCGCGGCTGCTACGGCCTGGAATACGGAATGCGACTGATTCACATTTCTGTAACTAGGTTTAGAGACTGGAGCGTAGTTACTAATAATACTCAGAACTGACTGCAAACTAAGCATCGTAAATCAGTAACTCTCATAGTTGTTTTTTTATTTGTGTCGTAAGTGTACTCAAAACTAAGAAACTCATTCACAGACGTTTTCGTGCCTCGCCGATAGTCGAGAACAACAAACAAATAAAAATAAAAAAAGAATGTGTGTGTGTGTGTGTGTGTGTGTGTGTGTGTGTGTGTGTGTGTGTGTGTGTGTGTGTGTGTGTGTGTGTGTCTGATTGACAGAGAGAGACAGAGAGAGATAAAAATTAAAAAGAATGAGAGAGAGAGAGAGAGAGAGTAAAAAATTGTAATGAAATTGAATCATGGTATGTAAAGAAATCTTTCATTAAAATCACACGTTCCACATCATTACGAAATATCGGATTCATGATCTATGAAACAAGAATTAATCTAATGTAATCTAATCTAATCGTATGATATTGATGACTAGCCATGAAGAGTCATGAATTACCGAAATTTTTGCTAATACCAGTAACCAAATCTAAACCTGAAAATAAAAGTCGACATTTTTTGTAATAAACTGGGACTTCTGTCAAGACCCTTTTGTCCCTGTTAATTAACCACGAAAGATGTCTGATATACCTCTATTCTGAAGTAATAAAGTGTGCATGCATTTAAAGATGATGTGCATGATGTGAAATTCTGTGACGGAGATACGAACCCAACACGGTTCTTTCCATGTCTACGGAATCCTTTTCATGTTAACATCAAACATCAGCAATTAATCGTAGATTACATTAAAACTAAAGTAACCCATGAAGACGTTACTTGATAACAAAAAAGCGCTGCCTTTCTTCATTTTCTTGCGCCTAGAAATGGCTATCGAGTACTGCCAAAGCAAAAGGCAAGAGATCTTACTGCCTTCCGAAACACGTCGCTGTCACTTCTTCCATTTGATTTGGTCGGCATGACCTGTTTCAAGTTGCGTATGACAGACAATGTTTTAGAAAATCAATTGTTTTCCTTTGCAATAAACAGAAAGATTTTCATTCTAAGCTAACCAAGTACAAAATTTTCGCATTATTAGTTCAAATTAAATATTCGTTTCTATAATGTAGGGAAGTATTTCACAATTGCAAAACTCGCAACCGACTCATTGACACATAAATTCTAGCTCAGAGTGACACCAGATTAAGTAACCTAATGTAGCGATAGACTGTTTGCCAGTGCCCTTTCTCACCGGAAAATACGCAGTTCACTCATTTGGCTCCATAAGTACACTGTAACAGTAATTTCTGTGTGTATGCAATGCATACGGATTGTAGAATTAAGTGGTGTTCTCTCTTCCGCTTCTGTATACAATATGCCTGGGGTTAAACGGACCCTTTATAATTACAGGCCCTGGGCAGTGTAACATCATACTGACAACAGTAATGGGTTTATACTGACAACCAGAATCGTTTTACCTGATTTTGTAATGATTTAAATAAAACAACATGACCTTCCAGTGGGAGACATTTCGTCCCTCTTTTCCTTCTGTGAAATTTGTCAGTAATCTTTTTGCCTTCCAGCCAGTGAAATGCGGTAGAGTACGGCCCATAAATGATTCACAAACCACGATTTAGTGCCGGTAAGACGATTTAGTTAAACGTCACAAGACTGCAAATAGGTGCAATCGATTTCGAGGTGCATAGTGTTTGTTATCTTACTTTTGTGACAGGTGGGCATAAGTGATTTCCAAAGACTGTTTATTGTACTGAAATAATCTTTGGTCACAAAGTAACAAGGGAAGTGTTTTATTCGTATAAATTTTGTAGGAAACTGTAATGTGATGGAAGATTATACACCTGAATGTTTGACACAACTGGTAGGAGAAAATGCTGCATATTAACCAAACCCCGCGCCTCCTCTCCATATCCTCCTGTGACACGAACACAGGATTCTCCTCACATTCCGCTACAGAGCTGTTCCTAGCACAGCTGAGAATTGGCAACATCGTCACAAACGTTAAGCAACACTGTGACAGTGCCACACTGCTGCGTATGGTACTGAATTGACTCACAAAATTCACTTGATATTCCCTTTCCATTTGAATGACTCGTGCTATATAATCCTCATGCAAACTAAGACACTGAGACAGAAAATTCAATTTTTTGCCTAAAGAAATTATATTCTTCACATAAGTGACAACTTTTATTATCTTTCACGATGCGTTATCAAGCTGAGCGACCAATACCATGATGAGAGAGGCGTACAGGCAACAGTGTGTCCGTAGCCCGGTAGTACCGGCCGTGTCTCGTGTCAGACAGGCTCAATCAGTCGTCAGTTCTAACTGTGGTAGGGGCCGGCGTGTGCGAGCTTTCTTTTCTGATATATTTTAAGGAGCTGAGAATTTCCAGAAAAAAATCTGTATCGAAATCGGAAGAAAACTTTTACACATCAAATCCTCTTGGTAGCTCGACTCAGTAAGATGTGTTAATGGTCATAGATCTTGGCTTTCTGACTGCCAAGCTGCTTCGCAATACCAGCGTCTCTGAAGAAATTCGAATCGACCATCAGCGATTCGAATTTCAATATTGTTCTTCACTTAAGACTCACATGCCAGGGTGATAAGGAAATGAACCTCTTGATTACTATAGGGCCTATATGCTAAATTTCCACAGTAGCAATTAGGAGGAGCGCCCTGCAGACATTTGCTAACAGCGGCTCTAGCACCTTTCTTTTTCTCTGGGTAGCTTCAAATATGGGCAATTTTGTCGTCTTAATTCCAATTGAATATTTTAAATATCACTTGTGAACACTGTTCACTTCTTCATTAATTAAGGGATAGACCTCAAAACAAGCAATTTGCCTGAGTAGCTATATAGCAGGTTCTGATAGGTATTGACACAATCTTTTGCATCCATTTTCCATAGACAATCAAAGAAAGAAACCAAACACATTACATTGCATTTACTCTCTGTACCTTGACTAATACATATGAATCCATGACAATAATAAATTATTTGAAGAACCTCCCGTGAAAGGAAAAACGACAGAATGTGACGCTTTAATTGTAGTGCACTGGATCATAAACAATGAAATTAATTCTGTGCCACATTGATGTATTGAGTTCTAGTGTAATAAAATAATCATCAAACAAAAACGGTTTTGTGCCTCCTTTGCTATCAAGAGTGAAACACAAATCGTAGACAGATTTTATGGGTCACCACTCAATAACATTAAAGCATTTTACATGTTCGAGAGTGCGGAGTGGAGCAGACGTTGTCGGCAGAAGGCGAGACAATGCAGTGCCTCAGCCCCCCTCCGGTAGGCAGTAAATGGATCCCAGAGAACTCAGACGCATGCAGTGTTCAGAGGCAGATGGTCGGCAAAGAAATCTTTCGCTAAAACATTGTTGGACCAAACTATTATTACCAGTGTGACAGAAAACGAAATCTATTGTAGATTCACTTGAATTACACTCATAGCTTCAGCACCGAGAGGAAAACGGCGATAAAAACTTTGTTGACGTGTGCTTTTAGTTACTAGACGTCGTATTAGCTAGTCTCGTGTGTTACCTCAAGACTACAGTCGTAGTCAAGAATAATGTACTAAGACTGAAGTCAAGATTTCCTGTGGGACGTGCAGCAGTCTACAATGTTGCCAGATCGAGCATATTGCCGGACATAGGATTCTGAGAGGAGCACGACTGTATTGCCCATCTTTCGTGAACGACTCGGCGGTCAGTTTTTTGCTCTAAGACTGTATCTACAACACATATTGCACGCTGAAGACCCAAAAGAATTAAAACAACGAAAGTAGTTTATGGGAGCAACGTTAACTATAGCGCTCGAAGTATTCATAGTATTGTATACGTGTGTATAAAAGCCTTCCAATGCCCACTCAAGGAAGACAAGGATACACAGTCTAGCTTCAGTATTATAAATTCGCCTCAGTTTGCAGATGAACTGAGATTTAGGTTGATAATCATTTTGAATATTTAGCACTACTATACCCATTGGTGTTAAACTGGTTTTCAACCAATGTTTCCCACAGCTACAGGAACACTACTTGTGATACCTCCCAGACAAAATACTTACGCAGTGCTATCAGACGAAAAGATCAACCTGACACAAACTGTGGGAAGTTTGTTTTACAACCTTCGTACCTGGATAATGAGCTTTTTCCTGTTTGAGATGTCTATGAACGTTGCTGCTTGAGACGATTTAAGACGAAACTAAATTCCTTCAGCTACGACAATGTTTAAAGAAATCGTCTTAACGGCACTAAATCGTGCTTTATGACTCGTTTACCGGCCGTACTCTGCCGCATTTCGCTGGCTGGAAGGCAAAAAGCTTACTGACTTATTTCACAGAAGGAAAAGAGGGACGAAATGTCTCCCACTGGAAGGTCATGTTCTTTTATTTAAATGATTCCAAAATCAGGTAAAACGAACATTCAGGTTGTCAGTATAAACACATTACTGTTGTCAGTATGATGTTGTACTGCCCAGGGCCTGTAATGATAAAGGGCCCGTTTAGGGTTGGGTTTGGTTCTTTTGGGGAAGGAGACCAGACAGCGAGGTCATCGGTCTCATCGGATTAGGGAAGGACAGGGAAGGAAGTCGGCCGTACCTTTTGAAAGCAACCATTCCGGCATTTGCCTGGAGCGATTTAGGGAAATCACGGAAAACCTAAATCAGGATGGCCGGACGCGGGACTGAACCGTCGTCCTCCCGAATGCGAGTCCAGTGTCTAAGGGCCCGTTTATATCAGGCATATTGTATACAGAAGAGGAAGAGAGAGCACCACTTAATTCTACAATCCGTATGCATTGCATACACACAGAAATTACTGTTACAGTGTACTTATGGAGCCAAATGAGTGAACTGCGTATTTTCCGGTGAGAAAGGGCACTGGCAAACAGTCTTCGCTACATTAGGTTACTTAATCTGGTGTCATTCTGAGCTAGAATTTATGGTCAGCGACTAAGTGTAAGATCAATGAGTCGGATGCGAGTTTTGCAATTGTGAAATACTTCCCTACATTATAGAAACGAATATTAAATTTGAACTAATAATGCGTAAATTTTGTACTTGGATAGCTTAGAATGAAAATCTTTCCGTTTATTGCAAAGGAAAACAATTGATTTTCTAAAACATTGTCTGTCATACGCAACTTGAAACAGGTCATGTCGACCAAATCAAATGGAAGAACTGACAGCGACGTGTATCGGAAGGCAGTAAGATCTCTTGCCTTTTGCTTTGGCGGTACTCGATAGCCGTTTCTAGGCGCAAGAAAATGAAGAAAGGCAGCGCGTTTTTGTTATCAAGTAACGTCTTCATGGGTTACTTTAGTTTTAATGTAATCTACGATTAATTGCTGATGTTTGATGTTAACATGAAAATGATTCTGCAGACATGGAAAGAACCGTGTTGGGTTCGTATCTCCGTCACAGAATTTCACATCATGCACATCATCTTTAAATGCATGCACACTTTATTACTTCAGAATAGAGGTATATCAGACATCTTTCGTGGTTAATTAACAGGGACAAAAGGGTCTTGACAGAAGTCCCAGTTTATTACAAAAAATGTCGACTTTTATTTTCAGGTTTAGATTTGGTTACTGGTATTTGCAAAAATTTCGGTGATTCATGACTCTTCATGGCTAGTCATCAATATCATACGATTAGATTAGATTACATTAGATTAATTCTTGTTTCATAGATCATGAATCCGATATTTCGTAATGATGTGGAACGTGTGATTTTAATGAAAGATTTCTTTACATACCATGATTCAATTTCATTACAATTTTTTACTCTCTCTCTCTCTCTCTCTCATTCTTTTTAATTTTTATCTCTCTCTGTCTCTCTCTGTCAATCAGACACACACACACACACACACACACACACACACACACACACACACACACACACACATTCTTTTTTTATTTTTATTTGTTTGTTGTTCTCGACTATCGGCGAGGCACGAAAACGTCTGTGAATGAGTTTCTTAGTTTTGAGTACACTTAGGACAGAAATAAAAAAAACAACTATGAGAGTTACTGATTTACGATGCTTAGTTTGCAGTCAGTTCTGAGTATTATTAGTAACTACGCTCCAGTCTCTAAACCTAGTTACAGAAATGTGAATCAGTCGCATTCCGTATTCCAGGCCGTAGCAGCCGCGACTTGGAGACACCAGGTATGGTCACTTGCCAGCCCGCTGTGGGATCTCATCGGTTCGTATTCTTCCTGCTGGTATTGTAACTGAGATTTGGCAGCAAGGCAATGTATATTTGGCAACTCTGTGATCGACGAGTTACTTCCTGGTGTGCACGGAATTCAGCCTCAAAGTCCACTTGATTTTACCTGTCATTTCCAGTGAATAATCTGACTTATTGTCGCTTGACGTGTAACAAAAGATCGTAAATTTACGCTTTTCAGCCCAGGAAAGTCGTTGCACGTGGAAATCGCAACTAATCTCGTCCTTCAAATAGCGGTTTACGAGTTCTAGCTACTATTGGTCTTGTAAGAGAAAGCTAACACACATGTTTATTCGCCAGCACTGTGGTAACGTGGTGACATATGAAAACCCGTCTGTTATGTTTCGCAGTTCCAGTCTCACTGAGTGTAGCGTTTTTATCCCTTCTGTGAAAGAGCTACAAACAATGACATCAAACATCGATAAGGAAAGCGCAAGAAAATACTTTCGGCTCATAGTGCAATGGTGAAAAACTTACAATGACGCACGATAGGTAACGCCTCTTTCCGCTGCTGACAAGCAAATTTTGGGTTTCTAGGAATACATAACTTTATTTATGAAATACCACATTTGCATACCTCTTGAGTATGACACAGCATACCAATTGAACACAGACCCAATCAAAATCTAAGTGAGTATTATTTTACTAATTCGTGACGATAGAGGCATGCTTGTGTACAGATACTCAGTTTTATTAAAACAGACTTCCGTCGTAAGGATATCTTGGGTGGTTTTATTTCACTTTTTATAATACAGTTTACAATTTTCGTAAGGTTTTCTTTAATGTTGTTAAAAAAATAGTAAACATGAGAGAGAAATTAATCATCAACGATATATGCGAATTCTCTGATGTTATCTATAACAGTCTGAAAATGCACGTGCGGTTTATTGATTACATGCATGTAGAAAACTTGTTCTGAGTTAAAGCTGTCAAACAAGGTTTGAAGAAGAATTAAATGCCACTACCAGACGACAGCTAATGTAGAAAATACTTTTCCGACGTAATTTGGCACGATGCGCTCTACCCATACACAATACAAAAGTTTCGAGATGCATCTACTCTCTGGCTGTCTATTAAACCTGAAATGAACAAAATGGCGCCGAAGTTAGCCCTTTCCCCACATGCGACTACTTTGGATTGAGAAGTGAAGGGAATTATGTTACAAGTTCCATTAGATTGATACCTTTAGCAGACCGCAGAATTGCGTTTTAAAAAGTATAGCAGGGAATGTATTGGAACTCGCGACGTCTTATCTACCGTGCACGATACTTACCATTACGCTAAGAGCTGATACATAGCTACAAAAGCTCCAGAAATCAATGAAAATTCCTCCAGAACCTCTGCATTCTATAGCGCTGTGGGATAATGCATATGGCCAGGTGAATACTTATGAGAGACAAACAGTTATACCTTTTCTTTTGCACTGCACGACGTTTTCAACAAACAGATAGCGCAATAGAGTAGCTCAAGTGTAAAGGAACACTTCTTATTTAAATTTCTGCATCCTACACTGTTGGCAGTTCTGTGTTGGTGGCAGTTACGTGATTTTATTTTGGTGATTACAAAATAAAGTTGAATGTACGCACTGGGTAGCCGTGGCAAATAGTTCATGGTGATTCGGTCAACCAAGTAAATGAATTTACTGAACATGCTGCAAATTGATACAGGGAGCCTGTGTGTCAGAATTCTAAGTGTGGCACACCGGCGTTATATAGAAAAATGAGCCACTGAGAACAGGATTTGGTGGTCTTTTGGGATGATGATAGGTTCATATATCTATGGTATGGATTCGATTCCAGCTTCGGTCAATGATTTTAGATAGGGAGAGAGAGATTCCATTCTCTTCTGGCTACACCAAGTGAAGAAGATATAATGGTATTGGGGTCTGAAATTCACATTAAAAATTATATTCCTTCTCTACCAAGTAGATGTTAGGTTGAGCCACAATAAGGTCTGGGGTGGCGACATGTAGAAACTCTCTATCACCAGTAACCTTTCTTATACTAGTTATTTATTTCTAGTGACGAAACAAACGCTATGTAGGCTCACATCACACTTATTCGATCTTTTATCTGAGCTTCTGCATGTCGATAAAATTGGTTCTGAAGTGGGAATGCAACTCAGGCCGCCCTTAACGCGGAATTTGATCCCTTCGTGACAATACAGCTCAGCTACAATTTGTTGTTTATTCAAAACTGCAGATCCCTTCACATCTCCACATATTACGCGTGAATAGGTTCGAATCCTTGCCCGGCACTAAAGATTTCATTATGTATTATCAAGCTCTAGCATGAGAACACCTATCTGCTGGTGGATAATAATTTCGATTATTAATGTATTTTTATTCGTTGTCAACACTAACGATATTTGACGTTTTTGACTCCCAGTGAGACACAGAACTATTTGCGAGATCACTGTAAGTTAATGATGTTATTCCGAGCTGCTGGTGGAGAAAACTTCGGTAGCTGACGTCTCTTTGTGTGTAGTCAACGATATGGGTGGAGCTCTATTCCCAGTCAGCACTGAACTCTTCGTCATATTATTTCTAGTTCAGACATGCTCACATGTCGCTGCTGGTGCAACAAACCCATATTTAACGTTCGTTTCCTCTAGAATATAACAGCGATAGGTGCCGGGTTGGAGTCCTGGGAAGGAAATAATTAATGTTTCGTCTCGTCATATCAGTTAAAACATCTAGCTACTGCCGAGAAAATCCGATATGTCACAGTTGATTGTGATTCGATATGTATCCGATTAGGTTCTGGGTTCGAATCCCTCTCCAACACATAGCTTTACCTCACGGCATTTCAAGGAAGTTACTTGTTAAGAAGCAATATTTAACATCTCTCGTAGTTCGTTAACAGGGCCAATATGTGCTGGGTAGGAGTTCGCGTCCGTTAAAAATATTTACGTTATTTAATTTAAAGTTGGTATTTGCTAAGTGATACTGTCTACAATCGAGGTACATCACTCTCTGTATACCTAATCAGGAATTACTGTTAGTTTCCGTCAGTCACGAAATCTTTGCTTAGTCTGCATGACCTGGGTTTGAATCCATATGCAGAACGAGACTGTTCGTCGTGTCATTTGAAGTTCATGCATATTCTCATCTAGCTGCTCGTGAATAACTTAAATTTTTAATGTTATTTTGTGTTAAATAATAAGTACGGCGTGTTACTTTGAAGAAGAAATCATGAATACGAGGAACTTACTACGTGCATTAGCTATCTGACGTATTAATGAGAGTGGTAGCATTTCAGGTATGTCATTTATTGTAATAAATGTGAGCTTACAAGCCTTAAGGACAGTATTATCTGTGATAAGGTGTTCCCTGATATTTGTAGAATCGTAGTATTACTTTACATCTTGAGTTATTGCGATACAGAGCAGTGTTTTCTAGTGGTGACTTGCTGGAACCATTTTCAATAGTCAAACGACCGTACCAAGGAGCGATTAGAGGACCTGCTAGACAGCTGCGTTATGTGGGTTGCATGCGAATCAGGAGAAATGCAATTCAGTTCGTTCGGATGCTTTTGAGCATGACTGTACCAGAATTTTCCTGCACCAAGCAGACAGGTAAGCACTCCCTCATTCTCCCTCAATTTTTCCGCATTTTGTAGTATTTTCCCTGAATTTATAAATATATTTATCAATTTTTGTAATTTTAGCGATCTTATGCCATTTTTGTACATTTTGCGATATGTATATGGCCATATTGCTAACATAACCAGGTGTTATATTCGTCAACCTACTAAAAAAGTCATGAGAATTTCGTTATTTCTGGTGATCTACATGCACGCATTGCAACTGAGACAAGTGTGAAAGTAATCGAGTTAGATAACTGAAAGTACAGTAATCCTCGTTTCGTAGCAATATGAGACTTAAAGAGTGCCTCATGGGAAGGCTATAATGGATACTCGAAGTCTGGAAAGAACTCTATGTCCTACTCCGATGCATCAGAGAGTGTGTCTGCAAATTCATGTAATTGGGCATTTGATGTAACCTCAAAGTCTGGAAGTAGTTCTGCATGTTGACTTTACTTCCACTGCATCGTGCAACAGAGTTGGTGTGTGTATAGAGCTGATTTCTCCTGCCGCTGATGTCTCTATTTTTCACTACCAATTTTTTATTTTAATTTCCACTCTCCGACTCATATGAAACACAATACATAGGCATATCTGTATTAAAAATTCAATGGGAGAAATTACATTTGCGGCCTTGAATCAGTTTCTTAGTTAGGTTCATGTGTGGAACAGCTTATGCGAATCGTGTCTTCAACATGGGCGACCATTATTCTTCAGTCATACTTGTTTTTTAAAAAATTCCGTTTTGAAAGTGAAATTTCAGAAATATATATGAAACCAAACATATTAGCAAAGTATATGGCTAATTTTTCGTGCTTTACGGGTAGTGTTTACTCCAAAATTCTTCATAGGATGGTGTTTTACAGGTTTGCAAGGAAATGTCGTCCTGAAATTCTGTTTTCTCCTCTTGGAGTAAGGGGTTTGAGAGGCAGGACAACCAAGCAGCCACATCCGTCCATTCTGCCACGGGACAAACTTCAAAAGGCGATTTTAAGAATCAAGACAGCTTCTCTGTCTCTTGGAATCTCGCTGCAAATTTCTTCTTAACATCTGACATACAATTTTAGAATACCTAAATGTCTATTTCAGAATTAATTTTTTATTCAAAAATTGTTGGAAAATCAAACAATTCTTGACTTGCAGTAACTTTTTTAAAGATATCCAGCTTGCAACGGAAAGAAGACACAGTTTGTATCAGATCACATATTAATTTCCCATTTCCTTGTTGCTCGGTATTGCGCGTATTTAAATGTTTCAGAATGTCTTCCGTGATAGTCACAGCTAGTGTACTGCATTTATTTGCTAGGAACTCCAAATGATTTCTTGCTTCAAGTGAATCAAAGTTTTCTAATAACGATATTACTTCCTCTTTTATTTGCCAAAACGTTCAATCACTTGACCTTTACTTAGCCAATGAACATTGTTGTACTGCAGAAAGTGAGCCGAATCACACTCAGAAAGAAACTCTTTGAACTGCTGTGCTGAAGAGCAGAAAAAGATCTCATAAAATTAATCAGCTTGGCCAATCTGTCCATTATTTCTTTCAGAATTACACTAAGATTTTCACAAAAGGCTACCTGATGAATTATGCACTTTTATGATACTAGCCCAGCATTATTCTCTTTGATTCTCTTGACTGGCCCTTTTTCTTTGCCAATGATCGTTGGGCCCTGTCAGTTGAAAGAGACTCAATTTTTATCATAACTAATTACTGATTTTGTCATGAAGTCATCAAAAGTCTTGGACAAATCTTCTCCGCGAGTCTTGCCTTTCAACGGCAATATTGTTAGCAATTCTTCCCGAAATTCTTTGCTTTCAAAATCCAAAAATCGTGTAAAAATGGATATTTGTTCTCCATCAGCAACTTCGCATGATTTGTTTAGTGGTATGATGTAGTAAGGTGACTTCTGCAGAGGTTCGAACGAACTACTTTTATTGTCAGCAGCCAAAATTTCGGTTGGTCTTGTATTACCTCTTCACGAAAATGGAATACCATGAACTGAGACTACCACTTCCAGCATACATTTTTTTACGATCCCGGAATCTGATTATGGCTTTTGGTGTCTATTAAGAGTCCAGTACACACTCATTGCTGCGTCTACAGATGATTCTTGTTCGCTCATAAAGCGAGCTAGGAAAGCCGTGCCGCCGGCCGCTGTGGACGAGCAGTTCTAGGCGCTTCAGTCTGGAACTGCGCGACCGCTACAGTCGCAGGTTCGAATCCTGCCTCGAACATGGATGTGTGTGATGTCCTCAGGTTAGTTAGGTTTAAGTAGTTCTAAGTTCTAGGGGACTGATGACCTCAGATGTTAAGTCTCATAGTGCTCAGAGCCATTTGAACCATTTTTGAAGACCGTGCTCTTTTTGTAAGAAGCTAGATACGGCTGCAGTTATTCTTGACGAGCTGCTCTACCCAAAGCAAAATTTTTATGGAAGTGCTAACGACTTGTTTCGTAGTGTCGCTTTAAATTGTCACATTCAACAAGAGCTACAGTTCTGTTGCGTATGAGGCAAACTAGAACAGACCCAGGCCTATCAGGCAGCGAAAACAAAACTGTTCAGTGCACTCAGTCAAAAACTTACCATTCTCACTATCAGCTTTACGCTTCTTGGGATCCGTGTCGATGTAGAAGGAACGTAAGACTCGATAGTAACGAAAAGCTCTGTACGAGATCGCAACAACTACTGACGAAATAGCGATAAAATTTGTGCACTTTATTTAGATACGTTCTTTATAAAAATAGCGGCACACAGCACGTGCCGACTCACTGCAAAGGGGCTACTTCCGAGTCAAAGTGTATGCTGAAGGAGCCATACAGCGAAGGAGCCGCACTGCAAAGGAGGCGCTGTGCTGTCAAAGTTTGTCGCCGCCGAGTGAACTCGCCCGAAGTTTCATAAAGTAGCTTTAAGCTGTCGCTCTTGTGTTATGGGCACAAAAAAATGATGTTTAAATGAATGTGCCTTCTCTAAATTACCACAGGATTTAGAGCAGGCTGTTCCAGCTCGTCGGGTCCGTTGTGAGCCGCGGAGCGCTCCCTGCTCCAGGGAGCCGTGTCGCTCGCTGTGACCATTCAAGTGGGCCGAAACGCCGGCACGTGGCACGGCTGGCTGAGGCAGGCGGCAAGGCAAGCGTTTTGACGTGCCAGCTGCGTGTTACTGAATCGACAACCTCATACTCTTAGCTGCTAAGACGTGGTGACATGGTACAACAGGAAATACGATGTTCAGGAAATAAACAAGAAAGAACTGTTTTACAAGAAATTGCATACTAAATTTATTGGGCCTCTGTAGCTTGACATTTTCTTTTCATTACAAGATCGGAAATATCAGGCGTCAAAGTGTTCGTAGCGTTAACGCGGAGGATGGCCTTCATTGTTGCATCCTGAAGAAACGATCGTTCCTTACTTTTTACTCTTTTCATTGCTGAGACAAGCTGCTCACAACAATACGTAGATCCAAAGATGCACATGATCTGAGCGGCATTGTTGTGAAGCTTCGGAAATGTTTTTTCCTGTAAAGAACGATACTATCATGACAAATTCAACGTGTTGTAGTACTTGTCTTTCAACAAAGTTGAATTTTGCAAATCAATAATCTCAAATTGAAGTGACGATAACAAGTCATCGGGGGAAACTGAAAAAGGAGTGCTGAACACCTTAAGTTCCATTTCCAAACTAGTGAGGTCTCGGAGTCGTGTTTCAAACGACGTGATGAGCTGCTTTAACTTTGCTTGGTAATCGCCGAAAGTAGTACCTTCAGGTAGTTTTAAAGAAGCAAGACAATTGAAGAACAAATGTCCATTACTCATCTGCCTCTCAAATAAACGTAACTTTTCCATGAACGCTTTGATCTGGTCGTGCATGTCAACGATTAGCTGCCCTTTGCCCTGCAATGACAGATTTAAATTATTCAGATGCATAGTTATGTCAGCTAGGAACGTCAGGTCTGATATCCATTATATATCTTTCAGAAAACGCATTTCTTCCCCTTTCATTTCGAGAAAAAGGGATATTTCTTCACCAATGGCAAAGAAAACATCAATAACTTTTCCCCGACTCAGCCAACGAACTGTACTGTGGTAAGGTATATCCCCATACTCCGCTTCCATATCTTTCAGGAATCCTTTGAATTGGAAATGATTCATACCGTGACGCCGCACAAAATTCACACACTTCACGACCTCTTTCATTACGCCATTTAGCTCTACTGTTGCAGCACACAGTGCCTCTTGGTGAATAAAACAATGCAGAGTCAAAATGTCTTTCCCGAATTCGTCCCTGAGATTATTTTTCAAACGAGAAGCAAAACCTTGGTGACGCCCGATCATTTGTGGTGCACCGTCTGTCGCTACAGAATGGAGCTTATCCCACGGCAAATTCATATTGTCCACTGTTTCATAAACAGCTTCAAAAATGTCACGTCCTGTTGCGGTGTAATCGAGTGGTACCACATCCAAGAGTTCTTCGGTTACTTGCAACTCCATGTCGACACCACGAACAAAGACTGCAAGCTGAGCACAGTCCGATGTGTCGGTGCTTTCGTCAAGCGCTAGCGAAAATGCAACAAAGCTCTCCGCCTTTTTCCTGAACTGTGTCTCTAAATCCGCTGCCATGTCCAGGATTCGATGAGACATTGTTTGCTTCGACAGGCAAACCCCTTCAATTGCCTGCACCTCCAATGGCTCTGAGCACAATGGGACTTCACATCTGTGGTCATCAGTCCCCTAGAACTTAGAACTACTTAAACCTAACTAACCTAAGGACATCACACACATCCATGCCCGAAGCAGGATTCGAACCTGCGACCGTAGCGGTCACGCGGTTCCAGACTGAAGCGCCTAGAACCGCACGGCCACACCGGCCGGCACCCTGCACCTCCCTCGTAAACAAACATTCTGCAACTGCTACCATGCACGATTTTACGAGTGGTCCCACCGAAAACGGCTTGCCACTCGTCGCAATGATGTGAGCGACCCTGTAGCTTGAACGAATTGCAAATTCAGTATTGTTTTCTCCGCTCTCATTCACCTGAAAATTATAAACGCATTACAGAACACGAACTATGTTGCATGTTTTGATACCCTCTGTATTACGAACCCGTTTTTAAACTTAGGTCTCCTGGTATGTCGTTCTTAAGCCTGGCTTCCAGTTCTCTGCGTGCAACGCCTTCTACCTGATCGTAGTGCGCTGCGTGAAGACGTGTATAATGTCGTTGTATATTGTACCTCTTCGCAGAATTAAATACTTTATGACATTAAAGACACTGCGGACCACCATCTCTCTCAATGAATAGAAAGGTATCCTCCAATAGGGGTACAGGGGTCCTGCGGCTAGTTATAGCTGTCATTGAACACGGATTGTTGCGTCAGTTGCGGCTGCATCCGGCCAGGGGGCAGTGAGTTCGCTTTCCCCCTCCACGCGGGCTCCGAGCTGCCGCAGTGAGCGCTCCGGAGCGCTCCGGCTCCCTGGAGCTCGGTTGGAACAGCCTGATTTAGAGGTTGCCAGAGTCTGAAATCGATTTATAAAATTTCCTTCTCACTAAATAAAATTCTTGTGCAGCATTCGTGTTTACAGACCTTTTATGTGGATCGACGTAACATGCACCGCCAGCCGACCAACTTGCTCCCTTCCGCCCCCGCTCTTCAGCGCACTCTCCTTGCTGCGCAGCATAGCAACTATGTATTTAATTTACCTATAATTAACCACTAAGAATTCCAATTATTCAGAATTTAACTGTTTATTACTAGTAAAAACTGTGAAAGTGCCGCTCAAACGAATGTTATATACAGAAAAATATTTTTTTAAAATAATTTTAGTACGTAATTTATATTTTCAAAATATTTTTGACGGGTCAGTTTTTGACTTTCCGTGGTCCAGATCTTAACCGCGGTCCGCCAGTTGCCGACCACTGATCTAGAGTTTTGCTCAGGATCCTTAGCCGGTAGCTTCAACAAAGGAACAGTTCGTTTCGAAATAGAGGACTGAGTCCTGCTATGGGTATGATTCGTTTCTTAGGCTGGTACTCGTCAAAGGTGTTGGTGAGATCTTTCAGCCTCTGACTTTATCCCACAAATGCAAGAACACTTTGAGACTCCCATCCTCGTAGAGAGAGATGACTAATTGTAATAAAGTCTTACTGAATTTATAAGGTGTTTCGGTTAAGAAACGTAGTTTTTGCGCCTTGTCCCTGCTGTGGGCTATTTCTCACACTATGAAATACTGTGTCATGTGATGTAGGCAGTGTAACATGGTTCACAATATATCCACATGTCTACATCTACATCTACATTTATACTCCGCAAGCCACCCAACGGTGTGTGGCGGAGGGCACTTTACGTGCCACTGTCATTACCTCCCTTTCCTGTTCCACTCGCGTATGGTTCGTGGGAAGAACGACAGCCGGAAATCCTCCGTGCGCGCTCGAATCTCTCTAATTTTACATTCGTGATCTCCTGGGGAGGTATAAGTAGGGGGAAGCAATATATTCGATACCTCATCCAGAAACGCACCGTCTCGAAACCTGGACAGCAAGTTACACCGCGATGCAGAGCGCCTCTCTTGCAGAGTCTGCCACTTGAGTTTGCTAAACATCTCCGTAACACTATCACGCTTACCAAACAGGCCTGTGACGAAACGCGCCGCTCTTCTTTGGATCTTCTCTATCTCCTCTGTCAACCCGACCTGGTACGGATCCCACACTGATGAGCAATATTCAAGTATAGGCCGAACGAGTGTTTTGTAAGCCACCTCCTTTGTTGATGGACTACATTTTCCAAGGACTCTCCCAATGAACCTCAACCTGGCACCCGCCTTACCAATAATTAATTTTATATGATCATTCCACTTCAAATTGTTCCGTATGTATGTAACACTCGGAAAGTAATGGAGGGAGTGGTTTAGTAATGACACAGAAATTGAGAAACAAGACGCAATGTCACTGGCTGACAGCATTACGGGATCGACGTGATGAGACGTTTAGTTGACACGACAAGTCGTCGAGTGCTGTACTTTGGAAATCGAGTAATTGCGTAAAATACGTTATAATTACTGAAAACCTGATAAAATTTCGAAACTGGTGTAATGTACGTAAAACTGAGAAAAGAATACAAGAAAAATGATTGTTATAGAGCTCTGACGTGAGAGTTGTCAAAGACAACAGTATTGTAGACCGTGTTCGTAGGTTTACTCAGTTGGGTGTTACGAAATACCTACGAGGGAGGAGATACAAATATTAACTTGCTCTCAGTTGTAAAAATGACTTTTTCCTAGTATGTGAATAGATAGCGTGAACGCCGCTGTCCTCCATTCATATTTGTGTGTCTAAAATGTATGTAATGCCCACACCCACGACAATTTGTTTACAAGGCTTAGGGTTTGAGTGCTCGGGCTATGCGGGGCTGCTACTGGAAACTGCCTAAGACAAATGATGGTGGCCAGAGCCAGCGACGAATATTCAAGTACAGGGTGATCAAAAAGTCAGTATAAATTTGAAAACTGAATAAATCAAGGAATAATGTAGATAGAGAGGTTCAAATTGACACACATGTTTGGAATGACATGGGGTTTTATTAGAACCAAAAAAATACAAAGGTTCAAGAAATGTCCGACAGATGGCGCTTCATCTGATCAGAATAGCAATAATAAGCATAACAAAGTAAGACAAAGCAAAGATGATGTTCTTTACAGGAAATGCTCAATATGTCCACCATCATTCCTCAATAATAGCTGTAGTCGAGGAATAATGTTGTGAACAGCACTGTAAAGCATGTCCGGAGTTATGGTGAGGCATTGGCGTCGGATGTTGTCTTTCAGCACCCCTAGAGATTTCGGTCGATAACGATACACTTGCGACTTCAGGTAACCCCAAAGCCGATAATCGCACGGACTGAGGTCTGGGGACCTGGGAGGCCAAGCATGACGAAAGTGGCGGCTGAGCACACGATCGTCCCCAAGCGACGCTTGCAAGAGATCTTTCACGCGTCTAGCAATACTTTTTTTCGGTTCTAATAAAACCCCATGTCATTCCAAGCATGTGTGTCAATTTTTACCTCTCTATCTACATTATTCCGTGGTTTATTAAGTTTTCAAATTCATACTGACTTTTTGATCACCCGATATTTTGCTGTTGTTTCAGGGTTCGGCATTTACTAGAAATACGTTTGATTTCTGCAGACGTGAAACAGTGTATCAGTGTCAACCGACACCGACCAAAGAAGAGCATCGTCAATAGATGGATTTTGTGTGTGTGTGTGTGTGTGTGTGTGTGTGTGTGTGTGTGTGTGTGTGTGTGTGTACACCAACAGCGAGAGGACAGAATAGGCCCGCGAAACCAGAAGCACTGCCTATGGGAGGGTCCAGCTGCAGATCGGAAACGGTGTATCCTCGCTGGGTGACACAAAATAATGACATGCGGATTGTTTCCTGCAGTTGGACGTAAAAAGTATACCGATTTTGCTCATAAAACTAAAAGAAAATGAACTACCCCTATTTTCGTGGAAAGAGGACATTTGTTATCGCCGTGATTGTGTTTTTCCTATTTTAATATATTATTGATTATGGGAGACGTGTTGATGTTAAATAAAAATGTTACAGTCCAGTGTCCAGAACGGCGTGGTAGCCGAGTTCCGTAAGAGATCGCGGCTGTCCCTTTAGACAAACAAATCGGGGTCGGGACAGCCCTTATTTATAATGGTTTTGTTCTGACAAGGGAACCTCCCCATCGCACCCCCCTCAGATTTAGTTATAAGTTGGCACAGTGGTTAGGTCTTGAAAAACCGAACACAGATCAATCGAGAAAACAGGAAGAAGTTGTGTGGAACTATGAAAAAAATAAGCAAAATATACAAACTGAGTAGTCCATGTGCAACATGGCAACATCAAGGAGCCGGTGAGGTCAGGAGCGCCGTCGTCCCGTGGTTAGCGTGAGCAGCTGCGGAACGAGAGGTCCTTGGTTCAAGTCTACCCTCGAGTGAAAAGTTTAATTTTTTGTTTTCAGACAATTATCAAAGTTCAGGCACTCACACGTAATCAACTTCGCTCTCCAAAATTCCAGGACATGTTCAGACTTGCTTGATCATATGTATGATTTGACGGTCTACACACGGATCAAGCACCATCGTCTCATCATCTCGAAAGAGGTAGTATATGGACATACCTTTAAACCATGTGAGAGCGTGAGTCTTCGCAGGTAGCAGGCGAGGATCTGCACTAGCAGCCATACCTCTAACGCCGATCCACATGTTAAACGGTGTTCGTCAATATCCACGAGGTGGCAACATGGGCAAAGGGGAGAATCCGTCATCCCAATAGCGTGCAGCCTTTGTCGTGTTACAACTTTCCCGTTCACCACCTGGTTCCACGCGGCTCGTACTCGCGTGGGGAGGAACGGCTTATGGGCCGCTCTCCACACTGCAAGCCATAGGGTCGTAGGGCTCTTCCTCTCAATCCCATTGCGAGGGATGGACCTTAGCAGCAGTCTGTAAACGTCTCTCGCCTTGGGAGTGCGAGTGTTGGGAAGGTCTGGGTGCACGTAACTATACTCAAGAATAAATGCCGAGAGGTGCGAGAGTGAGGGTGTAATGTGCGCAACCGTGACAGGTGGCAGAAGAGACGCCGGCAGCAATTCCTCTAACAGACGTCCCGTAAGGGAAGCATCTTTGTGGGTCCACAATTTCATCATTGTGCACAAGTATAACGCTGTAGGTCTCGCTCGTACATTTATAAGTCACAGTCCGCCACCACACGGAGGGAGGGTGAGTGTTTCGTAGCGGACTTTGAATAGGTGTATGGCGGTAAGTTAATATCCAAACGCTGCTTGCAGTCTGTGTGCCATCGCTGTCGATATCGGTAGGACCTGGGCCATGTGGATCATCTTAGTCGCCACGTGAAGGTTGAGGTATTCCACACGCTGTAAGAGGTCCATCCGTCGAAGTAAGTTCCGGCGAACTTCTATGCGTATTGCCTGTAGTGATCGTGCATAGTTCATTGCAGCCGTGCGGCGCACATCCTGTGTAAATGTTATGCCCAAGAACCGGATCTTGTTAACTAGTGGGAATGGGGCTAAAGCGTCCTCCTGTAGATCTCTCCCAATGGGCATCGCTCCCGACTTGGCCACATTCATGAGGCTGCCCGCTGTCAATCCATGGCGACTGATGCATTGTATCACCGAGCGTACCTCGTCACCAGATCGGACAAGTAATAGAAGGTCATCAGCATATATCCTGCAGTGAAGGGTGTGATCCCTCCGACAAGTGGTTCGAGTGCGATCGCGTAAAGGATCATGGAGCGTGGGCATCCTTGGCGAACTGACCGTCGGATCGGAAAGGGACCCGCAATCCGTCCATTCACCGGTACACGGGATGCTGCTCCACGGAAAAGGCGCTGAGAGATGTCGAGAAAGTCAGGCGGGAAGCCCATGCGGGCCATAACGGACAGAAGGAACTTGTGGTGAACTCTGTCGAAGGTGTGGTCGAAATCAATGGAGATCAGAGCAACTCGAAGGCGTCAGGATGTGGCGATGGCTATTAAATCCCTGCATTCGCTGGTTGCCGTTTGCATGTTGGTCACTCCGCCCTGTGTCGTTTGCTCCATTGAGAGGAGTAGGGGCAGAACCTTCTTTATGCGGCTGGCGAGTAGTCGGGCGAAGATTTTATAGTCCGAGTTGAGCATTGTAATTGGCCTGTAGTCCTCGACCGTCCGACCTCTGGAAGGCTTGTGTATCGGTATAAGGAGACCTTCCACGAATGCAGGTGGCACGTGGGAACCGGGCGTCATCAGTTCTTGGAACATGATGATCCATCGGGGCATCATTAGATCGCGAAAAGTCCGATAAAACTCGAGCTGCAGTCCGTCTGGCCCGGGAGATTTGTTGAGTGCTCCCTTGTTAAGCGCGTCCTCGATGTCGTCCCGTGTAAGTCCACCTAACAGCGTCGCCGCTGCTGCATTGTCGAGGTTGTGCGACACGTGCTGCAGTATGTCGTGCTCGTCCGCTTCCTCGTCCTCTGTTTTCACCTCGTCGTAAAACCGGCGATAGTGATCTGCAAAGGCTTCTGTAACCGCCGCCTGAGTCATTACGAACCTACCACCTGGCAATACGAGGTCCGTGATTAGCTGCTGTCGGCGTCGGCGGCTGTCGAGCACGATGTGATGCATAGACGGGTTTTCTCCTTCCGCTCGGTCTTGACGTCGCGATCGCACTACGACCCCCTCCAAACGTTTCCTCGTAAGAGACAATATTTTACCTTTAATTCGGCGGCTTTCCATTTGTCGGTTTGGAGATGGTGGTTGGCTGTCGAGTTCGCGAAGCATCGTGTAATAAAAGTCCAATGTGTGACGATGCCAAGCTGCGATATCTTTTCCGAATTGTATTAGCACACGCCAAAACGCTGGTTTTGCACAGTCCACCCACCATGTTAGAGTCGAAGGGTATCGGGGAAGACGACGTTCGCAATCCAGCCATGTGTTGGTGATAATCTGACGGCATTCCGGGGCTTGAAGATGTGCCACATTCAGCTTCCAGGGTCCTCGGCTGCGCCATATCCGCTGCTGTTGTAGAGTGAGTGTGTATATGAAAGCGCTATGATCGGAGAAGGCAAGCGGCCAACGTTCGGCGTCCAATACTCCCGGCGCTAGAGCTCGTGAGACATAAATGCGGCCGAGGCGACTGGCTGAGTGACTAGTAATGTATGTCGGCCCGGGACGGTCACCGTGAACTGTCTCCCACGTGTCGGTGAGAAGCAGATCTCGAACCAGGGGCCGAAGTTCTTGACAAGCAGCTGATAAAGAGGGGGGCGATATCCTTCAAGTAGAACAGCGATCGTTCGCGGCGTTGGTCAGTTCCTGATGAAGCGTAAATGTTAATGACGCGCGTGCCCAGTGCTGTGATCGCTAGCCCCCTTCCTGACGGAAGGTAAGTCACTTCTTCTATGGCAATTCCGTCGCGCACTAGTATTGCCGTACCGCCGCCATTCCGGTCCGCCGGTGACACATATGTCGCATAACCGTAGAAAACGGGGAGGGCCGCTATATACACTTCTTGCAACAGGGCAATGTCAACATCCGAATAACGAAGCATCTCACACAGCAACTGGATCTTCACTGACGTTCGTATCGTGTTGAGGTTAAGCGTGGCGATACGATAAGCTTGATGCCGAATCGCAGGTGTTAAGTTATCCATTAAGACTGGAATTACCTATGACGCTTCTGACTGTATCGACACCTCAGCATCCCCCCAAACCTCACCTGAAGTCCTTTCTAGAGAGCCGGCGCCAATGGCGTGGGCGTAACTTGGCGTAACTTGCATGGTTCCGTCGTCGTCGTGGTCATCCGCCCACGTCGGGGAACTCAAAGCAAGATCGGCTTCCCGAGCTTCCTGAGGACATGGCATGGGTGCTTGCACTCCAGAAGGTGGTGGGCAGCATCTGTCCTGCATATCGGCATCCGATTTTGCCACTGTAGGTATATGTGGTTTGTCCTCAGTTCCGTTCGGTGGTGCCACACTGCAGCAAATGGCGGCTGCCTCTGTGGTAACGTCGTCATTGAAGTTGGAGTCTGTGTCGCATCCCGTTCGGAAGTTGCTCTACGCCTCCGCTTCCGTCGCTTCGGAGAGCGTTGCTTCCTGGTGTGTCCTTTTGTGTCAGACGACGGCAAAGATTCCCGACGTTCCGGCACAAAGGCAGCTGTAGGCACAATAAACGAGTCTACGGCCATGCTATCGTCATGTATGTTGTTATCCGTCGACGGGGGCGGCGGCATCGGAATTGAATCCGTAGTTTGTGGAACGGGTGTGTCGTCATCGCCCTGTATGGGAGGATGCAGCCGCGACCCAACAGTGGATGTCGGCTGTCGTGGTGAAGTGGTAGCTGTCGTGAGGGCTGCTGCATAAGTCACGGGAAGCAGCGTCGGCTGCGATGGCGGGTCTGCGTCAGCCGGTGGCAGTTGAGTGATTCGACGTTGGAGACATTCTGATCTGAGGTGTCCCTCCTTCCCACAACCAGAGCAGGTCTTTGGTTGCCCATCGTAGATGACGATGGCACGGCAGCCACCGATATTCAGATATGAAGGTACATGTCTTTTAAGTTCTATTCGGACCTGGCGGACTCCGTTCAGCACAGGATGTGTCTGGAATTACGTCCATTTTTCAGAATATGATCATGGACCGTGCCGTAGGGGCGCAGCGCTGTCACGACGTCCTCCGCCGGTAGTTCGAAAAGAAGTTCGAAAATTCTGATCGTGCGAAGTCCCATGCCAGAATAATCGACGTGCACAGTCCCCATATTGCCATCAGCATGGCAGAAACGGAGGCCCTGTTTCGTGTCCCGAAGGATCCGTTCACATGTTGCGTCATTGATGATCTTGACATATACGATACTGCTCACAATGGACAAGTGAATGCCGAGAATGTCGGTCGCCGGTATTTTAACTTCTTCTCGTAGAAATCGTTCGACTTCGAGTGCTTTGGGCCGCGCAAATTCGTTGCGCAACGTAAATTTGAGCGCCGATTTTCTGTATTGGTGCGCCATAGTGATCTATATGCTGAGTACGGCACGCGCGAAACGGCCGAGTACGATGTAAAACAACACGAGCGCTCGCTCCGCGGCAGGAACACAAACAGCGCGTCCTCACCGCAGCACAGCCAAAGGCCAACTGTAGGTCATCAGTCCCCTAGAACTTAGAACTACTTAAATCTAACTAACCTAAGGACATCACACAACATCCAGCCATCAAAAAGGCAGAGAAAATCCCTGACCCCGCCGGGAATCGAAACCGGTAACCCGGGCGCGGGAAGCGAGAAACGCTACCGCACGACTACAAGCTGCAGACAATCAGGGCTTCCTTCATTTGAAAATAATCGATGGTTGTGACAAACTTTGCCAAGATTTGTATAAGGAAGCTGAGGCTTGAGTCATCGTAGACATGGCAGGCTGTGCAAATTTCTAAGGCAGGATTGGAATTTATTTCAATCTCCTCTGCCGTGATCTCCAAGCCAACCTACCTTATCACAGCAGTGAGGATGGGGCAATAGTGGGGAGACTGGGGTTGTTTGGATGGGGAAGCAGTGTTGCAGGGACAGAGGGAGGCATGAAGGCCGAAGGTAATCTGTGAGATTTTTGGGGTTTTGACTAAGAGGTTTCAGTGGAAGTTGGGATTCTTGGTTTTGATAAGGACTGAATCTTTGTGGGGTACGATACTGGTGATGGGAAGGTCAGGGATGTACTTTCTGATTTCGATATTGAGGAATTTAACATTTAGGAATTTGGGATGAGGGTGGAATGTGACGAAGGTGTGTGCAACTGGGGAGGAAAGTGTAGCGGAGGGAGCACCGTCCATAGAGGATATGTCTGGGGAGTTTTGTTATAGTGCTAGTGGTGGATTGTGCGTAATGGCGTTTCTGAGATTTTTTGGAGATAGTGAGTTGGAGTGGGGCTTGGGGAATAGGAGAAGTTGGGATATGGCAAGGTGCAGGGCCTTCCATTTGGCTTACACCTGCATATATAATCCGTAAGTGACCATACCGTGCATGGCGGAGAGTGCCACATACCATTACTAGTCATTTCCTTTCCTGTTCCACTCGCTAATAGAGTGAAGGAAAAACGACTATCTATAAGCCTCCATACGAGCACTGATTTCTCTTATCTTGCCTTTGTGGTCCTTACGTGAAATTTGCGTTGGTGGCAGTAGAATAGTTCTGTAGTCAGCTTCAAAAGAAGATTTGCTAAATTTTCTCAATAGTATTCCTCGAAAAGAATGTTGCCTTCTTTCCAGGGATTCCCATTTGAGTTCCCTAAGCATCTCTGTAATACTCATGTGTTGTTCGAACCTACCGGTAACAAATGTAGCAGGCCCCCTCCGAATTGCTTCGATGTCTTCCTCTAACCCGATCTGGTGCGAATCCCGAACACTTGAGATGTGCCTAAGAATGGGTCGCACTAGCGGTTTCTACTTCGTCTCTTTTACAGATGAGCTACACTCTCCCAAAATTCTCCCCAAAAGACCAAGTCAAGCATTCGCCTTGCCGATTATCAATTTGACGTGCTCATTCCATTTCATATCGCTTTGCAACGTTACGCCTAGACATTTAATCGATGTGACTGTGTTAAGTAGCACATTACTAATGCTGTACTCTGTCATTACGGGTTTGTTTTTCCTACTCATACGCATTAACTTACATTATTCTACGTTTAGAGTAAGCTGCTATTCAACACACCAACTATACATTATGGATAAGAAATCGTGTATTGCATATGATGACACAAGGGCGATACCTTCCCGTACACCACAGCGTCATCAACACGAAGCCGCAAACTGCTGTTCACCAGGTCCGCGAAATCGTTTATGTATATAGAGAATAAGAGCTGTACTATAAATCGTTCCTGGGGTACTCCTGACGATACGCTTGCCTTCGAGGAGCACGTAATGGGTTCTATTACTAAAAAAAGTCTTCGATCCAATCACATATCTGGGAACCTATTCTGTATGTTCATATCTTCGTTAACAGTCTGCAATGGGGCAACGTGTCAGACGCTTTCCGGAAATCTAGGAATGTTGTATCTGCCTTTTGCCCTCTATTAACAGTTTGTAGAATATCGTGTGAGGAAACGGTCAGCTGAGTTTTGCATGAGCCATACTTTTTAAATCCGTGCTGATTTGTGGACAAAAGCTTCTGGCTCTCAAGAAAACGAATCATATTTCATCTCAGAATGTGTCTAAGAATTCTGCGGAAACTGAAGTTAAGGATAATGGTCTGTGATTTTGAGGGTCCATTATTTTACCTTTCTTATATGCAGAAGTTACCTGCGCCATTTTCTAGTCGCTGGGCGACAGATTCGCAATGAATGCAAGCTAAGTAAGCGGTTGCCGCAGAGCAGTGTATGTAAAACCGGACAGGGATTCCATTTGGACTGGCGTCTTATTTGATGCAATCAGCTGTGTCTCTACGACAAGGATGCTTATTTCTGTTTCCTAAGTGCTGTTGTTTGTGCGACTTTCCAACGATGGTGTGACTGTACGATCCTCCTGCGTGAATGGTTTCTTAAACCCAAAATTTAACACTTCATCTTGCCTTTTGCTGTAGTCTACTACCACACCAGACTGGTTAACGAGAGCTCTCGACCCGCTGAGTGATGTTACGTACGACCAGAATTTTCTGGGGTTCGCGGCATGATCTTTCGCTAAGGCATGACGGTGGAAGTTGTATGCTTCGCACATTGATCTTCTTACGGACGGACGAATTTCTACTAACTTTTGCCTGTTGATATCTGTGCGTTCATTTTTGAACGGAAAGTGCAACGGTCTCTGTTTTCTTAGTATTTACCGAACTTGATTATTAAACCACAGAGGGTCTTTTCCATCCTTAATCCACTTACTTGCTTAAGTGGGTTCGGCTGTTTGTTGACTGCATTGTGGCCTCTGGCATTGCTGGTGTAGCTCGGCGAGTTGTTAGTTTTGCTGGTGTTGCATGGGAAGTGGTGCTTCAAAAATGGTTCAAATGGCTAGAACTTAGTAACTACTTAAACCTAACTAATCTAAGGACATCACACACATCCATGCCGGAGGCAGGATTCGAGCCTGCGACCGTAGCAGAAGCGCGGTTCCTAACTGAAGCGCCTAGAACCGCTCGGCCACAGAAGCCGAAGATAACAGGGTGACTCCGCCGGCGCTGTGGCCTAGTTTACGCCATATTTTAAATATGTGCGACGATGCTGATCTGACTTTGTGTGTGTTTCTTGACGATGCCACTACGGCTTCATATTTTAAGGACACGTTTTCCGCACATATGACAGTAATTCTTTTGATTATCGCCTATTTTATTACCTTAGGCCGTAGATTTTCCACTAGTTGTATTTGGTTTTTCTCATGTCATACGGCATATCTGAAGATGATCATCGTTGGCCGAAATCTATAGTCTAAATAAAAAGCAATTTTATGATCATAGACGGATGAAAAAGAAACGTAGCATAGTTATGATCTGGGTGCTTTTAGAAATTTCGGGTTTTAAGTTGACTATAACTGTCTTTAGCATCAGCTGTCATTCCTTTTAGCAACCTAGGCAAGTTATTCATTGAATGTCATACATTGTTTAAATCTGGGCTAAGTTGTGTAGTAAATTGTAAAATACATATTTCACTAAGATTATCTGCGATTTTGTAGGGCACGGCCAAATAGGTATGCTGCTTGCCATGGGTGTTATTACAACCAGTGAGAGGCGCTAACGGTCATTTTCAAAAAAATAGAAAGGATTTACTAGGGTATAGGGATGTTTCAAGGTCAAAATTAACTCCTGGTGTAACACAGATCTGTATCTGACTGTGACTGTAAATACTGTCCGCAAAATTAGCTGGAGGCCAGTATGTTTCGTAGACTGATCTTGTCGATGTGTATTTTCAACACCTCTGAGACAAGAAATAGGCCAAAGACCGGTATTCAAACAGCTTTTGGTACGTATCAGTACAATCGATTGATATTATGAGTGGCCAATGCTCCCACCAGCTTTCAGATATACCTCAAATAACGGATTCGTGACATCCCAAACTTCGCAGGCTATCTTGAAGAAATAGTTGTAACCTAAACAAAAACAATATGTGGCTACCAATCACTGGAGTTAGCAAGCTTGCCAAAAATGGACTGTATTGTCAGTTTGACAACTGTAGCTCCTTCCAGCCAAGTATAAATTCCAGAATGAGATTTTCACTCTGCAGCGGAGTGTGCGCTGATACGAAACTTCCTGGCAGATTAAAACTGTGTGCCCGACCGAGACTCGAACTCGGGGCCTTTGCCTTTCGCAGGCAAGTGCTCTACCATCTAAGCTACCGAAGCACGACTCACGCCCGCTCTCACAACTTTACTTCTGCCAGTATCTCGTCTCCTACCTTCCAAACTTTACAGAAGCTCTCCTGTGAACCTAGCAGAACTAGCACTATAGAACTGGTTTCAGTAAGCGTGGGCTCAAGCCTACAGTGGAGTATGTACACATCACTAATAAACTGTCACTGCTGTGCAGTTAGAAATAGTCACAGTCATTTCTGTGTTAAATTAACCATGATTGTAAATTTATACCCCGTGTGGCCAAGGTCATTAAACCACAGCCGCAAAATTTGCGATATATATGAGTGGCTCAATGCATCTCTGCAAGATTTTTTTGAAATTAAAAATGTATTTAAGGTTTGTTCCTTGTTTAATGACGTTCATGCCACCTAGGCATGTCACCAAAGCAACTGACACGCTGCAGTGGAAAACAGAGGCCGTATTGTTGTGCAAGAATGCCGATAGCACGGAGCAGCCAGTAGCGATTGCATAAAAGACTACTGCAGTAGCTCAACATAACTACCCTTAGATCCAGAAAGAAGCATTACCGATTGTCTATGGAATACACAATTTTACGTGTATCAATACAGAACTTAATATTCGTCAATCACAGGCCGGAAGACACTGATGTCTCCTTTTATGACCCACTCTAAATTAGAAGAAAATAATACACTGCAGTTGCAATAGTGGGTGCTATATGTGAAGAGCTATAATAAATTACGACAGCCACTACAGATCAACAACGCAGCATGTGAATGCTGATGTCCTGTTGTAATGTCCATGGGGCCAACCTGTACCTGAGTTAAAGCATCAACAGGCTCTGCATTTCACTGGCACGCATCAGGCCATAATTCATGAGTGACTGTGAGTTTCCGTTTAGATAGATTTTCTAATGTTACTTCTTTTCTTGTAAAAGCTATTCACTTTTCCCGTATCGGCTTAAGCCATGACCAGGATCGAATTAAAACGATGTCGATACAACTTACATCGTCAGATTCCCATATACAGCCGTATCATGGAGTACTCATCACGTTTCTGCCTTATATTCAACAGTTTCCCGCGGTTACAACCCGCTATTGTTACGCAATACAATAGCATAATGTGACATCCCCATCCCTGATAACCTGATTGAGGCTAACCATTTTGCTTCTCACCTCTCCATAGTCTTCTCCATACCCGATGACCCTCATTTTGATTATTCCCTCTTCCCCAGTGAACTTGACTGCACCAATACCACTGTTCCGCCGCTTGCTCCTGGTTTCCATTACTTGGACCAGCTCAGAATTGAACACTCCTATTACAGCACATGACATTCAACTCATCCTCTGCTTGAAACGCAACACCGCCCCTGGTGACGATCGCATCACCTACTGCCACCTCAAGGAATTTCCAATCTCCTTGCTCGCCACACTTGTCACCCAGTACAACACTATCCTCTCCATTGGCTTTTACTCTGATGTGTGGAAGACTTCCAGCATCCTGATGTTCCTTAAACCCAACAAACCCCTTCCGACACCTCCTCCCATTGCCCCATGTGCCTCACCACCATATGCAGTAAGGTCTTCAAGTCCATCCTCTCCCGCCATATCCATCACTACTTAACTGAAAACCACTTCCTCCCCCTTACTCAGTCATGGTTCCCAGCCTTCCTTCTCTGCTGACGATTAGCTCCTCAACCTTACTCATCTCCTCTTTCTTCAACTTAACTCCTGTCGCTCTGCTATCTTTCATTCTCTCGACCTCCAGAACGCCTATGCCCGCATATGGCATTCTGGGCTTCTTTTGAAGCTCCAGACCTGCGCCATTCCTATCAACTTCATTCGTCTCATTGTCCACTTACTCACCACTCATAATACCAATTCACGTATGTTCTACCCTAAAGCAGGTGCCCCAGGGTCCATTCTTTCTCCTTTCCTTTATCTCCTGTACACCGCTGATATGTCCATCCCACCCCAACCTGTCAATTCCCTTCAATATGCTGAAGACACTGCCTTCCTTGCCCTCTACCCTAACTTTCAATGGTCCCAGCACACCCTCCAAACCAACCTAGACCAGTTTACCACTTGCTGCAGTCAGTGGCTCCTTTGGATCAATCCTTCAAAATCCCAGGTAATCACAACAGGATGTATCACCCCCTTCTTCTGGCTACATGATTTCTACCTTATCATCTATGACCATCCTATCCAACTTACCCCCACCTTGAAATACCTTGGCCTCAGCCTTGACAATCACCTCACCTGCATTGTGTTTCTCAACCTGTGGAATCGCGACCCCTGGGGAGGGGGGGGGGGTGGGCGCAAAGCCTTGCTCAGGGGGTTGCTGTCACAGGAGAAAGCAGTTGCAGCATGGCTGGTAAAAAAATTGTCGTCTTTATGTGTGAAGACAATAATCACGTCCATACTTGCTGGCATACTCGGATAATTGATTGTAGTGACAGAAAACGCGCGACTATGCCCCCGCTGACTCATTCTCACCCCCCCCCCCCCCCCGCCTCTACTGCGGCAAAGAATATAATTATATCTCTGCCTGCAGGCCACTGCAACCACTTTTCACATGGCACATGATTTCTTGATCAGTATAGTATCAACAGAAAGAAAATTAAATACATTGCCTTTGAAATCCCTGACAACATTTTATTATGGTTATAGGGGTCGCCAGAATATTTTTACTTGGAAAGTAGCATATTCAAAAAGGTTGAAAAGTACTACTCTACACCAACCGCCACCTCGATCAGCCTCACCTCCTGGTGTCTCCATTCCTCTCTCCTCCCTGCCTGCTGTCGCACCTGTACTGATGTGTCCCACCCTGACTGCATCTCCACACCTTTCACCTTCTCTTCCAAAGAAACTTCCAGCGTCTCCACATCCCAGAGGACATGCTTCACCCCAATATTTATCCTTCCTGCCAACTCTGGCTCTCCTCTTCCTGTACCCTCCTCCCTAGGACTCCCTCCTGTTTCCCTCTCCCTCTGCTGTTTCCTTCCTCCTACCCCACCCTCTGTCCTTCTCACTTCTCCTATCCCAGCCCTTGCACCCCTTTGTGGACTGCTCCCTTCCCCACCCTCCCCATCTCTTGTCACTTGGTGTGCTACTGCCCCCCCTTCTGCCCCCTCCTGCCCCCTCCTCTGCCGACCTCCTTTCTCTACCTCCTCTTTCCCTCCTCTCTAACCTCCCCTCCTCTGGCAGGTCCTTCCAGTTTTAATCCAGTTACTCTCTGTCGTGTTTTTGTGCTCACCGGATGTGTTACACATGTGTAGTGTGTGTTGAGTGTCATCGTCCTGTGTGGCTTTCATAGTGTGAATGTAATTTTTAATTGTGCTCTTCATGCCCCCAGTGTGATGAGTGTGGAGCTCATGTTCAACGCACCTTTCATGTACTGTGTGTACCGTCTGATCTACGTAAGCTTTGCCACAGTGGGAAGGAATTTTGTAAATCCTGGCCTTCCGCAGACCCAGACCATCCTTTACTGAACCGAGAAAGGCACTAATTTTTGCCAGTAGATGGAAGATTACTTTAACTTAGTGTACCCTTAGGATCCTGCCTACTTTAGATGAATGATCGCCAGCATGTAGAAGGAACGCCATGGTCTTGAACAGCTCCTTATCTACTTGTTGTCTGTAGGTGGTCATGTTTCTTCCTCCTTAGCGCTGTACTAGTCTGATGTGGAGAGTAGCCCTTATCTTTGAACACCAACTGTGGATATTCTAGCTCTTGTTTAAGGTTGTCTCCATCACAAATAACATGAGCCCGGTGCTGGTAGTTTGTGAAGGGTGATGGCAGATTGGCCTTGCAGATAAAGGTCCGTATGTGTGGGCTTACAGTAGATAGAATGCCCTAACGACCCATCCACTAAACTAGTAACCAAAACGTTCAAAAATGGTAAGCAGCCATCCTTCTATGTTTCCACCACAAACTAGATGTTCTGTAGATTGAATTCAGATGTTGCAAGAAGCGTAACAGTTTTTATTCACGATGAGGCCACATTATAAATGTGTCATCTACATATCGCCAGAAGACTCTCATTTTAAGTTTTGGCGAGCCCAGTGCTCTTTCGTCAAAGTCTTCCATAAAAATGTTTTCTACCAGAGGGGAGTGAGGACTGCCCATTGCAATACAGTCAGTCTGTTCAAAATATTCGTTGTTAAATAAAAAGTAGGTTGAGGAAAGGAGATGATGAAAAAGTGCCTTTATATCAGCTGTGAATTTATTGCTGATGAGTGACAAAGAGACCATAAGAGGAACCTTCGCGAAAATTGAAATTACATCGAAGCTCACTAGGAAGTCAGTTTCACTGAGTTGAAGTGACTTCAGTCTATTGACAGAGTCAGCAGTGTTTCCAATATGATGTGCATACTTCCGTACAAAAGGTCTGAGTAGAGAAGAAAGACGTATTGTCAAATCATACATGGGGCGTCGATATTACTGACAGTCGGCCATAATGGCCAAATCTTTGAAAGATCATATAACCTGGGTGGCACAGAACTATAAGGTCTTAATCTTTTGGCCACTTTTTAGGGAATAGAAGAAGAATTCAGCAGCGCTGATGTTTCCCCTTCCACTTTCCCTATGTGGTCTTTGTCAGTTAACCAATACATTGGTTCACTCAGCAAGTTATAAATCTTCTGTTCATAAACCATAACTCTGGTGCACCAGTCTCATGTTTCTGCTGGAGACAGCCTTACAAACGAGCTAGAAGATTACGGTCGGTGTTCAAAGATAATGGTTACTCTCCACATCAGTTTAGTGCAGCGCTAAGGAGGAAAAAACATGACTACCCACAACATCAAGAAGATCTGTTCAAGACCAGGTTGTTCCTTCCATATGTCGGTGACCTTTCGTCTAAAGTAGGCAGGATCCTAAAGAAACATGAAGTTAAAGTAACCTTCTGGCCACCAGCGAAAACTAGTACCCTCCTGGGTTCGGTAAAGGACAGCCTGTGTCTGTGGAAGGCTAGGATTCACAAAATTCCTTGCCAGTGTGGCAAAGCTTACATAAATCAGACGGTATGCACAATACATGAAAGGTGTATTGAACATGAGCGCCACACTTTTCACAGCCCAGTAAGTCGGCTGTAACAGAACGTTGTATTACCCCAGCGAGATACTTTTGGGATTCAGTAATTAAAGACTATGCAGGAAACGTCTAGCATAAGATCTTATAATTTATGGCAGTTGCTTTCGAATGAACAAGACTTGAGACCCAGTGATCTCTCTACTTTTTTCTGAGCAAAAACATTATGTTCATAATGACACGTCCAGGGACACCTAACGTTTGTTTTTAGCGACGCGGTCGCACATTCTGACAGAGGCGGACATGTAGTTTCACCTTTACACATTCGCTCGCACACCACAGATGGAACAGTACTTGTAGAGGGTGCGGATTTCGATAGAGGATGCTCCTGTGACAGCCGCCAATGGGCATGGATTTCCACGCCAGTTTCTGCTATAAAATGCGACACTGTGAACTAGCAGTCTCTACCTCGCCATTTCTGACCTTCCTGTCCAACTTACTCCCACTTTGAAATACCTTGGCCTCAATCTTGACTGTCATCTCACCAGGACTCCCATCTCCTTACCATCCAACACAAAGCCCACAACTGACTCTGCCTCCTGAAACTCCTGTCTGGCTGGACATGGGGATTGCATTCTTCCACCATCCTTCATACCTATAAATTCTTGATCCATCCAATCCTTTCTTATGCTGCTGTCACCTGGATCTCTGCCCCTCCTAAATACTATAAAGCCCTCTAAATCCGTGAATGCCATGTGCTCTGCTTGTTGTCTGTATCTGTCTCCCATTCCCCACGAGGATCCTCTATGACCCCATCTTTTTCCCACAGCTCTTCCTTTTTCTTGAACAAATCCATAGCCTCAACACCAACTCCTGCCTTGATCCCCCTCACCCACTGGTGTCTCCTTTCCTCTCCCCTCCCTGCCTACTGCTGCACCTGTACTGATGTGTCCCACCCTTTCTGAATCTCCACACCCTCCACCTCTTCTTCCAAAGAAACTTCCAGCGTCTCCACATCCCAGATGACATGCTTTGCCTCAATATTTATCCTTCCTGCCAACCCTGTCTCTCCTCTTCCTGTCCCCTTCTCCCTAGGACTCCCTCCCATTTCTCTCCCCCTCTGCTATTTCTTTCCTCCTATCCCGCCCTCTGTCCTTCCCACTTCACCTATCCCAATCCTTGCACCCCATTCTGGACTGCTCCCTTCCCCACCCTCCCCATCTCCTGTCGCTTGGTGTGCTACTACCCCCCCCCCCCTTCTGCCCCCTCTGCCCCCCTCCTCTGCTGACCTCCCTTCTCTCACTCCTCTTTCCCTCCTCTATAACCTCCCCTCCTCTGGCAGATCCTTCCAGTTTTAATCCAGGTACTCTCTGTCATGTTTTTGCGCTCACCGGGTGTGTTAAATAGTTTAGTGTGTGTTAAGTGTCGTGGTCCCGTGTGGCTTTCATAATGTGAACGACGTTTTTCATTGTGCTCTTCATGCCGTCAGTGTTCCTGTACTACGTCTTCCTTCATGTCATTTTAATTATGTGTGGATTTTATGCAGACGTGCCTCACCAAACTACTCCATTTTTGTGTATTTTAACTCACAGTATTTTCTATTCTCGTGTGTCAACATCATTTTAACCCCATAATGTTTGTATTTTACGTTTATCCTGTGGTAGTTCTACAGTCTCTTGGCTGAAGAGCGTCGTATTGTGCGACTGCCAGCCCACCGCTGACAACATGGGGCAGGGGTATGAAATAATAGCAATAATAAAAATATTAGCAGTCTCCAGTAGTGGACACTCACCTGAAGATGGCGGGAGGATTGCCAGTCGAAATGTTGTGGCAAAAGTCAACACTATTCGGCTGCAATCTCGATACCTCATACAATACCCCAAGATATTCGTCACCTGCGTAGACGCTCGCAGCATTTCGTTAAATGTGAGTAGTGTGTTTTTCTTTCTGTATAGAGCTTCTGGTGTTTCCAGTTATACAGCAAATCATTACTTTTCCCCAATGTATGCTTCCTTTTCTTTCAGTGAAGTAGGAACTTCTTTACGCTGGTATGGTCGCTAGAGTGTCGATGTATTTCAGTAGGAAACGACGTGGCAGCCCAGCCAGTTTGCAATTGACCATCTGTCACTCCTTGATTCAGCCAGAGAGTTGAGATACTGGGTGTCGTCTGAATGATTGTGCGTCATGTTATATGGAGTGCATTTAGGTGTCGATCATGAACGCCGTATTGTGCCAAATACAATGTCGATCAGAGAATGCTACTGACTATCATGTTCTTCAAATGTTACACCCTTGTAAGTATGAAACAATTATAAAAAAGAAAAAAAGCTATGTTTTTGTCCATTGGAATCCTCCTTTAGAAATATTACTTCATCAGTATATCTTAAACACAAAAAACTTTGATAAGATGAGTTATGAAACTGCCACTGATGTCACATCTAAATCAAATTATTTTTCCTCGTCACTACCAGTTTCGAAAGGAACATTCATCTCCACATCACTGCAGAACATTAATTAGACGAATTCCTACAAGTAATTCGAATAATTAAAATTCTATAGTCACGTGATGAAGGTTTCTTTCGAAATCAGAAACATAGAAAAACAATAAAGTGTAGCATGGCTATAATGAAGGGTACAGTGAATTTTAGAATATGTATCAGTCTTGGGTCAATGATATTTGGCTGTTTATCATGTTATAGCATTTCTCGTTGCAAGTAGATTTTATTACTAATATTTTACTGTCTCTTGCCAGTTGCAATTATGTACATTCTTTTTTCTTTTCTAGATACAGGGTGACAATTATTGATCTATATGAAACAGAATAGTCATAACAACTGAACGGTTTGCGTTAGGACGTTCAAACTGCACGCTTGGCAGCGGGACGCTATGGGAATTGGTAAGCGCTGTATGGTTTGGTTTAGCGACGAAGCCCCTTTAATTTGGATGGGTTCGTCAATAAACAAAACTGGTGTATTTGGGAGACTGAGAATCCGCATTTCGCGATCGGGAAGTCTCTTCATCCCCAACGGGTGACTGTGTCATGTGCAATGTGTAGTCATGGAATAATCGGTGGAATATTCCTTGATGGCACGATGACTAGCGAACGATACGTGAAGGGTTTGGAAGATGATTTCATCCCCATTATCCAAAGTGACCCTTATTTAGAAAAGATATGGTTCATGCAAGACGGATCTTGACCCCCATCGAAGCAGGAGAGTGCTTGATGTCCTGGAGGAGCACTTCAGGGACCGCATTCTGGCTCTGGGGTACCTACAGGACACTGGAATAGGCCTCGATTGTCCACCTTATTCTCCGGATCTGAACACATGCGACTCCTTTTTGTGGGGCTATAGTAAAGACAAGGTGTCCAGCCCCCCAAAATCATTGCTGAGCTGAAAACAGCCATTCAGGAGGTCGTCGACAGCATCGATGTTCCGACACTTCATGCAGAATTCGCTATTTGTCTACGCTACACCATCGCCAATGATGGAAGGCATCGAACATGTCATAACATAAATCCGAATATCTGTAGCGATGTTTACTTGTTGAATAAAGTGTGTGCAAACCGTAGTTTTTAACTAAATTACGTTTTTTTCATATAGTTCAATAATTGTCACCCTGTAGGTCTACAGATTCCATGAGGTTTCGGGATTGCAGCCGCATGCAGTCTGATCGAGACCGTGAATACAATTTAGTCATTTTAAAGTGCACAAATGTCGAGATTATGTTCATGTCACCACTTTATGCGAAAAGAATGTGAAAGTTGCTAACGCTGTGGTGAGGAAAACGATCAAAGGAAAGGCCGTAAGCTCAGGCAGGCACCTGTTAGTCTCATGGCAAAGTTACTGCTAGCTAACACAGCATAGACTGTCAAATATGGCCGCTTTTAGTGTAACAATAGTTTTGAAGAACTGGTTATGAGCCGAGTATATTCAGATGTTGGTGAGCCAAGTAGAAACCAAAGAAAACCGGTGTCAGCCTTGGCAAATAACTTGCAGCTGGAAAAAAAGTGAGTCTCCAGAATTAAGTACACGGATGGAGTTCAAAGTACTAAATCTCGTATCATGCTGACATGTAGAAATAGAAATTTTGATATATGTGTGATGGAGATAAAGAAAAAGAAGATTTATCTAATATCTTCAAGTATATTCTGTCTATGTGATGGAGAAGAACTGCAAGAATGATGTATTAGGAGAAAGACGTCTGCGTAGGTTAAGCTACGTAAGTCCAGCCTTGAGCGAAACATTGATCTGTATAAACCAAATGCGTTTCAGTTAATGTTCAACTGTCGATGAGATGTAGTACATCTTCATGAGTCTGCATTTTGTGGACGGTTCTAACTCCAAGATACATACGATTTAGTTTGGTATTTCGAGAAGCTGATTTAATTTGCTATTTCAAGGAGCTTTTCAACAGCCTGCGAGTTTGTTTCTGATGTTAAGGTGATGAGCACTCTTAGCAGATATTTTTCCGTTAATTTCTTTATCTTTTTGTTTTCGATTCATTTTATAAATACACTCCTGGAAATTGAAATAAGAACACCGTGAATTCATTGTCCCAGGAAGGGGAAACTTTATTGACACATTCCTGGGGTCAGATACATCACATGATTACACTGACAGAACCACAGGCACATAGACACAGGCAACAGAGCATGCACAATGTCGGCACTAGTACAGTGTATATCCACCTTTCGCAGCAATGCAGGCTGCTATTCTCCCATGGAGACGATCGTAGAGATGCTGGATGTAGTTCTGTGGAACGGCTTGCCATGCCATTTTCACCTGGCGCCTCAGTTGGACCAGCGTTCGTGCTGGACGTGCAGACCGCGTGAGACGACGCTTCATCCAGTCCCAAACATGCTCAATGGGGGACAGATCCGGAGATCTTGCTGGCCAGGGTAGTTGACTTACACCTTCTAGAGCACGTTGGGTGGCACGGGATACATGCGGACATGCATTGTCCTGTTGGAACAGCAAGTTCCCTTGCCGGTCTAGGAATGGTAGAACGATGGGTTCGATGACGGTTTGGATGTACCGTGCATTATTCAGTGTCTCCACGACGATCACCAGTGGTGTACGGCCAGTGTAGGAGATCGCTCCCCACACCATGATGCCGGGTGTTAGCCCTGTGTGCCTCGGTCGTATGCAGTCCTGATTGTGGCGCTCACCTGCACGGCGCCAAACACGCATACGACCATCATTGGCACCAAGACAGAAGCGACTCTCATCGCTGAAGACGACACGTCTCCATTCGTCCCTCCATTCACGCCTGTCGCGACACCACTGGAGGCGGGCTGCACGATGTTGGGGCGTGAGCGGAAGACGGCCTAACGGTGTGCGGGACCGTAGCCCAGCTTCATGGAGACGGTTGCGAATGGTCCTCGCCGATACCCCAGGAGCAACAGTGTCCCTAATTTGCTGGGAAGTGGCGGTGCGGTCCCCTACGGCACTGCGTAGGATCCTACGGTCTTGGCGTGCATCCGTGCGTCGCTGCGGTCCGGTCTCAGGTCGACGGGCACGTGCGCCTTCCGCCGACCACTGGCGACAACATCGGTGTACTGTGGAGACCTCACGCCCCACGTGTTGAGCAATTCGGCGGTGCGTCCACCCGGCCTCCCGCATGCCCACTATACGCCCTCGCTCAAAGTCCGTCAACTGCACATACGGTTCACGTCCACGCTGTCGCGGCATGCTACCAGTGTTAAAGACTGCGATGGAGCTCCGTATGCCACGGCAAACTGGCTGACACTGACGGCGGCGGTGCACAAACGCTGCGCAGCTAGCGCCATTCGACGGCCAACACCGCGGTTCCTGGTGTGTCCGCTGTGCCGTGCGTGTGATCATTGCTTGTACAGCCCTCTCGCAGTGTCCGGAGCAAGTATGGTGGGTCTGACACACCGGTGTCAATGTGTTCTTTTTTCCATTTCCAGGAGTGTATTTATTTAGTATTTTTTCTCAGCAGTATTTTTTCTCTGGTGTATGAACTAAGTGCAATCATGTCTAACTCGTGGTAAATCTATTTTCTGGGAATGTCAAATTCATGCAAAGGTGTAATTAAGCCTATTGCTTTTGCATGTGATCGAAGTTCATGCTTAATATTTTCATTTCTGAGACTTCGACTTCTTTCCCTGTGGTTCTACTTTTCCAAGTCTAGGTCTATCTGAACTTATCGATTCGTTCTGTGAGACTGCTTTGTTAAAAAAAAATGGCTCTGAGCACTATGGGACTTAACATCTATGGTCATCAGTTCCCTAGAACTTAGAACTACTTAAACCTAACTAATCTAAGTACATCACACAACACCCAGTCATCACGAGGCAGAGAAAATCCCCGACCCCGCCGGGAATCGAACCCGGGAACCCGGGCGCGGGAAGCGAGAACGCTACCGCACGACCACGAGCTGCGGACTCTGCTTTGTTCAACTACCCGTAGGAATTACACCTGCTCTTGCCATTTTCGAGTATCGTAACTCACAGGACATAATATTATTCGCCTTCCACCGCTGATCCAAGTCATGGCAGTACAGTAGTGTTTATGAGTCTGCCGTCTGTATAGCATCAGTGCAGCAAGACGGGAAAAGTTGCACGCTTTGTTGATGTGTCGACGCCGATGGTGTACCACGCGCAGCCATGTAACACTGTAAGAACAGTGGTCGTAAAGAGATTGTTTGACAGGAACCAGAGACGAGTGTGAAGACCTTTCAGTGACAATCGATTTCAAACCAGACAGAAATTGCTGCAGCAACCAGTTTTTGGGCGAATATTGAGAAGGAAACTGGATGCGATGGATACTTGAAGTCGGGTAGCTCGCAAAAGGCCGTTGCTGGCCGCGGATTATAAAGGTGCAGATCCTCAAAGGGCCAAACAGCACATTAACTTGACGGTAGCTGACTGGAGCCATGATGTGCGATCTGACGAGTCGCGAGTTTACTTCTTTGCAAATCGTATAAGGCAGTGAGTACAACAGTAGCCCAGTCAGACAGAGTGGAGAGCGTAGTTCTGCGAGGTTGGTTGGTAAGTCTAGTAAATTTCCATGAAAGACTGGAATATTTTTGTTTCATGGGTGGAAATCGTGAGTATTCCTAGGATCATATAAAGAATTTCAACAGTTGAATGTTCGGCTCCATAAGGTTCCCTTTCTGTGCAGCGTCCGTGACTTCATGATAGAAATCTGCAAGGACAGTACTTCTACTTACGGCATGTATCGGCTAGAAAAATGCACCGATGATGACTGATATCGGTCGTAATCGATTTGCAACAAGATAAATAAATTATGTTTCCGCGACTGGTGGCTACATTCTTCATAATTTTAATTTCAACAGTGTGCAGCATACCGTTCATTGTTGACAGCGGTCTGAATTGGTTACTGTGTTGACTGCGATTGAAAATGGAGAAAAGCGAGTTCTATGCTGTTATGAAACATTTTCATTTGAGGAGTTGGAGTACCACACAGGTCAAAACAAAATTCTATGAAGTTCGTGTGGACTCTGCACCATCATTGAGGACCATTTACTCTTGGATTAATGAATTTAAACGTTGTCGGACAAGAACCCACGACAACGTGCTCTCCGGCGGTCTAATTGAGGGCACCACACAGCAAACCATTGACAGAATCTATGATATGATAATGCAAAACGGCCGAGTAAAAATTCGTGAGATTTTTCAGACACAGGCATTTCAACTGGGCGAGTGCGTAACATCTTGCACGGACAATTGGCTATGAAGAAGCTGTGTGCAAGAGGGGTACCGCGGTTGCTCACAGTCGACCAAAAACGCATCCAGCACAACATTTCAACACAATGTCTTTCGATGTTTAATTGCAAGACTTTTTGCGCTGGTCCCATGATTACACGGCCATACTCCAAACGGCAGTGAAAACAACGTGCAAAGGTTGGTGGAAACGCACTGAAGATGGCAAGACTATTTTGTCTGCTGGTAAGGTAATGGCCATTGTTTTCTGAGTTTCTCAAGAAATAATCTTCATGGATTTCTTGGAAAGAGGTACAACCATAGCTCGACCCTATTATGCTTCGTTGTCTGATCGTTTGAAACTTGTGTTGGCTAAAAAAAGGACCAAGGTTGGTACAGAAAAAGTGCTTTTTCACCAGGATAACGCACAATCCCACACATCAGCGATAACGATGATGAAAGTGCATGAATTGGGCTTTTAATTGGTTCCTCATCCACACTGTTCACTAGACTTACATCCAAGTGATCTTTTCCTATTAGCTCTCTTGTTCCTTTGGCTTGCTGGGAAGAAATTTTCGTCAAATGAGGAAGTGATAGTATCAGTCAACGAGTGTTTCACAGAGTTTGACAGAACAAATTTTTCTGGTGGGATAAAAAAGCTGGAGAACCGCTGTACAAAGTGTATATCCCTGAAAGGAGCCTATGTCGGGAAGTAATGTGAGTTTTTTTACGGAACAAAAATTTTTTTCTTTCTTTTTTGCCCGACTTATCAAACCACCCTCGTACTCGGGTTATCGTGAACGTGAAACGAGAATGTTGATTTCACCTTTCTAGGTACCAAGTGTTGTCCTTTCATCTACATCTTCATGAAGAGTGTAGTGACACTGCCAAGATGACAACGACTGTGTTCGCAGGGCTGCACACAAACGTGCCCGATTTGACGAACTGTCTGGCCGAGCGATTCTAGGCGCTTCAGTCTGGAACCGCGCGGCAGCTACGGTCGCAAGTTGGAACCCTGCCTCGGGCATGGATGTGTGTGATGTCCTTAGGTTAGTTAGGTTTAAGTAGTTCTAAGTTGGATGGAAACCCAGTTCTAAGCAAAGAAGGGAAAGCAGAAAGTGGAAGGAGTATATAGAGGGTCTATAAAAGGCGATGTACTTGAGGACAATATTATGGAAATGGAAGAGGATGTAGATGAAGATGAAATGGGAGATACGATACTGCGTGAAGAGTTTGACAGAGCACTGACAGAACTGAGTCGAAACAAGGCCCCGGGAGTAGACAACATTCCATTAGAACTACTGACGGCCTTGGGAGAGCCAGCCCTGACAAAACTCTAACATCTGGTGAGCAAGATGTATGAGACAGATGAAATACCCTCAGACTTCAAGAAGAATATAATAATTCCAATCCCAAAGAAAGCAGGTGTTGATAGATGTGAAACTTACCGAACTATTAGTTTAATAAGTCACAGTTGCAAAATACTAACACGAATTCTTTACAGACGAATGGAAAAACTGGATTCCGTAGAAATATTGGAACACGCGAGGCAATACTGACGTTACTACTTATCTTAGAATAGAGATTAAGGAAAGGCAAACCTACGTTTCTAGTACTCGGGACCTTTGCCTTTCGCGGGCAAGTGCTCTACCAACTGAGCTACCGAAGCACGACTCACGCCCGGTACTCACAGCTTTACTTCTGCCAGTACCTCGTCTCCTACCTTCCAAACTTTACAGAAGCTCTCCTGCGAACCTTGCAGAACTAGCACTCCTGAAAGAAAGGATATTGCGGAGACATGGCTTAGCCACAGCCTGGGGGATGTTTCCAGAATGAGATATTCACTCTGCAGCGGAGTGTGCGCTGATATGAAACTTCCTGGCAGATTAAAACTGTGTGCCCGACCGAGACTCAAACTCGGGACCTTTGCCTTTCGCGGGCAAGTGTTCTACCAACTGAGCTACCAAAGAACGACTCACGCCCGGTACTCACAGCTTTACTTCTGCCAGTACCTCGTCTCCTACCTTCCAAACTTTACAGAAGCTCTCCTGCGAACCTTGCAGAACTAGCACTCCTGAAACATCCTTTCTTTCAGGAGTGCTAGTTCTGCGAGGTTCGCAGGAGAGCTTCTGTAAAGTTTGGAAGGTAGGAGACGAGGTACTGGCAGAAATAAAGCTGTGAGTACCGGGCGTGAGTCGTGCTTCGGTAGCTCAGTTGGTAGAACACTTGCCCGCGAAAGGCAAAGGTCCCGAGTTCGAGTCTCGGTCGGGCACACAGTTTTAATCTGCCAGGAAGTTTCATATCAGCGCACACTCCACTGCAGAGTGAATATCTCATTCTGGAAACATTCCCCAGGCTGTGGCTAAGCCATGTCTCCGCAATATCCTTTCTTTCAGGAGTGCTAGTTCTGCAAGGTTCGCAGGAGAGCTTCTGTAAAGTTTGGAAGGTAGGAGACGAGGTACTGGAAGAAGTAAAGCTGTGAGTACCGGGCGTGAGTCGTGCTTCGGTAGCTCAGTTGGTAGAGCACTTGCCCGCGAAAGGCAAAGGTCCCGAGTTCGAGTCTCGGTCGGGCACACAGTTTTACTCTGCCAGGAAGTTTTCTACGTTTCTAGTATTTGTAGACTTAGAGAAAGCTTTTGACAATGTTGACTGGAATACTCTCTTTCAAATTTTAAAGGTGGCAGGGGTAAAATACAGGGAGGGAAAGGCTATTTACAATTTGTACAGAAACCAGATAGTAGTTATAAAAGTCGAGGGGCATGAAAGGGAAGCAGTGATTGGGATGGGAATGAGACAGGGTTGTAGCCTTTCCCCGATGTTATTCAATCTGTATATTGAGCAAGCAGTAAAGGAAATAGAAGAAAAATTCGGAGTAGGTATTAAAATCCTGGGAGAAGAAATAAAAACTTTGAGGTTCGCCGATGACATTGTAATTCTGTCAGAAACAGCAAAGGACTTGGATGAGCAGTTAAATGGAATGGACAGTGTCTTGAAAGGAGGATATAAGATGAACATCAACAAAAGCAAAACGAAGATAATGGAATGTAGTCGAAATAAGTCGGGTGATGCTGAGGGAATTAGATTAGGAAATGAGACACTTAAAGTAGTAAAGGTGTTTTGCTATTTGGGGAGCAAAATAACTGATGATGGTCGAAGTAGAGAGGATATAAAATGTAGACTGGCAATTGCAAGGAAAGCGTTTCTGAAGAAGTGAAATTTGTTAACATCGAGTATAGATTTAATTGTCAGGAAGTCGTTTCTGAAAGTATTTGTATGGAGTGTAGCCATGTATGGAAGTGAAACATGGACGATAAATAGTTTGGACAAAAAGAGAATAGAAGCTTTCGAAATGTGGTGTTACAGAAGAATGTTGAAGATTAGGTGGATAGATCACGTACCTAATGAGGAGGTATTGAATAGGATTGGGGAGAAGAGAAGTTTGTGGCACAACTTGACTAGAAGAAGGGATCGGTTGGTAAGACATGTTCTGAGGCATCAAGGGATTACAAATTTAGCATTGGAGGGCAGCGTGGAGGGTAAAAATCGTAGAGGGAGACCAAGAAATGAATACACTAAGCAGATTCAGAAGCATGTAGGTTGCAGTAGGTACCGGGTGATGAAGAAGCTTACACAGGATAGGGTAGCATGGAGAGCTGCATCAAACCAGTCACAGGACTGAAGACCACAACAACAACAAGTTCTAGGGGACTGATGACCTCAGATGTTAAGTCCCATAATGCTCAGAGCGATTTGAACCATTTGACGAACTGTCAGGCGTTCTATTGTATCTCGAGTGGCATCCTAAATCACGCAATCTTAATCCTCTAGAATATGTCGGTGGCTGTTTGGAAGAGTTAAAATCACAGAAAATCGGAACCTCTGCGTCATATAATCAGTGAGTGCCTTTAGCTGGATATGGCATATTTGAAGGAAGTTGTTGACTCTCTTCCTCGGTGAATTATTGCCATTAGCGAGGTTACACACGGTTTTACACGAAAAATCGCAGTGTCTCCAGAAGAGGGCTAATTTTTTGTCCGGTGGTCTTATCTTATGGTCTACAAACGCTGTGTCACTCTCCCTGCCCCGGTGCAGGGTGATTGTACCATGATCATTCAGATTCATTATCGGTATCACCGTGTTGCTTCTCTCTGTTATCAACACCTGGCTATTCGCGTTGAATTACAGTTACGTGTTGACTCGCTGTGAGGTGCCCTCATCCATAGACCCCTCCGCCGCCGCAGCCTACCCACCAGCGGCAGTGTGTGTGTCAGTTGCTGCTGATGTAAGCTGCGCTTCACTGCAGCCCGACGAGGCTGGCGGCTGGCCATGGCACTGAAGCAAGTTAAAAAATCCTCCGATTTGCTTCATTTAGGCCAAATTGTGAGACTTAGTCTAGCATATTATCAGATACGGAATTTTTAATTTGATCACTCACACCCAGAATATAATTTATCTCTTATTGTATACCGGGTGTAACGCGTGTAAGTGCTGACGTGACTGAGGACGGTGTATTGAGCAACATTACATCAGTAATTACTTCACTTGCCGACTATTAATTGTAACTATAACAAGCAAATTGTTAGGTTGGCTATTACGTTTGGCAAGCCATTAGCGCTTATTTTCCCCATGTGTAAGTAGGCTGTTTAGGTTTTTATGTTGGTAACGCCACGTAGCGCTCTGTATGAAAATCACTGACTGTGCTGTGTGCAGTCTGTGGCTGGCTGGACTCATGTTGGAATATTCGCTTGTGTAGTGTTTTGCAGTTGGATGTGAACAGCGCGTAGCGTTGTGCAGTTGGAGGTGAGCGGCCAGCAGTGGTGGATGTGGAGAGAGGGATGCCAGAGTTTTGAGAACGGACGATCTGGACGTGTGTCCGCCAGAAAAAGGAAATTTGTAAAAATGGATGTCATGATATATATATATATATATATATATATATATATATATATATATATATATATATATATATATATGAGATGACTTTTGAACACTATTAAGGTAAATACATGGTTTGTTCTCTATCAAAATCATTCATTTGCTAACTATGCCTATCAGTAGTTAGTGCCTTCAGTAGTTAGAATCTTTTATTTAGCTGGCAGTATTGGCGCTCGGTGTATTGTAGTAGTTAAAGTAACGAAGATTTTTGTGACGTAAGTGATTCATGAAAGGTATAGGCTATTGTTAGTCAGGGCCATTCTTTGGTAGGGATTATTGAAAGTCAGATTGCGTTACGCTAAAAAATTATTGTGTGTCAGTTTAGTGATGATCAGAATAAGTAAAGAGAGAACTCAGTACGTTCAGTTTTACTCAGCTGTCTTTGTATCAAATAACGTAGAAGTTTACCTGGTCAGTAATTCATAATTTTCCAAAGGGGACGTTTCATATCACACTTATGACATTGTAGTTTGTCTGTACTTTGTTATCTGTTCATATTTTTTTTGAACCATTGTGATACTATGAAAGCTTTGAATGATGTATTTTGTATGGGATCATGATTTTTGAAGTAAGTTTGAGGTAGATGACTTTATTGAAACGAGCAGAGAACATTTTTTAAAGGTTTTGAGATCATAGGAGGAAGCCACGACGATTTTGAGATGTGATTGATGTGGTAAGGCGTAATTCAGTTGGCGATGCAGTTACAACTGTGCAGAAAAGATCAGGTAGTAAATTATATGACGTGTTTGCTGCAAGACTATTCAAGACACAGAAAAAACAACTGACAGACTGATGTGTCTACATATAAAAAGGTACCACACACAAAAATATTTGCACTTGTACCCGTTACAACCTGTATAGTTTACGAACACTTGATATACTTCGTCTTTCAGTTTTTTCCGTAATCTGTGTGCAGGGTGGACCCTAACACCTCGCTCAAAATTTCAGGGATATTCTCTATTTTGGTATAAGGGACTCGTGATCTTCAGTGGCTTGTTACAAAGCAATGGCACGTCGTTCGATTTCTTACCCCATTTATCTTTACATCCCTATTGCACCGAAAATATTTACACAGCAGAGCAAATGCCTTGTTTAGAAAGGAAGTTTTTCTGCTTACTCAAGGTAGTAGCTCTGACAACAGTAATATCCACTTAACTGATCACCCTCAAACTTACATTCAGTGTGCTGCTCGGTTGTGTCTCGGGATCGTTCTTCCGGCAGTGTTAATTATACTTTAACTGCAATACCCAGCAGTATGGATATGTCTTCTGATTAAGAGTTGGCCGATATGCACCTCTTACATGGATTCACTGAATGCAAAGAAGAACGGCACGACCACTTTATGCTGAACTGTTTCTACAGCAACGACGTACACATTACAGCAATTTTGTATCTGTTTGAGTGTTGTTGCACTACTCTGTGTTTTCTGTTGTACGTATTGATGATTTCATGTTACAGACCTTTCCATTGCCGTGAAGGTTCTTCACAGAAACATCAGTAAAACTCGTCACTGAAGTTTTTGTTACAAAGAATGTGAATGGTGTTCTTTGCACAGTTGTGAGTTTTGAATTCATAATGAAATTGGGTCAGTTTTTTTGTAACACGCTACCCCTTCTCTACAGAAATCCTTGAAAACGCTGCATGTTGATTGTTCCTCTGGCCTTTAATTTAAATACACAGATGGGAATAGAAATTACAACACCAAGAAAGAGTGGTGCAAAACAAAAGAAAGTTGGTAGGCGTGTTTCTACATCTGAAAGATGATATCTATTGAAATTGCGCTCCAGTAGCATTAGAGTAGCGCTAGTAGCGCCACTATGAGGAAGAAACTCAAGTTTGCTTTAAACACATGACGTAACGATCGTGAGATTTAGGTGCCTTTGAGACCGGACGTCGTGAGCTGATGTTAGCCAAGAATACCTTTAAGACGACAAAGACACATTATCAACACCTCAGTGCGCTTGAAAGAGGTCGTGTAACAGGACTACAAGAAGCCGGATGTTCCTTCTGCGACACTGCAGAAAGACATGACAGGAATGAAGCCACTGTACGTGACTGCTGGCAGCTGTGATCACGAAACTGTGCAATCTCAAGAAGACCGAGCTCCGGACGGCCATGTGGCACAACCGAGATGGAGGTTCATCGTGTTCGGCGTGTGGTTCCTGCGCATCGAACTGCATCTATAGCAGCAATTTGAGCAGCAGTTATCACCACAGTGAGACAACGACCTGTTACAAACCGATATTTCAAAGATAGCTCCGCACCAGATGCCCTGTAGCGTGCATTCCACTGACTACAAACCACTGCCATTTGAGAGTTCAGTGGTGTCAAGCGAGAGCTCGTTGGGGATGAAAGCTGGTTCTGCCTCTGTACCAGTGATGGCCGTGCGTTGGTTAGAAAGAGAGCAGTTGAGGACCTGCAGCAACCTGTCTGTACGCTCGACACAGTGGACTTACTACTGGAGCTACGGTGTGGGTGCAATTTCATATGATAGCAGGAGTAGTCTCGTTGTTATCTCATGCATGCTGACTGAATATTTGTACGTCTGGTGACTCGACCTGTTGTGCTGCCATTCATGAACAGCATTACAGCGAGTGTTTTCAACATGATAACGCTCGCCCACATACAGCCGTTGTAACTTAACATGCTCTACAGAGTGTCAACATGTTGCCTTGGCCTGCTCGATCACCAGATCTGTCTCCAATGGAGCACATACGGGACAGCATCGGACGATCTGTACAACACAATGCATGCACGCTTGCATGGTTGCATTCAACATTATTAATGTACCAGCATTTTGTGTCATTTGCAATAGCTTATCTCGTGCTTGCATTAACTTGTGGGCTGGCAGTGTTAATTACTTGCATACATTGGCTCTGAGAACTATGCGACTTAACTTCTGAGGTTATCAGTCGCCTAGAACTTAGGACTAATTAAACGTAACTAACCTAAGGACATCATACGCATCCATGCCCGAGGCAGGATTCGAACCTGCGGCCATAGCGGCCGCTCGGTTCCAGACTGTAGCGCCTAGAGCCACACGACCACTCGGGCCGGCTTAAATATATTGCCGACACAAAGGTATTTCAGAAATTTCATTACTCTACATTAATTATTTCTTGGTGGTGCAATTTTTTCCATCAGTGTATTCTGCCGATTTAATTGCTTAGAAATAATTCAAACGTAAAGGGATTACCACACACACAACCGTCATTTTAGATAACTATTTCTGTCAGTTCAGAAGAACAAGAAACGCCTCGTATCTGTGCAAACAGAGCAAATTATTTTACTTATATTTGTGGGGCGTTACTCTGAAATCACAAAAGCATCTTGAACATCTTGTAAAAAAACTTTATTTCCCATGGTTTTGAGGGAACCAACGGACCTCCCGATGGGCTGTTATTTTTGTCTGCCAAAAATGGATGCAATCACCTCGAAAAAGAAAAACTGTGCAACGCTCTCATTAACCATCTGCTATAAGTCTTGTTTATATCACTGTAAAGAATTCCTGATACCAGTGCTTTTTGAGAATGTGAAAGGAGTGAATATGAATACAATGATGAACATGCAGAAGACATCGGGAGAAATACGCACGCTGACTCAACATTTCAAGGCCACTGTGAATGAATCAAATGAGAGACAAATTTGTGCCCTTGAGGAGATCTCGACGATCCTGTTCGTGATATAAATTTGTCAAAGCATCATGCTGAACTTTTAGCTTCTTGTTTAAAAGGATGGAATAATGTTCTTCGTGATACAAGAGTGAGCGTTTGCCGTGACTTTCATACCTTTTTGTCTGAAGGTGACATGGTTTTTCTAAAGAGATTGCGCCTGTTGTGAGACTCTTGGGCATGTTTTCAGTGTAAATGAGTGGCACTTGTTGATAGATCCCATCCAAGTTAGTCTGAAAGCAGTACTTATCCACAATGGCAACAAATTTTCTTCCGTTACGATGACACATACAGACAATCTGAAGGAGACATATGAGAATTTTAAACTTTTACTCATAAGAACCCAGAAAGAGAAATATAAAAGGCGTATATGTGGTGATACGAATGTAATTGCAATTCACCTTTGCATGTAGCTGGTGTACGCAATACACTGCTGCTTTCTATGAGAGTGGGACTGCAGAGACAATAAAAACCACTATTATAGGAAAAAAATGACAGAAGAATGGAGTGAACATTAGTCTCGTTGACCTAAAAAATGTGTATCCACCTCCGCTTACACTAAACTGAGTCTCGTCATTATTTTGTGAAATCTGTGGACATTCATGCACTTTGGAGAGATATTTACAAGCATCATAGCAGCAAATATAAACGAAGGGATACTTGTAGGAGTAGATTATCAAATTACTGTTGAAATAATGACATGGTTGTCTTTCAAAAGTGTCGGAAAGAATGTTTCAGGCAAGCATGTGGCACAGAGCTATGATGATATTGTACAAGAACTACTGAGATCATACTACCTTACGTGATTTAACATGCCACTTAACTACATTTCATGAATAATTATTTAAACTTCTGCTCTGTTAACCCTGGCGCTATCACTGACGGACAAGTAGAGCGGTTTCACCAGGACGTTTATTAAATGAAAAAGAGTTATCAAGGGAAACGGACTTCCTTAGAAATTCTCGATCTCTCTCGAACGGGTAAAGATATGGACTCCAGGAATCTATATAGGAAGAATAATTCAGTTTCACCAATTTACGTAGACGATCGGACAAAAGAATTTACAGGAAGCTTCTACTCATTAGCCCAGAATAAGAAATTCTCCTGAACTGAAAGTGGGAGGCTATAGTGGCTGGAAATCATGTTTAGAGCCTTACAGCTTAATACTGTAAGTTTGTTAGATTCCGGTAACTGAAAATACCTCGGCCGGCCAGAGTGGCCGAGTGGTTCTAGGCGCTTCAGTCTGGAACCGCGCGACCGCCACGGTCGCAGGTTCGAATCCTGCCTCGGGCATGGATGTGTGTGATGTTCTTAGGTTAGTTAGGTTTAAGTAGTTCTAAGTTCTAGGGGACTGATAACCTCAGATGTTAAGTCCCATAGTGCTCAGAGCCATTTGAACCATTTTTGAAAATACCTCTCTACATAAAGGTGTTCGCCGGCCGGTGTGGCCAAGGAGGCTCTAGGCGCTTCAGTCTTGAACGGCGCGACCGCTACTGTCGCAGGTTCGAATCCTGCATCGGGCATCGATGTGTGTGATGTCTTTAGGTTAGTTAGGTTTAAGCAGTTCTGAATTCTACGGGACTGATGACCTCAGATGTTAAGTCTCATAGCGCTCAGAGCCATTTGAACCATAAAGGTGTTCGTTTTACTCAGGATAGTTTACTCTGCCGAGTGGAATTACTCTCTAAGGGGAAACAGTAGCTTTCGTTACACGTGGTGATCAGCTGACGCAAAGGACTGGCTCATAAACCAGGAAAATTGTCTATGCAATAATGACAGAATCAATAAATAGTATGTGCTGGTTGGATATTGGTTCAAATGGCTCTGAGCACAATGGGACTTAACATCTGTGGTCATCAGTCCCCTAGAACTTAGAACTACTTAAACCTAACTAACCTAAGGACATCACACACATCCATGCCCGAGGCAGGATTCGAACCTGCGACCGTAGCGGTCACGCGGTTCCAGAGTGAAGCGCCTAGAACCGCACGGCCACACCGGCCGGCCGGTTGGCTAATGGAAAGGTGGTCGAGATCTAGTCGGCATCTGGGTTGTAGGGATGACTGGAATAAAAACGAAATGTTCCCATTTCCAAAACTGGTTGAGTCTCCAGATTTATTCCTAATAATAAAGGTGTACATCAGTGCCAAGAGAGTCCACCGATAGACTCCGTGGACGTGGCGTCCGAGAGTCTAGGAAAGGAACGTCCGTTCAGTTCTAGGGCTTGCTGGCAAGAGAGGCAGAGCGCTAGGCTCCATTAAACTTCCCAGACTGCACCTGTCATGTGACCTTTTACAGTCCTTTGACAGATTGTCTACTTCTACTATTTCCTGTTCTGGACTCGTTAAATGGTTCAAGTGGCTCTGAGTACTATGGGACTTAACTTTGAGGTCATCAGTCCCCTAGAACTTGGAACTACTTAAACCTAACTAACCTAAGAACATCACATACATCCGTGCCCGAGGCACGATTCGAACCTCGACCGTAGCGGTCGCGTGGTTCAAGACTGAAGCGCCTAGAACCGCTCGGCCACAACGGCCGGCTCTGGACGCGTTACCCCATCAGTGACGTTTAATCAAAGTGTTACCTCGTCAGCATTGCCAACCGTGCGAGTGGAGTTTGCCCAGACACGTAAACAGGGCATGCGCTTGTGTCGACATAGGGCTAATGGTAGTGAATCCCACATTAAAAAGGCTGATATTTGAATATATAAACACTAATAAATTTCCTCCCAACACATGTGTTTGGTGTGTAGAGTAACAATACATGTATAGAAATGTGTGCATGTTACTTGTAATATGCAAATATGGGTACAAATCTCTCCATGATGCAGGCTGTGCTCATATGTCTCAGAGAATAGGAGAACGCCCTGTTATTTGTACATTACCCAAAAAGAGGGATGAGGAAGAGGGGGTGATGCTGGTCACAAAAATTTTAATAGCTGCACCTGAGGTAGGGAAAGCTCATGACGCTCTACTGAAATGCACGCTGCCCCAGTGCAGTCACCTTCACCATTCTTACTTATCAACATCCACACAAATAAGATTCTGCCCACTATCACAGACATCTATTATTTTCAACTAGACATCGGAAAACATCAACGGAAAGACTTCCATCGGAAAAGCTTGCAAATGGCAATGGCTTGTCATCAACATCTTCAAACAATTCTCTCATTATATGATGTGGCCTCTCCAACGACTGAGAGCAAGTACGTCTGCAACTTCTTCCCTGAGCAACGATCTTGGGCCCAGTGATCTTCGGCAGGTCTTCGTCCCGTTGCTCTGGCAGCCTTCCTCGTGGTCTGTCTCTGTCTCTTGAACTCCATTTCACCTCCGCTTTTCTCATCAGTGATCATTTCCTCTAGCGAAATGGTCAGCCCATTGCCATATCATAGTGGTTGTTCTCTACAGGATGTCTTTGATGCAAATAACTGTTCTGCTGTCTTCTGTCGCATTTTTTTGGTTTTCCTTGTAAATTGAAACATAGAACTTTCCAAATGCTTGCCAGGCCAAGATCGATGCGTCAAAAGATTTCATATCTTATATATCCAGTCATATTTACAAACTGATGAGTTCCCTGACAGTTTCCAGTGGTACATTTTTGAGTTTTACGTTTCTTACCGTGCTCCATTTCTTAGACATAACTTTTAGGATGGAAAGGGCTATCTTCAGTTCCACTGCCTGAAATCCTGAGGCGAGATCCGGTACTAATGTCCGCAGTTCTTCAAAATCATTTTCCAATAGCACAGTGTCATCAGAAAATCTTACATTGTTAAGCCTTTCCCGTGGATTCTAATTCCATTTTCTTCTGAGTTCAAATTTAATATTGCAGTTTCTATAACGCAGTGAACTGAAAACTCTTCAGCTAGTTCCCTGACACTAAGAAAGCTGTAGAACAGGGTGGGCCACGGCGTGCAGTTCTTCACTAGTGCACAATGTGCTACATACGTGCAGTCCAGGGCTTGGACTGTCTCGGCCTTCTTGGAATCATTCGGTGCAGCGCGACATTTCACTTGCAAGGGAACATTCCCAAGTGTACAGAGCGGGGAAATTAATCGAATACGAATTTTTTATTTGTACCAAGTTACACTTTTAAGGGGAAAACACACTCCAAAAGATAACCTGACACATTAGGTTTAGAGACATTACTTTCGAAACCATGAAATACGATAAACAATGTGTTTCGTATAAAAATTGAAATTTAACTAATGTTCTTGAAAAGTGTATAATAAACTTCTGACAAAATTCAAAATTTTTCAAATTACCCCATAACTACTAATGAATTTTGGAAAATGTAAACTTTAGTTACAACATAAATAAAAGAAGCTTCCACGCCACACCCCTGTGTAATAAGGCTGGTTTGTGTAATACCATTTTTGGAAAATAAATTGTACGCAATGTGCTGTCGAACTATGTGCAACATACCTAATTAAAATATCTAAATGTTCATTATTATTCGAGTTATTTGTTGTAAATAATTTCCAATTCATTTTTTTTTTTGCTTACTATTTCATATGTGTGTAACCTGTTAATTGAAATTAGATATAAAATGGTTACAGTAATGACAATCTGTAATGAAATGCTTAAAACATAACGTTTCTGTACATAATTTACACCAAATGAACGACAATTCTTCACATAATACATACTATGGACAAGACAAGAAAGAACAAAATTCTTCAGGTGTTGCAAATTGTGGTTAGTGAGTCTCTAAATATCCTGATTTGTGCTTGGCGTATTTCAGTACATAAGAAAACCTCGGCGAAGAGAACTGACTATGTACTATAGACTGTAGCTTGATTATATTGTTTCTCAAGGGGAGATTGACGTCATAATCATGCAGGAGAGCTTGGTCTGAAAATTTTGTGATAAAGATTTTCCACCATCGAAAGTCGTAGACGCCCAATGGCTGTAATTTCTCCATCACGCTTTTTGGGATCACCAGATGAACAACTTCCTTGTCCGCAGGCATGACATTCAAAACAGTTCTTTCACACTGACCTCCCCAGGTATGCAATAAAAATACGTATTTTTCTCCAGTACTGGGAAAGCAAACTTCTGTTAAACTTCTTTTGACTTGGTCAGATGTAAGTTTACCATATTTCGATGTCGTCACAACAACTTTTGGTGCTTCAAAAAGAGATTCTCTAATTCTCGCTCCAAATTCTCCATTAGTTTCTATTAAAACTATGAAGAGGGGGATAAGCAGTTTACAAGCTGCAGAGACTGTAGGTTGAATCGTGTAAGTCTTAGTGACTGATGACAATGATAGCAGCATAGGTTCAAGTTTCTTCACACCCTTTTGGAACATAGTACGTCCAGAGTGCAACTCCAGATTGAATCCTCTCTTACCAGACTTGTACAGATTTTCAGCCCCCAAAACGCTGATGTACTCCTTAGCTTGCACTGCAAATCATAAAACGAAATCGTCGTGATCACTTTTATCGTTTATATAGTGTCTAGTTATAAACTTTGCTATTTTCAGAGATATAATTTAATGTGCCTTTTTAAAATCGAATAGCCATTTGGGGCTTGCCTTGAAATTATGTAATTTTACCTCCCTGCTTATATGCAGGGCTCACATTCGAAAGTTAGTATCACCAATAACCAGTCGATGATCTATAGTCTCTAGTACTTTTGTAAAGTTCAGCAGTGCATTACCTTCATCTTATCACGTTTTGAGCCATCATGAAGAACATACTTTTCCCAGCGATACAGCTGTTACACTGTACGAATGAGAGCGACCTTTCCCCCTTTTTCTAGTTTATCCAAAATCCAACCACTGATTTCTTATATACGAAGTTTAATTCACTTTCTGAAGAAAGGAAACTGCCTGCGATGAAGGAATCCTCATGAGTTTCACAATCAGATACGCAATCATAATCAAGAATTGCTAGATCATGGAGCTCCGATTCATCAAACCATAGCCAATTATCTTTTTGCGTAGTCGAATGTCCATCCATGATGGCACCAATCAATGCTACAATGGTGTCTTTCAGTTCCAGTCCCCGAGAACTGATAGAACTCTCGGGTAATTCAATACTGCTGAAGTCATCATTAGCACTCGGCATGAGTTTGCGGTGGGCATATTTCCCTATTTGTAAACAGATTTACTTTACACATAGTTCGAAGCCTAACGTCAGATTGACAACAAGTTTGTTCAACCACCACAGGTCCAGTGAGTTTTGACAAGTATAAGCAGTCCGAAGAAGACTTCGAAGAAACGTTTGTGTTGATGGCCAAGTTCAGAAATCCGTGTGATGTGCAATAATTCAAAGAGTATTTCATGGGTGAAAGAGAGATGGTGAAGAGTGAGGGAGATCAAGAAGACGTGAGGCGTTGTACAGTTCCGTAGTAGTAGCAAGCGGCAGACGAGACTGCTGCAGAACTGTCGGCGCCGGCTTATACAATGATGGAAAAAACTGTAACATCAAAAAATAATTATTGTAAAGTAATGAAATATCTGGAATACATTTGTCTTGGTAACATATTTACACTACTGGCCATTAAAATTGCTACACCACGAAGATGACGTGCTACAGACGCGTAATTTACCCGACAGGAAGATGCTGTGATATGCAAATGATTAGCTTTTCAGAGCATTCACACAAGGTTGGCGCCGGTGCCGACACCTACAACGTACTGACATGAGGAAAGTTTCCAATCGATTTCTTATATACAAACAGCTGTTGACCGGCATTGCATGGTGAAACGTTGTTGTGATGCCTCGTGTAAGGAGTAGAAATGCGTAACATCACGTTTCCGACTTTGATAAAGGTCGGATTGTAGCCTATCACGATTGCGGTTTATCGTATCGCGACATTGCTGCTCGCGGTGGTCGAGATCCAATAACTGTTAGCAGAATATGGAATCGGTGGGATCATGAGGGTAATATGGAACGCCGTGCTGGATCCAAATGGCCTCGTATCACTAACAGTCGAGATGACAGGCATCTTATCCGCATGGCTGTAACGGATCGTGCAGCCACGTCTCGATCTCTGAATCAACAGATGGGGACGTTTGCAAGACAACAACCATCTGCACGAACAGCTCTACGACGTTTGCGGCAGCATGGACTATCAGCTCGGAGACCATGGCTGCGGTTACCCTTGACGCTGAATCACTGACAGGAGCGCCTACGACGGTGTACTCATCGACGAACCTGGGTGTACGAGTGGCAAAACGTAATTTTTTCGGATGAAACCAGGTTCGATTTACAGCATCATGATGGTCGCATCCGTGTTTGGCGACATCGCGGTGAACGCACATTGGAAGCGTGTATTTGTCATCGCCATACTGGCGTATCACCCGGCGTGATGGTACGAGGTGCTACTGGTTACACGTCTCGGTCACCTCTTGTTCGCATTGACGGCACTTTGAACAGTGGATGTTACATTTCAGATGTGTTACGACCCGTGGCTCTACCCTTCATTCGATCCCTGCGAAACTCTACATTTCAGCAGGATAACGCACGACCGCATGTTGCAGGTCCTGTACGGGCCTTTCTGGATAAGAAAATGTTCGACTGCTGCCCTGGCCAGCACATTCTCCAGATCTCTCACCAATTGAAAACGTCTGGTCAATGGTGGCCGAGAAACTGGCTCGTCAGAATACGCCAGTCACTACTCTTGAAGAACTGTGGTATCGTGTTGAAGCTGCGTGGACAGCTGTACCTGTACAGGCCACCCAAGCTCTGTTTGACTCAATGCCCAGGCGTATCAAGGCCGTTATTACGGCCAGAGGTGGTTGTTCTGGGTACTGATTTCTCAGGATCTATACACCCAAATTGCGTGAAAATGTAATCACATGTCAGTTCTAGTATAATATATTTGTCCAATAAATACCCGTTTATCATCTGCATTTCTTCTTGGTGTAGCAATTTTAATGGCCTATAGTGTAAGTGATTAACATTGCAAGACCACAAGTTAATGTGAGTAGAATATAAACCATAGCAAATGTTAATTTCTCCTACATTAATAACCTGTGAAATCGCCAGAATGTTGAATACAAGCATGCATACGTGCATGCATTGTGTTGTACAGGTGCCAGATGTCACTTTGTGGGATGGAGTTACATGCCTGCTGCATTTGGTCGGTCAACAAATGGACGGTTAATGCTGTTTGTGGTTGAAACTGGAGCTGTCGTCCTATGATGTCCCATATATGTTCGACTGTAGACAGATATGGTCATCGAAGAGGCCATGGCAGCATGTCGACATTCTGTAGAATATGTTGAGTTACAACAGCGGCATGTGAGCGAGAGTTATCCTGTTGGAAAATATCCCCTAGAATGCTGTTCATGAATGGCAGCACAACAGACCGAATCACCAGACGTACAAATATTCAGTCAGGGATGCGTGGGATAACAACGAGAGTGCTCCTGTTGTCATACGAAATCGCACCCTACACGATAACTCCAAGTGTAGGTCCAGTGTGTCTAGCATGCAGGCAGGCTGGTTGCAGGCGCTCAACTGGCCTATTTCTGTGCAGCACATGCTCATCACTGGCACCGACCCGAACTAGCTTCCGTCAGGAAACACAAGCCTCGTGCCTGCCTCCAATGGCCTCTCACTTGACACAACTGAAGTCGCGAATAGAAGTGGTCTGAGATCAGTGGAATGCAGCTGACAGGGCGTCTTGCTCACAGCTGCCCTTGAAGAAAATTCTCGTGAACACCCCAGCCAGCAATCGTGTACAATAGTTACATTCCTGCCAAGTATGTCTGCAGTATTGTAGAAGGAACATCCAGCTTCTCGTAGCTCTATTACACAACCTCAACCAAGGAATGAAGGAAGATTGAGTTTAACGTCCCGTTGACGTCACAGTTCATTGTGTCACTTAGGCGTCAGCTGCTGCTCAAATTGTTGTTACAGATGCAGTGCGACGCGCCAGATCTATACGCCGAACCCGAGCGGTCTAAGGCGCTGCAGTCATGGACTGTGCGGCTGGTCCCGGCGTAGGTTCGAGTCCTCCCTCGGGTATGGGTGTGTGTGTTTGTCCTTAGGAAAATTTGGGTTAAGTAGTGTGTAAGCTTAGGGACTGATGACCTTAGCAGTTAAGTCCCATAAGATTTCACACACATTTGAACATTTTTATACCCGAACAGGACGGTCTTCCCTCTCGGTAGTGCCTCGTGGCCGTCCGGAGCTCGGTCTTCTTGAAACCGTAAATTCTCGTGAACACCCCAGCCAGCAATCGTGTACAATAGTTACATTCCTGCCAAGTATTTCTGCAGTATTGCAGAAGGAACATCCAGCTTCTCGTAGCTCTATTACACAACCTCAACCAAGGAATGAAGGTTGATTGAGTTTAACGTCCCGTTGACGTCGATGTCATTAGAGACAGAGCACAAGATCGATTTATGCAAGAATGGAAAAGAAATGGGCCGTGCCCTTTCAAAGGAACCATCCCTGCATTTGCCTGGAGCTATTGAGGGAAGAAACCTCGTTCAAACTCTGTGTGGCGTTGTGCATTGTCGCCTTAAAACCATTCTTGACTGACATCAACTCACCACGTCCAATCTCAACGGTAATTAATGCTGGCGACCATTATAGCGTGTTTTTAAAGCAAAAGTGATTTGCATTCTCATAGTAGCATTACTAGCGCCACTATTATGCGACTGGTGCGGAGGATGAATATATATCATCTTTCAGATGTAGAAACACGCCTACCAACTTCCATTTATTTCGCGCAACTCCTTCTTGGTGCTACGATCTTTTTGCCGACAGTATATAACAGGATGCACCAAATAAGCCAACAGCACGTATGGCTCTCGGCAAACTCACGACGTGGTCTATAAAGTCGCCAAGAAGCAGTACCGGTTCGTACCCGATGAACTGTTAGTTGGCTAACCTCGGTAGACTGCAGCCCGAAACTGCAACGTCCCTGGACTGTAGCTAGCGTGAAGTGGTGCAGGACAGCGCCGATCCCTGGAGGTAGTTACAGGGCATGCTACCACATATTGCAATGCTTTCATAATCTTCTATACTGATTATGATTATGCACCGTTACCCTCTAACCGGTTCTTAATTTTTAATTTGCCAAACGTGCAGCAAAAGATTGTACCTTCATTGGATGGTTCTAATTCTCTTTAATTACGGTTCTCTGCAACAAAGTACCTTCCATACCGCATACTGGGGTTACAGGTGCATGGCAGTTCATATAAAGCCCAACTGAACTTGGTTAACTTTGAAGGAAATATGTGTGCAACGAATAGCTATCCTTGCACGTCAAACCAATGCTTATGGAGGAGTGGGGGAGGGGGTGGGGGAGGAAGAGGAGGCGGTGTGCAATAAGCATGCCTGACCTCTGATCTATGGAGGCTATAACTACAGCCTATGACAATTACTATCACTGAACATCTTTCGTGGGGGCCGTAACTATTTTTCATTTCTTATTGATTGGTTATTGAGTGGATTTGATTAGGAAAGAGTGTCCCATTTTCGGTTAGAACTTCATAATGACTGAGATAGATTTTACATTTATTCTTGAAACAAAACTCTCGTTTATTTGATTTTACAACATTTGACTCTACACACATTAATTTGACTGTTTGAAACTCTAAATGAACTGTGCAAATGGTCTCTTATTCATATTACTGTTTGACACACTATGTTGGAGTTGGTGGGATTACCATTCTCCTCTCTCTCTAACCAACCCAATAACTTCATTTAAAACATTACACACACACACACACAAATTTACTCACGGTGTCGCTATTCTACTGACTTAGCAAAGCGCAAATGTGAGAAACCAGATAGGCTACGCAATGAGCTGCAAGTTACGAGTTCCATTAGCGAAGTCAAAGACCGGAGCAAAAGAATTACACGTTATTCAACTTATTAGTTTGTAAACCGAATTAAAGTGAGTTTCTACAGCAGTTGCCGTGATCTGTGCCGTCGCGGCTCAGCCGATTCCAGCGCTAGTTGGCGGAAACGAGCAAAGACGCTTCTCTCATTGGAAATATTACCGCGAAACCTCTGGTTTTCAAACGACAGCGATCGCCGAAGGCCATGATCATTCCCAGTAATTAAATACTCGGTATTTATCCAAACAAAGTACAAACTGAACACGTCGTCACTAAACTGTCACAAAATTTACAAATATTGCGAAAGAAAATGAAATAATTACACTAAGAACTGCAATCACGGAGTGGTTAAGTATAGTGCCCACGTCACTACTAAGCCACGCGCCACCCCCACCTGCCACGTAGTGTGAGCAATAACCGTCAGTGTTCGAACAAGAAAACCACCTGTACATTTACAAAACTTGCAGAAAACGCGACCCTCTGATTTCAGACACTTTATCTTAATGTTTTAACACGAAAGAACATTACAAAAGTGAAATACTGTTACTACGATGTGCATTCAAGTTCTAAGGCCTCCGATTTTTTTCCTAATTAACTACTCACCCGAAATCGATGAAACTGGCGTTACTTCTCGACGTAATCGCCCTGCAGACATACACATTTTTCACAACGCTGACGCCATGATTCCATGGCAGCGGCGAAGGCTTCTTTAGGAGTCTGTTTTGACCACTGGAAAATCGCTGAGGCAATAGAAGCACGGCTGGTGAATGTGCGGCCACGGAGAGTGTCTTTCATTGTTGGAAAAAGCCAAAAATCACTAGGAGCCAGGTCAGGTGAGTAGGGAGCATGAGGAATCACTTCGAAGTTGGTATCACGAAGAAACTGTTGCGTAACGTTAGCTCGATGTGCGGGTGCGTTGTCTTCGTGAAACAGCACACGCGCAGCCCTTCCCGGACGTTTTTGTTGCAGTGCAGGAAGGAATTTGTTCTTCAAAACATTTTCGTAGGATGCACCTGTTACCGTAGTGCCCTTTGGAAGGCAATGTGTAAGGATTACGCCCTCGCTGTCCCAGAACATGGACACCATCATTTTTTCAGCACTGGCGGTTATCCGAAAGTTTTTTGGTGGCGGTGAATCTGTGTGCTTCCATTGAGCTGACTGGCGCTTCGTTTCTGGATTGAAAAATGGCATCCACGTCTCATCCATTGTCACAACCGACGAAAAGAAAGTCCCATTCATGCTGTCGATGCGCATCAACATTGCTTGGCAACATGCCACACGGGCAGCCATGTGGTCGTCCGTCAGTATTCGTGGCACCCACCTGGATGACACTTTTCGCATTTTCAGGTCGTCATGCAGGATTGTGTCCACAGAACCCACAGAAATGACAACTCTGGAGGCGATCTGTTCAACAGTCATTCGGTGATCCCCCAAAACAATTCTCTCCACTTTCTCGATCATGTCGTCAGACCAGTTTGTGCGAGCCCAAGGTTGTTTCGGTTTGTTGTCACACGATGTTCTGTCACACCCACGAACGCACTTTCGACACATCCATAACTCCATCACCACATGTCTCCTTCAACTGCCGATGAATTTCAATTGGTTTCACACCACGCAAATTCAGAAAACGAATGATTGCACGCTGTTCAAGTAAGGAAAACGTCGCCATTTTAAGTATTTAAAACAGTTCTCATTCTCGCCGCTGGCGGTAAAATTCCATCTGCCGTACGGTGCTGCCATCTCTGGGACGTATTGACAATGAACGCGGCCTCATTTTAAAACAATGCGCATGTTTCTATCTCTTTCCAGTCCGGAGAAAAAAAATCGAAGGCCTTAGAACTTGAATGCACCTCGTACTACAGCGCTCATTCTCTGTCTACACGACATGTGGTGCGAACACAACACATAAGGAAACACATCAAAATTCACAAAACATTACGTAAAAACTTAGGGCAACACAACTCCTATTCTGAACCTACAGCACTTCCTATCATTATTTGCTCACAGAATGCATTCCTGTGGACACTGAAGGTGCCTCGAGGAAAAGCGCGCCAACATGCGTCCCGATATACACTCATGCTCATAAGTTAAGGATAATTGTAGAACGTGGTGCCACACAATGTGGCATTACACAAAATTGGCGCTAATAGCATAGGCACTTAGGGAACACACACGACACAGATTTTTTAAGTCCACAGTATTGGTGGTAAGTTTAGAAAACCGTCCCGAAACATATGTGCTACAAAACGCCACTGTTTCCTGCGCATGCACCCCGATATCAAAATGGGATATGATCACCATGCACACGCACACAGGCCGCAAAACGGGTTGGCATACTCTGGATCAGGTGGTCGAGCAGCTGCTGGGGTATAGCCTCCGATTCTTGCACCAGTGCCTGTCGGAGCTCCTGAAGTGTCCTAGGGGTTTGAAGACGTGCAGCGATACGTCGACCGATTGCATCCCAGACGTGCTCGATGGAGTTTAGGTCTAGGGAACAGGCAGGCCACTCCATTCGCCTGATATCTTCTGTTTCGAGGTACTCCTCCACGATGGCAGCTCGAAGGGGCCATGCGTTATCATCAATCAGAAGGAAGAGGGGACCCACTGCACCCCTGAAAAGGCGGACATACTGGTGCAAAATGACGTCCCGATACACCTGACCTGTTACAGTTCCTCTGTCAAGGACATACAGGGGTGTACGTGCACCAATCATAATTCCAACGCACACCATTAAACCACGACCTCCATACAGGTCCCTTTCAAGGACATTAAGGGGTTGGTATCTGGTTCCTGGTTCACACCAGATGAAAACCCGGCGAGAATCACTGTTGAGACTAGTCGTGGACTCATCCGTGAACATAACCTGGGACCACTGTTCCAATGACCATGTACTGTTTTCTTGACACCAGGCTCTACGGGCTCTCCTGTGACCAGGGGTCAGTGGAATGCAGGTTGCAGGTTTCCAGGAGGATAAACCATGTCTTTTCAGTCGTCTGTAGGCTGTGTGTCTGAAGACAATTGTTCCAGTGGCTGCGGTAAGGTCCTGAGCAAGGCTACCTGCAGCACTCCTTGGCCGTCTGCGGACACTGATTGTGAGATATCGATCTTCTTGTGGCGTTGTATACTGTGGATGTCCCGTACTGTAGTGCCTGGTCACGTTTTCTGTCTGCTGGAATCGTTGCCACAGTCGTGAGATCACGCTTTGTGGCACACGGAGGGCCCGTGCTATGACCTGCTGTGTTTGACCAGCCTCCAGTCGCCCCAGTATTCTACCCCTCATAACGTCATCAATATGTGTTCTTTGAGCCATTTTCAACACAGTCACCATTAGCACGTCTGAAAACGTCTGGACACTTTCTCGCTGCACCGTACTCTCACATGCACCAAGTGTGTGTATGCAGACTGCTGCCAGCGCCATCGTGCAACGACCGCAGGTCAAATGCAGCGCATGGTCATACCCAGAGGTTATTTAAACCTGAAAACCGCCCACCAGAGCGTTTTTTCATCATGTATCAGCATTATCCTTAATTTATGAGCATGAGTGTGCATCACAAACAAAATACCATAAAATATTAATTTCTTCCCACAAAATTTATACTACGAATTGAAATCATTTATACTATAGCGAAAAACAGCCGTACCGCTATCTGCTGTTCGTATTTACGCCCTAAGAGCTACTTTCTCACACTAGTATAAGGCCATAATGACTATGACAGAGAAAAGCACTCAATTTGCCAAAATTATAACCATTATTGCCCCGTCCAGTACTTCTACACCTAAACTGAAGCTAACTGCAACGTCTAGAAACGTATCAAGTAGAATATCGCATTTTCACTACATCTTACCATACTGCAGACGCAGCGCCTCCGCTGCTCGGCCTCTCTCCAGCACGCTCCAGGTAACAATAACACTCCACAGGGCTCCTGGCCGAACCCAACGTCCACTACTCGAATCGCTCGCTCCCATTGGCTGAGGGACGACCGGTGCCTTCTCTACTCTACCGAACTGGTCGGTCTCTAGCATCGCAGGCGATTCCTGCTTTGAGCCTTGCTAGTTTCTGCACTGAGAAGCTTACTGCCCTACTTGCTGTGTGGTCCGAACAAGACATAGCCAGAGCCAAAGCACCACAGGCGCAAAGATCCCAGCTGGTGCCAGTGCCATACAGACTCGCCACTTGCGCGAGTTCCACCAGCGCCACCGGCGGCGCTGAGGATGAAGATATCGTCTTCGCCTCGGCCAATTTCCAGCCGAGTACAATCCGCCAATGATCGGCCGACAACGGACAGAAGCCTACTCGGAAGACAGAAGAGCAGCTCTCGCAACTTGGCTATAGATCATCGTCCAGGGCTGACTTAGACAGGGAACGTCGTTCAGTGAACTCTTAGAAGTGGACAGTTACTGTAAATTCCATTTTCTTTGTATTGTGAAGTTTACCTACGGTTATCTGCACTCAGCCATTGGGGACCTTTTTTATGTTATGCAGTGTTGCAGACTTCATTTTTCAACAATTCACAAAGATAAGTAAATCTTTTTAACTCACTTATGCGACTGTTACTAATTTGTTGGAGTGTTGTAGAACCTTCGTTCTCCTATCTTGTTAGCTTATCCTGGGGTATAGCTGTATAGCAGTGACAGAGAGAAATTATCTAAGCGGTGTACTGCACCAGAAGCCGTTTCACGAACTCACAGACTCGACCTACCGTAACAACAGTAACAGCTCGGCTTCAACAGCAGGAGCGACGAGGCTTTTACAAATCTGGCGACGAGGGTTTACAAAACTACTACCTATGTTTGGAACTATCTACACCTTCTAGTTCTTATTTCTTTCACGCATCATTACGCTCTCACATACTAGGTCATGGACAGGATCAGGAAGTGTGACCCAGCACGAAATTTACTGAAATAAAACACTGGTTTGTTCCATGATGTGTCCAACAGTTGGGATTTGCAAATAAAAAAAAATGAAAATTGAGACTATTGTTACGTTAATAGTAAATTATAATTAACTAAATAATTCATTATCTATCTGCAACTGTCATTTATGCTGCTCAAACGTGACTTTCGTCAAAAAAGCGTACTGCTAGTACCGTTACGTTTATTGTAACTATCATAATAATGGGTTATTCATTATTTTCAACTAACGAAATATACGTATGTGAACCGGTAAATTAAAGAACAAGAAAATTATTTACAACGTAATGTAACCCTTTAAAACATAAACCTAAGTAAAACAATTAACTGGAATTCTAACGAACGTTTAGATGTCTTAGGTATGTTGGACAAACTCCAATAGCACATTGTGTACTACCTATTTTTCAGAAATTGTATAACAGAAACCAGCTTTTTTACACGTGGATGTATGTGGCGTGAAAGCTTCTTTAGTCTATGATGTAACAAAAGTTTCCATTTTGCAAAATTCGTTAATGGTGGTGGGGTGATCTGCAAATTTTCAAATTTTTTCAGAAGTTTGTTATACAGTTTTCTAGAACGTTAGTTACATTTCAACTTTTATATGAAACATATATTTTATATTTCATGGTTTCGAAGCTTTTGTCTCTATATCTAATACGCCAAATTACCTTTCGGGGTGTATTTTACCCCCTTACAAGTGAAATTGGGCAGAAATAAAAAAAAAATACATACGGATACCGCAAATTTGCTATGGAACAGTATTTAGTGATATTGTTGACGTTTAAAGAGCAAAAAATTACAACGCTCAACAGATGTTTTCTGCGGTATTCATTGTTCTGTACATCAAGAAGCACTGCGTGCTTGATTAACAGGCGTGTATCACATAAGGCAATTGATGGCACGAAAAGCAAAATTTTCAGAAGTCGCACGTATTGTTGCATAAATTGACAGTTATAACAGTTTTGTTTGGAACTGAACGAAGTGTATAAAGAGTTTATATATTATTGCAAAGAACGTTGGTTAAGTCAACGGGAATACATGGAATGGTTATTCAATTTAAAACCCGCTGCTGTTGAGTTTCTTAAAGAAAAAGGAGAGCAGGAATGCAGATTAGAAAACTGAGAATGGATTTTAGACGTCTGACTTTACTCTCTTCAGTCCTAAGTTATTTTAAAAACAGAAGTAAACATTCGTTCTTCATGTATATATGAATCTATTTATTGTGTATTTTAGCAAATTTAAAATTTGTTCTACTTGGTTCAAAAATAAAATAAAAGGTCCAATGAATTGGACACTGGGGCTGGAAGAAAGTTGAAATTGCGAAATGAGAAGTCAACTATTGCCATAAACTCACCATTTACAGATACCTCCTTATCAAAATTTTTTTGATTACCATAACGTCTGCATATTGCCGCAATGAATACGTAAATATGACTTCCATGGAGCGCTTCGTAATGGGTCCGGCGTCTTCACTGTTTTCCGATGTAGTACATCATTCCAGCGACAGATGTCAGCAAGAATCATAAAACTGAAAGCGACAGATGTCTAGTAAATAATCCACTGGTTCTCAAAGGTGAAGGAAATCATTTGCTGTTACAAAACGTGTAAAAAGTTTGTGTCCAATATACGAGGGCTGTTCAATAAAGAATGATCACAATTTTTTATGGTCATAATTTCTCGCCCTAAAATTTAATCTTATGATATTCTGTTAGCTTAATGTGCAACAAACACCGTAGTAGTTTCATTGTTGGGACTCTTGGTTCCTGCCTGTGAGAGGCAGTTCCTGTTACTGCTTACGAGAAGAAAACATCAGTACTGCTGATTGTGAGAGAGGATCGACGAATCACCTTAAGATCACTTTCTGAAACACTGAACATTTCATTGGGTGCCACCCACATGTTGATGACAGAAAAAGTACACATGACACGTGTTTGTGCGGGATGGGTTCCAAGACTGTTGATTCCCGAACAGAAGGCAATTCGCGTGCAGGTCTGCATGCAGTTAAAGTTGATGTTAAGAGGAAGATCCGGAGTTTCTTTCAAATGTAATCATTTCTGATGAAACTTGGCTACCTCAAAAAAAAAAAAAAAAAAAAAATGGTTCAAATGGCTGTGAGCACTATGGGACTTAACTTCTAAGGTCATCAGTCCCCTAGAACTTAGAACTACTTCAACCTAACTAACCTAAGGACATCACACACATCCATGCCCGAGGCAAGATTCGAACCTGCGACCGTAGGGGTTGCGGGGTTTCAGACTATAGCGCCTAGAAGCGCTCGGCCACCCCAGCCGGCTAAACAGCAAAGCTCAGTGTGGAAATCCCCTTCATCACCAACCCCCGAAAAAGCAAAAGTGGTTGCTTTTGCTGGGAAAGTTATGGTCATCTCATTCTTTGATGTTCATGGAAAGGTTTTGTGGTGTCACCGCCAGACACCACACTTGCTAGGTGGTAGCCTTTAAATCGGCCGCGGTCCATTAGTATACGCCGGACCCGCGTGCCGCCACTGTCAGTAATTGCAGACCGAGCGCCACCACACGGCAGGTCTAGAGAGACGTACTGGCACTCGCCCCAGTTGTACAGACGACTTTGCCAGAAAGGGATCACTGACAAATACGCTCTCATTTGCCGAGACGATAGTTAGCATAGCCTTCAGCTACATTTGCTACGACCTAGCAAGGCGTCGTATTCAATTGGTATTGAGATTCTATTAATGTATCATCAAGAGCGATGTTCTACAAATGTGGATTAAAGTTAAGTATTCCAGAAGCTACGTACTTTTCTTTGTAGCATTCATTACCTATCCTGCGTGAGTTTAAGCGCGTGCCTTTCGGCTTCCTCTCGTTGTGACTTGGCTGTCTTGCTAAGTCACAACAGGTTTATCAGCATGTTGTCCCTGCACACACATCAGTAACTAGGCAATACTACAGTGATGTCCCGCAAACATTGAAATTTCGTATCAGACGCAAAGACCACATTTCCGTGAAGCAGGCTGGATGCTTCACCATGATAATGGGCGGCCGCATATTGCCAATGTTGTTGCTGAATATCTTGCAAAAAGTGCATCCCTCATCCTCCCTATAGTCCGGATTTAGCCCCATGTGGCTTTTTTCTATTCCTTAACATGAAGAAACGTCTTCGTGGGAGACATTATCAATCGTCAGAAGCAGTGGTGAAGGCTGCGGAGGAGACTTTGAAGTACCTCTCAAAAAATGGTTTCCAGCATGTATTTGAAGACTGGCATCGCATTTATGGGAGACTACTTTGAGAAGGACCATCAATATTATGAGGATGAGTAAAGGTATGTTGTCAAAATAAATTATGATCATTCTTTATTGAACAGCCCTCGTATTAGACGTCAGGTCTGAAAGGGTTAGGTGGAGCTGACTGCCCACTGCCCATAGTAACACGTTGCAAGGTGAGACATAACTTAGTTTCGATTTGGTCGGGATGCATTTAAAAAGAAAATCTCACTGCGTATGGGGCACTTATGGCAAAGAGCCTGTCCATTTCCCTGAGCTCGCTGGCGTTAAGGAAAACGCCAATTTGGAAGAATTCATTGTGGCGTTGTGAGAATTACAGGAACAGTTTTGTAAACGTTTTGAGGACACTGTCAGTCTTACATTTATTTTTCAGCTGTTTTCGGGACCATTTGCCTTTTCAGTTGAAAGTGCCCCCTTATACATATGCAAATGGAACCGATCGATCGACGGTGCTGCTCCCCTTTTAAAAGACAAATTCTTTTACGATGAAGCTGTCTAGCAGTTTTAAGTTATTTTCCTCAGGAAGAGGTCCCACGTCTCCATAGTGTGTCTGCGTCATGGTACAATGTTTCGCTCAACACATGTGCGCGAAAGACTTTTTTCGGTTACTAAACTAATTGAGTCAGGACTAGGTGGGAAACCTACTAATAAAAATATGTGAAATTGCCAACTTTCGTCCGTATGCCGACAGTTCTAACCAGATATACATTTCATTGTGCCTTCAACGCGCCAAATATAATTAAATAATACTGAAAACTATTTTTATTTGTGGTTTGTGTTGTTATGAAATATGAAACCAAGACGGATGCAAGATGTTCATGGTTCCTTGCGCAACTCCATTGCCATCTAAATGTAGCATGTTTACAGTTTTCCCTCCTTCCTGCTACATCCACATCTGCAACATACTCCGCAAGCGACATAATCGTGTGTGGCGAAGGGTACTTTCTGTACCACTAACTGATCCCTCCAAACCCTGTTCCACTCGCGAATAGCGTGTGGAATGAATGATTGTCTGTAAGCCTCTGTATTGGCTCTAATTTCTCGAATTTTCCCCTCGTGGTCATTATGGGAGACGTATGTGGGGAGAAGTAATTGTTTTTCGACTCTTCCAGAAAGTGCTGTCTCGAAATTTCAATAGTAAATCTCTCCGTGATGCACAACACCTCTCTTGTAACGTTTGTTGAGCATCTTTGTAACGCTCTCGCGCCGGCTGAACGATACCGTGACGAAACGCGCCGCTCTTCGTTGGTCTACTCGATCTCCTCTACCAGTACTACCTGGTAGTTATACTACACAGATGTACGATACTCAAGAATCGGTCTGACAAACTCCTTATAAGCCACGTCCTTCGTAGATGACTTACATTTCCTTAAAATGCTTTCGATGAATCTCATTCTGGCATCTGCTCTTCCCACTATGTTTTACGTGGTCATTCCACTTAAGGTCACTCCGGATAGTTACACCTGGATATTTTACGGCAGATAGTGTTTCCAGCTGCTTGTCATCAGTCATCAATACTGTTGCTACACAACAGTGGATTTCTTTTCCTATGTATGCACAGTATGTTCCATTTATTTACATTCAGGGTCAACTGCCAGAGCCTATACCAATCATCAAATCTCTGGAGGTCATTCTGCAAATCGTTACTGTCTTCTGGCGTTGCTACTTTGTTACAGACAGCAGCAACATCTGCGAGCAGCCTTCAAAAGAGTCCGACTCTTTCTATAAGAGAATTTATATATGTTGTAAACAGTAAGGGTCCTATTACACTTCCTTGGAATACTCCGCAAATTACCTTCCCATCTGTTGATTTTTTTCTTTAATAGCGACGTGCTGCGTTCTATCAGAAGGGAAGTCTTGAATGCAGTGGAAAATCTGCTCCGATACTCGATAAGCTCGTATTTCTTTCACTAAGCGGCAGTGCGGGACGGTGTCAAATGCCTTCCTGAAGTCAAGGAACACGGCATCAACGTGAGCACCGTTATCTACGGAGCTGCGGATCTCATGGGGGAACAGAGCAAGCTGAGTTTCGCAGGATCCCTGTTTGCGGAATTCACTTTGGTTTTTATAGAGGACATTTCCATTCTCCAAAAACGTCATAATTATTGAGAATAAAACGTGTTCCATAATGCTACAACAGATTGACGTTAACGATATAGGCATATAATTGTGTGCATCTGCCCTACGGCCCTTCTTATAAACTGGAATAACCTGCGTTCTTCCAGTCATTAGGTACCCTTCGTTGCTTAAGCGATCTACGGTAAATTACTACTAGAAGGGAAACAAGTTCTTTCCCATAATCTTTGTGGAATCTTATAGGTATCTCATATGGTCCTGATGACTTTCCGCTACTAATCGATTGTAGTTACTTTTCTGTTCCGCCATCTCAATATCTACCATTTCTAAGTTCGTACGACGATTGAACGGAGGGACCGTGTTACGATTTTTCGTGGTGAAACAATTTCGGAAGATCTGATTCAGTATTTCGGCCTTCTCTCTGTTGTCTTCCGTTTCGGTGCCAGTATGGTTACTGAGTGAATGAACAGATGATTTTGATCCACTTAATGATTTTGCATACAACCAAAATCTCTTAGAGTTCTTACTCAGATCGTATGACAAAGTTTTCCCTTCAAAGTCATTGAAAGCTTCTCTCATTGTCCTTCCTACCCTCATTTTAGCTTCATTCAGCTTTTGTTTGTCTGTTCGGTTTTACTTCTCTTGAATCAGAGATGAAGTTCTCTTTGTTTATGTAGCAGTTTTCTAACACGGCTATTAAACCATGGTGGGTCTTTCCGATCCCATAAGACCTTACTCGGAAATTACTTGTCTAGGGCGTATTGCACTATGCCTTTGAGATTTTTCCATTTGTTCACCACATCTTCGTCCTCATCACCCAATGTTTTCTGCTTGCTGCTCAGACAGTCTGAAATTTGTATCCTGTCACTCTTGTAAAGTAAAAATATCTTCCTAACTTTCTTAACATTCTTTGTAAGGCCCATTGTCATGTACGCTATAACAGCCAGGAGGTCTAAGACGTTATCCTCACGAGTTGATTCTCTATCTGCGTGTAGTAATTTTTGGACTAGACATCCAGAACAATGTCACACGAATCCCTGTCTCTGTCACCAGTTTTGATGGCTTGATACTCCCAATCTATACCTGGCAAATTGAAGTCACTCCCTATTACAACGGCATAATCAGGAAAATAACTAACAGTATTCTGCAAGTTCTGTCTGAAGCGCTCTACCACTAAAGCTCCCGACCCAGGCCATCTATAAAAGAATCCGATTACCATTTTTGACCGATCTTTGATACTTAAATTCAAACAGATTAATTCACAATCGGAATCCGTGATAACCTCGCTATATTTTATCGCATTCGTTACTGCAGTAAATACGCCGCCACCACTGGTGACTAACCTATCCTTAATATACGAGGTGTATTCGGAAAGTAAGAAACCTCTGTGAAAATCCGATGGAACTTCGCACTGATTTGTGAGCAGTGTCTTAAGTGTGCCGCTCGATCGCTTTACTTCGCTCTTTTCAGTTCATTGGGCAAAGCGATCACGTAGAAATGCCTAAAACAACAGTGTCTCCCACCACGTATGTGGATCTGCTGAGAGATTTCACCGGAAGCTATGCAGCTTACATAACATGAATGACATGGGTTTCTTTCTTCAAGACAATTTTCAGCCTCATTCTGCAGGGCAATGAAGACGCTTCTGCTGCGTTTTCGATGGGAAGTGTTTGATCACTCATTATGCAGCCCTTAACTGGATCTCTCCGTTGTCCGTCTCAGATCACATAAACCGCTGCTCACGAAGACGACATTTTGGCACAAACAACGAAAGGCAGACCAGCGTGGAGAGTTAGTGGACAGCAAAGGCGGCTACTTTCTGTGATTGTGGTACTGTAAGGTTTGTACAACGCCACTACAAATGTTTAAGTCGGAGCGGTGACTATTTAGAGAGGTAGCTGGAAGGTGTAGCTACAGTGGTTTTTATTTCGCGACCTTACCTTCTGAACAGCCCTCGTACATATACCTATCTGAACTTAGGATTTCGTTGTAATTAATGTCTGGTTTCAACTAATATTCTGTTCCTGATACTATCTGTGCATTACAACCTTCAGCAAGTGACACTAATTCTGGAGCTTTTCCTTGGATGCTCCTGGAGTTTACTAAAATCATATTAACCTTTTCTACGTCTGATCTCCGAAGGCCAACATTCTTTGAGGACATTGTGGCTAATTTATCAGGCAAATCGTCTTTGATTCCAAGGGAGGGTTTCCGTAACCTAAGAAAGCCCCATGTGCACGCCACACGCACTCCGCTATCCTATTAGCCGCTTCCTGCGTGTAGTGCACACCTGGCCTATTACGGGGAACCCTACAGTTCTGCACCTTATAGCGGAGGTCGAGAAATTCGCATCCGGTACCGTCGCAGCGTCGTCTGAGATTCTGGTTTCGACGTTCCACTCTGCTCCAAACCAGAGGACCGCAATAAACCCTGGAAAACATGCTACAAATAGACAGCTTAGTCTGCATCCCGCGTGCAGTGCTAGTTGCCTTCACCAAATCAGCCAACCACCGAGAGAGTGGAGGACGCCCTCAGAACCCATGCGGCAGGTGTAATTCGTGCCGACATCTGCAGCCGGTTGCACCCAGTGCGCTCGATAGCCTCCGACAGGGCCTCCTCCACATCACAGGCGAGACCCCCATCATGGCAAACATACCGAGTTCACACTGGCATTGGCCGGCCGTTGTGTCCGAGCGGTTCTAGGCACTTCAGTCCGGAACCGCGCGACTGCTACGGACGCATGTTCGAATCTTGCCTCGGGCATGGATGTGTGTGATGTCCTTAGGTTAGCTAGGTGTAAGTAGTACTAAGTTCTAGGGGACTGATGACCATAGATGTTAAGTCCCATAGTGCTCAGAGCCATTTGAACCACACTGGCATTCTTTCCCACCTTGCCTGCTATTCCTCTGAGGGGCTCCATCACCTGGCTAACGTTGGAGCTCCCAGTGACAAGCATAGACACCCTCTGAACTTGTCTGGACTGGGCAGGAAAATTGGCCACTGGCCCAACAAGAGAGACATCCCGTGCTTGCTTAGAGTTATCAGTGGTAGGGCAAACTGCGTTCTGGAGCACTTTTGATGTCAAATTGATATCATATTAATCATGCAAATTAATTAATTGATCAGTTAATTACCCCCACCCTTTGATGACGTCATGGGTCTTCGCCAGCCGTCACATGGGTCCCTTCCCACTCCCCTCCAGCCCTCCCTTCACCGCGAAATGGTGAGAAATTGAAATTTTTGTGGGAAATTCAAAAGTGGTGGTAAATTGAAAAATGGCGGGAAATTCAAATTTATTAGCAGGAATATAAAATTACAGTGTTCGCCTTTAGGTTTGGAGGCCAACTAACCTAGTTCACAACATTACCACCAGAAGACACTGTTGGCCCTCCCCCACTCCCCACTCTCCACTCTCCCATCTAGAGATGGACCAATAATGTGTTAGAAGGTGGGTCCATCATGCCTAACATCTGGAGCTGTGTTCTATGTCCGTAAATGGATTCACCAGTAGGAGGACTCGGTCATGAGAGCCATCCGTGAGACATACAGGAAATAGAGCAAATGCACTGGATCTATAGAGTATGTGGTTGGAAGTGACTGGATGCATTCGAGTACAGTGCTATAGTATACTGTCTGACTAATGCGCTGTTCTATCTCGTACATATGAATGATACTCATGAAGGGCTGTGTCTCTCCTTCCAGTGGATATCTAGAACAAAAAATAGCATGACTGGTGTAATCATGTGCCGTCATTGTGGATCATTAGAGTATGAAAAGACGTGTGATAGGCGAAATGGAATGCCTTGGACCGTTGTTATTACTGGAGAATCTAGAGAATCTTGTAACAAATCTTGTTAACATTTTATGCTCTTTAGGAGGCTGAAATTAAATGTGCTTACACCAACTGAAGAACTTTTTGCGAAAAATATTTCGCTATTTGCAGAGCTGTAGCACTGTCGCAGTTAATATACAATTGGCTGAAATCGAGACTTTGCTATTGACAATATGCATGCGGAATCTCTATGTGTAAGTGTGTAGAGCTGTCAGCGATAGATGGTTGCAGTTCAATCACATCACTTGCTAACTGTTCATCTATAAATGACGCTGCTGGATGCACTAAGTAGATAGAGAGAAAAAGAGAGAGAGATAGAGACAGAGAGAGAAGGGAAACTATCATGACTCAAGATGCTAGCTGTACATTGTCAACTAACGAATAACTTATTACTGAGTAATAAAAGTACATACCCAAACGCTATAGTTTTTAGATGTCCTGACAGAGTTGTGGATACGTATCAGAGGTGGAACGTATAAACGGAAGTAATGAAGTGCATCTGGTAAGCAATAAGAGCATACTCTTATGGGAAAAAAATCTGAGCAGCAAAAGAAATCAACTTCGTACACATGTCAACTAGCTGTTGCACACCCCTACACCATGGAGTGGAAGTGAAATTAACATGTAGAACTTTCGAGACTTTGACTTTCCATCAAGTGCAGCACTATATGAGTCTGAAGACATTTTCCGTAACATCCATCATCTGCACCACTTGTTGAGTCTCATATAAGCAAGAAGCGACCGTTAGTATACTTTTCATGATCATCCTATCCAAAATGCATGCATGTGGATCATCGGGGAGAGGGGAAGTCTTAGGATGTTTTAGCAGGTTGGTGTATAAGACGCGCAAATATTCTCATAGAAAATCAAACAGCACTTGGGTATGTCAGCAATAAGACCATATACATATGAAAAACTGTCGAAAAAATATGAAAAATGACACAAAATCGGTAAAATTCGAGGAAATTGAGAGAAATATGATGAAATACGTAAAATCGCAAGAAACTAGTAAAATTACGGAAACTGAATGAGAATACATAAAATCGGTGAAAAAATACCATGAAATGAGTACTGAGCGAATTCAATAAATTTGCGTGTTCTGCAGGAGAGTAGTCTAATACTACATACTACTACATACTACACATCTTAATAGTGGAAAGAGGAGGCATTCTAGAGATGTGGTGTCAAGGTGAAACTGCCATTTTATACAGCACATGATCAATACAATGACTTCTGTGTGCAAGAGGAAGGTTACCAGGGACAGCGGTACACTGTGATGAGACTGTTAGATCTCCTCTGACTACTGATCGCGGTGCATATTTCATTATAAGATGTCGCTGTTTCTTTGTGTGCATTTTTAGCTGCTGACGATCATTTTATAGGAGTGTTGTGAACATATCATAATTTCCGAACCATAATTGAGCTTGTGCTTCGTAAATAGCTGATGATATACGCTTCCAGAAACCCATGTAGTGTTTATGTTACAAAGAATCGACATTTTGTTTGGTGTGAAAGGTAGTTGTTTTATCACCAGAATTTACCAGAGAGAAACTTGCAGGGATAATGTATGTCATGCACTTTAAATATATTTTTGGCATTGGAATATTAACAGCTTTGCATTCCACGTCTAATAGCTCGGAAACTGCACAGCTCTGGCATTATGGCATGTTTAAGTGCAGGCTCGTATAGCCCTTGGAATGTATTTATGTTCCACAATCATTTATCTGTTTCTGTTACCTCCTTGGTATAGACACCAAACACTAGAACAATACTTCAGAATTGTTAGAACAGTTGATTTATTTAAAATGCTTCAAACTCTGTTTGTCTGGAGCTCCATCATGCATAAACCATTCGTTTCTTCTCAACCATCTGTTATATCACAATAACACTCTCATATCTACTGCACACCGATAAGAGGTGCTAACCACCTCGACATGCAAGCTTCTCGAGAGATCTTGTGCACTTTGATGGGTGCTATGAGTAGGATTGGTGTGCAAGAGTCTCCCTGAACAGTAGTTATAGACTCAGCTCGTTCTCTTTCTACACGAGATGTGGAATATAGCGCGCGTAGTACCCTCCTACTTCTAGTCAATTGCAAATTAAATCAGCGGCTGTGTTGCAGGGAGGGTTGGTTAAAGACAATGTGGGGAGATCTTTCAGTCTCAAACTTCATCCAATAAATGCGAGAATACTATGTGACTCCCATCCACATAGGGAAAGACGGCCAATCGTAATCATCAATTCCTTACTATGATCGAAGTGCTGTAAATATGTAGACAACCTAACAGTATTGTTATAGGACGTTATCTGGTACATGGTATTCGCAGAGTAGTGGAGGGGTGTTTAGCGATGATACAGAAATTGGGAAGCATGCTGCCGTGTCATTGGTTGGCGACGATATTACGAAAAAAACTAGTAAAATTCATAAAACTGATCACACTATCAGCTGTGGTGCTTATTACACTACATCGTACCGTGTTGACGGTGTCTTTCCCATCCTGTCTGTCCACTGGATGCTGTTGATTACCACATAATGATTGACTGACACCAATGGTTTGAGATGGAGAGAGTCTTTGTGGGAGCAACACCTTCCGGGAATGGCTAGAACCAAAACAGTGATCGCGTACATGGCTGCAATATGAAGAACAAAAGCTCTTGGTCTCTTTGAAATGGGACATCGAGACATATGATACCCCGTTACCATGGAAGATGAGATTAAAAGTAGAGATCATCACCTTTGGACATCTGTTTGGAAACGCTTCACAATACTGCAAACTCTTCCAGTTTCCATATACACTACTGGCCATTAAAATTGCTACACAAAGAAGAAATGCAGATGATAAACGGCTATTCATTGGACAAATATATTATACTAGAATTGATATGTGATTACATTTTCACACAGTTTGGGTGTATAGATCCTGAGAAATCAGTACCCAGAACACCCACCTCTGGCCGTAATAACGGCCTTGATATGCCTGGGCATTGAGTCAAACAGAGCTTGAATGGCTTATAGAGGTACAGCTGCCCATGCAGCTTCAACACGATACCACAGTTCATCAAGAGTAGTGACTGGCGTATTGTGACGAGCCAGTTGCTCGGCCACCATTGACCAGACGTTTTCAATTGGTGATAGATCTGGAGAACGTGCTGCCCAGAGCAGCAGTCGAACATTTTCTGTATCCAGAAAGGCCCGTACAGGACCTGCAACATGCGGTCGTGCATTATCCTGCTGAAATGTAGGGTTTCGCAGGAATCGGTTGAAGGGTAGAGCCACAGGTCGTAACACATCTGAAATGTAACGTCCACTGTTCAAAGTGCCGTCAATGCGAACAAGAGGTGACCGAGACGTGTAACCAATGGCACCCCATACCATCACGCTGGGTGGTACGCCATTATGGTGATGACGAATACACGCTTCCAATGTGCGTTCACCGCGATGTCGGCAAAAACGGATGTGACCATCACGATGCTGTAAACAGAACCTGGATTCATCCGAAAAAATGACGTTTTGCCATTCGTGCACCCAGGTTCGTCGTTGAGTACACCATCGCAGGCGCTTCTGTCTGTGATGCAGCGTCAACGGTAACCGCAGCCATCGTCTCCGAGCTGATAGTCATGCTGCTGCAAACGTCGTCGAACTGTTCGTGCAGATGGTTGTTGTCTTGCAAACGTCCCCATCTGTTGACTCAGGGATCGAGACGTGGCTGCACGATCCGTTATAGCCATGCACATAAGGTACCTGTCATCTCGACTGCTAGTGATACGAGGCCGTTGGGATCCAGTACGGCGTTCCGTATTACCCTGCTGAACCCACCGATTCCATATCCCGCTATCAGTCATTGGATCTCGACCAACGCGAGCAGCAATGTCGCGATACGATAAACCGAAATAGCAATGGGCTACAATCCGACCTTTATCAAAATCGGAAACGTAATGGTACGCATTTCTCCTCCTTACACGAGGCATCACAACAACGTTTCATCAGGCAACGCCGGTCAACTGCTGTTTGTGTATGAGAAATCGGTTGGAAACTTTCCTTATGTCAGCACGTTGTAGGTGTCGCCACCGGCGCCAACCTTACGTGAATGCTCTGAACAGCTAATCATTTCCATATCACAGCATCTTCTTCCTGTCGGTTAAATTTCGCGTCTGTAGCACGTAATCCTTTTGGTGTAGAAATTTTAATGGCCAGTAGTGTACATTTCGACGAACCTGACGACAATAGAGCTGAGATTAGCGTTAATGATGAGAGGGAACATGCCACGAGAAATTCTACTTCTAGGAAGAGAAGACGGAATGTACAGCAATGGAAACGAAACGTCGAGAAAAGGAAGAGGTAAGGAAGTCCTGTGCTTATAGTAATATTCTAATATTCATTACAAGTTTAATGTTGTTGGAATTAATGGCTCAAAATGGTTCAAATGGCTCTGAGCACTATGGGACTTAACATCTATGGTCATCAGTCCCCTAGAACTTAGAACTACGTAAACCTAACTAACCTAAGGACATCACACACATCCATGCCCGAGGCAGGATTCGAACCTGCGACCGTAGCAGTCGCGCGGCTCCGGACTGAGCGCCTAGAACCGCTAGACCACCGCGGCCGGCTGGAATTAATGGCCTAGCAACATTACCCTTTTATGGAACACATTTCTTATAAATTCAACGTACTTGGAAATAGAAACACTGAACTTCTGATTGCAATGACATAAAAATACTATCAGTTGGGTTTCAATTTCATTTTTCATTTATCTGTAGGTACCAACCGAAAGGGTTTCCACACATGTCAAATTGTAAACATCCTGCTGGAAAGATGAAATGTAAAGAACACACTATGCCGGACGTAAGAAGTATTCATCAAAAGTTCTGCAGCATGTCACTGCGTCATCTCCTCGAACGTCTAAGCTTACATGCGACAAAGTATCAAGAAAGCAAATAATTACGGAGTTCGTGCTCAAAAGAAAGTGACGGAGTTTCTATAAACATCAGGGTTTGCAGAGTGGCTTTCATGGGGATTGATTGCAGATCAAAAAAATGAGACTCAACAAAATTTGTCAGATTATAATGAACGATTCCTCACCTGCAACCACTGAAAGAAGAGGAGGTGAGTGAAGAACGAAGTTGTACGAATATAGGAAAAATGTAGTTGTCAGACACACTGAACAATTCAAGCCGATCGAAAGTCACTATTCTAGAGGAAAAATACTACATCGCCAATATTTGCCCAGTAAAAATAGTGTGGGAAATGTTCTGTAACAAACATCCTGACCTGGACGTAAAGTATGACTACTACCGGACAATATTGTGCAATAATTTTAATACTGGCTTTGGAGCACCTTATATTGACACATGCTCTACATGCTCGTCCCTACAAAGCATGATTTTCTTGGAAAATTGGCCAATGGTAAAGAAAAATTTGAAACATCAGCTTACAGCTCACAAAGTTTGGAGTGATGTATTTTTAAGAAAGACTGAAGGATGACATCGAAGGTCAACTAATTTTACGTTATGCCTGTCAGAAAAATTCAGTCCTTCCAAAAGTCCCAGATCAGATGGCTTATTATTCCAGGCAGAAGTACTTACATAATTTCATGGTTTGCCGATGTTCCTCTACGAGCAGTCAGACGAAAGACAATGTGACCTCGTATGTTTGGGTGGAGAACGAATTTGCAAAGAGGTCGAATCAGATCGCTTCACCTCTTCATTATAAACTGCTTAACACCAATTTGCATGGTGTCACCAAACTACGCCTCTTTCCAATGGATGCGGTGGGTAAAACATGAATACAAGAATGAATGGGATGTTGACGTACTGGTTCCTGTAAGGTGCTCCAGTACACGCAGAGAGCGTTGAAGTGTGTTTCCCGATTGTCGGTCATTCTTTTATACCCCCTGATAGAGTTTTTGGAAACATGGAGAGAAAATTCTAGAAATTGAGCGTAATCGAAAACCCTGCAGTATACGTCGGCATAATGGAAAAATTCGCCACAGTGGTGCATTTGGGGTGAGTGGAGACTGAAAGGAGTTCGCCACAGTGGTGCATTTGGGGTGAGTGAGAGACTGGAAGAAGATCGCCACTGACGTCATCAAAGCTCCTAAATCCTGGTACTTCCAGTTTCAAAAGTAGAAGAGAATTATCATCACGAAGACAGCAAACACAAAAATTATATCTTGTGAAAGGAGAAGCATTCATCAATTTAGAAAGTGGAGAGCCGAAATCTATTCTTAAAAGAGGCAAACGTATCACGAAAGAAACTTTTCCTGAGGAGATTCCAGAAGGCGTCCCACTGAAAAAAGCTAGAATTATGGACGTCCAGCGGCTCCTAGAACTACACTGGGGAAAGACATGGCCCGAAGAGGAAAAGTTAAAATTCTACACTGATGTTTTTGAGCAGCAGAAGATCATGTCGAAACTGCGAGGATGAAGAACTTGATTTTGAGCTCTTAGATGACGACGATTCTCCGAACACAGCTTAAACGCTGTATACTTCATTTTACCTTGTGATTGTTTCTTTGCAATGTTTCATTTTCCCAAGAGTTGAGTCCAAGTATTTCTCACTTTTATGATAGCTGTTAAGACTGAATTCAGTGATAAAATTTGAGTAATATTAATATTGTACCTTGTAGTAGTTCATTTATATTAATACATCGAAGTCCTATGTTAATGATTGACACTGATCATTAGACTATTTCAACAATTATCTTCACACAATATGCAGAAATGTTCTTGCGTGAGGTTGCCGAATGTCTTTGCACCAGGTTGATGGACTTGAGTGAGGTGATTGTTGGCAACTTCTGGATGGACAGTGTCGTTCTTCGTCGATTACTTTTTTTTTGCAACTGGATGTTGCTGTAGTTTTATATGGAGTCATAATAATTAGGACCTCTTAGAGCGGAGTCTCGTTGGTTATTGGCTTCAAAAACGTATATATTTCTTCTCAAAACATTGCTGAAGGTATTTATGATTTTTATAACACTTTGCAGACAACTAGTTTACAAGGAGATCGATATTTGGAAAGGTGTATCTTGAAATATTTTAACCCATCCTCTCTCTTCAACATCAGTCTTAGGACTCTTCATCTTCTGCTGTTCCAAGCATCATCCTTTCTTCAGACTTGAACTTTGCCTCTTCTCTGCGCAGGATGTGGGAAATTATTGATTACTAGTTGCTTTGAAGTTTCTCATTTGTTAGTGTTTTGTTTTGTTATTAGGACGTATAGTTCAGCATTGATCGACTTTCTTTCAGCTCTGTAGTTCAATACAATGTCGCAGTCTGGTGGCGACAGTGCGATTTTACATGTAATTTTTTTCCCTCCGCCGACCCGGGGTTTCACCGAGACCTTTTTTTCGTCCGCACTGCCTGCTGCTCCGATTTTATGGCCCATCGTTCCCTGGAGTCCTTCTGACTTGACTATCGGTCGAAAGCGAATTTTCCCAAGGCCTGGACCCAACGTCGTTCTTCTGGTGTCTGTTCACCATTCCTTGTACTTTTTCTTGAGGCAAGGTAACTACCACAATAAGGTGCAAGGGTTATCTTAGTTGCAAGTCGTCGTCTTTTTCGTGCTCTTGTCGACACATCCTCATTGTAGAAGATCATCGATTGTGTCCATTCACATCCTTTATGTTCTTCAGTTATTATCCACATCATCATGGGCACTCGACGATTGTTTCCTGCAGGAGGTTTGAATACAAAAATTCTTATTATACTCTACCTTTCCTAATTTATGCCTTTTAATAAATTTACAGAGTTCGGCATCCTACCAATATCTTACAGTTCTAGTTTCATATCAGGTTATATTTCTTTTTTCCTGGTAGCTGAACCTAATAAGACTCCTTATATTCATTGTGTGTGGTGTCGTGATGTGTGATATTATAGTACGTCATGCTATTAGATGGTTATCTATTCCCTTCACATTTGAAAACTCTATATATCAATGTTAGTTGCTACACATAAAAATTTAAGGTACTTCTCGATTTTTTCTCCTCTTTCGCTTCCTTTTCACACTCCTGTTTGTCTTACATGCAACATACTCTCTAGCTTCTTTGATATTATTTACTGATACCTCTAGGCAGTTAGTTTTCATGTTTTTTTGATGTGGCTTACATGATGAAGTCCTAAACTTTTGCGTGTCTTTGGATTCATTAGTTCTACGGCATTGTTATGAGCAGTTCCAGTTGTTACCACAGGTCCTTTGTATGTAGAGAAAAGCTTATGGCTCTTTTGTTTTTGTTTACTGGAAAAATGGTGGGTTTTCAGAAACACCTACTGCTCTACTGTGAATGTCCGTTTCACTGCTGCCTTATCCCCTCTTTCCTTTCTTTTCATGGCTGTCATTTTAATGTTTGTTAATGCTGTGGCTATAATCTGTTTGTGTTGCCTGCGTGGTACTGTGGAAAATGCTATTGTTTCTTTGGTTTTATCAGGGGCTTCAATGTTTTTAAGTACTGTGATGGAAGAAGGGTATTGCTGTGGGGCATTTGGTTTCTAATGTCTTGGAAATCTCTCAGGTCTACATCCCAAGTGTCATTTTTTTGTGTCATACAATCGACATAAATTACCTGTCTTTCATTGACTGTGTCACTGGATTTGCACTGGGTTTATATTTTGATATAAAAATAAGTTTAATTTTGTACTGTTTCAACGTGTCCTGCCACTGTGCTGATTTGTATTGTGGACCGTTATCTGAAAGGATTCATTCCACACTACCAGCTTGTTTGAGAAAATCCTGTTTGAATGCTTCACTTATCGTAGGCCGTGTTGCCCACTTTAAAGGCGTTAAAGTAACATATATTTAAGATAATTCCAGTACCACAAAGATGAAAGTGTAGCCCTTCTTTGTGCGTGACAGAGGTCTCATTAAATCTGTTACTGCTATATATTTTAATATGTCAGGGATTATTGGAAACATAAGTGGTTTGGTCTGAAAAGTTTTTGCACTTTAATAAAACTTTCTTTATTCGCCTTTTCGTAACAGGGAAGTGGCTTGTTTCTTTTAGTTTTAGAAAGCATTTTTTTGGTCTAAAGTGGGCATTACTCAAATGTGTGTACCATATGTATTTATGAACTACTTCAGCTCGGATACAATCTAACCATTCGCTAGTGACAATATTTTGTCTAAAAAATGAGACATAATTTTTCAGGAGATGATGATGTCTGAAATCTGGGAAGTCTCTGCTTTTCCATTTTTGTTTGATCTTGAGTACATTTGGATCTTTGTGCTGTTCTTTATCTATGTTTCGCAATGTAGTAGTAATGTAGTTTTCGATGGGTACGTTTTTCATGTAATACATTGTGAACTGGTCTTCCTCCACTCCCAAACTTCTTAGATGCGCCCTGAGGACATTCTGATTGGTCATCTGCTAATGTATTGGCTGGTCCTGCAGTGTGTGTGATTGTGAAATAAACCTCTTGAAAAGTTAGCATCCATCTAGCTAGCCCTCCGTGAGTTAATTTGGTAGGTAATAGGAACTCTAAAGCCTTTTGGTCTGTGAATTGTCTTATTTTTCTTCCAAACAAGAAATATCTAATATGTTGGAAGCCCAATGCTTCCAACTCTGCAATCAAATAATTTTTCTCACTTTTTATGAATACTCGACTGGCAAATGCAATTGTTTTGTAATTTATCTGCCCGTCCTGTTCGTATTCCTGGAACAAAACAACTTCTAACCCTGTTTTTGCACTGTCCGTGGCCATACAAAAATTTTGTGTAAAGTCAGAGTGAGCCAGTATTGGTGCTGCTGCTAATGAATTTTTCAATTTTAAAAGTTCTTCGTTAGCCTGCTGATCCCATACCCATGGCGTTGCGAGAGTGTCAATCCATATGAATCTTTTGTACAAGCTGATTAGTCCTAAAAATCCACTCAGAGTCTTTTTATGATATGAGGTGCAAAATTCTTTAGTCGCTGTCACTTTGGTTGGGCCTAGTATCATTCCCTTTTCTGATATTATACGCCCTAAGAATTTGACTTCTCGCATAACGAAGTTGGACTTCGTTATGTTGACTTTTACACCACGATCCTTTACAGTCTGCAAACACTGGCTTATAGTGTTGTTGTGCTGATCCCATGAAGGTTCTGCTATAATGACAGCATGAACATAATGCGTTATTTTCTGTAAGATTTCAGGACTCAGTATGGTGTTAAACTTCCCAATGAATGCCACTGATTCAGGCCAAATGGTAATCGTTTAAATGGTAACATCAGCCAAAAACGACGAATGCTGTACACTTTCTACACACAGGTGCCAGTTCACTCTGCCAGAAGCTAGAACGCAAGGCAATGGATGAGAAAACTTTTGTACCTTGAATTTTTTAATTAGCTCTTCTAAGTTTTCAGGGCGATCTGTCTCTGTAATAATTATGGTGTTTATGTGTCGGCAATCAAGAACTAACCTGATACTTCCATCTTTTTTATTCATAATATGGAGAGAGCTATTATATGTTGAGGAGGCTGATTCAATGATGTCATCGTCTAACATTTTGGACATCTCCCTAAATACTTTATCTCTGTAACTTAGTGGCATTGTATAAGGTGATAATCTAAATGGTTTGTGACCCTTGACTTCAAATTTGTGTTAGTAGTGTTTAATACTGCCTTGCTTGCGTAAAAACACCTCTACCTTATCCCACAAAACATTTTCTAAATCCATTACACTTTCATTCGAAAAGTCTTTTACCTTCAGTAATTTCTCGTCGATTCCTTTATGCACTTCTAACAGGAGTTCTTTAGTAAGATTAGGTGATTCCGCTCTTCGTACATATCGTTCTGGTTCCTCATCATCCTTTCCTAACGTCATTATTATTTGGTTATTCATTTCTGGCATTTCTTCTCATTTCAGCCTTCGCTCAAAGAGAAGTGTAATGCTCCCAAATGCCACGTTACCATTTCCCCTGTCTATCACAGCTCGTCTTTAAAATCCGCACCTATTATCATGTCCACCGTTAATTTTTGTATAATAACGAAATTTGCTTCGATCTTTTGCCCTTGGCACGAAGGAGTTAACCTTGTTTGTTTATTGACATCCGCACCATGATTTTTGATGGGGCCCTTCACTTTAATCTTCTTCGTTTTCAAGATCGGTAATTATTCATTAGCATTGCATTGGTTAAATGAATTCTTCGAGATCGCGGTCAGCTCGCTTCAGCTGTCTATGGCTACATTAATTGAGATTTTTCCTACCATGGCCTTCACAACTAATCTCGACCAGTTTGCTCTGTTCTTCCTCATCTCCCTGCAGTAAAGCATCCTCTATTGAATCATTATTTAGTCGTTTCAGGATATTTACCTTTGAATTAGAGCCTTCTGTAGGATATGCCTCGACCACTATCTCTCTCTTTTCTATAACTTCTTCTCAGCATTTAACTTCATCTTCCCTCAGTTCAACTACATCTGCCTCTTCTTTCTTCGTGGAAACTTCCAAATAATCGCATCTAAATGCCCTTATTATATCTCTGAGACGTCCATCATTGTACACATTGGGACCTGTACCAATTGTAATTTATCTTCAACTTCGGTTGACAGCGCGTTAGCCTCCTTGAGTTCGTTTTTCCTGGTCTTAACCTCAAATAACTCGGCAATTCTAATTACTTCGTCACTATTCTCTTCTCCCGTTGTGCCTGCCTCTGGTAGTTCGTTTTCTTCGTCGGTATCCTCCCAATTAATTTCTCCACAGCATGATGTCGTTGTTTTCCTACCTTCATTTCATCCCTGCGACCCTATTTCCTCATTTATTACCTGTCTTGACAAAATGTTTATTTCTCTCGATGGTACGTTACCCTCTTGGAGAATCGGCTATCCCTAGTTCCAGTATTAAATAACTCTGCAGTGCTAATTACTTTACCTCTGAACTCGACTTCCGTTACGATTGCCTGTTTTTGCTCTCGTAGTCCGTTTTTGGCTAAATCTTCTCAACTAATTCGCCTCCAACCTGGTGTTCGCGGTATCTCGCCTTCTTTCGGTCCCTGCGGTTCTGTTCCTTCACCTTTCACCTCTCCTGTCAAAGGTTTCATTTGTCTTGTTACGATGCTGGAGATTGCCTGTGTAGGGACGCTGTTCTCCTTGTCTTGGGCGCTCTCCCGTCAATTCGAACTTTTATCGGGGTTTGGTGGCCTTATCTCCACGTCTTTCTTCGGTCCTTCTTGTCTTTGTTCGACTTGTCGATACGGGTTTCGTTGCTGGAAATTTGTCTGCCTGTTTGTCCTCCAATACTCGTTGGGATTGCCATTATTCCCCTGTGGCAATTGTTGCCCTTCCTGCGTGGATGACCACATTGACATTTCTTGTTCCGTGTCCGTACCCAGTTCTCTGTTGGAATCGATTGTCATTCCTCGGCGCGAAGTTATCTCGCGGTGCCTAATAGCTGACATTCCTTTGTGTGGTATACGGCGCATTCCACGGTTTTTCGTACACGTTTTACGCGGGTTTCCGTTTTTTCTGGAGCCATTTTCCGAGAATGTAAATTCCAGTTCTCTCAAAATTCCTTTGAAAGCTACAACGTCATCTCTTCCGCGACCTACCAATGACCGTTGGTATTTCAGTGGCAACTTCATGGTATACTATTTGATCAATTCTCCGTCGCTGTATGACACATCCAGACAGTGGTTTTTCTTTGTCATTGCTTCGAAAAACGTTATTTGGCTCTTCTCCCCGGAATTCTTGAAGTATAGATTTTGTAGTAGTTCATACTTCACTCTATTTTGTGCTTCACTACACCAAAATTGTGAGAGAAACTTATCTCTGAGATCTTCATACGATCGACATGTAGCTGCTACGTTTTGCGTCATTTCTGCTGCTGTTCCAGGCACATGGTCACATATAAAGTCTAGTTCGCGTGCTAACGTCTAATTTTCTGGTAGTCCTACTCTGAATTGATCAATGAACGTTCATGGGTGCAGTAAGTTCCCTTCTAGGAAATGCTGAAACTTCCTTACATTGAGGAAATGATCGTTGTTGTACCTCGTCGTGGTATCGTACGAAATTCGAGAATCCTCGTCGCTTCTGTTTCCGATCATTTCACGTGGCAGTCTTTCAGGTTGTGGTAAGCCCATTGGATATTTCCCACTGTATCTTTCGCCTAGTATTGCGTTATATCGTTGCACTGGAACGCAATGACTTTCTTCCATCGGTTCTGAGCGAGTGATGGTATGCATTATGCTATACTATAACCTTCGCGCCCTTGCATTTCCCTGTCACGTTCTGGCCCGGTGTCTTGCGTGGCCACTATTGCCGCTTCGTCACGTGGTCCGAATTGTTCCGAAAAGTAAGCTTGTAGTAGCCGATGTCTTCGTGGTGCCGACTGATCTTCAGAAGTTTCGAAACGTGCCTGTTCTGTGGCCGGTGAACGAGCATCACGTAATTTCTCTTCCGCCTGTGATTGGAATCGTATTTTCACGAAATCCACTTTCGTTCCTTGGGAAACGTCTTGCTTTTCTGGTGGCGTTATTGATTCGGAAGCTGTTACAGATTCAGAGCCTGTACGATCCTGATCGCTTCGCTCTTGTATAGTTCGCAACAGTTCTTCCCCGAGTTTTTCGAATTGGTGCTTTGTTTTCGCTTCTATATCCGCACCAACACCTACGTGATTACTCTGTTATTCGCAATAAAGTGCCCGGCAGTGGGTTCAATGAACCACCTTCATGCTGTCTCTCTACCATTCCACTCTCGAACGGCGCGGGGGAAAATTTTTTTGTGCGAATCCTGATTTCTCGTATTTTATCGTGATGATCATTTCTCCCTATTTAGGTGGCTGCCAACAGAATGTTTGGCAATCGGAGGAGAAAACTGGTGTTTGAAATTTCATGAGAAAATCCCGTCGCAACGAAAAACGCCTGTGCTTTAATGATTGCCACTCCAATTCACATATCATGTATGTGGCACTGTCTCCCCTATTTAGCGATAAAACAAAATAAGCTGCCTTTCTTTGAACTAATTCGATGTCATCCGTTAGTCCGACATGATGCGGATCCCACACCGCACAGTAATACTCCAGGATAGGGCGCACAAGCGTGGTGTAAGCAGTCTCTTTAGTAGACCTGGTGCACCGTCTAAGTGTTCTGCCAATGAATCGCAGTCTTTGGTTTGCTCTACCCACAACATATCTATGTGATCGTTCCAATTTAGGTTATTTGTATTTTTAATCCCTAAATATTTAGTTGAATTTACAGCCTTCAGATTTGTGTGACTTACCGAAATTTTGCGATTTCTTTTAGTAGTCATGTGGATAACTTCATACTTTTCTTTACTCATGGTCAATTGCCACTTTTCACACCCTACAGATGTTGTTGTTGTTGTTGTGGTCTTCAGTCCTGAGACTGGTTTGATGCAGTTCTCCATGCTACTCTATCCTGTGCAAGCTTCTTCATCTCCCAGTACCTACTGCAACCTACATCCTTCTGAATCTGCTTAGTGTATTCATCTCTTGGTCTCCCTCTACGATTTTTACCCTCCACGCTGCCCTCCAATGCTAAATTTGTGATCCCTTGATGCCTCAAAACATGTCCTATGAACCGATCCCTTCTTCTAGTCAAGTTGTGCCACAAACTTCTCTTCTCCCCAATCCTATCAATACCTCCTCATTAGTTACGTGATCTACCCACCTTATCTTCAGCATTCTTGTGTAGCACCACATTTCAAAAGCTTCTATTCTCTTCTTGTCCATACTAGTTATCGTCCATGTTTCACTTCCATACATGGCTACACTCCATACAAATACTTTCAGAAACGACTTCCTGACACTTAAATCTATACTCGATGTTAACAAATTTCTCTTCTTCAGAAACGATTTCCTTGTCATTGCCAGCCTACATTTTATATTCTCTCTACTACGACCATCATCAGTTATTTTACTCCCTAAACAGCGAAACTCCTTCACTACTTTAAGTGTCTCATTTCCTAATCTAATTCCCTCAGCATCACCCGATTTAATTTGACTACATTCCATTATCCTCGTTTTGCTTTTGTTGATGTTCATCTTATATCCTCCTTTCAAGACACTGTCCATTCCGTTCAACTGCTCTTCCAAGTCCTTTGCTGTCTCTGACAGAATTACAATGTCATCGGCGAACCTCGAAGTTTTTACTTCTTCTCCATGAATTTTAATACCTACTCCGAATTTTTCTTTTGTTTCCTTTACTGCTTGCTCAATATACAGATTGAATAACATCGGGAAGAGGCTACAACCCTGTCTCACTCCCTTCCCAACCACTGCTTCCCCTTCATGTCCCTCGACTCTTATAACTGCCATCTGGTTTCTGTATAAATTGTAAATAGCCTTTCGCTCCCTGTATATCTTATCTAAATCACTTTGTAATTCGTTTTGGTCATATGGTGACTTTACAAGACGGTAATCGACAGCATCATCGGGTAGCCACGTGGTCTTAGGAGCCTTGCCATGGTCCGCGCGACTCCTCTCGTCGGAGGTTCGAGTCCTCCCTCGGGCATGGGTGTGGGTGTTGTCCTTAGCGTAAGTTAGTTTAAGTTAGATTAAGTAGTGTGTAAGCCCAGGGACCGATGACCTCAGCAGTTTGGCTTCACAGGAACTTACCACCACCACAGCATCATCTGCAAACAATTTAAGAGGATTACTCAGATTGCCTCCTATGTCGCTAATATAGACCAGGAACAACAGATCACCTACTACACTTCCTTGGGGAACGCCGGTATTACTTCTGTTTTACTCTATGACTTTCCGTCTGTTGCTACCAACTGCGACCTTTCTGACGGGAAATCACGAATCCAGTCGCACAACTGAGGCGATATTCCATAGGCACGCAGTTTGGTTAGAAGACGCTTGTGAGGAACGGTGTCGAAAGCCTTCTGGAAATCTAAAAATATGGAATCAGTTTGACACCCCCTGTCGATAGAACTCATTACATCATGAGTATAAAGAGCTAGTTGTGTTTCACAAGAACGATATTTTCTGAATCCTTGCTGACTATGAGTCAATAAATCGTTTTCTTCGAGGTAATTAATAATGTTCGAACACTGTATGTGTTTCAAAACCCTATTGCAAATCGACGTTAGTGATATGGGCCTGTGATTCTGCGGATTACGCCTATTGGTGTGACTTGAGCAGTTTTCCAGCCTTTAGGTACGGATCTTTCTATGAGCGAGTGGTTGTATATAATTGCTAAATATGGAGCTATTGTATGAGCATAGTCTGAAAGGAACCTGACTGGTATTGAATCTGGACCGGAGGCCTTGCCTTTATTAAATGATTTAAGCTACTTTCCTACACCGAGGATATCTTCTTCTATGTTTCTCATCTTGGCTGTTTGTTCTTGATTGGAATTCAGGAATATTTACTTCATCTTCTTTGGCGAACGAGTTTCAGAAAACCGTGTTTAATAACTCTGCTTTTGTGGCATTGACATCAGTAACTTCACTGTTGTTATTGCGCAGTGAAATTATTGACTGCGTCTTGCCACTGGTGTGCTTTATGTATGACCAGAATCTCTTTGGGTTTTCTGCCAGATTCAGAGACATAGATTCGCTGTGGAAATTATCTCGCATTGAAGCACAGCTATGTTTAAAGCTTCTGCAGAACTTTGACAACCTTGGGATTTTGCGTTCTTTTAAATTTTGAATGCTTTTTTCGTTGCTTCTGTAACTGCGATCTGACCCATTTTGTGTACCATCACTTATTAATTTATGTGGTATGTATCTCTCAATTGCTGTCGATACTGTCTCTTTGAAATCATTCCACACCTTTTCTATGCTTACATGATCAGATCGGAAGGAGTAGAGACTGTCTCTTGAAAAGGCATTAAGAGCATTTTTGGTTCAAATGGCTCTGAGCACTTACATGATCAGATCGGAAGTAGTGGAGACTGTCTCTTGAAAAGGCGTTAAGAGCATTTTTGGTTCAAATGGCTCTGAGCATCTGTGGTCATCAGTCCTCTAGAACTTAGAACTACTTAAACCTAACTAACCTAAGGACATCACACACATCCATGCCCGAGGCAGGATTCGAACCTGCGTCCGTAGCGGTCACGCGGTTCCAGACTGAAGCGCCTAGAACCGCACAGCCACACCGGCCGGCAACAGCATTTTTTATTAGCTTTTTTAAATAAACGTGCTTTGCGTTTCTTTTTCATGGTTCTGGATGTTACGGTATTCAGTCTAACAGCAAATGCCTTGTGGTCGCTGATCCCTGTATCCGTCATGATACTCCCTACTTGTCCAGGATTACTTGTTACTAAGAGGTCAAGTACATTTCGCAACCATTTACACTTCGAGTGGGCTCATGAACTAATAGTTCTAAATAATTTTCCGAGAAAGCATTCAGTACAATTTCGGATGACGTTTTATGCCTGCCGCCAGCTTTAAACGTATAATTTTTCCAACATATCGAGGGTAGGTATTCTCACAATATGAGTATTGTACCTCTTGAGAACCGCTTTCGTGATGCGTTTTTGCAACACATTGTCTTCAACAAATTGTCATGCTGTACCAGCTGCTCGGTGTATAATGCCGTTAAACTGTTTGGTTATCTTTGCAATTTCAGCATGGGTACCGTCACGTAATACTTTTTTGTCGTCATGTAATGTTTTAATTTGACCCTGGATATCATCACGCTAGGTTTTTAATTCAGTCTGGGTGTCATCCCGCAATGTCTGCACGTTCACTTGGACCTTGTCGATATCCGTTCTTAACTGCGTATAACCTATTACTAAATCTTTGATCACACCTCAGGATTCTTTTGCCTCTTCCTCAGTGTGACATAATTGTTCTTTGACCTCCATGTTTTGTTTCTTAATTTCACAAACTTGTTTCGTTGTTTCTGCATTCTACTCGCTAATCTCTCTTTACCTCCGTATATTGTGTCATTATCGTACGTGTTAATTGCTGGAGTATTTCCAACAAATTAACGGGTCCTACAACCTCTTCTTCCAACGTGCTTCGTTCTACGTTCTCACTCTCGTGTCTTTACTCGACTGACAACAGTGAACCATGTGGTGACACATTACTGCTTGTATTGCCTGTACTCAGTTGTGAGGGAGGTCTTATTACATGTACTATGGGTACGTGTTCAAGCCATACCCCATCTTCCTGTACCTCCACAATATGTTGATCTCCGCTTTTGGTCCCTTGTTGCATGTTATCGTCCTGCCATTGCTAATCTCTCTGATTCCCGTCTTTGCAGTCTTAACTGACGCGCCCTACTTCGCGTAATAATGCAATCACACATCCGTCACTTACCAGTTGGGACAGAACCAACTTATCATTGCTGTGTCAGCCACCTGTGCGCGTGCAACAAAAACTTAAAGCTAACAATAGGACTACAACTATACTATGGGAATACGTCTCTCAGTAGGCAATGAACGTCATTGTCTCCCTACTGGCTTGTCAGTAGCCACTGATATTTACCACTGATTGATACAACACAAAAAAATTTATTACGAAACATTTTTAAGAGGATATTTTTCTGGCCTACTAACTGTTGTGGACTGGCAAGACAGCCAATCCACAGTGACGGGTAGCCGAAAGGCACGCGTTTAAGCTCACGCAGATTGGCGTGAGGTCTGGAACAGGACAATGTCTTGAGAATTGCAAATAAAGTACGAAGATCTTGGAATACTTAACTTTAATCCATAATTGGTGTACATCGCTCTTGTTGATACATTAATAATAATCTCAATATAAACTGGTAATGGTGCCTTGCTAGGTCGTAGCAAATGACGTAGCTGAAGGCTATGCTAACTATCGTCTCGGCAAATGAGAGCGTATTTGTCAGTGATCCTTTCCTAGCAAAGTCGGCTGTACAACTGGGGCGAGTGCTAGTAAGTCTCTCTAGACCTGCCGTGTAGCGGCGCTCGGTCTGCAATCACTGACAGTGGCGACACGCGGGTCCGACGTATACTAATGGACGGCGGCGATTTAAAGGCTACCACCTAGCGAGTGTGGTGTCTGGCGGTGACACCACACTAATTACATATGGTCGATCACCTTGTCAAGATATTTTACCATCCTGGCAGGGTCGCCATTATCTAACATGTGTGAGACTCGTTCTGATATATCTTCCTACCACAGTTGCACAAGAATGCTCTGTGAGTGTTTCAGGAATTTGTGTTGAAGCTACAGCCTGCAAAATAGGAAGACACCAGCTCACAAGGCAGCAGCGTTGACAGTGATGTAATCAGATAATGAACTCAATGTCAGTTCCTCTACACTTCCTGTAAAGGAAACATTATCACTAATAGAAATTAGTGTACATGTTCTGGTGAAACTATATCTTAGTAAAAACGAAAATCTTTATGTTTATGTTCACTCTAGGTATATCATGACACAGCAATCATAATTATAATACATACAGAATGGGAAAATATTGATATTGGGTGTTCACCACTGTGAATCGAAATTCCTAATTATTCTAAGCTTCTTTAATAGTAACATCGTTGATGACCATGTCTAGGTTAGATAAAATACAAACAAATTAAATGGAAATAGGGCCAGAGATATCAATTAAGCTCAAATGCACACAGAAAATACCCAAAAATGAATGGGGTCTGCATAGTGTATGTAAATACCACTGCAAATATAACTGCACAATTAAAACAGTTCAGTAACTTCACAGTATAAAGCACTCTGCAGTGACTGATCACTTCTTTTTGCTAAATCGGATATATGGCGTTTCTCCTTCAATTAAGCCCGAAAATCATGAATATGTTTAACTACAGGGCATGGCTGAATATACGGGAAAATAGGAGAGACGAGATGATTGCAGTTCTGAGTGGAAATTGAATACCATTTTTTGGTATGGTGCAAGTATTTAGCTTTGGCTGGCGGCTGCTGTAGCTTCCGTCGGCGTACTGTGGGTCTGAGAATCTATTCTGAATCCTACTCGACTGTATATCAGTCTGATACTGCTCCTACATCTTTGGTGAAGCCAAGACTCCTAGCTGTTCCCTAACTAAGTCAGTTGGCATGGAACATGCTATTTGGCTGGAATAGTGCGTGTGTCATTGCCCTGAATTCGCTCACAAGCGTTAACTGTCAGTACTTGGTGCAATTCTTCATACTAGGAGACTTTGCAGTTTAACTCCTTAAGAGTTAAGACGAGCCTGTGAACAAGTGTTCACATAATGACTCTCGCAATCGTTTCAGAGTGGTGTGAGTCAACTTGCTCAAACACTCAAGAGAAGAGAGAATTTTTCTGTTTGCACTTTACCTATATCAAATCTCGCGGTCACGCTTTTTTTTCTGGCCAATCAGAGCATTTGTACTTGTTATAACTCCACCCACTGAGTTCCTGTAGCCTATCAAAGGCGGCGTTTCTTTCGTAGGGCAGAGTTTAACTTCTGCTACGTAATACTGACACAAACAGCTTTTCTCCTCATGGGGTTTAACACAGGTGGCCACAGTGAGTCACCAGTGTTTTGAGTTGGTTTTATCCGGACGTTTTTCTGCCATCTCCAGCCGTGTTCCTGCAGGAAGGCTTTCCGAAGGGTCATCGTCAAAAGCTAGATTTATTTGGTATCTTCCAGAGACAAAGTGGTTTCTGTCAGCGGTTTGTGCAGTGACTATGGCGTCACATTGTGTCCACTGGATCTCCCACTGTGAAGGTTTCAGGCGAACATGGGATGGGTGCTGCTGTCATAAAATTCTCGCCGGCCATTGTGACCGTGCGGTTCTAAGCGCTTCAGTTTGGAACCGCGTGACCGCTACGGTCGCAGGTTCGAATCCTGCCTCGGGCATGGATGTGTGTGATGTCCTTAGGTTAGTTAGGTTTAAGTAGTTCTAAGTTCTAGGGGACTGATGACCTCAGATGTTAAGTCTCATAGTGCTCAGAGCCATTTGAACCATTTGAACCATAAAATTCTCCTTTGCTCAGAACTGTGTCATGCAGCTGGGGTTTGGGAAATTACTTTCACACAATGCTTAGTGTGAATGTTAGTGGTTTATATTCATGAGATGTCGGCTTGTTTATTCGATTTTCATATTAATAAAATTCGCACATTTTCATATAACTATGTCGTGTGACATATCGATTTAACCGGAATTGTTTCAGGAATTCAATGGAAGGTGCATTATTTGTATGACACCTTACAAATGTGATTAGGCTGATGTAACTACTGACTGGCAATGAGAATGCAGTACGTGAAATTACAGCTGAGCTTTAAATAGTGAATGTTGAACAGTGCACTGGAGAGCTGTGGTTGCCAATAGAGTACAGATATGGAAGCAGTTCTTTTTAATTTGGTTATTGTGAGAGTGTACATCATTATTTCCTTAACACATTTATTTCAATTATTTAAGAACCTAATCTCAAAAAGTAAAGCAAACTCTAAGACTTTCAGCTATTTCAAAGTAAATATTCCGCAGGATAGGAATACATGCAACACACAATGCAATCAAGCTTTTTCACTTCTTCTCTTTTCTGAGAAACTTTATGTGTGGCCATAGATCAGGCAGAGTGGATCTTATTGAGCAAGTGAAAGCATCTCTTGCAGCATAAAAGCCATGTTAGCCCAGTCAACAAAGACCGAAACATGTTGTTTGGGAGAAAGAATTCGGGTAGTCCCAAATTTTTATACTGTGGTAGGGAGGAGCTATGAATAACATGCTAAAAATCCTGACTGGCGTGATGTAAGCGCGACGGGGAGGAGGGGTGGGGGAGCTGTATGGTTCACTTTTTAGGTTTTTCTTGAATATCTCAAGAACTGCGGCTTCTAGAGGAAATGTTTACTAGTACAAAATTAAACTATATTAAATTTCCTACAAAAATGCTATATTTATTTTTTATCTAGGGCTAATAGTTTCCGTGCTGCAAGGGATGGAAAAATCGCAGATTATTGAAAACAGTGTTTTAATGGTATAAAATTGATGTTTATTGTTAAATGAAGTGAGTTAAGAACAAATACTAAACGAGTGCACCACAACTGAGTCTGGTGAAACCATTTTAAGGAATAAACTATGTGTTGGGGGTGTAATAGGATGGAAAGAGGGGGTGGCTTTTCGAAGTGCAAGGTAAGGTATTTCACCGCATTGTGGTCATACACTTCCTTTCTTGATGGGACTGCAAAATGAAGAGCGAGCAGGCAATTTCCCATTCTCGCTGCTACACTATGTCACCAAAAGCAAATTGGGGTATTACAGAAAGCTATACCAATCCTTCAGCAGCTCGCCTTATGAATCAATGCCGACGCAATCCGCAGAAAAACCCAGAGATCCACAAGGTGTGTTAACGCTACATTCAGTACAGATATGAAATACTTATAATACAAACGTAAGGAAAGTACATGGACAGAATCTAAATAAATCTCAGCCCACTATCCTACACAGCTACAGGACAAATTAGAATTATAAAAAAAATGTTCAAATGTGTGTGACATCTTATGGGACTTAACTGCTAAGGTCATCAGTCCCTAAGCTTACACACTACTTAACCTAAATTATCCTAACGACAAACACACACACCCATGCCCGAGGTTAGAATTATATATTAATACCTTCAACTGCTGACGGGCGTTGATATACATCAATGGGGACAGGTGAAAATGTGTGCCCCGACCGGGACTCCAACCCGGGATCTCCTGCTTACATGGCAGACGCTCTATCCATCTGAGCCACCTAGGGCAAAGAGGATAGTGCGACTCGCACGCCTCCCGCGAGACCCACATTTTCATCTTATATGCCCACACATTACATTCGTAATGTCCCTACCCAACACACTCATTACTCGTGGAAGACATTCTTACCAAGTCCCGTAAGAGTTCGGGTAATATGTGTGCATCCGCACAGAAGAGGAAGGTCATGGCCGGTGCACGAGATAGTCCCTGCAGTCGCACTATCCTCTGTCCCCTCGGTGGCTCAGATGAATAGAGCGTCTGCTATGTAAGCAGCGGATCCTGAGTTCGAGTCCCGGTCGGGGCACACGTATTCACCTATCCTCGTTGATGTATATCAACGCCCGTCAGCAGCTGAAGGTATTAATATACAGGGTGAGTCACCTAACATTACCGCTGGATGTATTTCGTAAACCACATCAAATACTGACGAATCGATTCCACAGACCGAACGTGAGGAGAGGGGCTAGTGTAATTAGTTCATACAAACCATAAAAAAATGCACGGAAGTATGTTTTTTTACACAAACCTACGTTTTTTTAAATGGAACCCCGTTAGTTTTGTTAGCACATCTGAACATATAAACAAATAGGTAATCAGTGCCGTTTGTTGCATTGTAAAATGTTAATTACATCCGGAGATATTGTAACCTAAAGTTGACGCTTGAGTATCACTCCTCCGCTGTTCGATCGTGTGTATCGGAGAGCACCGAATTACGTAGGGATCCAAAGGGAACGGTGATGGACCTTAAGTACAGAAGAGACTGGAACAGCACATTACGTCCACATGCTAACACCTTTTTATTGGTCTTTTTCACTGACTCACATGTGCATTACCATGAAGGGTGAGGTACACGTTCGACGGGCGTTTCATAGGAGGTGGAGGACGCATAAATTGGCCAGCCCGTTCTCCTGATCCTACACCTCTGGACTTCTTTCTGTGGGGTACGTTAAAGGAGAATGTGTACCGTGATGTGCCTACAACCGCAGAGGGTATGAAACAACGTATTGTGGCAGCCTGCGGCGACATTACACCAGATGTACTGCGGCGTGTACGACATTCATTACGCCAGAGATTCCAATTGTGTGCAGCAAATGATGGCCACCACATTGAACATCTATTGGCCTGACATGTCGGGACACACTCTATTCCACTCCGTAATTGAAAACGGAAACCACGTGTGTAAGTGTACCTCACCCCTCATGGTAATGTACATGTGCGTCAGTGAAAAAGACCAATAAATAGGTGTTAGCATGTGGACGTAATGTGCTGTTCCAGTCTCTTCTGTACCTAAGGTCCATCACCGTTCCCTTTGGATCCTTACGTAATTCGGTGCTCTCCGATACACACGATCGAACAGCGGAGGAGTGGTACTCAAGCGTCGACTTTAGGTTACAATATCTCCGGATGTAATTAACATTTTACAATGCAACAAACGGCACTGATTACCTATTTGTTTATATGTTCAGATGTGCTAACAAAACAAACGGGGTTCCATTTAAAAAAACGTAGGTTTGTGTTAAAAAACATACTTCCGTGCATTTTTTTATGGTTTGTATTAACCAATTACACTAGCCCCTCTCATCACGTTCGGTCTGTGGAATCTGTTCGTCAGTATTTGATGTGGTTTACGAAATATATCCAGCGGTAACGTTAGGTGACTCACCCTGTATAATTCTAATTTCGTTCTAGACGGCTGCAGGTCATCATTCGTGTCTGTTCTTTCGGATGTGTCCGAAAGAACAGACACCACGTCCATATAAGCATACAGGACAAATTGGTTCTTTCTGCAAAGGCGACTTCTTGCTCAACGAGCGCCGCTCGCTGTTCAGTCTACAGTTTGACTATATCTTCCCATAATTTCCTGTCCAGTTCTCTTATGTAAGTAGAAGAAATAACTTTACTGAGCTCGTGTGCTTATACAGTGGAGCTTGTATGTAAAATACTGAACATTTCTATAAATAATTAGTGAAAAGTGCCTAATTTGCAAGTGTGATGTTGTCATGACCTATGTAGTTAAGTTTTGTAGGGAAAGAGATTGGACTGCTGACGTCTGCCACTGACAGCACATTGTAAAGCCATGTAACCGTGTTATAGTTCTTGATGGTGAATGAATGAATGACCTGAAAGCTGCTGCACTTCTCTCACCATCAACTGTGTTAGTAGCAGACTGCATAAATCTCGTCCATTCAGAATTTTCTGGGACTTATAGAGTGGGCTGCAATGATTGCAGCCACTTGCCATACATCCACAGTATCTCTTGCAAGATGGGTGTCAATATGTCTGATGGAAAATGACTGATCTTTTTTAAATCTAGAAGAGTAATCCGCTGTGACGCATTACTTTACTTATGCTGAAATACTTGAAATTTCATAGCGCCTAGATGACCTACTGCTGTTACAGAGGGAGACAATGTAAGCCTCTGGACGTCTTCAGAGTTTGGAAGAGCTAAGGCTGGGAGATGCAATTGATATGCTCAGGCTACTAGAAGTATTCCAGCCATTGGTAGTGGAGATAATGAAATCGACATTGTCGAATACCTATTGACAACATGTTACAATTGGGGCAAGCTCTTCGTTGTGGTAGACAGCTGACAACTGCAAGTACTGAGCTTCATTACAAAACAGCTCTTTTAACAACTGCAAATAAATACTCAATATACTGAAAATAGCTCCACTATATAAATTTGATCGCAGTGCAGTTATTTTGTCTACTCATATGAGAGAACTGGACAGGAAATGCTGGGAATGTGTAGTCTATCTGTAAACAGAAAAGAGAGCGGCACTCGTGATGGGGGAAGTTGCATTTCCCGGAAGAAGCTATATCTGACGTACCGGACGGTTAAGAATCAATTCATTCTCTAGCAATGTAGAAGAGTATGCAGCGGTTTACGCAGATTATGTCCTTATGCTTTTCCTGCGTTAGTATTATTACTAATCCATATCTGTATTCCATACAGTGTTAACACACTTTGTGCGAAATAAACACCCTCAGGCAGGTCTACAGAAAGTATCGCCAGTGAGTCTTAGGGCGGGCTGCCGAACGGTCGGTATAACTTTGTGAAGTAGAGAGAATAGGTAACTGTCTAATCGCTTTTCAGTTTAGAGGCCTAAGAAGGAGGGAAATACATGACCGAAATCTGGCGACCTACCTTTCCTCATGCTTCTATCCTCCACCCTGGCTTCCCACGATGTTACACCCCCAGAACAAAATTCTCCCTTGACACGGTTGTACTGTACTTATATGTGGTACAAACGTTAAATATTCGTTATAACTCACGTTATTTAACAATATACATTAATTTTATACCATGGAAACACCATTTGTAATGTTTTGCGATTTTTCCATCCCTTGTAACGTGCAATTACTTGTCCTAAAGAAAAAAATATTGTGACCTTTTTTGTAGAAAATTTGATATAGTTTAATTTTTGTACTGGGAAACAGTTTCATTAGAAGCCACGGTTTTCGAGTTATTTAAGAAAAACATAAACAAGTTATCTTTAAATTCTCTCCTACCCCCTCCCCCCCTCCCTCACTCTGCCACCACAGCCACGCTCTCATCCCGTGGACCAGAATTATTAGTATGTTATTCATTACACTCTCCATTACAGCTGTAAAACCGTTTGCGACGATACGCAATTTTTCCGCTAATTTTCCTTAGTTGATTGGACTACATGTAGTTACAACAGTGTGATCGGAAAGATACGGGTCACCTCATACTCAGTCTATTAAGTGAAACGAACTGGAAGACGTGGAAACATGTTCCATTATGTGTCGTCGCCAACAAAGCGTACAGCATAGTATGTTGTAAGGGAACAGTACCCTCAAATGTTTGAATGAAATATCGGATACGTCAACAATGCGCATTAGTGCTCGTAGCAAACAGAGTTGGTTGGTGTCTGACTGCGATGAGTCGGCCGCTGTGGTCGAGCGGTTCTAGGCGCTTCAGTCCGGAACCACGCGGTTGCTACGGTCGCAGGTTCGAATCCTGCCTCGAGCATGGATGAGTGTGATGTCCTTAGGTTAGTTAGATTGACGTAGTTGTAAGTCTAGGGGACTGATGACCTCAGTCGTTAAGTCCCATAGTGCTTAGAGCCATCTGAACCATCAGCCATCTGACTGCGATGAGCCACGGGCGGCCACGTAGCAAGACAGTTCTTGTTTTAAGTTAACAGCACACAGTATCGCTAAATAGTGCGTACTTTGAAAGGTTTGTATGTTGGAAAGCTATTTAGTATTCACAAAACATAATGTTTAAAATGAATGACGTGAAATAATTTCTTATTTGAAGGAACTTATTCATCATAGTCAGTGCCCGATGGTCAACAAAGCTCATCGCTATAATCAGCACGAGAAATTTTATAGTAATATCTTAGTTATGACGAACGTCACATCGTACGCAGAGAACATCAGTAGTTACAGTCATATTCCTTACAATGTGAGCGAGCTCGAATTGCATAGAATGATCGGTCTCTGGGAGATGGAACTGTCATACAATCACATTTCGACTTGTTAGGTACATGTTTCTACCACTGCAATGCACGTCTGGAAACAGTTCATAGGGGAATTTCGCTTGCCGCGAAGAGCGAGTTCTGGACAACGTAATATCACCGCGGCACGAGATGCCCCGCTAGTTTCAAATTGCTTTGCCTTCCCGTTACGTTCCCGGTGGATTGGAAAGGCAGCGAATTTCATACCGTATGCTTTGCCACAAGTGCAATGAAGCCATATCATTATCAAAGAATTGGAAGTCAATTCAGCACTGCTGTCCCGTGCAATTTCGTGGTCGAGATTGTGCATGTTTATCATTGTCTTTTCAGATCTTTTATGACGTGTCACATCCATTTCTGAGTTGTATAGATGAACGGTGATTGCTTTCCCATTGTAGATCTTTATAGGTGTTGTAACGAGTGAATATAGAATGAAAGGGAAGATGGCAGTAACATTCCGTATGACACATTGTAGTAATGCTTGTTATTTAATCAAGGATCTTGTCGTACATTACATGATTATCGATTCCTTCCCGCTACCAGCCAAATACTCGTATTGGCGATAAAAGTGGTTCCCACAAGTACTATGATAACCAGTTACTCCCGGATGGAACGATAGAACGGTAGCGCGGGTCAGCGATCTCTGCTTCTGACGCGGGTACCAGCATAACTAGACAACGGTAATCTCTGATACACACTGTGTGGGTCGCAGATCAAATACCCATCACACTACGTTCTGTCAAATAAATGATGGTACTTCGCGTGAGTAGCCTTTAAAGTCATACTTATCATGTATTTCGACTATTATTGGACTTATTAAAAGTTGGCTTGAGAACGCTGCATACTCTTCCCTTCAGGAGCTTTCGAACCCAGTAAAAAAGTGTACTGAAACAATTTGGAAATATAGTTGTTTCACGAACGTTTCTGCAAGTAAAGAATTTACACGCAAGGGTGGCACTGCATATTATTTGCTCCTTTTTTATTCTAGTGGAAAGGGTCCAGCCAATTAAAATTTTATGAATAATAACAATCTGCAGCTCAGGCTGACGTTGTTTAGATTAAAATATCTTATCATTTTATTATCAGTGAAACGGCTCAGCTTCGGCTGTGAAGCCAATTTCAGCTGAGATTGAAAGACATTCCAGTCGTAACATAAATAAAATACGTGCAGGACTTAAACGATTATTTGTTTAGTGTTGAGAATAAAAAATAGAAATGTGGACTAACATAGTATGATTTGCCAAAGAGATATTGGGCTATAATTTAACCGATCGTCTGCTCATATATTGTTAAAAAACAGTGAGTTGCATAGTATATAATAAAATCAACACCAGTGGATTCCTATTTTGATAGGCTTGCAATCGTCCAACCAGGCAACATGTTTCCAGTTACCAACAGTCCAATGTCGCTGTTGACGGGCCCAGAGAAGGTGTAAAGCTTTGTGTCGTTCAGTCATCAAGGGTACACGAGTGGGCCTTCGGCTCCAAAGCCAATATCGATGATGTTTCGTTGAATGGTTCGCACGCTGACACTTGTTGATGGTCCAGCATTGAAATCTCCAGCAATTTGCAGAAGGGTTGGAAATCTGTCACCTTGAGCGATTCTCTTCAGTCGTCGTTCCTCCCGTTCTTGCAGGATCTTTTTCTGGCCGCAGCGATGTCGGAGATTTGATGTTTTACCGGATTCCTGATATTCACGATACACTCGTAAAATGGTCGTACGGGAAAATCCCCACTTCATCACTACCTCGAAGATGCTGTGTCCCATCTCTCGTGCGCAGACTGTAACAACACGTACAAACTCACTTAAATCTTGATAACCGATCTAGCGACTGCGCCAGACTTGTTGTCTTATACAGGCGTTGCCGAACGTAGCACTGTATTCTGCCTTTTACATATCTCTGTATTTAAATACATATGCCTATACCAGTTTCTTTGGCGCTTCAGTGTATATACCGACATACAAGGTTCAAATGGTTCTGAGCACTATGAGACTTAACATCTGAGGTCATCAGTCCCCTAGAACTTAGAACTACTTAAACCTAACTAACCTAAGGACATCACACACATCCAAGCCCGAGGCAGGATTCGAACCTGCATCCGTAGCAGCAGCGCGGTTCCGAACTGAAGCGCCTAGAACCGCTCGGCCACACTGGCCGGCCAACATACAAGGTGACAATCACTGAACTACATGAAAAAAACGCAATTTAATTACAAACTGAGGCGTGCACTCAATTTATTCAACATGTAAACGTCCCTAGAGATATTCGGAGCCGAGCGGTCTAAGGCACTGCAGCCATGGACTGTGCGGCTGGCCCCGGCGGAGGTTCGAGTCCTCCCTCGGGCATGGGTGTGTGTGTTTGTCCTTAGGATAATTTAGATTAAGTCGTGTGTAAGCTTAGGGACTGATGACTTCAGCAGTTAAGTCCCATAAGATTACACATACATCTGAACATCAGATATTCGGATTTAAATTATTACGTGTTCCATATGCCTGCCATCATTGGCGATGATGTGACGCAGACGAATAGCGAAATTCTGCATGACCTGCTGAAGTGTCGGAAAACGATGCAGTTGATGTCCTCTTGAATAGCTGTTGGGGTTATTGCTGTTCACCTTCTCTTTAATATAGCCTCACAAAAAGGAGTCACTTGTGTTCAGATCCCAAGAAAATGGCGGCCAATCGAGGCCCACGTCAGTGGCCTCTGTGTGCCCCAAAGCCAGAATTCAGTCCCCAAAGTGCTTATCCAGAACATCAAACACTCTCCTGCTTCGATGGGGTCGAGCTCTGTCTCGCATGAACCACAGCTTGCCGAAATCAGTGGGAAGCAAGAAGGTGTTTAAAACATCAATGTAGGCCTGTGTTGTGAAAGTGCCATGTAAAACAGCAAGGGGGTGCAAGTCCCCTCCATGAAAAACACGACCACACAATAACAAATTCGCCCCCGAATTTTACTGTTGGCACTACACAAGCTGCCAGATGACGTTCACCGGGCATTCGCCACATCCACACCCTGCCATCGGTTCGCCACATTGTGTACCGTGATTTGTCACTCCACTCAACGTTTTTCCACTGTTCAATCGTCCAATGTTTACCCTCCTTATACCAAGTGAGGCGTCGTTTGGCATTTACTGGCGTGATGTGTGGCTTATGAGCAGCCGCTCGACCATGAAATTCAAGTTTTCTCACCTCCCGCCTAACTGTCGTAGTACTTGCAGTGGATCCTGATGCAGTTTGTAATTCCTGTGTGATGGTCTGAATAGAAATCTGCCTATTACACATTACGACCCTCTTCAACTGTCAGCGGTATGAGTCAGTCAACAGTCGAGGACGGCCTGTACGCTTTTCTGCTGTGCGTGTCCCTTCACGTTTCCACTTCCTTATCACAGTGGACCTAGGGATGTTTAGGAGTGTGAAAAATCTCGTGTATAGACGTATGACACAAGAGACACCCAGTCAACTGATCACGTTCGAAGTCCGTGAGCTCTGCGGAGCGCCCCATTCTGATCTCTCACTATGTCTAATGACTACTGACGTTGCTGATATGGAGTACCTGGCAGTAGGTGGCAGCACAATGCACCTAGTTTGAAAAACGTATGTTTTGGGGGTGTCCGGATACTTTTGATCACATAGTGTGAATATTAGATGCGTAGATCACATAACTAATGAGGAGGTATTGAACAGAAAGAATTGGAGAGAAGATAAATTTGTGGTGCAACTTGACTAGAAGAAGGGATCGGTTGGTAGGGAATATTCTGAGGCATCAAGGGATTACCAATTTAGTATTGGAGGGCAACGTGGAGCGAAAACGTCGTAGAGGGAGATCAAGAGATGAATACACTAAACAGATTCAAAAGGATGTAGGTTGCAGTACGTACTGGGAGATGAAGAAGCTTGCACAGGAGAGCTGCATCAAACTAGTCTCTGGACTGAAGACCACAACAACAACAGTGTATATGTTGCTCCAACTACGCTCAAGCTACCTGTGAAAACCCCGTGAAAACTCGGCGTATTCAGACAAACAAACACGACGGCTTTATAGTCACATTGTTAGTACTCGTATATAGGTGAATGTAATGAAGTGGAATGTGTCAACTGAACGAACATAGAATAAACATTTTAAAAAAAATGAAAAAATATTTGTTTGTCGACATGCTGGACATTCACCGTTTTTCATTTATAAGTGACTAATTATTTCTACTGAAGAATTTATCTGTGGTATAGTATTTGTGAAGAGGAAACGTCTTTAATATACGTTTGAAAACACTTCTGATTTCTGTCACACATTTTAATTCCGTGGTTAAATTATGAAAGAGTTTTAGAGTTCCAAAATTCACCCCTTCCTGGGCCAAAATTAGATTCATTATATTATAATGCAGATTATTTTTGCTTCTAATGTTGTAGTTGTAAATATACCTTTTGCTCTTAAACTTAAATTGATATTTGATAACAAAATTGTGAAGTGAACAAATATATTGTGAGGATTTTGTTAATATTTCCCAGTTGCTTAATACGATACCTGCAAGATGTGCTTGTGTCAGCACCACTCGTAATTCTAATTACTTTCTTTTGTATAATCGGTACTGAAACAACTGAAACAACAAATAATATGCATTCCATAAAACTTAGCTTCTTTAATCGAATATTTTAACTGACACATAGAAAGCCTTCCGCAAATCACAGAATATCTCAGATACTGATATTTAATCATTTACAGATTTTATTAGGTGGTCAGTAAACGTATTAATAGCTGCCTCAAGTACAAAGACCCCTTTGAAATCCGTAGTGCGAATAGCTGATTGGACAACAGCCGTGGAGTAAAGAAACTTCACAAAAATGGTAGAAAACGATGGAAAGAGTGGCTCTTGGTGACAGTTATTCGCATCTGTGATATCACGATTCTTACAGATATATTATCCATTCCATATGAACTTTTAATTTGTAAAGAGCTATAAATTTCCCTAAAGTCCAACACGCCGCAAAGGTCAAGGGATACGGGCAATAGCACGAAGTATGAAACTGCCTTTAGGGATGAAGTACATGGTGGATTGTATGCCTTGAGCCGCTACGGTAGTTTCCAAAGCCCAAAGGGAATCGAGAAAAGTAACGTATACTGGAACTCTGGTGGGAACATTGATGACAAAGACAGTGAAAAAGATTGTCTTTGGAACAGTGAAGCTGATGTAGGGCACCTTAACCGCTGTACTGTGGAGAAGAGGGATCTTCAAAGATTAATGGAGTAAATTGTTGTAAGCACAACCAACAGCGGGAACGACTTGGGCTGCGGATTGGAGGCACCAGGCGGGGAAGCCGCCGGTGGTGGAGCACGCACCACCTGGTAAACACAGGACGAGTCGGACGACAGACCAACGACAACTGACAACAACCAACCACGACCGACTATGAGCGACACAACAAGGAAGAGATAAACAACGGAGGCTTGTGGAAACCACAACACCAAACGTAAATCCACTCGGAACCAAATGTCAACAACGAGCAACGACCAGAACGCAGTACCGCCGAGATAGAAACGAAATCCAGAGTGAGTACCAGACTGGCTGGACTAGGGCAGAGCGGGTCCCTATATACGAAACCGGAGGGAGCGGTTATTGGCCGCTGTCTGCATGTGGCTTAGCGGTATCGCCCTCGCTGTGCGAGAGTCGCGGAGGCGGAGCCCTCTATGGGCTGACCACGTCCATTTGTTCTGCCGCGTGTTCGACTTCTGCGGCGGAAGGTACTAGATAAACCCTGATGGAAAGTCATGACAGCCTGGAGACAAACAAGTGGCAGCCTCACCAGAGGTCTTACACTCCACAGCAGAGGAACTCCGCCGGGGTACATTTTACCTCGGATAACAGGACTGCTATCAAAAATGACGACCAGATAAGAAAGAAGAACAACAGTTCTGGTATACCCTATGGTGACAAAAGTCATGGCATTATTCCTAATATCGTGTCGGACCTCCTTTTGCCCGATGTAGTGAAGTAACTTGAAGTGGCATGAACTTAACAAGTCGTTGGAAGTCACCTACTGAAATATTAAGCCATATTGTCTCTATAACCGTTCGCAATTACGATAAAGTTGCAAGTGCAGGAATCTGTGCATGAATTGACCTATCAATTATGCCTCACAAATGTTGGATAGGAGTCATGTCGGGTGATCTGGGTAGCCAAATAATTTTTTAGAATTGTTTGGGAACATGAGTCTATGAATGGCAGCAAATGATCTCCAAGAAGCTGGACATAACCATTTCTCGTCAATTATCGCTTCAACTGGACCAAAGGACCCAGTCCACTGTATGCAAACACATAGCACACCATTAAGTAGCCACTAGCAGGTTACATAGTGCCTTGTTGACAATTTGGATCCATGGATTCTTGGGGTCTGCACCACACTCCAAGCCTACCATCGGCTCTTACCAACTGCAGTTGGGACTAATCTGATGAGATCACGGTTTTCCAGTTGTCTAGCGTCCAACCGAAATGGTCAAGAGCCCAGGAGACGCGCTGCAGGTGATATCGTCGTTCCATTCCCACCTCTGAGGGAAGTGGGCAGGATGTTTGAAGGCATGCACTGCCATATTCAGCCAGGTGGGTGAGGGATGTCCTATCTGTTATATATTTGATTTCAAATTTCGTACGATATTCGGGTTTTGGGACTGGTTCTATTTTTGATTCTTTGTCTTTCTGGGAGGGATTTGTTTTTTCCCACTTGGGAGTAGAGGATGGTGTTAGAGACAGTTCCGGCATTCGTCTTATTGCCGAGGGGAAACCTTCAAAATCCCTGGCTGTAACTGCTGGTGTTGTCGCTGTTTGCTTCTTCTTCTCGCGTTTCATTTCTAGAGGTGCTGCGCTGTTGTTGTCTCTCCTTGCTTCGCAGTGTATCCGGGGTAGTGAGGCCCCTTCCCCCTCCTGCTGCTTTGGGCGGCCTTGGTCCGCGCTCTTCAGTGGCCCCCCTTGCGACTGTCAACTGCGCGCTTTGTCTCCTGTCTTGGCGCGGTGGTCGTGGGGCTGGCGAGGGCTGCCCCTACTCCAGAGTGACCACTTGACTAGGGGCCACGATTTATGCTCCCATCTTCTGTAGTATGATTGTTACCTCGCTGCGCCAATCCACCTCTGAATACCACTTCTTCCGATTGAGCATGGTGATCATCTCCATGACTTCTAGTTCTTGTTTTGTCTTTTCGACTGATTGTCCAGCCGTTTGTACGTGTGTTGTCTTCTTGGCGGATCGCGTCGTTTGCGTGACGGGCTCCACAGTCGCCATTTCGGCTTTGCGTGGCTCGCGACTCTGTTGGCGTTCGGTGATGGACGGCCTGTCTGAGTAGGAGACAGGCCGTCTGTAAGTCGGCATGGAGCGCCATTCTGAAACGAGATTCAGCCTCTTGTACGGCTACATCGATGTTGTTGTGAGTGTCATCTCTCCCGCGGTGAGGTGGTGCACCGCCTTCTCCCACTGCGGCCTCTTGCGCTCCTCTGTGGACGAATACGGACTGCCTCCGACCTGGCACGGGCAGCCGGCCCACTCCTCCACCACTCTCGCTGGTGATGGGGGCCGCCGGTTGTACGGTGGCCACGCTCTCTTTCGTTGCTTTCGTTGCCTGTTCCGGAGTTGAAGCCGCACGTCTCCTGCGTCTTTTTCACGGACGTTTCTTCTCTCCAGCCCTTTCTGCAGCTGTAAAAAATGGTTCAAATGGCTCTAAGCACTATGGGACTTAACATCTGAGGTCATCAGTCCCCAAGACTTAGAACTATTTAAACGTAACTAGCCTAAGGATATCACACACATCCATGCCCGAGGTAGGATTCGAACCTGCGACCGTAGCAGCAGCACGGTTCCGGACTGAAGCGCCTAGAACGGCTCGGCCACAGCAGCCGGCCCTGCAGTTGCAAAAGTTGCCTGATTCGTCGTACTCTCCTGTGTCTTGTCCCTGGTGGTGTTAAGGCCTGCGAGGGCCTATCATTCCATCCAGTTGGCCACGTGTGGTCCGCCTCAGCGGAACCATGTTGGCGTGTCTTTTTTGTCCTCGTGTCATGACTGCCAGCACACTTTACACATACCGCGCTGTTGTGGCAGTATCTTGCCATGTGACCCTCTTGCTGACACTTTAAGCATTGTGGCCTTGTGTCAAGCTCCGCTGGGATAGGCGTCACTGTTACTGTGAAGCCCACGAACTTCTTCAGCTCGTAGATTTCTTCTGGGGTCCGCTTCTGCTCGCCCAAGGCCGTTTCCACAGCCAGAGACAAAAAATGGTTCATATGGCTCTAAGCACTATGGGACTTAACATCTGAGGTCATCAGTCCCCTAGACTTAGAACTACTTAAACCTAACTAAGGACATCACATACATGCATGCCTGAGGCAGGATTCGAACCTGCGACCGTAGCAGTTGCACGGTTCCGGACTGAAAAGCCTAGAACCGCTCGGCGACAGCCGCTGGCCAGCCAGAGACACTGTCAGGACAGGCGTTGGGGTTGATTTGGGGTTGGAGACCAAAATAGCGAGGACATCGGTCTCATCGGATTAGGGGAGGATGGGGAAGGAAGCCGGCCGTGCCCTTTCAAAGGAACCATCCCGGAGTTTGCCTGAAACGATTTAGTGAAATCATGGAAAACCTAAATCAGGATGGCCGGACGCGGGATTGAACCGTCATCTTCTCGAATGCGAGTTCACAGTGTGCTAACTACTGCACTGCTTCGCTCGGTCCACAGCCGGGATGAAAAGCGGTGGCCTGTTCCTTTTCATTCGATTATATAACCTTACAGCCACCCTCTCGAAACCTTGCGGATGAAGCCCTTTCTTCACTGTGTCTACATTGCACAACCAGGGCAGTCCTCTCACGAGTGCCCTGATTTTGCTCCTCCATTTCTTCCTCTGCTCCCTCCATGGTGACGCTTCAGTTGTCGTCGGTGCAGCGATGACGTGTGGTGCGAGGTAGGGTTCGAGCTTCTTCGCATCACACTCACATTTTGCCTATACCAAAAGCAGTGAGTCGTCGTCTACGCTCTTTATCTCGACTGCCGTGACTCGCTTAAGCTGGTCGATGAACTCGGCCCAGTCTTCGTCCTGGTATTGGATGTAGACTGGGGGAGTCGGAGCTGTGAGGTCGCAGCAGTTCACGCTGTTCTTGTTGGCGGCATCTGGGGGAACGTCCGTTCTGCACTGCAGCGAGTCGTTCTCGCTACTACTGAGCTAGGTACTAATACCAGTCGTTGGCAGTCAAGATTTCCCGGCTCTTCAATCGGAGTATTGCGGTCGTTCGACCCTTCAGGTCGACTCGCCGTGACTTCCGAGCTTTTACGCTCGAAGTATTGCGCGGTCTGTGCCGTCGGGGCGGGCCAATCTCTATTGTCGGTCTTCTTCCTTCCACTTCGCTTGCCCATCATGCTACGCGCTGCGCCAGCACGACAATTTTGCTCTCGTTGCAAAAAAAAAAAAAAAAAAAAAAAAAAAAAAAAACGAAGCGGCAATTCAGCTTTACTGGCGCGTGCAACATCGGGCAGTTGTTCTTCTGGGCCCCTTTCAGATAGCGAACGCCTCGGAAGACGATGCGCACACCACTGATGTCCAAGCGAAACTCTGTCGGACGTCTGATGCCATAGCCCATTAGCGCGAAATTTCGTCATACTGTCCTAACGGATACGTTCGTCGTACGTTCCACATTGATTTCCGCGATTATTTCACTGAGTAATGTTTATCTGTTAGCACTGACAATTCTACGCAATCGCTGCTGCTCTCGGTCGTTAAGTGAAGGCCGTCGGCCACAGTGTTGTCTATGGACAGCGGTAATGCCTGAAATGTGGTATTCTCAGCACACTCTGGACACTAAGGATCTCAGAATATTGGATTCCCTAACGATCTGCGAATTGGTACGTCCCATGCGTCTAGCTCCAACTACCACTCGGCGTTCAACGTCTGCTAATTCCTGACGTGCGGACATAATCATGTCGGAAACCTTTTCACATGAAACATCTGATAACAAATGACAGCTCCGTCAATGCATCGTCCTTTTATATTTTAAGTAAGCGATACTACAGCCATCTGTATAAGTGCATATCGCTGTCCCATGACTTTTGCCACCTCAGTGTAAAATATCATCTTACACTTCTGACCTCGATTGTAAGGAGTATAAAATCTTCTAAGAATACCAAAAGAAAGAAAGGTAGATAATGATTTAATAGTAGAGAAAAAAGAAACTAGGAGAATATCCCTTCATATACAGTGGCATCCCACAAGAAATTAGACATTCCATAGAAGTAGCAATCTTAATTAATGGGACAGGGAAAAGTAAGATACTGTCGTACATATGGTTGAGTCAAAGAGTAGTGTCAGTGATATTTAACGTAGAAAGTGGATATCTAAGTGCTGTAAGCACTTATCCCAAGAAGAATGTAGGACTGACGGTAGAGAAAATTTTTATGAAACGCTGAAAAAATTAAGCTATACTAAAAAAATCTGCATCATACTTTCTGATGACATGAATGGAACAGTGGGAAGTATCTGAACTGCTAACATTACAGGGAATAATGGAGAACAGTTGTAAACAGCGGCGCGATATTCCTGAGAGATTTCGTTTTTTTCAATAGCTTTTGTATTGTGAGTACGTATATGTAGAAGTTATTCCGCCTGTTCATTGAGCAAAAAGTAAATGAAACGAAAGAAAAGAATTGAAGCTCGGGAGAGGAAATAAAAACTTTGAGGATTGACGATGTCATTATAATTCTGTCAGATACAGGAAAGAACGTGGAAGAGCAGTTGGACGGACTGATTAGTGTTTTGAAAAGATATTATGGGATGAACGTCAACAGAAGCCGAACAAGGGAACTGGAGTGTAGTCGAATGGAATTAGTTGATGCTGAGGGAATCAGATTAGGAAATGAGATACTAAAACTAATAGCTCAATTTTGTTATTTGTGCGGTGAGATAACGAATGATTTCCGAAGTAGAGGGGTAAAGACTGGAAATGGCAAGAAAACCGTCTCCGAAGAAGAGAAATTCGTTAACTTCGAATAAAAATTTAAGATTTAGGAAGTCTTTTCTGAAGGTATTTTTCTGTCGCGTAGCCTTGTACGGAAATGAAGCGTTGATGATGAACACTTCAGAAAAGTTTTTGTATACTGAACAGCACTGAGTTAAACAAGCTTTTCACATGTTGTAATTTTTCCATAAGGTGAGGTTCAATAGCCGTGAAGTATTTTACAAAATGCAATTTAACCATCAGCTTTAGACATGTGGTGCTGCAGAAGAATGCTGCAGGTAAGATAGTTAGATCTCTTAGGTAGTGAGGACGTACCGAGCAGACTTGGTGAGAAAACAAATTTGTGGCATAACATGACTAAAAGAATGACTCGGTTGATAGGACACATGTAAGACATGAATCAATCATTCATTTAGTATTTGAGGTAAGTGTGGAAGATACGAATTGTAGAGGGAGACCAAGAGGTGCATTTAGTAAGCAGGATCAAATGGATGTAGACTGTAGCAATTATTTGGTGATGAATAGGGTTGCACGGGATAGAACAGGGTGGAGAGCTGCATTAAACCAATCTTCGGACTGTAGACCACAACATTTGACGCATAAAGAGATTTGCAAAATACCTGCGTGAAAACAAAACTGCAGGACTGAATTAGCTAGAGATAAAGGCGAACTATGTGTACGATTATGTGTGAAATATGTTAAATAATTCTGAAGCACTCGTGTACATGACATTGGCATACGCGGGCAGAGACACGCTAAAAAGCTCTACCGAAACCCCTGGATGGAATTAGACCAAACTTGGCACACATACTACTTACTATCTGGAAAGAAATACTGTGCTGTGGGGGTAAGAACCAGCAGCCTCTTATTGCGGTAAGCGAGATAACGCGTAGAGGGAAAGGGGGAGGAGGAAATTGATCAAGAATGGGAAAAAAGAGGTGGAAAGAAAAGGAAGAGCGGGAGATGGAAGAGGAGGAAATGGACGGAGATAGGGGAAAGGAGGAGGTGAACTTAAACGGGGGAAGGAGCAGACAGAGGGGGAAGAAAGAGATGGACTAACAGGAGATTGAAATAAGTACATATCCATAGAACGCCGGGTACTCAGCGAATATATACAGGATGAATCGCCAAAAATTGTACCGCAAATATTGCGAAAATGGAAAGTGCTATCGATGAGCGGTTTTCATAGAATGGATTGGTAGTCAGGGTTTCGTATTATTAGACAACCAACGGAATGTAAAAATACTTAGAAAGTGTATTTTTTGTGCAAACATAAATATTTTAAATGGAACAATTCCTGTTGACATTAACAGACTAAAAGTGGGTTCAAATGGTTCAAATGGCTCTGAGCACTATGGGACTTAACATCTGAGGTCATCAGTCCCCTAGAACTTAGAACTAGTTAAACCTAACTAACCTAAGGACATCACACACATCCATGCCCGAGGCAGGATTCGAACCTACGACCGTAGCAGGCGCGGTTCCACGCTGAAGCGCCTAGAACCGCTCGGCCACACCGGCCGGCCTAAAAGTTGGGTAAATTAGAGTGTCAGTGGTGTTTGTTTCAGAACTCTAGTGCCAGTCGTTTACGAGATATTGTATTTTGAAAAGTTTCCGCACTGATACTTGTTTGTGCCATTCAATCTTCATAGTTGCTAGGTACGATGTTGTTATGTTTGCTAACAATGTGCTTCTGTATTACTTGAGTGTACTGCGGCTTGCTAGTCACTTAGTGTGTGACAGTCCAAGCAGTAGCTCGTGAGTAGACGGTGGGATTTCCTAATCCTGAAAAAGCTGACACGCTCATGGTATATGATGAGTGTAGGAAAAATGGAGTTCGCTCTTGTACGGTGTATGCGGCAAGATATACCAATAGACGTCAACCTTCTCGACAATTAATTATCAGCCTCTTCAACCAGCTGCGTGAAAGTGGTAGTGTTTGGGATCCCCACCAGGTCAGATTAAAGGAAGACGTCGAAGCAAATGAGAAGTGTGCTACTAAATTTGTTACTGATAGATTCCATTAACACGCTAATACTTCGAAGATGCTTAATGAATTCAATTGGGAAACCCTGGAGGAAAGACGTCGTGATTTTCGTGAAACACTATTAAGAAAATTTGGCGAACTGGATGACTGTAGAGCGATTCTGCTGCCACCATCGTACTGTCACGTAAGGACCAGGAAGACAAGATAAGAGAAATTAGGACTCATACTGAAGTATATAGAAAATCGTTTTTCCCTTGCACCATGTGCGAGCGGAACAGGAAAGGGGATGTACAGCTGTGGTACAAGGCATCTTCCGCTATGCACCGTATCGTGGCTTATGGACTATCTATGTATACGTAGATGTAGAATACAACAGCAGAAATGTAGCTACTCTGCGGGATAATTAAACAAGACAGATGATAAGATTTATCACTCTGAAGTAGAAAAGGGTATTCATGGAAGACAATAATTTACGTATAAAATAAAATAATTGAGCGCCTCAAGGGAAGGGGTGGTTTCATTGACACCCTTTATGCCACCTCCTTTTCGTGTCGATCCTACGTGGCGGTTTGCCGGAAATATTTTTATCGGTCACCCATAAGAAAACAGCGTGATTTCAATAATGGGCATCGCGGTTCTTATCTCCGTGACAAAGGCGCTCACGAGAAGAGGTGAGATGTGGGCAAGGTGGGGTGTGACGACCTTCACATCGTGTAAGACGTCCAATTTAGAGCTGGGAAGAACTGTAGTGAAATTTGGTGCTAATGTGACATCATTAACCAGCCTTATACCTCACATGGACTTCTGAGCGCCGACCTTTTTTCGCATGTGTTGACACCTTGCTGTTTTGTACTATTACACAGGCCGCTTGTAGGCACGTTTTAGACCAATTTGACACTTCTGCGTCACAGTGGGAGAAAAGGAAGGGGTTTCAGATAAGTGACCCTTCAGTTCTTTTGCGCAATGTGAGTATGACAGAGTTAGAGGATGTGCTACGAAAAATGAAAAGCAGGAAGATAACATAAACAGCAAATCGATCAAGACTGCGTCTCCTCTGATTAAATGTAGGTTTTCTGTCTTCATCGACAAATACTGCGAAACGACAGAAATTCCGAACAGCTCGAACACGGTCACATAGAAAGCAGTGCGGAAATAATAGGGCATTTCTTTACTCAGCATTTAATACAAAATGTTTTCAAAGATAATAAGATAATGACTCGCATTAATTTTTGATAGTGTCTTGTTGGAGAATCAAGCTAGATTCAAGAAGGGTAAGTCCTGTTCAGACATCACAGTGGTTATGAGACAAAAAACTGAAATGCATGCAGAATTGAATCGAAACTGTGCTGAACTCGTAGAACTATTGTGTGACATAAGACACCATGAAAATTACCAATCACGTCGCCCCACGCTGGGCGCCAAAAATGTAGTGAACTGTGAATTCTTCTCTCTGCTGTCGGACGTGAAATGACGAGCAGGTGACTGATGCGATTGCCCCACGTTAGGAGCCAACACGTAACTGATATCAGTAATTAAATGAAATCACACACAAAGGGTACAAAATTAAGGGATTCATGTGTGAATGTAAAAGATTGCTTATATGATCAAAACATGAAAGAAATGTATTTATTTTCGTGCTTGTTTACTCAAACCAAAACAAAATTATAAATCTCAGGGCCGATTTAACTGGGCGTAGACACAATTCAGTTATTTAGGGGAAGAAGGAGGGAACGAATCGTGTCACCATTCTTCATTACCGTTCCTCGTGTACTGCTGTCGGCGGCAGGCGCTGCGTCGGTACGGCGTGTTGCCTCGGAGCTGTCCTGCTCGGGTCGGTTGCCCTCATCAGCAATCGCGGCGTTGCGGCGGGGCCCAGCTACCATCTCCACGTTGTCTGCCCGTTGTCGGATGCGTGGCCTAAACTGTGCTATCAGGGCGTCGGAAGGAGGATGTTGGCGACTGGTGGAAGAGTGCCTGTGTCCTCTCGCTTCCGCGGTGTCTCCACGACTCCCTTTCTCACTTCTCATCCATCTCTCAACTCAACTCCTCTTCGAAATATTTTTCCTTTCGGCGTTGTAATTGGCGGACGAAATTTACAATGCAGCCCAAATGACAGACTGCCATTTCATCGCCACGCCTCTCCGTGTGGGGTGGAAATGCGCTATCTGGTGTGGGCTGGCGTGTGCCTCGTGAATTGGCATCTTTCTCACGATTTCACATTCTTAAGATGTTTTCCTGCATTCCGAGGCTGTTGGGAGAGCAGCTACACAACACTTCTTTATAACCACTCTCTCTGTGTTAGCCGCCGCGTGGGTTTAGCCGAGCGGTCTAGGGCGCTGCAGTCATGGACTGTGCGGCTGGTCCCGGCGGAGGTTCGAGTCCTCCCTCGGGCATGTGTGTGTGTGTGTTTCTCCTTAGGATAATTTAGGTTAAGTAGTGTGTAAGCTTAGGGATTGATGGCCTTAGCAGTTAAGTCCCATAAGATTTCACACACATTTGAACATTTTTTTCTGTGTGAGCCCTGGACAGACTAATGTTTTGGCTCCGTCTTAAAATCTGCCGGCGTCCGTTATTTATAAGGAATGTCCTCACTGTCGAGAAAAACATCTTCTTAGGAATACTGGGTTCTTTCACACGCCTCCCTGCGATAATTCCCCTGTGCTGGAATTGTCGGTCGATCCCTGCTTTCTAAGGCAGGTAAAGTTTACTGCCGCCGGTCGAGAAGAACTCAGATGCTTTCACGGGTACGTACTTGGCGTTGCGTCCTCGTGGCTGCAGGTGTCCATCAGCTCTCGGCACGCTTCTCATTGTCAGACGGGCCCTTTACATCGTGTCCTTCCTTGAGCGAGGCGAGGAGGTCGGCCCGGCTTCCCGCTGTGTGCTTGCAGAATGACTGCAGTATCCCTCTTCTTGGGGTCTGTTGCGTACATAGTTCCGCGTAGTCAGCGCGTACACAACTTTCCCACTAGAGCGCGCCCCGCTAAGCACAACAGCGCAGGCACGAGATGGCGCTGCCATAGAGACGGACCAAATTCTGCTTCCGCCGATCCGCGTATTAATACGTAACGCAGTCAATGAGATTGCTGCTTACGTAGAACCTTTTCTCCTCGTGGATCACACTCGCGCAGTGATACATGAACGTGTGAGGTATTATAACGAGTGTACAGACCTTCGATTAGTCATTCTGCATTTGTCTGCACCAGTCTGTACCAGTCTACATTTGTCTGTACCAGTCTATAGTCAAGTTTCCGTCTGCGCCTAATAAGATTACCATATTCCTGTACATAGTCATGAAGATAAATGTATAGACACTTTTGTCAGGTATCAGAGATACATGTGAGAATAAGAATAACGTACCAATACCAAGGGAACTTCAGATTGTCAATTGTAAATAGCATCCAGAACCAAGTTAAGTAATTTTTATGCTTGTTATTATTTTAATAAATGTGTGTGAAAATTAATCAAGTTCTGTTTAAAGATGGTCACCGTCAATCTGCTACTCTACGCATGCCAGTGGCATTTCTATCGTCTGACCTAACGGCAGAAGATAAACACGCCACGATAAGACCACGAGACATATTGCTGACACTCGCCTACTTCATTAGAGCGACGAGTCAAATAATCTGATGGTGTGTGTACTCAAGGTCTTACAGTTCGCACACCACAGGGGCTCGCCCCAGGGAGTCTGGCCCCTTATTCTCTCACGGCCGCTCGCAGCAACTTGGCGAAAGTGGTTGCGGTTGGACGTATTACAAAACAAATCTGTTTATTGATTACTTGAAAGCTGGTTGGTTGGTTCGTTGATGTGGTGGAGGGGAGCAAGCAGCGAAGTCATTGGTCACATCAGATTAGGGAAGGAAGTTGGCTGTGCCCTTTCAATGGAACCAACACGGCATTTATCTGGAGAAATTTAGGGATATCACGGAAAACCTAAATCAGAATGACTGGACGGGGGTTAGAACCGTCGTCCTCCCGAATGTGAGTCAAGTATGCAAACCACTGCGCCACCTCGATTGCAATGTGAAAGCGTATGGTAATGTAGATAGATGAATGTTGTGGGAAATGCTACACAGGAGATGCGTAGCAAACTACTTACTGAGAGTAATCCAACAAATGTATGACGAGTCCAAAGTTGCTATTGTTGGAATGGAATATGTTAAAGAAACAACTAATTTAGGCTTACGACAACGATGCAGTTTCTCTACAATACTTTTTAACATCTATGTTGATTACATGTTTAGACTATTTCTAAAATAAATAGCGTTTTACACCAGTAGCATTACGCAACGAGATTATCTAATGACAGCAGTCATTGTTGACGAGAAACATCTTATAGCTGACAGTAAGGACAGACTTTAAAAGACATTTATAAGTAAAATATTACTGCCAATAGCTATAAATTAACAAGCTCGATCCAAAAAACAAAAGTAATTACTTTTGGAAGTAAATACATGGTCCCAAACAAAATTGTAATGAACGACCAGAGAATCACCTGTTGGGTGGTACCATATCCTACAGACAAAAAAGCCATACTGAAGTATTGAAAGATTCAGTTCTGTAATGGGACCCTATATAGAACGCCGAATGAAAAGATGAAGAAAGAAACCGCAATATCGTTCTACACTTTACAGCAATGAGACTAGGACAATAATAACTGGAGGTGAACGAAGAATAGGTGGCGCAGAAATGAGGAATTTAAGAAGACCTGCTTGCCATGTAGACAATCTGATATGACTAGGAGTACATGCATCAGTCAAGAATTATAACTTAAAACCATACAGAAACAGATGAAGGAGTATAGAAATATATGGAGAGATCACGTAACAAGAATGAATAAAAATAGAATTCCTAAAATAATAATGAATTATCGACTATTAGGGTAAAGATAAGTAGCCTGACCAAGAAAGAGGTGGATAGATAAAATAATAACTAACCACCAACAACAGAGACACTGAAAACGATGACGTGAGACGCAAATGCTTAACACCTGAAGAAAGAAGAGATTCCGAACAATCCGATCTTATTTACTTTATTTTTTACTCTTATAGTGTTGTTATGAAGCAAACTGCGTTCATGTTTCCCTTTATTCATATAAGATGATCTGGGAGTCTCTGCTATTTAATTTCTCTTCAGTACTGTTTGTCTGGATTTGATCTACAGCCCGTCTGTCACCTGATCCCAATAACCACAGGGATTGCCATTGTGAGCTGGAGTGCTCGGTGTTGCCTGCAACGTAAGTTTTCCCACCATTGTCAGTAAAGTAACAACTTGATTAACAAAAGAAATTTTTGAAGAGCTTTGTTTTTCTTTCTGGATTGTCTATTAGGGATGAGGAGTTTCGCTTAGCTTGCTACGATTTTCAGTACAATGTTTGAAAAATACTTGACGTCATCGCTATCGACATTGTACAGTCTCCAAGAAAAGGAAGATATGGGGAATACCGAATACAGATATTTTCTATACAGATCAAAATTATTGAAAAGTTCGCAGACTGACGGCTATACTTATCAGGGGAGCATCTGTCATATATCACAGAGTTTTATCCGCTTCGGCGTGGATACTCTGGTCAATTGAAAATAATCATTTAGGTGGGTTTATTTGAGGAAAGATGAATACTGATAACGAAAATGAGTATTAATTAACAGGCTGAATGCCACGAAGCGGCCGGCGGCCACAGAAAAGCGTCACATCTAAAGCCGTGTATCAGGCCTGCCGGTGTAACATCTATGCTAAGCGTGCGGCAGTCAATATGTTAATCAAAAAAAGTTTTGCATCACCTCGGTTCCGAGAGTTCTGGAGTCTGTACGGAAAATTGGAATAGAGACCAACATAAACATTATTTCCACCATTTTTATTGTTCATGAAAACTACACATTGCATGTTGTATCAACACACAGCGAGACCTTCAGAGGTGGTGGTCCAGATTGCTGTACACACTGGTACCTCTAATACCCAGCACCACGTCCTCTTGCATTGATGCATGCCTCTATTCGTCATAGTATACTATCCACAAGTTCATCAAGGTACTTTTGGTCCAGATTGTCCCATTCCTCAACGGCAATTCGGCGTAGATCCGTCACAGTAGTTGGTGGGTCACGTCGTCCATAAACAGCCCTTTCCAATCTATCCCAGGCATGTTCGATAGCGTTCATGTCTGGAGACATGCTGGCCACTCTAGCTGAGCGATGTCGTTATCCCTCAGGAAGTCATTCGCAGGATGTGCACGATGTGGTCGCGAATTGTCGGACATGAGGACGAATGCCTCACCAAAATGGTACCGATATGGTTGCTCTATCGGTCGGAGGATGGCATTCACGTATCTTACAGCCGTTACGGCGCCTTCCATGACCACTAGCGACGTACGTCGGCCCCACATAATGCCACCCCAAAACAGCAGGGAGCGTCCACCTTGCTGCACTCGCTGGACAGTGTGTCTAACGCGTTTAGCCTGACTGGGTTGCTCCCAAACACGTCTATGACGACTATTTGGTTGAAGGCATATGGGACACCCATCGGTGAAGAGAACGTGATGCTAATCCTGAGCGGCCCATTCAGTATGTTGCTGGGCCCATCTGTACCGCGCTGCATGGTGTCGTGGCAAAGATGGACCTCATCGGGGACGTCGGGAGTGAAATTGCGCATCATGCAGCCTACTGAGCACAGTTTGAGTCGTTACACGACGTCCTGTGGCTGCACGAAAACATTATTCAACTTGGGGGCGTTGCTGTCAGCCATAATCCGAGGCAGCGGTCATCCACTGCAGTAGTAGCCCTTGGGCGGCCTGAGCGAGGCACGTCATGAACAGATCCTATCTCTCTGTATCTCCTCCATGTCCGAACAACATCGTTTTGGTCCACTCCGAGACGCCTCTTGTTGAGAGCCCTTCCTGGCACAAAGTAACAATGCGGATGCGGTCGAACGGCGGCATTGACTGTCTAAGCATGGTTGAACTACAGACAACACGAGCCGTGTACCTCCTTCCTGGTGGAATGACTGGAACTGATCGGCTGTCGGATCCCTTCCGTCTAATAGGTGCTGCTCATGCATGATTGTTTACATCTTTGGGAGGGTTTAGTGACATCTCTGAACACTCAAAAGGACTGTGTCTGTGATACCAATCCACAGCCAACGCATATCTTCAGGAGTTCTGGGAACCGGGGTGACGCAAAACTTTTTTTGATGTGTGTATATAGATTGCAATTAGAGATACTTCTTTACTCTGCAAATGTTAGTTCTGTAATTTTCTCCAAAATGTTTCCACACCAGTGAATGGACTTAAATGCATGGAATCAACTTGTTTATACATTTTAAAATTATCTATATGGTGTAACTATTGTGCTGTAAATTTAGCTAAACTGCAGCGCATCATCAAATGATGGATTTTCAGTTTGAGGATATATTCCACTAATAGTTCTCTGAGCTTAAAAAGATCTGTTTGTTAGGTTTCGCTTGAATAGACTGTAGCAACTTGTCCTTGTGTTCTGAACTGAGTATATTACGACTTGGAAATAAGTAGTAACAGTTCATATGCCTTAACCTATCTCTTGACGTTGAGAAATATATCGGCAACCCACATTAGTAAGACTACTAGTACCATTTTTAATCCTATGCTTATATAATAGGAAAAATCTGCGCTATGCGACATCATAAGTGGTATATCCTTAATAAACCGAACACCTGCGAAAAATCTAATAGTCAAAAAACGTGTAATGAATCGAAACTCGGCGGGTTTGTACAACAATGTTCCAGCAACAGTGGGCCGTTATTTCATTTTCAGGAAAGACATAGCACAGCCCAGTGATAGATAAACATTTTTGAAGCTCTTGAGAGTCAGGATATCGACTAAATGGATGATTTACACATTTGCCTGACATGATTGTCACATAGGAATACTGAAATGCTGTAAGACAATCATGTTGCAAAGAAGAAAGCACCATCTCAGATTAGATACAGACGTTATAGTTCAATAACTATCGACAAACCCAGAAGTTTAGGAGGAGCGTTTATCCGGGGCTTTGCCCGATATCCTCATTTCGTATATATTTAACATATTTCACCCGTGTTTGTACACATATTCTAGCTACATCTCTAGCAAATTTCACCACGCAGTTTCATTTTCAGGGAGCTCTATGCTTATGACGTCTTATCTCCTGAACTATACGTAGTACAATGATACAATTTTGCTGGTACGTTCAGTGGTATATGTGAATGCTGTGTGCAAAATGTGTCGCGAGGACAATTGGTAGTAAAGAAGCAATAATTTATATGTATGGTGTATCTTCTTTCTTCTTGGTTAACTGTCAGTAAGCATCTGATACGGGCATGTCCGAAAGAAGAGACACCTTTCATGATCCCGCAGCCTTATGTACTCATAACGAAATTGAAATTTTGATCTAAGTCACAATCAGGTAACGAAATAAATTCAATGGTGACAAGTGAAAATTTGTGCTGAACCCGGATTTCCCGATTTATGAGAGCAATTACCTTAACACCTTTGGCTTTCTGAAGCCACTTCCCATCCACCCCAAATTCCAACTTACCACACATTACAGACGTAGTGTCCTCTGTCCATTTTACCCTTTCTACTCGCAGCCTCACACTAATACTCGCAAGAATTCAGACGAAGAATGAATCTGCTCTGAAAGATCATTAATTTCCGTCGAAATGCATATATTTATATGTGTGGTGCCTTTTCTTTCGGATATGACGTTACGTTTTCTTATGCATAAAAGAATCATTCGGGAATTTTGGTGGAGTTGTTTAAGAAAAGAGTTGACGATCTGACTTATAAATTTAAAATTGTAATTGTGACCTGTAGGAAATTTGGGAATTTCATGAAAATGCTGCACGAAGAGTTTTTAAAATGTCATTCTTGCTCACGTGGGATTAGAAAAATGTATTCGTGGGGAGGGCAGACTGGTCAGATATTGAACGATCAAATCCCTGTAGATAAAAGAAAAGCATTCACCTCAATTGAAAAGCTATCCCACGCAAATGTACTCCATTTTGTCAACCCTGTTACGTATATTTTTTATAGATAGGTTAAATGTTCACGAAAAAAATTCGCATGGTGACACTATTCCATAAAAATACAGTCTTTGATTCCGCATCGATTTAGTGCACCTGCTTTCACAGGAATGATCAAATATGTGGTTCTCATCGAAGTTAATCGAAGAAATAACAACCACTTCGAATTTAAATTAACTGTCCAGAATGAAATTTTCACTTTGTAGCGGAGTGTGCGCTGATTTTGAAACTCCCTGGCAGATTAAAACTGTGTGCCGGACCGAGACTCGATCTCGGGACCTTTGCCTTTCGCGGGCAGGTGCTCTACCAGGTAGCTCAGTTGGTAGAGCACTTGAAATTTTCACTCTGCAGCGGAGTGTGCGCTGATTTTGAAACTTCCCGCCAGATTAAAACTGTGTCGGACCGAGACTGGAACTCAGGACCTTTGCCTTTCGCGGGCAAGTACTCTACCAGGGTAGCTCAGTTGGTAGTGCACTTGAAATTTTCACTCTGCAGCGGAGTGTTCGCTGATTTTGAAACTTCCGGGAAGATTAAAACTGTGTGCCGGACCGAGACTCGAACTCGGGACCTTTGCCTTTCGCGGGCAAGTGCTCTACCAGGGTAGCTCAGTTGGTAGAGCACTTGCCCGCGAAAGGCAAAGGTCCCGAGTTCGAGTCTCGGTCCGGCACACTGTTTTAATCTGCCAGAAAGTTTTAAATGAACTGTGTTCTCCGATATCGCTTGTGAAAAATCCATGTGTTTATAGGGCAGTAGCTATCATTAAATGTGTTTGGTGGTCTACGAATCTGAGTTTCGGTTGTTTCTGCTACAAATACCATCTGGAATTCAGTTCTAGCATAGCAAGCTATGCAAACAATAACGGTTAAGACAATTCTGTAATCTGTTTCGTGAGAAACGTAATATATATTTGAATAAATTGTAGTGTAACGACTGTTTTGTTAAGGAGATTACTATGGAGAAAATATCTATTTTCGAATAGTTTTGCATGACTTGCAGTATTTGATGATATTCTGTACAATGAAATGAAGAAAAAATATGTGGAAGGTTTTGTATCGGAATCGCGACCTTGGTAGCCGGGAATTTCAGCCGTTGCACTATGCTCACTTATTCGAACAGCGAGAATCGAGTAAGCAATATTTTGTTTTATCTCATCATTTTATGGGTGTTATCAGTGAAAAAAATGTTCGTAAAGTTTTGAAATTATGTATAACGTTCGTTGTCAGTCAATAAGTGCTCTTCATGCTCACTTACTGTACGAATATAGTTCAGCTACTTGCGCAACATGAGGTACGCTTCTTTTTCACCCCAACTCCGTTCATGGGTGGTTCTTACCCACAGCGATTCATCCCAGACAGTAAGTGTTGTGTGTTCTACGTTTGGTTGAAATCGGACCAGTGGTTTACATACATACATACACACAAACATCAGTCTTTATAATATGTATGGATGTAAATTTACATGCTTTTTGGACCTTTGAATTCTGTCTCTCGCGAATACGTTGCATTTCCAGTACGCATACTCCATGAATCACAGACAGGAGTTTCTGGGATGTGTAAGTAACAAATTCCCATTTTATTTAATTGCAGTGTTACAGGATGACTTAACGTTGTGGGATAATACGTAAAAGTGTTAATATGGATTATGAATGAACTGAAACATTTTAACAATACAACACACTTAATAATCAGACGTTTAGAGACTACTTATCATAGGGTTTCTGTTTGTTTAGATCAGATCCTACTGTAATTTCCGAACGGTATTATCGATTACATAGATAACCCGCCAGGGTAGCCGATAGCGCTAACGCGCTGCTTGCTAGACTCGGGTAGGCGCGCCGGCCCCGGATTGAATCCGCCCGGCGAATGAACGACGAGGGACAGTGTGCCGGCCAGCCTAGATGAGGTTTTTAGGCGGTTTTCCACATCCCGATAAGTGAATACCGGGTTGGTCCCCACGTTCCACCTCAGTTACACGCGTCGCAGACATTTGAAACACGTCCGCACTCTTCCCCAATTTACAGTCGACACAGACAGTTGGGGTACACTGATTCCATCCTGGGGGTATGGGGTGGCGGCAGGAAGGGCATCCGGCCATCCCTAAAAACTAACATTACCAACTCCGTCGTCACCACGCCGACCCTGCGATCGCTGTAGGACTATGGCGTAAGCGAAAGAAAGAAAGAAAGAATTATCGGTTACATAGATGTGACTTGTGGCTCACTATCTCTACTAAAGTTGGCGCATCCATTATAATATGTCAAGCGTATCCGGCTACTAGCGTTGGTGTCCCGTGTTCACTTGTCAGCGAAACTCTTCAGCACTAGTCAGGACTGTAATGTGGTCGATCAAACCTCATGAGACAGTAAACCTTCGACCGAAGAAGCTGACATGGAGGAGCTCGTAACAAAAGTAACGTCGAGTAATATATTCATTAGCACGCCCATGATAGCTGTTTTGTAGTTCCTTTTGCCGAATGGAAGGGAATACTGAACTGAGGTCTGAATCTCCCCTAGTATTACTCTTAGGTTTTACGGTTTTACCACGAGTCCACACTTTGGCCACTATGTATAAAAAATATACACTTCTCGCAAGTAACTGCTACACTGAAAAGCCAAAGAAACTGGTACACCTGCCTAATATTGTGTAGGACACCCGCGAACACGCAGAAGTGGCACAACATGACGTGGCATAGACTCGACTAATGTCTGAAGTAGTGCTGGAGGGAACTGACACCATGAACCCTGCGGGGCTGTCCATAAATCTGTAAGACTTCGAGGGAGTGGAGATCACTTCTGAAAAGCACGTTGCAAGGCTTCCAAGATATGCTCAATAATGTTAATGACTGGGGGTTTCGGTGGCCAGCGGAAGTGTTTAAACTCAGAAGAGTGTTCCTGGAGCCACTCTGTAGCAATTATGGACGTGTGGGATGTCGCATTGTCTTGCTGGAATTGCCCAAGTCCGTCGGAATGCATAATAGGCATGAATGGATGCTGGTGATCGGACAGGATGCTTACGTACGTGTCACCTGTGAGAGTCGTTTCTAGGCGTATCAGGGATCCCATATCACTCCAACTGCATACGCCCCCCCTCCCCCCCCCCCCACATCATTACAGAGCCTCCACCAGCTTGAACTGCCCCATGCTAACATGCAGGGTCCATGAATTCATGAGGTGGTCATCATACCCTTACACGTCCATCCACTCGATACATTTTGAAGCGAGACTCGTCCGATCAGTTAACACGGTTCCCGCCATCAACAGTCCAATGTCTGTGTTGACGGGTCCAGGAGAGGCGTAAAGATCTGTTTCCTACAGTCACCAAGGGTACACGAGTGCGCCTCCGGCTCTGAAAGATAATATCGATGATGTTTCGTTGAATGGTTCGCACTCTGATACTTGTTGATGGCCCAGCACTGTTATCTGCAGCAATTTACAAAAGGCTGCACTTCCGTCACGTTGAACGATTCTCTTCAGTCGTCGTTGGTCCCTTTCGTACAGGATCTATTTTCTGCCGCAGCGATGTCAGAGATTTGATGTTTTTCCTGATATTCACAGTAGACTCGTGAAATGGTCGTAGGGGAAAATCCCCACTTCATTGCTACCTCGGAGATGTTGTGTTCTATAGCTCGTGCGCCGACTATAACACCAATTTCAAAATCACTTAAATGTTGATAACCTGCCATGGTAGCAGCAGTAACCGATCTAACAACTGCACCAGACACTTGTCTCATATAGGTGTTGCCAATCGCACCACCGTATTCTGCCCGTTTTACATATCTCTGTATTTGAATACTTATGCCTCTACCAGTTTCTTCGGTGCTTCAGTGTATTTTCGGTGTAGGTCAGAGTGGTGTGGTGTTTTGTGCACTGTCATGCTGAAAAGTAGCCGTAAGACGTGAAATGCGTTCCGGCTGATTCACATGCAGCCCTCATAACGTAGCTGTCTTGCAGGTCCTCTAATATCTTTGCGGGACAATCGTTTGACTATAAAAACAAGAGGCTTGTAGAGAATATTGTTTTTTATGGCATCCAAACCAGGTGTAAATTAACACCATGATACTGGAAATACTAGAAAACACGTTAATAGAGATGAGATAGCATTTAACACTTGTAAACCCAACTTCATTACAGTAAGTGACATTTCAAAGGCATTACCACATACATTACAATCCTCAATGTAAGTGAAAATTAAACATTTTTAGGAACAAAGGATGTGCAGCCAATATCTGTGCTCCTAAACTTTTACAACCATTCGAAGTATTCTTGCTCCCTAAAAGTTTTTCCACACCTGATATACGTTGTTCCTGTGGCCAGTAATTTTGCGACAACAGGTCACTGGAGAACCAAAAAAAGAAGAAAATGCAATTAATAACAGCAAGTGCCCCGTTGAAACCTCAACATTGAGAGCGTATCACCAGTAATTTCACTGTACTCATAATTCACCAATAGTTATTTGTGCACGTGTTTGAACTTTAAGTGACACGATGAACTCTTTTGCGCTAGACCTGGATTCAAACATACCACCTATAGCCATTAATAACTAAGCAAATCTTTTGTGCCTGACAGAGATTCAGCTACGGAAATGCACGTCATTGCTTACTAGGCATAAAGAGACGAGAAAAATAGAAGTTTTCACCAGTATCAATTAGGAAATCTCAACTTGAAAACAAACGACGAACATTTTTGTACTGAAGTGGCAATTCTATCAAGAACCTTATTTCCCTGCTAAATAACTAGGAAGGACGCTTAATATAGTTCCTCCACAAGTAACGACGTTCAAGTGGCTCTGAGCACTATGGGACTTAACATCTGAGGTCATCAGTCCCCTAGAACTTAGAACTACTTAAACCTAACTAACCTAAGGACATCACACACATCCATGCCCGAGGCAGGATTCGAACCTGCGAACGTAGCGGTCGCGTGGCTCCAGACTGTAGCGCCTAGCACCGCTCGGCCACCCCGGCCGGCCAAGTAACGACATGTGCATGTGTTTAAAATTGCAATGCCATGACGTAAAAGTTTGCGACTGGGAACCGAATCCACTAATCGGATTGTTCAAAAAAGTTCAAATGTGTGTGAAATCTTATGGGACTAAACTTCTAAGGTCATCAGTCCCTAAGCTTACACACTACTTAACCTAAATTATCCTAAGGACAAACACACACACCCATGCCCGAGGGAGGACTCGAACCTCCGCCGGGACCAGCCGCGCAGTCCATGACTGCAGCGCCCTAGACCGCTCGGTTAATCCCGCGCGGCAATCGGATTGTTAATTAAGTAAAATCAGATACTAGCTATAGAATTTTTTCACCAGTAGCGAGACGGGAATTCGAAACCGGCACCTAAAGCCGTTGATTTTTGTCCACGAATAGACACTAAGTAGCAACTGTCTGTTCACCACTAATGAGATGTGCGCATGTTCGACTAAAAACAGCGAAACATTTCGATATCGTTGGCAAAACACGAAGAACCATTAAAAATGAACATTATTATTAACTATTAGTTCGGTGTGCAAGTGCTAGTACTTAAAGTTATTAACGTTTTTGTGGTGGACCGGGACCCGAATCGAGACAGTGCTTTTCGTGAAGACATTGACGAGTTTGCAGTTAGGAGAAAACAACGAAATGATCGAACTGTACAGTTTCGAGAGGGTCAAATACCGCGAAAGAGACGATCTGAATTCGACTTACACTCCAGTGTTTCGTAAAATAATCATCAAATGAAATAAAATTTGTAGTGCAAGAAAGCTTGCTTGTGATAGGGTCTCTCTTTGCGGGCAGTTCCGCTTCTGTCATTGCCCAGCCTAAAGCGCCTCTCGTCCACTTGGCAGTAAAGGGATACTGAACTACAATGTAACCTGATGGTCTTCACTTGACGTTAACAGATGTGAAGGGCATCTGTTCGTGTCTTCTAATAATGGTTACCTCAAGTAGGAATCGAATCTATACCCCACACGTATCAAAATAGGGTCAGGTTACGAGACCTCCGTATCCAACGTCTTTCAGCGGCATTGTTATCTAATAACAGGAGAAATGAGTTGCTCTAGAGAGGTCTGACTCGCTGGAAGTTATTCCAGCCTGATCAATAAGTTAATTTCCTGACTTTATTGTAATTTTGTTCAACTTCATAGTCATTCACCATCTACGTCAGCTACTAAATGCACACTTTCGATGTGCTCAATATCTCAACATATTCCTCAAACCCATGACTGAAATCCCAGAGAAACCAATTTCTATTCCGTTTTTAACTGCTAATAGGCTACAGTTAATTTCTGACATTACCAGTAAAAATAGCTTACAAATTAGACACGGTGAAGGAAACCGACTCTCTATGAATTGGTGCGAAAAGTGGCAATGGACCCTGAATAAAGAAAAGCGTGAAGTTATTCATATGAGTACTAAAAGAAATGCACTAAATTTCGATTACGCGACAAGTAACACAAATCTGAAGGCTGTAAATTAAACTAAATACTTAGGGATTACAATTACAAATGACCTAAATTGCAACGATCACATAGATAATGTTGTGTGTAGAGCAAACCAAAGACTGCGATTCATTGGCAGAACACTTAGAAGGTGCAACAGGTCTACTAAAGAGACTGCTTACACCACGCCTGTCCGCCCTATCCTGGAGTATTACTGTGCAGTGCGGGATCCGCATCAGATGAGACTGACGGATGACATCGAAAAAGTTCAAAGAAGGGCAGCTCGTTTTGTATTATCGCGAAAGAGGGGAGATAGTGCCACAGACATGATACGTGAATTGGAATGGCAATCATTAAAACAAAGGCGTTTTTCGTTGCGACGGGATCTTCTCATGAAATTTCAATCAGAAGTTTTCTCCTCCGATTGCGAAAACATCCTGTTGGCACCCACCCACATAGGGAGAAATTATCATCACGATAAAATAAGAGAAATCAGGAATCGCAAAGAAAAATTTAAGCGCTCGTATTTCCCGCGCTCCGTACGAGAGTGGAACGGCAGAGAGACAGCATGAAGGTGGTTCATTGAACCCTCTGCCACACCCTTTATTGTGAATATCAGAGTAATCACGTAAATGTAGATGTAGATGAATCAGTCAGGAGTGGCACGTATGAGGAAGGCTAGAATTCGTTGGACCAAACGCCAGACGTCTACTCTTGGGCCATAAAAGAAACGATGATCGTCCATGTCCGGCAACCCACACATGATGCAAAGCGGGGAGTCGGCGAGGTGAACTCGGTGGAGACGAGAACAATTTGGTTGTTTCCGTTTGACAGTGAAACGGCACGTGGAGCGTGTAGTAGTGTCAAGAAAGGGAGCGTTCACCGCCCGCCATATATTGCGCAACTTGTAGCGCTGGTACTTCTGTCACACTGGGCTCATAGGCCACTTGTATCTCAGTATAGACCAACTCCGTCGACAGCAAGCGCACAGGCCGCAAAGGGGTAGAAAGCTGCGCCCTAGCGAAAATAGTCTGATGTGGTAGGAGAGCACTGGGATGTCCGTTATCGTCACCGGAGAGGCCACCAAAGGTGCATCAAGCATTAAGCTGATAAAGCACGTCGAATAACGCCCCACATCTTCGGAACATGGTAAAGACCCACACCCCTTCAAGCCTGGGGAAGAGTGAGGAACTCATAGAGGACTTTGAAGATCATCCCCTGGTTAACAAATGGACCCAATGCAGCTAACATGTGACGAGCTAGGTTGTGCAGGACCGGAAGAGATTGCGCCACATGAGGGATTCACGAGCTATGTGTGTGTTGACATAGCACATACTTTGATGTAGGAGGTCAAGAGAGCAGAGGCGATGTTCAACAAGTCCAAACCTGACCCATTGCAACAGTTGTTTGCAGCTGAGGGTCGCAGTGCGCCGCAAGTCAGCCACAAAATAGATGCCAAAGCAACTTAATGTGTTGGTCACGTTGGACAGATTAGCACTCCCTCAGGCAGGCCTGTATCGATAGGCATAGCTCGCGACTTATGTACATTAAGGGAGCTGCCCGACGCCTCGCCGTAGCTCGCCACCCATGCAAGCGCTACCAGGATATTGCTGGCACTTCGAAGTCAGAAAGATAAATCGTCCTCATAGGCGGGGCAGCAAAATCTATGTCCACCCAGCGATATTCCCATCAATCATTGTTGTAGGCAACATAACAATGATTCTAGGTAGAAGGTGTAGAGCAGCGCAGGTAAGTGCAACCCTGTCACACCGAGTGCCTGATCAGGATCAGTTGTGTGAGCCTGCCATATACAGTACCTGGGACGTCGCGCCGCCCAGGAAACGTATGACCACCTCGACAGTACCTTCTGAGCATCCAATATGATGGAGGGCAGCGGTAAGAAGGGAACAATCGGCGCAATAAAGGGCCTAGCTGAAGTCTAAGGACGCCAATGTTACAGGCAAATGTTGATGTCAAGCGACAGCAATCAGATCGCTGTCTGAATGCTGTACGCTCAGCCTAGCGACGCTTGATTATAGGAGATGACATACAGGCCGTCCTCTTAAGTCGCGCTGCCAAAAGACGACTAAAGACTTTCATGTCGCTATTTAGCACGGTCAAGGGGCGATAATCACTGATGTGGGGACCCCCGTGGGTTTTGTGAATAGGGACAATGAGGCCATCTAGAAAGATATCGGGGCCCTCACTACAGGGGCATCAGTTCTTCGCAGATAACAGTGCACGTGGGAGGTAGATGTCGGAAGCAAATAAAATTCGAGGCGGATCCTATCAGGGCCAGGTGACTTGTTAGCGGTTCCTATTTGGGTAGCACGAGGACTTGTCTTCTGTACCTGGTGTTTCCAGTTCCATTGTCGCATCCTCCGGTATTGCGACGAACATGATCCCAAAAACTTCTTCTGTAACAGCCGGTGAATGAGGATGGTAAGCATATAGCCTAGCATAATGAGCTTGAAAGAAGCGTTGGGTGTGATGACGCCTGTCTTCAATGTCAGTGATAGTGCGCCGTCGTCGCCCGTCTGCTAGAAGGCGGTACATCGACGGAACTTCAAAGCCATACAGTCAAAAATGCAGGCTCGAACAACCGTCTCTTCATTGTGGCGGCGCGAGAGGGCTGTTATATGCACTTCGGTGCAGCTCAATACTTGATAATAAAAGTTCAAGGATTGCCTCTTCCAAGCTGCCAAGTCTCTCCCATACACCTTCATGACCCGACGGAGGGCAGGTTTTGTGCTGGACAGCCATCACGACAGCGTAAACGGGTAAGCGTCGCTACAGCAGCGACAGGAATCCCTACTCACCTCAATAAGGTTCCGACAGTCGGGAGACGCCAGTAAGACTACATTCAGCTTACAAACAGTTCTTCCATATCACACCCTCTGCCAGTCGAGGGTGATAAGTGCAGACATACGCTGCATGGTGGGGAAGCGACAGGCAAAATCTCTGCCAGTCGGGTTCCTCCCACAATCGAGCGCGAGATATAAAATCAACCAAAGCGACCGGAAAATCCGCGGTGTAGCGCGTGAAACTGGGGCAGTCACCAATAACGTCTTCTCATGTGTCTACAAGGTGGAGACGGTTGACAATATGGGAAGCTATGCGCAAAGCAAATGACGCAGCAGCTGATCTTTAGGGTGGAATTAAAATCATCATCCAGTCCCACTGCATTTTGCCTCGTCCGCAGGAAAGGTAGGGCGTGATTTTCGCCTTCCTGACTCTCAAGGAGCGTAGGCGTTAATAATTCGAACGCCAAAGAGTGTGAGAGCCATGCCTCTCGCATCCCGAAGATATTGGACGTCGTCGACAGGTAGCCCTTCACAGATGAGGATCGCCAGTGCGCTACCGGTACTCGGCGTGTGTGGAGACGAAACTTATATAGCCAAAGGGTTAAGGAAACCGCCAACATGCACTTCTTGCAAGAGTGCAACGTCTAAGTCTGCCACGCGAAGTGTATCGTGGAGCATCGCCAGTTTATGTGGGGATGGATGGTGTTTACATTAATCGTAGCTAGGTGATATGTCTGTTCCAGCACTCCTGCTGTTGAGACATGGGGTCCACCAGTGACATCCAGCTGGGACAGACAACACAATACGGTCGAACCCGCGGCGTTTACCGTGGTGCTGTAGTGGGGTGGGGGGAGACACAAACGGTGGAACGCGCCGGCCCACGGCATTCACAGACTATTCTGATTCCTTCTCTATGTCGTTTGCCCAAAAAACGGAAGCAGCACTAGTGTGTTGCCCAGGCGCAGAAGCATTAGGACGCCGCTGCATGTCGGCGTCCTACAGAGACGGCTTATTAACAGAGGGCGCAGGTGGTGGAAGGGAGAGCGTCACTGACTGCAGAGGACAAACTACTGATGTAGGTGGGGAAGGAGACATGAACAACAACAAACCTTCTTAGTTTGATGCGTCGTCCGACGCCGGTTCGCCATCCCGTGTGGCCATCCTAAGGCGACAATCGTCTACGTTTCTTGCGCTACCTCGGCAACTTCTGTTTCCGAACGTGTTGTTCGGTATCGGAATGGAATCGACCGTCGTTTGACTCCGTCCCAGCAGGAAGAAGAGCAGAGGTTGATACAACGCCCGAGTTGATGTCCATCGCTACTGTAAAATCACTTCTCAGATTTTAACGGGCGTCCGAGGGCGTCGCTTCCCCAGGAGATCCTGGAAAGGAAATCTTACGACTCGCCACCCTATCAGCGTCCGGCAACGATGGCAGATTAGAAGGAATCTCGGCTAGTGCATTCGAGTCTTTCGCAACAGCGGCGTAGGTGACAGGTAGCACTGCATTGTCACAGGTGGTGCGACATCTCCTACCGGCGTCTGAATTAGCGTATGCGGAGGCAATGCGACCAGACAGGGCCCTCCTAGTCACAGCCTGCACAAGCTCGGAGCTGACCGTCGTACATGACGATCGCCCGCACTCCGCCGATCATCAAATAATTCAAGTTTGATCTGCGCACACTATTTAAGACGTGGTAGGTGTCGAAGGTCTGCCATTTTTCTGCGATGTGACTGATGACATTTCCATAAGGTCGAAAGGCAGGTGAGACCACGTCTTGTGGTATTCCAAAAGTAAGTTGGATAACACGTCGGGTGCAGAGGTCGAATCCTGTGTGATCAAGTGAAACAGCTCTGACGTGGCCATCAGGCTGTTTAAATTTCAGTCCCTGGGTAAAACTTACCGCAGCATCGGCCCAAATTTCCTCAGTCCGCAGTATGATGTACACGACGCTGCTCGTGATGGAGGAATAAGTACCCACACCGTTTTGAGGTGCGAGACGAAGTCTGTCATGTATGAACTGTTCCACTTCGTGCACTTCAGGTCCTGCAAGTTCCGCCTGAAAGGTGATCTCTATAGTCGCACGGCGCTAAGATAAAGATATTGTAGTTGAGAACGTGGATGAATATAGCGAAATAGCACTGCCGGCCTACGTGTAAATGTAAATGCTGTGTGGCAATGGCCTCCGTCGGGTAGACCGTTTGCCTGGTGCAAGTCTTTGGAGTTGATGCCACTTCGGCGACTTGCGTGTCGATGGCGATGAAATAATGATGATGAGGACAACACAGAACCCAGTCCCTGAGCGGAGAAAATCTCCGACCCAGCCGAGATTCGAACCCGGGGTGGTAGGTATGACATTCCGTCGCGCTGACCACTTTTTTTTTTTTTTTTTTTTTTTTTTTTTACAAACACTAAATGAAATGCATCCTCTGCCAAAAGGAAAGAAAACAAAAGATTTTAAAACAAATCACAAATTGAAAGGAACAGGGATGTTGTTTTTATTTATGTATTTATTTGTTTATTTTCAATAAGGATCACTCTGTTAAAAGGAACATATAGATCATTGCATCGTATAGTATGTGCATTACATAGTGAGTGGTGAGAGAAGCGTGAGGTTCATCATCAGCTGTCAAATGTGCACACCGACTGCACCCGGCACATCCCAACTGCGTGGTGGGTCGAGGAAGACTGCCTGAAGACAGTTGGCAAAGGTTTTCCGATAGTGTGACCATCTATGAACCTCATTGTGTGCTTGCTGCAAGAAATACCAAAAGTCAAGTCGCGACGTGGCAGTATCCCCATAGAGGTACGCGATCGTCCAACCTTTGATCCAGATGATCGACTGTGATTTAGTCGCCGGAAAGTAGTCACTCTCCGGATGTAAGAAGGAAGCAGGTGTAATATGTTGCGGGGTCACACGGAGGTAGCAAGCCACCATCTGTCTTCCTAGGAGCCAGACGTCCTCCACCGCGATACAAGTTAAGCGGTGATAGTCGTCATCCACTTGGTGACATTTCGGGCATAGTGGAGTTTCCACTAGTCCAATTGCATGGAGCCGTTGGTGGGTGTTGAACTTGCCACAGGCGACAGAGAACCACAGTGCCCGAACGAAGGTAGTAAAGAATTTTTGGTGCACATGTCTCCATCCACTCAGCTACCAGGAGCGGACACCAACGTGTACACAACAACACACCTTTGGAGCGCTGCTCGGAGCGCCGAGCACGTCCACCTCGTGTCACGGCTATGAGCCGGCTGTCACTAAGCCATTATGTCTACTGTGGTTATTACGCACTAAAAGGCACTCACAGTACCTTGAAAACCTTGACTGTCGTTTTCTAAGGAACGGTCGAATACCTACGGATAAGCAGAGACACATGTTCACCTATTTCGACTCCCCTTCGAAGTTTCTATGAAACCTGGTTATTGCACTTGCCGTGTTTGTCTCGTTAGCAACGATACTTAAACAAACAAACACCATTCGGACAGACCTTGAAGGCCCATAGGTACCTACCAGCCGCCATGTTATCTTCTGCCCTTAGGCGTCACTGAATGTGAATACGGAGGGGCATGTGGTCAGCACATCGCTCTCACTGCCGTTGTCAGTTTTCGTGACTGGTGCAGTTACTTGTAAATCACGTAGCTCCTCAATTGGCCTCGCAAGGGCTTAGGGCAGCCCGCTTGCCTACAGCGCTTGGCAGACCCGGACTGTGACCCATCTAAGAGCTAGCCACCCCGACAGTGCTAAACTTCAGCGATGTGATGGGAACCGGTGTTACCAATGTGGCAAGGCCGTTGGCAGCAAGGACACTTGTAAAACGCTAAACCTTCCGGCAAATGCCAATTCAAAAGCTACAGGACGTTAATGTCTTCCGTTAATTGTTATCCTCATTCTTTCCAGACGATTTGGTCGACATCTCGTATTTGAAGTAGTGTAATGAATAAAATATTACAGAATTTCAAAGGTTCTCGTTCCAATAGACTCAAATTTTAGCATTCCACGTGGTCCACGTTCACATTTTCGCGTAATTAGTTTAAATTTAGTATCCATTCCAACAATGTAGAAAAGCATTGCAGAGTTGGAAACCTCACATCCGAGTGAGCGACATTAAACTTAGTCGCCAGCCAGAAATACTAACTCTGTGGAACACTAGTTTCAATAATATGATATTGTGAAGACTGTTCGACAGTGCTCTTTCTCACTGGAAAATACACAGTTGACTTATTGTGTCCCATATCTATACTTTACCATTAATTTCTTCTGAAAGCAAAGCATACAGACTGCAAATTTTAATCTTGCCGAAGCTTCCAACTCTGCATATGCCTGACCTAAACTGACCCTGCATCAGTTCAGGCGCCAGATATTGCAACATTATATTGACACCAGCAGTGTGCCCGTTCTGCCAAGTTTATTTTTAGTTTCACTTGATACTGTAATCACTGAAATAAAGTCACCTAACTTCACAATACTAGAGATTTCTTAGCGTTGTTCCTTTCCTTATGGCTAATATTCCTTTGTTTTTTTTTTTTTTTTGTCAGTCAGCCGGTCAATTTTTCCCTTTCAACTAACGAGATGCGACAAAATGTGGCCAGTAATCGATTCGCAAACTGTTCTTAAGTACTGTTTAGGAGGTTTATTTTAAAGTTCGTCGCAGGTGAAGAAAATTAGTTTCCTGTAAAAACGTCTTAAGTAACAACGTTCTCATATTTACCTGGTAAGAAAAGGTAGTAAAAGGTTTAAAAACGAAGTCCACAACATAGATTGGGCCGGGTCGATCGTTTCGTCTGACAGCACTGCATAAGTACTTTGCCTAATTGGTATCACTGGTTGCGTTCCTGTAGCTGTAGAAATAGTTAGTTGAAATCTTGTTTATCAACTAAGCAACCGTGTTTGACTACTAAAATTGAAATATGTTTATCAACCGATGGCTGAGTTCTCCCTCAGACTAAGGCATATGTACAAAACACAAGCTAGTGGAGACTATTTCCCCTTCCCTCCCTCCAGTGAGCATAGGAAGCCATATACTCAAATGCATACAACACAATGAATACGTTGAACACTACAGTTATCAATAACTCTCCGTTTACAACAAATGAAAATTTGTGCAAGTGAAATTATTCGAACCTGACAAATATACGAGGGTTGCCCAGAAAGTAATGCATCGCTTTTTTTTCTTCGACAATTCTTTGTTGGACATAATGAGAATTACAGTAACGAAAGGGCGGGTATGCCCTGTCGGTGCCAATCCTTGTCCTGGTGGCGGAGTCAGTGCTTCACTGTGTAAACTTCGTTTGCTGATTGACAGATGCAGCGCTAACTGCCGAGTCGTAACGCGTCTGTCCTCGCAAATGACAACATCAGCTCGCTGCAACATGTCAGGTGTGACAGCCGTAGATGGTCTCCCCTACCAATTGTTAAATATGAACCAAAATATGAGTTAAAACATCGAGAAAATAATCTGAAAAATCCTAAAATCCCGATATCCTTTTATGAACTACAAACTGCAGAAGTTGTTGGATTGAGTGGTAAGAAAATTTTTGAGTTAGATGCTACAAATTCCTATAACTCTGCAGAGTTTGAGATGCTATATTTCGTATTTGTTACGTTTCAAACAAATCGTAAAAATTATCAGTTTCTTGACTCTTCGTTATTCGTTCACATTAAGCTACAGAATAAATCAATGAAAAATGGAATAAATAAAGTTTTCCTTCAATAAATATGGAATATAAATCCACATAATAATTTTCTCAAAGCATATGATGCATTTCTTGATTTTAAATGAGCTACATTAGTCAAAGGAGATATTGACATAAGTCCATATGATTTCGTAACGAACTATCCTATCTATGTGATTAATATGACTTGTAGAAAATATATTGCAACATCTCAGAAGACAACAACAAAATGAATTGCAGATTTTAAAGAAGAAATTCCCACAAATATTTTAGCACACATAGTTGTATGTGGTAAAAAGAATCTCACTTACAACACGCAGGACGGCATATTAGCTGAGATTTTTTGAACTGAAAAATTTAGTATTTTATGTAAAAAAGATTTCTGATTTTATTAATTCTATTTTTTATGGGGCGTTCTTTTTATGCAGATTATATTAGCATTTTGAATTTTTAAAATCTTTTCATATATGGCTGAGAAGTTAATAAAAAATTTTACCCCTTGTCCATGCAAGGTATGCAATCCAACTTATTGCCTTGTATTGCGGGTAGCGGTTTTTCTGGGGCAATGGTCCTATCACAAAATGCAATCAGAATTCAATTATCTTCAAAAATTAGAAATTTATTACAAAAATTGAATTTCATATAGCTTAACTTTGTGCCTCTGTCCGCAGGCCTAAGCCTGCTTCAGCTGGCGCTGAGTTGTAGTATTGTGAAAAATCTGTCAATAGATCGTGCTGAAGTAAGCTCCATTTAATTAAGAGGGGGACTGTCTTGATTTTGGCCATATATTATTCTTTTTAACGTATTGGTTTCGATATTACAATTGTTATTAGATTACATCTCATCCCATCAAATAAAATACAATAATGTGAAGAAAATAGTTTATTTACATCCAAACTAAACTTCTGAAAATGACTTAATTTGATGAAGTTTGTCTCTTGATTACCAACTATATATACAAACTGTCAATCTGTTTCTCTGTCAAACTATACATTAGTATGTCGACTGAAGGATTATGGCCCTAAATCTGATGGAGTCATAAGTGTGTGAACAACGTGGCGAGAGCTAGCACTTTAACAAAACGTTTTCTGTTGTTGCCTGTGTACTTAATAACTACCCAAAAAATGAAGCACTTCCATTAATTCTGAGGGTAGTCTTCACGATGAATCACGTACACACGGTCAGAGGCCTGAAACTCAGAAATGGAAGGAAGATGTTCGATGGGGAATGTTTTGCACTTTTTGACAAAATATTAAATTAATTCTCGAAAATGTTTGTTCACATAAGTACCTCCTAGTATGCTCAACCTATCCACTTGCTATTCGATAGTGAATTTTTTACCAGACAGATATTTGAAATTAATTAGTAACTGGTATTTTCAATATTATCATTTCCCTCCTTTCTGAAAGTCTAATTTTTTTCTTATGTTGACTTTTCAGAAAATATTACGTTTTTTTCTTATGTTCACAAGTTTTTATAATAAAAATGCCGAGTTAGAGGTGAAAAACTAGGAAGAGCAGCAGAATTTAACCAGTTCTGCGTAAGTTTTCCTAAGAAAGTGGCCGAACGAGTGAAATGAGTGAGTGAGCTTTCTTGAGAAAAGTGAACCAGAATCTGTTAAATACTCCTACATGCGGCGTATGCTGCTGCTCTTTCTTTGGTTAGCGTAATACTACTCATAGTTGCTGTGTTAGTTTCCATGGGAAAAGACTATGATATACCCTCTGGCAACTGCTAGTATGGCAAATGGCGTGAGAATATTCGAATCATATAATATACCATTATAATTAAAATGTGTTAGAAAATGGAATCTTGACGCTGCTATCGAACTGGGGCGTCACCAGTCGGTCGCGGCGTTTATGTCCTCTTCACACAGGGGCTACTGCTGTCGCGTTGTCATCCTGGAGGAAGGTCCGGTCAGTGTGCAAGTGGCGCGCCGGCGCTTGACTTTACGCCGTAACAGTCACGACCGTTATCGGCTGCTTGAGGCCATATTCACACTTGTAGTAGTTGGTTTTAATGGAATCAGTCACATTCTCACCGATGTGGTCGTCATAATATTAAAATAGGAAAGGACAGTATATCTTCCGTTACAAAGAGAAATTAACTAAGCAACCAAAGGTAACATTTCTGGACTCTCACTGCAGTGTGAAAACATGGTGATGATACTCTAAATAACTAAATAAAACCAAATCACTTTCAGAAAGCCTTCTCAGAGCGTGTCTTGTTTTGTAACTTGGCGTATTCAAAAGTAGACACTTCTGGTTAATTACAGTGCTCTGAATCGAGGTTGTGAGATGGTTTTAAGATGCAGAGCTTCTGTCAAAGTTTCTTAAGCGGCTGGCAAACCATTAAGCGAGCGCGTTGCCGCTACACCGACAGGACACTACCACAACAAATCTTCTCTCATTGCTACCATGGTGCCTAAGGTAGAATCGTCGGAACTAGAAAGAACGGAGCAGTCATAGCTTATGCGCAGAACATCCATCCTGCGCTCAGACAATGAATTTAACACATTCATCGTCACAGCTTAAATTTAAATACTTCATATGGTCACGACCGTCATCGGATGTAAGTGGAATACCACGGCATTCTCACTGCAATGTTGTCAGTTCCATCTGCACTAGATTCCGCATCTAAAGTGCTCGAGGGGCTCCGAGAGCCCCGCGTACTGGAGAGTAAGCACAGCCCTAAATTAATTTGATGGATGGTCACGCGCCGAGAGAATGTAAAGTAGCTGCACACGTTCCCACTGAGATTTATTTCCATTTCTGTATCTATCCGGAGATACTAAACTGCAGACATGAATATCGTTCTCGACCACTATGGCAACCTACACCACAAATTAGGTGCAGGAGGATATTTGTACGGCAGTGGTTACAATTATATTCTTCCGGATTAAGCGCACTACGATTTGACAAGCTCCATTCAACGACCACCTTACAACTTTTGAACTAATGATTCTCAGTTGTTATGTCTAAAAATCGTCGTTAGCGTGAATGCATCGTACTATCTAAAAAAGTCCTTAGTCGGAGACGCTGACGTTAGTTTGCCTGCCCACTGACAACATATTAAATTAATTGCTAAATAATATGACTGCTGTCTGCAACAATGGCCGGCCTGTGTGGCCGAGCGGTTCTAGGCGCTTCAGTCTGGCACCGCGCGACCGTTACGGTCACAGGTTCGAATCCTGCTTCGGGCATGGATGTGTGTGAGGTCCTTAGGTTAGTTAGGTTTAAGTGGTTCTAAGTTCTAGGGGACCGATGACCACAGCAGTTAAGTCCCATAGTGCTTAGAGCCATTTGAATTTGTCGTAGTTGCTGTTGTCACGAGAGATCTGCGACTTTCTCTCGTCATGTCTCTCATCTAACTGATTTAACATTTTATGGAGCACTGTTTTCAAGTTTTCAGGACGACAACAATAATAGCCCAGTGGTATGTGCAAGTTATAAGACTGCGCTTAATATAGCGAGAGCTGGAAAACCATTTGCTGAATTAATAAGTCTCGGTTAAGAGCAAACATCAGTGATGAAAATTTACGTAACTGTTTGTGTTTGTCTGTATGTAGAAATTTTGTTCCAGATATAAACGTTTTGTAAACTCCACCTGTGATAATTAAATAAAACGCGTCGTAGGTAATAGGTACTCTTTCAAACCATGATTTCTTTCAAGCACTCCTACTAACCTTATTCATACACTCAATAAAGCAAGCTAGGAAACAAAACGCATTACAGAGGAAGGAGCGGACAGAAGGTATGGTGGGGATGGGAGATAAGCGGGTGGCCAGCTTGCCCCTGTGTGCACGCGGAACACCTGTTAACTGCACGCGTGCAAGTGCACCGCACATGTGCAGGATTCCTGCCCGCCCCTGCTTTAGACTTTTGGAACTATTTGCAGGAACGACATTGCAAGATCCTTCATAACCCAAAGTATCGACAATTTTTTCCAATTTATTTGTGGAGTGCGTTCCACGACCCTCCACGTAGCTGGAACATCACGGGTAAGAGAAGCTAAAATTACAAGACGATGATAGAACACTACACGGTACAACAATGGTCAGAGGCATTTGAGCCATTTTCTTGCTACAATGATTTTTACTAAGTGATCTGCCGGTTGCCAATTCTTTGAAAAGGAACGGCGATTTCCTCCTGATTCTCATTCAGTCTAAGCTTGTGCTCAGTAACTATTCGTCTCATTTCTCAACAAGAGGTATAACCCAATCATCCATCCTAAATGTCGTAAGACACAGAATCCTAAAAAGTGTCAATTTTGTCACACGCCGTGAGACAAGTTTTATTCCAAAGAGTTGCAAGTGAAATAACCTTTTCTTCTTTGGAGACTTCCAAAGTTCCCAATAGCATCTAATTTTTTTTCTGTTTAGTTCATTTTATCAGCACTTCATATTATTCGCTGGCAAAATTTTTATATCTCCTGGTAGAAATTTGGGTGAATAATGTGTCAGACCTGCTACACTTTGTCGACCCACTACATAATACTGGTTATTATATCGTATCTAAGATGTCGGGCTACGTCTCTGGACACTCGAAGAACCTTACGAGAGTTACTGTAAGCACGCAGGATTCAGATTCAGCAGTCTGTTTTGATTATTATTACTGTTATTATTGGACTAACATCATCGAGACTGCGTCTGAGATTCTTGGTCAGTGATCATAAACGCAGCACGCCGGATGTGCACCTTGTCACGGTCCGTACGGCTCCCCCAGTCGGAAGTTCGAGTCCTCCCTCGGGCATGGTTTTGTGTTTTGTACATAGCGTAAGTTAGTTTAAGTTAGATTAAGTAGTGTGTAGGCTTAGGGACCGATGACCTCAGCAGTTTGGTCCCATAAGACCTTACCACAAATTTCAAAAAATTTTCCTGGAGTGCAAGGGTTCATCACGTCAGTTACCTATAATCAGTGTCAAGAGAGTGATATGTCTTTATTTGATATATATTGACGAAAAAATCGAAATACCAAAATATCATTACTGTAGAGTAATGAAAATTGAGGAATACATTTCTCTAGATAACCTATTTAAGTGATTAACATTGTCAGATCAGACGTTAATGTAAGCGTGAGATAAGCCATTGCAAATGTTAAATACTGCTACATCAATAACCGGTGTAACCACCAGAATGTTGAATTAAAGTATGCAAAAGTTCATGCGTTGTTTTGTACAGTTGCCGGGTGTCAGTTTGTGGGCTGGAGTCCCATGCCCGTTTCACTTGATAGGGTAATATAAGGACGGTTAATGGTGGTTGTGGATTACTCTTGAGTTGTCATCCAATGATGTGTCATTTTTGCTCGAATGGAGATTGATATGGTGATCCAGCAGGCCAACGTAACATGTCGACACTCAGTAGAGGATGTTGGGTTACAACAGCAGTGTGTGGGAGAGAGTTAGTCTGTTGGTAAAAACTCCTGGGATGCTATTCATGAATGGCAGCACAACAGATCGAAATACCAGACTGACGTACAGATTTGCAGTCAGGTTGCGTGGTATAACCACGAGAATGCTCCTGCTGTCATACGAAACCGCACCCCAGATCATAACTGCAGGTGTGGGTCCAGTGTGTCTAACACGCAAACTGCTTGGTTTCAGGCCCTCAAGTGGCCTTTTTCTAACCAACACACGGCCGTCACTCGCACCGAAGCAGGACCAGCTTATATCAGAAAACACAGCTGATCTCCACTCTACTCTTTGATGAGCTCTCTCCTGACACCACTAAAGTCGCAAATAGTGGTGGTTTGGGTTCAGTGGAATGAACACTAAGGGCGTCTGGCCCAGAGCTGTCCTTGAATTAACCGAACAGTAACAGCTCGTTATATCACTGTGGTGCCAGCTGCTTCTCAAATTCTTGTTGCAGATGCAGAACGATGCGCCAAAGGCATACGCCGAACACGATGGTCTTCCCTCTCTGTAATGTCACTTGGCCATCCGGGGCTCAGTCATCTTGACTACAGCTGCCGTCATCCATATACAGTGGATACATTGCTGCCAAATCTTCCCGCAATATCACAGAACGAATATCCGGTTTTGCGGCTCTTTTACATAACCTCGTTCAAACTCAGTGAGGTTTTGGCAATGGCGTCTTTAACACCTTAAAGGCATTTTTCCGCTCGGGATTAGCCGAGCGGTCTAGGGCGCTGCAGTCATGGACTGTGCGGCTGGTCCCGGCGGAGGTTCGAGTCCTCCCTCGGGCATGGGTATGTGTGTTTGTGCTTAGGATAGTTTAGGTTAAGTAGTGTGTAAGCTTAGGGACTGATGACCTTAGCAGTTAAGTCCCATAAGATTTCACACACATTTGAACATTTTTTGAAAGGCATCTTTGACTAACATCAACTCACCACGCCCCATCTCAAAGGTAACTAACGACCGTTAGAGCGTGTATTTAAAGGAAATATGATTTGCACCCTCATAGTTGTTTTACTAGTGCCACTCTTGTGCGACTGGTGCGAAATTTGAATAGACATCATCTCTGAGATATAGAATAGCGCTTACCAACTTTCGTTTATGTGCTTCTTGGTGTTGCGACTCTTTCTTCCGTCAGTCTATTTATACGGTGCTATCAGACGAAACGATCGATCAGGCCCAGATCCTGCGGACTTTGTTTTCGAACCTCTTACTACTTGCAGAATGAGCGCTTCTTATTCGAGGAACTTGTGAACGTTGATACCTATGACGAATTTTAAAAGGAAGAGCCCAGTAAATCAACCTCGTGTTTCCGGTGAGAATGAACACTGGCAAATAGTCTTCGCTACATCATATTAATGAAAGTGGTGTTCCATATAGTTAGAATTTCTGGTTGGCGAGTAAGTGTAAGGTCGCTGAGTCGTACCTGGGATTTCAAAATGTGCAATATTTTTCTACTTTGTTGAAATGGACATTAAATTTAAACTAATTTTACGAAAATGTGAACTTGGAACACGTAAAATTCTAAAATTTTTAGTCTTTTGGTACGAGAACAGTTGAAATTCTGCACTATTTTACTGGTTATGCTACTTGAAACAGGGGATGTCAAGCAAGTCATCTGGAAAGAATGAGCGTAACAATTAACAAAACACATTAACATCCACTAGCTTTTGAATTGGGATGTACTTCAGTTTGAGCGATTTGCAGGCATCGTTGCTATGTGCAAGTAAATGAAGTATTGGAAAGCGATTTCTGTCATCAAGTAACGTACTCATCAAATAATTAGAGATGTACGATATTAACTCGAAAAGTATTCTCTGCACATGAAACGAACTAAGTAACATAACTGTTTTTGGGCAACTGCTTCTGAAAATGATTAGAAAGTCTTAAATGCTTCCTTCAAGCACACATGGAAAAGCAGCTGAATGAAGAAAATAATGGTAATAATTACAGCACTAATCGAATTCTCTGGTAATATCGTAATCACCTGCGTTATTTCTCGGACTAAGAAATTTGTTAAAATAGTGAAAATTTCCAAATGTCTACGACTCGGGACGATGATGGCAAGAAGAGTCTTTATATTCTGACGTGGGGCTAACATAATACCCGTTTCAGAAGCTTTCTTATAAATTACCAGTTCGTAAAGAGCCGGTTTTTCTTCGCCGTGTCGAGTTGGTTTCAGAAATTAACTGTAGCAGATAAGCAGTTAAAACCAGCCTATAAACTGGGTTTGGTAGCATTTCAACCACTGATTCGTGAGATCTGTGTAGGTACTGAGCGTATCGAAAGTACGGATTGAGTAGCTGGTGCACCTGTTGAATACTTACGCAGTCGAAAAAAATTACAACAAAGCTGGAAAATAAACGTATTGAACAGGCTGGAATCCACTTCCGGAGAGTCATACCTCTCGTACAATATAGGAGTTCTCTCCTCAGAAGGTGCTAACATGGCTGCAGAACGTCTGATGAATTCATCACAGTTTGATATGTGTGGGATATGGATTCGATTACCATTTGAGGCATCCATTTTTCCAGGCATGGTAACGCCAAGTGAAGACCGTCGGGTTGCACCGTGGTTCATAAACCGCTTTAACCATGATATCCCTTCACTATCAAGTGGGGCAGAGGCGGTTTAGGCTGGACCTTGACAGAGGCGGGATTCACTGCAAACAGAAACTCTGGCACCAGCAGGCTTTCTTGCATTAGTAATTTTATTTTACTTAATAAACCAATGGTCATTTAATGTCACAGGTCTCTTATTTTATTTCTGCTTGAGACAATGAAAGTAGTATGACAGGGCTGGTTCTTGCTAAGATAACGAGTTGAGGGAGTGTGACCAACCTGTCTACATGCCAGACACACTGGACCTACACCTGGAGTTATGGTGAGGGGTGCCATTTCGTATGACAGCACGAGCACTCTCGTCGTTATCCCACACACCCTGACAGAAAATTTGCACGTCAGTCTGGTGATTCGATTTGTTGCGCTGCTATTCGTGAACAGCTTTCCAGGGCGTGTTTTCCAACTGAATAACGCTCGCCCACGCACCTCTGTTGTTACCTAAAATGCTCTTCAAACTGTTGACATGTTTTGGCCTGCTAGATCACCGAATCTGTTTCCAATCGAACACATATGGGAAATCGTCGACGACAACTCCACCGTCACCCACAGACAGCATTGGCCGACCATCTGCTACAGGCATGGAACTCCACCCCAAAAACTAACATGTTGCACCTGTAAACCACAATAGATGCACTTTTTCATGCTTGCATTCAACATCCTGGTAGTTACAGCGATTATTAATGTACCAGCATTTCACATTGGCAATGACTTATCTCGCGCTTACATTAACCTGAGATCTGGTAATGTTAAGCACTTAAATATGTTAACTAGACAAATGTATTCACGAAATTTGATTACTCTACATTAATTATTTTTCGGTGCTGCGATTTTTTCCGTCAATGTATATACACTCCTGGAAATGGAAAAAAGAACACATTGTCACCGGTGTGTCAGACCCACCATACTTGCTCCGGACACTGCGAGAGGGCTGTACAAGCAATGGTCACACGCACGGCACAGCGGACACACCAGGAACCGCGGTGTTGGCCGTCGAATGGCGCTAGCTGCGCAGCATTTGTGCACCGCCGCCGTCAGTGTCAGCCAGTTTGCCGTGGCATACGGAGCTCCATCGCAGTCTTTAACACTGGTAGCATGCCGCGACAGCGTGGACGTGAACCGTATGTGCAGTTGACGGACTTTGAGCGAGGGCGTATAGTGGGCATGCGGGAGGCCGGGTGGACGTACCGCCGAATTGCTCAACACGTGGGGCGTGAGGTCTCCACAGTACATCGATGTTGTCGCCAGTGGTCGGCGGAAGGTGCACGTGCCCGTCGACCTGGGACCGGACCGCAGCGACGCACGGATGCACGCCAAGACCGTAGGATCCTACGCAGTGCCGTAGGGGACCGCACCGCCACTTCCCAGCAAATTAGGGACACTGTTGCTCCTGGGGTATCGGCGAGGACCATTCGCAACCGTCTCCATGAATCTGGGCTACGGTCCCGCACACCGTTAGGCCGTCTTCCGCTCACGCCCCAACATCGTGCAGCCCGCCTCCAGTGGTGTCGCGACAGGCGTGAATGGAGGGACGAATGGAGACGTGTCGTCTTCAGCGATGAGAGTCGCTTCTGCCTTGGTGCCAATGATGGTCGTATGCGTGTTTGGCGCCGTGCAGGTGAGCGCCACAATCAGGACTGCATACGACCGAGGCACACAGGGCCAACACCCGACATCATGGTGTGGGGAGCGATCTCCCACACTGGCCGTACACCACTGGTGATCGTCGAGGGGACACTGAATAGTGCACGGTACATCCAAACCGTCATCGAACCCATCGTTCTACCATTCCTAGACCGGCAAGGGAACTTGCTGTTCCAACAGGACAATGCACGTCCGCATGTATCCCGTGCCACCCAACGTGCTCTAGAAGGTGTAAGTCAACTACCCTGGCCAGCAAGATCTCCGGATCTGTCCCCAATTGAGCATGTTTGGGACTGGATGAAGCGTCGTCTCACGCGGTCTGCACGTCCAGCACGAACGCTGGTCCAACTGAGGCGCCAGGTGGAAATGGCATGGCAAGCCGTTCCACAGGACTACATCCAGCATCTCTACGATCGTCTCCATGGGAGAATAGCAGCCTGCATTGCTGCGAAAGGAGGATATACACTGTACTAGTGCCGACATTGTGCATGCTCTGTTGCGTGTGTCTATGTGCCTGTGGTTCTGTCAGTGTGATCATGTGATGTATCTGACCCCAGGAATGTGTCAATAAAGTTTCCCCTTCCTGGGACAATGAATTCACGGTGTTCTTATTTCAATTTCCAGGAGTGTATTAGTTTGGATGTTAACACTCACCAGTTTATGAAGGCTACATTTAACACACTAACCCTGAGAAGGACTGACTGCTGATAAATGTGTGTGAGTGCAGATTGCTATGAGTTTTCTTTTCTTGATGTATTGTTGCAGTTAACTAAGTTTGCTTTTTACAAAGAATTTCCTTTCTGTTTTACAGTTTCATTTAGTCCAATGATATTGTTTCACGCAATAACTTAGCTTAGAAAATTCCATTGGTGCGTAGATGTAAAGTAACGTTTTGCTCGCCCGGTAGGCCGTGCGGTCTAACGCTCGGCTTTCGCGGCGGGAAGGAGCGCCGGTCCCCGGCGCGTATCCGCCCGGCGGATTTGTGTCGATGTCCGGTGAGTCGGCCAGTCTGCGGATGGTTTTTAGGCGGATTTCCATCTGCCTCGGCAAATGCGGGCTGGTTCCCCTTATTCCGCCTCAACTACACGATGTCTGCGATTGCTGCGAAAACAAGTTCTCCACGTACGCGTACACCACCATTACTCTACCACGCAAACAAATGGGTTACACTGGTCTGGTGTGAGACGTTCCCTGTGGGGTCCACCGGCGACCGAACTGCACAGTAACCCTGGGTTCGGTGTGGGGCGGCGGAGGTTCAAATGGTTCAAATGGCTCTGAGCACTATGGGACTTAACTGCTGAGGTCATCAGTCCCCTAGAACTTAGAACTACTTAAACCTAAATAACCTAAGGACATCACACACATCCATGCCCGAGCCAGGATTCCAACCTGCGACCGTAGCGGTCGCGCGGCTCCGGACTGTACCGCCTAGAACCGCTCGGCCACTCCGGCCGACGGCGGCGGAGGGGTTAAGTGGACTGCGGTAGTCGTCGTGGGATTGCGGACCACTGCGGCTGCGATGAGGACGGAGCCTCTCCGTCGTTTCTAGGTGCCCGGTTAACATAACATAACATAACAAAGTAACTTGTTCATTAGTTACTCAAATGAGTGTAGCTTCATGCTAGCAAGATTCATCTTGCGCAACACTCTCTGTATAGTGTATTGCTTGTTGCAAATATCTGTAGGAAGCATTGCTGTAATTTTAGTTTTAAATTCAGTATGGAATGATTAGTTGGCGTGTGAATTAAAGTGTACTGTAGGTTACCAGTGGCATGGTCCTAATTCAGGATTTCTGAGTTATGTGCAAATCGAGAAGCCGACGGAGACATACACACACGCACACACACACACACACATGCCAGTAAGTGCAGTAAGTGGTGGGAATGCGTGACAAGACGTATAACTAATGGGGTGTAAGACCGGCACGTCAAGGCCACAGCAGGGTCTGCTCGGCCTAGTGAGAGCGCTGGGTCCTGCCGGCATAGGCAGCAGGTGGCAGATCTTTGCAGACGATGACAAATGCGGACAGCAGTGGCCTGTCCGTGCTAATACGATCATCACTCAGACAGACGCACTCCTCGCGAGAGAGGATGGTCAAGCGAACCGACTTATGGAGGTGGCTAAAGGTGATGCGCATAAGTCCTTTCACTGCTCCTGGGACACAACAAAAGCCACAGAAGCTGTATCTTCCACGACTCAACTGTAGTTGACACAACACTGCTAAGGCAACAAATTACGCGCACAATAAGAGCAGATTCGTGTAACTCGTCGTACACAGAGGCAAGGTGCGATTCCTAATATGTATGGCTAGCTTTTCTCGTAAGACTGTGAACCATGTGATTACTGGTCTGCCACGTCATCCAGTACCCACAAAATTATGTTTGTCTCCCAGCGAGATCTGTCTTAGCAATTATGCATTGCGACTCATACTCACACGCTTGATTAGGCACGAACAACCTACAGCAGATATCCCCAGCTTCTGTCACATACACACGAACGACCCCAACTTCCTTGCTGCCACACGTACGCACCAGAGGTGTCGCTACAAAAACCTGCCATAGTCAGAGAGGCGTCTGGACGCTATGCTAATGCCATCATCAGATGCAGACACTCGAATTATTCCTAAAAATACTATTTCTTGGACGTTCCACACACCGTCATCAACTGTGCAGTGTGTAAGTGTTGTATCAAATCATGTAAATTACCGTGTTCCTCACAAAACGAAGAATCGTAAATTAATAAAATATGGACCCCAAACAGAGGCATTCGTAGGGACCTCTACGTTTCGTCCTGTTGCTGGACGGTATTCCAAATTCTGATATATTGCCACAGCTGAGTCAGAGATAATTTCCACTTCAGATTCCGTGGGAAGGACATTTCGTAAACTTATTAAATTCATAAGAAATTTCGGAATACTTGTCTTGCTATGAGAATCTGGTTTTATGTCTTTCCATGGTGTGAAAGTACGTTTTTGATTGGCGTTCTGGCATATTCAGAGTGTTAATTTTAACTGAAGACATTGAAATATCTCGAAAACTACATATCGGATCAAAAAAAGTTATAATTCCAATTAGTCTCGGAGGGGGACATCCGACGATACCACACTCGACCCGCGTGGTTGGTGGGGGAGGGGGGAGGGGGAAACTTTAAAATCTTCAATGGGAATCCCTGTTTTTTTTTGCAGTTTACGATTCTACGGAAAAATCTACATACTTTTAGTCTGAAACATTTTCTTCGTTTCGCCACAGATGGCGCTGTAATCGGAGGAATGGACATGCTACTCAATGGTCCTTGAATATCCAATGGCACGTGGGACGCTGTCTCCATGCTGCGAGGGTAGGACAGTCCAGTATTTCATAGTTTCTAATTGGAAACCCCATTCGCAACGTGGACGTGGACGACGAATGTTGCAACCAGAGAAGAAAACATTGAAATGCTCTTGGGTTACGGTTCTGTAGCAGAAATATTGAGGCTGGTGTTCCCTCGTATGCGGAGCGTTTTCCAGAGGAAGCTCGCTCGTTCGTTCTTTTACAAAGCTGTGAATGCCTTTATGTCTGATGGCAGCGTACAGACTACCAAAAGGAAACGAAGCAAACGTGTTGGAGGAGAAGCTAATGCAGCAGCTGTACTAGCGGCGGTGCACCACGACCCAGGAACAAGCGCCCGGCAATTACACAGCGATTCCGGTATGTCCGTAGGTAGTATTGTCACAATACTGCATCGTCATAAGTATCATCCATACACGTGTCACTGAAAGAACTTCATGGCGAGGATTTCCATAACCGGGTAATGTTTTGTGGATTGGCATGTCAACAAATTCAAACGACCCCCATGTACTTTGCTCGCCGAGGTACTATTTTCCGACGAATCTACATTCACAAACCATGGTAGCATTAACCGGCAGAACGTTCATTACTGGAGCGCAGACCATCCCTACTGGTTACGGCAAGCTGACCATCAACTTCCTTGGTAGGCTAACGTATAGTGTAGCATTGTGGTGAACAAACCCGTTGGTCCGCAATTTATCGACGGCACGTTGAATGGACGCAAATGTCGAACGTTTATGGAACAAACTACCGGTACTACTTTAGGATGTTTCCCACGACTTTCGGAAACGTATGTGGTTTCAGCATAACGACTGCCCAGCACATTACGTAATTGAACTATGGGAGGTATTAGACCTTGTCGACACTGGTCGTTGGATTGGCAGAGGTGGCCGTATTAATTGGCCCCCTAGGTCAGCGGATATGACGTCACTGGACTTATTTCTGTGGGGATATTTAAAAAGGTAAGTGTATCAGCAAGTGCCAACAGGCAGCGAAGACATACTCGACCGCATCAGAAGCGCCTGTGCTGATATCCAGGTAGATACTGTATGTTTATATCCTGTGTGAGATCATTTGAAAAGCGGATCACTAAGTGTATTGAAGTTGGCGGCATTATGTTTAGACGCTTACTCTAATAGGAAAAAGCGTTCGTCTCGAGCCACGACCACAGTGACGCTTCGAGTAGTCCGCTGTTCGATATGTCGGAGGAATACAACATTGTAAGCGGGATATCCAATTAGAAGTTATGAAATATTGACCTGTAATACCCTCACAACACGGAGGTGGGTTACCACGTGCGATTGGATATTCAAGGTGCACTGAGAAGCGTGTCGTAAATTACGATTGTGTACCCGTTTTTATTTATCCGATTACAGCGCCATCTGTGGTGAAACAAAAAAGTGCTTCAGACAAAACGTATGTAGATTTTTCCATAGAATCATTATCTGCGATGAAAACGGGGGTTTTCAATTGAAGATTTCAAAGTTGCCTCCCCGTTGGAATCATTGGTTCCCCATGCCAGACAAAAAAATTAGAATTGTAACTTCTTTGGTGTGATGTTTAATTTTACAGATATTTCAACGTCATCAGCTAAAACGAACACCCTTTATATTCTTGGTGGGAGACGGTGGGCACGATTGAAATCTCCTTCTTGGAAGGAAAGTTAGGTCTTTTTGGTGATTGGCTGACCCCAAAGTGTGTTGAGCGTGGATACTGAGGCTTGAAGGTAAGTAAGAGGTGTTTCTGGGGAGAATCATGCAGGCTACGCCCTGGGCGCTATTCTCAGAACTGCCGCGACTTGCAGATGTGAAGTTCGGTCATATGCCAAGTCACCTTAGTTTGGTTTAGCAGTTTTCAACACTTTTTCTCTCGATCTCATCTGAGAAGACTACTGTGTCCCTTGGTCACAGCCTCAACAGCTTGCCCTGCGACAGCCAGCACTAGCGCTTGCAGCAGCAAAACGCACGGCGACATCACGCAGATTCATTGCATACACAGTAAGCCCGCAGTGCAATACGGTTGATCTACGGCACTAATTTCAGCTGTTTGTGGAGGGAGGGTTGCATATCTATACTTTAGCCTCCGCCAATCTGTTACTGTAACATGCACTTCACGCAATTGTTTGCATACTTCTCTCTTTTGCCGGCCTTGGTGGCCGAGCGGTTCTAGGCGCTACAGTCTGGAACCGCGCGACCGCTTCGCTCACAGGTCCGGGCATGGATGGGTGTGATGTCCTTAGGTTAGTTAGGTTTAAGTAGTTCTAAGTTCTAGGGAACTGATGACCTCAGAAGTTGAGTCCCATAGTGCTCAGAGCCATTTGAACCATTTTGAACTTCTCTCTTTTCCTGTTATGTCAAATTCTCGGAAAATGTTCAACTAAGCTCCGCTCATGTATCACCTTTGAAATGATGAATAATATCGTTGAAATCACGTTGGTCCGATTATTTCCTGCTTCTTATGTTCATAGAGACGTAGTGTACTCAGTTCACGATCTCGCCCTTTCTTTAAAAAAATTCTGAGTGAAACCACGGTGGACTCAATTTTCCAGCTCTGACAGTAATTCAAGATTAATTTAGACAGTATTATCTAAGAATACGCCGGTGTCGATTCCAGTTTATATTTCTGAATAACTTGCTCTTTGTATTGTGTTGTAAAATCAGTGTTTAAAAAGTATATTTTCAATGTGTTATTCACGAACTAATAAATGCGTGCTATTAGTAGATCAAATTCTATAATTCAAATATTTATCCCACTGTTCTAATTGAAATGACAACGCCCTCCAGCCACAAACAGGTAAGTGAGGTCTCATGATGAAATCAGGATACGCAATCATGTTTCCTGCAAGTACCATAGTTATATTGATAATAGCGTTTTGTTTTCATTGGTGATATGCGTCGCTACTGCTGGCAACAGAACTTACTTGCCTATCTATGGAGGTTCGTAGCTAATTGACGGTTGTATTTCCGATTACGTTTAACTTCCCGCAGAGGTTTCTGGTCATTGGCAAAACTAGAAAACCGAATGACGGCCGGTATAGACGAAACTTCCAGGAGGCTTTTGTTACTAAGAAAATAGTATCAGTACATGATATGCAATGGACGTATTCGGACATACAGTCGTGGACAAAACGAGCGAGACCCCTCGCCTTTTCGTTATGCTGATCCGCACGGCTTTAAAGTCTGCTACACAGCATAACGGGCAAGGCGACGAAGTGCTACCAACATACTATGCACAGGCGTGGAATTGACAAACTATCTGAACTTTTTTAGACTGTTTTCAATAATTTGTAAGACTATATTAATGCTGATTAGTGTGTTAAATACAACACATAAATATAAGACAGAACTGAAATAAGAAACGCTAATTGGTATGAAACGGACCAATAAAAATGAATTTCAACTTATCCAGATAACATAACTGTTTCAGTAAGACAAAGAACCCCAGACCGTTACGAATTAGCAAAATATTATCCGCATTCGGCCGCGAAACGGTCTGTGTCAACGTTCAGACCAGTCATACTGGATTACCATTGCTGACCTACCATGAAAGTGTGCAAATTTAGCAATGCGTGAAGATTCATAACGAAATTCACTTAAAAATCATCCAGTGCCACACTTAAGTCAATTCCATTATTGACAGAAGCGGATAAAGGAGGCAGTAACATGTATGAAATTCTACAAGAGTGTCATATTGACATCCACAGGGCGCCAGTACAGAATAAAGGTAGCGATAAAACGTATTGGGGGCGCGAGAATTTCTTAAAATTGCTTTACTGATATTCTACCTGCCTCCATAGAGATTAGAACCGAAAACAAACCAGACCTTCCTTTCACTATGCTAGCAGACAACCCAGGCAAACAGCCCTCTATTATTACCCCAGACACGAACAAGCCGCCAATTTCGCAATGAAAATCTGCAGTTTCTGTTGCATAGAGCTTTCTGGACTCAAAAACATGAATTTTCTGCCTTTATGTCACCGCTTATGTGACAATCATTCGGGATGTTTATCGAAATAACAAATTACTGTTATTAGAGAGTAAATTTTGTAGGATAATTCTGCACCACCCCAGGAAATAAACGGCTACATAGCTGCCAAACGTATTCTACACTGTTTCGAATTCTCCAGGAGACTCGCCACAGCCAGAAAACGTTCATTAGCCGAAGTGTTTCTTAAGCTAGCTAGCAATGGGAATGTTCGCACTTCTAAAACGCGGTGGCATTAATACTGGGATGTGAATTACCACGTGTATAGGCAAATGGATTATATTTGCATTCCTGTAAACGTGATTTGGATCGAAAGCGTAGCTACGATTAATATGCTGATGTATCGACTGCAACTAGAACATTTCGAATAAAGAGTAGCGGGTGTTAGTTATGCGGCCATCATCTTCAGTAGCTGTCGTAGCTGTTTTCGTTGTTAGGATTTCTTCACCTAAACCGGTAAAAACGGAACCCTACTAGTCTCACTTTCTTGACCGTCTATCGGTCTACCCAACCCTTAAAACCCGTTTGCCTCCAGAACGGGTGGACATAATAAGCGGAAATGTATCGCACTTCTTGCGGTAACCGGTCCCTTGGTGGTGTAAAAAATTGAGCTTCTATGTCAACGCAATCTAAAGATACGACCGTTTATGTAAAGAAAATTTACGCGAAAGGTCAAAAAATGGCTTCAAGAACTATGCGACCTAACTTCTTAGGTCATCAGCCCCTAGACCTAGAACTACTTAAACCTAGCTAGCCTAAGGGCATCACAGACATCTATGCCCGAGGTAGGATTCCAACCTGCGACTGAAGCAGCCGTGCGGTTCGTGACTGAAGCGCCTGGAACCGCTCGGCCACCGCACCCGGCGAAACCCTATTCACCTCATGTATAATGATAATATATACTGTCTAGTGAGGATAAACTGTATTCGCCAGCAACTCAGATCGTTTGATCACGGAACTTTTACGAAGCTACATTCAAACTTTGTTCGAAGTCGTCTGCAATATCCATTTATAAACACCCTAGGGACATCGTATGCGATATCCACTTCTGAAGACGCTGGCAGATACTGCAGTACTATAACAAGTAGGTGGGAATTTATTGTTATTGGTCCATGCATGACACTTCATTTCAATAGCAATTTAACGCGCCTAGGTGTTCGTATATGGCTGAAACTAATGAACAAAAAGTAAATAAACAGCAAACAATTTCGATGTTCAAATCAAATGAAAGTCACATGTCGTAATTACAACATAATTTCGTTGTTACATCTACATGACTACATCAACAGGATTTCTTTGCAATCCGGACTTACGTGCCTGGCAGAAGTTTCGGGTTATTTCTCTACCGTCCCACTCATTAACAGTGTGCGGGCCGGCCGGAGTGGCCGAGCGGTTAAAGGCGCTACAGTCTGGAACCGCCCGACCGCTACGGTCGCAGGTTCGAATCCTGCCTCGGGCATGGATGTGTGTGATGTCCTTAGGTTAGTTAGGTTTAAGTAGTTCTAAGTTCTAGGGGACTTATGACCACAGCAGTTGAGTCCCATAGTGCTCAGAGCCATTTGAACCATTTTTTGAACAGTGTGCGGGAAAAAGGACCACTTAAATCTTTTCTTGCGAGCCATGAATTACATTATTACTATGGTTTCTTCCTGTGTAAGTTCTCTAGGAAATAATGTTTTGGCATTCAGAACAGATGATGGTGATTGAAATTTCGTGAAAAGATCTCGTGGCAACGAAAAACGCTTATGTTTTCATGAATGTTACCCCAACTCGATTATCAAATTTGGGATGCTCTCTCCCCTATTTCGTGACATTGCAAATCGTGCTACCGTTCCTTGGACGTTTTTGCGTGCACAGTCAATCACGACTGTCAAGGATATTATAGCAGTGGACGGACAAACGTAGTGTAGGCAGTGTTTTCAGTTGGCCTGTTGCGTATTCTTAGTGTGCGGCCAATAAAACGTAGTCATTCGTTTGCCTTCCCCACAAAAGTATGTTTTCGATCGTTCCAGTTTAAGTTTTACTGGGTACTGAGATGAACTGGCAGTGCTTCGACTTGTGTTTTGTCATATAACCGAAAGTTAATTATTGTTATTGGACGCAGCTTTCGTGTTTAATGTATTCCTCATTCAACAGAGTACACTCCTCGTACACCACACATAACTGTTTCAAAGTATTAATTTGTTACTGATCTTACCATGTTGCAGTGGTCATCTTAACTTTCCGTTTTGAAACAAAGGAAAATATTTTAGCGAAATGTAGCAACTAAGAAGCGGAGTATCCAAACAAACAAACATTTCCGGTTTAAGTAGTGGCAGTAGGTCTACTGTACAGTAATGTAAATTAGGAGCAAAGTCCATAAATAGATCGTTATCAGGAAAACCAGCCCTCATAATGCAAAGTGCCACTACAAGAAAGAAAGTTTCCAAACATGTCAATGAGTAGTCGAGGAAAGTGGACGCATTCTGTCTACTGAATCCCAACGCACGCCACTTACGAGGGGACACGCCAAGTGTCACACCCCGATCTTGCTGAAACTTCGCTCAGTGAAAGAGGGGACAAAATAAGCGAACACGTGTCTCGGCTTATCTGCTTACACTCTACCGCTTCTGAGAAAACGACGCTCAAAGTGTCCAATGCGTTGTTGTTATAGTGTAGATACCTCTTAGCGGGTAAGGATTCAACTGAAGCGGTGGCTCTGCGGCTAGCATAGCGACTTCGGAACTTTGCGCTGCGAGTTGGAAACACGGTTTTTCCTTTTTTCCCCCTCCCCCTCACTCTCTGAATTATCTACGAATGTTTATTCCAATTTATGTTGAAACACTGTTCTCGTTATTCGTCAGTTAATTTACTGTGTAAAGAAATAAGTTAAAAAGGGAACACACAGTGCGTAGTGGGGCGATCACTCTGTTGTAGAAATAATTCAGAAGCCAAGATCGCTTAAATACTGTCTACTGAATAACCGGATTCAACACACTAAAGGTGCCATTATCGGATCTGAATGTAGATAAACATTTATAAACCATTTAGATATAACGATACATGAGGCAGACCAGATGATTTTAGATCAGCTTGTCTCATTCGTTTATTATTTTATTAGGCTTCATTTTGTGACGGCTAAATAGTGCTGCATCATGGGACCCGCTATTTGTCCACATGTGGCTGAACATCAGAGGTGTAAAAAATTTTGAGAGGTAACGTGTTTTAGACAAGGAGATGATTTTTAGTTCATTTTATTTTAACCATTCACACTATGTTTTGACATTCTAATCTTTGATTTCATTTTATTATTATGTATCTTTCCTCCAGTGAAAATCAACGGTAGTATGTTTCAAGATATGAAGAATAACTGGATTTTTTAATTTGTGGAATAGCGTATTTAACAGTTAATATTTTCAACAAATCTGTAGTTATAGGACATATTAAGAAGCAAGTCAAAAATGGCATTGTGGAAAGATCAGGTTGGTCTCTAAAGGGTAACGACGGTAAAATAGCAAATACGAAACTATGGGTAACAACTATTGTTGACGGTGAGGAGCCATAATCGATATGCCACTTTTCTGTAATTGTATTTCTGAAGTTTATTGTCAGTCCTAGGACTGAAACCGATACCTTGTTTTACGTAAAGAATACAACCTTCAAAATTTATTTAGCAGCGCAGAATATTAAATCACAGTTTATAGATCAGGAACCTAATCCAACTGCCTTTAATTTTATTTTCACGGATGACATTGAGACAGTAAATAACAAGAGAAATAACAAAACTCTCAGAATCAATATAGAGAATTCAGGTACCAAGTGGATTAAAAAGTTTGCTATAATAGCGAATAACTGTTTTCACAGACTCCTTCATGTCTACGTTTTCTGTCAGACAATGTTTGAAACTAGGACTAACAAGGTAAACAATTTTTCCACAAATTGTCAAATTGGAAGTCGGAGAGCCAGTTACATAAATTACGATGACAACAAACGTTTTTCAAGTAACTGATCACAGGAGGCATCCAACGCATTTATTGTCTGTTACGTGCACAGTATGTAAACTGGCAACGCCACCAACACACAATACCACTAACAGGGGAACATCCCCATCGCACCGCCCTCAGATTTAGTTATAAGTTGGCACAGTGGATAGGCCTTGAAAAACTGAACACAGATCAATCGAGAAAACAGGAAGAAGTTGTGTGGAACTATGAAAAAAATAAGCAAAATATACAAACTGAGAAGTCCATGCGCAAGATAGGCTACACGAAGGATAGGGTGAGCTCAGGAGCGCCGTGATCCCGTGGTTAGCGTGAAAAGCTGCGGAACGAGAGGTCCTTCATTCAAATCTTCCCTGGGGTGAAAAGATTAATTTTTTATTTTCAGACAATTATTATCGGTCCGTCCGTCCGTCCGTCCGATACGAGGTAACTGCGCCGTAGTATGATGACGCTACATCTAAACAAACATCGAAACACATGACGTCAGTGGACTACAGCGCACGGAAGAGAGAGTATTCCTGCTAACGAGGCTCCCTGGCTGGCAGTTGACTGTTCGCTACTTTGGACGAGAGTGCATTAAATACGTGAGATGCATTGCGTGGGCAATATGAATCCAGCAAATATAGTTCGTGACATCAATAAAAATGTCAATGAATATTTTCCGAACTGTAAGGCATCGGAAAGTTCCTTAAGGGGTCGAACGATTGTCGAACATTTGTATGATTATTTCCTACATTTGTTGATAAACTGTACGTGTCGTGATGATTGTCTGAAAATAAAAAATTAAACAACTCACTCGAGGGAAGACTTGAACCAGGGACCTCTCGTTCGACAGCTGTTCACTCTAACCACGCGACCACGGCGCTCCCGAGCGCACACTGTCCTTGATGTTGCTTATCATGCACATGGACTACTCAGTTTGTATATTTTGCTTATTTTTTTCATAGTTCCACACAACTTCTTCCTGTTTTCTCGATTGATCTGTGTTCAGTTTTTCAAGGCCTATCCAGTGTGCCAACTTATAACTAAATCTGAGGAGGGTGCGATGGGGAGGTTCCCTTGTTAGCTATGAAACAACTGTAGCAAAACGGAGCATCCTCGTTATGCATGTGATGGATAAGACGACTAATTCGCAACATAAATGTCAATGTAATCATCAGTTTCTGTTGGGACATGCTTCCTGGACCAAATAACATACATTTCCTACGTCTTCAATGCGAATCATGTAGCAAATGTAATTTAAAGGACATAAAAATATCGAGTGAATTTACTAACATAATTATGAACCACTCACAAACATAAATCGATGGTCACATAGTTGTCAAAAGTGTTCTACAGTATTGCCATTGTCCACTAGATTAGCAGCGGGAAGAAAACGCTCGCTCAGCTGTGCTGAGATATCTTGCACTGACGAAGCTCGCGCTTCGAAGACGCCACAGCATCGTCTGCCACCATTTCATGGGAAACGAAATATCTCAAGTGTACGGTCTTAGACATAAAAACTGACCGCCTGCCGGCCGCCACAGAGACTAAGTTCGAGTGGTTCACTTAACGTGGCCAATAAAACTGACCGCCCCTGACAACTCTAAGTCCGGCCATCTGCACAATCTGGCAACACTGTTAGATGCGGAAGTGTTAGGAGGAATTGTTGTTTACTTCCGAGATGTTCTCGGATTGTGTGAGCCCATGGTCTAGTGACAGAGCGGTCCCCCTATTTGTGAGCACATTACTCAAACTATGGCACCGCCGTCCGGACAGTCTGACGAGTTTGTTAATAGAAGAACTAGCACCGCCCTCCCTGTTGCCACCTGTGCCGATACACCACGTCTCCTCCTCGCTCTTCTACATCGGTGTCTTTTACCTCGAACTCAGTTACGTTCGACTTGCCTTACCAGCGACCCAACTGGCGATGGCAAAGACGGTTTATCGGGTCCTGCAACGTGGACGACCCGATAACGTCGTGGAGAGGAAGCACCCGAACGTCAACTGGCGAGTAGTGTGGAGGACAATTCACCACGTAACACTGGACACTGACGTCACGGCGATGTGGTATATCACTGTCAACGGTAAGCAGGTGACCAGATCAAGGCTACATGCGATCCACGTGGTAGACTCACCCACGTGGACGAGCTGTGGCGTTCAAGACGACGATGAACACCGTCTTAGCTGTGGTGAGTCGGCGGCAGTGTGGCACTTAGCGAGGCAAATGTCAGCATACTTCCTTCGAGTATCGCCGAATCATATCGACCCCAAGACTATCTTATTACCGGATAAGACGTATTACCCACGCACTAAAACTAATGCAATGACGTGGCTTCGTGGACATGCACTGCATTATTTGTTTCAAGACGGCACTACGGATACTTTAGACCAGGGGCGGGCAAACGTTGCACGCGGCTCATGAGCACACAGCGCTGCACGTGTGCTGCTCGCGTGCAGGCGTCGACCGGGGCTGTGGCGACAGCCGGCAGGTTGCGGCAGTGTAGAGCCAGGCTAAGCTGCGGACGTTGATGCGAAGCGAGCACTATGTAGTGAACGTTGTATTTCAAGAAACGGAGAAGTGGAGATTTGCTATCTTTTAAAAAGTAAGGGGAGAATCATTTTTTTCTTTGTGCAAAAACGTGAAAATTCGAAATATTTAATATGTGGCAGTATTCTCGCTGGTCAACGGAAGTTTAGTATTGAAGACCATTCGACTGCTACGGTCGCAGGTTCGAATCCTGCCTCGGGCATGGATGTGTGTGATGTCCTTAGGTTTAAGTAGTTCTAAGTTCTAGGGGACTGATGGCCACAGAAGTTAAGTCCCATAGTGCTCAGAGCCATTTGATTTGAAGGCCATTAGAATAAATTTCACAAGGACGAGTACAATTTATTGTCGGATTCTGAGCTGATGGGGAATTGACTGAGCTTAAGAAGAGCGATCTGACGATACCAGATGAATCTGTCTTAGTTGGCCGGCCGGAGTGGCCGAGCGGTTCTAGGCACTACAGTCTGGAACCGCGCGACCGCTACGGTCGCAGGTTCGAATCCTGCCTCGGGCATGGAAGTGTGTGATGTCCTTAGGTTTGTTAGGTTTAAGTAGATCTAAGTTCTAGGGGACTGATGACCACAGCAGTTAAGTCCCATAGTGTTTAGAGCCATTTGAATTTGTCGTAGTTGCTATTGTCACGAGAGATCTGCGACTTTCTCTCGTCATGTCTCTCATCTAACTGATTTAACATTTTATGGAGCACTGTTTTCAAGTTTTCAGGACGACAACAATAATAGCCCAGTGGTATGTGCAAGTTATAAGACTGCGCTTAATATAGAGAGAGCTGGAGAACCATTTGCTGAATTAATAAGTCTCGGTTAAGAGCAAACATCAGTGATGAAAATTTACGTAACTGTTTGTGTTTGTCTGTATGTAGAAATTTTGTTCCAGATATAAACGTTTTGTAAACTCCACCTGTGATAATTAAATAAAACGTGTCATAGGTAATAGGTACTCTTTCAAACCATGATTTCTTTCAAGCACTCCTACTAACCTTATTCATACACTCAATAAAGCAAGTCAGGAAACAAAACGCATTACAGAGGAAGGAGCGGACAGAAGGTATGGTGGGGATGGGAGATAAGCGGGTGGCCAGCTTGCCCCTGTGTGCACGCGGAACACCTGTTAACTGCACGCGTGCAAGTGCACCGCACATGTGCAGGATTCCTGCCCGCCCCTGCTTTAGACTTTTGGAACTATTTGCAGGAACGACATTGCAAGATCCTTCATAACCCAAAGTATCGACAATTTTTTCCAATTTATTTGTGGAGTGCGTTCCACGACCCTCCACGTAGCTGGAACATCACGGGTAAGAGAAGCTAAATTTACAAGACGATGATAGAACACTACACGGTACAACGTGGGACCTACGTTGGTCAGTACGAGAAGTCATACCTGGATGATACAACAGATGGAGAGTTTCGTCGTGAACCCTCACACTCTGTACCAGTATTTGCCCCATTTCCTCCTTTTGTCCCCGGTGTGATAAAGGTTTTCGCAGTTTTTGTTTCCCATGCGGTGCAAGATGTAGCGCTGGTTAATGGTGGTATGGATTCCACCCTTCAGTTTTGTTTCATGGCTTCCTTAGCCCCGCACTTTGTTCTCTTTCTTTATGCCTTTTTCTCCAACCATTAGCATGTTTTTAGTAATGTGCGTCCCCAACTCGACGCAACGAGTGCACTTACTACTTTTCAGTTCCTCACTGTTAAAAAAAAAAAAGTGGTAATCTTCGTGCATTCTAATCTTATGGTCGCCTGTTCGCGTCCAACTGTTTTTTTTTTTTTTACCACACTTCGGTCTAAAGTTATGAGTATGATTCAGCATCGAAGATAATTCGCTAAACATTCTACCCACCAGCAATAACAAGTATTCCAGAAACAACTCCGCAGGACAGCTCGTGGATGCGTCGCGATCATAACAGCTTACGCTCGAGCGTTTCCTTGCGCTGCAGCGGCTACCGGCCACCGGTCAGACGCCACCCGCCGCCTGAAATCCGGGGCCGCCCATATGAACGCGGCGCCACGCTTTCAGTGTATGTAGCAACTGTCATTTTCGAATTTGAAGTTCTAGTTATCGACTTGCAGTTAAGCACTGGATTTCGCATACTTGACTATCATGAAATACAGTTAAGCATTGTAAAATTGAGTCGCAAGTGGAAGTAGGTGTAACATCTGTAACACAACGTTTACTTTTGGGATAACAGAGGGGTGAATGCAGAGGAGGCAGCTAGAAAGATTTGAACTGTGTTTGGAGCGAGTACTTTTGGGAAAAATACGCCAGAAAAAGATATTCGTGTTTTAACAAAGATCGTTCTGGCATGAATGATTTTCCACATTGAGGAAGTCTCGACTACTGATATATGTGATAGATTACCATTTTACCATCACGCGGCATTTGCATTCAACAGGCAAAGTTCAGAAGTCTGGTGTAGGAGTACTGCATGCTCTAATTCGAAACAACAAAAATCAACGGAGTGACTATTATTGAACGTCATCAGGTCACTCATCGAGCATTCCTATGCAGTACTGTTACTGGTGACGTGTTATGATGCCTTTATCGTTAACTTCCTAAGAAGAAATGAAAGGCTGAGCCCCACCAGAAGACGTAAACTCGAGGAAAGAGTAGTGTGAACATAATATTTTACATCTGATAAATCCAAAAGTGTCTTTTGGGCTACGAATTCTGCCCCCAGGGTGTGTGCAACACAGCTGGAATTTGTTGCCAACAACTGAGACACCTTTCTGTCGCAGTGTAAGAAAATCGAGCAACAAAACTACATCACCTGTGCTACTGCATGATAACGCACTATGTTGATTTGAGAAACAAAACTATCCAGGAGATTGATAGGAAAGTCGTCTCTCAGGCACTTGTATTGATAGGGATGTCCTCTCTCAAGAACTTGTCCCTCTCGTCATATATTTGTAAAATTTTACCTTTCCCGCTCTTGATCGATCAACCGTCAAAGCAATTCATTTCTAGACGAAAATACTCTTAAAACTACTCTGGTTTAATGTCATCGTTAGAACCAGTAGGTTTCTACAGGCGTAGAATTTGTAAACAACTTTAGCATTGTCATATCGTTTTAGATATCGTGAAAGAAAATTCTGCTGCTGATTAATTTCTCTTTGATAATTACTGTTGCGTTTAGTAAACTAATGGAAAATGCAATTAAAATATTCACTGTACTAAAACAAATTAAATTCAGCTTACTACAGAAACATCAAGACGGCAGTCTATCTTAATAAAGTATTAAGTTTCTGTGAGACGATTGAGCCTATTTTAACACGAATTAGTAGGATATTACCGACTTTTGACTTCGAAAAGATCTGTATTTATTTCATTTCCTGTACCATTCGTAGGTATTATGAAAATGTGACATTTCATAGATAAAATTATGTATTCACAACAACAACAAAAATGTCGGCAGAAAACAAAAGTGGCATTATGAATCTGGCAGTACGGTAAGGTTTTCACTCTGACACTAAGAGTTACTGAAAGTAGCAAGACGAATTTTGCTCGAGCGTTGTCTTACGAGTCCCTTATTGAGTTTTTATCTGCCTGCTTGTAGCTGTGCTACAAAAGATATTAAAAATCTGGCTTTCACCAAGTCTCGGAAGGCCCAACGAAAGCAGCTTGCACCTGGTTACTAAGCATGTTACCTGGGAACTGGTTTTTTCCTAAAGTGGGAAGACATCCTGTTGTGGTTGAATTGGCAAATGTCAGTCAGACGTGTGCCGTTGGTCGAAGCGTTTCGGTGTGTTGAATTTGTACCAATGATTTTTGTACAGGTTTTTTCTGTCCCAAATAGAGAGTTGAAGTCTCCCATTAGTATTTTCACGTCATCTTGGTGAATTTTGCTCATAGTATTTTCGAGTGTGTTCCAGAATTTTTCGACATTGTCGGTGTTTTCCTTATTTTCGATGTTGGTGGGGACACGTGCATTGATGAGTGTATATTTTTTACTTGGGCTCTGAATGACCATAGTCATAAGTCGCTTGTTGATGGGCCGGCCGCGGTGGCCGAGCGGTTCTAGGCTCTTCAGTCCGGAATCGCGCGACTCCTACGGTCGCAGGTTCGAATCCAACCTCGGGCATGAATTTGTGTGATGTCTTTAGGTTAGTTAGGTATAAGTAGTTCTAAGTTCTAGGGGACTGATGACCTCCGCTGTTAAGTCCCATAGTGCTCAGAGCCATTGGAACCTTTTGATTGTTGATGGGTGTGATTTCTTTGACAGAGTTGATAGATCTGTGTTCGAGAAACGCAGTGCCGAAGATTGGTACGCCTTTCGCTACCTTTTGTTGTATTTTGCTCTTGAAGATGCAATGGTTTCTCTAATGCAAGGTTTCATTGTCAGTTAGTCGTGGTTCTTGAAGAGCAAGGATGAGAATTTTTTGTGGGTCGATTTCTTTTGTGAGATTATTTAGTTTTCGTGTTTGGATCAAGGTATCGATGTTTACTTTTAAATGCATGTTTTTTGCTTGTAGGGAAATTTACCAGAGATCTTCGATATTCTCTGTCGTGCTAACCTGGACTCCCCAGAATCCGAAAATCCAACTGCTGCCTGTCGACAGCCGGGTTGTGTACCACCTGGGATAAAGTTGACTTTGATTGCATAGTTCATGTTTGCTTGTGTTTCATTGGTTGTGCTTGGGTGATACCAGGACCGGACAGGACCAGAGGGTGTTGAAGCCTTTGAAAGCAAATATTTTCAGCCAAGCTCATTGAGCTAACAGACGGTGACCAGAGTAGCGGTGATTTTCACTCAGACGTGTCTGGATTTTGGGTTCAACGGATTGAGTAGCCGTTCAGGATTGTGTTAGTATTTGGTTCACCCCTAGTATTTGATTTCCTCGGTACCACCCACATGGCGGAGGGTTTCCCCTATCCGCCACACGCGATTATTATTATTGTTGTTATTGTCATTATGTCTCAGCAAATCCGATATGGTGTAACTTCCCACCAATGAAATAGATGTGTATTGTTCGATTCAGTATTTCCATCACATAAATGTGGGTTTTAATTACGTTACATTGCTACTAGTAGACATATTTCTCACTTTTTCTTAGACAGTTGCTACCTGTTACTCCATCATAGGAATTTATGTGCGGAGCATTGTTGCAATACAGACGTTCAAATTATCCGATTTCTGTAATTTCATTTCGATACCAGATCGTTCTAATCGGATTCAGCCAGGTAGTCTTAATGTGGATATCCGACTACGACCCTCATCATATGATAGACTGGGTAAACCACATTCTTAATCGGACTGTTGAATATAGATCACTTATCTATGACAGGGCCTGAATTCTTAAACACTGTGGAAAATAATAATCCAATGTGCTTATTACAAATACGTTATTTCAATATAAATATATGAACTAACGAGATAAGTTTATTTACGGGAGCAGAACAAATGTTCAAATGTTCGAATGTGTGTGAAATCGTATGGGACTTACCTGCTAAGGTCATCAGTACCTAAGCTTAAACACTACTTAACCTAAATTATCCTAAGGACAAACACACACACCCATGCCCGAGGGAGGACTCGAACCTCCGCCGGGATCAGCCACGCAGCCCATGACTGCAGCGCCTCTGACCGCTCGGCTAATCCCGCGCGGCTACTAAAAGTATACTCGTCCACAAAACCCATGTGGACAATTATCTGATAATCGGTCAAGCTTTGCTTTGTCGCAGCTCTTTAGGATACAAGTCCTTTTACTTTCGGGCTCCTCCTTACAATTCTTGCAATGCAAGGTAATTGAAAAAACTCATCCACTCGACGCCAACTGAGGAACTGACTGGTGCATGTGTTGTTCAACACACAGTAGTTGTCACCCTCACTGGAATCAATGACTGTGTGTGTGTGTGTGTGTGTGTGTGTGTGTGTGTGTGTGAGTGAGTTTTCAAAAAATGGTGCAAATGGCTCTGAGCACTATGGGACTTAACTTCTAAGGTCATCAGTCCCCTAGAACTTAGAACTACTTAAACCTAACTAACCTAAGGACATCACAAACATCCATGCCCAAGTCAGGATTCGAACCTGCGACCGTAGCGGTCGATCGGTTCCAGACTGTAGCGCCTTTAACCGCTTGGCCACCACGGCCGGCAGTGAGTTTTCGTGTTCATGCACAATCTGAATCAGTACTATTAACATTAGAGAGACAACCGGCAATAAATATTGCATCAAATATGACTGTAAAGTATGTTAATGCGATGGGAAGTAACAAACTGAATTTTCACCCAACCCACGTCCTGCATATTACGTTAAGTAAGATGTATTAACTCCATAGTATCGTTAGCAGAGACAGTGCGCTCTTGTTGTCGAGGTCTGCGACAAGCGCAGCGATCAGCAGTGCCCAATGCCGCCGCGATTTGTTTATGTTGGCTGAGCGTGGACACTGCAGCAGACGCTTCGCCATAAACTGAAAGAAATCACCTTGTCTCTGACTGCAGTGAGCGGATATCACTGCCTGCGTGTTCGTATAGTAACCAACGGGAGACTCTACTCACAGGTGCCATGGAGCAATTGCAACGCGTATCATGTCATTAGTCATCAGAATATTAACCAGTGATGAAATGTCCACTCTATTTTAATCCCAAGAAAATAGGAACCTTCTCACAAAGGAATGTGACGTGATATCAAAATTTATCCAACATACAAAAATTAACTGCAGGGCTTTCATGTATGCAGTAGTAGCACACAAGGAAATATTATGTCTTGGAATCGTATATTTCATTTCCTCTTCTCATATTAACGCCCTTGTTTTAGAATGAAGTGAGAAAATTAACACGAAAAACTTAAGTTCCTAAGAAGCATATAAGTTATTTCCTCTTCGCATATCATAGCTTTTGTTGCAATATGAGGTAAAAAAATAAACATTTTAGGGTTCTGAAACATAATATGACACCAGATTCTTATCGTAGGCGCTATCGGAAACGCAAAAAGCAGGGAGCTGTCCATTCTTTTGTCCAAAAGTCTGTTTCCTTTCATGCATTACTCACGCTAGGAGATTCTTATTTAAGAACTTGTGGGCATCAAACTGCAAGAGCTTGAGACAATACGTGGACTCTTCTCTTTGCTACTTAAGTAAAGATAGTGTTGTGGCGTCGTCGCTTATCTTTATTTGGCCTCAGTTTGAGTAATCCGATTTAACGAACTTAGTACTACATTCGCGGGCTGCTAATGATACAGTATGACTACAGAGATCATCGTGCGGGTATTACATTAATTCTGCAATGAATTGCTTAAAAAAAAAATGGTTCAAATTGCTCTGAGCACTATGGGACTCAACTGCTGAGGTCATTAGTCCCCTAGAACTTAGAACTAGTTAAACCTAACTAACCTAAGGACATCACAAACATCCATGCCCGAGGCAGGATTCGAACCTGCGACCGTAGCGGTCTTGCGGTTCCAGACTGCAGCGCCTTTAACCGCACGGCCACACCGGCCGGCGAATTGCTTAAAAAATATTACCCTCAGCAATGCAGCTGGAATGACTCATTACACAGGTACTCTATGTTTCACTTGGTTAAGTGATCAGTTCGTGTTCGCAGCTCTTGGTCGTGCGGTAGCGTTCTCGCTTCCCACGCCCGGGTTCCCGGGTTCAATGGTTCAAATGGCTCTGAGCACTATGGGACTTAACTTCTGAGGTCATCAGTCCCCTAGAACTTAGAACTACTTAAACCTAACTACCCTAAGGACATCACACACATCCATGCCCGAGGCAGGATTCGAACCTGCGACCGTAGCGGACACGCGGTGCGAAACTGAAGCGCTTAGAACCGCACGGCCACACCGGCCGGCTCCCGGGTTCGATTCACGGCGGGGTCAGGGATTTTCTCTGCCTCTTGATGACTGGGTGTTGTCTGATGTCCTTAGGTTAGTTAGGTTTAAGTAGTTCTAAGTTCTAGGGGACTGATGACCATAGATGTTAAGTCCCATAGTGCTCAGAGCCATTTGAACCATTTGATCAGTTCGCTGCAATCCTGCTTCTACTGTTTGTAAATACTTGTATACTTAAAAAATGGTTCAAATGGCTCTGGGCGCTATGGGACTTAACGTCTGAGGTCATCAGTCCGCTAGAACTTAGAACTACTTAAACCTAACTAACCTAAGGACATCAGACACATCCATGCCCGAGACTGGAGTCGAACCTGAGACCTTAGCTGTCGCGCGGTTCCAGACTGTAGCGCCTAGAACCTCTCGGCCGCCCTGGCTGGCATACTTGTATACTGACCATTCGTTATTTGACTAAATATAAACTAAAATCTAATTCGCATGTATATTACATGGGTTAGCGCCGGCACAAAGGTATGACCAAGGATTGGAAGCCGTTGGAGTTCCGTTATTTTTATGGCAAGACAAATGTTCGCAAATCACCTCTATCGCCTCAAAAAATATCGAAGGACCGACGTCCACACTGCCACAGCGCGTTGAAATACAGCAACGACGGCAGATGAAAATTTGTGACCAACTGAGCTTCGAACCTAGACCTCCTGCTTACTAGACAGACGTGCTGACCACAGCACTATTTTTTTTTTTTAAGTTTGAGAAAACTTTCAGCACCAGGTAGGCGGAGGCAAAGAGGGCAGTGGTCGGAGATCCGAGGCCTGAACACAATGCCTTCCCCTACCTGTCACTGAGCAGCTGCATAATTCCCATGTATTCCACGTTTGCACCCATATATTGCTTTAAATTGTAGAACAATATTGAAGTAGTAATTAAGGTAAAATAAATTACAGATTGTCGCCTCCAATGGCGTGCGTTCTTTGTGGAACATAACTTATAACAGTGAACAGGGTGACGGAAAAATAAATAACAAACATTCATTCATAAATATATTCACAATTTAAGTTATTATGCACTGGATGCATATGAGGTCTGTAACGAAGCCATTTATTTTTCAACAAATGGAAGAAGTTTCGGAGCCGGAGGGGCTATGCGAAGTTAGAACAGTTCTGATTTTAGAACCAACGTAAAAGAATATTCCAGGAATGAAAAAAAGTGGAAGAATAGTATTCTGCTTCTAATCAATAAAACTGTCCTCCTCTTTGTAGCCCACTCAAAGCAATAGATAAAAAATTTTTAAACTAATCCTTATATTTGTTATTCTTCTTTAGCTTATAATGTTCTTCTGCAATATAAAACATGCACTCTTCTAAGTTCTAAGTTTTGTTTATTCCGACGTAAAACACAAATTGTCCCAGGAGCCACGAATAACTGTTATTCTTTGCGGACGGGTAACATTTTCGGGTTGTAAAGCTTCAGTTATCGGTATATGACTTTCTGCGGTTCTGTTGATAGTGCTAATTTCTTCTTAGTCCAGTCCCAAATTCTGTGTCCATTTTCACATAAGAAGGTGTGCGCTACAGTTTCTACAAGCCCACATTTGTCGCAGTATGGAGATGGTCTCAGTTTGATTTTTCATAATCGTTCCGCTGTGGGTATGGTTTCGTTTACAACGTCGCACCATACAACACTCTCTAGTTGGTATAATTTTACTGTTGATATTCTTCCAGACGTTCCTCCAGTTTTTTGTAGGTTAATTTACCGGAGTTGATTTGTATAGACGATGTCTGGTAATATAATCATAGACGGTTCTAGTGTTGGTTTGTGCTGGTGGAAGTTTTATACAGCTCCAATCGCCGTAGTACTTTCGCACGTAATCTAGGCTGGCGTGCTACATTAACAGGAGCGTTCCTATCCCCAGGATCAAACGAGAGGAACAGAAGTTTCGTGATGCTTGTCTTAGTGGCATGTATTAGTTTAAAGGCACGTCTTTAATTCCAAGTCCTCTGTTTTGCCTCTGCAAAGTCGCCGTGTGGAAGAATACTTTGAAGATATTTTCTTTCCACACATACCAAGAGGCTAAAGCTAATATTTTATGTGCAGTGACCTGCAGTATCGCTAAGACTGCTGCGACATGATAAATTTTGCTAAGTATGTCTGTATTTATAAACTGAACTTTCTGCCATCAGTCTAACGATCGCAAGTCATGGTCCTTCAACAAGGTTCCGATGACATTACGTTTCCGCTCCCAATTGGTCGTGGCCATGGGTTGGGATTCGCCCTTAACCACAACCCGAGATGGAGACTCTCTTCAGTTCGAACGCACGCCATTGGAGGCGACATTCTGTAATTTATTTTACCTTAATTACTACTTCAATTTTGTTCTACAATTTAAAGGAATATATGAGTGCAAACATGGAATACATGTGAATAATGCAGCTGCTCAGTGACAGGTATGGGGGAGGCATTGTGGCCAGGCGTCGGATTTTCGACCCCTGCCCTCTTTGCCTCCGCCTACCTGGTGCTGAAAGTTTTCTCAAACTTAAAAAAAATAGTGCAGTGGTCAGCACGTCTGCATAGTAAGCAGGAGGTCTAGGTTCGAAGCGCAATCGGTCACAAATTTTCATCTGCCGTCGTTGCTATATTTCAACGCGCTGTGACAGTGTGGACGTCGGTCCTTCGATATTTTTTGAGGCGATAGAGGTGATTTGCGAACATTTGTCTTGCCATAAAAATAACGGGAGTCCAACGGCATCCAATCCTTAGTCATACCTTTGTGTCGGCGCTAACCCATGTCATATACATGCGAATTAGATTTTAGTTCATATTTAGTCAAATAACGAATGATCAGTATACAAGTATGCCGGCCAGGGTGGCCGAGTGGTTCTAGGCGCTACAGTCTGGTACCGCGCACAGCTACGGTCTCAGGTTCGACTCCAGTCTCGGGCATGGATGTGTCTGATGTCCTTAGGTTAGTTAGGTTTAAGTAGTTCTAAGTTCTAGGGGACTGATGACCTCAGAAGTTAAGTCCCATAGTGCTCAGAGGCATTTGAACCATTGAACCCGGGAACCCGGGCGTGGGAAGCGAGAACGCTACCGCACGACCACGAGCTGCGGACACGAACTGATCACTTAACCAAGTGAAACATAGAGTACCTGTGTAATGAGTCATTCCAGCTGCATAGCTGAGGGTAATATTTTTTAAGCAGTTCATTGCAGAATTAATGTAATACCCGCACGATGATCTCTGTAGTCATACTGTATCATTAGCAGCCCGCGAATGTAGTACTATGTTCATAAATCGGATTACTCAAGCTGAGGCCAAATAAAGACAAGCGACGACGCCACAATACTATCTTTACTTAAGTAGCAAAGAGAAGAGTCCACGTATTGTCTCAAGCTCTTGCAGTTTGATGTTAATGCAGTTCCAGATGGTTTCACACTAACGGGTTCTTTTGGCTATCGGAATACTCATATGGGAATTATAGAAGTGTAATTGCTAGAACGTTCAACTACCTTAATAACACCTCATTCTGGATTGAATACGACTCGGAAAGCAACGTTAATTTGACGTTTCCAACGATCTCCTGACGTCTCACTGAATGAAGTCTGAAGTGCACGCACAGTTATGTTGCCTGCCGCAAGGATTCTGTGAAGTGTTGTGGCAGCTGGCAGTCATTGCTGAATACAGATATGTGCAAATATCCTCACTGCTCAAGGGGAACTCGTCTTTGTTGCATTTTTTCCACACCGTAATTAGCACAATAACATAAGGCTTGTTCTGCTGAAGAACTTGATGCCCACAAGTCCTTAAATAAGAATCTCCTAGCGTGAGTAATGCATGAAAGGAAACAGACTTTTGGACAAAAGAATGGACAGCTCCCTGCTTTTTGCGTTTCCGATAGCGCCTACGATAAGAATCTGGTGTCATATTATGTTTCAGAACCCTAAAATGTTTATTTTTTTATCTCATACTACAACAAAAGCTATGATATGAGAAGAGGAAATGACTTATATGCTTCTTAGGAACTTAAGTTTTTCGTGTTAATTTTCTCACTTCATTCTAAAACAAAGGCGTTAATATGAGAAGAGGAAATGAAATATACGATTCCAAGACATAATATTTCCTTGTGTGCTACTACTGCATACATGAAAGCCCTGCAGTTAATTTTTGTATGTTGGATAAATTTTGATATCACCTCACATTCCTTTGTGAGAAGGTTCCTATTTTCTTGGGATTAAAATAGAGTGGACATTTCATCACTGGTTAATATTCTGATGACTAATGACATGATACGCGTTGCAATTGCTCCATGGCACCTGAGAGTAGAGTCTCCCGTTGGTTAATATAAGAACACGCAGGCAGTGATATCCGCTCACTGCAGTCAGAGACAAGGTGATTTCTCTCAATTTATGGCGAAGCGTATGCTGCATTGTCCACGCTCAGCCAACATAAACAAATCGCGGCGGCATTGGGCACTGCTGATCGCTGCGCTTGTCGCAGGCCTCGACAACAAGAGCGCACTGTTTCTGCTAAAGATACTATGGAGTTAATACATCTTACTTAACTTAATATGCAGGACGTGGGTTGGGTGAAAATTCAGTTTGTAACTTCCCATCGCATTAACATACTTTACAGTCATATTTGATGCAATATTTATTGCCGGTTGTCTCTCTAATGTTAATAGTACTGATTCAGATTGTGCATGAACACGAAAACTCACTGCCGGCCGTGGTGGCCAAGCGGTTAAAGGCGCTACAGTCTGGAACCGATCGACCGCTACGGTCGCAGGTTCGAATCCTGACTTGGGCATGGATGTTTGCGATGTCCTTAGGTTAGTTAGGTTTAAGTAGTTCTAAGTTCTAGGGGACTGATGACCTTAGAAGTTAAGTCCCATAGTGCTCAGAGCCATTTGCACCATTTTTTGAAAACTCACTCACACACACACACACACACACACACACACACACACACACAGTCATTGATTCCAGTGAGGGTGACAACTACTGTGTGTTGAACAACACATGCACCAGTCAGTTCCTCAGTTGGCGTCGAGTGGATGAGTTTTTTCAATTACCTTGCATTGCAAGAATTGTAAGGAGGAGCCTGAAAGTAAAAGGACTTGTATCCTAAAGAGCTGCGACAAAGCAAAGCTTGACCGATTATCAGATAATTGTCCACATGGGTTTTGTGGACGAGTATACTTTTAGTAGCCGCGCGGGATTAGCCGAGCGGTCAGAGGCGCTGCAGTCATGGGCTGCGTGGCTGATCCCGGCGGAGGTTCGAGTCCTCCCTCGGGCATGGGTGTGTGTGTTTGTCCTTAGGATAATTTAGGTTAAGTAGTGTGTAAGCTTAGGTACTGATGACCTTAGCAGGTAAGTCCCATACGATTTCACACACATTCGAACATTTGAACATTTGTTCTGCTCCCGTAAATAAACTTATCTCGTTAGTTCATATATTTTTATTGAAATAACGTATTTGTAATAAGCACATTGGATTATTATTTTCCACAGTGTTTAAGAATTCAGGCCCTGTCATAGATAAGTGATCTATATTCAACAGTCCGATTAAGAATGTGGTTTACCCAGTCTATCATATGATGAGGGTCGTAGTCGGATATCCACATTAAGACTACCTGGCTGAATCCGATTAGAACGATCTGGTATCGAAATGGAATTACAGAAATCGGATAATTTGAACGTCTGTATTGCAACAATGCTCCGCACATAAATTCCTATGATGGAGTAACAGGTAGCAACTGTCTAAGAAAAAGTGAGAAATATGTCTACTAGTAGCAATGTAACGTAATTAAAACCCACATTTATGTGATGGAAATACTGAATCGAACAATAAACATCTATTTCAGTGGTGGGAAGATACGCCATATCGGATTTGCTGAGACATACTGACAATAATAACAATAATAATAATCGCGTGTGGCGGATAGGGGAAACCCTCCGCCATGTGGGTGGTACCGAGGAAATCAAATACTAGGGGTGAACCAAATACTAACACAATCCTGAACGGCTACTCAATCCGTTGAACCCAAAATCCAGACACGTCTGAGTGAAAATCACCGCTACTCTGGTCACCGTCTGTTAGCTCAATGAGCTTGGCTGAAAATATTTGCTTTCAAAGGCTTCAACACCCTCTGGTCCTGTCCGGTCCTGGTATCACCCAAGCACAACCAATGAAACACAAGCAAACATGAACTATGCAATCAAAGTCAACTTTATCCCAGGTGGTACACAACCCGGCTGTCGACAGGCAGCAGTTGGATTTTCGGATTCTGGGGAGTCCAGGTTAGCACGACAGAGAATATCGAAGATCTCTGGTAAATTTCCCTACAAGCAAAAAACATGCATTTAAAAGTAAACATCGATACCTTGATCCAAACACGAAAACTAAATAATCTCACAAAAGAAATCGACCCACAAAAAATTCTCATCCTTGCTCTTCAAGAACCACGACTAACTGACAATGAAACCTTGCATTAGAGAAACCATTGCATCTTCAAGAGCAAAATACAACAAAAGGTAGCGAAAGGCGTACCAATCTTCGGCACTGCGTTTCTCGAACACAGATCTATCAACTCTGTCAAAGAAATCACACCCATCAACAATCAAAAGGTTCCAATGGCTCTGAGCACTATGGGACTTAACAGCGGAGGTCATCAGTCCCCTAGAACTTAGAACTACTTATACCTAACTAACCTAAAGACATCACACAAATTCATGCCCGAGGTTGGATTCGAACCTGCGACCGTAGGAGTCGCGCGATTCCGGACTGAAGAGCCTAGAACCGCTCGGCCACCGCGGCCGGCCCATCAACAAGCGACTTATGACTATGGTCATTCAGAGCCCAAGTAAAAAATATACACTCATCAATGCACGTGTCCCCACCAACATCGAAAATAAGGAAAACACCGACAATGTCGTAAAATTCTGGAACACACTCGAAAATACTATGAGCAAAATTCACCAAGATGACGTGAAAATACTAATGGGAGACTTCAACTCTCTATTTGGGACAGAAAAAACCTGTACAAAAATCATTGGTACAAATTCAACACACCGAAACGCTTCGACCAACGGCACACGTCTGACTGACATTTGCCAATTCAACCACAACAGGATGTCTTCCCACTTTAGGAAAAAACCAGTTCCCAGGTAACATGCTTAGTAACCAGGTGCAAGCTGCTTTCGTTGGGCCTTCCGAGACTTGGTGAAAGCCAGATTTTTAATATCTTTTGTAGCACAGCTACAAGCAGGCAGATAAAAACTCAATAAGGGACTCGTAAGACAACGCTCGAGCAAAATTCGTCTTGCTACTTTCAGTAACTCTTAGTGTCAGAGTGAAAACCTTACCGTACTGCCAGATTCATAATGCCACTTTTGTTTTCTGCCGACATTTTTGTTGTTGTTGTGAATACATAATTTTATCTATGAAATGTCACATTTTCATAATACCTACGAATGGTACAGGAAATGAAATAAATACAGATCTTTTCGAAGTCAAAAGTCGGTAATATCCTACTAATTCGTGTTAAAATAGGCTCAATCGTCTCACAGAAACTTAATACTTTATTAAGATAGACTGCCGTCTTGATGTTTCTGTAGTAAGCTGAATTTAATTTGTTTTAGTACAGTGAATATTTTAATTGCATTTTCCATTAGTTTACTAAACGCAACAGTAATTATCAAAGAGAAATTAATCAGCAGCAGAATTTTCTTTCACGATATCTAAAACGATATGACAATGCTAAAGTTGTTTACAAATTCTACGCCTGTAGAAACCTACTGGTTCTAACGATGACATTAAACCAGAGTAGTTTTAAGAGTATTTTCGTCTAGAAATGAATTGCTTTGACGGTTGATCGATCAAGAGCGGGAAAGGTAAAATTTTACAAATATATGACGAGAGGGACAAGTTCTTGAGAGAGGACATCCCTATCAATACAAGTGCCTGAGAGACGACTTTCCTATCAATCTCCTGGATAGTTTTGTTTCTCAAATCAACATAGTGCGTTATCATGCAGTAGCACAGGTGATGTAGTTTTGTTGCTCGATTTTCTTACACTGCGACAGAAAGGTGTCTCAGTTGTTGGCAACAAATTCCAGCTGTGTTGCACACACCCTGGGGGCAGAATTCGTAGCCCAAAAGACACTTTTGGATTTATCAGATGTAAAATATTATGTTCACACTACTCTTTCCTCGAGTTTACGTCTTCTGGTGGGGCTCAGCCTTTCATTTCTTCTTAGGAAGTTAACGATAAAGGCATCATAACACGTCACCAGTAACAGTACTGCATAGGAATGCTCGATGAGTGACCTGATGACGTTCAATAATAGTCACTCCGTTGATTTTTGTTGTTTCGAATTAGAGCATGCAGTACTCCTACACCAGACTTCTGAACTTTGCCTGTTGAATGCAAATGCCGCGTGATGGTAAAATGGTAATCTATCACATATATCAGTAGTCGAGACTTCCTCAATGTGGAAAATCATTCATGCCAGAACGATCTTTGTTAAAACACGAATATCTTTTTCTGGCGTATTTTTCCCAAAAGCACTCGCTCCAAACACAGTTCAAATCTTTCTAGCTGCCTCCTCTGCATTCACCCCTCTGTTATCCCAAAAGTAAACGTTGTGTTACAGATGTTACACCTACTTCCACTTGCGACTCAATTTTACAATGCTTAACTGTATTTCATGATAGTCAAGTATGCGAAATCCAGTGCTTAACTGCAAGTCGATAACTAGAACTTCAAATTCGAAAATGACAGTTGCTACATACACTGAAAGCGTGGCGCCGCGTTCATATGGGCGGCCCCGGATTTCAGGCGGCGGGTGGCGTCTGACCGGTGGCCGGTAGCCGCTGCAGCGCAAGGAAACGCTCGAGCGTAAGCTGTTATGATCGCGACGCATCCACGAGCTGTCCTGCGGAGTTGTTTCTGGAATACTTGTTATTGCTGGTGGGTAGAATGTTTAGCGAATTATCTTCGATGCTGAATCATACTCATAACTTTAGACCGAAGTGTGGTAAAAAAAAAAAAAACAGTTGGACGCGAACAGGCGACCATAAGATTAGAATGCACGAAGATTACCACTTTTTTTTTTTTAACAGTGAGGAACTGAAAAGTAGTAAGTGCACTCGTTGCGTCGAGTTGGGGACGCACATTACTAAAAACATGCTAATGGTTGGAGAAAAAGGCATAAAGAAAGAGAACAAAGTGCGGGGCTAAGGAAGCCATGAAACAAAACTGAAGGGTGGAATCCATACCACCATTAACCAGCGCTACATCTTGCACTGCATGGGAAACAAAAACTGCGAAAACCTTTATCACACCGGGGACAAAAGGAGGAAATGGGGCAAATACTGGTACAGAGTGTGAGGGTTCACGACGAAACTCTCCATCTGTTGTATCATCCAGGTATGACTTCTCGTACTGACCAACGTAGGTCCCACGTTGTACCGTGTAGTGTTCTATCATCGTCTTGTAAATTTAGCTTCTCTTACCCGTGATGTTCCAGCTACGTGGAGGGTCGTGGAACGCACTCCACAAATAAATTGGAAAAAATTGTCGATACTTTGGGTTATGAAGGATCTTGCAATGTCGTTCCTGCAAATAGTTCCAAATGTCTAAAGCAGGGGCGGGCAGGAATCCTGCACATGTGCGGTGCACTTGCACGCGTGCAGTTAACAGGTGTTCCGCGTGCACACAGGGGCAAGCTGGCCACCCGCTTATCTCCCATCCCCACCATACCTTCTGTCCGCTCCTTCCTCTGTAATGCGTTTTGTTTCCTAGCTTGCTTTATTGAGTGTATGAATAAGGTTAGTAGGAGTGCTTGAAAGAAATCATGGTTTGAAAGAGTACCTATTACCTACGACACGTTTTATTTAATTATCACAGGTGAAGTTTACAAAACGTTTATATCTGGAACAAAATTTCTACATACAGACAAACACAAACAGTTACGTATATTTTCATCACTGATGTTTGCTCTTAACCGAGACTTATTAATTCAGCAAATGGTTTTCAAGCTCTCGCTATATTAAGCGCAGTCTTATAACTTGCACATACCACTGGGCTATTATTGTTGTCGTCCTGAAAACTTGAAAACAGTGCTCCATAAAATGTTAAATCAGTTAGATGAGAGACATGACGAGAGAAAGTCGCAGATCTCTCGTGACAATAGCAACTACGACAAATTCAAATGGCTCTGAGCACTATGGGACTTAACTGCTGTGGTCATCAGTCCCCTAGAACTTAGAACTACTTAAACCTAACAAACCTAAGGACATCACACACATCCATGCCCGAGGCAGGATTCGAACCTGCGACCGTGGCGGTCGCGCGGTTCCAGACTGTAGTGCCTAGAACCGCTCGGCCACTCCGGCCGGCCAACTACGACAGATTCATCTGGTATCGGCAGATCGCCCTTCTTAAGCTCAGTCAATTCCCCATCCGCTCAGAATCCGACAATAAATTGTACTCGTCCCTGTGAAATTTATTCTAATGGCCTTCAATACTAAATTTCCGTTGACCAGCGAGAATACTGCCACATATTAAATATTTCGAATTTTCACGTTTTTGCACAAAGAAGAAATGATTCTCCCACTACTTTTTAAAAGATAGCAAATCTACACTTCTCCGTTTCTTGAAATACAACATTCACCACATAGTGCTCGCTTCGCATCAACGTCCGCAGCTTAGCCTGGCTCTACACTGCCGCAACCTGCCGGCTGTCGCCACAGCCCCGGTCGACGCCTGCACGCGAGCAGCACACGTGCAGCGCTGTGTGCTCATGAGCCGCGTGCAACGTTTGCCCGCCCCTGGTCTAAAGTATCCGTAGTGCCGTCTTGAAACAAATAATGCAGTGCATGTCCACGAAGCCACGTCATTGCATTAGTTTTAGTGCGTGGGTAATACGTCTTATCCGGTAATAAGATAGTCTTGGGGTCGATATGATTCGGCGATACTCGAAGGAAGTATGCTGACATTTGCCTCACTAAGTGCCACACTGCCGCCGACTCACCACAGCTAAGACGGTGTTCATCGTCGTCTTGAACGCCACAGCTCGTCCACGTGGGTGAGTCTACCACGTGGATCGCATGTAGCCTTGATCTGGTCACCTGCTTACCGTTGACAGTGATATACCACATCGCCGTGACGTCAGTGTCCAGTGTTACGTGGTGAATTGTCCTCCACACTACTCGCCAGTTGACGTTCGGGTGCTTCCTCTCCACGACGTTATCGGGTCGTCCACGTTGCAGGACCCGATAAACCGTCTTTGCCATCGCCAGTTGGGTCGCTGGTAAGGCAAGTCGAACGTAACTCAGTTCGAGGTAAAAGACACCGATGTAGAAGAGCGAGGAGGAGACGTGGTGTATCGGCACAGGTGGCAACAGGGAGGGCGGTGCTAGTTCTTCTATTAACAAACTCGTCAGACTGTCCGGACGGCGGTGCCATAGTTTGAGTAATGTGCTCACAAATAGGGGGACCGCTCTGTCACTAGACCATGGGCTCACACAATCCGAGAACATCTCGGAAGTAAACAACAATTCCTCCTAACACTTCCGCATCTAACAGTGTTGCCAGATTGTGCAGATGGCCGGACTTAGAGTTGTCAGGGGCGGTCAGTTTTATTGGCCACGTTAAGTGAACCACTCGGACTTAGTCTCTGTGGCGGCCGGCAGGCGGTCAATTTTTATGTCTAAGACCGTACACTTGAGATATTTCGTTTCCCATGAAATGGTGGCAGACGATGCTGTGGCGTCTTCGAAGCGCAAGCTTCGTCAGTGCAAGATATCTCAGCACAGCTGAGCGAGCTTTTTCTTCCCGCTGCTAATCTAGTGGACAATGGCAGTACTGTAGAACACTTTTGACAACTATGTGACCATCGATTTATGTTTGTGAGTGGTTCATAATTATGTTAGTAAATTCACTCGATATTTTTATGTCCTTTAAATTACATTTGCTACATGATTCGCATAGAAGACGTAGGAAATGTATGTTACTTGGTCCAGGAAGCATGTTCCAACAGAAACTGATGCTTACATTGACATTTATGTTGCGAATTAGTCGTCTTATCCATCACATGCATAACGAGGATGCTCCGTTTTGCTACAGTTGTTTCATAGCTAACAAGGGAACCTCCCCTCGCACCCTCCTCAGATTTAGTTATAAGTTGACACAGTGGATAGGCCTTGAAAAACTGAACACAGATCAATCGAGAAAACAGGAAGAAGTTGTATGGAACTATGAAAAAAATAAGCAAAATATACAAACTGAGTAGTCCATGTGCATGATAAGCAACATCAAGGACAGTGTGCGCTCGGGAGCGCCGTGGTCGCGTGGTTAGAGTGAACAGCTGCCGAACGAGAGGTCACTGGTTCAAGTCTTCCCTCGAGTGAGTTGTTTAATTTTTTATTTTCAGACAATCATCACGACACGTACTGTTTATCAACAAATGTAGGAAATAATCATACAAATGTTCGACAATCGTTCGACCCCTTAAGGAACTTTCCGATGCCTTACAGTTCGGAAAATATTCATTGACATTTTTATTGAAGTCACGAACTGTATTTGCTGGATTCATATTGCCCACGCAATGCATCTCACGTATTTAATGCACTCTCGTCCAAAGTAGCGAACAGTCAACTGCCCGCCAGGGAGCCTCGTTAGCAGGAATACTCTCTCTTCCGTGCGCTGTAGTCCACTGACGTCATGGTTGGTTGGTTGTTTTGGGGAAGCAGACCAGGCAGCGAGGTCATCGGTCTCATCGGATTAGGGAAGGATGGGGAAGGAAGTCGGCCGTGCCCTTTCAGAGGAACCATCCAGGCATTTACCTGGAGTGATTTAGGGAAATCACGGAAAACCTAAATCAGGATAGCCGGACGCGGGATTGAACCGTCGTCCTCCCGAATGCGAGTCCAGTGTCTAACCACTGCGCCACCTCGCTCGGTTGACGTCATGTGTTTCGATGTTTGTTTAGATGTAGCGTCATCATACTACAGCGCAGTTACCTCGTATCGGACGGACGGACGTACGGACAGATAATAATTGTCTGAAAATAAAAAATTAATCTTTTCACTCCAGGGAAGATTTGAATGAAGGACCTATCGTTCCGCAGCTTTTCACGCTAACCACGGGATCACGGCGCTCCTGAGCTCACCCTATCCTTGATGTAGCCTATCTTGCGCATGGACTTCTCGGTTTGTATATTTTAATTGTTTTTTTCATAGTTCCACACAACTTCTTCCTGTTTTGTCGATTGATCTGTGTTCAGTTTTTCAAGGCCTATCCACTGTGCCAACTTATAACTAAATCTGAGGGCGGTGCGATGGGGATGTTCCCCTGTTAGTGGTATTGTGTGTTGGTGGCGTTGCCAGTTTACATACTGTGCATGTAACACACAATAAATGCGTTGGATGCCTCCTGTGATCAGTTACTTGAAAAACGTTTGTTGTCATCGTAATTTATGTAACTGGCTCTCCGACTTCCAATTTGACAATTTGTGGAAAAATTGTTTACCTTGTTAGTCCTAGTTTCAAAAATTGTCTGACAGAAAACGTGGGCATGAAGGAGTCTGTAAAAACAGTTATTCGCTATTATAGCAAACTTTTTAATCCACTTAGTACCTGAATTCTCTATATTGATTCTGAGAGTTTTGTTATTTCTCTTGTTATTTACTGTCTCAATGTCATCCGTGAAAATAAAATTAAAGGCAGTTGGATTAGGTTCCTGATCTATAAACTGTGATTTAAAGTTCTGCGCTGCTAAATAAATTTTGAAGGTTGTATTCTTTACGTAAAACAAGGTATCGGTTTCAGTCCTAGGACTGACGATAAACTTCAGAAATACAATTACAGAAAAGTGGCATATCGATTATGGCTCCTCACCATCAACAAAAGTTATCACCCATAGTTTCGTATTTGCTATTTTACCGTCGTTACCCTTTAGAGACCAACCTGATCTCTCCACAATGCCATTTTTGACTTGCTTCTTAATATGTCCTATAACTACAGATTTGTTGAAAATATTAACTGTTAAGTACGCTATTCCACAAATTAAGAAATCCAGTTATTCTTCATATCTTGAAACTTACTACCGTTGACTTTCACTGGAGAAAAGATACATAATAATAAAATGAAATCAAAGATTAGAATGTCAAAACATAGTGTGAATGGTTAAAATAAAATGAACTAAAAATCATCTCCTTGTCTAAAACACGTTACCTCTCAAAATTTTTTACACCTCTGATGTTCAGCCACATGTGGACAAATAGCGGGTCCCATGATGCAGCACTATTTAGCCGTCACAAAATGAAGCCTCAAAAATCAGTCCACATTCCACTTACTGCGTTTCCTTGAAATTGTATAAAATATACGTCTGTAAGCAAAAAAAAAAAAAAAGAAAAAGAAAAAAAGCTTGAAACAGCTGATTGGTGAAGAGGTGAAAAAAAAAAACCCACCTCTAACGATGCTGCTTAGTATCGCGTATAGCCTCCTTTGGCTTCCACAACAGCTCGAAGTCTGTTGGGCATTGAGCCCACAACTCGAGCCACATAACTAGGAGATTCAAGTAACTCATTCCAAGCGTCATGAATCACATCAGAAAGCTGTCGGCGAGACGACGGTGACTGCCCCTTTTCTCGTATTACTCTGACCATTTCTGCCCAAATATTCTCAATGGGATTGATGTCAGCTCCTTTAGGTGGCCATTCCATTACAGTAATATTAGTACGGTCGTCGAACCACCTCTTAACCACACATGCCATATGAGTAGGCGAGCGATCTTGTTGGAACATGATGTGATCATCGCCAAATATTGCTGCCACAGCAGGCAACATCACGTTCTCCAGAATTGGTATGTAACTGTGCGTATCGAATCTTCCTTCCACTTCCCACAGGAGCCCACACCCTTCGGCCGATATCCATGTCCATACCTTTACCGGCTACCTGCCACTCCTTCGGCAACTGTAAATATATTTTCGATTATACTTAGCACCTTTAGGCCGGTAAACAAGTACTTTTCCGGTTGATGCCGTAGAGAAAACTTTTTCGTGCGTGAAAATCACTCGCGTCCAAAACTAGAGAGGTTTGTCGCCATTTTCAGTAGCAAAAGCAAGGCAAGCTTCTCTTTGGGAAACAGTCAATGTCTCTTTCACAGCAGCGCTTCTTGCTCTCAGTCCACCTTCCCTTACACGACGAGTGACGGTCTTACTGCTAACATTGAGACCCAAAGTTTGCTGAATTTGTCGAGCGTTGACAAATGGGTGGTTCTCACTGAAACGACGTATCTACTGATCCTGAGCTGTTGTTGTTTGGCGGCGACAGCCATGAGGCCTCCCATTCAAGTTACCACTCTCTTCCTTTCGTCTGACCCACCTGGTAACCGTCGACTAGAAAATCCCTCTGCATGAAGTGCTGTTATAGCGCCCTTGTCTGCCTCAGCCGGATGGGCCATTTAGCGTTGACTGAATGATTCGTCGCGGTTAATATCGGCTGCGGAAACAGCGCTGGCAGGAAACAGACTGCCTCCTCCACGATGGCAGCCACAACGCAGTGGCCAAGTATGTGTAACACGGAAATCGATGGCATAAACGAAAGATCGCAAGCCCGTACCCGTGTCATTACATAGTGGAGCAACTTAGAATCTGTAATTTTTCTGAGAAGGGACTGGTCCACTCTTGTCATGTCTTATCCTGATAAATATTACATGAAATGAAATGTTTACGTTTTGCATATGCGGCAGGCCTAACGCAAGAAACATTTCTGAAATATCTGAGGCAACCTGAAGAACACTTCGTGAATTTTAGCTGTAAAAGGTTGCCTTACAAGAAGGAAAACGTGTTTATCCCCGCTCGCTGTGTTTCCAAGTGGCGCAGTTTACCCTGAGGCATACATAATACTCGCCGGGCGTAAGAAGCGACTCGACTAACGAGGGGAACTCGCCAAGTGTCATATTCTGATTGTCCGGAAAATTTGCTCAGTGAAGGAGAGGACAAAATAAGCGAACATGTGTTTTGGCTTATCTGCAGACACTCGACCGTTTCCGAGTAAACGACGGTCAAAGTTACCAACGCGCTGTTGCTCTAGTGTAGATACCTTCTGCAGCCGAGAACGCAATTGAAGCGGTGGCTCAGTGGCTACCGACGTTCCTTCTTAACTTTGATACCCGTGTTCGAGACCATATTGGTTTTTTTTCCTGCCTCTCTATCAGAATTATCTAGGATTGTTTTTTTCTAATTTATGTTGAAATAATGTTGTCATTATTCGCCAATTAACTTTACGTGTAATTAATGAATTAAAAAAATAATAAACGAATGAGACAAGCTGATCTAAAATCATCTGGTCTGCCTCATGTATCGTTATATCCAAATGGTTTATAAATGTTTATCTACATTCAGATCCGATAATGGCACCTTTAGTGTGTTGAATCCGGTTATTCAGTAGAAAGTATTTAAGCGATCTTGGCTTCTGAATTATTTCTACAACAGAGTGATCGCCCCACTACGCACTGTGTGTTCCCTTTTTAACTTATTTCTTTACACAGTAAATTAACTGACGAATAACGACAACAGTGTTTCAGCATAAATTGGAATAAACATTCGTAGATAATTCAGAGAGTGAGGGGGGGAAAAAAGGAAAAACCGTGTTTCGAACTCGCAGCGCAAAGTTCCGAAGTCGCTATGCTATCCGCAGAGCCACCGCTTCAGTTGAATCCTTACCCGCTAAGAGGTATCTACACTATAACAACAACGCATTGGACACTTTGACCGTCGTTTTCTCAGAAGCGGTAGAGTGTAAGCAGATAAGCCGAGACACGTGTTCGCTTATTTTGTCCCCTCTTTCACTGAGCGAAGTTTCAGCAAGATCGGGGTGTGACACTTGGCGTGTCCCCTCGTAAGTGGCGTGCGTTGGGATTCAGTAGACAGAATGCGTCCACTTTCCTCGACTACTCATTGACATGTTTGGAAACTTTCTTTCTTGTAGTGGCACTTTGCATTATGAGGGCTGGTTTTCCTGATAACGATCTACTTATGGACTTTGCTCCTAATTTACATTACTGTGTAGTAGACCTACTGCAACTACACTCCTGGAAATTGAAATAAGAACACCGTGAATTCATTGTCCCAGGAAGGGGAAACTTTATTGACACATTCCTGGGGTCAGATACATCACATGATCACACTGACTGATCCACAGGCACATAGACACAGGCAACAGAGCATGCACAATGTCGGCACTAGTACAGTGTATATCCACCTTTCGCAGCAATGCAGGCTGCTATTCTCCCATGGAGACGATCGTAGAGATGCTGGATGTAGTCCTGTGGAAAGGCTTGCCATGCCATTTCCACCTAGCGCATCAGTTGGACCAGCGTTCGTGCTGGACGTGCAGACCGCGTGAGACGACGCTTCATCCAGTCCCAAACATGCTCAATGGGGGACAGATCCGGAGATCTTGCTGGCCAGGGTAGTTGACTTACACCTTCTAGAGCACGTTGGGTGGCACGGGATACATGCGGACGTGCATTGTCCTGTTGGAACAGCAAGTTCCCTTGCCGGTCTAGGAATGGTAGAACGATGGGTTCGATGACGGTTTGGATGTACCGTGCACTATTCAGTGTCCCCTCGACGATCACCAGTGGTGTACGGCCAGTGTAGGAGATCGTTCCCCACACCATGATGCCAGGTGTTGGCCCTGTGTGCCTCGGTCGTACGCAGTCCTGATTGTGGCGCTCACCTGCACGGCGCCAAACACGCATACGACCATCATTGGCACCAAGGCAGAAGCGACTCTCATCGCTGAAGACGACACGTCTCCATTCGTCCCTCCATTCACGCCTGTCGCTACACCACTGGAGGCGGGCTGCACGATGTTGGGGCGTGAGCGGAAGACGGCCTAACGGTGTGCGGGACCGTAGCCCAGCTTCATGGAGACGGTTGCGAATGGTCCTCGCCGATACCCCAGGAGCAACAGTGTCCCTAATTTGCTGGGAAGTGGCGGTGCGGTCCCCTACGGCACTGCGTAGGATCCTACGGTCTTGGCGTGCATCCGTGCGTCGCTGCGGTCCGGTCCCAGGTCGACGGGCACGTGCACCTTCCGCCGACCACTGGCGACAACATCGATGTACTGTGGAGACCTCACGCCCCACGTGTTGAGCAATTCGGCGGTACGTCCACCCGGCCTCCAGCATGCCCACTATACGCCCTCGCTCAAAGTCCATCAACTGCACATACGGTTCACGTCCACGCTGTCGCGGCATGCTACCAGTGTTAAAGACTGCGATGGAGCTCCGTGTGCCACGGCAAACTGGCTGACACTGACGGCGGCGGTGCCCAAATGCTGCGCAGCTAGCGCCATTCGACGGCCAACACCGCGGTTCCTGGTGTGTCCGCTGTGCCGTGCGTGTGATCATTGCTTGTACAGCCCTCTCGCAGTGTCTGGAGCAAGTATGGTGGGTCTGACACACCGGTGTCAATGTGTTCTTTTTTCCATTTCCAGGAGTGTACTTAAACCGGAAATGTTTGTTTGTTTGGATACTCCGCTTCTTAGTTGCTACATTTCGCTAAAATATTTTCCTTTGTTTCAAAATGGCAAGTTAAGATGACCACTGCAACATGGTAAGATCAGTAACAAATTAATACTTTGAAACAGTTATGTGTGGTGTACGAGGAGTGTACTCTGTTGAATGAGGAATACATTAAACACGAAAGCTGCGTCCAATAACAATAATTAACTTTCGGTTATATGACAAAACACAAGTCGAAGCACTACCAGTTCATCTCAGTACCCAGTAAAACTTAAACTGGAACGATCGAAAACATACTTTTGTGGGGAAGGCAAACGAATGACTACGTTTTATTGGCCGCACACTAAGAATACGCAACAGGCCAACTGAAAACACTGCCTACACTACGTTTGTCCGTCCACTGCTATAATATCCTTGACAGACGTGATTGACTGTGCACGCAAAAACGTCCAAGGAACGGTAGCACGATTTGCAATGTCACGAAATAGGGGAGAGAGCATCTCAAATTTGATAATCGAGTTGGGGTAACATTCATGAAAACATAAGCGTTTTTCGTTGCCACGAGGTCTTTTACGAAATTTCAATCATCATCATCTGTTCTGAATGCCAAAACATTATTTCCTAGAGAGCTTACACAGGAAGAAACCATAGTAATAATGTAATTCATGGCTCGCAAGAAAAGATTTAAGTGGTCCTTTTTCCCGCACACTGTTAATGAGTGGGACGGTAGAGAAATAACCCGAAACTTCTGCCAGGCACGTAAGTCCGGATTGCAAAGAAATCCTGTTGATGTAGTCATGTAGATGTAACAACGAAATTATGTTGTAATTACGACATGTGACTTTCATTTGATTTGAACATCGAAATTGTTTGCTGTTTATTTACTTTTTGTTCATTAGTTTCAGCCATATACGAACACCTAGGCGCGTTAAATTGATATTGAAATGAAGTGTCATGCATGAACCAATAACAATAAATTCCCACCTACTTGTTATAGTACTGCAGTATCTGCCAGCGTCTTCATAAGTGGATATCGCATACGACGTTCCTAGGGTATTTATAAATGGATATTGCAGACGACTTCGAACAAAGTTTGAATGTAGCTTCGTAAAAGTTCCGTGATCAAACGATCTGAGTTGCTGGCGAATACAGTTTATCCTCACTAGACAGTATATATTATCATTATACATGAGGTGAATAGGGTTTCGCCGGGTGCGGTGGCCGAGCGGTTCCAGGCGCTTCAGTCACGAACCGCACGGCTGCTTCAGTCGCAGGTTGGAATCCTACCTCGGGCATAGATGTCTGTGATGCCCTTAGGCTAGCTAGGTTTAAGTAGTTCTAGGTCTAGGGGCTGATGACCTAAGCAGTTAGGTCGCATAGTTCTTGAAGCCATTTTTTGACCTTTCGCGTAAATTCTCTGTACATAAACGGTCGTATCTTTAGATTGCGTTGACATAGAAGCTCAATTTTTTACACCACCAAGGGACCGGTTACCGCAAGAAGTGCGATACATTTCCGCTTATTATGTCCACCCGTTCTGGAGGCAAACGGGTTTTAAGGGTTGGGTAGACCGATAGACGGTCAAGAAAGTGAGACTAGCAGGGTTCCGTTTTTACCGGTTTAGGTGACGAAATCCTAACAACGAAAACAGCTACGACAGCTACTGAAGATGAGGGCCGCATAAATAACACCCGTTACTCTTTATTCGAAATGTTCTAATCTCTATGGAGGCAGGTAGACTATCAGTAAAGCAATTTTAAGAAATAAGTGCGGCACTGAATGGGTTTGTAAGTGAATTTCGTTATGAACCACGTATTGCTAAATTTGCACACTTTCATGTTAGGTCAGCAATGGTAGTCCAGTATGCCTGGTCTGAACGTTGACACAGACCGTTTCGCGGCCGAATGCGGATAATATTTTGCTAATTCGTAACGGTCTGGGGTTCTTTGTCTTACTGAAACAGTTATGTAATCTGGATAAGTTGAAATTCATTTTTATTGGTCCGTTTCATACCAATTAGCGCTTCTTATTTCAGTTCTGTCTTATATTTACGTGTTGTATTTAACACACTAATCAGCATTAATATAGTCTTACAAATTATAGAAAACAGTCTAAAAAAGTTCAGATAGTTTGTCAATTTCACGTCTGTGCATAGTATGTTGGTAGCACTTCGTCGCTTTGCCTGTTATGCTGTTTAGCAGACTTTAAAGCCGTGCGGATCAGCATAACGAAAAGGCGAGGGGTCTCGCTGTCCACGACTGTACACTGATGAACCAAGACGTTATGACCACCAGCTTAACAGCTTGTTTGTCCGTCTTTGGAACGAAAAACAGCACTGGCTCAGCGTATCAGGCATCCAACAGTATGTTAGTAGGTTTGCGGTTGTATGTGGCATTAGATGTCTACGCACAGATGGTGTAATTACTGCAATAACGGATCGCTTATTTGCGAACGTGATGGTGGCACCCGATACCAACCCAGATGGGTTCCCTAAGATCAGGCGAATATCGTCGCCGAGACATCAACGTGAGTTTACTATAATGCTCCTCAAACCACGGTAGCACTGTTCTAATTACGAGACACGAAAAATTATACTGCTGAAAGATGACATCGCCGTCGGGGAAGACATAAAGCATGAAGGGATGCAGATGATTCACAGCTGCCAGCGTGTCTTCGATTACTACCACAGGGCCCATGCGAGCGCAGGAGAAAGTCTCCCATAGCATAACACTGCTCCCACCATTCTGCGTCCATGACACGCAGAACGCTTCGAGCCGCCGTTCACCACGATGAAGGCGTTTGTGGAGACGACCATCGACCTAGTGTATCAAAAATGTGACTCATCCGAAGAGCAAACCCGTTTCCATTGGTTGACGGTCGAGCCCCGATGGTCCCGTGCACACTGCAATCGTAACTGACGATGTCGTTGGATCAACATGTGACACGTAGAAGTCTGCAGTGGAGCTTAATGTTCAACAATATACGAAGAGCGGTGTGCTCCGAAACACATTTGCGTGCACCAGCTTTGTGCTCTTTCGGCAGAGATGCCACATATCACTATCTACACTATTTTAAAGAGCAGGCAATCCTCCGAACCCCACGTTCTGTGAAGAGTTGTGGACGCCCAACCATTTAACCCCTAGTTGCAGTTTCACTGTCCTTCTACCTCTTTCTATAGATGTTCACGACAATAGCACGTGGACATTCGAGCAGCTTCGCCATTTTCGAGATAATCGTTCACAGTATCTGCGTAATAATGATCTGCCCTTTGTCAAAGTGACTTATCACAACGGATTTCCCCATTTGCAGCCCATATCATCGTTAGAGTGACCCGTGTCTGTTTCTGCTTTGTTTACATATTTTTGTTACCCCGTCACGTGCCCGCAACGCCACCAAGTGACATCCAGCGTTGCAGTGTGCAGAAATCGTCGTGTTATGACCGGTCAGTGTACGTGGAACATTCAACCGACAGGAGGGTTATGTACAGGTGGACCATTCGTCCGTATGTGGACAAAGCTCTTAATCATCACACTACGGAAATGCAGTCGTTGGGGAACATCATGAAAATGGTAACTGTGAAAGTTAATGAAATAGAAGAAACATTGGAAGACATAAAACAAAATCCTCCAGTAAAAACTAAGAAGAAAAAATATCACGAAGAATATACAGAACCGTTTTACAAATAATCAGTGCAGTAAATACAATGGTCAAAGTGATTGAAAAAAAACCATTTTCAGAGATATAAAACAGGCTATATGAGAATCCAGCTTATTACGCAGCAATACATCGACAAAATGCAAAATCATCGAGATGCGGAAGGTTGTTGTTTGTTGTTGTTGTTACGGTCAGCAGTCCTGAGACTGGTTTGATGCAGCTCTCCATGCTACTCTATCCTGTGTAAGCTTCTTCATCTCCCAGTACCTACTGCAACCTACATCCTTCTGAATCTGCTTAGTGTATTCATCTCTTGGTCTCCCTCTACTATTTTTACCCTCCAAGCTGCTCTCCAATACTAAATTGGTAATCCCTTGATGCCTCAGAACATGTCCTACCAACCGATCCCTTCTTCTTGTCAAGTTGTGCCACAAATTTTTCTTCTCACCAATCCTATTCAATACCTCCTTATTAGTTATGTGATCTACCCATCTGATCTTCAGCATTCTTCTGTAGCATCACATTAAAAAAACTTCTATTCTCTTCTTGTCCAAACTATTTATCGTCCATGTTTCACTTCCATGCATAGCTACACTCAATACAAATACTTTCAGAAACGACTTCCTGACACTTAAATCAATACTCGATGTTAACAAATTTCTCTTCTTCAGAAACGCTTTCCTTGCCGTTGCCAGTCGACATTTTATATCCTCTCTACTTCGACCATCATCAGTTATTTTGCTCCCCAAATATCAAAACTCCTTTACTACTTTAAGTGTCTCATTTCCTAATCTAATTCCCTCAGCATCACCCGCCTTATTTCGACTACATTCCATTATCCTCGTTTTGCTTTTGTTGATGTTCATCTTATATCCTCCTTTCAAGACACTGTCCATTCCGTTCAGCTGTTGTTCCCAGTCCTTTGCTGTCTCTGACAGAATTACAATGTCATCGGAGAACCTCGAAGTTTTTATTTCTTTTCCATGGGTTTTCATACCTACTCCGAATTTTTCTTTTGTTTCCTTCACTGCTTGCTCAATATACAGATTGAATAACATCGGGGAGAGGCTACAAACCTGTCTCACTCCCTTCCCAACCACTGCTTCCCTTTCATGCCCCTCGACTCTTATAACTGCCATCTGGTTTCTGTACAAATTGTAAATAGCCTTTCGCTCCCTGTATTTTACCCCTGCCACCTTCAGAATTTGAAAGAGAGTATTCCAGTCAACATTGTCAAAAGCTTTCACTATGTCTACAAATGCTAGAAACGTAGGTTTGCCTTTCCTTAATCTAGCTTCTAAGATACGTCGTAGGGTCAGTATTGCCTCACGTGTTCCAATATTTCCACGGAATCCATACTGATCTTCCCCGAGGTCCGCTTCTAACAGTTTTTCCATTCGTCTGCAAATAATTCGCGTTAGTATTTTGCAGCCGTGACTTATTAAACCGATAGTTCGGTAATTTTCACATCTGTCAACACCTGCTTTCTTTGGGATTGGAATTATTATATTCTTCTTGAAGTCTGAGGGTATTTCGCCTGTCTCATACATCTTGCTCACCAGATGGTAGAGTTTTGTTAGAACTGGCTCTCCCAAGGCTGTCAGTAGTTCTAATGGAATGTTGTCTACTCCCGGGGTCTTTCAGTGCTCTGTCAAACTCTTCACGCAGTATCACATCTCCCATTTCATCTTCATTTACATCCTCTTCCATTTCCATAATATTGTCCTCAAGTACATCGGCCTTGTATAGACCCTCTATATACTCCTTCCACCTTTCTGCTTTCCCTTCTTTGCTTAGAACTGGGTTTCCATCTGAGCTCTTGATATTCATACAAGTGGTTTCTCCTTTCTCCAAATGTCTCCTTAATTTTCCTGTAGGCAGTATCTATCTTAGCCGGCCGCGGTGGTCTCGCGGTTCTAGGCGCGCAGTCCGGAACCGCGAGACTGCTACGGTCGCAGGTTCGAATCCTGCCTCGGGCATGGATGTGTGTGATGTCCTTAGGTTAGTTAGGTTTAAGTAGTTCTAAGTTCTAGGGGACTGATGACCACAGCTGTTAAGTCCCATAGTGCTCAAAGCCATTTGCACCAGTATCTATCTTACCCCTAGTGAAATAAGCCTCTACATCCTTACATTTGTCCTCTAGCCATCCCTGCTTAGCCATTTTGCACTTCCTGTCGATATCATTTTTAAGACGTTTGTATTCCTTTTTGCCTGCTTCATTTACTGCATTTTTATATTTTCTCCTTTCATCAATCAAGTTCAATATTTCATCTGTTACCCAAGGATTTCTAGCAGCCCTCGTCTTTTTACCTACTTTTTCCTTTGCTGCCTTCACTACTTCATCCCTCAAAGCTACCCATTCTTCTTCTACTGTATTTCTTTTCCCCATTCCTGTCAATTGTTCCCTTAAGCTTTCCTTGAAACTCTGTACAACCTCTGGTTCTTTCAGTTTATCCAGGTCCCTCTCCTTAAATTCCCACCTTTTTGCAGTTTCTTCAGTTTTAATCTACAGTTCATAACCAATAGATTGTGGTCAGAGTCCACATCTGCCCCTGGAAATGTCTTACAATTTAAAACCTGGTTCCTAAATCTCTGTTTTACCATTATATAATCTATCTGAAACCTGTCAGTATCTCCAGGCTTCTTCCATGTATACAACCCTCTTTTATGATTCTTGAACCAAGTGTTAGCTATGATTAAGTTGTGGTCTGTGCAAAATTCTACCAGGCGGCTTCCTCTTTCATTTCTTCCCCCCAATCCATATTCACCTACTACGTTTCCTTCTCTCCCTTTTCGTACTACCGAATTCCAGTCACCCATGTCTATTAAATTTTCGTCTCCCTTCACTAGCTGAATAATTTCTTTTATTTCATCATACATTTCTTCAATCTCTTCGTCATCTGCAGAGCTAGTTGGCATATAAACTTGTACTACTGTGGTAGGCGTGGGCTTCGTGTCTATCCTGGCACAATAATGCGTTCACTAGGCTGTTTGTAGTAGCTTACCCGCACTCCTATATTTTTATTCATTATTAAACCTACTCCTGCATTACCCCTATTTTATTTTATACTTATAGCCCTGTATTCGCCTGACCAAAAGTCGTGTTCCTCCTGCCACCGAACTTCACTAATTCCCACTATATCTAACTTTAGCCTATCCATTTCCCTTTTTAAATTTTCTAACCTACCTGCCCAATTACGTGATCTGACATTCCACGCTCCGATCCGTAGAACACCACTTTTCTTTCTCCTGATAACGACGTCCTCCTGAGTAGTCCCCGCCCGGAGATCCGAATGGGGGACTATTTTACCTCCGGAATATTTTACCCAAGAGGACGCCATCATCATTTAACCATACAGTAAAGCTGCATGCCCTCGGGAAAAATCACGGCCGTAGTTTCCTCTTGCTTTCAGCCGTTCGCAGTACCAGCACAGCAAGGCCGTTTTGGTTGGTGTTACAAGGCCAGATCAGTCAATCATCCAGACTGTAGCCCCTGCAACTACTGAAAAGGCTGCTGCCCCTCTTCAAGAACCACACGTTTGTCTCGCCTCTCAACAGATACCCCTCCGTTGTGGTTGCACCTATGGTACGGCTATCTGCATCGCTGAGGCACGCAAGCCTCCCCACCAACGGCAAAGTCCATGGTTCATGGGGGTGGTTATGCAGCCGTAATTATGACTGCTCCAAGAAGGGCAGCTGCAGAGAGATGAAACGATATCCAAACATTTTAAACGAGATACTGAATGAGCGACTCTTGAAGGCTGGAAACGAAAAAGGTGAAGATGAAGTTGCTGATTTTATTAATCGTCACAGTGATAAGATATGCAAAATATCAAATAACTTCCGGGAATTCAGCCAGGTAACACTTTCAGCGACCGCCGATATTTCGGCGGAAGAACACCCCGCCATTTTCAAGGCAAAATGCAACGGACAGGCGACGTACATGCAAATTTAAAACCTCGGTTCTTGGACTGAAGCAGGAAAGATAACACACACACTGAACACTAGTGCCACCAAAGATGACCAAAGTCAGAGCTATCGACAGTGAGACTACGAATTCACAGGTGAGGCAGCATTGACTCTGTCCCTCTGTTTTTTACAAGGGAGAGAGCCGGATTCCAAACAGAGTTTAAACAGAAACCTCCATCCCTGTTACTGAGATTGCTCGCTAATTTAATCTCAACTGCCTCCTTAATAACACTGTCCCAATAGCTGGACGTGCATGCCAATATCTCGGTGTTGTTATATAACATGGGGTGACCAGTATCCAAGCAATGTTCGGCAACAGCAGATCTACTTGCTGTAATCATGTGTGCCGTTTATGCTCAGTACATCGGTCCTCCACAGTCCTGATAGTTTGACCAATATATGCCATGCCACAGCTACAAGGAATACGATATACACCCGCCTTACGCAGTCCAAGATCATCCTTAACGGAACTCAAAAGCGCTCTAATTTTAGATGGAGGTCGGAAAACACATTTCACTTCGTATTTCCGTAAAATACGATCGATCTTGTTAGAAGTGGCACCTACGTAAGGCAAAAAGGCAGTCGACTTACGTGTTGACTCAGAATTATCTTCAGTCACCCGATGTACAGTTGGTCGATAGCGCAACGCACGTTTAATCTGTCTATCACTATAACCATTTTGACGAAATGTAACTTCAAGATGGGACAGCTCAGCTCGCAAAGTCTCAGCGTCAGAAACGACATGTGCCCCGAGTACCAAGATACGAAGTACCCCATCACGCTGAGCCGGATGGTGACAACTATTAGCCTATAAGTTCACGTCGGTGTGAGTACGTTTCCTGTAGACTGCATGTCCCAATGATCCATCATCCTTCCTCCTAACCAACACGTCAAGAAAGGGAAGGCAACCATCCTCTTCCACCTCCATCGTAAAACGAATATTCGGATAGATCGAGTTCAGATGTTCTAGAAAGACATTCAAATTCTCCTCCCTACCATGAGGCCAAACAACAAAGGTATCGCCAACGCATCTAAAGAAACAGACGGTTTTCAAAGGTTCCGACTCCAATGCACGTTCCTCAAAGTCTTCCATAAACAAATTTGCGATCACAGGAGACAACGGACTATCCATCGCAACTCCATCTGTCTGCTCGTAATATTGGTCATTGAATAAAAAGTAAGTGGATGTCAACACATGCCGAAAGAGATTAGTTAATTCAGCACCAAACCTGGCCTCAATTAGCCGCAACGAAACAGACAGAGGAACACGAGTGAAGCGAGAGACCACATCGAAACTCACTAAAATATCAGAGCGGCGGTCGCTGAAAGTGTTACCTGGCTGAATTCCCAGAAGTTATTTGAAAGTTGTATACGCCAGAAGAAACTCAGGTCTCACATAGGCAAAATATATAGCAACACAAGGAGAAAACCATATATGCCATAGGCATGCAGCTTATAAATTCAACGGAGCACACAGTACAGGTTGGCTGCCGAGTAGTTGAAAGCATGCCCAGTTTGCTGAATCTAATATTTCTAATGGCAATGAAACCTGAAAATTATTTATGTAATCATCTACCGAAGTACACTGAGATATTACATTTGTCAGACATTCATAAGAAAGTCGGTGGAGAATGGAAAAGCCCGACCAGTCTGAAATACAAGAATATTTTTAAGTGAGCATTAATGGGCGGACATAGCGCTGGTGAAGGGATTGACAGGCAACGCAAGAGAATCAATCTACCTCTGGGGTATATGTACTTTGACGACCCAAACAAAATAATAGAATGGCTATAATTGCTTACAGTAACAGGCAGCACAGGGAACACAACGCACTCGAATGAAACTATGTCCATACTTTCAGAGTTACAGGAAAGATGTAACATCATGTAAAACAAATATAGATATGATTGTTCATGAATTACTAAGGCAGCACGTAAAACATTCCCACATAGACATGTCATAATAAAAGGTCTGGATGATATATGGCTGGTACATCTCGGTGGTATGAAACAGTATTCATGGGTGAACATAGGTTTCAAATATATATTGATGGTTATAGATACATATACGAAATTCCCATGGTATCTACCTGTTAAAGGAAAGACTAGGTGTGAGGTTGCACAGTTCTTTGAACAACTGCTGCAGACAGAATAAACCGATGCCCATATAATCCACAAACAAACAGTGTTCATGAATTCTACAATAAGTATTTCAAGAGTGCAATGGATCGGAATGGAGTATGACACTAGTCAACATTTTCACATATGGGAGCAAGTATTGTGCAATATTTGAGTAGAACGATAACATCACATATGTGGAAGCAAGTGCTCATTGTTTGTACAGATGGTCAGATATTCCCCCACAAATAAGTGTAGTATATAGAATGTATTCGAGGTTTCGTTCTTCTTACTGTGCTGGAAATTAACCTGAATGTATGCTCAGCCCACAGCAGTTTAAGGAGCTGGGCCAATTTTTCGTGACAGACTGCTCTAAACAAAAGCAGAGTATTAAAACGGGTAATATTGATACTCAAATTTAATTTGAATGATTGTAAAATTTGCTCCACAAGACACTGCTCTGTACACATTATCACTGCAAGACTCTGTGTTCAATTACTCGCCTTTGACTGACATTGCGAACTTGTTTCTCCGAGAAATGATTGGTTTAATGATTAAACGGATCCAACTACGAAGTCACCAGTTCCTTCTACCAGGAACAGGAAAGTCAACAAAACAACCCATCAAAGAAGGGCCTAGTGTGTGAAACCCAAGGAACGCAAACCCCAAGGTCTACTGAAGGTCAACAAAAGAGAAAGGAATAAGGGAAAATCAAAGAAGGGAAAAGAACAAAGGAGGGCGAAGGCCCCCAAAAGCAGAAAGTGCAGTGGGGAATATACCCCCCGCCATTTTCCAGAGGCAGCCCACTCAACAACATTCAGAAAAGATTAGCAATATGTACAGGGAAATAGAAGTGCAGGAAAACAAAGGAAGAGCACCAAGTCAAACACAACATGCGAGACAGAGGGGGGGGAGGGGGGGGGAGAGAAGAACAAAACAGTGGGTAGGGTAAGGCTGGGGTGGACCAGCTAGCCCAGACAGTTGCTGCTCGTTCAGGGCAGAGGAGGCTACAGGGTGTCCTGCCAACCCCTCAATGAGCAGACAAGGCTCAGGTGTACTCCCTTAAGGAGAAGGGTAAAAACCTCTTTTATGCATAAACTGTAGAACCAGGTCAGCCGTTAAGGCATCATCCACTAACACCATGGGTAGCGAGTCAGCGACAAAACTTCATAACGCAGGTCTTGGCAGCCGAGAAATGAAAGCTGTAAGTGAGGGGCCAAGACTGCGCTCAGTGTATTGATCCCTGCAGTTTGCGTTCAGCAACATCCATGCGGATAAACAAAAGCAAATGAAAAAGTCATGAGCATACAGAAAAGGGGACATAGTGAGTCCCACAGGTACCACCAGACCATTAATAACCATTAAAAATAGAGGAATGCTCAAAACAGAACCCTGTGGAACCTCATTCTCCTGCAGATTGCAGGTGCTATGGGAGATGGGAGATTAGACTGATCGAACGATGGCTGTTAATCTTAAGAGGCGGTTTACCCGATTTCGAAACAGGAATAATGACACATTCTCGTCACTGGCAAGGGAATCCCCCCTAAATCCAGAGACAGTTACAAAGGACTAGTATATGTTGGCAAGCCACCGATAAGTGCTTAAGCATTTGGTTGTGCACCCAGTCCAGTCGAGGAGCCATGTCAGGTCAAAGAGCAAGGGTGGTGCCAAATTCCCACTCGCTGAATTCGGAGTTACAACGCTCCAGATGGCGGGGAACAAAAAAGGGAATCGTTCCAGAAGGTGTTTAAAAAGTTGGAATGTTTGTAGATAGTGGACCAATGCTGAGGCCCGGACAAAATGCCAAGCAAAATGTTCTGTGATACAGTCTGGACTGGTAATACTAGCCAGGAAAATTACCATGGCACCTGTAAGAGAATGGCGGCCAAAAGTGCGCCTGAACTTTGTCTATACCTGCGAAGAGGGAGTCTAGAGACCTATCTATGACAGTGTCATAGTGCTTCCAAGAAATCTGTTTCTGGCGGTAAAGAAGATAGGAGGCCCAGGCACGAAACCATTTAAAGGGCTGGAGGTGGTCGAGAAATGGGTGCCATTTGTGGCATTGGGGTACACGACAGTGGTCTGTAATAGCTGCAGCAATGTCGGTGATCCACCAAGGGATAGTCTTCTGTCAGGGCGAACCTGAGAAAGAAAGAATGGCATTAGTCAAACTCCATACCGTCTCATCAGTGCCATCACGTGGTGGATCAGCTGGGATGGTAGTGGAGGAGAAGGCATTAACATGTGCATTAGTAGAGGCCCATCTGGGAGGGTGTCCAGACAAGTGACGCTGGAGAAAAGATAAGACGATTGGAAAATGATCAATCTCTCACAAATCTTCATGAACTCCTCGCTGAATGGAGGGGATAAATCCAGAGAAAGAGATCTATAAATCAATGCCATGTGCTGCATTAAAGTGTGTGGGGGCTCCAATGTTGAGAAGGCATTATCAAGCCCTGTGAGCAGGTCGTCAACAATCCTGTCCCAGTCAGTGGTCGCAGTACTACCCCACAGAGGGTTATGGTTGTTAAAATACCAAAGGAAGTGAAAGGGGAGGGTTCTGTTGAAGGAGGGCAAGAAGTGCAGTAAGTGTTGGAGGCTAGTGTGGGGGAAGATAAAGATTGCATATCGTTACTGCAGAGTTTAAATGGATCTCAGTGGTTATCACATTCAGTGCAGTATGAAGAGGAAACCAGGAACCAGTAATTTCCATGTGAACCAACGAATAGACACCATCAGAGGCTTGCAGTGGGTCAACCCAGTTCTGGGGGAAGGCTTGGAAACCACGAAGAGTCAGGGAATAAGTATCCACAAAACAATACAATACAATACAAGCTACAGAGTAGAGAGAAAGAAGAGACTGCAATCCCGGAAGGTAGTGATAACAGTCATTACATTTACATTGGAGCAGAGAATCCTGATTGAGATGGAGAGGGTGACAACACCTGGCATGTCAGGGAACTCACCGAGACCTACACATCTACTACTTCTCCTTTGGAGGGCTAGGGGATGATATGGGGTCAGGAAGTGATCAAGTCGCAGCAATATCAGGATCCAAAACAATAAGTGACCTTGAGGCTCACAGAGTATGCATCCTACATCTGACTCGAAGTAACTGGCTGCTCGACCTGGAGACACCAGCAAAGGGAGTTCCTAAAGGGGGCTCCATTCTTGACAGGTGCTAGAGAAGATGGTTTCTTCTCCTGATGAGGAGAAATGGAAGGAGGTCAGGACAGAGGGCTCAAGGAAGGAGGAGAAGGAGGAGGAGAGGGAAGGGAAGCAACAGAAGGCAAGGTAGACTTAAAAATACCATGCAGAGATGGTCGAATTTCTGTTGGGCCGCCGGCCGCGGTGGTTGTGCGGTTATAGGCGCTTCAGTCAGGAACCGCGGGACTGCTACGGTCGCAGGTTCGAATCCTGCCTCGGGCATGGGTGTGTGTGTGATGTCCTTAGGTTAGTTAAGTTTAAGTAGTTCTAATTTCTAGGGGACTAATGACCTAAGATGTTAAGTCCCATAGTGCTCAGAGCCATTTGAACCATCTGTTGGGCCTCAGAGTGGGATAGACAGTAGAGAGTTTTGAACTCCAGAATTTTTCTTCGATTCTATAGATCAGGCAATTCAGCGAGTGAAGAGAACGTGGGCTGGAACAACTCATGCACTTGGGTGGTTGGGTGCAAGGACTCTCCGCATGGAGAGGGTGACCACAGTCTCCGCAAGTAGGAGTCGCCTAACATCGCAAAGGTACATGACCAAAACAGACACCAGAAGCTGCCCATGACAGGTGAGATATAAGTGTTTTCGTCAAAATGGTAAACCATAACTTTGATCTTTTTCCGGAAGGGGGAGAGGGTATCCCCTCAAAAGCCAGGATCAAAGCATTGCTATCAACATGATTTTCTTTAGGACCTCCCTGGACTTGCCAGACAAAATGAATGCTGTGCAAGGCCATACTACTCCCGAGTTCCTCATCAGATTGAGTGAGTAGGTCCCTGTGGAAGATAATGCTCTGGGTCATATTTAAGGAATGGTGAGGAGCAGTGCTCACTGGGTTCTCTCCTAAGTGCTCACAAGCGTAAAAGGAAGTCAATTGACTGACAGAATAGGTTTTAATCAGTAGGGAACCAAATTGCATCATAATATGTGAGCCAACTTCACCAGACTTATCTTCACTATGTTCTACAAAAAACAGTGGTTTGGCAGCAGCAAAAGTCTTCCTGTCTGTCCTGGAACAAACCAAGTAATGGAGAAAGGGTTTCACCCCAAGCTAGCGGGCCTGGCCCATCCCCTCCCCCCCCCCCCCCCAGAGAGTGGTCGGTGAGAGTAAGGTCAAGGAAACATAAGCAGGAGCAGAGAGAAAATTTATCCTGTCTGAAGAGACAGCTGTGGAAGAGTGGCCAGAAGTTTGGTGCTTAGCATGCTTCATGTGCAGAGTGTGCGCCTTGGTACTATCCACTCTGATCAGAGGATCACCACATGCATGCCATACAGCAAAAGCTGTGGTCGTTGGTGGAACTTCTGATGCCCTGAAAAGACCAGCAACCACTCCTAGGCATACACGAGGTGATGACAGCTCGGGTACCAGAAGTGTGATCCCTATGTTGTCAGGCGGTTCAGCCAGATGGGTATATAACGGCCCCACCACACAGAGTGGCTACATGTGCTAGTGACATAGCAAGGCATTGGATGATATGGTAGGGAAGGAAGGGGAAGGAAGGGGGAAGGAGGAGGAGAGGAACCCACATTGGAGATGCTACGCACGAATTTCTTCCCAAATGGTTCACACTAAGAAACAATTTAGAAGGGGAGCTCAAACACCAAGGGGGACCAGAAAAAGCCAAAAAAATGGAGAGTGAAAGAGAGTAGAAACATTAGACAAGAACAAAAGGGAACAGGAGGACTGAGGGAATAGCCATGTCATCATAAAGGGAAATGTGAAGGGAGAAAGGGGAGGACAGGCAGAGCGAGGAAGATCTAGGATGGGAAGGAGTCTATATAGCGAAGGGAATACAGCAATAGCTCACTGCCTCTTGCACACGACACACATACCCACAAAAGAACTGTAGCCCCCCTGGTGGGTTCGAGAAATGAACCAACTTTATCTCTATGGCTGGTAAGTGATGACTGTAGAAGTAGTATCAACACACTGGCATCTGTGACAACTTGTTATTGGTAAGAGATGCTACTGGCAGTGCCACGCGGCAGAGGAGAAGAAGCAGCATACCAGGACTTGATTTCCTTAGTAGCACCTGCCGCATGCCTGAAGGAGTTTATAAATAGCTCTGCAGGGCGCAGCCTCAGCCTTGTTCTATCTCCAATCACCGTCCAGCATAGAGGAGGAAACACTCAGGCTGTAATAACCATGACGATGACGATGATGATGGCGGTAATTGTAGAAGCGGCCATGCACATCAGGTGACAATGATGACACTACACTGTGTCCTCGATGTCGTATCATACATCATGTACGAGTTAGTGGAGGTAGATGAAAATTACCACACATATTTTACACAGTGAAGCAGTATTTTCTTTTGTTACTCGTGATCCTTAAGTGTTTAACTTCCGTTCTAGATGTGCTGTCACTGTGGAAGATCAACCAATAGTAGTTCATCCATTATTCTAAAATAATAATGTTTTGTACTTACGTATGAGATGGTCTTATTTGCAGGTGCACCTAATGAGAATATCAGTATCCCACTGCAACCATCAGTCACTAGTGCACCTGCATCTATGTTGTTGTCGTTCAGAATCGACCATATTCTTTTGATGCATCCCCCAGTTGGTGCCACACATCTCCTCCACCTCCAACAACATCCATACATCAACACATCTGTCGATCAAGGGCTGCTGGAAGCGTATTTCAGATACGAAACCGGTGATCACTTTATATATAAATACCCGGAATCTTCATTATCTTATCATCATAATCATGATCATTATCATAAGCATCATCACCACCAATGACTGTGTACTGATTATTATTTATGAGTCATTAGATACTTTTCAATTTCGTTTCTTTCTTCTTGTACAGAGTTATTTGAAAGTAATGGTCTCACAGCGACTGCACTGCAGCCATCACCGTAACCTAGGCCTTCCAACCAGCGACCACCCCCACCATCCTCTCGGCAGCCCAGTCTCCCTCACTGCGGGCACTTACACCCGCCCCACAGCCTGATCCCTCGCACTGCCAGCCACCCACATTGTTGCAGCCAGGAACATCCAGTTGGCGACCACCTTCCTGCCACAGCAATTCTGTCTGCACACATCATCATTACTCCAGTCTGTTTGCTGTGGTCTTGGCCACAACCTCTGTGTTCTACTCTGTCTCATGATTGACACATGGGATCATCACAATACTGCGTCAGGCCCGGCAGCAACAGCAGAACCCCCATCTGCACTGTTACAGATCACAAATTAAGTACTGCAGACGCACTGAACTCCTAAATGACCGCTGGAACATTTGGGGGCAGGACCTCACTTGTTCAGATCGATATTTCGAATGCAGATTACTGAGATCCTGCCCCTTCCATTAATACTTGTCATGCGATTTTGGAAAGGGAGCTCCATGGATATGACAATGATTTGCCATATCTGGCGTTATATGCAAAGCAGTTCTGTTCTGCGAACTGAGGCAGCAGAGGGATCCAGAACTTTTACTGAGATCATCATAGTAGGCCAGTTTATCGAGATGCAGGAAATGTGGTCTGGTAAGGAAGGCTCTCAGCCATGTACATCACCACGATCTTTACTCTGATATTTCTGATCCACTTATTGCGGAGTCCAATTATATACCTGTTCTGAAACGTATACTGCTAAAAAGGTATATATGAATGCCCAGAATCTTGATGAGGTGGATGTATGTAGCCTTGCATGGTAGCTTCTGGCTAGCGGCAGAAATTATCTTAAAAATGTATAGCGCACAGATACGTAAAAGACTTTTGTGTCTGAAGGCATTATAATTTTCGAGGCATCAAAATCCACACAAAACTCAAGGACATTCCAAAATTGAAGGGCAGAATCCTGATTATTCGATTCACATATTAACCCTGGGAGATGATAAGCCAGAACAAGACGACGACTATGAGCACACTATTTAGAACGAGGAAATCAAGCATAAAGTAATTGGATCCCTCTTCTTCTCCAAATTAGCTGGTAAACATCCCAAACATGTAAACCTGTTGCTGATCTCTGAATGTGATGACCGACATTATTCGCGGAAAAAATCATTCCCACCTTGATTCTTCCCAGATGAGTACAAAAAAATTTATACAGTATTTTTGCCACAGATGTCTAACTCATTTACCACCAGTGTATGTCTTGAAAGACATCTCATTGACTACTCAAGTCAGGAACCAGTGTGTGCGGAAATGCCTACCGAGGATAAAAATTAACTGAAGTTTAAGTATGCCCACCAAAAGGAGCGCTGCCCCTTCTATGTTTACGCTCGTTTTGAGTGTCTCCTAGGTCCTGAAGTGCAGTGTGAAGGTGATCCCTCTGCTGCCCATACCACTTTCACCAAACTTAACATACCATATGAAAATGCATTCCACGTTGTATGCACATACTACTCAAGTCTCACTCATTTTAATTCATATGTAGAGGATAATCCTGCGACATAACTGCTCACTAAGCTCCAATACCAACACGCAGGAAAACGAGTTATTGCACAAGAAAACCGTTGACTGCCATATCTGTGGACTGCCGTTGGATAAAGATGTGGTAACTACTTGTTAAGATCACTATCATCTGAGGGGGAAGTTAAGTGGTGCAGCTCACAATGCATATAAATTTAAGTACCAATTATTACCATGACGTGTACCCATTTTCTTTCATAATTTGAGTGGGTGTGATGCTCACTTTTTTCTCAGCACTACGGCTATTTCAGATTAAAAGATAAGCTCAGTGACGTCCTTGGCACCATTGAGAAGTACATCTCGTTTTGAAAGAGAGTCATGTCAAGAGTAACGCTCTGTTTCCTGGATTCTCTTCGTCTGATGAAAGCATTCCTTAAGAAACTTGCTGAAACGATGCATCGGAAGGATATGCACATCACCAGAGCCTCATATCCTGAAGATGCAAAGTTTCAGCTTGTGACGAAGAAGGGGGGTTTTTCCATATTAAAACCTGGATTCAGTAGAGAGATCCAAGGAAGCCACATTGCCTGCTATAGCGACATCCTCCAGTAAACTAACAGGTGCAGCTACAGTTATAACGAACATGGAGTATGAGTATGCAGTGAATGTTTGCCAACAGTTCGACATCTCCGATTTAGGAGAATGTGCAAATTTATACACGAACACTGATGCACATCTACTCAGGAACATCTGTGAGAAGTTCCTGAGTGTACGTTTGAGCACATACTTTCTGGATACTGCCTTCTATTTTACTGAACCTGGGCTTTCATGAGATGCTGTGTTAACCCTCCACCCGTGGCGCCTTTCTTGTAACGTGAGGCGTCGCGTGGCGTCATGAGAGACCACTAAGGATAAACCGCATCTTATTGCTGTTATAACGTATATTTTGATACTTTGTTCAACCACGCAGCAAGGAAATTGCAGGTGTTCTGGGAAGGTAAGCAATTAGAACACTGCTTCACTCCCAAATATCTTGGAGTAACTCTTGATCGCGCATTTACTTACAGAATACATTGCTTGATCACCAAACGGAAGGTATCTGCAAGGAACAAAATTCTCCGGAAATTATCGAGGACAACATGAGGGAAGCATCCTCGCATCTTAAGAACTTCTGCTGTAGCTCTTTGTTATTCAGCTGCAGAATATGTTAGCCCTGTCTGGTGCAGATCTAGTCATGCTAAACAAGTGGATATCGTCTTGAATGAAACCTTCAGACTCATTACGGGATGTTTGAGATCTACACCACTTGCTAAAGTTTATTGTCTAATGGGTATCTTCTCTGCCTCGTGATGACTGGGTGTTGTGTGATGTCCTTAGGTTAGTTAGGTTTAAGTAGTTATAAGTTCTAGGGGACTGATGACCATAGATGTTAAGTCCATTTTGAAACTTCCACTTCCAGATATCCGTCGTGAATGTGCATCCAGAATGGAAAAGTCTAAGGCATTGTATCTGAAGACCCACGTATTACACGGGTATCAGCTAGCAGTACCAAGGCACAAGTCAAGGAAAAGCTTTCCCCACTCAACTGAAAGCCTCACCGAACCACCATCGAACTTCAGAGTCAATTCATGGCGTTCCAGATCCAACCACCTTGCAGGATGGATGAACCTGACCGAAAGCCTCCCACCAGGTCACGAAGAAAGCTGGTCAATATGGAAGACCCTCAACAGGTTGCGTTCTGGAGATGGAAGAACGAAGACCAACTTGAAAAAGTGGGGATTTGCATGCGACTCCACAGCATGTGAATGTGGTGAAGGACAGACAATAAGTCATCTTCTTGTCTGCAGCCTATGTCCAACTTCATGCTCTCCACAGAATGTCATCGATGCCACCAAGGAAGAATGTGAAGTTGCTGCATACTGGTCACTCCGGATTTAATTGTAATTGGAATGCTTATAGTAGCATGTTTTGGAACATTTTGTATAACTTGTAAGCTATAGTGTGCGTTTCTGACACGATTATATAAAAAACATATATTTTGGGTATTATTTTATAGGATTTAGTTACGTAATAGGACCGTAATGAAATAAAGAAGTGGCCGGCCGGAGTGGCCGAGCGGTTCTAGGCGCTTCAGTCTGGAACCGCGCGACCGCTACGGTGGCAGGTTCGAATCCTGCCTCGGGCATGGATGTGTGTGATGTCCTTAGGTTAGTTAGGTTTGAGTAGTTCTAAGTTCTAGGCGACTGATGACCTCAGCTGTTAAGTCCCATAGTTCTCAGAGCCATTTGAACCAAAATAAAGAAGTAATTGTACGTTATTTATTTACACTATGTAAAAATTGTCTCTTTGGAACAAGTTTATCATGATATTTATTTCTTTATGAAAACCAAGCAATTTCTTTAGATCTTACAATTATTTGAGTTCAACACAGACATAAAACTAATAAAAAATATAAAATATAAAATAATATGAACTGATAAAAATGTATAAACTTTCACACGTCTAAGTGGGCCTAGTTTTCGTTTCGGATACAGTCTGTGCATACTGCTTTGGTATGAGGTGGGCATATATTACCCTTGCAAAAATGGCAAATAGATTTGAATTCTCTATCTGCTCTTCTTGGACAGTGAATGCAACGCTTCCTCGTTGGTGCGAACTCGTTATCATCAGGTGATACATCCTGAACAGTAGGTATGAATCGCTTTATACATTCTTTCAACTCAAGAGCCAAAGTCGTTATAGTTGCTCGTAAATGCAGTTGAGGGCGACACTGTTTTAATGCTAAAGTTTTCAAGAAACCTGTACGTTTCATTTTGTGTTCGTGATTGACTGTGTGACCATTCAGTGCCCCAACGTCCAGAAAAGTAAAGAGCAGCCGCAGTGGCCTTCGGTGGCAAACTCGCGCAACAGAGTAGCTGCGGATAAGTTGGTCCACTACATCAACGCCCCCTTTTATTTTACTGTAAACGCTTAAAATTTCAGGAAGTTTTTTGTGGGAACCATCATCTATGACGCCAGAGCGATGTACTGTTGAAAGAAATATTACTTTTTTGTTCTTCCCTGGGCAATAAAGATAGCAAAGTGATTGTTGGTTGATAGCCAAAAATAGTTGATACACTAAAGCGAATAATCCGCCTATGAGTGAGGAGGAGTATAGGTTGTCTGACGATTTAAGTTATATTTAGAGAGTTCCGATGGATGTCCAAGGGGAAAATCGACAGACTGAGGAGAAAGGTCAAACATCTGGCTGCGGATGCTGGTAAGGAATATGCCTTAGAGGCAGAGCTAGAATACCCCATAGATTTTCACAACGAACGCAGTGACTTGGCTGTGCCTGGAGCCTCTAGTCCCGCGAAACGGTTCCAATCCGAAGCTGATGACATCGCTAGGGAACAAACACCATTATACAGTTCACTATAAAAACCTCCAGTAATGCCTCTGGATGAAACTTGCTGTTAGCACCCACAGAATCTCCTTCTGCAGCGTTCCTGGTTGAAGGTGTGCATTGATTTAAACTCAGAACAGAGGGCTCTCGCGATGTGAGATTTTGAAAAAAGGACTTTTACAAAATAATGAGTAATTTAATTTTCGGCAAAACCGTGGACAGTGATATAAAATACACTCCTGGAAATTGAAATAAGAACACCGTGAATTCATTGTCCCAGGAAGGGGAAACTTTATTGACACATTCCTGGGGTCAGATACATCACATGATCACACTGACAGAACCACAGGCACATAGACACAGGCAACAGAGCATGCACAATGTCGGCACTAGTACAGTGTATATCCACCTTTCGCAGCAATGCAGGCTGCTATTCTCCCATGGAGATGATCGTAGAGATGCTGGATGTAGTCCTGTGGAACGGCTTGCCATGCCATTTCCACCTGGCGCCTCAGTTGGACCAGCGTTCGTGCTGCACGTGCAGACCGCGTGAGACGACGCTTCATCCAGTCCCAAACATGCTCAATGGGGGACAGATCCGGAGATCTTGCTGGCCAGGGTAGTTGACTTACACCTTCTAGAGCACGTTGGGTGGCACGGGATACATGCGGACGTGCATTGTCCTGTTGGAACAGCAAGTTCCCTTGCCGGTCTAGGAATGGTAGAACGATGGGTTCGATGACGGTTTGGATGTACCGTGCACTATTCAGTGTCCCCTCGACGATCACCAGTGGTGTACGGCCAGTGTAGGAGATCGCTCCCCACACCATGATGCCGGGTGTTGGCCCTGTGTGCCTCGGTCGTATGCAGTCCTGATTGTGGCGCTCACCTGCACGGCGCCAAACACGCATACGACCATCATTGGCACCAAGGCGGAAGCGACTCTCATCGCTGAAGACGACACGTCTCCATTCGTCCCTCCATTCACGCCTGTCGCGACTCCACTGGAGGCGGGCTGCACGATGTTGGGGCGTGAGCGGAAGACGGCGTAACGGTGTGCGGGACTGTAGCCCAGCTTCATGGAGGCGGTTGCGAATGGTCCTCGCCGATACCCCAGGAGCAACAGTGTCCCTAATTTGCTGGGAAGTGGCGGTGCGGTCCCCTACGGCACTGCGTAGGATCCTACGGTCTTGGCGTGCATCCGTGCGTCGCTGCGGTCCGGTCCCAGGTCGACGGGCACGTGCGCCTTCCGCCGACCACTGGCGACAACATCGATGTACTGTGGAGACCTCACGCCCCACGTGTTGAGCAATTCGGCGGTACGTCCACCCGGCCTCCCGCATGCCCACTATACGCCCTCGCTCAAAGTCCGTCAACTGCACATACGGTTCACGTCCACGCTGTCGCGGCATGCTACCAGTGTTAAAGACTGCGATGGAGCTCCGTATGCCACGGCAAACTGGCTGACACTGACGGCGGCGGTGCACAAATGCTGCGCAGCTAGCGCCATTCGACGGCCAACACCGCGGTTCCTGGTGTGTCCGCTGTGCCGTGCGTGTGATCATTGCTTGTACAGCCCTCTCGCAGTGTCCGGAGCATGTATGGTGGGTCTGACACACCGGTGTCAATGTGTTCTTTTTTCCATTTCCAGGAGTGTATGACCAAGTTTATTTAGTTTACGGTAGGGGAGGTTTTCTGGCGCAAGATATTACATCACCAGACCAAAAGTCAACTGGGTCAGTACCTATGATATTTATTAAATGTGAAGAAATACTCTACTTAATCATTGCTTCTTCTTGTGAATTGTCCAGCAGTAATTATTACAAGTCCTTTACAATATTAAAGGTCTGTCACTGTGCTTCTGAGTGGTGCCTACGTAGAATCGGGAGCTGGTCTATGATGCCTACGGAGTATAAGTCTCGGACACGATGGACGGACACCGCAGCTTGTAGACTCGGCTGTAACTGGAGACTGAACACGACTCGGCGCACTGAAGGAAACGGTGGCCGTAGCTCAATGCTCCGGTATCTAATGAGGCATCGACCAATCGCTCTCCACACACGTTATGCCGACGGTGTGGCTGCTGCGGCGTCTGGCGCACCTAGGTATATTTCGTAATGCCAACCCATACAGCTGCTGCGCTACGAATGATTCGATCGCGGCTTGTCGATTGTGGTGCGGTACACTAAGGAGTCTTAAGTACCGTCACCACACGTACGCCAGCCAACGTGATTCCAGGACCCACTGACCATTGAAGATGTGTGTGAAGACGCCCTAGACGGCGGTTGGTTGCCAGCCTAAGCGGACGGCCCTCTAACCAGCTCGTGATTTTAACGATCTAACGTGCAAATCGCACAGAATTTAGCAAGATATTCCTCTGGAGGACATACAGCAACTATGAGTCAATGCCAAGCCGAAAAACTGATTGAATAAAGGCTAGAGGTGGACTGGCTTGTTCAATTTGTGCATCTCCTTCTCTTGAATAAATCATCCAATTTTTCTGAAATTGTAACCATTAGTTTGTCTGTACATGTACGACACATCTACCGATTTCTGCTCCATTCGGATTACTCCTTCTGATGCGCCTTTTTTTCTCAAAACGCCTACGTTAAATATGAAAATAATAATAAAACAGAGTTTTTTGGACAAAATTGTTATTCTTCATTTAATGAAATATATCCTGTAAGCCTGTATGTTTTTTATATTAATACACTGAATAGCCAAAGAAAGTGTTATACCTGCCTAGTACCGTGTAGGGTCCCCGCGAACACGCAGAAGTGCCGCAACACGACATGGCATGGACTCGACTAATGTTTCAAGTGGTGCTGGAGTAACACCATGAATTCTGCAGAGCTGTCCACAAATACGTAAGACTACGAGGGGGTGGAGATCTCTTCTGAAGAGAATGTTGCAAGGTATCTTCAATATGCTCAATAATATTCATGTCTGAGGAGTTTGGTGGCCAGCGGAAGTGTTTCTGGAGCCACTCTGTAGCAATTCTGGACGTGTGGGGTTGTCGCATTGTCCTGGTGGAACTGCCCAACTCCGTCGGAATGCACAATGGACATGCATGGATGGTGGTGATCAGACAGGATGTTTACGTATGTGTCACCTGTCAGAGTCGTATCTAGACGTATCAGGGGTCCCATATCACTCAAACTGCACGAGTCCCACACCATTACAGAGCCTCCATCAGCTTGAACAGTCCCCTGCTGACATGCAGGGTCCATGGATTCCTGATATTGTCTCCATACTCGTACACGTCCATCCGCTCGATACAATTTGAAACTAGACTCGTCCGACCAGGCAACATGTTTTCTGTCATCAACAGTCCAATGTCGATTTTGGCGGGCTCAGGCGAGGCGTAAAGCTTTGTGTTGTGTAGTCATCAAGGGCACACGAGTGGATCTTCGGCTCCGAAAGCCCATATCGATGATGTTTCGTTGAATGGTTCGCACACTGACACTTGTTGATGGCCCAGCATTGTAATCTGTAGCAATTTGCGGAAGGGTTGCACTTCTGTCACGTTGAACGATTCTCTTCAGTCTTCGATGGCCCCGTTCTAGCAGGATCTTTTTCCAGCTGCAGCGATGTCGGAGATCAAATGTTTTACCGCATTCCTAATATTTACGGTACACTCGTGAAATGTTCGTACGGGAAAATCCCCATTTCATCTCTACGTCGGAGGATCTGTGTCTCATCACTCGTTCGCCTACTGTAACACCACGTTCACACTCACTTAAATCTTGATAACCTGCCATTGTAGCAGCAGTAACCGATCTAACAACTGCGCTAGACACTTGTTGTCTTATGTAAGCGATGCCGACCGCAGCGCCGTGTTCAATTTCAAATGGTTCAAATGGCTCTGAGCACTATGGGACTTAACATCTGTGGTCATCAGTCCCCTAGAACTTAGAACTACTGAAACCTAACTAACCTAAGGACACCACACACATCCATGTCCGAGGTAGGATTCGAACCTGCGACCGCAGCAGTCGCGCGGTTCCGTACTGAGCGCCTGGAAACGCTAGACCACCGCGGCCGGCGCAGCGCCGTGTTCTGCGTGTTTACGTATCTTTGTATTTGAATACACATGCCTGTACCAGTTCCTCTGGCGATTCAGTGTGTATTGATAACGATATCTGACAGGAAAAAATAATTTTTAACTTTATTGAAATTTTTATATACGAGGGGGGACCCAAAAGAAACCGGACTCTGAGGGCGCTGCCACTCGTAGATGTAGTGCAGGGTTCTCACGCTAGATGGTGCTAGTAGAGACTTTCATGAAGCAACTGTGCAGACGGCGTCAGTGAAGAGCTGAACGTGCAAGTATGGTATTGTGTTTCTCTGATTGTTGGCGAGTTACCTCTGCGAAGTCGTTATGGCAACTTTAAAAGAACAAAGAGTGTGTGTGAAGTTTTGTTTCCTGCTTAAAAAAAAACTGCAACAGAGACACACCAAATGCTTCAGGAAGCTTTCCAGGAGGACGCTATGAGCCGCACACAGGTTTTCGAGTGGCTTGGGCGCTTTAAACGTGGCGAGATGTGTGTTGAAGACCAAGCTCGTTCTGGACACCCTTCAACATCGCGAAATGAGGAGAACATTGAAAAGGTCCGCTAAAAGATCAACGACGATCGCCGCCAAACGATCGACCAAATTTCAGCAGAGACAGGAATCAGTTGGAGCTGGTGCCAGCGGATTTTGAGTGAGGATTTGCACATGAGACGTGTTGCTGCTAAATTTGTTCCGCGCCTTCTCACACAGGAGCAAAAAACCATCCGCATGAATGTGTATCAGGACTTGAAAACAGATATTGCACGTGATTCAAACTTATTGAACAAAGTCATTACAGGGGATGAGAGTTGGTGTTACGGGTATGACCCAGAAACCAAGCAAGCGTCAAGCTAGTGGAGGACTCCCAACTCTCCCAGACCAAAAAAAGCAAGGCAAGTGAGGTCAAATGTGAAGACGATGATCACTGTCTTTTTTTATGTTCGTGGAATTGTGCATCGGGAATTCGTACCCCCTGTACAGACTGTTAACCAGCACTTTTACTTGGATGTTTTAAGGCGTCTGCGAGAGGATGTGAGGAGGAAACGCCCGGAACTTTGGCGATCAGGTGACTGGTTCCTGCATCACGACAACGCTCCAGCACACACGGCCTTACGAGTGACCCACTATTTGGCATCTCAGAGGTGGTCTGTCGTTCCACACTCTCCGTATTCGCCGGAACTAGCCCCGTGCGACTTTTTCCTATTTCCACGAATGAAAAAAACGCTAAAAGGGGAGCGTTATGAAGATGTGGAGGCTTCGCAAAGGGCACTGGACAATATCAAACTTGAAGAGTTCCAAACATGCTTCCAACAGTGGGAAAAGAGACTTGACAAGTGCATCACATGTAATGGAGAGTATTTTGAAGGTGACTGATGTAATTTTGTAAAAAGGTTCATCAATAAATTTTTTATGACAACAATCCGGTTTCTTTTGGGTTCCCCCTCGTACATACGCACATTCATGCAGATTATTGCCCCAACAGTTCATGTTTATATGCCATAAATTCGGCCTCTATTTCATTTAATCCTCTCTGAGCACTTACATTTGTACCCCATCAGTATATTCAGGGTCCCCAGAGTTCCCACTTATAGCTTCAACTATTACCGATTGCGTCATATATGGAATATACGTATTTATATATTGCCCTAGTTGGTCTAGCTTCTCTTTGTTGGCACGAAGAATAGGTATTACATTAATGGAGTGCCACTCTAACAAACTGCAGCCAGCAACACAGTCTATCTGACGCAATCATTAGTGCACAATATAGTTCTCAGAAATTCGCTGCACATGAATGTTTCATGCGGTTCGTAACTCGACCATTGCTTCTCCACGTGTAACTACTTTTACTGCTTCAGTGCTTTAAAATTAGAACACTAATAGGATTAAATAAAAGACTCTACTCGTTATTTTTCTTTCTGTGTATTCGATCATACCACACAAGTAGTCTGGTTCTAACCACGTGTAGCGCACTTTAGTACCACTCCACTGCACATGCTCTAAATCAATGCAACGTCAATATCCCTGTCAGGCACTAAACCCAGATTCACTCGCCTTGAATCACTTACTGTTAAATTATACGTATTAGAGAAGAGTAGTGGCAGCATTCTGGTAGTATTAGTTGTAGTAGTAGCATTCGACTGCAGTTTCGATGGTACTATTTCTGCTGCTGCTGCTGGCTGGGGTCGATCGAACGCCAGCAAATCCTGGAGCTCAAATGCAGAGTGACGCTACCACCGGCTTCGATGGCGTAGGGAGTGACGCAGATCCGCAACAATAGTAACACAATAACTTAAGTATATGACTACTCATAATAACAGCGGCAATAATAATATTGTGCAAGTACTTACTTTCAAATGTTATCATCTTCTTATTGTTCGCTAGTATTTACAATATCGTGGTGTTAACATTTGGATCGATTGCCCGTGGCTGACTGCTTCTAAGCACTATGGAGAAATGTCAGACGAAAGTTATGGTTCTGCAAATAAATAAGGAAACGGAAAGTCAGAAACTAAGTAATGCTCAGGTGGAAAAGAGACTATTTCACGGTCTTACCGAAGGCATCATTTTTGTACATGCTTAAAAAAGTTTAGTGAAACTTAAATTTGGATGGCCGGTTCAGGATTTGAGAGTTTATCTGGAAAAATAGGTTTCCGTGTGTCAGCCATTTGGACGTCAACGATGAAAAGGATCTATTATCGCCAGCGAAGCAGCTACTAATTTTAAATCAGCTTTTCATCGTATCTCACTCAAAGGAAAATAATCTGATCCACATTCATACGGCGCATTTACACGTCAAACAATGCTTTGTTGCCGGATAGTGGAGTAATATGCAACGGTTTAGTATTCTTGATGCATTTGTTTGTAAAGGGACTTTTGACTGTAGCGTAAAACTCCCTCTACTGGGGAACAGGCATGTCACACACACGCCCGTGCAATGTTACCAGCTGAATTTAGTGCATATCAGTCTGAAAATTATGAAAACTTGAACTATACCACGTTGGTGCACCTTTGGAATGAAGAACAATTGCTGTGATTCGTGCCGTGTATTCAATACGTCCTTGTTACGTATCGCCTCACTGTATGTCCATGCACAGGTCTCCATGGGATACTAAGTAACTGAACTCAGAATTGTTGCTACATTAAATCGTGCAAGTGTTTAGACGATTAATTCCGAGGGAATATGGCCGCCAAGTTCAAATGGCTCTAAGCACTATGGGACTTAACATCTGAGGTCATCAGTCCCCTAGACTTAGAACTACTTAAACCTAACTAACCTAAGGACATCACACACATCCATGCCCGAGGCAGGGTTCGAACCTGCGAACGTAGCAGCAGCGCGGTTCCAGACTGAAGCGACTAGAACCGCTTTGTCACTGCGGCCGGCTGGCCGCCAGGGAATCAGCTGGATTTCACTACTATGCTTTTCAAATATTTTTAGCGTAACAAACATAAACTAACCTCATTTGTTACCTCTGCAACAGTTTTTAGGAAAGAGCGTGCCACCCTGTAATCCTGTCACTACTCCTGAAACTATACCAAAGTGTTCATAAAAGATTATGAAAGCAATTTATATTCTGAGAAATACCCCCAGACACATAATGTTACCCATTAACATCGCAATCTGACTTCTAAGGTGGTAAATTTCACCCCTGCGCAACGAAAGGAGGATTACTCAGAAGAAACGTACCGAGCTGTAACATTAATTACAAATCTCATAGTACACGGTCACCAAGTACATTAATATCGGGTCTCGTACGGTCGATAGGGTGAGAGAAAAACTTCTACTCTACCAAATAACTTGAAAATGTAGAGCTTGTTTGGCGAAAACAATTATTTACTGTAAAGTCTTGTTCCCCCAGACGTATTGTTCTAAGAACCGCACCGAAGTCGCCGTACTTGCATTACTGAAAATATATTAGGGAAAATATATATTATGATATATATAAATTATGATTTGCTGCCGTCCATTTTCTGTCGTGCACTTTCACCCATGTCAGTTTTGTTGCTAATTGTGGCTAGTAATGTTTGAAAATCTTGCATTTGGAATCCCCTGGAGCGCCTAACAGCTTGGCATCCCAAGCGGCAGCCTGCGTCGCTTGAGCCTTAAAACGGTCCTACGTACACTTGGTTGAATTTGTGAACAAGATAAAGGTGTAAGATAACGAATTGGTGACGCCAAAATGTTTGAAAAATCTTATATTATATCTGGCGTACAAAGTCAACCGTTTCAGTTAATGACAAACATCGAGAAGTATCATTTAAGAACCCTTCCCCCTACCACGGCATAAACTTATATAACACTAATTCTACGAGCTGTTTAGAAATAGACTAACGAGTGAGAGTATCTGTCTGTAAGGCACTTGGAACTTATAGATGGCTAACCATGTGGCCAATACCGATCCACGCGTATTCTGCGGCAACTGAAAACAAGTCCACACGTAAAATTAACGGGCAAAAGGACCAGTGTGGGATCCGTACCAGGTCGAGTTGACAGAGGAGATAGAGAAGATCCAAAGAAGAGCGGCGCGTTTCGTCACAGGGTTATTTGGTAAGCGGGATAGCGTTACGGAGATGTTTAGCAAACTCAAGTGGCAGACTCTGCAAGAGCGGCGCTCTGCGTCGCTTGCTGTCCAGGTTTCGAGAGGGTGCGTTTCTGGATGAGGTATCGAATATATTACTTCCCCCTACTTATACCTCCCGAGGAGATCACGAATGTAAAATTAGAGAGATTCGAGCGCGCACGGAGGCTTTCTTGGAACCATACACGAGTGGAACAGGAAAGGGAGGTAATGACAGTGGCACGTAAAGTGCCCTCCGCCACACACCGTTGGGTGGCTTGCGGAGTATAAATGTAGATGTAGATGTAGGCTTTACCTAACTTCAATGCTATCGCAGTTTCCAATTATGTGAATGCAACCAGAATACTATAAGCTTACTGCATTCTCGCCATTCTCTTGAAAAGTGTTGGCCGAATGCGCCCACAACAAATACGCAAGAAAAGTGTCCCAAAACTTCTACTCTGGTGTACTGCCTAGGTCGAGACACGAGGCGAAAGTTTGTGTTAGGTTGATGCATTAGTTCGTAGAGTTTCTGTTTTCCATGTTGGTTCTCCGTTTGCTATGGGTTTATTTATCGATTGTCGATTTGCGTTTTGTCATTGGGAGATAGTGTGTGGAGCTGTGGACGCTAGAAAATGAAGTTCAAGTGGAGAAAGTTTAACATTTCCGACATAATCTCCTGTTTGAGAGCAGTAGAGGGATGACAGCAGGGGAGGCAGCCGGAAATATTTTCTCCATTTATCGGGATAATGTTGTTGGACAGAGCACGGCAAGAAAACGGTTTTCTCGTTTTAAGGAGAATAATTTTTACATTAGTGACTCCATGTTCAGGAAGACTTCCGGGGGTTTGGTGAATATTGTTCAAACGCTTTGATCCACAGTGACCCCCGTCAGTGTGCTATAGAACTGGAAAATGTGGTGAAATGTCGTCATTCCACGGTCGAGCGACATTTGCATGCAATAGGAAAGATTCAAAAACCGGATGTGTGGGTACCACATGCTCTAAGCAAGAATCACAAAAATCAGCGGATTGCCATATGTGGAACTGTTTGCTGGTCGCGAGTAACAGCGATCACTCCTATCCTGTATTATTACTGGTGATGAGAAATGGTGTCTTTATGCTAAGATAAGGAAAAGAAAGGAATGGTTGAGCCCAAACAAAGTAGCAACTTACCGTACAAAAGCCTGCGCGCATCCACAAACGATAATGCGATGCAACGACGGTGTGATGTACTACGAAATGCTTCCCCGAGGTGTAATCGTTACTTCTAACATTTAACGTGAACAACTGAGACGTCTTGCAGACGAAGTCCAAGAACAACGACCAGGAAGACTGCGGGGAGTGATGCTACTTCACGATAACACGCGCCCGCATTCTGCTAGACTGACAACAAAGACTGTACAGCTGTACAGGAGATGGGTTGGAAGTGTCACACACACACACACACACACACACACACACACACACACACATACACACACACCATGTTTACTTGATCTTGCACCCTCAAATTTTCACGTTTTTCGCTCTCTATCAAATGGTTCAAATGGCTCTGAGCACCATGGGACTTAACTGCTGTGGTGATCAGTCCCCTAGAACTTAGAACTACTTAAAACTAACTAACCTAAGGACACCACACACATCCACGCCCGAGGCAGGATTCGAACCTGCGATCGTAGTGGTCGCGCGGTTCCAGACTGTAGCGCCTAGAACCGCTCGGCCACTTCGGCCGGCCGCTCTCTATCGAACAACCTTTAAGGAACTTCCTTTCCGATGAAAATGCGCTCCGAATACGGTTCGCCGAGTTCTTCGCTTCAAAGCCACGTGAATTCTACAGTCGCAGAATCAAAAGGTTACCACACAGTTGGAAAATTATTGCAAATATTGGAGAAAAATGTATTATTGATGACTAACGTGTCTTAGGTGTGTCTGTTATGTTTATTAGACTTGTGGAAAAACGCTACGAACGTATGCACCAACACCGTAAGGGGGCGGCCGATTGAACTATAAGCTCCCAGTGTTCCTACAGACCGGCATTGGTCAAAGCTGTGGTATTACGAGGGGTATTCGAAGTTTTCATCATTAACTCGGAAAACAAAAAATTAGACGCAAAGATTTTGTAAGTAGGCTGTTTAGGTTTTTATGCTGGTACCGCCACGTAGCGCTCTATATGAAAATCACTGGCTGTGCTGTGTGCAGTCTGTGGCTAGTTTGCACTGTTGTCTGCCATTGTAGTGTTGGGCAGCTGGATGTTAACAGCGCGTAGCGTTGCGCAGTTGGAGGTGAGCCGCCAGCAGTGGTGGATGTGGAGAAGTAAGATGGCGGATTTTTGAGAACGGATGATCTGGACGTGTGTCCATCAGAGACAGTACATTTGTAAGACTGGATGTCATGAACTGATATATATATATATATATATATATATATAATATGACTTTTGAACACTTTTAAGGTAAATACATTGTTTCTTCTCTATCAAAATCTTTCATTTGCTAACTGTGCCTCTCAGTAGTTAGTACCTTCAGTAGTTTGAATCTTTATTTAGATGGCAGCAGTGGCGCTCGCTGTATTGCAGTAGTTCGAGTAACGAAGATTTTTGTTAGGTAAGTGATTCATAAAGGTATAAGTTATTGTTAGTCAGGGCCATTCTTTGTAGGGATTTTTCAAAGTCAGATTGCGTTGCGCTAAAAAAATATTGTGTGTAGTTTAAGCACAGTCATTTATAATTTTTCCAAGGGGACGTTTCAATTTTTGTTTGCAAGTACATGTCCGTAGTCGTGTTACATTTAAATTCCTCGCGCCACAGACGACAGAACACCATTAGAAGAGCCAAAACGTAATGGTAGAGCCAATTAATTAAGGAAAGCAGTGTGCACTATTTCGGCTTTGCATTTGAAGTGGAACAACGGTGCAACAAACCACGCTGAGTTGATGCAAGTGTACGGCCTGCATCATATTTTGGTGAACTGTGCAATCATTGAAAACATTTTTACCCAAAAGATGGCGGTGAAACGTATCTGGAGCCTCAGTTCGTGAACTGCACGAAGGCCATTGTTCAAGCGTGTCTGATTTTTACCGACCCGTTACATACCGTATATTCTATATGCTATTTTGTTATTCGGAACATTGACTCATTCATATGAACAACCACCTTTCAGTTTACACTAAGAGGATAAATTATATGCAAATGGGTAACACTGAAGCATCGTATAGAAACGTCTCTCAGTTTTCAACATCTTATGAGACAAGACATTTTGAATATGCCAAAGATCGTCGCCCGCTGATTTCTGTGAATATTCACATCCATTCAAAATGTCCGTAGAATCGATACACAGCGGAAGTGTTGCCGCTGTGTCAGCTCAATCTAGATGAATTCTTTAGCTGCAAAGTCATCGTGGAGATACGTTGGGCGCTTCATTAAATCTGCGAGACAAATGAGCAAAGCAAACACCTCCGATAAAGGCTATTACGCTTTTAGGGAGAGCAGTGATATGGCTATAACAGATTTTGCTCGAAGCGGACAAGCCGTTCCAGGAGCGTGCTACCGAAATCTCCTGACGAGTTTACACGAAGCTGTCCAATGGGGCGTTCTTGCTTCATGACAAGCCTCCGCTCATTGTGCATATAACCACCATACATGCTGATTTGGGCTATAAATTTTGCCTCACGTTCTTGTTGTTCTGCTGTGGCACCCAGACCTTCTTTCCTTGAATAAAGAGATTACTGCATGACAGCAACTGCCAGAATGACAACGTTGTAGTTTTCGGTGTGCAACTCTTCCTCAACAACCGAAAGATAGACTACGACAAATATATCTGATGAGTCATCCACCGATTTGGAAAATGAGTCGTTCTGAAGGGTACCTACGTAAAGAATTTATACAATCAAAGTTTCATGACTAGAGCTTCGTGGTGATAAAGCTGTATGACTATTCCTCGTAGTGGGGCGAGGGAGTGATGCCTTACCTTGTATTGGAATCTAGGAGATGAGTTCATGCATTTGCCCAGTGGCTACTGTGCAGATCAACGACTCGACATTTCGCCAACAATGAATATGCATTCTGTTTGCGAATACTTTTAATTCTCAGGGGCATGTAGTCCACACATACACACACACACACACACACACACACACACACACACACACACACAAAAACTTTATCCAGAAATTATGGCTACAGTCCTTGAGGATAACATACCACCTACAAAATTATCATTACTCTATACATTTTAGTATTGAGTACATTTCCATGCGTTTCAAGTCTCCTATAATCTTCATAAACTGATCGAAGTATCCGGAGATCCTTGTGTCATGCGGACGACGACGACGACGACGACATTTGGTTGGTGATGGGCTCAACTGCACGTTGTGAGGTAATGGGCGAGTTGTGGGGCCCCGAAAATATTGTAAGTTAGGAGTTCGCGTGGCTGCGTGGGCCACTCGGCAAGCCAGGACTCGTCAGCAACAGCGTGGTGCCGAACGTTAGCCGGAGCAAGAGGGGTAGCTCAAATGGCTCAAATGGCTCTGAGCACTATGGGACTTAACATCTATGGTCATCAGTCCCCTAGAACTTAGAACTACTTATACCTAACTAACCTAAGGACAGCACACAACACCCAGTCATCACGAGGCGGAGAAAATCCTTGACCCCGCCGGGAATCGAACCCGGGAACCCGGGCGTGGGAAGCGAGACCGCTACCGCACGACCACGAGATGCGGACAAGAGGGGTAGCCCCAGCGCATGGTCAAGGCCAACCACGTGGCTGGGAATTCCATGTTGACGCTGTGTCGAGGACTGTGCTTTGTGTCAATTAAGGAGATTTGTATGCCGGGAGTGCCAAAGATGGTGGACTTTGTGAAACCATAATGGCAGACATTTCACAGTTCATGTAGAAGTTAATAGTAGCCAGAGGAATCATGATACCTCAGAAAGAAACATGTGCATTACCATTATTTGTACGATGATTTTGATGGTGTAATCAGATTTTCAATATCTTTATTAGTTTAAAGCTTAGTATCTGACTGTGAATTATACCAGTAACACCCGGCAACGAATTTCCTAAATCTAAACGGTTCATCCGATCTTGTCGATTTACGTGTCTTTAGAAAGCTATTAGTGTAAACCTAAATTGCTATGAATTACAGGCACGTAACTTGAATAGTACGTGAGTTATTGGAGGTCAAAATGGCCAATTACTATTGATCGCGTCAGGCCATAAGTACTCAACAGTTATACGAAAAAACGGTAGCAGCATGCTTATAAATATATTTATTCGTATATGTCTTTGGTTATATCTGATATATACTATTCATGAAGAAATTGGTCAAGTATTTACTGTGTTTTAGAAAGCACATAGGCATTAGGCTACTGGCCAACTTTTGCATCTATTCCTTTGATGGATGTTTATTTAAACTGTTTATGTATTTAATAATGTGTGTTTGAGCGTGTTTATGGTCCAGCCGTAGGAATATTTATTTGATTTCAAGTTATTTAAACGTAAATCCAATATTTCGTATGTGTTTCAATATGTTTGTGAATGTGTGTTGGGTTGGACACATGGTGGGAACGCGCTAGCCAATCACAGCGCTCGTTACTAGTGTAGGCGACGACCAAAGTCAATGGAGAGACTGTATGGAAGTGGGGAAGCAGCATCAGGTCGCACAGGACTCTGGGGAGTGCTGGACGGGAAGGCGCGATAGACGGTCGCAGGATATACTTGGAGAGTGTTGAGCAGTTTGTATGTGGTCGCGGGAGATGCGTCGAGAAGTGAATATCTTGCGAGCTATGTTGTTCCTCATAACTAATTACGTGAAGTAGGAATCTAATGTTTCCCTCTTATTCAACTTTTATTTTATTTAATTGCTGGACCATCGACACCAAGAAGTGTTTTATAGTAATAAATGTCACTCTTAAAGGTACTTCTGCTATCGTACTCATCATTTAAAGTCTTTAAAATAGTACCTGCAGATTTTATTTAATTGCAATCTTTCATTAATAAATTTCTATGTTACATTCAAAATTCGCAATTACCGAGTGATAGGAACCAGCGACCATTCGAATCTTGACTATATTCATATTGTATACTGTAGACTCAGCAGTATTTGGCTTGCAATGCGGCAACTACGTATCCCAGCCCCTAGACAACGAAACCAGCCAAAACTTTTAGCATTTCAACTCTGAGTCTGAGGGTACGTAGATGAGGGTCGCCATTAATTTTTTTGAAAGCCCGCAACGGTTATCACTGTCCATACAAATTCCCAATCTTTGCATTGTCCAGTTTCACCACTTTCCCGAATAGTGATGAAATGATGACGACATCACTGGGCGGAGGAAACCGCCGACCCAGCCGGGTAATCGAGTCTGGGACCCCGTTATCCAGAAGCAGCAATGCTAGCCACTTGGCCACGAGCTGCGGACTGGTCATGCGGAATTGACAGCTTGATGTCATGAAGGTGAACCCGCAAGTATAAAAGAAGGCGAGAAGTATTGTGTTGCTAGCGGAGAAGCTATAACAACAGAATGGGTTAATCGTAATACACTACTGGCCATTAAAATTGCTACACCAAGAAGAAATGCAGATGATAAACGGGTATTCATTTGACAAATACATTATGCTAGAACTGACATGTGATTACATTTTCACGCAATTTGGGTGCATAGATCCTGAGAAATCAGTACCCAGAAAAACCACTCCTGGCCTGGGCGTTAAGCTAAACAGAGCTTGGATGACGTGTACAGGTACAGCTGCCCATGCAGCTTCAACGCGATACCACAGTTCATCAAGAGTAGTGACTGGCGTATTGTGACGAGCCAGTTGCTCGGCCAACATTGACCAGACGTTTTCTATTGGTGAGAGATGTGGAGAATGTGCTGGCCAGGGCAGCAGTCGAACATTTTCTGTATCCAGAAACGCCCGTACAGGACCTGCAACATACGGTCGTGCATTATCCTGCTGAACTGTAGGGTTTCGAAGGGATCTAATGAAGGCTAGAGCCACGGGTCGTAACACATCTGAAATGCAACGTCCACAGTTCAAAGTGCCGTCAATGCGAACAAGAGGTGACCGAGACGGGTAACCAATGGCACCCCATACCATCAGGCCGGGTAATACGCCAGTATGGCGATGACGAATACACGCATCCAATGTGCGTTCACCGCGATGTCGCCAAACACGGATGCGACCATTGTGATGCTGTAAAAAGAACCTGGATTCATCGGAAAAAATGACATTTTGCCATTCGTGCACCCAGGTTCGTCGTTGAGTACACCATCGCAGGCGCACCTGTCTGTGATGCAGAGTCAAGGGTAACCGCAGCCATGGTCTCCGAGCTGATAGTCCATGTTGCTGCAAACGTCGTCGAACTGTTCGTGCAGATGGTTGTTGTCTTGGAAACGTCCTCATCTGTTGACTCTGGGATCGAGACGTGGCTGCACGATCCGTTACAGCCATGCGGATAAGATGCCTGTCATCTCGACTGCTAGCGATACGAGGCCGTTGGGACCCAGCACTGAGTTCCATATTACCCTCCTGAACCCACTGATTCCATATTCTGCTAACAGTCTTTGGATCTCGACCAACGCGAGCAGCAATGTCGCGATACGATAAACCGCAATCGCGATAGGCTACAATCCGACCTTTATCGAAGTCGGAAACGTGACGGTACGCATTTCTCCTCCTTACACGAGGCATCACAACAACGTTTCACCAGGCAACGCCGGTCAACTGCTGTTTGTGTATGAGAAGTCGGTTGGAAACTTTCCTCATGTCAGCACGTTGTAGGTAGCTCCACAGACTCTTGAAGTTGCACACCTTTGGTCGTCCACTCTGTAAGCTTCCAAGCACTTATACCCGGAAATTTTTATGTAAGTTATTTTAGAAACTTTCCACTTTACGATGAGGTGACAAAAGGCATGGAATACCTCGTGATATCGTGTTGCACCTCATTTTGCCCGGCATGGTGCAGGAACTCTGCGTGGCATGGACTCAACAAGTCGTTGGAAGTCCAGGAAATCCACCCACACAAATATTGAGCCATACTACCTATATACCAGTACATAACCGCAAAGGTATTGCCTGTGCACATTTTGTGCACGAACTGACCTCTCGATTATGTCTTATAAATGTTCGACGGGATCCGAGTCGGGCGATCTGGGTGGCCAAATTATTCGTTCGAATTGTCCAGAATGTTCTTCAAAGAAATTGCGAAAAACTGTGGCCTAGTGGAATGGCGCATTGTCATCCATAAAAATAGTTTGCGAACATGAAATTCATGAATGACTGCAAATGTTCTTTAAGTAGGCGAACATTCAGATGACCCACTTCATTCCATGAAAACAGCCGGCCGTTGTGGCCGAGAGGTTCTAGGCCCTTCAGTCCGTAACCACACTGCTGCTACGGTCGCAGGGTCGAATCCTGCCTCGGGCGTGGATGTGTGTGATGTCTTTAGATTAGCTAGGTTTAAATAGTTCTAAGTCTAGGGGCTGGTGACCTCAGATGTTCAGTCCCATAGTGCTCAGAGCCATTTGAACCGTGAAAAGACAGCCCAAACATTATGGAACCACCTCCAGGTTGCACAGTACCTGTTGACAACGTGGGTCCATGACTCCATGGGACCTGTGACACACTCCAACACTACAATGAGCTCTTACCAACTGAAAAAGGGATTCATCTGACCAGGTGACGGTTTTCCGATAGTCTAGGGTCCAACCGAAATAGCCACGAGCCCAGGAGAAGCGCTGCAGGCGATGATTTGCTCTTAACAAAGTCAGGCGCGTTGGTTGTCTGCTGGCATAGCCCATTAATACCAAATTTCGCCGCGCTGTCCTAACGGATACTTTCGTCTGAAGTCAGACATTGATTTTTATGGTCATTTCACGTAGTGTTACTTGGTTGTTAGCACTGACAACTTGACACAAACGTCGCTGCTCTCGGTCGCCAAGTTAAGGCCGTCGGCCACTGCGTTGTTCCTAGTGAGAGATAATGCCTAAAAATCTTGTGTTCTCAGCACACTCTTGACTCTGTAGATCTCTGAATATTAACTTTGGCTCTGAGCACTATGGGGCTTAACATCTATGGTCATCAGTCCCCTAGAAATCAGAACTACGTAAACCCAACTAACCTAAGGACATCACACACATCCATGCCCGAGGCAGGACTCGAACCTGCGACCGTAGCGGCCACACGGTTCCAGACCGAAGCGCCTAGAACCGTACGACCACACCGGCCGGCTGAATATTAACTTTCCTAACGATTGTATATCCCATGTGTCTAGCTCCAGCTACCATTCCGCGTTCAAAGTCTAATTTCAATCGTGTGGCCGTAATCATGTCTGACACCTTTTCATATCAATCACCTGAGAAAATGACAGCTTCGTCAATGCACTGCCCTTTTATACCTCGTGTAGGCGGTACTACCGTCATCTGCACATCGTTAGCTCATGACTTGTCATCTAAGTGTATTTAGTGTGTCATATTTATGGTTGCTAAACGCATAAAAAATAGAAGAAAGAAGGTCAAAGTTTAAATTACCGCTGACGACGAAATCATTAGAGACAGACAACCTCAAACTATATGATGAGGGAGTAAATCTGAAATTTTCAGAGAACTCATTGCGGCATTCGCCATAAGCGATGCAGAAAATCTACGGTGAACCTCATAGTTTGACCGTATGGGATTTGATCCTCACTCTTGTGGAGTAAGAACCAGTTCTAAGGCGCTGCAGTCATAGACAGTGCGGCTATTGTCCATAGGATAATTTACGTTAAGAAGTGTGTAAGCTTAGGGACTGATGACCTTGGCAGTTAAGTTCCATAAGATTTCACACACATTTCAACATTTTTGAACAAGAACCAGTGCCTTTTACGTTGCGCTATCTTGCAAAGATTCATCTAAAGGTGTTTCCTTTGTCGCTTGAAGCTACCAGAGTCTTACAATGTTAATGCTACACGGAAAACGTTGGAAAGAGCTGGAGCGGGTAACTGTTCCTCGAAGCACTCGACTGTATGTACTCAGGGAGTGGACAAGTTTTTCAATTAAATTGTGTACTGACCTTTTTTTTACCATAAAGCGATGCAATCCCTTGCAGCAGGCACGAAAGTAACCTGTAACTGGTGTGACAGTGACAATGAAAACACGGAATGTAGATTGCACTCTTTTATTTAGAGTATCATCAGATACAACTCCTGAAATATCAGTCCGGAGGAAAACTGCTGTATGTCTGAATAATGAAAAATTAAGTAAATTATATTACAGCACATTACACCAATAGGCAATTAGAACGGGTACAGTAGACAATTTTTTCCTTTTCATTTGTAGACACAGAACCACAAATCACCAGGCAAGTACATACTTTTTGCATTGAAAACCGCTTCTAAGACAAGAACCATGTGGCACCTTAAAAGAACGATAATACACAAATCTAAGAAGGCGTCAGAACCTATGAGCGAGACGCAAAAAAACAGGATACTGATACAATGCAAACAATTCGTACTGTGTAGACACTGTGCTCGGCAGTAAACAGTAATTGTTTGTACGAGTAATTTGCAAGCAAAGCAACATGTTCCCCTTCAGAATTACCACAGTACCACAGGCACATGTACTTATCTTAGTAGGAAGGCACAGTTTACCGACTATAAAGCAGTATCATGAATTAAGTCACCTTGAGCAACTTAATTCATTAACACCAAGGCCGTTTGAGACTTTTCGGGCAATAAAACCCATGTTAGTAGTAGAGCGTACGTCATCGTCCTTCCGCCATCTTATTCATGTAACGTATCGTCTTCAGAATAAAACTATCAAGACATGGAGCGTGCTTCCTCCAAATGCACTTAAAATTAATTAAAGTAAGCAAAATGAAGTTTCGTATAGTAACCAACTTCTTAAGTTGTAACTATAATCGCTGTCACTTCTGAACTTCGTGCTGCAATGACGTATGGTTATCATCCGATAGTAATCTGTATAAATTACGATGCTAGGTTGTTAGACCTTTCTAGCATATTCCGTGATAAAACAGTTCGCAGCAGAGTCAGTAAGAACAAGAGACAGATATACGCTTGTTGTAACAGTGTCAGTGTCTCTTTCGAGGGATAATAAATTAGGAATAAATTAAGAAAACGAAGTTGTAGAGTCAGTAGGTCGGCTGCAGCGGATCCTCCAGCTTTCCAGCTACCAGCAGCAAGTCTTGCTTGTTCTCCCACACGAAGAACGCGAATGGTCGGTCGATCACTAAACGCTTCATCTTCTGAGTACCACCTGCGAACAAAATACAGTCTGAGCCCTCTTCACACACACCAAGTTGAAGTTGGTCATCGTGTTAATTCACAACTATGCCAGTGCATGAAAAAGTTTTAGAGAACAGGGATAGAGAAATGGTGAAACATATTGCAACGAACTGTACAGTAAGTCAAAACTCATGAATTTTTTTGAACACGGTGGCGACAAGTTTGGAAAATAGCTGGCAGGGGCGGCACCATCTGTAGCTGCTGAAAAAGTTTCGTACCTCAGCTTTTAAGTGATAGCAGGTATTTCACATTTTAACGAGTTGGCGCTCATCTATATTTCCAAAATTGTGTACATTATCTTAATGACACACTGGCACTTCACTGGATGGGTCGCGTCACCGACCTGGAGCTACCTAGTGATCAGTATGGTCGTCAAAGGAAACGCTTTGCGATTTCTTTCTTTCCATGTTAGATCAAGAATAGCGTTTATGGTTCACCTCTACCACAGAACATCGAAGGCTTGCAACGCCGCGTCCCAGCAGCTGTTTTTTCCGTCACTCCTGACAGGCTGAGTCGGGTATGGGAAGAATCTGACTACCGAGTAGATGTGTGGCGCGGACACACAGAACACTTAGAGATATTATTAAACTGAGTCCCTTTCATATACTATACCATTTATTACTTTGTTATTTGCTATTTATCAAAAAATGGTTCAAATGGCTCTGAGCACTATGGGACTTAACATCTGAGGTCATCAGTGCCCTAGAACTTAGAACTACTTAAACCTAACTAACCTAAGGACACCACACACATCCATGCCCGAGGCAGGATTCGAACCTGCGACCGTAGCAGTCTCGCGGTTCCGGACTGAAGCGCCTAGAAGCCGGCGCTATTTATCTGTACCGATTTTCTGAAACTTTTCATTGACTTTATAATTACCACATACACATTGCATAACACCCAAGTGAAGCATCCAGATGGGGGAGGGGGGTGGAAGGAGGTGGTGAAACAAAACCGATCTTCGTGTTTGAGAGGGTATCTGATGTTACAGCAGTGATTACAGAATTGAGTAAAATTTACGAAGAACTGTACTGTATGTGCCCAGTCATCAGTACGACGCTGCACCCACTCTGGCCGGGATGCAAGCAGTTATTCAGTTGGGAAGGGTGTGAAAGCCGTTGTAGCTTGTCGGCAAGTTACGTCACAACTGGTTTAACTGGTCTTTGATATCCTGAATACTGGCGTTGGGACAGAGTTTGCATCCGAACTGGTCTTACGGATGTTCCATCGGGGACAGATCTCTGAGCACTTGGTGGCCACAAGAGTACCATACGATCACGCAGAAGGTTCATAGGGACACGTTTAATGAATGTGAGAGCGTCGTGTTGTTGAAAAATGGTTCGACGATAGTGTCTCATGTGAGGTAACGTGACGAACCGTTGTGCGGTCACAGTTACCTAAACATCTACCAGCCGTGACATTAATTCATACCCGATGCCTCCCCACACCATGACGTTGGGAATAACACCACCGTCTCTCTCCCATTGCAAGAACAGGCCATTTCCCCAAGTCACCACCACACTCATCGTCGATGGTCATCCGGGGAAGTGCAGAGACGCTATCCATTGCTAAACAAAGTGCATTGTCATTCATCAGCAGTAGGTGCTTCCCAGTGACTGCACCACTCCACAAGAAGACGTCTGTGTTGGATGGTGTTAACGGCAGTCTACGCATGTGAAGGTAATTCCCTAGTTCGGATGTTGCAAGTCTCCGACGGTCCTCCTCTGTGGCGGTCAGACGATGCCGACCGGAACCCTGACGCGTATGCTGCACTTTCTTCCCCATACAGTCCAACATAGGGTGACTGCACGATTCAATCATCCGTCCGAATGGAGACCCAAAATGTGGCTCTTTCTAAACTATCTGGTGTCGATACCACTGTCTCACGAATACGTGGTATCTCCGTGTCTTACACAGCTATCAGTTGGCATCTGACGCTGTTCACGTCCCTGATGTACGTTACAAAACCTGGCAAGAACACTGAACACTATTAACACTAATGCACTCTCGTGACTGTTCTAGCTGTCGCAGAGAATTCCAATTTTAATCATTTATGTACCCCCACATTTGTGTAAGTGTATGAAGTTACTCTGACATCGGACCATCTTTTGGGTGCTTCACTTTATGTCAGTACGCACACACGTAAATGCAAGGAAATTTTAGTAGTGTAATGCTGCCACATAATGTATTCGAAGTAGTAATGGGTAAACGGAAAACAACTGTAGGATGTATGTATGTATGTATGTATGTATGTATGTATGTACGTATGTATGTATGTATGTATTTATTTATTTATTTATTTACTGATTTCCTTCAAAAAGTAGTATGACTAATGATTATGCAATTTAAGTTAAGTAAACCAAAGTTCAGTAACCTACCGATGTTAACCTAATTAATTCAGTTAACGTTTTCTTCGTGGCCTAAAAAGAAAGTCAGATTTTTTATTATATTCTATAGCTTTAGATGGGCTGAGCCCTTAATACATAATAAATTTACGTCTCTGTCACTGCGTTTTACTAAGGCACTTTACCCAGAGTCCAAGTGATGGGTTTCGTTCAATTTGTATCTTGGAAAAATTTGTATTCACATTGCTTCTTTGTGATTTTTTTTATTACACGTTCCTGTCCAGTCGTCTTGTTTCTCCTGTAGTTGCCTGCCTTCAGCATCCTGAAAAAATTCCGTTGATAGAAGAGGAAACTGGGAACCATCTATTCGTTAAACCGATTATGGACAATCACCTAGAAAAATCCTAGGCTGGTGGAAGTAAAAGACCAGCTATGGTTGAGCAAGCGCGGACATTCGTTCAACTCTCCTCCTTTCCGTGTACGTGTAACGCGTGGTAACAGCGAGTTAGATGATGGTGATTGGTTTGTGGGGCGCTCAACTGGCGGTCATCAGCGCCCGTACAAAGTCCCAATTGTTACACAGTCCAATTTTGTCACAGTTCAGTCTAGCCACTGCCGCAAATTATGATGATGAAATAATGAGGACATTACAAAACACCCAGTCCCCAGGCAGAGAAAATCCCAACCCGGCCGGGAATCGAACCCAGGACCCCGTGATCTAGATGCAGCAATGATAGCTACTAGACCACTAGCTGCGGACAGCGAGTTAGAGGCTGAGGTTGGCATTTACGGCATTTACTTTACTGCCGCCTGTCTTCTCAGTTTCATTCCTGTCAGTTTTTTTTTCTTTTTCTTTCCCTTCGAGACAGGTTTTAATGCGAACCCAACGTTATTGATGTGGACTTCAACGCATGTGAACTTAAGTTCTACTTAGTTGGAGTGTCATGTACTGCCAGAAAAACCTGTCATAGCCATATTGGATAGTTACCGATTTGATAGGCGTTCCTCGGAACGGGAACTTCTGAATTTGTAAATAGTGACAATAGTGTATTCCTTCTAGTTGGTACACGAACACCTTTGAATAAGCTGCCATGTTGAAGACAACAGTCGAGCATTTTAAATGCTTCGGGGAAACTTGTCTGGATGGTTGGAAAGGGGTGCGAGGATCACTTCTTGAAACGCACAATTAGGAATTTTCTTGTCGGAAAAAGGTTTTTTGTAAAAAAGCAACCCGATGTACAAGACTTTATTGATTAGTAACTAAGAAAGACCCATCTCCGATGGTAGCATGAAGACTGTACAGACCACATGAATTCATAGCTATTGGGAGCAAAAGTAGCAAATCCATCACTACTTATCAACCCTTATTTGCTAGGAACCATGAATGTCCTCAATTTTATTAGTATCTAGATTTAACTATTAGTCTCAGACACAATGATGGTACCATACAGAACAATTAAACAAACATTCACAGTACAATTAGATTTAGGGAAACCAAAGAAAACTGTTTCGAATGGCAGCGCGGGAATTTCAAGCATATGCCGTAAGTGTGCTAGGGTGTATGCACGCAACAATGTCACGACCCATTCCCGTATCATCCTGAACTAACTCAGTACTCCATTAAGAAAAAAATCAACGTGTCGACTAGACGAACTATGCCAATGAGAGATTTGTGTGTCTTAACATAGCGAATGCGCAGAATAGGAAATCTAAGCTATTTCTATGTTTAGTTTTGATATGGAAACGTGTTTGATTACGTCAAAAGCACTGAACTCGTTGTAGGAATTGTTCAACACAAGTTAATTGAATAACATAGGAGCAGAAGCTTTAAGACGTAACTATCCTTGGGACAAGGTCGTATGTCAAGACTGCAACAACAATTTATTTACTTGAACTGTCAGCACATACCAAATTTTACAAGGGATGCAGTTTCAAAAATTCTAGCAATATCAGTACTTCAATTCTCCCGATTATTCGTTTCACTCCATCCCCATTCATCACTAACGTTATTATACGATGATCGGAACGGTTTGCGTGTACTGTTCTTGATGTAAAAGTATGCGAAAATTGTTTTAAATGTTTTCGAATCGTGTAACTGAGGCTTGACCTGGGTACTAGTCCAGTGTTTATCTAGCCGGATGTAGGAGCCATCCGCGAAAACCACGTCCAGGCTGACCGGTACAGGGACCCTCCTCGTTAATCCGCCGAGCGATTTCGATATGGGTCCGGCCTACCTCCCCGAATCGTAATAAATGCTTTAGCGTGCACGTTTATCTGGACGGATCCTGCCCTTTACTGGACGGTATATAACCCTAACATCTTGTGACTGAACACACTGAATAGATTTTTCCACTCTCTGATACCACGAAGTCATAACAAAACGCAGTGATGTTAGCACACAACAGCCACTTACCTGTGGACTGGCTGTTACTCTCTTCCACGTTGATGTTAGTGACCTGTGCCAGATCCTCCACGAACAGCTCAGCCTCCTGGGAGATGCCGCTCAAGTCAGCCCTCTCACGGCTGAACAGATGCGTAACACCAAGCTGTAGCAAAGTAATACCACATGACAACAACTGTCGTTATATTGCTCCATCAGTATATACTCGTAGCGAGAGAGCGAGAGAGCGAGAGAGAGAGAGCGCGAGAGAGCGAGAGAGAGAGCGAGAGCGAGAGAGAGAGTGCGAGAGAGAGAGAGAGAGTGCGAGAGAGAGAGAGAGAGTGCGAGAGAGAGAGAGAGAGTGCGAGAGAGAGAGAGAGAGAGAGAGAGAGAGTGCGAGAGAGAGAGAGAGAGAGAGAGAGAGAGAGAGAGAGTGCGAGAGAGAGAGAGAGAGAGAGAGTGCGAGAGAGTGCGAGAGAGAGAGAGAGAGAGAGAGAGAGAGAGAGTGCGAGAGAGAGAGAGAGAGAGAGAGAGTGCGAGAGAGAGAGAGAGAGAGAGTGCGAGAGAGAGAGAGAGAGAGAGAGAGAGAGTGCGAGAGAGAGAGAGAGAGTGCGAGAGAGAGAGAGAGAGAGAGAGAGAGAGAGAGAGAGAGAGAGAGAGAGAGAGAGAGAGAGAGAGAAAGAGAGAGAGAGAGAGAGAGAGAGAGAGAGAGAGAGAGAGAGAGAGAGAAAGAGAGAGAGAGCGAGAGAGAGAGAAAGAGAGAGAGAGCGAGAGAAAGAGAAGAGAGCGAGAAAGAGAGAGAGAGAAGAGCGAGAGAAAGAGAGAGAGAAGAGCGAGAGAAAGAGAGAGAGAAGAGCGAGAGAAAGAGAGAGAGAGAGAGAGAGAGAGCGAGAGAAAGAGAGAGAGAGAGAGCGAGAGAAAGAGAGAGAGAGAGAGCGAGAGAAAGAAAGAGAGCGAGAGAAAGAAAGAGAGAGAGAGCGAGAGAAAGAAAGAGAGCGAGAGAAAGAAAGAGAGCGAGAGAAAGAAAGAGAGCGAGAGAAAGAAAGAGAGCGAGAGAAAGAAAGAGAGCGAGAGAAAGAAAGAGAGCGAGAGAAAGAAAGAGAGCGAGAGAAAGAAAGAGAGCGAGAAAGAAAGAGAGCGAGAAAGAAAGAGAGCGAGAAAGAAAGAGAGACAGACAAAAAGAGAGAGACAGACAAAAAGAGAGAGAGACAGAAAGAGAGAGAGACAGAAAGAGAGAGAGACAGAAAGAGAGAGAGACAGAAAGAGAGACAGAAAGAGAGAGAAAGACCGAATAAAAAGACAGAGAGACAGAGATAAGAGCAGAGCAGAGACAGAGATAAGAGCAGAGCAGAGACAGAGACAAGAGCAGAGCAGAGCAGAGACAGAGAGAAGAGCAGAGCAGAGACAGAGACAGAGAGAAGAGCAGAGACAGAGACAGAGAGAAGAGCAGAGACAGAGAGAAAAAACAGAAACAGAGAGAAGAAAAGAAACAGAAACAGAGAGAAGAAAAGAAACAGAAACAGAGAGAAGAAAAGAAACAGAAACAGAGAGAAAAAAAGAAACAGAAACAGAGAGAAAAAAAGAAACAGAAACAGAGAGAAAAAAAGAAACAGAAACAGAGAGAAAAAAAGAAACAAAAACAAAGAGAAAAAAGAAACAAAAATAAAGAGAAAAAAAGAAACAAAAACAAAGAGAAAAAAAGAAACAAAAACAAAGAGAAAAAAAGAAACAGAAACTAGGAGAAATAAGAAACAGAAACAAAAAAAAAAGAAATAGAAACAGATAAAAAAAGAAGCAGAACCGAGAAAAAAGAAACAGAACCGAGAAAAAAGAAACAGAACCGAGAAAAAAGAAACAGAACCGAGAAAAAAGAAACAGAACCGAGAAAAAAGAAACAGAACCGAGAAAAAAGAGACAGAACCGAGAAAAAAGAAACAGAGAAACAACTGAAATAGAGGAGTATAAGGAAGATGGGAGAAAGGAAAGTAGTACATCATATACACACATCAAAAAAAGCTTTGCATCACCTCAGTTCCGAGAGTTCCGGAACCTGTACAGAAAATTGGAATAGAGATGAACATAAATATTATTTCCAGCCATTTTATTGCTCAGTAAAACCACACATTGCATTTTGTACCACCATACAGCGAGATCTTCAGAGGTGGTATTCCAGATTGCTGTACACACCAGTACCTCTATTACACAGTAGTACGTCCTCGTGCACTGATGCATGCCTGTATTCGTTGTCCATAAACAGCACTTTTCATCCTATCTCAGTCATTGTCGATAGGGTTCATGCCTGGAGAACATGCTGGCCACTCTAGTCGAGCGATGTCGTTATCCTGAAAGAAGTTCAAAATGGTTCAAATGGCTCTGAGCACTATGTGACTTAACTTCTGAGGTCATCAGTCACCTAGAACTTAGAACTAATTAAACCTAACTAACCTAAGGACATCACACACATCCATGCCCAAAGGAGGATTCGAACCTGCGACCGTAGCGGTCGCTCGGCTCCAGACTACAGCGCCTAGAACCGCACGGCCACTCCGGCCGGATTGAAGGAAGTCATTCACAAGATGTGCACGATGTGGGCGCGAATTGTCGTCCATGAAGACGAATGCCTCGCCAATATGCTGCCGATATGGTTGCACTGTTGGTCAGTGGATGGCATTCACGTATCGTACAGCCGTTACAACGCCTTCCATGACCACCAGCTGCGTACGTAGGCTCTACATAATATAACTCCAAAACAACAGGGAACCTCCACCTTGCTGCACTCGATGGACACTGTGTGTAAGGCGTTCAGCCTGACCGATTTGCCTCCAAACACATCTCCGACGATTGTCTGGTTGAAGGCATATGTGACACTCATCGGTGAAGAGAACGTGATGCCAATCCTGAGCGGTCCATTCGACTCTTTGTTGGACTCATCAGTAACATGCTGCAGAGTCTCGTGGTTGCAAAGATGGACCTCGCCATGGACGACGGGTGTGAAGTTTCGCATCATGCAGCCTACTACGCACAGTTTGAGTCATAGCACGACGTTTTGTGGCTGCGCGAAAAGCATTATTCAACATGGTTGGCGTTGTTCCTCCGAGCCATAATCCGTAGGCAGCAGTCATCCACTGCAGTAGTAGCCCTTGGGCGGCATGAGTGAGGCATGTCATCGACAGTTCCTGTCGATCTGTATCTCCTCCATGTCTCAACAACACCGCTTTGGTTCACTCCGAGACGCCTGAACACTTCCCTTGCTGAGAGCCCTTTCTGGCACAAAATAACTATGCGGACGTGATCGAACCGCGGTATTGACCGTCTAGGCATGGTTGAACTGCAGACAACACGAGCCGTGCACCTCCTTTTCCTGGTGGAATGACTAAGTGATCGGTTGTCGGACCCCATCCGTCTAATAGGCGCTGCTCATGCATGTTTGTTTACATCTTTGGACGGGTTTAGTGACATCTCTGAACAGTCAAAGTGACTGTGTCTGTGATACAATATCCACAGTCAACGTCTATCTTCAGGAGCAAAAGTTTTTTGATGTGTGTATGTAGTGAATAGACGACAGACCTTTCTCAGAAACACTTGTGGATTACAGTTCAACCTACGCGACGTGCGCTACACTACACCACATTAAGTTTGCTACTGTAAACAATGAGAGGGCCAAGCTTTTCTTATTTTAGTCTAATGGCATAGGTTCTGGATTTACCGTTTCAGTTTCTCTCTGTACATTGACTCCAGTGCCGTATAAAAAGAGGAGAGATGGGATGTGGACATACCCGGGAGAGGGCTCGCTGTGGCTTGGTGACGGTCTGGATGCTGAAGGCTGGCAGCACCACCTCGACGTCTCGGGCAACCAGCCGCTCCATCACCTCGGCCAGGGAGAACACTGACAGGTCGGACAGCATGCTGGCCAGGCCGCCCTTCGCGTTGGGCACCAGCACGAGCAGCGAGTACTGCCCACCCTGAAACAGCCCTTTACCTTTACAGCACAGGATTTTTCCGCTACTCTGCAGACATAACGGAATCCAGTTGATACTGAACAGCCACAGAACACCATGAAGTCAAAACAAGCCATGGCCCTATTTGTTGAAAGTGGTTATTGGCACCTAACAAAAAGAACCTACACGCTTTTTGAAAATTTTATGAAATTTATAACATTTCCATGTTCTCTGCAACGAATGTCCCCTGTTTAAGTTATAAGGATCGCTGGCGTTGGAAGTAAGAAGCACAGAAATTTCAGTTCTCTCTACTGTACGTTATAGCATTTTACGAGCCCAAGCAGCCAGCAACTGTAATCCCAACGGTGTTGGTACATTGAGACATCTCAACATCAGCTCTACAAGCACATGAAGATATTAGCCTTGTAAGTAGGCTGTTTAGGTTTTTATATTGGTAACGCCACGTAGCGCTCTGTATGAAAATCACTGGCTGTGCTGTGTGCAGTATGGGGCATTGTTGGAATTTGCTATTGTAGTGTTCAGCAGTTGGCTGTTAACAGTGCGTAGCGTTGCACAGTTGGAGGTGAGTGAGATGGAGTTTTGAGAGCGGATGATCTGGACGTGTGTCCATCAGAGACAGTAAATTTGTAAGACTGGATGTCATGAACACCCTGTATATATATATATATATATATATATATATATATATATATATATATATATATATATATATATATATACGCTTGCTTTAGCTTTTCGTAAGTTTCAGTGGCTGTATAGTTTAAACGAACACAGTTTTTGCGTCGTACTGTTCCTCTAGCGTCACATCCCTTGCTTTACATGCGAAATTCAAAGAGTGCCTACAAAATAAAGCATTACTATCAACCTATCGATACGAGGGTGCTGCGGCCTATGGACATACATAAAAACCCAGTCTTTTCCAGTATTCATGATATAGTTAGGAAACTATTACAGCAGCTACAGGAGAAAATCAGTCTTAGTCTTTGTTGATCAGCCCTCATACATTACCTAGCGAACCATTATTGGTGACCTTTGTAATACACGAGCGGAAAAAAAAATCGCAATACCAAAAAATGTGCTGTAATGAAATTTCGGGAATACATTTATCTAAGTAACATATGTAAGTGATTTACATTGCAAGACAACAGGTTAATGTCAGCACGTCATAAGTCATTGAAAATATGAAATATTGGTACATTAATAATCGGTTTAATCACCAGAACGTTGAATGTGAGCATGCAGACGAGCACGTGTTGCGTTGTACAGGTGCCGGATGTCAATTTGTGGGATGGGGTTCCACGCCTTGGCCGGTCAATGGTGGTTGTGGGTGACGCTGGAGTTATTGTCTGATTATGTCCCATATGTGCTCGATTGGAGACTGATATGGTGATCGAGCAAGGCCAAGGCAACATGTCGACACACTGTACATCATGTTAGATCACAACAGCGGTATGTGTGTGAGCATTATCCTGTTGGATGACACATCCTGGAATGACGTTCGTCTTAGGGTAGCCGAGCGGTCTAGGGCTTCTTGTCACGGTCCGCGCGGCTTCCCTGTCGGAGGTTCGAGTCCTCCCTCGGGCATGAGCGTATGTGTCATCCTTAGCGTAAGTTAGTTTAAGTTAGATTAAGTAGTGTGTAACCTTAGCGACCGATGACCTCAGCAGTTTGGTCCCATAAGACCTTACCACGAATTTCAAAAATTCCGTTCGTGAACGGCGGCACAATAGATCGAATCACCAGAAGGACGAACAGATTTGCATTCTGATTGCATGGGATAGCAACGATAGTATTCCTGCTGCTTTAGGTGTATGTCCACAGTGTCAGGCATGCAGGCACGATGCTTGCAGGATCTGAACTGGCCACCTCCTAACCGTCACTGGCGCCAAGGAGAATCAGCTGTCATCAGGAAACGCAAAATACCTCCACCCTACCATCCAATGAGCTTCCGCTTGGTATCCCTTAAGTCGCAAATGGAAGTGGTTTGGGGTTAGTGAAATGCACGTTACGAGGCGTCTGACTGAGCAGTCCTTGTTTGTTTTGTTTAGGGCGCATAAACAACTAGGGTCATACGCGCCTACATCAGGACTGTAGAACACAGACTAAGAGGAGTTAAAACGATTACAAGTTCATCCCAATCGACGGAAGAGAAGACAGCTAAAAACAGGGACGCGGAAAAAGGTCTATTAAACATTCTATAGAGAAACGGAGGTCATGAACTAAAAATTAAATGGCGTTCGCCATATTGCTACGACGGATAAAAAGTAAAACGCGGTCGACAGCCCGCGCGCTGCGCAACCTAGCTAAAATGATCTCAAGGCGAGAGGGCCGAGAAGAGGTCGTCCAAGGTGATGGGAGAAGCTTAATAACGCGGAGCTTGTTTCATGAAGGGAGGACCAGTGACGATCCCAAAGTGACACCACTTACCGACAGACAGCAACACAGAGATCATCGGAGGGAACGTAAGCACTAGCGGGCTGAGGTACGAGGACTGTGAATGTCATACTGTATGAGCAGCGTAACTCCCCCACGAGATGGAAGCCGTCCTCAGGGGAAGGCCAAAGCGGACTGGAAACAAATGCGAGAGCTCCCTGAAGGGAGGCAGCAAGTGGACGCTGCGATTCTAATAGTAGCCGTAAATCCTCTTTGTTGGATCGAAGATAGCGAACGTTCCATTGGAGGAGAGTCATGACGAGGAAAAAATGAAGGGGTGTAACCTTGGCTGCTGCCGAGTGCCACCCTTCGAACGCTCGCTGCTACAGAGCCCAGATGCAGGAGGATACTGCTCCATTATGTCTACAGAATCGTCGACATTCTCCTTCTGTCGGCCAGCGGAGTCGAGGGCAGAGAAGCTGGTAGTGGTGGGCACCAGCGACATGGAGGTCGGCCAGGCGAAGCTATCACTTGGCGACACCATCGAAGAGGATCTTCGACTCTGCGAAGTAGACGGCCGTTTGTTTTTGACTTCTTCGAGGCATTCTGGTTTGCGGAGGAAGACTCAGATGTTGGTTCGTTGGTTAGTTGGCTGGCTGGCTGGCTGGAGGGACGTAGAAAGTCTTCGCCGGACTTTTTGTCCCTCGAGGTTAAAGTTTTGTGGCGCGTTACACAGTTGGAGGAGGAGATGGGGACGCTACCGCGACGTTGGGCGCTTTCACAACCGTGGTGTTAAATTTGAGGTCGCATGTCTGCGTTGTCATATCCTTCACGGAGCGAAATGTAACAAGAACAGTACTGTAGGTGCCAGATGGTAGAATGCAAGGTTTCCTACTAGCAAACAAATTGCGAGCGACCGGATAAGGCACTTTTCCTTCATCCGGATCTCCTGGACAGCCCGCTCATCCAGATATACTGGACAGTTGCGGGAGAAGGCGGCAGGGTCGCCATTGCAGTTGGTGCAGTGGGGAGGAGGAGGAGGAGGACAAGCGCCCTCATGCATCCCTACCACAGCTTACACATTGGCCTGGGTGTCTATAGGACTCTCGACTGTGGCTGTAACGATGACACTGGCAGCAGTGCATCGGATTCAGTATTAACGGCCTGACTGCGATAACTTCATAACCTGATTTGATCTTTGATGGAAGAAACACTCTACCAAGAGAGAGGGAGAGAGATAGAGAGAGAGAGAGAGAGAGAGAGAGAGAGAGAGAGAGAGAGAGAGAGAGAGAGAGAGAGAGAGCATGTGGGCACTAAGGAGACACCCAGTGTACTGCAATGACACCCTGATCAAAGAGGTGCGTTTGGATTTTTGCCTCGGTCAGACCATCGAGCAGCCTAGTGTAGATAACACTACATGAAGAATTCAGCCTTTGATGGGCCTCGACACGAATAGGATAGGCATGGAGGAGCGAAGCTGCATGCAGTTGTGCTTTAGAATCAGAAGCAGTTTCCAAAAGCAAAGTGCTACTGCGTAAACTAGAGCAGGATTTCACATGGCCAGCAATTGCTTCAGCACTTTTCTGAATACTGAACAGATTTACTGTGGAAAAGGGCTGACTGTCATCAGTATGTGAAACCACGGGGAACCGTGGTGCATGTGGGAGGGTCTTTGAAGCTTTAGCCTCATTCCATTTCGTAGCCGTTGAATGTGAAGATGATTCGCTCAGTGTGAGAAAACCTCCATGATTGCCAGCATCTCTGATGGCGCTCCTTCCAAATGGGGCCCCCTTCAGAATGGGGTGCACGCGCTTTAGGTGACTGTTCACACCTCTGGTCGCACCTCCAGAACACCTGACAGTCGGCAATTTGGGAAGGTAGCAGCCCACGCAGTCACCGCTCCCTGGGCCTGACCTGTACCAGGGGGTGCATGCGAACTCTACCTGTCGACCTGGGGCTGGGAATTACGCGTTACACAGTCAACTATCACTCGTCAGATGCGTGGGATCGCCTTCAGGAGCGCACAGTGAGGACGAAGAAAAAGAGGAGCCTCAAACGGAGGAAGGACAGGAGAAGGTGGAAGTGAAAGAAGAAAAGAATAAAAAACAGTGGAGAGTTTTCTGATACTGACTACCGAAAATGCGGAATTCGTTTCCAGAAACAACTCAGGCATGTTCCCCAAGGCAGAGGGAAAAGAACAGCAAGAGGACAGACATGTAGCATGGAAGGGGAAAGATGCTACAAAGGCTGAGGCCCCGTGGTAGCCAACCGCGAACCTGGCAAAGAGCGGTGCGCCCCTAGGGAGGGTTGAGATGGGGGTGGGGGGGTGATGAAAATTGCTGCTGCAGATGCAGTAAGATGCGCGAGACCCATACGTCGAGCACTACGGTCTTCGCTCTCGGTAGTACCACGTGGCCGGCTGGAGTCCGGTCTTCTTGCGACCCTACATTCTCGTGACCGTCGCTGTCAGCAATTTTGTGCAGTGGCTGCATTCTTGCGAAGTCTCTCTGCAATAATGCAGAAGAAACATTCTGCTTCTAGTTGCCCTATATCACGACTTAGTTCAAACTCAGTGCGGTAATGATAATTGCGTCTTTGTCACTTTTTCTTGACTAATGTCAACTCGCCCGCCCGGTTGGCCGTGCGGTCTGACGCACGGCTTTCCGGGCGGGAAGGAGCGCCGATCCCAGGCACGAATCCGTCCGGCGGATTTGTGTCGAGGTCCGGTGAACCGGCCAGTCTGTGGATGGTTTTTAGGCGGTTTTCCATCTGCCTCGGTGAATGCGGGCTGGTTCCCCTTATTCCGCCTCAGTTACACTATGTCGGCGATTGCTGCGCAATCAAGTTCTCCACGTACGCGTACACCACCATTACTCTACCACGCAAATATAGCGGTTACACTCGTCTGGTGTGAGACGTTCCCTGGGAGGGGGGGGGGGCGGGGTCCACCGGGGGCCGAACCGCACAATAACCCTGGGTTCGGTGTGGGGCGGCGGAGGGGTGAAGTGGACTGCGGTAGTAGTCGTGGGGTTGTGGACAACTACGGCTGCGGCGTGGACGGAGCCTCTCCGTCGTTTCTAGGTCCCCGGTTAACATACAATACAATACAATACAATACAATGTCAACTCACCATGTCACTACCGTTACAGAGTAAATTTAAAGCAAACCTGATTTGATCCTCACAGTTACGCTAGTAGCTCCACTCTTCCGCGGCTGGAGCGAAATTTTAATACACATCTTTCAGATTTAGAGACAAGCCTTTCAACATTCGTTTTTGTCACACCGCTCCTCCTTGGTCTGTGATTTTTTTTTTCGGCCAGTGAATAAGATTAAACAGTGAAGTTGTGAATGTGTAACAGAAGGTGTGAATATTCATGCCTGCTGACATCTCTAACGAGTGCATATTCGGTGAAGACGTACAGTACCTCATATGGAAACTCCACCGCAACGGCGTCGAGGTCGGTCAGGTTGCCTCCCCGGATGGAGCCGGCAGCGCGGACCATAGGCGCAAACACCTCAGCAGAGCCTGTCTTGTGGAACGGCTGCGGCTCAGCCACGCGGCTGAAGGGCACAGCCCACCGGCCCCAGACGTACAGTCCGTTGAATAACAGCATCTGCGACGGCGACGTCGTGTCTACAACACATCAACCTGTCGTTGCAAAGCCACCCCACAAATATTTCGCCATACACCGCTTTTGGTTACACAGAAATTGTACCAGACGAACGCTTATTAACCGAAGTATGCTCGTCAGTGGTGTCATGTTGAAGTTGTGACTTAAGAATTTCTTAGTAGGGAGTACGTAGCACATCTTTGAGGGAGAATCCGTAACTTCACTCATGCGCCAGGGAAGTACACTACTGGCCATTAAAATTGCTACACCAAGAAGAAATACAGATGATAAACGGGTATTCATTGGACAAATATATTATACTAGAACTGACATGTGATTACATTTTGACGCAATTTGGGTGCATAGATCCTGAGAAATCACTACCCAGAACAACCACCTCTCGCCGTAATAACGGCCTTTATACGCCTGGGCATTGAGTCAAACAGAGCATGGATGGCGTGTACAGGTACAACTGCCCATGCAGCTTCAACACTGTACCACAGTTCATCAAGAGTAGTGACTGGCGTATTGTGACGAGCCAGTTGCTCGGCCACCATTGACCAGATTTTTTCAGTTGGTGAGAGATCTGGAGAATGTGCTGCCCAGGGCACCAGTCGAACATTTTCTGTATCCAGAAAGGCCCGTACAGGATCTGGAACATGCGGGCGCGCATTATCCTGCTGAAATGTAGGGTTTCGCATGGATCAAATCAAGGGTAGAGCCACATGTCGTAACACATCTGAAACGTAACGTCCACAGTTCAAAGTGCCGTCAATTCTAACAAGAGGTGACAGAGACGTGTAACCAATGACACTCCATACCATCACGCCGGGTGATACGCCAGTACGGCGATGAATACACGCTTCCAATGTGCGTTCACCGCGATGTCGCCAAAAACGGATGCGACCATCATAATGCTATAAACAGAACCTGGATTCGTCCGAAAAAATGACGTTTTGCCATTCGTGCACCCAGGTTCGTCGTTAAGTACACCATCGCAGGCGCTCCTGTCTGTGATGCAGCGTCAAGGGTAACCGCAGCCACGGTCTCCGAGCTGATAGTCCATGCTGCTGCAAACGTCGTCGAACTGTTCGTGCAGATGGTTGTTGTCTTGCAAACGTCCCCATCTGTTGACTCAGGGATCGAGACGTGGCTGCACGATCCGTTACAGCCATTTGGATAAGATGCCTGTCATCTCGACTGCTAGTGATCCGAGGCCGTTGGGATCCAGCATGGTGTTCCGTATTACCCTCCTGAACCCACCGATTCCATATTCTTCTAACAGTCTTTGGATCTCGACCAACGCGAGCAGCAATGTCGCGATACGATGAACCGCAATCGTGATAGGCTACAATCCGACCTTTATCAAAGTCGGAAACGTGATGGTACGCATTTCTCCTCCTTACACGAGGCAGCACAACATCGTTTCACGAGGCAACGCCGGTCAACTGCTGTTTGTGTATGAGAAATCGGTCGGAAACTTTCCTCATGTTAGCACGTTGTAGGTGTCGCCACCGGCGTCAACCTTGTCTGATTGCTCTGACAAGCTAATCATTCGTATATCACAGCATCTTCTTCCAGTCGGTTAATTTTCGCGTCTGTAGCATGTTATCTTCGTGGTGTAGCAATTTTAATGGCCAGTAGTGTATCTTGGGATGCTTACTGTTAGTGTCGTACATTAATGACCTAGCAGACAATCTCCTCATATCTCTTACAAATCATACAGCTCTTTATAAGATTTCAAACCTGTACTGAGATTGGCGATTTGCTTTAAATGTTCAGAAATGTAAAATTCTGCACTACACAAAACGGAAAAGCTACAGTACCATTTCTCAGTCTTACAGATTCGTTGGTGTAATGGGTTCCAGCCCCGGTCCGGCACACAGTTTTGAACTGCCAACAAGTCTCTTCTTGGTATAAATTTGAGGAGATATGAACTGGGTTGATCGGATACACTGAACAGTATGAAATCATGCAGCAGAATTTTTTTCATTCGTATGATACTGGAAAAATATTTCAAGTTAAACAAGGACATTGTCATCAAAGTATTACTGCGGCTCCTCTTAGTATATTGTTCGAGTGCATGAGATCCGTACCAATAGACAACCGCGGATACCTAACGTACACAAGGAATAACTGCTCGAATAGACAAGTTTAACTCACAGAAGAGCGCCATGGAAATGATGAAAAGAATGAGCTGGGAGATGTTTTACGCTAGATGTAAACTATTCCATGAAACACAAATTACCTTACAGGTCGGGCAGCCATAGCTAAGGAACCTTTACATAATTTAGAACTTTAGGGAAATCACAAACAGCTATTGCGGATTTGAAATTTCACTCAGTTTAAGGTAGACTGTTTTGCCATCTTTGATTTTAAGTTGTTTGATTGTCCTTCACATCATGTATTCCATGAAAGTCAGCTTTATAGTTTAAAGAAATGATATTGATGAATCTATGAATATAATAGAACCTCCTACATCTCTCTAGGGTGGACTGTGAAAACAAGATTATACTGATCACAGTGCGTAAAGATACATTTAAGCTGTCGTTCATCTTACGCTCCAGACACCAATAAAACGGGAAGGAACCTTAATGTGTGGAACAATTCTAAGTACCTTCTGCCATTGAATTCAATTGTAGAAGGGCAAATACGCAGCGCACTTTAGTAAAAAGCGAGGGCATCTACTTATAAATCGCATGGTTAAGTACTAAAAGTGCCCACTTCTTTAAGCCAGACCCATTCTGTGGCACTGCGTAACGTAAGATCGTTTTTTAGCGCTTATATACAGCTGTTGCCCGCAACTAGCTAAACACCAAATAGATTTAAGTTCTAAGTCATTCTCTGCGCAAGTACTCGGTAGCAGGTATGTTTAATGTAATATAATAGCGAGTTCACTCTAATGGCTGCAATATCGTTTAAGTTCGCAGATGAACTGCAACAAAATCTCCTGCTGTCATATAATGAACGGCCGGCCGTTGTGGCCGAGCGGTTCTAGGCGCTTCAGTCCGGAACCGCGCGACTGCTACGGTCGCAGGTTCGAATCCTGCCTCGGGCATGGATGTGTGTGATGTCCTTAGGTTAGTTAGGTTTAAGTAGTTCTAAGTTCGAGGGGACTGATGATCTCAGATGTTAAGTCCCATAGTGCTCAGAGCCATTTGAACCATGTAATGAACGGGGGCAGGGGGCCAGCGGACGGACATTTGAAGGCCACTTGAAAGCTAAACCAACCATACAACTGCAAATGTACTCGCAGCAGACCAGACTGCCCCGCGACGGTGGTGCGCCGTATTCAACGGCCGTAAATATTAAGTCAATCGTTTTCGATTACACTGCAGAACTAAGCAGAAACCATACTTCTCAAAATAGAAAATTACTCAAAACTAATTAAAACTAAGTTGCTCCACGATACAGCGCTATTCACTATTTAATTTACAGTTCTTATAGTTGCGCTACCGTGAAAATATTGCTGCTGTAGTAGTTAGCTAAATACAGTCAGTTCAAGAAACTGAGAACTTTTTCGTTGATTGCACGATTAATCGGTCAAAGATGCAGTCCGTCATGTAAGATACTTATTCGTGGATGAGCAGCGAAGCTAAATGAACATCTACTCTCAGGTGATATTAAAATGAATTTTAGATTTCGGTAATTACGACAATTGGCACTGCAGTTCCTCAATCAAAGAGCGAATAGACAAACCCTTGTACAGCTGATGCCAATATACTGAAGTACAGGCCGACAGCGGAGAGTGAAGACATACAAATGGCAGAGTGAATGCTCGCGAAATGTGATTCGCAGGAGGGCACAAAATATTCTGTACGATCTAAACTAATGAGTACAAACCTTTCTATAGTTCCAGTTATCTAATTTTGTGCAACTGGTTTCAGCGAGAAATCGTCACGTTTATTGGGAACAAAGTAAAATATCCTGAATATGTTCGTGCCGTTAGGAAACATGGTGTAGGTAACTCAGTTCGTCGCTTCATTTGATGATGCCTTTTCTAGTGGCAAATAATGAAGGCATATTTCTCCATTTTGTGATCATTTTCTCACATTTTTCGTAGGTATAAAATATAAGCTGTCAATCCAACAGGAGGCTGTATGACAGTATAGAGAAATGATATTAAGCACCCTATATCGACTCTGAACCAGTTTACTTTGCTCTTATTTTTATTATATTTACACCACTTCTGGAATAGGAAGTCTTACTCCATACGAAATTTTTGATTTTCATTTTTTGGCGGTCTGAAATCCAACGCCATTACCCATTATTCCGTGAATTCAAATGAGTTCAGGTCACCATGCTTTGAAACGTATAAAAAGTGCTTTGAAACGTAGAAAAATTTTCCTACAGATATGCGTGTAGGAAGGAGCTCAACACATGAACGATTTGAGTTCGCCCTAGGTGGGGGTTAGGATCTATTTAGTTTGCCCATAATCTCAAATGGTTGTGGAAGTACAATAGACACGCGCAGCTTATGAGAAAGGGGTAGTCCCATATCGACAGAGACATGTGCACATCTAATTCAGATTATTTGGTATGTCGCGAGTTTAAAACTGATACGCTACCTGCGAGACGATACTGTTCAGGGAGCATTAGACGCAGCATTACGCTCTTTGTTAGGGAGATGGTATTTTCTCTTAGAACTGACTGACAGCAATTATACATCTGTGTGTTTGTGGTTTTAGGCCAAGTTCCAGAACACCTACCACTGCCACACCACCTGTGTCAAATCTGCCTGCCGCTGTGGCCGAGCTGTTCTAGGCGCTTCAGTCTGGAACCGCACGACCGCTACGGTCGCAGGTTCGAATCCTATCTCTGGCATGGATGCGTGTGATGTCCTTAGGTTGGTTAGGTTTAAGTAGTTCTAAGTGTAGGGGACTGATGACCACGTATGTTAAGTCCTATAGTGCTCAGAGCCATTTTACCATTTTGTCATAAATTTTTACGTACCGTTGGTACTAAATTGTCGTAAGACCTACGAAACGATCGAATAAAGTTTTTATCACTTCCCAACATAACACGTGAAATGAATGGTATGAACGTTTTCCGTACCATTAGCAAGAAGGTGGTCTTTGGTATCATTTTCTGTAACTAAGTAAACGTGCACGACAGATTGTTTGTCCTTACGTTTCCAAATTACAATATAATCGCTTTCTTCCAAGAGGACAAACATCTTCACGTCTGTGAAGTACCTTAGAAAAGACAGCGTGTCTTTGTTGCACTTGAGAAAAGATGCAGACAGTGTGTACTGTAATCCGTTACGTGATTTTATCTTCCTCTTGGATCGAATGCCAGAGCTCGCCCCGTAAAAAGAGCGGAAATTTTGGAAACGCTTTAAAGGTAATTGGAGTATGTCATACTCCTCCCTTTATCAGCACAGAGTACAAATATTCTGTTAATTTTGTTCTCTTTTGCTAGTACGTTGCAATTTGTGTTCTTAATGCCGATTAAGTAGTAATGCATACATTACTAGTGAATTACGAGCATGCTAATACTTCACGTTATTTTAGTGTTTGCCGGCCGCTGTGGCCGAGCGGTTCTAGGCGCTTCAGTCTGGAACCGTGCGACCTCTACGGTCGCAGGTTCGAATCCTGCCTCGGGTATGGATGTGTGTGATGTCCTTAGGTTAGTTAGGTTTAAGTAGTTCTAAGGTCTAGGGGACTGATGACCTCAGATGTTAAGTCCCGTAGTCCTCAAGGCCACTTGAGCCATTTTATTTTAGTGTTTGTATGTTTAATGCATCATAAGCCACAGATCGAATTACGAAACTTTTGTCCGATGTTGTCAAATCTGTGAATGTCAGTGAAAGTAATCCCAAAAGAAAAAAAAATTTTTTGCTTGAAGTGAACATTGAAACTTTAATTGAATATACTCCACGAAATATTTGCCATTAGTACTTTCACGTAAATGTGGATAGTATGCTCGCTACAAGAAGGACTGTATAATTCAGAAGTTTTCTGGCGTAGTTTCCTCTCAGCGTTCTGATTTTTATCTCGTTGACAGCCTTTGTGGGAAGCAACGCGTGGAAGCTCGATGCTTCCTAAGGTCAAGCACAAAGGCATCTCTCGACGTCGTTCTTGCCGAGAAGCAGCCGTCTGCGCCTGTATTCAATTTCATCCAATCAATGCCACCGCGCACGTGCCGACGGGATCTTACAAGAACTACGGTCCAAGAATCCTTACGTGTGGCTGTCGCAAAAGAGCTTTATTCGCATGAAAATCGGAATAAATAAAAAAGAAAAATAGTGCTCCACGTGTTCGTGTAGTTGGAGGTAGACGGCAGGTCTCTTTATTAGCTCTGTAAAATGTCACTGAAGACTTAAGAAATCACCCGCCTCGCTAAACGACAGCTATTGTAACCATAATTTTCAACAAATAGCAGAACTTCTGAATGCTATTGCTTTAGAATTACGAATAGAAATTAAAATAAAAAATCCATGCATAAAAAGTTCAAGGTGCGCGATTACTTACAAATATGACTGAAGCAAATTGGTAGGTTTAGTCTTCTAAGAGATACTAAACATGTTGGACACCATATGGTACAGCTGACCAAGCTACTACGTGTCTTGAGACATGTGACTTGCGTGAGAGACAAACCGCAGCCAATAACCCTAGATGTAGACTGCACTAGTAACATTAGGTGGCTGGCAAGCCACAGTGACCACGGTTGCAGGTTCGAATCCTGCCTCGGGCATGGATGTGTGTGATGTCCTTAGGTTAGTTAGATATAAGTCGTTCTACGTTCTAGTCCCATAGTGCTCAGAGCCATTTGAACCAAGCCACAGTGATAAGTGTTCTTTTTCTCAATAAGTTTCAATTCTAAACAAGAAAGAATGTTCATCACATTCAGATCGTTCGCTGCGAGGTTGCTTTCTACAGAAAAACATCACTTAACAAGGAAACCTGGTATGAATTTTACAAAATTGGTGTAGTTAAAAGCAATATAACGCTTGTAAATTGTGAAAAATTCGCGTAAATTTATTTTCAGAATTAATGACGCCTACTGGCAACGTTTTGAAGCCATACGTATTATCAACGATAAAGCAAATGCATGGAACGGGAAAGAAATTTAAGACTGAGATGATGACGGGATTTTGCAGTACGTGTAGCGCCTCTACAACGGAGATCAGATCTAAAACATCCGTGCTACCAACTTCTTCGGTAAGTGTCTCGGATCCTTGTCGCCTGAGGCCGAAGAAATATTAAGGCATTCATAAAACTATTACTACAGTTGCAATTAAGTGGTCTAATATACACTCCTGCAAATGGAAAAAAGAACACATTGACACCGGTGTGTCAGACCCACCATACTTGCTCCGGACACTGCGAGAGGGCTGTACAAGCAATTATCACACGCACGGCACAGCGGACACACCAGGAACCGCGGTGTTGGCCGTCGAATGGCGCTAGCTGCGCAGCATTTGTGCACCGCCGCCGTCAGTGTCAGCCAGTTTGCCGTGGCATACGGAGCTCCATCGCAGTCTTTAACACTGGTAGCATGCCGCGACAGCGTGGACGTGAACCGTATGTGCAGTTGACGGACTTTGAGCGAGGGCGTATAGTGGGCATGCGGGAGGCCGGGTGGACGTACCGCCGAATTGCTCAACACGTGGGGCGTGAGGTCTCCACAGTACATCGATGTTGTCGCCAGTGGTCGGCGGAAGGTGCACGTGCCCGTCGACCTGGGACCGGACCGCAGCGACGCACGGATGCACGCCAAGGCCGTAGGATCCTACGCAGTGCCGTAGGGGACCGCACCGCCACTTCCCAGCAAATTAGTGACACTGTTGCTCCTGGGGTATCGGCGAGGACCATTCGCAACCGTCTCTATGAAGCTGGGCTACGGTCCCGCACACCGTTAGGCCGTCTTCCGCTCACGCCCCAACATCGTGCAGCCCGCCTCCAGTGGTGTCGCGACAGGCGTGAATGGAGGGACGAATGGAGACGTGTCGTCTTAAGCGATGAGAGTCGCTTCTGCGTTGGTGCCAATGATGGTCGTATGCGTGTTTGGCGCCGTGCAGGTGAGCGCCACAATCAGGACTGCATACGACCGAGGCACACAGGGCCAACACCCGGCATCATGGTGTGGGGAGCGATCTCCTACACTGGCCGTACACCACTGGTGATCGTCGAGGGGACACTGAATAGTGCGCGGTACATCCAAACCGTCATCGAACCCATCGTTCTACCATTCCTAGACCGGCAAGGGAACTTGCTGTTTCAACAGGACAATGCACGTCCGCATGTATCCCGTGCCACCCAACGTGCTCTAGAAGGTGTAAGTCAACTACCCTGGCCAGCAAGATCTCCGGATCTGTCCCCCATTGAGCATGTTTGGGACTGGATGAAGCGTCGTCTCACGTGGTCTGCACGTCCAGCACGAACGCTGGTCCAACTGAGGCGTCAGGTGGAAATGGCATGGCAAGCCGTTCCACAGGACTACATCCAGCATCTCTACGATCGTCTCCATGGGAGAATAGCAGCGTGCATTGCTGCGAAAGGTGGATATACACTGTACTAGTGCCGACATTGTGCATGCTCTGTTGCCTGTGTCTATGTGCCTGTGGTTCTGTCAGTGTGATCATGTGATGTATCTGACCCCAGGAATGTGTCAATAAAGTTTCCCCTTCCTGGGACAATGAATTCACGGTGTTCTTATTTCAATTTCCAGGAGTGAACATCTACATACATACTTCACAAGTCACCAATTGGTGCATGACGGAGAGGCACTTGTACCATTGCTAATTTTCTTTTCCGTTTCACTGTCAAATCGACCGCTCTACATTCATGGATAGATTATCCATAATACCGGACTAATACACTGATCAGCCAGAAGATTGTGACGATCTACCTATTAACCAGTACGTCAACCTTTGGCACAGGTAACAGCGGCGACGCACTGTGACATGGAAACAATGAGACCTTGGCAGGTCGCTGGAGGGAGTTTGCTCCACATCTGCCCCCACAAATCACCTAATTCTCCTAAATTGCGGGGACGGGGGCAATGAGCTCTGACACCACTTTCAATCACATCCAAGATGTGTGTGATCGAGTTCGGATCTGGCAACTTGGGAGCCAGAACATCAATAGGAACTCACCACTGTGTTCCTCGAACCATTCCGTTGAAAAATGCCACTGACGTCGGGAGACATAATCATTATGAAGTGGGGTACGTGGTCTGCCAACAGTGTACGATACTTCATGGCCGTCACGGTGCCTTGTGCAAGCTCCTCTGGCTCCTTGGAGACCACGTGAATGTTCCCCACAGCATAACGGAGCCGCCACCAGCTTGTCTGCTTCCTGCAGTAGAGGTATCAAGGAGCTTTCCTCCTGGATGACGACGGATTCTTTCCGTCTCATCGGGATGATGAAGGTATTGGGATTCATCAGACCATGCAACGTTTTGCCACTGCAGCAACGTCCGTTGCCAATGATGATTATATGTGGTTAGTGGGGCGCTCAACTGCGCGGTCATAAGCGCCAGTACAATGCCCCAGTTTTTACACAGTCCAATTTTTGTTCGCAGTCCAATCTGAAACTTCCTGGCAGATTAAAACTGTGTGCCGGACCGAGACTCGAACTCGGGACCTTTGCCTTTCGCGGGCAAGTGCTCTACCAACTGAGCTACCCAAGCACGACTCACGCCCCGTCCGGCACACAGTTTTAATCTGCCAGGAAGTTTCATATCAGCGCACACTCCGCTGTAGAGTGAAAATTTCATTCTAGAAACATCCCCCAGGCTGTGGCTAAGCCATGTCTCCGCAATATCCTTTCTTTCAGGAGTGCTAGTTCTGCAAGGTTCGCAGGAGAGTTTCTGCAAAGTTTGGAAGGTAGGAGACGAGGTACTGGCAGAAGTAAAGCTGTGAGGACGGGGCGTGAGTCGTGCTTGGGTAGCTCAGTTGGTAGAGCACTTGCCCGCGAAAGGCAAAGGTCCCGAGTTCGAGTCTCGGTCCGGCACACAGTTTTAATCTGACAGGAAGTTTCTTATCAGCGCACACTCCGCTGTAGAGTGAAAATTTCATTCTAGAAACAGTCCAATTTAGCCACTGTCAAGAATGATGATGATGAATGAAATGATGAGGACAACACAAACACCCAGTCCCCGAGCAGAGAAAATCTCCAACCCGATAAGGAATCGAACCTGTGACCCCATGATCCATGGCAGCACCGCTAGCCACTAGACAAGAGCTGCGGTTTTCATTGCCGATGGTTACGTGCCCATTTCAGTCTTCGTTGCCGATGTCGTGGTGTTAACATTGGCAAGTGCATGGGTCTTCGGCTGCGGAGGTTCATCGTTAGGAATGTTGGTGCACTTTGTGTTCTGACACACACGCACTCTGCCCATCGTTGAAGTCTGATGTTAGTTGCGCCACAGTTCACCGCCTGTCCTGCTTTACCAGTTTGCCCAAACTACGACGTCATCACATTTGTTTCGGCACGTGGTGAAAACGCCTACCACAGAGCTCCTCTAACACCGACAAGTCGTGTCGCTTTCGAAATGCTCGTGCCGAGCCTCCGGGATGTTACAACTTACCCTCGGTCGAACTCAAATCTCGAGCCTTCGCCACCCTACACACGGACAGCACGCTCACTGATACATGTCCCATGCCTGTGTCTGACTAGCAGTCATTCGTCGCCAGGTGATGGTCCTATCGCCAGGACGGGTTTATCTCGATAATAAGTCGGTAGTCATAATGTTCTGACTGATCAGTGTATGTTAAATGGCTGTAAGTACTATGGGACTTAACATCTGAGGGAATCAGTCCCCTACAACTTAGAACTACTTAAACCTAACTAACCTAAGGACATCACACACATCCATGTCCGAGGCAGGATTCGAACCTGCGACCGTAGCAGCAGGGGGTGCGCCTAGAACCGCTCGACCACAGCGGCCGGCTGTGACGCTGTCTCTTATAAAGAGGGATCCATAATGCTCCCAACTGCAGGTACACATCACCGACTGCAAGATCATCTTGTAAATGTCTGGGTGACGACTTTCCTTTCAGTAAATTGCTGGTGCTGTATTACAGGATGATTGTGCTCGTCTAAATGTTCGAGATAGTTACTCTGCACGGTACAGACGACATCTTCTCTTTATCTTGTCCCTTCACTTCTAACACTAACCATGGTTTATGTCTGGGAATTTGTCTGTCTGACCGAGCGAGGTGGAGCAGTGGTTAGACACTGGACTCTCATTCGGGAGGACGACGGTTCAATCCCGCGTCCGGCCATCCTGATTTAGGTTTTCCGTGATTTCCCTAAATCACTCCAGGCAAATGCCGGGATGGTTCCTCTCAAAGGGCACGGCCGACTTCCTTCCCTAATCCGATGAGACCGATGACCACGCTGTCTGGTCTCCTTCCCCAAACCAACCAACCAACCAACCAACCTTTGTCTGTCTGCCATTCGCTCGTGACGTTTGTCTGCTATCGATTGCAAGAGCTTTATAATGACAGACAGTGTCTGAAATGTAGTACATTAGAGATTTGTTTGAAACTAATGATTGCGTAGTATTCAGTGCCGATCTTATTGCTGGGAGTAGTGGCTTACATCTTCTCCGTGTGTTCTTTCATTGCTGTTCCTTCAATTGACAATTTGCATTACTGTATACTCTGTTTCAGCTGAAGTTCATTTACGACCAGTCTATGGTGGTTTTGCAGTTTTCACTATCATTATTGTGTGTATATATATATATATATATATATATATATATATATATATATATATATATATATATATATATGATGGAAGCTTTATGGAACGTTGGCGAATTACTTCGCGTTCTACAAAAGAATCCCGCGTTTTTTGTAGTGAAGACTCAGCCCTCTATCTGGTTTACAATCCGACTAACACTATAAAGGCTTTTGAGCTGAACATCAATTGCTCCTTGGGGACGGAGGCTGGAAGGTCTGTTGTTACTGCTACTTATGAGCTCTATGATGTACTGTGAATCCATGAATAAGACGAAAAATAATACGAGGTCATGCCTTTTTTTGAAGTTATTCTTCAAAATTAATAGCTAGTGCAAGAAACCACGCTATGTAGACACTAACCCAATGTAAATATTTACACACCTTATGTCCTGCTTTGCAGAACATTCAGATATCCTGATTCAGGCTCCCTGTAATTTTTCTAAGTCAATTCGGCCGACTAGCGGGAACAATGAAATACCTAATTTAGCTGTCAGCTTTTGCGTTTCAAATACGAATACATATAGCTATCTCCAACGTGAAGTTAATATTTTACATCTAGCACCGGAACAAGATTTAGGGTTTTAACATCCTTTGGACACAGTGTTTTTGGACTGAGCACCAATTTGGGTAGTGACAACAAAAAGAAGGGAGTCAGCTGTATCCGTTTCACAGAGTGTTGGCATTTTTATGCAATATACACACTTTTCAGAGGCACTATGATAAATAACAAAAGTAAAAAATCTTAAAATGCACTGGCTTTGCAGTATCACAAAGGATTCAGATGCATATGCACGCGTGTTCAACAACCTTACTGGATATTAGATGTCTTCTTGACAGTACAGTGAAGTTTAGCAGTCCAAGAACTTTGTAGGAAAAAAAATTCCATACAGGAATAGGTCATGGATTCTTTAAAATGTTTTGGATTTTATTGCAACTCATGTTAGCAATTAGCCGGCCGGTGTGGCCGAGCGGTTTTAGGTGCTTCAATCTGGAGTCGCGCGACCGTTACGGTCGCAGGTTCGAATCCTGCCTCGGTCATGGATGTGTGTGATGTCCTTAGGTTAGGTGGGTTTAAGTAGTTACAAGTCTAGGGGACTGATAGCCTCAGATGTTAAGTGCCATAGTGCTCAGAGCCATTTTTTTTTGTTTTTTTTTGTTAGCAATTAAAATGTGCATCTGATTTTCCACGTCTGAGGCATGTGTGTGGGACCTGGGAAAGAAAGATTCGTATGATTTAACAGGCAACATTTTACTTCCTCCATCGTCCTCGGCGAACGAATAGTTTGCTTCGCCTACGATAACATTTACGTGAATGAAACTGTCCACACTAACCTGCAATCTATGACACGACTTGATTTCGAAAGGTGGGGGACGGGAGGGGGGGGGGGGAGAAGAGTGTAAGTTAATTATATCATGGTGGAGAATTTGGTAAACAAAACAACAGCAGCCCTCGAACCTCTAACTTGACACCATTGAAGTCGCAAATGGCTGTGGTTTAGGGTCAGTGGAACGCACTATAAAAAGTGTGACGTCATCCACATGAGTACTAAAAGAAGACAGTGAAATCAGGTTACACGATAGATCACAAAAAATTGTCTGTCAAATAATGCTTAGGGATTACGATAACCCGCAACATAAATTGAAGCAATCAGACAGAAAATGATGTTGGGAAGGCAAATCAGACTGCGTTTTAATGACAGAAGACTTAGAAGATTTAACAGATCTACTAAGCGGACTGCGTGCACTACGCTCGTCCGTCCTGTTCTGGAGTACTGCCGTACGATATGCGATCCATACAAGATAGGACTGACGGTTAACATCGAAAATGTTCAAAGAAGGGCACTCGCATTTCATAATCGCGAAATAGGGGAGAGAGTCACGGATACGGTACGCCTGTTACGCTGGCAGTCACTAAAACAAGGTTGTTTAGTTGCTGAGAGATCTTTCTACGAAATGTCTATCACCACCTTTTTCTTCCGTATGTTAAAATATTTTGTTGGGACACCTACAAAGGGAAAAATGATTGTGGCAATAAAGTAAGAGAAATTAGACCTCGCACGAAAAACTAAGTGTTCGTTTCTCCCGCGTGCTATGCGAGATTCGCACGATAGATAAACACACTGAAGGTACCCATAATGAGATTTTCACTCTGCAGCGGAGTGTGCGCTGATATGAAACTTCCTGGCAGATTAAAACTGTGTGCCCGACCGAGACTCGAACTCGGGACCTTTGTCTTTCGCGGGCAAGTGCTCTACCATCTGAGCTACCGAAGCACGACTCACGCCCGGTACTCACAGCTTTACTTCTGCCAGTATCTCGTCTCCTACCTTCCAAACTTTACAGAAGCTCTCCTGCGAACCTAATGAACTTGCAGTTCTGCAAGGTTCGCAGGCGAGCTTCTGTAAAGTTTGGAAGGTAGGAGACGAGATACCGGCAGAAGTACAGCTGTGAGTACCGGGCGTGAGTCGTGCTTCGGTAGCTCAGATGGTAGAGCAATTGCCCGCGAAAGGCAAAGGTCCCGAGTTCGAGTCTCGGTCGGGCACACAGTTTTAATCTGCCAGGAAGTTTCACACTGAAGGTAGTTCGATGAACACTGCCAAGCACGAAACTCTGAATTTCAGAGTAGTTAGGTAGATGTGTCACCTGGTGTGACATATGTGATCTCAGAATCTCTGTGATGAACATTGTGTAGTAGTAGTAGTAGTAGTAGTAGTAAGTAATTAACAGATAAAATTTTGATTGTGGAACACATGATTTCTGAGAAACGAGTGTGCATTGCAAGTCTTTACTACACATTATTTGTGAGATTTTAGAACTATGTATTCCAGTGGCTTGTGGTAGTGACATTACATCTTCAGCTTTTTGAAGGAAGTACGGAATACTGCCAGGATGAAACGAAAGGGCGAAAGAAGAAGAATAGGAACAGAGGGATACTAATTAATTTCTTTCGAGTTTATCGCTTGATGTGAAATCTCAGCAATAAAAGTACACAAAATTTAGTTTTATGAGTAATAGATTTCACGCTCTATCATAATACGATATAAGAGAACGAAAAGTAACACAGTTAGTTGGGTGGAAGTACTTTAAGAAATCCGCTGACAAACTAATATTTTCAGGCAGATGGGACGATGGAGTACAGTCTGTGTGAGTTTGGCTGTGACTAAAGGTGAAACATCGATAACCAAAGGAAGTTAATGAACACTACAAGGACTTTCAACTATTGCCGACGACAATACAATCGACAGTGAAAATTTCCGTCTAAATTAATTCTGGGAATAAGACTCGAAAAGAAATTTCGAGGCGCTACAGGTTGTACAGCAAGACTTCGTATTAATCACCAAACCTTGACGAAGTTGCAGAAGTGAGGTATCTTCTACCGAACGTCAGATAAGGAAGCAAGAAGGAACAAGCCCAGCCTAAGAACTAAATGACATACTTGTAGAAAAACACACATTTGAAAAATCATATTCCTTAAAGAACAGCTATGAATTTATTATCAGTTTGAAAGATTTGACAGTACCACCTTAAGCTAAGCTTCTGTCCCTAGATATTTTAAACCTTTACTGCAATATACCTGTAGCTGAAACAGTTGAGATAAGTATTAACCTATTGAGAAACAAGACAATGAGCAAACCAGAAATCATGGAACTTACAGATATACTTAATTTAGTACTCTCACATAATTACTTCTCTTTTAACAATAAAATTTACAAGCAGGACCAAGGACTAGCTATGGGAAGCACATGGAAGTGGCCTAATAGCTGAAATATTTATCAACCATAGAGAAAATAAAATACTGACACTAAACGATAACGTCACAAGCAAAGTTAAATTCTATAAGAGATGTGTAGATGACACCCTCATTCTGTTTTATGGCACGGAGGATGAAGTAACAAACCTTTTTAACAAATTCAATAGCATACATAAAAATATTCAATTCACCCTTGGACAGGAAGAGAACACCACCATACCTTTTCTTGATATAAACATATAGAAACAGAACCAAAAGGTAGCTTTCAATGATTATAGAAAACCTACTGGCACCGACACCATTACACCAAACTCCTCTACATATCCCTCCTCCCACAAAAAGCTGCTTGTAGATCAATGCTGTACAGAGCACATAAATTTCCACTTCAACATACAGAACTCCAACAAGAAATAGAACCCATAACATATACCGCAACAAACAATGGGTATGATCCTTCTCTTAATTAATACCATGTCACAACAGATAAAAAATAAACTGAACAAATAACATCTAACTACACTCACAACTGACAGTAACCCAGCAGTCAAATATGTAAAAATGCCATATCTTGGAATAGTATCTGACAAATTAGCAAGACTATTCAAAAACACAAATGCAAAAACCAGCTTCAGCACCAGCAACAACCTAAGCGGGAAGCTTATTCACAATATAAAACCACCAGATACAAGTCTTGATGCATCTGACATTTAGAAAATTACCTGCAGCTAATGTAATAAATATTATATCTGCCAAACAGGCATAAATTTCAGAACGCGATTCAACAAACGTTTAGACTGCTACAGGCTCGATAAATAAATTAGCAGTAGCCACTCACATTAAAGACACAAGCCACCCTTTGAAAATCGAAGACGACCTCGAAATTTTATACAAAATAGGAAAAGTAAAAGAAAGGATATCATATAAGAAATGGAAATTTTCATACATAATACAAAGCATGGATATAAAATTCTTAATGAGATAATCGAATTCAAAGACTCAAGTTCTTCAACAGTCTTAAGCCATTTCCAGCAACAGATTGAAGATGTGTAGATGTAAATAAATGACTACAAATCTGTCAGTACCAAGAATATCGATACAAAACCTCTATAATCGACACTGACTCACATGCTACAAGGCCGCGATCTTGTGTTATGTGCATAATGTTTACATGTATGTCGAAGCAATTTGTGCAGTGAATTACTTTGGAAATCAGAGAAAATACAATGTGCAATAGTGTAATATTAATCAACAGCTCCGCCATTACACCAGTGATGCAAATGAAGCTGCAAGGTGATGAAATCGTAAGTGATCAACTGTCATTCAAAAGCCTTTCACGCTAGTTTCGTAACTCACAATTGATGCAAAACTATCTGCATCCTATAAATACACAGTCAACCACAAGGAAGAAAATCAGCAGAAGACATCAATGACTTCGATTTCTGGCCATCCACTGGCCCCCTCCTCTCCCCCCAAATGCCACACCAACCGCTACAGTAACACAATGGACAAAGAGTTCTGGATTAATCCTAGTTTACGACGATTTATTTTTAAGTAACATTTCTCTGTATGTATGTATAAACGCCTGAAGATGAAAAGAACATGTTCGAAATGCGTTGTATTATGTTGGATTAATCATAAAACAAAAAATAAAGCGACTGGTAACAGAAATTACAACTAATTATCCCACACAGTCACGGCTCATAAACATTGCCACTATAGCCGAGAATAATTAGGAACAATCTTAGTAACTTACTGCAGTACCCGTATTCAACGGATGATATTGCACAGTGTACCACATTGTCTTTAACATTAGCGACGCGAGCTGTTTTAGCGAATCTGAATACAAAGTAATTTTTTTAAAAAGAACAAAAATCTTGTCTTTGATTTGGTTTTCCCTGCAGATTCATTCTTAATTACACTGTCTAATCCGCAGTGTCTTCAGGAACTGGACCCTGGTGGTTTTCATCTGGTAAAGAGGTGTTTACAGGCGTGGTCAGTAAGTTACGAAGTCATTGTTACGAGATCCTTAGCATACAGTTGCTCATGTTTGACACTACCAGGATCAAGAGTCATCTGCGTTAAGGCTACTAGTGAGAGAATATCCAATGTACTAAGACACTTCATGAACAATTCAAGTACGCTATCTGATCAAAAGCATCAGGACATTAATATGGAGTGTAACGACCGTTTCCTTTATACTGTCTTGAACTCTGCTGGGCTCACTTTCAGTGAGGTGTGGAAGTCCAGAGGAGTGGCAGCTCCCTTAAAATATGAAATCTTAATAGGATTAGCGACCTCAAGGCAGTTGCTGCTAGGCTGAATACCCTAACACTCACAACCATCAAATAGAAACGCGAAGTACATCTACTTCAAAAAGCTGATTAAAACTGATTAAAAATACTTTTAACGCCTTTGTAAGAGACAGTCTCTACTCCTTCCGATCTGGTCACGTAAGCGTAGAAAAGATGTGGAATGATTTTAAAGAGATAGTGTCGACGGCAGTTGAGAGATTTGTACCATATGAATTAATAAGCGATGGTACTGATCCCCATGGTACACAAAACGGGTCAGATCGCTGTTGCAGAAGCAACGAAAGAACCATGTCAAATTTAAAAGAACGCAAAATCCCCAAGATTGGCAAAGTTTAGCAGAAGTTCGAAATAAAGCGCGTACTTCAATGCGAGATGCTTTTAATAAATTCCACGACGAAACTGTGTCTCGAAATCTGGCTGAAAACCCAAAGAGATTCTGGTCATACGTAAATCACATCAGTGGCAAGACGCAGTCAATACCTTCACTGCGCTGTGACAACGGTGACGTCACTGATGAAGTGCCACTAAAGCAGAGTTATTAAACATGGTTTTATGAAACTCCTTCACCAAAGAAGACGAAGTTAATATTCCTGAATTCCAATCGAGACCAACTGCCAAGATGAGAAATATAGAAGTAGACATCCTCGGTGTAGCAAAGCAGCTTAAATCACTTAATAAAGGCAAGGCCTTCGGTCCAGATTGTATACCAGTCAGGTTCCTCTCACAGTATGCTGACGCAATAGCTCCATATTTACCAATTGTATACAGCTGCTCGCTCACAGAAAGTTCCGTACCTAAAGACTGGAAAATTGCTCAAGTCACACCAATACCCAAAAAGGGAAATAGACGTAATCCGCTGAATTACAGGCCCATATCACTAACGTCGATTTGCAGTAGGGTTTTGGAACATACGATGTATTTGGACATTATGAATTACCTTGAAGAAAACAACTAGCTCTTTATGCTCATGAAGTAATGAGTGCTATCGACAGGGGATGTCAAATTGATTCCATATAGTTTAGGTTTCCAGAAAGCTTTAGACACCGTTCCTCACAAGCGTCTTCTAACCAAACTGCGTGCCTATGGAATATCGCCTCAGTTGTGCGACTGGATTCGTGATTTACTGTCAGAATGGTCACAGTTCGTAGTAATAGACGGAAAGTCAGCGAGTAAAACAGAAGTAATATCCGGCGTCCCCAAGGAAGTGTTATAGGCCCTCTATTGTTCCTGATCTATATTAACGACACAGGAGACAATCTGAGTAAACCTCTTAGATAATTTGTAGATGATGCTGTCATTTACCGTCTTGTAAAGTCATCAGATGACCAAAACGAATTTCAAAATGATTTAGTTAAGATATCTGTGTGGTGAGAAAAGTAGCAATTGACCCTTAATAAAGGAAAGTGTGAAGTTATTTACATGACTACTAAAAGAAATCCGCTAAATCTAGATTACGCGATAGGTCACACAAATTTGAAGGCTAAATACTTGGGATTACGATTACAAATAACCTAAACTGGAACTATCACATAGATAATGTTGTGGGTAGAGTAAACCAAAGACTGCGATTCATTGGCAGAACACTTAGAAGGTGCAACAGATCTACTAAAGGTTCTTTTTTTGGGAGGGGGGGGGTAAGGAGACCAGACAGCGAGGTCATCGGTCTCATCGGATTAGGGAAGGACGGGGAAGGAAGTCGGCAGTGCCCTTTGAAAGGAACCATCCCGGCATTTGCCTGGAGCGATTTAGGGAAATCACGGAAAACCTAAATCAGGATGCGGGATTGAACCGTCGTCCTCCCGAATGCGAGTCCAGTGTGTAACGACTGCCCCACCTCACTCGGTTCTACTAAAGAGACTGCTTACACCCCAGTTGTCGGCCCTATTCTGGAGCATTGCTGTGCGGTGTGGGATCCGAATCATGTGGGACTAGCGGATGACATCGAAAATGTTCAAAGTAGGGAAGTTAGTACCACAGACAAGATACGCGAATTGGATTGCCAATCATTAAAACAAAGGCGTTTTTCGTTGCGACGGGATTTTCTCATGAAATTTCAATCACCAGTTTTCTCCTCCGATTGCGAAAACATTCTGTTGGCACCCACCTACATAGAGAGAAATTATCATCACTATAAAATAAGAGAAATAAGGACTCGCACAGAAAAATTTAATTGCTCGTTTCTACTTCACATTGACATCAGGAACAGTCGACTTGGGCAGCTTCAGATGTGTTGGCAAGTCCACACCTTTTATATTGGAGGGTCCGCCCCCTCGTGACTTCTCGCGGACAGTTCTGCGTAGCATATAGCTACTTGAATACTTTTGACCTGATAGTGTTTATGTTTTGTATAATTTCGTTAGAATGTACTAATAAAAATTTTGTGGGTTGTATAGAAAATCCTATAGAACGCATCTAGGTCGCTACCGGGCACCACCACCGTGTATGCATCAGCGCATCAGGGATTCCATGCGACGGAGGGTGGACGAATGTATCCTCGCTAACGGAGGACATTTTGAACATTTCCTGTAACAAAGTGTTTGAAGTCACGCTGGTACGTTCTGTTGCTGTGTGTTTCCATTCCATGATTAATGTGATTCGAAGAGAAGTAATAAAATGAGCTCTAACAAGGAAAGTAAGCGTTTCCGGACACATGTCCACATATCATACACTCCTGGAAATTGAAATAAGAACACCGTGAATTCATTGTCCCAGGAAGGGGAAACTTTATTGACACATTCCTGGGGTCAGATACATCACATGATCACACTGACAGAACCACAGGCACATAGACACAGGCAACAGAGCATGCACAATGTCGGGACTAGTACAGTGTATATCCACCTTTCGCAGCAATGCACGCTGCTATTCTCCCATGGAGACGATCGTAGAGATGCTGGATGTAGTCCTGTGGAACGGCTTGCCATGCCATTTCCACCTGGCGCCTCAGTTGGACCAGCGTTCGTGCTGGACGTGCAGACCGCGTGAGACGACGCTTCATCCAGTCCCAAACATGCTCAATGGGGGACAGATCCGGAGATCTTGCTGGCCAGGGTAGTTGACTTACACCTTCTAGAGCACGTTGGGTGGCACGGGATACATGCGGAAGTGCATCGTCCTGTTGGAACAGCAAGTTTCCTTGCCGGTCTAGGAATGGTAGAACGATGGGTTCGATGACGGTTTGGATGTACCGTGCACTATTCAGTGTCCCCTCGACGATCACCAGTGGTGTACGGCCAGTGTAGGAGATCGCTCCCCACACCATGATGCCGGGTGTTGGCCCTGTGTGCCTCGGTCGTATGCAGTCCTGATTGTGGCGCTCACCTGCACGGCGCCAAACACGCATACGACCATCATTGGCACTAAGGCAGAAGCGACTCTCATCGCTGAAGACGACACGTCTCCATTCGTCCCTCCATTCACGCCTGTCACGACACCACTGGAGGCGGGCTGCACGATGTTGGGGCGTGAGCGGAAGACGGCCTAACGGTGTGCGGGACCGTAGCCCAGCTTCATGGAGACGGTTGCGAATGGTCCTCGCCGATACCCCAGGAGCAACAGTGTCCCTAATTTGCTGGGAAGTGGCGGTGCGGTCCCCTACGGCACTGCGTAGGATCCTACGGTCTTGGCGTGCATCCGTGCGTCGCTGCGGTCCGGTCCCAGGTCGACGGGCACGTGCACCTTCCGCCGACCACTGGCGACAACATCGATGTACTGTGGAGACCTCACGCCCCACGTGTTGAGCAATTCGGCGGTACGTCCACCCGGCCTCCCGCATGCCCACTATACGCCCTCGCTCAAAGTCCGTCAACTGCACATACGGTTCACGTCCACGCTGTCGCGGCATGCTACCAGTGTTAAAGACTGCGATGGAGCTCCGTATGCCACGGAAAACTGGCCGACACTGACGGCGGCGGTGCACAAATGCTGCGCAGCTAGCGCCATTCGACGGCCAACACCGCGGTTCCTGGTGTGTCCGCTGTGCCGTGCGTGTGATCATTGCTTGTACAGCCCTCTCGCAGTGTCCGGAGCAAGTATGGTGGGTCTGACACACCGGTGTCAATGTGTTCTTTTTTCCATTTCCAGGAGTGTATATTCTTTCTTTGTGTGTGAGGAATGTTTCCTGAAAGTTTGGCCGTACCTTTTTGTAATTCCCTGTATACTAATAAAATATTGCTCAGGGAAATGGTCAGACTAAGGAAAGTAAGAAAACAAAACAAGAAACTTCCTCTTACTGGGGAGAGGATGATACACGGACCCAAAGCTTATGCAATTATTTAAGTAAGGGACGAGCAAAAAAAAAACAAAAAAAAATCATTTAATTAGGATGTAGAGCTGTGAATGAAGCCACTTACTTTCAGCAGTTCTTCGGACGAAGTTGTTAGCCGAGAGTCCTGACATGATGACCTTTAAAGGAGAGCGGGCTTCATCCTGTGCGATGGCTTGCTCAATGCGGTTTTTCTCGTCCATGGCATCCAGCCGTAGTGAGTCTTCGAGCATGGAGCCTAGCTTCATATCTGCAGCTGCTCTCCCTCTCTTTACCATCGTATCAATTTTGTCCGACATAGCTGTTTCAGACATAGCACTCTGCTCTGGCGTTAATATGTTGTCCTTCGACCAAGTATCCTGATTCGATGGCATATTACTGGCCATGGGCATTTTTTCTTTTGTCGGCGTTTCCATTTCATGGTCCTTTTCGTTCACGTTTTTAACTGGCAACGTCACATCCATTTGTGACATCATTGAATCTTTCTTCGTTTCCTCTTTAACTGGCTCTGCATTTCCCACCGCCATCATAGGTGTTTCGTGCGATTTGTGTGGATTACTGTCTTCCGCGCTTGCCTCTGTATTTGTCTTATTAGACTCCGATTCATTCTCTTTTTTCTTCGAAGGCTTGTTTCCTTCCATATTCTCTTCGGATTCCATGGGCTTCTTCATTTCATCTCCTTTTCCCTTGTCCACTTCCATCACGTCTTCATTTGGCATTGTGGTTGGTTGGTCTGCAATTCTCTCTACGTTTTTGACTTCGGTCAAATAGTATTTCTTTAAAACCTGGCTGTACGCGTCGTTTATTGTGAAGTTCCTGTACACATATAACCACGATCTGAGACCTTGGTTCTTAGCACCATCGTCCATCTAAAAAAGAAATAAAAATAACGTTAAAAACATACAGTAACATCTATTTACTTTCATTAAAAGATATTGCTACAGAGACGAAGTAAGTATACGTATTATATGTATATTTTCTATTTTTTTGGACAACGTGGACATTTTTGTCATGTAAGAGCGCGTTTTAGTTAAGTCTGGTAACAAAATGTTATCAACTGAAGTGTTGTTATAAACGTAAAATGGGACTTCCATTTTAGACTTCGATAACGTTTGTAAGTTATTGTTCACGGGGAATAGAAGTATCGGCTGCACCTTTCTCTCCAACGAAGAATTAATGTAACATGTGTGAAAGCAGATTTTTACTGTGTCTGCTCTTAACGCTACTGAAAATTGGATCTATCCCACCAATTTTTAAAAACTTACTGCGTTCAGCTAGTTTAAGAGGTAATAATTATGAATGATGGTAAGTGAGCTGCAAATGGGGGGAAGACGTCAAAGATTGTTACTGTCCACTGCAATTATTAGCTGACGCTGTACCACTTAGATTTAAGTTCAGTTTGGAAAAAAGTCTCACAGTATATGTTAACGGTCTAATTATAATGTGAGATAACTTACTTCATTTGGTATAATTTAGACTGCGTAACACATTAGTCTTACTTCATAATCAGACAATAATGAAAGTTTTCTCACAGAAAATCCAGTATTAAAAGTTTTTCTTATGATAAGGGCATTTTAATCTCTTCCTCAGTAAGCTAAAAGTAATACATGTAGCTAGCTGATCAGTGGACACAAAAGGGTGAGTCAGCCATTCCGTCAACACATTAAGACCTCCAAACAATGGGCTCTTAAGCTTGAGTTCACAAAACCTGAAAGCGTTGCTACACTTGTCTGAAACAGAAGGCAAGTTACACAAAGTTACACGATATGAAATGCAGTCAGTTAAAATACGACATTTAGTGATTCATACGCCTCAAGCGACACAGACTTCGTGGCTTCTCTCGACGGAGGATGAAGCACTGTCTGTAGATTAGCACCGGACATCTACACGATATTTCACTATATGTCTGACAAGATGGAAGGTTTCTAGAATGAAATTTTCACTCTACAGCGGAGTGTGCGCTGATATGAAACTTCCTGGCAGATTGAAACTGTGCCGGACCGAGACTCGAACTCGGCACCTTTGCCTTTTGCGGTAGAGCACTTGCCCGCGAAAGGCAAAGGTCCCGAGTTCGAGTGTCGGTCCGGCACACAGTTTCAATCTGCCAGGAAGTTTCAAGATGGAAGGTTTTATTGGTATTAAATACAATATACATTACGAAACTTAGGTGCCTATCTCTGTCCCATTCATTTACTCGAAACGCCAATATTTTCATCTTTTGAAGACCACCACATATCCTTGTCCAGAGTAATGTCAAGTAACGCAGTATTCAAAACTAATGTACATCCTGATACACACTATATTTCGTGTTTTTAATTTATTTCCTCAGCCTCTTCATTGTCTTGATTTTACACAGAAATTTCTTAATTTGGATTATATTTCAGGGAATGTTTCTCAATTCAAAATTTGAGAGTAGTAATTGGCTAAAATAATGTCTTATCAGAATATCGATGTGTGGGGATGGTCGACGTTGAGTAAATTTCAAAATTATAAAGCTGAATGTCCTACGATGCAACTAGTATGAGGGTGCGCTAAAAAGTGATGCCATCTACTATTTGTGTGAAAAAGCTTTTTGAATCAAACAAGTGCTAATAACTTCTGCATCCTCGTTATTCATGTCTGCACGTTTCCAGTCCTTTGCCGCTAGAGGGCCCCGAATTGTAGCCTCTAACGTGGCGGTTTGCAATTTAACTACGTCGGTGCGCGAGAAACAGCGTACTGTAATAGAGTTTCGAAAAGTTGCTCCACATCCGGGCACCCTCTCCCTCGGCATGACAGAGACAGACCACACACGTGCGCTGCCAACAGTCCGAAACCTCGGGCTCATTTTCATCGATAATCCTCCATACAATTCCGAATTGGCCTCATCCGATTTTCATCTGTTTCCCAAACTTAAAGAACAGTTTCGAGGACGTCACTTTGATAGTGTTGCAGCGGTGAAAGCGGAGGCAAGGTTTTGGCTCTGTCAACACGGCCAAACATTTTACAGTGACGGTATTAACAAATTAACACGTGAAGAATAAAGATGTAGAATGTTGATAATGTCTTATTTTAACAGCATCAACAGTTTTCACAAAGAAAACGAAGGTATTACTTTTCAGAATGCTCTAGTAACGTAACATTGCTTTAAAACAGAAGAAGCAATTTAATTACTCTAAACCACAGGATGTCATAATAAGCTGACTGACTAAATTTTTATAAATAAGTCGATGGCGGGTACCGATTAGTATTATTTGTGGTCATGTTCAGTATCTGAGTCGGATAGTGTGTAATGATTGCCTCTAACTATCGCAGTGACGGTATTTTTAACTCTTGCACCTGACTAACAGAAGCTGCAAGAGAAGTGCGTTGGGTTTTCCCAATCTTGTAGCCAAGGGAAGTATTAACGAAAATTACAGAAAGTTTTTCTTTACTAATCTGAATGTCTACTTCACCAGTGGCATGTGGCGATATATTTTGGTTCTTCTTCTGTAGTGGTCAATCCAAGGATTGGTTTGCAACAGCTACAATGGCAGCTTGTCTCCATTCTGTGCGTCTTTCAGCTATTCTCTTCATTTCTTTATAGGTGTTACATCCCACATCTTTCACGATTTGATCCATGTACCTCAGTCGTGGTATTCCTCTTGGTCTTTTTCCCTCGACATATCCTCATATGATTGTGTTCAGGAGTCCTTTATGTCTGAATAGATGGCCTGTAAATTGCACTCTTCTTTTAACAATGAAACTCCAGAAGCTTCTCTTCTCACCTGTTCTTTCCAGAACCACTTCGTTTGTGACCTTGTCGATACATTTTATTTTGAGCATGCGTCTATAGCACCACATTTCAAAAGAATTTAGCTTCTGGTCTTCCTCTGTCCCGAGAGTCCATGTTTCACACCCATAGCATGCCACACTCCACACATATGATTTCAAAAATCTTTTCCTGATTTCAAGGCTGATGCTCTTAGATGTTAAGATGTTTTTCTTCTTGTTAAAAGCAGCCTTTGCTTGAGCAATTCTACTTCTCACTTCTGCCTTGATCCTTCCATCCCTGGTAATATTACTGCCCAGGTAAGTAAATTTACCAACTTGTTCAAGCAGTTCATTGCCTACATGAATTTAGACTTTCACTAGATCTTTTTTGCCGCATGCCATTACTTTTGTTTTTGCTTTATTAATTCTCATATTATACTCTTCCCCCATAACTTTATCCATTCTATTCAGTAGGACTACAAGATCTTCTTCACTTTCAGCCAGGACAGCTATATCATCGGCATATCATATCTATTCGTTGGCCATGAATTACTACACCTGTCTGTGAATTTTCCCTTACTTTTTTCAGCGCCACTTCAATGTATAGGTTAAAGATAACAGGGGATAGTACGCAACTTTGTCGGACACCTTTCCGTATCTGCACCTCTACTTGTTTTATCCGTCCACGGATAACTGCTGTCTCGTTTCTGTACAGGTTCCATATCATTTTTCTATCTTTATAGTCTATTCCTACTTTTTGGTTATCTGGCCAAATAAATCACATTCTCTTTTTAAGGAAATGTTAATTTTTTAATCTTTGGATGAAGGAGATCAGATGCCAATGCGTTATGCTCGAACAACTGAGCCGTTTGGAGGCATGGTGTTTGCATGTGTGTTCAGTGTCGTGACAAAGTTATACTAGTTTGCCTTCGGGATTACGAAATAAAGCAGAAGTGGTTAAAGAATGACCACTACTACGATACTTACGACGGCGTGCAGGGCGGTCTGGTAGGCGCTCCTCGTCAGCTGTCTGTCGTCAGGCAGGCGCAGGGCCCACTCCAGTTGGCGACGCGTCATGCCGGAAGCACCCTCCGCCGCAGCGGCCAGCAGAGTCGCGTAGCCCAGAGGCGAGAAAGCCACGTTCTGATCGCTCTCTGCGTACTCCTACGGCACAGCAGCGTGAAAGATTGTGTGGCAGTCAGCATTGTAGACTACACTACCGTCGAAACTCCCAACGGAATGTGGGTGATATGCTAATGATGGGATATTACAGGCATGTCAGAAGAGAACTAACAACAGGGAAATTTGAATTTGTGGTAAGGTCTTATGGGACCAAACTGCTGAGGTCATCGGTCCCTAAGCTTACGCACTACTTAATCTAACTTTAACGTACGCTAAGGACAACACAGCCATGCCCGACGGAGGACCCGAACCTCCGACGCGGGGAGCCGCGCGGGCCGTGACAACTCGCCCCGACCGCGCGGGTACCAACAAGGAGTCCGCCGCGGTAGCTGAGTGGTCACCGGCGCGGTAGCTCAGCGTATTCGGTCAGAGGGTTAGCTACCCTCTGTAATAAAAAACTGAGTTAATGGATCAACGACGAACTGAAACGGGTGTCTTGCGACGTCCGCCCCGAGCAGATGAAACGAACGAAAACGAACAAAGTGAGATTAAAAAAAAGTGGTCAGGGCGACGGAATGTCCATCCTAAGGGCCCGGGTTCGATTCCCGGCTGGGTCGGAGATTTTCTTCGCTCAGGCACTGGGTGGGTGTTGTGTTGTCTTAATCATAATCATTTCATCCCCATCGACACGCAAGTCGCCGAAGTGGCGTCAAATCGAAAGACTTGCACCCGGCGAACGGTCTACCCGACGGGAGGCCCTAGTCATACGAAATGTTTACCAACAAGGAATTAAGTATTTTGGAAGCGTTGGTGAATGCTCAAATGTGTATAAAATGTTATGGGACTTAACTGCTAAAGTCATCAGTCGATAAGCTTACACACTACTTAACCTAAATTATCCTAAGGACAAACACACACACCCATGTCCGAGGGAGAACTCGAACCTCCGCCGGGACCAGCCGTACAGTCCATGACTGCAGCGCCCCAAACCGCTCGGCTAATCCCGCTTTTCGAAGCGATGGTGACAAAGTCGTTGAAAGCAGAATGGTTTATGTGGGTTCACAGATGTTAGTACAGACTTAGTATCACCGAGAAATTTTTTCTCTGTATTGTTCTAGTCTATTGTTGGCGTTACAATTTCATATATCCTACTGCTTGTCTACATCTGCATCTACATGGCTACTATGCGAATCACATTTAAGTGCCTGGTAGAGAGTTAATCGAACCACCTTCACAATTCTCTATTATTCCAATCTCGTATAGCGCGCGGAAAGAATGAACACCTATATCTTTCCGTACGAGCTCTGGTTTCCCTTATTTTATCGTGGTGATCGTTCCACCCTATGTAGGTCGGTGTCAACAAAAGATTTTCGCATTCGGAGGAGAAAGTTCGTGATTGGAATTTCGTGAGAAGATTCCGTCGCAACGAAAACGCCTTTCTTTTAATGATTTCCAACCAAAATCCTGTATCATTTCTGTGACACCCTCTCCCATATTTCGCGATAATACAAAACGTGCTCCATTTATTTGAACTTTTTCGATGTACTCCGTCAGTCCTACCTGGTAAGGATCACACACCGCACAGCAGTATTCTAAAAGAGGACGGACAAGCGTATTGTAGGCAGTCTCCTTAGTATGTCTGTTACATTTTCTATGTGTCGTGCCAATAAAACGCAGTCTTTGGTTAGCCTTCCCCACAACGTTTTCGACGTGTTGTTTCCAATTTAAGTTGTTCCTAATTGTAATACCTAGGTATTTAGTTGAATTTACGGCTTTTAGATTAGACCGATTTAACTGTAAACGAAGTTTAACGAGTTCCTTCTAGTACTCATGTGGATGACCTCACTTTTCGTTATTTAGGGTCAACTCCACTTTTGGCAAAATTCAGATATTTTTTCTAAATCGTTTTGCGGTTTGTTTTGATCTTCTGATGACATTATTAGTCGATAAACGACAGCGTCAACTGCAAACAACCGAATATGGCTGCTCAGATTGTCTCCCAAATCGTTTATATAGATAAGGAACAGCATAGGACCTATAACACTACCTTGGGGAACGCCTGAAATCACTTCTGTTTTACTCGATGACTTTCCATCAGTTACTACGAACTGTGACCTCTGTGACAGGAAATCGCAAATCCAGTCACATAAATGAGACGATATTCCAATAGCACGCAGTTTTACTACGTGCCGCTTGTGTGGTACAGTGTCAAAAGCCTTCCGGAAATCCAGGAATACGGAATCGATCTGAAATCCCTTTGTCAATAGCACTCAGCACTTCATGTGAATAAAGAGCTAGTTGTGTTTGTCTTAATATATTCTTCGGTTCCTTGGCCACGGTAGCAGTTCCCATGATACTAACTTGCTCACCTCGCGTATCCACATTTCTCCTAGACATTTCTAGCTTCATCCCATCTCATTTCATTAAAAAGCGCTTAACAATTTTTGGTGACCAGCTAACGGCATTATCACCGCCAAGTAACCTGTTAGAGAGAGTGGTTGAGATGTTGCCTCAAGTCTGACAATTTACATGGTAAGTACAGAGTTTTCACATGAATATCTGAACACTTCGAATATGCACGCTGGAACCTAGGGTGACAACTATTTAACTATATGAAACAAACTTAAACTAGTTACAAACCAAACTGCGGAGTGCACGTACTTTATTCAACATGTAAACGTCACTACAGATATTCGGATTTACGTTATGACGTGTCCGATATGCCTGCCCTCATTGGCAATGATGGTGTGCAGACGTATATGAAGTTCTGTATGACCTGCTGTAGTGCCGGAAAATCGATGCTGTCGGTGACCTGAATGGCTGCTTACAGCTGAGTTATGGTTTTGGCGGTTATTGCTGTACACCTTGCCTTTAATATAGCCACATAAAAAGGAATCGCTTGTGTTCAGACACGAAGAATATGGCAGCCAACCGAGGTCCATGGCCAGTGACCTCTGGGGACCCCAGAGCCAGAATGCAGTCCCCAAAGTGCTGCTCCAGGACATCAAAAACACTCCTGTTTCGATGGGGTAGAGCCCCACCTTCCATGAACCACAGCTCATCGAAATCAGGGTCACTTTGGATAATGGGGATGAAACTATCTTTCAGAACCTTCACGTACCGTTCGGTAGTCACCGTGCCTTAAAGCAATATAGCACCGATTATTCTGTGACAGCCGGCCGGGGTGGAAGAGCGGTTCTAGGCGCTACGGTCTGGAACCGCGAGACCGCTACGGTCGCAGGTTCGAATCCTGCCTCGGGCATGGATGTGTGTGATGTCCTTAGGTTAGTTAGGTTTAAGTAGTTCTAAGTTCTAGGGGACTGATGACCTCAGCAGTTAAGTCCCATAGTGCTTAGAGCCATTTGAGCCATTCTGTGACAGGACACTGCACGCAACACAGTCACCCGTTGAGGGTGAAGAGGCTTCTCGATCGCGAAATGCTGTTTCTCAGTCCCCCAAATGCGCTAATTTTGCTTATTGACGAACCCATCCAAACGAAAGTGGGCCTCTTTGCTAAAGCACACATCAAAGGCCCGTTCGTCAATTCTGTTGGCAAAACAACTGCTGTTCCATGGCCCTGGGGCTTAATGGCTGATGGGTCTGAATTTTGTATGAGAAGAGGTGCAGGTCTCCAACAACAATTCGTAGCAGTGTGTCCCAGTTGTTTCCCATCTGCTGTGCAGCACGTCTGATCGATTTTCTGGGATTGGTTTACACTACGGCGCGTGTGTTCTCCACGTTTTCAGGCGTTTTCACCCTTTTTGGACGACCGACATTGCCAACACTGTCATAACGAACGGTACCCATTCTCTCAAACTTGCGAATCAAATTCTTGGTTGTTAGCACACTTTGAACGGTTGCCTTCAGCCTTAACTCTGTCGCAAACTTCCTTTGAGCCGCAGTCGGGCTGTTATTGCTCGCATAGTAGGCCTCCACAAGCGCTATACGCTCAGGCACGCTGTACCGTGACATTTTCACATGCAAATAGCCGACCACAACAAGGCGCGTGTGCATGCACATAGTAATTCTAATTATGCCCGCAGCCAACTGTGCAGTCTGAACCACCTAACGCAAGCCACTCAAAAGTTATGACGATTTTATTTCATATAGTTCAATATAAAGATCGTACGCGAGACCTTCTAAGAGAACGAAGTGATTGAATTTGAAGGAAAGAGACTGGCATACTTAGCCTATGCAGACGACATCTGTTTACTCTCTAGGTCTGAAGAGGAGTTGGAGCAAATGACCGAAGCACTAAAGGAGGCAAACAGCAAATTTGGGCTAAACATAAACGAAGCCGAGACAGAGTACCTCGTTATGACGCGTGGTCATTGTCAGACTGCTGGTCATCTACAATCACTGCAGGTTGGAGACCAGTCCTACAAGAGAGTGCATGAATTCAAATACCTAGGGGCACTTTTCACTGAGAACTCGTCATGTGAAGCAGAGAGCAATGCCAGAATACAAGGAGGAAACCGATCTTACCACAGCCTAGCACAACTGCTTCGGTCCAGATATCTCTCCAGACAGTTCAGGATTCGACTGTACAAAACCCTGATCCAGCCTGTTGTTCTATATGGCTGTGAGACATGGAGTATCCGGAAATAGGACTTCAATAAGCTCCTCGTTTTTGAGAGTAAAGTGCTTCGGAAGATCTTCGGTCAGGTTCTGGATGCAGATACAGGGGAATGGAGGTTCAGATACAACCAAGAGCTTGAGGAACTATACCAGCAGCCCAACATAGTAGGAACGGTCAAAGCCAAACGAATGCAGTGGGCTGGACATGTGGCGCCGGATGGAGGATCACAGATGGCCTCGGAAGCTCCTGGATTTCACACCTACAGGAAGGAGACCCCAGGGAGACCCAAGAAGCGTTGGAGGGATGGCCTCCATCAAGATTTAAACCAAGTGTCAGTAGATGTGGACGGATGGCGGATAGTAGCAATGGACAGAATACAGTGGAGGAGGAAACCTGTAGAAGCGTGCGGTCCACTGGGCCTGATCACGTGGTGTGAGTAGTAGTAGTAGTAGTAGTAGTGGTAGTACAGTCCAATAACTCTCACCCTGTAAAAGCAGATGGTAGCGAAGCCGGTAGTTTGCGTTTTTGTGTTTGGGCACGAACGGCATCTGCGTAATGCCCTCCGTAGCTTGTGAATGTCACTCAGGGTCACTACAAGGTTCTATGTAGTTTTGAGTGCGTTGTGTCGGAGCTAAGTAAATTTGAACTTGCGCAAATTGTTGGTGGTCGTATGGTGAGGGCTTCCGTAATCGAGATAGCCGAAATGTTAAGTGTTTCAGGAGGCAGCATGTGTAAGTTTTATATATACTGGGAATGCGGAAAAACGTCATCCGCTTAGTCACAGCGCGAACGAAAGAGTGTGTCGAGTGATCGTGACGGAAGGTCATTGAAGAGGAGTGATGAACAATAAGAGGACGACAGCTGCAAAAGTCACTACAGAACTAAATGCCGCACTCACGAATCCTGCCAGCACCAAAACATGAGGAGAGCTCGATAAGTAGGGCACTGTAGGGCGAGCTGAAACTCCCGAACTACCCATTAACGATGCAATTCCCGTGACAAGAAAACGTTGTGCCGGAACACCTCGACTATGGTAAAATGGAAGAAAGTCTTTCGGTCGAATGAGTTGTTTTACGTTGTTAACAACATCCTGCCGAAGATACGTCCCAGGAATGAAATATCTAGGGGATTCGGTGATTTGGGCAGCCATTTTGTTGTATTCCATGGGCTCCATTACTACTCTGCAAGGTGTCATTACTGCCCAGGATTGTGTGACAGTTATGGCTGATCAGATCCGTGCCATGATACAATGTTTGTACCCCAGTGGTGATGCTGTTTTCAGAGCCAACAGGGCCCCTACTCACATGGCTCGCATCGTTCAGGACTGGTTCTGTGAACACGACAGTGAATTGTATCATCTCCCCTTATTTTGCACTATAGAGATGGATGAATTTGTGTGAGATCAACATATCTCAGAATGCGTTCACTGTCCAGCGACATAGCTGCCGAACTTTACGCTGTATTCAATTGCGCTACTGATTAGAATTGGCTATTCCTGCTGTTTTGTGTGTCATATTCAACGTTAGTTATAGAAGCCATGTCGCAGAGCCCACCACTACTCCATCCGGGTCACACCAGGACCATGCCCGTTTATGCTTTGAAACGCATATTCAAGACTATTACTCTCAGTCCATTCACTTACAATAATGCGTATTTAACACGTCTGACGTTTAGTCTGTGTTACCAGCTGGTGAAGGTTTTCCAGCCTCAATGGAAGGTGAATTCAGTCTTGTACACGCCATCTGAAATTTTATTTCTCTGGGAAAATTTACAAAAATTTTTTTCCTAAATCAGTTTCGCACTGTGTAGCAGAGCGAGACATATACTGAAATTTGCTCCCAAACTGGGTCTCTAATCCAGGCTACTAACAGCGCTCTTAATGAATAATGTAACCATTCGCATCATTAAATCTGACCTATTGGATTGAAAACATACTGAGAATTGTACAACTTTGTGAAATAATTATCTAATGTACACTGAAATATGAAATGCTTTACATATCTATGTGATGCAGTCAGTTCCTCCTGGCACCCAGTAGCGTGCGGACATTCTGTGTACTCTAGTCTCCAGTGCAGTTGACTAGTTTTGTGTCATCTACGTTAACATTTGGTCTGTGTGTGATGTTCTTGCTCTGTCAACTGCGTTGTTTAGTGTTCATTTGCTAGTAACTCCTCAGGTTAGTTGGAAAAACGTCAAAGTTACAAGGAAAAATTCGACAAGTCTAAAGATTCTGTGTAACCAAGTTGTCTGAAAGTACACGACTGGATAGTGTATGTAGTAGGAATCACATGTTATCAAGTTCACGAGGCGTATTACGACCTGGAACAGTACAACGTTTTCTTAGAACTGTTGAATCCTGTGTTATTCGATCGACTACTGACCAAGCAAGGAGGCAGAACTGAATTTTAAGTACTGTATCTTATTAGCAAAGACGATAATTATGCAATTTTTCGTGTCTGTAACCTCCCATATCAAGTAGATAACACATCTGAAATGGTTAGTACCCGACCACAGTAATTTGCACTTGGGCCTCCAAAGGTCGTTTCACAAATATGTGGTGACGGCCAAGGTAACAACTAGAGTGATTATTAAGGAAAACGTGTCGCACTGAGCATGACTTCAAGACTTGCTGAGCGTATACTATCAAGTGGTTCAGCCTGTCCTCGTGAAGTGGTTCAAATGGCTCTGAGCAGTATGGGACTTTACATCTGAGGTCATCAGTCCCCTAGCACTTAGAACTACTTGAACCTAACTAACCTAAGGACATCACAACCTTCCATGCCCGAGGCGACCGTAGCGATCGCGTGGTTCCAGACTGAAGCGCCTAGAACCGCTCCGCCACACCGGCCGGCCCTCGTGAAGTATCACGATAAAAAATCACGATAAGCCGACCGAAGCACCCACACTTCCAGATGCAATAATATTGTGCTCGATTGATACTATTCAAGTCTGCTATAGTTAAGAACAGAAGAGAGCGCTAGTACAGCCTATATGGGTTGCAAAGTTACCAGTGGCGTGTGATCTGTAGAAATGGAAATAAAAGTTAATATTCTGTCATATATCATGTCTGCAGAAAATAAGGTGCAGGTTTCATACTCAAGCCAGTGTTTCACTTGTAAGGAAAGCGGTCACCTTCATCAGAACTGTCTTTAATAGTTTTTGTTTTGTAAAATTTTACAGCAACGAAATTAACGTTAGCAGATCTCTTAACTGAATGTCCATCACCTGACTATATACTACCAAGTCCATCCAGAATAGAGCAAAAACTGAACTTGACGTGAAAAAGATTTTATATCGTTGGAAAGCAAACCAGTTACTGAAAAATCTATACCTAAAAACCTAGTTACAATGACAACTACCAAGAGACGAGGAACGTAGAAAGGTTGTTTCCGACGACGGCATTACCGAAACGTGACCTGTCTATAGACATTCAAAAAACCCGAGTCCGACAATATGAGACAATACGTTCGCCACTGATTCCATGACACAGGAATTCTATCAGTTACCCGAACGGCATCATAAAGTCATGGCCACGCCTTCCGAGAGTAATGCTCACCACCAGGGGCCCCAGCGAATAGTAGCAGACAATGCGAGCAAGGAAAACAAACACCTCACGAAACCTAGATACTGTAAAAATCCCGTTGCCAGCCTACCATAGCCAACGTTTCCATCAGGGCAGCTGGAGTACACAAGAACTCGGGAAGTGGTAGTCATGACGTAAATTCATACCAGCTGAAAAAATACAGCCGATTTCCATGCACACGAAGTCACAGACGTGGAATAAGAACAGACTGTCAGTATGGCCCTCCCATCACTTTTACCTGTAGAACGAGATAGCATTAGTACACTGATTTGTACGGAAGTACAACCCAACGCTAACGTAATAAAAAAATGACTATTAAAACATAGCTAAAGGTAGTGAATGTCACGTATCCAACACTGCAAAAGACCCTCAAATGAAGTGATCCGAAGACGAAGTAATCCGAATGAATGTAAAACGAGAAAGATAACTAACTTCGCAGGCACACACAGTTCTTACTCTGAACATTAACAGAATAACGTACGATTAAAAAATAGCTGCACTGTAGCAATTAATATGACACTGATGCCGACATTATGCTCTTAAAGAGAGCAAAAGAAGAGAGAAAGGCACTTGGCTTTCAAAAAAACCGTGAATATGGCAGTCTAAGCAAACAGAGGCACGGTCATCATTCTGCATGAAGATATCCCAGGTGAAGATATTTAGAAACTAGAATCCAGGAGAGGAATCGCGTGCAAACTTTACTACGACACCCTCTAAAAGTTTACGTCCAATCAGGCAGAAACAAAGGCGGAACGAACAGCCTTGTTTAAATATGACAATTTACCTTCTCAGACAAAACACGCCTAATCTGCTTAGTGGAGGCGACTGTCTGTGTACTTCATCGGAAAGGCCAGCGACAGAATTTGAAATGCTGTAAAAAATGGCGCGAATTTGTGAAGAATTTGCGGCTCAGGGATACACGCGAGTTAAAATACCCCACATTTGTGCAACACACTTTCCTACGGTCGACTTAGGCCATCGAAAGTGATAAAAAGAGAACATTCGTCAACGAGTACTCAATATAGGTGTCACCTCCACTCCATTTCCTGATCACTCTGCGTTGTCAACGTTAAACCTAGACGAATAACCCACAAAAAGGCATCAAGATCGATAGACGTCAAACGTCTCCCATTTAGATAACAGACAGACTTGAGTTGTCTGAACATGGACCAACTTCATACGTTCACTTCGTAGATTCACGTCGAAAGCTGACTGTTGGACCACAACAGCTAAAAGATGCTTACGAACATGTTTAGTATTTCATGGAAGACATAAAACCAATGTAAAGAAAACCATGGAATTATACTTCAGCATCCATAGATATCTGTACGAAAACTCCAACCTCACAAACGAACACAAGCAACAGATAAAGAAATTAAACTCATTTCAATCAAAAGGGAAGAGATGACTTTAATTATGAAGCAAGCTCCACAATAGGAACCGAGACAGCGTCCCTGTATCACCCCACCAAAAATCGAACCAACAGCAGACACTCATTTGTACACGAACTACAAGCATAGGGTAGAAATATACCACCAAATCGAGATGGTGAATGAAATAGGATGGCATTACCAGAGTTCTACGGAGTAAAGTCGCACCGATGAGCTGTTAATAGCTAAAGCCATACAAATGGCAAACAGGAACCACTAAAAACAGAATTTTTAGCTGATTTTAGCGCGGCTGAAGTATTTGAATTTGTTATTAAATCACCAGCTCATCAAGCTGCAGGACCAGCTGAAATTCTGGAATATCGTCGGAAATACTTTCATTGCGATTTTAAATGACATAAAACGTGGCGGAATTGTACCTGACGAGATTAAAGAGTGCAAAACTGTTCTCGCACCAAATAAAAACGGACTGAAAAGCTTTGAAAATCTGTGGCCTATTACACAGCTGAGTTTTGGCCACAAAACAGTCCCCAGAGCTATTAACAACAGGATGACGTTATTGCTTAAAAAGTGCTTGAAAGGCATCAGGTTTGCATCCCTGGAAGGACTATAATGTCAGCTGTTTCTGAAATTTAGTGACGTCAGTTGAATAACTGACGTGTCCAGCATCAAATGGGCCCTACATCTACATCGATACTCTGTAAATCACATTTAAGTGCCTGGCAAAGTGTTCTATTATTCCAGTCTCGTATAGCGCGCTGAAAGAACGAACACAGTATCTTTCCCTACGACCTCTGATATCCCTTATTTTATCATGGTGATCGTTTCTCCCTTTGTAGGTCGGTGTCAACAAAATATTTTCGCATTCGGAGGAGAAATTTGGTGATTGGAATTTCGTGAGAAGATTCCGTCGCAACGAAAAACGCCTTTGTTTTAATGATGTCCCCCCAAATCCTGTATCATTTCAGTGACACTCTCCCCCCTATTTCGCGATAGTACAAAATTTTCTGCCCTTCTTTGAACTTTTTCGATTACTCCGTCAATCCTATCTGGAAAGGATCCCACACCGCGCAGCAGCATTCTAAAAGAGGACGGACAAGCATAGTGTGTTACATTTTCTAAGTGTCCTGCCAATAAAACGCAGTCTTTGGTTAGCCTTCTCCACAACATTTTCTGTATTCCTTACAATTTAAGTTGTTCGTAATTGTAATTCCTAGGTATTTATTTGAATTTATGGCCTTTAGATTTGACTGATTTATCGTGTAACCGAAGTTTAAAAGATTCCTTTTAACACTCATGTGGATGACCTCACACTTTCGTTATTTAGGGTCAACTGTCAATTTTTGCACCACACAGTTTTCTAAATCGTTTTGCAAATTCTGATGACTTTATTAGTCGATAAACGACAGCGTCATCTGCAAACAACCTAAGACGGCTCCTCAGATTGTCCCCCAAATAATTTATATAGATAAGGAACAGCAAAGGGCCTATAATACTACCTTGGGGAACGCCAGGAATCACATCTGTTTTAATCGATGACTTTCCGTCAATTACTATGAACTGTGACCCCTCTGACAGGAAGTCACGAATCCAGTCACGTAACTGAGACGGTATTCCAGAAGCACGCAATTTCACTACAAGCCGATTCTCTTGTACAGTGTCAAAAGCCTTCCGGAAATCCAGAAATACGTAATCAATCTGAAATACCTTGTCAATAGCACTCAACACTTCATGCGAATAAAGAACTAGTTGTGTTTCACAACAACAATGTTTTCTAAACCCCTGTTGACTGTGTGAGGTAGTTCAGAATATAGGAACACAATGTACGTTCCAAAATCCTGCGTCATATCTACGTTAATGATATGGGCCCGAAATTTAGTAGATTACTCTACTACCTTTCTTAAATATTGGTGTGACCTGTGCTACTTTCCAGCCTTTGAGTATGGATCTTTCGTCGAGCGAAGAGTTGTATATGATAAGTATGGAGATATTGCATCAACATACTCTGAAAGGAACCTAACTGGTATACAGTCTGAACCAGAAGATTTCGTTTCATTAAGTGATTTAAGGTGCTTGACTACTCCGAGGACATCTACTTCTACGTTACTCACGTTGGTAGCTGTTCTTGTTTGGAATTATGGGATATTTACTTCTTCTTCTTTTGTGAAGACAATTCGGGCGGCTTTGCTTAGCAGCTCTGATTTGGCAGCACTGTCTTCGTTAGTATCCTCCATTGCTATCGCGCAGAGAAGGCATTGATTGTGTCTTGCCGCTGGCATACTTCACATACGACCAGGATCTATTAGGATTTTCTACCAGGTCTCCAGACAATCTTTTGTTGTGGAAACTATTGTAAGCATCTCGCATTGAAGTCTGCACTAAATTTCGAGCTTCTGTAAAAGATCGCCAATCCTCGGGATTTTGCGTCAGTTTAAATTTTGCATGTTTGTCCGTTGTTTCTGCAACAGTGTTCTGGCCCGTTTTGTTTACCAATGAGGATCAGCTCCGTCATTTGTTAATTGATTTGGTATCTATCTCTCAATTGCTGCTGATAACATTTCTTTGAATTCAAGCCACATAAGGTCTACACTTATATTGTTGATTTGGAATGAGTGCAGATTGTCTCTCAGAAAGGCGTCAACTGTATCTTTGTCGGCTTTTTTAACAGGTATATTTTTCCTTTATTTTTGGAGGATTTAGGGGATACAACATTCAATCTCGCTAAGCCTGCCCTGTGTCCACTAATACTTGTATCCGTTTTGATGCTAGTTGTTTACTCAGGATTATTTGTTGCTACGAGGTCAAGTGTGTTTTCACAACCGTTTACTATTCGCGTACGCTCATGAACTAACAGCTCGAAATAATTTTCAGAGAATGCGTTTAGCACAATTTCGGATATTTTATGTGTACCTCTAGAATTAAAGATGTATTTTCGCCAACATAACGAGGGTAAATTGAAGTCACCACTAACTATAATCGTGTGAGTCACGTAGTGTTTGAAATCGAACTCAAGTTTTTTTCGAACCTTTCAGCAACTGTATCATCTGAATTGGGAGGTCGGTAAAAGGATCCAATTATTATTTTATCCCGGTTGCCAACAATGATCTCTGCCCATACTAACTCACAGGAACTATCTATTCCTATTTAAAAAAAGAAAATGGTTCAAATGGCTCTGAGCACTATGGGAGTTAACTTCTGAGGTCATCAGTCCCCTAGAACTTAGAACTACTTAAACCTAACTAACCCAAGGACATCACACACATCCATGCCCGAGGCAGGATTCGAACCTGCGACCGTTGCAATCGCGCGGTTCCAGACTGTAGCGCCTAGAACCGTTCGGCCACCTCGGCCGGCTACTCCAATTTCGCGACGAGATAAACTACTTCTAACAGCAGCGAATACGCTACCGCCCACCGTGTTTAGCGGCAAGATCTTATGGGACCAAACTGCTTAGGTCTTCGGTCCTCCGTGTTTAGCCTATCCTTTCGGAACACCATTAGGTTTCTCGCAAAAATTTCGGCTGTGCTTATCTCCGGCTTCAGCCTGCTTCCAGTGCTTATAACGATTTCATCATCAGTGATTTATATTAGCGCTTGGAGCTCTGGTACTTTCCGAACACAGTATGACAATTTGCAACCGTTATACCGATGGTTCCTGTAACTACGTTCTTCCTGTGTTCGGCCTGCACCCATTTTGACTGAAGCCCTTTTGGTGTTTTACGGAGAGCCTCTAACCTAAAAACCACCCAGTCCATGCTGCACAGCCCCTGCTACCCAAGTAGCCACCTCCTGAATGTGTAGTGGACTCCTGAACTATTCAACGGAACCCGAAACCCAACCACCCTTTGGGGCAAGTCGAGTAATCTGCAGCCTACACGGTCGCAGAACCATCAGCCTCTGATTCAGACCTTCCACTCGGCTCTGTACCAGAGGCCTGCAATAGGTCCTGTCAGTTATGCTACAAATGGTTAGCTCTGCTTTCATCTCACAAGAAAGACTGGCAGCTTTTATCAGTTCTGTTAGCCACTCGAAACCAGTGAGAACCTCTTCTGATCCAAAGTGACATATCATTGGTACCAACGTGAGCCACCACCTGCCGTTGGCTACACTGTGTGCTCTTCATGGCATCTGGGTGTACCCTTTCCACATCTGGAATGACTCCACCAGGTATGCACACGGAGTGCACACTGGTTTTCTTCCCCTTATACGAAGCCATGTCCCGAAGGGGCCCCACAATGCGCCTAATGTTGGAGCTCTGAACCAGCAATAAACCCATCCTCTATCTGCGTCTTGCAGGCTGAATGGTTTCCTCTGAAACAGGACAGGCGATGGCATCTGGCTCAGCGACAGTGTCAGCCACAGACAGCACCTGGAACCTATTTGTATGGCTAACTGGGGAGGCCTTACATGTGGGAAGTATTTCGCCGCCTGGTACAGCCTGGGGCGACCTCCCTCTGGACCACAGGTGAGAGGTCAACCTCAGTGCAAGATGTAACTGGGCTGGTTATGAGCGAGACTGATCGGAGGACTCTGATGTGTTGAACGTCCGTTGGATCCACATGGCTGGCACACAACAGTGGTGCTCATCCACTGCAGCCTAAAGTGTGTAACCGAAGCTATCACAGCCTGGAGCTGAGTGCGAAGTGTCACCAACAACGCTCACATCTGCACACAACAGTCACAGTCCCTGTCCATTACTGAAGACTGTGGGAAACTAAACTACCCACATAAACGGACTATCGGCATGTGCTGCGGAACAATACTGTAGACCCTGCCGAAAACGCAGGAAATGTGTGTAATAAATTAGATTAATACACAGAGATTAAAAAATCTAACCACCGAAGCACTCAGCGAAACTAAATAATTCGCCCCTGATTAGAAAGTTGTAATGTGTCACGAAATCGGTTTAGTTTCCAGCGCAAACGAAAACGCGAGAACTGTGGATATTAGATATTAAACTTACGAAACTATTAAAGCACTCAGTTGATATAAAATTCGCTCCTAGTTAGGAACTCGTAAAAGTCACAAAATCGGTTACTTCCCTATTGCTGCGTGTCTCTCGGCTGACTGCTGCTGTTTGACTTTTTTCGTCTACTTCCATAAAGCCTTTCATCTTTCCGGTCGTCAATATGTAACGAGAAGAATGGAGAAAGTTTGTCTGGAAGAGTATGTAATAAAATTCTAAATATGATCACTGGCATATCCACTAGAGTACAAATTTATCGACGGTCAAAATGTTTTAACATCTAATGCGGTATGCCACATCGGCGTCCGCCCTCTATGCTTCTTTTCGTGCTGTCGTTTGAGCCGTTGCTACAATGTCAACGAAAATTTATCAGGTATTTCAATGACTGATCAAACGCTAATCCTAAGGGAATATGCTGATGACTTCGCTGTCTTAAGGAATGAAACGAGCCACTGAAGAATATACCGTCGCGTCGCAGGCGTAACTGACTCAAAATGTAAAATCGTAAATGTAAGGCATTTCGACAACCTAGATATACCGTGGGCACGAGTTCTAGACAACCTCAGAACACTAGGAGTCATTTTACATAGGTGTCCGCTGAAGGTATCATCAAAAAGACGCAAAAAAATGTTCAAATGTGTGTGAAATTTTATGGGACTTAACTGCTAAGGTCATCAGTCCCTAAGCTTACACACTACTTAACCTAGATCATCCTAAGGACAAACACACCCATGCCCGAGGAAGGACTCGAACCTCCGCCGGGACCATCCGTGCTGTCCATGACTGCAGCGCCTTCGACCGCTCGGCTAATCCCGCGCGGCAAAAAGTCGCAGATATGTCACGAACAAAAGGGGCAATTATGGAGAATAAATGGCGAGTCGTGAACATAACTTTAAAAAGTTAGAATCTTAAAAACTTACGTATTCTGCAACGAATACTACGCATATGTCACGCAGTTTTTTTTCCAATTCCTAAAATCCAAGGCAAAGGATAATTTGACTAACTAGCAGATACATATTAAATGGAAGCATATTCAAGCTGTCGTATGATACGCTAACCAAATCGATGGAGACTGACGGCCTAGAACTACTTCATATCAACAGAAATGTAAGGCGTTGTTTCTCAAGAGGATATAACACTGTTAAACCGAAGTCCCGGCAATATCACTACACATCTTTTCGAAATCGTGCGATGGAGAAGTATGTATACCCAGATCGAGATAAGCAAAGCTAACACCTGCTACAACGTATTAGTGAATTCTACCTCCAAGCCCGTGACATAGACGCTAGTGCGCTAAAGAGGAACCACCAGACGAGACCTTTTCAGCGTGAACTGAAACGGAGGGTAAGTCCAACAACATACAAGTAACTGCTCACCGACTGGAAGACTGAGCAAACCGTCCTCAAAATGCATACATGTGACGTTATATACATATGGTACAGTGTTGTTTACAGGACCATTACAACAAACTAAAAGTTCTGCAGAATAGTACTTAGTGCCATAAATAAATGCTCTTCATGTCGAGTAGTCGATTCCTTTTTTTCACAGTTTCACTTCATGTGGTCATTTTAACAACTGGAGGCTTATCGGGGATAGACTTGTCCTGCTGAAATGGAGCTTCGAAACCAACCTACAACGGCCTGCATCCAAACTGTATCCGACCACAAAACGTAACACCGTAATATGGTTACTGGGACATTGCATCAATTATGAAAGTAACATCAGACGGTATGATAACTTTCCCTACTTCACTACCTACAGAAATATTCTACCAGGACACCAAAAGGTTCGGTAACAAAATTTTGCAACATGCTGGAAGTGACGTTTGACCAACTTCGCATAAGATAATACATTGGAAGACTGGATCAAGATAGTCTAGACAGGGAAGAGGAAAATACACTTTACAAGCAGAAATTTAAGTGTGAAAGCATTCTTAGTGCTCGGCAACTTTTTTACTGATTTCCTATTTAAATAATTTAAGTCCCGCATTTTTGTGATTTTTAACATGTGTAATAACCATTTGTTAAGACGCTAGACGTTTTAAAATGCCATTCGACTATCCACATTTAGGTTTTCATCGTTTCCGTGAATCCTTTAATTCAAGTGTCAGTATGATTCCTGTGCAATTGGGTGTGGCTGATTTCTTTCCCCGTCTTTCGCAACGCTGAGCTTGTGCTATGTCTGATGACTACGTCGTCGACGGCACCTTGATTTCCCGTCTTTCTTCTTTAAGATACCTGAACGTATGGGTTTGAGTACAAAAATTCCAATCAATGGGCGCAAAACTGGCTGGTTGGTTTGTGGGGGTTGAAGGGACCAGACTACATAGGCAATCGGTCCCTTTTTCCACGAACATGAAACATCCACAAGGAACAAAAATTAGCAACGGAGATGACAAGGGATGACACAGAACAAGAAAGACATAGACAAAGACCAGAAAAGAGGAATTAAAAACACACAGTGTGTTACAGTGGTTGGCCGACCATGGAAACAAAAAACGGAAAAGCCAACCACCAAGATTGACACTAAAAAGCCCAATCCAAAACCGTAAGCCAAAGGCCAGAATCAACACAAAAGAAAGAGGCAAACCCTCAGACCGAGCGATAATAGCCCCCTGCACGAATAAAACTCAGAACTAAACCTGCCATGGCAGCAGGCCGAAGTGGCCGTGCGGTTAAAGGCGCTGCATTCTGGAACCGCAAGACCGCTACGGTCGCAGGTTCGAATCCTGCCTCGGGCATGGATGTTTGTGATGTCCTTAGGTTAGTTAGGTTTAACTAGTTCTAAGTTCTAGGGGACTAATGACCTCAGCAGTTGAGTCCCATAGTACTCAGAGCCATTTGAACCATTTGAACCTGCCATGGCAGCGTCATCCGTTACATTGTAGGGAGCGTATCATGTAACACAAACGTCTGCCTGAGCGCAGTTAAAAGTGGACATTCCAACAAAATGTGGACCACTGTCAATGCTGAACCACATCGACAGAGAGGTGGGTTCTTGCGGCGCAATAAATAACCGTGCGTCATCCAGGTGTGGCCAATTAGCAGCCGGCAGAGTACAACAGAGTCCTTGCGAGAGGGCTGCAAGGAGGAGCGCCAGACACCGGTAGTCTTCTTGACGATCCGAAGTTTGTTGGATGAAGACTGGGTGCGCCATTCATCACCCCAGGTACCAAGGACCTTCTGCCGCAAAACTGAACGGAGATCACACTCCGAAAGGCCAATCTCCAAAGCCGGTGCACCGACAGCCTGTTTGGCCAGCGTATCAACACGTTCATTACCCGGGATGCCGACATGACACGGGGTCCATATAAAACCACGGAGTGACCGCAAAGGGCAAGAGTATGGATGGACTACTGGATAGCCATCACCAGACGAGAGCGAGGGAAACACTGGTCGATAGCTCGTAAACCGATCAGGGTGTCACTACAGATAACGAAGGACTTAGCTGAGCAGGAGTGGATATACTCTAGGGCGCGAGGGATGGTGACCAGCTCGGCAGTGAAAACACTGCAGCCAGCCAACAATGAATGTTGTTCAGAATGTTCAGAATGATCCCAAAGAGTAATACCATAACCAACTCGACCAGCAACCATCGAACCGTCTGTATAGACCACGTCAGAGCCGTAAACGCGGCAAGGATGGAAAGAAAGCGCGGCGGAGGCCCTGAGTCCTTCGGGCTCTGCGCCAAATCCAGCCGAAGGCATGGGGGGGGGGGGGGGGGCCACACACCACGGTGGTATGCGTATATGGGCCGGGGAAAGAGGTGGGAGAGGGAAAAACTCAACCCCAGAGAGAAGAGCCCGGACGCGAACCGCGATCGTACATCTTGACCGGGGCCGCCGTTCTGGAAGATGGGCGACCGAGTTGGGGAACAGGAGACGGTAGTTTGGATGCCCGGGCAAGCTACAAACATGTGCAGCATAAGCGGCCAGTAGTCGTTGGCGCCGGATCCGCAATGGAGGGTCACTAGCCTCCACAAGTAGGCTGTTTACAGGGCTTGTGCGGAGAGCTCCAGTTGCGAGTTGGATCCCGCAGTGAAGTATGGGGGTCAAGCAACCGCAACGCGGAAGGCGATGCCGAACCGTAAGCCAGGCCCCCATAATCGAGACGGGACTGAATCAACGCCTGGTACAGTCGTAGAAAGGTAGACCGATCGGGCGCAAAACTCATTGGGTCGCGAAGCGAATTACTAGCCCACATGAAATGAATTTCCTTTGCTATATAAACAGAGGCCTGCAGTTTTAATCGTTACTTTTAGAAGCCCTATCTCGATAAAAGGTCATTAAGATTTACCTGTAGGATGGAGAAAGCAATGTCTTGTGTGCCATCGCCGACGAAGTTGTCCGAAACTGCACCCGTTCTCTGCCTCGGCAGGCAGTGGCCAAACGCGGGTAGCAGCAGAAGAATCAAACCTGGAACAAAGTAAAAATATTTGTGGAAGAGCAACGTATCAATGTCAAAGAAGCTCTAAACCAGTAAGTTAACTGCTGTCTACTATCATGTGACCGTCGTTCCCGTCAGCTGTGTCATTATTCCCTGTCATAACTGCATCATTGCAATTTCATGTTCACACACACCTTAGGTTTTGTGGCGTGTTACGGGACAGAAACTGAGCAAAGTGACTTTCTGGAACCTATACTCTGCCGTTTGAAATCTCACTGCCTAGAGTTGCAAAAGCAGCTACTTTTTGCTCGGACATTACCGCGTATTGTCTCAGAACCCAACATAACTGGGTATTCAACAGCAACTGTCTTAGTAAGCAATGAACAGTATCCGGTAGATGACAGTGAAAGAAACTGGCATGCCTAACAGTGCAACACGCAATTGCCCTAAACTTTATTTGCGGCAGCCCGATCCGGCCGTTGTGGCCGAGCGGTTCTAGGCGCTTCAGTCCGGAACCGCGCTGCTGCTCCGGTCGCTGGTTCGAATCCTGCCTCGGACATGGATGTGTGTGATGTCCTTAGGTTAGTTAGGTTTAAGTAGTTGTAAGTCTTGGGGACTGATGACCTCAGATGTTAAGTCTCATAGTGCTTTGAGCCATTTGAACCATTTGAACCGTCAACTGTTATTTTTCCCGTTGGTATGGAATGCAGGTGACAATTTCTAATACCTCGGAAAGGCTATGACAAAGTTCTCTCTTAACCCATTCCTGTAGTGATTACGTATCCCCAACAGCGAGGTCTATTACATTTATTTTTTGTCCGTAAGATTTCATACAGTATATGTACCTCTATCGATACTCAGACTGTACTACCTCCTGTTTTAGGTATTTGATCGTTTAAGTGCAGCAGTTATTTGTCCACGAAAATGTAACAGTAAATACTGCAGAAGAAAATTACCAATTACGAGAGGAAACGGTACACTGTTAAGAAGTAATTTTAGAAATTTCAAAAAACAAACGTCACTTCAAGGACCTGTCATTGAACTGGGAGCGCCTGGCGTACGCAGGCAGCAAGTCTAATCATTATTGGTCACATAAATTTGGTTAGAATATTTATTTCATTACCGATGTGACTATTAGTTCTGGAAGACGCTATAAAAATAATTATACCACAGCATAATAGGCATTTTTTTCAAAATTGTATCTGTATATTTGACGCATTGGTGTAAGTTGGAGAATACAAAGATTTTTAGTAGCTCAATGTCAGGCCTGGTGGTCAGTAGCCTGCACGATAGTTAAGATGGTTCAGTGAGAGGACTGATCACCTTCTGCAATAAATTAAAAAAAAAAAAGCATGAATTTCTTATCGATCGAATCTACATCTACATCTACATCCATACTCCGCAAGCCACCTGGCGGTGTTTGGCGAAGGGTACCCTGAGTACCTCTATCGGTTCTCCCTTCTATTCCAGTCTCGTATTGTTCGTGGAAAGAAGGATTGTCGGTATGCTTCTGTGTGGGCTCTAATCTCTCTGATTTTATCCTCATGGTCTCTTCGCGAGATATACGTAGGAGTGAGCAATATACTGCTTGACTCTTCGGTGAAGGTATGTTCTCGAAACTTTAACAAAAGCCTGTACCGAGCTACTGAGCGTCTCTCCTGCAGAGTCTTCCACTGGAGTTTATCTATCATCTCCGTAACGCTTTCGCGATTTCTAAATGATCCTGTAACGAAGCGCGCTGCTCTCCGTTGGATCTTCTCTATCTCTTCTATCAACCCTATCTGGTACGGATCCCACACTGTTGAGCAGTATTCAAGCAGTGGGCCAACAAGCGTACTGTAACCTACTTCCTTTGTTTTCGGATTGCATTTCCTTAGGATTCTTCCAATGAATCTCAGTCTGGCATCTGCTTTACCGACGATCAACTTTATATGATCATTCATTTTTAAATCACTCCTAATGCGTACTCCCAGATAATTTATGGAATTAACTGCTTCCAGTTGCTGACCTGCTGTTTTTTAGCTAAATGATAAGGGAACTATCTTTCTATGTATTCGCAAAACATTACACTTGTCTACATTGAGATTCAATTGCCATTCCCTGCAACATGCGCCAATTCGCTGCAGATCCTCCTGCATTTCAGTACAATTTTCTATTGTTACAACCTCTCGATACACCACAGCATCATCTGCAAAAAGCCTCAGTGAACTTCCGATGTCATCGACAAGGTCATTTATGTATATTGTGAATAGCAACGGTCCTATGACACTCCCCTGCGGCACACCTGAAATCACTCTTACTTCGGAAGACTTCTCTCCATTGAGAATGACATGCTGCGTTCTGTTAACTAGGAAGTCTTCAATCCAATCACACAATTGGTCTGATAGTCCATATGCTCTTACGTTGTTCATTAAACGACTGTGGGGAACTGTATCGAACGCCTTGCGGAAGTTAAGAAACACGTCATCTACCTGTGAACCCGTGTCTATGGCTCTCTGAGTCTCGTGGACGAATAGCGCGAGCTGGGTTTCACACGATCGTCTTTTTCTAAAGCCATGCTGATTCCTGCAGAGTAGATTTCTAGTCTCCAGAAAAGTCATTATACTTTAACATAGTACGTGTTCCAAAATTCTACAACTGATCGACGTTAGAGATATGGGTCTATAGTTCTGCACATCTGTTTGACGTCCCTTCTTGAAAATGGGGATGACCTGTGCCCTTTTCCAATCCTTTGGAACGCTGCGCTCTTCTACAGACCTACGGTACACCGCTGCAAGAAGAGGGTCAAGTTCCTTTGCGTACTCTGTGTAAAATCGAACTGGTATCCCATTAAATCCAGCGGCCTTTCCTCTTTTGAGCGATTTTAATTGTTTCTCTATCCCTCTATCGTCTATTTCGATATCTACCATTTTGTCATCTGTGCGACAATCTAGAGAAGGGACTACAGTGCAGTCTTCCTCTGTGAAACAGCTTTGGAAAAAGACATTTAGTATTTCGGCCTTTGGTCTGTCATCCTCTGTTTCAGTACCATTTTGGTCACAGAGTGTCTGGACATTTTGTTTTGAGCCACCTAGCGCTTTGACATAAGACCAAAATTTCTTAGGATTTTCTGCCAAATCAGTACATAGAATTTTACTTTCGACTTCATTGAACGCCTCTCGCATCGCCCTCCTCACACTACATTTCGTTTCGCGTAATTTTTGTTTGTCTGCAAGGCTTTGGCTATGTTTATGTTTGCTGTGAAGTTCCCTTTGCTTCCGCAGCAGTTTCCTAACTCGGTTGTTGTACCACGGTGGCTGTTTTCCATCTCTTACGATCTTGCTTGGCACATACTCATCTGACGCATATTGTACAATGGTTATTTGAAAAATGTAGAGCGACTTCGGCAAAGAACCCCTGGCGAAAAATTACGAAGAAACAGATCGAAATAAAAAAACTGATCGGACGGTAAGGTGCCTGCCTAGAAACCTAAAGGTCGAGGAATCTAATCCCAATCATAGCCCGAAGTTTTTTAGTCTGGCTTTAAGCTACTTTTTACCTCTCAGCCATTTGAAAATGCGCCAGTAACTACCGTTGATTCCGATTCAAAGGTGAACTGTAACTGTCATTTCCACAGTACGATAATTGGGCAGGTGTTTTTAGTTCGTAGATTTATGGTATCATGGAACCCATATTACAGTTAAGGAACCCATCGAAGATAAAAACGATGGACGATGGAACACGACAGTTTGGCTGTGAACGATATGTCTGGCTTCTTGCCAGTGCACACATATATATAGTTGGTATGCATGCGATAGCATGCGTACCTAACATGTTCCAAAACGCCGCGCATAAGCACGGGATTTTCTGGTTCTCATTCCTCTGTTTCTATTGGCGATAAAAAGATAGGTGAAGTGTATTTGATATCCCTTGGGCTTGGGACCATTTTCAAACTCAGCAGAAGGCTCGTCTTAGTGTCAGTGCCCTGCAGTACAGTGTTAAAGTGTTACTATTACACACTTTCTCCTGCTTAGGCAAATGGAGCAAATAGGTTGAGGATTCCAAGCAGTTATGCACAGCAATGTCTGAAATTTCAACCATGTATTCCTAAGGTCCTGATATCTAATAGCCAAGAAAATTTTCGTATTTTTAACCGCATCCAAAATACAGAGGTTTCAATTTACTCTACTTCTACAAGTAAAATCTTGTACGAGGAGAAATCTAAATAATAAATAACAACAGCAAATTGCTCAGATTTTAACTGTATATTAGCTAGGCATTTTTTTAGAGGAGTATCTCCCAAATTTCAAAAATCATTATAAATTATAGAAAAACACCTCAAAAATTAGTTTTTTGGGTACCAAAATATAGTCGCGGCTTCCGAGACGGCTATACACAGTTAATGGCTGAAATTTTTACGATGTATTCCTGACATCCTTTTCTGTCACAATCTTAAAAATTTTCTTCATGTATTTACCCCTTTCAGAGATACAGAGGTTCAAAGTTACCCTACTTGTACACGTAAAATACTCACGTAAAATTGGTATGTGAAATCCAGTGCGAGGAAAAAACGTGGTTTATGAACTAACGAGGCACGGAGAAATACGCTGTGAAGGCTCACCATTATCATCCGGGAACCCCATGTTTCAGTACTGAAGCACATGCAAATTTTTTTGCACATAGTGTGAGGTCTGAGATGTAAATATAATTTCGAGTTATTTCAATTTCACATAAGAGAACTATGTACATTTTACTGACCGATACATTTTTTAAGAGTTACGTGTCCCGCTTTAGCAGGGAAAAGAAGTAGACTAGCGGAAAAATGCTATTGTCGGAGCACAAAAAATGCCACTATTTTGGTTAAAACAACAGTTGAGATCGCCATAACATTTGTTTATCATGACTGGTTTCGACTTACGTTAATGCGATCCACAGATTTTTTGGGAATCCTATGGCTGGTGCTGGCGGCTCCTCGGTTCTCACCGATTCTGAAAGTAAAACAGAAGTGATTTCTGGCGTTCCCCAAGGCAGTGTTATAGGCCCTTTACTGTTCCTTATCTATATAAACGATGTGGAAGGCAATCTGAGCAGCCGTCTTAGGTTGTTTGCAGATGACGCTGTCGTTTATCGACTAATAAAGCCATCAGAAGGTCAGAACAAATTGCAAAACGATTTAGAAAAGATATCTTAATGTTGTGAAAATTGGCAGTTGACCCTAAATAACGAAAAGTGTGAGGTCATCCACATGAGTGCTAAAAGGAATTCGTTGAACTTCGGTTACAGTCCATCCTAAAAGCCGTAAATTCAACTAAATACCTAGGTATTACTATTACGAACAACTTAAATTGGAAGGAACACATAGAAAATGTTGTGGAGAAGGCTAACCAAAGACTGCGTTTTATTGGCAGGACAATTAGGAAATGTAACAGACCTAGTAAGGAGACAGCCTACTCTACGCTTGTGCGTCCTCTTTTAGAATAATGCTGAGCTGTGTGGGAAACTTACCAGACAGGACTGACGGAGTACGTCGAAGAAGTTCAAAGAAGGGCAGCACGTTTTGCATTATTGTGAAATATGGGAGAGAGTGTCACAGAAATGATACAGGATTTGGACTGGACATCATTAAAAGGAAGGCGTTTTTCGTTGCTACGGAATCTTCTCACGAACTTCCAATCATCAACTTTCTCCTCTGAATGCAAAAATATTTTGTTGACACCGACTTACATAGGGATAAACGATCACCACGATAAAATAAGGGCAATCAGAGCTCGTACGGAAAGATATCGGTGTTCGTTCTTTCCGCGCGCTATACGAGATTGGAATAATAGAGAATTGTGAAGGTGGTTCGATGAACGCTCTGCCAGGCACTTAAATGTGATTTACAGAGTACCCATGTAGATGTAGATCTGAATATTTTGAACGGAAACTCCATTTCTGCCCTCCAATCGATATTTTCGCGAGGGATCGTTTCGCCACTTTTCTTTCCACCGACGAAAAACAAAAAAATGTATGCAACTTCGTAGCAAGGTGTCACGTGCGCAGCTAACGTTCCTTGCTATTTCAACTAGGAAAAAAAGGAAAAAGAAAAACGAACGCTTGCGCCATCGATGGTTGAAACGGTAACTTAATGCCATATACACAGCTCGTTATGTAGTTTTTCGTGAAAGACAGAAAATGACTTTAAAGGATATCCGACTTATAAAGTGAATCTTAGCTGCCAACTGTATCAAGCACCTTTTAAGGCAGGCAAAGTGCACGTAGATTTGGTTATAAAGAAGCAAGGGTCCAGATAACATCTTTAATTCAGTAGCTGTCCATTAGATGGGCCCATTTCAAGACTGTTACCGCTACCATTTTTAACAGAGCAGGCGCCTCTTCCGGAACTGATAAAAAATGGCGAGAAAAATGTAGATTAATTGGAAGGATTTTGTAGGGACCCGGGAATTATGACTTAGCAATGACATAACGAAGACGGTAACCCTCGTGAGTAACGAGGTGACTGTAAAAAAGTGGCTCTGGAAGGGAGCCGTTACGCTTAATGGAACGGTAAGAGCTCATTAGTTGGAGGGGCGGCGGCTGGTGCAGGACTCTGCTTCACTCTGCTCCCCGCTGCTTAATTCTGCAGTGTGATGCACGACGAAATACAGCCGAATCTACGTATTGTCCGAAGCTATAAAACTTGTTGATTAGCCTAGGCGCAGTTAGGCTGCTTTCCGCCCAGAGTTTCCAAATACTGGCTGGTTTGGTGCTGAGGGACGCCAATCGATCACATGGAAAGATTTGCGGGCCGGAGTGGCCGTGCGGTTCTAGGCGCTACAGTCTGGAACCGCGAGACCGCTACGGTCGCAGGTTCGAATCCTGCCTCGGGCATGGATGTGTGTGATGTCCTTAGGTTAGATAGGTTTAAGTAGTTCTAAGTTCTAGGGGACTGATGACCTCAGATGTTAAGTCCCATAGTGCTCAGAGCCATTTTGAACATGGAAAGATTCACTCCACACAGCTCCTCGGTAATATCTAATAGGTAACAGATGAAACTGTAATACTAACGTGAAAAAATAAACGTAAGTGTAGCTGTCACGGAGCATTAATATTTATCCAAAATACACACACCTTGTTTCGAAATATCTATGCAAAGAAAGAATTTAAAGGCGACTACCAATTAAGGAAAGTTTTCTTCTTAGATCCTCTGATTTCGATGACATTTCTTCCCTTTCTGTTAGTACGTAAGTTTCAATGTTATCATAATATTCTGTTTGTGCTACCTGTGGGAGCCGATGGCACTCCAGCAGGAAAGTTGTTGTCAGTTTCATGTGGCAAACGTTCTATTCGGCTTTCCAAAATGGTTCAAATGGCTCTAAGCACAATGGGACTAACATATGAGGTCATCAGTCCCCTAGACATAGAATTACTTAATCGTAACTAACCTAAGGACATCACACACATCCATGCCCGAGGCAGGATTCGAACCTGCGACAGTAGCAGCAGCGCGGTTCTGGACTGAAGCGCCTACAAGCGCTGCTTTCCATGATACGAAGGAGATAACTACTACTTTTTATCTTGCAAAGGAGCAAAATATGTATGAGGGTCACTTGAGTCTTCTGCACCGATTAGATAACAAAATACGCAAGGAGAAGCCTAGATTGCAAAAGGAAAAAAAAAGTTTTTTGTCAGGAAAATGAACCTTCCCGCACAAAGGCGCCTTGGTATTAGGGTAACTGAGGGCGTTTGGGAAATGAATTATCAGAACATCAACCGTATCGACCAGATGCTGTATCGTATAACCTTCTTTCATTCCACTATGAAAAGAAAATGTGGATGTGAAAACTTGAGTCCGTGAAGGTGTATGAAGTCCCGTGATGGGTATTTTGCCCATCTCCCAAACCTGCACTTCAGGAATGGAATCTACTTATTCAATAAAGCTAGGGAGCGGCGCAGTGATATGCAATGAGAGTTCATCGAAGACTGGGGGCATTTATGAGCAAAAATCTGTTTCTCCTCTAGGTAGAGAATGTTTCACGTTGCCTTTTTATTACAAAGACCTACAGGGATCATTTTTCTCCTGTGGAAATGCGTTTACAAAGAGGTTTCACGTGAGAAATTCAAATATGAAACAAGAAATTCGCTATAAGACAGTTTTTTAGCTATTCAAGGATATGTATGTGTAATCTGATACATTTTAGGTACTAAAGTAGCTGAAATTTGCTTTTTAGCAGTCGGCAGTAATTGTGTTTCGGCTTCATTTTTTAGATGTTTGGGTTCCATCCATGTTTTTAATATAATTTTCTCAATATGCAGGTCATTGTTACACAGAGTCTTAAGCTATGATTTAACTGGAGGAAACGTTTCTTCTGTGCGTAAATATTGACATTTTAACTGCATTACGTGTATAACTGCAGTATATAAAAAAAGTACCACTGTTCATATTTCTCTTCCAAAGAAATATCTTCAACCAAAGACTCAGATTAAACAGATTCTAACGAAAAGAGCGTGTGGAATTTTGTGGTTATCTTGACTTTGTTAAATGATGTGAGTAGCTTATATCAGTTTACATTTAGTATTAGCTCTTTGTTTCTACAATCCAAATAAAGTTTCCAGTGGCGGCCTGTTATCACCGGGCCCGCTGTACATATCGCACTAAAATTATGCCGTTTCTCTTTGAATGCGAGCGGGAAATCGCACTAAAATTACGACATTTTTCTCGAATAAGTGCTGGTATGCAAATGAAATGGACGAACACTTGTTTTTCAGCGCTCTTTGAAAGGCAAATACAGTAGGAACCGGTATCGAGTGCACTTGCCCGCGAAAGATAAAGGTCTCGAGTTTGAGTCTCGGTCCGGAACGGTTTTGATCTGCCACGGAGTTTTCTGTCAGCGCAGACTCCGATGGGGAGTGAAAACTTCGTTCTGAAATTTTTTTACAACAGTTTTTTTCCGTATCAGGTACCACAGTAATGAATTTATTGAAAGTTAACTTTTCCATTTTTGCTGTGTTAATTTTCTCGACAAATAGTTTAAACCTTCTACGCCGTTCTAAATTGATGTTGTGGTTCTGCAATAGAAAAGTATACATACTAAAATGTCAGCGTATTTAAACACGTGTTTTCTGTTCGTTTTATTTCACAAATGATATCAAACCAACAAACAGGATTTGTAAGCCAAAAAGAATACAGCTCTTTAAGACGCTGACATTTCAGTGTGTAGGGTATACACTTCTTAAGAATGGCCTAGAAAGCTGAAACTAGTCGTGAAAAAATATAATTAATATAGATAAAGTGAAAAATTCCACCTGATTGAAACATGAAAGTGTTTGCTGTAGGTCATCTGCTAAAGAGGCCCTTTTCCAGTAGATCTTTGGAGGAGGACGTGAAGTTTTAAAGTTAGATTAATCTTCTCCAAGTATAAAGCTTATAGGAGGGTTGGGGGGTTTGGGGGGGGGGGGGGGTGACGAACGAGGCTCACCGCTTTGGCGCAAGCTATATGAACAGAAACAGGTAAATGCTCGTATCATGTTTCTAGAATATTTTGCCTGAGTGTGCCATAGGAAAAGGTGAAGCGCTCTGTAAATACTTATGCGTAGAGTATGAGAAAATTTCGAGCACTAAATCTCGCAAGGGTGCAGCAGTCGAGTCGAGTGGCAACCGTGGCAGCGGTCTCTCGTCCAGCGCGTTGGCAGCTGTGTGTTTACATATCGCGTGAGATTCGCGATTTTGTTTGTGCCGTAACACCGTTCTATACGTAACACGTCGAACTTAAATAGAACAACTGGTATCCAGTACATCTTCCATCGGCATTGTCCGCGTCCTGAACCTTTAGAATTTCTCAGATTAGTACTTTCACGGTCGCTAACGCACGGTTGTGCAGTGGCGCTCGACCCGGGGTTAAGCCGGTTCGAATTCTGATGGTGGCAAATATTTTCACTGCCAGTATTTGGCCGGAAAGGGGAGGACAGGTGGTGGCGTGAAGTTGCTTATCACTAGACTTTGCACCAATGTCCCGGTTAAAGTATCAAACCTCTCCGCCGTATCCGATACGTGAGGCCATGCGACACTGTTGATGGTGATCTGTCCGTCAGATGCAGAGATTGATCTCGGCGGCCCCCTTACTGCTATTCACGGGGAGTAGGCTATGTGCCGGCACCGGATCTCACCTTCTCGTCGTCATCATGCACACACACACACACACACACACACACACACACACACATTGTAAATAAAAGAAATATGTACTTAAGATCACTCATGAAGATATCATCGGTTTGTATTTGGATTTGATTTTGAACTCTTAATGAGACTGGAAACTCCTCAATTATGTGAAAGTATTTTAAGTCCCACTGGCGTCAGTCGAAAGGACGTCACACACATCCATGCTCGAGGCAGGATTCGAACCTGCGACCGTAGCGGCAGCGTGGTTCCAGACTGTAGCGCCTAGAACCGCTCGGCCACTGCGGTCGGCTTCGAATTTTCGAATGTTGATATCTGAAGATGGCTATGTCCCTATGGAACCATATTTAGCGTCACTAATGGGAAGCGGTTGCCTGCTTACATCCACCAAGTTCACAGCGGTGTTAAAAATATTCGTATTGACTTTAAGCATATACCGTTGTATCTGTCCGCTAGTGGCATACGGACATCCATATCTTATAGTGGACTGCTCCTTCTGCGGGTCAACAGAGCGCTTGCGGGTAAACTGTAGTAAGCACAAGCCAGTGCAACTTCCACGCGAAGCTAGCCAGATGCTGCTCCAGCAAATAAACAGCTACCCTCCCGTGCTCTCTTGTAATGTTTTAGCTAACACGGCCGGCGCGGCCGCTGAGGCGAACTCACTGCTGCCGGCAGCCGCACTTACCCTTACCGAGGACCACACTCGTGCATCGGAGGAAGCTATAGTGACGGAGGAGATGACCTCACATGTTTCTGAGGGAGTATCAGATACCCTATGTCTTCTGAACGCAGCTCGATGCTCAAAGGGTTTCATCTGCCACTCAGACGTTGAAATTCCCGGCGAAATAAGCAAGTGTAACTACTGACAGTACCGTGGTTACCGTCACAGGTTCCATACCGCGTTCCGACGACGAAACGCGACCTAAAGAGACATGTAACAAGAATATGAGGGGCAAAGGAAAAGCAGACACCCTATATGTCACCCGATAAGAATAAGAATAACGTCTCGCACTCCGGGGCGCAAAAGGAAGCTGAACATGCTGTGTCGTCCGAAAAAGACACAGCCAGAACCAGAGCAAAAGCACCACAGGCACAAAAATGCCAGCTGGTGCCAGTGCCATAGACACTCGCCGCTTGCGCAAGTTCCACCAACGCCATAGGCGGCGCTGAGGATGAAGATATCGACTCCGCCTCTGCCAACTGCCGGCCGAGTACAATCCGCCACTGACCGGACTCCCAAAGACAGAAGACAGAAGACTACTCGGAAGATAGAAGAGCAGCTCTTGCCCACCTGGTTATGGGTCCTCGTCCAGGTCTGACAGGGAACGTCGTTTAGTGAACTCTTAGTGAACAGACAGTAGTTGTAAATTTCATTAGCTATGAACTGTGAAGTCCACCTACGATTATTTGCCCTTAGCCATTGAGGGCCCTTTTTTTGTTACGTTACATGCAGTGTTGCAGACTTAATCATTCAACAAGTAACAAAGATAAGCAAACCTTTATAACACATTTGTGTGACTTACTAACTTGTTGGAGTGTTGTAGAAGCTTCGTTCTCCGATCCTGTTGCCTGATCCTGGGGCGTAGCTGTGTAATAGTGGCAGGGAGAAATTGTCTTAGCGGTGTACTGCACCAGAAGCCGTTTCACAAACTCCAGCAGCAGCGACGAGGCCTTTACAAAACAGGCGAAGAGATTTTACAAAAGGGAGCTCCAACCTCTTCGGATTCTACACGTGGTGTCACTTCTGGCACTACAGCCATAGAAAAAGACCCACCCGCAACGCCCGAAACATCGCACTGGTGGACAGAAGTCAAGAATGAAATGCCACCTCATGCTGCACTGCAACTACAACACCGTGATGCAGCGCCAGAGTTATACAGTCAGGCGACAGAAGTCATGAGATATCTCCTAGTAACGTATCGGATCTCATTTTCCTCGGAGTAGTATGGACTTAACAAGTAGTTGGAAGTCCCCTGCAGAAATATTGCGCCAACTGCCTCTACAAAAGTCAATCATTGCGATAGTGTTGCTGATGCAGGATCTTGTGCACGAACTGACCTCTCGATTACGTCCTACAGATGTTCGATGGGATTCATGTCGGGAAATCTAGGTGGTTAAATCAGTCACTTGGATTGTGCAGAATGTTGTTCGAATCAATCACGAACAACTTCGGCCTGGTGACATGGCGCATTGTCATCCACAAAAATTCAATCGTGGTTTGGCTGAAAATTGTCTCCAAGCAGCCGAACATAATTACCAGTCTATGATCGGTTCAGTTGGAGCAGAACAATCAGGCGATTCCATGTAAATACGGTCCACACCATTATGGAACCACACCACCACCAGTGCCTTGTTGGCTAATTTGATCCACGGCTTCGTGGAGTCTGCACCGTACTCTGACTTTAGTATCAGCTCTTACCAGCTGAAATTGGTATTCACCTAACTAGGCCACGGTTTTGCAATTTAGGGTCCAGCCAATATGCTCACGCGCCAAAGAGAAGCACTGCAGGCGATGTCGTGCTGTTAGCAAAGGCACTCGCGTCGATCGTCTTCTGCCGTGGCCCATTAATGCCGAATTTCGCCGCACTGTCCTAAAGGATACGTTCGTCTAACGTCCCACATTGATTTATGCGGTTATTTCTGTCAGTGTTGCTTGTCTGCTAGTAATGACAACGCCACTGCTCTCGGGTGTTAAGTGAAGGCCGTCGGCCACTTCGTTGGCCGTGGTAAGAGTTAATCCCTAAAATTTGGTATTTTCGGCACATTCTCAACACTGTGGATTTCGGAATATTGCATTCACTGAAGTTTTCCAAAATGTTATTTCGCGTCCACCTAGCGCCAACCACCATTCCGCGTGCAGAGTCCGTTGCTCCCATCGTTCGTCCGTAATTACATCAGAAGCCTTTTCACATAGATCATCAGAGTCAAATGACAGCTCCGCCAATACACTGCCCTCATATCTTGCGTACGCGTTACCACCGCCATCTGTATATGTGCATAACGCTGTCCCATTACCTGTCACTTCAGTGTAATATCACTACAAGCAGTAGTACCCGGAGTATTTGTGGCCACGAAACCTATACTCTTGCAGACTTTCTGTATGGCACGGTGGCCAATATTGCTCTTCTTCAGGACGTTACCATCACCGATATCACTATTGTAGGTTATATAGCCATTGTTAACGTGCGTAATAAAAATTCTACTGGACTGCAATCCTGATTCGTGGCGTCATTCCTTTTACTAATGTCCAGCGACATCTTAAAGCTCGACGTACGTCATGTACGATCAACGAAATACAAATAATACACCTCTATGCTCCATCAGGCTCAAGGAAGACAGACCGAGCGAGGTGGCGCAGTGGTTGCACACTGGACTCGCATTCGAGAGGACGACGGTTCAATCCCGTCTCCAGTCATCCTGATTTAGGTTTTCCGTGATTTCCCTAAATCGTTTCAGGCAAATGCCGGGATGGTTCCTTTGAAAGGGCACGGCCGATTTCCTTCCCAATCCTTCCCTAACCCGAGCTTGCGCTCCGTCTCTAATGACCTCGTTGTCGACGGGACGTTAAACACTAACCACCACCACTCAAGGAAGACAAACGTTCCTTGTTTTCTAAAGAGAGCTGCCAGGAGTTCTCGTCACCAATGGTGATCCGCCACTCATTGCTGGTGACCAACTGCGTCCTCTATGCCAAGGATCAGTCGCCCAACTTTATAAAGTGTCTAACTAGAAACTAGTCACCGGTCTTCATCTAGTTGACAAATGAGAACAGTTTCGTGGTCCCCGCTTATCATTTACTGTCTGTCCCACTGTGTAGCAAGCAGGCTGAATAAGATATGTCTCTCCCGATCTGTAACCGCATGTGACGAGCGATGGCATAGCGATAATCAGTTTTTCTGACCACTGTGCCTACTCTTGTTTTATAAATCTTCAAAGACGACAGGTCTCTCGTGGTTTCGGCTACTGCAAGCTGAATACTGATCTCCTGCAAATCCCAAGATTAGAAATGACTTAAGACCTAATTGTGATTAAGCTCTTCTACAAAGACACCGTCATTCCGATGCTTTGACATCGTGGATTCGCTACGAAAAGCCTTGGCTTTTGTCAATAGTGAAACAATATATCAGGCGAAACTGTTATGGTGAAAACGAGCGTAGAATTTTACTATGAATGTATCAGGAACCTTTACCAGATATCTAATATCCAAGGCGCTGCAACATATGCAAAGATCAAATTTTTTTTAAAGCTAAAAATCACCGACGTGTTGCAAAAGCAGCTGTCGGGAGTATTTCTTCAGGCTCAACCAGAAGACATAGCTGGCGAGAAAAAGGGTATCGCTGTTCCATGTTTTTGCGCCTTGCACGCCGGCGGAAATTTCAACTGATACTGAACTTGTGAATGGCTCCGGCTTGCAAGAAGTTACCCAGAGAGGAACTGTGACTGTGCCTATGTAGAGAGCCTGTATAGGGAGAGAGTGGCCAACCGCACGATACGGCGGCCATTTTTCTGCCAAACTGCTGGCGGGACTTTTGAATGGGCAGTAGTGGAGTACACACTCGCCGAATCAAAAGCACGGGACAATATGGCGAAATCTTTCGTTAAATGCCTTTCTTTACAGCTATAATATACTCATAGTAGCCTACTACGTACAGCACAGGAAAATTTGATACAGTTGCTGTAAAATTATTCGTTACTTGCATTTATCTCGTTTAAAGTTCGTTTACTAGACGTATTGCAATGAAGGTAACGTAAATAAAAAAAATAGTGTATAGCATTTGTTTTGTATCGGAAGTGCATAACGCTAAAGATTTAACATACCTGTATTACGTCCGATGAATGAAAGTCGTAAGCAGTTGTTTACAACCAAATGCAGCACAACCTGGTATCGTTTACGAACGTCTGCAGTACGAATTACAGATGTTAAAAACAATACTGTACAATTACTAAGGTGCTTATTTCAAACATGTAGGCATACCGGTTCACATGGCTCTGAGCACTATGGGACTTAACTTCTGAGGTCATCAGTCCCCTAGAACTTAGAACTACTTAAACCTAACTAACCTAAAGACATCACACTCATCCATGCCCGAGGCAGGATTCGAAGCTGCGACCGTAGCGGTCGGGCGGTTTCAGACTGAAGCGCCTAGAACCACTAGGCCACAAGTAGGCCTACCGACTTCATCAGAAAACGCTTCATTATTTCAACTCGTATTTAAGATCGCAAACGCTAATTACGTACTAAAAACGATATACAAATAAATAGAACATGCATGCACAACGCACAACAAGTCTCTCAATAATTCAAATACCTTTTAATCGTTTCCAAAAGCCCTCTGAACTTCAACTCAAAAGCATGGCGAACATAGGAAGCGCGAGAGACGTTTGGCAGAAAAATGGCTCCAAAGCTAATCAACCAATCACGGGCAACTTCACCTATGGCCACTCTCTCTGTACACAGGCAGTCTATGCCTATGCGTGTTACAGTGCCCCCTATGACAGGCAAAATATCGATCACCCTGGTCACGCAGTGCATAGCACTATCCAAGAACACCTGCAAGAGGTGGATAGAATCACTCTGGAAGCTCCATTCACAACTGACGAAATTGAGAGCGCAACCTTCCGCGCACTTAAGGGAAGGTCGCCATGTTCTGATGGCCTCTGAGCAGAAATTTGCCAGTTCTGTTACATGCTCAGAGAATCCCTTCATGCTATTGCTAATGACGTTTGGCGAGGCGCCAAAGTACCCAACGCTACGAAAAAAAAAGTGTCGTTGTTTTCACGGAAACTGGTCTGTATGCAGCCTGCGGCCTATCACGCTGCTTAATGCAGATTTCAGATTCATTACGCGCTCGACCAAGACTCGTATGGAATCAGTCTTTGAGAAGACAACGCAGCTACCAATATTGTGCCAACACGTATAAGCATTCTCACTGCAGTGTGTGGAACACACATGCGATATTCTCCGCAGCAGCGGCCGGAACTGAAGAAGCAATTTTATTTTTAAACTTTTCTAAAGCGATTGACCGTGTGAGCCATTAGTTTAATAGAAGCGTTGACGAGAACGGGATATCAGCACTCGTATTACGGCAATCCTCCGCGGCGCGTAACCAAATGCTTCCTCTGAAATTTTTATCACTCGTCACTTCATAAAATTTCCCCGTATTGGTCGGTCTGTTTCTCTGTCCGACAAGTACGCCCACTGTCGAAGGCTCTGTATGCTGAGGCCTTTGAATCACTAATAAGTTTCATTGGGAACAGAACACGTGAATCTGCTGCACAACATACGCAGACGACGTGTTTGTCTCTCTTCCGAACAAAACCTGGCCTCCCTGGAAGACTTATTTAAAAATCTACTTGAAGGCATCTGGTGCTCGAACCAACACTAGGAAGACCACCATACTTCCCCTCATTGGTGGCTTTGGCAAAACTCCTGAGGTGACATCGGCGGAGTAACAAAGCTCACACTGTTCTCTTACCATTTACTGGGAGACCATACATGACCGCACGTTAACTAATAATATGTGAACCTTCTCAATCGCATCAGGGCCACGCTGAATTTGCACTCTGGAAGACACCTGATATTCCTACAAAAGTTCAATTATCCATCGCAAGCAACATTTACGATACTACCCAAGTACTTCCGCTCTCTGAAGGTTTGGCGGCGAATACTCAGCTGGCATTCAGCTGTTTTCTTCTCTGTGGCAACAAGTACAGTTCGTGGCACTCATCTTGCCTCGCTCACGGGGTGGTCTTGTCTCATTAGAATTAGAAACAAACTCGCGGCGCTCCTCATCAACCTAATGCGCATCCCTTCTGCACAGTCTCTTAACTAGCATGAGACCAACGAACATAGTGCCATTGATCTACCTCGCTACGATTCCTTCAGAATACCAACTCATCCAGATATATTTTCTTGAATTTAGTTATGTTCGCGCCAGTATCCCAGAAACGCACAGATTCTTAAGAAGACGATATACAGGATGTTACAAAAAGGTACGGCCAAACTTTCAGGAAACATTCCTCACACACAAAGAAAGAAAATATGTTATGTGGACATGTGTCCGTAAACGCTTACTTTCGATGTTAGAGCTCATTTTATTACTTCTCTTCATATCAAATTAATCATTGAATGGAAACACACAGCAACAGAACGTACCAGCGTGACTTCAAACACTTTGTTACACGAAATGTTCAAAATGTCCTCCGTTAGCGAGGATACATGCATCCACCCTCCGTCGCATGGACTCCCTGATGCGCTGGTGCAGCCCTGGAGAATGGCGTATTGTATCACAGCCGTCCACAATACGAGCACGAAGAGTCTCTACATTTGGTACCGGGGTTGCGTAGTCGATGCCCCCATAAATGAAAGTCAAGAGGGTTGAGGTCAGGAGAGCGTGGAGGCCATGGAACTGGTCCGCCTCTACCAATCCATCGGTCACCGAATCTGTTGCTGAGAAGCGTACGAACACTTCGACTAAAATGTGCAGGAGCTCCATCGTGCATGAACCACATATTGTGTCGTACTTGTAAAGGCACATGTTCTAGCAGCACAGGTAGAGTATCCCGTATGAAATCATGATAACGTGCTCCATTGAGCGTAGGTGGAAGAACATGGGGCCCCAATCAAGATATCACCAACAATGCCTGCTCAAACTTTCACAGAAAATCTGTGTTGATGACGTGATTGTACAATTGTGTGCGGATTCTCATCAGCCCACACATGTTGATTGTGAAAATTTACAATTTGATCACGTGGGAATGAAGCCTCATCCGTAAAGAGAACATTTGCACTGAAATGAGGATTGACACATTGTTGGATGAACCATTCGCAGAAGTGTAAGTGCGGAGGCCAATCAGCTGCTGATAGCGCCTGCACACGCTGTACATGGTACGGAAACAACTGGTTCTCCCGTAGCACTCTCCATACAGTGACGTGGTCAACGTTACCTTGTACAGCAGCAACTTCTCTGACGCTGACATTAGGGTTATCGTCAACTGCACGAAGAATTGCCTCATCCATTGCAGGTGTCCTCGTCGTTCTAGGTCTTCCCCAGTCGCGAGTCATAGTCTGGAATGTTCCGTGCTCCCTAAGATGCCGATCAATTGATTGGAACGTCTTCCTGTCGGGACACCTTCGTTCTGGAAATCTGTCTCGATACAAACGTACCGCGCCACGGCTATTGCCCCGTGCTAATCCATACATCAAATGGGCATCTGCAAACTCCGCAATTGTAAACATTGCACTGTCTGAAAAACCACATTCGTGATGAACACTAACCTGTTGATGCTACGTACTGATGTGCTTGATGCTAGTACTGTAGAGCAATGAGTCGCATGTCAACACAAGCACCGAAGTCAACATTACCTTCCTTCAATTGGGCCAACTGGTGGAGAATCGAGGAAGTACAGTACATAGTGACGAAACTAAAATGATCTCTAACATGGAAATTAAGCGTTTCCGGACACATGTCCACATAACATCTTTTCTTTATTTGTGTGTGAGGAATGTTTCCTGAAAGTTTGGCCGTACCTTTTTGTAACACCCTGTATACACCACTAGCCATTAAAATTGCTACACCAAGAAGAAATGCAGATGATAAACGGATATTCATTAGACAAATATATTATATTAGAACTGACATGTGATTAAATTTTCACGCAATTTGGGTGCACAGATCCTGACAAATCAGTACCCAGAAGAACCACCTCTGGCCGTAATAACGACCTTGATATGCCTGGGCATTGAGTCAAACAGAGCTTGGATGGCGTGTACAGGTACAGCTGCCCATGCAGCTTCAACACGATGCCACAGTTCATCAAGAGTAGTGACTGACGTATTGTGACTAGCCAGTTGCTCGGTCACCATTGACCAAACGTTTTCAATTGGTGAGAGATATGGAGAATGTGCTGGCCAGGGTAGCAGTCGAACATTTTCTGTATCCAGAAAGGCCCATACAGGACCTGCAACATGTGGTCGTGCATTATCCTGCTGAAATGTAGGGTTTCACAGGGATCGAATGAAGGGTAGAGCCACGGGTCGTAACACATCTGAAATGTAACGTCCACTGTTGAAAGTGCTGTCAATGCGAACAAGAGGTGACCGAGACGTGTAACCAATGGCACCCCATACCATCACGCCTGGAGATGCGCCAGTATGGCGATGACGAATACACGCTTCCAATGTGCGTTCACCACGATGTCGCCAAACACGGATGAGACCATCATGATGCTGTTAACAGAAAAAAATGACGTTTTGCCATTTGTGCACCCAGGTTCGTCGTTGAGCACACCATCGCAGGCGCTCCTGTCTGTGATGCAGCGTCAAGGGTAACCGCAGCCATGGTCTCCGAGCTGATAGTCCATGCTGCTGGAAACGTCGTCGAAGTGTTCATGCAGATGATTGTTGTCTTGCAAACATCCCCATCTGTTGACTCAGGGATCGAGACGTGGCTGCACTATCCGTTACAGTTATGCGGATAAGATGCTTGTTATCTCGATTATTAGTGATACGAGGCCGTTGGGATCCAGCACGGCATTCCGTATTACCTTCCTGAACCCACCAATTCCATATTCTGCTAACAGTCATTGGATCTCGACCAATGCGAGCAGCAGTGTCGCGATATGATAAACCGCAGTCGCGATAGGCTACAATCCGACCTTTATCAAAGTCGGAAACGTAATGGTACGCATTTATATTCCTTACCCGAGGCATCACAACAACGTTTCACCAGGCAACGCCGGTCAACTGCTGTTTTTGTATGAGAAATCGGTTGGAAACTTTCCTCATGTCAACACGTTGTAGGTGTCGCCACCGGCGCCAACCTTGTGTGAATGCTCTGAAAAGCTAATAATTTGCACAATACAGCATCTTCTTCCTGTAGGTTAAATTTCGCCTTCGTAGCACGTCATCTTCGTGGTGTAGCAATTTTAATGGCCAGTAGTGTACAATCACGGAAAAGGACGCACGTGGAAACACTATTGAAGAGTGGGAACCGCAGGTGAACTGGACAGTTCTGTGGCTAAATATTAACCAGCCTTACGGCCTTCACGGATTCGCTCACGATGGTATCTATCACTGACAAAATCCGTACTACAAACAAATTGCCCAGAATCCCCCCTCAATGTAACAGCCGCCTGCCACAAAGGCGGAAACGTTGAATCGCTCGCACACAGATTTGTTTGCGGAGCAGCGCAGGACATATGGGATTTTCTCAGCTACCGACTAGCCATCATTGATGAGACGAACGCATGCTATCTGAACGTTCGAGAACCGACGCGGCCTGACCGCACGCGATACCCTATTACTATACAAAATGCAGCACTATGGCTGAAATGGTTGAAATGGCTCTGAGCACTATGGGACTTAACATCTGAGGTCATCAGTCCCCTAGAACTTAGAACTACTTAAACCTAACTAACCTAAGGACATCACACACATCCATGCCCGAGGCAGGATTCGAACCTGTTACCGTAGCGGTCGCGCGGTTCCAGACTACAGCGCCTAGAACCGCTCGGCCACACCGGCCGGCTATGGCTGATCGTACATACAGTCAGCTACACTGAAAACCAAGACTACCTTCTCAGAATATTTGTCCTATATTTAATGGGAATATTTTCGGATTGCACAGGATGACAATCATCGGAAAACATTTGGTAACATGCTGTATATGATGATCAAGGAATCGCCCCAGTTAATAGATAACCGACGCAGTGATCAAACAAACTATAGAAGAGACTTACACTGCTATGGCTATGACATGTAAGTTACACATGTGTGTGAGTAGAAAGGGAAGTCGGCAACAAAGAAGAAACAAGTACATGGATAATATAAATTTGCTCAAAAGAAAAAAAGGACAATTGACTTTTACCCACTAGAAAGATGAATCTTATATTATGTCATGATAACCAATAACAGAAAATTGCTTTATTAGAAGAATTTTTTTTACAGCAGATATAGAAACCTTCCTCCATTGTGTCCTGAAAAACGTTCCTTTTCTTCTGAAGTGAAAAGAAATACATTTTATTCAGCCTAGAGTAATATGTGCCTGAATTTTGTTAATTTTTTGCTTTGGAACAGGAATTTAATGCATTGTGAAGTAGGAAGAATGACAAAATTGTATTTCGTGGTATCAACATTATTTCATTATGAGGTCACGCACGCACTCAACAAAGGCACTGAAATCTAGCCTATGAAGACACGTTTGGTGACAGTAAGGAATTATTTAAGAGAAGCTTTGAGGCCCTAAAAAGTAAAATAAAATATTAAAAAGGTGGGTAAGACCGCGGACCCTAAGATCGACAACTTTGGTTCCAACCCCGCTGGTTCCTGTTTTTCAGTTTTATTTTATTGCTCACAATGTTAAACGATTAATAATAAGATTTAAGTATGTTTAAACAGTTAAATTTTTATACGTAAAATGAATGTTAAATTTAGTAACTATCACTAACACTGTAAGTCAAAAGGCTATATACAACCACCTTGTCGCACAATGATAAAATTTTAGTTTGAAATATGTATTTCTCTTCTAGAAAATGCTTCTTGTCAGTGCCTGTAGCAATACGCCCTACAGTTTCTGCTGCATCTGCGTGGAGTCCATGGTTACTAGGCATAAGAAGATTTCTCCCATTGTAAAGAAAGCCTACTAACATTATTTTGGAATAGAATCTAGGGATCAAGAGAAGTACTGGCAAGGCAACATTTAATAAAGGTTTCCTGTAGCAGTACGTCAAACTTATTTGACTAACCAACTTTGTCAAGTGAATCTGAATGTCTAAAACAGAAATTAGCAAAACTACCTGCTAAGTAACTTCTACAACCTCTAGAAGCCTATAGTAGGAATTGAGAGACACCCTTATATCTGTAAAAGCATCAATATGCTAGTTAAAAATGGCTTCTATACATCTTCAGGGTAGTAATGTAAATGAGTATTGTAAACTGTTTTTCTCTTTCATGATGCGTGGCTGCAATAACCTAATAAATGTATATACACCTCAGAAGGTTTGCATTTCCCTGTTGTGACAAGTATTATTACCTTTGAAATAGAAAAAAAGAAATAGAAAAATTCTTCCGTGACGACCATTTCACCTGGGAATTGTGGGTGGTATATTAGCTTATTTCTTCTTTTTTCGGAAATACGTATTGTATGCTCTTAGTTTGACATCCTACATCTCCTCCCTATGGAGATACGAGACTAAAAGTACATCTGATCTTATGAAACACCTCAATTATTAGTATTACGAACTTGTACAACGTCTCTGAATATGGCACTGGTAACAACTGTTTTTTATACCTCCACATTGTTATCTCCACTCCACGAAAGTACACTGAGCTTTTCGGTCAGTTTTGAAGGGGAAGCATCTCATGCATACTGCAAAAATAAATGCTCATGTTGTAACACGTATACTAACATTCTTAAATGAGTAACATATACTTCACCCACGTAACACATTACAAGAAATCTGCTTGTAAACTGTCGCCCAAAAGGAGTGTACCGACGACCTATCCCATCTTTGTAATTACTGTATAATACTAATCGTAATACTAAAACTAACACTAATGTTCAAGGGCTTCAGTAACTACTGAATGAGGGCCACTAATGAATGTTCTAAGGCAGAGAAATAATTACAATGATGTCCTGCACAACAACTTTGTAACTACACTGAATTTCTTCGATTGGAGCCGGCCGTGGTGGTCTTGCGGTTCTAGGCGCTGCAGTCCGGAACGGCGGGACTGCTACGGTCGCAGGTTCGAATCCTGCCTCGGGCATGGATGTGTGTGATGTCTTTAGGTTAGTTAGGTATAAGTAGTTCTAAGTTCTAGGGGACTGATGACCTAAGATGTTAAGTCCCATAGTGCTCAGAGCCATTTGAACCATTTGTTCGATTGGAAGTAGTTTTGAGAGGTATTTTTAATGAGCGTTGATTACCTAGTCGCTATGGAATAATTACAAAATTGAGGTAAAACAGAACGAAAACGTCTCCTTATGGAAGAGAAAAACGTAAACGCCTGCTCTGTAACAGCGGAACGCGAGTCATGCTTTCCTCAGAGTCACTGCTACGCGTTAAAGATTGCTGCCCGCGTCCTGCCCAACGACCACTACTTTTGTGACATTGAGTTGTTAATATATCATGCATCTGACTATTGATTTTATCGGAAATTTGTGTGAAAATGCCACGCAGTATCCATAGTAGTTACTGCAATCTTTAAATTACCTACTGTCTGGAGTTAGCCAAGCGAGCAAAAAGGGCCCAAGATTTTTATGCATCATCAAAAATATTTTATTTTGCTGTAACCGAGAGAGCGATCGACTGTACTATGACATGTAGAAATTTGTGTGTTTTCTACCATAACAGCAACAGAGGATATGGAATACGCGGTCCTAATCTCATGCCTTTCGTAAGAGATTTCACAGGAGTTAGATGTGTCCAATTCCATCATTATGTACGTTGTTGTGACATGAAAACTTAGTGTGCTGCACGAATCAGTCACTATAAATCCTTCTCACCTATGAGAGACATGAAGTATTGCTTACGTACAGAGGTTGTTGGCAAAAACTCCATACAGCGGGAATAGGACTCGCTACGATTCTACTTCTTCTGTCCAGAAGCCATTAGTAGCAAGATAAAACACGCGTTGTGGATTAGAGACCTACGCACATCCTGGCGTTGTAGTAACAGGTACTGGGAAGACATCGAACCTCATCGTAGCTCCTCCTGTGCTTCAGTTTTACAACTTAATGCTGCTGTTTGTGGTGGATGCAGACTAGTGTTGTTGTTGCAGTAGACAGTTTTATGCCAGGTGACATAACGGCAACCAACTACACTATGGGATGTTCCGTATTAAGTACGTGTACTTTATTTCTGAATTTAATGGCTGTTCACATGTTTCATTAACAACAACAATGCACGTAGACCTGTTACCCTTTGCTCGGTTAAGGTTTCATTTTGTTATTTAAATTCAAATCTATGTTCTCGTTAATATTACAGTTTTCTTTCTAGTAGTCGAGAATAAGTAGAAAACTAAGACGAAAATTTTGAAGTGATCTAGTAAGAAACTGTGCTATGGCTTATGAAGAGCTAACAAATGTTGATCGTGGATGTGGTATGTTGAGAGTAGAGCATGATTTCTGTTTACTGTTTAGAAATTTTGTTATAGCTTTCAAAATGAGAACTAGCGACGGTTGTCACTGGTACGTAAACTGATTTCCTCTCCTCAACGTCTACGGTGCCTTCTCATCAACGTAGATTATTTCTCTACAATGGGAGCTCTTTACGAAGCTTGTATGAGCGGTATTGTCTGCTGCAGAAGTTACTCCTTAAGACAGGAGATCGCGAGAATTCAGTTCGGAACCCAATGTAACAGAAAACGATTAACCGGAAGAAACTGGGAGAGGTTTCAGAAATTCAAAGTCAAAAATCCAGGAAGTGACAACAGTCAGTTGGTTTTACTAGTTTATATCCAAATATTAAGGTGGATACGCTAGCTTGCTGCCATCTAGTGATGACACTCGGTTGCCCAACATAATGTTGTCAAACATTTGACTTCGACTGAACACCGCACTAGATTTTGCTTCTGGTGAGTTGCTTCCTTCGTGAGAAGCATTGTAAAGGTATTCCCTTTTCCCATACTGCGTGCGAATGTGTAACTATGTAAGGTAGCCCAAAACATCTATTCACAACCGCACAATTCGACCTTTTTTATTCGGAAATTGTCTATACGCTGACGGCGCTGTATTTAGGGCTACAACATGTCTGGTCCAGTACTGTTAAGCTCACAGATGGCCTTAGCTCGAATCACTTATTTCGTAGCTATTGACGTAGGACATTTTTTAAATAGGCACGTGCAGCTGCGAGCGTGCTACGTAGTGACATACATTGCATTGAATTGTAACGACTTCAAAACGAGTGAGGCCTAAGACGTATGTTGATGGCAGTATGTTACGCAACAGCCTGTGGCAGACAGAAGTGAATTTTAAATATCCAGGGGCTGTAAACAATCTGTAAATACCATCAGTGCAAAATTTTCGCTGAGCAATATTACAGTGTCAACAGTGTACATTTACTTTCTAGTAGGAGTTCTGTGCTTTTTTCCAATTTCAGAAGGAAGAAAAGGAATGTCTTACGTCCCGCCGACTATGAGGTGATTGGACACCGTGTACAAGCTCTGAGTGGGGAAGGAACCATTTCGGCATTCGCTGTATGCGGTTTAAGGAAAGCAGGGAAACCTAAATTTGGATGACCATACTGCGATTTAAGTCACGAACACCCGTACTGTAAGTACAGTGTCTGACCACTGCCTCACATGGCTTCAGACAGTCGAGCTATTTTAACTGGCTTCGGCTTCGCAACTATATGGACGGTAACACTCCCCTCCATTCCCCCTCCTCACAGATGCACCAGTAATATAAATAGAAATAACATTGATTAGGTTCCAACAGCTACCGAGGACGTTCGAAACCCAGTAACACAGGTAAGGCATATTTAAACTCTCGACGGTGCCGGAGGCGGCACTGCGTTCCCCGGTTGGGGATGCAACGACCCTATAGAAACAAATGAACGTAGATTTTCGACTCCTCTGAAATATCTAATACTAAAAAAACCGTATGCTTCCATATAACCGCAATCTGACAATAGCTAAGTTTTCCAATTTTTCAACTAAGTCTCCGACCGGGTGCTGAACGATATCAAAGAAAAATAATTATTTGAACCTTTCTTCTGAAGTGGGTCACATCGCTTCGTTTACTGCAGGTACTATTTAGACAACTCTCTCCTTCCTGAAGTATTATGATACTCATATGTACATTTTCACTTTGGTTAGTATAAATTACGTACTGGATTCCCTTGCACTTTTCATAATTTATGCATCAATATATGTACATAGTTTGTACCAAAATACTCATTAGTACGTTGTCTAAATATAGGTATTCTGACGTTACCTTGCAATATTAGTTTTTATGATGAAAATTGCATTAAATACGGCAAAGTTTAAATAATGCGCAAACGTAAACATTAGGCTACTTTACAGTTCAGTCTGTTACCACAATCTTTATTTGCCATTCAAATCCGTTCACTTTGCCGACGAAGCCAAAGACCTTTGGTTAATCTGAATGTTGTGATAAATATGCTTCAATATTTATCGTTTATCATTTCATAGTATCACGTTACAGAAACTGTTTCAAGTGTCTGAACTGCTTTACCATACTTGTCTTTAATATACAATGAAGTCTGAAAGACTCATTGGCTTACAGTGCAGACAGGAAATGCCGCTTACATACGTCAGACCACACGAGTCATTAACTTCCACTACCTACTATCTGAACCATATCTGCATTGAACTGATCAAGTATTAACATAGTAAAACCTGAAATCATCAGATAAAAGTAAACTTTGTACCTATGCTATAGGTTAGGAAGAAATTCTTTAAATACGCCATTAACTACCTCTACGTAAATTAAGTCTTATTATTTGTGAATATTTTTCTTGAATCTCAGCCCCAGTTGCTCAAAATTTCACCGTGACCGGTTTCGGCTGTTAGGCTGTTTACAGTGGTGACAAATAAACAACAAAAAGCTTTCCTGTCACGCTGAGTGCACGCCAACTGATGAATGGGCTTCCGTTGTTCAGCTGTAAGCATATAACACGACCTACGAGCCTAAACCGTCCGCGGAGAAATTCTTGTGCAGCTCGTGCTGCAATTCAATAAAAATAATCCTTACAGTAACGTACACCCTGTGTCGGAAGAAAAATATTGGACAAAATAACTCGTTAATAGTTACAAAGTCCATAAACTGTAATAATACTTCAGAGTTCACTTAGTATTTCGGGGTATACGCTAAAAATGTCACCAATTTCCACTAAAAGTTGTACTACGAGTAGAAACACTGAATATGATGATCATATCAAATTTCACTCTGCGACGCTCTGAATACAGTGTAACGTTTGTGTATGAGCTCCCTGGCGGCAGAACGACTTACCTGCGGGTAGTCCCATCGCGGAGTGCGACGGCGCCGCGGCGCTCGCCAGCTTATAGCATCACCGGGCATTCACCCTGCCCCAGTAGCTTTTCCGCTTCGTGCAACGGTCCATCAAGGCCGAGGCACGGCCTGCCCTCAGTTGACCGCCAGAGACCATGGCCCGCTCTCGGCCACGGCCACGCTGCATCCCCAGCTAACGCGAGTACCTCCTAACGTCAAATAACAACCGCTGTTCTGCTGCACACTGACTCACAAATGTTTTAGTTTATGCCTATAATCTGAAACCACTGTGAAGTGAGTGGTGGAGGGTACTTCTGTTGCACTACGTATGTTGCTTCTATGACCTTGGATGTGAGAGACTTAGGCTGTGAATTATTTTGCTACGGATCGTAAAGGCAACTGTCACACTAATTTTACTCTGGGCAGTACTCCTTGTTTACTTTATCTACGGTCGACTTCGAAGCCATTTACGGCTTCATCGTGAGAACTTAGACACAACTGTCGAAATGGAATAAACCCGCTAGTATATCTTGTTGATGTACTATAAACCCTCTAATGTGGCGTTTATACAATTTTACATGAATGTTTCCGCTTTCTCAGTGCAGCAGATTATTTCGACACTCAGTGTTTTAATGACTTCCTGACGACAGAGAAGTTGAAAGCTTGAGTGTGCACACAAATCTGACGTAGCGAGAAAACCGAGAAATATTTATGCTGACAACTACGGCCGGCCGTTGTGGCCGAGCGTTTCTAGGCGCTTCAGTCTGGGACCGCGCAACCGCTACGGTCGCAGGTTCGAATCCTGCCTCGGGCATGGATGTGTGTGATGTCGTTAGGTTAGTTAGGTTTAAGTAGTTCTACGTTCTAGGGGACTGATGACCTCAGATGTTAAGTCCCATAGTGCTCAGAGCCATTTGAACCATTTTTGAACACCTTATACTGACAATAACAGATTGGTGGAAACCGCGAATTGGTACCAACTTCACTCGTTAATTAATCTTTTTTCCATATATAAAATTCTCGTGTCACAGTGTTAGTTGCCATACTCCTCCCAAACGGCTCGATCGATTCTGATGATATTTTACATTTATATTCGGTAGGTCTCAGAATCGGTCGTAATCTATTTTTCATACCCCTAAGCGATGAGGGTGGTCCACCCTAAAAATTTTTTCTTATTTTTTAGACAGAACTTTTTATTTTTTTTATGATGTGGCATTAAAAAATACACACATCCCTAACCTTCTACCACCAATCCCCATTTTCTAATAGCGATTTTAGTAATTTAATAATTTTCAACCCCGGTCGATAACTGATCAATTATCACTTCATCAGTTATCCCCGCCAGGTGTCTACCGGTGATAGTCTTCCACTATTCGATAGATAGGTAATTGAAGAAAACGTATCAAAAGCAACGACTCGAATATCCCTTTTTGAATCGACGTAACTAGACCGAGAAGTTTAACTAGGTAGCACGCGTCATTCGCCAAACCGACATTTAGGCCTAGCGCACACTCATCGATTTCTATGGTACGGAAATATATCGTACGATCAAATTCTTGTAGTGGAACAAAGAAGTTTCTATGCTCTCCTTTGTTCCTCTAAAAGAATTTAATCGTACAATATTCTTACGTACGATAAAATTCGATGCGAGTGGGCTTGGCCTTATTCATAATGCTGGCGAACACGTTTCGACACGAAATTGCCGCTATGTTTGTATGATCATGGACGAGCCGGCTGCAATTGTTAAATCCGCACGTTCTACCGTAGAAACGCTAGAAATAATAGTGGCCGATCTACAATCAAAGAATAAATACATTATTACTATACTGTTTTTCATCACTGAGTTATTCAGTTTGTTCTATTAATGTGTGTTTTGTACAGTGAACAACGCCAAGAAGAGGCAAAGGGGCTTCTTTGGTCGTCAAACACGTAAAGCTGCAGGCATGCGAAATACAAGAGCCCAAAGGACAGAAGAACAAATCCAGCAAGGTAATACTAATGCGCGTGTGAGCATGGCGCAATTCCGTCAAGCAGAATCAGAAGATGCACGAGTTGAACGGAATGAACAAAGAAGATTAGAACAAAGACAAGCACACCGTTTCATAGTTAGCCGACACAGAACAAATGAACAACAACGCCAACAGGTACATCGATCATTTACATCTGAATCATTACTGCGTCTGGCATTCGAGTATGAGCCCGACATTTAAAAAAAAAAAAAAAAGGTTCATATGGCTCTGAGCACTGTGGGACTTAACTACTGAGGTCATCAGTCCCCTAGAACTTAGAACTACTTAAACCTAACTAACCTAAGGACATCACACACATCCATACCCGAGGCAGGATTCGAACCTGCGACCGTAGCGGTCGTGCGGTTCCAGACTGAAGCGCCTAGAATCGCTCGGCCACCCCGGCCGGCCAGATATTCAATATTATGCTCCTAAAAAAGTGGTAATTAGTGCTATGGACAAGGAATGCCTGAACTGTAATGCTCTTAAATTTAAAAACGAGCCAGCCGGGATGTGTTGCGCGTCAGGAAATTGATACACTGTCTGAACCACTGAACGGTTTACTTATCGGTACGGAAACACATTCTGACCTGTTCCTGAAGTCAATTCGAACATTCAATTCATGTTTCCAAATGATATCGTTCGGAGCAACAGAAATAGTTAAGAATAATGCTGTAAATGGTCAAACATTTCCATTCAACATTCAAAATCAAAGGCCACATTTATCACAAAGTAGTCTCATTGCTGCCAATGACAAAGTTACCACAAACATTTTTTAAAATCTACTTTACGGGCGGTGAGGATGCACGCGTGGAAGCACGTTGTGGCTACAATAACTTCAATTCACTTTTTGCCAGACACATCGTCGGCGAGCTGGACGCTCTACTGAATGAGCACAATGAACTGTTGAAAACATTCAAATCACACATGCACAAATTACAAAGCGATAATCACGCTATTGTCATCAGTTCTGATAAACACCTGCTGGACAGCACATTCGTAGATTCAATGCACCTGTTGCTGACGACGTTGCTGGAATCATGGTTGACGATCGTACAGCTACACGAGGAATCGTGATTCGTAGAAGAAATAATAATCTCCATTTCATTGCTGATACACACCGTTCATATGACGCTCTCCAATATCCGCTAATGTTTTGGAAGGGACAAGACGGATATTGCATTAATATTAAACACCGAGATCCCGCAACAGGTACTTTATTCATTATAAACTTGATAATTACTCATTTAACAAAAAGCTGCAAAAAAAATGGTTCAAATGGCTCTGAGCACTATGGGACTTAACATCTATGGTCATCAATCCCCTACATCTTAGAACTACTTAAACGTAACTAACCTAAAGACATCACACAACACCCAGTCATCACGAGGCAGAGAAAATCCCTGACCCCGCCGGGAATCGAACCCGGGAACTCGGGCGCGGGAAGCGAGAACGCTACCGCACGACCACGAGCTGCGGACAAAAAAAAAAAGCTGCATTTATTACTCCTAATTTATTATTGAACTTAACTAATTTTAATTAATATCCATTAATATATATTGCAGGAGCCGAAACAAATAAGAATGTTAGTTCGAAGGATTATTATGCGTATCGGTTGATGATTAGACGCGGTCAGGACAACGTCATTCTACGATGTCGTGAGCTCTGTCAGCAATTCATGGTCGACATGTACGTGAAGATAGAGAGCGAACGACTACGATACTTTCGATTTAATCAACAAAAGCTGCGTGCGGAAGAATACATTCACTTGCGAGACGCTATTGTCAACAACGCCGACGCCGCCGAAATCGGTAACTCTGTCATTCTACCATCATCGTACACAGGCAGTCCACGTCATATGCAAGAATATATACAGGATGCTCTGGCTTCCGTGCGCGAATATGGACGACCGTGTTTATTTATCACGTTCACATGCTATCCAAAATGGCCGGTAATTACATCTTTGCTATTGCCTGGCCAAAATGCAATACATCGTCATGACATTCCAGCACATGTGTTCAGACAAAAATTAAAGTCTTTAATAAGTTTTATTACAAAATTACATGTATTGGGTCCCACACGTTGCTGGACGTACGTTTGAATGCAAAAGCGGGGATTTCCTCATGCACACATTTTTGTTTCGTTAATCGACAAAATCCGTCCTGAAGGAATCGATAGTATAATTTCTGCGGAAATACCAGATCCGTCCACTAATCCATTGCTGTTTGATATTGTTAAAAAAAATGGATGCCCCGCAAGAAAGGCACACCGATTGATGCATGTCCCAGTTTGTTTAAATCAAACACCTTGGGGCGAGTATTTACAATGAATCCAAGGCAGACTGAGTGTTTTTATCTTCGACTGTTGTTGGGTAATGTTACCGGCCCATTGTCATTTCAAGATATACGTAAAGTGAATGGACAACAGTATCCAACATATAAAGATGCATGCCTTGCACTGGGCTTGCTGGAAGACGACAACCAGTGGGAATGTATGCTTGATGAAGCAGCATTGAACTGTATAGCAAAACAAATTCGTCTACTATTCGCTATAGTGTTGACTACATGTTGCCCGGCTCGAGCAGAGACATTGTGGGATAATCACAAAGATTCAATGAACGAGGATATATTGTATCAACGTAGTACACGGTGCAACCATCTAACGATAGCATTCACCGACGCTATGTACAATGAGACATTGATTGCTATTGAGGATCTTTGCATTGTCATTGCCAACTTAGAACTCAGTCATTTCGGTATGCATTCGCCAAATCGAAGTGCATCTGATTTAATGAACACTGAAATGAATCGTGAACTGCAATACAATACTATAGGAATGGCAGCGGTTGTTACTCGCAATGTCCCACTGATGAATGAGGAACAAAGAACTATTTACGACCACATTATGCTCGCAGTTTCAGCAGGACAAGGTGGATTCTTTTTATTTTTTAGATGCACCATGTAGAACTGGCAAAACATTCCTTATTTCGCTAATTCTCGCCGAAATACGATCAAATAATGGCATCGCATTGGCCGTTGCATCATCTGGTATTGCGGCAACTTTATTGGATGGAGGCAGAACAGCTCATTCAGTATTTAAGCTGCCATTAAATATTCAAAATACGACAGACGCAGTGTGCAAAATAAAAAAACAATCGTCCATGGCCACAGTGCTGACACAGTGTAAAATTATCATCTGGGATGAATGCACTATGGAACATTAACATTCCCTTGAGGCGTTGAACAGGACATTGAAAGATATAAAAAACAACGACAAACTACTTGGCGGCACTCTGTTACTCCTTTCACGTGATTTAAGAAAACACTTCCCGTTATTCCACGTTGAACGTACGCTGATGAGATCAACGCGTGCTTAAAATTATCGCCACTGGGGCGTAATGTTGAAAAAGTACAACTGAAAGTGAAAATGCGCTTTCAAATGCTTCAAGATCCATCTGCCGAAACATTCTCAAAACAACTGTTAGATATCGGCGATGGAAAAGTTACTATAAATGAAACTGGATGCATAAAATTACCGACCGATTTCCGCACAATCATTAATTCGCAAGATGCTCTCATTGACCAGATATTTCCCGATATACACACACAATACACTAATCATGAGAGGCTGGCAGAAAGAGGAATTTTAGCAGCAAAAAATGTCGACGTCAACGAACTGGATCTCAAGACACAACAGATGTTGCTAGGGGACGTGGTGTCATACAAATCTATTGATACTGTTTGCGATGCCACCGAAGCTGTGAATTATCCAACAGAGTTTTTGAACCCATTAGATTTACCAGGCATGTCACCGCATAATTTACAACTGAAGGTTAGATCTCTCGTTATTTTGCTTTGTAATTTGAATCCACCACGGCTGTGTAACGGCACGCGATTAGTCATTAAAAAATTAATGATAAACGTTGTCGAAGCCACCATTTTAAATGGCAAATTCCAAGGTGAAAATATATTACTACCACGAATCCCTATTATACACACATATATGCAATTCAGTTTAAAATGTTTCAATTTCCAATTAGATTGGTATTTGCAGTGACTGTCAATAAGTCTCAAGGCCAAACGATGCTGTTAGTGGCTTAGATTTGAGCATACCGTGTTTTCCACACGGACAGTTATACGTGGCATGCTCTCGAGTGGGCAAACCATCCAGTTTGTTTGTGTTAGCTAAAGATGGGATGACAAAAAAATATTGTACACTCTATTGCATTAGGTATTGATATTGTTTTTAAGTAATATTGTCATTATATATATATATATATATATATATATATATATATATATATATATATATATATTCATAGAATAAATTACGATAAATTAAAAAAAATAAATGTTTGGTGTTTCGTATTTTTATATTCTTTCATCGTTCACAGAGCTCCCTGCCTCTTCCACCCATATACCAAATCATCACATACTTACAATAAGTTAGTTATTTTTTTCTACCAAAATATTCCCTAGAGATAATTTATATGGCAAAACAACGTTTGTCGAGTCAGCTATAACATACAAAGATTGTCAGAGGCGGAACGAAGTTCGCCGGGTATAGCTAGTAAGATTAATAAGAATAGAATACCAATCGATATTTAAATATGCTATATTTCCTAATTTCTGAACAAATCTTGAAAAATAAAAAGGTCAGAGATTTTGTGAAATGATTTGTATAAAAGTAAGAAATAAATTAGTTAAGAGAAACATTTGACTCGCCTTTAAATAAAGCTCGAAATCATGTACAGCAAATGAGTCGCCGATATTTAAATTATAATTTTAGAATTTTGAAAAGTATTAGAGCATATTTGTCTGGTTGATTAGGAAGATCGTGCAGTCAGCTGTTGTGTGGCCCTGAGAAATTTCTGTCGTCTATACCTGGAGATTTAGAAAAATATCAACAAATTTTAAGTTTCAAAAATGTTTTAGTAGAGAATTCTTAAGTATTAGGAAAGAGACTGCGTGTGGGGCAAGAAGTAACGTCTATCTTGCAAGTGTTGTAATCATCATTGTTCTTGCTTAGTCACTTTTCCCGATAAAAAAATGTACGTGTTTTCGAGTGTAATTCAAAGATGTGACAGTATTTCTGTAATCTGTAATTCCGACTTTTAACAAATCACTTCACGAACTATGAGGCCATTTTTTAAAACATTTGTAGCTTACATCAAATTTTTTTGACAGTGATCATTTATTAATTTATTAATTAGTTGTTATGTTTATTTCTTCACAGAGCTAAATATGTGGATGGTGTTTGACATAGGCAGTGGTTTCGTTTAGGCACTCACATTAAGGTTCCTTCCCGGTCGGGGTGGCCGAGCGGTTCTAGGCGCTACAGTCTGGAACCGCGCGACTGCTACGGTCGCAGGTTCGAATCCTACCTCGGGCATGGATGTGTGTGATGTCCTTAGGTTAGTTAGGTTTATGTAGTTCTAGGGGACTGTAGTGGTAATAGTGTGGTAATCAATGCGCACCGTTTCCAGTGCATATGACAAAGTTCATTAGCAGAGAAATTGAACGTTTGTCGCCAGGATCATTCTCCCCACGCAACATTCGCGATCAGAATAAGAAAGTTAATGGCACCCGTACTCCACCCCAAAACACGCTGTACATTTGACTGCGCAGTATAGACGTAGATGTAAATGTCCAAGACACTGCAGATGATTTAGAACTTTAGCCTCATCCTTATGAAGCTCGACATGGTTTCCCTTGTGTAATAATTTCTCTGGGATGAATAAATCTATGTGAACTTTGTGCTACGTTCAGGAGAACCACCACTGGCACTGCAGCAATCTACAATGCCAATATTGGAAAATCTATGCTTGCACCTTGTGATGGTGCCGATAGCACCATGGGAACGGGACAGTAGTAGCTACGAATGGACGTCACAGAAAACACAATGCGAGTTGTTAGCATGGGCAACACCATGTAGTGACAGACTGACCAGCATTAGATTAATCAAAAGAAAGCTTTTCATACTTTCCCAACTAATCCGTATTATCAGAAGGTCTACAAGGCAGTCTAGGAAGAATAGTACATGTTTTGTGGGATGATAGTACAGAGTAATTCGAATAAAACATTCCGAATAACGTGTCCAGTTTTAATTGGTTACAGAGATACAGCTGTTGGAATGTATCCCAAATACTCACAGAAGGTGTTCAGCAAAGGCAAATTGTCACGTTGAAAGTCGATTTCCTTAGATACCACCACCGAATTCAGTGCTCCCGACGCGCGCAACTCTTCTTGAGCCAAACAGTTTGTTAAAGTGATTGCCAAAAGCTATTAAGACGTTTATGAAATCTATGACACGCAGCTGTCTATACGTCTTTAATAACCACTGCCGGTTTCGGTTACGAGCCACCATGAAAGTATAAAAGTTCATAATTATTTACGTATCATGTCTTGTATCAACATTTCTATGTGGCTAATACATCCTCATCAGAACCGCTGAACATCTGAAGAACAAACAGTTATTTGTACTCAAGAGGGCGTCTTCGTGGTTTTCTAATTGGTAACACTATTCAAAATGGGAACGATGAATTCGTCTCTTGTGTTTACTTTTTCTTTGTAGAATTCGCATTACAAATATCCCTACAAGCAAACATCTAAAGGTCCGACGACCTAGGTGGCCATGAAACGTAACCATTCCTGTTGAGCCATCTTCCGAAGAATGTTCGGTTAAATGATGTGTTTCTTGACTACTAAAATGTGCAGGGGATTCTTCATGCTGAAAGAACATATCCATGATTCAAGCCAAAGAATGATTGTTCAACAATGCTGGAGGCTCAGTTTTAAGAACGACAGTTGAAAAATTCATTTTTTTAAGTTTAGCACAATTTCACAGCTTTAACTTCAAAACAAAAATCAAAATCGACAAATAAACAAATAGCAACTGAACTACCAACACGAGAAACGAAAACGTATCCCCGTAACTAGCTGTTTTTCGCAGCTATTTAGACACATCTTATGTGGTACGTTTTATTCGAGTCTCTGCTGTCACCTACTAAAATATTAACTGTTCTTTTTAAAACACGCTTTATATTTGTTACTAGGAAGTCTGAAGGTAGGCCGGAATTATCAATTAAACGACAGAGGCAGTTGATGAATTTTTGTATGTAGGGCGATGTGGGACGACGAGTAGGTGGCAAAAAAAGAAGTAAATAGACGATTAAAAGCAGCCTGTAGACTTTTGGCAGAGTAAATAGCATTTTCAGTGCAAAATTCTCAATATGACTGAAAATGAAAGCTTAACAGTGTATTACCAGTTTTGACTTATGGTAGTGAAACGTGGACTTTACATGTGAAAACTGCTGAGAAGTCATGATTGGTCAGCGACCAGCGGAGAGATGCGCGTTGAGAACTACCTGAAGGGACGGGTAAAGTGACCGAGTGAGGTCGCGTAAGTCAGTGGGCTGGAACGGGGGTACAAATTTCCGTCCAGCAGTCCAAATGGAGTTTTTTTGTGATTTCTTTAAAATAAGTCAAATGCAGGGATGGATTCCAGTGAAGAGGAAACGTCCGTTTTGTTCCTGAGTCCGAGCTTATGCTCGGTATGTAATTGTGTTGTCGATGGGACGTTAATATCTAATCTTCCTTTTTTTCTTCTTGAGAGAGAGAGAGAAAGATAAATAAATGAGTCTGAATCTCTAGCTGAGATTACTAATAATGAAGATGGGTTGGAGATGGGAGGAGCTTGTGACCAGGAGAATGTGTGGTGAAAAGATTAACAAAGTCCATTCCTATACTTCAGGAAATACGAGACGACGAGCTGCTGGAAGATGAACAGACGGCATTAGGAAATATGTGGAAGTAACGAAGTTACGTTAGACTGTGGTCCTTTATACGGCAGTGGAAATTTAATGATTGAAGAATATGGAGATGACATACGGGGAGGTTAGAAGTGCAGCTCCTTATGGAGGTCTAGAGTGATAAATATGCTGACCGCATTAAAGCGGATACGATTTGCGCTGAAAAAAGTTAATTCCAGCTTTGGCCACCAGGTGCAAATCTGGTGCTGTACACTGTTTGTATGTAGGTGTGACATCGACGCTGTCATTTGACAAGCCATAACCTGAGTGAACAGTATGGCTATCGACAAGAGACACATTGCGCTGTTAGTGAAACTGTTTTACGTGAACGGCAGCAATTACAGTGCTTCATTGGGAGAGTATCGCCTACTGAAAGGTATGAGGAGAGGCCCGATGTCATTAAATTGTTTAAAGAAGGTGATAATGAAATTTGAAAATGCAGATGAGCTTAGTGTGTCACGTGGAAGAGGAAGGCGTCCTATACCGGTGGAAGTTGTTGCTGTAACTGGCCATGCAACACGTGCACCGGATAGTGCTAGTACTCTTGCATTGTCACGATAACTGTTCGTCCCACAGTCGACAGTACGGAATGGTATCCGTACAAGATCCAGACTGTGCAGCAACAGGAACTTTATCATTCACAGCAGAGTTCTGAATTTGCTCTTAGATTTCTGGTACAGACCAAAGTCGATGGCATGTGCAGCGATGAGGCACATTTTACACTACGGAGTGCAGTGAATATATGGAACTGCCGAATTTGGGGTACTATTAAACCCCGTGCTGTGCACGAAGAGTCATTGCACTCGCCGTATGTGGCTATGGTGTGGATTCGCAAGAACTTTTATTATCTGTCCATTATTCTTTGAAGAGAATACACCTAGAGGCTCTTCAGGTGTATCGTGACGTCTGCACGTTATAAAGACCTCCTTGTACAGCATTTGATTCCTCATTTTGAAGAGTGCAACTGTATGGAAATCACCGTTTTCATGCAAGATGGGGCAGCACCTCATGTCGCTCGCCGAGTGAGAGATCTGCTCAGTGCAACCTTCCAGGAATGTGTTATTTCCGGTTTTTTTTCAGATGCATAGACTGCAAGATCGTCTGATCTGAATCCATCTGAATTTTGGCTCCGGTGATACCTAAAAGAACGCATTTACCAAAGATATGTTCGGTCTCTACCTGATCTGAAGGGCAGTATACAGGAACACGTCGCTCAGATTCAAGCGGAACTGCTGCGAGCAACTGTTGACACATAGCTTTACGGAAGCAGCAACTCGTTGACGTCTGCAGTGTCCATATTGAACAAATTATGTAAGCAGCGGTTAATAATAAATCGGTATTATGCATCTTTCATTTGTTTGACCTTCTCTGTCCATGTCACGTTTCTAATCCTTTACATATGGAAACAGTTCTGTACGTCTTTCTTGGATTGACAGAGCCAGGTTTGCACCTGGGGGCCAAAATTGGAACTTTTTTTGCAACGTAAATCGGTTCCGTGTTAACGCATTAGAATATGTACCTAGTTTCGCTGCCCTACAATAATTATATTTCACACAATATCTCTGTGAGTAGCTGCCCTTTAATTATAAGCACCCGGTGTCTCTTAGGTTTCTGTATATCTTTAGACAGGTAAAATAATTAATAATTATTTTATAGCTTGGGAAATTGCGTGCTTTCATAGTTATCTAAGTGAACGATTTCATACATAAGATGTTGCCCGTCTGCGACAGTGGCCATAAATATAAGGAGAAGTGTAGGAAGCGACTGTTGTTTCGCTGTGGGGAAGACACTGGACACCCATCGGCGAGAAATGCGGTTCGAAACCTCCTCCGGCTGTCTGACTTCGTTTTCTGCAGTTTTTATAAATAACTTAAGGCATAAGTTGGGGTGGCTCCTTAGAACGTCACGGCCTTATTACGTCCGCAGCCCGAACATATCCTTCGTCACCAGTGAACTCGTCGTCGCATTAATTTTAATTTGCTTCTTTACAAATATGTATGTTAATAGAAGGTATAAATCTGTTCGATTTTTTTATATTTGTATACCAGGAAAATGATAAATAATCAGTTAATTATCTCCAAAATTGCATACTTCTTGTATAAAAACCTAGATTTGTAACCGAATGAAAAGTGTTAAGATGGGTTAAAGAATAATGAATCAGGCTAACAATCCCAGGTAAAGTGCTATCGTGCGCTTACACAATTGTTTATATCTTGTGTATTTTTGCTCTAAAATTTAGAATTTGTCGGTAATTTATTGCGATAACACCTTGAGGCAGCGTCCTTCCAGCGCCTTGATCCCCTTTTTCTGTTCTAACTACATAAAATCATTTCTGAATTAGTGGTGTAAGGCGACGTAACCAGTGCCTCCACCAACCCGTATATTAGTGGTCATTGTAGCTTCTCATCTAAACTCAAGTGCCGACAACTGAGTTTTGTGAATCCCATTTGTTGTTAAAGTTTAAAAGTTTAATGAGGGGGCGTATCTGGACTGCGGGAAGTCATCCCTCATACGCCAATAAACTATTGGCAGCAAGAGCACCAGGACACATACCTAACACAGTCCCTTTCCACTTAAAACGTGTTACAATATAAACAACACCGAGTGTAATAACGAGAATCTTTTCTGAAGCGACAGGCAACGATCACATCAGCATAACCACATTACAGAACGTCTGGAGACAATTAATTTTCCTCTCGTGAAACGGATTTATACCATTGGATAGAAAAGTAGCGTGATATGATCCCGCCTGAGCAGGAAAGCAACAATCACGTTAGGATTACCAGCCCGTCACCCTTGTACTAACTGTCTCCTAGCACTTGTTCACAATCGACAGACTAAAAACTTACACAAATTCGACGTACTTCACAAATATCAATCCGATTTTCATAATCACCATAACAGAAAACAGCACTAATTCAGGTAACTGATGACCTGAAATATGCCGTAGACAACCGGGAGACCACAATATTGGTACTATTAGATATCAGCAAAGCATTTGACGCCGTTGTGTGTGCCATACTACTTAAAAAAAATGCTACAGCAAAAATGTTCGGATGAAGTACTGACGTAGTTTGAAAACTGATTGAGTAATTGACTGTAGCGTACTGTCTATGGAAATAACATATCCGTCTGGAACTAGTTCTTTCAGGAATGCGACGGAGGTCAGTCCAGGGTTCGGAATTGACCCCCTTGTATGTCAATGACGTCTTGTCAGTTCTGTTCTTTTGTACTGAAGCTATCAATACTGCCATCGTTCAGGTGAATAAATAACAGTCTTCATTGCTGAAATCGCAAAAACAAACGTGTTACGTAAGCTAAAGGAGAAGAAGTCCCAAGCAGTTTCAATGACTCATCGGATATTAATCAGTCCTCAATGCTGCGAACAATTAACTCTATGCTTCTAAATGGTATCCCGACACTGTTAGAGAAAAAGCCGGCCGGTGTGGCCGTGCGGTTAAAGGAGCTTCAGTCTGGAACCGCGTGACCGCTACGGTCGCAGGTTCGAATCCTGCCTCGGGCATGGATGTGTGTGATGATCTTAGGTTAGTTAGGTTTAAGTAGTTCTAAGTTCTAGGGGACTGATGACCACAGATGTTAAGTCCCATAGTGCTCAGAGCCATTTTTGTTAGAGAAAACGGTGAAATACCTTGTTGTAGCTTTGGTTGAACATCTCAACGGCACGGGAAATACAGTCTCCAAGTGTAAAAAGATTTTCACTACTTTCTGTGACCTCCAGAAGTTTAGAGAACACCCTTCCACAGGACGTGAATGTTAAACTTGTGCAATCACTCGTTTACTCATTCATTCTTTCGAAACGCTAGTACTGCGGTGTGACAGTAGGAAAACCTATAGATTCTAGACGGTTCGAACTAACCACGAGTACTTGTGTGATTTAGATCTGCAACATCCATCCAGTTGACCATGTCAGTGCCTCATACGCCCTGTTAGGATTGTTGCGACCAGACAAGTTAGAGACAACAATACGTTTTTTGTGCTCGTACTTAAACGATTCCTCGGTGTGTATGCACTCCAGCACCACGCATCACGAATCACACATCAAGTACCTTCCACTTACGCATAACGAACCCATTCAAAAACTCCTTCTCCATTGCTGCTGTACGCCTCGGTGACAAGCTTACCTGCAATTTGCACACAATTGATACACAAATACGTTTTAAAAGAAACTGGAGCGCTTGCCTTTTTCAATCTCATAACGTTTCCCTAAAAATTACCGTACATGACTTGCTCTCTCCGTCGTAATTCGAAGTAAATATTCATAACTTCTACCAGCTACGTTGCCATATCTCTTCGTTTCTCGTTTTGTCATGTAACTTCTTTTTATCCTCTCTCCTTTATTTGTGATTCTGTCACATGCCTAATCCTCTCCTCTCTCATCTATTCTCACAAGTCTATTGCTACTAACGACCACAATTTAAATCCTCATGAAACTTCCTGGCAGATTAAAACTGTGTGCTCGACCGAGACTCGAACTCAAGACCTTTGCCTTTCGTGAGCAAGTGCTCTACCATCTGAGCTACCGAAGCATGACTCACGCCCGGTACTCACAGCTTTACTTCTGCCAGTACCTCGTCTCCTACCTTCCAAACTTTACAGAAGCTCTCCTGCGAACCTTGCAGAACTAGCACTCCTGAAAGAAAGGCTATTGCGGAGACATGGCTTAGCCACAGCCTGGGGGATGTTTTCAGAATGAGATTTTCACTCTTTACTTGGCTAAATAAATAAAAAAATAAAAAGCCCTGAAGTATCGCTTCAGTCAAGGACTTCAGTTCTTGTGTTGTTATAGCGTAGATTTCAGATAACTGCGGCTGGATTTTTGAGACAGCATTATCGTGGAATGACCGGCTTTTTGCTACAGGGATGTCCGGAGGTACCAGGGATATAACAGGAACGACCATTCGAAGCAAAAAGTCTAGTAAACATGCGTTCTATGATGCATATCTTAAGAGCGATGTGCACTACTTCATCTTCGATACTGTGAAACAAATCTCTTCTACGGCGAGCTCTTTGCTTTCGATATTTCTAGGGATGGTAGTACCGCCAAAAACAATAAAAAATGGCCGGTAAACATACGCTGTAAAGCGCATACCTGAAGCACTTGTTCATCTTTACGACTGTGAAACACATCTCTTTTACTGAACAAGTGCTCATAGCTCTTAAGTTATGCTTTTTTGAGCATTGACCGATCCTCCTCGAACACCCTGTATAACAGACAAGATGAAAATTGTTGTAGCTGTTAGAAAGAAGGTTGTATACATGGAAGAAACCTTGAGATACTAAAAGGTATCAGATAGATTATATAATGGTAAGACAGAGATTTAGGAACCAGGTTTTAAATTGTAAGACGTTTCCAGCGGCAGATGTGGACTCTGACCACAATCTATTGGTTATGAACTGTAGATTAAAACTGAAGAAACTGCAAAAAGGTGGGAATTTAAAGAGATGGGACCTGGATAAACCGGAACCAGAGGTTGTACAGAGTTTTAGGGAGAGCATAAGGGAACAATTGACAGGAATGGGGGAAAGAAATACAGTAGAAGCAGAATGGGTAGCTTTGAGGGATGCAATAGTGAAGGCAGCAGAGGATCAAATAGGTAAAAAGACGAGGGCTAGTAGAAACCCTTGGGTAACAGAAGAAATATTGAATTTAATTGATGAAAAGAGAAAATATAAAAACGCAGTAAATGAAGCAGGCAAAAGGGAATATAAACGTCTCAAAAATGATATCGACAGGAAGTGCAAAATGGCTAAGCAGGGATGGCTAGAGGACAAATGTAAGGATGTAGAGGCTTATCTCACTAGGGGTAAGATAGATACTGCCTACAGGAAAATTAGAGAGACCTTTGGAGAAAGGAGAACCACTTGCATGAATATCAAGAGCTTTGATGGAAACCCAGTTCTAAGAAAAGAAGGGAAAGCAGAAAGGTGGAAGGAGTATATGGAGGGTCTATACAAGGGCGATGTACTTGAGGACAATATTATGGAAATGGAAGACGATGTAGATGAAGATGAAATGGGAGATATGATACTGCGTGAAGAGTTTGACGGAGCACTGAAAGACCTGAGTCGAAACAAGGCCCGGGAGTAGACAACATTCCATTAGAACTACTGACAGCCTTGGGAGAGCCAGTCCTGACAAAACTCTACCATCTGGTGAGCAAGATGTATGAGACAGGCGAAATACCCTCAGACTTCAAATAATTCCAATCCCAAAGAAAGCAAGTGTTGACAGATGTGAAAATTACCGAACTATCAGTTTAATAAGTCACAGCTGCAAAATACTAACGCGAATTCTTTACAGACGAATGGAAAAACTGATAGAAGCCGACCTCGGGGAAGATCAGTTTGGATTCCGTAGAAATGTTGGAACACGTGAGGCAATACTGACCCTACGACGTATCTTAGAAGAAAGATTAAGGAAAGGCAAACCTACGTTTCTAGCATTTGTAGACGTAGAGAAAGCTTTCGACAATGTTGATTGGAATACTCTCTTTCAAATTCTGAAAGTGGCAGGGGTAAAATACAGGGAGCGAAAGGCTATTTACAATTTGTACAGAAAGCAGCATGACAGCCATACGAGTCGAGGGGTATGAAAGGGAAGCAGTGGTTGGGAAGGGAGTGAGACAGGGTTGTAGCCTTTCCCCGATGTTATTCAATCTGAATATTGAGCAAGCAGTAAAGGAAACAAAAGAAAAGTTCGGAGTAGGTATTAAAATCCATGGAGAAGAAATAAAAACTTTGAGGTTTGCCGATGACATTGTAATTCTGTCAGAGACAGCAAAGGACTTGGAAGAGCAGCTGAACGGAATGGACAGTGTCTTGAAAGGAGGGTATAAGATGAACATCAACAAAAGCAAAACGAGGATAATTGAATGTAGTCGAATTAAGTCGGGTGATGCAGAGGGAATTAGATTAGGAAATGAGATGCTTTAAGTAGTAAAGAAGTTTTGCTATTTGGGGAGCAAAATAACTGATGATGGTCGAAGTAGAGAGGATATAAAATGTAGACTGGCAATGCAAGGAAAGCGTTTCTGAAGAAGAAAAATTTGTTAACATCGAATAAAGATTTAAATGTCAGGAAGTCGTTTCTGAAAGTATTTGTATGGAGTGTAGCCATGTATGGAAGCGAAACGTGGACGATAAATAGTTTAGACAAGAAGAGAATAGAAGCTTTCGAAATGTGGTGCTACAGAAGAATGCTGAAGATAAGGTGGGTAGATCACGTAACTAATGAGGAGGTACTGAATAGGATTGGGGAGAAGAGAAGTTTGTGGCATAACTTGACTAGAAGGAGGGATCGGCTGGTAGGACATGTTCTGAGACATCGAGGGATCACCAATTTAGTGCCGGAGGGCTGCGTGGAGGGTAAAAATCGTAGAGGGAGACCAAGAGATGAATACACTAAGCAGATTCAGAAGGATGTAGGCAGCAGTAGGTACTGGGAGATGAAGAAACTTGAACAGGATAGAGTAGCATGGAGAGCTGCATCAAACCAGTCTCAGGACTGAAGACCACAACAACAACAGTGAAAGATAGTTTCCTTAGGTAAAATAAGCATTTGTTTTTCTTCGTAGTTCTCTTTTGGGTAACTGCCCAAACTCCAAACGTTTTCCCGAAAGTAGAGTAAATCCCTTTACTGCAATTGTGGAGGGTTTGCAAAATTCCATCAACTCCCGCATCACCACGTTACTTGACTCGACACAAAAATTTATTTAGACGCCTGGAGAATAGGACGGACTCCAAATCTTTCTGTCTTCATTTTGCCAAAATAGGTCCATTCATCTGACGAAAGATGATTTTATCTTCTACACCCAGGCCTCTTGTATCTTCTCGCTTCGTTAGTCCGGAACACTTTCATGGCATTCATCAGTTATTACTAAAGGGCAATAAGTAAGAAAAACCCTATCTTTTCTAGAAAACAATCCGCATAAATTTTACAGCAGGTGAAATCGACTTGGCGTTATCTGATTTAAGAAAACTTGGTCAGGTACACTCTTTTGATTGTGATTTCGTTTCTGTTTAAGAGGTGATTGATCCACAGTAATTAATCAACGCATAAAATCTGTTGGATTGACTTTAAAGAGATCTAAATACTGTTATTCGAATCCTTAATTCGTTTCATCATTTGATTTTGGTTAGAATTTAACGAATTCAGCGCCCATCTTCCATACATACACCGTAGTGCCAAAGAAACTAGTATAGACATGCGTATTCAAATACAGAGATTTGTAAAGAGGCAGAATACGGCACTGCGATCGGCAACGCCTGTATAAGACAACACGCGTCTGGTGCAGTTGTTAGATCGCCTACTGCTGCTAAAACGGCAGGTTATCAAAATTTAAGTGAGTTTGGACATGGTGTTATAGTCGACGCACGAGTGATGGGGCTCAGCATCTCAGAGGTAGCGATGAAGTGGGGATTTTCCCGTACGAGCATTTGATGAGTGTACCATGAATGGTAGGAATCCGGTAAAACATTAAATGTCCGACATCGCTGTGGCATGAAAAAGATCCTGCAATAACGGGAGGAACGACGACTGAAGAGAATCGTTCAACGTGATAGAAGTGCAACCCTTCCGCAAACTGCTGCAGATTTCAATACTGGGCCATCAACAAGTATCAGCGTACGAACCATTCAACGAAACATCATCGATATGGGCCTTCGGAGCCCTGGATGACTGCACGACACAATGCTTTACGCCTCGTCTGAGCCCGTCAACATCGACATTGGACTGTTGAAGACTGGAAACATGTTGCCTGGCCGGACGAGTCTCGTTTCAAATTTTATCGAGCGGACGGACGTGTACGGATACGGAGGCAACATCGTAAATCCAGGGACCCTACGTGCCAGCAGGGGACTGTTCAAGTTGGTGGAGGTTCTGTAAAGGTATGGAGGGTGTGCAGCTGGAGTGATGTGGGACCCCTGATACGTCTAGATGTGACTCTGAGAGGTGACACGTACGTAAGCATCCTGTGATCACATGCATCCATTAATGTCCATTGTGCATTCCGATGGGCTTGGAAAATTCCGGTAGGACAATGAGCCCCCGCCCCCCACGTCCAATGAGACCGCTCTACGCTGGGTGCCAAAATGTAGTGAACTGAGAATTCTCCTGTGCTCTCTACCATGAAATGACATGTACATGACTAATGAGATTGCCCCACGCTGGGCGCCGAATTGTCCGTGATATCACATAGCGTACAAATTAGCAGAAGTTCGCCCCCACATAAGGAACTAATAATTAAGTGACATCAGTAATTGAATGAAGTGAAACACGAAAGATTATGAGTCCAAGGGTTTGATGTGTGGATGGAACAGATTGCTTAGATGATTAAAACATGAAAGAAATGTAATTATTCCAGTACCGTTTACAAAAACAAAACAAAATTACAAACTTTAGGGCCGAATTGACTGGTCGTGGACAAGACTCATTTATTAAGGGGGAATGAACCATCTCACCATTATTCCTGATCAATCGTCGTGTAGTGCTGACGGTGGCAGTCGCTGTGTTGGAACGGCATGTCGCCTCGTAGCCGCGGTGGTGAATCGACAGATCGACAGCTTTCATTAAAGAGCAGCGGCTTGCGGCTAGGTCCAGGCACGGTCTCCGCTGTGACTGCCAGCCGTGTGTTACCGTAGGCGAAGCAGCTTTATCGCAGTATTGGAATGTGGTCTTTGGTGATGGATGGAAGAGCCCACACGTCCTCTTGTTTTCGCTCTATCTCACCGACTCTCTCTTATTTCACTCCTCATCTGTCACTAAGATCAACAACTCCCTTTACATTTTCTTCCTCTCGACATTGCCACTGGCGAATTAAATTTGCAAAGCCGCCTAATGAATGATCGCCATTTCTCCGTGCAGGGGGAAATTTCCTATCTTGCGTGGGCTGGTATGTTACTCGGGAACTGGCTTTTTCCTCACGATTTCACCGTGAAGTCTGTTCCCAGCATTGCTCGCCCACTGTTTCGTTGTTTTTCTGCATTCGAAGTTGTTGTGAAAGCAGACACACAAGAGTCTTCATAACGGATCTCCCTACATGAGGCCGGCCGAAGTGGCCGAGCAGTTCTAGGCGCTTCAGACTGGAACCGCGCGACCGCTACGGTCGCAGGTTCGAATCCTACCTCGGGCATGGATGTGAGTGTTGTCCTTAGGTTAGTTAGGTTTAAGTAGTGCTAAGTTGTAGGGGACTGAGTACCTCAGATGTTAAGTCCCATAGTACTCAGAGCCATTTGAACCATTTGAAACCTACATGAAGCCTGGAGAGTCTCGAGCCTGTGTTCCGTCTAAGAACCTGCTGGCCTTCTTGGATTATAAGGAGCATCCGTGCTGTCCAGAAAACATTTTTTTAAGCCGGCTGACTTCTTTCAGATGCTAACCTGTGCGAATTCTTTGCGCTTTGTGCACGCTCCTCCCAGTGCCTGTCAACACGTTCTTACTTTCTACGGTAGCTAAAGCGGCTGCTGCCAGTCTAGAAGATAAACATACCTTCGCGTGTGCATTTTTGACGCTCTGTCTTAGACGATGTAAGAATCCATCAGTTTTTGGCACGCTTCTCATTATCTGTCAAGCTCTTCGCAAGGTGTCCATTCTTAAGCGAGGCGAGGGCCCTCCCGTTTACTCCCTGTGTGGTTGCAGAATGGCACCAGTATCCGCGTCTCGGGTGCTCGCCACATCAGCTTCCACCTCCTCCAGGGCCATTGGCGCTGTGAGATGGCGGAAGTGGCCCCCGGTGGAGGTATCACTGTATCTGGTCTTCTAGAAAAATCTTCAGGGATCAGAACATCATCAACACTATTTAGATCCTTTTTCTTTACTCTTTAAGAAATAGAATTGCTAGTGGTACTGTAATTGGGGGTTGGGTTGTTTGGGGGAAGAGACCAAACAGCGAGGTCATCGGTCTCATCGGATAAGGGAAGGATGGGGAAGGAAGTCGGCCGTGCCCTTTCAAAGGACCCATCCCAGCATTTGCCTGGAGCGATTTAGGGAAATCACGGAAAACCTAAATCAGGATGGCCGGACGCGGGATTGAACCGTCGTCCTCCCGAATGCGAGTCCAGTGTGCTACCACTGCGCCAACTCGCTCGGTGGTACTGTAATTGTGCATTTATAAAATACGAATGCTCTGAAATTGACGAACATATGGAGTGAGACTGAAACTGCAGATGTTCGGCATCCAGTCACAGTGTAGTTCCATCCTCAACATCCTCAACATCTGCATGATGGACAGTTAATACAGAAATATCATTTCGTTCTTCAGTGATAAAGATCCTGATACACAGAATTTCTATAGAGCGACTCATCAGAGAAAGATTTATTGCAGTAATTATTGGATCATTGTAAGATAAGCACGCTAGAAAGTAGCACCAAGATAATTGGCATGGTTAGGGACAGAGCTTTACCTTGGAGTTGACAATAACCAGACACAAATGTTGTTTTCATGTTGCTGAAGAACTCATTCCGTAATTCGCCATCTGTGATGTAGAGACACCTGAAAAACTGAGTTCAACAACCAATTTATCTGATGAGCCCTTACCGTTTTGGAGACAACATACTTACGTCTGTTAACATAGAACTAGTCAGCCGTTGAGAATGTGGGGTCTACAGGCCCAAATTTGTTTTTAGACATTATTCGAACTACGTTAAAATACAGGGGAATATATCACTTGATAATTTATTTCTGGGTTTCCATTCAGTTATTACAAAATATTTCCCTCAGACTATCGATTTTAACCAATAATGACCATCCTAAACTTTGTTAAAAATAAACGAGAAGAAAGGAACAAACACAACTGTGGGAAGTACTGTACATTACAGGAAAGCAAAATGTTTACTAATCTGCAGGTTACTGTGTCATCACTACATTTCTCAAGTTTTTCGGCGATGCTCATGTACTCTAGCAAATTTCTCTTGAGAATGGCAGTTTGACTCGGCCCTCGATTTTGTTTGAAAGCTATTTCTTATGTCTGTATTCAGGTATGTGTACACGTTTCTGGGTCGCAACTTTCATATTATGAAAAAAAAGTAGTATGTATATTACTTAACCTAGTTCTGTTTTGTACTGTGCACGGTTGTCCACATTTTATCAAGAGGTAGTCATGAAGTTTTAATCGTCATCTCAAAGAAATAAAGTCAGGCAATTAATTTGTGTTTGTTTACCAATACATGTCCATAGTCCTGGTATACATGGCAATCCCGACACCACAGCACCATAAGATGTCAATGGGGAAGCCAGAATAAAATGGTGGAGCTCAATGGCAAATTGAACATCGAGGCTCGTTCTGTAAATAATGGCCCTCAATTTTTTTTTCTCAGAACACATGGATTCTTAAGAGTTGGAATTTGATTGCAATATCAGTCAATATTTCTTTCACATGTTCTATTTTTCTACACACGTAGTCTACGTCACTTTCTATGGCCTTACGCCTGCGTTGTCTAAGATAAGGGATTCCCTATTGGTGGAAGCTCAAAGTAATGCACCCAGGTTCGTCACCTGTAACGATTCATGACAGAAAGGGCTCTCCATTGGCTTCGAACTGCTTCAGTAATTCAGATGATGTGGCTGTAGTGTGGGTATTATGATATGTTCTGAGCTTTTGTGAAACTCATTTTGAACACAGTATTGAGTATCGAAGAGTCTCAGTTATTGCTTAAGCACTTCCAATCGTCATCCATAGCTACAGAGTCAACTGTCAGTAGTGATATACTGGTCTGCACGAATAATTTCATTGTCATCCGCGTGATTCGCCATGCAGGGAGCAGAGGCTGTGACAGTACGTTCCGAACGTGGCCGGTCATGCATCTCAGTTTCTGCCTTTCCTGACTTGTCAAGTCTCTCTACTCATCGCCCAACATTACTGCCAACAACTACATCATTACTGTACACTGCACACATATGTGTATGGATATTCACCACAGTTTCTTTTTCTACAACCAAGAATTCAATTACAGCACGTTGTTTATAACCAGTGTCTTGTGTAGACGTTACTTTGATGGCCCACTACGGCGCTGCCACCTATCGAAATTGTTTGAAATTTCACTATGTGTAGAAGGAACATAAAATCTGAAGCACATAAGACGACATTTCCCTATATTTATAAGAGATTACAAAAAAATGTGAGGCGTTGTTTACTGAACGACTCTCGTAACTACAACTTTATAACTAACCGTCGAATGCTTCTTTAAATTTAACATACCATTAGTGATGGAAATAGCGCGAGGGCGATATTTCGCTAATATACACTGTACATGAGGACAGGCAAAAGTTAGTAGAGATTCGTGCTCCTGTAAAAAGAGCGATGCGCGAAGCATACAACCACGACCACCGTCATACCTTAGAAAAAAAGATCTTGCTGAAAACCCAAGGAAATTCTGGTCTTACGTAAGATCGGTAAGCGGGTCGAAGGCTTCCATCCAGTCACTCTCTGATCAGTCTGGCCTGGCATCGGAAGACAGCAAAACGAAAGCTGAAATTTTAAATTTAGCATTTGAGAAATCTTTCACGCAGGAGGATCGTACAAACATACTGCCGTTTGAGTCTGGTACAGATTCCCGTATGGAGGACATAGTGATAGATATCCCTGGGGTTGTGAAGCAGCTGAATGGGTTGAAAATAAATAAATCGCCAGGTCCTGATGGGATTCCAGTTCGGTTTTACAGAGAGTACTCTACTGCACTGGCTCCTTACTTAGCTTGCATTTATCGCGAATCTCTTGCCCAACGTAAAGTCCCGAGCGACTGGAAAAAAGCGCAGGTGACGCCTGTATATAAGAAGGGTAAGAAAAACGGATCCTCAAAATTACAGACCAATATCCTTAACATCGGTTTGTTGCAGGATTCTCGAACATATTCTCAGTCCGAATATAATGAATTTTCTTGAGACAGAGAAGTTGCTGTCCATGCATCAGCACGGCTTTAGAAAGCATCGCTCCTGCGAAACGCAACTCGCCCTTTTCTCACATGATATCTTGCGAACCATGGATGAAGGGTATCCGACGGATGCCATATTCCTTGACTTCCGGAAAGCGTTTGACTCGATGCCCCACTGCAGACTCCCAACTAAGGTACGAGCATATGGGATTGGTTCCCAAATATATGAGTGGCTCGAAGACTTCTTAAGTAATAGAACTCAGTATGTTGTCCTCAATGGTGAGTGTTCATCGCAGGTGAGGGTATCATCTGGAGTGCCCCAGGAAAGTGTGGTAGGTCCGCTGTTGTTTTGTATCTACATAAGTGATCTTTTGGATAGGGTGGATATCAATGTGCGGCTGTTTGCTGATTACGCTGTGGTGTACGGGAAGGTGTCGTCGTTGAGTGACTGTAGGAGGATACAAGATGACTTGGACAGGATTTGTGACTGGTGTAAAGAATGGCAGCTAACTCTAAGCTGTTGAATTAAAGTAGCTACTGTAATGGAAAGTGACTGCTCCCGTCTTCACGGCCAGTGGTATGCTCCAACGTTACACAGAACAGTCACACCTTATGCTGATGACAACGTACAGTCGAGCACAGAACAGGGAAGAGGCATGACATCATCGAATTTGATTCGGCCATATAAATTGTGCGCTGTGAGTACGTCCTTTTGGGTCACCATAGTCAACTGCAATGGGCAACAGAGTGTTGAAATCAGTTGCCGTTGATTATAGTTAGTAATTCAGCGCTGGACAAAAAGAAGTGGAGCCACGTCACCCACAACACCACACACTGCCTCACACGTGTACCTCTGTTCAACATTTGTGATAGTGCAAAGAGTTTGGAATAGTTACAAGACGACTGACCTTACACATTAGAAGCACAGAAAAATGTCACCTAGACTGATAAGTCGCAGTAAATTTCGGGACATACTGATAATAGGATAAGTCAGGACAACATGAGGCGATGATTCCAACTTGACAGCAGGTTAGCGTTCAGGTATGTGGTGGTGATATTCTCCTCTAGTGTGCGTAGTTGATAGACAATGAAGTGGGGAAACAGATACGTCGACTGCTGTCTCACAAGAACTTACTCTCAGATTCTGGGCGTCCATTTGCTCGTCATTAGCATCTCGTAGACGTCCAGTATCTTCAGCAAGACAATGCAGTACCTCGTCTCTCCCTAATTCTGCCAGAATGGTCTGAGGATCTCTCCAGTGACATGAGAGCGCTTGGGTGGACCATAAAATCACTTGACCTCAATTCCGTTGCACGTATCTGGGACGCCATCGATAAAGACGGGCGCGTCTTGAACTCAACTCTGATCAATAGCCTTGATTTGTCGGCAGTGGTTAAGCGGGTATGGATCAGAATAGCTCCATTACGTAGAATCGTTATTTCTTCACGTCGTCGCTTTCATCGCAGGCGAGCTATACGCAACTGGTTAGGTGTCTCAAACTGAGCTGCTAATGGATGTACACTGTACTGTCTTAAATTCTGCAATGAGTGATTATTACGTATTTTCTATTAGAATAAACCGAACCCTACCAGAATAAACCAACTGCACCTACTGTTTTTCATATGTAGCTCCTTCTCCCTCTCCACCAAAGTCATTGGTTCCAACTGCGTCTAACAGCAAAGGATTTCGTAAAAATTATGCCAGAGTAGGAGAACACAATCTAAGAAAGTAACATGTTGTCCGAAGAGAAATTATTGCAAAAATAAGTAGAAGTTTTGAAACAAAACGTAGTTATCAGTAATCAGTACACTCTTTATGATGTAAATTTTTGTTTACCGTTCACCTTCTTCCATAGAATCTTTTAAATTGTTTTTGTTTCCGTACTTTCTGCTTCCATTGTAGCGCGTCAGAGGAAGTAGGGTTTCCAGAGAAGAGCTTTTATTAGAGACGTGATCGTGTCATGACGGACTGTGCCCAGAAAATAAACTAGAAAAATTAATTTGGAATAAACTGATACGGCTATAAAGATACGAAAGGTTTTGGAGTACCTACCCGTAAACATATTGGTCCCAGCCAATACTTTTTAAAATGAAAAAAAAATTTAGGAAAAAGCCAGTTAGCTTTTCCAAGGAAGTCACCCCATGGATGATACGAGATAAGTTCCCTGTTAGTGAAAATTGGAAAGAAAAGAGAACATGTCTCGTCCAGTTACAGAGATGAAGTTGGTACTGAAATTTTGTTTTCATTATGTTGGTTCTCATACCGAATAACTTAATTGTTAGTATCAATTGCAGAATAGTTTCCATAATACCGTTTCTTGAAGAAATAATATTATTTGTATTACGGTGAAATGGATAAACTAGTGTACTATGCCGTCATTTTTTGATTTCAATGTTTTTGGATGGTTTTTCACCAATGTAAATTCATCCATAGTTGCTAAAAGTTTACAGGGAGTCTGCTCATTGATTTTTAACGCTTTAGAAATGTCAGCTGAATCCAAATGTGGCCATTCGTCTCTTGAATGACGTCCGAAACCTAGAACCCAGAGGCAAATATCGCGGAAATGCCGTTTTTACCCATCGAACATCATGTCATCTGTGTGAGCGGCTGTTAGTAAACAAAATACACTCCTGGAAATTGAAATAAGAACACCGTGAATTCATTGTCCCAGGAAGGGGAAACTTTATTGACACATTCCTGGGGTCAGATACATCACATGATCACACTGACAGAACCACAGGCACATAGACACAGGCAACAGAGCATGCACAATGTCGGCACTAGTACAGTGTATATCCACCTTTCGCAGCAATGCAGGCTGCTATTCTCCCATGGAGACGATCGTAGAGATGCTGGATGTAGTCCTGTGGAACGGCTTGCCATGCCATTTCCACCTGGCGCCTCAGTTGGACCAGCGTTCGTGCTGGACGTGCAGACCGCGTGAGACGATGCTTCATCCAGTCCCAAACATGCTCAATGGGGGACAGATCCGGAGATCTTGCTGGCCAGGGTAGTTGAATTGCACCTCCTAGAGCACGTTGGGTGGCACGGGGTACATGCGGACGTGCATTGTCCTGTTGGAACAGCAAGTTCCCTTGTCGGTCTAGGAATGGTAGAACGATGGGTTCGATGACGGTTTGGATGTACCGTGCACTATTCAGTGTCCCCTCGACGATCATCAGTGGTGTACGGCTAGTGTAGGAGATCGCTCCCCACACCATGATGCCGGGTGTTGGCCCTGTGTGCCTCGGTCGTATGCAGTCCTGATTGTGGCGCTCACCTGCACGGCGCCAAACACGCATACGACCATCATTGGCACCAAGGCAGAAGCGACTCTCATCGCTGAAGACGACACGTCTCCATTCGTCCCTCCATTCACGCCTGTCGCGTCACCACTGGAGGCGGGCTGCACGATGTTGGGGCGTGAGCGGAAGACGGCCTAACGGTGTGCGGGACCGTAGCCCAGCTTCATGGAGACGGTTGCGAATGGTCCTCGCCGATACCCCAGGAGCAACAGTGTCCCTAATTTGCTGGGAAGTGGCGGTGCGGTCCCCTACGACACTGCGTAGGATCCTACGGTCTTGGCGTGCATCCGTGCGTCACTGCGGTCCGGTCCCAGGTCGACGGGCAGGTGCACCTTCCGCCGACCACTGGCGACAACATCGATGTACTGTGGAGACCTCACGCCCCACGTGTTGAGCAATTCGGTGGTACGTCCACCCGGCCTCCCGCATGCCCACTATACGCCCTCGCTCAAAGTCCGTCAACTGCACATACGGTTCACGTCCACGCTGTCGCGGCATGCTACCAGTGTTAAAGACTGCGATGGAGCTCCGTATGCCACGGCAAACTGGCTGACACTGACGGCGGCGGTGCACAAATGCTGCGCAGCTAGCGCCATTCGACGGCCAACACCGCGGTTCCTGGTGTGTCCGCTGTGCCGTGCGTGTGATCATTGCTTGTACAGCCCTCTCGCAGTGTCCGGAGCAAGTATGGTGGGTCTGACACACCGGTGTCAATGTGTTCTTTTTTCCATTTCCAGGAGTGTACTAAAAGGTGAACTTCGTATGTCAGCAATATACACTTGGGGTTGCGGTAGTGTTGTGGAAATCCAGGTATTTGGTGTGTACTGAGCTGTTACTTAGCTATTCGTGTACTCACGTTCGTTGGATGGTATGTAGCTGATTCTATGCACGTAAAAACAAAACTTTCACGCTTTGTTTATGATCAAGAATATAAAGCCATCTTGCTGTTCGCGTGTGTCGCGAGAGGTGTATCGCATGTGGCGAGAAAGGCTATGAAAACTGTAGTGCGAATTACGACTTCTGTTCCTTATTTATGTCTCTGTGTGTGATGGGGAAGTGGTTATTTTGCGTGTGTGTGCTTTCTGTTCTGTGTCCTTGGTCAGTTCTCTCAGAGCGGTAAAGTACGTGTTATTACAAAGTGTTCTGTTTTCGTTTATTACATTTTTACCTTCGCCTATAGTCTTTTGTATGTAGTAATTTTCTTCTATTGGTAGTTGTCGGTGTAGACCGTTGCTGTTTTTCAGAATATGTAGATCGTTTTCGATATTAGTGGGGTTGTGGTTGTTTTTCATTAGATGTTCTGCAAAAGCTGAATGTGTGCTGTCACTCTTTAGAACTTTCATATGCTCTGTGTATCTCGTTCGGAAGGTTCTGCTTATTTGTCCTATGTATGTAATTCTCAAAAACGTGCTGTAATATACAATGAATAAGGTAGTATGAAAGTATCCATAGAAAACTATATTTCAAAAAGCGAATAGTAAAAATGTAATAATGTACGACCGTGTTTGTATAACCATGCTATTTTCTGAATGTTTTAGATTAAAAAACCCACTAATGATGGTGATATTTGTCGCCGAAACTAGTTTTGGAAAATAAAGAAATAAACGAATAACAAGGTGTTTTGCATCAAGGCGGACTCAGTTTCTGAGATTGTTGTTTTTCTATGCAAACACGGGCCAAATGGAAGAGTTCCAAGATAAATCTCTCATCCCTCCGTTCACCTGCGGTTGCCTGTATGTACTTCGCACTCCATCGTTCTGAGTTCGATGTCCGACAGATCCCCTTCATTTCCGCCGTACACAAAGGGCATGGAACCTACTAGACCGGTTCCCAGACAAGTGCGGACTTTGAAACCAAAATGATTACGCCGATTGTAGCTGTTATGTTGGCCACAGAGCAGACAAAAAGAAACCACACCGCAAAGTCGTGCGTCGAAGGACGTAGCGAGGTGGAATAGTTTTTGTACAACGTAATAGCACCACAGGTTTTACAGCTGTTACAGTGTTTTTATTTCAACAACGGGGCATTAGTTTGCAGTCTTCTTCTACCATTTCAGAACTTACTCGTTAAAACCAGTGTAGCATTTTTAGCCATCACAAATAATAATAAAACTTTACGCAGAAAATAAAAGACAGCTAGAAATCTTGATAAACGCCGTTTTTTTCAATGTGAGATTTGTCCTCAAAATGTGCATGACTCCTCGTGTTGTTAAAAGAGAGCTACAGAAAATGTTACACATACTCGAAGACGGTAAATTTGTTGAGGAAATGCTGGCAAGTGAAACTTATAGGTCATGGTCAAAGCCACTTATATAATTTTTATTTAGCTTGGGGTTACTGATCCATACTGCCAGTAGCTTGGTACAAATATAGAATCATATGTACAGAGAAATCACGATATAAAGAGTTTGAACAATGATTTAGGATTATTTTGAAATGTCCACATTGGTATTGTCTTATAGCCAAAGAATCTTAACATGATATCAACTATAGACAAAGTATAATATATAAAAAGAAAAACAAACTCAACAGAGATTGGACAGCATAGTGTTTATGCAACTACCGATAGTACACCAAATTCCATGTACCCTCGTTCCTACCTCGTATAAAGTAAATAAGTCCTTTATGTATATGAGAATCTTCATATTACAATAAAAAAAACAGACAACTTGCTGGCAGGGGCACCTTCAGTTTCATAAGGTTCTGCCGTAAACGGTGTTCCAGCGCTTCGAAGAAACTGCAGGAATGGTTTTCATTTGCTTCATCTTCCTTCCTAGTTGCAGAGAGGGTTATTCTTGATGCCTATCAGATGTAAGCGGGAAGGATCTGAACTATGGTACACATTCACACCAAGGTAGTTCTCAGGTTTACATTTGCTTAAAAATTTAGAAACCAGAGTGACTTTTTTAATCGTTGGTTGCATCGCAGCATAGTATTGCCCTTTCTGGAAGATCGGAAGGCGTCAGTTCTTGGCATATTCTTCTCTGGCCAGTTTCCGCATCCATAACTAGAAATCGGAAATGGTAGCCTGACATTCGTCACAGGGTCATAAATATGGCTGATCTTTGCCAACAGGTCGACCTCGTCGTTTTAAACCAGTCCTAAAGATCTGCCACCAATAGAAAGGAAATTCTCATACCTCTTCGATTATTTTACAGCGATTCTCATATAATTTCCAGTATTTGAAAATTCACTCTGTTCTTCCATTTTGGCTTTCCTATAGATTGAGTCTTCAGTCTGACACTATTCTCAAGTTATGGAGCCCCGCATGACGACCAAATATGAGAGCATCTCCAATAACTATCGCTTTCCCTGAAAAAATTGAACAATATTGGCGCAAACGAAATTTCTAGTAATATTTCTGGTTGAGGACAGGAAATACCCACCCTACTGCTGAAATCTCTTGATATCGAGAGCCGTCAGTATGCACAAAGTGCGCCAAATAAAGATTAATGTAAACAATGGAAACTGAACTGATTGTGCCGAAGCAGTTTTCCATAAAACTGCAATAGTGAATATCGACAGTACCATAGCGATATCAAAATGAAATTACAAATGGGACTATGTAGCTGTCTGATTGCGATGAAGCTCATTAGTCTAATGCTGTCACTAGTAGAGGGCAAAGATTCCGCATTTTCGGTGTAAGCCTTATGAGTGGAAGATGGTCTATCATTTCTTGTAGGAGGATTTTTAATTCTAGCTTGGTATCTATGTTTCATCTTAATTTAACGAATCTATGATATTAATTTTGTTCGTCATATTACATGTTTCAGGATAGTCTGCAATTGTGTCATTCATGATTTAAATAATGGAAACTGCTCCAGTTACTTACGTTTTGATGCTTAGCACATCCAGTTTCGAGAATTTATTCTCATTCTTAAGTGCATTTGTTTACATGAATATGGTTCAAAATGGCTCTGAGCACTATGGGACTTAAAATCTGAGGTCATCAGTCCCCTAGAACTTAGGACTACTTAAACCTAACAAACCGAAGGACATCACACACATCCATGCCCGGGGCAGGATTCGAACCTGCGAGCGTAGCGGTCGCGCGGTTACAGACTGAAGCGCCTAGAACCGCTCGGCCACACCGGCCGGCCTTACATGAATATGATTGATGATATTTGCATGCGTGATTTTCTGCCTGTCTTGCGTCTTTTTGTGGTGACTGCAATCGGAAAATCTGACAAAATGAATTTTTGAATCTTATTAAATGCCAATGTTAAAAATATAATTTTTGTTTGTGTGCTTACAGGTATTGTGCCTCTCCGTTACACAGAATATCACATACACGCAATTCATCACTTACATTGCCAGAATGAGAATATTGCTCTGCAGCGGAGTGTGCGCTGTTATGAAACTTCCTGGCAGATTAAAACTGTCTGCCGGTCCGAGACTCGAACTCGGGACCTTTGCCTTTCGTGGGCAAGTGCTCTACCAACTGAGCTGCCCAAGCACGATTCGCGCCCTGTTCTCACAGCTTTACTTCTGCCAGTACCTCGTCTCCTACCTTCCAAACTTAACAGAAGCTCTCCTGCAGACCTTGCAGCTGTTCGGTTTGGAAGGTAGGAGACGAGGTACTGGCAGAAGTAAAGTTGTGAGGACGGGGCGTGAGTCGTGCTTGGGTAGCTCAGTTGGTAGAGCACTTGCCCGCGAAAGACAAAGGTCCCCAGTTCGAGTCTCGGTCTGGCACACAGTTTTAATCTGCCAGGAAGTTTCATCACTTACATTGTTTGTTTACAGAACAGGCTACAGAGATACTACGACGCTGAGGTTTACAAAGAGTTAGTACACAGTCTGAGGTGTTCCAGTGCTTTTGGATTACATTATATATATATATATAAAAGGTCCTGAACTGCAAAATTTATTTTTACCTCTGTTGACTACTAAATTATTGATTACTTGTTTATTTTTTCTTATGAGGAAATGAACATATTTATGAGAATTATGACAGTTATCACATGCAGGAGAAACATTTGAGGAAATTAACTAATAATCCAAAATATCTGTAACGCGTGTGTACAAACTCTTTGTAAACAATACTGTCGTAATATTTTTGTAACAAGTTTTGTAAACAAAGTGTAAGTGATGATTTGTGTGTATGTGACATTCTGTATATTGGAGGAGGCACAATAACTGTAAGCAGACAAACAAAAATACCATTTCTAACATTAGCATTTAATAATGCTCAAACATTAATTTTGTCCAGTTTTGCGATTGCAGTCTACCAGCAAAAAGACACAAGAGATGCGAAAAATCACACATGCAAGCATCACTAAACATATTCGTGTAAACAAATGCACAAATGCATTTGAAAATGAGGAGTTCACAAAACGTGTTACGCTAATCATCAAAACGTAAGTAACTGGTGCAGTTTAAATTATGATTCTGTGACTTGCAATTCTGAAATGATTTAGGATCATCACATCCTGTGAAATTGTGCTATTTCTTGATAAAACATAGTACATTTAATTTTTAGTCTTATTTGTTCCTTTTCAAGTTCATTTCATATTGTCCTTTAGTTCTTGTCCTGCTTTCGCATTAGAATCCCTTCTGATGTAAGTTATCAGTATTTATAGCACACCAACGATTAATTGACGAATAGTCTAGTATGACTCGCACGTTTGAAAACTCAGCAGCATATTCTTCAATCACAGAAAAAGAATCTTGTAATGTATGAAATGCAGCTGTCCAATGGGTTAGCGAAAGATACATGTTACATTTGGTAAACTGACACTGTCAGCTGGAGAGCCCATTATATGGCTTGTGAATGTGCGTACCTATCATGTCCTTTTATTTGCAAGTAACTTATTGTTCCTGTAAAGATGCCATATTAATTATATCCGATAATTTTCTGTATATTACTAATGATGTACATTACTAATTATTACAAGATAATACTAATACTTATAAAGTACTTAACAAATCTATTTTTTTGAAAGAACGCTATGCTGTTTTTTATCCAAAATCTACTACTGCATATTATATTGCATCGATGGTATGCCACGAGATGTTGGCAAGTCCGCGGTAGTGAATTATAGGCAGTCTGCAACTACACAACCTGACGAAAATAGTGTAGCACCCAGAAGACATTTTCGGTTGTGAAAGTAACTTGTGAAAGTAACACGATCAAAAGTATCAAGACACCTGGCTGAAAATGACTTACAAGTTCGTGGCGTCCTCCATCGGTAATGCTGGAATTCAGTATGGTGTCCCGGCTGTTGTGACCGAGCGGTTCTAGGCGCTTCAGTCCGGAACTGCACGACCGCTACGGTCGCAGGTTCGACTCCTGCCTCGGGCATGGATGTGTGTGATGTCCTTAGGTTCGTTAGGTTTAAGTAGTCCTAAGTTCTAGGGGACTGATGACCTCAGATGTTAAGTCCCATAGTACTCAGAGCCTTCTGAACCATTTCAATATGGTGTTAGCCCACCCTTAGCCTCGATGACAGCTTCCATTCTCGCAGGCATACGTTCAATCAGGTGCTGTAAGGTTTCTTGGAGGATGGCTGCCCATTCTTCACGGAGTGCTGCTCTGAGGAGAGGTATCGATGTCGGTCGGTGAGACCTGGCAAGAATTCGGCGCCCAAAACATCCTAAAGGTGTTCTATAGGATTCAGGTCAGGACTCTCTGCAGGCCATTCTATTCCAGGGATGTTATTGTAGTGTAACCTCACCGCCACAGGCCGTGCATTATGAACAGGTGCTCGATCGTGTTGAAAGATGCAATCGCCATCCCCGAATTGCTCTTCAAGAGTAGGAAGCAAGAAGGTGCTTAAAACATCAACGTAGGCATGTGCTGTGTTAGTGCCACTCAAAACAACAAGGGGTGCAAGTTCCCTCCATGAAGAACACGACCACACCATAAGACCACCGCCTCCGACTTTTACTGTTGGCACTAAACATGCTGGTAGATGACGTTCATCGAGCATTCGCCGTACCCAAATCCTGCCATCGGGTCGTCACATTGTGCACCGTGATTCGACACTCCACATAACGTTTTTCCACTGTTCAATCGTCCAATGTTTACGCTCCTTACACCAAGCTAGGCGTAGTTTGGAATTTCCCGGCGTCATGTGTGGCTTATAAGTAGCCGCTCGACCATGAAATCCAAGTTTTCTCACCTCTCGCCTAACTGTGATAGCACTTGCAGTAGATCCTGACGCAGTTTGGAATTCTTGTGTGATGGTCGGGATAGATGTCTCCCTATTTCACATTACGACCCTCTTCAACTCTAAGCGGTCTCTGTCAGTCAACAGACGAGGTCGGCCTCTACGCTTTTGTACTGTACGTGTCCCTTCACGTTTCCATTTCACTATCACACCGGAAACAGTGGACCTACGGATGTTTAGGAGTGTGGAAATCTCGCGTATAGACGTATGACACAAGGGACACCCAATCACCTGATCACGTTCGAAGTCCGTGAGTTCCGCGGAGCGCCCCATTCTACTCTGTCACCATGTCTAATTATTACTGAGGCCGCTGATATGGAGTACCTGGCAGTAGGTGGCAGCACAACGCACCTAATTTGAAAAATGTATGTTTTTGGGGGTGTCCGGATACTTTTGATCACATAGTGTACTACGGGCGGGAATGTATATCATGAAAATTGCGATTCTCTGGGAGAGGTAGAACGGACACCAGAATGCAGCAGTGTTGTTCGTGTTTGGTATTGTTACCAGGCCTGGAAGGGTGAAGGCCACGGGGATACCATACTCGTATACGACAATGTTATCAGCACAGGACAGAGTCTGAAATGAACAGTAATGTGTGTTTCTATTTGGCCGATTGGTCGAATCGTGAAATATCAGTATAAGTGAAACATTCATTTGTGACAGTGGCCCGATGCTGGACTACATGGGGACGTGAGGGCAGGATTACGTGTAGTCAGTGTTCCGGTCGACCACCATCTGGCCACCAAAAGGATGAATCGACGTTTTGTGCGTGCAGCACATCGTAATCCCTCTGCATCTGCGCCTACCTACGATTATAAGAAATAAAAAACGGCTCTGAGCACTATGGGAGTCAACATCTTAGGTCATAAGTCCCCTAGAACTTAGAACTACTTAAACCTAACTAACCTAAGGACATCACACACACCCATGCCCGAGTCAGGATTCGAACCTGCGACCGTAGCAGTCCTGCGGTTCCGGACTGCAGCGCCAGAACCGCTAGACCACCGCGGCCGGCTATAAGAAATACATTCTGACATCCTGTACCATTAGTCCCATGCGTAGGCTGTCATTAACACCACAACACAAACGGCTGCGTTTGAACTGCTGCCATCACCGGAAAGCATGGGCTCCTGAAGAATGGCGTCGCATTGTGTTCGCCGATGAATCGTGGTTCTGCAGTACCTCGGATGGCCATGTCGGCGAGTATGTCAGCGATGTGAGGAGAGGTCTCATTCTTCCAATGTTCTGGAGAGGCACAGCGGTATGACTACTGGAGTCATGGTGTGGGGAGTCATCGTGGTATGACTGGTACTGACTGAGGGAATTCTGACGGCACAGTGGTACCCATGCGACAGTATTGTGGTACCATTTCTCAACAGGACAATACCCCTTTGATACCTGGCCGTTTCTCTTTGTCTGTCAGCGTCATTTTGAATTCCTACCGCTGCTAACCAGATCCACAGATATATTAACAAAACAACGTGTGTGGGATCAGCTCGGAGAATAACTCTGTCCTAGGATATCAACGATCAGCTACAAAAGTTGTTTACGAGCTTGCCTCAGGAGAGGGTACAATGGCTTTATGACGCCCTTTCCAGTCGAATCAGTGTACGCATCCAAGCTACAGAGGGCGCAACGTCGTACAAATAAGTGGAGTGGTAGTACCCAGTTATTTGTAAATTTTGCTCGATTCTGTGATTGCAGAAATAATATCGCATGCCTTTTCACTCCGTGAAGATTCATTTAGTTTCCTCCTCCCCTTATGGGCTCTTGTTTTTTAGGCGGTGTATAAAGAGGATTTAAAAAGTTTTCTTACACTAAAAGTTTATGCTGTCCCAAACCTATGCAGTCTAAATTACGTTTACAGACAACTGCCTGCCTCGCGGTACTGCTGCACTATCTTCAAAAGTAGTATACAATCATATGTAGTTTATGGCTGTCCTTCGAAGACGGATTATTTCTACAATGTTGGTCATTAATATTTCGACACTATATAGGATACAGAATTACGAAATTTTACTTATTGTTTGTATTAAGTATAGTAGGGGGAATAGATGATTAAATTTGTCTTTATCTGGTAGTATACAAGTTGCGAAATTTAGTACACTGCACTGCGACCTCCTGCAACAGCAATGGCGCTAATCCGCCTGGGCCTCGATGGCGGATACCGATATGTCATTCCGTGCTCGATGGCAGAGTTCATCAGTAGTAGTGGCTGGCGAATGGAGGTGTGGCAGATCGCTTCAAATCCCGTGACGAGATGTTTTCAGTTGGTGAGACATTTAGTCAGGGTAACAATCGAACACCTTCTGTATCGAAGTAGGTCAGGATAGCACACACAACATGCGGCCTTGCGTTATCGAGTTGAAAGTTAACGTCACGCAGAAGTCAACCGGTAGTTTCGCACAACACCCAAGTATTACAGAGATGCTTCGGGAACTCAAATGAGAATCCCTGGAGGGTAGTCAACGTTCTTTTCGCGAGTTGCTATGGAGAAAATTTAGAGAACCGGCATTGGAAACTGACTGCAGAACGATTCTACTTCCGCCAACAAATATTTCGAGTACAAACCTCGAAGAAAAGATAGGAGAAATTAGGGCTCATACGGAGGTATATAGATAGTAGTTTTTCTCTCGCTCAGTTTGCGAGTGGAACAGGAAAGGAAATGATTAGTTGTTGTACAGTGTACCGTCCACCATGCACCGTACGGTGGCTTGCAGACTACGTATGTGGATCAAGATGCGGAAGATATGGCACAGTCTAGGGCCTTAACCTTTCCGTTGTTTAAAGTCGTTTTACACATATTTCGAAAATAAGCGGTGAAAAACACTCTTCCCTGGTGACACAAAGGGTGCCCGGAAATTTCCGTTACAAACTCCTAGGACTTGTAGAGGGGACTGAGTACGTAATATTTTGAATAGGAACCCATGTCCATTACACATACCGTTTCCGTTTCACGACGGTTTCAGTTCAGATGTTTAACTCATCCTCTTCTGCTCGAGGAACTGAATTATGCGTGAAGCAGTACAATTAATAGGTAACAATTCGTAAGGGCCGGCCGGGGTGGCCGAGCGGTTCTAGGCGCTACAGTCTGGAACTGCGCGACCGCTGCGGTCGCAGGTTCGAATCCTGCCTCGGGCTTGGATGTGTGTGATGTCCTTAGGTTAGTTACGTTTAAGTAGTTCTAAGTTCTAGGGGACTGATGACCTCAGAAAAATGGTTCAAATGGCTCTGAGCACTATGGGACTTAACTTCTAAGGTCATCAGTCCCCTAGAACTTAGAACTACTTAAACCTAACTAACCTAAGGACATCACATTCATCCATGCCCGAGGCAGGATTCGAACCTGCGACCGTAGCGGTCACGCGGTTCCAGACTGTAGCGCCTTTAACCGCTTGGCCACCCCGGCCGGCGATGATGACCTCAGAAGTTAAGTCCCATAGTGCTCAGAGCCATTTGAGCCAATTCGTAAGGAAATATAACGAAACATCCCTTTATCGCTTGAGCACGTTTGTTTCTATTAACACTTAAAAATTATATGTTTAGATTATTTCAAAGTAACGAAGTACTCAGCACACTGTACATACAGAACAGAGCTGATGAATTACAACAGCGGCTCGATGTAGAGACCACCAATGTTGTTACAGACATTGTACCTACGAAGTAGGTTCTGGTACGCACTCGCCACCCCAACTAGTGTGTCTTCAGTTTCTAGTGTGGCGACCAGAACTCGAGCCAGCAGGTTTTCTGCCTCTACACGAGTCTCGTACATTAAACTTTGCATACGACCGATCAAGAAGTAGTTCATAGGAGTTAAATCCGGTGACTGTGGCTGCCATGTACCTGGACCACCTCGGCCTATCCATCTTCCACCATATCGTCTGTTGAGATGTCTCCGAACAGCACGTCAGAAGTGAGGCGGTGCACTATCACGCTGAAACCACATTTCCAGACGGACAGTCCGTTGCGCAGCTTCCAAGGATGGGGTGGATACGTTTTGTAAGTAGATCACGTATGCAGGTCCAGTCAGCTTGAGTGGAAGGGGGCATGGCACTATCACATGCAGTCCAGAATACCTGCCCACACATTAACACCAAACCTGTGTTTAAATCCCTGAACATGCGTGTCACGAGGGTTTTCGTGTCCCCAGACATGGCTGTTTCGCGAATTCAGAACACAGTCCCTAATGAAGTTATGTTCATCTGTGATCAGAACTCGACGTGGAGACAAGGGCGTATCGATGTAGCGGTGCAGGAACCACGTGCAGTAAGCAACGCGTTGCGGAAAATCGGCTGGACTCATAGCGTGTTCCCATTCTAAGTGGTACGGTAACTGCTGGTGTCCCAGACGGTACTGTGACTAACACTGATTGCAACTGTTCGTCTACTAGTTGACAGGTTCTTTTCAACGTGATGCAGTATATCTTCTTCAAATTCTGACATGCGGCGTTGCCATGGAGCACCACAGTCCTGCCTCGTCACGATGGAGGTACTGTACCTGATTCTCGGAGCCGCTGCGAAACTTGGGCAAATGGTTTGTGCGGTAGCGTGGTACGTTGCGCATTACGTTCTGATACAGCCGACTAGCAGCTCTTACGTGACCTTAAGCTTCACAGTACACAACGGGCGTGTCTGTGTATTCTGAAAATGTATATCGAACATGGTTTACTGTATCGGAGATGCACAGGCATTGAATAGGTATCGCAGCAAGGCAGACGTTAAGTGACGTCAGGTGACCGTCTGACGTAGTACACGTCATACTGTCTACCGTACTGCATGCAAAGCAAGGAACTATAGACTTTTCTGTTTTTACCCCAGGCAAATTAATAAGAAAATCAGCAAATGGGGGAAAAATATTTAAAGTTTTGAAACTTCGGGAAAATACTCATATCGGGTATAGCAACAAGAAACAGAAAAATTCCCCTTCCCCTTCGTAGGGGCTGGAGGGTGGGGGGCCGAGTCCCCCTTTCATCACCTCCAAAAGTCTATTTAATTCATATTTAGATTTACACGCAAAGAGGCTCACTTTTTTAACAGAGCTCTCATTTGTAAATATATTCCTCGCAAAATTGTACACGAAAAAGATCTTGTGCATCTTTTCATTTATACGAATGGTATTTGAGGTATAAGAATTGGAATAGAATTCTGTTAACGTAATAGTTTTCAGTCATTGTTGCTTAGCAAAGTTTTTAAACGAAAAGCGTAATTAAGTGTATGGAAATATTTCGTAGCCTATATATTCTACTTGAAGATATTTCTTTTGCGATCAGTATTGTTGAAATCAGGAGTACGTGCCAGAAGTGAAAACGTCAAGTTCCCCTTCCTATTCACTCAGCGCTCCCCTACCACTACTGTCGCTGCCGTTTCTTCTTGCCCAGTGTTCAGTTCAGCTGAGTTAATGTTGTGAACTGTCAAAGTAGTGCCAGAGAGTTCTGTTTTTGTGACAGTACTCATCAGTTTGTGGTGTTATGAAGTGCTTCTTCTTAGTCTCATTTCTTTTGTCTGGACTGAGGAAACAATGCCGGCCGGAATGGCCGAGCGGTTCTAGGAGCTACAGTCTGGAGCCGCGCGACCGCTACGGTCGCAGGTTCGAATACTGCCTCGGGCATGGATGTAGTTGATGTCCTTAGGTTAGTTAGGTTTAAGTAGTTCTAAGTTCTAGGGGACTGATGGCCAAAGAAGTTAAGTCCCATAGTGCTCAGAGCCATTTGAACCATTCTTCTGCAGAACGCTGGACTGATTGAAGTGCATAAGGTATGTCGACATGAATATATTAAGGAACGTAATATAAGGAAACTAATAAATCAGAATGTTGCACAAGCAGATGATAAAAGTTTTAGATCCTCTTCCTCTTATTCCACTTAATTTAAAAAAAGACTGTTTCAGATGTGCATCAAGATTGCTATGCTAAATTAGCGTCGAACCCCTCCTGTGTTCGAAAAAGAGGCCACCTCAAGACACCAGCTTTGATGCCGCTTTTCAAGAATTATGCAAATTTATAGATAATTCAGCGGAATGTCAATTTTCACTGCTCGATTTGTTGCAGAAAGTTAATGAATGTCACCCAGAAGGAGAGACAATGGCTATAAAAACTCTGAAAAATAAACTGACTGAACACTTCGGTGATGGGGTTTTGTTTGCCAGAATGCCAAAAAATCCCCCAGTTGTATGTTTTGGTGGCAGTGGCCACAAACTTTTGAATCAATGGTACAGTGAACGAGCTGTTAATGAAAAAGATGAGAGAAAGAGAAAAGTAGAAACAGCAGCAACTATCATCCGTGAAGATATAAAAATGACTCCTTACGGTATTGTCAATCATCCAGATATCAATGTCTCGGCTCAAAATGGCTCTGAGCACAATGCGACTTAACTTCTGAGGTCATCAGTCGCCTAGAACATATAACTAATTAAACCTAACTAACCTAAGGACATCACACACATCCATGCCCGAGGCAGGATTCGAACCTGCGACCGTAGCGGTCGCTCGGCTCCAGACTATCAGTGACTTGACGGAGAATGCTGAAGTTATGGTTCCTGACACTTTGCACGAGTTTGTGAAGGGTGTGGTTTTGTCAAAAAAGAAAGGTAGTGAACAGTCCCCTTTAAAAAAATGTACAACAATATCCCATGCGATTGTGTCAGTTACCAGGCGTCGTTAATTTACTCCCCACTGCAACTTGGTCTTGCAGTGTACTTGTTTCATAAAGTGGGATCAAAATACATTGTTGAAATTGTCTCGAATATAGGTTTCCGCTCTTCATATATCACTGTGGCTTTATTTGAGGCTTCTGCCTTTCAGCTCTGGAAACCAAATATTTCAAATGATTCGTTCATACAGTTCGTTTTCGATAATACTGACTTCGATATTGCAGCAGTGTCTACACAACAGTGCCTACAAATCACGATTTTACTTGGAGGATGGGAAAGTTTTTACAGCTTTCTATTCCTGCATGGCAAGGCTTTATGGAGAAAATCACAACTGGAGAACCTTATACGCAATCAAATGTATTAGCGCTTCCATTCATCAACAATCCGCCCACAGATTATAGCACTATTTTAACTGCTGTAACTTATGCCAACACGGAGAGTAATAAGACCACACAACTAACATGTATCGTCACGTTTGATCAACCAGTATACATGAAAGCTAAAGATATAGTTGCAGTGAAGGCTAATGGAGGGAATGAGCTATTCAATAATCTAGTTATTCGATTAGGAAGCTATCACTTGATAATGTCTTTTCAAGCATCAATACGATTCTTAATGAGACAGTGGACTCTGTCAACTTTTGGAGACTGTGTATGCTGCAGCTCCTGTTCCCCATATACTAGTGCATACACGAGGGCAATTCAAGCTCACTCTGCAGGCATGTGCGTTCTTTCGATTACCATCATAATACTGGAGGAAATGGCAGTCATGGAGGAGGAAAAGCAACATATTAAAGACTATATTTCAGATATGATTAGAAATGGTGCATCTTTTGGCGATTTGGAAAAAGATCAAGTGATTTAAAAGCTGAAAAATGAATTTGTTAATACAGTGGATGATATTCAGCAAAGAGGGAAAACTTCCAAGTTATGGATACAATACATTCAGCTTGTCATCTTGGCATTGCATTTCATCCAAGAAGAGTGTGTTATATCCTAGCCAGTAATGCCACCCGAGCCCGCTGCCAAAAGGTTGGCAGCATCAAAGTCCGGACGCCGTCCGCATAAGCAGCGCCCGCGAGACAGCAAATCGCCGCAAGTCTGCGCGCGCCACCGCTGGCTTCTGGCTTCTTAAGCGCTGGAGTCGCGAGCGCTAGGACAGTTCTGTATTCGCCGCTCAGTTGTATACTCGCCACCAAATTGTGTACTTGCTAGTCAGTTGTGTGTTCATTGCAGCAGAGTTGTTGTTTGTCGTCAGCCGACGCTGACCTAGCCGCTCCGACTCGAACTAGACAGATCTCTGTAGACACGGAGTTCACTATTGTGTTTCTGTATCTTCATCAATAAAGATAAGTACCGACTTTTATTTAATCAGAGTGTTTGGGTTTTCATCTTTCTGTTCACTGTTCCAGCGGACCGGTCGGCCCGCTATTAAAAGTGTGGCGGTGACTTCGTAAGCCGTTTCTACAGCGAATTGTTTGTCGCTACGAACACCGCCACAAAAGAGTGTATGGGGAATTGGGAACTCCATAGAATATGTGAGAGCTATGCTCGCAATATTCCATGCAACTGGACACGTTCCTTATGCTAAGGCGTGTCATTCGTACCTCTAGGACACGGAAAAACTGAAAGAAACCATGAAACCCGCGGATTTCGATAAATTCTCCAAGGATAGCTTCTTCACAGTTCGACACTCTGATAAGTATTGGTGTGGAGTATGGACCGACATGTCACTCTCAATGGACAGAAGTCTTCCGAAGTAAGAGTGATTTCAGGTCTGCCGCAGGGGAGTGTTGTAGGACCGTTGCTATTCACAATATACATAAATGACCTTGTGGATGGCCGGCCGCGATGGCCGAGCGGTATGGATGTGTGTGATGTCCTTATGTTAGTTAGGTCTAAATAGTTCTAGGGGACTGATGACCACAGATGTTAAGTCCCATAGTGCTGAGAGCCATTTGAATCATAGTTTTGTACTGAAATGCAGGAGGATCTGCAACGAATTGACGCATGGTGCAGGGAATGGCAATTGAATCTCAATGTAGACAAGTGTAATGTGCTGCTTATACACAGAAGGAAAGATCTCTTATTATTTAGCTACAATATAGCAGGTCAGCAACTGGAAGCAGTTAATTCCATAAATTATCTGGGAGTACGCATTATGAGTGATTTAAAATGGAATAATCATATAAAGTTGATCGTCGGTAAAGCAGATGCCAGACTGAGATTCATTGGAAAAATGCTAAGGAAATGCAATCCGAAATCAAAGGAAGTAGGTTACAGTACGCTTGTTCGCCCACTGCTTGAATACTGCTCAGCAGTGTGGGATCCGTACCAGTTAGGGTTGATAGAAGAGATAGAGAAGACCCAACGGAGAGCAGCGCGCTTCGTTACAGGATCATTTAGTAATTGCGAAAACGTTACGGAGATGACAGATAAGCCGGCTGGGGTGGCCGTGCGGTTCTAGGTGCTACAGTCTGGAACCGCGTGGCCGCTACGGTCGCAGGTTCCAATCCTGCCTCGGGCATGGATGTGTGTGCCTTCCTTAGGTTAGTTAGGTTTAAGTAGTTCTACGTTCTATGGGACTGATGACCTCAGAAGTTAAGTCCCATAGTGCTCAGAGCCATTTGAACCATTTCTTTGATGATAGATAAACTCCAGTGGAAGACTCTGCAGGAGAGACGCTCAGTAGCTCGGTACGGGCTTTTGTTGAAGTTTCGAGAACATAATTTCACCGAGGAGTCAAGCAGTATATTGCTCCCTCCTACGTATATATCGCGAGGAGACCGTGAGGATAAAATCAAAGAGATTAGAGCCCACACAGAGGCATACTGAAAATCCTTCTTTCCACGAACAATACGAGACTGGAATATAAGGGAGAACCGATAGAGGCACTCAAGGTACCCTCCACCACACACCGTCAGGCGGCTTGCGGAGTATGGATTTAGATGTAGATGTAGACATAGCGATAGAACAAAAGCTTATGAAGAACCTGAAGAGTGTTGGAGATATTTAACACTGAAGAGGTTTCACCGATGGTGTGTTGAAGCGATGGATTTGCGATATGCCAATAGCCCATCACATATGTGAAGCTATGGAACAGTTCTGTAATTTACGTTCGGTTTCGAGTGATCAGCATATTGAACTGAGGAGTGGGAGGATAGAAATTGACAAGAAAATTCGCAGAAGATTCAGTTATGGTTGTAACAACACACTCCATTTGCTTATAAGGAGCAATTATATTCATTAAGATCTGGATTAGTAGCTTCTCAGGAAGTAAACTGCTACAAAGCTGTGTCTGTTTGTGAAAAAACTCTTTGAAAAATAGTTAATGTCTCGCCAAAATTTGGCTCTCTGATGCTTAAGGGATCCAGCATGGTTAGGACATTGTGCATGTCAACTGGTTGGCTTGAAAAAAAATGTAACTGAAGTAGATACAACTCAGTTATTTCAGAGAATACTGTGCACGTTTCATTCACCTGATGATTTAAAGGATTGCTTCACGTATGAGTTATCGAGTGTACGAATGTGTCTGTTTGACAGTAGTGGACTGATGAGAAGAACAAAATAGTCGTCGCTGTACAATTTTTTCAGTCAAGTACCTGAAAGAAATATTGACAATAATGAATCAAAGTTCTTTGTTATAGACGGGGGTTTCTCATAACTACGTCGTGTTGCTCAAGAATGGAACGTTTGGTTACATTTATAAAACCTTAATAGGCTATATTCAGAGCAATTTTAAAGATGATGTTGCTGTTGTATTTGAAGGATATTCAGAAAGCTGATCATAGTATGAAGTTTTTCATGACCGGATGGCATAGCAACCCCGGGATGTGGGGTTGTGGTCCAAGAATCTTTTCTGTTCCTGACGTTTCGTCCATAACTGCTCTAGACATCTTCAGAGGCGCCTCTGAAGATCTCCAGCGCAGTCCTGGACGAAACGTCAGGAATAGAAGAGTTTCTTGAACTACGACCTCACATTCCAAAAGGTTTACTAGCAGCTTTCCAGAAGGCTCTCTGAACATAGAAACTACTGAACGCCAAAGACGAACGATGAAGCGGACCTCACGAAAAATTTTCTTTAATGACGATATGTTATGCGTTGAATCATAGGACGTCTTTTTTTAGTAACCTCAGCAATAAGGAAATGTTTATTACACAGCTTGTGCAAAAACTAGACAGTTTTGGTACTGAAATAAGAATTGTGGATGACAATGCAGATGTTGAAATTGTTGCGAAAGCAATAAATGCCTCAAAATTTTACCAGCAAGTGATTACAATGGGTGAAGATGTAGATCTTCTTGTGCTACTTATCGCTCTTGCTCCGGACGACAGACATAATCCTGATGAAGAACGGTAAAGGTAGCATCAGAACAAGGTTTTACAGTTCTAAAGATGTATATAACTCCTCACTTGTTCATGAATGCAAGAATTCAGTACTGTTTCTTCATGCAGTAAATGGTTGCGATAGCAAAAAAATTGGATATTGGTGGTAAGTTCCTATGGGACCAAACTGTTGAGGTCATCGGTCCCTAGGCTTGCACACTACTTAATCTAACTTCAACTAACTTACGCTAAGGACAACACACGCAACCATGCCCGAGGTCTGATTCGAACCTCCGACCGGGGGAAGCCGCGCGAACTGAGGTAAGGCGCCCTAGACCGCTCGGCTACCTCGCGAAGCGTTTCGGTAGCACTTCAACCTTGTTTGGGAAAGGAAAGCTGCAAGCTTCCCAACTGTTCAACCGTTATCCCAAACTTCATACTATTTCAGGATATTCAACGATACCATTGCAAAAGCAGGAGAGGAATTTATACTCTCCCTCTACACAAAAACAGTCGAGAGTCCTGATAATAACTTAAATGCCATTCGATTTAAATGTTTTAATATACTTGCGGGTCAGGCAAGCAATACTGTAATACTCTCTCGTTTGCCACCCACAACTGATGCAGGACGTCTCTACTCTTACCGAGTTTACCTACAAGTCCACTGAGCCGTGTATCGACTCGTGCTACACCTTGTGTTTAAATTGAATTGGTTTTCCTTTTATTCCCCTGACATGTTTGTTTGATATGTTGTCTGTCATTAAGTGGCTGCTTGGTTGTCTTTGCCCTGCTATCGATATCTGCGGTTTTGCTTCCGGGAAACTGCTATGGAGGAAGTGAGATCCTTGACCGGTGGTAACTTCGTGTGGTGGCGCGGAAGTAGGGGCGAGCGCTCAGAGAGTCTGGTGGACACGGGAGGAGATTGTGGCTCGCCAGCGCGGACCAGAGGTGGTCGGTTGTACCGAGTCACCACGTGATGTATGTTGGTTGTGTGTAGCGAGCGGGTCGAGTTGACGGAAGAGCTCCCTGCGGGTTGGTTGTATACACAATCGCCCCACGAGTAGTTGCTGCTCATTTCACCTTGGTGGGACGTTAAGAAGCTTCTTTAAGTCCCCCGTTTCAACACTGGAGTTTAAAAAGGAGACACCTAACATGAAGGAGAGGTCACTACCCGTCAATGTTGCAGAGAAGACGTGCACTCCGGTGCAGGGCGTGTTGTCGCGTGACCGTGGCGTGTTGGGTACACTGGCGACGCGTGCGCGGCCGGATGTGTGGATCCTTGCCATCGGAGGTCGTGTACTGCCTGTTCGAGCATAGTTGCAAGTTAAGTTAGTGGAAGGTTTAATCAGTAAGTAATAAGTTTGCGTAACCAGTGTCTCTTCTGCCTTGTGGCCTCCGGCGATCGGGTTTCCTGTCCCCGGCACCGGTGTAATTAAAGACAGTGATCTTTCCTCCTCTCGTTACTGCCCGATGGGAGGTGTAGTTTTGGCAGTTTAATTGTTTCGCTATTCTGTTGTGTATTGAGTAATTTCATGCTTCGTGTTGGTTGGTCATGTGGTCGCTCATTCAGGACTGTGTGGTGTAATGTTTCCTTGCACGAGGTTAGCTCTAATTCTGTCAGCAATTTAAGCCATCTTATTACAAGTTTTCGCTGGCTAAAAGTCGATGCAGTGACCAGCCTGAAAGTGGCAATTGTGTTTACGGGCGTATTTAAATTGCTCAGTATTCTGCCTAGCCTGAGCATCCCTGAGTGGGTGATTTGTGGCCGCCTTACACGGGTCCGTCATATCTGTTATGTCCTAATGATATCCCAGGACACTTTTGTTTAAAAACTTTTTTAATTCCTCCATTCCTTTATTGCCATTAATCGTGTGTTTGCTGAGAGACCTTTGATTTTTTTTAATGGCGGTGTTGGTAGCTTCACTACCTCACCGTACCTTATTAACAAAGTTCTGTATTTACTTTAGTAGCCTGTTTACTAATGTTCTTTAAATTTTTTAAACTGTTGTATTGCTATAAATTACTTGATTGGCGTTAGCGGCGTGTTTTGAAAGGCTGTTATTGCCGTACTGCTAGCTTCTGTGAGATATGAATAAAACATTTGTGTGTGAAAATCTCAACTCGACAGTAAACTACTAGAAATTTGGCCCCGTTTTCCAACTTGTGGCTTGTAGTAACCGTAACCACTGTGTGTGTCATCCACCTATGGCTGGGGAACAACTTGGATCCCAGAAACTAGGGTTGCAGGGAATCAAACTCATCCCCCTCCCCGATTCACATGAAACGACCACCTTCTCCAGAGAAAATATTACTACTGATTTCATGTGGTTACGCTCAAGGCTGCGGAAGATAGTGCGAATGCGTGAAGGCTGACCCACATTGCACGACGATGTGGAACAACTGTCGTGGACAAAGCTGCACTACTGTGCCTCGCAGTCATTTGACAGGAGATTTGGATGATGGTTTTACGTAAAAAAAATATTTTAAAAAATATTTGTTCGATAGATACTGTGGTATTTTCATTGTCTACATGCTGTACATATGATTGTAAATATATTACAACAAAAGTAATTGTTAATTAGTTTTACAGTAATTCTTAATTTTCATGAAAAATTATTTTCATTCCAGTAATTTAAGTTGCATAAATCTAAAGTGAAAAAAATATAAATCAAAATGGTTCCATATAAGTAAAAGTCTGTTTTAAAGAAAATTTCGCTTTTTTTAGCTACAAAGTTTATCACTCACAAACGTAATTACCTAGTTTTAATATGTATTTGACCTTCTCTGAGTGACCGCCCCCGGTAGCTGAGTGGTCAGCGAGACAGAATGTCAATCCTAAGGGCCAGGGTTCGATTCCCGACTGCGTTGGAGATTTTCTTCGCAGAGGGACTGGGTATTGCGTTGTCATAACCATCATCATTTCATCTCCACCGACGCGCAATTCGCCGAAGTGGCGTCAAACCGGAAGATTTGCACCCTGTGAACGGTCTACCCGACGTGAGGCCCAAGTCACACGACATTTATTTTACCTTCTCTGAGTATAATTTCACCAGAAATATTATTTGTCATATAGATAACTTTGTTAAATGAACCGTTTTTCTTAAAGTTTGGAAAAAGAAAACAAATTACATTAAAGGGTGGGGGAGGGCGAAGCTCCCCTGATATGGGAGGAAACTTTCCTGTTTTTTACTTCATCCTCTAAGAGTGTTTTCCAAAAGTTTTGAAACTTTATAAATTTTTCCCCCACTTTTCCTAATTTGCCTGGACTATTCCCTCAGCAGACGTGGGCGTGTTACAAATATGTACTGAAACCGTCGTAGAACGGGAACTGTAAGTTTCCGGACGTGGGTTCCTATTCAGAATATTATGTACACACTCCCCTATGCAAGTCCAAGAAGTTTATAACGAGAATTTCCGAACACCCTGTATGTTACACATTCATTTACAAAAAAAGTTTAAGTTGACCAATTCTGAAGATGGCTCTTGTGGGTCACATGTGTCCGACAAACCAAACGAGGTTGATTTTGTCATTTGAATCTAGCATCTGCAGGTTAAATTTCTGTTAGTAGACGAACTTTATATAGATGGTAAATATGGAAAAAGTGTAATAAATTTGTACCAAAACACATTTACTCTCATGGCAAAGAAAACTATAAAATATTAAGTGAAAAGTTTCAACATAAAATTTGAAGATGGCATTGACATTCCCATACAAATGTTTGTTTTTGTGTTGTATGAAGCATGCCGGGGCATATACGTCCCTCTCATTACAAATGAAGTACAAACAAGGTTAATTACTGGAGAATGTAGCAGTATTTCAGTACAATGTCTACAGTGGATAAAGAGGCACTATTACACATTGTTGGAACGGAAAAGACGATGATTTGATTTGATTTTCGTAAAACAGATGCACCACCCCACGTCATCACTCATAATCTTTTATATTTCAGTCCATGATTTATAGTGTTTTTCTCAAAGTTGCGAAATCTTCTCAGTAAAAGTTATCACTAGACGGATATATGACATAGACATCCCAACGCTCAAAACCACGTATTTCTCTAGTGGGACGTACGTGTACCCTCAAAAACAAAAGGATTAGTACGTCAGAAATGTAACGGCTGCGGTGCTAATTATCGGCTATGCAAACCTGACGGGATCGTGTTGTGTAGCCAGTGGCATTTCATAGCATCACAGATTAACGATGGCGAATGCATTCTGCCAACGTTAGTTCTTTTCGGAGCCTCTGCACACAGATATATTCATCGTGATACTACACGCAGAAGAGGTACTTACCTGAAAATACGACATCCTTCCACTCTTGTGTCCACTGTTGTCATTTGGCGCACAACAATTGGCGCGCCTGTCTCTGCTGCTGCGTCAAGGGAAACCGCAACAGTGGTCGCCATGCTCACAGTCTGTGGTGCTCGAACTGTCGTCCCATTGTCGTTGTGAATAGCTGTCTTACTGCAAAAAAGCCAAGTTCGTGACTCAAGTTACGTGGCTGTAGAGAACAAAGTGAGCAAGGAAATGATAATTAAATCAAGACCCTAAGCTGTCGACAGGCGTTGATATACATCAACGGGGACAATTGAAAATGTGCGCCGCGACCGGGACTCGAACCCGGGACCTTCGCTTACATGGCAGACGCCCTATCCATCTGAACCACCGAGGGCACAGATGATAGTGCGACTACAGGGATTTATCCCTTGCACGCTCCCCGTGAGACCCACATTCCCAACTTAACGCTCACACACTACATTCGTAGTGCCCCTGCCCATTACACTCATTACTCGCGGCAGACAATCTTACCGAGTCCCGTAAGAGCTCGGGCAATGCGTGTGCATCCAGTACAGAAGAAGGAGGTCAATGACCGGTTAGCCTTAACTACATGAAGATGGTATCTGTTCTTTCGGACACCATCTTCATAAAGTGAGCAATGTGTCTGTTCTATCTGGCGCCACTTACGTGGGGACGGTGAGACCCTGCATGGCCTTCATTATCGACCTCCTGAAGCCATCAATTTTATATTTGCATGACAATCGTGGATCCCGACCAACGCGATCAGCAATATTGCGAAAATTGTAAAATGTACCACAGGTTTTTAAAATATTAAGCAGCAGGCCTTTAAACTGATACATATTTTAAAAATGTATTTAAGTATGTATGTTCCACATCTCCTAAATCAGTGGACAGAGTTCAACCAAACTTAGTACACATATGACTTATTGTCTGAAAAGAATCGCTGTGGGGTAAGAACCACCTTCTTATCAAAAGGACAGAGGTGAGGGTTAAGAAGAAGTGTAGCCCACGACGCACGAATAACCAGACTTTGTTCAAGCAGTATTTGTGAAGGGAGCACTTAGCGACTTGCAATAAACCTTACACATAATTTAAAACCTTTACTAAACTTTTTCTCGCTGACAATCTCACATGTAACGATGAAAGAAAAAATGTTCATTACTTACTAGATATTCCCTGCTCATGCAGTAAAACTGCCGCATCAGGGATAACGTTTTATGTTACTACTTCTTTACAACTAAATGCATTCGCTACACATTTTAGAGACAGTATTCAGATATACCGCTGAATGAAACTGCAAAATTACATCGTTGTACGACATATAGTTCAGGAGATATGTCATAAACATTGAGCTGTGTGAAAACAAAACTGTAGGGCGAAATTCTCTAGAGATACAGGTGAAATATGTCTATAAATTTGTGTGAAATATGTGTGGTGTTCAGAATGTCTCGTTGCAGACTTTTAGGACTTCAGTTCTGATGTGTAACGAGTCCACGTCTGCTGAGGGAAAGAGAAAAGTCTCTGATTTTCTTGTCCAGGTGTGCAATAGGGTAGGCAGGACGACGTGTACTACGTCAGACTGTCATCTGATGCCACTCAACGTCTGCCTTGTTGTGATATTTCTGTAGGGACAAAAGATCTGCTGGTACGACGTCTTGCCGCTACACTAGAAATAGAAGACAAACCAGGTGAGACGGAGTATGTATACAAGAACACGCTTCGTAGGTACAATGTCTGTAACAACGTTGGTGGACACCACATCGAGCCACTGTTGTAATGCATCAGTACTGTACTGTATGCACAGTACGCTGGGTAATTTTTTGTTTTGGAGTAGTACAAACACGTAATGTTTAAGTGATAACACAAAAAATGTGCTTAAGTGAAAAAGGAATGTTTCGTTATGTTTCCTGTCGCAATGTTGCCTAATAACTGTACTGCTTCATGCCTAATTCAATTCCTCAAGCAGAAGTGGATCAGTCAAACAACTGAATTGAAATCATCGTAGAATGGGAATGGTACGTTTCCGGACGTTGGATCCTATTCAAGATATTATGTATTCATTCCCCTATACAAGTCCTAGAAGTTTGTAACGGGAATTTCCGAACACCCTGTATAAGTGAAATACAGGAAGGACATTAATAAAACCGAGGAACAGCAGGGACGACTTCCTGACTGGAAATGGAGGAAATAACGTCCTATGAACATGTTTCCGGAAATGCATCGTTCCCACGACAGATGACGTTGAAGAATGACAGTTCCTCTGAGCACGCGCCCTGTGTTCCTTGTGTGTTGCAGGCTGTGTGATTGACGCAGTGTACTGTAAGCAGCAGAATGGTCCAGTATTCATATCGGGAACAAGCCGAGGAAATGGAAACGGCTGAGTAGCAGCACGGCTGTACAAAAACAAATACCCTTACAGACACCAACCACATCATGTAACATTTCAAACAATTTTTGGGAATTTGAGTGATGTGTCCTTTCAGACAGACGAACGTGCAGAGAGGCGGTGAACCGTGCGTACAACAGTCTTGGAGGTCCGGGTTCTACAGGATACTGAGACGAACCGTAGTACAAACTTCAATCAAGTGCTCCATCAGTATGATTTAAGCCAAAGTACGATAATGTGTAGCCTGGATGACAACCGCTACAATCCGTATCAAAAACGGCTCTGAGCATTATGAGACTTAACATCTGAGGTCATCAGTCCCCTAGAACTTAGAACTACTTAAACCTAACTAACCTAATGACACCACACACAGCCATGCCCGAGGTAGGATTCGAACCTGCGACCGTAGCAGTCACGCGGTTCCGGACTGAAGCCCCTAGAACCGCTCGGCCACCGCGGCTGGCTACAGTCCGTAGCACCTGCGATCGTATGGAGTCACCTTGAACGTCTGTTGTGATGTGGATGCGCTGCAGCTCTGTACTATGTTCCGAGACGATTTGTTGTCGTTTCTCACATACCGTCCATTTTCTAACACATATTCATAAGACCATATTTCCTCCATTTCCAGTCAGGAATCAGTACCTGCAGTTTGACGGTTTTATTAATGTTCGCCCAGTAAATCTGACCTATGTATGGAGGTAACTCGCATGGTATAAAACTAATCCTACACACCTGGATCGATTTCAGATAAACTTGGTGCACATACGAATTATTGTTTGGAAGGAAATACTGTGGGGGTAAGAACCACCAGCCTCCTGCTGGGTTGGGGGTGATAATGTGCAGAGAAAAAAGGGGGGAAGAGATGGACAGACAGAGAGGGAGAAAGAGGAGATGGACACGGATGGGGCGGGGGGAGGAGATGGATATGGAGAGGGGAAGGGGTAAATGGGCACAAAGGGAAGAGGAGAAGAGACGGAGGGGAGGAGATGGGTAGAGAAAGGGAAGAGGAGCAGATCGGCAGAGAGAGGAAGGATGACGAGATGGACAGAGAGAGGGAATAGGAAGAGAGAAACATTATCAGTTGTTTGGAGGGATGCATATGGGGCCTGAAGATGACATAGTGAAACGCCGAAACTGGTAGCAAAAAATAAAATAACATCTTAGTTCCACGCTGTCGGAGAAGTTCATTGATATTGACAATTACTTAACCACCAGATACCTCACGGCAGTCATCGTACCAACGCCTTGTTTCAAACCCTTCAGGTCCGGAACTTCTGCAGAGCGACGTGCGCACAGTCATCATTCTTCTAATGCAGCTTTACAAGCAGAGCGCGAGCCTGTATTGAGGCAGTCGTGGCGATCGTCGCAGGAGCGTTTATAGCAACTTCAGTGGGTCGTGCGCATGACAAGTGTTTTCATTTACGTATTCTGACACATACGGCGCCATCTAATCATCAATTTTCACATTATTTTTTTCCTTCTGCCATACGTTTTCCTCCTTTTTCGATAATATTCCGTTGCAAAAAATGGCTCTGAGCACTATGCGACTTAACTTCTGAGGTCACCAGTCATCTAGAACTTAGAACTAATTAAACCTAACTAACCTAAGGACATCACACACATCCATGCCCGAGGCAGGATTCGAAGCTGCGACCGTAGCGGTCGCTCGGTTCCAGACTGTAGCGCCTAGAACCGCACGGCCACTCCGGCCGCCTATTCCGTTGCAATTTGAAGTCATTCTGACCGGTGATCTTATTTCTACAGCGTTTCGAAAGTTTAACTTTAATTATAATCACCCTGTATATCAACTTTCACCAAACTTCACAACTCTACCCTTGAGAAGTAGGAGTCGCTGTCGCCTTCTTCCACTGGTGATGAAAATCCAGAAGAGTAAACTGAGAATGGAGTTGGAATTTGATAGATATAATGTTGCGTCTATTCCTGCTTTTCCGAGAAGCAGCATCAGCCTTACAGATCCTTAAGGTTCACCTGAGGTCTTTTAGCGGGCTTGTACGTCACATAGTGTCTTCGAAAAATTAGAATTAAACCGTAATTCCTGGTAGTTAATAGAGATCGGTTCAAGAGCAGCTGTTAGATTCTTTTCAACGGCCATGAAACATTTTCCTTGGGCTCTCTCGACTAGATCACCGTCATGTATTTAAGATCTTTTACTAGGAATTTCTGTCTCGTCCTTTGTATAGACATTGTTTTTTCTTCTTATTTGTTTATTTTCAATTGGAATTTTTACATATTTTGTAGTCTACAGGAGCTGGAACATTTTCTTTAGGCAAACTATTTTGGGAACCGTTTCTGTTTTTCGTTTACCCAGGAATTAAAAAAGTCTTCTGTTTGCCACCAACATTTGTACAACAGTCAACAAATGGTTATCTTTTGCTGGCGCACATTCCAAGAAGGTCTCGATGTTTGCCGGTGTCGTAGGCAGAGAATATATAATCCTGTACTCTTGTTCTGCCCTTCCTGAATTTGAGCGAAATGGAGAGTGGGAGTGGGTGCCGGGTGCATGGGACATTTTATTTGCGTTCGCGGCAGTAATTGGCGTTTAAGCCTCTGGCGCGTAAATAATGAAGTGAAGTCATTATGACAGGTCACAGGCAGCGTAATCGGCAACTGCGGCTATTTAATTACGGTGGCAAGCGACGTCTGGTACAAGCTCTCCGTATCAGTTAACAGGCCACGGTCGCTAATACGATATCAGAAATTAATAGACTGGAGTGACCGGAAGCTTATTGAGCAAGAAATGAGTTGTCGGTTATAGCTCATGGTATTTGGCCTGGCATAATATATAACATGAACTCACTTTTTCGCGTCCGTGCGTACATGCAGGCTAATCGCAGAAACTGCTTTAGGGATTTTGATCTGGTTTTCACTAATGCAAACAATGATTCACGAGAAATGTTTGTGTGTACACTTTATAAATATTTCATACAATTTGCCTGAATTACGATAATTTAAAGTTACGTTGTGAAAATGATGCCTCTGCAAACTACCGAACAATTGCCACCTCTCGAAACAGCAGTAGTGACTCGAGAGTGCAGCAAACCTAAATAAATTTGCATCTCGTATGTTGGTCCAGCGGCGCCGGCACGGCAGCTCAACGTGTTCGGCCGGCCCGGAGCTCTGGTTGCCCACACCAAACGACGAGGAAAAAAAAAAAAAAAAGAAAGGGTAGAGCGTGTCGTTGAAAACTGGGAGGTTGTGGGAACGAACCCCGGCTGGTTCACTTTATTCCGTTATACCCTCTAACCTACCATTCACCTCTCAAAGATGTGGTGAATTGCTAGAAACGAAACGTCGCTTGCGTTCCACGTTACACTGTATCTCATCTTTCTCCGATTGGATAAGTGGATAGAATCATGCAAGTCGCCGAAGTGACGTCTAATTGACTGCAATCGTTTCATAACAACCGCATAGCGAAAAAATCTCTGAATCCAAAACCGCTAGTTCTAAATTGTTTATGCATAAAGTAAAACAGTTTTCGAAAATTTACTTCAGCATGGGATACAGCTTTGCTTTGTTTATATAAAGAACGTTTTTCAGCAGCCTGCAGATGGCTCAACTTTCAGCTTTCGGCTTCCTTTGAGTTAAATGTAGATGCGAAGACTATTCTTTGCGTGGTGGGGCGGAAGATTTATTAGTTTGGAGACTTTCAAATTATGTAAAAGACTCTAAGCCAATCGCCACGGCCGAGGGAGACATTTAGGCCTGTAAACGATCGAGTAATACATGGGCACGATCTTCTTGAATGGGATTCAGAAATTTCTTCGGGATGAATACACAAGATTTGGAAATATTTCTACAGATGGTTGAGGGATACATTTTAAAATATGACGACCATTCAGACTGCCAATGTCAGCTTCCCTCAGATTGGCAGTCGCAATTTTCTCTCTTAATCCACTGCAAATCTTTCGAACTACAGGCAGTGAGTTATTCACCGCTGAAGTATCACAATAAATACGACCAATAAAGGAAAGATAACCACCTCATTATCAGCCTGTGATATGAGACTAACAATTTGAAATAACCAAATATTTTAACCAGTGGCTTCCCTGCAATCCTCTGAGAACAATGCGTAGCGAAAAAGATGCGAACCAAAAATATGTGATGTTTTCATTTTTGTGCTACGAGTAAAACATTTACCGAAAAACCAGAAGCTTCATCATATTTGCTTTGTTCATATACAGAAGTTCTTTCAGCAGCGCAGCAGATGTTTCAGATTTCAGCTTTTTGCCTTCCTTGAATCTGACGTAGATGTGAATACGATTCTTTGCGAGGTACGGCGAAGATGTCTGTCATAAACAATCCACGAGAAAGAGTTGCAGAAGTGAGTCTCAACAATGCATCACAGTGCATACTAAGCTTCACAAGAACTAAACACGAGCCAAACTTGTGGATAATGCGTGATTCTATTTATTCTTCCTGCTATTTGTGCCACCTCAGGCAGCCTCCGATACATATTGAACCTCTTACACATACACAAATCCATGAGTGGCATACAATATTTATGTTGGTTGTAAACATATTATTTGTGTCACCATGAGCTCCCATTATTGCCATGAGACGTCATTCCAAACGCCAGTTCGATATGGAACTCAAAACATTCAACTCCCCCCCACCACCCCCACCCATATGAATCATGGACCTTGCCCTTGGTGGGGAGGCTTGCGTGCCTCAGCGATACAGATAGCCTAAGGTCGGTTCCCACTAGAGCGCGGCAGCGCGTCGTGCGGCAACGGCAGCGGCAAGTGTTTTCCGCTTTGACGCGGCGGCTCGCGGAATTGGCGTTCCCATCTGGAAGCGGCAGACGCTAGCGGTAGCCAATGACGGACAGCCACTGAGGTACGGGGCGGGACCCACTGAAACGCCCGGTGCGTTTGATTAACTGTATCTTACACCTACATAAAGGAAAGACGAAGTTGGGTGAAGACATACCAATTTTTCATTTTCTGTACAATGTACTCTTTCATATATTTCATTATTCATGTTTTATCATTTCGCTATAAACAGATTTCGTGACTACCGTTCATGGTTGTTCACTATCTCCTAACACATTGAAACAATGTACGACAAAAGAGATTATTCAGATAGTTAAGCGAAACAAAAATTTAAAATGTGATACGGTCGCACGTACAGGAAAACAGTAAGAACACAAAGGCTTGGGGGAAGGGATGAAAGTGGAAGCCACCTGATAGAATTTCGCACAGAGTATAATGTAATCATCGCCAGCACCTTGCTTAAGAATCATGAAAGAATAATACATATTTGGAACAAAGTTTTCGAAACCAGATTTTAAATTATAACACATTTTCCGGTGCAGACGCAAACCTACAATACTTTATTGGTTACGAGCTGCACTTTACAACTAAAGAGACAGTAAACGGTAGCAACTGTCAAAAACTCATTTGGCAATCCAGAACTAAGGAAATAAGAGAAGGCTAGAAAGTGGAAGGAATATGTAGAGAGGAGAGGGGGAGGGGTTGTACAAACTAACATAAGCACAATGTTAGATTCCTGTGAGATGTCTGAACACGCAAGGCAATACTGATCCTACCACTTAGCTAAGTAGACACAATGAAAAACTGCGAAACTGTGTTTATAGCATTTGCATGTTTAGAGAAAGGTTTTGACAATCTTAATTAAAACATTCTTTGAAGCTCTGTAGATGTCATCGATAAAACACAGGGCCACAAGATTATCTACAACTTGTACAGAAACCAAACTGCATTTCTAGGACTTCAATGACTTCAAAGGGAAGCAGTAATTGAGAAGTAGAGAGGATATAAGATGAAGACTGTGAATAACAAGAAAAGCGTTCTGAAAAAGAAAATTTGTTCACATCGAACATAAATTCTAATGATTGGGTAATATTTTACAAAGGTATTTATGTGGAGTGCGATATTTGTGTGGAGTGCAGCCTTGTATGTAAGTGAAACGTGGACGACGAACAGTTCTGTCAAAAAGACAATGGACGCTTTCAAAACGTGGTGATCAATAAGAATGCTGAGGATTAGATATGAAGATCGTGTAACTAACGAAGAGGTACGGAATTAAATAGATGAGGAACAGGAAATTACAGCACAACTTTGACTACAAGAAGGGTAAGTTGACAGGACATATTATGAGGTGTCAAAGAATGAGGACAAAGGGGTTGGGTGATAGTATTCTGATAATAATCATCTGTTGAAATGCTATTCTACTATTTTATCTATTAATGTAAGCAGTGAATTTACTCTTCCATGCACTCCTCCACAAAACATTTAAACCAAAACTGAAATCAGCTGAACACCCAATCTTTCCACCACTGTCTGACAACTACTGCATTCAAATGGTTCAAATGGCTCTGAGCACTATGGGACTCAACTGCTGTGGTCATAAGTCCCCTAGAACTTAGAACTACTTAAACCTAACTAACCTAAGGACATCACACACATCCATGTCCGAGGCAGGATTCGAACCTGCGACTGTAGCGGTCATGCGGTTCCAGACTGTAGCGCCTTTAACCGCTCGGCCACACCAGCCGGCTATATACATTCAATACGTACAATTGTAGCCACTCATCCGGGCCAGCGGTTCGGCGAAAGTTCGTGTGCCCGGGGTTCCATACCTGACGTCACGCTCAGTGCATTCTGTGATTGGCGGCGCGGACCTGGAGCGCGGCACGCGGCAGCGGAAGCTGTTCGACATGGTCAAATCGCGACGCAGAGCCCGCCGCGCCGCGCTGCTGACGGCGTTTCCATGGCAACCATGCCTCTGCCGCGCGGTTTGGACACGCGGCAGCCCTAGTGGGAACTGGCCTGTAACGTAGGTGCGGCCACAACGAAGGGGTAGCCGTTGACAGGCCAGAGAAGCGTGTCAGCAGCCTTTTCAGTAGTTGCAGGGGCAACAGTCTGGATGACTGACTGATCTGGTCTTGTAACATGAACCAAAACATCCTTGCTGTGCTACTACTGCGAAAGGCCAAAGCAAGGTGCAAAATAGGCGAAATTTTTACAGAGGGCATGTAGCTTTACTCTTTGATTAAATGATGGTGGCGTCCTCTTGGGTAAAATGTTGCGGAGATAAAATAGTCCCCCATTCGAATCTACGAGCGGAGATTACTCAGGAGGACGTCGTTATCAGGAGAAAGAAAACTGGCGTTCTACGGATCGGAGTGGGGAATGTCAGATCCCTTAATTGGGCAGGTAGGTTAGAAAATTTAAAAAGGGAAATGGATAGGTTCAAGTTAGATATAGTGGGAATTAGGGAAGTTCGGTGCAGGAGGAACGAGACTTCTGGTCAGGTGAATGCAGGGTTATAAATACAAAATCAGAGAGGGATAATGCAGGAGTAGGTTTAATAATGAATAAAAAAGGTAGGAGCGCAGATAAGCTTCTACGAACAGAATAGTGAAGGCATTATTGTAGCCAAGATGGACACGAAGCCCACGCCTACCACTGTAGTACAAGTTTATATGACAACTTGCTCCACAGATGATAAAGAGACTGAAGAAATGTACAATGAGATAAAAGAAATTATTCAAATAGTTAACAGAGACGAAAATTTAATAGTTGTGGGGGCTGGAATTCGATAGTAGGGTAAGGAAGTGAAGGAAACGTAGTAAGTGAATATGGACTGGGGGTAAGGAATGAAAGAGGAAGACGCCTAGTAGAATTTTGCACAGAGCATAATTTAATCATAGCTAACACTTGGATTAAGAATCATGAAAGAAGAGTGTATACGTGGAAGAGGCCTGGAGACACTGTGTGGGGCGGCGAGTAAGTTACTTCACTGGTTTAAAGTTTTGATGCTGTCTTTAATCACGTGAGCCTGGCAACTAATTTGGTGTTCAGCCTGAAAGCGAAGGGAAACATACTGACCTTGGTTTCCAGTCTGCACAGCCACATTCCGGTCCAGCCCACTGAAAGAAAAGTGTCTGTTTCCCATTTCTTTGCGGGATTAGGACTATGACTTCAGTAAAAGTTTAAAGTTCCAATCAAGATTTAATTTCACTAAAGTTTCTCACAAACAACACTTAAAATTGCGTTATGTTCATTCGAAAATAAGTCTTTCTAATCTAACAGGACCTTTAGCAGTTCAGAGGCGACCTCTACAGTAACTTCCTACCAGATTGTTGACTAACATCACTCAATTGAAAGTTCGCAATAAATGTTCAAAAATTAATGCTCGCTATAAAAGTGAAAATAGATTCACCACTTGCCACGTGGAATTGAATTTCACACGGACGGCACACTAACAGTTATTTTATCGAATTGTAAACGATCCAGGACGGTGTACAGTCCTCGCGAGTTCACTGTCCGTTTTCACTGCCAAATACGCGCTTGTCACAGCTCGGCTCTGACGTCATCCGAGGCAGAGCGCGACCAGGCGTCTACTGGCGTGGAACTCACAGTGTCTGAGAACGAAGTGAACCTTCCTACTGTTTTTTTTTTTCTTTATTGAATTTCAATTCCCCCCGAAGGGGGGCGGGCTGGCAGCAGCTTAGTACGCCGCTCTTCAGCCTACAGACTTTGCGAGAAAGATGAAGAGAATAAATAATAAAAACAGGCGATAAAATCGGAGACTTAAAGAGTAACATGGCGAGAAGAAATCGTGGAACTTAAAACAAAGAACAGAGGGATGGTGAAGCTAATAAAACACATACGAAGCAGACAGGTAAAACAATAGACAGACAATTGAAAAACACGGCGACAGTCTGGATTCTGTTCGCAAAAGACATAAAATTCACACCTAGCGACAGCATGGTTTCTGTTCGCAACACGAGAAAGACGAACAACACTGAATAGTCGCTGGAACACTGCACGAAAAAGTTGGAAAATGCGACATACCACAGCCGAGAGCAGGTGGGGGGAATTCCTACTGCTTCAGGGGCTGTATTTATAAGGTGCCGGTGCGGACTGCCGAGAAAACATCTGTTGTCTCTGTCTATTTGCATACGGCGGCAGTCTACAAACGACCGCTATGTCGGGCACTTAATCTTTAATAATATAGTTACCAATTACTTCAGAAACTTCTTAATTTTTGCTGGTATGCAGATAAGCAGTTTGAAAGCACGTAGAAAGTTTCAGCTCACTAGAATGAAAACTTTGATTAATAGAATTTATTTAGTGGAACTAACGGTAGATTGTTACCTCTGAACCATACCTTTGCTAAGACTTATATCAGTTGCTATTTATGTTACAAGTCTTAAACTTGGTGTAGCTATATTATTTGATATATTTGATCATATGGTTTAACCAAAATCCTCTATCATTAAAATTTCAAGTACTTAATCTACAACACTTAGGTACATTTTTAGTTACAAAATTAGTTTTTATTTAAGTATTAAAAAACTATAAGAGGTAGATTAACGTGGACTCTCTGCTATTATTTTTGGGGGGTACTGAAGCATAAAACAGATTTTCATGTTTCTAAGTCCATTATTTAGCGCCTCTGATTTTTCCGAAAAACGTGGATTCTGGCGTTAATTTTTGTTTTATGGTTTTGGAAACCAGCATCACTTATTTATAACTTCTAACTGCACCTTCTGCCCAAATTCTGCCTTCCTAGCGTCATTATTCAGCGCCTCTGATTTTTCTCTTAAAACGGCATTTTTCCGTAAGCTATTAAGTTTAGAACATCAAGACTTGGTATTTGAAACATTATTACACTAAATTATAATTTAACACAGTTTTAAACATAAATTTTGATTTTTAATTTCATACTAAATTGTGGTGCAATACTTGTGCGCTACATGCACGGCCGAAGTGGCCGCGCGGTTCTGGCGCTGCAGTCTGGAACCGCGAGACCGCTACGGTCGCAGGTTCGAATCCTGCCTCGGGCATGGATGTGTGTGATGTCCTTAGGTTAGTTAGGTTTAACTAGTTTAAGTTCTAGGGGACTAATGACCTCAGCAGTTGAGTCCCATAGTGCTCAGAGCCAGCCAGCTACATGCAGACACGTTAAGGTGACGTGGCGCTACTAGCAGTGAACTGGGGTAAGTCCCAGCGCAGTCGCTCGCCTCTGTATCTCACACACGATACAGCGCTTGGTTTACTTCAACTGGAAGATTTCAGATAGATTATATAATGGTAAGACAGAGATTTAGGAACCAGGTCTTAAATTGTAAGACATACCCAAGGGCAGATGTAGACTCTAGCCACAATTTATTGGTTGTGAACTGAAGAAAGTGCTAGAGGGTTGGAATTTAAGGATAAACTGAAACAACCAGAGGTTGCAGAGTGTTTCAGAGAGGGCATTAGGGAACGACTGGCAAATACAAGGGAAAGAAATACAGTAAAAGGAGAATGGGTAGCTTTGAGAGATGAAATAGGGAAGGTAGCAGAGGATCAAGTAGGTAAAAAGACGAGGGCTAGTAGACATCCTTGGGTAACAGAAAAAATATTGAATTTAATTGATGAAAGGAGAAAATATAAAAATGCAGTAAATGAAGCAGGCAAAAAGGAATACAAACGTCTCAAAAATGAGATCGACAGGAAGTGCAAAATGGCTAAGCAGGGATGGCTAGAGGACAAATGTAAGGATGTAGAGGCATATATCATTAGGGGTAAGCGGAAAACCAGTCCTCAGCAAAGAAGGGAAAGCAGAAAGGTGGAACGATTATGTAGAGGTTCTATACATGGGCGACGTATTTGAAGGCAATATTATGGAAATGGAAGCAGATTAAAATAAAATGGGTCACGTGACACTGCGTGAAGAATTTGACAGAGCACTAAAAGACGTAAGTCTGCAGCTCGTGGTCGTGCGGTAGCGTTCTCGCTTCCCACGCCCGGGTTCCCGGGTTCGATTCCCGGCGGGGTCAGGGATTTTCTCTGCCTCGTGATGACTGGGTGTTGTGTGATGTCCTTAGGTTAGTTAGGTTTAAGTAGTTCTACGTTCTAGGGGACTGATGACCATAGATGTTAAGTCCCATAGTGCTCAGAGCCATTTGAACCATTTTTGAAAGACCTAAATAAAAAAAAAGTCCCCGGGAGTAGGCAGCATTCCATTAAAACTACTGATAGCCTTGGGAGAGTCAACCATGACAAAGTTCTAACATCTAGTGAGTAAGATATATGAGACTGACGAAATACCCTCAGACTTCCGGAAGAATATAATAATTCCAATCCCAAAGAAAGCAGGTGGCTACAGCTGTGAAAATTACCGAACTATCCGTTTAATAAGTCACGGTTGCAAAATACTAATACAAATTCACTAGTGACGAATGGGAAAACTGGTAGAAGCCGACCTAGGGGAAGATAAGTTTGGATTCCGTAGAAACTTAGGAACATGCGAGGCAATACAGACCCTACGAATTATCTTAGAAGATAGGTTAAGAAAAGGCAAAGATAGATTTCTATCATTTGTAGACTTAGAGAAAGCTTTTGACAATGTTGGCTGGAATACTCTCTTTGAAATTCTGGAGGTAGCAAGGGAAAAATAGAGGGAGCGAAAGGCTATTTATAATTTGTACAGACACCAGACTGCAGTTATAAGAGTCAAGGGGCATGAAAGGGAAGCAGTGGTTGAGAAGGGAGTAAGACATGGTTGTAGCCTATCTCCGATGTAATTCAGTGTGTATATTGAGCAAGCAGTAAGGGAAATAAAAGAGAAAAAAAACTGGAGTAGGAATTAAAACCCATGGAGAAGAAATAAAAACTTTGAGATTCGCCGATGACATTGTAATTCTGTCAGAGACAGCAAAGGACCTGGAAGAGCAGTTGAACGGAATGGACAGTGTCTTGAAAGGAGGACGGAAGACGAACATCAGCAAATGCAAAACGAGTGTAATGGAATGTAGCCGAATTAAATCAGATGATACTGAGAGAATTAGATTAGGAAATGAGACGCTTGAAGATTTTTGCTATTTGGGGAGCAAAATAACTGAGGAAGATTGAAGTAGAGAGGATATAAAATGTAGACTGGCTATGGTAAGGGAAGCGTTTCTGAAAAGGAGGAATTTGTTAACATTTAGTATAGATTTAAGTATCAGGAAGTCTTTTCTGAAAGTATTTGTATGGAGCGTAGCCATGTATGGCAGTGAAACATGGAGGACAAATAGTTTAAACAAGAAGAGAATAGAAGCTTTCGAAATGCGGTGCTACAGAAGAATTCTGAAGATTAGATGGGTAGATCACGTAACTAATGAGGAGGTACTGAGGAGAATTGGGGAGAAGGGGTATCTGTGGCACAACCTGACTAAAAGAAGGGATCAGTCGGTAGGACGCATTCTGAGGCATCAAGAGGTCCCAATTTAGTATTGGAGGGAAGCGTGGAGGGTAAAAATCGTAGAGAGAGACCAAGAGATGAATACACTAAGCCGATTCAGAAGGATGTAGGTTGCAGTATTTACTCAGAGATGAAGAAGCTTCCACAGGATAGAGTAGTGCGGAGAGCTGCATCAAACCATTCTCTGGACTAAAGACCAAAACAACAACAATCACGCCTCGCGACAACTATCCTGGCGTGCCCTGCTTACATCGCGTAAGTTATACGAAAGTGATGATCTTCACCTAAATCTACATGATTACTCTGCAATTGACAATTATATGTGTGGCAGAGTGTTCACCGAACCACCTACTGGCTATTTCTCTGCCTTTCCGCTCTGAAACGGCGCGCGGGAAAAACAAGCACTTAAATTATTCTACGAAGGCTTTGATATCTCTTATTTTATCATGATGATCACTTCTTCCTGTGTATATGGGTATCAACAGAATATTTTCGCAATTTGAGGTGAAAAATTGTGATTGAAATCCAGACGAGAAGTTTCTGCTGCAATAAAAAATGTTCAAATGTGTGTGAAATGTTATGGGACATAACTGCTAAGGTCATCAGTCCCTAAGCTTACATACAACTTAACCTAAATTATTCTAAGGACAAACACACACGCCCATGACCGAGGGAGGACTCGAACCTCCACCGGGACCAGCCGCACAGTCCATGACTGCAGCGCCTACACCGCTCGGCTAATCCCGCGCGGCTCTGCTGCAACAAAAAGCGCCTTTGTTTCAATGATTGCCATCCCAATTCATGTATTATGTCCTTGCATTCTCTTCCCTGTCTCGTTATAATACAAAATTGACTGCCCTTCTTTGAACTTTTTTGATGTCCTCCGTAAGTCTCACCTGATGTGCATGCCATACCGCACTGCAATACTCGAGAAGAGGGTGGACGAGGTTGTTGTAAGCAGTCTCTTTAGTAGACTTGTTGCACTTTATAAGAATTCTACCAGTAAAATGCAGTCTTTGGTTTCCTTTACCCACAACATTATCTGCGTGACTGTCTCGATTTAAGATAAAAATGGAAATGTCGTGTGGCTAGGGCCTCCCGTCGGGTAGACCGTTCGCCTGGTGCAGGTCTTTCGATTTGACGCCACTTCGGCGACCTGCGCGTCGATGGGGATGAAATGATGATGATTAGGACAACACAACACCCAGTCCCTGAGCGGAGAAAATCTCCGACCCAGCCGGGAATCGAACCCAGGCCCTTAGGATTGACAGTCTGTCACGCTGACCACTCAGCTACCGGGGCGGACCGATTTAAGATAATCCCTAAGTATTTTGTTGAATTTAGAGCGTTTAAATTTGTCTTGATTTATCATGTAACCAAAATTTTGTGGATTTCTCTTAGTACTCATGTGCATGACGTAACATTTTATTTTATTTAGAGACAATTTCTACTTTTCGCATCATACAGACGTGTTTTCTACATCATTCTGCATATTAGTTTTGATCATCTAATGACTTTACACGACGGTAAATTACTGTATCATCGGCAGACAATCTAAGAGAGTTGCTCAGATTGTCTTCTATGTCGTTTATGTAGATAAGCACAGTAGAGGGCCTATAACACTTCCTTGGGGAAGGCCAGCTACTACTTCTGATATATTCGATAACTTTCCGCCAGTTACTACGAACTGTGACCTTTCTGCCAGGGAATCACGAATCCAGTTGCACAACGGAGGCGATACTCCATAGGCAAGTATTTTGACTAGAATACACCTATGAGGAGTGGTGTCGAAAGCCTTCTGGAAGTCTAAAAATATAGACTCAATTTGATATCCCTTTTCTACAGCATTCATTACTTCGTGAGAATAAAGAACTAGTTGTGTTTCACAAGAACGATATTTTTTGAACCCACGCTGGCAGTTGTTGTGGTGTTCAGTCCAGAGACTGGTTTGATGCAGCTTTCCATGCTACTCTATCCTGTGCAAGGTTCTTCATCTCCCAGTACCTACTGCAACCTACATACTTCTGAATCTGCATAGTGTATTCATCTCTTGGTCTCCCTCTATGATTTTTACCCTCCACGCTGCCGTCCAATGCTAAACTGGTGATCCCTTGACACCTCAGAACACGTCCTACTAACCGATCCCTTCTTCTAGTCAAGTTGTGCCACAAATTTCTCTTCTCCCCAATTCTGTTCAGTACCTCCTCATTAGCTATGTGATCTACCCATCTAATCTTCAGCATTCTTGTGTAGCACCACATTTCGAAAGCTTCTATTCTCTTCTTTTCCAAACTATTTATCGTCCACGCTTCACTTCCATACATGGCTACACTCCATACAAATACTTTCAGAAACGACTTCCTGACACTTAATTCTATACTCAATGTTAACAAATTTCTCTTCTTCAGAATCATTTTCCTCGCCATTGCCAGTCTACATTTTATATCCTCTCTACTTCGACCATCATCAGGTATTTTGCTCCCCAAATAGCAATACTCATTTACTACTTCAATTGTCTCATTACCTAAGCTAATTCCCTCAGCATCACCCGACTTAATTCAACTACATTCCATTATCCTCGTCTTGCTTTTGCTGATGTTCTTTCAAGACACTCTCTATTCCGTTCAACTGCTCTTCCAGGTCCTTTGCTGTCTCTGACAGAATTACTATGTCATCATCGAACCTCAAAGTTTTTATTTCTTCTCCATGGATTTTATTTCCTACTCCGAATTTTTCTTTTGTTTCCTTTACTGCTTTCTCAATATACAGATTGAATAACATCGGGGATATGCTAAACCCTGTCTCACTCCCTTCCCAACCATTGCTTCCCTTTCATGCCCCTCGTCTCTTATAACTGCCATCTGTTCTGCACAAATTGTAAATAGCGTTTCGCTCCCTGTATTTTACCCCCGCCACCTTCAGAATTTGAAAGACAGTATTCCAGTCAGCATTGTCAAAAGCTTTATCTAAGTCTGCAAAAGCTAGAAGCGCTGGATATTTGTCAATAAATCGTTTTTTTCGAGGTGCTTCATAATCATCGAACGCAGTATATGTTCCAAAATCTTTCTGCAAAACGACGTTAGTGATATGAGTCTGTATTTCAGCAGTTTAACCCCGTTAGGTATTGGTGTGACTTGAGTAATTTTCAAGTTTTTAGGTACAAATATTTCAAAGAGTGGGCAGTTGTATATGACTGGTAAGTATGGAGCTATTGCATCAGCATACCCTGAAAGGAACCTGACCGGTATACAGCCTGGAACGAAGGCCTTGCCTTTATTAAGTGTTTTAAGCTGGTTCGCTAGAATATTTACTTCATCTTTTTTTGGTGAAGGAGCTTCGGTACACTGTGTTAAGTAACTCTGCTTTAGTGGCATTCTTATGAGTGACATCTCTATTGTTTTCGCTCATGGGAGATATTGATTGGTTCTTACCGCTGGCATACTTTACATACTATCAGAAACTCTTTGGGTTTTCTGCCAGATTTAGAGACAGGGTTTTGTTGTGGAAACTATTAAAAGCATTTCGCATTGAAGATCACTCTAAATTTCGAGCTTCTATAAAACATCGCCAATCATTCGGATTTCGTGTTCTTTTAGATTTGGCATGCCTTTTCGTTGCTTCTGATATTCATTTGCTTAGCACTGTTATTTGTATTATGTTCATAACTCTTCGCAGTGGTCCGTAAACAAAACACGCTACGCCAGACAAGTCGTTTGGCCTTAGATGCTGTATGCTGCTAGTGTCAAGCAGGGCCGGGGCGCTAGTATGGCATAAAAATAAACTACCGTTAGTGGCTCCGTTCAGGCTACGGCATAGTATTGGACTTCTGTTACGATTGCAGATCGAATTAAGCCAGTGGTTAATGTTCTGTGGTGGACCTGCATAGAGGAGCAGAGAATTTCAGGCCCAGCCATTCTAATATCATTTTCTTGTGGCGTCACTATATAAGTTCAGGAAGATTATGAGATGGCTCCTCTAAAACTACTGCCAAATCTATTCCGAATTAATGCTTATGACTCATGTGTAATGACACCGTCAAACTTCCTTTCTTCTTTTTTTTTCTTTCTTGTGCTTTTCTTTTTTTTCTTTATTCTGCCGAAGCTTCACAATATCTCAATATTATTGAGTCACTGTTGTCTACTTTGTGAAGAAAGATGAGTGGTCGCTAACTTTCTTTCTTCTGTTGAGTCCATGAAGTCAGTTTCTGGGTCATAGAGGCTTGGCCTAATTGCTTGTTTACACGAGCCCCGGGGTAGTTCGTTGCAAGATGCTAGTTGAATTAGTATTGGAATTAACACAGAGTAACCCCAAAATTTTAATGTCTGCATTACGCTCAATATGTGTGTGCAGTGAGAGTAACTGTTCATATACAGGATATTTTCTAGTTAACGTCACAGATATCTAGGAATGATGGACCAATGTACCGCACTGGACAGTGACGTTTCTAGATTCCTTCTGTGCGAGTAATTCAGATTTATAGGAAGAGATTAATATAAACCTTAGAAACATATGTTAAGTTTCATCTGACGATGAACGAGCCAAAAGCAAGGGTTTTATGACGCCAAAGTATTTGAGTTTATTCATATAGAGAGATAAACCGATGACAGAGGGAAAAGATGCTGCAACGTATCTCAGAGTTTTGTAACGTCCTACGAATACCTAAATAAATGGTTCCAAAGGCTGTAATCTGAAGTGATGGCTATGCATAACACAGGGTAGATCGAGGCTAGTTCTGACGTTCTTCAGTTACAGAAATGAAAGATGTAAACAGGAATATTTGCCACGTCGTGTTCTAAGGAGCGAATGATTAATAACGCCAAGAACATCGCAGATATGAAAATGCAGAAATTAACCAGCTAACCGTACAATATAATTAAATATCCTGTACAGAAGGAAAAGCGTGCAAAGAGAAAACAAAATGTCAGCTGTAAAATGATCGTTACAGCTGTGTCGTATCAACGTCAATAGAATATAGTAAAACATTCTACGGATCCAAAGAGAAACAGGGTGAAAGAAGAGATTATGTTATCAGCAATGGTTTGAGAACATCGCTGCTGTTTTCATAAAAATCGCTGAAGAAAAGCTGAAAACGGCCACAAGTTGTGAATTAATGAATGGTTGGAGTTTTTCCTTTAACGATAAAAAGGATATTCCTTTCAGTGCTTTTGCGATAGTGCGCCAGCAAAGCAGAAGTAAAAGACGTATCCCGGTGAGGCTTTCTTTCTAGTTCTTGATGCTGGTCGCCAGAGGGACGGCTAATCTGCCCGTGATTTTTCTTTTGACAGTTTCTGTTCGCAAAGGAACATAATACGATTCATATTTCAGGGAGACCAGACGTTTCTCAATAAACGATAGTCTCCTTTCAAATGGTAAGGATTCGTCCTCGAAGGTACATTGAAGTTCGAAAGAAATAGAAAGAAGTGGAAAGGAAAAAAAGAAAGAAAGGAGCAAAAGATCAGATGCACGTGTGCCCACGTGCCTTGCAGCATGAATCCACGCCCATTGAATTTCCCGAAGCTTCGGACTGTGGCAGACATTATTCCCTGGCAGACTGAAAGGCGGGAGCCGAGATATGAGATCTAGGGTCCCTTTGTGGAGAATAGAAGCAGATGTGAAGCGCAGTGATACCTGGAGAGCAGAGTTGGCCGATAGTTAGAAATCAGAGCTGCTATAGCGTCGTCTGACCTCGCGCAATTCCTGGTCGCCATTGTATGTGAGGACACGTGGGAGCCTTGTTATCCAGCGAGCACCATGGCCAAGGACTCACATTCAGAAGGAGAAAACTGCTTGTTACAAGTTTGAAGAACCTAAGCGGCTGCGAAGTATATGTATCTTCTTAACATTCACACAGTTAATACACGACAGTGTTTATTCTATTTGAAGTACGATGATATTAGTTTTATGAAGGTAACGTGAATTCTATGTTTTGTTCTAGAGACCTTACAGTGTCCTGACCATTTCGGGAACTAACATCATCAGCCAGTTAGGTACAGCCAAGTTCTACTCAAAAGGTATAGGTCAATACGGTGTTCCTCTGCTTCCAGTAGGCGATTCATACAGTCGCACACTGTCGTTTGGCTAACAGAGCCCGAGATTACGAAACACAAGTAGTGGACAATAATGCGGAAACACAAAAACACAACGCATTACCATTTCATATAGGGTCTAGGAAATCTTTTGGCGTTGAAAACCGTTTCTAGTTATCTGGAGATGGATGAGAACAGGTAACGCACGGTTTTCACTGGGATCTTACACCATTCGTCCTGCAAAATTCTGGCAAGCCCATGTAACGATGATGCAAGTGAATAGCGATCACTTATCTTTCTCCACAAAGTAGAGAGCAATTACTCAATAATAGTGAGATATGGTGAATGTGTGGCGACGGGAGATGCGACAATTCATCGTCCTGCTCACAAAAGCAGTCCTGGAAGAGGCGATCTGTGTCAACAGGATCCCTGTCGCCTTAGAACATAGCATCACCGTGTGATGAACCTGACTATCAAAAATGGTCAAATAATCCTTGGCACTAACGCAACATTAAGGAGTAACCATGGGGCTTATGCAACACCACAGTATGGCTGTCCAAACCATCACCGAACACTGCCATGGTTGACTCTTGGGACGTAAACTCGACCAGAAGTTGGAAATAGTGTAAGACAAGACTCATTCCACCAAATGACTTTCTTCCATTGCTCCGTAGTCCACGTTTTATGACTTCGGCACAACGTTTTTCACTTAGGGGCATGTGCATGATATACACTACTGGTCATTAAAATTGCTACACCAAGAAGAAATGCAGATGATAAACAGGTATTCATTGGACAAATATGTTATACTAGAACCGACATGTGATTTCATTTTCAAACAATTTGGGCGCATAGATCCTGAGAAATCAGTACCCAGAGCAACCACGTCTGGCCGTAATAACGGCCTTGATACGCCTGGGAATTGAGTGAAACAGAGCTTGGATGGCGTGTACAGGTACGGCTGCCCATGCAGCTTCAACACGAAACCACACTTCAAGAGTAGTGACTGGCGTATTGTGACGAGCCAGTCGCTCGACCACCATTGACCAGACGTTTTCACTTGGTGAGAGATCTGGAGAATGCGCTGGCCAGGGCAGCAGTCGAACATTTTCCGTATCCAGAAACGCCCGTACAGGACCTGCAACATGCGGCCGTGCATTATCCTGCTGAAATGTAGGGTTTCGCAGGGATCGACTGAAGGTTAGAGCCACGGGTCGTAACATTTCTGAAATCTAACGTCCACTGTTCAAAGTGCCGTCAATGCGAACAAGAGGCGACCGAGACGTGAAACGAATGGCACCCCATACAATCACGTCGGGTGATACGACAGTATGGCGATGACGAATACACGCTTCCAATGTGCGTTCACCGCGATGTCGCCAAACACGGATGCGAGCATCATGATGCTGTAAACAGAACCTGGATTCGTCCGAAAAAAGGACGTTTTGGCATTCGTGCACCCAGGTTCGTCGTTGAGTACACCGTCGCAGGCGCTCCTGTCTGTGATGCAGCGTCAAGGGTAACCGCAGCCATGGTGTCCGAGCTGATAGTCCATGCTGCTGCAATCGTCATCGAACTGTTCGTGCAGATGATTGTTGTCTTGCAAACGTCCCCATCTGTTGACTCAGGGATCGAGACGTGGCTGCACGATCAGCTACAGCCATGCGGATAAGATGCCTGTCATCTCGAGTGCTAGTGATACGAGGCCGTTGGGATCCAGCACTGCGTTCCGTACTACCCTCCTGTATCCACCAATTCCGTATTCTGCTAACAGTCATTGGATTTCGACCAACGCGAGCAGCAATGTCGCGATACGATAAACCGCAATCGCGATAGGCTACAATCCGACCTTTATCAAAGTCGGAAACGTGATGGTACGCATTTCTCCTCCTTACAACGTTTCACCAGGCAATGCCGGTCAACTCTGCTGTTTGTGTATGAGAAATCGGTAGGAAACTTTTCTCATGTCAGCACGTTGTAGGTGTCGCCACCGGCGCCAACCTTGTGTGGATGCTCTGAGAAGCTAATCATTTACATATCACAGCATCATCTTTATCCTGTCGGTTAAAGTTCGCGTTTGTGGCACGTCATCTTCGTGGTGTAGCAATTTTAATGGCCAGTAGTGTATGTGTGATTTTGGAATTTCAGGTCGCTCTGCAATTCTATGCTTATGCAATGCACTTCGTATTGTTTTGGTGCTGATGGGGTTCACGAGTGCGGCATTCAGTTCTGCAGTGACTTTTTCATCTGTCGTCCTCCTATTTCCAGTCACAATCCCCGTCCATGACCGTCCGCCACGGTCACTCAACACACACTTTCGTCCACGTTGTGACTTATCGGATGATGTTCTTTCACTTTCCCTGTATACGGTATGCATCTTCGATACTGTGCCTCTTGAGACAGGAAACAATTTGGCTACTGTGAATATGATAGAACCGACCATACGACACATATAGTGCCGTTAGAATCCCCTGCTGACCTGTTTGTCGCTGCGAATTCTGACACGCAACACCTAACGGTTCGTTTTCACTTGAGATTGAGTGGCGGACATTGGTGAGTTCGCATATCAGTGGACGGAAGGCGGAAAATGGAATGGACCGCACGGTTGACTCCTTACGCCACAGCAACAGGTACGTGGTGCAACCCAGTGTTGATAATTCTTCTGAGCCAACACTGGATGCCTCTCCTGATGAGCCAGTGGTCGATTTCCCTGGCCAGTCCGGATAAGTGCAAAGGGTGGGTACGCTTGCCATCGGGAGCTCCGGCGTTAGGCGGGTAATGGAGTCCCTCAAAGAGAAAACCTGCAAGGGGCGAAAGGACGCCAGTCCCCACTCGGTCTATCTGCCGGGGTCTCTCCACTACGACGCAAAGAAGGCACTGCCGGCAGTTATCGAATCACTGAGTGCAACCGGCTGCAAGTAGTGGCACATGTTGAACTAATAATGCCTACTGCCTGTCGGTAGATGGTTGATTTGTTGAAGGAAACTAGTATCACACGCAATGTGCAGGCAAGGCTGATTATATGCAACATTCTACCCATAGTCGATCGTGGTCCTCTGGTTTCCAGAAGAACGGAATGTGTAAGCCTGATGCTCAGACGACTCTGCGACGGTATTGGTTGCGAATTTCTCGATGTCTGCTATCGGGTACACAATTATTGGATACCCCTTAACAGATCAGGCGTGCACTACATGCAGGAAGCGGCTACTGGGCTAGCGGAGTACATGTGTCGCTCAAAGGGCTCTAACCACTATGGGACTTAACATCTGAGGTCATCAGTCCCCTAGACTTAGAACTACTTAAACCGAACTAACCTAAGGACATCGCACACATCCATGCCCGGACAGGATTAGAACCTGCGACCGTAGCAGCTGCGCGGTTCCAGACTGAAGCGCCTAGAACCGCTCGGCCACAGCGGACGGCCTACATGTGTCGTGTATTGGATATGTTGTTGTTGTTGTGGTCTTCAGTCCTGAGACTGGTTTGATGCAGCTCTCCATGCTACTCTATCATGTGCAAGCTTCTTCATCTCCCAGTACCTACTGCAACCTACATCCTTCTGAATCTGCTTAGTGTATTCATCTCTTGGTCTCCCTCTACGATTTTTACCCTCCACGCTGCCCTCCAATGCTAAATTTGTGATCCCTTGATGCCTCAAAACATGTCCTACCAACCGATCCCTTCTTCTAGTCAAGTTATGCCACAAACATCTCTTCTCCCCAATCCTATTCAGTACCTCCTCATTAGTTACGTGATCTACCCACATTATCTTCAGCATTCTTCTGTAGCACCACATTTCGAAAGCTTCTATTCTCTTCTTGTCCAAACTAGTTATCGTCCATGTTTCACTTCCATACATGGCTACACTCCATACAAATACTTTCAGAAACGACTTCCTGACACTTAAATCTATACTCGATGTTAACAAATTTCTCTTCTTCAGAAACGATTTCCTTGCCATTGCCAGTCTACATTTTATATCCTCTCTACTTCGACCATCATCTGTTATTTTACTCCCTAAATAGCAAAACTCCTTTACTACTTTAAGTGTCTCATTTCCTAATCTAATTCCCTCAGCATCACCAGATTTAATTTGACTACATTCCATTATCCTCGTTTTGCTTTTGTTGATGTTCATCTTATATCCTCCTTTCAAGAGACTGTCCATTCCGTTCAACTGCTCTTCCAAGTCCTTTGCTGTCTCTGATAGAATTAAAATGTCATCGGCAAACCTCAAAGTTTTTACTTCTTCTCCATGAATTTTAATACCTACTCCGAATTTTTCTTTTGTTTCCTTTACTGCTTGCTCAATATACAGATTGAATAACATCGGGGAGAGGCTACAACCCTGTCTCACTCCCTTCCCAACCACTGCTTCCCTTTCATGCCCATCGACTCTTATAACTGCCATCTGGTTTCTGTACAAATTGTAAATAGCCTTCGGCTCCCTGTATTTTACCCCTGCCACCTTCAGAATTTGAAAGAGAGTATTCCAGTTAACATTGTCAAAAGCTTTCTCTATGTCTACAAATGCTAGAAACGTAGGTTTGCCTTTTCTTAATCTTTCTTCTAAGATAAGTCGTAAGGTTAGTATTGGATATAGAAAAGGTTAATATGATGTAGCTGGCCGCTGTGGCCGAGCGGTTCTAGGCGCCTCAGTCTGGAACCGCGCGACCGCTACGGTCGCAGGTTCGAATCCTGCATCGGGCATGGATGTGTGTGATGTCCTTAGGTTGGTTAGGTTTAAGTAGTTCTAAGTTCTAGGGGACTGATGACCTCAGAAATTAAGTCCCATAGTGCTCAGAGCCATTTGAACCATTTGTGACTAGGGTCTCCCGTCGGGTAGACCGTTCGCCGGGTGCAAGTCTTTCGATTTGACGCCACTTCGGCGACTTGCGCGCCGATGGGGATGAAATGATGATGATTAAGACAACACAACACCCAGTCCCTGAGCGGAGGAAATCTCCGACCCAGCTGGGAATCGAACCCGGGCTCTTAGGATTGACATTTTTTGTCGCGCTGACCACTTTTTTTTCATTTTGTTCGTTGTTGATCGTTGTGTTTGGTCGTTGCGGACGTCCCTTGAGATCCGTTCAAGTTCGTTTTGTTAATCCTTCCACTCAGTTTTTTGTTACAGAGGCCAACCAGCTCTCTCACCGAACACGCTGAGCTACCGTGCCGGCAATTCATTTTTTTCGATATAGTTCGTTGCGCTTGGTCTGGGCGGACGTCACAAGACATCCGTTCAAGTTGATCGTTGATTACTTGACTCAGTTTTTTTGTTACAGAGAGCACGCAGCCCTCTGACCGAACACGATGAGCTACCCGTGCCGGCAATATTTACTCTCTGACTTTGAACTTGATCATACTCGTTGGGTTGGGTTGTTTGGGGAAGGAGACCAAACAGCGAGTCATCGGTCTCATCGGATTATGGAAGGAGGGGGAAGGAAATCGGCCGTGCCCTTTCAAAGGAATCATCCCGTTTTAGGGAAACCACGGAAAACCTAAATCAGGGTGGCCGGACGCGGGATTGAACCGTCGTCCTCCAGAATGTGAGTCCAGTGTGCTAGCCACTGCGCCACCTCGTTCGGTCCAGCATGGTCGTTCAGCCCTTTGTACTATATAAGCTCACGGGATAAACTGTGAGCCATCCACTTAATAGATGACATTACTCGCTTTGGAGCGCTATAGAACTGGTACAAGGCAGACCTGAGACCCTAAAATCCTGACGTAAGTCATGGCAATGAAGTTATGCGTACGTGTCAGTCGGTTACTTGGAATTAGCGCTGACATGACAGAAAGCACCCACTGCGCCACCTCGTCGGTATCACTCACCTACCAGGGAGGGGGGGGGGACATTTAAGGTTAAAGACTTGAATAGTATTAGGAACAGAAAGTTGGTTGAAACCAAGAGTAAATAGCAACGAAATCCTGATTTCAGAGTGTTATATTTATCCTAAGGATAGATTGGTCTTCAGTGATTACGGATTATTAATTGCAGCGAAGAAATTCGATAATATCTAGCGAGGTTATCACGGATTCCGAATGTGCAGTAATGTGGGTGAAGTTAAGCATCAAATGTCGGTCAAAAATGGTAATGGGGGTGCTTTTATGTACTGCCTGGGTCAGGAGGTGTAGTGGTAGAGATCTTGCGAGAGAACTTACAGAGTATCCTCAGTAATTTTCTGGATTATTCCATTCTAGTAGCGCGTGACTTCAACATGTCAGTTATAGATGGAAGAGTCATGCTATCAAAACTGATGGCAGAGGTAGGAATTTGTGTAACATTACTGTGAATTTCTCGTCAGAAAATTACATCGAACAGATATTAAAGAACCAGCTCGTGATAGCAACGTCTTAGACCTCCTAGCAACAAACAGACCTGAACTTACAGTTTCAGTTAACGCAGAGGAAGGTATCAATGACAATAGGGCTGCGATACCAATTGCATCTGCGCATTTTAAAACGAATGTTAAGAAAGATAGGAAAATACTTTTGCTTAGCAACAGTGACAAGACATATACTACAAATTATCTGAATAGTCAGCATCAAATATTCAGTGCTGAGGACGAAAACGTGGAGCACAAACGGGAAAAATTCAAAAGCATCGTTCAATATGTCTTAAACAATTATGTTCCGAGCACGGTCTTGAGAGCTTGAAAACCCTGGTTTGACAGCAGCATTAGTAAACAGCTAAGTAGATAAAGAGACCATCACAGATGGAAGAAAAGTCAAAACATAGGTGACAAACGAAATCTCAACGAAGCGAAAATAAGAGTAAGGAGAGGAATGAGAGGAGTGTTCAGTGACTTTGAAAGTAAAATTTTGTCAGCCTATATGAGTCAAATCCCTAAGAGATTTTGGTCTTACGTGATACCGGTAAGCAATTTGAAACCCTCTATTCATTGATTCAGTGAGTGGCCATACTGCCAATGAAACGGAAGATAACACACACAAGGTCGAAATAGTAAATTCAGTCTTCCGAAATTGTTTCACCGTAGAAGACCGTTACGCCGTCCCTCCTTTCAGTCGCCGTACGAACGTAGAGTTGGCAGATATTGAGATAACTGATAGCGGAACAGAAAAGCATCTACAATCGATTAGTAGTGGAAAGCCATCAGGACCAGATGAGATACATATGAGATTCTGTGGTGTCACCGCCAGACACCACACTTGCTATGTGGTAGCTTTTAAATCGGCCGCGGTCCGGTAGTATACGACGGACCCGCATGTCGCCACTGTCAGTAATGGCAGACCGAGCGCCGCCACACGGCAGGTCTAGAGAGACGTACTAGCACTCGCCCCAGTTGTACAGCCGACGTTGCTAGGAAAGGTTCACTGAGAATTACGCTCTCATTTGCCGAGACGATAGTTAGCATAGCCTTCAGCTAAGTCAATTGCTACGACCTAGCAAGGCGCCATTTATCCTTTGCTATGTATCTAATGAAGCATGTACAGTAACAAGACCAATGTTCACCAATTGTGGATTAAAGTTAAGTATTCCAGCAGCTACGTACTTTTCTTTATAGCATCCATTACGTATCCTGTTTCAGACCTCACGCCAGCCTGCGTGAGTTTAAGTGCGTGCCTTTCGGTTACCCGTCACTGTGGACTGGCTGTCTTGTCAGTCCACAACAGATTCCACGAAGATTATAGGAAAGAACTTGCTCCCCTTCTAGCAGCAGTATGTCATAGGGCACTGAAGCAACGAAGGGTATCTAGCGACTGGAAAAAGTGAGATGATTCCTATTTTCTAGAAGGGTCGTAGGACAGGTGCGCATGATTATAGGCCTATGTCGCTGACGTCAATCTGTTGTATAATTATGCAACCTCTTTATTATTTTTCTTAAGTATTATGACGTTTTTGCAGAGTCAAAATGTACTCTGTAAAAATCAGCATGGGTTCCGCAAACAGAGATCTTGCAGAACTCAGCTTACTCTGTTCCCCCATGAGAGGCACAGCGCTGAAGACAACGACGCTCAGGTCTGTGCCATGTTCCTTCCATTTCAGGAAGGCATTCGACCCCATCTCGCACTACTGTTTATTGAAAAAAATACGAGATTACCCAGTGTCGTACCAGATTCACGACTGTATTCAAGGCTTACTTGTGGACAGAACTCAACAAGTCGTTCTTAACGGAACGAAATCGACAATGTAAAAGTAATTTCCGGAGTATTCCAAGGAAGGTTGACAGGACCGTTAGTATTGAAAAAGTATATAAATGACGTGGTAGAAAGCGTTGGAAGCTCTTTAAAACTGTTCACAGGTGATACGGTTGTCTCCTAAGAGAGTAGCAACGCCAGAAAACAGTATCGATTTGCAGAATGACCTGCAGAGGATTGATGAATTGTGCAGGCTCTAACAATGGACCCGGAAAGTAAATATCTCTAGCGTATTGAGCGTACGTAGGAGAATAAATCCACTGCCGTACAACAACGCTGCTGGTGACAAATTGCAGGAACCAGTATCTACCGTAAGGTATCTAGGAGTAAGTATCCAGAGCGATCTTAAGCATAAGACCATACAAAACAAATAATAGGAAATCCATATGCCAGACTGAGATTCATAGAAGGAATCTAAAAACATGTAACTCATCCACAAAAGAAGTGGCTTACAAGGTGCTTGAGTATTGCTGATCAATGTGGCATCCTTACCAGGTAAGACTGAAAGAAGAGATGAAGATTCAACGAAGAGCGGCGCGTTTCGTTACAAGATAGTTTAGTTCGCTCGAAAGCGTTACAGAGATGCTCAACAAACTCCAGTCGCAGACTCTACAAGAGGGATTGTGCATGACGAAGCGGTTAAGCGGTTTGCTATTGAAATTTTGAGAGAGCACTTTCCGAGAAGAGTCGGACAACATATTACTTCGTTCCACATACATCTCGCGGAACAACCTCGACGAGAGAATTCGAGACATTAGAGCTAAAACTGAGGTTTATCGGCAATCATTCTTCCCACGCGCCATTCGAGAGTGGAACAGGGAAGGAGAATCTGTTAGTGGTACCAAAGTACCCTCCGTCACTTATCTGTAGTTAGCTTGTGGAGTATGATGTAGATGTAGCCAAGGACACAATCGTACTACACTCGTTTGAGAAGTATGATAGTGATATCACGTTGATCTCTCGGCATCCCAATTCGCGTCATCTGAACCCGATAGCCGGCCGGTGTGGCCGAGCGGTTCTAGGCGCCTCAGTCTGGAACCGCGCGACCGCTACGGTCGCAGTTTCGAATCCTGCCTTGGGCATGGATGTGTGTGATGTCCTTAGGTTAGTTAGGTTTAAGTAGTTCTAAGTTATGGGGGACTGATTACCGCACATGTTAAGTCCTATAGTGCTTAGAGCCATTTGAACCTTTTTTTTTTTTTTTTTTTTTTTTGAACCCGATGGAAGACATCTGGGACACTGTCGGGTGACAGCTCCGCCCTCGAAAAACACCGGCGCGTAATTTACGGGAATTTCGAGAACTGTGCATAGGTATCTGGTGCCACATACCTCCGGAAACCTGCAGAGGACTTGTGAAAAGTATTGTACGCAGAGTCAATGTTGTATTGTGTTTCAGTGTGACCCAATACGGTACTGCCCAGGCCGTCATAATACTTTGGCTAATCCGTGTGTGAGAGTACCGGAGAGTAGTGTATCGCTGTTTCCGCCTCTCTCATAGTGCGACATAAAGATGACGATCCTGCTACTCTAGCTAGAACCTCATCTCTCCTCATCGGCTCATAGAATGTAGCGTAGAATTGTGTCCGAGAGGGAGAGAGTGAAGCCCTGACCTTTGAAGAGACCCGCTTCCGCTCTAGGATCTTAGCAATGCTCCGGCTTACAGCCTGCGGGTGTACGATTAGGTTGGCTGCGTCGCGATGACGTATCAGAGGTCTCCCTTCGTCAGAGAGGAATAGCTACACACTGCAGTGGTAGGTGGCTAACGCACGCCCGTGCGGTGGCGCTCGTAGGTAGCCGAATCGAATCAAGGTGAAAGTAGAAATTGTCGCGACCAGTATTTAGCCGAAAAAAAGGAGGAAAGCTTGTGGCGTATAGTTCCTGATCACTAGATTTTGAGCCAGAGTCCTGGATTAAATTTCAAACTTCTCTGCAGTGCCTCACCGAATGAGAGCATGTGACACTTGTTGGTGATTCGTCCGTACGATGGAAAAGTTGAGCCCCGGTGCCCCCGTGGTGCTTTTGGAAAGGAGTTCATTATGTTCCAGCACCGGGTTCAAATGGTTCAAATGGCTCTGAGCTCCGTGGGACTTAACTTCTGATGTCATCAGTCCCCTAGAACTTAGAACTACTTAAACCTAACGAATCTAAGGACATCACATACATCCATGCCCGAGGCAGGATTCGAACCTGCGACCGTAGCGGTCGCGCAGTTCCAGACTGAAGCGCCTAGAACCGCTCGGCCACACCGGCCGGCAGCACGGGGTTCACCGTCTGCTTTCTCCCACCATCATCAACGTAATATCACACTCAGTAGATACACTTACGACGCAACTCTCACACTTCGCTAAGAAAAGTTGCCATTTTGTATGAAACAAGAAAAATTCCTTCAACGCTGCTTTACAGTATATTAATAGCAGTAGCTGCAGTAATACAAGTAATCCCAGTTTGTTAGTTCACTGGCTGTATAAGTTAATCACACTGCCACTGGAGACACTCAGATCATTTTAATACTATTTGTCATATTAAAATTGTTATTTTTTTAGGTAACGACGATGTAATACATATTGTATGTGTGAAAACCTGGACCAATGGAAGAGAGGGCCTGATCGTCCTAATTAAATCAGGCTAAATAAATAAATAAATACAGCGGCAAAGAGCTACTAGTAGGGATTTGATTTTGTCAAAAAGGGGTTGTCACTTCGGGATGAAGAGGTGACAGAAAGCTAAAGGTACATGGGTTATGAAGCAACGTGCAGCAGTTGCAGATTAAGTGTGCAAATTAAGTGAATGGACGATGAGTCAAATACATGTTCAGTCTAAAGTAAATTTATGGGGTTAATTACACTTTAGAAACGGAAAAGCCATTATAACTGTTAAAAATAACAACGAAAGAGTAAATTTATTTACAACAAAGTTTCCAAACAATACAGAACGTAACCTCGCATCCTGCGATTACGTATGCACTCTCTACACCGCCTGTGGGAGCATAGAACTATTTCCATTTTAATGTCAAACACAAATGTTTATTCCGAAGAAAATAATTATAGAAATACGCAGTGCGGACAACGACCCACCTGACGGCCTAGCGTGTTAAAGCGCCGCTTCCGGGAGACGGGAAGATGAGCCTGCCCTGGACCGTACCCGCCTCGCGGTTTAACGACGAAGGTTAGTGATCTGGCCAGATTAGATGTCATATTTAGGCCGTTTCCCACATCCTACTGGGTCAATACCAGGCTGGTACCCGCATCTCAATCTCAGATACAAGCTATTAAAACATTTAGGAATCTTTCTCACACCTTAACGTGAGATTTACTTCAGATGCAGACAGATGGGGAACACAGAGTCCGTCCGAGGGTGAGTGGCTGGTATCAGGAGGGGCATCTCGCCACCACCTATCACAAACGCAGCCAAAATCCAGATAACAATGTCGACCCCGTATAAGAAACTGGAGAAGGCAAAACAAGAATATAATGTTTTCTTCTGTTTAATTTGTCTGTAACCAGTACCTACAATATGTTGGCATGGTGATTATCAGATGTGGCATTGTTAACGTTAGATGATGTCCGGATGCCCCTCCTGTCGCCACCTCCTTATTCCCCGGAACGGAATTTGTACATCCCAACGGTCTGCATGTAGTGTTACCCATGTGAAAGTGTGCTAACGTTTTGTAGATGCTTGCGAATCGTGTAACTGAGGCGGGACGTGGGTAGCAGCCGGATATTTACATAGTCGGATGTGGGAAACCTCCAACAAATCACATCCAAGCTGGCCGGCACACCGATCCTCGTCAATACGCCGGGCGGATTGGATACGAGGCCTTTGCGCCTGCACGAATGCCCGATGCGGAGTGCTAACACTTGTGAATGTCAGGACGGGTACGAGAAAGATACAGTGAGGCTCATAAACTGAGGCGTCTTCGAGATCCACGAAGCTATGAGATGAGGCATCGCGAGAATATATGCAATCATAAAAACTCTGGCAACATTGTGACACATGACAGACCAATAAGGATGAAAGAAGCAATTAAGCGCTTTACATCAAATCGACAACGAAATTATTAGAGTCGGAGAACAAGTTCGGGCATGGAAAGGATATCGGTCGAGCCATTTTCAAAGAAATCAACCAATAGTTTCTTTAAACGAGCTAGGGACCCCACAGAAAACCTAAATATACATGACTGGACGGGGATTTGAATTACCGTCGTGCTGAACGCCACTGCACCAGCTATCTCTGTGACTGCTACGGATACGAGGTATACCGTGTTCACTGTGTTTCCTCCACTGCCCCGCCCCCGACGCCACCGAGAACGTCGACAGAGGGCGAGTTGGCCTCGCATGCCACTACAAGAAGCACACTTCGTCCCCATATTATCCATACTGTAAATTAAAGCTACAGCACGGATTGCTGTAACACCTACAGGAGTTTGACAGAAATATGGAAACACAAAACATTACCATGCCTAATACGGTGTAGCAAACTGTTGGTATTCAAAACAGGTTCTTCTCGTCTCACCAACGGCCTTGCCGCAGTGGTAACACCGGTTCCCGTCAGATTACCGAAGTTAAGCGCTGTCGAGCTGGGGTAGCACTTGGATGGGTGACCATCCGGTCTGCCGAGCGCTGCTGGCAAGCGGGGTGCACTCAGCCCTTGTGAGGCAAACTCAGGAGCTACTTGATCGAGAAGTATCGGCTTCAGTCTCGTAGATTGACAAACGGCCCTTAGAGCGGTGTGCTGACCACATGCCTCTCCATATCCGCATCTTGTGACGTTTATGGGCTGAGATGATACGGCGGTCGGTCGGTGCCGTTGGTCCATCATGACCTATTCTGGTGGAATTTCGTCCAGGTTTTCTTGTCGGCCCTAAATGAATGAATACAGGTCCTATACGATTTTGAAGGGAATTTATACAATTCTTCCTTCAAAATAGTGGCAATATAACGTAACGATGTTTGAGGTGGATAGCTATCATGCACCTTTGTCTCCAAAGTACACCACAAGGGCTGAATAACATTGGGATCTGGTGACTGCGGTGGCCAGGGGAGACGCTACAGTTAACCCCCGTACTCACAAAACCAGTCCAGGACGATTCGAGCTGTGTAAACAGAAGTCCTGTCGTCTTGGAACACCAACTTTAATTCCATAAGAAACTATTATGAACAGCGATCGAAGACTATAAGGAAGGAGAGGCACACAGCAATTAGACACAATCCCATTAGTTTCTATTACTTTGCATATCTGGATTTCGGCTATAAATAACCATTTTCAGTGCATTCGAGCTAAATTCCAACAAACTTGCGGCATTTCGTGCTACCATACGATCTTATGGGTGGATAAGCAGAAGGAAGACTAAGGACTGATAACCTTTTAGTTTAGTCCTTTTAATGTCCAAACCAACTAACCAGTCAGCAAAAGGAGGACTCTGCCTATACACCAGTAAGATCGTATGGTGACATGTATTGCTGCGTGTTTGCTGGATTGTAATTCAAATCCACTGAAGATGGCTGTTTATAGCCGGAATATACACTCCTGGAAATTGAAATAAGAACACCGTGAATTCATTGTCCCAGGAAGGGGAAACTTTACTGACACATTCCTGGGGTCAGATACATCACATGATCACACTGACAGAACCACAGGCACATAGACACAGGCAACAGAGCATGCACAATGTCGGCACTAGTACAGTGTATATCCACCTTTCACAGCAATGCAGGCTGCTATTCTCCCATGGAGACGATCGTAGAGATGCTGGATGTAGTCCTGTGGAACGGCTTGCCATGCCATTTCCACCTGGCGCCTCAGTTGGACCAGCGTTCGTGCTGGACGTGCAGACCGCGTGAGACGACGCTTCATCCAGTCCCAAACATGCTCAATGGGGGACAGATCCGGAGATCTTGCTGGCCAGGGTAGTTGACTTACACCTTCTAGAGCACGTTGGGTGGCACGGGATACATGCGGACGTGCATTGTCCTGTTGGAACAGCAAGTTTCCTTGCCGGTCTAGGAATGGTAGAACGATGGGTTCGATGACGGTTTGGGTGTACCGTGCACTATTCAGTGTCCCCTCGACGATCACCAGTGGTGTACGGCCAGTGTAGGAGATCGCTCCCCACACCATGATGCCGGGTGTTGGCTCTGTGTGCCTCGGTCGTATGCAGTCCTGATTGTGGCGCTCACCTGCACGGCGCCAAACACGCATACGACCATCATTGGCACCAAGGCAGAAGCGACTCTCATCGCTGAAGACGACACGTCTCCATTCGTCCCTCCATTCACGCCTGTCGCGACACCACTGGAGGCGGGCTGCACGATGTTGGGGCGTGAGCGGAAGACGGCCTAACGGTGTGCGGGACCGTAGCCCAGCTTCATGGAGACGGTTGCGAATGGTCCTCGCCGATACCCCAGGAGCTACAGTGTCCCTAATTTGCTGGGAAGTGGCGGCGCGGTCCCCTACGGCACTGCGTAGGATCCTACGGTCTTGGCGTGCATCCGTGCGTCGCTGCGGTCCGGTCCCAGGTCGACGGGCACGTGCACCTTCCGCCGACCACTGGCGGCAACATCGATGTACTGTGGAGACCTCACGCCCCACGTGTTGAGCAATTCGGCGGTACGTCCACCCGGCCTCCCGCATGCCCACTATACGCCCTCGCTCAAAGTCCGTCAACTGCACATACGGTTCACGTCCACGCTGTCGCGGCATGCTACCAGTGTTAAAGACTGCGATGGAGCTCCGTATGCCACGGCAAACTGGCTGACACTGACGGCGGCGGTGCACAAATGCTGCGCAGCTAGCGCCATTCGACGGCCAACACCGCGGTTCCTGGTGTGTCCGCTGTGCCGTGCGTGTGATCATTGCTTGTACAGCCCTCTCGCAGTGTCCGGAGCAAGTATGGTGGGTCTGACACACCGGTGTCAATGTGTTCTTTTTTCCATTTCCAGGAGTGTAGATATGCAACATTAATAAAAAATAATGCGAATGCGACTGATTGCTGTATGTTTCTCCTTCCTTCCCGTATAGGAACATAGCGTCACCATTGGGGAAGCATTGTAGCATGCGATGGACCTTACCTGTCAAAATCGTTGCATAATCCTTGACACTAATGCGAACGTATGGAATAACCATGGGGCTCATGGAATATCACGATATGGCTGCCGAAATCATCACAGAACCCTGTCAGGTTCCACTTGTGGGTAGTTAACTCGATCAGAAACTGAAAACAGTGTGAAACAACACTCATCTGACCAAATGACCTTTTTCATTGCGCCATTGTCCAGGTTTTACAGCTTTGGTTCCTCGTTTCCCTTTGTGGGCATTTGCATCACTGATTAGTGGTTTTGGAATTCAACTTCGCCCTACCATTTTCTACTTTTGAGCTCCCTTCGTGTTGTTTTGGTGCTGACGGGGTTCACGTGTACGACATTCATTTCTTCAGTGAAATTTGGAGCTGTCCTCTTCTTATTTTTCGTCACATTCACCGTCAGTGACCGTCCGCTACGATCACTCGATCCATGCATTCGTCCGTTTTGTGACTCATCGGATTATATTTTTCCGGTTTAGCTGTATGCCGTATAAATCTTGAAATACGAGAAACTTTAGCACAAACCGCACGAAGACCAAAAATTTGTCCATATTCGAATGTAGTGACAACTACACAGAACATTGTTCTGACCACGACTGACGCACACAATGTATTGAGGAAACTGCACAGGTTCCGCTGCTGCTCATACACAACACCGCAACCTGCAGTCTTAGCCAACATTTGCATTTATGATCAAGCATGCATTTCTCGCATTACTGGAAAGGTGAGTTATGGATGTGAGCATTTGTCCGTGGTGACGGAGTTGGGGCTGCAAAACACCGGTGTGATCTTGTCAACAAGATAATGCTCTCGAATTCAGAAGGAACGTGTTGGAATCCGCATTACGTCATCCAGATTTACGACGAAAAGGCCGTATTTGCTCAACACCACAGTGTTCAAGACGATTGTAGTCAACGAACGATATTCACGGACAAGCAACATTTATAATTTTCTCACACACCCCACTCAGCGATCAAGATACCACAAACGCGCAAGTGATTACCAAAAGAAAGATGTTCGGGAAATCGAGCGATCGGAGACCTGTTGGCTTAGTTGATGTCCATTAATTACGTGTGAGTTTCTTTTTCTTTTTCTTTTTTTTTAATGAGGACCACACCATTCCCCTTGGTGACATTTCCCTCACCTCCTTCCCCATGTGAGATTGACCCCATAGTTCGACGAAAATACGTAAAAATGAGATTTTGAAATTTTCTTTTAGACACTGATTAAAACACTTTAACGAAAGCGTCTTTTATTTAGAAAGAATACTAAACAGTGTTTTTAACGCATGATTATATGTACTATATTTTAAACGCTCCAACTCCGAGCAGTACCAAGACTGACTCACTGACACGTAGTTATTTCAACCGACGTGGCAGAGAACGCCCCATATGAAATCTAACACTTGTGCCCCACTTCATAGCATTTGAATGTGTGTCACCTGCTCACACTTCGACGCCTGCGCTAAACTGACAAGCAGACGAACACCATCCGTCCAGGAGTATTAAATGATGTCAAAGCGGTAACTACAGTGGTAGCTTGAAATAATAACAATAAAAAATAGATACGTTTTCGACGAGTCGATTGCAACCAAGCAGCGTTAAGCAGCGGACGTGTCTCAACAGCCGGCCGCGGTGGCCATGCGGTTCTAGGCGCTTCAGTCAGGAACCGCGCGACTGCTACGGTCGCAGGTTCGAATCCTGCCTCGGGCATGGATGTGTGTGATGTCCTTAGGTTAGTTAGGTTTAAGTAGTTCTAAGTTCTAGGGGACTGATGACCTCAGATGTTAAGTCCCATAGTGCTCACAGCCATTTGAACCATTTGTCTCAACATTACTGTGACGCAGATCACAACTGAGCGGTGTCTCTAAATCAAATGTTCAAGATATTCTCCCGAATGTTTTGAAGAAGAGAAAAGTGTGTGCAAAGTATCTCCCTCACACCTCGACTCCCGGACAGAAACGACGAACCGTTGATGCCTGCTTCGGCTTGATTCAACTGCAAAATGCAGCCAATTATTTTCTGAAAAAGAATCGTTTTGTCAATGCGAACTTACCACAATTCGAGAAAGTGCAGAAAATCCCACGAAGGGCCAACGCTCAGTTTAGAACACGTGATGCGTTAAAACCACAATCTCAGTTTTTTTTTTAATAAATCCAGTGCAGAAACCGTTTTGGACTGACTAGGTAAGTGTGATCTCATGAAAAAGTTTGGAAAAATTCGTTAGGTCCCAGAAATCTTTTGCTGTAGTCATGACTATTGTGAGCATAAGTGTGGATGCTTTCTTACAGGCTATCGACATATCCCCTCCGCGAGTAGCCGACCGCGGTGGCCACGCGGTTCTAGGCACTTCAGTTTGAAACCGCGCGACTGCTACGGTCGCAGGTTCGAATCCTGCCTCGGGCATGGATGTATGTGATGTCCTTAGGTTAGTTAGGTTTAAGTAGTTCTAAGTTCTAGGGGACTGATGACCTCAGATGTTAAGTCCCATAGTGCTTAGAGCCATTTGAACCATTTGAAACTCTAGGGGACTGATGACCTCAGATGTTAAGTCCCATAGTGCTTAGAGCCATTTGAACCATTTGAACCTCCCCGAGTATGTAAATAAATGCCGGTTTCTCTCTTTTACACTAAACGGGACATTGTGTATTCCAACGGAATGATTCCTAGTTCTTGACAACAGGAAACTGAACGTCATGAAAACAAAGTTGTTTACAGCAGTCGCCAGTTTGTTCGGTTCACATCATCGTTGAATTGTCAACAGAACGACGTTATACTTTTGCACCAACTAAAGTCTAGACATCCCAATTACTGTTTTAGGACAATGACTCACGTAAACGAGATGACGCAGAGTTAAGACACTTTACTTTTATGCAGGAGGATGGTGATTCAGATCCCAGTACGGCCATACACCTTTAAATTAGTCATGATTTCCCACAAATGATTAAGGATGGTATTAAAAAGGACACTGCCAATTCCATTCTCTATATTTTCCCTTTCAGAGTTTGTCCTCCATCTCTAATGACCGTGTTGTCGACTGAACGTTAAACCCAAATTATCTTTCGTATTCTTCTTCTTCTTCTTCTTCTTCTTCTTCTTTTAGTGTTCAACGCTGAGGTTGGTTTGCAGCAGAGCGCCATTCCTCTCTTCTGTCTGCCTTCCTCTTCATTTCCATGTATGTGTTACATCCAACGTCATTCATGATCTGCTGCATGTATGATATCCTTGGTCGCCCACACCGATTCCTTCCCTCAATAGCTCCTTCTGCTATTATTCCACTGATCTTGTGTCGTAGGTTGTGGCCTACAAGTTTGTCTCTTCTTGTTTGGATGTGCCTCCACATAGATCTGGTTTACTGTACTCTTCTAAGCATCTCTTCATTTGTTACTTTGTCTCTCCAGCTGATCTTCATCATCCTTCTACATCTCCACATGTCCAGGGCCTCCAGTCGTCTTCTCTCTTCTCTTCGCATTGTCCAAGTTTAACATCCGTATAGGGTCACACTCCAAACGAAAGCTTTCATGATACGTTTCCTTATTTTCAGACTGATGTCCTCGCTGGTGAGTATGTTCCTCCTCCGATTAAATGTCATATACGTATTCAAAAACGCTAAAGACCACAGGAAAGTCCTCAGTCATTTACACTAGTGGCCCATTCACTACATCCCAGAACACGATATTTAAAAAAGAAAAAAAAAAAAAAACTGCGGCCATCCTACAGCTATGCCTTTCCAGTGTCACGTCAGAAGATGTTCGCGTTACTACTCTCTGAAACAGTTGTACAGGCATTTATGTCAATTATTGCGTCTCCTTATAGTTGACTGTGACATTCAAGATGCTCGATGTCGTCAGATTTCCTATTTCTTTGGTTTTGACCGTCAAAACAACGACTTAAATCATTTGAGTATCTTATTTCTCTCATCCCATCACATAAAAAATGTGTGAGTAGGGCCTCCCGTCGGGTAGACCGTTCACCGGGTGCAAGTCTTTCGATTTGACGCCACCTCAGCGACTTGCACATCGATGGGGATGAAATGATGATGATTAGGACAACACAACACCCGGTCCCTGAGAGTAGAAAATCTCCGACCCAGCCGGGAAGCGAACCCGAGCCCTGAGGATTGACATTCTGTCGCGCTGACCACTCAGCTACCGGGGGTGGACATCCCATCACATGAAATAATAGTATACCACAGATATAAATTCTACACTCACTTAGGATTTAATTTAGCATAATACGCAGTTCCCCAATTTGCCGATGACAGGTTTCGCATACAATGTCATTTCAGTTCCTCTAATTCACCATTTTATTTCAAATAAAGTTCTTAACTATGATGAAAAACTATATAAGCATTATAAATCTACGTTACTTTCAATACATCGGAAATAATTCATAAAAAAAACTTACTTCCATATGAAAAAATCGTACATTTATATTGGTAAGTAACGAACGTCACTCTTTCTACAGTGTTGCGAGAATAGTTTATTTAGTTATTTTGCAGAGGGAAACAGCAACGAGATATAGTTTATTAATTATAATTTTTTTCTGACATGTAAACGATATATTTAAACCAACTGTGTACAAGTCCATTTACATTAAATTTATGTCAAATTTAGTTAGAGAGCTAAGTCCTTTCAAAGTTTTAGGGGTGGATGCAACATGCATTTTTTCTGTGTAATCGATGTTCTGCTGACGGAATGTCCATTTCAGTATGGTATTGGACAGAGTGCACATTTTCATGAAAGATAACCTCCAAACAAACTGTGCATGAGAGGTAAAGTTGCTGCCTTTGCAAGACGTGTATATTTCTATTGTCTATTGTCAAACCACAATTTATGAAAGATGTTTATATTTTATTAATAGGATTAAGTAGGAATAGTTAATATTTGTCATGTTGGAAATAACTGTGGTAGCAGGGAATATCTGCATCAAAGTATTGTTGGCAAGAGAGACCGCACATCGATATAATTTTAAAAAGGGCGGGAGAGACCGCGAATGGCTACATTTTAAAATAAATAGCGGGAAAGACCGCGAATTGATACATTTTGTAATGGTAGCAGGGATTGTCTGCACCAGAAAGCATTGCTGGCAGGAGAGACCGCACTTTAGATTTCGTAGGAAGTCAGTAGTAAGCGAGATGTGAAGCGAGTTGGTAGCAGGTCTGAAGCGGGAGGTTGAGAGGAGCAGTGTGCCTGCGAGCCACCAGCTATGATTTACAAGAGATTATAAGCGGATGTACAGAGACATCAGCTAACTATTACCATAAGAGGAACTAATGTTAATGAATTATTTTCTTTGCGAAACTCAAGAATACTGAAGGTATGTTCGCGCAATGCTAGTTGTAAGATTATTGTAAAAAGTAAGTCCCATTTGAACGTTTGTAAAATCATTTCATTCAGAACATAATTAATTTTTGCCAGCAATACTGCATTTCTGATTATAATCCATCCCAAAAACCATCAACGTAAAACTTTGCAAAATTTTATTGTTGCCAAGAAAAAATTTAACTATGAATTACGTAACTTCAGTCAAATTAATTAAAGAATAACGTCAGATTTGCTATTAAAGAATAACGTCAGCTTTGGTAATAAATACAGCCACTTATTATGACAGCCCACCAGCAGTTAATAGAGTATAGTAAACCAGAGTAAGTATATTCATGTCGCAGTTCGATGTAGCAGTCAGATGGCGATCCAGTAACAGTAAAAACGGTAAGGAACGGTTTGGGGTTTTTGCAGATAACGACAGAGGGCCACGACGACGACAAATTCTATGTTTCGTCGAAATAATCAGAAAATCACTTTTAATAAGCAGCAATTAAATTTGTATGCGAAGATTGAGAAAGAGAATCAATTTCAAAGGGAAGATTTCATTTGCTATTATTAAGCAAGTGATAGAAATCCTAAGGAAAGGGTTCATAGGTTGTTGTAGAAGGGAAGGTTGCGTAACAAAAGAGATATAGAGGAGACGGTTATTGAGTAACAACAAAAAGAGATATAGAGGAGACGGGAAGGTTTCAGCTTCACGAGGCAACAAGCTTCCTCCATGCACTGTTTTAAATCAGCTGGGGTTGTGGGTCTGATGACATAAACACGCTTCTTTAGAGACTTCCCTATCCAAGATATGTGCTCTTACTCATCAACTGTCATTCTGTGCTGTACACTCGACTGTCGCCTGAAACGCAGCCACCAAACGCACATCGGTGTAATGCGGGTTGCTGTCTTAACTATATGCCAGCTGCACAATTGTTGGAGATCGCACTTAGGGTAGCGCCATCGCTGCTACGATCGGCACCATATCGCCTCCGTGGGTTACGTGCCGCAATCATGCTTGCGTGGTCTTCTTCCGCCGGCCGGCTTTATAGGATGCCTCCTGCCCACTCTCCAGTCAATCGACATCAGGAATTAACAGTTCACGGTTCTCTGGGCTAAACGCTAACCTCTACTCGGGCCCACAGAGATCCGTTTGCCGTACACGCAGTATCCCGCGCCTTATGCCGGCCACGCCGTGGCCAGCGGTCAGAACCTACTGCCTGGCATAACGTGTTGAGACTAAAGATCAGAAATCAGCCCCGTGGACGTGTTTCAAATTCGCCAGCAAGTCCTTTGACGTCGTATGCGAACTCGCTGTCTCCATGTGCTCGCAGACTCGACTTACCAGTTTCTGCTTGAGAAAGTTGTCGGGTGCAAATGTACTCGTCCCACACAGAAAGGAGAGCGAGTACGAGAGTCTGCTGTGATAATATAGCTACGGACTCACAACATTGCCATTACATACGCAACTGTTGGGCATGACGATCATTACATACCAGTAAAATGACTGCTTAGTCAGCAGTGAATATTGTTGAATTTATACATAAATTTATATAGATGTGTGCATGCGTGTGTGTGTGTGTGTGTGTGTGTGTGTGTGTGTGTGTGTGTGTGTGTGTGTGTGTGTGTGTGTGTGTGTGTGTGTGCGCACCCGCGCGCGTTCATGTGTGCGAGTGTATGTATACGTGCGTGTATATATATGTGCGTACACCGTGTTCAGAAACAGTGTGAAAAGCTTGTAAGGGTACTGTGCTGAGAAATAATTGTTAAGAAAACTTTTCGACACATCCGCCGTTCCCGAGTTAATTAGCATTGAAGTTAGCCAATCAGGCCACTAAGCGTGCAAATTCAAGCGTCCCGCCAGAGTCGGTGTCGCCAAATGTGGTTTTCGTTTGGTTTCCTACGAATCACGAATCTCCAGCGATTGAGAAATGGGAAATGAAGTGGGAGGTCTGCCATAAATTGATGAAATAGTTTTCAACCGGCATTTTCTACTAATATGTAAAGAAATATCAACATCGAAACGTGTGGTTCGCTTATTCAGTGAATCTCTACCGTGGTTATGGGTGATATTCATTAGTGTTTTATTTATGGATGCTACTAGATATTTTTGTAGAAGATAGCTGAAAGCCTTTCTGTAAGCTTCGCACATGCGATATACGTAACTTGTACAGTATACAGTTTACACGGAGTATATAAATAGATACCTTCATTGAATCCTAAAGTGGACAAATTCATCTCAGATGGAGAATAGGTGCTTAAGCGGTAGCAGGAACTGATTTGTTCAGAGCAATAAATCCAGATCTTGGATTTCCAGCTAGACCTATAGTTACTCATTGGAGGACATGGCTGGAAGCAGCAGTGTATTATACAAACAATTTTGAAAATTTAAAATCTGTGATTGTTGAACAAAATAAGGATGACGCTTCTTCAATTGAAGTTCTTCAGGACTTACTCAAAGAAAGTGCACTAAAAATTAATTGCCTCATATGTCTGCAAACTTGAGTTTTTGTTTCACTGTGTCAAAAAATTAGAAACATCAACCAGATTGTAACGTGAGACAGTTAATGAAGTGCATGCCATTGAAAAAAAAAAATTCACTCAGATGTCCAAAAGTGGAAGCTATTAAACAGGAGTTTAAAAGTGTGTTCAAAGAATATGGTAGATTTCGTACTATGTGTAAAATTGCCGAGGTTTTGGAAGCGCAGGTTTTGGAAGCGCAGGTGGACGTTAGTGCAGTTCAAAATGTGTGTGCTAGTGTCATTCCTATGATGAAATATGCAAGAGAATCATCATGTGATGTTGAACCGTCCTTCTCCGAATATCGTGCTTTATTCAAGACAACCGACATCTATTTGTAACGGAAAACGCGGTGAAAACTGCTTCCATTCACCACTGTGTCGGCATGATTAGAGAATGTTGTTCTTAACATAGGTATTTACAGTTTTTTAATACTGAAAAATATGTCTGACTTTTTATTGATTTTTAATTTTTTCCTAGATAAAAATTAAATATTCTAAAGTTTTTTAGAACATAAAAATCCGTTTCTTAGTCGTGACAAAGCCGCAGACGATGGACAGTTTTCAATGGGTGACGTTTATGGCAACGAGCTTAATAACAGAAATTGAAAATTTGTGATAAGTTCCTATGGGACAAAACTGCAGAGGTCTTCGGTCCGTAGGCTTACACACTGCTTAATCAAACTTAAACTAACTTACTCTAAGGACAACACACACACCCATGCCCGAGGGAGGACTCGAACTCCGACAGGGGAAGCCGCGCGAACCGTGACAAGGCACCTCACACCACGTGGCTCTGAATAACAGGCTGATCACGACAGAAGTGCGGTTTATTTAACAGGAGAGGAAATTTATGTAGAATGGACGCATGTTGATGTGTATTATTTTGTTGGAATCTGGGTCCAATCAGGTGCTGAAGGAGAGTATGGCTTCAGTGGCTACCTACTGTGTACCCACACCATCACTTAATTTATTCTTCTAACAAGATGTTCAAAGTGGTATTGCAACACGAACCTCATGGCAATGTACAGGTGTCAAAAACTACCTCTTTCCAGCTCACAAACAATTTTGTGCTCGTGTCCAGTTTCTAAACAGAAAAACTGACAGCTACTATTTAACTCTCTGTTACAAAATGCAATTAGTACTACTATACTTGCTGATCACCAGGCGTAAAATTCATTGTCATAATAAGTTGGCATCGACGATATCAGATGTTACGAATTTTGAAGTTGAGTGCATCCTGGAATGTACTAGTTGATTTACACGACACCCTCTCCAGAGACACAACACAACTGCTAATCATGAACAGAACCACAATTGTTCGTAAGTAGTTTTTAGTTCATTATCCAGGACTGTTACATTGACACGTATTCATTGTGAAATGCTATAGATGGATGTTATGGATGACTTAAAAAAGTTCTACGGAGATACATATAATTAATGAACTTAAGGACCTGCTGCAATTTCTGTAGTGCAAAACACTTTTTAAATTTGCCAATGCTCTGCGTGCTGTTATTTCACTTGTCTACATGAAAATTACCTGTATAGTTGGGAGTTGTATGGTGAAACTGTGTGTAACAGGATTTCTCACAAACAATCTGAAAACTGGCTGATTTCCGAAGTCCTATTCCAGATTCACGTCTAGAAACGGCTTAGGTATCCTATTTTTGACCATGAACTTATTTATGCAAATAACTTTATTTGGAATGTGATTTTAGTTAATCTGAAATGCGTTTGATTACCTGTAAATTAGGTTGCATAAAAGACTGATGCAGGAGAACACCCAGAATGACTGGTTGTCTCGCAATTTGGATATACCTTATAACAAAAATGCATCAGTTGAATTTACATGAAATTTCATTTATTGAAAACTGTACCTAATATACTGCCAAAATGTACATTTAGGTCCTACAGCAAATTCTTCCCTTGCATCGGATAACCTGGCTCTTCTAAGGCTGCACAGCAAAAGATGATGTGAAGTAAATCACTGCGCAGCAGGCTGCCTTCTTATTGTTACTCCTTTCGAGTTGATGTTTTAATAAATTAGGTTTTGATTCTCTTCTCCAAATTATTAACTATTGTTCACGCAAAGTGCAAGGCGTAACAGTGCAAATTTCACAGAAAATGTTTCTTTAGAACAGTGGGAATATGCTTTGTGAAATATCTGTAAATGTCTGTAAATGACACAAGGAAGTTCTTTGAAATTCTTTTAATGATTAAAAGTGGACTCCAATCAACATTCTCCGTCTTTCCACATTATCAAATTATATAATGTCTACTTATAAAAAATATTTCTATTGCAAAAATTTGTTTTCTTGAATTCCTAATACAATATTATTTAACTAATCTATATGGGGAGGGCTAATTAAAATTCTGTACACATGATTAATAGGTCTCCAAGATTACCAATTCGTAGATATTCTTTTACACAGTGAAATCCTTGCACAGCAATCATTACTGAACTCTCGCTTGCAGCTAGTATACTCAAAATAAGTTACGTTTTTCTGAAGTCCTGTGTCTTTATACAATCATCTTAAAAATCATCCTTCATCCTGATGTTACACATCGTGGAACATCTCAAATAGAAATCTCTGTGCAACACCGTCTCTATCCAAGCTGTTCATTTCGCCATGATCCAGCACCCTCTTTCCAAGGTTCCTCAACAACCACTATGCAAAGCTGCGACTGCTCGGCTATTTATACTAGCCTGCCCTAGATTTTCTCAATAGTGCGACCTCCGGAAACCAGAGGCTGTGTAGCGCTCACGTGTTCAGCATACAAAGATATTTAAAGTGGCAATGTTCCGAGTGAACAGATAAGTTTCAATACACATGCATTCAAAGATGGACCGAGTGGCAATACACCAAACTAGCTGTTATTTTCAACTATTTCATTTAATGTATAAACCTTTCATACTGCCATTGCTGTTCAAAAACAAAAAAAAATGGTTCAAATAGCTCTGAGCACTATGGGACTTAACATCTGAGGTCATCAGTCCCCTAGAACTTAGAACTACTTAAACCTAACTAACCTAAGGACATCACACACATCCATGCCCGAGGCAGGATTCGAACCTGCGACCGTAGCAGTCGCGCGGTTCCGGACTGCGCGTCTAGAACCGCTAGACCACCCCGGCCGGCTGTTCAAAAACAACTGCGTTTTATTTCAATCTCTAGAGCTATTAACGCCGACAGGTAACTGATTACCGACTTTGAATGACGTGTTGGTCAACCGGCACATATGACTTTTAGAGTGCGCTCTCGTCTATTCGTTACGTGGTGTGTCCTCGAGAACGTTGCCATTACGTCACCACTGCTTCCATTTCGCTAATGAAGCTCTTGCTTCACCTAGCATGACGTCCCGTTCTGTGTTACGCCTGGACATGTTTCATAGCCACATAAAGGGCTCTAGTGTCTCACTGACTTTCAACTCACTGCGACACGAACCTTCTGCAAAAAGAAATTCTATGTTCACTAGAGTAACGTTGCTTTGTTTTCTTCTTTTTTTAAATGTTACAATTTTTTTCACTAGCCTGATTTTCTGATACACTTCTGCTTATTGTAAATTCCACAGGCAGTTCCCTTTCTTTCGGCAGTTCTTTGCCTTATTTAATTATCTTAAATTTTGATATAGTAAATACAAGTATAAGAGGCGACAAAAAAGTTTTCGTTTGAGGACGCTGTTGCAGCATTTTTGCAAAGCAGTGCGACTTCAATGTACGTAAGTATACAAGCACCGATATGCACGCAAGAGATTAGTGTGGAATTCGTGTCTTTTCGACGTGTGTTCGGTGGTGACTTATTACCAAATGCGTCTAAACAGTTTTTTCTTGATTGCCGAAGGACGAACACTAGTAGGCATCCATCGGAAAATGAAGACTGCGTGTAATTAAGGCAAACTGTCCGCGAAAACTGCGACTAGGATTTCTGCTGCTTCATGATAACGCACGTCCCCACATCGCAAATGTCGTAGCGCAGAATTTATACCAACTCAAGTGAGTAGGAGACTCTCAAGCAGCCGTTCCTAATCTCTCACCCCACGGGATTAACACGCCTTTGGTCTCCGAAAAAAGGCCTTGAAGGGTCGACAGTTCCTGTCGGACGAAGATGTGCAGCAGATTGTTAACGTCTTCTTCACGCAGCAGGACACGATGCTTTACCAAACTGGTATCTTCAACTTGGAGTGCTGGTAATGTGATTGCCTCAGTGCTCAAGGCGATTGTGACTGATTGACTTTTCGATTCTGGACCGTACGACCTTCGAACGGAACCTTTTCGTGGTCCCTTATACATTACTGGACAGAACATCAGTATTATGAAGAAATCGTGTAGAGCCTATGATACCTATCCCTTCTGTGTAGGAGGAAAACCTTTTTGTTTCGAACAAAAACAAAAATAGCTGAAAAACATCGCATTTTATGAGCTAAAACACGAGTTACTGTATATCACTACGTTTTTATTTCCTTATTTTCTGCCATTTGCATATTATTATGCATTGAGTGGCTAATACAGGTCACATTTTCATAATGTTGAATTATACGCAAATGTATTAGAGATGATTACAAATTACTTTAATCAATTTCTAAGAAAGTAGAATGTGCAATGGTAGTTTGGCTTGATATAGGAGTATGAATAAATATAAGTAAGAATGCAGATTTAACTTCTACGAAGTTTTAATGACTAGATATTTATCCGAGCAGTACAACAGCCAGTATAACATTATGTGTGACGTAAATATGTAGCGTAGAAATAGGGTGATATGTAGAAACCCGCAAGGAGTTGTGAGTTGTGACGGCTAGAGCGCTACCGAAGCACACACTAACACAAAGGATTCACACATTACAATAACATTAGTAATTTATTTATAAAATCTGCATGAAAAGTAAAGCTGTTCATGTAAAATATTTTCCCACCCGGAGACATTCTGACTAGGTCGCAAACGGAAAGCAGCAATAGAAATGCATAGAGGTGAACATTCTAAAACAAGTTTATTACTTCCATTTCTTTGTATTTTGGTTCTTTTTCGTTTCATCAATTAAATATTATCACTTTAACTTATTCCTAGTTTGCTGTAATTTAGTTTTTTCACACTTATTGTTAAGTTGATTACATCGTTAAAGCTAGAATAAAAAAAACACCACTATCAGCCGATATTCATTATAATCAATGTACAGGCTGGGGCAAACAAGTGTGGCCCGGATGAGTGGCTACAATTGTACGTATTGAATGTATATAGCCGGCTGGTGTGGCCGAGCGGTTCTAAGAGCTTCAGTCTGGAACCGCGTGACCGCTACAGTCGCAGGTTCGAAGCCTGCCTCGGGCATGGACGTGTGTGATGTCCTTAGGTTAGTTAGATTTTAGTAGTCCTAAGCTGTAGGGGCTGACGACCTCAGATGTTAAGTCCTATAGTGCTCAGGGCCATTGCAACCATTTTTGAATGCATATAACCACACGTTATGGCGCGCACACTACTTCCAACATAGTGGAGCAACTACCCATACAGTCTATCGAACCTTGGAGCACATTTACATTGTTAGCGGAGATCAGTTTTATTGCGGACTTAGCTGGTCACCCATGCCACCTGATCTGTTAGTGTGCAATTACTTTGTGTGGGAAGCCCTTAAGCCTAAGGTGTATTGCAACAATCCAGTCTTCAAACACTGTAGCAGAATATTTCGGATGAGTCTGCAGCGATTCCAGTAGTCCAGCAACTTGCTTACCAGAGCCCAGAAGTGCCAAGAGATGATTGGTGGTCACTTTCTACATCTGCTTTAGTCAGTTCCTTTCCTCTGCTGTGTTTCTTTGTATGTGGAACTCTCAACTTATATTTGCCGCACCCTGTATTTTACTATTTGCTTTAGACACATAAGAGACAATGCTTTGAGCAACCAAATAAATAAGCGAGGTTAAAAAGGCACAGCTCTGACATTGCAGATCCCTGACCTGTTGCAGTCGGATTGCTCTCAAATACAGCCCAAGATTCGAACGTTGGTCTGAAAATATTCACCACTAACAGTCTTTGTTTAGTCTCAAACTATGCTCCTTGCAAAGTTTCTGACATTCTCAGGACCTAAAAAGTCTCAGAATGAGAACTCCAAGATATGAAGGTCACAAAAATTGCACCAAAATCAAACAATTCAGCCTACACATGCACAATTCAGTTTATTTTCGTGCTAATAAACAGCACCAAATTCGTTTCTTCGACTAATACGTCCTCCGACTAACTGTTAGTTCCTCGATCTGACACGACTAACATTGTAAAAGAACAGTGGCTTGGGCCAGATACACTTACTTTTGACTTTGAAAGTTACAGCTGCCGATAAGTTTTCATTATAGTCAAGATGGCACTATTTTGGCCTAGTTCCCTTCACTTTTTTGAAAAGCATTCCTAAAATTCATGACGCGCATTCGACTCGAAATTGACGGGAACCATAGAGAATTGAAAACTGAGCATTTTTCATCATTATCTACAGGGTCCGCAAATTCGTCATTGCCTAGAAATCAAAGGAAAAAACTTTTATGATTGTCGCTTCCGTAACGATAGGATAAACACTGTTCAACGAAAGGGCCAGCGGCTAAGGCATCTCTCTAGGGAGCGGAGAATCTGTATCCGGTTTCCAAATGCATTCTGCAGTTTTTTTATTTGTATTTTTTGGGGATCGAAATTCCTAGCAATAGGAGGGTTAATAAGTTATGTAAATCAGTGAGAAATAATAAAAACGTAAGCAAATAAATTTCCCAAACGACTTGAATTAGCAGAGAATGAAAATTTGAGGCCTAGCTGTCGTACAGTATATCTTTCACTCACTCTGCGACATGACCTCAGTTTGATGATAAAATCTTCTATGGTTGACAGTCGAGTCAATGCGCCGTTCTCCAGCAACATTTCAGCAAGTTTCTTACGTGACATGTTCAGGCGAAGTGACGGGTTCTCGTCTCGTCCCGGCCTTTATAGCCGCTGCACCACGGGCTTCTCTTCATCCTCGGTGCCTGTCGAACCAATCAGCAGCGAGCGGAATCGTCACGGGGGAAGGGAGAAGGAGGAGGGGGGGGGGGGAGGGTCGCAGGCCGTGGATCCCGGTGTCTCGTCTCGGTGCGGCCAGTTTATTCCCTCATCCACCGTCGACGACTAAGTCGGAGAGAAAAATCCCAAAATCTCCAAGTCCTAATAACAATCCTTAATCCTTAAAATACGCAACATCTCGCCAACCTCAGGGAAGTACAAGACACAACCAGAACACCACCACAATACACAGACAGCCAAATCTATCCAAGATAATCACACACACACACATCATATATTGTGGAGTAGAAGCCAAGAGGCTACAAACTCCTCCATACACTTCCCCAAGGAGGGGAATGTAAAAGGTGAGAGAGAGAGCACCGTCCGGCTTCCATAGGTGCGGTCTCGTCCTATTCTTGCTAATGTTGTGTCCCACGCGGTGCTCAGTCGGTTGAAGTCGCTATCCCAGTTGACCAGGTTATCATTTGACTCGTATCTCCACTGCCACTTGAATAATATAGTCCCAGAAACCGTTCGCTCTACATCACAACTTTATTTGTTCAAACTGAACGTGTGTTCTTCACCGAGACTGTGCTGTGCTCCCACGGATTTTTCCTTTTGTCCGAGGCGAACGCTTCTCAACTGTTCAGAGAGGCGATGTATGATGCTTCGGTGCGTCTGTCCGACATATTGTTTTCCACATTCACAGGAAATGCTGTAGTCACCTAGTGTTCATAAATCCAAGTTGTCCTTCACTGAGCCCAGCACATTACTGAGTTTTGCTGGAAGATGGAAGGTGGTTTTGATCTTGCTCTCCTCCAGTATTCTGGCAATCTGCCGTGGGTGGCTCAACGTACGGGAGGAACACCAAGCTCTTGTTGTCCTCTTCTTCCTGAAGGTCCTCCTTCGTCTTCTCGCTCGTCTTAAGAGGACATCTAATCTACGCTTCAGTGTAGCCATTTTTCTGGAAGGTCTTCTTCAGGTGCTGCATCTCAGTACGTAGACTGCCCTTGTCGCATATGTCATACGCTCTTCGGCAAGGTTAATGAGCACGGTTTTCCGTTGTGCTGGGTGCTGGCAGCTATTGACGTTGAGATACAGATCAGTGTGTGTTTTCTTTCGATAGACCGAGTGTCTCATTGTGCAGTCCGTATCCTTGTTTCTCTAAATTCCATTCTCAACTTGATGTTCTCGTGTATGCTGTCCAGATGGTTGAGAAATTCTTTTAGGGTGTCCTCGCCGTGCGGCCAGATCGCGAAAGTATCGTCCACGTACGGATGAAAGACCATGGTTTCAAGGCGTGCTGTTTCTAAGACGGTATCCTCGAAGTATTCCGTGTACAGTTTGGCGATACATGTTGCTAGTGGGGATCCCACAGCGACTCGATCCACCTGCTGGTAAAACCTGCACCCAGTCGGAAAATACACTACTGGCCATTAAAATTGCTACACCAAGAAGAATTGCAGATGATAAACAGGTATTCATTGGACAAATATATTATGCTAGAACTGACATGTGATTACATTTTCAATCAATTTGGGAGCATAGATCCTGAGAAATCAGTACCCAGAACAACCACCTCTGGCCGTAATAACGGCCTTGATACGCCTGGGCATTGAGTCAAACAGAGCTTGGACGGCATGTACAGGTACAGCTGCCCATGCTCCTTCAACACGATATCACAGTTCATCAAGAGTAGTGACTGGCGTATTGTGACGAGCCAGTTGCGCGGCCACCATTGACCAGACGTTTTCAGTTGGTGAGAGATCTGGAGAATTTGCTGACCAGGGCAGCAGTCGAACATTTTCTGTATCCAGAAAAGCCCGTACTGAAATGTAGGGTTTTGCAGAGATCGAATGAAGGGTTGAGTCACGGGTCGTAACACATCTGAAATGTAACGTCCACTGTTCAAAGTGCCGTTACTGCGAACAAGAGGTGGCCGAAACGTGTAACCAATGGCACCCCATACCATTGTGCCGAGTGATACGCCAGTATGGCAATGACGGATACACACTTCCAGTGTGCATTCACCGCGATATCGCCAAACACAGATGCTGTAAACAGAACCTGGATTCATCCGAAAAAACGACCTTTTATCATTCGTGCACCCAGGTCCGCCGTTGAGTACACCATAGCTAAAAACTTACAACTCACCATCGCTGGCGCTCCTGTCTGTGATTCAGCGTCAAGGGTAACCGCAGCCATGGTCTCCGAGCTGATAGTCCATGCTGCAGCAAACGTCGTCGAACTGTTCGTGCATATGGTTGTTGTCCTGCAAACGTCCCCATCTGTTGACTCAGGGATCGAGACGTGGCTGCACGATGCGTTACAGCCATGCGGATAAGATGCCTGTCATCTCGACTGCTAGTGATACGAGGCCGTTGGGATCCAGCACGGCGTTCCGTATGACCCTCCTGAACCCACCGATTCCATATTCTGCTGACAGTCACTGGATCTCGACCAACGCGAGCAGCAATGTCGCGATACGATAAATCGCAATCGCGATAGATTACAATACGACCTTTATCAAAGTCGGAAACTTGATGGTACGCATTTCTCCTCCTTACACGAGGCATCACAACAACGTTTCACCAGGCAATGCCGGCCAACTGCTGTTTGTGTATGAGAAATCGGTTGGAAACTTTTCTCATGTCAGCACGTTGTAGGTGTCGCCACCGGCACCAACCTTGTGTGAATGCTCTGAGAAGCTAATCATTTGCATATCACAGCATCTTCTTCCTGTCGTTTAACTTTCCTGGTGTAACAATTTTAATGGCCAGTAGCGTACGTGATTGTGAGCGCATGGCGTTATAATTTCACTGTGTTTCGTCGAAATGGTTCGCAAATAGCTTCAGGGAGTCCTCTAGCGGTACCCTCGTGGAGAGGGATGTGACGTCAAAACTGACCATAATATCATTTTTATCAAGACGCCACTCCTTGAGTGGCTTAAAAAACTCTGTGGAATTCTCATATGACCTCACTTTCCTTTGAAGATTTAGATGAATGGTACTTGTCGTATAAATATTCGAAGTAAATATACCCGCAGCACCAAGAACATCTAGTGAATGCAATCTTCGTGCAGTTACGTAGTTCCTTCCTAAGATTCCGCAGAAAATAGACTTGGTGTACATTAAAATATCTCTTTTTCGGAAATTAATTTTGATGCGTACTACGCATAAAACGACATAACTTGGAAATCGGTGCTGAAAGCTGATAATGGACTATACTACGAATCAGTATTGCATCCGTGCGGTTGTGGAGTTCCCGCTCGGTTCCCAAAGCGATGTTGCAAATTATAAGTCCCGAAATAAAGTTTTTAAGTTGATGATAAAAATGGACATCACGCGCCTGGCACATAGCTATGGAGTTAACCAGTCTTACTTTCACTGCACAAGTAGGTGACTGTCGTCAGCTATGAACATGGTATCATACGCTAGAGTATTAGTCTGCAAACCCCAGGAATCCAGTATCAACCAAAAGTTTTATCAGCAACGTATGATTTTAATATGATCTCTAGACATGTTTTGTAAACCGAGTTTTTCAAGTTCCTCGAGTTGGAGCAAGTGACGTAAACATCTTCTTCTAGTCTGTTAAACGATTGACCTCTTCTGTAACCCTAGGATCAAATTTATCATTAGTTGACTTTAATCAGAGGAAAACTTTAGGAAACAAATTTCCAGACACTACAACGGGCTATTTCGCCATGTACGAATACGTTATTTTATATAGCTCCAGTGTGACTAGAGTTATTTTTTCGCCTTCGAATGCGGCATGTAAATGATTCAAGATGGCGCAAACGGTCAACTGAATTAATTACATTCTGCAATTGGAAACCACTATCAATAGACATTATTTCTTCTGTGTGAAATTAGATTTTAGATAGAGAAGGATTGGTTGGCGGCTGCCGTTGTACGCGAACACTATTTCCTAAATGCACTGCAGAGTGATCTGGCATGTTAGTGAGATAGATTCTGGAATACTTGATAGAAAAGGGCTTTCTAATTACACTATTAAGTACAAATTTCATTCTGAGCCTGAGGTTTGATCTTAACGGTTCAAGAAAGTATTGTTTTAATGCAGAGTAAATGATTACATTCCTAAGGGAACATTCTCTTCGACACTGCTTTGAGTTTTAAGTCTAAAGCAACACAGTATCCAGTTTTTCGACAGCTTATTGATGAATAATTAATTTTTATTTTTCCCGTTGAAAATACTCGTGCTGTCTGAACAGAGTTATTCCAAAATACTACTCCATGAAAAAATGCAAAAAAAAACTTATGATTGTATTAGTCTCACAGTATGTGGACAATGCTATGAATGTGAAGGTTGCTGCATTACGTTTCCGAAGGAGGTGGAAAATATATGATTCTTGTTTAAGTGACACGAATCTTGGTGTCTTCAGCATCACTAATTTTCGCAGTATTGAAGGTCAACTGAGTTCCAGTGCCATAGAGCTGTTTGTAAAAAATTGGTGGCGCAGTATTTCATTCAATCAAGAATCTTCCTGTTAACTGGGAACTAAAACTTGCCCCTCCTCGACATGATTATCCAGTTTCTGAAGCGACAAGAATTGTATCATACCCAAAAAATGCAGCTTGAAGAGAGAAAAGAAGCAACTCTTGTATGGAAGCCAGCGAAATAACCCTCGTTAGAGTACAGAGTATTTGAATGGTACGCACTCCGTGTTATGTGATAGCGTAAACCAACCACCCGCTTCTTTGTACTCTGGTATGGTAGAAACCAACTGCATACATTACACATAATTCAATAGTATTCTAATTTATTTATTTATTTAGTATTCTAATTTATTTAGCAACATACCGTGGTATAGGCGGTAAAAAGCTTTTATTTAGTCATGAAAGATACCCAGTTGTTAAAATGTTTTGTCAATCTTCGATGACCCTGTGCAGGAGATCATTCGGGAGATAGGAGTGAGTGCATCTCGGCAAACTACATCCCATTGTCTTAATAGCCCTAAGAGTACCTGAGGGAGAGGTCTGCTGTGGTCGTTAAAAGCAGATCGTAAATTTTATGACACTAGATCTGAGTCCTTGTCCATGTGTGTAGATCTCGGTAAAAGGCTTTGAGGCAATGGATTTTCACGGCACGAAGCCAGCAGAGAAAAAAATTTTTGAAACAAGTGCAGAGTAAGAAGAAGAGAATTGCCTAACGTGATGGCTATTTTGAAATATAATTCGACTGAAAGTAAGGGCTTGCCAAATCACGCTTTGTGCAGCGTTTGATTAGGCTGTGAAAGAAGACGGTGAAACACTAATTCCGCATTACACATCGTGTTCTTCTACTTGGACCTTACCTCAAGACTTAACAGGTGAGGTCTAATGAGACAGCTATTAGGCTACGGTATTGCACCTTCATCGCTGAGTAATCAGCGTAGGGATGGCGGTTATCGCTGCAACAATCGGTTTTCGGTTATATATTTTTTTTCTTCAATTTAACTTACGTGTTAAAACCGCTTACCTTAACCGGTTTCTGAAATAACAGATTCTCTGTTTTTATTGCTATTATTTCCTCTAATAAATGTGGAAATCGAACAAAGATTGAAAAAATTTGACCCCCGCAATTTCAGGATACATAGAATCAAAATAATACCTTGAGTAGTAAAACATACAAATCAAAAATAATTTTGCATCACCCCAGTTCCCAGAACCCCTGAAGATAGACGTTGACTGTGGATATTGTATCACAGACACAGTCCCTTTGACTGTTCAGATGTGTCACTGAACCCGCCCAACGATGTAACCAATTATGCATGAGCAGCGCCTGTTAGACGGAGGGGGTCAAACAGCCGATCAGTTCCAGACGTTCCACCAAGAAGGAGGTACACGGCTCGTGTTGTCAGTAGTTCAACCATGCCTAGACGGTCAATACCGCGGTTCGATCGCGTCTGCATTGTTACTTTGGCCAGGACTCTCAACAAGGGAAGTGTTCAGGTAGCTCGGAGTGAACCAAAGCTATGTTGTTCAGACATGGAGGAGATACAGAGAGACAGGAACAGTCGATGACATGCCTCGCTCAGGCCACTCAAAGGCTACTACTGCAGTGGATGACAGCTACCTACGGATTATGGCTGGGATGAACCCTGACAGAAACGCCACCACATTGAATAATGCTTTTCGTGCAGCCACAGGGCTCAAACTGTGCGCAATAGGATGCATGATGCGCCCATGGCGAGGTCCAGCTTTGCAACCACGACGCCATCCAGCGTGGTATAGATGGGCCCAACAGCATTTCGAATGAACCGCTCGGGATTGGCATCAAGTTCTCTTCACCGATGAGTGTCGCATATGCCTTCAACCAGACAATCGTCGGAGACGCGTTTGGGGGCAACCCGGTCAGGCTGAACGCCTTAGCGTGAGGAGGTTCCTTGCTGTTTTGGGATGGCATTATGTGGGGCCGACGTACGCTGCTGGTGGTCAAGGAAGCCGCCGACACGGCTATACGATACGTGAATGTCATCCTCCGACAGAATGGTGCAACCATATCGGCAGCATATTGGCGAGGTATTCGTCTTCGTGGACAACAATTCGCGCCCACATCTTGCACATCTTCTGAATGACTTCCTTCAGGATAACGACTTCGCTCGACTAGAGTGACCAGCATGTTCTCCGGACATGAACCCTATCGAACATGCCTGGGATAGATTGAAAAGGGCTGTTTATGAATGACGTGACCCAGCAACCACTCTGAGGAATCTACACCGAATCGCCATTGAGGAGTGGGACAATCTGGACCAACAGTGCGTTGATGAACTTGTGGATAGTATGCCACGACGAATACAGGCATGCATCAATGCAAGAGTACTTGCTACTGGGTATTAGAGGTACAGGTGTGTGCAGTAACCTGGACCACTACCTCTGAAGGTCTCGCTGTATGGATGGTGGTACAACATGCAATGTGTGGTTTTTATGAGCAATAAAAAGGGCGGAAATGGTGTTTATGTTAATCTCTATTCCAATTTTCTGTACAGTTTCCTTAAATGTCAGAACCGAGGTGATGCAAAACTTTTTTTGATGTGTGTAAAAGAAAACTTAGTCCACCGTTTGCTGCTTCTCTCGAAAATTGATAAGTAGTTGAATAATACAAAAAAATCACCAGTATTCTCCTATTGATTCAAATTTTTTGAATCTCTGCTCAAACATCATATTGTAATCGAGGATCCTACAACTATTTAACCATTACGAATAGTCAGTGCTAAAACTCCAAGTAAGGTTGTAGAACTGAATTTTACGTCATAAGTTGTCCTTTTTCAAGGGCTGCAAAGCAGATAATATCATACTATGTAGATACAGATAACAGATCAGCTACTTTCTATTTTTATGGTAAACTATGAATGAATTGTTAAATTTTAATACCTTATATGGTGTCGTAAGTGGAACAAATCGAGCATTGTACTCCACTGATACCGTAATTCATATTAAACTTTCGGATTAAGGATGGTGTCATTCTGTAATACAACTAATGTTTGTCAACAGCGAGAAACTACGATACAGACCAGATAGGGGAAGTCTCACGCACTGCATGTACACGCGTTCCATGCAATAACCCACTCCACATGATAACAGGTGCATTAGTGCAGCGACGCTGTACCAGTTCTTAAGGTGTGTGTTTGTTCCTTTTTCCATTTTTTATAATAACGCGATATTCTAAACCAACGCAAAAAAGGTTCAAATGGCTCTGAGCACTATGGGACCTAACATCTCAGGTCATCAGTCCCCTAGAACTTAGAACTTCTTAAACCTAACTAACCTAAGGACATCACACATATCTGTGCCCGAGGCAGGATTCGAACCTGCGACCGTAGCGGTCGCGCGGTTCCAGACTGAAGCGCCTAGAACCGCTCGGCCACCAGCGGCCGGCAAACCAACGCAAATTTTATGAATAAAGATTACACCTTTTTAAAAAAAAGGTTTATTTAAAAACGAAAAATTTTAGCAGTAGTGCTAGTGCTAATTGTTATTTCGGCATTTTTACTCAGTTATTAGTAAAAAATAAAGAAAAACCACGTGTTACAACCAAGACCAAACAAATACTGAAAAATACCGGTTATTCAGAATTAAAATACCGGTATCGGTTTTTCCCACCCGCGGATCAGCGTAGACGTCGGCCATTCGGACAACCTGACCTGGGTTCCATTCACGGCAACGGCACTGCCAAGAATTTTTCCTTGGAAGGGACCGGTGACGGGGACGGGAGGGGGGGGGGGTGGTACGGGGTGTATTCAGCCTCGTGATGCCAGTTGAGGAGTTACTTGGTCTAACATTAGTGGACGGAGGGCCTGGGAAGTCACGGAACAGTCGAGGGAGCGGTGTGCTTGGAACCACACGGCATCCTCATGCCGCTACAGGGAAAGGATGACACGATAGAAATACCTTAGGCCTTCACGACCGGGACGAGGAGCTCGTACTAAGCTACGGTTGTGCTAATACATCGTATTACATTGTATAATTCTATAGTCGTTCCGCCTCTACGATACACCGTGAGTCACATCATTATTTTTCTTAGTGCTGAATGATTAACCCATATTAGTAGAAATTTAAATGGAAGAAAAGACTACAAAACATATGTATATGTTTGTTTCTTTGTTTAGTGAGCGACGCAGCAAATAAGTGAAAGCACACGGTAATTTTCACTTCTACACGAGGAGTTTGCGTCGACATATGTAATCTTCCCGGAGTCAGCGACCATGCAGAGTAAGAAGGTACCTGAAGCTGCTTAATTTCTGTGTGACTTGTTGCACCCACATGAAACAAAATAAAAGAAAGTACGGTACGTGATGGAATACGTTCAGATCTGATCTAACGACGACTGATTTTTCAGACATGATGATTAACATAAAGTTTCCGTGGTGTCACCGCCAGACACCACACTTGCTAGGTGGAAGCCTTTAAATCGGCCGCGGTCCGGTAGTATACGTCGGACCCGCGTGTCGCCACTATCAGTGATTGCAGACCGAGCGCCGCCACACGGCAGGTCTAGAGAGACTTCCTAGCACTCGCCCCAGTTGTACAACCGACTTTGCTAGCGATGGTTCACTGACAAAATACGCTCTCATTTGCCGAGACGATAGTTTAGCATAGCCTTCAGCTACGTCATCTGCTACGACCTAGCAAGGCGCCATATTCAGTTACCATTGATATTGTGAATCATGTACCGTCAAGAACGACGTTCATCATTAATGGATTAAAGTTAAGTATTCCACCAGCTACGTCCATTTTTCTAAATTCTAATTTCCTTGTCATGTTCCAGACCTCACGCCAGCCTGCGTGAGCTAAAACGCGTGCATTTCGGCCTCCTTTAGTAAAACGGTGTTGGCTCTCCTGCCAACCACAATAGTTTCAATATGTGGCTGTAGGATGTTTGATATGCTGAAGACAAAACTGTCTTAGAGTAGTGATTGTCCGATATTACCCTAATGAAAATATTTTTGAAACTTATCTTATGAGGAGGTAATTGAACGAACTGATAATACTGATTTTACACTGAAAGGTCATTACGACGTCAAAATGATACTCGATGATTGTTTATGGTCGTTGAACATTACGAATACTTGAACGTAACGTTGAATACTTTGATGTTTGTGAAGGAATACGAACAAGATATTGTTTATAAGTGAAAAATATAGTAATTAGCTGTCTCAGAAATGATCATACCGAAGCCATTTTTAAAATACCGATTAATAATAGACTGAAAATAAATATTTCGCTTGTTAGAGACCGTTGAACGCTGCGACACCACACTCATAGGCTGTCCCTGGTTGACACAGCAACGTAATCAGTTTCGCCACTTATGCACAACATTCTAGAGGAGAATTTTGAAATTTGTTAGCGCATAAGAAAGAAATTTTTTCCCACAATTAACATCTTCGGTAGACAATGAAGTGCGATGCTAAGGCTGGTAGCATCTCCTATGGTAAAACGAGATACTGGTCGCGCATAATCAGTACGCTATTATCTCGCAGTAGAAGGATCGCACAACTTCAGTGTGGCGGCCTTTCAGAGGACCTGAATTGTGGGCAAAATTTATGAAGTAATAAAATTTACTTGAAAAAGAAGAAACGGTGAGAAAGAGAAGATGCACCCGGACGAGGGGAGGTACACAAGGAAGAAAAGCCCTCACCAGAGCTTCGAGTCATGCCGTCGCAGTTCGCGGTGCTGAACTAAACTCCAGCTAGCACTCCGTAACGAGGCAGCTGCCACACCTCGCCAGCATGTTCCTGCTACTTCTAACCACACTCGCAGTTGCTACAAACTCGTTAGGTCATAGATGACGTTATGATCCACATTAATTGGTGTATCCCTAGCTAAATATGGAGTAACTGTAAAGTAACCATCATAAATTATTGAATAATTATTTTTTGATTCAAATAATCTGAGAAGGGTAATTGCTCAGTTAGGGTAATTGCTCAGTTAAATTACAGTAATTTATATTGTCTTGAAACGATCTTTACTTTTTAAAGTTATAGTTATAATTATCCAAAATAGAAACATGGCGATCTTTATCGTCCTATCAAAGAACGGTCAGATAAAGCTAATATGCAAGAAAATGCAATGCAAGTAATTATTGATAGTTTACTGGCTACCGGTGCCGAAATAAGAACAAAAATGATATGTAAAGTGGAAGAAGTAGCAAATAAGCAGAGTGATAATATGAAGCAAGTTTTAGCTATCAGTAATAATGAAATAAAAACTGAGAAGAGGGATAGTTTAGCTAGTAACAATTTAAAAGAAAAGATAGGCAGTCACATTCTAAGGTTCGATGCACACATTTCAGAATTCAAAAGTAGAAAAAGAGCTAATGAACCAAAAGATACATAGCAGAAGAGCACACTAATTTTAAAGTCAGTAGCGGGGCAAAGAAGGAATGAGGAAAATATTTATTTCATAACTTTAGCGTATTGGTATGCTAATTGATTTATGACCCCTGGGAGTTGATTTATGACCCTCTGGGAATAATCTGTCCTTCTGAGAAACCCTCCATCCCACCTCTCCCCTCCTCCTCCCCCACCATACAGGTTCAAATGGCTCTAAGCACTACGGGACTTAACATATGAGGTCATCAGTCCCCTCGACTTAGAACTACTGAAACCTAACTAACCAAATTACATCACACACATCCGTGACCAAGGCAGGATTCGAACCTGCGACCATAGCAGCAGCGCGGTTCCAGACTAAAGCGCTCACCATACAGGGAAAAGTGATGTCGATCCTTAGACACTTTTTTTGTCACCCCCTTCCCAGTTCAGTTCTGAACCACATTTCCCTCCCCATCTTCCCTCATGGAAATCCTCAGCCCTCCACACCCTTCATCCACTTCCCTTCTTCCCTCCCCCACTTCCTCTCCCCTCCCCCAGTGCCACTTCCCACTCTTGCATGTGAATTGGCAGGAAAAAGACTCACTGTATGTTGACATGGATGGACTGGTAGGATCTCATGACACAAACTTGGCAGTATCTTCAAACAATTTGTTATTTATTTACTTAAACATTAATTAAATTAATTTATTAAATTGGTGGGAAAACCTGGTCTATGATTCTCTTCATTTGGGTGGGGAAAATAGCCCACTCTTATCACATCACAACCGAGATATAAGAAATGGTGGTAAATATTACATTAATACTACCCTATCAAAATAATTGTTTAACAATTTACAGGAGACAAGATATGGAAAAATCTCTGGAAGGTGTAAGTCAAGAAGATCGCTTAAAAACCACCGCCTTCATAATAAAACATATTTTCAACATTTGAGTATCACACACATACGTTTTGCAACTCAAGTAAGTAAATTTCGCCACAAGTAGAGTATAACACAAAACATTTCCGATGTCTTCTATGCACCGACATTTGAGAACACAAGCATCCATCTCCACATGGTGCCATGTCCACAACCACCACAATACTACCAGATCTCCGACATCACTGCACGCGAAAAAACATTCTGCAATAACGTGACCAACGACGACTAAAGAGAATCATTCAAGGTGACGAAAGTACAACTCTTCCTAAAATTGCTGCAGATTTTAATGCTAAGCCATCAACAAATGTCAGCGTGATAACCATTCAACGAAACATCGTCGATTTGGGCTTTAGGAGCCGACGCCCCAATCGCGAACCCTTAGTGATTGCACGAAACAAGGCCTTACGACTCGCTTGGGCCCATCAACACCGACATTGGACTGTTGATGATTGGGAACATGTTGCCTGGTCGGAAGAGTCTCGTTTCAAACTGTATCGAGCGGATGGACGTGTACAGATACGAGGACAACCCTATGAATCCATAGACCTTGCAAGTCAGCAGGGAACTGTTGAATCTGGTGGAGGCTCTGTAATGGTGTGGGGTGTGTTTAGTTGGAATGATACGTAACCCCTGATACGTCTAGATACGACTCTGACAGGTGACATGTACGTAAGCATCCTGTCTGATCACCTGCATCCATTCGTGTCCATTGTGCATTCCGATGGACTTGGGCAATTACAGCAGGATAATGCGACACGCCACCCGTTCATAATTGCTACGGAGAGGCTCCAGGAACACTCTCCTGAGTTTAAACATTTCCGCTGGCCACCAGACTCCCCAAACATGAACATTATTGAGCATATCGGGGATACCTTGCAACGTGCTGTTCAGAAGAGATCTCCACTCCCTCGTAATCTTACGGATTTATGTACAGCCCTGCAGGATTAGTGGTGTCAATTCCCTCCAGCACTGCTTCAGACATTAGTCGAGTCCATGTCACATCGTGTCGCGGCACTTCTGCGTGCTCGCGGGGGCCCTACATGATATTAAGCAGGAGTACATGTTTCTTTCGCTCTATGGTTTAGCTAACCTTTTTTCCTCTCGCTCTGTTTGCGAGTTGCATAGGAAAGGTAATGGCTAGTAGTTGTACAGGCTACCCTCAACCACCCACCATACAGTGGCTTGCAGGTATGCTTATGGATGTAAATATAAATATAGTCTATCTATTAAGATGACAGTCCTTCTGTTTACAGGCAAACAAAACTTACAGGAGAACGTGGCTCTTATTTATCGAAAAGCAAAGGACGGACTTCTACTCCAAATTGCCTCTCGGTAAAAATCTTCGTATTTGCTAATAATTTTCTCACTGCAGTCACTTCACGAGATGTATGTGAGACTTTGTAATAAGTTTGCCCACAACACTTAGAAGAAGCGGTATACAGCTCACCTCTCAACTCCGCTCTCGTCAGAGTATCGCTTACCTACCACATTCTCACAAATCTTCAAGTCTTCGATATATAGCACTTCGATCTACTTGATTTCGACCGGTATGATATCTCCCCCGCCAAGTCACAGATACCTGCTATTTTTCTTGAAATCCCATGACGTTCCGATAGCACAATTCCATTAGTTTAAGGCTGTCTAGTCCTCCGACAATCACTGACTAGGTAGACAGCTATCACAACGAGAAAAATAACATACTAAGACACAGGAAGAAAGTCACAACGTGGACTACAGAAAGAAATTCAGAAGCATAAAAAATGGTTCAAATGGCTCTGAGCACTGTGGGACTTAACATCTGAGGTCATCAGTCCCCTAGAACTTAGAATTACTTAAACCTAACTAACCTAAGGACATCACATACATCCATACCCGAGGCAGGATTCGAACCTGCGACCGTAGCGGGCGCGCGGTTCCACACTGAAGCGCCTAGAACCGCTCGGTCACACCGGCCGGCTTCAGAAGCATAACACCTACAATTCATCGATATCGAATGATTGTCTATAATTATCTCCTGTACGTGTGATAATCTAGTTTATCGCATTCCTATTTCTACTAGGCTAGAAATACGACACTATAGTAGTGCCAGAGTCTTCGTTGATAGTGTTGATAGTACTACGTTTCATGAGAAATACATCACGTATCTTGATGTGGAGCATTTCTCCATAACATGAATCTAACAGTATCATAGAGCTTCTAATACACTATCCATTAAATCATTTATATCGGTGCAGTAGCCTTACACCACCACGCATAATTGACAGCTACTGCAAGAGGAGGGGGATATTCGAGTCTTAATCACAGTATTCCTCATTCTTTACCCCCACGTGCTATTCGATAGTGGACCGACCGTCATAATGTATTCCGCCTAGAGCAGAATGTATCCGTATACCTATTAAGATAACAGTCCTTCTGTCTATAGGCAAACAAAACTCACGGAGGAATGTCGCTCTTATTTATCGAGAAAACTAAGGACGGACTCCTACTGCTGACTGCCTGTCATATGCGTAGTGCCAGTTATTTTTCAGAAGCAGACTCTGTGGTTACTTGCTTTCCTACATGGAGAGGCATTTAAAAAACAAGTACAAGGGAGACCAAATAAATGTCAATGTTTCCTCCAACAACAACAGTCATCTTGGTACCTCTTACACATCGATCCGACCTGTAGCGCAACAGTCTCTAGGTGACGTACCGACGGGATTTGCGGTTTCTCGCCGCCTACACCTTCATGCCTTAGTGGGCGGACCACGACCCCCTTAAAAATCCACGCAGATGAATTTAAGCCTGACTTATTCTTCCGCTTTAGCTTACCGAACTGTCAGTTCTTTGTGTCTGGATTAATTCCTTTTAGATTACAGAAAATGAATCCGAACCCGACAATTGCATTCTACGTCAACTCGCTCCAGATGCTTACTGCTAGAAACTTCACGGAATTTAATGCTTCCGATGACGGTGTACTGGATTTCTAGTCCTATTAATGTGCAGTAACTTTAGTTACGTTCAGGTCAACTACCAACTGCACCACATGTCTTTCCGCCTGCTTGTAGGCAGCTCCATCACGTCGAACATTCCGCATCAATACTGAAGAGCCAAAGAAACTGGTACAGCTGCCTAATATCGTGAAGGTGCCCGGCGATCACGCAACAGTGCCGCAACACGACGTGGCATAGACTCGACTAATGTGTGAAGTAGTGTTGAAGGGAATTGACACCATGAACCCTGCAGGGCTGTCCATAAATGCATAAGAGTGCGAGGGGGTGGAGTTTTCTTCTGAACAGCACGTTGGAAGGCATCCCAGATATGCTCAATAATGTTCATGTTTGTGGAGCTTGGTGGCCAGCGGAAGTGTTTAAACTCAGAAGAGTGTTCCTGGAGCCACTCTGTAGCAATTCTGGAATTGTGGGGTGTCACATTGTCCTGTTGGAATTGCCCAAGTCCATCGGAATGCACAATGAACATGAATGGATGCAGGTGACCAGACAGAGTCATATCTAGAAGTATCAGGGATCCCGTATCAATCCAACTGCACACGCCCCACACCATTACAGAACCTCCACCAGCTTGAACAGTCCCCTGCTGAGATGTAGGGTCTATGGATTCATGATGTTGTCTCCATATCTGTGCACTTCCATCCACTGGATACAATTTGAAAGGAGACCCGTCCGATCGGACAACATGGTCCCAGTCATCAACAGTCCCATGTCGATGTTGACAGGACCAGGCTAGGCGTAAAGCTTTGTGTCGTGCGGTCATAAAGGGTATAGGAGTGGGCCTTCGGCTTCGAATGCCTATGTCCATGATGTTTCTTTGAATGATTGTCACGCTGACGCTTGTTGATGGCCCAACACCGAAAACGGCAGCAATTGTCGAAAGGGTTGCACTTCTGTCACGTTGACTGATTTTCTTCATTCGTCGTTGGTCGCGTTCTTGTAAGATCTTTTTTCGGGCGCAGCAATGTCGGAGATTTGATGTTTTACCGGATTCCTGATATTCAAGGTACACTCGTGAGATGGTCGTACGGGAAAATGCCCACTTCATCGCTACCGCAAAGATTCTGTGTCCCGTCGCTCGTGCGCCGACTATAAAACCACGTTCAAACTCACTTATATCTTGATAACCTACCATTGCAGCAGCAGTTACCGATCTAACAACTGCACCAGACACTTGTATTATACACACGTTGGCGACGATAGCGCCGTATTCTGCCTGTTTACATATCTCTGTATTTGAATACTTACGCCTGTATCATTATCTTTGACGCTTCAGTGTAAAACAGGTGGCTGTACGCTGCATGGTGGAGGGTACATCGCACCAGTACTATCAGTTACCCAAGTATCCTAATCTCAGACGCTGATTGAGGAAGATACGGCCTACTACGTCTGTACATATTCTAATTCACCCCTATGTTTCCGAGAGAATTACGTCGTCTGTCCCAGACATATTTATTCGCCTTATTTTCGAACGGAGTATACGCACCTATAGGATCCTAGCAGCAACCCAATGATGCATTTGCTTCGCAGATCAGTCATGTTACACGAACAATTTTGGGTTCACAGGATTGGTAGACAGCAACTATGTAGTGCCGAGTTGTCGAATTTATGTGACTGTTAGCCAGTACATATATTTTAACGACAAAGGTGTCTATGCATGTTGATGTGGGGAGAGCAGCTGACAGTGATCCTAAAATTATAGCGGAAACTGAGAATGTGTAGTAAGTTACGAAGGTGAGGATCGTTCAAATAGAGCGGGGGAAGGTGTGCGGCAAAACTGATACATATATATCTCGAGGAGCAGTTGACAGCTATGTACGACGCCTTAGGTCTCGGCATTCCCGTATTCGACAGCAGCAGTGCTGGTGCACCAATACTGATTGTGCTTGGTGTTGCCATATTAAAATTAACAGCTCGAGAGTCATTACAGGATATATTTCTAAAGCAACAAGGTACCGGGAACATACATAGTATGCAGGAAGTACTGTGTTCTGCAGTGGAGCGAGAGTAGATCTATGGTATTGTTTTGCTTAAGACCGTGGGGGCACAGTGATGGACATGTGCTGGTCGTGATTTCGGTCACTCCTTCATTCTACGATCAATGAAAGTTCACTGCAAGATGGTATACCTACTTCAACAGGTTTTGCATGGAATAAATGCGGAATTCAAGGCATACAAGAAAACAGTTATTTGCGAAATACTGCCGCACTCACCACTGGCCATTAAAATTACTACACCAAGAAGAAATGCAGATGATAAACGGGTATTCATTGGACAAATATATTATACTAGAACTGACATGTGATTACATTTTCACGCCGTTTGGGTGCATAGATCCTGAGAAAACAGTATCCAGAACAACCACCTCTGGCCGTAATAACCTACTTCAACAGGTTTTGCATGGAATAAATGCGGAATTCAAGGCATACAAGAAAACAGTTATTTGCGAAATACTGCCACACGCACCACTGGCCATTAAAATTACTACACCAAGAAGAAATGCAGATGATAAACGGGTATTCATTGGACAAATATATTATACTAGAACTGACATGTGATTACATTTTCACGCCGTTTGGGTGCATAGATCCTGAGAAAACAGTATCCAGAACAACCACCTCTGGCCGTAATAACGGCCTTGATACGCCTGGGCATTGAGTCAAACAGAGCTTGGATGGCGTGTACAGGTACAACTCCCAACGCAGCTTCAACAGGATACCACAGTTCATCAAGAGTAGTGACTGGCGTATTGTGGCGAGCCAGTTGATCGGCCACCATTGACCAGACGTTTTCAATCGTTGAGAGATCTGGAGAATGTGTTGGCCAGGGCAGCAGTCGAACATTTTCTGTATCCAGAAAGGCCCGTACAGGACCTGCAACATGCGGTCGTGCATTATCCTGCCGAAATGTAGGGTTTCGCAGGGATCGAATGAAGGGTAGAGCCTCGAGTCGTAATACATCTGAAATGTAACGTCTGCTGTTCAAAGTGTCATCAATGCGAACAATAGGTGACCGAGACGTGTAACCAATGGCATCCCATACCATCACGCCAGATGATACGCCAGTATGGCGATGACGAATACACGCTTCCAATGTACGTTCACCGCGATGTCGCCAAACACGGATGCGAGCATCATGATGCTGTAAACAGAACCTGGATTCATCCGAAAAAATTACGTTTCGCCATTCGTGCACCCTCAAGTTCGTCGTTGAGTACACCATCGCAGGCGCTCCTGTCTGTGATGCAGTGTCAAGGGTAACTGCAGCCATAGTCTCCGAGCTGATAGTCCATACTGCTGCAAACGTCGTCGAACTGTTCGTGGGCGGCCGGAGAGGCCGAGCGGTTCTAGGCGCTTCAGTCCGGAACCGCGCTGCTGCTACGGTCACAGGTTCGAATCCTGCCTCGGGCATGGATGTGTGTGATGTCCTTAGGTTAGTTAGGTTTAAGTAGTGGTAAGTTCTAGGGGACTGATGACCTCAGAAGTTAAGTCCCACAGTGCTCAGAGCCATTTGAACCATTTTTGAACTGTTCGTGCAGATGGTTGTTGTCTTGCAAAAGTCCCCATCTGTTGACTCAGGGATCGAGACGTGGCTGCACGATCCGTTACAGCCATGCGGATAAGATGCCTGTCATCTCGACTGCTAGTGATACGAGGCCGTTGGGATCCAGCACGGTGTTCCGTATTACCCTCCTGAACCCACCGATTCCATATTCTGCTAACAGTCATTGGATCTCGACCAACGCAAGCAGCAATGTCGCGATACGATAAACCGCAATCGCGATAGGCTACAATCCGACCTTTATCAAAGTCGGAAACGTGATGGTACGCATTTCCCCTCCTTACACGAGGCATCACAAAAACGTTTCACCAGGCAACGCCGGTCAACTGCAGTTTGTGTATGAGAAATCAGTTGGAAACTTTGCTCATGTGAGCACGTTGTAGGTGTCGCCATCGGCGCCAACCTTATGTAAATGTTCTGAAAAGATAATCATTTGCATATCACAGCATCTTCTTCCTGTCGGTTAAATTTCGCGTCTGTAGCACGTCGTCTTCTTGGTGTAGCAATTTTAATGGCCTGTAGTGTATTTTCCGAGCATCAGTCAGGGCTATTTAAATAAAGTGACGCTGCGTGTGGTGCTTCTTCACACTGCTAATAAATATACTATTAAAACTACAATGTTCCACGCCGTATACCTGCATATAGATCCCCTTCTGATTTTTAAATGTAATCTGCTTACGAAGGAAAATAACAGTATCCAGCGCAGCCCCTGAGTGGCATGTGTGTGACTTAATCTCCACACTTCTGTCAGGGCTATTTAATTACAGTAATGCTACGTGTTGTACTCTGTCCCACCGTTAACAAATGTTCCATTAAAACTAGTTTTCCATGTCATATTCTTGCATATAGAATTCATTCTAATTTCGAAGTGTAATTTGTCTACGAAGAAAAAAGTACCCTGTAATCCTACGGTGCATTTGAATCAGCTGCGTGTAACATAGGTCCCAAACGATAGTCAGGACTATTTAAGTACAATGATGCTGTGTAGGGTACTCCCTTCCTTAATTAAGGGATATTCCATTAAAACTACAGTCTTACATTTCATATGCATCCCATATTGAACTTTGAAATGTGTTTTCGTATAGCTAGCATTTAGATAGGATCAAACTGGAACAGTCCATTACCATAGTTATAAATCAGAGCTTAAGAACCAGGTTCTTTAGCGGAAGAGCGGAAGGATCTTCCTATTACATACCTACAGAAGCGGGAAGAGCCTACGACGAAGTCAGTGCCAGGAAGGTAGATTTCCGATGAGATGGTGAAGAGACGTTTGAAACTCCTATTGAGTAAGGATAAGCAAGAGGAAAAATAATTATAAAGAACTAGCAGATGCTGCGATATTCCACACAGTTGCTCCGTCAGAATAGCAATTTTTAACGTCAGCCATGTAGAGCTTATATGGTTTAAGCACGTTTCTGTAGCTGCCTTCTTGCTGTTTTTACCTAGTATTCCTACTGCCATCACATTGTCATCCCCATGCAGTAAACTTGGTTATCAGGCCCGACAGAGATAAACATGACAAATTTACCATGTAGATCGCTGTAAAGCAGCCAGTCACATTTGAAAGTGTTTGTCAGTTTGCACCACTGGATTACTGCGTTTATTTTTCTTCCTCAGCAAACTACATGGACGTATATGGCATGGAAGACTGTATCTTTAATGGCACATTTGCTAACGGAGGGAGAGCTAGTGCTCCACTGTTTAACGTTCACCTATCTCGGGTGGAAAGGAGAATTCTATGAACAGACAAATTGATGATGTAGCTATGGGTTGCCTTCTCTCGCCTATTAGCCCTGACAAACGTTTGGTAGCTGTATTACAGGCATCTGATACCACTGATTAGCTAGATGGGCTGTATTTTCATCATCAGCAGATTACATTTCGAAATCTGGATGGAATCTATATGCAATATGTGGAATGGAAGACCTTAGCTTTAATGGAATACTTGTTAATGGTGGAAGGGGGTGCTATGCGCAGCATAACTGTACTTAAATAGCACTGACTGACGTTTGGAAACTATGCGAATTGTTTCTTCGTACGCTTTGAATTCCACATTTATTGCATGCAAAACCTGTTGGAGTAGATATACCATCCTGCAGTCAACTTTCGTAGATCTTCGAATGACTGAGTGACCGAAATCACGCACAGCTCATATCCATTTCAATGCTCCCACTATCTCAAGCAAAACAATACCACAGATTTACTCTCGCTCCACTGCACCGCATATTGCTTCCTGCAGACGATGTGTGTTCACAACACTTTGCCGCTTTAGAAATACGTCCTATGATGACTCTCGATCTGTTAATTTTAACGTGGCAACACGAAACACAATCAGTATTGATGCACTAACACTGCTGCTGTCGAAGACAGGAATCCCGAGACGTAACATGTCGTACATACATAGGCTTCCGCGGCCTATGTCACAGTGAATATCAGCCAGGAGGAACTACATGCTATCGCGGAACTGATGAACAGCTCTCATTTAGTAATAACAGTAGCAGACAAGGGAAATCCGACCGATGTGTTGGAGATGGAAGATTGTAACAAACGAATGGAGCATCTTCTGAGTGAACCCATTTGTAAGAAGCTGAAGGGAGATCCGACAGCCAAGATAATTACATTGACGCAAACATTGCTAAAGCAAACTAGAATGAATTTCGACACGACCAGAACACTCATTCCTCAAGTTCCACAGGTACCAAGAATATATGGTGTACCGAAAGTCCATAAAGAGCCCTTTCCTTTACGACCTATTTTGAGTGCCATTAGTTCACCGACGTACAGTCTAGCAAAGGAACTGGCTCCAAGGCTCCGACATTTGGTGAGCAACACTAATTCGTACATGAAGAACTTAACCCATTTTGTAGAACTTTTAAAAGAAAAGTGTATCTCGGGCACGGAGTTCGTGGTTAGTTTCGACGTGAAGTCTTTATTGACGAATGTTCCAGTACAAGATACCATGAACATCATACAGGAACGTATGGCACTCGGTATCTGCGAGCTAGTGCGCCATTGTTTAACGACCACCAATTTCAGGTGGAAAGGAGAATTCTATGAACAGACAGATAGATGGTGTAGCTATGGGCTCCCTTCTCTCGCCTATTAGCCCTGACAAACGTTTGGTAGCCATATTACAGGCATCTGATACCACTGATTAGCTAGATGGGCTGTATTTTCATCATCAGCTGATTACATTTCGAAATCTGGATGGAATCTATATGCAATATGTGGAATGGAAGACCTTAGCTTTAATGGAATACTTGTTAATGGTGGAAGGGGGTGCTATGCGCAGCATAACTGTACTTAAATAGCACTGACTGACGTTTGGAAACTATGCGAATTGTTTCTTCGTACGCTTTGAATTCCACATTTATTGCATGCAAAACCTGTTGGAGTAGATATACCATCTTGCAGTCAACTTTCGTAGATCTTCGAATGACTGAGTGACCGAAATCACGCACAGCTCATATCCATTTCAATGCTCCCACTATCTCAAGCAAAACAATACCACAGATTTACTCTCGCTCCACTGCACCGCATATTGCTTCCTGCAGACGATGTGTGTTCACAACACTTTGCCGCTTTAGAAATACGTCCTATGATGACTCTCGATCTGTTAATTTTAACGTGGCAACACGAAACACAATCAGTACTGATGCACTAACACTGCTGCTGTCGAAGACGGGTATGCCGAGACATAATGGGTCGTATAAACAAACATAGGCTTCCGCGGCCAATGTTACAGTGAATATCAGCCACGAGGAACCTCATGCAATCGCGGAACTGAAGAATAGCTCTCATTTAGTAATAACTCTAGCAGACAAGGGAAATGCGACCGTTGTTTTGGGAACGGAAGATTATAACAAACGAATGGAGGATCTTCTCTGCGTGAACCCATTTATAAGAAGCTTAAGGGAGATCCGACAGCCAAGATAATCACATCGACGCAAGCACTGCTAAAGCAAACTAGAATGCATTTCGACACGGCCAGAAAACTCATCCCACAAGTTCCACAGGCACCAAGAATATGTAGTGTACCAAAGGTCCATAAAGAGCTCTTTACTTTACGATGTATTTTGAGTACCGTTAATTTACCGACATTCAGTCTAGCAAAGGAACTGGCTCCAAAGCTCCGACATTTGGTGAGCCACACAAATTCGTAAGTGAAGGACTCCACCCATTTTGTAGAGACTTGATGGATAGCTTCGACGTGAAGTCTTTATTCACGAATGTACCAGTACAAGACACCATGAACATCTTACAGGAACGTGTGGCACCCGATATCTGCGAGCTAGTGCGCCACTGTTTAACATTCAGCTATTTCAGGTGCAAAGGAGAATTCTATGAACAGACAGATAGATGGTGTAGCTATGGGCTCGCCTCTATCGCCTATTGCAGCAGACATCTCCATGGAAGCATTGAAGAAACAGCGCTCCAGTTCTTACCATTACGCCCAGAATGTTGACTCCGATACCTTCAAACGGATCAAATAGCTCTAAGCACTATGGGACTTAACATCTGAGGTCATCAGTCCCCTAGACTTAGAACTACTTCGCACAGGATTCGAACCTGCGATCATAGCAGCAGCGCGGTTCTGGAATGAAGCGCCTAGAACCGCTCGGCCAGAGCGGCCGGCTTCGACACATTCGTTATCTGGACACATGGAGAGGAAGAGCTACGAAATTTCCACTAAAGCCTCAAACAGCAGCACGGCAGAATCCAATTCATATGGAGATACAAAAGAATGGGATGATGCCTTTCCTCGTTGTGGAAGTTTACAGAAGGCCTGATGATAAACTGGGCCATGGAGTATATAGGAAGCCAACCAGTACTGACAGATACGTACATGCCTCCTCTGATCCTCACCATGCGCAGAATAAATCTGCCCTGCACACATTACCCAGAGGGCTCACAGGATCAGTGATAATGAACATCTAAAGGATGAACTACAAAACCTCAAGTTCATTTTTGGTGCTAATGGCTACGGTATGAAACTACTAGATAAAACTATGGCGACAAGAATGAAGACAATAGAGGAGAGCAGAAGGAAGCACAAAACATCGTTGCATTACCATGTGTTGAAGGTGTCACTGAACGGGTGGGCAAAATTCTCCGCCGACCAGGCATCAAACCGACTTTCCGAAGCAGCAAAAGAATAAAAGATGTTCTTCGCACAACGAAACATGCAGCTGACAGACTACAATCTGCTGGAGTTTACGAAATCTGGTGCGAATGTGGATTGGTGTATGTAGGTAAGACAGGGCGACCCATCAATACACGGTTATCTGAACACGAAAGATATACCCGACTAAGACAACACGCCAAGTCAGCGGTGGCAGAACACGAGGATGAGTGCGACAAACAGATTGATTTTGGCGAAGCTCGCGTACTGGCGAAACAGCGTCTAATTTTCGGGAGGAAGATTAGAGAGACAATAGAAATAGCCAAGCGACCCGTCAACATGAACAGAGAAGACGGGTACCGACTTCCGACGTCTTGGCTGCCAGCAATAACAGCGTTACGGGACAACAGCTCACAGCCGAGCACGAGGGAGATCGCATCGGCCGCAGTTACGAAGCCGGCGCTAGAAAACAGGAAAACAACGTCACGTCACAACTGCCGCCTTGTTTCCCATTCGCGATATCCATAGGGCAACATACGCAGAAGTGGTTCCCCCTTCAAGAAGCCATGAAAAAGTAGCCCTATCACCTCAACACCAGACACATACCCAAGAACAACACCGGGGAAGACACAACATCAACGACCAGGTCCCCCAGAACAGAGAAAGCTGTAGGGAACCCTAAACACAAGCTGCAGCAGCAGCCCCCCAATCTCTCTCTCCCCCCCTCCCCCTCAGATGAGCTATTGGACATTATGATCCAGACCATGAACCTCAACCTCGTCATGGAGATGATGAAGGAATTCAGGGAGGCACAGAAGCGGAACACACAGATCCTCATCGCCCTTCAGGCAGCAGGCCAGCAGTCTCTTCTCTCTGCGACCTCATCAGTAGCAGCAAAACCCCACCATGCGTAGACGACCAAATATCCAAGGCCTGACAATGTGCGCCTTTAACACAGACGAGCCGCGCGGTCTAGGGCGTCTTGTCATGGTCCGCGTGGCTATCCCCGTCGGAGGTTCGAGTCCTCCCTCGGGCATGGGTATGTGTGTTGTCCTTAGCGTAAGATAGTTTCAGTTAGATTAAGTAGTGTGTAAGCGGTTTGGTCGCTTAAAACCTTACCACAAATTTCCAAATTTAACACAGACGGCATTGATAATTAGGTGGTCGAATTCAGGGAATTCATGAAGGGGTTCTCAATAGACATATGCGTGATGGCAGTAACCTACCTCAAGCCGGGATTCAAGGTGACAGTTCCCAATTACAATAGTTACCGTGTAGATAGACCAACACAAGGCGGAGGACTAGCCATATAGATAAAAAGAGGGATCCCCCACCATCAAGTATACATACCAGCTACCAATAAAATCGAAGCAGTGGCAGCAGAAGTAACAACAGCCACCGGACCCCTAACAGTATTTGCAAACTACCGGCGCCAAATGACGAGATCGATGAGGGAGACATAGCAGCTTTAGGGCAAATTGAGGGCAAGCTCCTAATCGAAGGCGTCTTCAATGCCAAGCACCCAGACTGGAACTCTAGAATAACAAACCTTCAGAACAGGCGCCAAACTGCAACAACTAACGCGTAACCACCACTTTTAAACATGGAGTCCAGTTGTGCCCACTCACTTTCCTAAAAATGGAGGTAGGCTCGACGTATATAGATATAGCTCTCAGTAGAAGGATCACAGGGTTTGTGGCTGCGAGGACAGTCAACAGAATGTCCTCCGACCACAGTCCTGTCATCTTGGAGGTCGATGTGGGAGAATGGGTAGCACTTCCGTTGTACCAGTCGTCCCACAAACGCTCAGACTGGGAGCGATACCGTGAAACTGTCACGTCAGTTATCGTTCGCGCTCCGCCTCTTACTGCCAAAACAGAAGAACAAGCGCCACAAGACCTAACAGGCACCATCTTGCAGGCAGCGGAAGAGCCCTCCCTCCCCACAAAGGGACGGGCCGCCCCCGAAAATACAACTTCCGGAACATTTGCTATCCCAAATTCGACACAAAAACAGAGTAGCAAAGCAGTGGAAGGTCACAAGAGATCAGGCCACCAGGAGGCTGCTCAATCGTCTACAGAGAGAGCTGAAGGCAGCGCTCAATGAGCACAGAAACCAGCAATGGCAAAATCGCCTCTCAACCCTCAAAACAGACGATCATACACTGTGGCAAGCTACCAGACAATTCGCCAGGATGCCGCCACTGCACGGCGAGTGAGGGATGGTCTACAGCCATGCTGATAAGGCTAACGCCCTCGCCAGTACTTTCGAGAAGCAATTCCAGGCAGCAGAACCCCAAGGCGATGAGCATCAAGATGTAGTTCACCGTCAATTGGCTGTCCTTTCCATCGCTGAGGAAGACCAAGAATACCAACTCCCACTTTTCGCCTCCGAAGGCGTGGCAAAAGTAATTAGGTCCCTTCCAACAAAAAAGGCGCCGGTGTCAGCAATCAGTTAGTTAAAAACCTCCCGTCCTCGGTGATCACTCTGCTCGCGAACGTCTTCAACGATATTACTCGTTCCTGCGAGTTCCCAGCTTGCTGCCGTCCGAGGTGGCCGGGCGGTTCTAGGCGCTACAGTCTGGAACCGCGCGACCGCTACGGTCGCAGGTTCCAATCCAGCCTCGGGCATCGATGTGTGTGATGTCCTTAGGTTAGTTAGGTTTAAGTAGTTCTAAGTTCTAGGGGACTGATTACCTTAGAAGTTAAGTCTCATAGTGCTCAGAGCCATTTGAACCCAGCTTGCTGGAAACACGCGGAAGTGGTCGTGATACACAAACCAGGGAAAGACCCTCTATTCCCTCAGCACTACAGGCCGATTAGCATCTTGACAACTGTCAGCAAGATCTATGAGCGTCTCTTGCTAGTAGCCATACAGGAACATATCACCAGAGAACAACTTCTGCCGGATTTCCAATTCGGATTCCGACAGAACCGATCCCCCACAATCATGAGAGTGGTTGAAGCAGCCACAGAGGGCTTCAACCACAGAGGCTACTGCCGGATAGTGCTACTATACGCAGCCAAAACCTTCGACTCAGTATGGCATAGAGGGCTACTCTACAAGTTATATACACAAGGGTTCCCCAGGAGCATAATTAAGCAAATTAAAAGCTATCTCACGGATAGAAATTTCTCTGTTAAAGTCGAAGCAGCCATCTCCACCAAAAGGCTTATTCGTGCTATGGTGCCGCAGAGATCGGTTTTTGGGCCCGTATTGTACAGTCTGTACACTGCAGACACACCAATGGCCACCCTGGTGCACACCGCACAACATGCAGACGACACAGCCTTTTACACATGTAATGCGAACAAGGACCTGATCATCCGTAGACTACAAAGGATTTTAGATGACACAGAAACTTGGGCCCGTCGCTGGCTCATCACCATCAACCTTGAGAAGACGAAGGCTATGCTTATTACCTGGAGGCTTCGAAGGCGCGGACCTCATCAACGTCCCCCCGCCCCCCTCCACCCTCACCTAAGCGGAATCCAACTTCCCTGGCGCAGAACCGCCCTCTATCTTGGCGTAACCTTGGAGTCTCGTCTTATGTGGAAGCTCCACACAGATGAGACCAACAGGAAGGTCTGTGCCAGAATGTCCATCCTATACCCAATTCTCAACACAACCAGCTCCCTTCCCTGCTCTGTAGGAGCGAATGTGTATCAGGCAGGCTGGTAATGGAGTATGCATGCCCTTTCTGGGGATACGCAGCGAAGCAGCATCTAGACAAACTCCAGAGGCTGCAAAACTGCGCCCTCAGAAGGGCACTGCATGTACCTCTGGGATTCCCCGCTGACAATCTGCAGGCTGCAGCTGAATTCCTCTTCCTGAAAGAGCGTTTCCAAGTACTGGCAAGGGCCTTCTATGACAGCTCTTCGAGATCTGGAAATGACCTAATCCGCTCCCTAGGTCGGTATGACATGTCCCGCGACAAGCACAAACGCCCAATGACGATCTTCGACGACTAAGTCGAAGGGAAAATCCCTATCTCCAATCCCTAATCCTGTTCTCTATTCTATTAAATCAATCATCTCGCCAACCTCAGGCAAGTACCAGACACACACAGAACATACATCACATTATGCAGACATCCAAAAATCATAGAAAATAATCACTCACACAAGCAAACACGTGGAGTAAAAACTAAAAGGCTACAAATTCCCCAACACACTTCCCCAAGAAGGGGAAAGCAACAGATGAGAGTGAGGCATTCTGCGAAAAAAAGGACACCCTGAAGAAGTTCACTCGCAACAGTGAGCGAAACGTCGGTAGTTTTTACATATTGACACTACGGTCACTAAACCAGAAAAATTTTATTCATTCTAATGTGTTGTACTTAATGTCAGCTGCTGTTCCATATGTAAATTTTATTTAGTATAATCTGTTGGAAAAAATAATCATATGGGGTCAGTGGCTGGGAGATCCCACGCGCGAAGTTCGGCCGCCAAGTGCAAGTCTTATTGAGTGCGACGCCACATTGGGCGACTTGTGCGTTGACAATGGAGATGAAACGATGATAAGGACAGCACAACACCCAGTCCCTGCGGGGAGAAAATCCTCAAAAAATGGTTCAAATGGCTCTGAGCACTATGCGACTTAACTTCTGAGGTCATCAGTCGCCTAGAACTTAGAACTAATTAAACCTAACTAACCTAAGGACGTCACACACATCCATGCCCGAGGCAGGATTCGAACCTGCGACCGTAGCGATCGATCGGCTCCAGACTGTAGCGCCTAGAACCGCACGGCCACTCCGGCCGGCCGAGGAGATCCTTCATACCAGCCGGGAATCGAACCCGGACCCCCGTGCGCCGCATTCCAAAGCGCTGACGGTTCAGCTATTGGGGCGGACTATAATGACTTGTACTTAGCTGTCAGTTTCTGTTCCAAATATGTATACAAGTTTTGCCGCACAGCTACCCTCATTCTATCTGAACGATCTTCACCTTCGTACCTTACTATACACTCTCAGTTTCCACTATTAGTTAAGGGTCACTGTCATCTGCCCTCCCGCCATTAACACGTGTAGACACCTTTGTCGTTAAATGATGTGTACTGGTGAACAGTAACATCAATTCGACAGTTCGACACTACGTAGTAGCCGTCTACCAATCCTGTGAGCCCACATATGTTCGTGTTGCGTGACAGATCTACGAAACAAAAGCATAATTTGTATGCTGCTAGGAGCGTATAGGTGAACATACGCCATTCGAATAAGCGCCGGAAAAAGTATCTCTCGGACAGACGACGTAATTCTCTCGGAAACAGCCGCGCGGGGTAGCCGCACGGTATAGGGCGCCTTGTCACAGTCCGCACAACAGCCTCTCCCCCCCCCCCCCTTTGGAGGTTCGAGTCCTCCCTCGGGTATGGGTGTGTGTGTTGTCCTTAGCGTAAGTTAGTTGTTTAAGTTAGATTAAGTAGTATGTAAGCTTAGGGACCGATGACATTAGCAGTTTGGTCCCATAGGATCTACCCACAAATTTCCAAAAAAACAATTTTTCTCGGAAACAATGAGGTGGATTAGAACATGTATAGAAGTAGTATGCCTTATCTCACCCGATCAAAGTCTGAGATTGGGACAGATGGGTAAGTGATAATACTGGTGAGATACACCCTCCACCATGCACTGTACAGCCGCTTACAGTATTTGTCTTAGACGTGGGATGATCGTAGGTGATGGAGCTGTCTGCAAGCAGGCGGGAAGACATGTGGTGCAGTTGCTAGTTGACCTGAACGTAACTAAATATATTGCACATTAATAGGACTGGAAATTAAGAACACTTTCATCGGAAGCATTAACTTCAGTGAAGTGCCTGAAGTGAATGAGATGAAGTAAAAAGCATTTGTCGGGTTCGCAATAATTTGCAGGGATATAAAGGGAGGCAACCACATACGAAAAACTGACAAGTCGGTCAGCTAAAATAGAATAATATGCCATTCTCAAATTCATCTGCGTGGATTGGTAAGGGGGGTGTGATTCTCGCACTAAGGCGTGACAGTGTAGGCGGTGAGTTACTGCAAATCCCGTCGGTATGTCACCTAGATACTGTTGCGCTACAATTGGGATCGAGGTGTAAGAGGTACTAAGATGACTGCTGTTGCTGGTGGAAACACGGATTGATTTGGTCTCACATGTAAATGTTGGTTAAGTGGCTCAAGATGTAGGACAGTTGGATAACCATCTAATTACTGGGTTTGCTTCTACATAAATAACTAGCACTACCCATACGAGTATGAGTACTACCCATGTCGATATGCTCTACTGTATTGGAAGCTCTGTGATACAGTTACATTAGTATCGTGGAGGAATACTCCACATGAAGAAGGCGATGTATTTCTCACGAAACGCTGTGCTATCAACGAAGAAAGTGTTCAAATGTGTGTGAAATCTTATGGGACTTAACTGCTAAGGTCATCAGTCCATAAGCTTACACACTACTTAACCTAAATTATACTAAGGACAAACACACACACCCATGCCCGAGGGAGGATTCGAACCTCCGCCGGGACCAGCCGCCCAGTCCATGACTGCAGCGCCTGAGACTGCTCGGCTAGTCCCGCGCGGCTATCAACGAAGACTCTGACACTACTACAGTGTGGTATTTCTGTCGTAGTACACATAGGAATATGATAAACGAGATAATGACACATGCAGGTGATATTGAAATAAAATCATTCGATATCGGTAAATTTTTGGTGTTATGCTTCTGAATTTCTTTCTGTAGTCCACGTTGTGACCTTCATCCTGTTCCTTAGTGTGCTATTTTTCTCGTTGTGATAGCTCTCTACCTAGTCATTGACGGGTGGAGGACTAGACAGCCTTCAAATAATGGAATTGTGCTGTCGGAACGTCATGGGATTTCGAGAGAATTAGCAGGAATCTGTGACTTGGCGGGGGAGATATCATACCCGTCGAAATCAAGTTGACTCCAGTGCTCTATATCGAAGACTTGAAGATTTTTGAGAATGTGGCAGGTAAACGATACTCTGACGAAAGCGGAGTTGAGAGGTGAGCTCTATACCGCTTCTTCTAAGTGTTGTGGGCAAATATATTACAAAGTCTCCCATGTGTCTCGTGAAGTGACTGTAGAGAGAAAATGATTAGCAAATACGAAGATTTTTACCAAGAGGCAATCTGCAGCAGAAGTCCGTCCTTTGTTTTCTCGATAAATAAGAGCCATATTCTTCTGTCACTTTTGTTTGGCTATAAACAGAAGGACTGACACAGGCTAAATTTACATCTACGTTTATACGCATACTTCGGAAGCCATTGTATGGTGCCTGGTGGAGGGTACCTCAGACTAGTACTAGTTGTTTTTTCCCATTTCCATTTGCAAATACAGCAAGGTGAAAAAAGGTTATCTATATGTTTCCGTATGAGTGTTAATTTCTCGTCTCTCATGTCAGTTGTGCATATCCGAAAAGTATGTTGGCGGCAGTAGAATCCTCCTGCAGTCAGCTTCAAATGTCGCTTCTCAATAGTGTTTCTCGAAAAGAATATTTTGCATTCCCTCCAGAGATTCTCATTTGAGTTCTCAAATGGTTCAGATGCCTCTGAGCACTATGGGACTTAACATCTGAGGCCATCAGTCCCCTAGACTTAGAACTACTTCAACCTAACTAACCTAAGGAGAGCACACACATCCATGCCAGAGGGAGGATTCGAAACTGCGATCGTAGCAGCAGCGCGGTTCCGGACTGAAGCACCTAGAACCGCTCGGCCACAACGGCCGGTGTTTGAGTCCTCGAAACCTATTAATTTTGCGGGAGCCATTGGGAACGCTTCTACAGGCCTGTATTCTGAGGGTGGTCTGGCGGTTCTAGGCGCTCAGTCCGGAGCCGCGCGACTGCTACGGTCACAGGTTCGAATCCTGCCTCGGGCATGGATGTGTGTGATGTCCTTAGGTTAGTTAGGTTTAAGTAGTTCTAAGTTCTAGGGGACTGATGACCACAGATGTTAAGTCCCATAGTGCTCAGAGCCATTTGAAACATTTGAATTTTGATATTTACAACTGTTATGTGCCTATATTTGGCTACCTTAAGAGGCTTCCTAGGTGACGAGGTATATGGCTACCTCAAAGAAGTTCGAAAGTGAGCAGGCATCCTGTGACAGAGGTAAATCATGCTCTTAGCACTCCGTCATGAGACAAAAATGAGTTTAATGTTCTAGTCGTCTGATGGAGGGCATAACAGATGTTAAGCTGATGAGAAAAGTTACTTGGAGGAAATATACTCTATGCCATCTTTTGTGGAGGATTTTTCACAGTAAGTAACTATAATTTTGCGATGTGAAAACGAGTGTAAGCTCCAATTTCTTCTGTCTCCAAAAATAGCTCATATAAAAGGGAGGAATCTACATTTTGCTTGTGAAATTCGAGGTGTATGGACAATTATATCCCGGTCTCTGATTAGGTAAGACGGATTTTTTAAACCAAGCAGAATCTATGACATTAGTGGATTTGCAGTTAGAACTCTATGCCCACGTCGCATTTGCTTGTCTCGTTGTGTGCTAGGGATTAGTGAGACCCATCTGCGGATAGCGCTAGGGATGGTTGCAGGGGCTTCCCAGACCGGAAGCAGCAGCTTAGCCTGTGCTGACTGATTCGATACAAAGAAAGTCTCCAGCTAGTCGGCTCTTGCCCACAGCTGCAGGGACAACTCCCGTCGGCGATGCTTGCTGCGCCCTCTGAATGGCTGAATAGTGAACTAACCAGTATGCTGGATGAGTGGCGGCAGAAGTGGATGTGTGTGTTGTGTATATTCTCTGATTTTTACATTGATCATTTTACAGCTGGGCGGTCGGGGTGACAGTCTCTCCGGCTTCTGACCGTCTGATAGTACGGCCGGTGTGTAGATACCAGGATATGGGCGCGCAACTGCTGTCACGCCCGGCGCGCGTGCGTGTCTCTAGGCTTCTCTCGCCGGCACAACAGCGGTTCCCGGCAGTCCTGCAGTCGGCGGGTGGCGCGCGCTTCGCCATCGTGAGTGTGTGCGGTCGGAAGGTTTTTTTCAACAGATATATTTAGTGTAATGTGGACACATTACTGTGGTGGTGAGTAGGGCAGCGGTTGGGGCAGGGTGCATGTGTTCTCAAACGTCGGTGCGTGCAAGACCTCAGATACATACACTGCTAGCCATTAAAATTGCTACACCAAGAAGAAATGCTGATGATAAACAGGTATTCATTGGACAAATATATTATACTAGAAGTGACATGTGATGACATTTTCACGCAATTTGGCTGCATAGATCCTCAAAAATCAGTACCCAGAACAACCACCTCTGGCCGTAATAACGGCCTTGATACGCCTGGGCATTGAGTCAAACAGAGCTTGGATGGCGTGTACGGGTACAGCTGCCCATGCAGCTTCAACACGATACCACGGTTCATCAAGAATAGTGACTGGCGTATTGCGACAAGCCATTTGCTCGGCCACCATTGACCAGACGTTTTCAATTGGTGAGACATTTGAGAATGTGCTGCCCAGGGGAGCAGTCGAACATTTTCTGTATCCAGAAAGGTCCGTACGGGACCTGCAATATGACGTCGTGCATTATCCTGCCGAAATGTAGGGTTTCGCAGGGATCGCATGAAGGGTAGAGCCATGGGTCCTAACACATATGAAATGTTACGTCCACTGTTCAAAGTGCCGTCAATGTGAACAAGAGGTGACCGAGACGTGTAACCAATGGCACCCCATACCATCACCCCGGGTGATACGCCAGTATGGCGATGACGAATACACGCTTCCAATGTGCAATGTCGCCAAACACGGATGCGACCATCATGATGCTCTGAACAGAACCTTGATTCATTCGAAAAAATGACATTTCGCCATTCGTGCACCCAGGTTCGTCGTTGAGTACACCATCCTGTCTGTGATGCAGTGTCAAGGGTAACCGCAGCCATGGTCTCCGAGCTGATAGTCCATGCTGCTGCAAACGTCGTCGAACTGTTCGTGCAGATGGTTGTTGTCTTGCAAACGTCCCCATCTGTTGACTCAAGGATCGAGACGTGGCCGCACGATCCGTTACAGCCATGCGGATAAGATGCCTGTCATCTCGACTGCTAGTGATACGAGGCCGTTGGGATCCAGCACGGCGTTCCGTATTACCATCCTGAACCCACCGATTCCATATTCTGCTAACAGTCATTGGATCTCGACCAACGCGAGCAGCAATGTCGCGATACAATAAACTGCAATCGCGATAGGCTACACTCAGACTCTTATCAAAGTCGGAAACTTGATGGTACGCATTTCTCCTCCTTACACGAGGCATCAGAACAACGTTTCACCAGGCAACGCTGGTCAACTGCTGTTTGTGTATGAGAAATCAGTTGGAAACTTTCCTCATGTCAGCACGTTGTAGGTGTGAATGCTCTTAAAAGCTAATCATTTGCATATCACAGCGTCTTCTTCCTGTCGGTTAAATTTCGCGTCTGTAGCACGTCATCTTCGTGGCGTAGCAATTTTAATGGCAGAAATTTAATTACTTGACTTGAAAAATGTATGTGTGTGTTTCTCAAACGTTGGAAATATGTTTTACTAGAGAGGAGAATCATTTTAAGGTGATGTTGTGTGTTTTAACTGATCTATTTGACTTAAACGTTCCAGAGATTTTTTCTCTCCCTTATCTCAGGTAAAGTGTTAAACAATTAGTTTGAGAGGGTAGAGTAAATGGACTGTTTTCCATGATTTCTGATATTGCAGGTGTGATGTCATAAGAGTACGATATTTTTCCTGCTCAAATAAAGAGAACCACAGCCCACCAATTTAATTAATGTTTAAGTAAATAAATAATATATATTTCTCGAATTTGCCACCCATTTCATGTCATCTTATCCTCCCAGTCCTGCCAGCTCAACGCAGATTGAGTCATTTGCCGTCAATTCACAAGTGGGGGAGGGGCGGGGAAGTAGAGGAGAGGCGAAGTCGTGGAAGAGATCGAGGATGGGGAGATCTGAGAATTTCCCTGACGGGAAGGGGTAGGGGTAAAAATGGCGCAGAACTGACCTGCGGACAGGCTGACAAAATAACTGTCCAATGATCGGCATCTGTTTTCACTGCAGGATGGGGAAAGAACATCCCTAGGGTGTCTAAAATCAACCCCCAAGTGGTCATAATTCAATTATAAAGACAGTAGGTTAAGGTCATAAATCATTCAGCTGTCGAAACTATCATCGTTCTCTCTACTACTAAAGTTATGTCTGATGAATCTTCAGAGGTAACACTTAGGGAGATCCAACAAAGTGGTTATGATGAAGCAAAACCATCAGCTCTTCCCTTGTCTCTTCATGGACTTAGATCTAATATTTCGAAACTACACAAGCAGAACCTTTAAAAAAACAGGAAAAACAGTAGAAGACCTGCAGGGACAAATAAAAAATATTAAAATACAACGAGAAAGTGATAGGATTGATTTAGAGAACGTAAGAACGCAAGGAAACACTGTCGAATGTGTGATGAAATAATTGGGTAGATGATGTAGGATGTATTGTACGAAATGATGTCCTAGTACATGGCTAAAAAAAGGTAAGAGATTTCGAGACATTACTACATGAGGTACCACATGTAAATACGGGTTTAGCCCCGTTGGAAATTTTCGGTACAAAAATAATGGGAGAGCTTATCACGGATACGTAACGATGTCGGCTCTATGAATATTAGAAAACAAAGTATCTGTGAGAGATAGGTTTCAGGTTATATATTGTTCTGTTTAGGCTTAGCAGAATATTTCAGGGTGAGGAGAGGAAAAAGGGCTGAGTTACAAAATCGTTCAGAGAATGCACCTTCAGATGCTCAAAGATACAAATCATAGTTTCAGTATAGGAGCAGGAACATAGGTATAACACATAAAAAAAATTGAGATGGCGTCATGTATTTCACGTAAGAAAAAAGAGGGAATCGGTAACGTGCTTTCTTGTGTTCCACATATGCAAGAAGAAAAACGTCCAACTGCCTATCCATGCAGCAGAACGTATCAACAAACGATGTGTTAAATTGGTTATGAATGTGTATGGTGTCTAAACTATGCTTAACTAAAAATGAATAACACGTATGTGGTAGCTGACTACCAAGTATTAGTGACTGTGTTGCTGATAAGTTAAAGTGATTGACTACTTAGTATTAAGTTAGAGTTACTGCTCCAATCTTTAGTGAGTGGGACATGGCTTTTAATGAATATATTTTAGGATAGGTGGAGGAAGGTCTCATCTATATACATATTATGACTAATGTTGGGGTTTCGCATGGGAACGAATCTCTTGTAGTTTCTTAAAGGAGCTAGACACCCTATGGGCCACTGGGTCCGTGAAGTAGTCCAGTGGCGGTGCTAACAGATTAGTTCTTCTTTTCTTTGAAGTTCACCGTAGACTTGCAACATAAGAAGATTATCCATCCGAGTACTCTGTTAAATCAGTGTATGCATTGTTCATTAAACTGTTGGCTGAAGGAACCAATATTACTAAATAAGAATGACAGTGGCTGGAAATTAACCTCCCGGGTAGTGCTGTTAGTTGGCATAAATGGATCTCATGCTATAACAATGAAACACACTGTTGCTAATAGGGGAGACTAATGAGGATGAGTTAACTGCACAGTATGTCAATGGTAATCAAATCTTAATGATCAGAAAAGTGCTTGTTTATGGCAGAAGCTGTGGAATTGCTGTGTCAAGTACATGGTACTGTTGTTTCTGAGCCGGCCGTTGTGGCCGAGAGGTTCAAGGCGTTTCAGTCCGGAACCGCGCTGCTGCTACGGTCGCAGGTTCGAATCCTGCCTCGGGCATGGATGTGTGTGATGTCCTTAGGTTAGTTAGGCTGCAGTAGTTCCAAGTTTAGGGGACTGATGACCTCAGATGTTAAGTGCCATAGTGCTTAGAGCTATTTGAACCATTTTTGATGACCTCAGAAGTTAAGTCGCATAGTGCTCAGAGCCATTTGAACCAAACCATTTTTGATGTTTGTCAAAAGATGGATTGTATGTTATTTTGAGGATATAATTACAAAAATTATTTTTATTTAATTCTGTAAGAGTGGTTAGTTTAATTATGATGTATACCGTGCATCAGTGATGCTTATATTGTAATTACGGAATAGGAAAGAACCAACTCACACACATGCTAACCCAGAAAAAACTTATATGGGTGAATCATTTCCTAAGCAAGGTTATATAGTTAGTAATTAATAACTGTTGGTATGCTAAGAGAGATTTTTTGTAAAATACAGGATTTTAAAAGTATTCGTGTACTTCTGACTGATGTGGATTAGCCGTGTATCTAATGGGAATGAATTTATGGAACTGTATAATTAATCAGTGACAAATTGCTAATAAATAATTAAGCGAAAGTCACGCACACGAATGTAACGTCGATCGCCAGTAACTGTCGATTAACCGGCGTCGCACATCGTCTATAACTGACAATTATGATAAGAGTCAGTTCTACTGTTAATCCGGCCATATTTCAAGCCTATAATTTTGAATACGTGTGCAAATGACATCATTATAGCTAAAAATTAGATGAAAAGCTAGGTCTTAAGCATAAATACCTTACATGTAGTATGACCATAACATAGGTCGTAAAGTAGACATAAATTAAGGATAAATTATTTTTCTTACCGTTTGTTAAAACGTTTATGTTCCTACAAAGAATGCAATGTAAGTTGATGGAGAGAAAACATATGCCTATATATCGGCTCTCTCTCATGTGGGTCGTCAGGCGTATTTTCTCTGACGTTTCAGCAAATATTTACAATTTCGTTCTTGCAGCGTGTAGCTGGAGTCAGCCCAAACAAATAATGCTCGTTAGGTCTCTCATACTGGCCCCAGATTCGACGTAAAGCGTCGATTGGTTTCTGGTTGCAAAAAGAATGATTTTTAAATCGGAATTTTACATGCCTATTCGACAGCCTGTCCCAGATTAGTCTAGAGCGAGATTTGGTTTATCGATATGTATTAAGAGGGACAGCAAAATCCAGCAGCGACGGAGCAATGCTGTTGCATGATTGTTGCGGTCAGCGCAGGCCAGCGCGGAGTTGTCGCTGCCGGACTATTGGTTATTCCTCGTGTTTTGCTGTCACTGTTGATACATATCGATAAATCAAAAATCGCAATAGATTAATTTGGTACCGCTCTGTAGAATGGCTAGTTACAATTCCATTTTAAAAAGCATTTTCTTTATAACGGGTTACAAATCGACGATTTCCGTCGACGCTGCGCGTTGCATGAAAGACGTGACGAGCAGTATTTGTTTGGGCTGACTCCAAACGTTGCAAAAATGGCTCTGAGCACTATGGGACTTAACATCTGTGGTCATCAGTCCCCTAGAACTTAGAACTACGTAAACCTAACTAACCTAAGGACATCACACAATACCCAGTCACCACGAGGCAGAGAAAATCCCTGACGCCGCCGGGAATCGAACCCGGGAACCTGGGCGTGGGAAGCGAGAACGCTACCGCACGACCACGAGCTGCGGACAAACGTTGCAAGAACAACATATCTTTCTCTGGTGTTTCAGTAGATACGTCTAATTTAGTTTTTGCAAAGTGTAACTTGAGTCAGACCAAACAAATGCTGCTTATCATGCATTTCATATGACGCTCATCGTCGATGGAAAGCGTTGGTTTGTTTCCTGTTACAAACAAATCGAGTTTTTAAGTGGAATGTTACATTCCCAATCGACGTATAGGTCCCAGGTTAGTCTAGTACGATATTCTTTTTACCAATATGTATTAAAAGGACTGTGAAACACGAGGAATAACGAGTACTCCAGGTTTGACAGCACCACTCTTGCCCGCGCTGACTGCTAACGCCGTGCAGAAGCGCGCTGCTCAGTTGCTGACGGACTAACGGTTATTCTTCGTATTTTTCTGCTGCTGTTAATACATGTCGGTAAAAATAATATCGCACTGGACTGATTTGGTAGCGCTCTTACGAATGGGCAAGTAAAATTCCGATTTAAAAATCAGTTTGCTTGAAACAGGGTCGACCGGGTTGGCCGAGCGGTTCTAGGCGCTACAGTCTGGAACCGCGCGAACGCTACGGTCGCAGGTTCGAATCCTGCCTCGGGTATGGATGTGTGTGATGTCCTTAGGTTAGTTAGGTTTAAGTAGTTCTAAGTTCTAGGGGACTGATGACCACAGTAGATAAGTCCCATAGTGCTCAGAGCCATTTGAACCATTTGAGTTTGAAACAGGAAACAAACCGATGGATGCCGTCGACGGTGGGCGTGGCATGAAACATGCGATGAGCGGTGTTTGTCTGAGCTGACACTAGCTGCACGTTGCAAAAAGAAAATTGCAAATATCTTCCGAAACACCAGAGAAAATGCGCCTAAAGACTTTTAATAGGGACATCCGCTATATGAGTGAGATCGTTACTTGAATTTTATTGGATCATAATAGAGCAAAATTTTTTATCTCCATGCGTATTTAGCATTACGTACTCAACCAAATTTTATACGGCAAATTGCTTGAGATTTCAAAAGTGAAGTAAATACTCACGCCTTGTATCAAAACAGGTCAACTATGGACCAGTCTAAGGGGAACATAAAAATTTAAAAACACTGCCAAAACATGTATAGAGCAAAACAATAAGTAAATACTATTCTTATTATTCATTTATTCAAATATTATGATGCTGATAAGGAATTATTACATGATTTGGCGTTTGATAATGTATGTTGTTGTTGTTGTTGTGGTCTTCAGTCCTGAGACTGGTTTGATGCAGCTCTCCATGCTACTCTATCCTGTGCAAGCTTTTTCATCTCCCAGTACCTACTGCAACCTACATCCTTCTGAATCTGCTTAGTGTATTCATCTCTTGGTCTCCCTCTACGATTTTTACCCTCTACGCTGCCCTCCAATACTAAATTGGTGATCCCTTGATGCCTCAGAACATGTCCTACCAACCGATCCCTTCTTCTGGTCAAGTTGTGCCACAAACTTCTCTTCTCCCCAATCCCATTCAATACTTCCTCATTAGTTATGTGATCTACCCATCTAATCTTCAGCATTCTTCTGTAGCACCACATTTCGAAAGCTTCTATTCTCTTCTTGTCCAAACTATTTATCGTCCATGTTTCACTTCCATACATGGCTACACTCCATACGAATACTTTCAGAAATGACTTCCTGACACTTAAATCTATACTGGATGTTAACAAATTTCTCTTCTTCAGAAACGCTTTCCTTGCCATTGCCAGCCTACATTTTATATCCTCTCTACTTCGACCATCATCAGTTATTTTGCTCCCCAAATAGCAAAACTCCTTTACTACTTTAAGTGCCTCATTTCCTAATCTAATTCCCTCAGCATCACCCGACTTAATTAGACTACATTCCATTATCCTTGTTTTGCTTTTGTTGATGTTCATCTTATATCCTCCTTTCAAGACACTGTCCATTCCATTCAACTGCTCTTCCAAGTCCTTTGCTGTCTCTGACAGAATTACAATGTCATCGGCGAACCTCAAAGTTTTTATTTCTTCTCCATGAATTTTAATACCTACTCCGAATTTTTCTTTTGTTTCCTTTACTGCTTGCTCAATATACAGATTGAACAACATCGGGGAGAGGCTACAACCCTGTCTTACTCCCTTCCCAACCACTGCTTCCCTTTCATGTCCCTCGACTCTTATAACTGCCATCTGGTTTCTGTACAAATTGTAAATAGCCTTTCGCTCCCTGTATTTTACCCCTGCCACCTTTAGAATTTGAAAGAGAGTATTCCAGTCAACATTGTCAAAAGCTTTCTCTAAGTCTACAAATGCTAGAAACGTAGGTTTGCCTTTCCTTAATCTTTCTTCTAAGATAAGTCGTAAGGTCAGTATTGCCTCACGTGTTCCAGTGTTTCTACGGATAATGTATAGCAAACATAATTTTCAATATAAAATAATTTTCCCAAAGTTAATTATTAATAACTGGTTTGAAGTTGATGTAACCATGTACGTTAGGTTAGCGGTCGGATAATGTAATGGTATATCATTGGGTGTATCACTCCCTAATCGTGCCACCTCAACGACATATGGTGGGCTGGTACAAATGGCTCTAAGCAATATGGGACTTAACATCTGAGGTCATCAGTCCCCTAGACCTAGAACTACTTAAACCTAACTAACCTAAAGACATCACACACATCCATGTCCGAGGCAGGATTCGAACCTGCGACCGTACCAGCAGCGCCGTTCCGGACTGAAGCGCCTAGAACCGCTCGGCCACAGCTGCCGGCTATGGTGAGTCGTATTACCATTTTATCTCAGTGCTCGTTAATGAATACTGGTAGAATACTAGCAGAACAATGCATTAAAAAAGACTACAAAACATTGTTACGTGTTTCTTTCTTTGTTACACGGATGTCACAGCAGAAAATTTTGCGACGACGGCAGTTTTCACCTCTTCCGACGCCAGATGTAAGCTACCCGGAGTCAACGACCGCGCAGAGGAAGAAGATGCCTGAAACTGCACTTAAAAATAAAAGAAATATACTTCATATGATGGAATATGTTTAGTTCTGACCTTGCAACAATTCCTTTTGCCTACGTTAAGGTTTCATAACGTGGGAGTAGCATGTCTGACATGTTGAACAAAAAACATCTAATGTAGATATTTGTCTTAACCTACAAAAAATTTCTTAGTGTAATGATTTTATCTGATGTTACAGTTACGAAAATATTTTTGAAACTTGTCTTTTTAGGAGGAACTTCAACGAACTGATTTAAAAATGAAAGGCTGATACGACGTTAATGTGACACTCTGTGGGTACTTTTTCTCATTAAACGGTACGACTACTTGAACGTAACGTTGAATATTTTCATGTTTATGAAGGGACAGGAGCAAGACATTGTCTATAAGTGAAAAATACACTAATTAACTGTCCCTAAACTGATCATAGAGAAATGAATTTTAAAATACCAATCAATAGCAGATTGAAAATAATTATTTCGCTGTTTAGAGATCGCTGAACGCTGCAAACTGCACTCATAGGCTATGTATGGTTAACATAGCAACGCAGTCAACTGCGTCACTAACACGCAACATTCTAATTGAACATTTTCTTATTTATTATCGCAAAGGAAATGAGATGTTGTGGCCACAGTTTCGCTGGAAGGAAGTGATAATGTACCTGCGTTGAGAGAACTAAAATCTTCAGTAGTCAGGAAAGTGAGATCGTAAGGGTGGTAACAACTTCGTAACAGAAGGTTCTTATCACTGCACCTTGACAGCCGCAAGGCCCATCCATATCTCCTGTGGTGGCTAGGCAGAGACCGATATAGCCGGCTCCACAGTTGCTATCGCTGCCCATCGCAAGGTGGTGATACCTCCAAAACTACTTGAATACAGATTTGTCTGTCAGTGTTCCGAGTTTGTCCCTAAGGAGTACAGTGGAGATCATTGTCCTTTTACCTGTCTTTCTACTCCAGCCTCACCAGTTTTTAGAGATTATGGTGAATGCATTTCAGGACACTACATTTTAACCGAGAGTGTTTTATATTAACACGTGAGAGCAACAGTTACCTGAAGTGGCGGTGTGTCCTCTATTCCATGTGAAGGCGAGAAGAATGTGGATTGTGTTTTAAAAGCTTGCATACATTTTGGACATCAATGCAAAACTTTAGGTTTGAAGATTTGGTGGGTTTACAGACGAGTAGTGATAGCTTACGCAAACAAAGACACAATCTAAATTACTGTCAGCTGCTGGAAGAATGCGATTAATGCACGGCTTGAAATGGTACTGTTCCGTTTCATATGATTCATCGCTTCGAATTTTTGAGTGTGTTGTCAACATTTGAATCACATTGAATCTCTCAGTTTTACTATGGTGATGAGGCCCTTAAGGAACGATACTTGTGAAAATGTGTTTATTCCTTATGTAATGTTACTCATTTGACGCATATCTACCTGTGTACCCGTCTGAGTGACTGGACGAATGGATCTACATCTACGTGATTACTCTGCTATTCACAATAAAGTGCCTGGCAGAGGTTTCAATGAGCCGCCTTCAAGCTGTTTCTCTTCCGTTCCACTCTCCAACGCCACACGGGAAAAACGAGCACTTATATTTTTCTGTGCGAGTCCTGATTTCTCATATTTTATCGTGATGATGATTTCTTCCTATGTAGGTGGGTGCCAGCAGAATGTTTTCGCAATCGGAGGAAAAACTGGTGACTGAAATTTCATGAGAAGATCGCATTGCAACGAAAAACGCCTTTGTTTTAATGATTGCCACTTCAATTCACATAGCATGTCTGTGGCACTATCTTCTGTATTTCGCGATAGCACAAAACGAGATGCCCTTCTTTGAACTTTTTCGACGTCATCCGTCAATGTCACCTGATGCGGATCCCGTACCGGGCAGCAATACTCCAGATTAGGGCGGACAAGCGTGGTGTAAGCAGTCTCTTTAGTAGACCTGTTGCATCTTCCAAAGTGTTCTGCCTGTGAATCGCAGTCTTTGGTTTGCTCTACCCACAACATTATCTATGTGATTGTTCCAGTTTATGTTATTCGTAATTGTAATTCCTAAGTATTTAGTTGAATTTATAGCCTTAAGCTTTGTGTGACTTACCGCGTAATCGAAATTTATCGGATTTCTGTTCCAAAAGTTCTGCAGTGAAGCAGAGAGCTGACCACTGTGTGCCTGAGCTATACCAACAATTATTCAAAAAGGTTTTCGAGATTTTTCTTTCGAAAATCGTGAAATTTTGAACATGTTAATCAGTATATTTGATCTTGGTGCTATGAACTTGGTCATGCTACGTGGTCCACACAAACTGTGAGTTCATTCTGAACTAATTAAATGGAAAGGTTAGCTCATTCAGCGACGTATTACAATTATTTCGCTCCCCTCTTCTTTTTAGTATTTTATGTGGATTAAGAAAATTCCTTTTAATGTAAAATGTGGTCGTGGTGACAAGATCGTACTACGCATCCGTTAATTTGTATACAGCTAGTAACACCATTTTCCATATTTTAATATGTGAAATTACGCACAGAATGAGTAGCAACTCGAATAAAGGATTCTTTCTCATCTTCTATTTATAGACTTTAATGTAATGTTTATGATTACGATATATGGCCGGTAACACGCTTGTTTTATCTCTCTTTACCCTCCAGCAAGGTTGATTAGAATAGTTTAGGACCTGCAATGTCGTAGCATGTCTATTTATGAGAGATTGTGTGATATATTCCTATGGTTCTTGTTCCAAACAATCCTTTACGTCTGGCACTTAAATGAGGCTGATAATTTCTGCAGTGGTATCACATGTCCATTGTCTTGTTTCATTAACTGCGTTAAGGGACTATTTAGTTAATATTGCGTTAGTACCCTTGTTAACAGTGTGTTCATATGTCTAAGACATTTTCGTCGTTACTTTGTTAAAATTCATGGCAATCTCCTTTTTTACGAGTAAATAAACTGCCATTATCTGTAATTATCGACCCCAATCTTTTATTGACATCACGTTTGAATCCGAATTGAGCCTTTCCATTACATTCCATCTCCAACAGTGTAGTGATGCATTGTTTAGTTAGGGACTGAAATTGATTTATCGTATGCATATTGTGCCAGTCAATGCGTTGCTAAGTGCTACCGAGCTCATGTGTTACCTATGTTACCCATTGCGCATATCATCAATATTAATGGCTTTACAAAACCCATTCAATTGCAGAGATTGTGATATTTCACACAAGCCCAGTAGGATATGAATGTAACCTGAGTAACGTGAACAAATCTTGTTCATGTTCATGAGATAATTATTTATCCTGTATTACGTTATATGGGTATGAAGGCCTTTAGTTTGGCCCACTATTATCTGTCCGTCGTCATGTGGCACCCACTTCATATTCACGATACGAGGTGCATTCAAGTTCTAAGGCCTCCGATTTTTTTTCTAATTAACTACTCACCCGAAATCGATGAAACTGGCGTTACTCCTCGACGTAATCGCCCTGCAGACGTACACATTTTTCACAACGCTGACGCCGTGATTTCATGGCAGCGGCGAAGGCTTCTTTAGGAGTCTGTTTTGACCACTGGAAAATCGCTGAGGCAATAGCAGCACGGCTGGTGAATGTGCGGCCACGGAGAGTGTCTTTCATTGTTGGAAAACGACAAAAGTCACTAGGAGCCGGGTCAGGTGAGTAGGGAGCATGCGGAATCACTTCAAAGTTATTATCACGAAGAAACTGTTGCGTAACGTTAGCTCGATGTGCGGGTGCGTTGTCTTGGTGAAACAGCACACGCGCAGCCCTTCCCGGACGTTTTTGTTGCAGTGCAGGAAGGAATTTGTTCTTCAAAACATTTTCATAGGATGCACCTGATACCGTAGTGCCCTTTGGAACGCAATGGGTAAGGATTACGCCCTCGCTGTCCCAGAACATGGACACCATCATTTTTTCAGCACTGGCGGTTATCCGAAATTTTTTTGGTGGCGGTGAATCTGTGTGCTTCCATTGAGCTGACTGGCGCTTCGTTTTTGGATTGAAAAATGGCATCCCCATCTCATCCATTGTCACAACCGACGAAAAGAAAGTCCCATTCATGCTGTCGTTGCGCGTCAACATTGCTTGGCAACATGCCACACGGGCAACCATGTGGTCGTCCGTCAGCATTCGTGGCACCCACCTGGATGACACTTTTCGCATTTTCAGGTCGTCATCCAGGATTGTGTGCACAGAACCCACAGAAATGCCAACTCTGGAGCGATCTGTTCAACAGTCATTCGGTGATCCCCCAAAACAATTCTCTCCACTTTCTCGATCATGTCGTCAGACCGGCTTGTGCGAGCCCGAGGTTGTTTCGGTTTGTTGTCACACGATGTTCTGCCTTCATTAAACTGTCACACCCACGAACGCACTTTCGACACATCCATAACTCCATCACCACATGTCTCCTTCAACTGACGATGAATTTCAATTGGTTTCACACCACACAAATTCAGAAAACGAATGATTGCACGCTGTTCAAGTAAGGAAAACGTCGCCATTTTAAGTATTTAAAACAGTTCTCATTCTCGCCGCTGGCGGTAAAATTCCATCTGCCGTGCAGTGCTGCCATCTCTGGGACGTATTGACAATGAACGCGGCCTCATTTTAAAACAATGCGCATGTTTCTATCTCTTTCCAGTCCGGAGAAAAAAAATCGGAGGCCTTAGAACTTGAATGCACCTCGTAATATTAATTCATACATCCACCTTCCAGACTTACATTTGATGACTAAAGCGGTACTGTGAACTATCAAATTAATTGCCGCAATGCTTATCTAAATTGTTCTACACACTTGCAAAACACATTTAGCGTGCTAAGAAGACAACAGACGTTATGGTGAAATACAGAAGTCGTGGGATAGCGATATGCACGTATACAAATGGCAGTAGCATCGCGTATACAAGGTATAGAAGTTCAGTGCATTGGTGAAGATCAGGTAATTCAGGCCAAAAGGTGTTGGACGTTATTATGGCTGCACCACGGGAATTAACAGACCTCGAACGCCGAATAGTAATTGGTGTTAGACGCGTGGGACATCCCCTTTCGGAGATCGTTAGGGAATTCAAATTCCGAGATCCACAGAGTCAAGAGTGTGCCGAGAATACCGAATTTCAGGCGTCATCTTGTAACGTTGCAGCTATTTATACGGCTGGAGAGTTTTCCAGTAAGTTTTATTCCGTTAGGTGAAGCTGTATTGGTGGCGATCTGTCGTGGTGTGCGGACTGTGAGAACTGCTCTGTCTGGAGCGTACTAAGAACACTTATTCATCTCATCTAAGAAACTAAATAACTATGATAAATATGATCTGTTTGTTTTCAAATTTGGTATAGGAACTTTTATAATTTGGAAGAACAGTGTGTAACAGGTCCATACGGATAACTTCAATAGTTTTGAAAATATAAAAACCTATTAACAAAGTAGTTAACCGACAGTCAGTAAAGTAAATTCAGATAGGAATCGTGACAGTTTAAGTTTCTTTGTCATTTGAAAATACTAACAGCACTCTCAGTGCGCACAAGTTATTTTTAAAGAATTTTAATTCTAAACTTTTAATAATTTTGCTTTCATAAGGAAAATAATAGTTTAAAAGTTGATATTTATATTTTGTGTTAAAGGTGGGAGTATTTGAGAGCGGATGTGAGTGTGTGTGTGGGGACATCGTCAAATTTCAATTTTATAATGAATTACACCATCTGTAACTAGCAAGTGTTATGTAAGCAGGATGTCCTGAAACCGGTGGATCCCCCTAACCGGTGGATGACGTATGTCTAGGAGCGTTTGCTTTTGTAATAAGGCAGCCAAAAAGATAGTAAGAGGATCCTTAGTTCTAAAGTATATTTCAAGCATAGTTTTCTTTTGATTTTCGTTCCGTTTGGTTTTGTGGAACATTTTGTGAAATTTTGCGGTATGAAGTGACATGGATGCATCTGCGAATGCTGATTGGAGTAAAGCGGTTTTCGCGCGAAATTGATCATGAAAGGTTAATATGATTGGATGACCATTTTGATCAACCAATGAGAGAGAAGTCTTTCCCGCGTAATTAAATGAGTTATATGCCCTGTGAGCGACGGCATTCAGTCAGTCGTGGACTCGCTGTCGGACGAGAAGGTCATGTTAAATGTGTCCGAAAAAATTATCTGTAGGATGAAGAAATGACGGTTAAATCGCGCTCGCTTTATATCGCCGTGCTAGCAGATGCGATTACGGACATTTTGGTGAAGTTTTCAGAGGTTTGGGAATGTTGGCTACAGAATAAACCGCGTGTGAAACTATCGGCCTTTGTGAATATTCTGCGTGTCGTGTTCCGTATGCATGTACAGAACATTTTGGCGAGCGTCTTCTTTCGAAGAATCCACTGACAAGGACCGAGTGTAAACTCGTTTTGTAACAGTGTGTTGCCTGTGTGAATCTGGTAATATTTCGGGCTGGACTAAGCAATTTCTGGCGGTCTTACGTGTGATATAAGTTGCACGAACTAGTAGTAGATGTACTACCAACGTAAATGTGGGCTTGGTGACACAATAAATGAAAAGGACCGTAATAAAACATCAGTATCTACAAACAAACAATTTCAATGAAGGGAGGAAGCACCCACTTTGTCCTTTATTAATAGAGATTTACAGGTTTATCTTGTTACTGGAGCTCGCGGATTTTGTAATCGTAAGTATGGATGGTGGTTTTCTTCAACGCTGCTTTTTCATCGGCTATATAGTACTTACGAATGCAGAGAAACGGGTGGTGAATGGACACTATACTGAGGTAGATGGACATTAAATAAATCACAAAACGAGTCACGCCAACTCCGTGCCGCCGTAATCTCTCACAACGGACTACGCGGTGGCAGACGGCCTTCACTTAACGGCCGAGAGCAGCCGCGTTTGCGTAGAGTTGTCAGTGCTAACAGACAAGCAACACTGGGTGAAGTAGCCGCAGAAATCAATGTGGGACATACAACGAACGTATTCATTAGGCCACTGTGGTGAAGACTGACGTTAACTACCTGTGGCAGTAGACGGCCGACGCAAGTGTCTGCTGACAGCGCGACATTGCCTGCAGCACCTCTCCTGTACTCGTGACCATATCGGTTGGACCCTAGACGTTCCGAAAACCGTGACTTGGTCAGATGAGTCCCGATTTCAGTTGGTAAGAGCTGATGGAAGGGCTCGAGTGTGGCGCGGACTCCACTAAGCCATGGATCCAGGTTGTCAACAGGGCACTGTACAACCTGGTGGTGGCTCCATAATGGTGAGCGCTGTGTTTACATGACATTGACTGGGTCCTCTGGTTCAACTGAACCGATAATTTGACTGGAAATGGCTATGTTCGGTTACTTGGAGACCATTTGCAGCCATGGACTTCATGTTCCCAAACAACGATGAAATTCTTATCAATGACAATGTGCCATGTCCGGCCACAACTACTCACGACTGGTTTGAAGAACATTATGAGCTACTCGAGCGAATGATTTGGCCAATCAGATCGCCCAAAGTGAATCCCATAGAACATTTAGCGGACACATAATCGTGCAACAGTTAACACTTTCGCAAGTTTGGACGGCTATAGAGGGATCATGGGTAATCATTTCCGTAAGGTACTTCCAACGACTTGTTGAGTCAATGCCACGTCGAGTTGCTGCACTACGGCGGGCGAATGGAGGACTGACAAGATATTAGGAAATGTCCGATGAGTTTTGCCACCTCAGTGTATATCCCCCACAAGTGGAAGGACTTCGACGCGGCTAAGCGATTCAGCTCTTACTTGGCAGGTCGCTTATGTGCAATATGAAACGAGACTCTAAGATGTTTTTGCTCATCAATCCTCCGTTTCTGAGAAAACCACCCGTATAATTAATGACGCACTATCGACTCAGAATTGAGGGAATCGATAGATAACTGAAAATTTAACGTTATTGATTTTCATATGCATATTTTTCTAAAAATCGAGGAAAGAAACTTTTTCGACTTCCATTATGTACCCCCAGGTAAACGCCGTTCGACCAAAGCGCCGCTTGCGTAGCGATCAATACACCAGTCGGCTTGTGGTGGTAGTGGTGAGCGGACCTCCGGTGTGTTTTGTGGGCTGCGGTATGCTGCTGCTCCGCTCGGTAACTCAAACCGCCTGTTGCTGTACTTAGCTATTATTTAAGACTCTTGATGGATTCATATTAGGAGCAGAGATGACTCAGCCTAATAGAAGAGACACATTACAATTGGTGTTTGCAAAACGTGCAGACCCCGAATACGTCTGAAATTGAGGGAGGACTAGAGGAAGATATGAAAATTTCTCTTGAAGATATAATAGGTATTCGTCTTTCAATTGTGAACATCATTGGGTAGGTAGAGCTTAAAAACACGGAACTGTGTGAGAAAATTGTGCAGCTCAGTGGTGGAACATTTAAGTACAAGCATCATGATGGCAATATTAGTGAAGTTTCTGTTACGCATGCAGGACTTACAATGAGGACTGTCCGTATATTTGAGGTATCTCCGAAAGTCACTGCTGTGCAGATCAATTCACTGATAGCTCCTTATGGAAGAGCGATTAGTAATTTTGCAGAAAAGTATTTTCTTGCTTACATGTTCCCCGTCCTGAATGGGATAAGACAACAGCGAGTAGATTTACACAACCATTTAACCCCATACGTCGTTGTTCGTGGATATCGTGCGATCGTTATACATCGCGCACCGGCAAGAAGTGTGACACCGTCTAGAAACGGCAATTTTTAGTGTGTTACTGAAAAATACGTGTATCGTGCCCCAACGTGCACGAAAAATATAGTGGACATTACTGCCAACAATACTTACTTAAAAATTTAAGGGAAGCTTATACTATTTCTCTATAAGTTTTATAGAATTAATACTTTAAGTTGAGTTTTCTCGATAACTGCATTTCTGAGTTTTGTCACTGTTCTTTCCGGCGTGTAATATGATGAGGAGCCAAGAATCTGAGAATTGTGCATTACTACAGGCTATTCCTGCTCGTAATGTATACAACGCTGCGTGGCCCATCTATCGGCCGGCGAAGTTCTGAGACCCCCCCCCCCCCCCCTCCTTAGGAATATGTCAACGGTGCCTTTCACTTACGAGCAACAGCCACCGGACAAAGCCACATGCGTCATGCTCCTGAAGATACCCAGCATCACTTTGCTGACGAGAATGAGTTAATAACGGATGTTAGCGGCTGGCCAGTGACAACACAACCGAAGCTCCAAGAACAGGAGCCTTGTGTAATTGTTCAGATGGAACAAACTCGAGAAACGACTATAGTTCTTCAGACTGGACAGATTCCAGAAGACAACAAGGAAACCGAGTCTCCATTTACCAATAAACAGAAGAGTGTGCAACAAACTACATGAGGAATCATTCAGAAATCCGGATTTGAGTCTGCATGCATCTGATCCAATGCAAGCCAAAACAAGTACACCATGCCCTGTGCCATCATCGGACCATTTGTCACACAAAAGATTGCAGCTGAGAGCCAATAACGACACAAGGAAAGTTCTCCCTGAAACTAAACATGCAGACAACGACACATCCAAAATTAACCAACAGAAAAGCTGGGAGATAAGTTGCACGAAATTAATCAAGATGCAGAAATGGCTGAAATGGCAGGAACGGGTCAAATCCTTCTCCAACAAGAAGATAAATCGAACAAGATGCAAATATTTTAGCTGGAACAGACGTGTGGAAACTGGCATGTTTCTGAGAGCACTTTTTGTGACTAATGTTGACAAAGATAACGAATAAGATAATATGACCCCAACACAAGCCCACAAAATCGTCATGTTGAACATCAGTAAGATTCGTTCCTCTTCGCATCTACAACATATGCAAGATTTATTATATGCAGCTAATGTTGATATATTACAGTATCAGCTATTACAAACGTCGTTACAACACCTTAACCAACTCTGTTATCGCTGAAGAGATGGGAACCGCCATTCTCCCGAAAGAAGGCATCTACACTACTGGCCATTAAAATTGCTGCACCACGAAGATGAAGTGCTACAGACGCGAAATTTAACCGACAGGATGAAGATGCTGTGATACGCAAATGATTAGCTTTTCAGAACATTCACACAAGGTTGGCGTCGGTGGCGACACCTACGACGTGCTGACATGAGGAAAGTTTACAACCGATTTCTCATAGACAAACAGCAGTTGACCGGCGTTGCCTGGTGAAACGTTGTTGTGATGCCTCATGTAAGGAGGGGAAATGCGTAACATCACGTTTCCGACTTTGATAAAGGTCGGATTGTGGCCTATCGCGGTTGCGGTTTATCGTATCGCGACATTGCTGCTCGCGTTGGTCGAGATCCAATGACTGTGAGCAGAATATGGAATCGGTGGGTTCAGGAGGGTCATACGGAACGCCGTGCTGGATCCCAACGGCCTCGTATCACTAGCAGTTGAGGTGACAGGCATCTTATCTGCATGGCTGTAACGGATCGTGCAGCCACGTCTCGATCCCTGAGTCAACAGATGGGGACGTTTGCAAGACAACAACTATCTGCACGAACAGTTCGACGACGTTTGCAGCAGCATGGACTATCAGCTCGGAGACCATGGCTGCGGTTAGCCTTGACGCTGCATCACAAACAGGAGCGCCTGCGATGGTGTACTCAACGACGAACCTGGGTGCACGAATGGCAAAACGTCATTTTTTCGGATGAATCCAGGTTCTGTTTACAGCATCATGATGGTCGCGTCGGTGTTTGGCGACATCGTGGTGAACGCACATTGGAAGCGTGAATTCGTCATCGCCATACTGGCGTATCACCCGGCGTGAAGGTATCGGGTGCCATTGGTTACTCGTCTCCGTCACATCTTGTTAGCATTGACGGCACTTTGAACAGTGGACGTTACATTTCAGATGTGTTACGACCCGTGGCTCTACCCTTCATTCGATCCCAGCGAAACCCTCCATTTCAGCAGGATAATGCACGACCGCATGTTGCAGGTCCTGTACGGGCGTTTCTGGATACAGAAAATGTTCGACTGTTACCCTGGCCAGGACATTCTCTAGATCTCTCTACAATTGAAAACGTCTGGTCAATGGTGGCCGAGCAACTGGCTCGTCACAATACACCGGAAACTACTCTTTATGAACTGTGGAATCGTGTTGAAGCTTAATGGGCAGCTGTACCTGTACATGCCATTCAAGCTCTGTTTGACTCAATGCCCAGGCGTATCAAGACCGTTATTATGGCCAGTGGTGGTTGTTCTGGGTACTGATTTCTCAGGATCTATGCACCCAAATTGCGTGAAAATGTAATCACATGTCAGTTCTAGTATAATATCTTTGTCCAATGAATACCCGTTTATCATCCGCATTTCTTCTTGGTGTAGCAGTTTTAATGGCCAGTAGTGTATGTACCACAAATAGAAAAATTTGCAAAAGTAGGGATTTGGAGCAACTGTCAATAACATCTGCGTCATTAAGATCTATACTCCAACCAAAGTTACTTTGTGATTAATGTTTCAGTGAGTGGAGGAATAGGGCCCGGCGTCAATCAATCGTAGCTGTTTCTCAAGCTCCACGTGCTCACCGTATTGCCCGTTCTGCGGGCAAAATCGTTGCCTCGTTATACGTACGCGGTTGCAAAGGTTACAGAAGGCAAGGGGTGGCTGCCCGCAAGGGCGGAAGAGGTGGGGAATGAGCGACCGATACACAATGACTTTTGTGTTTTGCTGCAATAAAAACATTGTTTTCCAAATAAGGTGCAAGTATATCTGCTGCTGAAGTTAGCCTTTGTAAACGTTTTCGTTTCTGCGCAAAAATATCGAAAAGAAAAGTCACAGATTCGCGATCTTTATCACATGATCTTAAAAAAAACTATTTGATTAAAAGCTTCGAATCTTTTACATCATAGTTTACGTTTAGTGGTCGTAGTTATAACGATATTTTGAAATTAAGAAAGCTATAGCTATTAATTTGGAGAGCTTGTAGTGAATAATGTAGTCGCTTTATATTCAGTGGACTTCAGGTCATATGTTACATACATGTACACGAAATGAAGCCACCATAGCGAAATTGTTTTGAAGGCTGAAAGGAGAGCCATATCTCACTACAATGTGTAGTAAATGCAGTTTACAATTATATACTCGCAGTACGCCACTGCGTGACAGAGTCAAAGTTGTCCCCGTGCACTATGCAGTATCCATATTTCGTATTTCTGTTTCGTACGCAATTCACCATATCAGTCACATCCGCAATCTAAGTTGGCATTACAGTTACAGCGTAATGTGAAAAGATTAAATGAAACGAAATTGTCTGATTGAAACATCAGCGTAAAAGCAAAGCGCTGGTCTGTTAATGGAAATGTTGTGAGTTCAAATACACATTCATCTTTCTTCTAAGCTTGTTATTTTTCTGTAGGAAAACTGTGTTCTCGTACTAACACTGTCATGAAATTAATAGCTCTCATTTCAGTTTTAAGATACTTTTCTGTTTTTTAACTCTACATCCATGAACGAAAAAAGTTGAGACTTTGTATGAATTCATTATTCCTTGGTCTTAGTTATTGATCGACGAATTAAAATGCAACGGAGATTTACCTCAGCTAAAGAGATAAGAACTGAACTCTGTGAATCGTTCTGTGGCTCTTGTTGATATCAAAGAGCCATTAAAAACTTGAACAAACCTTCACTAATAGTTTTGAACAGTGACTCGTACCATTAAAAGCTTCGAATCTTTTGCATCATTGTTTACCTATAGTGGTCGTAGTTATAATGATATTTTGAAAGGATAGTCGAATGGTACGAGTAACTTTCTGAAAACTGATTATAAACAAAAAACGTTTTCAAAAAAATGGCTCTGAGCACTATGCGACTCAACTTCTGAGGTCATCAGTCCCCTAGAACTTGGAACTACTTAAACCTAACTAACCTAAGGACATCACACACATCCAAGCCCGCGGCAGGATTCAAACCTGCGACCGTAGCGGTCTTGCGGTTCCACACTGTAGCGCCTAGAACCGCACGGCCACTCCGGCCGGCAAACGTTTTCATACCAGGCGACTGTGGAAATGGTGAATTACTGGAGCTCGTTATTCAGAATAAACTATCTTTACCTCTATATGTTGCATATGAAATGGTAGGAAGACTGCCATCATATCACTGACATTTCAATTCTATTCGACTCACATGGGCTCAAGGTAAGGGTTATGTGGCTATAAACAACAAAAGATGCACTCTGGGAGAAGTGGGAGATTGGCAATGCACACTATGAACCAAGCTTCATCGTCAGATTGGCATAATGTAGTAAGACACAAGTAGGATGTAATAATAAAAGCATGACAGAATAAATATGTGGTAGAAAATAACATAGAACAACTTATTAGTTCATTAAATTCTGACAGCACTCTTTGTGACTATACGGACGATAGGGAAAGTGATCCGCATATAGCTGATGTGCATCCGTTAGTGGTATAGTGTGTTACGATACCAAAAATTCCTTTGTGTTCACCCCTTACAAATTTCTTCGCTTATTTAGATAAACTGTTACTTTGCTACTACATGTGTGTGATTGAACAATGGTATTACTGCCGTTATTCGCCTATAGCGTGTGATTACTGTATCTTACGCGTCGTAGCACCTACAGCAGCGTCGGCACTCGCCACTGCCACCTTTCTACCTAGGAAGACGAGGCTACAGCGGGTGGAACTGACTTGTTTGTTTTTGGTGCACGCGCAGCTATCGATCGCACGAGCACGTGGTATATTTTGAAAAGCCTGCAACTAGTAATGGAAAAACAGACTGATTTAATAACAGATTGTCCAGTTCATCAATTTTTCGTTCAGTCAGTTTTTCAGTCGAATGAAACAACAACCTATTGAAACCTAGATAAGGTTCTATGCGGTCCTGTCAGTTAAATGAATTTTTTTCACTCGTTCTCCGGGTTTGAGTACTATCACTTACTGTGAGACAAGCGACTCAATACAGGTCTCTTGTATGACTGCTTTCACTCGGTCTCTGAGTTTCAGTGGTTTCATTCACTTCGTTTTTCAAGCCATTTTTTCCAGTGCGGTACGGAGCGACCGGGAGTGTGGTTCCGCAGCCGGCAGCCTATAGCACCCAGGAATACATCCGGCGCAAGGAGGTGGCGTGGCCGCCAGTCTGATGCTGCTAGCTGACCACCTCCTAGCGTCGGATGTAACCCTGGTGGCAGAACGAAGCCGGACGCAGCAAGCTGATTCCAAATGGTGTTTTTAATTAGTTAATAATCTTTTTCAGTTAAGCGGAATGTAAACAAACAGTCGCTAAAATTGAGCAATGTTCCTTTTATTCTTCACGTACAGCTTAGAAAAATTTTATGCCCAACTTTACACCAACTTACAACTTCATTAGCAGCCCTTCTATGTATGTAATTTTTTAATATGTGAAAAGAAATACTGATTTTTTTTTTCTTTTTTCAGAAACTTTTTCTCCTCGTGTTACGTGTGATTTAGATATTGTATTCAACTAATGAGCAAAACTGACTGTTGTTTGGCCCTGTTTTGCGCATGTGAACAGTGACGTTAAACTAAACTTTAATCTTAGTGAAATGGTGAATTTGAAACAATGAAAATGAATCTAATTAAATCCCAAAAGAAACTAAATATGTCCTCAGTGAAAACTGTTTAACTGAAACTCAGTACTGAAGTACGTTATGAAATTTACGCAGCTTGAAATGTGTCTGACTTGAAATACCCAAAAATTAAAATACTGTTGAACACGGTAGAAAATAACTGTTTAAGATAATCTACACTGTTCACTGCAATCTAATCTGCTTACTTAGCGCAACACCTGGAAATTATGACTACGTACTGTTTACTCACAGGAATGCAAAGTGAGTTCTGCCCTGAAATAAAAGTAACATACCTCATGCTTTTGTTATGTGTATGGTGTACTGACTGGCGTTTTCAAAGGGAACTGAAATCAGCAAATGCTGCAGCTAAACAAAAATGATCTACTCTAAATCTTTCTTTGCTTGTCAGAAACAATCTCCGGCTGTGTGTAGGCGTAAGGTGCAGCGCACACACGACAACATACGTTGAACTTTACAAAGACTAATAAAGGAGGGTTTTACTTTAATGAAAAGCGTTCTAGAAAATTAAACTCTGACTATTGTCAAAAAGCACTGTACAACATATGAAGACAATAACAATTATGAAACTCTCTCATTACAAAAATGACAGACATATCAAACGGTTGCGTCATTTGTGACATAATGAATATGAAGGAATCAAATTAACACAAACCATCAATATTATTAGTTATCTGTAGGACAAAGATTCCCTTCACTTACTAGTGCCGACAAACAGACTTTCATCCTCGCAGGTTGATACGTTACCTATGGTTAGCGGTAAATACTGCTGCTAGCAATACTGCGGAGGGCGAGTGCAAACCCTCTTAAATGGCTCGCCTCCACAAGGTTTTCGTTGGATATCGTTATATTATGCCCTTAACACAAACGAATAACGATTATTAAGGTGACATAAGAGATCAGTCAGTAAAGTACTGATGTGTAAGATAAGAGAAAATAAAGTAATGAAATCGGGGATCAGGCTATAGTCCCTTGGGGCATTAATGTACGTTTAACATACGATTGACTTACACTGTTGCTTTTGTCATAGAAAATTACTTTGCTTTTAATGATAGTCCTACACATACGACACACAATGTTCCAATCGGTATCTGAAATACTTGTAGCAGAGCAGTTGTAGGTAAATAAACAGTTCACTACATTATAGTCACTGTAAGTTGCACCACATTCACAGGTCAAATTCTCAGCTCGCAAACTGATAAACCGAAGACTAGCTTCTGATCTCGGAGCTGCTAGTGATCAGTATATCATCTACATATACTGTAAGCCTCCTCATAGGTTTACAGCACCGAACGATGTGGCGCAGGTCGTGCGGTAGCGTTCTCGCTTCCCGCGCCCGGGTTCCCGGGTTCGATTCCCGGCGGGGTAAGGGATTTTCTCTGCCTCGTGATGATTGGGTGTTGTGTGAAGTCCTTAGGTTAGTTAGGTTTAAGTAGTTCTAAGTTCTAGGGGACTGATGACCATAGATGTTAAGTCCCATAGTGCTCAGAGCCATTTGAACCATTTTGATGTGGCGCAATGGTTAGCTCACTGGACACGCATTCGGGAGGACGACGGTTCAAATCCGCGTCCAGCCATTCTGATTTAGGTTTCTTTCCTTCATAGGTTTACAGCACCGAACGATGTGGCGCAATGGTTAACTCACTGGACACGCATTCGGGAGGACGACGGTTCAAATCCGCGTCCAGCCATTCTGATTTAGGTTTCCTTTCTTCATAGGTTTACAGCACCGAACGATGTGGCGCAAAAGTTAGCTCACTGGACACGCATTCGGGAGGACGACGGTTCAAATCCGCGTCCAGCCATTCTGATTTAGGTTTTCCGTTATTTCCCCACATCGCTTCAGGCAAATGACGGGATGGTTCCTTTGAAAGAGCACGACCGACTTCCTTCCTGGTCTTTCCCTAATCCGATGGGACTGATGACATCACTGTTTGGTCCCCTCAACCGAATCAACTAACCAACAAATTCACACCCAAGTGCATGACTTAATGCTTTAACAAAAATAGCAGATTATATTTATAAATTATAGAGTGCAGTAATCAGTCGTCCTTTTTTAGATTTTATTACGCAAATTCAGGTTTCGGCTCGTAGCTAGCCATTTTCAGAGCACTTTTTTCTGTTCACAGTGCATGTAAGTCCCTGTTGTTCGGGCGCCAGTCACAGTTATTTGAATACCAAAGAACAACAGGGACTTACATACATTGAGAACAGAAAATAGTTCATTGAAAATGGCTAGCTACTAGACGAAATCTGAATTTGCGTAATAAAAGCCAAAAAAGGACGAATGATTGCTGCACTCTGTAATTTATAAGTCACATAACAGTCGCTGAGTGCACCCACTTTCCGAATGGAAGGCAACCTGATGGAGAAAATTATATGGATGGACAAAACGGAACAACCCTAAACATGTACATCCTTCCCTCAAATAGGAAACCTGTATATTTTCTGCTCTCCTTGGCTAATGGTAACTGCTAGAACCTAGAGCTCAGATCCACATTTGACATTAGCATTACACTATTAAATTTCAACAAAAACACATTCATCTTTTTTGGCTGGTCATTATCTCTTACTGTTATTTCGTTCAATCTTCTAGAGTCTAGCACAATCCATACAGTTCCATTCTTCTTCCTAACAACTACAACTGGATGACGGTATTCACTCCCTCGCTGTTATAGTACTTTCCATTGCCACATTTTTTGAATCCTATCTCTGACTGCTTCTTTGTCCTTCACAGCGATAAAGAAGTGCTTTACGTTAATGACATTATGAGGTGTCACCTTCAATGAATACTCAAAAGTCAAGACCTACCCTGGCTTACCTGAAAACACACATGTACAGAGAAGTTGCAGCATTAGAAAATTGTAGCGAAATGCAGGAAGATCTGCAGCGGATAGGCACTTGGTGCAGGGAGTGGTAACTGACCCTTAACATAGGCAAATGTAATGTATTGCGAATACATAGAAAGAAGGATCCTTTATTGTACGATTACATGATAGCGGAACAAACACTGGTAGCAGTTTCATCTGTAAAATATCTGGGAGTATGCGTGCGGAACAATTTGAAGTGGAATGATCACATAAAATTAATTGCTGGTAAGGCGGGTACCAGGTTGAGATTCGTTGGGAGAGTCCTTAGAAAATGTAGTCCATCAACAAAGGAGGTGGCTTACAAGACACTAGTTCGACCTATACTTGAGTATTGCTCATCAGTGTGGGATCCGTACCAGACCGGGTTGACGGAAGAGATAGGGAAGATCCAAAGAAGAACGGTGCGTTTCGTCACAGGGTTATTTGGTAACCGTGATAGCGTTACGGAGATGTTTAGCAAACTCAAGTGGCAGACTGTGCAAGAGAGGCGCTCTGCATCGCGGTGTAGCTTGCTGTCCAGGTTTCGAGAGGGTGCGTTTCTGGATAAGGTATCGAATATATTGCTTTCCCCTACTTATACCTCCCGAGGAGATCACGAATGTAAAATTAGCGAGATTCGAGCGCGCACGGAGGCTTTCAGACAGTCGTTCTTCCCGCGAGCCATACGCGACTGGAACAGAAAAGGGAGGTAATGACAGTAGCACGTAAAGTGCCCTCCGCCACACACCGTTGAGTGGCCTGCGGAGTATAAATGTAGATGTAGATGTATATTTATCAAAAGTTTACCCAGTTGAAACCTTCTCTCTTCTCGTAAGCACTGGATCTCCTTTACCTTATTATCTATTTGCTTACCTGCACTTGATTCCTCATATCTTTCGTTTTCCTTCTGCAACTGTGACATCATGTTATCTCCCTATAATCCTTTTTTAAACTTTTTTCCGTTTCTGTACCCTCCGGCGTCAAAATCTAAAAAAAAAAAATTGCTCTGTGCACTATGGGACTTAGCAGCTGAGGTCATCAGTCCCCTAGAACTTAGAACTACTTAAGCCTAATTAACCTAAGGACATCACACACATCCATGCCCGAGGCAGGATTCGAACCTGCGACCGTAGCGGGCGCGCGGTTCCAGACTGAAGCGCCTAGAACCGCTCGGCCACCGCGGCTGGCACCTCGTTGTCGAATCTAAAATTCTGTTTTTAACCCCAATATTACAACCATATTATACAGAAAATCCATACCCAAAACAATGTTCATAGAAAATCCTGAAATGATGAATCAGTACACACTAAAATAATTATTATTTATCATAAACTGTAAAATGATTTCCTTTCTGATCTGCTTACTACAGGCCCCAGTTGCAACCCTCATCTTTACCACACTTACAGTTAACTCTACTAGAGTCCTACATCTTATTCGTTGCCGAAAAGATTCGAACACAGCTGATATATTTGAGTCAGTATCCAGCAGTGCTTTACTTTCAAAATGATCCACTATTACCTTGACAATAGGTTGCATCTTCTATACTTTTACTACTTTTAACTCAATTTCCTCCATTAAATCAGCCTCAATTTCCTCCCTACTCTCTTTATCCATCATACATACATCACAAAACCAGTTCTCATATTCAGTCTCCATATCATGTTTAAATAGATCATTACTTACTTCACATGGAACTCCTATCATGCAATTCCTGTATCTTTCTAGCCACTTTGAATTTTAGCTCCTCCCATCCCTCTGGCATCAACATCTGATGCACCTTTGCATATGACACCCAATCATATATATTATACTCCTGCTCATCCTTCCCCATCCATTCACTGATCATATCCCTACTTTGGACAACATGATCTCCATCTTCCCTGAACATGAATGTTTCCAAAAAAATGGTTCAAATGGCTCTGAGCACTGTGGGACTTAACATCTATGGTCATCAGTCCCCTAGAACTTAGAACTACTTAAACCTAACTAACCTAAGGACATCACACACATCCATGCCCGAGGCAGGATTCGAACCTGCGACCGTAGCGGTCACGCGGTTCCAGACTGAAGCGCCTAGAACCGCACGGCCACACAGGCCGGCTTGAATGTTTTCACTTCAATTACTGAACAGATCTTATCACACTTACTATGTGCATTATCTCTCAGGGTAGTAATGTACTTTTAACCTACGTTCGAATTATGCTGTTGCTTTATTCACAGAAAATTACTTTGCATTTAAAGATGGCCCTACACATACTACACACAATGGTCGAATCGGAATCCGAAACAGTTCTACGACACCTGTTGCAGTCAAACAAACAGTTCACCGTAAGTTGCAGTACGTTTACAGTTCAAATTCGCAGCTTTCAGACTGATAAATCGAAGACTAGCTTCCAAATAATATTACTGGCACGTTCCGTCCTTGGAACGCGAACAGTTTTGTCACCTGACACACTGCTCTAGGCAAATTAATATCCACATACCTGACCATCATTCATTTATAAAAACTTTTTATACACTACTGGCCATTGAAATTGCTGCACCACGAAGATGACGTGCTACAGACGTGAAATTTAACCGACAGGAAGAGGATGCTGTGATATGCAAATGATTAGCTTTTATGACAATTCACACAAGGTTGGCGCCGGTGGTGACACCTACAACGTGCTGACATGAGGAAAGTTTACAACAGATTTCTCATTCACAAACAGCAGGTGACCGACGTTGCCTGGTGAAATGTTGTTGTGATGCCTCGTGTAAGGAGGAGAAATGCGTACCATCACGTTTCCGACTTTGATAAAAGTCGGATTGTAGCCTATCGCGATTGAGGTTTATCCTATCGTGACATTGCTGCTTGCGTTGGTCGAGATCCAATGACTGTTAGCAGAATGTGGAGTCGGTGGGTTCAGGAGGGTAATACGGAACACCGGGCTGGATCCCAACGGCCTCGTATCACTAGCAGTCGAGATGACAGGCATCTTATCCGCATGGCTGTAACGGATCGTGCAGCCACGTCTCGATCCCTGAGACAAGAGATGGGGACGTTTGCAGGACAACAACCATCTGCACGAACAGTTCGACGACGTTTGCAGCAGCATGGACTATCAGCTCGGAGACCATGGCTGCGGTTACCCTTAACGCTGCATCACAGACAGGAGCGCCTGCGATGGCGTACTCAACGACGAACCTAGGTGCGCGAATGGCATAACGTCAATTTTTCGGATGAATCCAGGTTCTGTTCACAGCATCATGATGGTCGCATCCGTGTTTGGCGACATCGTGGTGAACGCACATTGGAAGCGTGTATTCGTCATCGCCATACTGTCGCATCACCCGACGTGATGGTATGGGGTGCCATTGGTTACACGTCTCAGTCACCTCTTGTTCGCATTGACGGCACTTTGAACAGTGGACGCTACATTTCAGATGTGTTACGACCCGTGGCTCTACCCTTCATTCGATTCCTGCGAAACCCTCCATTTCAGCAGGATAATGCACGACCGCATGTTGCAGGTCCTGTACGGGCCTTTCTGGATACAGGAAATGTTCGACTGCTGCCCTGGGCAGCACATTCTCCAGATCTGTCACCAATTGAAAACGTCTGGTCAATGGTGGCCGAGCAACTGGCTCGTCTCAATACGCCAGTCACTACTCTTGATGAATTGTGGTATCGTGTTGAAGCTGCATGGGCTGCTGTACCTGTACATGCCATCCAAGCTCTGTTCGACTCAATGCCCAGGCGTATCAAGGCCGTTGTTCTGGGTACTGATTTCTCAGGATCTATGCACCCAAATTGCGTGAAAATGTAATCACATGTCAGTTCTAGTATAATATTTTTGTCCAATGAATACCCGTTTATCATCTGCATTTCTTTTTGGTGTAGCAATATTCAAATACTCCAACCAAATACATTACACAGTTTGGCACAGAATTATTCCTACCATATATTACTATATTTTCTTGTTACAATTATTTTTGTTTTAACATACTGCACGTACCGGAAAGACAATCGCTCGTGAAAACAACTACGTTACTCTTTCTTGCCCGTTTTGTATTATGGTATTCAAATTCCTCCACAAATATTAATACATTGATTTATAATGTAATAAACACAGAAACTTAAATATCTGTACAAATCATCCACTCAGACGCTAATAGCTTTACGTATTCATGGATAACTCCGTTTTAGGTACACTGTTTGACCTGTTATGTTACAGCGTGCATGTGCTACCTTGAAATCCATCGATAAAATAGCTTTATAAACAAGTTGTCATCTCCATGATAAAGTTTTCCTAGACTCACAAGTATCAGCTCTCCTACTGTAAATCGCAACTGATCGCTAATCTGCCTCCAACAGCAATGCCCCAGCACTGCACAACTGACTGGGAAGCAAGCGCACCACAGATTCCACTGAACACAGAGTCAAAGATCTTATCGATTACTCATACAGCGCACTCTTGCGTCTTGGTCCTAGCACAGCAAATGTGAATTATTTACAATGGCAGACAACATATGAAAATCTCACAACACATTAATTGCATGTGGAACACCTTACTCCATAGAAATATTTTAATCAGTTTGCAGTTATCAAAAGAGTGCTTTGTGAACCCCTGCGGTGTCTTCACATAATCCTGTGCGTAGGGCTACCCGCTCAGAAGAAGACTGAATGGATAGCTCACTCAAATACCAAAGAGTGGTCTCAGTTGAAAGAAAGAATAAAATATGCGTTTAAACCGACAGAGAAACACCAAACTGGTTGTTACGAAGAAAGAAGGAATAACACAGTCAATATGCAAAACAAACTGTGTCGACTGTTTTCATTCGTTTGCTCCCACAAGCTGGTTTCACTCAGAAGAAATGAGAGGGTAATAATCGTACCGATGTGTAAAACAGCTACTGAATTAATAGATTGTTTTCATGAAGTTGTTCATGTAGACTGATTTCGCTCAAGAGAATGTCTGAATAATTCAACTGACATGTAAAATAACAACAGAATGAGTCGACTGTTTTGCATCGACCGACTGAATCCATTGTTTTCATTCAGTTGTTGCCATCAATAACGGCAACTCTGCTCCCAACCACTGCCTTCTGTCAATCACAAAGAAATTTTAATCGAAGTGTAGAACAATAACATCCATACTAAAGTGGAATTTTTAAAATGTGAAATCGTTCCTCTACTCGGTAATCAAGATTACCTTATGGGATGACTTTAATTCTGTCCTCAGCCCAAAACACCAGACATCGCACTGCAACGAGTCTACAGAAATGGAGTGAAAATCCACCAATTATAATAAAGCGACTCGTGGGAACATATCAATGGTGCGGAGCCTGGTTCAAAATGGCTCTGAGCACTATGGGACTTAACTTCTGAGGCCATCAGTCCCCTAGAACATAGAACTACTTAAACCTAACTAACCTAAAGACATCACACACATCCATGCCCGAGGCAGGATTCGAACCTGCGACCGTAGCGGTCGTGCGGTTCCAGACTGCAGCGCCTAGAACCGCTCGGACACTCCGGCCGGCTGCGGAGCCTGGCTTTACATATTTAACCTGCCAATCAGCAAGCTGTTAGGCAGGATACGTGTCGTCCAATTTAAAGATCCATGTGCTCCAGTCTGATGTCCACCCCACCATCTTCTCTGATGACGCTGGATATATGAACACAATACATTTGAAAAAAGCAAGAGACTTACCGAGCGAGAGACTTGTGCAAACTGAACTTCACACATCTGAAGGATGTGGAATGTTATTCTGCGTTTACTAACATATAGAAAGAACGCGAAAACAGATTCCCATTGTATAATTCTACCGTAGCTTAGTCGTTGCAGTACGCTAAGGCTAGAAGAAGAAGAATGCTGATCGAACACTCACGACGAAATAGCTTCAAGTTTCAAACGACGACTGAATTTTATTTTAGTTGAATTAGGGATCTGTGTACTCGGACAAAAGACTATTCGAGAATTGATCACGGGTTCAGAAAATGAAAGAAAAGCTCCTAGACTGAAGCGGTGGCGAACAGAAGGTTTTCCAATCTGGGCGAGGATACAAAACATCATAGAGGGGGAAGAAACAGCTTTGTGCCACGTCATACTTGAGAAAGACAAAGGAAGCAGAAAAAAATATTTACAGAAGTTAAGTGATGGAACAACTCTGACAAAACAGACTGAAATCAATGATATAGCTCAGAAATAATGTCCAACGAACCTACCGACGACAACCCGCGACAAGATCTTACTAGGAACGTACCAGGCAGAACTAGCGCAGTGGAAGCGGAAAATCCTACTACTGAGATAGAGGAGGACAGACTGAAAGATGCAATAGCACGCGGCTCTAAAAATAAATCTCCAAGACCTGATGGCATTCCCGTGTTCTGGCCACAAATGACAAGCAAATTGCTATGAATGTTCAACGAACTATGAACGGAAACGTCGACGTTCCTAAATCATTTTCGGAAGTGGTAATAGGTAAAATTCCTAAAACTCAGCCGCAGAGGAATTGAAAACCGTAGCACAGTCACATTACTCAACAGCGATTAAAAGATCATGGCCCACGTATTAGCAAGAAGAACTCCATTAATGGTCCGCAATAAACATGTGTAGGCAAAGAGAGAAACATCCGTCAGAATACATTCGAATGTAGGGGTCTAATAACCGCAGATGACTGCCGAATATAATGTACATATTTATACATGTATAATAAATGTTTGTTTAATGCAGACTGTTACATAGTCACACTTTTGAGTATAATGTTAACGTTTTTCCTGTTTGCTCCTTTTGTATTTATGTATTGTTCAGCCTTTTTTACCTTTTAAAATGCAGTACCACCACACTCTCAAATATTGCATTTACAGCATGTTCCCTCACACTCCTCCATTATCCTGCATTTATCCATTTCTGTTTATCTTATTGACATTGCTTACCTTCCTTATAAAGGGTGAAAATTTTATGTTGACAAACCAAATAACTCGAAAAATAAGCTTCACACGAAAAAATGTGCTGGTGTTAAAATTAGCCCGCCACCACATCTCCCTGAGGGTGGGGCGGGAGGCAACTTTAATCCATGTTCTCATTTTTGCATGGAAAAGTGGTTACGGATAATTAAAGAATATTTATTTACTACATAAGTTTTGATTCGCTAAAACTAAAACTCTCCCTCTCTCCCCATAGGGTGGGGTTTAAGGAATTAGAGTTTTACAAATGTTGACCCAAATATTAATCTTTTCCACAGATTCGGATAATTTTTGTTTGTTTCGTAGTCATAAGGCTACGCAACTTTTAATTACGAAACAAATCAGCTGACTAGCTAACTAACTAACCAAACATCCTACCTAATAACGAATGAACTCACTAACTAAAAAACTAACTGACTCCCGAACCTAATTTTTTATTAGATTCGGAGTAATCACTCTTGTTTGTCGAGAAGTCTCACAACTGAGGTGCTTGCTTAATTTGAGTCGCTTGGTTTCGGGTGGAAAAACGTAGAAAACGGCATTCATAAATTTATTGACTTATATCACACCTTTATTTTATTTCGGAATATCGCGCCTGTTACGTCGTTTACAGTTTTAGAAATATGTACTATAATCGATTTCCCGCTCGACCCTGACCGATAATCGATGCTCTTATCCAGCCCTTGCTGATGAGCGGCGTAATGTTTCGGAGTGCCACCGATAGGTAGCGCAGGGACGAGAAATTCGCCCTTTCTCGTAATATGACTGGGCTTTAGAAATTATAAGTATTAATGTAATAAATGCAATGTATCTTTTACCCCTCTTAGCATTCAGACAGCAATACATTGTTTATAACGATTGTCTTTTAGGCGACTGAAGTTTGATTACCTTGTGTGAGCCGGCCGGACTGGCCGAGCGGTTCTAGGCGCTAAAGTCTGGAACCACGCGACCGCTACGGTCGCAGGTTCGAATCCTGCCTCGGGCATGGATGTGTGTGGTGTCCTTAGGTTTAAGTAGTTCTAAGTTCAATGGGACTGACGACCACAGCAGTTAAGTCCCATAGTGCTCAGAGCGGTTTGAACCATTTTGAACCTTGTGTGACTGAGTTCGTGGCTTTTACTCGCTACCAGCCGCGTTTGACGCTGAGTTAGTATTTCTGGGCGGAATTACGCCGAGCGGGCCGCCTCTCGCTCATACAAATTCTGACCCTGAATTCTCGACGCCCCTTATCTTTCCTCTCTTGAAATTAATAGGTGGCATATGCCATAATGGATTATCTTTCTATGGAAGAAAAAATTGAGATGGTGTACATTTATGGAGAAAATGGAAGACATTTTGACGATGTCGTCGCGCTTTATGCGCAGCGTTTTCGTGGCCTAGTACGCTCATGGTCCTCTTTTGATCGAGTTATTAAACAAATTACTGATGAAGGTAGTGTGAAACAGAAAATAAGAACCCGTGCAGCTACTGTTTGTGGAGAAAACAATCAAGTGGCAGTCCTAGCTGCTGTGGCTCATAATCCAAATATGAGCACAAGAGAAATATCAAGGCAATCAGGAAGTTCACACATGAGTGTTTGGAAAATCCTGAAGGTCCATACCATGCATACGGACTGGAATCATTTCAGATGTGGAAAGAGTCCTTCTGGATGCCACGAAGAGCACAAGGTGCAGCCAGCTGCAGATGGTTGCTCACGTCGGTACCAATGATGTGTGTCACTTTGGATGAGAAGAGATTCTCTCTAGTTTCGAGCGGCTAACAGAAGTGGTAAAGGCTACCAGAGCTGAACATTTGCAGCATAGTCGACAGGACCGATTGCGGACCTCTTGTACAGAGCCGAGTGAAGGGTCTGAATCAGAGGCTCAGACGATTCTGCGACTTGCGCCACAGGTTGGTGGGGTTTCAGGTTCCGCTAAATGGGTCAGGTGTCCACGATACACAGGAGGAGGCTACACGGGTAGCAGGGGCTGTGTGGCGTGGACTGGGCAGTTTTTTATGTTCGAGGGTCTTGGGAAAACACAATAGGAGCTTCAGTCACAAAGGGTGCAGGCTCAACACAGGAAGAAAGTCGATACAGGAACCTTTGGTATAACAGTTGTAAATAGTCGTAGCTGTGTTGGGAAAGTACCAGAGGTCCAATCGCTGATAGAAAGCACTGATGCTCAGATCGTTATAGACACTGAAAGGTGGCTAAAGCCGGATATTAGCTCAGCAGAAACTTTTGCGAAGAACCTAACGGTGTTCCGAAAAGATAGGCTAAACAAGGTTGGCGGTGGAGTGTTTGTTACTGTTAGAAGTAGTTTAACTTGTCGCGAAATTGAAGTAGATACTTCCTGTGAGTTAGTATGGGCAGAGGTCATTGTTGGCAACCGGAATAAAATAATAATAGGATTCTTTTACCGACCTCCCAATTCAGATGGTACAGTAGCTGGAAGGTTCAAGGAAAACTTGAGTTTGATTTAAAACACGTAGCCGACTCCTACGGTAATAGTTGGTGGTGACTTTAATTTGCCCTCGATATTTTCCGGAAAATACATGGTTAATTCAGGAGGTACACATAAAATACCATCCGAAATTGTACTAAACGCATCCTCTGAAAATTATTTCGAGCAGTTAGTTCATGAGCCCACGCGAACAGTAAACAGTTGTGAAAACACACTTGACCTCTTAGCAACAAATAGTCCCTACTAATAACGAGCATCAAAACCGACACAGGGATTAGTGAACACAGGGTTGTCGTAGCGAGATTGAATATTGTAATCCCCAAATCCTCCAAAAATAAGCGAAATATATATCTATTCAAAAAAGCAGATAAGAATCCACTTGACGCTTTCCTGAGAGACAATCCCCACTCATTCAAAAATAATAATATAAGTGCAGACCAGATGTGGCTTGAATTCAAAGAAATAGTCTCGGTAGCAGTTGAGAGATTTATACCAAATAAATTAACAAACTTCGGAGCTGATCCTCCTTGGTACACAAAACGGGTTAGAACACTGTTACAGAAACAACGAAACAACATGCCAAATTTAAACAGACGCGAAATCCCCAGGACTGGCGATCTTTTGCAGAACCTTTAAATTTAGCGCGGACTTCAATGCGAGATGCTTATAACAGTTTCGACAACGAAACTTTGTCTCGAAACCTGGCAGAAAATCCAAAGAGATTCTTGTCGCATGAGAAGTATGTTAGCGGCAAGAAACAATTAATGCCTTCTCTGCGCGATAGCAATGGAGATACTATTGAAGATAGTGCTGCCAAAGCAGAGTTACTAAATACAGCCTTCCGAAAAGCCTTCAGAAAAGAAGACGAAGTAAATATTCTAGAATTCGAATCGAGAACAGCTGTCAACATGAGTATCCTCGGAGTAGTGAAGCAACTTAAATCACTTAATGAAAGCAAGTCTTCTGGTCCAGACTGTATACCAATTAGGTTCCTTTCGGAGTATGCTGATGCATTAGCTCCATACTTAACAATCGTATACAACCGTTCGCTCGACGAAAGATCCGTACCAAAAGACTGGAAAGTTGCACAGGTCACACCAATATTCAAGAAAGGTAGTAGCAGTAATCTGCTAAATTACAGGCCCATATCGTTAACGTCAATATGCAGCAGGATTTTGGAACATACACTCCTGGAAATGGAAAAAAGAACACATTGACACCGGTGTGTCAGACCCACCATACTTGCTCCGGACATTGCGAGAGGGCTGTACAAGCAATGATCACACGCACGGCACAGCGGACACACCAGGAACCGCGGTGTTGGCCGTCGAATGGCGCTAGCTGCGCAGCATTTGTGCACCGCCGCCGTCAGTGTCAGCCAGTTTGCCGTGGCATACGGAGCTCCATCGCAGTCTTTAACACTGGTAGCATGCCGCGACAGCGTGGACGGGAACCGTATGTGCAGTTGACGGACTTTGAGCGAGGGCGTATAGTGGGCATGCGGGAGGCCGGGTGGACGTACCGCCGAATTGCTCAACACGTGGGGCGTGAGGTCTCCACAGTACATCGATGTTGTCGCCAGTGGTCGGCGGAAGGTGCACGTGCCCGTCGACCTGGGACCGGACCGCAGCGACGCACGGATGCACGCCAAGACCGTAGGATCCTACGCAGTGCCGTAGGGGACCGCACCGCCACTTCCCAGCAAATTAGGGACACTGTTGCTCCTGGGGTATCGGCGAGGACCATTCGCAACCGTCTCCATGAAGCTGGGCTACGGTCCCGCACACCGTTAGGCCGTCTTCCGCTCACGCCCCAACATCGTGCAGCCCGCCTCCAGTGGTGTCGCGACAGGCGTGAATGGAGGGACGAATGGAGACGTGTCGTCTTCAGCGATGAGAGTCGCTTCTGCCTTGGTGCCAATGATGGTCGTATGCGTGTTTGGCGCCGTGCAGGTGAGCGCCACAATCAGGACTGCATACGACCGAGGCACACAGGGCCAACACCCGGCATCATGGTGTGGGGAGCGATCTCCTACACTGGCCGTACACCACTGGTGATCGTCGAGGGGACACTGAATAGTGCACGGTACATCCAAACCGTCATCGAACCCATCGTTCTACCATTTCTAGACCGGCAAGGGAACTTGCTGTTCCAACAGGACAATGCACGTCCGCATGTATCCCGTGCCACCCAACGTGCTCTAGAAGGTGTAAGTCAACTACCCTGGCCAGCAAGATCTCCGGATCTGTCCCCTATTGAGCATGTTTGGGACTGGATGAAGCGTCGTCTCACGCGGTCTGCACGTCCAGCACGAACGCTGGTCCAACTGAGGCGCCAGGTGGAAATGGCACGGCAAGCCGTTCCACAGGACTACATCCAGCATCTCTACGATCGTCTCCATGGGAGAATAGCAGCCTGCATTGCTGCGAAATGTGGATATACACTGTACTAGTGCCGACATTGTGCATGCTCTGTTGCCTGTGTCTATGTGCCTGTGGTTCTGTCAGTGTGATCATGTGATGTATCTGACCCCTGGAATGTGTCAATAAAGTTTCCCCTTCCTGGGACAATGAATTCACGGTGTTCTTATTTCAGTTTCCAGGAGTGTATATTGTGTTCAAACATTATGAATTACCTCGAAGAAAACAGTCTATTGACACACAGTCAACATGGGTTTAGAAAACATCGTTCCTGTGAAACACAACTAGCTCTTTATTCACATGAAGTGTTGAGTGCTATAGACAAAGGATTTCAGATCGATTCGGTATTTCTGGATCTCCGGAAGGATTCTGACACTGTACCGCACAAGCGGTCTGTAGTGAAATTGCGTGCTTATGGAATATCGTCTCAGTTATGTGACTGGATTTGTGATTTCCCGTCAGAGAGATCACAGTTTGTAGTCACTGACGGAAAGTCATCGAGTAAAACAGAAGTGATTTCTGGTGTTCCCCAAGGTAGTGTTATAGGCCCTATGCTGTTCCTTATCTATATAAACGACTTGGGAGACAATCTGAGCAGCCATCTTAGGTTGTTTGCAGATGACTTTCTCCTCCGAATGCGGAAATATTTTGTTGAGAGCGACCTACATAGGGAGAAACGATCATCGCGATAAAATAAGGGAAATCAGACCTCGTACGTAAAGATATAGGTGTTCGTTCTTTACACGCGCTATACGAGATTGCAATAATAGAGAATTGTGGACGTGGGTCTATGAACCCTCCGCCAGGCACTTAAATTTAATTTTCAGAGTATCCATGTAGATGTAGATATCAATGCATCAGGAACTACATGGCGATGACTTACAAAATTGTGTAACGTGTTGTCACTGGGCAGTTCAGCTGATGCAAACAAACCAAAACTTTTTTGCCAGGGTACTTTTCTCTGACGAGGCAACATGCACAAACCACGGCGAAATTAATCGCCATAACATGCATTGCTGGAGTGAACAGAACCCATACTGGATTCGAGAAGTCAACTATCAGCGACCTTGGTCAGTTAATGTTTGGTGTGGTATAATTGGCGATAAACTGATCGGTCCATATTTTATCGACTGTAATTTGAATGGCAACAATTATCGAAACATACTTTAAAATGAACTGCCAGATCTACTTGAAGACCTGAGCATCGAACTTCGACAAAACATGGGGCTTCAACATGATGGTTGTCCAGCGCATTATTCATTAGTAGCGCGCGATGTACTAGATCGACTTTAAGATGGTCGCTGGATCGGCAGGGGAGGTCCTGTGAATTGGCCTGCCAGATCGCTTGACATTACCTCGCCAGAGTTTTTCTTATGGGGTTATCTAAAAGATATCGTTTTTCAGGAAACGCCTACCACTCGCGAAAACACGCTGCAGAGAATAAGAGATGCTTGCGCTGCGATTACAACAGACATGTTCTCAAAATGTGTGCAGGGATTTACAGCACGAGTCCATAAATGCACTGACGTTGGAGATCATCACTTTGAACGTTTGATTTCATGAAACGGTGAGATGCAAGGGAATTACGGCCCGAAAGTGAGAGGCGACTCACTGGAAACATGCACCCCGAAATTCATTTACTTGTAAGTATTTGCAGATAATCAACAATAAAACGAAAACAATCGTTCCTTTTCAGAACCACCAAATGTTAAACGGGAATACGACCATCTTTAGTTAGAAGTGGGTTAGTCTTTTTGTCAGTTAGCCTTTTACTTTGGCCGTCCAGGGTGGCCGAGCGATTCTAGGCGCTACAGTTTGGAACCGCGCGACCGCTACGGTCGCAGGTTCGAATCCTGTCTCGGGCATGGATGTGTGTGATGTCCTTAGGTTAGTTAGGTTTTCTAAGTTCTAGGGGACTGATAGCCTCAGAAGTTAAGTCCCATAGTGCTCAGAGCCATTTGAACCTTTTACTTTGTTTACTCTGTGAGTTAATGAGTTCGCTCGTTAGTAAGTAGGATGTTTGGTTAGTTAGTTAGCTAGTGAGATGATTTGTTTGATAATTAAATGTTGTGTGGCCTCATGACCAGGAAACAAGCAAAACTCATCCGAATCTGCAGAATATATCAATATTTGGGTCAACATTGTAAAACTCAAATTCCTCTCTCACAAACCCCACCCTATAGGGAGAGAGGAAGAGTTTTAGTCTTAGCGAATCAAAATTTACGAAGTAAATAAATATGTTTTATTTATCCGTAACGATTTTCCACGCAAAAATGAGAACATGGGTTTCTTGAATTACAGCGCCAACTACCAAGAATCAAAACAAATGTATAAGACAAAATGGACGTAGTTTTTTATGTAGAATCTGATTCTACAATAAAAAATGGGGGTTCCCATTTGAAATTTTAAAGTTGCCTCTCGCCCCACCCCCAAGGGGCTGGGGTGACGGGCTAATTTTAGCACTAGCAGATGTCCCTCTTGAAAATAGTCAGCTTTGATTCTACACATTTTTTTGTGTGAAGCTTATTTTTCGAGTTATTCTGGTTTGTCAACTTAAAATTTACACCCTGTATATTCTGTAGGTACATTGATAATTCTTTCTACTTTTAATTGGTTTGTGTACCACTCTCCATGTTCTATACCTCCTGAAGTAGCCTTGTGAAGTACTATTTTTCTTTTCTTTTATTAGTTTTGTTTATTAATAGAAACTGTTATGTAGGCATGCTTTTCCTATTTTGTATTAAAGGTTTTTCCTGCCCACTCCATTTTTATTTTATTTATTTACTGTTAAGTTATTTCACTTTATACATTGCATTACCACCACTCTGTCAAAGACACTACTTACCGTATGTTTCCGTTTCAATGTAGACGTGTAACTTCTCTTCCAATGTTCTTTACAATCATTGTAAGTTCTTTGGTGGCAATACTCAGTAAATGCCTGAAGATGGCCTTGTAAACCGATAACCGGTTAACACAATAAAAACAATGCTGCAGAACCAATGCATTTATTATAATGTTGTTCTACAAAGAACCAACGGAAGATTCAGTTAACAGAATAAATCATAATTTAATTAAAAAGTGTAAAAATGTAAAAAATGAGGACCAAAAGCTACTTCCTTCCATAAATGGAAACCAAAAGCTTCTGAAGAGAAATATGTGAATAGCGGAGTAGCCAGGCCACTGAGGACAATTTTGGCGAGCGGAAGGACGGGGTAGAAGAGGAGGATAGGGGCCCAGAAAAAAGATGTGGCTGCGGAGCGGGAAACAAGTTTTTGTTTCCCTAACACATACAGCAGATTGTTTTCATTTCTAACTTTTCCCCTTTTCAAATTGGTAGGAATAAGAAATTTCATAACGTAAGTAAATCAATAATGTGTTCCGGAGTATGAAAAGCGCCGGCACGACGATGAAGAACAGAAGAGACAACGTCAGCCAGTAGTACGCTGACTAGGACGACGCCAAAGCAGGAGCCACGTAGAGAATATAAGCGCCGCTCCCCCTAGCCGCATCGGTGTGGAGGAAGAGCTGTCATGCAAACGCTACAGCAGTGACTTATGAACTGTTTTATTTTGCTTGAATTGAAATTGTATATATCGAAGAACACTGATTATTTCCCTGTCGCCAATAGCCTGCGACACATCGCTATGAATACGCCGAATTAAGTATTGTCATTTTAACTTATTGTAATAAACTCCATTAATACTAGTTGCTTGAATTGTTGTTTAGCGATCCGAGAAAACAGCTTCCTGGGCACCTATATTAGACGAGTGGGCAGGGTAATACATAAGGAATAATAACAAGGTAGCAAATCAGATTCTCAAACGACCTGAATATAGGATGAAGAATTTAATTCTGGCCGCCTTGCAATGGCTCTTTCACTCACTCTACCACATGTTCTCAATTTCCTTCGAACAACTAGATGGGTGGCACTTGTCATGCGAACATTTAAAAAAATTGACTCACAGTACCAGCAACATCCAATAAATACAAATTTCACACAACTACATCGTTCCTTCCGGAGTTTCGGCGGAAAACAGACCTGTTTTATATTTCAAAATATTTCTTATTCTGGTATTACGTTTGATGCATACCGCGCGTATACCTGTAAAATCTGTGCTGTGACTAAATCGTTATTGCATCGACGTGGTGTTCGCCCCCGGTAGCTGAGTGGTAGGACTTGTCATAGACAGGTCATACATGTTCTTGAGAATGGTTATAAAGCTAAAACCATGAATGTGTAATGCCGGCACGGTAGCTCAGCGTGTTCGGTCAAACTGAGTAAAGGATGTCATGTGACGGCCGCCCAGACCAAACGCAGCGCGACAGAATGTGAATCCTCAGAGTCCGGGTTCGATTCCCGGCTGGGCAGAAGATTTTCTCCGCTGAGGGACTGGGTGTTGTGTTGTCCTAATCATCATTATCTCATCCCCATCGACGCGCAAGTCGCCAAAGTGGCGTCAAATCGAAAGACTTGCACAAGGCGAATGGTCTACCCGACGGGAGGCCCTAGTCATACGACATTTTTTATCCACGTGGTTATGCAGTTTGCGGTGGGTTTCCAGAAGCAGGTTTTAGTTTTTACATCGAAATAAAGTTTTTATCTTGGCGATAGAAATGAACATCAAATTGCTGGCACACAGGTGGGCAGTTTGGTGGTATTATTTCTACCTTGCAAATCAGTTGACCCTCGTCATCTATAAACATACTATCATACAGGACGGCATTAGTTTATCCACTCCATGAATTCTTTATCAGACAAAACTTGTTATCCGCGTAGTACATGTTTTGTAAAGTGAATGTGTCAATTTCCCGGATTTGGAGCAAGTGACGTAAACGCTTTTAAGGACTCAGTTAAGTGAAAAATATAATAGATTTTTATGAACTTTCTAATATATCTTGTTTAATTACTTTTTGATCTGAGACTTACATGCGATTATGTTCCACTGATGTTCTATACACCGACATCACTTTTTATGACACTTTCAAAAACAAACTATAGTAATGATGCGTTTGCTGAGATGTTTTGAGTTCAGAGTTACTTCAGACTATGTTACTCATGACTCAAAGAGTGAACTATAAGAAACTGACATTTTACAAGTTTCTCAGTTATGCATCATCTCATCAAGTACCAATTTACGGGGAAAAAGATAATGCTTCATGCCCTACAGAGGAAAAATATAATCGACAAAATTCACTGGCTAATATTGCTTTTAATTCCATTCGATCCAGGCTTTCTTGAGGTTATGTACAGAACGAAGTATCAAGAATTTCTGCGCTACAAAAATGGCTCTGAACACTATGGGACTTAACTTCTGAGGTCATCAGTCCCCTAGAACTTAGAACTACTGAAACCTAACTAACCTAAGGACATCAAACACATCCATGCCCGAAGCAGGATTCGAACCTGCGACCGTAGCAGTCCCGCGGTTACAGAATGTAGCGGCTAGAGCCGCTCGGCCACCCCAGCCGGCTTCTGCGCCACATACCGATCGAAAATATGGAGCCACAGCCCTATAAAATGTTTCATATCCATTCCATAATAAAATTAACACTACCAATTTCTAATCTTAATGCGCCAAAACATGAAATGTCAAAAAAAACATCATAGCTAAAGACAAAGGAACCATCCCAAGCCGCGTGGGATTAGCCGAGCGGTCTAGGGCCCTGCAGTCATGGACTGTGCGGCTGATCCCGGCGGAGGTTCGAGTCCTCCCTCGGGCATGAGTGTGTGTGTTTGTCCTTGGTTCGCACGCTTAGGGACTGATGACCTTAGCAGTTAAGTCCCATAAGATTAAAAAAAAATCTATCCCAACGTCAGTTTAAGGGTGTGTTGTGTAATTTAAACTACATATTTCCGTTATACACAAATATAAATTCATAATTCTCTAAATAAGAAATATAAAATGAGCGAAGACAATGGTAGACAAGTTTCCACACACAGAGAGGTAGGAAAGTTCGATTACTGAAAAATATGGTCTGTGCACCAAAATAAGGTTATGTGTCAAAAAAAAGTTCTGATTTAGAGTATAAATAACATGGTGATTGCTTATTGAAATAATTAAGTACAATCTGATTGCGAACGAAAATTCGAACTTTGAACCAAAATAGAAATGCGTTATTTATCAGAAAATGTGAGATTTCGAGTGCAAAACACACGTGGCTCTAGTGTCGTAACTTAATTGTTCTGTGAGATTTTAAAAAATACATAGTGGTTACATACTGGGACTAATGATAAATTTGTAGCGCGTTGGAGGTGCAGTGACCGCTACATACGGATAGAAGAGCAGTTCCAGTTGTCATGATGCGGGGCTCTCCCACCTAGAGCGCTGTGGGTTCTTTTGTGGCTTGGAGGCTGGAGTGACGTTGTATTAAGCTGCAGATACACAACTGGTGAAGGTAAACAGTTCTTTATTAATCCACCAAGCCTGAACAGTCATTTGGGTGTGACCTTGTCTCCGACACGGTTTGGTGTTGCCTCGTAATACTCCGCTCGGCACTCTGGATGATGCAGGCTGCCATCTGTGCTCATAGCCAAACTGCCCACACAGGAGTGCGATGGCTCATCGGCGACATCCGGGGCACTGGTTGCGACTTTGCTGTGGACACGATGCAGCCAGCGGCGTGTTTTAACTTTGCGGTAGGTGACGGACAGAGCTGGGTGCTTGTCCGTTCATTCCTCAGGCCAGAATGTGCAGCAGGTATGAAGGGCTTATTTCAATAATGGTACAAGTCCATTACCTCCACTTTACTGTCTATAATGCTTCTGAAGTTAATGGGCCAAACAAACTGAAAGAAAGGTTCATCTCTAGCAAGAAGCCATATGCTTGAATATTTCTGGTATCTCAACTACAGATTTTTCAGCGCTCATTTAACTTTCGGACTCTGTATTTCAATATGAACAAAGATGGACTTGTGCCACTATTGAAATAAGCTCTTCATATGTAGGCGAGAGATTCTATAGAGGATGTTGCAGAATGTTGGTTGCCACGACCCTGGACAGTCTGGCAGTGGTCGTTGGTTCAGAGCCCTGTTGCGGGATTGGTGACTGTGTCATAGTTACGGCGTAAACCCCAAGACTGCGACCGACACAGACTGGGCCCAAGCAGCATTGCACATCTTGTCGACTATGCTCAGCCCGGCCAGATGACCAGTTTTATACATGCCCAGACCAGTCTTGTCGCAGTGGAGGTTGTGTGCGTGGCCTGCGAACAACAGTGGACCTGTCTCCAAATGACTGTTATTGCCTCAACATATGGCCCGTAGTTGCAATGCTGTTCTATGGTCTGGATTTCGGCAACAGGCCCTGGCTCGATCCCACATAGCTACACTCCCCTCTTCATGGAATAATTTGGCCCACTGATTTTCTCACAGGTTAAGTTTTGCTGAAATAGGGAATGATACACTTACGAAGCTACACTGTTCAAAAGGCCAGACCAAACAGGAAGGGCTCAAAAAATGTTCAAATGTGTCTGAAATCTTACGGGACTTTAACTGCTAAGGTCATCAGTCCCTAAGCTTACACACTACTGAACCTAAATTATGCTAAGGACAAACACACACACCCATGCCCGATGGAGGACTCGAACCTCCGCCGGGACCAGCCGCACAGTCCGTGACTGTAGCGCCCTAGACCGCTCGGCTAATCCCGCGCGGCGGAAGGGCTCAGTGGCAGCATTACTGTAGTCACGTTCTCAGTCATATTGAGTTGAAAACTTCTATGACTCGATGAACATGTAATATTGCATCTTCCCAACATATACTTCATCCTCGCACTACATCGATAAACGCACATAATACACAATCACCTTGACAATAGTCCGCCTCCGGTAGCTGAGTGATCAGCGCGTCTGAATGTCAATCCTAAGTGCCCGGATTCGATTCCCGGCTGGGTCGGAGATTTCCTCCGTTCAGGGACTGGGTGTTGTGTTGTCCTAATCATCATCATTTCATCCCCATCGACGTGCAAGTCGCCGAAGTGGCGTCAAATCGAAAGACTTGTACACGGACGGGAGGCCCTGGTCACACGACATTTATTTACCTTCTCAATAGATCTTCAGCACTTCATATTAAACCTCATTAACTACACTCGACGTTACCTCTCATCACAACAGTCTATAAGTAAGCCAATGGCCCCATTCCATTAGGTCACCAAACCACGGACTTTCTTTCTGGATCACAACTACCTTTCTGTGTCCACAATACACCTTCGCAAAACTTCATAAAGCTTTCTCTAGTACCCAATACCTGTAATACCAAAACCCTACAGATATCGTTAGCTGATTCTCTGATAGCATGTGAATCGTGTCCCGACAGACTTGGAGCTGTTTAACAGACGTCGTCAGGGCTAGTGACTAGGTTAGCGTTTGTGTGGCGTTTCAGAATATTGGTACTCTGGATCAGTGTCACGTAATGTAAAGAAAAGGAAATCTGAGCCATCGGATTCCTTAAACCTTCAAAACCATGGTCTACTTGGCTAGTGCTTAACTACGACGGGTTACAGCTACTTTATTGCTAAACACACTAAGTGCCAAATATTCACATATTCGGTGTATTACGTCTAATCTAAAAGCTCCTTTAATTTGTTACCTAAACTTTACTATTTACACTACTTATTCTACTTTACAAATTCCTATTTGCATGAAAAAAGTACGGCTGTTTTGGTTTGTTTCTTAGTCTTCTTGGTGTCCATGGTTTTCCACGTCTAAGCCATTCCCGCTTCTGACAATAGCTTGCGGAATGACATTTCTGGTGGCATACACAACAAATTATATTCCGTGATTGGAACACGGGCCTTCGTGACTTGGTGGATTATATTGTGTTACCAGAGATTGTGTTTGGGCCTTTGGGCCTTTACAAAATACGAAGAAGTCTAAACTGTACATAATGAAATTCAAGGCTATAGACGTATAAGAATGTAAGAAAACAAGGATACAAAGCATATAAAGATACCAGTCTGTATGATGGAGGAGGAGGATATTGGTGTTTAACGTCCCGTCGACAACGAGGTCATTAGAGACGGAACACAAGCTCGGATTAGGGAAGGATGGGGAAGGAAGGCGGCCGTGCCCTTTCAAAGTAAACATCCCGGTATTTGCCTGGAGTGATCTAGGGAAATCACGGAAAACCTAAATCAGGATGGCCGGACGCGGGATTGAACCGTCGTCCTCCCGAATACGAGTCCAGTGTGCTAACCACTGCGCCACCTCGCTCGGTCAGTCACTGTATGGAGCCCGCGAGTCGAAAAGCAAGTCTGTGCTTTTACTCAGATATGTCACTGCCCCTGTTGAATCCCCTTTGGGGGTTTCTGTCACCACAGTGAAAAGTACCTTCCTCCTCGTCTCCAAACCATCCCGCTTTGGACTCCAGGATGTAGCGGTACAGTAAGATGGACGGTCACATGCATTTTCCCCATAAGTCGTCAAAATGTAACGTTGGGCCCAAAGTGTAGTGGGTCGGGGATGCAATAGTCGCTACAAAGGGATGGAAGAGCTGTCCCTCCACTGATGTCTCAGAGCAGAAGAGGGCGGCAGGAACGTCAGCGAATGGTGCCGTAGAAGTGGCGACGGAGTGTTGGCTGTCACAGAGTGGGAAGTCAGGCAGCAGCCGTTGGTTCAGAGCATGGGGCGATGTTGGTGGCTACATCATAGTTACGGCTACGATGCAGGCTTGGCGCATCCGCATTGCCTAGTGGTGGGCAGTGCTTATCTCGGCCAGATGGCCAGCTTCATACATGTCAAGTCAGGATTTGTTGTGGCGGAGGTCACGTACGTGGCATACCAAGGGCCATCGAAATGTTTCTAAATGGCTGATATTGCCTCAGCATACTGCGCGTAGCTGCAGAGTCGCTACAAGGCATAAGTGCTAATCTTGCGGTGTTGGCAGGTTCGTGAAGTTTGTCAACAGGCCCTGACTCGACTCAGTGTCACTACAAACCTTACAGGTTAAGCAGCACTCGTTCATGGCCTAAGGTTGGTATCTGTACCACACTTTGCAAAGCACAATCTAACCTCAAATTAAGTCTTTCCACATCTACGTTATCTGTATTATTAAATCACTTGTAGGTCACTTATTGGCACTACTGATGTAATTTACGAGTTAGTCAATGAGCATATTTCGATCTTTTTACCAAGCATTAAAAAAGTCGAAAGACATGAATATTGGTTCCATAACATTAAGAAATACAGATCGGTACCACTAATGATCTAACTACAATTTAAAATACACTTATCAACATGAATAGTTTAATATTTACAAAAAGTAAACAATGTTACTCGCACGTCTTCGATCATCTAAAAGCGAGGTTTCCTGTAAAATTGTTTACTGATTTATGCATATACATTTTCACAAACAAAAAAACAACACTATTTATTTTTAACTTTTTTGTTCGTTATACCTTTGTTTCTCCAAACACGCTACCACTTATAGTCGTATTTCCGTCTTTTCATACTTTCAGTAAGATCTTGGTGTTACAACAAATGGCGCTTTCTTCTTCTTTGGTCTTAATCAGTAGCAATGCATATTGATGGAATCAGGAATTCCTTTTGTAATGCATGGATGTCTTTGCAAAAACAATAATATCCATTTCTTTCCGGGATTCCCATCATTGACTGGAGTATGCTCCTTCAACTCTGCATTTAGTTTGTAGACAGCTTCCATTGGTTGACTTCTATTGATAGCGAATACATTCTTGTAACTCTCTGAGATACGCTTAATTACAAAAGCTTCATATTCTTCAGTATGTATACATGAGGGGCCCATGTGTATTTGAAGTGAATATTCTCCATAATATTTATGCATTAGAGTTCTTCTGGGAACATTGTACAGTTACTAGCACTTGCTGTGGGTATCCTACTTTTTATAGCTTCCAAAGCTTGAAGCATCAGAGATACTTCATAAATAAGAATTTTCTTTTTCTTTTCTCTTCCTGTCTCAGGTTACAGTTGGAAAACTGAAACATAACAATATGATGATCAGGCAAGGTATGACAGTTGAAACAAATTCAGAACTGATAATGGTTTTCTAACACAATAATTGGATATTTGATGTCAGCTGTGGTATCTAAAAACAAAATTGTAACACAAGAAACCGACTGTGCTATGTACAGCGAGTGTCAGCCGCTGCATCTGAAAAGTTTATTGTACCATGAGTAGCTGAGAGTGTGTATGGGTAGTGGGTGTTGACTACTGTGTGTCAGATATACGCTGCATTAATGTTCTGGAATGTGTTCTGACCATATAGTTGGATATAATACATTACTAGTCCCCACCAAAGTATTTATTGACTTTATTAAAGCTTACACGTTTGTGTGTTATACAATTTCAAAGGATCTGCGACATAAAATACGAAACAGTACGTACACCACTACATGTGTGTGAAACACTTTTCCATAAAACATAAGACAATGTTTTATGGTAACAGGATGTCGAACGAATCTGTTCAATATAGCTACACAGTTCCTCAACAACTTTAATGTCATAACAGTAAGTACAAACTGACTGTACTGCACTCACAGAAGCCTTAACCCTCGCTATACCAAGAGGGCTGGGGGTACTTTGTACTGACGTCTTGATAGTACTGTAATCTACTCAGGTCATTTATATTTCAACATTTTTAGAAATTATACTGTTTTTGATGAAGTATTCTGCCAGATAACATAAATATTAAAAAAATTTCAGTTGAACTTAACACATAAATTTCACTTTTCACAACAAATGCCATTTTCAGTATTTACAGGTTCAGGACACTACTTACACATAAGTATCTCTTAAAAATTATGTTGTTGGTGTAAATCAACAATAATTAACAAATTTCATTTTTTAACTTTTACAGGTGGGCATAAAGTACCCCCCCATCCACCCCCCTTGGTAACACACAAATTATTGAAATAGCGTTAGTATTGTGAGGGTTGAGAAGAGAAGACACCTCATGGCGCTTGGGGTGATGCATGGCGGTTATGATATATCATACTTTGGCATTGCAAAAGTAATTTGCATTTTATGAACATACAGTATGGACCAACGAATGACCTCGTATAAAATTTTTCCATAATATCAACTTAACAGAATATTAAAGCAAAGCAGAAGGAATATTCCTTTTTCGAGGAATTTGGTGTACATGTTTCAAACTAGATGGTACCAGAGTATAATGATGTCTACACTGTTAGTGAATACAGCATTTAAGAAATTCAATTAAGAAATTTATTCGATTAAATATCATACATAATATTCGTACAAAAAATGGATAGTAAAGGATGTACAGATATACATATGATCAAAGACAGTGTTGTAAACAAGAAGAATATACAAAGTTAATATTTACTGCTGTAAGCTGGTGTGTGAGAAAGACTATAGTGTGTGAGATCTATCAGCTGGTGCCTACGACTAAGGACACAAGAGCTGTCGGAATGCACAAGGCATTAAAATCTAATTACACATCATAAGCTACATACAGTATCAAAAAACAACAAATAAAATTGAACACAAAAGTAGTGCAGCATTCATGAACATACAAGGAGCCAACACAATCATTCCTGTTAACATAACGATAACAATGGAAAAAATTAAAACAAGAAATAAAAGAGAGGCAGCTGTGATCTTATGACTACGTCATTAAACTGTTCCGAGTGGAAGACATCTTTAAAATGCACAACTGAAGGGCTAAGGATAAAAGCGCACAGTAATTATTAGTATCTGTGCTATATACATGAAACCTATGTACTGAATACATTTACCCTCTTACATAAATAAATAACCATTCTTTACAATGTGCAATGGGGTGCTGTAGAAAAAGTCTTAATTCACGGCAGACATCTCGAATGTATCCAGAATGAGATTTTCACTCTGCAGCGGAGTGTGCGCTGATATGAAACTTCCTGGCAGATTAAAACTGTGTGCCCAATCGAGATTCGAACTCGGGACCTTTGCCTTTCGCGGGCAAGTGCTCTACCATCTTTTTTTTTTCAACCGGCTCTCTGACCGAACACGCTGAGCTACCGTGCCGGCTAACCATCTGAGCTACCGAAGCACGACTCACGCCCGGTCTCACAGCTTTACTTCTGCCAGTATCTCGTCTCCTACCATCCAAACTTTACAGAAGCTCTCCTGCGAACCTTGCAGAACTATGGTTCAATTCTTTTATCTTGGCGGCTCACGCATGCCCGCCCAGACGCGGGAGATTGCTGCGTTGCCAGTTGCACACGACGCTCGCGCCAAGAGAAGCAGCGCCATAGTATAGCATAGTTCGCAAGCTTACGTTTAGGGGGAAGCGCGCAGTTTATGAAGTCAGGCCACCACGGCCGCATTAACCCTTTCGCTGCTACTGAGACTTGGTCCCCGCATTCCGCGCTGTGCGCGATTTTGTCACTGCACTGCTCGCCTGTGCAGACACATGGTGTTCCGACTGCTTTGACACTCTTATCATTCGATTCCACAAAAACTATTTGGCCCAAAAATTAGATTTTCACACATCTTCTTGACTGGTACCTTCCCCCCATAAATGACTTAATTTTGTTTCGATGTTCAACGCAGTTATTATGCAGCATTAAATATAGTAAACCATTGCACGAAATTTTGAAGAGTTTGCAGAGGTAAAAGTCCATAGCGTATACTTTCCGTATGGTCGATTTTAGTTGCCACAATGTTGAGAATGAAATATGGACAAGATACGTAAATTTCATATAAAATTTACTGTATAACAATATCTCATTTAATTTAAGTACCACATAGGTGTCGTATGTAATATTGAGAAATATTCGCTCTTTCGCGACTGTAACAAAAGTTTTATTTACACCAGGCACGTTTGGCTTTATTTTAAAGCACTTCAATCAATCAAAAGGAAGTAGACAAAATACATTAAACAAAACTGTGGAGTTACAAAAACATTAGGACTTGAACATACCGTCTATCAGTGAAGTGCTCTGAGCTATGTCAAATATAATTTTTGTGTGCGACACACACAAACAGCATTTATTTGCTAAAACACTGATCAGCCAACACAAACGTTGAATATTGTGTTACCGCAGCACAAAACTACGAAAGGTGACTTGGCAATGGAGGAGACAAAATACTGTCCACTGATGATGCTTCAAAAGAGAGAAAAGCGTCTGGTCTAAATAAGTCGCTTATTACAGTTGCAGAAAAGGAATATATTTCAATACCATTGGTAAAACTGCGACTGTGGAACAAAAACAAGAATGAGAACATGAGTACCATTGTGTATGTGCCATACCTTTCATTGATTGAAGTGCTTTAAAATAAAGCCAAACGCGCCTGGTGTAAATAAAACTTTTATTACAGTCGCGAAAGATGGAATATTTTTCAATATTATTTCAATATTACATACGACACTTATGTGGTACTTAAATTAAATGAGATATTGTTATACAGTAAATTTTATATGAAATTTACGTATCTTGTCCACATTTCATTCTCAACATTGTGGCAACTAAAATCGACCATACGGAAAGTATACGCTATGGACTTTCAGCTGCAAACTCTTTAAAATTTCGTGAAATGGTTTACTACATTTAATGCTGCACAATAACTGCGTTGAACATCGAAACAAAATTAAGTCATTTATGGGGCGAAGGTATCAGTCAAGAAGACGTGTTAAAATTTAATTTTTGGGCCAAATAGTTTTTGTGAAATCGAATGATAAGTGTGTCAAAGCAGTGGGAACACCATGTGTCTGCACAGGCGAGCAGTGCAGTGATGACAAAATCGCGCACAGCGTGGAATGCGGGGAGCACATGTCGGCAGCAGCGAAAGGGTTAATGAAGAGACAAAGCACTAGAAATTTCAAAAAATTGCATTCAAACGAATAACATTCGTGAAGTAAGGCACTTCAATATTGTTTTTAAATAAAGAAAATATTAAGCACCGTTTTTTTATTTTTTTTTTTTTATTTTTAGAATGTAAATAAATGACATAGGACACAATCTGAGCAGTCCACTTAGATTGTTTGCAGATGATGTTGTCATTCACCATCTTGTAAAGTTATCAAATTATCTTAACCATTTACAAAATGATTATGGCGCGGAAAGTGGAAACTGACTCTAAATATGGAAAAGTGTGAAGTTATCTGTGGTGTCACCGCCAGACACCACACTTGCTAGGTGGTAGCATTTAAATCGGCCGCGGTACGTTAGTATACGTCGGAACCGCGTGTCGCCACTGTCAGTGATAGCAGACCGAGCGCCACCACACGGCAGGTCTAGAGAGACGTACTAGCACTCGGCCCCAGTTGTACAGCCGACGTTCATAGCAATGGTTCACTGACAAATACGCTCTCATTTGCCGAGACGATAGTTACCATAGCCTTCAGCTACATTTGCTACGACCTAGCAAGGCGCCGTATTCAGTTGATAATTAATATTATGAAGCATGTACCGTAACGAGAGATGTTCTACAATTGTGGATTAAAGTTAAGTCTTCTACCAGTTACCTCCTGTTTTGCTAGTCTTATTTCTCTGACCTGTTCCAGACCTAACGCCAGTCAGCGAGTAATTAAACGCGTGCATTTCGGCCTCCTCTAGAAAAACAGTGTTGGCTCTTCTGCCAACACTACATTATCCTCATGGCTAATAAAAGGAATCCGCTAAATTTGGGTTACACGATAAATCACGAATTCAACTAAATGCTTGGGGATTACAATTACGAATAACCATCAGATAGGTAAAATTGTGGGCAAAGCAGATCAAAGACAACAATTTATTGGCAGAACGCTTAGAAAATGCGTTAGGTCTACTAAACAGAGTGCCTACACTACGTTTGTCCGGCCTTATCTGGAGTATTGCCGCGCGGTGTAGGACCCGCATCATATAGGACTGACTGAGGACACTGAAAAAATTCAAAGAAGGTAGCTCACTTTATGTTATAGCGAAATAGGGGAGAGAGTACTACGGATATGATACGCGAACTGAGGTGGCAAACTTTGTAACCACGGCGATTTTCGTTGCGGCAGGATCTTCCTATGGCCGACCGAGGTGGCCGAGCGGGGATCGCAATCCGAGGCCTGGCCACTATGTTTTCTCCCTACCATCCTGGGGATGTGGTACAAAGGATGCAGTTGGTGTATTCTTGTGAATTTTATATTTTATTTATTCATTTATTTTTAAATTTTTTTAAATTAATTAATTTTTTTTAACGGTAAGGAACTGAAAAGTAGTAAGTGCACTCATTGCGTCGGGTTGGGGACGCACATAACTAAAAACATGCTAATAGTTGTAGAAAAGGCAGAAAGAAAGAGAGGAAAGTGCGGGGCTAAGGAAACCATGAAACAAAACTGAAGGGTGGAATCCATACCACCATTAACCAGTGCTACATCTTGCACCGGATGGGAAACAAAAACTGCGAAGACTTTTCCTCACCGCCGGCCGAAGTGGCCTCGCGGTTCTGGCGCTGCAGTCTGGAACCGTGAGACCGTTACGGTCGCAGGTTCGAATCCTGCCTCGGGCATGGATGTGTGTGATGTCCTTAGGTTAGTTAGGTTTAACTAGTTCTAAGTTCTAGGGGACTAATGACCTCAGCAGTTGAGTCCCATAGTGCTCAGAGCCATTTGAACCATTTGAACCTTTTTCTCACCGGGGACAAAAAGAAGAAATGGGGGAAATACTGCTACAGAGTGTGAGGGTTCACGACGAAACTCTCCGTCTGCTGTATCATCCAGGTATGACTTCTCATAATGACCAAGGTAGATCCCACGTTGTACCGTGTAGTGTTCTCTCGTCGTCTTGTAATTTTTAGCTTCTCTTACCCGTGATGTTCCAGCTACGTGGAGGATCGTGGAACGCACTCCACAAATAATTGGAAAAATATTGTCGATACTTTGGGTTACGGAGGATCTTGCAATGTCGTTCCTGCAAATAGTTCCAAAAGTCTAAAGTGTCCTTAGTGCCGTCTTGAAACAAATAATGCACTGCATGTTTACGAAGCCACGTCACTGCATTAGTTTTAGTGTGTGGGTAATGCGTCTCATCCGGGAATAAGATAGTCTTGGGGTCGATATGAGTCGGCGTTACTAGAAGGAAGTATGCTGACATTTACCTCACTAAGTGCCACACTGCCGCCGACTCACCACAGCTAAGACGGTGTTCATCGTTGTCTTGAACGCCACAGCTCGTGCACGTGGGTGAGTCTTCCATGTAGATCGCATGTAGCCTTGATCTGGTCACCTGCTTACCGTTGACAGTGATATACCACACCGCTGTGACGTCAGTGTCCAGTGTTACGTGGTGAATTGTCCTCCACACTACTCGCCAGTTGACGTTCGGGTGCTTCCTCTCCACGACGTTATCGGGTCGTCCACGTTGCAGGACCCGATAAATCGTCTTTGCCGTCGCCAGTTGAGTCGCTGGTAAGGCAAGTCGAACGTAACTGAGTTCGAGGTAAAAGACACCGATGTAGAAGAGCGAGGAGGGGACGTGGTGTATCGACACAGGTGGCAACAGGGAGGGCGGTGCTAGTTCTTCTATTAACAAACTCGTGAGACTGTCCGGACGGCGGTGCCATAGTTGGAGTAATGTGCTCACAAATAGGGCAACCTCCCTGTCATGAACGTGATAAAGGCCAAGCCCTCCCAGATCCGGGGGAAGGGTGAGAGTCTCACATTTGATCTTGAAATGCATTCCTGAAGTCACGAAGGACCCAAATGCCGCAAGTATACGGCGAGCTAACATCACCGGTATAGGTAACATTTGGGCGATGTGCGGAATGCGTGACGCTAAATGTGTGTTAACATACTGGGTCCTTTGGACGATATCCAGGGCTTGTAGGCGGTTGTTGGCAATTCCAGTCCGAACATTTCGTAAAAGCCGTCGAAAGTTGTGAGCAGCGGTCCGTCGTATATCGTCTGTGAAATCAATGCCGAGACATTTCAAACTATCTCTGAGCTGTAAGGGGGTGACACTGTTCTCAGACAATCCGACCCCGATGTTCATCGCCACTGATTTTGCGACGTTGATACGACTACCAGTGGCCATGCTATATATCGCTATCCAATTCAGTGCGTTAGCGGTGTCGTCACCGTTGCGGATGACAATCACCAGGTCGTCAGCGTACGCTTTACATCGGAAAGCGTGGCCTCGTAACGTCATACCCGTTAGCCGTTGACGCAGGCCGCAGAGGAGTGGTTCCATGGCCACAGCGTAAAGTAAAGTGGACAGAGGGCAGCCTTGGCGTATCGATCGAGAAATGGGGAGGGGCTGCGTAGGTCGGCCGTTGACGATCACCTTGGACGTCGCCCCACGGAGTAGTCGCATGACGACAGTGACGAATGGCTGTGGGTACCGCATATGGTGGAGGACGGCTTCCAAATAGTCGTGGTCCACTCGGTCGAAAGCCTGACTAAAATCGATTGCCGCCAGTGCACCCTTCAGACGACATTCCATCGCCAGTGAGATCAAGTCACGATATTCACTGAGTGCTGTTTGAATATTATTGTCGCCTCCTAATGACGTTTGATCGGGTGAAATAATATTTCGTAAGGTCTGGCGTATCCGCGCCGCCAACAATCGAGAAAAGATCTTAAAGTCGCAGTTCAATAGCGTCAACGGGCGATAGTCCTGCAGTCGTGAGCCACCGGACGGTTTGTGAATAGGAATAATCATCCCTTCCACAAGGGCCACAGGGAGCGGCACTTCCGGGGATAGTAGTTCGCGACAGATGTCCGACCATCGGGAGGCTAATAAATATTGAAAAGTCCGGTAAAATTACAAGGGGAGGCCATGAGGACCCGGAGACTTGTTGACAGGTCCTTTTCGAATGGCATCGATCATTTCTTCTTCTGTAATTTCTTCCATCAAGGCCGATTCCATTGTCGGGGCGACGGTGCCGTAAATCGTCTGAGAGACGTCCTCCAGTGCTGTCGGATCGGGGGTCTGAGCGGAATAGAGCTGGGAATAACGATTGTAGAACGCTGTGTTTATGTCTTGTTGCGTGGTGAGGCGACGACCGTCCTCCGTGTCGATGAAGCGTATCAGCGCTCGTTGGCGTCGTTTATGTTCACGACTGACGTGAACATTGACGGGCGTTCGATCGGTATCCGATCCTGCGTCCTCGAGCGGATGACTACCCCCTCTAGGTGGCGTCGCATATGAGCGATGATCTGAGCCTTAGCACGGTGGACTGCCGTTTGCCGATCCGGAGACGGCGCCATAGCATCGCAGTCGCGCAGTACCCTGAAGTAAAAGTCGAGTGTATGTCTACGCCAAGTGGCTTGGTCGCGACCGTAGGTTATCAACGTTCGCCTCAGTGCCGGTTTGGCGCAGTCCAACCACCAGCGGATCGTTGTGGGATATGCACGGAGGCGATTTTCTCACGAATGCCACGTATCCTCAACGGCTTGGCGGCAATCCGGGTACGACAGGTGAGTGATGTTTAATTTCCACGGGCTGCGGCTTCTCCAAACTTGTTGCCGCTGCAAGGTGACGGCACAAATGTAAGCTGAGTGGTCCGAGAAGGCTGCAGGCCACAGTTCCGCATCCTGTGTTCCAGCGGCGAGAGAGCGTGAGACATAAATCCGTTCGATACGACTGGAAGAGTAATTTGTGAAGTGTGTGAATCCTGGCCGGTGGCCGTGAAGATGTTCCCAAGTGTCCACCATTTGTAGGTCTCTAATTAGCGTCTCGAGTTCCGGGCACGGATTATGTCGTGGGAGTTGGTCTCTGGGCGCCAGTACGCAATTGTAGTCACCTCGAAACACCAGATGGTCGTGGCGGCCTTGGAAGAGCGGGGCGACGTCTTCCGCAAAGAATCGTGAACGTTCGCGACGATTGTCCGTCCCGGAAGGTGCGTAGATATTGATAAGGCGGACACCCAGTACTGTGAGTGCCATTCCTCTTGCCCCAGGCAGAAACAGGATATCGTCCACCACTATCCCTTCCCGAAGAAGTACAGCGACACCGCTGCCTGTAGGGGAAGCTGGAGAGACGCAAGCATCGTAACCGTACATGCCTGGGAAGTCGTCGACATACACTTCCTCGAGAAGGGCTATATCGATGGAAGCAGAGTTCAACATATCCTGAAGCAAGGATAACTTAGCGCGCGTCCGTATAGTGTTGATGTTTATAGTTGCAACGCGATAAGTTTGAGGTCTATCCATAGCACCCGTGTTGGCCATCAATACCCTTGTAAGGCTGTCTCGTCACTGTATCTGATGGCGGAAAAGGATCAACACTGGTGGTTTAAATTTCCCCGCGTGTCGTCCGACACGATGGATAGGGAATTCTCCTCACTGTCGTCCGCCCAGTCGCCATGAAATACCATCGGCTGCTGGTGGCTGTGGCTGCTGCGGAACTCGGCGCTGACTCCATTGGCTCTACTGGCTGGGAATCGGCAGCGGCTGTCTGCTTGTGATCCTGCTGTTGTGTGGGGTCGGAGGGGCTGAAGCCGTCACCACGGCGATCTGTTGAGTTTGATGGTACAGCGGCCTCTGTACCTCCGGTACCGTCGTCGGAGTGTCCACAGTCCATGTCAGACGATCGCTGCAAACACTCGTCCGATGGAGCACGCCGCCGTCTCTTGTGTTTTCGCGGGGAACGCTGTTTACGGACGTGTGTTTCAGTATCTGAACGTGGGTGGATTTCTTCAGCTGGTCCGGTGTCTGGTAGAAAAGCCGCTGTCGGTACAACCCGTGGATCAATGTCCATCCTGGCATCCACGCCTTCTTGCAAGGTCGGTCGGTGAGTATCTTCAGGTGGGGGCGCTGTTGTAGAGGCCGGATCCCGTACTGCAGAATCCATCATGGTCTCGCTATCGGGGTCGGCTATCGGACTAGTGTGGTCAGCATCGGAAAGGGTTGCTGCTAGTGCAACTTCGGCGTAATTGAGAGGAAGGGTCGTCACTGTAGAAGGAGTCATAGATTCACCTGTCGGGATTTGAGTAAGCCGTCGTCGGAGACAATCCGACCGGACCTGCCCCTTCTTGGCCACAACCAGAGCAAGTGCGTGGCTGGCTGTCATACATAATGATCGCCCTACATCCGCCGATGACAAGATATGACGGTACGTGTTTGGTCAGTTCAATTTTGATCTGTCGTACCCCATTAAGAACGGGGTACGTTGTAAAGGTGGTCCATTTTTCGGCCATATGGCCGATCACTCTGCCGTAGGGCTGGAAAGCCGCGGTGACTACGTCCGGTGGAACTTCGAAAGGGAGTTCGAAGACGCATATCGTACGGAGGCCAAGCCCCGCGTGATCGATAGAGACCGCCCCAATATGGCCATCAGAATGTTTGAATTTAAGATCGTTCGCATGTGCGCGCACGTTTCTGTTGCACACCTCGTCACTTACTAACTTGACGTAGACAACACTGCTCGTGATAGAGAGATGGATACCAATTATGTCTCGCGGTTCAATTTTAACGTCGTCACGTAGAAAACGTTCCACTTCAAAAGCTCGTGGTCGTGCATGATCGGGTTGAAAACTGATCTTGATGGTGGTTTGTCTGTATGAATGTGCCATGGTGCGTCGGTAGTGATGGACTCTAAACTAGCGACAACGCAGTAGTAAACAACTACGGACACTCGCGACCGCGCGGACGGGACGTAAACAAGACGTCCTCGCCGCAGCGCTGCGGAAAGCAGACTGCGCCGTTCAAGGTTTGAAACTCACAACCTTGCGCTTGACAGCCCAACACCTTAACCGTTACGCTAACGCAACTCGTCTGAAAACAAAACTCCATGAGGATTGTAACACGTCACGCAAAATACTGACAAACACTGTTGGTATGGCTATGAATTACTCATGCTTCGTCGAAGTACAATAGGAAATAAACAAATACCGCTGTTCTTTATTGTGAAAAAGCGGTTCGCGAGATTGATACAAACACTTTTCCTTGCTATGACCTGAATTAGGAGTTTTATTGCTTGTTTGGTTTTAATTAATTAATAGAATATGGAGCAATTGGTATAAAGAATACTTTTTCCAAACATTCTATAAAAGAAAGTCTGCTATCGAGACGTTGCTTTTGTTCTATTACTTTATTTATGACTAAACGTTTCTAAATCAGGACACTCGTCCGTGCTCTGCACTACAGTCGACATCTGGCAACGTCGTTCACTGTTCATTGGCTGACTGTGTTTTGTGACGTCAGATGCGCAGAACGAACCTAAACTTTGCCGCCAACATAAATGACGCGCACTTTAGCACTCCTGAAAGAAAGGATACTGCGGAGACATGGCTTAGCCACAACCTGGGGGATGTTTCCAGAATGAGATTTTCACTCTGCAGCGGAGTGTGCGCTGATATGAAACTTCCTGGCAGATTAAAACCGTGTGCCCGACCGAGACTCGAACTCGGGACCTTTGCCTTTCGCGGGCAAGTGCTCTACCATTTCTTTTTTTTTTTTCGCGAGCAAGTGCTCTACCATCTTCTTTTTTTGTTTTTTTTTTTGTTTTTAGTATGGCGTTTTAAAAAATGTAGCAGTGAATGTACCCAAACTCGCGACGTCTTATCAACAGTGCGCGACACTTACCTTTTTTTTTTAAGTAAACAGCCGGGAATCGAAACCGCGGACCTAGGACTGAAATCCTATCGCGCTGACCACTTTTTTTAAATTTTTTCTCTTTTTGTGTTTCTTTAATTTGTTTTTTATTTTATTTAATTTTTTTTTAATTTTTTAAATTGGAAATTATTGTCGCTGCCAACTTTTTTTTTATATATGGAAAAGGCGTCTTTCAGTTACGACAAACAAAATTAGAAAATTACATCCGTAGCAACAACAGAACAAGAGTTCCTTCTAAACTATGAAAAAGAAATTGAAACTAATAGTGTGATGATAGATAATAAAGAAAGAAAAATGTAACCAAATCCCGCACGCCTTTCCATGTGCGTGGCCCATTTGCGTACAGATTCCATGTTCCAAATTGGTACAACATTTCGCAGCGTCTGGAGCCCCATGAAGGCGGTCAACCTCTGCCCGGTACTGCCCAGCTGTGAGGCTGGTTATCGAAGACACTGCGCAAATAGTTCGCAAACAGTTGTCGGTTTCGGGGTGTACACTCAAGTGTGCTATGACTGTCCTGGAGAAATTGCCATTAATCAAGCACCATCTTCTCATTATCTCGAAAGAGGTAGTATATGGACATGCCTTTAAACCATGTGAGAGCGTGAGTCTTCGCAGGTTGGAAATAAGAATCCTCTGGACAAAGGAGGAGCCGTGGCTCAATTGTGCGAGGCGCGATACGTAGGTAGCAGGCGAGGATCTTCTGCACTAGCAGCCATACCTCTAACGCCGATCCACATGTTAAGCGGTGTTCGTCAGTATCCATGAGGTGGCAACGTGGGCAAAGGGGGGAATCCGTCATCCCAATAGCGTGCAGCCTTTGTCGTGTTACAATCTTCCCGTGCACCACCTGGTACCACGCGGCTCGTACCCGCGTGGGGAGGAACGGCTTCTGGACCGCTCTCCACACTGCAGGCCATAGGGTCGTAGGGCTCTTCCTTCAATCACATTCCGAGGGATGGACCTTAGCAGCAGTCTGTAAACGTCTCTCGATTTGGGAGTGCGAGTGTTGGGAAGGTCTGGGTGCACGTAACTATACTCAAGAATAAATGCCGAGAGGTGCGAGAGTGAAGGTGTAATGTGCGAAACCGTGACAGGTGGCAGAAGAGACGCCGGCAGCAATTCCTCTAACAGACGTCCCGTAAGGGAAGCACCTTTGTGGGTCCACAATTTCATCATTGTGCATAAGTATAACGCTGTAGCTCTCGCTCGTACATTTATAAGTCCCAGTCCGCCATCACGCGGAGGGAGGGTGAGTGTTTCGCAGCAGACTTTAAGTAGGTGTCCGGCGGTAAGGTAATATCCAAACACTGCTTGCAATCTGTGTGCCATCGCTGTCGATATCGGTAGGACCCGGGCCATGTGGATCATCTTAGTCGCCACGTGAAGGTTGAGGTATTCCACACGCTGTAGGAGGTCCATCCGTCGAAGTAAGTTCCGGCGAACTTCTGTGCGTATGGCCCGTAGTAATCGTGCATAGTTCATGGCAGCCGTGCGGCGCACATCCTGTGTAAATGTAATGCCCAAGAACCAGATCTTGTTAACTAGGGGGAGTGGGGCTAAAGCGTCCTCCTGTAGACCTCCCCCAATCGGCATCGCTGCCGACTTGGCCACATTCATGAGGCTTCCCGCTGCCAATCCATAGCGATTGATCCATTGTATCACCGAGCGTACCTCGTCACCAGATCGGACAAGTAATAGAAGGTCATCAGCATATATCCTGCAGTGAAAGGTGTGATCCCGCAGTGACATGCCCGAGAGCCTGTTTTCAACCCTCCGACAAGTGGTTCGAGTGCGATCGCGTAAAGAATCATGGAGAGTGGGCATCCTTGGCGAACTGACCGTCGGATCGGAAAGGGACCCGCAATCCGTCCATTCACCAGTACACGGGATGCAGCTCCACGGAAAAGGCGCTGAAAGATGTCGAGAAAGTCAGGCGGGAAGCCCATGCGGGCCATAACGGACTGAAGGAACTTGTGGTGAACTCTGTCGAAGGCGTGGTCGAAATCAATGGAGATCAGAGCAGCTCGAAGGCGACAGGATGAGGCGATGGCTATTAAATCCCTGCATTCGCTGGTTGCCGTTTGCATGTTGGTGACTCCGCCCTGTGTCGTTTGCTCCATTGAGAGGAGTAGGGGCAGAACCTTCTTTATGCGGCTGGTGAGTAGTCGGGCAAAGATTTTATAGTCCGAGTTGAGCATCGTAATTGGCCTGTAGTCCTCAACCGTCCGACCTCTGGAAGGCTTGTGTATCGGTATAAGGAGACCTTCCACGAATGCAGGTGGCATGTGGGAACCGGGGGTCATCAGTTCTCGGTACATGATGATCCATCGGGGCATCATTAGATCGCGGAAAGTCCGATAAAACTCGAGCGGCAGTCCGTGTGGCCCGGGAGATTTGTTGAGTGCTCCCTTGTTAAGCGCGTCCTCGATGTCGTCCCGCGTAATTCCACCTAACAGCGTCGCCGCTGCTGCATTGTCGAGAGTGTGCGACACGTGCTGCAGTATGTCGTGATCGTCCGCTTCCTCTTCCCCTGTATTCACCTCGTCGTAAAACCGACATAGTGATCTGCAAAGGCTTCTGTAACCGCCGCCTGAGTCATTACGACCCTACCACCTGGCAATACGAGGTCCGTGATCAGCTGCTGTCGGCGTCGGCGGCTGTCGAGCACGATGTGATGCATAGACGGGTTTTCTCCTTCCGCTCGGTCGTGACGTCGCGATCGCATGACGACCCCCTCCAAACGTTTCCTCGTAAGAGACAATATTTGACCTTTAATCCGGCGGCTTTCCATTTGTCGGTTTGGAAATGGTGGTTGGCTGTCGAGTTCGCGAAGCATCGTGTAATAAAAGTCCAATATGTGACGATGTCGAGCTGCGATATCTTTACCGAATTGAGTTAGCACACGCCGAAACGCTGGTTTTGCACAGTCCACCCACCATGCTAGAGTCGAAGGGTATCGGGGAAGACGACGTTCGCAATCCAGCCATGTGTTGGCGATAATCCGACGGCATTCCGGGGTTTGAAGAAGTGCCACATTCAGCTTACAGGGTCCTCGGCTGCGCCATATCCGCTGCTGTTGTAGAGTGAGTGTGCATATGAAAGCGCTATGATCGGAGAAGGCAAGCGGCCAACGTTCGGCGTCCAATACTCCCGGCGCTAGGGCTCGTGAGACATAAATGCGGTCTAGGTGACTGGCTGAGTGACTAGTAAGGTATGTCGGTCCGGGACGGTCACCGTGCACTGTCTCCCACGTGTCGGTGAGAAGCAGATCTCGAACCAGGAGCCGAAGTTCTTGACAAGTCGAGAAGTGTGGGACTTGGTCTTTGGGGTGGAGCACACAATTAAAGTCGCCGCCGAAGATATATTGATCGAAGCGGCTGATAGAGAGGGGGGCGACATCGTCCAAGTAGAACAGCGATCGTTCGCGGCGTTGGTCAGTTCCTGATGGAGCGTAAATGTTAATGATGCGCGTGCCCAGTGCTGTGATCGCCAGCCCCCTTCCTGACGGAAGGTAAGTCACTTCTTCGATGGCAGTTCCGTCGCGCACTAGTATTGCCATACCGCTGCCATTCCGGTCCGTCAGTGACACGGTGACATATATGTCACATAACCGTAGAAAACGGGGAGGGCCGCTATATACACTTCTTGCAACAGGGCAATGTCAACATCCGAAGAACGAAGCATCTCACGTAGCAACTGTATCTTCACTGCCATTCGTATCGTGTTGAGGTTAAGCGTGGCGATACGATAAGCTTGTTGCCGAACCGCAGGTGTTAAGTTATCCATTAAGACTGGAATTACCTATGACGCTTCTGACTGTATTGACACCTCCACATCCCCACAAACCTCACCTGCCGTCCTTTCTAGAGAGCCGGCGCCAATGGCGCGGGCCCTGTTGGCGTAACTTGCATGGTTCCGTCGTCGTCGTGGTCATCCGCCCACGTCGGGGAATTCAAAGCAAGATCGGCTTCCATAGCTTCCTGAGGACATGGCATGGGTGCTTGCACTCCAGAAGGTGGTGGGCAGCATCTGTCCTGCATATCGGCATCCGATTTTGCCACTGTAGGTATATGTGGTTTGTCCTCAGTTCCGTTCGGTGGTGCCACACTGCAGCAAATGGCGGCTGCCTCTGTGGTAACGTCGTCATTGAAGGTGGAGTCGTCGTCCTCTGGAGTTGTGTCGCATCCCGTTCGGAAGTTGCTCTACGCCTCCGCTTCCGTCGCTTCGGAGAGCGTTGCTTCCTGGTGTGTCCTTTTGTGTCAGACGACGGCAAAGATTCCCGACGTTCCGGCACAAAGGCAGCTGTAGGCACAATAAGCGAGTCTACGGCCATGCTATCGTCATATATGTTGTTATCCGTCGACGGGGGCGGCGGCATCGGAATTGAATCCGTAGTTTGTGGAACGGGTGTGTCGTCATCGCCCTGTATGGGAGGATGCAGCCGCGACCCAACAGTGGATGTCGGCTGTCGTGGTGAAGTGGTAGCTGTCGTGAGGGCTGCTGCATAAGTCACGGGAAGCAGCGTCGGCTGCGATGGCGGGTCTGCATCAGCCGGTGGCAGTTGAGTGATTCGACGTTGGAAACATTCTGATCTGAGGTGTCCCTCCTTCCCACAACCAGAGCAGGTCTTTGGTTGCCCATCGTAGATGACGATGGCACGGCAGCCACCGATATTCAGATATGAAGGCACATGTCTTTTAAGTTCTATTCGGACCTGGCGGACTCCGTTCAGCACAGGATATGTCTGGAATTGCGTCCATTTTTCCGCAATATGATCATTGGCCGTGGCGTAGGGGCGCAGCGCTTTCACGACGTCCTCCGCCGGTAGTTCGAAAGGAAGTTCGAAAACTCTGATCGTGCGAAGTCCCACGCCAAAATAATCGACGTGTACAGTCCCCACATTGCCATCAGCATGGCAGAAACGGAGGCCCTGTTTCGTGTCCCGAAGGATCCATTCACATGTTGCGTCTTGGTGATCTTGACATATACGATACTACTCACAATGGACAAGTGAATGCCGAGAATGTCGGTCGCCGGGATTTTAACTTCTTCTCGTAGAAATCGTTCGACTTCGAGTGCTTTGGGCCGTGCAAATTCGTTGCGTAACGTAAATTTGAGCGTCGATTTTCTGTATTGGTGCGCCATAGTGATCTATATGCTGAGTACGGCACGCGCGAAAGGCCGAGTACGATGTAAACAACACAAGCGCTCGCTCCGCGGCTGGAACACAAACAGCGCGTCCTCACCGCAGCACAGCCAAAGGCCAACTACCCATCTGAGCTACGGAAGCACGACTCACGCCCGGTCTCACAGCTTTACTTCTGCCAGTATCTCGTCTCCTACCTTACAAACTTTAGAGAAGCTCTCCTGCGAACCTTGCAGAACTAGCACTCCTGAAAGAAAGGATACTGCGGAGACATGGCTTAGCCACAGCCTGGGGGATGTTTTCAGAATGAGATTTTCACTCTGCAGCGGAGTGTGCGCTGATATGAAACTTCCTGGCAGATTAAAACTGTGTGCCCGACCGAGACTCGAACTCGGGACCTTTGCCTTTCGCGGGCAAGTACTCTACCGTCTGAGCTGCCGAAGCACGACTCACGCCCGGTCTCACAGCTTTACTTCTGCCAGTAGAGCACTTACCTATTCCAGTCATGAAAGGGCTTTAAAAGTTGTAATATTTTACGACGTGAGCTGAATACAGCATGTGATAGGGTTTTAAGATTTAAAAATTTTACGATATCAGGTGACCATAGCACACGGTATGGTTCAATGATACAGAACGGTGATGATCGAATGGAAAGATAAATACAACTGCAACTGGTTATGTTGGTCATGACTGACAGATGTTAGTTTTGGGCACACCGTATTGTGAGGCTGGTTTGGTTTTATTATAATGCATGATGTATCTCAGTTGTATTTTTAACAGATATGTAAATGGTTACAATTACGCTTGCTACTTCGAGCCATGCTACCACGGGATAGTAGATCCGCAAATGTTCACTACTGAGGAAATTGGATAATTATCTTCTATTTTTTTTATTGATTTATTTTTTTGCATTTAGACTATCTCAATTGCATTGATATAAAATACAGCTGCAGTGGTTACTGGTTTCATGCTTACACACTCATTTTCAAACCCCACACCCTGATCTTATCCTATGCATCTCCTGTAACTGCACATAGGCCAAGATCAATGAGGGTACTTGTTGCCCACTGAATATATTGCTGTGCCTTTTGGTACCACGTTGTATGAATAATTACGGTTAATAGTGTGGTGTCACCGCCAGACACCACACTTGCTAGGTGGTGGCCTTTAAATCGGCCGCGGTCCATTAGTATACGTCGGACCCGCGTGTCGCCACTGTCAGTGATCGCAGACCGAGCGCCACCACACGCCAGGTCTAGAGAGACGTACTAGCACTCGCCCCAGTTGTACAGCCGACTTTGCAAGGAACGGTTCACTGACAACTACGCACTCATTTGCCGAGACGATAGTTAGCATAGCCTTCAGCTACATTTGCTACGACCTAGCAAGGCGCCGTATTCAATTGATATTGAGATTCTATTAATGTATCATCAAGAGCGATGTTCTACAAATGTGGATTAAAGTTAAGTATTTCAGAAGCTACGTACTTTTCTTTATAGCATTCATTACGTATCCTGTTTCAGACCTCACGCCAGCCTGCGTGAGTTTAAGCGCGTGCCTTTCGGCTTCCTCTCATTGTGTCTAGGCTGTCTTGCCTAGACACAACAAATAGCAAGATCTGACTTTCCAAAATCGGTGTGTCACCTCGAAACCTGTAACCACTACAGATGAATTTTATATCAATGGAACTGAGACGGACTAAAAATAAATCAAATTTCCCAATGAATATTTGGTTACTCATGTGTACATTGGTGGGACTGAATAATGACACATCTAAGTTATGCAAAATATGTGTTGCGCAGATAGTATATTTTGTAGTGGTTTATGAAACGTTCAACTTATATGAACAATTATGGAAGTTCAGTGTAATTTTTACCTTTGTCAACACCACAAAATCTTTTGTAGGCCATGGTGTGAAAATGCACATTGTTTGGCTTGGTAATATGTTGGCGCTTAGCTAAAGTCGGTCAGTTGGCGTATGGTTTGTGACTCTTTTCTAATTATTTTAGAGTGAGCGCCTTGGGATTTTTCTGCTTCATTCTTTTAATCTGTGTGTCTCCAGAAACTGTTTCTATGTTTTCCAGGATTTTCTGTAACTTTCCTTCGTATCGGTTTGTTGAATCACTTATTAATTCTGTGATGTTGTTGCTTTGGATCAATTCTAATGTTTTGTCGTATATTCTTTTTCTTTCATGAGTACTCTCGAACTGCCTTTGTCAGATCTTGTGATTATGGTATATTATTCATGAAGAGGGATAGCAGTCTTTTCAGTAGTTGCAGGGGCAACTACTGAACATCAACCAAAACGGCCTTCCTGTGTTGGTACTGCGAACGGCTGGAAGCAAGGGGAAACTACAGTCGTAATCTTTCCCGTGGGCATGCAGCTTTACTGTATGGTTAAATGATGATGATATCGTATTGGGTAAAATATTCCGGAAGTAAAATAGTCCCTCATTCGGATCTCCGGGATGCGAAACTACTCGGGAAGACGTCACTACCAGGAGAAACACAATTGGCGTTCTACGGATCGGAGCGTGGAATGTCCGATCCCTTAATCGGGCAGGTAGGTTAGAAAATTTAAAAAGTGAGATGGATAGGTTAAAGTTGGATATAGTGAGAATTAGTGAAGTTAGGTGGGAGGAGGTTCAAAAATGGTTCAAACGGCTCTGAGCACTATGGGACTCAACTGCTGTGGTCATAAGTCCCCTAGAACTTAGAACTACTTTAACCTAACTAACCTAAGGACATCACACACATCCATGCCGAGGCAGGATCCGAACCTGCGACCGTAGCGGTCGTGCGGTTCCAGACTGTAGCGCCTTTAACCGCTCGGCCACTCCGGCCGGCGGTGGGAGGAGGAACAGGATTTCTGACCAGGTGAATACAGGGTTATAAATATAAAATCTAATAGGGATAGTGCATGAGTAGGTTTAATTATTAATATAAAATAGGGGCACTGGTAAGTTACTATGGACAGCATATTGTAGTCAAGATAGACACCACAGTAGTACAAGTGCATTCGCCGACAGTTCCACAGATGATGAAGAGATTGAAGAAATGAAGCATGGGATAAAAGAAATTATTCAGATTGTTAAGGTAGACGAAAATGTAATAGTCATGGCATGGGGGACTGGAATTCGATATTGGTAAAGGAAGAGAAGAAAAAGTAGCAGCTGAATATGGACTGAAGGAAAGAAATGAAAGAGGAAGCCACCTAGTAGAATTTTGCACAGAACATAATTTAATCGTAGCTAACACTTGGTTTACACATCATGAAAGAAGGTTGTATATGTGGAAGATAGCTGGAGACACTGGAAGATTTCAGATTGATTATGTAATGGTAAGACAGATATTTCTGAACAAGGTTTTAAATTGTAAGACATTTGCTGGGCAGATGTCGACTCTGACCACAATTTATTCGTTATGAACTGTAGATTAAAACTGAAGAAACTGCAAAAAGGTAGGAATTTAAGGAGATGGGACCTGGAAAAACTGAAAGAACCAGAGGTTGTAGAGGGTTCCCGAGGGATCATTAGGGCCGTCCGCGGTGGCCGTGCGGTTCTAGGGGCTCCAGTCTGGAGGCACGCCGTTGCTACGGTCGCAGGTTCGAATCCTGCCTCGGGCATGGGTGTATGTGATGTCCTTAGGTTAGTTAGGTTTAAGTAGTTCTAAGTTCCCACTGATGACCACAGCAGTTGAGTCCCATAGTGCTCAGAGCTTTTTGAACCATTTGATCATTAGGGACAGATTAACAAGAACAGGGGAAAAGGATACAGTAGAAGAAGAATGGGTAGCTTTGAGACATGAAATCGTGAAGGCAGCAGAGGATGAAATACGTAAAAAGACGAGGGCTAATAGAAACCAGGGGATAGCACAAGACATATTGAATTTAATTGATGAAAGAAGAAAACATAAAAATGCAGTCAACGAAGCAGGCGAAAGGGTCTACTAACGTTTAAACAATGAGATCGACAGGAAGTGCAAAATCGCTATGCAGGAATTTATAGAGTACAAATGTAAGAATGTAAAAGCGTATATCACTAGGGGTAAGATGGATGTAGCCTACAGAAAAATTATAGAGAACTTTAGAGAAAAGACAACCACTTGTATATATATGACGAGCTCAGATGGAAAACCAGTCCCAAGCAAAGACGGCAAAGCAGAAAGGTGGAAGTAGTATATAGAGGGTCTACGCAAGTAAGATGAACTTGAGAGCAATATTATGGAAATGGAAGAGGACGTAGATGAAGACGAGATGGGAGATATGATACTGCATGAAGAATTTGACAGAGCACTCAAAGACCTAAGTCAAAAGAAAGCGCCGATAGTAGACAACATTCCGGTGGGACCACTGATAGCATCGGGAGAGCCAGCCGTGACAAAACTCTTCCGACTGGTGAGCAAGATGTATGAAACGGCCGAAATAATCTCAGACCTCAAGAAGAATGCATTAACTCCAATGTCAAAGAAAGCTGGAGCTGACAGGTGTGAAAATTACCGAACTAACAGTTTAATAAGCCATGGTTGCAAAATGGAAACCCGAATTCCTTACTGAAGAATGGAAAAACTGGTAGAAGCCAACCTCGAGGAAGATCAGTTTGGGTTCCGGAGAAATGTAAGAACACACGAGGCAATACTGACCCTACGACTTCTCATAGAAGATAGATTAAAGAAAGGCAAACCTACGTTTGTATCAGGTGTAGACATAGAGAAAGCATTTGATAGAGTTGACTGAAATACTCTCAAATTATGAAGGTGGCAGAAGTCAAATACAGGGAACAAAAGGCAATTTACAATTTTTACAGAAACCAGATGGCAGTTACAAGACTCTAAGGGCACGAAAGAGAAGCAGTGGCTGAGAAAGAAGTGATGTAGCCTGTCCCCGATGTTATTCAATCGGTACACTGTGCAAGTAATAAAGAAAACCAAAGAAAAATTGGGAGTGGGAATTAAAGTCCAGGTAGAAGCAATGAAAATTTCCAAGTTTCCCGATGACATTGTAATCCTGTTAGAGACAGCAAAGGACTTGGAAGAGCAGTTGAACGGAATGGATAGTATATTGAAACGATATAAGAAGAATATCAACAAAAGCAAAACGAAGATAATGGAATGTAGTCGAATTAAATCAGGTGATGCTGAGGGAATTAGATTAGGAAATGAGACACTTTAAGTAGTAGATGAGTTTTGCTATTTAATCAGAAAAATAACTGACGACGGTCAAAGCAGAGATGGTACAAAATATAGGCTGGCAATGGCAAGAAAAAGTTTTCTGAAGAAGAGAAATTTGTTAACATCGGGTATATATTTAAGTGTCAGGAAGTCTTTTCTGAAAGTATTTGTATGGAGTGTAGCCATGTATGGAAATGAAACATGGGCAATACATCGTTTAGATAAGAAGAGAATAGAAGCCTTGGAAATGTGGTGGTACGGAAGAATTCTGAAGATCAGATGGGTAGATTATGTAATTCATGAGGAAGCACTGAATAAAATTGGGGAGAAGAGATTTTGTTGCACAACATAACCAGAAGAAGGAATAGGTTGGTAGGGCACATTAAGAGGCATAAAGGGATCCCTAGTTTAATACTGGAGGGAAACGTGGGAGGTAAAACTCGCAGAGGGAGACCAATAGATGAATACAGTAAGGATAATATCCGAAGGATATAGGTTGCAATCGCTACTCGGAGATGAAGAGGTTGGCCCAGGATAGAGTAGTATGAGTGGCATGACTGGACCTGATCGGCTGTCGGACCCCCTCCGTCTAATAGGCGCTGCTCATGTATGGTTGGTTACACGTTTGGGTGGGTTTAGTGACATCTCTGAACAATCAAAAGCACTGTGCCTGTGATACAAAATATCCACAGTCAACGTCTTTCTTCAGGAGTTCTGGGAACCGGGGTGATGCGAAACCTTTTTTGATGTGTGTATGCAAAGTATTTAAAATCCATCTTTCCAACCACTAAAATGGGTATTTAATTCCATACGTGTTTCTTTTTGTTGATATAAAGCATTGTCAGTGGCACTGTTCCCTTTTCTGCTTACGTACGGAAGTATCGTCTGCTTGGGCATTTGCGAGGAATTTTTGTGTAGGTCGCAGATGTTTTGACTTACTTTCATGTTAGTATGCATAATTCGTTGTATTTAACATCACGAAATGAAGCCAAAATTATCAGTGCCCTACACACGAATACCAAAGCAATATACAAGCAGAACATATTTCTAGTTGTAAGCCGAATTCAGGGAAAAATAATACCATTGACGATTGGATTTTAAAAGTCTATCTCTTGGTGAAATCTTATATCATTAAATATGATTTACAACCATCTGATCTAAAAGTTACATGTGCGACGCACCTGTTTGTCACCACTGTAACTTTAAGATCTGATGGTGGTTGGCAAGCCGAAACCGGTAGTCCGTTTTAATGAAATAATGTGTGAGAAGGATATTGACTAATACAATATAATCCAATGAAAAGGTGACCATCCTCCTCTAGAAGTTCCTGCGGCCTCGTTTCACCACTGACGATGTTTTACAGGGTGTTCGCACTACAGGTATACGTAAAGAAATGCTTACGACGAAAGAACTCGACATTTTTTGATGTTGGATAAAAACGAAGATGTGATCCTCATCGTTTCACGAACGGCGCTGAATCGTATCGCGCATGCACATAGATGTTTCCTGTGGAGCAGGCAGACGCACTCCTGATATGTGGACGTCACAACGAAAGGTGTGGTGTGTGCTATGGGCAGCAAAGTTAAAACGTGCAATACGTGTTGAGTGACGTGCAAGGGGAGACTGTATCGTGGATCCTCACACACGTAAATCCATTTATCAGTGGACTGAACTCTTCGAGAAACGGGAAGTTTGATTTTAAAAGCTGGTAAACATCCTAGAACGCATGGGAATGAAGTCCACGTAAATCCATTAGATAAGCTCGTAGACTACCCGTCCTCCGTTTCACAATGCAAGACATTCTGTACAAACATCTCCGGTTGCTTGATTACAAACTGCATCTTTAGCATCACATTAAGCCTGAGAATCACCACATTCGATGGGATTTTGCTGTTGAAATGAAGCATCATATAGACAAAAACAACGATTAATTTATTGCAGTGGTGTTCAGTGACGAATCAGCCTCCACGTCTATGCAAAGTTAACCGACGTAACTTTCGAAAGTGGGGAAGTGACTCCAGGAGAAGTGACTAACAAGGGAAACTCCCCATCGCACGGATAGCCCATCAAAAACTGAACACTGGTCAAACATGAAAATTGGCATAAGGTGTAATGAATTGTGAAAAAGAAGCAAAATAGAAACAGTGAACGCTCCAGGATCAAGAGGTGCAACATCGAGCAACTTGCACGAACTGCGGCGTCGTGGTTGTCTGCTCACGGTATTGGACTGCGAAGGGGGAGATCCGTGTTCACATCTCCCTCGTGACCTCTTTTGTTCCCAAAATTATGAACTGCCTGCCCGGTTATTGACGTGTCTGTTCGGTGTATCCAAATTTATGTCTGTGCCGTGGTGTAACGTCCGTTTCCAACAGCTAGGTGTAAGGAAGGGACCTGCAGACGTACGTGCCTCCTATTTGTTCTACGGAAGTTCCACATGTTATAACTCCTATGTTTCATTTTGGAGGTTCTGACTCTTGAAATCCTTTGTTGTAACATAGTTCACACCCGTTTATTTGTTGTTTCATTTCTATGAGAGGTATATGCGAAATCTCGGCTGCTCTCACTACTCATCACATTTACTTGTGACGGTGATATATTCTTACCACGTGATTCATCTTCTATAACCACGACAATGGCCGAGACTATAGAAGGAGAACAGACACGTCTATGACCGTACGAGAAGTTCATATTTTTGTATAAAAAAAGGGGCAGGAGGGAGATTTGAACAAGGATCTCCAACTTCCTGGTCCAGTACTGTGACCACACAACCACGACGCCTTGTTTCTTGCGATTCGCTATTGAGCCTGGACCGTTCACTGTTTCTATTTTGCTTCTTTTTTTCACAGTTCAGTACACTTCTACCTTCTTCCTGTTTTCATGCTTGATCTGTGTTCAGTTTCTGACGGGCTATTCTTTAATTCTTGTGGGCGGTCTGGGGTGGGGGTGTGTGCAATGGGGAGTTTCCCTTGTGAGTACCAAAGAGACACATGATAAGTTAACATGTGGTTGGGGTTACATAAAGAAGGTGTGATTCGTCCATTATTTTAAAGGAGTCTACAGTGACAGGGCACTTCCGTCTGGATATGCTGGCGACCTGTGCAGTTCCACAGACGCCTCCTGACGTTATTTTCCAGCAGGATGGAACCAACACCACTATCATGGGTATGTTACCACATTTATCCATTAGACGGTTCCTGAGCGCTGAATGAGAAGGTAGGGTCCGGTTGCCTGGTCTCCTTGGTCTTCTGATGTGACTCCGCTGGATTGAAATGCATGGGGAGTTTATCAAGGACATTGTTTACAGAACAAAGATGCGAGATATAGTAGATTTGAGACAACGGCTCTACGCCACAGTAGAGGCGTAACACATGTCATGCGTGTGTTAAGAGGAGTACGGCTTAGATATTTGTCGAGCTACAGACGGTGCCACATTGAACTCTACCAACTTACATAAAAATATTTGAGCTCTGTGCCCAATGTTGGACAAATATTTAATAACTGTAAAGCCACACACAGCCGTTACGAAAGCTCTTGAAACGACAAGTAACGACGATATAGAAGTTTCCTTCCTTTCTTATGTAGCATTCGCACCATTGACTAATGAAGTCTGCCTGGGAAGATAGCTTACTCAATAAATGAGTTACCGAAGAACGAGAAGAAAGAAGGAGAGTGCGAAACACTTTTATATCCTGTAAATTCTCAGTTCTTCCCGGACTACTAGATCTTCACCACTTCAAGGAGTAGGTTTGCAGCCTGTTCCATCTTGATTGAAGCAATACGTCTTTCTGCTGTACTACATTTCTCTTTCCTTTCGTTTATAATTATTGATTACTTGTTTGAATACCCTGTCTTGCCCCTTCTTTTGGTATGCTGTTTCCATTTCATGCATCCTTGCTCTGTTTCTTCGTTTATACTAGTCCGTCTTATTTTGTCCTTCCATTAAGAGGGCATCAGCCATCTTTTTCGTTTTGTTGTTAATAATTCTTGCATAGTTTTTGTAAGAAGCATGTAGTAGGCTTCTTCCTCTATGGTTCTGCCTCCTTTTTTGTAGAGTGGTACTATCTCCACGGTCTTTCACGATTTAGGTGCCAACCTCGTACTCCACGGTTCATTTAGAAGGTGAAAGAGGCTTAGTTATAACATTAATCGCCCGTATTTAAGGAGTTCTACGTCGATTCCATCAGGCCCTGCAGTTTTCCTGCTTTTAATCTATTTTATGGCCTCCTGTATCTCATCAAGTCTGTCCGCAGCTCGTGGTCGTGCGGTAGCGTTCTCGCTTCCCGCGCCCGGGTTCCCGGGTTCGATTCCCGGCGGGGTCAGGGATTTTCTCTGCCTCGTGATGACTGGGTGTTGTGTGATTGTGTGATGTCCTTAGGTTAGTTAGGTTTAAGTAGTTCTAAGTTCTAGGGGACTGATGACCATAGATGTTAAGTCCCATAGTGCTCAGAGCCATTTGAACCATTTTCTCATCAAGTCTGATGTCATCTCCTTCGTACACAAGCTCTTCCCCTTCATCCTTTGTAGTTGCTATTTCTTCCTCCTTCTCATGTTCTTCAGTACATAATTTTGGCAATTTTTATCCAAGTCGTATTACGACATTTACTCTTGCGACATTTATTTCTTGCTTGTTGTGTCATGAGTTTTTTAGGCAATCCCTTGCCTACCATGTACCTCTCCTTATTACCGTTTTTGCCAAGTTGCGCATTTCTTCGTATATCAGTCTCGTATCCTCTGTACCAACATGTATATTTATATGGTAACCTCATTGTTTCTCTTTAACTGGATTCTCTGTTTCTTCAGTCCATATTCTGAGACCATTCTCCTTTCTGAATTTTTTCTCTTTCCCCACGGCGGCCATTGCTGCTGTATTGGAGGAGGAGATTAGTGTTTAACGTGCCGTCGACAACGAAGTCATTAGAGACGGAGCCCAAGCTCGGATTAGGGAAGGATTTGGAAGGAAATCGGCCGTGCCCTTTCAAAGGAACGATCTCGGCATTTCCCTGAAACGATTTAGGGAAATCACGGACAACCTAAATCAGGATGATCGGAGACGGGTTTGAACCGTCGTTATCCCGAATGCTGCTGCTCTGTTAATGCACGGCTTTATGTTTTTCCATTCTGTGTTTACATTGTTCTGTGTGATTTAGTGCTGTGGATATTGTACAAGTCGTTGTTGGTGCTTGTTTGAATCCTGTTTCCTTGTAATAGATATACTTTAAATACTTCTTCTTTGGTGTCGTGTAAGTCATTTATTTGGTTTTTTCACCTAGACAACTGGTTTCTCTTTGCTATAACATGATGGTCATCTGAGTTCATGTCGCATGTACAATTAATACAGCTTTATTTTCATATTACTGAATGCTGCAAAATGTCTGAATTCTTGGTTATCGCTTTTTGTTGTGTATTGTCCTATGTTTCTATAGCTCCAGGTAATGGTATGTTTTCAACATGTGCATTGAAGTCTCCACTTACTATCAAATGGTCGTATTTAATTTTGTCTATTTGGTTTTGTAAGTCTTCGTTAAACAACACCGTCTCTTCTTTCTTCTGTTCTTCAGAAGCATATGCACATATTATTGTCAAATATCCTCTATCTCATCTTAGCTGTACTGTTACTGTTCTTTCATTCACATAACTATAAGACTCAATTTTGATTTTCCATTTATTGTCAATCAGTATTGTAATTCCTCATCGTAGTCTTCACACTGCTATAGATCATATTGTATAATCATTCTGTTCTTTTGTGCTCATTGTTACTTTTTTGTTTGAGTCACGCCAGATTTAACCAACAACAAACTGATTGTTTCGAGATATTCATCTCTAATCTCAACAACAGAAAAAAATCAGTTGGGACACTGAAAATAGTAACTGATATTCAACAAACGTCCTACAAAATTCAACGTTATTGATTTGATTTCCAAACAAATAACTAACATTACAGGACTGAAAAAACTATAGTCATTACAAATAAATGCAATTAAACCTGAACGGTACTGTGACAGGTGTTAATCATACAACACTTCCGTTTCATTCAACTAAGGTCTATGTTGTACACAATTAAGATACAATGTTTTTAAACAGAATTTGAAGAAATCATATTAATCTACTGACATTCCTTCATCACTGGAATGTCAACATTCTGAGCAGCAGTCGATAAACTCTTCTAAAAATCGTGGCAAATAGGGGGAATGAAGAACAACATTGAATCAAGGGCGTTCTTCTTTACACTCGTAAGCGGTTTTCCTCTGGTACGCTCGAGGCTCAGGGCAATGTTGTTAAGCTTAGCAGGCCGACCCCTTATTCGTTTAGTGCAGGACCTCTCGCTCTCTCTCTCTCTCTCTCTCTCTCTCTCTCTCTCTCTCTCTCACACACACACACGAAAAATAGCGCTCGTGCAAGGCGAGGTGCCGAGAGTGTTTGCAGGGTGGATCGGTCCAACAGGAGTTAATTCACCTCAACTCGGCTTGCATAGTGAAGCCCCCGTGGTGCCCTGCCGAGTCCATTAATGGACTGCTTAATCAACACTGAAACAGATAAGATAATAGCATAATGGAATAACATGCTCCAAAGAAAGCAAAGAGTTCCGAGTTAGTTGTGACGTTAACACCAAATGTCTAATCGGCAATACAGTCATTACGCATGTAAGAAAATCACCTTTGAAAGGCACTGCAGCAAACTGCATTCAGAAAAGTATAGTGAAATCATAGGGCACGGCAGAGAGGAAGAATTAAGGAAGTCATAAAGCCTTACAGGGGAGAGTTCTGTAACCACAAACGAAGTTTGTGCCAGTACTTTAGCATGTTTATTTTGGTTAAAGGTTCTGTGAAACTAAATGAAGTTTGTTTGCATTCCTCTAAAATGTGTATTAGTTTTCATTTACGATTGCATTATTCCTAACACAATCTTTTTTTTTATATTTTTGGCGAAGAAGATGAAGGATGCTGCGAAAGGACTCTTAGAGCTATATAAAGTTACTCCAGAGCAAGAGCTGGGATACGTTTATGGGCGGGGCATTATTAAAGAATATTTTGTAGGATGCTGTGGAGAGAATGAATCCCACATTAGTGCCCGTATACAACAGAATACAACTTCCCAGTATGACCATCTCTAGGCGAATCAGCAACATTGCCAGCGATTTGCATGAACAATTGGCTGCCAGAATCGTTAACCTCCAAGCGCACCTGAGTCCACCGATATTAGCGACAAAACTCAGTTAGCCATTCTTTGCGTGGCGTAGACGACTGCCTACATGTAACGGAAAATCTTCTCCATATGAGTTCGATTACGGGGAATGCTATAAAGGGGGATATTTTAGAAGCGGTCGAAAAGGCAGCCGAAGGACTAGGACTCATTTTGGAAAAGCTTTGTTCCGTAACCACAGACGGGACGCCAGTAACAAGCGGTAAAATACAAGAGTTTACTGGCCTACTGCGGAAAAAGCTTAACATGCCGAACTTACCTTCCGTTCATTGTGCTGCACACAAATAGTCTCTTTGTACCAAAATTATCGGTATTCAAGACGTGATGAACGTAATGGTGCGTATCATGAACTATACTCGTTCTTGCGGGTTCATTCATCGTCGGTTCAAAGCATTTTTGATTTTATTTGCAAAGGAGTATCCGAATATCCAAAAATGGTTCAAATGTCTCTGAGGACTATGGGACTTAACATCTGAGGTCATCAGTCCCCTAGAACTTAGAACTACTTAAACCTAACTAACCTAAAGACATCACACACATCCATGCCCGAGGCAGGATTAGAACCTGCGACCGTAGCGGTCGCACGGTTGCAAACTGAAGCGCCTAGAACCGCTCGGCCACACCGGCCTGCTCTGAATATCCCCTGCCTTGTATGAATACATTATCTGCTTGAAAAATTATTTTCACTGCTGTATCTATGAGTCAGCAGAAAAAATCCATAGTAATGTACAGGGTGTCCAGAAAAGGACTCCCTGATTTCAAAATTAAATATCTCGAAAACAAAGATTGATAGAGGAATGCAGTAAACGGTATGTTTATTGTGAAAGCTGTAAGAAGTTTATACAGTAGTTTGAAATAATAGTTACAAAAGCTGCTAACAGATGGCGCTGTAATCTCCATACATAAGGCCTAGTATAAATAGTGATCCGAACCCCAGAGCGATCAGTTCCACTACTGAAAAGTGAAAGGAGGTTAGCGTACCGAAGGAAGAGATTAAAACCATGTACCCCATTGAACAACACGTTTTTCTGGTGCTAGAGTACCACAGGTTAGAAGAGAGTCCTACGGCAACAAGGCGAAGTTTTCAAGCACGATTTAATGTTCCAAAAAGACCCGATGCGAAAACCATTCGTACGCTCTTCTCAAAATTTCAACGAACAGGCAGCGTAACTGATGATCTAGTGGGGCATGTTGGCCGCAAGCAAACTGCAGTTACGCCTGAAAATATCGCCACAGTTTCTGGAATTATTCAGCGAAATCCAGTGTCATCCGTCCGTAGAATTGCATCTGAGACTGGTTTGAAGCGTTCCAGCACGCAGAAAATACTGAGAAAGAGCCTACACATGTTTCCATTCAAAATTCAAACGCACCAGGCCATACCCGTACGAGCTGTGCAACAAAGGGTTGCCTTTGCTAATCAGATGCTCACAATGATTGATAGTGAAGGATTTGATGTTGGCTGCATCTGGTTTACAGATGAAACACACTTCCACCTGAATGGATACGTGAATAAGCAGAACTGGCGATTTTGGGGTTCCGAAAAGCCATATTGGTGTGAAGCGAAACCCCTGTATTCGCCTAAAGTTACTGTGTGGGCTGCAGTATGCAATAGAGGCATTATTGGCCCTTTTTTCATTCGAGAAACGGTCAGTGGTGCACGTTACGTTGCAATTTTGGAACAATTTGTCGCCACACAGCAAGCGTTAGAGGATCGACCAGGTACTGAATGGTTTATGCAAGATGGAGCCCGACCACATCGGACCGAACAAGTGTTTCGCTTTCTTGAGGAATACTTCGGGAATCGAGTCATTGCTTTGGAATATCCCAAATTAACTGGTGCAGGCATGGATTGGCCTCCATATTCACCGGATTTGACTCCCTGTGACTTTTTTTTGTGGGGCACAGTGAAAGACATGTTCTACCCGAAGCATCCTGCCACGCTGGACGAGCTTGAATCGGCGATCTCTGTGGCATGTGAATCCATTTCGGTTGAGACACTACGAAATGTGATGGCGAATTTCATTCTTCGTTTGCGCCACCTCTGTAGTGCCAATGGTGAACATTTTGATAACATTTTGATGTGATTGTTTGCAACGATTGTTTTCATACGATTATTTCACTTACGCATGCTGATATGAGCTGTACAGCGTACAGCGCCACCTGTTTGCAACTTTTGTAACTATTATTTCAAACTGCTCTATAAACTTCTTACAGCTTTCACAATAAAGATACCGTTTACTGCATTCCTCTATCGATCTTTGTTTTCGAGATATTTAATTTTGAAATCAGGGAGCCCTTTTCTGGACACCCTGTATATAGAGTATATTCCCATCTTCACTGCTGTGTTTATAAACAATGCAGAAAAACCCATAGTACTATTAGTGCAAAAAAACAAAGCAAAAATGTACCTCTGCATCTACACATATTATAACAATATATATATGTGTGTGTGTGTGTGTGTATGCATTTCACATCTCTTCCTAAACCACTACACCTATTTCAGGCCGGCCGGGGTGGCCGAGTGGATCTAGGCGCTACAGTCTGGAACCGCGCGACCACTACGGTCGCAGGTGCGAATCCTGCCTCGGGCATGGATGTGTGTGATGTCCTTAGGTTAGTTAGGTTTAAGTAGTTATAAGTTCTAGGGGACTGATGACCTCAGATGTTAAGTCCCATAGCGCTCAGAGCCATTTGAACCATTTGAAAAATAAATTACAGGGCGAAATTCGCTGGCGGTTTAGGTAAAATATAGCTACAAATATGTGAGAAATATGTTAAATATACGTGAAAAATACGTGACTTGTGAGTACACAGGCGAAGAAACGGATAAAACGCTTCTCTTAAGCCCCACAGATTTCAACCAAACTTGACACATATATTACTTACTATCAGGAAAGAAATACAGTGAGGATAAGGATCAGCAACCTCCTATTAGGGTGGGGGTGATAACGTGAAAAGAGAATGGGTAGAAGAAGAGACAGATAGACAGAGATGGGGGAGGATTATCTCAGGGGTGGCCAAAATTTCGGCACGTAGGCCATGCCTGGGCCCGAGTGGCAAAGTGCTCAGCCTCGCTTCACATTTCCCCCATCGCCATGCCATACTATCTGAGCACGAGGAGAGGGAAGAGGGAAAAACAGCGAACGTGCCGCTTTTAAATTGCAATGTAGTCACACTGCATACGACTTTGTTTTATATTTCACATTTCTCAACAATATAGTTCACAGACAAAATAAGTTTCAGTATTAATTAATTATTTTTGGCGCGCTGAGGACACAATATAATTTTTGTCTACTACAAACTGTCAGCATAGAAACTGTCAGCATACACAGACAATTTTACTGAGTTTCGCTCTCAAACTGCACGTAATCGTGACTTATTTAGTTTCATAATCGTAAAAAGTCTTTCAGAAACACAAATATATCGATCGAAATGTTCTAGCCCTTAATCAACCTCATTATGAAGACTTTGAAAATCTACCTGAGAAAAGCAATGTAGACGCCCTGGACAGTTATAATGTAAAAATATGTGTAATTAAAACCGGAATTATCTTGCAGGTTAATCAGTTACGTCTGCCCATTCACAGGAGCGCTTTCAACTGAAACGACAGACGGTCTCGAAAACAGATGTAAGACTGACAGTGCCCTCAAAACCTTTATAAAACTATTGTTGTAATTCATTCATGGCCACAATGAATTTTTCAAACCTCGCGCTTTCTTTAACGCCAGTGAGCTAAAGGAACTGGATTGTCTTTTTCAGATTTTCTTTTTAAATGCATCTCCATCAAACCGGAAAGAAGTTACCATGCAGTGTCTTACTGGGGAAAGTGTGTAGTCAAGGCCACTCAAAAATGTGAAATCTGCAAATCATTCCTGATATTCTAATTTTGGATCCTGCACTCTACCTTCCTTCACAAATTCAACAACAGGAAGATTTAAACCGAAAAATCATTTTCAGCATGTCCCTTTACTTAACCAACATACTTGGCAATAATATATGAAGTAAGAGTATCTATACTCTCTGTTCATTTCCACTGAAAACTGTTGCACCTGAAAATGGAATGTTGGGTGCGACGTCAGAAATTTTATTTTTCGTACCATCAGTTTCTTCAAGTGATCCATTAGCACACAGTGCTTCGTGATGTACTGAAAAATTAATCCCGTCTGTCGATTGTTGTAATCTTTTGCTCTTTCATTGTCATCTGAAAATTTAAATTCTTTCTGCCTGTTACTACACTCCTGGAAATTGAAATAAGAACACCGTGAATTCATTGTCCCAGGAAGGGGAAACTTTATTGACACATTCCTGGGGTCAGATACATCACATGATCACACTGACAGAACCACAGGCACATAGACACAGGCAACAGAGCATGCACAATGTCGGCACTAGTACAGTGTATATCCACCTTTCGCAGCAATGCAGGCTGCTATTCTCCCATGGAGACGATCGTAGAGATGCTGGATGTAGTCCTGTGGAACGGCTTGCCATGCCATTTCCACCTGGCGCCTCAGTTGGACCAGCGTTCGTGCTGGACGTGCAGACCGCGTGAGACGACGCTTCATGCAGTCCCAAACATGCTCAATGGGGGACAGATCCGGAGATCTTGCTGGCCAGGGTAGTTGACTTACACCTTCTAGAGCACGTTGGGTGGCACGGGATACATGCGGACGTGCATTTTCCTGTTGGAACAGCAAGTTCCCTTGCCGGTCTAGGAATGGTAGAACGATGGGTTCGATGACGGTTTGGATGTACCGTGCACTATTCAGTGTCCCCTCGACGATCACCAGTGGTGTACGGCCAGTGTAGGAGATCGCTCCCCACACCATGATGCCGGGTGTTGGCCCTGTGTGCCTCGGTCGTATGCAGTCCTGATTGTGGCGCTCACCTGCACGGCGCCAAACACGCATACGACCATCATTGGCACCAAGGCAGAAGCGACTCTCATCGCTGAAGACGACACGTCTCCATTCGTCCCTCCATTCACGCCTGTCGCGACACCACTGGAGGCGGGCTGCACGATGTTGGGGCGTGAGCGGAAGACGGCCTAACGGTGTGCGGGACCGTAGCCCAGCTTCATGGAGACGGTTGCGAATGGTCCTCGCCGATACCCCAGGAGCAACAGTGTCCCTAATTTGCTGGGAAGTGGCGGTGCGGTCCTCTACGTCACTGCGTAGGATCCTACGGTCTTGGTGTGCATCCGTGCGTCGCTGCGGTCCGGTCCCAAGTCGACGGGCACGTGCACCTTCCGCCGACCACTGGCGACAACATCGATGTACTGTGGAGACCTCACGCCCCACGTGTTGAGCAATTCGGCGGTACGTCCACCCGGCCTCCCGCATGCCCACTATACGCCCTCGCTCAAAGTCCGTCAACTGCACATACGGTTCACGTCCACGCTGTCGCGGCATGCTACCAGTGTTAAAGACTGTGATGGAGCTCCGTATGCCACGGCAAACTGGCTGACACTGACGGCGGCGGTGCACAAATGCTGCGCAGCTAGCGCCATTCGACGGCCAACACCGCGGTTCCTGGTGTGTCCGCTGTGCCGTGCGTGTGATCATTGCTTGTACAGCCCTCTCGCAGTGTCCGGAGCAAGTATGATGGGTCTGACACACCGGTGTCAATGTGTTCTTTTTTCCATTTCCAGGAGTGTATAATGCTGTTTCTTAGCAAATAAGAAGTACCTACCCCCCCTTGCGAATTGGGAATTCTCATTCTTCTCTTCACTCAGTCCCGTTCATTTTAAAGGATTGGGTCGATAGATCGCTATTCTCTTTTTGGGCAAACAACCACTGGACCTGTGAACGTCTTTCATACCAGGAACAGATAGCGAAAAATAAACAGCGCTGACACCACGATTCTGCCGAACTCAGAGAGTTGTGCCAATCGCAAGATTCAGCATCGCATTGCCAAATGAAATGTAGCGCTGTTCTGGGTACTTCCGAGAGGGACGGAGAGAAGCCAAGTGACAGTTCGCGCCTTGGCCGCCCGTGGTTCGCACGTGCTGCACTTCTGAAGTCTGGCATGCCGTGGCCGGCCCTGTATTATATGGCCACAGACATGCGGGAGGAGGATATAGACAGAGGAAGAAAAGAGGAGACGGATGGAGAGAAGGTCGAGCAAGGAATGGGCTGAGAGAGGGCGGGGAAGGAGAAGGAGATGGAGAACGAGGGAGAGGAGAAAACGGACAGAAAAAGGGACGGAGAGAGAGGGAGAAGGAGATGAATTGAGAGAAGGGGAGGAGGAGACTGACAGGGAGAAAGGGGAGAAAGAGGCAGACATAGAAAGGGGGAGGAGGAAATGAAGTTGTGAGGAGGAAGGAGAAGGAGATGGAGAAAGAGGAAGGAGCAGATGAAAAGAGGGAGGCGTAAGACATTGAAACAGAGAGGGACGGAGGAAATAGACAGAGAAAGAGGGAAGGATGTGATGGACTTATAGAATTGGGATAAATATATACCTTAACAACTCTGTATACTCAGCAAGTTATTGTATGCACTGATGAGACAAAACATTATGACCACGTACTTAATACACATATCAAAAAAAGTTTTGTATCACCGCAGTTTCCAGAACTCCTGAAGATAGACGTTGACTGTGGATACTGTATCACAGACACAGTCCCTTTGACTGTTCAGAGATGTCACAATGCTGGCCAACGATGTAAACAACCATGCATGAGCAGCACCTATTAGACGTGGGGGGGGGGGGGGGTTTCATGTTGTCTGCAGTTCAAACCATGCCTAGACGGCTAATACCGCGGTTCGAGCGTGTCCGCATTTTTAATTTGTGTCAGGAAGGGATCTCAACAAGGGAAGTGTCCAGGCGTCTCGGCGAGAAACCAGAGCGATGTTGCTCAGACATGGAGGAGATACAGAGAGACAGGAACCTCACTCAGGCCGTAGAAGGGCTACTACTGCAGTGGATGACCGCTACCTACGGATTGTGGCCCGAAGGTAACCCTGACAGCAACACCACCATGTTGAATAATTCTTTTCGTGCAGCCACAGGCCATCTTGTTAGCACTCAGACTGTGTGCAACAGGCTGCATGATGCTCAACTTCTCTCCCGACGTCCATGGCGAAGTCCATTTTTGCAACCACGACACCATGCAGCCCGGTAAAGATGGGCCCAACAACAAGCCGAATGGACCGCTCAGGATTGGTATCATGTTCTCTTCACCGATGAGTTTCGCATATGCCTTCAAGCAGACAATCGTCGGAGACGTGTTTGGAGGCATCCTGGTCAGGCTGAACGCCTCTGACACACTGTCTAGTGAGTGCAGCAAGGTTGAGGTTCCCTGCTGTTTTGGGGTGGCATTATATGGGGCCCACATAGGCCGCTGGTGTTAATGGAAGGCGTTGTAACGGCTGTACGATACGTGAATGCCATCCTCCGACCAACAGTGCAACCATGTCGGCAGCATATTGGCTACAATTTGCGCCCACATCGTGCACATCTTGTGAATGACTTCCTTCAGGATAACGACATCGCTCGACTAAAGTGGCCAAACATGATCTCCAGTCATGAACCCTGTCGAACATGTCTGGGATAGATTGTAAAGGTCGGTTTATGGTCAACGTGGCCCACCAACCACTGTGAGGGAACTACGCCGAATCGCCGTTGAGTAGTGGGACAATCTGGATCAACAGTGCCTTGATGAACTTGGGCTAAAAATGGTTCAAATGGCTCTGAGCACTATGCGACTTAACTTCTGAGGTCATCAGTCGCCTAGAACTTAGAACTAATTAAACCTAACTAACCTAAGGACATCACACACATCCATATCCCGAGGCAGGATTCGAACCCGCGACCGTAGCGGTCGCTCGGTTCCAGACTGTAGCGCCTAGAACCGCAAGGCCACTCCAGCCGGCGATGAACTTGGGGACAGTATGCTACGACAAATACAGGCATGCATCAATGCAAATGGATGTGCTACTGGGACCTCTCAAGGTATCGCTGTATGGTGGTCCAGCACGTAATATGTGGTTTTCATGAGCAATAAAAAGGGCAGAAATTATGTTTATGTTGATCTCTATTCCAATTCTCCGTACAGGTTCAGTAACTCTCGGAACGGAAGTGATGCAAAATTTTTCTGATGTGTGTAACTTGCTGGGCCATCATTGTAACGTAATACATCACCGATTATGGGTATCATCAGTTCTACAGTTTCGGCCGGAGTGGTCGTGCGGTTCTAGGCGCTACAGTCTGGAACCGAGCGACCGCTACGGTCGCAGGTTCGAATCCTGCCTCGGGCATGGATGTGTGTGATGTCCTTAGGATAGTTAGGTTTAATTAGTTCTAAGTTCTAGGCGACTGATGACCTCAGAAGTTAAGTCGCATAGTGCTCAGAGCCAGCCAGTTCTACAGTTCGTTGGTAGATTTGTGGGGCTATGTGGCAACAGGTGTCTACGCACAACTCACGTAATTCCCGAAAATAGCTGGCCCCTGATTTGAGTACGTGGTGATGGTGCTCGATAGCTACCCCGATGGGAACCAGACGAATCTGGTCGCCGCGTCATCAACGTGGGATCACTATAACGCTTTTCAAACCACTATAGCACGGTACTGGCTCCGATATACGGTCAATTATACTGCTGAAAGATGATCTCGCCGTCGGGAAAGACATCAAGCATGAGGGGATGCAGGTGGTGCGTAACTGTCAGTGTTTCTCCGATTACCACCACAGGTGCCATGCAAGCGCAGGAGAACGTCTCCCATAGCATAATACTGCTCCCAACAGTCAGTGTCCGTGGAGTGGTGTACGTTTCAAGCAGCCATTCGCCTGGATGATGAAGTTTATGGTGACGACAATAGACCTGGTGTAGCAAAAAGTGATTCATCCGACGAGCCGACAAGTTTCCAATGACGCACAGCCCAATCTCGATAATGCCGAGCCCACTACAATCGTAATTGGTGACTTCGTTGGGCCAACATATGAACATGCAGGGGTCGTCTGCTGCGGAGCTCCTTGTTCAACAATGAGCTCTGAATGGTGTGTTCCGAAACGCATGTGCGTCCACCGGCACTGTGCTCTTTCACCAGAGATGCCACAGATCGCCACCTACCCTACTTTACAGAGCAGTCAAGTCTCCGAAAAGAATTGGAAATTTGTGGTAAGGTCTTATGGGACCCATATCAATTCACGTGTATTGATGCAAACGGAGGGCACTTCGAACATATGTTGACGTGACACAGTTTCATTGGTGTATTTTCTATGCTGGATGTAATGTACAACAATACAGTTTCTGTGGGCGAAGGGCACTAGTGTTTAATTGTAGCTCTAGTTGCCATTTCGCTAGAATAAAAATACATTTACAATTTGAAAAACGTAATCTTGCGTTGGACGTGTTACTTGTTAATTTTTGTTAATTGTCCATACCTTCCCATAGTGTGAGCCCCTGACACAGGCAGCGTGAGGTGCATACTTGAGTCTGAGGACGTGCGATAGCTGTGATCTTCATTTATTTCAAGCGTCAACTTAGCTTTGCAATTTCTCGTGATGTAATTGACGTATTGCGATGGACCCAACGCCATTATTTTTGTGATTTTTCATGCTACTGACTGCATACGAAATAATAGGGGGTGTGCATTGCAAAATACTTAGGTTAGTGTTCAAAATAGCATTTGCTTACATTTTAAAATTTCGCATAGTATTTGGTTTCCCAAACACCTGCCGTACATTCATGCTGATGAAAACCGTTTTTAGGTGGACGAGTTAGGTTCAAATGGTTCAAATGGCTCTGAGCACTACGCGATTTAACTTCTGAGGTCATCAGCCGCCTAGAACTTAGAACTAATTAAACCTAACTAACCTAAGGACATCACACACATCCATGCCCGAGGCAGGATTCGAACCTACGACCGTAGCTGTCACGCGGTTCCAGACTGAAGCGCCTTTAACCGCACGGTCACACTGGCCGGCACGAGTTAGGATATATATATATATATATATATATATATATATATATATATATATATATATATATAATAGTTGACTGACAATAGGTCCAATAGATCATTCAGATTTTTACAGTATTGTCCAAATAATTGTTTTCTAAATGTTTGGAATCTAGCCTGAGTCGTATACAAACCTGTAGGTGCAATTACATAGTTAGGCGTTCCTTAAGTAAAATCTGTCTCCCCAAATTTTACAGTTTCAGGTAAAATCTTTCATTGTTTCAATCTAATTGAATCCATGAGTTTATGTACTATTCAAACTGCATTATATTTACACTATTTACGCGCTAATACACTACAAAATCACAGTGTGCAGCTCTCATACAGCTATCGGCACCAGCGTTTTATCTTATACACTGCAGCTGCCACTGCACGGTATAAGTCATCCAAATTCAGAACACTTAACGCTTTAGGTAAATGCGTGTGTTCCCTGAAGTTAAGTGAAGCACTGATTCACAGTACATATCAACAACTGAAATTGAATGTCCAAAAACATGAATTTTAATAGGAGTATCAGATGGATCATATTCGGTCGTCATTTACTTCCCTTTATACTCCCTTCATACCTTGAATATTACAGTTTAGCACAAAAGCGTTGAATATTTTCTACTTCTATAACCACACCAAAGCCACTGTTAGGTGCTAGGCCTACATTCAGACGTTTATAACCACTTCCACATTTTCTTTGCTGGTGAGTAATAGTACTCTTGTGAAATTTAGCTCAGGCTCGACGAGTCGACGAGGCTCCGGTGTTGGTGCAGAATAGTTGAATGACAGTATGTCCGATAAAATTGGAAGGTCGTCTGTGGACTGCTGGTGCTGTGCCAGCGCTGACGATGGTACACTGAACACTAGATTATCCTTGTCCGGCACTTTCGCTTGGCTCGCCATGCTGCTGCAATAAAACAAAAAAAACATAGTAAGTATAAACGAATATATATTTTTATAAATGATTAATAATACTTAAGTTATCAATTGATGGATAAACAATTATTTTCAACCCCCTACCCTTATTGACTAATGGCTGCTGACAGAGCGTCACGTCGATCCATTCACCAGTCGGAAGACTGATTTGATGCAGTTCTCCCTGCTGCTCAGTCCTGTGAAAACTTCTTTGGTCTCCCTCTATGATTTCAACCCCCACACTTCCATTCAGTACTAACCCGGTGATCTCTTGATATCCCAGAATGTGTCCTATCAAGGATCCCTTGTTTTAGTCAAGTTGTGTCACAGATTTCTTGTCTCTCCAATTCTGTTCAGCACCTCCTCATAAGTTATTAATGTTTCACATCCATACATGGCTACACTCCAGAGAAATATCTCCACGAAAGGCTTCTTAAATATAAGTTTATATTCTTTGTTAACAAATCTCCCTTCTTTAGAAACGCTCTTCTTGCCATTGCCAGTCTAAATTTTATATATCCACTATTTCGACCATCATCAGTTATTTTACTACCCAAACAGCAAAACTCACCTGTTACTTCCAGAGTCTCATTACCTAATCTAATTCCATCAATATAACCTGATTCAATTAATCTACGTTTCATTATACTATCCTTTTAAGACACTGTCCATTCCGTTCAAATTAAAAACCTTTGAGTGGTCTCTTTAATGTGCTGAGCTGGATCCTGAACGATTTGAATCAGAAAGATTACATTATTGTGTTTTTTTCGTTTTGTGATGTGCATAATTTCAGATATCTGAACATTTAAAGCAAGTGGCCAGTCTTTGCAACACCTTGCTTCCTGATTTTGCAACTTTATTGGCAAGAAGTGTATATCATCCACGTACTCACCTTTCAGTGCCACAATATCGCAGGTGTGACTAGAGTAACTATTCTGATATGCAGGGCTATCGCTTGCCCACTACCTGCAGATATACAAACGAGGTAATTAATTTAAGGAATTAAATTTGTGATAGTGTTCCTTATTATCGACGATGTCTGCATATTGACAGTAAAATGCATACGTCAATGTAGTGTAAAACAATACAGGAGTAATACATTCTAAAGTAGAAACCAATTACAAACGTCAATAAAACACTGAAATAGTGCTTGCGGTTGCAATTAATTCCATTGTATAAAATAAGAAGAATGAGTTTTTCTTGGATAGTCACCTATATACGAACGACATCAAGATGAACAGATCTCGATTTGGTATAGATATGGCATAGATTTCAATGGGCTCTTGGAACGAGAGGATCTTCGGCGAATGAAGTGGCCCGCCCGTTTCCGCAGCCGATATCCCATCATGCGATGCGTTGAGGTCACGTACTCCAGCAAGTCCACATGCATCAACGATCATTCAGCAGTTATCTACAGAGCTGGTATTGAAATGGAAAGATCTACCACAAGAACTCATTACCTACTTTTTGGCCAGGTGGCCAGGATGACAGCACGTTGCAAAGGATGCGTTGCCATCCGTGGTGATCACACACACTATTAGGAACCACGTCTCTCCTTTTCAATTGGTTCAAATGGCTCTAAGTACTATGGGACTTAACATCTGAGGTCATCAGTCCCCTAGACTTAGAACTACTTAAACCTAACTTACCTAAGGACATCACACACATCCATGCCCATGGCAGGAGTCGAATCTGCGACCGTAGCGCCGGCCGCGGTGGTCTAGCGGTTCTAGGCGCTCATTCCGGAACCGCGCGACTGCTACGGTCGCAGGTTCGAATCCTGCCTCGGGCATGGATGTGTGTGATGTCCTTAGGTTAGTTAGGTTTAAGTAGTTCTAAGTTCTAGGGGACTGATGACCACAGCAGTTAAGTCCCATAGTACTCAGAGCCACTTGAACCTTTTTTTTTTGCGACCGTAGCAGCAGCGCGGTTCCGGACTGAAGCGCCTAGCACCGCTCGGCGACAGCTGCCTGCATCTCGCCTTTTGTAATGTCCAGGGGACCATCATGAATCGCTGTGAATTCAGTGTAATTATGTGTGGAAGTTAGCTCTATCGGTTACTTAAAATATCTCAACCCTGAGTTTAATTGTTACTTGTAAAATAAATTTAGCAGTCGCAATTTGTTTTAACTCTTGCGATACTGCTGCTAGCCTTATTATTTAAAGTTATTTTAAATGATGGATTTTGGTTTTATTAACACAGCACTGTTTGAGACATCTGGTTGTAGCTTGTTGTTGCTGCGTCAGCACACGCGATGTGTTGGACCATAATTGTCGACAGTTTGTCCTACATCTGTGCCTAGGTGGTGGGTCTGTGCTACACTTTCGAATTCTCGCTTGTTATTGCATCTGACGAAATTGGACGTTCCGCTAAGGCCCAGGCACACCCAATGACAGCCCTCTGCGTTAACCGTTTCGGGGTGGGGCATCCGGGAAGTGAAATCGGACGCACCTTCTGTACTTCGCGCCCTCGGTCGGGCCGATAAATCGGACCCGAGCGGCACAAACAGGTGTGGCCCGTGTTGGCCGCTCCGCAGGACGTTCATGTCCGCACTTGACCGATGCCTTGAGCTGGGAACTATTTGTAAGATAAGTGACTGATGTATATTATTGCATGTCTAGTTAGGAGTCCGTATGTAAGGTTGCTGTTTCTTTTAAACGAATATATTTGGGCAGAGTTTTGAAACTGTCTGTTAGTGAACTTAAGGTAGCCCTTTAGGCGTTCAGTTTATTCTATTTTTTATAAAAAGGTATTATCTTAAATGAGATTTTCACTCCACAGTGAAGTGTGCACTGATACGAAACTTACTGGCAGATTAAAACTGTGTGCCGGACCGAGACTCGAGCTCGGGACCTTTGCCTTTGGTGGTCAAGTGCTCTACCATCTGAGCTACCCAAGCACTGCTTCTGGCAGAAGTAAAGCAGTGAGGATGCTTTGGTATCTCAAATGGTTAATCACACAACTCAGGACACAAGACGATCGATTCTGTTCGACCCAAGCAACCATAGTAAAGGCGGTGGAAGATCATTTTCGTCATCTTTAACAGGAAAGGACCGTAGATGACGAGGTCACTACTGAAGTGTTAAAGCAGGTAACACGTGCTATCGACGAGGCTACCGTGAATGCACTAAGAGAGGAAGTCTCACTCGAAGAAGTCGAAGACGCCGTGGACAAAGGTGCTGCCTGATGGACCGCCCATCGAATTCTACCGGACCTTCCGTGACATCATGATGCCTCGCTGGGTTATAATGTTCCGCGAACTTATGTCTCCAGCGTTTGTAGAAGGACTTCTCATACCGGTACACAAGCCAGGTGGAGGCCGATCGATTAACGGCTATTGACCGCTTACAATGATGAACGCCGATTACAAGATTTTCGCCAGGCTTATGGCGGGCCGTATTAAGACGACTTTGCCGATGATTCTCGCTCCAGAACAGACGTCACAGGGGGGAGAAGCCAACATACACATGGCCACCGGTGACTCCAGGGACTTAATAGCGATCGCCTCTGCGTGCCGTGTGAGAGAGTCGATCGTCTCCATCGATTTCAACCACGCCTTTGACAGAGTGCCCCACAACTTCCTCCTACGAGTGATGGACCGTATGGGATTCCGTCCAGGCCTCATCGACACCCTACGGCGTCTTTGGACCGCAGCCAACTCACACGTCAAGGTCAATGGAAGGACGGTAGGACCAGTACCCATTAAGAGGTCTCTACGACAGGGTTGTCCCCTTTCAACCTACGTTTATGCAATCGCACTCTAGCCACTCCTAGGGGGCCTTAACCACCGCCTATCTGGCATCACGCTGCGGGATGTCACCTTTCGCTATAGCACATACGCTGACGACCTGCTACTGCTGGTTCGTTCCAATGACGAAGTTCAAAGCGTACTAACATGGATCGAGCGATATGGAGAGTCCGCAGGCAGTCTTCTGAACATCAACAAGTCGGCGGCGTTGGATATTGGGCGTGGTCTCGGACCGGAAGCCCTCGCTCCCTTCCCACCAGTTTCTGATCTGCGATATTTGGGAATCACGTTCACGAAGGATGTATTCGTACCTAAAACAACTGCAGCAAACTACTGACGGTTGCTACAGATCATACGCGCAATGGTGCGACAGAACCTGCTCCGGGAATTGAATCGGCTACAACGTGTTGAATACTTGAACCTCTACGTGGCATCAAAACTTAACCACGTGGCACAAGTCTTCCCACTACAGCTGCAGATAGGTCGCCGGCTTCAGTTACTACGTTTCTGCAGGTCATATATTTAAAGTACGATACGACACTCTTACCCTCCCAGTGCACAAATGGGGGCTGGGATTGGTCAACGTCAGGGCGAGAGCAGCTGCCCTTTACATGAGCAACATGAGGAAACGATGGAAAAGTCAACATACCTCTCTCACGGGTCGTTTACTGCAGGTTCTGATGCCAGTCTCTCACGTCCCGGCGGTGGCTGTTGCGCACGTCGCACCACAGCTCTCCCATGAGTCGACCTTCATTCTTGATTACAGCTACGTCAGCTCGAACCTCTCCGCCACACGTCCACCAAAGGTGAAAGATTTTTATACCATCCTTCAGCGGGCTATTCTCCATAACGTGGTGGAAAACAAGTACCCTACGGTTCAAAAAATGGCTCTGAGCGCTATGGGACTTAACATCGATGGTCATCAGTCCCCTAGAACTTAGAACTACTTAAACCTAACTAACCTAAGGACATCACACAACACCCAGTCATCACGAGGCAGAGAAAATCCCTGACCCCGCCGGGAATCGAACCCTACGGTTCACTGGTCAAGAGTGTAGAAAACGATACACCACAACTTCCTGTCGTCCACGGTGCGTTCGACGTGGTACCAGATCGCCAACAAAAAATACGCCACACGACAGTGACTTCATGCTATTGGACTGGCAGACTCGCCTTATTGCCCAGATTGTCACCTCTTGGATACCGATGAACATCGTCTTACATGTGCATCGTCGTCCGGAGATTGGCGACTAACACATTAGATATTGGCTTGTTACCTCCGGGTCACGCCTGATATGATTGACCCTCAGACCCTACTCTGTCCAGATGAATCTTACTTTCCTGCTGCAAAATATCATGCGCTTACATGGTTCAAAGGAATTACGGTCGCCTATAGCTTTAGCGACGAAGAGAAAGAGCAGCTTGATTACTGGTGGTTCCTACAAAATGCTCACAATGCCCTCGAACGCACATCGAGATACCGTACGCTCTTCGCAAATTATTTACGCAGCGTTTTCGTTAACCCCCCACTTAGCTGGGGAGTGCCGAGCTGCGCTTAATGTTCTGTGCCGCATCACACTAACGGCTGAACCTCCTGCCTTGTCAACCATGAGAGAAGGAAGAGACACGCTACTGCAAGGATGCTGTTTTCCTTGAGGCACTAACGAAACAGAATGCCTCCGTTGCAGATACCCTTCAAAGGCGCTGTTGGAGATATCAGATAACGATGGCGAAGCACCAACTGAAACCAGTTAGGTTTATTGAAGAACCTTTTAGCTGGAATTGCATCAGTGATTAACATTTTTATTTATTTTGTTTATTCTTTAAATGCCACCTTTGTTGTTGTAACACCCAGTTACTAGAATTCTCATTTGTACACGTTTCCTAAATGTGATCATGTAAAAATAAAAAAATATATAAATACATAAATAAAAAAATAAAAATGAAAAAGTGAGGGAATAGTTAGGGACAATGCCTGAACAGAATCAGTTCATTTCTTTTTTTATGGCAGAGATAACGTGGCGGTGCCACGTAGGAGTTGATTTGGTTTAGTTTCTTTTATTTTCGGAGATTAATTTAAAAAAAGATGGTAGAGCACTTGTCCGCGAAAGGCAGAGGTCCCGCGTTCGAGACTCGGTCCGGCACACAGTTTTAATCTGCCAGAAAGTTTCAATTCAGCGCACACTCCGCTGCAGAGTCAAAATCCCATTCTGGAAACATCATCTAGTCTGTGGCTAACCCATGTCTCCCCAATATCCTTTCTTCCAGGACTGCTAGTTTTGCTAGGTTTGCAGGAGAGCTTCTGTGAAGTTTGGAAGGTAGGAGACGATATACTGGCGAAGTGAAGCTGTGAGGACGAGGCGTGAGTCGTGCTTGGGTAGTTCAGATGGTTGAGCACTTGACCGGCAAAGGCAAAGGTCCCGGGTTCGAGTCTCGGTTCGGCACACAATTGTAATCGGTCAGGAAGTTTCAGGTTTTATCTTTCTCATTTGAAAATTTGTTGTACTTTCTTTGGTATTGAAAACCAACTAATGGGCTTCATTTTATAATGTTCTCTCATTTGAAGTTCATGACAATTGTTATTTCTGTTGATTGACTTCAATAAATCTTGTAAACAATAAAAGGTGAATGCTCCCCCGCCATAAGGTCCAGTCCTTCCTGTTAGTTCTATGGGCGTTTTATAATATGCCGAGGTAGTACCGGTAACAACTGGTTTAGCGGATCGGCGGGTATTTCGTTCCCCTAGTAATTAATGTCATTCATACTTTATTGTTTCCTGAATTGTCTTTTGGTATAAATACAGTCTTACTAATTTGTACGCTGTTTCAGGTACATATCTTGCTATTATTGCGGCCAGAACGTGTCCGGGAATATCTTTCTTGCGGCGAGAAAATTTGCTGTAAAATCTCAAGGTTCGACAGCAGTCGAGTGAAGGAAGCGTGGCTGGTTTGGCAGCTTGCTTACGTCTTGTTCTTGATCAACCACTTTGTCTCACGTCTGACTGCATTGGTGAGGTAGGTCCTACGATTCAGTTTTATTCTTCTAGTATTCTTGAGCTGGGTCAATCCGTGGATTTCCTTCAGGATAGTCAACCTACCCGTAAACTGTTAAACCGTGTGCAGGCTCAACTTACGCACTGGAGTAATCGTTTTAAGGACTTTAAGCATTTACAAGTAAATGCAGAGCAGATTAATGTAGTGGACCGTCTTATTAATCAGGTCGAAGAGTTACAGGTGATCGTGACTATTCTCGGGTTAGCTCAAGGTGAGGCAAGCGGTGAAGTACTCTGTTAGTCAGATGACGGAGAACGTTAATTCTGTAGCTGGACTGGGAGAGAGCCGTGGGCTAGTTGAACACTTTAACGGGTTGCCTAATCCCATTGTTCATGTACTGCAAGGAATTAACGTACTTTCTATAGAAAATCTCGCTCAAGTTGAATTTTTCCTGTGGTCTACCGTTCGTTTTCAGCATCACGAAGATTCCTAAGGTGTTTCGTAGCGGTTTGGTATACAATTATTGAACCCTTAAGTCAAGGAAGATTGAGTAGAGTTTTTTCGTAAGACTTGGAAAACCAAGGTTCGCTGCGGGATTTGAGGAACCGAGTGATCCAGATTAAATTGCCACTGTGGGTTAAAAGGGAGCTAGAACAAACAATTCTAGCGTGTGAAATCGTATCAGGAAAATTTAGCTGATTACACTGAAAGAGTTCGAGAAGCAGTTAGCGCCTTAGAACTTCAGGTCACTGAAAACGATATCGTGCATAATATCTTAGAGGGAATGAGACCGGAAGATAGGTCCAGGGTCATGTTTTCTAGTACACCCATGTCCCTTGCGGAACTAGATGACCTGGTGGCTGCTACTGAGGGGTTGCGGTTTGCTGACGTATGTCGTAATAAGCTCACTGAGCCAGAACCTGGCGCTAGAGGGAGCTCCAAAGGGTGTGGTAGCCCTTCGTCCAATCAGTTTAAAATTAGGTCCTGTTACCGATTTGGTAGTCCTCAGTATTTAGTGTGAGATTTTCCGGTAAAGAGGGGGCCTCGCCCGAACAGTTGACGCCATGAGAAACAGATAGTAGCTCGCCAGCCAAGACCGCCTAAACATTGTGGCCATATTAGGGCAGTTATAGGACAGAGGCTACCTTATGTTTGTGCGCAACTAAACCAGGAGCCTGTGTGTGCCTTGCTAGACTCTGGTAGTGGTGTTTAGTTATTAGACTATCAATGGTATCTTGAATTTAGGGGATTTGTCGAATGCCTCCCTTGCGTGCGTCGTCTAACAGATGTCGAGCTGTTAACGGCCAGATGTTACCTCTGGTAGGTGAAATGCGGGGGAAATTAAGCATTCTGGGATTTTCGTGGCAGGTTAATGTTTTGGTGGTCAGGGATCTGTAAGTCACTTTGTTGTTAGGTTGTGATTTCATATGACAAACCGGACTTGTTTTGGATTGCGCTGGTGACAGTATTTCCTTTAAATTTAATTCTAGTGTCAGGATAGCGTTATGTTGCTGCCAAAAACGTGCCACAGTTAACGCCGTGTAAGGCCAAACTTCAGAGTTTGATGTCCGTCATCTGGTGTCTGCCGAGGGAAGAAAATTGTTGAGCCTTCTCTAGCGTTTTCCTGCTGTTTTGATTAACAAACTGGGTGTCACTAACAAGGTAGAGTATAAAATCCGTTTGAAAGATGATGTCCCGGTGAGACAATCTTCGTATAGGCTCTCGACTCCCAAAATGAAAATTTTAAGGCGGTTGATTCATGGTATGATGCGAGATGGGGTAATTAGGACCTCTACGTCTCTGTATACCTCTCCAGTTTTTTTGGTACCTAAGCAGCAAGGGCGAGATTACCCTCCTGTTGTGTGGATTATAGGTTTTTGAATGAGAAAGCTATCTTGGAGTCTGTCCCTTCGCCAGATCTCTACAATTGTCTTACATGGTTTTCCGGTACGCCTTTCTTTACTGTTTAAAATTTGAACCAAGCATATTACCAGAGAGCATTAACTGAAGATTCCAAGCATGTCACTGCTTTCTGCACTGACTGGAATTAATACGAATTTAATAGTTCCTTTCGAGTTTTAGACTGGAGCCGCTATCTTGTCTCGTCTTTTAGGTAACGTTTTGGAAGATCTCAAGTTAAAATGTGTTTATAATTATTTGGATGATGTGGTCGTTTATAGTGCCATATTTGATAACCTCTTAGAGCACCTTTAACAAGTTTTGTGTCGTATGAGGGAAGCTCTGTTCACAAACCACCTAAAGTTAGTCTAGCTCGCTCTCAAATTTCCTTCTTAAGGCACTTGATTTCTGCCCCGGGTATTACGATTTTTCAGGAGCGTACGCGCGATTTGCGCAGGTTTCCTCCTCCCAGAAACGGAAACGGGGTAGCCCGTTTCGTAAGCATGGCTAATTTCTTTCGTAAAGTTGTACCCAATTTCGCTCAGTTGGCGGCCCTTCTTAATAAATTACGTAAGAAGGGAGAAGCTTTCATTTGGGGTGAAAGCGAACAAGCCGCGTTTGAAGCGATTAAAGAAGCATTAAGTAATCCATCCGTCTTGGCCATTCCTAATTTTGAGTTGCTATTTATTGTGCAGACGGATGCTTCCAATTCTCGAGTTGCGGCGATGCTTCAACGAGAATTTGATGGGCAGCGGCGCCCGACAGCTTATGCCTCTAAGAGACTGTCGGCGGCAGAACTCAAATACTCTGTTTATGAGTGGGAGGCACTTGCTGTCCTCTTCGCGTTGGACAAATTTAAGATTTATCTTGGACGTAGAGAGTTTCTACTTGAGACGGACAACCAGGCCTTGAGCTGGGTGTTGGGGCGTTTGCGGAAGACGGGAAGGTTCCCACGTTGGGCTGTCCGTATTTCCGCCTTTCAGTTTGCTGTCAAGCATATAAGGGGTACCGAGAACCAAACTGTCTTACGTCCTAAGTCGCATGTTTGAGGAGGATACTTCCGGTTACAGCTGTTTTGAAGCACGGTCTGTAGATTCCGTTGGTACCGTTCTGAATGAGATACCGTCTTTATTTGCCGATCTCAAGCAGTCACAAGACCTTGAAACGGTATATGACCTAATTAAGCGCGAATTGCTTGGGGGGGGGGGGGAAGCAGGTTGAGCGATACTTGTTGCACAAGGGGCTCGTGTGTCGTGAGGAAAATAAAGGTAAAGACCTTAAGATTTGTTATTTGTTTACCGAAGGAGCTGATACCTGCCGTCTTTTGCTATTTCCACGTTTTCGTGGTGGGTGGACATTTAGGGGTGTACAAAACTATCACCAAGATCAAACAACAGGTTATATTATATCGAGATGCTAGACGTTTGGTGGGGAGTGCGAAAAATGTAAGATGGTGAAACCGAATCAGAGTTCGCCAAAAGGATTCCTGAATTCCACTCGTGAGGAACACCCTATGCATGAATTGTACACTGATTACATCGGACGCCTTCCTCGGACAAAATTCAAATAATCAAATGTGTGTGAATTCCTGTGGGTCCAAACTGCCTAGGTCATCGGTCCCTAGACTTACACACTACATAAACTAACCTGAACTATGCTAAGAACAACACACACACACAGCCATGCCCAAGGGAGGACTCGAACCTCCGGCGGGAGGGACCGCACAATCCGTGAAATGACGACTCAAAACGCGCGGTCACTCCGCGAGTTCTTCCTCGCACCAAAAACGGTAACTGTTATATTCTGGTGGTAATCGATGAATTTTCCCGTTTTTACTTGGTTGATTCCCAACCATGAGGTTACCACTGCCTTGTCGATTAAATATCTCATGAGGATATTTTCGGTATTTAGTCCTCCTAACTCGTTGGTCAGCGACAATGCCCCGACGTTTACTTCCAGGTAATCAAAGAAGTTTGGCTTTGGAAACGCCGCGCACCATATAACCACCACCCCGTGTTATCAGCAGCCCTCATTTGCTGAAAGAGTCAACCGAAACCTCAAATCCACATGGATCATTTATCATGCAAAAGCCCAAAAAAGGGGTGATGCTTCGGTGCCCTGGCTAAATTCCGCATTTAACTCAGCTCGGCATGAAGCCATCAAGGCTAGGCCAGCGTCTTTAATGTTCGTGTATTCGCTTAACTACCTGGTAGCTAGTTTGTGGTCATTGGACGAAATTCTGCCTGACAAGATCAGTCCCAACATTATCCAACGTAACTGGAAACGGGTGAAACGTAATATCGAGCTAGCGCATAGAAGGCAGACTGATCGCTATAATCACGGTTGGCGCCCCTTTAGGAGTAAAATGGGTGATTGTGTTTTGTTGCGGAATTTTGGTACCGGGTCAAAGCAAGAGGACCTTCCTTCCGGGAAATTAAGTCCCCGATTTCCGGGGCCCTGTAGAGTGATTACATTCATGAGTCCTGCGAATATTCTAGTACGTAACCTGGCCACCGGGTAAACATCCAGGGTGCATGTTAGACAGGTTAAGGAAGGTGGCTAAGTTTGGTTTTTTAGCTTCTCCTGGCCAGCGAGTGGCTTTGGTGGGGGAGGTTGAGCGATGCCGACTTTGCAGTCAAGTCCTTGGTGACCGTTAACCGATTGCATTTAATTGGGAGATCGTACTGGCGACCTACTTCTCTGATGCTGCTGGGCGATTATTTCGCTGACCTGATAAGGTGAAACCATTCTGTTTGCCTTTCACTGGCCATGCACTTTCTTCCTTCCGTACTGCAAGTGTACCTCACCTGAGACAAACTATTAGCGAGTGCTCAATTAACAAAATCCGTTAGTAATCCATGTTGTGGCCGGACGCCATGCAATATGTTGCACCATTCTGATCGAAATGTTGTTGCTTGGTGTCCAGAAGCGTCGGCATTTTGCCTTACCATCCAAGCTGTGGGCCCCCCTGTGGGCCAGGGGGTTAGAATAGGCCTGAGGTATTCCTGCCTGTCGTAAGAGGCGACTAAAAGGAGTCTCACACCTTTCAGCCTTTAAGGTCTGACCTCCATTTTTCTGTAGGGTCTGACCTCCATTTTTCAAAATTTTCCAGAAGAGCGAGCCAATTGGGGAAGGGCGCCTTACATGGTGCATCATGTCCATCGTGCATTGAGATCTTTTGCCCACTTTCACGTCGTGGCATTGCAGTCCCACTCATCCTCCAACTCTTGAGCGAAGACACCTTTTTGGATGTGTTTTCCTCTGGATGTGTTTTTCTGCGCCGACGACGTCCATAGAATTCTTTGCACTTCATTTCCAGCCCGGTAGCCAGTCCGTTGTGGTGGGGCTGCCATGTACCATGTTGGTTGTGGTCCCCTAACTACACAGGGATCGCTCTGCTGATGCCTGCGCTGTTAACTCCCCACGTATGCCAAGGTGTAGATGCTCATCACCCTGAGGCATTGGGACTCTCGGCAATGGCAATCCTGCAAGATGGCCTTTGCTGCGGCTGGGTGGCGCCCGTGAGGAGGACCCCTGGTCGGAGTGGATGGCATCAAGTCGGATGACGCTAGATGAAGCGTACCACGTCATCACTTGCTGGCGATAAAACGCCAGCAGTCTCTAAGCGTTCCAAGTCCCTTGTACAATGCAAGGAAGTATCGTCCCTGGCCACACCATGGGAGGAACGCCAGGCTAAGGATGGCAGTCAACCTTATTCGCCATGGTACATCATATGTACAAGAGCAGATGTGGTCTCCTTTGTCTCAATGAGGCCACAGATTTTGGTAGAGCATTCAGAGGACAAGTTTAGGGATGTAGAGGGCTTGTGCAAAAAGTGGTCACGGTCAGTTTTGATAAAAACGGCATCCTCTGCCCAGTCACAGGCATTACTCGCTTGTAACAAGCTGGGGTATGTTTCCATTACCATCACGTCTCATAAGAGCTTAAATATGATCCAGGGTATTACATTCCACAGGGACCTTCTTTTGCAGTCTGACGACGAGCTGCGCGCTAACTTAGAGCGACGAGGAGTTCATTTCGTCTGGCGCATCCATCGGGGTCCTGGGGATAATTAGGTTGCCACCAGTGCCTTCATCTTGGCCTTCGAGGGTGACACGTTACCTGAGAAGGTCAAGGTGATGGTCTACTGCTGTGATGTCAAGCCATATATCTCTCCCCCAGTTCTTTATGTGCTGGAAGTTTGGGCATATGTCTTCCCACTGTACTTCCAGCATCACAAGTCTAGATTGTTGAAGTCCATCCCATCCCAGTACTCAATGTGCCCCACCTTCCATCTGTGGAATACAAGATCTGGACTGACTGACCTACACTGAGGCCAAAAGGAAATTTGAGCACCTACATCCTGTGGTATGACCTCCTCTTATGCTGCTGCTACAAGAACAGCTGTAGCCTGATCAGTTCCACGACTTCCAGTCAGCTCTCAGAGCCGGGAGACTACACCTGCCCCCCTTCATGGGTGCGGGGGGGGGGGGGGGGAGAACTTCCCTGGAGAAGTGTAAGTCTTCATCTCCTCGCTAGGAAGGGGTCCCTTGGGTCACTCCCTTCCCAGGTTTCTGCTGTTGGGAAAGATGACAACCACCAGTGGCTGAAGTGCCCAAAAGCAGCTGGTTGTAGGCCTTCACGATCATCCTCAGTCCCAGAGACTGAATGAGTGAAGTCCTCCCAGCCAGAGAAACCAAGGGATCTACATCTACATCTCCATTTATACTCCGCAAGCCACCCAACGGTGTGTGGCGGAGGGCACTTTACGTGCCACTGTCATTACCTCCCTTTCCTGTTCCAGTCGCGTATGGTTCGCGGGAAGAACGACTGTCTGAAAGCCTCCGTGCGTGCTCGAACCTCTCCAATTTTACGTTCGTGATCTCCTCTGGAGCTATAAGTAGGGAGAAGAAATATATTCGATACCTCATCCAGAAACGCACCCTCTCGAAATCTGGCGAGCAAGCTACACCGCGATGCAGAGCGCCTTTCTTGCAGAGTCTGCCACTTGAGTTTGCTAAACATCTCCGTAACGCTATCACGGTTACCAAATAACCCTGTAACGAAACGCGCCGCTCTTCTTTGGATCTTCTCTATCTCCCCCGTCAACCCGATCTGGTACGGATCCCACACTGATGAGCAATACTCAAGTATAGGTCGAACGAGTGTTTTGTAAGCCACTTCCTTTGTTGATGGACTACATTTTCTAAGGACTCTCCCAATGAATCTCAACCTGGTACCCGCCTTACCAACAATTAATTTTAAATGATCATTCCACTTCAGATCGTTCCGCACGCATACTGCCAGATATTTTACGGAAGTAACTGCTACCGGTGTTTGTTCCGCTATCATATCATCATACAATAAAGGATCCTTCTTTCTATGTATTCGCAATACATTACATTTGTCTATGTTAAGGGTCAGTTGCCACTCCCTGCACCAAGTGCCTATCCGCTGCAGATCTTCCTGCATTTCGCTACAATTTTCTAATGCTGCAACTTCTCTGTATACTACAACATCATCCGCGAAAAGCCGCATGGAACTTCCGACACTATCTACTAGGTCATTTATATATATTGTGAAAAGCAATGGTCCCATAACACTCCCCTGTGGCACGCCAGAGGTTACCTTAACGTCTGTAGACGTCTCTCCATTGATAACAACATGCTGTGTTCTGTTTGCTGAAAACCCTTCAATCCAGCCACACAGCTGGTCTGATATTCCGTAGGCTCTTACTTTGTTTATCAAGCGACAGTGCGGAACTGTATCGAACGCCTTCCGGAAGTCAAGGAAAATAGCATCTACCTGGGAGCCTGTATCAAATATTTTCTGGGTCTCATGAACAAATCAGCAAGAGAAAACCAGAAAGAAGACGCCCAAGACCAAGGAATTGCAGTGGCACCCACACCACCACTACCTACAAGCTCTGTGTCTGAGGATGAGGTGGAGATACTGGCGCCCGCCAGCAGGTGACCCTGAGGTGTAGACTGCCTCATTGAGTGTTTCATGCCTTCCCAGTCTCACCATGACGTCATCTCCCAGTGGAATTGCATCGGTTTTTTCCACCACCTGCCTGAGCTACAGCAACTGTTAAGCTTTACGCCTGGTTTCAGCATTGTCCTCCAGGAAACCTGGTTCCGGCGATACGGAACCCTGCCCTTCACAGCTACAGAACTGCAGTGAATATAATAGTGTGTCGGGTGGAGTTTGCGTTCATGTCCTGAAATCGGTATCTAGGGCCCCTTCAAACTCCTCTTGAAGCTGTGGCTGTCAGAATACGGATGACGCTGGAAATAACTGTCTGCAACATATATCTTCCTCTAGATAGTGCGGTACCCCTGAATATATTGGCTGCACTGACTGATCAACTCCCTAAACCTTTCCTACTTTTGGGAGATTTTAATGCCCATAACCCCTCATGGGGTAGCACCATGCTTACTGGCCGTGGCAGGGATGTCGAAAACTTACTGTCCCAACTCGACCTCTGCTGCTTAAATACTGGGGCCGCCATACATTTCAGCGTGGCTCATGGTAGTTACTCGGCCATTGATTTACCAATTTACAGCCCAGGACTTCTCCCAGCTGTCCACTGGAAAGCACATGACGACCTGTGTGGTAGTGACCTATCCCCATCTTCCTGTCACTCCCCTGGCGTCCCGCCCACGGACGCCTACCAAGATTGGTTTTAAACAAGGCAGACTGGGTAGACTTCACCTCTGCTGTCACCGTTGAACCACTCCCACGTCGTGCCATCGATGTTGTGATTGAGCAGGTCACTACAACGGTACTTTCTGCGGTGTAAAAAACGATCTCTCGTTCTTTAGGGTGCCCCAACCAAAGACAGTCCCTTGGTGGTTGCCGGAAGTCACTGAGGCAATGAAAGAGCGTTGGCGAGCTCTACAGCGACATAAGCGGCACCCTGCCCTAGAGCACCTAATATCCTTTAAGTGACTTCGTGTCCGCGCTCGCCTGCTTATAAAACGACGAAAACAGGAGTGTTGGGAGAGATACACGTCGACCATTGGCTGCCATACGTCACCTTCCCAAGTCTGGACGAAGATCAAAAATGTTCAAATGTGTGTGAAATCTTATGGGACTTAACTGCTAAGGTCATCAGTCCCTAAGCTTACACACTACTTAACCGAAATTATCCTAAGGACAAACACACACACCCATGCCCGAGGGAGGACTCGAACCTCCGCCGGGACCAGCCGCACAGTCCATGACTGCAGCGCCTTAGAGCGCTCGGCTAATCCCACGCGGCTGGACGAATATCAGACGTCTTTTTAGGTACCAGGCTACAACAGGTGTTTCCAGTGTTAAAATAAATGGCGTGTTATCTACCGACGCAAACGCGATTCCCGAACTGCCGACCACTTTGCTGAGCACTATGCTCGCGCCTCTGCTGCGTCGTAGAATTACCTCCCCCCCCCCCCCCTCCCGTCCTTCCCGTCCTTTCGCACTCTCAAACGGCGGATGGAAGGGAAAGTCATCTCGTTCACTATACGCCACAGCTCCTGAGACAGATCGGATCCACAGTCAGATTATTAAACATCTCTCGTCTGACAAGTGGCATCTCTATGTGATCTTCAATCGGATCTGGTGTGATGGCGTCTTCCCATCGCACTGGAGGGAGGGCACCATCTACGAGTGCTCAAATCCTGCAAAAATCCGCTTGATGTGGATAGCTATCGGCCTATCAGCCTCACCAACGTTCTTTGTAAGCTGCTGGAACGTATGGTGTGTCGCCCGTTGGGTTGCATCTTGGAGTCACGTGGCCTAGTGACTCTGTGCCAGGGCGGTTTCCGCCTGCGTCGCTCTACCACTGATAATCTTGTGTCCGTCGAGTCTGCCATCCGAACAGCCTTTTACAGACGCCAAATCTGGTTGCCATCTTTTTTGATTTACGAAAAGCGGCCGGCCGTTGTGGCCGAGCGGTTCTAGGCGCTGCAGTCTGGAACTGCGTGACCACTACGGTCGCAGGTTCGAATCCTGCCTCGGGCATGGATGTGTGGGATGTCCTTAGGTTAGTTAGGTTTAAGCAGTTCTACGTTCTAGGGGTCTGATGACCTCAGATGTTAAGTCCCATAGTGTTCAGGGCCATTTGAACCATACGAAAAGCGTATGAGACAACCTGGCGACATCATATCCTTGCCATATTATACGAGTGGGGTCTCCGAGGCCCGCTCCCGATTTTTATCCAGATTTCCTGTCGCTTCGTACTTTCCGTGTCCAAGTTGGTGCCTCACTTAGTTAGCCCTCCCCCCCAATCCGGAAGAATGGGGTCCTGCACGGATCTGTATTGAGTGTGCTACTATTTTTAGTGGCTATTAACGGTCTAGCAGGAGCTGTAGGGCTTTCCGTCTCACCCTCTCTGCATGCAGACGACTTCTGCCTTTCGTACTGCTCCACCAGTACTGGTGTTGCTGAGAGGCGCCTTCAGGGAGCCATCTACAGGGCGCAGTTTTCAGCCGCAAAGTCGTGTGTCACGCACTTTTGTCCGCGTCGTAACGTTCATCCGGAACCGGAACTTTACCTTAACGACTATCCACTCACTATAGTGGAGACGTATCGACTTTTAGGACTGTTTTTTGACGCCTGATTGACTTGGCTTCCTCACCTTCGTCAACTTCAGTTGAAGTGCTGGCAGCTGACAATACCAACTGAGGTGCAGATCGTTCTACGCTGCTGCAACTCTACAGAGCCCTTGTTCAGTCCCGCCTTGACTATGGGAGTTTGGTTTATGGTTCGGCGGCGCCTTCATCATTGCGTTTACTCAACCTGGGAACCTAGCGATGCGAGCTTTTAGAAAGAGCTCGGTGACCAGCGTACTGGCAGAGGCTGAAGTCCCTCCATTGCAGGTCAGGCGTGCACAACTCCTCGCTAGTTACGTTGCACATATTTGTAGTTCTCTCACATCCGAATTACCGTCTTCTTTTCCCACCCACGGTGGTTCATCTCCCGCGTCAGCGGACCAGGTCAGGGCTTACAACTGCACTTCGCTTCCGATCCCTTCTATCTGAACTGGAGTCCTTCCCTATACCACCTATACTCGAGGTCCATTCGCGTACACCTCCATGGTGTATACGTAGGACGCGGCTTCGTCTGGACCTTTCACATGTCCCAAAGGACTCAGTTCACGCCGAAGCTCTCCGCTGTCACTTCCTATCGATTCTTGACATGGACCGAGGTCATGAAGTGGTTTACACCGACGGCTCGATGGCTGATGGTCATGTTGACTTCGCGTATGTCCATGGAGAACAGTGAAAAGCATTCATTGCTCGATAGCTGTAGTGTTTACACTGCGAGCTGGTGGCTATATCTTGTGCTGTTGAGCACATCCGCTCATACCCTGGGGAGTAGTTTCTGCTGTGTACAGAGTCCTTGAGTAGACTACAAGCTATCGACCAGTGCTACCCTCGTCATCCTTTGGTAGTGACCATCCAGGAGTCCATCTATGCCCTGGAACGGTCCGGTCGTTCAACGCTGTTTGTGTGGACCCCAGGACACGTCGGAATCCCAGGCAACGAACTTGCCGACAGGCTTGCCAAACAAGCTACAAGCAAACCGCTAATGGAGATCGGCATTCCGATAACTGACCTGCGTTCGTTTTCACGCCTCCAGGTTTTTAGGCTTTGGGTGACGGAATGGCATAGTCTCAGCACGCACAACAAACTGCGTGAAATTAAGGAGACTACGAATGTGTGGCAGTCCTCCATGCGGGCCTCTCGCAGGGACACTGTGGTTCTCTGCCGGCTCCGCAGTGGCCACACTTGGGCGACCCATGGCTGCCTCCTGCATCATGAAGACCCCCCTCAGTGTCGGTGCGGCGCCTGGTTGACAGTGGCCCATATTTTGTTGCACTGTCCCACATTGACCGCCCTGCGACTTAATCTTCGGTTACCGGACTCGTTGCCGCTAATTTTGTCTGAGAACTCCTCATCGGCTGATTTAATTTTACGTTTTATTCGCGGGGGTGGATTTTATCATTTGATCTAAGTTTTAGTGCATTTCCTTTGTCCCTCTGTGTCCTCCGCCCCAGTGCTTTTAGGGTGGAGGTGTTAATGTGTTGCAGAGTGGCTGGCTTCTGCTTTTCATTCTCATGGTCAGCCAGCCATGGTAATCTGTTTTGTCGTTTTAATCTCTTCTACCTGTTTCTTACGTTTGTGGTTTTCTTGTCCCCTTTTGTCCATTTAAATGTTTGTTGCCCTTCCGTCGTTCTTGTGGTTTTCCTTTCTCTCAGTTTTGTGTTGTCAGTCGCACCTGTTTTATTCTCACCCTTGTGACATTGTCTTATTCGGAACAGGGGACCGATGACCTAGCAGTTTGGTCCCTTACCCTCTCTTTTAGGCCAACAAAGCAACCCCAACAGGTGTCCCTGGGGTTAACATCAATGTCGTGCTCTTTACTGACGCAAACACGATTGCCGAGCACTATGCTGGAGCCTCTGCGTCGGAGAACTATCCCCAACCTTTTGCACCCTCAAACGGCGGATGGAAAGTCCTCTCGTTCGCTACACCCCACAGTGAACCCTATAACGCCCCATTTACAGAGTGGGAGCTTCTCAGCGCCATTGCACAGTGCCCTGACACAGCTCCTGGGACGGAGTGGATCCACAGACAGATGATTAAACATCTCTTGTCTGACTGTAAGCGATATCTCCTCGTTATATTCTACTGGATCTGGTGCGACGGCGTCTTGCCATCGCAATGGCGGGGGAGCGCCATCATACCAGTGCTCAAACCCGGTAAAAATCGGCTTGATGTTGACAGAGATCGGCCCATCAGCTCACCAACTTTTTCTGTAAGCTGCTGGAACGTATGGTGTGTCGCCGGTTGGGTTGGGTCCTGAAGTCACGTGGAGGACTGGCTTAATGTCAGGGCGGCTTCAGCCAGGGTCACTCTACTACTGATGACCTTGTGTCCCTCGTGTCTGCCATCTGCACAACCTTTTCCAGACGACAACACCTGGTTGCCGTCTTTTTTGACTTACGTAAAGTATATGACACGACCTGGCGACATCATATGCTTGCCACATTGTATGAGTGGGGTCTCCGGGGCCCTCTCCTGATTTTTATCCAAAACTTACTGTCGCTCCGTACTTACCGTGTCAAAGTTTGTGCCTCCCACGGTTCAGGGGAATGGCGTTCCACAGGGCTCCGTATTGAGTGTATCTCTATTTTTAGTGGCCATTAACGGCCTAGCAACAGCTGTAGGGCCGTCGGTTTCCCCTTCTCTGAATGCGGATGACTTCTGCATTTAGAATTGCTTCTCCAGTACTGGAACTGCTGAGAGGCACCTAGCGGGAGCCATTCACAAGCCGCAGTCATGGGCTCTAGCCCACGGCTTCCAGTTTTCAGCCACGAAGTTGAGTGTTACGCACTTCTGTCGGCGTCGTACCGTTCATCCGGGACCTGAACTTTATCTTAATGACGATCCACTCACTGTAGTGGAGACGTATCGATTCTTAGGACTGGTTTTCGAGTCCTGATTGACTTGGCTACCTCACCTTTGTCAGCTTAGCGGGAATGCTGGCAGCAATGCTCTCCGCTGCCTGAGCAACACCAACTGGGGTGCAGATCGCTCTACGCTGCTGCAGCTCTACAGAGCCCTTGTTCAATCCCGCCTTGACTATGGGAGTCTGGTTTATGGTTTGGCGGTGCCCTCAGCGTTGCGTTTACTCAACACAGTGCACCACTGTGGCGTTTGCCTAACGACGGGAACTTTTAGGAAGAGTCCGGTGACTAGTGTTCTGGTGGAGGCCGGAGTTCCTCCATTGCGGATCCGACGTGCGCAACTGCTCGCCGTTGTGCTGCACAAATTCGTAGTTCCCCTGAGCATCCGAATTACCGTCTCCTTCTCCCACCAACGGCAGTTCATCTCCCGCATCGGCGACCCAGGTCAGGGCTTACGATTGCGGTTCGCGTGCGATCCCTGCTCCCCGAATAGGAGTCCTTCCCTTTACCACCACTACTTGAAGTCCATTCACGTACACGTCCATGGTGTACACCTCGGACTAAGCTTCGTCTGGATCTTCTGAATGGCAGATGGTAATGTTGGCTTCACATGTGTCCACAGAGGCTATATTGGACAGCATTCCTTGCCTGCTGGCTGCAGTGTATTCACTGCAGAGCTTGTGGCCATATCTCGTGCACTTCAGTACACCTGTTCCTGTTCTGGTGAGTCGTTTCTTCTCTGTTCTGACTCCCTGAGCAGCTTACAAGCTATCGACCAGTGCTACCCTCGCCATCCTTTGACAGCGAACATCCAGTAGTCCATCTCTGCCCTGGAACGATCAAGTCGTTCAGTGGTGTTTGTGTGGACCTCAGGACACGTCGGAATCCCGGAGATGGGCATCTCTTGAGACTGACCTGCGTTCTGTCTTACGCCGCAAGGTTTTTCGACTTTGGGAGACGGAGTGGCATATTGGTATGCACAACAAACTGCGTGTCATTAAGGAGACTTCGAATGTGTGGAAGTCTTCCCTTCGGGCTTCTCGCGAGGAATCAGTTGTCCTTCGTCGACTCCACATTGGCCATACGTGGCTCCCACATGGTTACCTCCTCTGTCACGAGGACCCACCTCAGTACTGCTGTGGCTCCCAAATGACAGTCGTCCATCTCTTGCGGGACTGCCCACTTTTAGCCGCTCTGCGGTGGACTTTTAACAGTCCCAGCACCATACCTTTGGTGTAGGTCGACAATGCCTCAACAGCAGCTTTAGTCTTACGTTTTATTCGTGAGGGTGGGTTTTATCAACTGATCTGAATTTTAGCGCATGTCCTTTGTCCCTCTGTGTCCTCCACCCTATGGCTTTTAGGGTGGATGTTATAATGTGTTGCAGAATGGCTGACTTCTCCTTTTTTATTCTCACGGTCAGCCAGCCATGGTCATCTGCTTTCTTGTTTTTAATCTCTTCTCCCTATTTCTTGCGTCTATCTGTGGTTTTCTTGTTCTGTTTTGTTCATTGTAGTGTGTGTTGTGCTTGTTTCATTCTTCTGAGTCTTCCTTTCTCCTGTTGTTATGCCGTATGTCTTCTTTGTTTTCTTCTTCCCCTTGGGTACTTGTTCTACTGGGAACAGGGACTGATGACCTCGCAGTTTGTCCCCCTACCCCCTTTTTAAGCCAACCAACCACGCCGTGGGGCTTGTTGTGATGTTTTAAAACTGAGTGTTTAGTTTGTTCCAGACAGTATTGTGAATCTTGAACTATATGATGTACTGAAGTACTCTAACTTTGTGAGACACTTGTGCGGAGGTTTGAATGTCAGCATCAACCAAGGGCTCGATTATCGTAAGGAGAAAAAATATCATTTGGTGATTTTTTTTGGGAGGGGGAGTAAGCTCTTCCGGTTACTTAAAATATCTCAACCCTGAGTTTAATTGTTACTTGTTAAGTAAATTTAGCAGTCGTAATTTGTTTTAACTCTTGCGATACTGCTGTTAACCTTTTTTAAAAGTTGTTTTAAGTGATTGATTTCAATTTTATTAACACAGCACTGTTTGAGACATTTGGTTGTAGCGTGTTGTTGCTGCGTCAGCACACGCGATTTGTTGGACCATAATTGCCGACAATTTGTCAACAAGCATTAAACATAGTTTCAAATCTTTAAGAAACTTTTACTCTCTGATACTCTCCACAAATCGATGAATGCTTAAAAGCTTGTCGTTTCCACATTGGCGTTGTTCATGCTGTCAAACCTCAATGTCAAGACTGACTTTTTGATGTATTACTTCGTTAATACGACCTGTATTTGCGATACGTTTGTAGAAAGTATTAACATGTACAACTAACTGTGCCTGCAGTATTATGTCATTGTACAGCGGATAGTTCAGGAGATATGGCGTCATAAGCATTTAGTGATGCGAAAATCTGCCGCTTCAGATGTATTTCGGTTTATTTCTTCTTTACTAACTCTATTCGCAACAAATTTCGTAGATGGTAACCAAATACTATGCTAAACGTACCTGCAAAATTTTATTGTTGTACAAGACATAGTTCAGGAGATTTGACGTTTGCGTGGAAAACTAGCTTTTTCTTAAAACGAAGCTCAAGTTACCCCCGCTATACTCGTCGGGTATTTGATAATCAGAGCACTTAGCAACTTTGGACAAACTTTGAAGATAATTTAAAACCTTTTCTAAACTTTTTCTTGTTACATGCCTAAGGGAAGACTCCACCAAAAATTTTACTTTTCTTCTACTTTGCCGATTTCAAACAAATTTTAAAATCTGGTATATCATGTAAAGATGTAGCAATACCCAACCTTTGAATTCCACAACTTTATTGGTTCTGAGTTTTTAAGTTTTAATATGATTTTAATAATATTTCCGAAAATCAACTTTTGGTGCTCAGACCTCAATTGTCACAGTCCAGGTATTTTAGATACATTCACTATATGTTTTTCAACAGTTCTATGCTTTCATTTTATGAGATGTCGTAAATTCACTTTCAGAATTTTTTCAGGGTTCAAAATTAAATTTTCTTTATTTGTTGTAAACAAACGTAATAATAAAATAGACAAACTGTATTTTCTATAATACTAATTCATAGAACTATGCAAATACCTCAACACCAGTTCATGAAAGAATTTCATTGAGACTGATTAATGTTTAGGATAAAAAATTTGGCATTGAACGTAGAATAACGCTTACGGGAAAACGGTTTTAAAATTTTATTAAGAAATTAATACTAGAGCAAGCCACATACCAATTAAGATTCAACAGCACCGTACGTTTTCTGTTCCTGCCCTCTAACGCTTCTTTTTGTAATTTCAAGACTAAGGTAGCCTGTTTCTTAAATTTTTCCTTCTCCAGGAAGCATCTTGTGAACTGTTTGATCCGTCACTGATCTCCAGTTAGGAAATCTTCTGGGAGGGTGATGAAGGTGTGCTAAGACTCCTACTTTCTTCACTCTTTAAACATCACACACTGAACTGTGAAACAGCTTCTATAACTCCCAAGAGGATCTTTCCATTCTTTATTTTGTTTTCGGACACGTGGACCAAATAATACTGTGCTAACTTTCATTTTATACCTTGCCATTAGCGCATCCTGGCAGTATTGCATCAGATGCGAGTCTCTGATAGACAGGTATTATCTTGACCACTTACGCAGCTGTCAGTATGCCACGGCCCCTTGTGCAGTCCATATGTCATATATTTATTAGACGTACTTGTAAATCAAATACAGCCCAATAATTTTGGGTTGTAAGAGTGAACACTCCAAAGATGTGAAATTGCTATTAAAATTTCATTAATAAGAAATGAAGTTTCTTGAAGGTCTTTTCAGTTCATTTCTTTTGACTGTTGGCCTGAACGCCATACAGCCAGAAGATGTTTTATACAGGGTGTTCGATTCTTTAGAGAATCGGCGGCTTACTGGTTACTTACTGTCTGAAAAAAAAGCACTGTGGAGATAAGTATCACCTACATCTCATACACTCCTGGAAATGGAAAAAAGAACACATTGACACCGGTGTGTCAGACCCACCATACTTGCTCCGGACACTGCGAGAGGGCTGTACAAGCAATGATCACACGCACGGCACAGCGGACACACCAGGAACCGCGGTGTTGGCCGTCGAATGGCGCTAGCTGTGCAGCATTTGTGCACCGCCGCCGTCAGTGTCAGCCAGTTTGCCGTGGCATACGGAGCTCCATCGCAGTCTTTAACACTGGTAGCATGCCGCGACAGCGTGGACGTGAACCGTATGTGCAGTTGACGGACTTTGAGCGAGGGCGTATAGTGGGCATGCGGGAGGCCGGGTGGGCGTACCGCCGAATTGCTCAACACGTGGGGCGTGAGGTCTCCACAGTACATCGATGTTGTCGCCAGTGGTCGGCGGAAGGTGCACGTGCCCGTCGACCTGGGACCGGACCGCAGCGACGCACGGATGCACGCCAAGACCGTAGGATCCTACGCAGTGCCGTAGGGGACCGCACCGCCACTTCCCAGCAAATTAGGGACACTGTTGCTCCTGGGGTATCGGCGAGGAGCATTCGCAACCGTCTTCATGAAGCTGGGCTACGGTCCCGCACACCGTTAGGCCGTCTTCCGCTCACGCCCCAACATCGTGCAGCCCGCCTCCAGTGGTGTCGCGACAGGCGTGAATGGAGGGACGAATGGAGACGTGTCGTCTTCAGCGACGAGAGTCGCTTCTGCCTTGGTGCCAATGATGGTCGTATGCGTGTTTGGCGCCGTGCAGGTGAGCGCCACAATCAGGACTGCATACGACGGAGGCACACAGGGCCAACACCCGGCATCATGGTGTGGGGAGCGATCTCCTACACTGGCCGTACACCACTGGTGATCGTCGAGGGGACACTGAATAGTGCACGGTACATCCAAACCGTCATCGAACCCATCGTTCTACCATTCCTAGACCGGCAGGGGAACTTGCTGTTCCAACAGGACAATGCACGTCTGCATGTATCCCGTGCCACCCAACGTGCTCTAGAAGGTGTAAGTCAACTACCCTGGCCAGCAAGATCTCCGGATCTGTCCCCCATTGAGCATGTTTGGGACTGGATGAAGCGTCGTCTCACGCGGTCTGCACGTCCAGCACGAACGCTGGTCCAACTGAGGCGCCAGGTGGAAATGGCATGGCAAGCCGTTCCACAGGACTACATCCAGCATCTCTACGATCATCTCCATGGGAGAATAGCAGCCTGCATTGCTGCGAAAGGTGGATATACACTGTACTAGTGCCGACATTGTGCATGCTCTGTTGCCTGTGTCTATGTGCCTGTGGTTCTGTCAGTGTGATCATGTGATGTATCTGACCCCAGGAATGTGTCAATAAAGTTTCCCCTTCCTGGGACAATGAATTCACGGTGTTTTTATTTCAATTTCCAGGAGTGTAGGAGTGGGACTGAAGAGTGATGACACTAAAACATAGCTCAGGAAGAAATGGAAAAATTGTAACGAAAAAGTACGTGACTTAGCTTTTGTTTAAAAATACTGTAGAAGTTAGGTTCTCCACTACCTCTAGAGGTGGGGATGTGGATGGGATAGAGTGGCATAAAAATATTCGAAAACAATTTGTTGGTATATATTCCCTACAGTTATTTGACTTACAAAACTTTTAAAAACATGAAGTGCAATTTTGTTTCTCACTTGTGCTGCTCTGTGTGACAGCTGGGAGAGGAGAATGAGCACTGCAGCGAGTGAATAATTTTGCTGTCGTATTTCAGGATCTAAAATCAAGACACTTTGCTGAATACCACTGATAATTTTGACATCCCCTAAGAAGTTACATGGTGGAAAGGTGTGAAGGACCAGGCAGATATGAGTGGAATGTGTGACACATATGCATGTTTGACGAAAGAAATTTCCAACTTTTGCTGTATTCTAGCATTGAACTAACTCAGTGGCAACATTTGAAAATTTGTACCCGATCAGGATTCGAACCCGGATTTCCCGCTTTACGCGAGCGGTCGCCTTAACAGCTCTCTAATTTTTTTAAGGTACCACATTTTTTCATAACATTGATATATTGAAAAGTCTACATGTTCAGTTAATTCATACTGAAATAAAGGTAATAAGCATTTGCCTGACACAGTTTACATACACCGGTGAGCCAAAACATTATAACCATCTGCTTCATTCCTTGTTTGTCAGTCTTTGGAATAAAATTCATAACTGATTCTGGTTATCACGTATCAGACAGTTTGATGGTAGGTTTGTGAAGGTATGTGGCGTTAGATGTAATTCGCGCAAATAACGCCCCGCTGATTTGAGTACACTTTGATGGCGCCTGACAGTGACTGACATGGGCTCGATAGGATTTTATCAGGCATATTTGGTCGCCGGGACATCAACCTGAATTCACTATAATGCTCCTCAAACCACTGTCGCATGTTTCCGGCTCCGAGGCACGGACAATTATACTGCTGGATCGTGACAACACAGTCGCGTAAGACATCAAACATGAAGGGATGTAGGTGGTCCGCAGCTGTCAGGATGTCTACGATTACTACCACAGGTCCCATACAAGCACAGGAGAATGTGTCCCGTAGCAGAATACTGCTTCCACCAGCCTGTGTCCGTGGCGCGCTGCATGTCTCGAGCCGCCGTTCACCTCGATGACGGCGTTTGGAGACCACCATCGACCTAGTGTAGCAAAAATGTGATTCAGCGGAAGAGCCGTCACGTTTCGATTGATCGACGGTCGAATGTCGATGGTCCTGTACAAACTACAATCGTAATTGACGATGTCGTTGGGTCAACATGTGACAACATGTGTCTTTAGAGAGCAGACAAGCCTCTGAACCCCTCTTTCTGTGAAGAATCGTGGACGTCCAACAATTTGGCACCTAGTGGTAGTTTCACTGTCCTACCTCTTTCCGTAGAAGCTCACGACAGTAGCACGTGAACATTCGATCAGCTTCGCCGTTTTCGAGATAGATAATCGTTCACAGGCTCTGCGTACTAATAATCTGATGTTTGTCAAAGTCGCCTATCTCAGTGAATTTCCTCATTTGTATCCCATATCGTCGCTGGAGTGATCCCCGTGCGTGTCTGCTCGGCTTACATACTTTTGTTACCGTGTCACGCGCCCGCAACGCCACCAGGCGGCATCCAATGTCGTGGTGGGCAGTTGTCATAATGTTTTACCTTATTAGTGTGTATGAAAATAGAATTAGAAAAAGCACAACAGAAGGGTCTGAATATTAGTGCAAAAAGGAAATACATATTGCGAAAAGTAATCAATAATGGTTACAGTCAGTCTCGACCTGGTGGAGACGACAAGGTGGATAGGATCAAATTCCGAAACCTGGCCGCGACGCCACCCCCTCCTCCCTCCCTCCCCCGTCTCCCTCATTACTAAGATGCTACCTCACATGGGTTGTTTCCATCTCTTAAATTTTCCAAAAGCAGTATCAAGAGTGTAAAAGGAAGGAATATTCAGGGAAAAACACAGAAGAGAAAACAATGGCACAATGAGGGAATCAGCTCCTGTTTCTGAGAGCTATAGACAATAAACTGGCGAAAATCCAGATGGTCATCCCCACTTTCACCAGTAACGGCCGGCCGGAGTGGCCGAGCGGTTCTAGGCGCTGCAGTCTGGAGCAACGTGACCGCTACGGTCGCAGGTTCGAATCCTGCCTCGGGCATGGATGTGTGTGATGTCCTTAGGTTATTTAGGTTTAAGCAGTTCTAAGTTCTAGGGGACTGATGACGTCAGAAGTTAAGTCCCATAGTGCTCAGAGCCATTTGAACCATTTGCACCAGTAACGACAAAATGTACAAAAGAGACCAACCAACAACGATATGATCGTGTTAGTCTTTGTCCTCTAAAAAAGAAGTAGCCATTGGCAGGACTATATCACAGGAATATGCAGCTTCGACATACCGAGTGAGGAAAGCCAATTGCTTCCTGAGCCAGGACCAGTTTGACAGGCGACCACGACAAGTAACCCAGTGCTGTCACTTAACTGGGACGCACACCTACTACAATTGTGTCACTAATCCCGATACGACATACACGCTCGTTGATGAAAATCAAATTGTTGTACCAGGAGAAAGCCGCTGCCATTGATAGAACTGGGAGGCTAATGTCAGTCCACACAATTTTCGAAAATATTTGAGGTGATAATTGTTCAACGAAATTGTGGCAGGGAATCCCTTCCCAGCCAACAAAATTTTGAGCACCGCTTGCTACATATGTCATGGCTAACAGTTACGTAAAACTGGTGAATGTGTCTTAGTTTAAAATTAAGACGGCCAAAGTTAGCAGGGGGACCAACACTCGCTGGATGCACTAAGTTGAACAGCCGAAACGTAACGGTATATAATTTCTGATGGATCGTCAAAACGGTGCTCCGAACATGTAGGACAAGCGCCTTCCTCTTAATGTCAGAAACGCCCATTCCGCCCAGGAAAAATGGCTTCGTCACAATCTCGTATAGCAACCTGAAGGTAAGACGCTTCCATAAAAAGCGACCGGACAACTGCTTCAGTTTATTAGCCATCATGGAGGGAAGCGGAGAAAGTTGTGCTACCTAATATGCCTTCCACAACACATGTGTTTCCAAAATTCGTACCTTCCAGTATTTCCTCCTGGATTTTACAAGTAACCGATTCCTAACTGAGTATCGTCATTCGGAGCGTACAACGATCAACAAAAGCTTCCAGTGACGTACGTCGATCCACAGCAGTGTGCCACGTGATTGTGTCATCGAAATCCAGAAATTCAGAAGTTTACTTTTTTCCTCGCCAAGTCGCGATACCGAGACACTGCAGTTATCATCAATGCTGCCCTCTGTAGAGACAGATCTGCACATCGAAGGAGTAAAACCATTACATCGTCAGTGTATCATTCTAAGGGCGAACAGCGAGGTCGATCCACAAAGCGTCCAATTCTGCAGCTGACGCAGTCTTTGGAAGCAGTGGCTCCAGAGATACGACAAAGACATCGAGAGTGGGCTCTGCTGTGGCAATCCCAGATTAATGGTAATCTGGGGCACCTGTTGCCCTCTGACAACTACCGAAGCTGCAAAGCCCGTGAACAATTTTGATAACACTTCACACTCCACAAGCCTAAACAGTAAACCTGATCATCTTCAAAATCCGAAGCAGAAAATCATGATTAAACTTAATTGAGAGTCTTATTAAAGCCAAAATAGGCAAAGGTACAATGGACAGAAGTGATGGGAGCAACCCAAACCTTATAACGGTATCCTGCCACAGTGTAAGAATAGAGCGAACGGGAAGACAACTTTGATACTCGCCGATGACAATCGGCAGCAAGGCAGCCATCCTGCGATTTATCACCCTCCCCGTTGTCATATAATCAAAATTCAGTAACGCGAGAGGACGAAAATTATCAGCAGCATTAAGACCAGAATGTTCAGGTATCACCACAATTTTCCCAACCTTGAATGGAGCCATGGTCGTAAATTTTACGTCCAAGAGAGGCCAAAAACGCCCTCCCATACGTGCTGATTTCTGAGAAGGGAAGTAATAATATCATATGTCATTTGGGTGAAAGACGGTCAAGTATTTGGTGTTCTATTCAGGCGAGAGTGGCTTACCTAAGGTCATAGCAGCCGGGTCGAAGGGAAAGTCGCTAGGTGCATCCACGTGTAGAGATCGACAAAGTACTGATGTAAGGAGTAAAACAGTCACTTGGCGTTGTCAGCTGACGGCCGTCAGCTGCTGAAAAAGAAATAACGCAAGAGTGACGACACCGAGCTTGATGACGAAGCAGATGGTACAATGAAGTCGATCAGTATACAACTGTTGATCGTCGTTTCGATAGCACCCACAATCCTTCCATCTCTCGCTGCTTCAACTGCAACAACTTTGCTTATAATACATCGCAAATCTGCGCTCCGCATTGGGGCACGATCTGGACAGTCATTCAAGATGCGCAACGGAGAATAATAAAATTGTTGCGTTCTTCGAAAATCGCTCACCCTAGCAGCACAATAAGTGATCAAAGTTAGACGGAGCTTCTGTTTAGCCAAGGCAGTCCACCATTCCAGAGTGGTAGAGTATCTTCCAGCGGATCGAAAAATACGCTTCCATACATCGTGTATCACATCATCGAGAAAATAATCTGCCATTTAACAGCGACGAAGAACGAAACAGTTTCACTGGTTACCGGTCAAGTAGGAGAGTGGCGGCCAACGCACAATGATCAGAAAAGCTAGCAGTGGTAACGTCGATTGCGCATCCGGTCTGATAAGTAGGATCGCCAGTCCTGCTACTATAAATCGCAGTAAAATACGTAAATGTGACCAACGTCAGATGTTGACACTCCAAAACATCTTCCATGCATCATAGAGTGTATCATTTCATTTAAATCGCGACAATAATTAAAATGGGGAGGCTGATCAACAGGACGCAAAACGCAGTTAAAATCACCACCCAGCAGTAGAAACCGAGGACTCCTACGTAAAAGATAAATAATCTCTTCTTTATCAAAATGCGAATGTTCCATTGTGAGACCAAAACCAGATACACCATATAAAACTAACAAGATTATCTCAAAAAGTCTACAGCCTATCCTTTTGCCAGACTCAAGTACCTCAGGAACAGGAATGCCTGCCCCAAAGAATAAGGCAGTTCCCGTCAAAAATTCTGGCGCGACATTAAAAACAGTTCGAAATCCAGGGAAAAGGAAACTGCTAAATAGAACTTCTTGCAGCAACACTATATCCGCACAGGAATCATATACAGGGTGTTTCACAATTCATGTTACACACTTCTGGAGGTTGTAGAAGGACTCAGTAAATAAGGAACTGATGTCCGGAAACGGTTCTTTTCCACATTACAAGGAAATCAAGAGCTACTCAGTCACGCACTAGATGTTCATTACGCTGCTCACCTGTTACACTAGGCTACCCACATTCATGAATGGTACGATGACGCGATGTCACGTGATGCCCTCTGTTTCCATCTGCCTTGTCTTCGTGCTTCCTGCTGACGCGTCAGTCAACATTACGGTGAATAGTACTGCATTAACAGGATGCCTGAGTGCCCTTTCGCAGAGTACACCGGTATGTTGTTAATTTACGGTGAAGCTTGCTATGATGGAAAAGATCAACGTGTGTAGCACAAGTACTTTCCAAATCGTGTGACTCCATCTTATCCCATGTGGAACAACGGCTGCGAAAAGTGGGAATTTCACAAGCGACAGAGCAATCTGTGGTGCTCCACGGAGGCGGTGCATTGTCGTATTGGAAGAGGAAGTGGTTCGTCATGTTGAAGAGAAAACAAAAAATGGTTCAAATGGCTCTGAGCACTATGGGACTTAACATCTATGGTCATCAGTCCCCTAGAACTTAGAACTACTTAAACCTAACTAACCTAAGGACATCACACAACACCCAGCCATCACGAGGAAGAGAAAATCCCTGACCCCGCCGGAAATCGAACCCGGGAACCCGGGCGTGGGAAGCGAGAACGTTACCGCACGACCACGAGATGCGGGCGAAGGGAAAACATCAACGAGCATTCGAGCCACCGTACGTGACTTGCATGTGCCTCACTCAACTGTCTGGATTGTTCTGCATGAACGGTAACTCCACCCAAATCACGCCGAGAAGGACACGCCGTGCTCCCGGCGGATATCGTGCCACGTGTCAATTTCTGCACTTGGTTTCTACGCAGTTGCGTAGATTTTGCTCACTTTCCAAGACGAATTTTGTTCATCGACGAAGCGCATTTCCATAGGGAAGGCGTTTTGAACCTTCGAAATAGCCATATTTGGGATCAAGAACACACCAAAGCTACGTGTACACAAAGATTTCAGCACACCTTCAGCATCATGTTTGGACAGTTATTTGTGATGGTCGTGTGATTGGGCCGTGCATCCTTCTTACTGACCTAGCGGGTGCCAGGTACTTGATATCCCTGCAGCGAGTGCTGGCGGAGTTTTTGGAAAATGTGTCATTGGACATTCAGCAAGAATATGGTCCCAGCGTGATGGCGAAGCAGTACATTTTTCAGTTCGCGTCCGAAACTATTTGAACGTAGTTGATGGGGACAGTTGCGTCGGTCAAGATGAACCACATGCATGGCCACCAAGATCCCCAGATTTAGCCCCTTTGAACTTTTTCTTATGGGGCACATAAAGAGTCTTGTGACGAGACCTCTGTCCAGTCGGAGGAACATATGGTTGCACGGATCATTGTTGCGGCAGACATGATTAACCATACACCATGCATGTTGGACAGAAGTTATGGAACTTACTGCGCAGATGCACTGTGTGCATCGAACATGTTGGTCGTCATATCGAACAGTTGTAATATCACACTACGTGGAAGTGGAAACTGTGCATCTAGTTTTTCTTGCAGCATGGAAACGAACTGTTTCCGGACATGGATTTCTATGTAAAACTTTATCTACTAAGTCCCCTCTACAATTTATAGAAGTGTTTAACGCGGATTGTGAAACACTGTATAAACGGACGCAGCGAAGCTAGGTGTAGCTCTGATACCACTCGGTAAACATGTAGTATAATAGATGTCTATGCATCAGTCATCAATCAAAAGAAAAACACAGAAAAAACGAATATTCCTCGAGTTGCTCGTCTGCGTCACAGTCCATTGCGCAGTCCAATAACGAATTCGAGAGCGGGGGGACAGTACCGGCCTCAACTGAAACTTTACCCTTGGTTGTTTTCCGCCCCGCTGCAGGATCTGGCTGTATATGCTGTTTAACCCAGCTACGAGGCATAATAGCCCCTACAGTCGGCGGCGTTGGCGGATCTTGTAGCACTTCCATGTCAGTCTATGACTTCCCAGGGTCAGAGGCTTGCCTGACAGGATAGTCACATTGCAAGGCATGCCAACTCTCTAAATGGGGGTCAATTAGAGTGTGTCTCAGAGACAGCGGGAGACAATATGGGATAACAACTTCCACAACGGGCGGAAAATCACAGTCCACATCGTAGACAGCAGAAGATGAGTATGAGGGCATTATAGTATTATCAATTGTACTTGTGGTAGAGGTTGTGAAGGAGACGACTCCGACACACGCTCCCTCCAGGGCTGCTCAATAGGAGCCATCTCTGCAGCAGCAGGAATGCCAGAGTCTGCCACCCTGATCTCCACCTCACCAGGACTTTGTGGTATTGCAATAATGAAAGGAGTGATACACAAACACGGCTCGGAGGAAGGTGAGACAGCGGAAGACACAAGTAATTCGTCACCATCCTACGCTGCTTATGAACCGCGCACGCCGCCGTCCAAGCAGTACCGCAGATCAGGCTTTGCTTGCAACGGTGGAAAATCACTCGCAGTGATAGTGGGAACTGCCGGATGATCATCAGAAACGAGGTAAAATATAGCCCTGAGTACGTTTCCAGGGATGGCAACGTCAGCAACCGTAAATTACGTTCTGTTCCTAGGAAGACCGAAAAACAAAACCTCTCGGCGGGCAGTTGGTTCGAAGACGGCCACTCTCACTGCACAGAAATCGCGTACGTCCGCTGTACGTAACATGAACACGATAGACTCAAACTTGCAATTGAGACGGAATGTTCTTTTTGATTTGCATTTCTACAGAACGTACGCCACTATAACATTGTAGCTTGTCACGACACAAGGGAATTAAAGGCATTGGTTGCCAGTGGACATCGATTTTAGTCAATGGGGGAAGTTGAAAACTTGTGCTGCACTAGTATTCCAACCAGTGATCCTGCTTAACTGGCAGATGCGCTGACCACTGCGCCATCCAGACACAGAGGTCACCGCAACTGCACGAACTACCATACCACGCCATCCGTCAGACGCAAATTCTCAACTCAGTCGCGCACTACTAGATGTAGTGCCCATTGTCCATTATCCTCATTACTCGCGGCTTTTCGCACATTCCTGTAGAAGTCATATCTTGGTGTGGATCTGTACTGAAGGAATCACTGGCCGTCCTCGCCTTAATTATATATGTTGTGTCCGTTGTTAAGGGTGTCGCAAAGAATAGACACCACATATATAGGACAGCCAATGACCCCTTCAGAGCGGATGCACATCAAGCTCCAGCTCTTACGGGAATAGGTGTAATGCCGCGAGTAATGAGAATCACTACATCAGTAGTGTGTAGATAGTTGAGAATTTGGGTCTGATGGGAGGCATGCTGGGATCGTCCGTGCAGTTGCAATGAACCCTGTGTCTGGATGACGCAGAGGTCAGCGTTTGTACCTACTAAGCAGGAGACTCAAGTTCGAATCCCCGTTGGGCACAAATTTTCAACTTTCTCCATTAATTTATATCAATGCTCACTGGCAGCTAATGTCTTTAATTCTTTTTTGTCTTGATCCATAATAGCTGTAAGACGAGATGGTGTCTGTTCTTTCAGAGCCGGCCGGGGTGGCCAAGCAGTTAAAGGCGCTACAGTCTGGAACCGCGTGACCGCTACGGTCGCAGGTTCGAATCCTGCCTCGGGCATGGATGTGTGTGATGTCCTTAGGTTAGTTAGGTTTAAGTAGTTCTAAGTTCTAGGGGACTGATGACCTTAAAAGTTAAGTCCCATAGTGCTCAGAGCCATTTGAACCATTTTCTTTCAGATACCACATCTTTGTAGGTTAGAGGGTCTCAGGTCTGGGCGGTTTTTTAGGTTAGAGGGTTTCAGGAAACCTCAGAAAGGGCTTCCGTCTGAAGGGGGGCAGGTAAAACATAGTAAGGTAGCTGTAGCAGCAATCGGTATTGTAGTTGTAAATTGTTGTGGCTGTGTTGGGAAGAACCAGAGCTCCAAGCCCTAACAGAAAGTACTGAAGCTCAAAGAGTTATAGGCACGGAAAAGTGACTAAAGTCGGAAATAAGTTCAGCCGAAATTTTTCCAAACAACCTAACATTTTCAGAAAGGATGGATTAAATCCAGTTGGTGGTGGAGATTATACTTGACAGTCGGAATAAAGTATTAATCGGATCGTTTTACAGCCCCCCCCCTCCCCCCGACTCAGAACAGTTCAATGAAAACTTGAGTCTCATTTCAAACAGGTACCCCATTCAAACAATTATAGTCGGTGGTGACTTCAATCTGCCCTCGACATGCTGGAAAAATTATACTTTAAAGCCGGTGGCAGGCATAAAACGTCATCCGAAATTTACTGAATGCTTTCTCAGAAAATTATTTTGAACGATTAGTTCATGAGCCAACTCTGAGCGTAAATGGTAGCGAAAACATACTTGACCTCTTAGCAACAAATAATCGTAGACAAATATGGAGTATCATGACGGATACAGGGATTAGCGACCACAAGGCAGTTGCTGCTGGGCTGAATACCGTAACACACACAACCGTCAAAAAGAAACGCTACTTAAAAAAGTTCATAAAAATGCTCTGAACGCCTTTTTAAGAGACAGTCTCCACTCCTTCCGATCTGATCATGTAAGCGTAGAAAAGATGTGGAATGAATTCAAAAAGATAGTATCGTCGGCTATTGAGAGATATGTACCACATAAATTAATAAGTGGTGGTACTGATCCTCCATGGTTCACAAAACGGGTCAGATCGCTGTCGCAGAAGTAACGAAAAAAAGAACGTAAAATCCCCAAGATAGGCAAAGTTTTGCAGAAGTTCGAAATATAACGTGTGTTTCAATGCGAGATGCTTTTAATAATTTCCGCAACAAAACTCAGTCTCGGAATATGGCAGAAAACCCAAAGAGATTCTTGTCACACATATAACACCACAGCGGAAAGACGCAGTCAAAACCTTCACTGCGCGATAACAACGGTGAAGTCGCTGAAGACAGTGGCACTATAACGGAGTTATTAAACACGGTTGTCCGAAACTCCTTCACCAAGGAAGGCGTAGTAAAAATTCCACAATTCCAATCAACAACAACTGCGAAGATGAGAAACATAGAAGTAGATATCCTCGGTATAGCAAAGCAGTTTAAATCGCTTAATAAAGGAAAGGCCTCCGGTCCAGATTGTACACCAGTCAGGTTCCTTTCAAAGTGTGCTGATACAGCAGCTCCATGTTTAGCAATTATATACAACCGCTCGCCCATAGAAAAATCCGTACCTAAAGACTGGAAAATTGCTCAAGTCACACCAATGCCCAAAAGGGGAAATAGGAGTAATCTGCTGAATTACAGGCCCACATCACTAATATCGATTTGCAGTAGGGTTTTGGAACATATGCTGTGTTCGAACATTATGAATTACCTCCAAGAAAACGATTTATTGACACATCGTCAGCACGGATTCAGAAAATATCGTTCTTGTGAATCACAACTAGCTCTCTGCACTCATGAGGTAATGAGTGCTATGGACAGGGAATGTCGAATTGATTCCATATTTTTAGATTTCCAGAAGGCTTTCGACACCGTTCCTCACAAGCATCTTCTAACCAAACAGCGTGCCTATGGAATATCGCCTCAGTTGTGCGACTGGATTCGTGATTTTCTGTCAGTTCGTCACAGTTCGTAGTAACAGACCGAAAGTCATCGAGTAAAACAGAAGTAATATCCGGCGTTCCCAAGGAACTGTTATAGGCCCTCTATTGTTCCTGATCTATATTAACGACACAGGAGACTATCTGAGTAGCTCTGTTAGGTTGTTTCCAGATGATGCTGTCATTTACCGTCTTGTAAAGTTATTAGATGACCAAAAGGAATTGCAAAGTGATTTAGATAAGATATATGTACTGTGCGAAAAGTGGCAATTGGCCCTGACTAAAGAAAAGTGTGAAGTTATTCACATAAGTACTAAGCGAAATCCGCCAAGTTTCGATTATGCGAAAAGTCACACACATCTGAAGGCTGTAACTTCAACTAAATACTTATGGATTACAATCACAAATAACCTAATTTGGAAATACCACGTAGCTAATGTCGCGGGTAGAGCAAACCAAAGACTTCGATTCATTGGCAGAACACTTATAAGGTGCAACAGGTCTACTAAAGAGACTGCTTACACCACGCTTGTCCGCCCTATTCTGGGGTATTGCTGTGCAACGAGGGATTCGCATCAGGTGGCACTGACGGATGACATCGGAAAAGTTCAAAGAGGGGCAGTTCGTCTTCTATTATCGCAAAATAGAGAAGATAGAGCCACACACATGTTACGTGAAGTGGAGTGGTAATCATTAAAGCAAAAGCGTTTTTCGTTGCGACGGGATCTTCTCATGAAATTTGAATCACCAGTTTTCACTTCAATTGCAAAAACATTCTGTTGGCACCTACCTACATAGGGAGAAATGATCATCACGATAAAAATGAGGGCCCGCACAAAAAAATTTAGGTCCTCGTTTTTCCCGCGCGCATTTCGGGAGTGGAACGCTGGAGAGAAAGCTTAAAGGTGTTTCATTGAACCCTCTGCCACGCACTTTATTGTGAATAGCAGAGTAATCACGTTGATGTAGATGTATATTATAGCTTGTGTTGACTTAAAAACGTACACGACGAATGCCTCTCACCTCACCATACGGAGGCGGAACTGTCTTAAGATGAATACCCTCTACCTCCAGAGGCCGATTGAATATTCAAAGATTGGTATATTCAGTATCCGCATTCGCAAGCAGCAACATACTGACCAAACCATCTCTTCATCTACACGATTACTCTGCAGTTCTCAACTAAGAACCTGGAAGAGGGTTCATCGAATCACCTTCAGACCTTTTTTCTACCGTTCCATTCTAGAACAACGCACGGGAAAAACTAGCACATAAATCTTCCCCTGTGAGCTCTGATTTATCCTATTTAATTATGATGATTATTTCTCCCTATGGAGGTGGGTGCGAAAAATATATCTTTGCAATCGGAGGACAAAATTAGTGATTGAAATTTCATAAGCAGATCCTGCCGCAATGAAAAACGCCTTTGTTTAAATGGTAGCAACCCGAAGTCACGTATCATGTTTGTGGCACTCTCTCCCCTATTTCGCGATAATAGAAAACGTGCTGCCCTTCTTGGAACATTTTCGATGTCCTCCGTCAGTCGCATCTGATGAGGATCCGACACCGCACAGCAGTACTGCTTAAGAGGGATGATAAGCGTGGTGTAGGCAGTCTCTTTGGGAGATCTGTTGCACTTTCTAAGTGTTCTGTCAATAAATCGCAGTCTTTGGTTTGCTTTCTCCACACCATTATCTATTCAAAAATGGCTCTAAACCCTATGGGACTTAACATCTGAGGTCATCAGTCCCCTAGACTTAGAAATATTTAAATCTAACTAACCTAAGGACATCACACACATCCATGCCCGAGGCAAGATTCGAACCTGCGACCGTAGCAGCAGCGCGGTTCCGGACTGCAGCGCCTAGAACCGCTCGGCCGAACACCATTATCTATATGTTAACTCCAATTTAAATTATTTGGAACTGTAATCTCTAAGTATTTAGTTGAATTTCCAGCCTTTATATTTGTGTGATTTATCGTGTTACCGAATTTTAGCAGACTTCTTTTAGTACTCATCTACTTCATACTTTATATTATTTCGCACCATACAGATATCTTGCCCAATTATTTTGCAATAGGTTTTGATCATCTGATGACTTTACAAGACAGTAAATGACAGCATCATCTGCAAACAATCTAAGATTGCTGCTCAGATTGACTCCTATGTTGTATATGTAGAGCAGAAACCACAGAGAGCCTATAACACTTCCATTGCCGGCCGGAGTGGCCGTTAGGATCTAGGCGCTACAGTCTGCAACCGGGCGACCGCTACGGTCGCAAGTTCGAATCCTGCCTCGGGCATGGATGTGTGTGATGTCCTTACGTTAGTTAGGTTTAATTATTTCTAAGTTCTAGGTGACTGATGACCTCAGAAGCTGAGTCCCATAGTGCTCAGAGCCATTTGAACCATTTGAACACTTCCATGGGGAACACCATATATCACTTCTGTTTTAGTTGATGAATTTCCGTCAGTTACTACGAACGGTGACTCTTCTGACAGGCACTCACGAATCCAGTCACACAAATGAGGCGATACTCCTTAGGCAAGGAATTTGATTAGAAGTCTCGTGTGAGGAATGGTGTCAAAAGGCTTCTGGAAACATAAAAATATGGAATGGGTAACAAAATATATTACTTCTGTTTTACTCGACGACTTTCCGTTAATTACTACGAACTGTGACCTTTCTGACAGGAACCCACGGCGGTACTCCATAGGCAAGGAATTTGATTGGAAGTCTCGTGTGAAGAATGGTGTCAAAAGCATTCTGCAAATCTAAAAATATGGAATGAATTGGACATCCCCTGTCGATAGGACTCAGTACTTAGTGAGAATATAGAGCTAGTTATGTTTCACAAAAATGATGTTCTCGGAAGCGAACCTGATTGTCACGTTTAAATATGAACTTGTCTATTTTAAGCTGATCTACTAATTTCCCAAAGAACACATAAATCGCTGTGTCGCAATAGGTGGTATGCCCTTGATCCGAGGTTACATGAAAAGTATGTGCTAAGTACTAATGGATTACTAAAGATTCGAGCTACACGTTAAGTGTCAACATATAGAATAAAAAACTGACAATACCTTTACGTGGAACACTCTTGGGCGCCATGAGAAACCAACAGGAGCAAACTAGGCCGCAGTCAGAGACGCACCCAGCGAAGAACGAGACAAAACAACGATGCTGTCACACGGAAAGAGGCACAAATATCACAGAAGCGATAAAACCCCCAAACATTTGCGACGCTGCGGCGGAGCTGAAAGTAAATAACTACCTGCTCGCTCGGCGCCCACGGTGGAATTGTTGCTTCGGCTGCCCGAGCACGTCTCACTTCCAAACCAAATCTCCATATGTCGCACACTGCAGAGTGGCCTCCCCTGTCCATTATTCCTCTCTGCAAGCAACCCTACTGTATTCCGCAAAAGGTAGGACAATGTTGTGCGTCTGCAATGAAAGATCGATATCCCGTATGGAGCGTATATTATATAGGTATGATGTCTCCTCTTTCGGATAAAGTCTGGTTTAAGTGTAAAGCCGGCCGGTGTGGCCGAGCGGTTCTAGACGCTTCAGTCTGGAACAGCGCGACTGCTACGGTCGCAGGTTCGAATCCTGCCTCGGGCATGGATGTGTGTGATGTCCTTAGGTTAGTTAAGTTTACGTAGTTCTAAGTTCTAGGGGACTGATGATCTCAGATGTTAAGTCCCATAGAAGTGTAAAGTGTTTCATATTAAAGAAACTTTCGTTCCGATTGCAAAACTGCGCTTATATTCTGTAATATATTCAAAGTTATGAAGAAGTTAACACCATGATAAATATTTTGCGTGAAATTATATTAAGATGTTGATTTCCACCTGTCTTTCACAGCTCTTCTACTTTCAAGCGGAAAAAGTGAAAAGAGCTTACGCAGTTTACAGGCGCGGTAGGTATTAACAGGCAGGCGAGAATTGAAATTAATTAACTATCCAGTATCCAATCGTGGTAGACTCACCAACGTTTCTGCTTGCAGAGGGTTCTTGATTTATTCGAGTACTGATCCATGTGGGAAGATATCACAACATTAATTAGAACGATACTAAGATACATTCTGAACTCAGAATTAAGCAAGACACGATATTAAGCCGAAGGTAGCGTTCACTGACGCTACAATCGAAGTGTAAATGGTTGTGTAAACATACTTGACCTTTTATCAGCAAATAATCCTGAGCAAAGAGGGAGCATCATGTTGAATCCAGGGATCAGTGACCACAAAGTCGTTGTAGAAATAGGTGAATACCGTAACATCCAAATCTATCGAAATTAAACGCTAAATATATCTTTATAAGAAAAATACAAATTTGCTTGATGATTTCCTAAGAGACAGTTTCCATTCTTTCCACACTGACTATGTAAGGGAATAGCAGATTCAGAGAAATAGTATCTACCACAATTGAAAGACATACGAGATCTGTCTAAAAAGTATCCGACCTTTGATTTTCCCACGCAAAATAGACACGCTAGCGCGGCGCCACTGTACACAGAAAAAAAGAGACCTTTATGGGCATGCGTGAATTTTGTCCCCACCTTCCAGCGCGTCGGTCGCTGCCTTTCGTTCGCTGAGTGAGGTGCTACATAACGTGTTCGTCGGATTACCGATTCTCTCAAGATGACTGAACGTGTTGAGCAAAGATACTGGGTCAAATTTTGTCAAAAGCTTGGTGATTCTCAAAGCGAAACAATTCGTAAGATTCAGCAGGTGTTTGGAGAAGATGCTATGGGTGTAACACAAATAAAGCAGTGGTTCAAACGATTCAAAGATGGTCGCACATCAGCGGAGAGTGACCAGCGTTCTGGCAGGCCCCAAACTGCTCGGAGTTCAGCTGTTGCTGAGAGGGTGCAAAACTGGGTGATGGCAGATCGTCGTTTGACCGTGCGGGAGATTGACCAAGAGGTTGGAGTGAGTAAGGATTCTGTACTTGCAATTTTGCGCGATGATTTGAACATGCACCGAGTGGCTGCGAAATCGGTGCCCAAGTTGTGGCCGGAACAAAAAGACCTCCATTATGACGTTGCACAGGACCTTTTGGACACCACCAACACTGATCCTCGGATTCTGAACACCGTGATACCTGGAGATGAGTCATGGGTGTACGGCTACGACCCAGGGACAAAAGACAGTCGTCGCAATGGAAGCATCCGGAGTCTCCAAGGCCGAAGAAAGTGCGGCAGGTGCGAAGCAAAATCAAGGTGATGCTGACTGTCTTCTTTTATGTATGTGGAATTGCGCATCACGAATACGTACAGGGAAGGACAAACAGTGACAAAGGAGTACTATCAAGATATTTTCCGGCAACTCCGTGGCGCTGTTCGGCGCAAAATACCTGACATGTGGAAGGCGAAAAACTGGCAACTGCATCACGACAACGCCCCCGCACATTCATCCCACTTGATCCAAACATGGAATTACTGCCGTTCACCAACCTTCCTACTATCCAGACATGGCTCCTTGCGGCTTCTGGTTGTTTCCAAAACTGAAGGCGCCACTGAAAGGATCGCGCTTTGAGAGTAGAGAAGAGATAATGCGGTTCACGACGACGGAGCTGAACCTCTTCCCAAAAGAAGACTTTCTGAGGTGTTTCCAGCAGTGGAAGGATCGGTGGGCTAAGTGCGTGCAAGCACAAGGGGCCTACTCTGAAGGGGATTGGGGTACCAACCCCGACAGGTATTCGAAATATTTTTTCTGGCCAAAGTTCGGGTACATTTTAGACAGGCCTCGTATACTAAATAAATTAATAACAGACGATACTGATCCCCCATGGATCACAGAACAGGTGAGAACACTGGTGCGGAAGTAACGAGAAAAGCTAACTAAATTTAAAATAATGCAAAATCTTCAAGATTTTCGATGTTTTACTGAAGCCAAAATTTAGTGCGCATTTCAGTGAGAGATACCTTAAATTATTTCCTCAAAGAGACTCTACCCGGAAATTTGGCAGAACGTATAAAATTGATTTGGTTGTACGTAAAGAACATCGGCGGGAAGACACAATCAAATTCAAATGGCTCTGAGCACTATGAGACTTAACATCTGAGGTCATCAGTCCCCTAGAACTTAGAACTACTTAAACCTAACTAACCTAAGGACATCACACACATCCGTGCCCGAGGCAGGATTCGAACTCGCGACCGTAGCGGTCACGCGGTTTCAGACCGAAGCGCCTAGAACGGCTATGCCACACCGGCCGGCAAAGACACAATCAATACCTTCAATATTGAAATAACTTAGGGGAATGCAGCTGGGTGACGTCGTCGTCAACCACCGGTATTTCGACAGGAGCACACCCTGCCATTTTCAAGGCAGTTAGATACAAATTCGCTTGATGCCTTCCTAAGCGACAGTTTCCACTCCCAGGATGACTATGTAAGGGTACAGCACATTCAAACAAATAGTGTCGGCGGTGACTGAGAGACATGTACTAAATAAATTAATAAGAGACAGTACTGACTCCCACGGCACACAAAAACAGGTCACAATACTATTGCAGAAGCAACGAAAAAAGAATAGCAAATGTGCCTTAAAAATGGCACGATGTGTTCCTATCGAAATATCGCCGTTTATCGACGACGTCAACCGGCTGCACACCCGTAAGTTATTTGAATATTTCTTACGCCGGGAGAAACTAAGGTCTCACAATACCTTCACTGCACGATAACGATGTAAATATTACAGATGACAGTGCCACTAAAGCGGGGCTACTAAACAGAGTTTTCCGAAATTTCTTATCAAGAACAACTGCCAACACGAGGAGCTTAGAACTAGGTTTCTCGGTGCAGAGAGGCAGCTTAAATCACTTAATAAACGCAAGGTCTCAAGTCCAGATTGTATATCAGTTACGTTCCTTTCCGAGTATGATAACAATAGTTCCATACATAGCGATTATATACAGCCAATCACTCGACGAAAGATTCGCACCAAAAGACTGGAAAGCTGCACGGGTCCCACCAATACTCGAAAAAGGAAATGTGATTAATCCGTTGAATGATAGACCCATATCACTAACATCGATTTGCAGTAGGATTTTGGAACCTATACTGAGGTCAACCATTATGAATTACCTAGAAGAAAACGATTTATAGACCAATAGCCATCACGGATTCCGAAAACCGAGCGAGTTGGTCCAGTTGTTAGCACACAGAACTCGCATTCGGGAGGACGACGGTTGAAATCCACGTCCGACCACTTTGATTTATATTTTCCGTGATTTTCCTAAATCGCTTCAGGCCAACGTGGGGACGGTTACTTTGAAAGGGCACGGCCGAATTCCTTCCCCATCTTTCCCTAATCCGAGCTTATGCTCCGTCTCCAATGACCTCGTTGTCGAGAGGACGTTAAACAATACTCTCCTACACCCTCCACTGATTCAGAAAATATCGTTCTTGTGAAATGCAACTCGCTCTCTAATCACACGAAGTAGTAAGTTCTATCGACAAGAGATCTCCGATTTATTCCACATTTTTATATTTCACGGTTTTAGACAACATTCGTCACAAGAATCTTCTAATCACATTCCGTGCCTACGGCGTATCCGTGAAGTCCTGCTACCAGATTCGAGATTTGATGTCAGAATGGTCGTAGTTTGTAGTAATTGGCCGAAAGTCATGGAGTAAAGGAGAAATGATATATGGCGATACCCAAGGAAGTGTTGTAGACACTCTGCTGTTTCTAATACTGTAAACGACTTATGAGCCCTGTTCGATTCTTTCCAGATGATACTGTCATTTACTATCTTGTAAAGTCATCGTATGATCAAAACCAATCGTAAAATGATCTAAACAAGGTATCTGTATAGTGCGCAAAGTGGCAATTGACTCTAAATAAAGAAAAGTGTGAAGTCATCCACATCAGTACTAAAAGGAATCCGTTAAATTTGCAGTACACGAAAAATCACGCAAATCTAAAAGCTATAAATTCAACTAAATACTTAGGGGTTATAATTACGAATAACTTAATTTGGAATGATCACACAGATAATGCTGTGGGGAAAGCGAATCAAAGACTGCAATTTATTGGCAGAATAATTAGAAGATGCAACATGGCTGCTAAAGAGACTGCGTATACTACGTTTGTGCGCCATCTTCAGGAGCATTGCTATGGGGTGTGGGATCCACATCAGATAGGATTGACGGAGGACATCGAAAAAGCTCAAAGAAGGGTAGCTCGTTTTGCATTATCGCGAAACAGGGCAGAGTGCCACGGATATGATATGCGTGTTGGGACGGAAATTTTTAAACCATAGGTACTGCGCATTGCAGCAGGATCTTTCCGCGAAATTCCAATCACCAACTTTTTCCTACGATTGTGAAAATAAATTTTGGCTGCCACCTACATAGGGAGAAATGAACGTTATAAACAATAAGAGAAATCAGAGCTCGCACAGAAAATTTTAAGTGTTCGTTTATTCAGCACGATTTTCGAGAATGGAACGGTAAAGAAATAGCCTCAAGGTGGCTCGGTGAACCCTCTGTCACACACTAAATTCTGAATTGCGGAGTACCTATGTAGATGTAGATGTAGAAATTGGAAAACGAGACTGTAAACGAATTGAAACCATAATTAGGTACATAGAACTACGATCAAATAGGAGAGAAAGTGCTGAACCACGAAGAGCAGATCAAGATGGCAAAGGGGCCGTTTTCGGCGAAGCTTACCACATTGCTGGCGCGATTGGTTCGCAGTCACAGCGCAATGTACTGGAGCACTCTGAACGAGCGAAACAGTATACTTATGCCAGCGACATTACTGTGCTTTGTTCAAAGTAATTAACAGCTAAACTGCTACTATTGTATCGCTGTAAATGCCTATATCAAGACGTGGTCACGACGGTGACGACGGCTAAAGCTGCTAGTCCGTCTGGATGCTCAAAGTGAATGGGAATGAAGTGCTGATGACCATTCCTCACTGTCTTTCGGCATCAAAAAATAGAGCCGTTGCAAACTACTTAGGACGGCAGTGGTTGCAGGCTACCTGCTAACCAACTTCTTTTTCCCACAGTGATTTCCTTGACTGGCACAGTCGGAACCATCAGGAATGTGGTTTCCACTGCCTCACTACACCTACAAGAGGAAGAAGCTGACCACTTAAGATGTGACTAGTTTTAAATTATTGCCAAAATTTTGAATGAATTAACAAATCATCTTAATAGTGACTGCGTCCTAAATCTGTTTCCAGAGTTCTGTTCCATAGTGCGTTACGAATCATTATCATGAAGTTTCTTTTCTCTGATAAATTTTGTTAGTGGTTCAAATAACGACTGAATTTTCAAGTGACTCGAAATACAATTTCTGGAGGAAGTGTGGCTATTCCAGTAGATTGTTCATTATCAAAGGGTCCTGAATTTGTCACCTGATTGATTGTTTATTAATTGCTACCTGACTGTTTCTTTGTTTGCGGCCTCGTGCAGCCGCACTTGCGATCGTCTCCCTGTTTGAAGGTTCTGAGAAAGATCACTGTGTTACCCAGTTTTATGTGTAATTCATGGTCTTTGGTCCTCCACCATATCCTGAATATTTTCTTTTTACAACAGTAATTTCATAGAATGTGAATATTATGCAACCGCATCCTTTACTCGAATAGAATTTTGGAGTAACCAAATTATCCTATTATGGTCTTCAGTTGCAATCGGTCATTTCATGGTAACAATATGTGGGTTAATGAATTAAACCTGTTTCAATATTCTAAATATGCATTGCTTACAGAAATTCTAAAATACAATTTAGGAAGGATTGTACCGCATCAGTGAAATCAGGAAGCAATAAAAATATTATACGGTTTTCATAAATATATCTTACGTATAAAAATGGAATTCACATGGTATGACATTTCAGGTTAGGTTCAAAGTACTTTGTTGTTAAGTGTCACGATGGAATTCGCTCAGACTATTATAATTGATTATAAAATTATACCGTAATACGGACCGAATGTGATGATGGAAGATGTACATCAATGATGACATTTGTTTAGGAGTGGAAGAACGAATGTGAAAGCAGTGAACACTCGTATGCAGTCAGCTACGAAATGGTACAGAAAATTGACGAAACAAGTGGTGAAAATCTGCGTTGTACAGTATCCCAACAGTAAAGCAACTTCCACCAGATTTATCGCAGTATTTTACTTGATATCGTGACTAAGCAGTGTATCACAAGTTTCGTTCCCAATGGGTTCCAAAACTCCTGTTGTGAAGCACGGAAGTTTCTTTTTTGTTACGATGTGGAATGAAAACGACTGCTGAAAGGAATCGTTATCGATGATGACACACGGATTTTCTATGTTAACATGGAGACAGATCAGTAATCAAAGGTGTGGGATCACTTGGAACGCAAAATCAAAGTCCTCTGTCAGCCGTAAAGATTATGACTGCCGTTTCTTGGGACACTGAAGAAATATTCTTCCTGTATTTTATGGAACGTAGACGAATAAACAGTTCTCAAGCTTAGTGTGAGAAAGAAAACTGACAGGAGCTATTCAAAACAGATGACGTGGGCTCTAGGCGCCAACTGTAGTGTTTTTTGCACGACAATACTCTGCTACATTCTGATTGACAAAGAAAAGAATTATTGCATCAGATGAAGTAGAACAGATTTTAATATCCACCCGGTAGCCAAGACTTGGTTTCAAATAATTTCCAACTCTTCATGCACATGAAATAGTAGCTTAGCTCCTAACCCTTTGACTCCGACGAAGAACTTGAACATGCTGTCGCCTGCTGTCTGCGATCTCAAGTTGCACAATTTTACGCAGAGGGAATTTGTCAACTCGTCAATAGATATGATAAATGCTGAACACTGAATTGTAATTATCTAGTGATGTAAAGTGGGGTTTTACGGTTTTTCTAATTATTTTTTAAGCTATTACCACGTTTTATTTGTAGCCGGACGGAATTTACGAGGGCGGTGCCTGTACCACGAAATATACTTTTGTCATTGAATGGAAATCATCACAGCTCTACCTCTGTACCTTACACAGTCCCATCTCCACTCTAAACCTACGAAACACTTGATCCTTCGGCTACAGCTGAGATGAATTTCCCATTCCACCATATCCAATAGCATATGCATCTATGCCACGCCCTCGGGAACTGCAAGTGCTCGACAATGATATTATCAGCCGCGTCACACAGCTTTTCAAAATAAACTTACGTCTTGTCTCTTCCGAGCTTTAATAATTTAACTGTACCTACGTTCATTATGGCTTGTAAATACATGTAAGTTGTTACCTGATGGTAGGCAAGGTTTCTATTCATATCTCTCTTTTCCTGTAAAATATACCTCGTTGATCGACTGCTCCATCGGTTCTTGGTAGTATAGTTTATTCATTTTAAATAAAACGCACACGACACTGGTGTAAAAATTTGCAATATTTATTATACATTTTACAAACCGGTTATCGGCTGTTATGTCATCGTTAGGTGCAAAGTTCCCTTACTCGCCGATTTTAACTGCGGGCAGTACTCATGACCACATCCAGACCATGTTCTAAATTACCCCTCCTACTCACATGCCTTTTCTCCTTTATTTCAGTTACTATAATTTCACTTACCCTGTTAAATTTCGTACAATCACATCTACTTCACTTACCTGCTTAATCCTACTAGCATATTTTATCTGTTTGTAAAGTTGGACTTGTTAAAGCCAAAATTATTTTGTTCAGCCACTCTATTGGAAGATGTAACAAATTTTTTGTTCAATTTAATTTCTTCTCAGAACAATTGTAATTTGTCATAGAGTTCATTAGTTAATGTGTCACCTATTTCATCTAAGTTAAACCATATTATAACACGTTTCCACTGAAATAATTCCTATCGTTTCACTCCTAAATCGTTCATTAACAACTGTTGTCTTTGAAAACCGACATACTCTGTATATGTACTGCTTTAAAATCTTTGATTTAAAAAAAATTCACTGCCACACATATTTAACTTTATATCTGATAATGCCATAATAGTGTAAAACCGATCTGTAAAATACGTAATAAATGTTGTAGAATATTACACCTGTGTCCTTTTTGTTTTCATTCATAATGTAAAATTATTATGATTTGAAAAGATTGTCCTCATTTATTGGTTGTGTAAAAAGTATGTGAGCCTATCTTCTCAAATACGAGTTTTCTTATCTAACGAAAGACATCATCTTAAAGTTCGTATCTGACACGAGTAAATAACCGGACAAAAGAAAAATTAGTAGAATCCAGTACTACTACCACAGCACAGATAGAAACAAACAACCTACCATTGACCAGTCACAATGTAGAACCAACCGTTCTTCCCTCTATAAAACTTTTTGGCACAGAATGTACTGTCTCTTTTTCTTCTCTTTTCAACATGTTTTCTTTATCTTTGTCTGGAAATTAGCTCTACGGGAAAGTTGGAAAAAAAAGGCAGTCTTCCTGGAACTTACAGTCTGTTAATTACTTCGCACTTGAAAATATGAGAAAGGGGACTCCTGGAATTTGCTGAGTGGGGTGCTTTGCTTCTTCGAACTAATAACATTATCACTTTTTTTCTAATAATTTTGTAGAACGTCGAAAATAATGAACTGAAACCCGTGGGACATCTATAATCCCAAACACTTGACAGTAATAATTCGCGGTAGAAACAGTTAATATCATACCTAGCCACGTGTGCAATTGTGAAATAACAAATAATTTCGGACAACATCTTTTCTGTTTTATTCATAAATACATTTTGAATAAGGAAGTGAACTACTTGCTAATGATAACTATCAAAAGTTGTGTACCTGTCTCACTATCTACACTGAGGTGACAAAAGTCTTGGAATAGCCATATGCACATATGCAGATGGCGGTAGCATAGCGTACACAAAGTATAAAAGGGCAGTGCATTGCTGGAGCTGTGATTAGCACGCAAGTGATTCATGTGGAAGGGTTTCAGACGTGATTATGGCCGCTCGACGGGAGTTAACAAACTTTGAACGCGGAATAGTAGTTGGAGCGAGAACCTTAGGATATTCCATTTCGGAAACTGTTAAGGAATTCAATATTCCGACATGCATAGTGTCATGAGTGTACCGAGAATATCAAATTTGAGGCATTACTCTCACCACGGCCAACGGAGTGGCAGATGGCTTCATCTAACGACCGAGAGCAGCGGCGTTTGCGTTGCGTTGCGTTGTCAGTGCTAACAGATAAGTAACACTGCGTGAAATAACCTCAGAAATCTATGTGGGACTTAAAACGAACATATCCGTTAGGGCAGTGCGACGAACTATGGCGTTAATGGGCTACGGCAGCAGACGACCGACGCGAGTATCTTTGCTAACAGCACGGCATCGTCTGCAGTGCATCCCATGGGCTCGTGACCACATCGGTTGACCCTAGACGTCTGGAAAACCGTGGCCTTTCATATGAGTCCAGTTTTCAGTTGGTAAGAGCTGATGGTGGATTTCGATTGTTGCGCAGGTCCCACGAAACCATGAGCCCAAGTTGTCAACGAGGCACTGTGCAGGCTGGTGGTGGTTGCATAACGGTGTGGCTGTGGTTAGGATAAATGGACTGGGTCCTCTGGTCCAACTGAACCAATCACTGACTGGAAATGGTTATGTTCGGCCATTTGGAAACTATTTGCAGTCATTCATGGACTTAAGATTCCCAAACGACGATGGAATTTTTGTGGATGACAATGCTTCATGTCACCGGGCCATAATTGTTCGCGATTGGTTTGAAGGGTATACTGGACAGATGGAGCCAATGATTTTGCGACCCATAGAATATTTTTGAGACAAATCGAGAGGTGAGTTAGTGCACAAAATCCTTCACCGGCAACACTTTCTTAATTATGGACGGCTATAGAGGCAGCCTAACTTAGTATTTCTGCAGAAGGTTTCCAACGACTTCTCAATTACATACCACGTCGAGTTGCTGCACTACGCCGGGCAAAAGGAGGTCCGACATGATATTAGGAGGCATCCCATGACTTTTGTGACATTAGTGTAATAAGTGATTAAAAGGCACTTGACTCCCATGAGTGGTGGTTACGATTCTAAAGCTGTACTACACAGTAATTCTTTTCAATTAAAAATTTACATTGCTGGAATTGTTTCACGTAAATATTGATTAATTAAACAAAAAGCTCATAGAAGACATTTCTTAGCCTTAGTACAATGGAAATTGCGGTGTTCCTCCAGAATATAACGTGCCAGAGAAGGAAAGAAATTAGTGAAACCCTGCAAGATCGTAACAGAGAAAGCATGGAAATTGATCCCACATATTACTAACTGTGATCAAAGCCCGCACAGTTAGCCGTGCGGTCTAATGCACGGCTTTCCGTATTGGGAAGGTGCGCCTGGTCCCTAGCACGAATCCACCAGGCGGACTTGTGTCGAGGTCCGGTGAGCCGCCCAGTCTGTGGATGGTTTTTAGGCGGTTTTCCATCTGCCTAGACGAATGCGGGCTGGTTCCCCTTAGCACGCCTCAGCTACACTATATCGGCGATTGCTGCGCAAACAGGTTCTCCATTCTACCACGCAAACATAACGCAAACATAGGGGTTGCACTCGTCTGGTGTGAGACGTTCCCTTGGGGGGGGCACCGGGGATCGAACCTCACAATAACTCTGAAAGAGTGGTTCGGTGTGAGGCGGCGGAGGGGTGTCGTGGGGTTGTGAACCACTGCGGCTGCGGAGGGGACGGAGCCTCTCCGTCATTTCTAGGGCCCCGGTTAATCTACAATGCAATATAACTGTGATAAAAGTAAAAGACTGAAGTTTGCATAACAATTGCGAGAAGTTCAAAGATTCGACCTCCTTATGCTTAAAAGCATATATCTTTGGATATATTTGTATGCAATTCATAGCGACATCTGCATCACGTCTATAAGTAGCAGTACACGACTAGGGATGTATCGGTAACCCTGTAATTTTCACATTTTCTTCTTTCAGTATCAAGTAGTGCGAGGAAACAACGGCAACCGGTAGTCCTTTGTGAGAGGTCGAAATTACACGACTGTAACATCATGGTCGTTTCAAGAGGTGTACGTAGGAGAAGGTAATACACTACCTGACTTACCTCAAAAGTAATCTCTCGAAATTTCTGCAGTAAACCTCTCGCTTCTCTTGTAGCGTCTGCCACTAAAGTTGAACATTTTACTGATTCTCTAGCGTGAACATACCGTGACAAAACGCGACGCTCTTCTTTGGATCTGCTCTGTTAATACTTCCTGGTAGAAACCTCAGCCTGACGAATAGATCCCAGGAACCGATCGAACAGGGATTTTGAAAGTAGCTCTTCTGCATTTGTATTGCGTTTCTTTGGCAATTCTTCCATCGTATCAACCAGTCATTTGTTTTTGCTACTACTAGTTCTGGATCAGCACTCCAACATATTTTACAGTGAGTATCAGTAATACTGCAACCGAATAATGTTCTATGTTTACTTTGTTCAGAATCAAGTGCCAGTATCTCCGCATAGCGTCGATCCTCCGTAGGTTTTTCTGAGTTTCTCTAGGGTTTCCCGGCGTTGCTACTTTCCTACGCACAAAAGTACAGTCGGCAACAGCCTAACGTAGCTTCCCACGATATCCACCAGGGAATTTAAGTAACGGCTTTATAATACGTCTTTGGAGTGTTCCTCAGATTACTTTTATGTCCGCTAATTTCTCCCCAGTGAGAAAGATACGTTGAGTTCTGTATGCTAGGAAGTTCTGAATGCAGTTACAAAGCAGATCAGATTACCTGTAAACTCGTCATTTGTTTAATATCTACACTACTGGAATACATAACATTTTTTGGGTAAAATACAGTTATTTCTTGCATAAAAATTTCTCGGTTCGCTCGCTACGTGAAATAAAACTTTGGGTGGCGGTAAGATCCTATGGGATCAAACTGCTGAGGTCATTGGTCCCTATTCTTGCACACTACTTAATCTAACTTAAACTAACTTACGCTAAGGACAACACACACACCCATGCCCGAGGAAGAGCTCGAACCTCCGACGGGGAAAGCTGTGCGAACCGTGGCAAGGCGCCCGAGACCACGCGGCTACCCCGCATGGCCAAATAAAACTGACTGAGTTTTAGTCCCTGACGCAGATGATGGAGGAATTTTATTCGAATTTGTTGCGGCAAGCGGAGGTAGCAGGATCGAATCCCGATTGGACCGTGGTTTACTTCAGTTTGCCTTTAACTTAGCCTTCACCTCTCAATAATATGAAGATTCGCCATGGACGATACGCCGTTCGAATTCGACATTAAACTTGAGGCCCACTTTCCCTGGCAGGAATGCCGGTGTAGGCTGGGAACATGAAAGTCGCGGACGTGACGTCCAGTTGAAAGACTTGTACTAGGCCGTTGAGCCACATGTAATTATTATTACTACTGTAGAAGGGAATTAGTCTCAGAGCAAATGTACCCCAGTGCTAGTAGAGAAGGGAAAAATCGGAAAAGTGAAGGCACTGTAAGTTCGAAAGGACATATAAGTACGTACCACCAGCCTAAGTCTAGCGCATTTTGCAGTTGGTCCTCCATATGGGTATTTCAAGACTGTGGTCAGGAAAGGGAACATCTAGAGAGCCAGAAAATTTAGAAAAGCAAACTGAACGGCGGCAAGACTGTCAACATTGTGATTACCTGGGACACACCTGTCATTAGCTACGCTATTGGCTCTGTGTACCGGACTGAAGTAGATCTGAACTACTGGAACACGAAAAGGAGAATATAGATGACGCTTCACCATTCTTGAAACACCAAGTACCGTAAAATTTCTAGCAGTAAGCACTCACTGAGAACTCATAACGATTCATCATTCTGAAAATAGGACCTACCGCACAGTACCCAGAAGTAACCATCCAAAGCGATCTTAAGTGGAATGACAACAAAAAACAAATATGAGGAAAAGTAAAAGCCAAGTTGAGATACAGTGAGAGAAATTCAACAAAATTTAGTTTATGCAAGAATGAAGTGGCTTACAAGTATGTGTTCGATGTATTCTGGAGTACTATTCGGCTGTCATCCCTCAAAAATGGTTCAAACGGCTCTGAGCACTATGGGAACATCTGAGGTCATCAGTCCCCTAGAACTTAGAACTACTTAAACCTAACTAACCTAAGGACATCACACATCCATGCCCGAGGCAGGATTCGAACCTGCCACCGTAGCGGTCGCGCGGTTCCAGACTAAAGCGCCTAGAACCGCTCGGCCACACCGGCCGGCTGTCATCCCTCACCATGTAGGATTAAAAAAGAGAGAGAGAGAGAGAGAGAGAGAGAGAGAGAGAGAGAGAGAGCGAGAGAGAGAAAGAGAGAGAGAGAGAGCGAGAGAGAGAAAGAGAGAGAGCGAGAGAGAGAAGACGCAACGAAGAGCGACTGCCGGCCGTTGTGGCCGAGCGATTCTAGGCGCTTCAGTCCGAAACCGCCCTACTGCTACGATCGCAGGTTCGAATCCTGCCTCGGGCATGGATGTGTGTGATGTCCTTAGGTTAGTTAGGTTTAAGTAGTTCTAAGTCTAGGGGACCGATGACCTCAAATGTCCCATTGTGCTCAGAGCCATGTCAACCATTTTTGAAGAGCGACTCTTTACGTCAGCGTATCGTTTACTCGGTGAGAGAACTTTAAGGAGATGCTCAACAAATTCCAGAAGCAAATGCTACAAAAGAGGGATTGTGCACGATGGGGAAGTATACAGTAGAAATTTCGAGAGAGTACGTTTCAAGGCGGTATGTTACTCTCTCGCACATACGCCTCAAGAAATGACCGCGATGAGTAAATAAGAGCAATTATAACTTAAGTAGAGTCTTACCAACAATCGTTCTTTCCGAGTTCCCGAGCGCCATTCTTGAATGGAACAGGGAAAAAGGTGGGGTTGCGGGGAGGCGGATGGGGGTGGGCGTGAGGAAGGAGGACGATAGTGATTCCAGAAGTTCCCTGCACCACACACCGTAAAGTGGCTTTCGAAGTATAGATGTAGACGTGTATGTAATGTAGATGCTATTACACCGTCGCTGTGATGCAACATGTTGCATTTTCCGGAACAGATGGTGTCAGAGAGTTTTATGTGCGCTAGCTGACTGCGTGAAACAAGTTGAGGAAACAGTTGCGGTTGAAGTCAACACCAGGAGGCTGCCGAAAGTGTAACAATATTACAATACCGGAAAACACCCAGACAAAGTCGGACGAATAGCTGTTGTATTAAATCACTGCACAGAGTATTTTGTACTAAGATGTAAGGCTAGGATGCAAAAACATGAACTGTTTGTGGCTAACTAATCTAACGCTGAAAAAAGGAATAGCAGGATTGAATCTGGCAACCTTAGAGCAAGCCGTTAGATCGAATGCTATCCAAGCCAGGCATGAGATATCAGCAGAAGACCCGAAGTGCAAACTTTGTACAGAAGCTTAGAGACAGTCGACCACTACCTTGCCTGCTGCAGAAAGATCGCGCAGACGAATTCCAGTAGAGGCATTATGTCCTGTCGCAATTGATGCACTCGAATGAATGCCAGGGGCTATAACTTATGGTATCATAATCCAGAAAAAAAGTTCGGGAATGAAAAAGCCAAACTACAGTGAGATTTCGAAATTCCGACTCATCAAACACTGGAACCCAAGACGTGAAACAACAGAAGCATCGATAAAATGTGTGGACCGTTGATGTAAGTATTACAGGCGATAGTGGAATGAACTCCAAAAATGGTTCAAATGGCTATGAGCACTATGGGACTTAACCTCTGAGGTCATCAGTCCGCTAGAACTTAAAACTACTTAAACCTAAATAACCTAAGGACATCACACACATCCATGCCCGAGGCAGGATTCGAACCTGCGACCGTAGCGGTCGCGCGCTCCCAGTCTGTAGCGCCTAGAGCCGCTCGGCCACACCGGCCGGCGAATGAACTACAAACACCTGTAAAAGCGTACAACTTACAGACACCTGAATATCGAGCTTGCGGCGCACTGGGCAGAAAACAATAGCAGCTAATAAAATACCTATTTTGAAACTACCAAAAGAAATTTTAATAGGAAGCCATCGGACTCTCCGCCAACAGGTCACCTATATATACGCTTTGGAAGTGTCCCACTTATGATAACATACGAAATACAGCATAGTATCCACCTTGTCTGTCTTTGGTATTGTATTTTATAATAGTAATTATAAGTACAATATCAATAATGACAATAATAATAAGTATACAATATAAGAATTTATTTCACTTTGCAAGCCTGAACAACACGAAAGTAAAGGATTAGGTAATGGCCTTAGTCCGATAGTAGGAATCATTCTGGTATTCGATGTGAATGGTTCGGGAGAACCATGAAAATTTCAAATCGGGATCGCGGGTAGGACAAACGAGTCTGTATCCTCTTCCCACGAACAGTTGTCGTACATATCACTGCATATTAGTGGCTAACAGTATTTACTGCCCCACTGATTTCAATGAATTAAATTCCCGCAACACAATAAAATTGAGTTAGAGTACTTCTGTTATGAATAAAACATGTTTTCCAGCAGAAGAGCTTCAGTTTGGGTTTTAAAACCTCCGATTTTACCTACAGCTCTCTACTCTTTTACAAACGCGCTGCGAATAAACGCTGCGCACTTTTGTCGAGGATATGCTCGCTTGTATTCGGTGAATGGATACTGCGGCGCCTTTGTTCAGTTGGCATCCAATAAACATCCAGTTCTAGAATTTCAAGCTCGTTCGACACACAGAGCGAGGTAGCGCAGTGGACTCTATTTCGGGAGGACGACTGTTTAAATCCTCGTCCGACAATCTTGATTTATGTTTTTCGTGATTTTCCTAAATCGTTTAAGGCAAACGCCTGGTAGTTTTGTTTCTCTGTAAACCACCGTACCATGTGTGGCGGAGAATACATTGCGCCATTACTAGTCATTTCCTTTCCTGTTTCAGTCGCAAACAGAGTGAGGAAAAAGTGACTGTCTATTTGCCTACGTACGAGCCGTAATTTCTCTTATTTTATGTTAGTGGTCCTTACGTGAAATGCACCTAGGCAGCAGTGGGGTCGTTGTGCAGCCAGCTGCAAATACTGGTTCTCTAAAGAGGGCCACCACTGAGATGGAATATTTCAAATTCTCTCTTTAACATTTATTCTGAACACGATAAGAAGGAGGGTGTAACTACTTCGTGTAGATGACTGTGATGAGGGCAGGCGGAGCCGCATTTACGTTACCGATAAAAATGAGTAGGGGGGAATGGATAGAGAAAGAAAGGAGGAGGATGTGCACAGAGGGTGTGGAGAGGTGGAGGTGGCCAGTGTCGAGGTTTGAGGACATGGACAGGGAGAGGGAGGTGAAGGAGAAAGAAAGAGCATGTGCGTAGGAGGAAGGAGGAGATGAACTAATAGAAGACTGGAATAAATACATAGCCTTCAAAATGGTTCAAATGGCTCTGAGCACTATGGGACTTAACATCCGAGGTCATCAGTCCCATAGAACTTAGAACTACTTAAACCTAAGGACATAACTCACATCCATGCTCGAGGCAGGATTCGAACCTGCGACCGCAGCGGTCGCGCGGTTCCAGACTGAAGCGCCTAGAACCGCTCGGCCACATCGGCCGGCACATAGCCTTCAAATTCCGGGTACTCAGCTAGTTTCCTTGTTATACTGAGGTTAAGTGTAGACATTGGGAGATACTATGGTTCGTGAGCAGCAACTCCGTCTCTTTTCGTCACAGACCAGATTATTGTCATGTCTATTTCTCACACTATCAGGATTAAAACTGACATCACCAGGATTTAAACTGACTACTTCAGGGGGAGTGCTGCATCTGTGTGTTGTGGTGGAGATATTTGAGAATGAGTTGGGTTGATAATTTGCTATAAAAGTGCTGCAAAGCATGTGAAACGGTGGATATTTTTTACCATAAAGGTATATTTAAAGATTATGGTGATACCATCACATGGGAAATTGGCCGGTCATATACATTGTTTGACTGTAGCACCCTCTTGATGAATAGGCGTTCATCAAGACAAATGCGTCATTCTGTCTTTCCGAATTGTGTTACATTCAACGGTCACGAGTATACTTGACTAGCATACAATGTCACATGACGTCACTCCCATAGATGTCTTCAAGGGCGTTGTTGAGGACAATGTGCGTACGTTATACATATGAGGGCTATTTCTTTTTCAAAGTCTGGTTGGGTGGGACGTTAAAACTACAGTGAAAACCCGATGGAACTTTATGCAGACGTGTTGAGCAGAATCCCACCCACCTACCCACACATCCACCCACCCACCCACCCACTCACCCACCGACACATACACACACACACACACACACACACACACACACACACACACACACACAAATAAAGTTTACACAATTCAGAGACATGGGGAGCACAGGGATTCCCTCCCTTGGGTAACTGACAGCTGCGGCAACAGGAAGCGTATACGGCCGCAGAGTTAAAAAAAAAAATATTTTTTTAAAAATTTGAGTGCAGCGGAATCCGTAATTAGGCGGAGTAAACGCTCACGAATAGAAGAACACTGATTTAACGTGATCGTGCTATTTCATATCTCTTCGTAGCACAGGGCGCCTGTTATTAAACTGTCGCTACTTGAGAAGGTCCTCATGTAAAATGAGTGATCGTAGGGTAATGAAACTTTGTGGAAATATTTCTAAGCGTATGTGGAAGGAAAATTATAGTAAATCACTGATGGAAACACATTTTAATCTTATCATTTGTTAACAGCGTACCATGTTTACATTTCAAGTTACAAACATTGTTCAGTGTGATGATTATCACGACAGCCTGGATGTTTTTACGGATACCATTTCATAACTTTTCACCCCAATTTTGAACGGCGGACTATAGAATGTCCAGCTATCGTGACACAGCTCGTACATAGCTTGAAGATCGCACATTGTGTCCAGCATTTTCAGTCGTAGTGACAATAGCTTCTTCAATAATTTGTGGAGCGATTGGCTATGAGCAAGACGGCTCTGACAATTTGTTTCAGTGCAGATGCATATTACGTTGAGCCGCCTGTGGGAATCAGGGTGAGGTGCCAGCACGATGACAATGGATATGGATGGTACTTACATACGACATGAAAGGAATGGGAATCGTGTCAGGTTAGCCGAGGCTGTCAAGCCGATTACCCGCTTTGCTCAGGAAATCCGAGTTCGGGTGCCACTCCGGCACAAATTTTCGCATCTCGTCATCGCATGTATTTCAAAGCCGACGTCATTGGTTTCTCTTAATTCAAATAGGTTTCTGTCTACACTAGATAAAATAGGGAAAGTTTAATTATAAATACCCCATATTTCACTTTACCTGAGTGCTCACGATGTTGACTTTTGATCTCGTAATCTTGTACTATCGGCTTCTTTTTCCTAGTTATAGGCATTATCTTGCTTTTATCCACATTTAAACAGATCTGCTGTTCATTCGACAAAACGGAAACCTTATTTAAGTCCTTCTGCATTTCCTTATAATAGCCCAATAATGGTATTTTCTTGTAGACAGCAGCACTATCAGCGAACAGACTTACGGCTCTGTCGATCGTAGCTGATAAATCGTTTTTGTGTAATGGAACATCAGAGGTCGTAGTTTGCATACTTGGGCCACAACCGACCATACATCCGATTTTGTTGATCTTTCGGCTTCCAATATAACACAGTGGATTCTATTAGTATAATATTAAATCATGCATTTGCGTAGATACTCCATATAATCGTTTCTTTGTTATTAGCCGACGTTGTGCTGCAGTGTCGAACGCAGTTTCGAAACCTGGGAAAGGAAAGATACGGAAAATAACTGTTCACCTGCATCTGCTGTTTGCGAGATATCGTGTATGAATAAGGAGAGTTGTCTTTGAGATTAGTGGTTTTTCTAGAATATATTCTTTGAGAGGAACTTGCTTTGTTCCAACAACATTATGTTTTGTCTTAGAGTGCACTCTTGGAGCCTGGAAGCAAACTTCTTCAATATTGGGCTGTAATTCAGTACATCTAATCTCTTATTCTTTTCGTAAGCAGCAGTGCTCTCTGTCCCAGTCACACTATTCTCTGCGCATGAGATTCTAGACAAATAACAGCTTTAAAAATAATTGATTACGCAACGTATTTAATCTAAAATCTCATTGGAATACCATGAAGGCCTGGTGCCTTGTTCGCTTAATGTAGTCTTAATTGCTTTTCAATACCGGGGGTTCTAATACAAATATCTCTCAATTGTGAACCTGTGCGGCGATCAGTCATTGATACGGTAGTATACTCATGCAGGGTGATTCCGTGATGTTACACACAGTCATAGACGATTGGAGGAGAATAAATGTATCAGTCTGAGGTAAGACACCGTAGATCGGGAACGAGCGAGTCTAAGGGTATAAGCCAAATTCTACTCAATCTCTGCCTTAGACTCACGTAGTACTCAAACTAAGGGACCAACTTACGAACCCTGATCATGACGTATAGAATTCACGCTCAATACTTCCCAATATCCTCAGATAATTTCCCCTGTTGACGGATTTGTAATGGCGCAGGTAATTTGATGTCAGACAAACCGAAAATCATAAGTTTACAGTACAGTAATAGTGAATTTCATTTACGTGCTCAAGTCTCACTAGGCGCTACATTTACAAGAGCTGTTCAGAATGGGGTCTCTATGCATGAATGTAAGCATGACATCATCCCTCAAAGTTCTGTCGTACCAGCTCTCATATTCCCGGTGTCGTTTGAGCATTATCGCAGTCGCCGGCCGGAGTGGCTGAGCGGTTCTAGGCGCTACAGTCTGGAACCGCGCGACCGCTACGGTCGCAGGTTCGAATCCTGCCTCGGGCATGGATGTGTGTCGTCCATAGGTTAGTTAGGTTTAAGTAGTTCTAAGTTCTAGGGGACTTATAACCTCAGCAGTTGAGTCCCATAGTGCTCAGAACCATTCCCATTATCGCAGTCAGCGAGATTTCGTGCGAGGAGACCTTCTTCATTCTTGACAGGAGTCTCGCACACAAGACTTTTCTCATGGCTCCACCAGAAGAAATGAAGTGGGGTGAGATCAAGTGAAAGTGCTTGCCACGAAACAGGACCTCCTCTGCCTATCCACTTTTCGGGGAATGTCTGATCAAAGTGGTCGCGAACCATCAGTCCAAAGTGAGGTGGGCTCCATCATGTTGGAGCCACATCCGTTGACGAACAACAAGTGGGATATGTTCCAGGAACCTGAGTTGTATGTCTCCGATAAGCTAGTACATGTATTTCACGGTCAAATTTATTAGAACGATTTTCGCTTGGTCGTTACGGAATAGAATCCTTACCTCAAATTGATACATTTACACTTCTCCATCATCCCTGAAAGTTTGTAACATCATCTTGGAATCACCCTATACACCAATCCATTTTTAAATGCGCAATGTAACGTTTCTAATTTCTATCTGCTGTCTTCAGTTTCAACGCCAGGCGGGTCCACGAGAGACTGACATATGATCTGATCTTTCTAGGATGTTTTGATAGATCTTTCATCGGCATATGACTGCGGAAATTACTGTAGGCTTCACGCAAAGACCTACTTGGTTATGAATACGTCATACCATTGTCGATCTGTTTTATTTTCGTTTGATGAAAATCATGCTTCTTAAAAATTCAGAGCCATAACTGAATAATAACGCCAATAATTTATTGAAGGGACAATTACCTGGTTCACATCTAATAGACTGAATCTGAATTGCAACAGCGCACAATAAATTTTTCTTCTAACGCACAAGTCTGCTAGGAGCGTTACCATATGTGAACAGGATGATTACAAGTTTTGTGGGGGCTGGATGAGAATTTCTCATGGAGCGCACGTATTCATGTCCTCCTGCTGAGGTTGAACGCAGCTATTATCACGATCGGAATATTGTCCACTACTAGTATTTGTTTGGTTTACTTTAAATATTTTCATACCTTACCACAATAGTGATGGGATGTACTGCTAATACTATGTCCTACCTCTTTTTGCCTGTTGTAGTGCAACAAATCGACTTGGCATTGACTCAACAAGCCTTTGGAAGCCTGCAGAAATACTGAGCCATGGTGCCTACAACCGTCCATAATTGCCGGTTCAGGATTTCATGCACGAACTGAACTCTCGATTATGTCCTACAAATGTCGATGGCATTAATGTCGGGCGATATGGGTGGCCAAATCATTCGATCGAATTGTCCAGAACGTTCTACAAACCAATCGCGAACAGCTGTGTCCCGGTGCGATCGTTGTTTCGCGACATAAGTTCAATAAATACAAATGCTCTCCAAGAAGCTGAGTGTGAGGGTGCGTACGGGTGAAGGCTTGGCCCTTCTCAGCGTTGCTCGTTCCGTCGCAGAAGTATTTGGTACAGTGCGATATTTCATTTAGCATTGCGATATGACATTTTTTGATCAGCACAACTGTCTTCACTTCGGCAGAATAGTCGTGTCACGCTGTTAATGCTTCACTGCTTGTTCGTGGTATGACGGACAATGACAGGTTCAGTGGATGTTTGCGCAAAATACGGCAGTCTAGCGATCAATCGTCAAAAGCATTTAAAAGTGAATAGGGAAGACAGACAAGAGGGATGAGAGTTCTCAGTATCTATTATGCAGCTGAATAAGCGACGGGTGCCGCAAATCTGTAATGAAACGATATTACAATACCACGCAGAATAAATTTAAAGGTTTAGTTGATACTGAAAGAGAAAAAATTACAACAACCCGATCAGCAGACGGAATTCGTTGTTCAGTACATAAAGAAGCACTTAGTGCTAAATTTTCAGGCATGTAGCACGTGAAGAAACTAATATTATGAACAGTAAAATTCATGACGTCGCCTGCATTATTCCACAGTCATTTGCAACAATTTTCGATGGAACTATACGAACAGTATGGAGCATTTATACATTACTGCAAAGTACTTTATTTAAGGGAAGGGGCATGCCTGGGATGATTTTTCGATCGAAGACCCGCTATTGTTGAATTTATAATGGAAAAAGGAGTGCAGGGACAAAAAGTAGAACATCCAGAATGGACTGCAGACCTTGCATTTTAAGTGGACGTGTCTGCATACTGCCCACAGTAAGACACTGCAAAGTGAGAAACAATTCCTTTCTGATTTGATGCGGATTCATTAAAGAAATTGCATTATAGGAGGGACACATTCTGACAAACGCAGACCTGCTCAAATGTTCAAATGTGTATGAATTCCTAAGGGACCAAACTGCTGAAGTCATCGGTCCCTAGCCTTACACACTACTTAAACTAACTTATGCTAAGAACACCACACACACCCATACCCGTGGGAGGATTCGAACCTCCGGCGGGAGGGGCCCTGCAATATCCATGACATAACGCCTCAAACAGCGCGGTCACTCCGCACCAGAACTGTTCCCTAAGCCCACTGCTGTTAAAGAAAACGCCAGACTTGAAGAATTCATTGTGACCTTGAAAGAATTGTGCTTTCTGAAGGTTTTGAGGACACTGTCAGTCTTAACATCTGTTTTCGAGACCGCTTGCCATTTCAGTTTAAAGCACCTGTGTGCATGCGCGGGTGTAACTGATTGACCTGCAGTTCCAGTTTTAATGACAAATACTTTTACATTAAAACTGTACAGGGCGTCTACATTGCTTTCTTCAGGTAGAATTGCCACGTCTCCACAATGAGGTTTCAGAAGTGCTACAATATTTTGATCGACACGTTTGTACGAAATAACTTTTTCTAGTATGAAACTAAATAAGTCACGACTATGTGACACTGGAGTTCAAAAATCGGTGAAGCTGTCTGTATCTGTCCGTGAGCCGACGGTCTGTACCAGATAAAAATTATATTATGTCTTCAGCGCACCAAGAATAATTATATAATACTGAGATTTGTTTGTGATCTATGTTGTTAAGAAATGTGAAATGAAAAACGAAGTCGTATGTAGTGTGACTGCTCTGCCATTTAAATGTGGCGCGTTCTCAGTTTTCCCCCTTTCCCCTCCTCGCCTTCAGACTGCGTGACGTGGAAATATATAGTGAGGCTGAGAGCTTTGGTATTCAGGCTCAGCCGGCCGGTGTGGCCGTGCGGTTCTAGGCGCTTCAGTCTGGAACCGCGTGACCGCTACGGTCGCAGGTTCGAATCCTGCCTCGGGTATGGATGTGTGTCATGTCCTTAGGTTAGTTAGGTTTAAGTAGTTCTAAGTTCTAGGGGACTGGTGACCTCAGATGTTAAGTCCCATACTGCTCAGAGCCATTTTTATTCAGGCTCAGGCACGGCCAGCGGGTCGAAATCTTGGCCACCCCTGTTTTAGATATTCAGTCCCGGCAGAAAGGATCATTTTAGATGCAAAACATGCCACTCGTGTCATGTTAGTTTAGAAATCTCATGCTGGCCAACACTGAATAAAATGGGTATTTTGAAACAGCCTTTGGTGCAAAAACTGCTTTTCTTGTTACCAAAACATGTTTCAGCAGCTCTGCGCCGTCATCAGTGGGCTTTGTTTATAGGAATACTTGATTTTACATTATATGGTTTTGCAGAACCATATGTATGGTGTATTTTTGCTTTTGCAATTTCCGTTTAATTTGCGAATTGAAAAGGAGATTGCAAAACCGAAAATACGCAAAGTACATTTAATATATGTGTGCAGTGCCCTCGGAACGAGAAAGAAGGATCAGTCACAACAAAACACAAGCTGTGAGTGCAGAACGCCATATAGATGTACCTGCAAAGTCATACAATGTAAAATCAAGTTGTCCCATAAACAAAACCAACTGATGGCGGCACAGAGATGCTGAAACGTGTTTGGTCAACGAGAAAAACAGTGTTTTGCATAAAAGCGGAATCTATGTCCAATAATTTCAACTGCAAACACGGAAGACTTGCAAGAGCTGCAAGTCCAAATGATGAATATTCTCTAATGAGCTGAATTGTTGACAACACTCATATCCAGGCTGGTCAGAAACAGTCTGAAAAGTATGTAAGGATATTGCAGGGTAGGTTGTGTTGAGAAATAATTGTTAAGAAAAATAATTCTATACGCCGTGCCGCTTCCGAGTTAACTGGCAGTGAAGGTAGTCAATCAGGCCGTTGCGCGCGCCGGAGACAGTGTCGCCAAACGTGTCCTTCGTCTGGTTTCCTAAAACCGAACAAGTGAGAGATACAAACATTGGGAGTAAGAAGGTAGTAAGGATCGAACCTTAACCAAAGGCTTAGCACTCTTGTGCGCTATCATCTACGCTACAACAGCTGACACTAATTGTATCACTTAAACTTGCGCGCCATCGGCCTGATTGGTTAACTTCAGTGCCAATGAACTCGGAAACATCGCCACATATAGAATATTGTTGCTAACCATTATTTTTCAGTACAGCCTATCCTACAACACCATTATCAGCTTTTCGGACTGTTTCTAACAATCCTGTATATGGAAGGAAAACCTGCATACAGTCCGAGAGCACAATGCAGATGAATGCTATGTGTATGATAAGTATGTCTTTCTCTGTGTGTTGGTTTCGACACAGATGAACCAAAACGCTGTGACCACTTGCCTATTACCGTTTTGGTCCACTTGTGGAATGAGATATAGCAGCTAGTGTGCGTGGCATGGACTGGTGGGATTCTGGAGGTAGTTGCCTCCTGATGCCTATGCCCAGGTCACTCAGTCCCCGTAAATTATTATCCAGTGGTTAGTAGGAGTGAAATTGGCTGCCGATACCGTTCCACATGTGCCTGGATAGCTCAGTTGGCAACAGCAACTCCAGCGAAAGCAAAGCTCTGGGTGTGATTTCCTGTCCAGCGCACGGCTTTAACCAATCGAGAAGTTTCAAAACTTTGCTCACTTTGCTCCAGAGTGAAAGATTCATCCTGGTATTTAAAATCCTACTTGAACGTGATTGTTGCTAAAATAAACGAAATTTAGGCTACACGGATCCTGTAACAAACTAATAATATGTTTGTTTCCTAGTCGACACATCCCAGTTTGGGTTTTCATGGTATTTATAAAGTATTTCGGGAGAATGTCGGGATGGATCCAAAAAATAAGCGATTGTCCCATCTTAATTAGAAATCACCATCTTACACTGTCATATAATAATAACATTGGGTAACAAAATTGAAATTTTTTCATGCTTCGGAAACGAAAATTAAATGATCCGGTTGTTCATCGCTGACTGCTCCGCAGTTTTCGGAGAAGAAGTCTATGTGGGAGTGTAAAATACGCATTTTTAGTGACATACGGCACCTAATTGCTTGATACAATGATATAAAGTGCTCCACTGGGTCCTTATAGATCTGAATCGCAAAGTTTACCCAGAAATTTGTGACACGTTTTGGAAAGTATACCAAGCAATATTACGCTTATCTTCTAACAGTGCTTTGAATTCAGGATCATTGAGGAGTTCTCGAGATTAGGATCCAATAAATATTCGCTGCCTGATTTTACTTTCAGTGATTCGTGGAAATTTACTCAGAATGTATTTGAATGCGCCTCTGTCTTGGTTGATGCACTTAACCAGTTCCTTGATTAAACGTAGTTTAATATGTAAAAGAGGAAGTAAAACCCTATCAAAGGAACGTGTTGAACGTTATTTTTTCCTAGTTCCAAGGATTTACGGAATGGCCATTTTTTTTTTTTTTTTTTTTTTTTGTGGGAAGCCTTATCTCGGCTATCACACACACACAGAAAATAGTACAATTTATAGCTCTCAACAATTTTTCCATGTTGGCATATGCTTCCTTCTAGTGTGCTGCATAACCGATTGGAATTGATGACAACACATTTCCATTGTTCACTAACACAGCTTTCAGACTTAGTTTTGATACGTCTGTGCACAGTCTCCAGTCATCTGCATTTTAATCTATGCTAAGTTTACTCATAAGACCAGCTACATTTTTACAATACACTAAATCATTTGCCACTGAAAAGTAATCTTTCAGAGTCTTCTGACGTGTCCGATAACACATACCTTAACATCTCGAGCAAGAGCTCCCCACTGATGGAGACTAGATGACAGCAGTTTGGCGCTACTTTTCGGCAACCACAGGTCCATCACAAGATCATTTAGTTCATGTTGCGTTATCATATGGCGACTAAATAATGAGATGTTGGTTGTAAACTCAGGATTAGAGAAGGACGACGAATCTACAACCGCATCTGGCATACCTGTATCGAGTTTGTCCAGATCTTGCTCTTCGTCGGATGAACCACTGGAGTAAGATGTGGAATGTTATGAAACATGTAGTTCCTCAGAATTCCACACAGAACAAATAGCTGAAGGGATGTTGAGATAAGAGAATGTCAATTTCCTTCTGTATATTCCTTTAATTGGAGGAATCATGTAAAAATAGTAGTCTGTAGAATGATATGACTGCTCTCTCCAAACCATGGTAATAGCAATCGACATGTTGGTCTTTTTCCGTGTAGCTAGTATCGCAAATTTGTAGAACTCGTATTACATCAAATGTATGGTGCCCACTGCTTGTCCATATCTTCCACTTTACAACCAAAATAGAACTAGTAGTCTTTTTGATAACTGGTGTGAAAGTTCTTTCGTTATTGGCATATGTTTCCTAACGGCAAACGTAACAAAAATTGTCCGCTCTGTTCACACATTTACACGACATGTTTCTGGTCAGTACAGGTAATAAACACCACACACTCAACCAGTATGCCAACACGATTACATTCGCGATTGCAAATTCTCACTACGACCACTGGAAACTACTTACTTATGATGGGCACGAAATTACTTTGATGGTCAGACGTCGCGTCACCGCAAACATGAATTTTCTTTACACTGTTAACAAATTTAGGCGATGTGTGTCAAATTAGGCACTTCAGTTAAAGAAACGAGATATAGCACAACACAGTAACCCAATACCTCACCACGACCACCTCTGGTAATGCGAGAACTCATGACAACTCATTTTCCCTGGCAAAGTTTTTGATAGAACCTAAAGCATGATATTCAATGTTGCTAATTAATTTGAAGCAAAGTCACTAAACGCGAGAAAAAATTCGCTTACTTGTATGTTTTCAACGTAAAAAAATATATTTTTCCCCTTTGCAGTGGTTTAGAAACCCGCTAAACTACTATATAAAAACCTGGACTATTTTTCCCGCTAAATAATATACTAAATCCATTGAATTTAGCGGCACAACTACTAAATTTGCAAGACTGATGAGGTTGTTGATTTTTATTTGTCAGTGTTGTAGTGCCTACGATTACAATAACTATGTAGCTGACTCCCAAACAATGGATCCTTATAAAATAATCAGACAATTATTGTTGTCATGAACCCTTATTTTGTGCACGTGGGCATATACGGCGATAATGTATTTATTCGAAACCCGAACCAGTCTTACGAAACTAATGTCATATTCATTATCAGCTCCCTTAAATTAGAAAGAAAAGGTTACTTTTATCTCCGAAGTATTTTCAATGATGCCCATTGCAATAATAATATTTGTTATGATCATGTCTGCATTTAGAGTATTCAGTTATTACTTACTCAAATGATGTAATGACGTGTTCCTTGTCGCGAGACAATGTCGCAGCGATCCACTATTTCCGAATGCGAAAAGTTTTAACGACTACCGCACCGTGTTGTGTTTCTGCCACTAGTTGTCAGGTAACAGTGCAAACTGTGGCCGTAGTTTCATTCCATATGAATATGTTAGTTCTGCTGTCACCCTGGGACGAGGAATGTGGAACAGCGTTGCGATGTGGGAGTTGTGGAAGTCATAACGACGAGTTTGCATGTGGAACCAGACAATGAGAAGCCAGCCAGTTCTCCTTGGAGACCGCGAGACATCGTGCCCGTTCCATCACATACACGTCATCATATTAACAAAGAAGAAAATCGCTTCTCAGTGTAATCTGCATTTTTCTAGTCCTAACATATACATGTCCTAGTCTGTTACCATTTAAAGTATATAATTTCAGAAATTGTGAATACATTTTTATTTCACTTTAATTACTTTTTATAGTAGACAGCGTTACGAGTGGTATGTTGGACGAAATTATAATATAGATGAAGCTAAGTGAAAAAATTCGTATTACTGTGATTCCTGTTTCTAATAACAATCGACTGTTATGTTTTTATAAAATTACGGACCAGTCACAGCGTATTTTTACGAAATGAAATAGGATATAAAATGAACTGATTACACTGTTGTATTTGTAGTAATAGTAGCTAGATACCTAAGCATATCTCACAACATACTTCAAAGGTATTGCCATTGACGTAAATTTTGATCCTGAACCCTTGTTGGAATATACCTTCCACAGTCCTAAGTATTCGCATAGTGCAGCATGTAAGAAGTATAATGTCTTACTACAGGGCTTCCTTCATTCAAGACTGAAAAAGATCTCTCTTCAAAAAACCTCACAAAGCTATGTCTACATGCTTAATATGGAGTGACCGGCGGAGGCCGGTTTATAAGACTGCCGCGGCTAATCTATAAGGTAGGAAACAAGGAAACGCGTCTTCCGAAATTAGTAGATGATGTTTCACTATCTTCATGTGCATTTTTGTCGGTAATTGTCTGTAATGATATAGTCGTAATAATTAATTTACACACGCAGAAAACATTTTACTTTTGAATTTTGATGAGTTATGAAACGGAATCCAACGTAAAAACTCGTGTTAATTATTTTTCTTACTTAGAATCCTGAGCTGGTCCAGAATCAGCAAACTTTAGCTGTTATAACATACACCAAATATTTTCGAAAATATTAAAAATGAAATGCAAAAGTTATTTTGGTGGCAGGGATTCAGATTTCTCAAATACTTTAAATTCACAGGATTGAAATTATAAGCCTAGAAATAATAAGTGTTAGAAATACATACGAAGTATGTTATTGTTATGTATATACCGAGATAAAGAACAGAAAATAAATATACTATATAAATAATAATACACTAAATAAATAAATGATGTACCCAGAAGACGTAGTAGGTTGTGAAAGAAACTTCGTACATTTACAAAGCACGGCGGGTGTGTAAATGATTCTCTAGTACAGCTTTCTGTGACAGGTAGCCGGCCTGGGTGGTCGAGCGGTTCTAGGCGCTACAGTCTGGAACCACCCAGGTTCGAATCCTGCCTCGGGCATGGATGTGTGTGATGTCCTTAGGTTAGTTAGGTTTAAGTAGTTCTAAGTTCTAGGGGACTGATGACCTCAGAAGTTAAGTCCCATAGTGCTCAGAGCCATTTGATTATTTTGTGAGAGATAGACCGGCGTCATGAGAGCAGTGATGTTGTTCGTGTTTGATCCTGTTATCAGACCTGGTAAGGTATATAAATGGCGTGAACAGCGTCAGATGTTGATGCCGAGCTCGCGCGTGAGACAGCGTTATCAAAACCTGACAATTTTAAAAAGGCCTCATTGTGGGACTCCTTATGCCCGACTGGTCGAATCGTGCAATATGCAGATTTTGGAAGCATTCAGATGTGAAAGGTCTGGTTGTTGAACTGAATTTGGCTCACTGGTCGAGCCGTGCAGTTTCGAGTTATGGGGCACTGAGATGTGACAGTGGCTCGAAGTTGGTCTGCTTTGGAGTCTGAGGCAAGGTATACTCGTCGCTAAGGTTCCGATCGACCTCGTCTGACCGCTTCACATCTGCCCTTGCCATCTGACAACAAGTAATACACTCCCTGCAACATTCTGTCATCCAGTACTTTTGGCAGGGGACTAGCAGAAGCCGGAGTAAAGAACTCTTATCCCGTGCGTCGGCTGCCGTTTTCACCACTACACAAATGGCTGCCTTTGGAGTGATGCCGTGACCGGAAAGATGGATTGCTGATGAATGGCGTTGTACTGTGTTCAGCGATGAATTGTGGTTCTGCAGTGTCATCGACTACTAGGACGGTAGCCTGGGGAGAGGTCGCATTCTTGCAAATGTTTAGGGGAGCACAGTGGTGTCGCTCCTGGCATCATGGTGTGGGTAGCCATCAGGTGTGACTTCTGGTCGAAGGTTGATACTGACTGAGGGAACTTGACAGCACAACGGTATGTCACTGACATCCTTCTTCCTCTTGAGTTACTATTCACGCGACACCATCATGGTGCCATTTTGAACAGGACAATGCTCCTCCACACATGTAACGTTTGCCTACGAAATGCCTGCGTGATATTCGCTAATTTCCGTGCCCAGAAAGATACCCAGATCTCTCCCCGTGCCGGCCGAAGTGGCCGAGCGGTTCTAGGCGCTTCAGTCTGGAACCGAGCGACCGCTACGGTCGCAGGTTCGAATCCTGCCTCGGGCATGTCCTTAGGCTAGTTAGGTTTAAGTAGTTCTAAGTTCTAGGGGACTGATGACCTTATAAGTTAAGTCCCATAGTGCTCAGAGCCATTTGAACCATCTCTCCCCGATGGCAAATGTGTGGTATCGTCCCGGACATCAACGCTATGCAAGGTTTACTACAGAAGATATCAAGGACCAGTTAAACAGTTGTGGGCCAGCTTTCCGGAGAAGATACAAAAGCTCTATGACACCCTTTCAAATCCATTAGATGTTTGCATCCAGGTTAAAGAGGGTACAACTTTATAATGTTAATTGGTTCACACTGTCAAGTTCTTTGCCAGTCTGATTAGATTTTGTAAGCACTACAGTAACTTCACATATCGTCTCAACCCGCGAAGTTTCATTTCGTTTCCTCCTCGTCTTTTGTGTTCCTCATTGTTTTTGTCAGGCTAGGTATATACAGGGAGGTCCATTGATAGTGACCGAAAAAACTACAAAGAACGAAACTCGTCTAGCTTGAAGGGGGAAACTAGATGGCGCCATGGTTGGCCCGCTAGATGGCGCTGCCATAGGCCAAACTGATATTAACTGCGTATTTTTTTAAATAGGAGCCACCATTTTTTATTACATATTCGTGTAGTACGTAAAGAAATATGAATGTTTTAGTTGGACCTTTTTTTTCGCTTTGTGATGGATGGCGATGCAATAGAAGTAAGTCTATGGCTCACAATTTTAGACGAACAGTTGGTAACTGGTAGGTTTATTAAATTAAAATACAGAACGTAGGTACGTTTGAACCTTTTATTTAGGTTGTTCCAATGTGATACATGTACCTTTGTGAGTTTATCATTTCTGAGAACGCATGCTGTTACAGCGTGATTACCTGTAAATACCACATTTATGGAATAAATACTCAAAATGATGTCCGTCAACCTCAATGCATTTGGCAATACGTGTAACGACATTCCTCTCAACAGCGAGTAGTTCGCCTTCCATAATGTTCGCACCAATGTTCAATGGACCACCCTGTATACGAGTATATCGCCATGCAGAACTTAAGGATAAGTTAGATATAGTAACATAGCATACTAAGTACTCTATGGAAACGTGTGAAAGAGAGGGAGCATGCTGTCAGAGGTCTTTCATTCGAGAAGAAAAAGCTGGACATACTTGGTGTGAGGTCAGCGTAACTAAGGCGCCAAATGGGGCTTGGCGCACAACACGAAGCAGTTGACGAAACATGAAAAGGTAGTGCATGTTAGTTAGCAAGTAGTTATTGTGCACTGTGGTGGTGTTCATTACAGCTTTAGATGATTTCACGTTGGGAAGAATCATCGGGAAAATGGAAGAATGACGAAGTGTGACGAGTGTAGCCCAGGAATTTGGTATTTTTCACCAGATTATTTCACGTTTATGGGTCTAGGAGCTTCAGTCCGGAACCGCGCTGCTGCTACTGTCGCTGGTTCGAATCCTGCCTCGGGCTTGGATGTGTGTGCTGTACTGAGGTTAAATAGGTTTCAGTAGTTCTAAGTCTGGGGAACTGATGACCTCAGATGTTAAGTCCCATAGAGGTCAGAGCCATCACGTTTATGGAGAGCGTTCCGAAGCACAGATACTACCGTCCGAAGAAGAGAAGGTGATCGACTACGATATACTACAACGACAAATGACCACAATATAGTGCAACAGTGAGGAGGGACTCATGTCAAAGCAGCGGTTGCAGTTGCTACCACATTTAACAGGACTACAAGGCACACAGTCTCCCCCTACGCAGTAACACTGTTACTGCATGGAGGTGGTCTCTTGCCCAACGACCATTAAGTTGGGTTACGATGACACCCTCAGATGGGTGGTACCGTTGGCGATGGTGCTAAGACCATAGGGCCTGGACCAGCAGTGAGAGAGGTCCTGTGCTCTCCTCGGATGAAGCGGATTCAGTCTGAGTTGTGATTCTGAACGTACGCTCATATGGCGAGAGGTGCCAATACGTAATGCACCCATGAACATTGTAGTTAGTGATCGTTTTGGTGGTTCAGGTGTTATGGTGTGGGGAGTCATAATGTTGCATGGACGTAGTGATCTTCAAATCTTCGAACGCGGTAGACTCACAGGTCAACGTTTTTGTGACACAATACTGCTTCCCCAAGTGCGTTGGGAGGACGTATTGTAACACGGCCACGTTCACCAACGACCTTCCGCCAGTTTTCATCCGCGATAGTGGAGGAATGGAACGCACTACCACAAGAGTTCCTTACCAACAACGTGGTCGGCATGGGAGCGCGTTGCAGAGCATGAACTGCCGTCCACTGTGGTGGCGCACCCCATTAAGAAACATGTCCCGCCTTTTGTAATTAATGTCTAGTGGACCATCACGAATCGCAGTCACTTCAGTATAAATATCGTCTTTAAATAAAAGTGTCATTTATGTTCGCAGCGTTACGTATTTCTTTCAGTTGCCTTTCGTACTGTAGTGTAGCAGTTCTTTCTATGTATGGCCCAAGTTTCATAGAGCTATGTTACTGGTCTGTGTCACATTATGAGAAAGTTACTTTCATCCTTAAGTTTGGCACACCAGTGTACTTGTACGTTCTGTAAGTCATCTCGAGATGTGCAGCGGCGAAATCGTGTGATACTAATATCATTTTCCTCTTTGCTGTTTGTCGGCCGCTGTGGCCGAGCGGTTCTAGGCGCTTTAGCCTGGAACCGCGCTGCTGCTACGGTCGCAGATTAGAATCCTGCCTCGGGCATGGATGTGTGTGATGTGCTTAGGTTAGTTAGATTTAAGTAGCTCTAAGTCTAGGGGACTGATGACATGAGATGTCAAGTCCCATAGTGCCTAGAGCCATTTGAACCATTTTTATCTTTGCTGTTTCCTTCGCTAACAGGAACAGAACAACACCTGACGGTCGGTCACGATATGACCTCTAATTTCTGATTTTCCAAACGATGTCATTTCGCAAGAACTATGTGGAAGGATGTATCACGTTGCGGACACTTCTTAGAACGTGTACTGTCTGTATTTTATCAGTGAACCTCTTCGTATTCACAAAGTCACTCTTGCAAAGTCCACAACTGAAGTTTGATGAGTGACTAGCTCACCCTCACTAACGTACCATTTACGAAAAGTGCCGCTCTTCTTTGGATCTCTTTCATCGTCTCCATTAATAATGTACGGCAAGAGTGCTAGATTGACGAGCAGTAACCGAGAATTCGTCTAATGAGTGTTTAGTAAGCCACTTATTCCGTGGATGAATTTCATTAGGGCGCTTCCACTGAACCCCAACCTGTCAGCTGCATTCACTACTGTTGACAAAATCTACCACCTCATGGGCGTAGCACCTCCAGACATCCGAAGGAGAACAGCAGCTGACGTGGAAATAAAGAAGCAGGACACGGATCAGAGACACCCCCTGTTTGGATGCGAACATCAAACACCAAGACTCAAGTCGAGAAAAAATTTGCTCCGGACAACGCAACCATTCCAGACATCACCTGCAGACCATAGGATACAACTGTGGCGTGGCTCATCATCAGAGAAATATTGGGACAACCCCAAGGAAGAACTTGGCACAGGTCATCATCTCCCATACACAATATGGAAGGTACTCAATAGACTGAGAACTGGAGTATCTCGGTGTAAGGATAACATGAAGAAATGGGGATACATCTCAGGGGACGAACTATGTGAGTGTGGTGAACCTCAAGACCATCAGCAACTACTGAAGTGCATGAAACTGTCAGAACCTGTGTCCATGGACGATCTGATTATCGCCAATGATAAGGCAGTCTGTGCAGCGGAATTCTGGGCAGCACATGGAATATAAATATGCACATATTCTCTGTCATACTTGTAATATACATGTATGATACATCATATTTAATATGTTATGTTCTGGACACGTATAAATAAATAAATAAACTGTTAGATTTTTGTGGACGTTCCACTTTAGGTCTCTCTAGAGTCCCAGATATTGTACAGTCGATGTGTCTAGTAATTTATCGCCAGTAGGGTAATCTTACAGGAATAGGCATTTCCGTGTACTTTCGAGCAATATGTTACAACTATTCAAAGCGAATGTCAACAACTGGCGAATGTCAACAACAAGCGTCGGTTAACGCCTTGACTTTCGCCATTTCATTACAATTCTCTCTCATTGCTATCTACAACAGTATCGTTCTTAAACAGGTTCATAAAGCTCTCGATGTTGTCTACTGTTAAAGTATACGATCCCACTTCTGGTCACCAATGTTACGAATACGGGCAGGGAAGGGGGGGAAGGTTGTTACATATGCCTCGTGACGATGGTGTGCAGGTGGTCGAGCGGTCAGGATTTGAGAGTGGGCATCCAGAGATGCCGTTAAATGACAAAACAGGAAATTAGGTACAATAAAGAGGATATATTTCAATGTACAGTGTACAAAGGGCACACCTAGGGTCGGAAGTTACCAGGTTTAGACCAGTCTAGGTGGTCGAACAATTAATTGAAATGGGCAGCGGAAGGAGAAGCGGTTCATGTTAATTTACGTTGGTGGTCGGTCACTAAAAGCAGAGCCAGAGGCTCTGCTTTCCGAAAAGACTTCTGTTTTGCTCGAGGTCTGGATTACAAGAGAGAGAGGCAACTGTGTTCCGCACCGCAGAACACTCCTGCGTCCACACACGTGACCTGTATACCACGCACGCGATTGGCTAAAACCAATGGCGTGAATTCGCTAGCAGTTTCAGCAGAGGTCTCAGGGCGTCTCTTGTCAGCAGCTTTAACTGGACACAACTGTCTCGGTTTTGAAAGACATCATTTGTACGTTTCATTAATACTAACGGCCCTGCAGCACTGAAACTGCCTGAGATTATTTTATTCGTCGACCGATAATACCGGCCTGTTCTGAGAATGCTTTCATTAATTATTCCGTGAAACGTTGGACTAGCGCGCATGCTTCGCGTATTGTGTTTGTGACAGAGGTAAAACGAAGCAAAATGTAGCTACGGCGAACGCCTATATTCGCGCAGAACACAAGAGTGCTGCGGGTTGCATCGCATCCGTCGGCAGGCGCCGAGCTAGACGGGAGCTAAAACGATGACATACAGGGTGTTTCAAAAATGACCGGTATATTTGGAACGGCAATAAAAACTAAACGAGCAGCGATAGAAATACACCGTTTGTTGCAATATGCTTGGGACAACAGTACATTTTCAGCCGGACAAACTTTTTAAATTACAGTAGTTACAATTTTCAACAACAGATGGCGCTGCAAGTGATGTGAAAGATATAGAAGACAACGCAGTCTGTGGGTGCGCCATTCTGTACGTCGTCTTTCTGCTGTAAGCGTGTGCTGTTCACAACGTGCAAGTGTGCTGTAGACAACATGGTTTATTCCTTAGAACAGAGGATTTATCTGGTGTTGGAATTCCACCGCCTAGAACACAGTGTTGTTGCAACAAGACGAAGTTTTCAACGGAGGTTTAATGTAACCAAAGGACCGAAAAGCGATACAATAAAGGATCTGTTTGAAAAAATCCAACGGACTGGGAACGTGACGGATGAACGTGCTGGAAAGGTAGGGCGACCACGTACGGCAACCTCAGAGGGCAACGCGCAGCTAGTGCAGCAGGTGATCCAACAGCGGCCTCGGGCTTCCGTTCGCCGTGTTTCAGCTGCGGTCCAAATGACGCCAACGTCCACGAATCGTCTCATGCGCCAGAGTTTACACCTCTATCCATACAAAATACAAACGCGGCAACCCCTCAACGCCGCTACCATTGCTGCACGAGAGACATTCGCTAACGATATAGTGCACAGGATTGATGACGGCGATATGCATGTGGACAGCGTTTGGTTTACTGACGAAGCTTATTTTTACCTGGACGGCTTCGTCAATAAACAGAACTGGCGCATATGTGGAACCGAAAAACCCCATGTTGCAGTCCCATCGTCCCTGCATCCTCAAAAAGTACTGGTCTGGGCCGCCATTTCTTCCAAAGGAATCATTGGCCCATTTTTCAGATCCGAAACGATTACTGCATCGCGCTATCTCGACATTCTTCGTGAATTTGTGGCGGTACAAACTGCCTTAGACGACACTGCGAACACTTCGTGGTTTATGCAAGATGGTGCCCGGCCACATCGCACGGCCGACGTCTTTAATTTCCTGAATGAATATTTCGATGATCGTTTGATTGCTTTGGGCTATCCGAAACATACAGGAGGCGGCGTGGATTGGCCTCCCTATTCGCTAGACATGAACCCCTGTGACTTCTTTCTGTGGGGACACTTGAAAGACCAGGTGTACCGCCAGAATCCAGAAACAATTGAACAGCTGAAGCAGTACATCTCATCTGCATGTGAAGCCATTCCGCCAGACACGCTGTCAAAGGTTTCGGGTAATTTCATTCAGAGACTACGCCATATTATTGCTACGCATGGTGGATATGTGGAAAATATCGTACTATAGAGTTTCCCAGACCGCAGCGCCATCTGTTGTTGAAAATTGTAACTACTGTAATTTCTAAAGTTTGTCTGCCTGAAAATGTACTGTTGTCCCAAGCATATTGCAACAAACGGTGTATTTCTATCGCTGCTCGTTTAGTTTTTATTGCCGTTTCAAATATACCGGTCATTTTTGAAACACCCTGTACATGAAATGTATTCGCAGTTGCGAATATGACCATCATTAGTTGTATGATGGAATGACCACAATGAAAATTTCTGCCAGACCGGGAGTAGAAACCGGATTTATCGCTTATTGCGAGCGGTCGCCTCACCATTTGCGTATCCGAACACGACTCACGGCCAGACCGAAATTTCCATATGGCGTTAACCATGTGTCTACAACACATACATTCATTATGTATAATCCCGTAAAGGGGAGATATTATACTTGAAAGTTGCTTGCCTGATGTCCGTTAATAAATATGATATTGCAGTGCCTGTGTTATTCCGAATTACGGTGCAAAGTTCCTTCAGGCATGCATGTCTGTCCGAAGGAACATTGCGTCGTAATTCCGAATAACACAGGCACTGCAATATTGTAAAGCGATGACATATCTAAAGCGATTTCATAGCACTTGAAACCTGAAAACCTCCAGATTCATTAAATTTTATCTATCTGGATTTCCACGGGTTATCTGTTCACCTAATTCCAAGACAGAAGCCGGCCGCGGTGGTCTCGCGGTTCTAGGCGTGCAGTCCGGAACCGCGGATGCTACGGTCGCAGGTTCTAATCCTGCCTCGGGCATGGATGTGTGTGATGTCCTTAGGTTAGATAGGTTTAAGTAGTTCTAAGTTCTAGGGGACTGATGACCACAGCTGTTAAATCCCATAGTGCTCAGAGCCATTTTGAACCAAGACAGAAAGATAGTGCATAGCGAAGAAATGTGCTAGCGACAGCCTGTAAGTTGTTTTCGCGATCTAAGTTCACGATACAAAATATTAGCCCCTCCCCCATTAAGAGCAAACTGATGGCTCTGGAGCGCTTTAAATGACGTAAAACTGATACCGTTGTGGTATTGAAGAGGTGGGCATGTGTCTGTGGGTTGTATGGAATCCTTACAGTAAGATGAGCGAAGCGGACTCGTGATAGAGTGGGCGAACGGAGCTCATGTGTTTCGACGTGCCCATGACCACACTGTAAATCAGGCCCGTCAACCCATCTGCTCGTGTATACTGGCTTGCGATCGCGCCTCGGCAGTGAAAATGGTTCAAATGGCTCTGTGCACTATGGGACTTAACATATGAGGTCATCAGTCCCCTAGAACGTAGAACTACTTAAACCTAACTAAGCTAAGGACATCACACACATCCATACCCGAGGCAGGATTCGAACCTGCCACCGTAGCTCGGCAGTGAGTCACTGGGCGACTCACTGATAGTAATGGTGGTGGTTGGGACGGGGAGTGGAGGGAATGATATGTGGAATCGGAACAAGGCAGCTCGGTACGAGGAAGTATTGTCAACGAATCCATTCTGTGATGGCGAATGTTAATACTACGGAGATGGATCGTTACGCTACGGCGAATTTAGTGCCTTTCGTGGCAAACCGATTTCCTAAGATTGTTGCACTGATGTGAGATGACAATGGAATGAAACTTATATTTCTTCTAACTGATGAGGTGAAGAACATGAGGCAGCTAAGCACGAAACACGTTATTCATTACGACTGATTCAGCCCTATGAGGAATGCCGCTTTCGATACACGTTTAAACTGACATCAACTTGTATTTCGTGACTGTTCGTGCGTTAAACATACAGCAATTGATGTCAATGAATTCTACCTATTTTGCTTTTCATTAAAGCATCGTTGTCTGTTAGTGCTTTCCGAACTCCGCTAAACCAAAGACAACTTTTAAGTTGCTGTCCGTGAGTTCGTTTCTGTGGTTACATTTTATTTGTTGTCCGTGAGTGACTTTCTGTGTGTACATTTAATTCCCTTCACTGCAGTAAAAAGCAGGTCACAGGTATGCGTAGATCGAACGGACATAATAGCAGCTGCTGAGTTGTGAAGTCGTGGAAATATATGACGAAGAAAATTTTGTATGAGTCTATAAGAGTTATTTTGTTACGAAATTTATCACGCAACTGCCTGTCACTCTGTAGGATTGCAACTTATGACTGTAGCTATCTATCCGGCACTGACATCTTGTAACTGGTGTTGATCTGTCTGCCGTTCACTTTGAAGTTCCTTGCCAAGCAATAATGCTGCTTCTCGTCGATTTACAAAGACCTACTCTCCACTTTAAGCACTGCGTCAATAAGTAAGAGTATATACACTTGTGTCTAAGGCTACAGCGGACATAACACACGGCCATTCCTCTAAAGAACTGCACACATTTTGGTCTTCCCTTGCGTTACATAAAGACGTCTGACCGGCGCATTTTACCGCGAGCGCTCACTGCCAGGCGGCGAGCGAGTATGAGTCCTCGCGCTCTGCTAGCAAGTAACACGGCCTAAGAACAGTGGTCATAAAAAGATGCTATCCATCAGCAACTGCAGACGAGAATCGTAGCTTACAACAGCAGTCGGTTTCAAAAGCCAAACTATTACTCCTTTCGGCGAATGGGGGACTCTCTCAACTAGTTTCAGAATGAACACTGCGAAGAAAATTGCGATTGAAGTCGGGTACCTTGCAAAACAATAATGCTCGCAGCGGCACATAAAGTTGTACATCCTCAGTGGGACAAAAAACACAAAAACTGATTTCCGGAAAGAGTCTAACACGGTGTCCCACTGCACACTGTTGAAGGTCCGAGCATATGTATTAGATTTCCATATATGTGAGTGGATCGAAGACTTTTTAAGTTATAGACCCCAGTACGTTGTTGTCGACGGCGAGTATTCTTTTCAGAGGCAAGGTTATCGTCAACAGTACCCCAACAAAATGTGATAGGACCACTCTTGTTCTCCACAGACATAAGTGACGCTGTGGTGTATGGGAAGGCGTCGTCGTTGAGTGACTGTAGGAGGATACAAGGTGACTTAGACAGAATTTCCAGTTATGTGATGAATTGCAGCTTGCTCTAAACTATAAAAATGTAGAATGAGATTTTCACTCTGCAGCGGAGTGTGCGCTGATATGAAACTTCCTGGCATATTAAAACTGTGTGCTGGACCGAGACTCGAACTCGGGACCTTTGCCTTGCCTTTGCCTTTGGAAGGTAGGAGACGAAGTACTGGCGGAAGTTAAGCTGTGAGGACGGGGCGTGAGTCGTGCTTGGGTAGTTCAGATGGCAGAGCACTTGGCCGCGCAAGGCAAAGATCCCGAGTTCGAGTCTCGGTCCGGCACACAGTTTTAATCTGCCAGGAAGTTTTATAAAAATGTAAGTTAATGTGGATGAGTAAGAAACAGAATACTGTAACGTTTGAATACAGCATTAGTTGTGTTATGATTGGCACAGTCACATCTATTAAATATCTAGGTGTATGGCGGAAAAGTGATATTCAATGGAATGAGCAACTCAGGTTGACATCAGGGAAGGCGAATGATCGACATCGTTTTATTGAGAGAACACTGTGAAAGTGCAGCTCATCTATAAAGAAGACGGCGAATGGAACGCTACCGCAGCCCATTCTTGAGTACTGCTCGAGTGATTCAGTTTAAAGGAAAACACTGAGATTAAAGGAAGACATCGAAACAGTTGAGAGGCTTAGCCAGGCTGTGGCCTGGTTCTTACTGGTAGGTTCGACCAGGACGGAAGCATTACGGAGATGCTTCGTGAACACAAATTGGAATCCGTTGAACGAAGGCAACGGACTTTTCGAGAGGCATCACTGCGAAAATTTAGAGAACAGGCATTAGAGGCTATCTGCAGAAAGGTTTTCCTGCCACCAACGTACATTTCACGTGAGAACCACGAGGATGAGACTAGAGAGATTATGGCTCGTACGGAGGCTTACAGGCCGGCTGTTGTGTCAGAGCGGTTCTAGGCACTTCAGTCCGGAACCGCGCTGCTGCTACGGTCGTAGGTTCGAATCCTGTCTCGGGCATGGATGTGTGTGATGTCCTTAGGTTAGTTGGGTTTAAGTAGTTCTAAGTCTATGGGACTGTTTACCTCAGATGTTAAGTCCCATAGTGCTCAGAGCCATTTGAACCATTTTGAGGCTTACAGACAGCTGTTTTTCCCTCACTCTATTTGAGAGTGGAACAGGAAAGGAAATGACTAGTAGTGGTAGATGGTTCCCTCCACCACGCACTTTGCTGTGGCTTTCCGAGTTGATTGATTCGGCGGAGGGGACCAAACAGCGAGGTCATCGCTCCCATCGGATTAGGGAAGGAAGTCAGCTGTGCACTTTCAAAGGGACTATCCCGGCATTTGCTTGAAGCGATTTAGGGAAATCACGGAAAACCTAAACCAGGATGGCCAGACGTGGGTTAGAACCATTGTCCTCGGGAATACGAGTCCAGTGTGCTAACCACTGCCCCACCACGCTGGGTGGCTTGCAGAGTATGTATGTAGATGTGGACGTAGATGTAGAAAACTGGACAAATGTTGACTGGAGGCATGTAGTGGGGTCCGAAATTACACGATTTTGCCTCTTTTTGTACTGGATGCGAGGCACCGAGATCATCGACAGCCCAATGAGAAATTTAACCCACCGTGTATGGAGGGTGCAATTCAGGCCGGAGGTGCTTCTGTGATGTATTGTGCCCATTAATTCAACTTACCGTGTACATTAACCGCGAAGTTTGTGCCCATTCATTTAGTTTACTGAGAACGTAACCACGATGTTTATTTCAGCCTTCTCGGTTACCAAGTGGTGCCCTGTCTTCTACATCTTTATGAAGAGTACACTGTGGACACTTCTGTCTTCCAAGATGAAAGCAGTCCCGTTCCTGGTTTGACGAATAGTCAGGCACCTTATCGCATGTCACCTGATCATATAAATCAGTCGATCTTAAAAATGTTTGTGACTATTCGGAATTTGTGTGGAAAGAGCTATCAACACCCCAGCAGTTTGGCGAGCCATATTATCATTAATGAGTGGCTTCAGCTGGATAATGCATACCTGAAGAAACGTGTGGACTCTTCTCCTTGCCAAATTTACGCCATTACAAGGCTAGATGCGGAGTTACATAATATTAACCGGATGTATCGTGAGGGTGCCTAATATTTTGTCCGGAAAGTTATCTTTCACACACTCTTCGAATCCGTATTCGGCTCAGACTTTTAATCAATCAGGATGTTTCAAAAATAGCTCATAATCTGCTGCAGAGTGAAACATTAATACTGAAAACGACTCTTAAGCTATGGATAACACCTTCTTCTGATACATCCTTCCGTAGAAGAGATATTCCAGCAAGGTATGTTGAAAAACTTTGGTGGAGTTTGCGTGTAGGAGACAGGTACTATGAGATTTAAAATTGAGAAGGCGTGTCGTGAAACGTGCATGGATAACTCATCCCAGTTCGATACCGGCTCTGGTAGAGTGCATTCGTGATTGCGCTCTGAAGTCGGAAGCTAATGGTTCGCAACAAAAGAGCAAGTGATGTATATTGCGCAATGTCAATTGCAACGGACGGCAGTTAATGCCGACTGCTGTTGACAGAGATTTGTTACTCTGCTGCAGGAGGAAGGCTGGACTTTAACATACCGTCGACGACGAGATCATTAGAGACGAAGCACAAGCCCGGATTAAGGAACGATGTGAAAGAAAATGGCCACCATCGTTTTGGAATTTGCCTTAAGTCGTTCAGAGAAACCTGAATATAAACGCCCGGACCTGTAACTGAGGCCATTCTGTGAGAATTCGGTTCCAGTGTACTGACCACTGGGGTAGAGCACTCGGTAGCTATGCTAAACTATCTCAACAAAATATCAATGAAATGTAAGTGCTGCAACGGCGGAAAGCTCAGTTAGGGAAAGCAGGAGAGTGAAATTAGTTTTCTTTGCCCTCAGATTACGAAGTTTCTGAATGGCCACACGTTACAGCCCAGCTGCTTATCAGACAATGTAGTGAGTTCCAATAGAGTCATTCCAGGCTTATGTTTCTGTTGAAATAAATAATCAGGGGCACTGAAAAATTAATTATAGAAAATTGTTCTGGCTTCATAGAGTTCACCCAAGCGGGAAGCACTGTTACAAAAGCGGCCGGCACAAACTCAGCAGTGAGCATACGAATCATAAGAACTTTAAATACACTCCTGGAAATTGAAATAAGAACACCGTGAATTCATTGTCCCAGGAAGGGGAAACTTTATTGACACATTCCTGGGGTCAGATACATCACATGATCACACTGACAGAACCACAGGCACATAGACACAGGCAACAGAGCATGCACAATGTCGGCACTAGTACAGTGTATATCCACCTTTCGCAGCAATGCAGGCTGCTATTCTCCCATGGAGACGATCGTAGAGATGCTGGATGTAGTCCTGTGGAAAGGCTTGCCATGCCATTTCCACCTGGCGCCTCAGTTGGACCAGCGTTCGTGCTGGACGTGCAGACCGCGTGAGACGACGCTTCATCCAGTCCAAAACATGCTCAATGGGGGACAGATCCGGAGATCTAGCTGGCCAGGGTAGTTGACTTACACCTTCTAGAGCACGTTGGGTGGCATGGGATACATGCAGACGTGCATTGTCCTGTTGGAACAGCAAGTTCCCTTGCCGGTCTAGGAATGGTAGAACGATGGGTTCGATGACGGTTTGGATGTACCGTGCACTATTCAGTGTCCCCTCGACGATCACCAGTGGTGTACGGCCAGTGTAGGAGATCGCTCCCCACACCATGATGCCGGGTGTTGACCCTGTATGCCTCGGTCGTATGCAGTCCTGATTGTGGCGCTCACCTGCACGGCGCCAAACACGCATACGACCATCATTGGCACCAAGGCAGAAGCGACTCTCATCGCTGAAGACGACACGTCTCCATTCGTCCCTCTATTCACGCCTGTCGCGACACCACTGGAGGCGGGCTGCACGATGTTGGGGCGTGAGCAGAAGACGGCTTAACGGTGTGCGGGACCGTAGCCCAGCTTCATGGAGACGGTTGCGAATGGTCCTCGCCGATACCCCAGGAGCAACAGTGTCCCTAATTTGCTGGGAAGTGGCGGTGCGGTCCCCTACGGCAGTGCGTAGGATCCTACGGTCTTGGCGTGCATCCGTGCGTCGCTGCGGTCCGGTCCCAGGTCGACGGGCACGTGCACCTTCCGCCGACCACTGGCGACAACATCGATGTACTGTGGAGACCTCACGCCCCACGTGTTGAGCAATTCGGCGGTACGTCCACCCGGCCTCCCGCATGCCCACTATACGCCCTCGCTCAAAGTCCGTCAGCTGCACATACGGTTCACGTCCACGCTGTCGCGGCATGCTACCAGTGTTAAAGACTGCGATGGAGCTCCGTATGCCACGGCAAACTGGCTGACACTGACGGCGGCGGTGCACAAATGCTGCGCAGCTAGCGCCATTCGACGGCCAACACCGCGGTTCCTGGTGTGTCCGCTGTGCCGTGCGTGTGATCATTGCTTGTACAGCCCTCTCGCAGTGTCCGGAGCAAGTATGGTGGGTCTGACACACCGGTGTCAATGTGTTCTTTTTTCCATTTCCAGGAGTGTATATCTTTTGAAATCAGTGAAGAATTAGTGAAATTATCTTTGAAAACATATTGATACGTTCATGACACATCAACTGACATATGGGGAGGGAACGTGCAATATAAATTGAACAACGGTGTCGGCCCGGGTTCGATTCCGGTCGGCTCGGAGATTTTCTCAGCTAAGGGGCTAGGTGTTGTGTCGTCCTAATGTTCGTACCATCATAATTGACATTCCGTTGTTGATCTGGCTTAATGAACACCTCCAGAAAGCCAATGATAATATAAAAAAACAAAATAAAATAAAAAAAACGGTGTCAGCATAGTCAAAACAGAAATTAATGGACGTTTAATAGCCCACAGAACAATGGATTTAAACAGGGTTCTCATGATATCCGACGGAGAACTGTGCAGCTGTGCACTGTTCTATGCCATGAACACATTCCGGTGGAATATCCTTCTAACCAAGTGATCAAATGCCATTAAACTATATCACGTGCACTCGATAACCAACGGATCCCTTCTCACGAACCTGCGTCAGCAATAACAATAGCAGCCAATTCTGGAATCTATAAGAAAGACTGGCGATGAAACTAACACCAGGGGGTACACAGATCCCGTCGCGTATGTGGCAAACGCATGGAACGATGTTAGTAGGGGGAAACGTAGCCACAGAGACAAACCACCCAAACGATGAACGAGAAAATATAAATACAGCTACTAATAGAGGACAGGAGAGTCAGTCAGGAATGCCAAGCATCGTACCGGAAAGAAAAGTCAAAATCGTCAAGCTTTATACTACAGGAAACTTATTTCACCAACAAAAATAAGCATTTAAGTGGAATACCCATCAGCATACGACAACACTGATATAGGCTTTATAAACGGCCGCGTATATTGACGTATAAGAACTGAATTTAATCCAACATCACATACACACGTAGTGTAATGGAGGAACACCTACGTAAATTATCGTCAGCAATGCAGTCTGATGAAAACATGCAAGAGTACGAGCGAAATGTCACACAGATAAGGAAGAGAAGGCAAAAAAGGGAAAATAACTACAAACGTAAAATGGCGGCAAAGAATAAAACAGTAATTGCAAAATAAAAGAATGAAAAATTACCATACAAAATAAACGAGTAAATCAGGTAAGTTAGACTCGGAAATGGCCATGACAAAATATAAACAAGGGCCGACGTTGGTCTCACACTAGCTTGTGCAAACGACAGTTTCTCTGAGCTGGGCCGACAGCTGTCCGATACGTATCATCACTATTGACAGTCTAGCCATGTTCACAAATAACCCCACCCGCCATTACCAAACTTTTAGTATATCAACGTCAAACATATGCATGTTACAAAGAGACGTCAAAAAATGATTAAACGATATCTAAACGCGACAATATTACTCATAGCACTACTGCAAATCACATACGGGCCTATGATATGACGCATATCTCCAGAATCAATTCAATTCAAATACAGAAAATGCAGCCACTGTGAAAGACTTCATCAAAATTGCAAGGGTGCAGATATCGACAGTTCCCACTTATCTTATCTTGCCCTTATTCGTCTCAGTCGAACCGGGGTACACCGGTGGCGCAAGGATACTGCATCATCAGAGTAAAGGAACATTTTGGCGCCTGCCGTTTGACTCTAGGCAACTGGTCTTAGGAAGTCTGGAGAGGAAGTCGCAGGTTAGTGCAGTGTAGACAATCACCCATCGTAGTGGGGAAAGTAGACGTGAACATTAATAATTGTTTATTCACGTTATTTTTGTGTGAAATGAGACAACATACACTATGTAATCAAAAGTATCCGGACACCTGGCTGAAAATTACTTACAAGTTCGTGGTGCCCTCCATTGGTAATGCTGGAATTCAATATGGTGTTGGCCCACCCTTAGCCTTGACCACAGCTTCCACTCTCGCAGGCATACGTTCCATCAGGTGCAAGAAAGTTTCTTGGGGAATGGCAGCCAATTCTTCACGGAGTGCTGCACTGAGAAAAAGTGTCGATGTCAGTCGGTGAGGCCTGGCACGAAATCGGCGTTCTAAAACATTCCAAAGGTGTTCTATAGGATTCAGATCAGGACTCTGTGCATTCCAGTGCATTACAGAGTTGCTATTGTCGTGTAACCACTCCACCACAGGCCGTGCATTATGAACAGGAAGCTCGATCATGTTGAAAGATGTGATCATCATCCCCGAATTGCTCTTCAACAATAGGAAGCAATAAGGTGCTTAAAACACTAATATAGGCCTGTGCTGTGATAGTGCCACGCAAAACAACATGGGGTGCAAGCCGGCTCCATGAAAAAACGGCCACACCATAACATTACCGCCTCCGAATTTTACTATTGGCACTACACATGCTGGCAGATGACGTTCATCGGGCATTCGCCGTACTCACACCCTGGCATCGGATCGCCATATTGTGTACCGTGATTCGTCACTCCACACAAAGTTTTTTCACTGTTCAATCGTCCAATGTTTACGCTCCGTACACCAAGCGAGGCGTCGTTTGGCATTTAACGGCGTGATGTGTGGCTTATGAGCAGCCGCGTTACCATGAAATCAAAGTTTTCTCACCTCCCACCTTACTGTCATAGTACTTGCAGTGGATCTTGATGCAGTCTGGATTTCATGTGTGCTGGTCTGGATAGATGTCTGCCTATTACACATTACGACCCTCTTCAACTGCCTGCGGCCTCTGTCAGTCAACAGAAGAGGTCGGTCTATACGCTTTTGTGCTGTACGTGTCACTTCACGTTTCCACTTCACTATCACATCGGAAACAGTGGACCTTGGGGTGGTTAGGAGTGTGGAAATCTCGCGTACAGACGCATGACACAAGTGACACACGTGAGTTCCGCGGAGTGCCCCATTCTGCCCTCTCACGATGTCTAGTGACTACTGAGGTCGCTGATATGGAGTACCTGGCAGCAGGTGGCAGCAAAATGCACCTATTATGAAAAATGTATGTTTTGGGGGTGTCTGGATACTTTTGGTCACATAGTGTACAATATTCTGTGGTGACCAGATTGAATCGCCAATGTAAATGCTAATTGGAGTTGAGTTGTGGAATTGTGTGTATACCGATGTACTGCGAAAAAATTTTGTAAATCCTAGGGACTTTTTCTACGAACTTAAATATGAATGAATGCAGTGTCCCGAAAAAACTCTTCTGATTTCAAGTGATCTGTCACATCATCCTGTAATTGTTACAGACTTAGTTTTGCGGAGTAATGAGAGCAGGAATTTGAAGAAGCACGTGGAACTTACTCTCTCTGTCTTTATTGTGTACCATGGGAAGAAAGGCAACGGCCTTGCCGCAGTGGATACACCAGTTCCCGTCAGATCACCAAAGTTAAGCGCTGTCGGGCGTGGCTGGCACTTGGATGGGTGACCATCCGGGCCGCCATGCGCTGTTGCCATTTTTCGGGGTGCAACAGGCTCGTGATGCCAATTGAGGAGCTACTTGATCGAATAGTAGCGGCTCCGGTCAAAGAAAACCATCATACAGACCGGGAGAGCTGTGTGCTGACTACACGCCCCTCCTATCCGCATCTTTAGCTGAGCATGACACGGCGGTCGGATGGTCCCGATGTGCCTGAAGATGGAGTGTTTATGGGAACAAAGCCACCCGCCAATGCTGTCTAGATCAAGATTCCGCCAAGTTATTAAAATATAAAAAATGCAAACGTTAGAATACGGTAGCGGTATGACGTTTGCGGTTGTAAGTATGTGAATAGTCACTATACGCGCCGTCAGTTAACCTAATCTGGGAAAACAGAAAATTTTTTACATTACAGGAAATTATTAAGGTAATAGATGTCAGTTTTTGTCATTTAAAACTGATGGATGAAATAAAATAGATTGTTTCTCCGACTGATAAAATGTCTAACTTGGACTAGTACTGATAGTGATAAATACTAATAATCGACTAAGCTGATGTATCTTATGAACAATATAGGGCTAGAAGACAGACGGATGATTGGAAGTCAGGATAAATCGTTGTAAGAGCGAAAACTTTTCAAAATTCCTGGTAATAACTACACCTTGCAGTCTCATAAGATGATGAGGAGGCGGTGCATATAAATATGCAAGTGCTGCAACTTAAACGTGTCTTACAATGTAGTACCGCACTGGAGCTGAATATATCGCTTCAAAAACGTCATGTAGCCGGAAAAAAATGACTTTATTACACAAACTGTGGCTGATTCTCCGAAGGATCTCAATACTTCTGAGAAGAAAGTGAATAAACATTTGTGACACAGTATTTGGTCGTATTTTACGCCAGGAGGGTGTAGTAATGAGAGTCGAATTGATGGTTAAAATGGCTCTGAGCACTATGGGAACATCTGAGGTCATCAGTCCCCTAGAACTTAGAACAACTTAAACCGAACTAACCTAAGGACATCACACACATCCATGCCTGAGGCAGGATCCGAACCTGCGACCGTAGCGGTCGCGCAGTTCCAGACTGAAGCGCTCGCTCGGCCACACCGGCCGGCAGTCGACTTGAAATGAGGTCAAAAACGTACGTACCAAACGTATGATTAATCACAAAATGTACGTGCAGTCGACACTTGCAGATGTAGGTGAAAATCAAACGTAAATGCAGTAAGTACCATACTTCAGTATTTTTTGGCACGAACTGTCTTTAGATCTAGAGACAAATACTATTTATTGGAAAGCACTGATAATGTTTTGTACGAATAATTGGAAACGCATATGAAAAAATACGAGTAAATACGCATTTTCCAGTACTTGAAGACTCGAATTTGAAAATACATAGGGAATTGTGCAGCAGCTACAGACAACAGAGCCATCGAATGACGAACTGAAACACAAGGAATATGGTAAATGCCGAATAATTGTTCCATTCATTTCAATTGCAACGGAGCTTTGCAAAATGAAAGAAATTCGAGTTCTGAATAAAGTCTTTTACTAACTTGTGTGCCAAAAGAAGATGTTTGGGCATGTGTTGGACACAGATTTGTTTCATCACTGGTTGAGGACATATTAGGCGCGAACACCCATTTAATGATTCAGTGATCAATGATTGCACGGTCGGCGTAAGCAACAGACATGAAGCTATGTTCAATTTCAGTAGATCAACACACATTCACCAAAAGCAGCAATCTAATGAGTCTGTAGTAGGTTACGGAGATCGTGTCACATAGTCAAGGTCAGTCTCACAAATTCCTGCAGACTTCGTTGAGAAGTATGGTGCAAAGAGTAGAAAATGGGTGAACCGCAGTAACAGCTCTGAATTTAGACTGAGCCCTACGTCATAGGACAAGAAAGATTAAGGTTTCACGTTCTGTTGACAACAGGGTTATTAAGATACGGAGATGAAGCTCGAATTGAAGAAGGGTAGGGAAACAATTCGGCTGTATCCTCTTCAAGGGTACCACCCCGAATTTTTATTTAGCAATTTAAGGAAACCACAGAAAACCTAAATGTGGATTGAATGACGGGGATACAAACCACCACCCTCCCTGATGTAAGTCACCTTGGCAGATGTTATTCGACGAGCACATGTGACAACGTTCCGTACGTGTGTCTGAGTACGTGTCGTTGCCCGCGTGACAGTATTTCCCATCATCCCAGGGTCTGGCTCCATTTGCATAGCGTTAGTGTTTACGTTTTACGGTGTTCTGGTTCAAATGGTTTAAATGGCTCTGAGCACTATGCGACTTAACTTCTGAGGTCAGCAATCGCCTAGAAATTAGAACTAATTAAACCTGACTAACCTAAGGACATCACACACATCCATGCCCGAGGCAGGATTCGAACCTGTGACCGTAGCCGTCGATCGGTTCCATACTGTAGCGCCTAGAACCGCACGGCCACTCCGGCCGGCTACGGTGTTTTATCCGAATACCTATCTGCCTAGTGCACGCTACAAAATACACCGATGAGCCAGAACAATATGACTGCTGCCCATCGCGAAATTATATACTGCCTCGTGGCGCTGAGGGCACGTGACGCCGTAAGAGAAGTATAGTAGAGACGAATGGGGAATCATTCTAGCGACGACGAGCGACGCTAATGCGGCAATCCATAGTCTTAAGCAACTTTGACAAAAGCCAGATTGTCCTGTGCCTGGGAGTGGGCATTTCAGAAACGGTGAAGCTAGTCTGCTATTCGCGTGCTACCATCGGGATCATCTATGGACAGTAGTTGAAGAACGCTGAAACTACAGTAGGCGACAAGACGTTGGACGTCCATACCTCATTGCAGAACATAAGAAGAATCAGATGCTTGCCCGCTCTGTAGATCAGGATAGGCGGGGGATCTGTGGTACATCTGACAACGAAGTACAGTGCTGGCACAGGCTCAAGTGTTTTGGAGCACACCGTTTGGCGCACAGTGTCGAAAGTGATGTTCCGCAGCAAAGGACCCCTACGTGTTCCCATGTTGACACAACAAAATCGTCAACTATGATTACTGTGGGCACGGGATCATCGAGATTGGATGGCGGATCAGTGGAATCATGTCGCCTGAAAGAATGAAACCCGTTTATTGTTAAACGAGGTCTTGTGTACGGCGCCATCCAGGGAAACGGCTGCTCGAAACATGCAGCGCGACACGGACGCAGGCAGGTGGGAGCAGGGAACGAGACAAACCAACAGTGGACGTTACGTTTCAGATGTGTTACGACCCGTGGCTCTACCCTTCATTCGATCCCTGCGAAACCCTACATTTCAGCAGGATAATGCACGACAGCAGAGGACGTTACATTTCACTCGGGATTCCATGGGACTTGCGGTAATAATCGAAGCCATCATGACAGCTGTGGACATTATTAGGGACCACCTTACCCCTTATGTTTATGTCTTCCTCAACAGTGATGGCATCTTCCAGTAGGATAACTATCCGTGTCACAAGGCCAGAATTGTGCTCAAGTGGTTTGAGGAGCATGATAGTGAACTCACTTTGCTGTCTTGGCCATCAAATTCGGCTTATCTGAATCCCTTGTAACCCAACTAGGACGCTATCGGGCACCATCTCCGCGCCCACAAACCAGCCACCCGTAAATTAGGGGAAATGTGTGAAAGGTGTATAGCAATTTGGTGCCATAAAGCTCGGGAAACCTGTAAGTACACTACTGGCCATTAAAACTTCTACACCAAGAAGAAATGCAGATGATAAACGGGTATTCATTAGACAAATATATTATACTAGAAATGACATGTGATTACATTTTCATGCAATTTGGGTGCATATATCCTGAGAAATCAGTACCCAGAACAACCACCTCTGGTCGTAATAACGGCCTTGATACGCCTGGGCATTGAGTCAAACAGAGCTTGGATGTCGTGTACAGGTACAGCTGCCCATGCAGCTTCAACACGATACCACAGTTCATCAACACTAGTGACAGGTGTATTGTGACGAGCTAGTTGCTCGGCCACCATTGACCAGACGTTTTAATTTGGTGAGAGATCTGGAGAATGTACCGGCCAGGGCAACAGTCGAACATTTTCTGTATCTACAAAGGCCCGTACAGGACCTGCAACATGCGGTCGTGCATTATCCTGCTGAAATGTAGGGTTTCGCAGGGATCGAATGAAGGTTAGAGCCACGGGTCGTAACAAATCTGAAACGTAACGTCCACTGTTCAAAGTGTCGTCAATGCGAACAAGAGGTGACCGAGACGTGTAACCAATGGCACCCCATACCATCACGCCGGGTGATACGCCATTATGGCGACGACGAATATGCGCTTCCAATGTCCGTTCACCGCGATGTCGCCAAACACGGATGCGACCATCATGATGCAGTAAACAGAACCTGGATTCATCCGAAAAAATGACGTTTTGCCATTCGTGCACGCAGGTTCGTCGTTTAGTACACCATCGCAGGCGCTCCTGTCTGTGATGCAGCATCAAGGGTAACCACAGCCATGGTCTCCGAGCTGATAGTCCATTGCGCTGCAAACGTCGTCGAACTGTTCGTGCAGATGGTTGTTGTCTAGCTAACGTCCCCATCTGTTGACTCAGGGATCGAGACGTGGCTGCACGATCCGTTACAGCAATGCGGATAAAATGCCTGTCATATCGACTGCTAGTGATACGAGGTCATTTGGATCCAGTACGGCGTTCCGAATTACCGTCCTGAACCCACCGATTCCATATTCTGCTAACAGTCATAGGATCTCGACCAACTCGAGCAGCAATATCGCGATATGATAAACCGCAATCGCGATAGCTACGATCCGACCTTTATCAAAGTCGGAAACGTATGGTACACATTTCTCCTCCTTACACGAGGCATCACAACAACGTTTCGCTGGCGGGGGTGTCCGAGCGGTTCTAGGCGCTATAGTCTGGAACCGCGAGACCGCTACGGTAGCAGGTTCGAATCCTGCCTCGGGCATGGATGTGAGTGATATACTTAGGTTAGTTAGGTTTAAGTAGTTCTACGCTCTAGGTGACTGATGACCTCAGAAGTTAAGTCCCATAGTGCTCAGAGCCATTTGAACCACCAACAACGTTTCACCAGGCAACGCTGGTCAACTGCTGTTTGTGTATGAGAAATCGGTTGGAAACTTAAAAGTCATCACGCTGTAGGTGTCGCCACCGGGGCCAACCTTGTGTGAATGCTCTGAAAAGCTAATCATTTACATATCACAGTATCTTCTACCTGTCGGTTAAATTTCGCGTCTGTAGCACGTCATCTTCGTGGTGTAGGAACTTTAATGGCCAGTAGTGTACTTGTCGAATCCATGGCACGCAAACTCACTGTTAAATGGCGTTCCAGAAGTGGACCAACACGGTTTTATGTGGGTGGGCATAATGTTTTGGGTCATCAGTGTATAGTGATTATTTGTTTTGTACAGGGTGTTTAGATGTTTTTCTCTGTAGCTTGCAAAATAATAAGTGAAGTAAGTATTTACTGAGATAGGTAAAACCAAGAAATAGCTGCTGGTGAACCTTTCCGGGTGAGGTCTTGGTTCAAGAAACTCTTCTGTTCCTGACTTTTCGTCCAGAAGTGCGCTGGACATCCTCAGAGGCGCAGTCCTGGACGAAACGTCAGGAACAGAAGAGTTTCTTGGACCACGCCCTCACATCCCAGAAGGTTTACCAGTAGCTATGTCATCCGGTCGAGAAAGCCTTCCTTCGAAAACTAAAAAATATTACGCTCTCTGCTGGGTTATGAAGAGAATTTGGTTTAGTTATTTGTGACATCAGCGGCTGTGCATCCCGTCCGCAATCGTTTAGAAGGTGCTTTGGTCTGTGCACTCGGGCTGGAAAAGCACCGACATCATTTATAATTGCACAGTGGTTAGCACACTGGATTCGTCTTCGGGAGGCTGATGGCTGAAATCCGCATTAGGCCATCCTGATTTAGGTTTTTCCGTTATTTCCACAAATCGATTAAGGCAAATGCTGGGATGGTTCCTTCCAAAAGGCACGGCCGGTTTCCTTCTCAGTCCTCCTCAATCTTTGTCAACGGGACGTCGAACACTAACCTTGGTTCAAATGGCTCTGAGTTCTATGGGACTTAACTTCTGAGGTCATCAGTCCCCTAGAACTTAGAACTACTTAAACCTCACTAACCTAAGGACATCACACACACCCATGCCCGAGGCAGGATTCGAACCTGCGACCGTAGCGGTCGCGCGGTTCCAGGCTGTAGCGCCTAGAACAGCCCGGCCAGCCCGGCCGGCTGGACACTAATCTTCTCCCGACATTTATAACCGAACTATGTTCATAACTCAGGAGAAAGAGTAATGACTCTGACGTTTACCTATCTATTCACTTATTGTTTTTTAAGCTACAGAGAAAAACACCCAATCGGAAACAGACTGTATGTCAATACTTTCCTAACTTGTCTTTCAGCTGATTGTTGAAGGTCTTTCCCTTTATAAGCTGAAAGTACCTTTGTTTAGTTCCCGCATTCGTAAAGTTTTATAATGGGTAGGTTCGTTCTTTGTCAAAAATGCCGAGATACAGCAACCAGACCATTGATGATGTTTTAGATGAATTAAACGATTTGCGTATAGTAATATACCGGGTGATCAAAAAGTCAGTATAAATTTGAAAACTGAATAAATCACGGAATAATATAGATAGAGAGATACAAATTGACACACATGCTTGGAATGATATGGGGTTTTATTAGAACCAAAAAAATATAAAAATTCAAAAAATGTCCTACAGATGGCGCTTCATCTGATCAGAATAGCAATAATTAGGATAACAAAGTAAGACAAAGCAAAGATGATGTTCTTTACAGGAAATGCTCAATATGTCCACCATCATTCCCCAACAATAGCTGTAGCCGAGGAATAATGTTGTGAACAGCACTGTAAAGCATGTCCGGAGTTATGGTGAGGCATTGGCGTCGGATGTTGTCTTTCAGCATCGCTAGAGATGTCGGTCGATCACGATGAACGTGCGACTTCAGGTAACCCCAAAGCCAATAATCGCACGGATTGAGGTCTGGGGACCTGGGAGGCTAAGCATGACGGAAGTGGCGGCTGAGCACACGATCAGTACCAAAAGGCGTGCGCAAGAGATCTTTGACGCGTCTAGCAATATGGGGTGGAGCGCCATCCTGCATAAACATCGTACGTTCGAGCAGGTGTTTATCAGCCAGGTTGGGGATGATATGATTCTATAACATACTGGCGTACCTCTCACCCGTCACGGTAGCAATTACAAAACCAGAATCACGCATTTCCTGGAAGAAAAAAGGACCGATAACGGTGTGGTAAATCCAACCCATACCGTGACTTTCACGTCGTGCAGTGGAGATTCCACGACAGTTATAGGATTTTCGGTAGCCCAAATTCTGCAGTTGTGGCCGTTGACAGACCCTCGGAGCGTGAAATGAGCTTCGTCGGTCCACAACACGTTACTCGACCAATCGTCATCTTCCGCCATCTTTGAGACGCTTCACTAAATCGCCAGGTAACAGTTCACGATGCCGATCGATTTTGTACCGATAGCGTCTGAGGGTACGCCTAAGTGCCAACAAAATAGTAGTGTATGGAATGCCGGTACGACGTGCGACTGCACGAAAAAATGGCTCTGAGCACTATGGGACTTAACATCTGAGGTCATCAGTCTCCTAGAACTGAGAACTACTTAAACCTAACTAACCTAAGGACACCACGCACATCCATGCCCGAGGCAGGAATCGAACCTGCGACCGCAGCGGTCGCGCGGTTCCAGACTGAAGCACCTAGAACCGCTTGGCCACACCGGCCGGCGCGGCTGCACGAGCGCTGACTTCCCCGTGCATAGACGAACTCGCTACAGTCTCCATTTCTTCCTGAAATGTCTCAGCAGCATTACGCCTTGTGCTCGGTCGGCCACTACGGGGTCTATCGTCTAAACAACCCGTGGCTTCGAACTTCGAAATCATTCTCGCCACAGCTGCATTTGTCAACGGACCTTTACCTGTTCGAATCCCCTTCCTATGGCGATAGGATCGTAACGCTGAACTGATAATACAGATTCACTAAAAGCGCCTTTTCAGGTAGCGTCAACATGCTGCGACTGCTGGTGCATCTGATTCTCTCTCTCTCTTTTTTTATTGTATTTCAATTCCCCATCGCGGCGGGCTGGCAGCAGCATATGCGCTGCTCTTCAGCCGAAAGACATAGAACAAACAATAGAAGACAGTTAAAAACATACAAACGAGAGAATATGGTGAACATAGATATAAAAAAAGGGGAACATAATGGAACACAATAGAAAAAAAAGGGGCGACTGTAAAATGGTGATAAAAACCGTAAAAAGTAGTGCACACAAAAAACCACTCACTGGGACAATTAAAGGAACACAAGGCACAGTATGACCGGAGCATAAAAGTATCGACAGATGGCGTAGCACATAACAACACACTGACAGCGAACCTCAAGGCAGCACACAATTCAAATCACACCTCTTCACGCACAGAAGAAACAGCACTAAACACAACACTGATGTGGCACACTGACGATGATCAAAACGGAGGATCTGCCAGGAGCAAGGAGATGAGGGAGACCGGAAGAAGGGAGGGAGGGGAAGGGAGGGAGGAGATGGGTGGGGGGGCGCGCTGAAGAGGGCTAGGCAGGGAGGGATGTGGGAAGGAAAGAGGCAAGGATGGGGTGCAGGGTCTCAGGGGGGGGGGGGGAGTGAAGGAGGAAAATCCGCTCTGGGAGAAGGAGGGGAGAGGAATAAGGGGCCCTGGGGAGGGGGGGGGGGAACAAGGCCAGGTTATAGTTGGAAGGAAGGGTATATGTCACGGCGAAGTTCATCATTCGGTAGGGGGAGGCGCTGGAAATTGCCCTGATGAAGGTGATGGAGGGTGTGGTGGTGGAGAGAGGGAGGGATACAGCGATAGAGCAACGGATGGGGGGTGGAGAGGAAGGAGGAAACCAGAGGGTGGGGGGGATCAATCCTGTGGACAATGTAAAGGATGCGGAGATGTTGGAAGAACAGGAGGAGGTGGTGGAAGGGGAGCAGTTCATTCAGGAGCCGTGTGGGGGAAGGAAGGCGGATATGGAAGGCAAGGCGGAGCGCATGGCGTTCAAGGATTTGGAGGGCCTTGTGAAAGCGGGTGGGGGCGGAGATCCAGGCAATGCTGGCATAACAGAGGATAGGACGGATGAGGGATTTGTAGGTGTGGAGGATGGTAGAAGGATGCAATCCCCATGTTCGGCCAGACAGGAGTTTCAGAAGGTCTCTCTCTCATTACACCTCCTTTTATACACGATTGTCACGCGCAGCCACTGACGTTTTACTGTCCAGCGCAATCTTTCGGACATTTTGTGAATTATTTTTTTTAAATTTCTAATAAAACCCCATGCCATTCCAAGCATGTGTGTCAATTTTTACCTCTCTATCTGAATTATTCCGTGGTTTATAAAGTTTTCAAATTTATACTGACTTCTTGATCACCCGGTAAATACACATTTTTCAGCAGTTGCGAGGACGGATTTGAAATACATTACGTGATTTCGTGTACGCCCATCTATCTCAAAGGAGTAATACGAACGGAAACTGTCGCAGCCTAGTACGGTAACTGCTTTTCCCCGTGCCAAATAGGCGCTAAAAATTAACATTAATGGCGACACTAGCCAGAAGAGCACCTCGACTCGTCACACCGGCGGCGCGAGCCCGCGGAGATCATTTATGCGGCGCGAGTTGGCTCGAGTGCGCAGTATTGCACCGGAGGACGCCATTCAGCGAAGCGGCGAGCGTTTTTCCTCGGCTTTCAGCGAATGTAGGCGTCAGGGGTCGGGAAGGGGCGGCGGCGTTTGTGAATGGAGCGCGTAAGGCATGCGCAGCTCGGCGCGCTGGGCCGCAGGCGCCGGGGGTCCGCGGTGGTGGGGCAGTTGGGCTGGCGCGCCGGAGCCATGAGGAGTCGCGGCAGCTCGGAGTTGCTTCTCGGCGAGCTGGCGGGACGGGCGCGCAGAACATTGGCCCTGCCGTTGGCAGGGCCCCCCCTGCCGCCCCCGACCCGCACCTGCCGCCAGCACATATGGTGGTACGGCACCTGGGTGCTGTCTACCGCACTCGTCTTCTCTGGCTGCGCCCTGCTCTTCCTGGTGCCGCTCTACGTCGATCCTGCCATCTCCACTTTGGCTGCCGACTTCTACCCATTCCCAGTTGAATGTGTCACCGTACGGTAAGTGCCGATTCCGCCTACGCACTTAATTTTTTTACAGGACTGCTGCCCAGTGAAAGTATGCTGCGCCTCCTCCTAAGCGGACGGACTTCGGCTTCTGGTCCGGCGATTAAATTTTAGCTGTAGAGTAAACAGTGACTTTATTGAACTTGAAAACTTGGGACTATAACGTCCCGTAAATGAACAACTCACAATAACCACTCACTGTTTGTTTCATTTTTAATGTTTACAGTGCATTTCTGAAGTCAACATCTTTATGTGGTACATTATGAATAATTCAACTATGATATTCTTTGACACTTCAGTACAATAAAAATTGCCGGCAGAGGTGGCCGAGCGGTTCTAGACGCTACTGTCTGGAACCGCGCGACCGCTACGGATACAAGTTCGAATCCTGCCTCGGGCATGGATGTGTGTGATATCCTTAGGTTAGTTAGGTTTAAGCAGTTCTAAGTTCTAGGGGACTGATGACCTCAGAACTTAAGTCCTATAGTGCTCAGAGCCATTTGAACCACAATACAAATTCTAGTTCTTAGTACAACGTTCGCTCTTGTAAGGACAGCAGACCTACAGGATCAACGATTAAAGTTTTTCCACGGGTGAAACAAACAACCGAAGATATAACGTCCGAGGACGCCGTGCCCACTTTTAATTTATAAAGTAAGACGGGCAGCTTCTGAGTCACTCCGTACATTTATTCGAATCACCGGTTTTGACCACAGTGATAAATCATCTTGATATCCGTATGAAATTACTACAAATCACAGTTCATGGTCTTCAATTAAAACTGAAGTTCCAGCCCGATGACGGACTGCGATTTGCAGTAATTAGGTATTAGATTAGAATTTGAAAACGAGGTGTGGCACAGATGACAGCCAGTAACTCTGATGAACACGCTGTTTACCTGTCTTTACTACAAAGAAAGACCATTAGTCGTAATATTTATGTTGAAGATCGGCGAGACTGTCTGCAGAATGACAGCCCTCGTCGGGGTGCAGGAGAAGACGTTTGTTGCTCCAGTTTTTAGGAATTTACTATCAATCAACGCTAACTTCTACTCCGAAAGATCGTCAAAATTATCACTTCTATAAGCGGTGGCTTTCTCGGTCGTTGTCACTATCTATAAAATTTTTATGGGTATGTGACAGTGCCGTGATGTAAAGTATGTTGTATATACAACGTATCTGAAGAAAAAAAACCGGGAGTTACAAGAAGGTAGTCTACGGACAACAACAGAAAAAGTCTGCACCGTTGGTTCAATTCGGGAGGGAAAACCAAGCCAGAAATACTTCTTCATCCGCGTATACAGCTGGTGCACAGTCGATCTCTCATGTTAAACTAAGAATAACGCATATCACATTTCAGGGCTTCAAACCATCTGCCAAGTAGTGACACTAGCCGGTCGAGTTTGGTCCTCAACCGCGCAATCCTCTCTGCAATCTATTCATTAATAAAAGCTGCGCTCCTTTCCTTCTGATTTCCACTCCACCGCCGAGAATCTGTAGCTAATTCACTGCTCTGTCACAGTTACTATGAAACAGTTAACCTTGCCATCAACAAGATGTGTAAAGAAGTAAGAAATTTTGCCATCATTGAACGAGAATACGACAGAATAAATTTCGAAACATCTTTTGTTGACAACCGCCCAAGAATTATCTTGAATTCAGCATTTAAGACAAAAGGCAGAAATGTCATAAACTATCACTTCAATGTGTTATTTCATCGTAGAATTCACCCTTCACTCCATTAAAAGCCTAGACTCGCATATGAGATAGACGGGACTGAAATAGCCGGCTGGTCTTCCAGATTTCTTTTACATGTTGTTTCCCTGAATCACTTAAGACTAGCGCCATGTACTTTCTTTGAATGGCCATATTCTCATCCAGACCAATCTTATTCCTTGTCTCTTATGACACCGTCATCGACGTAACATTAAACTTTAATCTTCCTTCTTTTTCGCATTTGTCCTATCTACGGATAGGTAGCGTGGAACAGTTGGTTCACTTGCATTTGTGCTTCGCATGCCGGTGTGTGTCGTATAGAAGACAACACGTAATTGTAAGAGTCTCACTTCATTTACTTTTATCATGTTCATAAATGTCATTCCAAGGTCTTTTGCCTGCATTTCTCTCGTTGCACACACATTTTCAGTGTGCGAGATTTACCAGAGACGAAGTAATACGTTCCTAGGCTCAGATTCGAATTTGAATACTCGAGATCTGAGGAAAAACTACTTCCCGTGATGGACTCTGTCTTTCTCTTTCGTATATAAGGAATGCTACGGCTGAAGTTACCCACCCCTATCTGTAGAACGTTTTCGGTAACTTCTTGCTGTAACTAAATGGAAACGAAATGTTGAATAAAATCATTTCGGTATTAGGCCGCATCAGACGGTGAAAGAGTCTAGTCGATCGAAGCTACGGTTTTTGATTTATACTTTTCATTTAATTCTATAATACTGCGCAGCCTATCAGCAAAAATGATACAATTAAAGTTAACATCGGATGTGGTCATGTGCACCTTTAAGGCTGTAACGATTCGCACATTTCTTCGTCGACTCTTTCCATACAATGGGATGTTATTTTAAGTGTGCCACAAGATTGCTATTTATTTTTTTTCGGAGAATCACCGTTGCGTGATGCTTCAATCCGAACACAGAAAAACTGTTTCAATTACCATATATCACATTACGATGCACATGTCTTCGATATTGTAATAAAACACGTCTGAAGGCATAGCAAGCTGTGAATGGAACCAGTCTCTACCATATGTGAACCAAGCTACACTTAGAGCTAATCTCTAATAAGATCGGCGTCACTTGGAGGTTGGATTATTGTTTTTCTTACTGCAAACATCATACCATTACTTAAAACAGTTCAGTGAGTGAATAATTTATTTTAATTTATTAAACTGTGCGTTTCACACTTACTGTTTCATCTAGTCATTTACATGAGTCTAAAAAACAGGCCTAAATTGCACAACACAACTAAAGGAGTACTTTTCGAAACCCCTTAACTGTCTCCCACTGCGAAAAGTCTGTTTGAAATTTGGCTCAAAGGGTCTGCAACATTCCTCTGTAGTGGTGGAAAAGCGTGGTGCCTTGTGACGTCAACTACGGGACGGAGAAGCTTCAAAAGAGCAATGTATCGATACATGCGAAAAGAAGTCCAGAGCTCAGAAGTTCATGTGAGTAGTAAGGTGGGTTAATGATGTCACATTGGCACTAAGTTTCACCATTAATTCTTCTCAACGCCCCGTGGGCGTGTCACACGATGGGGAGGTCGGCACACTCTTTCTTCTGCACATTTGAGCCCCTCTTTTTTGACTCCTCTGCGGTCGGTTAGAACCGCGATGCCCAGCGTTGAAATCACACGGATTTCATACGGGTGACCGAAGAAAACGTTTCAGAAGCACCGCCGCTCAGAATCAACATGAATAAACCTCAGGGGATGACTTAAAAGGCGTCTATGGAACCACCCCTGTCTTTGGGGCGTTAATTCCCACACAAATCGTGGTAGAAAACGACAGTTCGCTGTGCAATGAGTAACAAGATTACGTTCTTGACAACTTTTCACACTGCTGGCACCCGCCGAACGTTTCAAGCCTTTTCTAAGGAGATTGTTAGCCAGAAACCCCAAAGAACTTGGTTGCAGCCCTTTGAAGTGCAATGCGACCGTAATTTTTGTTCTGGTGTGCAGGGTGGAACCACTAAGGACCGTCTAAAACTATTCGAAGAAATTTGTATTTGATCCAAAGCAGCAAAGGATGCTTATGCTTTTCAGCCCTCCTGTTTCACTCCCATTGGCGTGATCATGGGGAGGAGGGAAAGCAATATTGACAGATGCGTGAATAAAACGTCAAAGTGTCCCTCTAAGGCATCCAGTTAGGCAACACCCCTGGTGCCACCCGCCCTCTTTTGGTGAGCAATTGAGAAATCTACCTGTGCAGAGACAAGCCGTGACGGAGTCCTAGACGCCTGCATCATACTACTCTAGCCCCTGCCAGCGGGCTGGTAGGGTCGAAGGGATGGCAGGGCGTTGCCTGCCTGCAGGCACCTAGGACTACATCATGGCTTGTCTCTTTACAGGTAGATTTTTCAAATGCTCAACAAGGAAGGGCGGGTGGCACTAAACGTGCTGCCGAACGAGGTGGTCTTAGAGAGATGCTTCGCCGTTTTATTCACACATGTGTGAATGTACCAACCCCAACCCCCCATGATAACAGCGCAGGAGGGCACGAAATATGAGCGCTGTGAAAGCATTAGCATCCTTTGCTGCTGCTTGGGATTACATTCAAATTTCGTCCTATAGTTTTAACGCTCCATAGTGTTTCCACCCTGCACACCAGAGCAAAATTTGTGGTCGCACTGCATTTCGAATGGGTGCGATCACGTTGAATGGGGTTGCTGGCCCACGATGTCCCTAGAGAAGAGATGGATCGTCCGGCTGGTGTCAGCAGAGTCAAAAGTTGCCAAGACCTTTGTCCTGTTACTCATCGCATTGCGAACTCAAGTTTTCGACCGCAGTATGTGCAGGAATCAACGCCCGAAGCAAAGTTGTTTTCATTGACGCCGTTTATGCCACTCCATGAAAATATTTCGTATCGATTCTGAGCGATGGTGTGTCTGAAATATTTTCGGCTGTCACCCGTATGAAATCCGAATTAACTCAACGCAGGGCGTTACTTTTCTGATCCCAGTCGCGGTGGAGTCAAAGAAGGGGTGAAATGTTCTGAAGAAGGGGCGTGACGACCTTCCCATCGTGCTACACGTTCACGGGGGCATTGCGAAAAATTATGGAGAAATTTGGTGCCAGTGTGACATTAATAATCCACCTTACAAATCTCATAAACTTCTGAGCTCTGGCCTTCTTCTCGCACGGATCGACACGTTAGTGTTTGAAGCGTCGCCGCCTCGAGGGTTACGTCGTGGGGCACCACGCTTTTGCGTCGCTACAGAGGAAGGTTGCAGGCACCTTTGAGCGAAATTTCAAACCTATGCGTCGCAGCTGGAGACAATTACGAGGATCCGAAGAAGTGATCCCTTAATTGTGTTGCGCATTTTCTTTCTGTTTTTATAACCACGTAAATGCCTAGATTGAAAAGTATATGCGAAACGCACAGCTCAATATATTTTAAAAAATTATTCACTGACTGTTTTAAGTGATAGTATGATGTCTGCAGCAAGAAAACCAAAGATTGACGTTTAAGATCAAATAAGGCACCAGAGGTAGCTAACATTCCGTTGGAACCTCTAAAATCATCGGGGGAAGCGAAAACTGAACGACTATTCACGTTGGTGTGTAGAATATATGAGACTGGTGGTATACCATCAGACTTTCGGAGAAACATCATCCACGCCATTCTGAAGACAGCAAAAGCCGACAAGTGCGAGAATTATCGTACAGTCAGCTCAACAGCTCACGCATCCAACTTGCTGACAAGAATAATGTACAGAAGAATGGAAAAGAAAATTGAGGATCTGTTAGATGGCGATCAGTTTTGCTTTAAGAAAGGTAAAGGCACTAGAAAGGTAGTTCTGACGTTGAGGTTGATAATGGAAGCAAGACTGAAGAATACTAAGACCTGGCAAAGGCACTCGAAAATGTAAAATGCTGCAACGTCTTCGAAATTCTGAGAAAAACAGAGGTAAGCTTAGGGAAAACGGGTAATATACGATATGTATGTGAACAAAGATGGAACAATAAAACTGGAAGACCAAGAACGAAGTGCTCGTATTAGAAAAGATGTAAGACAGGGATGCAGTCATCGCCACTACCGTTCAGTCTACACATCGAAGAAGCAAAAATGGTTCAAATGGCTCTGAGCACTATGGCACTTAACATCTGAGGTCATCAGTCCCTTAGAACTTAGAACTACTTAAACCTAACTAACCTAAGGACATCATACACATTCATGCCCGAGGCAGGATTCGAAACTGCGACCGTAGAAGTTGCGCGGTTCCAGACTGAAGCGTATAGAACCGCTCGGCCACTCGAAGAAGCAAATCACGTAAGTGAAACAAAGGTTTAAGAGAGGGATTAAAATTGAAGGTGACAGGATATCGATGATAAAGATTCCCTGATGTCATTGTTGTCCTCAACGAAGGCGAAGAAGAATTACAGGATCTGTTGAGTACAATGAACAGTCTAATGAGTACGGAATGTGGATTGAGAATAAATCGAAGAAAGACGAATGTAATAAGATTGGCAGATATGAGAAGAACAGCGAGAAACTTAACATCAGAATTGTTGATCACGAAATAAATGAAATTAAGCCATTCTGCTAACCAGGCTGCATAATAACCCATGTCGGATGGAGCAAGACGGATAATGTTCAAATGTGTGTGAAATCTTATGGAACTTAACTGCTAAGGTCATCAGTCCCTAACCTTACACACTACTTAATCTAAATTATCCTTAGGACAAACACACACACACACATGCCCGAGGGAGGACTCGAACCTCTGCCGGGACCAGCCGCACAGTCCATGACTGGAGCCCCTCAGACCGCTCGGCTAATCCCGCGCGGCTGGAAGGATGTAAAAAGCAGAATAGAACAAGTAAATAGGGCATGCCTCGCTGAGAGAAGTCTACTAGCATCGAACATAGGCCTTAATTTGAGGAAGAAATTTCTGAGATGCATGTTTAGAGCACAGCATTATATGGTAATGAAACATGGATTGTGGGGAAACCGGAACAGAAGAGAATCGAAGCATTTAAAATGTAGTGCTACAGACGAATGTTGGAAATTAGGTGGACTGATAAGATAAGAAATGTGGAGACTCTCCGCGGAACTGACGAGGAATCGAATATTTTGGAAAACTCTGACAAGAAGAAGACACAGGATCATTGGAAATGCGTAAAGACTTCTGTGGTACTAGACGGAGGTGTAGAAGATAAGAACTGTAGAGAACGGATAGAGGAACACGCCCAGCAGATAACTGAAATGTGGAGACTCTCCGCAGAATTGACGAGAAATTGAATATTGTGGAAAACACTGACAAGAAGAAGACACAGGATCATTGGAAATACGTTAGGACTTCTGTAGTACTAGGCGGAGCTGTAGAAGATAAGAACTGTAGAGGAAGACAGATAGAGGAAAACACCCAGCAGAATTCTGTGTAGATTTGTGTGCATTAAGTCGTAGTTAAGTGAATTCGAACGTGGGAAAATCGTTGTTGCTCGTATGGTGGGTGTTTTGCAATCAGGGTAGCCGAAGTTGTTGGTGTTTCAAGAGGCACCGTATCGAAGAGTTATATCGCATCATACAGGGGAAGCGGAGAAACATCACACGCTGAACCACAAATCGTACGAAAGTGAGAAATGAGAGATCTTGACAGACGGTAACTGAAGCGTATTTTGATGAAAAATAAGAGGATAGCAGCAGAAAAAATCAGTGCGGAACTGATTGACTTATTCTCGAATTCCGAAAGCACGAAATCGACATGAATGGAGCTCCATAAGCTAGGAATTTAAAGTGGAGTAGGAATTCAAAATCCTATATTAGTGATTCAGATGCAAATAACAGGATATTCTGGGCCAAAACCGTAAAACAGATTATAGAGCAATGGAAGAAGGATGAGTCTCAATATATTGTATATGATGTGATGAAGTCCTATGAGTACGATAATTTTTTTTCCTTTGATTGACTCATGGGGATTACAAACAAATCCACAACTATACGACGAGATTTTTCACAATGATGAATGATTGCCTTCGTGCAGTATTAAAGATGTCCTCCCTCAAACGCACTCCTCTAGTGCAAACCTAGGGTGCCCAGTTTCATCCTCAGCTAAAGAATTTGATCAAAAAGGTTGAAGCCTATCCTTATCTCGTCGAGAGAGAACAAGAATTCACATCTGGAGAAGAGCGCATCAAAATTCGTTCCTCTATACACTCTTTGACATAAAACCTGGCCGGCAGCCGGCTGCAGCTGCGTCCAAAACCGCGACGATCGTGACGTGGGACAAACAACATGGCAACACTATAAAAATGGCTCTGAACACTATGGGACTTAGCCAGCCGGAGTGGCCGTGCGGTTCTAGGCGCTACAGTCTGGAACAGAGCGACCGCTACGGTCGCAGGGTCGAATCCTGCCTCGGGCGCGTATGTGTGTGATGTCCTTGGGTTAGTTAGGTTTAATTAGTTCTAAGTTTTGGCTACTGATGACCTCAGAAGTTAAGTCGAATAGTGCTCAGAGCCATTTGAACCATTTGAACCACTTTGGTACTTAACTTCTGAGGTCATCAGTCCCCTAGAACTTAGAACTACTTAAACCTAACTAACCTAAGGACATCAAACACACCCATGCCCGAGGCAGGGTTCGAACCTGCGACTGTAGCGTTCGCGCGGTTCCAGACTGTAGTGCCTAGAACCGCTCAGCCACCCCGGCCGGATGGCAACACTGTAGGCTGCGGCAGTTCCTGGAGGAGGTCTTGTCTACTATTCGAGACGATACGCTATGTACATGCCCATGGTCTAAACTGCCGGCACTGTAGCACAGCGTGTTCGGTCAGAGGACTAGGTGTACTCTGTAATAATAATAAAAAGACTGAATAAGGTATTTAGTGATGAAATTGAAGGGATATCATGTGACGTAAACGCAGGTCACATGACGAGAACAATATCAAAGACAATGAGAAGACAAAAAGCGGTAAACAGCTTGTCCTCAGAGTGCAACATCTCGGTTTCGAACCCAATAGTTGTCAAATCGTTTCTAGCGCCCTTTGTCTGAATGCTGAAGTCCTGAGTGTAATAGTAGCACAGCTATAGTGATTCCACTTTTTGACACACTGGTAATAACGGTTGCGTCCGATAACATTTTTACGAAGGATTTCTTCTCGGACGGTGTGCCTACGAACGCGGCACGCACTAGCGCTCTCCGGGGCCCACTTGCTCGCACCCGGTAGCGGCTGCTGCGGCGCTCATGCTCTTCATAAACCTTCGCCGAAAGCGTCAGATACCGATCATCGGCTTGGCTCTGAGCACTGTGGGACTTAACTTCTGAGGTCCTCAGTCCCCTAGAACTAAGTACTACTTAAACCTAACTAACCTAAGGACATCACACACACCCATGCCCGAGGCAGGATTCGAACCTGCGACCGTATCGGTAGCGCGGTTCCAGACTGTAGCGCCTAGAACCGTTCGGCCACTCCGGCTCGCGATCATCGGTTTGAAGAGCATAAAATGTTTTACTGTTGTTGTGTGATTCTCCACAAAAATGTCTATCATTCGCATTTCACGCTCGATAGCAACGGAGGCAAATGACCCGTCAATATATGATGATTGTCGTATTACACTAATATGCAAGACATGAGTACGGCTGAGAATAAATTACATTGTTTCATTAAATCAAAATATCTTATTAAGGAGTTCACTGTTATTTTTAGTGCTCTACATACTGTTTGATTTTGTTTCAGATGCGGTGCTTGGAGCAATTTTTAAACAGGAATTCGTATATTCCTGTCTAGCCACAGCGAGTAACTGCGCTCTGATGAGTTTTCATCTCGTTTTAGATTTCTTACGGTAAATGTAAAAGCTAAAATGTATGAATACCTTGCAGTGCATGCGCTTTAGTGACGCAGGCACCTAGAACATTTTGATGCTCACGAATGGCTTCATGGAGAACTTAATACTGAAACTTCCTGGCAGATTAGAACTGTGCGCCGGAACGAGACTCGAAGTCGGGACCTTTGCCTTTAGCGGGCAAGTGCTCTACCAACTGAGCTACCCAAGCACGACTCACGCAGCGTCCTCACAGCTTTACTTCTGCCATTACCTTGTCTCCTACCTTCCAAACTTTACAGAAGCTCTCCTGCGAAGCTTGCAGAACTAGCACAGTTTTAATCTGCCAGGAAGTTTCATATCAGCGCACACTCCGCTGCAGAGTGAAAATCTCATTCTGGAAACTTAATACTGATCGAAAGTTATATTTAAGTTATGCAGTTAGATTCAAACTAACAAAATTGCCCATATTGGAAGCTACCCAGAGTGGAACGAAACTACTGACACAGGTGTCACCAAACATTTACATGGATACCTAATTGCTATTACTCTGTTTAAACAGAGGGGAACTATATTCATTTCATAAATATTCCCCTGACATATGGGTTCTACGTGACGAACAGAACTCAAACTCGTATCGTTGAAGGTCGAGTTGAAGTTCTTCAGAGACGTTTGTATAGTGAAGAACCTTGGTATTCACAAATGAGACATCTATGTCTGTTAAGACAGTATACCGAGTCCAGATTCTGAGAAGACTTCATGTGTAAAAGTTTTCTTCACATTTTGTTAAAGAACTTCTTCTATCAGTCTGCAGACCCATTGAATAAAACAAAAAATTAAAAACCTAGAGTGCACTGGACTGCACTGGGATAACATCTGAAAATCTGAAAACTCATGCCGCCCCTGCATCACACGACAGGTGTGGAACCTCTGAGCTAACGAGAAGATGCTATAAGCACGTCCCTCTCATTGCAAAATTGGTCGCTGAGCCTCATCCCGAAACGTTGAAGATAAGAACTGTTATTTCTTATGTGAAGTACAGCCGTCCTGAAGTCCAAAAAATAATTTTTCCGCCTCAGTGTTCTATCTTACATGAGTACTACAGAGCGTAATTCATCGAAGTGGAAGGAGAATTCCAAGTGAATGTAGCGAAACAATTCAGGACCACATACGGGAGTAAAACCTCTGCCACAGGGTTTTCAAATATTTGAAACGATGTTGCCAGGTCTTAGCTGTATTAGGGTTGGCTATGTAGCGAAATGCTTGTCGTGCTTGTATAATACGCGTTCTAAGAGGAGATGCGCGGGAGCGTTTGGTTTCTATGCATCATTATCTCCTGGTTCTCTCTAACGTCGCATTTTAGAATATCTTCATTTCACGCATTCAGTTATATTTCATCTAGCCTTCCTTATTTTTGAAGCTTCCGCGTGGAAGAGGCCTGTTAACGACGGTGATAAGTAATTCCAGTGCAGGAGTAGCAAAGCCGGTGATAATAGTATCCGTTCATAAAGCGTAGGGTATGTGCAATATTGAGGGCCATAATTTTCCATCAAGATTACTACTTCCCCAAATACAAACGAATACAACAGTTACATTTATGGTTGTAACGTATACTTCCTTCAGCGAAGTAAAAAGTAATTGCAAATCAGTTTTTTCCCATGCATCAGGAAACTGTAAGATATCAGACACTTTTCACCTCGAAATTGACTGTGCCTACGTGCAGTCGTGTACCATATACGAATACAGGTAGAAAATCACGACTACGACAAGTATATAGAAGAAGGTTAGTGGGGTTGGACACAAGAAGAAAAGCACTAAACTAATTATTAGAGGCCACGCATCAAATCAATTCATTTGGGGATTCAGAAGAGAAGATACTGAAAATTTAGTTCATTAACAAAAACACTGGACTTAAATGGCAACGTGTAGCTCCACCTTTCCTTTGTATTTCACCATGAGTTCCATACATATAGGGCATACTTACTAGCCTGCTCACTGCTTCTGTAATGTTCGCCCTTTGTTTAGTCTCTAAATGAGAAAACGAATTCAAAAGCACGTCGCTGAGAATCTTCCAGATACGTTTTTGTGTGCTGTTGGTTGTTGCGCGTAAAGTGGACCAATATAGCTGCACCCACGAGATAATGGACGGAGTTTCCCAGAAACCTTACGAATTGTATTTGAAATCGAATGTCACAATTGAAACAAGAACTTCATTTTTCGGGATTTCCATGTTAGCTTACATTACTCTGCAAATAAACGCACGAACGAACCCTAATTTATCCATTGCCATAGCTCATTCGAATAGTAGCGGAACAAAATTATCAAACACAGTCACCCAGTTATCGAACACAGTCAACCAACACTAAAAGCAATAGCTGAGCCAATGTAAAATCCTGCCCGTGGTAACAAATTCGGAACCACCTGCAGCAGTGGCGGACCCCATACCGCATATTCGACTTTTGAGAAATATACTGTGACACGAATTCGTCTGCCATCACTGTTAAATCAGCAGAGACTATTGCGGAGGTGCGCCTGCCTGACTGGTCGTTATTATTGGAGTTTTTCTATTGCCTTGGAAACGGGACGCCTAGGTAAATGGGAATATTCTGCCACTGGAAATATCGTATATGCCATTCTGCAAAACGGGGACAGGAAAGCTCTTTCGACTGAACGAACAGAAATAACAGCAGTAACAATAACAAACCAACAAGGTTGGTTGGTTTGGTGGGACGGGACCAGAGAGTGAGGTCATCGGTCACATCGTATTAGGGAACGATGGGTAAGGAATTCAGCCGTGCCCTTTCAACGGAACCATCCTAGCGTTAGCCTAAAGCGATCTAGTGAGGTCACGGAAATTCTAAATCAGGATGGCTGGACGCGGGCTTGAACCATTGACCTCCCGAATGCGAGTAGAGTGCGCTACCCACTGCGCCACCTCGCTCGGTAACCAATAAGGTACGGTATTAAGTCTCCTGCATTACAGAAGAAGGTTGGAGATTAAAGAAAGTAAATATAAATAGACTCATCGTTCAGTTAGCGAGATACAAATGTTTTCTTAGCACACTGTTACTCAAATCCCTTCTGCAATTTGCACAGGGAAAAGAAAGAAAACTGAAGTGATACACATCGGTAGTCCAACGAGGTCCGAACCAGTGACTATTCTTGCCTTACATCACGAGACGAGGATGGCACCAAGGAGCAAACATGACACGGCTTCTCTTAGCTCTTGCCACTGCTCTGGTTGTAGTTAACGCAGACAGTTCACAACACTAAGTACACAATCTTCGAAATTTAAGCGTGGAATTACCTACCTAGTGTCGAAAAATTAAATTTACGATCTAGATCTCATATAAACTCTATGACTATTGAGATTACTTCGTCAGTATGGAAACAAGATATTACGAGAATGTATCAGAACCACTCAGCACCAGTGCCAAAAGTGAGTGAACCTTCATGAGGTGTCGAACATCGCCAGGAATACTGCCAAGTCTCAACAAGACTAGCAATATGCCAAACTTCGTGGACAGCTGCTATACGCAGCCTGCCCCAGCCAGCCGTGAGTGGAACTGCACTGCCAGAAGTCGGTCTAACGGACGTCTTTAAACCGACAGCAAATTATGCCACTGAAAAATACAAATCAGAAGCACACTTATCCTGTTGGGCCGCGGGCGAAAGCTTATGTCAATAAAGTGTAAGATTCTACGCACTGTTGACCTCGAATGGACTGTCTCTACGTCAGGTCTTGTGTCACACTCTATTAGAATATCATGAAGACCAGCAAAATGAGGAGATACTATGGAAAATAAACTGATACACTGATTCCAAAGAGAAGTAAATCAAATTTTGGACTTGGCGGGAAAAACTGAATGTACGACTATTGAAGTAGACATAAAATAGAAGAAATAGGCAAATGCGCAGTTGTGAACTTTCAAACGATTTTCACCTTGAGGTCTACGATAGTTCGTGCCTATTAACAGGCTTGCTCACTGCTGATACTGAGCTGATGAATTAAATACTGTTTCGTATCACTGATAAATGTTTCGAATCTGTTCAGAGACCTACATTTGTTTTCATTGTGACGTAACTCGATATCTGATATTCGCGAAGCAGGCGACTAAGGCTACTCTTGCGAGGATGCCAGGAGGTATATGAAGTGTAGCGTTAAGATTTGTCAGTTACTTGTGACAGTTAGCAGCTCAATTAAAGTAGTAGGTAAAGGAAGTGATAAGTCAAAGCTTTGTAGAAAAAATTGGAAGTGATTTTGAAACCAGCTACCGTTTTAGAAACTGAGCATTTTGCGACTATGTAGACTAGACTGCAGTAAACACTCTCTCACTGACACTGACTCTCTCACAGCTGAGGTAAAGAGCTCGTAGAGTGAAAGATGAGATTAGTGGTAGCTTGTTCATGAAACGTCTTTCAGAAGGATAAGTTTACTTTATTGACTTAATGTGATGTCTTAAGCGGGAATAATTCGGAATATTCCATCAAGACGACAAGAAAAACTCAAGAGAATTTAGCCGGATCAATCAGACCCACATCCACAAATCACTACGTAATCACTTTCTTCTTGCCAATAGCTTATTCAAGACTTCGCTACGTTGTCGAAATTGATTGGCAACTCTGTTGTCAACACAGAGTTTTTGCGGGTGTGGGACTGATTGATCCGGCTAAATTCTCTTGACTTTTTCATGTCATCTTGAAGGAATATTCCGAATGGTTCCCACTTAAGATATCACATTCAGTCACTAAAGTAAGCTTTTTCATTATGAAAGCCGTTTCTTGAATAAGCTAACACTAATCTCATCTTTCACTCTACGAGCTCTTTACCTCAGCTATTATTATGTCAGTGAGAGAGTGTTTACTGTAGTCTACTTTGCATAGTCGTAAAACGCTCAGTTTCTAAAACGGTAGCTGGTTTCGAAATCACTTCCAGTTTTTTCTATAAAGCTTTGACTTATCACTTCCTTTATCTACTACTTTAATTGAGCTGCTAACTGTCACAAGTAACTGACAAATCTTAACGCTACACTTCATATATCTCCTGCCATCCTCGCAGGGGTAGCCATTGTCGTCTGCTTCGCGAATATCAGATACCGAGTTACGTCACAATGAAAACAAATGAAGGTCTCTGAACAGATTCGAAACATTTATCAGTGATACGAAACTGTATTTAATTCATCAGCTCAGTATCAGATAAGACGTGATAAAACACGGCAGCACTGAGCAAGCCTGTTAATCTGCACGAACTATCGTAGACCAGGAAGTGAAAACCGTTTGAAAGTGCGCAAATGCGCATTTGCCTATTTCTTCTATTTTGTGTCTGCTTCAGTAATCATATATTCAGTTTTTCCACCGAGTCCACAATCTGATTTACTTCTCTGTGAAACCAGCGAATAAGTTTATTTCCCATAGTATCTCCACATTTTGCTGGTGTTCACTAATTCTGTTTGCGTGTTTCAGAAGACCTGAGGTAGAGGCAATCCGTTCGAGGTCAACAGTGCGTAGAATCTTACACTTTCTTGACATTTTAGAAAAATAGGTTTTGCACACAGTTTTAGTTTGTTTAAAATAAGCTTTCGCCGCAGGCACAACAGCATAAGTGTGCTTCTGATTTGTATTTTTCAGTGGTATAGTTTGCTGTCGGTTTAAAGCCGTCCGTTAGACCGACTCCTGGTAGCGCAGTTCCACTCAGGGCTGGCTGGGTCACGCTGCGTATAGCGGCTGTCCACGAAGTTTTGCATATTGCAAGTCCTGTTGAGACTTGGCTGTATTCCTGGCGATGTTCGACACCTCGTGAAGGCTCACTCACTTTTGGCGCTGGTGCTGAGTGGTCCTGCTAAATTCTCGTAATGTCTTGTTTCCGTACTGACGAAGGAATCTCAATAGTCATGGCGTTTATATGAGATATAGATCGTAAATTTAATTTTTCGACTGTAAGTAGGTAATTCCACGCTTAAATTTCAAAGATTGCGTACGTAGTGTTGTGAACTGTCTGCGTTAACTATTACCAGAGCAGTGGCAAGAGCTTGAGAAGCAGTGTCGCGTTTGCTCCTTGGTGCCATCCTCGTCGCGTGACGTAAGGCAAGAATAATTACTGGTTCAGACCTCGTTGGACTACCGATGTGTATCACTTCAGCTTTCTTTCTTTTCCCTCTGCAAATTACAGAAGGGATTTGAGTAACAGTGTGCTAAGAAAACATTTGTATCTCGCTAACTGAACGATGAGTCTATTTATATTTACTTTTTTTAATCTCCAACCTTCTTCTGTAATGCAAGAAACTTAATACCGTACCTTATTGGTTACCGAGCGAGGTGACGGAGCGGGTAGCGCAACTCTACTCGCATTCTGGAGGACGAGGGTTCAAACCCGCGTCCAACCACCCTGATGTAGGATTTCCGTGCCGGCCGCGGTGGTTTAGCGGTTCTTGGCGCTAAGTCCGGAACCAGGGGACTGTTACGGTCGCAGGTTCGCATCCTGCCTCGGCCATGGATGTGTGTGATGTCCTTAGGTCATTTAGGTTTAAGTAATTCTAAGTTCTAGGGGACTGATGACCACAGATGTTAAGTCCCATAGTGCTCAGAGCCATTTGAACCATTTTTTTTTAGGATTTCCGTGATCTCCCTAAATTGCTTCAGGAAAACGTTAGGATGGTTGCTTTGAAAGGCACGGCTGACTTCCTTCCCCTTCGTTCCCTAATCCGATGGGACCGATGATCTCGCTGTTTGGTCCCCTCCCCCCAAACCAACCAATCTTACTGGTTTGTTGTTGTTAGAACTGTTATTTCTGTTCGTTCAGTCGAAAGAACTTTCCTGTCCATATTTTGCACCAAAGCACGTGACAGTGAATTTGGAAGAATGGCATATACGATATTTCCGGCCGCTGAATATTCACATTTATCTCGGCCTCCCGTTTCCAAGGAAAACGAAAAACTCCAATAAGAACGACAAGCCAGGCAGGCGCATCTCCGCAACAGTTTCTGTTGATTTAACAGTGACGGAAGATGAATTCGTGTCACAGTATATTTCCCAAAAACCGAATATGCGGTATAGAGTCCGCCACTGCTGCAAGTAGCTACGAATTTGTTACCACGGCCATGGTTTTCCATTGGCTCAGCTACCACTAATAGTGTTCGATGACTGTGTTCGATAATGGGGTGACTGTGTTTGATAATTTTATTCAGGTACTGTTCAAATGAGCTATGGGAATGGATAAGTCAGTGCTCGTTCGTGCGTTTATTTACAGAGTAGTGTAAGCTAACATGGAATTTCCGAATAATCAAGTGCTTGATTCAATTGTGACATTAGATTTCAAGTACAATTCTTAAGGTTTCTGGCAACCTCCATCCATTATCTCGTGGGAGCGGCCATATTAGTCTGCTTATCGTGCAACAACCAACATACACACAACAACGTCTCTGGATGATTCTCAGTGACGTGCATTTGAATTCTTTTCTCATTTAGGGACTAAAAGAGGGAACATTACAGGAGCAGTGAGTAAGCTAGTGAGTATGTCCTATATGTATAGGGTGAAGAGCTTATGAAGGCCCAGGACTACACGTTGCCCTCATTTAAGTTTAGCTTTTTTTTGTTGTTAATGAACTAAATTTTCAGTTTCTTCTCATATGAATCCTCAAATGAACTGGTTGCTGCGTGACATCGAATTATTAGTTAACTGTGTTCCTTCTTGTTCCACCGCCATCCTACATTCTCGTGGTAGTCGTGAAATTCTGTTTGTACTCGTGTGTGGTACACGACTGCACGTAGATGCAGTCGATTTCGAGTTGTGAAGTGTTTGATATCTTACTGTTTCCTGATGCATGGGAAAAAATTGATTTGCAATTACTTTTTACTTCGCTGAAGGAAGTATACGTTACAACCATAAATGTAACTGTTGTATTCGTTTGTATTTGGGGAAATAGTAGCAGCGATGGAAAATTATACACCTCAATGATATCTCTAGTTTTTCTGCCCCTGCACTGAAATTATATATTACCTTCATTAAGAAACGCCTTTCACACCGGATGGCTTCAAATATGAGGAATTCTGTATTAAATCTAACTGAATACCTGCAACATACATAACATGAAATGTGACGTTAAAACGTACCAGGAGAAATACTGCATAGAAACCAAACGCCCTAGCGTCTCACCTCTTAGAACCTGTATTAGATGAGCGCGACAAGCATTTCAGTAGAAAGCTGACCCTGACACAGTTATGACTTAACAACATCGTTTCAAATATTTGGCAACCCTGTGACAGAACATTTACTTCCGCATGGGGTCCTGAGTTGTTCCGCTGTATTCGCTTGGTATACTTTTTTCCCTTCGATGACTTACACTGTGTATTACTTATGTAAGATGAGACACTGGGACAAAAAAAACAAACTTTTTTGGACCCCAGGAGGGACGTACCTTGCATAACCAACATGAGTACTTATTTTTAACGTTTCGTTATGAGGCTCAGCAACCAATTTTTCAATGATAGCGACCTGATTCCCGCGTTTTCTCGGTGCCTCAGTGGTTCCACACATGTCTTGTGATGCAGGGGCAGCGTAAATCCTCAGATACTAGGCCAGTACAGTCTAAGTTCTTATTTTTTCTTTTATTTAATGAAGCTTTAGATTGCTAGAAGATACTCTTTAACAAAATCTGCAGAAAAAGTACAGACATATCGTCTTTTCACAAGCTCGACTCAGACATCTGTGTTGATAGTCATACGTGTCCAATAACTAAATACCAAGTTTCTTCACTTTACAAATGTCTCTAAAGGTCTTCGATTCGGCCGTCAATGACATGAATTTGCTTTTTGATCATCATGTAGATCTCATATTTCAGGGGATAAGCTCTGGAATACAGTCCCTTTGTACGTAGTTAGGGTAATAGCAATTATTCAACCCTGTAAGCGTCTGGTTACACCGGAGTTACCAGTTTCCTTCCACTCTGGGTAGCTTACAAAATGGGCAATTCTGTTGGTTTAAATCTAATTGAATACCTTAGATATTACTTTCGATCAGCGTTACGTTCTCCAGGAAACAAGGCGTGGAACTCAAAATGTGTTGTGTGCCTGCGTTGCTATACAGCATGCACTGCAAGGTATTCACCTAGTTTGTCGTTACGTCTACCGTAAGAAATCAACCGACAGGAAATCTCAGAACACCATAGTTACTCACTGTAACCTGCCGGAAAAATACGATTTCCTGAATAAAATTGCACGAGAAATCGCTTCTGAAACGAAAACAAATGAGATATAAAGTATTAATAATAACATTAAGCAGCTCAGCTTGGAGTTCTGATTGGTTAAAGAACTATATCATTGACACTGACCCATACCGCCGCAGCAGCCGCTGCCAGTTGCCTGCAAGTGGGCCCCGAGAGCTCTGGCGCTTGCGGCGTTAGAAGGCAGTCTGCAAATCAGTCTTTCACAATAATGCTGTTGGATGGAACTGCTATTACCGGTGTGTGAGGAAGTATATTACATTGTAGCTGGGCTATCATTACTCTAAGGACTTCAGCATTGGGACGAAAGGCGTTATAAGAAATCTGGACCCAGCGGTTTCTGAGTTCGATGCTTTGTAATCAGACGACCATGGTCATATACATAGAATAGCGTGTGGAATAGAAAAAAAAGACATCCTCCAGGAACTTCTACAGCCTACAGTGTTGCCTGATTGTGCAGACAGCCGGACTTGCAGAATGAAGAGCGTGGCCAAGTTATTTGACTCACGTGGCATCGCGCGGGATTAGCCGAGCGGTCTAAGGCGCTGCAGTCATGGACCGTGCGGCTGGTCCCGGAGGAGGTTCGAGTCCTCCCTCGGGCATGGGTGTGTGTGTTTGTCCTTAGGATAATTTAGGTTAAGTAGTGTGTAAGCTTAGGGACTGATGACCTTAGCAGTTAAGTCCCGTAATATTTCACACACATTTGAACATTTTTCACTCACGTGGCGATAGATGCGGCTTTAGAGACTGCGGTGACATGCCGCATGACAGATTTTTATGTCAAAGAGTATACATAACCAACTATCCTCCCCAGTATATTTTGGCAATAACAATAATTACTGTGACATATAGATTATATAATGATCACTGAGTTTTTGCATGTGCACAGCTTTTTCAGGGTGTCTACTGGAAAACAGTCCTGCATTTCATTAGTACATGGTTCTCGAGTATCGTACAATTTAGCGGCGAACGACGTATACCGAAGCATATCACCAAATATTGCTTTATACAACTGATGGTGTATGATTGGTATAATATTTATGCAGACTACTCTAGAAAGCCTCTCCCTACTCTGTTCGATGGCTTATCAGCAAATTAATCGTTTTATATGGTACTCCAACTGCCTGTAAAAGTAAACATCCAAGGCTGCAGGAATTACTTTAATACTGCACGTTGGTCTACCGTCTCCATCTTGAAAACTTTCGCCGTAGAAACCTGGGTTCGTGAAACTCACAACATAAGTTGGTTGGCACCTTCAAACTAACATAGTCCACAAATTAATATCATATAAAACCAAACTAAACTCTGTCCGAACAGGCCTTTGGAAGCCCAACGGTACTGACCAGCCGCCCCGTGTGTCATCCTCAGTCCACAGGCGTCACTGGATGCGGATATGGAAAGGTATGTGGTCAGCACACGGCTCTCCCGGTCATATGTCAGTTTACGAGACTGGAGCCACTACATCTTAATCAAATAGCTCCTCAGTTTGCTTCACAAGGGCTGAGTGCACCCCGCTTGCCAACGTCGCTCGGCAGACCGGATGGTCACACATCCAGGTGCTAGCAAAGCCCGACAGCTCTTAACTTCAGTGATCTGACGGGAACCGGTGTTACCACTGCGGCAAGGGTGTTGGAAATTAATACCATATGGTCTTTAAAAATTGCATTTCTATCTATTATGAATGAATAAAAGTAGATTTCTCTGTAATACCTGTTTGATAACTGTTCAAATAAACCCTTGTCGTGCTTTGGCCAAAGGGTTCGAGTCGGTATTCGGTAGTTCGGTGCAGCATTCAGTATATTCTACAGCGACGAGTATTCACTCCCGAATACAAATTTGATGATTTTCCCTAACTAACCCGATGTTTTTCTTTAAAGACCACGACCCACGGGTCAGAAGCTTCAAAATTAGAACCAGAAAATTGGTTAATAGCAAGAGCCCATTGCTGCAAGATTCTCATCGAACTTGTATTAAACGATCATAGGATCATGAATCAACTGTTTTAGTTGTTCATTATTAGTTCTACGTTGTTTTCTATATTCTTCCCATCTTTTCAAATCTTTCATGATTTTGAAGCGTGGCGCTCCCCTTTTACGAAGAGCGGCCGAACTCCATCCTAGATGCTCTCCCACTAGACTGACAACCCTAATCTTGTAGTCTAGCGGTTCGTAATTGCTTTTCATTTCCTCCTGATTCTTTTCGGATTCGTAATCGTCTGATGAAGATGAAACGACTTCTTCGGTTTCTTCAAACAGACTTTCTTCGTCGATTTCTTGGTGGGTAGTTAGTAGATAGTTCGTCTTACACCACGAGTCGTGTCTCCGCTAGCATTTCAGAAGCATTACGAAATATTTCTTCTCAAATTTCCATTGGTTCCTGTGTTATTACTGCAGAAGGATTCGGAGATATGAGAGTGTCTTGGAGGGAGAGTTGTTATCTTACACGAATGCCGCTTTTAATCGCAGTTTTGAATCTTCACTATAAAGCGATTGGGCTTTACATTCAGATTTACTTTGTCTTTCTGGCGAAGTACCAGGCACATCACTACATTTACTAGTAAAATCAGACATTTTGCAGCGTTGGCAAGTAGCTGCCTCAGGGGGCTAACAGATGAATGTAGTACTCTCAGGACTGTAAACGCTGTTCTCTTTCTCCCTCCTCCAACCGAAAGTCGTTTGTGCGCATGCAACTGTTTGTGATGCGTAAATATACCACTCAGCAACGCCGGGAAAATGGGTTCATTCGGTTAGTCTCCCGCACTTGGACATACGGCCTATACGGAGAAATACTGTCATGCTGGGTCGAAACGTGCCTGCACCGACGCCGGGGAAACCGTCTCAAGGCAACTTGAAACACGCCAGCAGGGATGCGGATATAATGAGATCTATTTCAAAAATTTTAGGGAAAATTACGATTTTTCTGGATAAAGGTTACGAAAATAACACATCATTCTTTAGATATTGATAATTTCCACAGTTACAGTAAATCTGTTGTTACAGTTACGTGGAAATGTAAAAAAACTACCGACAACGAGGTTAGATCCTGCGACCTCGTTCCTACGAAACTAGGTGCTTACTCGCTCGGCTGCGGACTCATTGAATACATGCAACTGTGCGAAGTGTATAAGCATGCCCACAATTTTCAAATTCGAATTTCTCGAAAACTGTTGAGATTTGCGTCTTCCTGTTTATATATACCGAAGAGCTAGTCGTGCAGTCGTGCTATACACATCTTGTAAGCATGAATTGAAATCGCTGAAGTGAGTCTGTACCGTTCTCTTGTGAATAGGGTTGCTGTTTGACTGCAGCAGTCAGCGCAGCCAAGGTCCGCAAGCGAGTCACTGCTGGTGTCCTGGCTATCCAGTCACACGAAAATTCTTTCTTTAGATATGGAGACAGTTGGAAATCAGAGATGACAAAATCTGGTGACTGGGACTGGTGCTCCAGAAATAAGTGCTTCAGTTTACCCATTGCTGAAGCACCTTTGTAAGTAGGTGCAGTGTCCTAAGGAACCATGATTTTTTTCTTTAAAGGTTTCGTGATTCAGGTACGCTGAGCAACAGAACTGAAGGGTCACTTTTTGAAACACGGTAATTGTCTCCTATAGTGATGCATAAGTTTCAAATTTAGCTCAGAGGTACATAATAATGTTAATAAATAACAAGGATCGTAATTTGCTTGAACTGTTTTAGGAGCACGACTATGCTGTCGAATATAGTACACATGTATAGGGTGTTTCAGCAATATTTACAATTTATTTTTCACACTCTTTAGCTGACACCCACTGTCGACAGAAAACGACTGTTTATTTCCCGCTACAAACAAAATTATTGCTGCCGTGTGCTGATTGCTGCCGTCATACGGCAGCGCTATTCACAAGAGGCCCGTACCAACTCCTCCCTTCAGCGATTTCATTCATATTGACTAAGTGTGTAGGGCACGGCTAGCACTTCAGCTATTTAGACAGGAAGATGCAACTTTCATCAGTTTTCGAGAATATGGAGTCTGAAATTGTGGAAGTGCTTCTATCCTTTGCATGGTTACTTGTATTCGAGGAGTCCGGAACCGAGGAACTAAGCACCTAGTTTTGTAACCACGAGAAATCAAGATTTAACCTCGTAGTAGGTACTTCTTTTTAAATTCTCACGCAATTCCAACAACTGACTTATTTTAACTGTGCAAATTAACGTCACATAAAGAATCATTTATTATTATCGTAGACTTTACCCTGATAAATCACTATTTTCTCTACAATTTTTGAAGGAGTTGTCATTATATCCGTATTCCTGCAGCTACGCTTCAGCTCGCCATAAGACGTTTATTCCGGTATGGGTGCAGGTACGTTTCGACCCAGTCTGAGACTATTATTCCGTACAGGCCGTATGTCCAAGAACGGCACGGCTCACCGAATGAACCCCTTTTCCCGGCATTCCCGAGTGTAGGATTAACCCATTAGAAAGAGCTGCACGAGCACAAACGACTCTTGGTTGGAGGAGAGAGAAAGGAACAGCGTTTACAAACCCGGAAAATACTACATTTATCTGTTAGCCCCCCGAGGCAGCTACTTGCCAACGCTGCAAGATGTCTGATTTTACGAGTAAATGTAGTGATGTGCCTGGTACCTCGACAGCAAGATAAAGCGAATCTGATTGTGTAGCCCAATCGCTTTATAGTGAAGTTTCAAAAGTGCAATTAAAAGCGAAATTTGTGTATAGCTAACAGCTCTTCCTCCAGGACAATCTCATCGCTTCGAATCCTTCTGCATTAATAACACAAGAACAAATGGAAATTTGAGAAGAAATATTTCGCAATGCTTCTGAAATGCTAGCGGAGAAACAACTCGTAGTACAAGACGAACTAATACTAACTGCCGACCAACAAACTGACGAGGGAGGTCTGTTTGAAGAAACGGAAGGAGTCGTTTCATCTTCATCAGATGATTACGAGTCCGAAGGGAAACAGGCGAAAATGAAAAGTGATTACCTTCCGCAACATTACAAGGTTAGGGTTGTCAGTCTAGCGGGAGAGCATCTAGGATGGAGTTCGGCCACTCTTCGTAAAAGGGGAGCGCCACGCCTCAAAATCATGAAAGATTTGATGGGAAGAACATACAAAAAAAGTTGGAAATAAGAATGAAACACTTAAAATATTGATTCGTGGATCTGTGATCATATAGAAGCTCGAGAACTCAGTCAGAAGATGACGACGAGAAACATGCAGCAGTGGATTCCTGTTGCTGCTAATCAACTTTCTGATTTGAATTTTGAAGCTTCTGACTCATGGGTCGTGCTCCTTAAAGGAAGACATCGAATTCATCAGAGAAAAATCACCAGATTTCTATTTGTTCCTGAGGGTGCCCTCGCAGGGTACCACTCTTCTGCACCGATGGAGAGGGAGGTTGCAGGGATTTTTGAGCCAAATCTGAAACTTATATGTAGCAATGAGAGGCAATTGCGGAGTTCTGATGAATTGATGTTTTGATTCTGTTGCGCAGTGTATGTTCTCAAGGATGTCGCTTACTGATTTGATAGAGCAAAGTTGCGGAATCTGGGTGCGCTGTGGTTTCCATCACAGCCTGATCAATGAAATAATCCCGTTTGCATCCTATAAAACTCCGGGAGTGTGCGTCCAGGAAGATGATAACAACATCGCGTTTTGTGGTCGAGCAGCACCTGCTTCTACTCAATAATTTTATTTCTGCTACTTTTCTGGCGTGAAATCGTGAACCCATAATTTCCTCCACAGCAATACATCTGTGACAAATGCTATTTAAAGTGTCAGATTTATCTCACGTCATCATTAAAAACGTGTTAGTGACCTTGGATGAACGCTTTTCTAGTAAATTCCTAACTACAAAACTAAGTTACAGTGATATCAAACGCGTAATAGCGTCGGACTGTATGCTTCTGATATTCCTCCGGTACGACGGGAAATCAAGTTCCGAATTTAGAACGTTCTGAGTCTCGCATTACTGAGTTAAGCAGTAACGAATACGTTTCTGAGGCTTCTATAGTAAATTTCTAGCTTAAAGTATCTCGTACTTTCTCTTCTGATTTGCTTATGGTATCAGATGCTTCATAAAGCTTTAGTCATCGTCTAATGAACACTCTATGGCCGATTTTCGCGATGTTATTTATAGCGTTTCGAAATTAAGGAGCAGACGCCTTTCAAAACTCCAGCAAATTTGCGTGAATTTCCTTCCGCTGTAATATGACTCAAACAAAGAGTTTTACATAGACACGGTGTTCCAATCTGTACAGTTAAACGAAAGACTTCTAGTTTAAAAATCGATATAAAAACTATTTGGCAGATCATTCTAGTTTTCTGCGCACCATGTACCAACATAATGGTTCAAATGTCTCTAAGCACTATGGGACTTAACATCTGAGGTCATCAGTCCCCTAGACTTAGAACTACTTAAACTTAACTAACCTAAGGACACCACGCACATCCATACCCGAGGCAGGATTCGAACCTGCGACCGTAGCAGGAGCGCGGTTCCAGACCGAAGCGCCTAGAACCGCTCGGCCACAGAGCCGGCTACCAACAGTATATAAACTAGGTTACAGTGATATCAAATACGTACTTGAGCCAGGTTGTGTGCTTCTGACCTTCCTCCCGTGCTACCGGAAATCAAGTTGCGAAGTTAGAACGTTCTGGTTCTCGCGTTACTGAGTTATATATAAAAAAAAATATTTCGCAGATCAATACACTTTTTGGGCACCATGTACCAATATTATGAAAACTAAGTTACAGTGATATCAAATACGTACTAGAGCCGGAATGTGTGCTTCCGACCTTCCTCCCGTGCGACTGGAAATCAAGTTCCGAAGTTAGAACGTTCTGCGTCTCACATTACTGAGTTAAGCAGTAACGAACACGTTTCTGAGGTTTTTGTGATGAAACATACTTAGCTAACAGGATTTTGCGATCAACCGCGTAAACAGTTTAAGAACTTCTCGCTGCGGGAACGTAATTTCATATCGCTGCTCCGATCGCGAGGGACAAAATACGTGCCGAGGCTATTTTCTGTTCCGGAGAAGCACAAGCGCCGGGAGAGAGCCTTCACTGAGGGATGTGGACAATTCTCAGCTAAAAATTAGCACATCCGGAGCACTCCCCCGACGTTTACCGACTCTGTCCCACGCGTAACATAAAGAGTGTTCCAGGAGGATTAATCATTATTCTGGGACATGACAGAAGCAGCTACTTGAAAGAAGAAGCTACTTTAAGACATGAAGAGGAAAGGATAAAGTTTCACATCCTGGCACAAAGACAACATATGCTCACAGTAACGTTTTTGTTGTGCCGGGCCGGCTGCGGTGGCCGAGCGGTTCTAGGAGCTTCAGTCCGGAACCGCGTGACTGCTACGGTCGCAGGTTCGAATCCTGCCTCGGGCATGGATGTGTGTGCTGTCCTGAGGTTAGTTAGGTTTAAGTAGTTTTCAGTTCTAGGGGACTGATGACCTTAGATGTTAAGTTCCATAGTGCTCAGAGCCATTTGAATTTTGTTGTGTTGGTAGGGCAGAATGTTGTACTTTGGTACATTTTTTCAGACTTTCGCCTTGTAATAGAAAATTAATATATTTTCTTATTATAGCATTTATTTTTTATGTGGTGCAGCCTTTTGCAGGAATAAAAAAAATTACTCTGAAAGGTGAAGGATATTCGAAAAGTGAAAACATGTTCTAAGGTACCTTGGAAAAATATTCTATTTAACTTTAAAACCGTTGCAATAATGAAAGTCGTATCAGTATTATATTTAATCGTCTATCTGTTATGTTATTGCTCTAATGTACACCAATAATCAGTAAATGAAATCAAATTAAGCAGAAGTATTATCAAAAACCAGTTACAAGCTAAATAAATTATGAAATAGTCTGCACTATATGTTCACGCACTAGCACATTCTCTTAAAAGCAGCCAGCATTAGTATAGAGCTGGTGACCTGCTCTCTGAAGAGCTACAACTTGTAACAGTCTGTGAACAGTTGTAAATCTCAACGTCGGCTACCAGTTTCGTTGCTCGTTCAGTATTACACAGTTAACCAATAATTAACCAACCAGTAATCTGAAGTTTTCCGATATAAGACTGCACACCATGCCACACGGAATTTTCTAACCCATCGGAAGAAAGACAGAATTCTCTAAAATACTTGAATTTCCCAGTATCGTTGTTTATGACAGATCTCAAACATTCTTTCGAAACACTCTCCTTCTTAAAGATTGGGGATTACAACCTTTTTATAAAATCACTGGTACGTCTGAACGTGGTAGTAGAGCTGAATTATGACTTCTCAAGAGGATGACGCACAAATACCTCTCCCTACCAGAGCTCTCGAACGTTGTCGATTCTGACTGACTAAAGCTGTAGCCAATCAGCTTCATGGCGTTTTGAAATTTCTTTCCTTGATCATATCCCCAACTACGAATTTACTTTCACCATTTTTCAAACTTCAGAGAGCAAATGAACTGAAATTAATCCCATCTTTACTTGCCTTAAGGATAGGACTAGTGATTTTTCTTGTGTAACCCATTAAAATATCTACTTTATACTAAGCACACATTACCGTGTGTGTCACTCATTGCTCAATTAGCAGAAATTTACGGCCGTTAGCTGATGACGCTGTGGTGTGAGGGAAGGTGTCGACGTCGAGGGACTGTAGGAGGATACATGATGATTTAGAATTTCTAGTTCGTGTGAGGAATGGGACCTTGGTCAAAGTGTAAATTAATGCGGATGAGTAGGAATAATAATCCTTTGAAGTTAGGATAAAGCTTGACACACATCTAATAAATAGCTAGGCGTAACGTTGCAAAGCGATATGAAATAGAACGAGAACCTCTGTTTGGTAGTAGGGAAGGCGAATGGTCGACTTTCTTTTGTTGGGAGAAATTTGGGAGCGTGTAGCTCATCTGTAAATGATGCGGCGTATAGAAGACTAATCCGACCCATTCGTGACTACTGTTCTTGTTTTGGGATCCCTACCAGATCGGGTTAAAGGAAAACATAGAAGCATTTCAGAGGCGTGCTGCTGGATTTGTTACCGATATGTTCGATAAGCACGCAAGTATTACGGAGAAACTTCGTGAACTCAAATGGGAATCCATGGAGGAATGAGGACGTTCTTTTCGCGAGGAAGTACTGAGGAAATTTAGAAATACGGCATTTGAGGCTGACAACAGAATGATTCTGGTGCTGCCAAAGTATATTTAGCGTAAGGATCACCAACATAAAATAAGAGATATTAGGGCTCGTTCGTAAGCATATAGAAGTCGTTTTTCACTCCATTTGCGAGTGGAACAGGAGGGGAAAAGACTACTAGTGGCACAAACTACCCTCCGCCACGTACCGTATGGTGGTTTGCGGAGAATGTATGTATATGTAAACACAGAAAGGAAACTTCCCAGCGATTGCCTCAAACGATTTAGAGACGTCACGGAAAACCTAAATCAAGATGGACGGACGAGGCTTTGAACAGTCGTTCTCCCACAGAGTTAAGAGAAATTTGAGCTCGTACGTATGCTTACAGACAGTCGTTTTTCCCTCGCTCTATCTACGAGTGGTACAGGAAAGTAAATGAATAGTAGTGGTACAAGGTACCCTCTGCCATACACCGTACGGTGGCTTACAGAGTATATATGTAGATGTAAAAACAGATGAAGATTACACAACACGTTTCACGTACTCGTTCATCATTAATTTTGAGAGATTTCAATATGCATACTTCACATAGATGCAACATTCATTCTCTAACTCTGACGGCGTAACAAGCGAAAATAACATCAAAAAATCGAAAAGGGTAATTATTGCTTGGAACCTGAAACATTACGTAGCTGTTACTGCTGTAAAAATACTGAATAATTAATAATTTAGTGACAAAATAATAACTTTCAGTCATCCTCTGATGTATTTACAGAAACATATCAAAGTGTTAGAACGGTGTTTTTAATGGAAACTTGTACGTCTTGCGCGTTGATGTAATTTAAAATATCCCCGAAATTATTTCAGGTATAGAAATGAAACTCGTGTAACAGTTAATTAGTTAACAGGCTTGCACCTAACTCAATCGATCTGCAAAGCATAAGTGCGTGATTAGATCTGACACAGGCGAGCGAGCACAGAGACAGCAAACGGCGGCTCCGTAGTAATGGAACGCGTGCTGTAGACTCCCGGAGCCACTTGGAGCAATCTTACAGCTTCTTAAGTGTCAATGCATATCGATACACCACACTAACGTTCATTCTGTTAATACTTACAAGATACCTTTTAGAACGGTTCTGGTGTTCTATTGAATGCACAATTTCCAATCAGGGTCCACTAATATGATACATCGAATGCATACAAAATCGAACAATGCGTGTGTTCACATGTTTTTTGACTTTCAGTTGGTGGGCCTAAAACAGGCAGGCCTTGAGAACTGATGCCTATGTTTAGCCGACACCTTGTTTGAATAATCCTAACATTTTCTTTTTAGTGTGCTACATATAGCCTCCTACGTATCATTCCCGAAATGACCATTAAGGAAAAGTTAGACATATGTTGCAATTGTGTTGCTCGGTAGCTAAGTGACTAAGCATCACTCTACAAATCCAGAGGTCTGGAGTTGAATCATTATTCAGTTCTGGGATCTCCTCTGTCATTTATCACTTCTTTCACTCTGGCAGCCTAAACACCAATGGGAAAAATGGGAAGCCACGCTGTGATTGGGAGTTCACATTAGTATGTATGTCCTTCTGTAAGATGCTGGATACATCAGTTGAACAGTCGATGTAAGAAAAGTGTACGTGATCTCCCGCACACTTATGCCCCGTAAGGAGAGCACTGTTGTATTCAAACCGATCTTGGGCTTTATGACTGCTTTACTCTCTTCATCTACATGAGCATTTACGTAGTTCTCCTCGTCAAGCTAAACCGTTAGAAGATTAGGTCAGAAGCCGTTCTTCATTAGCTAGTAAGCAGCAAACTTTCTCACTTTTCTAAATCGGCATTTGCAGGTAGTATCCAGTGAACTCTGGCGCTTAACTACGTTAACAAAATTAGTGGCGTTCTCTTACAACAAGGAGATTGCTTTTCGCATATAGGTGGTTTCTGAAGCACCATTCTACATGTTTGGTTTAACGCAGTCGGCTGTGGTTATTAGACTGTGGAAATAAAACTAACGCTAGTTTCGTGTTTTCTGATGGATGATTTACATTTCTCTCACGCAATGTACAATTGTCATGTTCTGAGTGTACTTTTGTTAATACACTTAGCGATATAAAATTATTGGCGCACATTGTGCTCAGTTCCTTACAGGGTGTCCCAGGAGGAATAGTAAATATTCATCGACATCGTAGGAACGATCATTCGAAGCAAAATAGTCTAGTAAAGTGGGCTATGAGCCATGAGTGCTACTTCGTCTTCCATACGGTGAAACAAAACACTCCTCTGCTGCAAACTCTACGCTGTCCATATTTTGGGAGGAGGTAGTACGGACCAAAACAAGAGAAAATTGTATAGTACATGCTGGCACTAAAATTCGTACCTTGAGATCTGTGAGCACTTGTCCAGTAGAAGAGACGTGTTTCACGTGTATCGAGGATGAAGTGCTCATAGCCTATAGTTCCAGTACAGCACTCGTGGCTGTCGCTAAATGGGGCCCAGGCAGGTCCAGATAAGTTTTACAGTCTGACAATAATTTTTGGATTTATAGTTTTAGCTTGACAATGTCCACTATGGACAAACGGTAGTTACTGTTATTCTGAAGAAGGTTGGGTTATCCTGACTGAAACTTAGGTAAATTCTAGGTAATCAGTGCAACTGAGGCTGTTGATTATTAAAATTAAAATTAATATTTATACAGTTGCTGGCAGGGCCGCGAAATGTTGAAAATACTTAGCAAGATACTTCTGTTTGGAAATTATGTAGTATTTTAGTATCAACTGATTAGGAAACCGTACGCAAAGTATTAAATATATACTACCAAGTAAAAAACCGGTTCTGCTACTAATTCTTTAACCAGGAAAACGAAATTTTAAACGATTTCCTGTACCTACTAGTAATTTCGCCTTATAATGTCCGGTAAATAGTATTTCAACTCTTTTTCAGATATTCATGTCATTGTTTCACTGTTTTCTGAGCATTTTGCACACTTCTAAATTGTCACTAATGGTTTAAATCACATCACTAACTCCCTCTTATAGTTACACATTATTTTCGTGAGAGGTGCCGATACCCATTTCCAAGAATCCGTTATGAAAAGCAAATGGAAATGCGCATCAGAGCCTGAAACGTATCACATTAGGACAATAAGTTGATTGTAGTATCAATTTTTGATTTCATTCAAAGCATTAGCGACATAGTTGTAGACTCCCGACTGCTATTGAAAGTTGATAGGGTGTAGTTAAACCGTATCGGTTACGTAATATTTTACGATCTGTTGTTTCCTACGCTCTGGTGTTGAGCGGTATATGCAGATGAATTATTAACTGAAGTATTTAGCCACAGTACTTTGCACGTAATAGACAGACAGTTCGTTCTCTTCCTCACGCAGTAACTTTATTGCTGAGGTCAAGGGTGGGTGGATTATAAGACTTTTAACATAGCCGCCGTGCTTCTTCATTCCAAAGGGAGTAAAAGCAGGAAATATACAATAAAACAGTTCCGCGATTGAACAACTGTAAAACACTGAATGACTGCAATGCTGGAAAACTTCTGTAGAAAACGTCAGCGGTAACAGGGAAAATTATTAAGAATTTAGGTTGCTGATGCTCGAAGGTGAGATTTCACATTAGCTGGAGGGAAACGAGTAAGAATCACGTTTATTAAAAGATTTTTGGAGATAAATCGCATGATAAGTAGATGAACATATTACTGGGCTTTTTAATTTTTTAGGTAATTTATTTTTATGGGACGAATAGATGTGGCAAAATAATGTTAATAAACGTAGGTTAGTTGTTATCCCAACGAGGAAATACTTGGACTGAATGACATTTTGGTTATATTCTAATATAGTAATGTCTCTCTAAGCTCACCAGTTTTCAGGAATAATGCTGATTTAGTATTTACCTCCTGAAATCAGACGTAACTGGACTTTGTTCTTTTGTCGACTCAGTTATTTTTAATGTACTATTTTCATGCGTAGTTATTAAATATTCGTGACGTTTAAATCTTTTTAAAAATGGATTGAACTGTGGTGGATTTTTGGTGTAATAATACTTTAGTTACACTTTTGAGGCACTGGAAATTAGTACTTCTATTCACTGATATCGTGAAGAAATATTGTTTAGCAACATATGCTTGATTCGAGAACAGTAATATTGACTCATTTTCGCCGGATGGGTAACATTTGTCGAAATAGATGCATCTGAGAGATTAAATCTGCAACGTTGTTCACACATAAGTGTGGAAAAAATAGTAAAAGGCTAAACAATGTATGCATATGCACAGACATCGGTTCCGACACGATATGATAATTGTGAAGGTCGAGCTTCATAGTTTTGTGTTGTATGAAAAGTTAGGGTATGATTATAAGATGTCGGAGCTGACGCCAAAGACTGACCTTATTGCGTTCATCAGCTTAACGTTAGGGTACCTCTCTAAGTATTCGCTTCTGGAGATGCGAGAGGTGTATTTTATCGTAGACTATCAGCACTCTTTTCTATTTTTATTCGTTTCTACATCTACATATATACTTCTCTAGCCACTAAGCGGAGTGTGGCGGAGGGCACTATTCGCGCCAAAGCCATATCCCCATCCTCTGTTACACTCGCGGATCGCGCGAGGGAAAAACGACTCTCTGAACGCCTCAGTACCAGCTCTAATTTCCCTTATCTTTGAAAGGTGATCATTGCGCGATATGAAAGTTGGTGGTTATAATATACGCTCCACATCCTCCGCGAAGATCGGGTTTTGGAATTTAGTGAGCAGCCTCTTCCGCTTAGCACGTCGTCTATCTGCAAGTGTGTCCCACTTCAAACTTCCTATGAGATTTATAACGCTCTCGCGATGGCTCAGTGTACGAGTCACGAATCTTGCCGCTCTTCTTTGGACGATCTCTATTTCTTGAATCAGTCCCAACTGGTAAGGGACAATAATCTAAGACTGGACGAACTAAAGAATTGTAAGCAATTTCCTTTGTTGAATGACTGCATCGCTTCAGGATTCTTCCAATAAACCGCAATCTAGAGTTCACCTTACCCGTTACTTGTGTAATATGATCGTTCCATTTGAGATCATTTCGAATAGTCACACCCAGATACCTGACGGATGTTACTGCTTCCAAAGACTGGGCAATTATTTTGTACTCGTACATTATGGGGGATTTTCGCTTTGTTATACGCAGTAGGTTGCGCTTACTAATATTGACAGATAACTGCCAGTCATTACACAACGCATTTATTTTCTGCAAATCCTCATTTATTTGTTCACAACTTTCATGTGATACTATTTTCCTGTAGACTACAGCATCGGCAAACAGTCTAGTGCCGCTCTCAATACCATCAACCAGATTGTTTATATAAATTGTAAAAAGCAGCGGGCCTATTACGCTGCCCTGGGGCACACCTGATATTACGCTTGTTTCTGTTGAAGTCTCCCCATTCAGGACGACATACTGTTAGAAAACTTTCTAACCAATCACGTATGTCAGTGGATAGACCGTAAGCGCGCACTTTTTGAAGAAAGCGACAGTGTGGAACTGAGTCGAACGCCTTTCGAAAGTCGAGGAATATGGTATCAACCTGGGAGCAGGTATCTAGAGCCTGTTGCATATCATGCACAAAGAGGACCAGCTGTGTCTCGTATGACCGCTTTTTCCTAAAACCGTGCTGGTTTCTGCAGATGAGCTTCTCAGAGTCTAGAAAGGTCTTATCATCAACGAAATAGAAATGAACAAAATTAGCATATCTGTGAGGTACTTTCCGTCTCTGGTCCTGTCATAAATCGTAACAGAAAACAGTTGTAATGTTTCACTTTCGACTCTGCTGAACACGTCATCAGTATGTGAGCATCATTTTATTTTTCCTACATTCATGATACTGAAGTTCCTCGGCAGAGAAATGTATTTCTCAGAATAAACTAAAGTTTGTGGAAACTGTAACACAGAGAACGGGTGGTTAGAGCGAAACAAAATTCGGAGTATGTTCTAAGTAGTGTACTATTAATGAGATTAAGGTGAGATATATATGACGTGAACGTCGGCCTTCTCTACTTAAAGGACTGCTGGCTCAGGCCCTGAAGACCGAAGGGATATGTACCGACCTTCGTATCATCTTCTGCCTTGCGGCGTTGTGCGGATGCGGTTTGGAGGGTCATGTGGTTAGTATATCGCTCTCCAGGCTGCTTTGCCGACATACCAGACGGTGGGGCCGCTACTTCACATTCAAGTAGCTCCTTAGGAGGTATCACGAGACTGAGAGTACCCCGTACCAGTCCTCTGACTAAAGAAAAGTCCATATTATCGAACACGGGTCCTCCGCTTGGTAGCAATCTACACTGATCGCTCAGCTGCACAGGCGGACGATCCTTTCTGCCGTAGCCGGGAAGTTCAGTGTTATCCGTAATTGATTCAATAAAGAGCCGTAGAAGAAACTGGGACCGTAAGACTTGGGAGAATTGACGTCTAAATGTTCAATATCGTCATTTGGTGGCCCAGGATTGGGTTTTACATCTGTGACTTCGGCTGGTAGATCACGTACTGCAACGACAATGGTGTGTGTTCGAAAACAGTGGTTAGACGATAGCAAAGAGGGAGAACCCACCTTGAACACATCGTAAGTGTAGTGTAAATATTTTGGGGGTAATATTTAAAAACGATATGAAATGGGACGATCAGTTAAAAGAGTGTTAGGGAAGTCGAAAGGAAGAGCTAGATTCGTTGGACGGATTCTGGGAAAGTGCAATCCATCCTAAGGGAAACTGCATACAAGACTATATAGTGCCATCAGTACAAGAGTATTTTCAAGGCGTTTGGAGCATTTTCAACTAGGCACGGTTACAGACATCGAACGAATATAGAGACACGATGAGGATCGTAACAGGTAGGTATAGCTCGTGGGAAAGTGTAACATAGGTGCTCGTGGAACCTAAATAGTACTTCTTGGAAGAAAGGTGATATAAGACTTCCTGGTAGATTAAAAGTGTGTGGCGGGCCGAGACTTGAACTCGGCATTTTTGCCTTTCACGGGCAAGTGCTCTACCAACTGAGCTACCCAAGCACGACTCTCGACCCGTCCTCAAAGTTTCAATTCTGCCAGTACCTCGTCTCCTACTTTCCAAACTTCACAGAAGCTCTTCTGAGGTCGTGAATCTTGCTTAAGTAGCTCAGTTGGTTCGCCGGCACGGTAGCTCAGCGTGTTCGGTCAGAGGGTCAGCTACCCTCTGTAATAACAAAAAAAACTGAGTGAACGGATCAACGAAGAACTTGAACGGGTGTCATCGGACGTCCGCCCCGAACAAATTCAACGAACAATGTAGAACAAAATGAGATTTAACAAAAAAAAGGTTGTTAGAGCACTTGTGCTCGGAGAGCGAGTCACGTTCCGGCACACAGTTTTAATCTGCCAGGAAGTTTCATATCAGCGTACACTCCGCTTCAGAGTGAAAATCTCAATCTGGAAACATCTCCCAGGCTGTGGCTAAGGCATGTCTCCGCAATATCCTTTCTTCCAGGACCGTTAGTTCTGCAAGGTATGTAGAAGAGCTTCTGTGAAGTTTGGAAGGTAGGAGACGAGGTACTGGCAGAATCGAAACTGTGAGGACGTCTCATGAGTCGTGCTTCGATAGTTCAGTTGGTAGAGCATTTGTCCGCGAAAGGCAAAGGTCCCGAGTTCGAGTCTTGGTCCGGCACACAGTTTTTAATCTGCCAGTAAGTTTCGTATCAGCGCACACTCCGCTGCAAATTGAAAATCTCACTCCGGAAAGGTGATATAGTTTACGCGAAAACGGAAGAGATGCATTTGTGTGGAAATTCTATAGCCACTGCTGAAGATATTATCAAATTCGAGGCAGTCGCCTCCAAAACATCCATCCATTCCAATGTTCACATACCCTCCACTAAATCTCCCTTGCTGCCTGCTCCATTTTAAATCTCAACACCCAAACTACCTATTGCAACAACCAGGTTCACTTCACCTTCACTCACCTCGACATCCTTGTCTAAACCTCCTCTAGTCCTACCCACCAAACAACTCTTATCCTTTATACTGATGTGACAGCACTTTAAAATCCTATACCACAAACTCCATTCCATTCCCACCAACAAACTTCCTTTAATGCATACCCCATCCCATCACAGTGTCCAGACATTCATAGTTGATAAAACGTTCCTCCAGCCCTATCATAAAATCTGAACCTCTCCTTATATTCTCTGCCACACATATAATCCCCTTCCCCGTCCAGAGGCGGCCACGTCAAGAAAATCACTGTTTAGCCACAGCCCTTATACAATACTTCCAAAAAACACCTTATTCTTACCCTCTTTTCTAAACCCCAAACATTACTTGTGCCACCATCTACAGCTGATCTAACGCCTCTATGACTTCCTTACCCACATAGACTGTACCTTTTCGATCTATACTATTGCTGTTGACCATGTCCATTGTACATCCCCCACGGAATTCCAGCGGTGGCATCAGGTTATCGACTCCCTGCAAGGTTACATTGTTCCCATCCAACTCCACGCCGACCATAAAACGAACACTACCCCAGATTTTTCCTACCACATTCAAACCTCTTTTGGACACCTCACTGCATAAGTCCTCGATCCAATTGAAAGTGACCACATACTTGTACCCCTCAGCATCTCCTACAAACAACCTCATCCCTGTACATCCCATCTCAATATCCAGTCAAGAGTTATCCAACATTACAACCACAACAGCTGGAATGCGTACTGGGACTCCATAGAAACCCAGACTGGCAGCCAGTCCCTCACTTTACAGTAACCTGAGAATATCGCTCATGCTACATACCTCCTGCAACAGATCTTGGCAGATGCTATATCTATCCATATTCCGACCAGGATCACATACCCTCACCATCCCACCCTCCCCCAACAAGCCCTACTCCTCCTCCAAGAATTCTGTCACTTCTAGCACTACTCATTGTGCTCTTGACTGGGATACACCCACACACATCACGAGAAAAAACAAATACACATAAGGAATTTATTAAATGCCAAAAACGCCGAGACAGGCCCCACACACGCACCAGACTCAACACTACATTCCCCGTTAACTCTTCCAAGTACTGGAAACAATTCCATACATAATACCTGTTCCTTCATAAGAGCCATCCCTTACCTGACAACCTTTGCAGCCTATGTCTCTGACATCTTCTCCATCCATGACAACACTTTCCCCAGTCAGGACTACATTACTTATCGACACCTGAAAGAATGCGCCCTCTACTTTCTACTCACTCTTGCAACCTTTTACGCCACTATATTGCACACCCTTTACTGTCCTCAACTACTGAAAACCTACAAAATCCTACATTTCTTCAAACGACAAAAACCTCCTACTGCCGCATCTGCCTCACCTTAGTGTTTAGCAAGGTTTTCGAATATATACTCTCCTGACACACGCATCAGCACCTGAACAAACAGTACCTCCTCCCCGTTAACCAGTGCGTCTTTTCGGTCAATTTCTCCTGTGATGATCGGCTCCTGCATCTAGCCCATATCCTATCCCACCAGCTGTTTTAAACACGAATTTGGTAAAGTTCGTTACTGTATAGTAAAGAAACCTAAAAAAAAATGTTCAAATGTGTGTGAAATCTTATGGGACTTAACTGCTAAGGTCATCAGTCCCTAAGCTTACACACTACTTAACCTAAATTATCCTAAGGACAAACACACACACCCATGCCCGAAGGAGGAGTCGAACCTCCGCCGGGACCAGCCGCGCAGTTCAAATGGCTCTGAGCACTATGGGACTTAACATCTATGGTCATCAGTCCCCTAGAACTTAGAACTACTTAAACCTAACTAACCTAAGGACATCACACACATCCATGCCAGAGGCAGGATTCGAACCTGCGACCGTAGCAGTCGCGCGGTTCCGGACTGAGCGGCTAGAACCGCTAGATCACCGCGGCCTGCCCCAGCCGCGCAGTCCATGACTGTAGCGCCCTAAAGAAACCTAGGTGCCTAGGTATGGTTTTGGTCATTTCTTACATAAAAAAAATTAAGAAAGTAGAAGTAAACAGTGGTCTGAAACATAAATATTATCAAGGAGCGACTAAGAGCTACAAACAGAATAAGCGAAATCTAAACGCTGGTTGCTTCTTACTGGAAACAAACGACATGAATGATAAGCTGTAAACGCAGCTCGCAAAAGGCACTGCAGTACAAATCAGATGCTATCTTTCGGCGCGCTGGAGCAACACTTCACTCTCATTGTGACGTCACTACTTTCTGACACGCAAACTTCAGTATAAAAGAGATAGGCTGAAAAGACTAACCAGGAACGGATGTGAGTTCTTCCCTCTCTTGATTCGCTTAACTACAGAATTCGGAAACCACGTAAAGGGATAAAGATATATGAAACAAATTACGAGCCACATTCGACATCGGGTTACAGTTTTCTTGATTCTCGAAGATTATTGTATGTGACTACTTAGGGCGTTGTATTCAGCAAAGCGAGGACAGTTTCTTCTTCTATCGCAAGCGGAATCGTGCCTAACGATTTACTTGTCAATGGGATAAAAATCTAACAGGTCACCAGACGAAATAGTAATAATCCTCTTAACAGAGCTGACTGGTCGTTCGGAGAACTCTAGATGGTTTGCAACTAGTACCAAGCCATTATATAAGCCTCACTGATGACGTAAGTCATGGCATTGAGGTCGGTTGTTAGGAATCAGCGCAGTAAGATGGGTGGACGTGACAGAGAGGCACAAAGGAGCTATCTTATTTGGACACACACTTTGTTAACGCAAATCGCTTTCATCCTCTCTGATACGTCGGAAACATTCCATTCGGCGTCTGGAATTTATTATGTAATCGCAAAGCATGTAGCACGTGCTATGGATTTATATTACACTGAAGTTGTTGATTGGGTAAATGTCAGTACTGATACCTTACCTGCAACCAGCACTGACAGATTTTGCAGGAACTGCTTTCCCACTGTAGTTATTATATGGCAACCCGTGAACTCCAGCCTCCTTGATTCTCTAGCCTACAGGTATTGCAACTGTCAGTTAACGCAGACTGATGGCAACCAGTTTTCGAGGGAACGTTGAGAAGCAAACTGCATACAGTAGACGTTTGGTGCACACAAACGGGACAGTAGGTGATTGATTTCGTGTAGAGTGGACCCTGCAGTTGAGATTTTAAATATTTTTTCATTTATTCATATGTTTATTTATTCTTTTTTATTTTTTCAAACGATACAAGAAATCGAGTACACCAATGGCCAAAAGAAACGTTTAACCCACAGTGTGCGAAGGTGTAGTTAAGGCAGGAGGATGTTTTACACATTAATGTGACCACTGCCTATGTTCAGCGTCAACGAGCAGTAACCATTCACAGACGGAAGGTGGCAGCAATAGCAGTGAAGGTTATGTAAAGTCTGTCAGTGGACGTGGAAAACAGTGCAACCGTTGTCGCAATGCGGAAACGGAGACGTTTATCTGATGTCCAACAGGGCACGATCATTGGTTTTCTGGCCAAGGGTGGAAGTATTTCCGAGATTCCTAAGTTTGTAAACTGTTCACGTGCCGCCGTGGTTAAAGATTAACTATGGGGCTACCGACAGTGTATCCTCAACCACCGTTTAGCGAACGTTGCTCCGCACGGGACTCTGTAGTAAGTGCCCGCTTCATGCACCCATGCTGACTGCCGCTCATCGGCGACGAGGGCTGGAATTTGCAAGCAAATAATGCAACTGTACCTCCTTTGAATGGCGACAGGTGGCCTATTTAGAAAATCACATTTTGTGCTCCATCGTACAGATGGAATGTCGGAGGCTTTCAGGCTGGAGGAGGGACGCTGCGGTCTGGGGAATGTTTTTCTGGGTATAAGGACGTCCCATTACGTCCAATGCTGGGGTGCTTGCCAATATCGGAAAACCCTGGCAATATTGACAGTATTGACAATATGTAAGGGACAAATGAATTGGAGTTTGTGTTGGGGAGGGCACTCTGCTTAGGTAGTTCGTGCAGCAATGTTGACCATCGTACTGCGGTGGTGTAATGGTTAGCATTTATGCCTAGCAAGCGAGAAGACCCGGGTTCGAGTCCTGACCGCAGCATAAATTTTAATTCATTTCGTCTGTTTCGATCATATGTTACAAATCTTCAAAAAATGGTTCAAATTGCTCAGAACACTATGGTACTTCTAAGGTTATCAGCCCCCTAGAACTGAGAACTACTTAAACCTAACCAACCTAAGGACATCACACACACCCATGCCCGAGGCAGGATTCGAACCTGCGACAGTAGCAGCAGCGCGGCTCCAGACTGAAACGCTTAGAACCGCTCGGCCACTTCGGCCGGCTATACATCTTCAATTTTTTTCAGAAGATATTATTTATATACATGAAAATTATTTTCATTCACAGTATGTCGAAAATTTCAATGCATTCTGTCAAATACTTTAACAATAATCGAGTTTCTTGTCTGTCCTGAAAAATAAGAAAAGTGATATAGTTCCTTTCTCCACCGACAGATTCAAATATACATCTATCATTGGGGACCATGTCCCCCCCCCCCCACATGCAATTTGTTTCTTCTGGGCACGATGGCATCTACCAGCAGGACAATGCATCGTGCCCCACAGCTCTCAGTGTACGTGAGTGGTTCGAAGAGCACCAGGGATAAGTTTACCGTACTCTCCTGGCCACCAAACTACCCCGATTAAACCTAATCTAGAATCCTTGGGATCACTGCGATCGAAGGTGTTCGTGCCATGTTCGAGGAATCTGGTTTAGCTGGCCACGGCAGTGGAGTCGGTATGGGTTCACATCCCTGTCGGTACCTTCCAGGATCATACTGGCGCTCTTCCTGCACGTATCATAGAGGTCCGGGTTGCAAAAGGTGGTTATCCAACCTTCTGACATAAAAGCCCTCCGTCTTCAGGCCACAAGTGGCCCATCGAGACCTTCCGACCGCCGTGTCATCCTCAGATGAGGACGCAGAGAGGAGGGGCGTGTGGTCAGCACACCGCTCTCCCGGTCGTTATGATGGTTCTCTGTGACCGGAGCCGCTACTATTCGGTCGAGTAGCTCCTCAATTGGCATCACGAGGCTGAGTGCACCCCGAAAAACGGCAACAGCGCAGGGCAGCCCCGATGGTCACCCATCCAAGTGCCGGCCACACCCGAGAGTGTTTAACTTCGGTGATCTGACGGGAACCGGTGTATCTACTGAGGCAAGGCCGTTGCCTAAGCTTCTGACAAGGGATCACATTAATATGACTGGACAGTGTATGATACTCTGGGAGCGTCTTTCGTACCATAGCTTGAGATAACTCACTGAGGTCACCAGAACGTTTATGTCAACATTCTCGGTGACAAAGTCTTGCCCTTTAGTCTACATCTTCGTGATGAGTATGCTGCCAACGTTCCTGTCTTCCAGGATGACAACAGCTCTGTTCACAGGGCTGCACTTATACGTTCCCGTTTCGAGCATCCTATCACACCTTTGTATCATAACCGGGGACGTAGAAACGACGGAGATGGCCCGTCCCCGCCGCAGCCGCAATGGTCCACAACCCCACGACGACTACCGCAGTCCACTTAACCTCTCAGCCGCTCCACACCGAACCCAGGATTATCGTGCGGTTCGGCCCCCGGTGGACCTCCCTTCCCCTCCCTCCAGGGAACGTCTCACAGCAGACGAGTGTAACCCCTATGTTTGCGTGGTAGAGTGATGGTGGTGTAACGTACGTGGAGAACTTGTTTGCGCAGTAATCGCCGACATAGTGTAGTTGCGGCGGAATAAGGGGAACCAGCCCGCATTCGCCAAGGCAGATGGAAAACCGCCTGAAAACTATCCACACAAGTCCGTCGGGCGGATTCGTGCCCGGGACCAGATCCTCCTTCCGACTCCGGAAAGCCGTGCGTTATAACGCTCGGCTGACCTGGCGGGTAGTATCACACCTTTACTTGTCGGTTAAATCAGCCGATCTCAGTTCCTCTGAAAATGTCTGGGACAATTTCGAACAGCAGGCGAAACGTAGCATGAACATATCCGTAACTTGGTAGCTCCACGGGACATAGTTATGCATGAGTGACTTCAGCTGGCTTTAGAATACCAGGAAGAAGTTATGGATTCTATTGCTTGTCAGATTGAGGCATTGTCAAAATAAAAGATGGACTATCATGGAATTAGCGCAATGACTCCTAGTGCTAAATAGCTGTCTGCCCTGCAATCTTCAAAAAAATGGTTCAAATGGCTCTGAGCACTATTGGACTCAAATGCTGAGGTCATAAGTCCCCTAGAACTTAGAACTACTTAAACCTAACTAACCTAAGGACAACACACACATCCATGCCGGAGGCAGGATTCGAACCTGCGACCGTAGCGGTTGCGCGGTTCCAGACTGTAGCCCCAGAACCGCTCTGCAATCTTCATTTTGTTATTCAAAATACATAAACATATATAATGAGTCACTTTTGTTGTAGAGATTCACTCTAGATATGTAATCAGACAGATTCACGTAAACTGATAAAGATCGGAAAATCCTCCGAAACGGATTGAAAAATCGCGAGGTATTAGTGTCTACGTCTGTTTGGACCGCCATTTTCTCGCTGTAGCTGCTACATTATAAGAAATATGCGTGAATTATTCACCTTTCTTTCAACTATTATTAATTTCTAAATGTGCTTCTTTTTAATAACGTAAAACTTTCTTTTACATGAACCTTATCACACTTTTGTGATCGAGAAAGTTAAAAAAAATATTATGAACATCACATGATTGCTCTGCAAACTGTCATTTTATGTCAAGTTATGTTCAACATATTATGCTACAGAGCAGATTATTTTGTTGGAACACATCGACAGGAACGTGATGAAGGATGACTGTGACATTTCTGTTAACAGTTTCAATGAGTAGCAGCTTTTCGTTTATGTGAATATCAATTAACACTACCCGTCGGTATCCAAAGGCGTTCCACAATATTTCGCACCCCGCTCATCGCGTATGACGCTGCAGAACGTGTTCCGTAGCATGGTGGCTACCGCAGTTCCGTTTAATACGCAACGGATTACCATTGTCTCCTACGTCAAAGCCGAACTCGTACGTAAACACGACCTGTTGCCAGTACACATACAACGATTTATGCTTATGCACCCTGTGCAGCCGGGACCGTCGGTGTTTTCAGCGTCAAAGGAATCTCCCGCAAATGTTTGCACGCAGCCTTCGAACGGCAGGCCCCCTGAAGTCGTGGTAGCGAATTATTCGACACCATACGAATAACTATTAACACTCACCAGAAAAAAAACGATTCCTAATAGATTTGTGTCTATGACGAGAGCACGTGGTGTGTAGTATTGTTTTCGTTGTGTTGTGGATGGCCATATAAGTGGAAGGCAGAGGTTTGAGTCCTCCCTCGGGCATGGGTGTGTGTGTTTGTCCTTAGGATAATTTAGGTTAAGTAGTGTGTTCGCCTAGGGACTGATGACCTTAGCAGTTAAGTCCCATAAGATTTCATACACATTTGAACATTTTTTTTGAAGTGGAAGGCAGGTAAAAGGTGTCGGCACGTACTAGCTCCATAGTGATCTCCAAGTATATAATCGCAATCCGAATAACAGATCTCCCTTAACAGCATCACACGACTTACTTATGAGAATCCGTAGGAAAGTTTGGGAATTAAAGAAGTATGACGGCGCACCGTCGATTGACATGGAATAATAATGCTTGACAAAAATATGAAGAACTCAGGAGTCGAGAAGATAGCGCAAAGAAGCTACACGGTTTGAGAGAGAATGTGATACTGTTTCGGTGATTGCATCATCAAGTGAAATGTACAGGGAACTTGGCAGTATGATTCAACTTTAATACGACGTTGAACTCCCTCTGCGCAGGATGCATGCAGTTATTCGGTTGTGAAGAGTGTCATAAAATTGTTTTATTTTCATCTGAGGGAAGATGGTCTGCAACTATTGTAACTGTTCCTTGATATCCGGGATACTTGATACTTGCACTGGGACGGAGGTGACGTCAGAGCTGATCCCGCACGTGATCTATCACGTCCAGAACAAGGGATCTTGCAGGCCACGGTGTGTGAAATCTTATGGGACTTAACTGCTAAGGTCATCAGTCCCTAAGCTTACACACTACTTAACCTAAATTATCCTAAGGACAAACACACACAACCATGCCCGAGGGAGGACTCGAACCTCCGCCGGTACCAGCCGCACAGTCCATGACTGCAGCACCCAAGACCGCTCGGCTAATCCCGCTCGGCTGCAGGCCACGGTAGTACCTCGACATCACGAAGACAGTTCGCAGACAGAAGTAACATGTATGGACGTGTATTGTCCTATTGAAAAATGGCACAAAGATACTGTCGCTTCAGAGGTTACACATGAGAACTCACGATGTCCAAGACGTAGCGTTGTGCCGTCAGAGTTTTCTCTCTCTGTCACTACCGGTCTTGAGCTGCAGTCACACCCGATGGCTCCACAAACCATTATGCCACAAGTAACGCTGCTATGCCTGTTCAAGTCATTCGAAGAGTGTGATTCTCGCCCAGTGTTCGCCATACTCGCCGACTATGGTCAACCGGGCAAGTGCTGAACCCAATGTGTCCCCATTCATCAGCAGGCTATGCCTCCCAGTCACGACACCATTCCAAAAGCGACCGTCTATGTTGTGGTGTTAACGAGAACCTGCTTATGGGACGGTAATTCCTTAGACCGGGTTCTGCTAGTCTCCGACTAACGATCTGGGATGGCACAGAATGTTCCATGGAGTCCATTAATTGTTAAAAAAAATGGTTCAAATGGCTTTGAGCACTATGGGACTGAGCTGCTGAGGTCATCAGTCCCCTAGAACTTAGAACTACTTAAACCCAACTAACCTGAGAACATCACACATATCCATGCCCGAGGCAGGATTCAAACCTACGACCGACCGTAGCGGTCGCGCGGTTCCAGACTGAAGCGCCTAGAACCGCTTGGCCACTATAGAAGAGGTCACCACTTACCTTTGCGTATACCCTCTTCTCAAAGAGTAAAATGCCATTCGTTAATATGTGATGTGTAGTGATACATATACTACAAGCTCCACATACTAGGGGCGGCCTTCTTCCTGCAGTATGAATCCATGTGTGAAAGGACACATTCCCTTTTGGAGATGGCTCAGAGTGAGTGGTACTTTCGTACTGACCGGCATGAGGAAGACCACGGTTTTACTAACTCACCAGTCTCTTCTTCTCCCATACTTACGTGGCTCTTTGAACCATCAGTGAACTGAAAACCTGAAAGGGAATGATACATTGTACTGTGAGGATCTTCCTTACTGCTCGTTTCCCCTGTTTCGTCTGTGTCCTATAGCCAACAATATGAATCATATTTTCCCTGTCTCTGTGGCAACATGAGGGAGTTATGTATCTTTTGAACTATTTTCTCTTCTGAGAACATTTGTTGTACTGCTTCAAATGCACTAGGTGAATCTGAGCAATTGAGACAATTCTTACTGTAATAGCGTTTCGTCTGTGTTCAGCACTGCATGTGATTCTGTGCTGTATACGGTATACTTGCAGGGAAAGAAAATCATTAAGCCATGGCTGAACATAGTTTTGAAGCGTCAATCGTGATGCTTTTGTTATTAAGAAAAATCTTAGTTATATGTAACCGTAAGGGTTATCTATTCTAATCTTGGGCTAGAATATAGATAGGAAACACATTTGTCCCTAAATGGAAATTCTTAACGTGAAAACCTTAAAGACCTCAATGATCGCGGACGATTAATAAAATGTCGTTTCAACGGTAGGCGAGTAACGGTACGGTACGCGGGTTTCTTTGGAGTGTATAGCGTTACATAAACTATCCGCACGATAAGAAGGCGTCATTTGATGTTAGGTAACTATTCACCAGCCACAGAACACAGGCTGGGAAAAGGGCAGATTCTAAAGGTACCTGTGGCGATTGTAATTCTCTCGAGGTGCAACACGTGTTATATTTTAAATAATATGGTCTAGCAGACCCCTAAACCATGCATCCACAATCTAGAACGAACGTGTTGTTAAACTAGAGCAGAGAGGCTGGGACACATCTCCATGTCCTATCACTAATTAATTTTAAAGTATTCAGTGCATTTAAAGACCGTGCTTTCAAGTCTCTAAGGTGTGGCAACCAGATAGGCTTGGACTCGAATGTGAAGCCCACAATATCCGACGTTTATTTAAAATTCAGAATATAATCCCTCATTCTCAGATGAGGAAAGTTAGAAACGGAACATAAACGGCTGAAAATATCTCTGTTAATCCTGTAAATCCTCTCCCTTTAAGCCAATTTCGACCTTAGGCATTTATATTCTGAAATGCTCTAAGGAAAACGTCACGTCAGAGAATGGCCAAATATTGAAGTCGTACACTTTTCTAAGTCTTGCGAGTAACACTGCAACCATCAAATTTTTTAGACACCTCAGTCCCTTTTACAGTCTTCGCTGCGTGTATTTTCTATGCAGGAACATCGATACGAATCTAATATCAAGAGGCAATCACGTAATATTGAAAATATTTGAAGGAGAATGCGCTTGCGTACACCTGCAATGTCGAAAAATTTAATTTTAAAAGCAAATTGGGAGCTGGTAAGGCAAACAATGCCGTTTACACGGCAGCGACATTCGCTGGAAAACATGTTTGTTATGAAATCGTATTTGACAAACAAGCAGCCTGGTCAATGCGAGGATGTGTTTTTCCGGGTGCGCCATCGGGTCAGGAGGATGTCTTGCTTTGATGACTTCTGCGACTCAGTACACAAAGGCACGAGCATCGTCTTTACGTCCTTCCTTCTCACAATTCCAGCGTCTGCATGAGAGAGAATTTCTAGAAGGGGATGATATTCTTATTCGCTGTCGTGTTTACATGTTACAACCTGAATGAGACGGCTCAAATATCGGTTTTCCTATCGTCAGTTGTTTTCCACAAGTAGCCTTTCGTTTCCGATTTCTAATTTAGTTAGCACTATGGCAGCTTCTCTTCAGTCAAATATCGGAGACAAACAACTTAATGCTCAGTCCAATATTTCTACTTCCCTTTCTCTGCACGAAAAGCCACGCCGTCTAATTAGCCGGAAAAATTAAGAACGAGAAGCAACCTTACAACCGAAGCACCTTTCAAAATCGGTTGTGCCTTTATATGGGAGTGAAAATAGATTGTAGAAGAGGAAGTCCGTCATCTTGAAACTCATTTCCAGAATCGATAGTGCAGCTCTTACATGACCAATTCAGTTTACGATATCCAGTTCCCCAAAACCGGGTATCATAAACCAATTTGTTCTTGCACGCGTAGTATTGTATTTCCTCATTACTATAGTTAATTTTCAACTATTCGACATTATTTATAACTGAAAGTTGTGGTACAATAGAGGAATGAAATATAATTAAAGCTGCTACTACAGCAACGATTTTGAGCAACACGGTGTCGGTATCAGACGTCATGATGCCACGAAATGGAGGAAGAGAGTAAACTTTTTCGTTAGAAATTCTGTATAAGACCTTACAAAATGTAGAATGTCCAACAATGAAATAATTCGCTTCTGTTAAAAGTCATCCTGGAATAACTTGCAATGAAAAGCTTGATGAACTGTCACAGGAAGCAATAAATAACGCATAATTTCTTGTCCAGCAGATGGAACATCTCGGTCTTAATTGCAGAGATGTGGTAATGGGTTTGAAAGAAATATTTTTAATGCTGCACATCAGCAAAACATGTCAATTAATATTCCGGATTTAGGCGTTTCTAACACCAATCAAAGACATGCATTTGGCATTTATCGTAAGCCTACGGAAACTGATGTCATTATTTCTCAGGACTCTTGCCACCCAGAGCAGCAAAAGAAAGCTTTTTTTTTTTTTTTTTTTCAAGCAATGATCAGCGGATTACGTAAATTACTTTTTAATGATACAGAAACCGGCCGTTGTGGCCGAGCGGTTCTCGGTGCTTCAGTCCGGAACCGCGCTGCTGCCATGGTCGCAGGTTCTAATCCTGCCTCGGGCATGGACGTGTGTGATGTCCTTAGGTTAGTTAAGTTTAAGTAGTTCTAAGTCTCTGGGACTGATGACCTCAGATGTTAAGTCCCATGGCGCTCAGAGCCACTTGAACCATTTGATACAGAAACTAACAAACAACAGAATATAGTGTGCCAAATTGCCTCCAAAAACGGCTGTCATGTCTCCACAGTTGACAAGATATATAATTCTACACTTGAATTTCTTCAAAACTGAGGCAACATAGCTAGTGACGATGTGGCCGAAAAGATAAAGTTAATCCTGTTTCCCTTTTATGGAAACGTTTCTCATAAACTCAGTTCATTGCTTTGCAGACTGACTTAGAACACGGTAACATACTAGGTTAGCTACTTGCACACAACATCAAAACTAGAATCAACAAACATACTAGTGAAGGCATTTATAAAATCTGCTACACTGATTGCGACGCCTTCTGTATTGACCAAACAGGCAGAAACTTTAAAATAGGTTCAAAGAGCAAACAGAAGTGGGGAGGAATAATGCAGAAGCCAGATCTATATTTGTTTCTCAATTAATTTCAAAAATGGTTCAAATGGCTCTAAGCACTACGGGACTTAACATCTGAGGTCATCAGTTCCCTAGACTAAAAACTACTTAAATCTAACTAACCTAAGGACATCACACACATCCATGCCCGAGACAGGATTCGAAGCTGCAACCGTAGCAGCAGTACGGTTCCGGACTAATTTCAAAACGACGCAGTGTCACCACTACTGCCATAACTTCACAATTTTACATATAGCTGAGAAAGGTACCCATATGGCCTTTTTTGAGAAAGGTGAAGTGTACAGTCACGTGCACCACAATATAAGTGATGTTCTTGACGAAAAAAAAAAAACGCTTGAAAAATATTGTTTGCTTAGATGCCTTTCATAATGGGTTTGGTGTATTGAAATGTAATTAATTTTAACGCTGTTGCGTTTAGTACACTAGGCTCATTTATTCTAAACAGCAGACCATGCTCAGTTCCCTATGGCTACATGTCAAATTAACATCGTGTTTGCATGCAAAGATATATTTTGCTGATTCCTTTCGTTTACTATCGTTGGTTCACAAATCGACTTTTCGTTCATCATAGGGTTTCTGATGGTCGTCTGCTTTGCTTTCTCGTTTCATAGTAATACTTTTTGCCAACTTTTTTGTTATGTATCCATGTCAGTCATTTAATTCAAATTTGTTTTGTATTTTATTTAACTGTAAAATCATTTTATCAGCTTTAATCTTAGGTCTTGCTTCTGCCTACTTACCTACTTGTAACTTGCCTCTCCTCTGTTTAAACTCCAGGACTGGCACGGCTCAGCACTTGTCCTCTGCCCTCTCAGGACACCTGACAATTAATTTCAAGACACATATGTTGATTTCCTAGATCGTAACCGATTGCTTACAATCTTTATGTTGTTATAGTGTTTTTATGATGTAGACAAGTTGTCTTTCAACTTACATCCATTTTAATAACACAGGAGTTCACACTACATTATATTTATTTGTTTGATGAAGTATGTGGACGAACTGTCGTGAACATTTATAAAAGCAATAAAGCAATTATGATTTTAATTGTTGTTGACGAAGCCTACCATTTGACCAATTCTGTTGTACTCTGTTGTTTGATACTATGTCGATGATAACAGATAAAGGCCTTGGCGGATGAAACCGATCGTGATTTTGAATAAACAGAAAAGTGCAACTGTTTCGGACATTTTCTTCTGAATAACAAATCAGTTACAGCTAAATCTGAAGCTTCCACACAAATAATTTTATGGCCGTCTGGCGTGAAGAATTGTGTATGAATGGCGAGAAGAATGAATACACCAGAAGTCAATACGGCAATTTCTTACGCTATTGTGAGAACTACTTCCTCGTTTAAAGGCTGCAACTTCTCAAGGAGAACCAATACTACTATTTTCATAACGGTATGAGACATAAAAATTTCTTACTTCATTCCTTGAACGCTTCACTACAATAAAGACTGTTTTACCAGAGGCCACTGATGTGGCCCGTTAAGATCATAGACCAGAATCTAGAAACTTCGTGACTTTTTTTCCTGGTTAAAGACAGCTAGATTAGCTAATTGAGTAGACTAGTAATAAAAATTTTTAAGTGAGTGAGCGCGACCAAGCATTATAATCAAAATTATATTCTCACTGTGTACCTGAAACAAGGTACATCTGTCCAATCTTTTATTCATTATGTTTTCTCCTTAAAGCAGATGTTTCGAGTAGTAGATCTGATGCTAAATTATTTAGAATTGATATGAATATTTGATATACAAGTAAACGATTAAATACTGCTCATTAAACTGCCCATTAGTATTACCTGTTGTATAGCGTAACGCGCAGCACGCTAATGTGCGAGTCAGGGAAGTGAGTAAGTCCTGTATCGGAACCGCGAGGCGTATTAACGTACAGAGGCTCGTACACCGGCCAGCATGAGTGTGATTTTTAGACAGTTTTCCACCTTCATTTAGGCAAGTGCTGGGCTGGTCCCAAACTTTCACCACAAAGGATACGATACGCAAACATTTAAAATACGATGCCATACAGAAAAATGTTTACGATTGACAAACCGATGGCGCAAGAACTTTCCTCGCTCAAGTAACATTGACAACTGTGGAGTCAGGAAGAGCATCTGGCCAAACTGTTACATAAAAATAATAATTTAAATAACTGCTAAATCCGGAAAAAGGGGACCCCGTATTATACGGCACAAACGCTTGACAAATGAAAGAAAGTTTCAATTGCCCATGAATTGCAGGAAGCTCAAACAAATGTTCAAGTGTGTGTGGATTCCTAAGGGACCAAACTGCTGTGATCATCGGTCCCTAGACATACACACTACTTAAACTAACTTGAGCTAAGAACAAAACACACACCCATGCGCGATGGAGGACTCAAACCTCTGTCGAGAGGGAACGCGATGTCCGTAAAAAAAGACTGTTGTGTGACTAGGGCCTCCCGTCGGGTAGACCGTTCACCAGGTGCAAGTCTTTCGATTTGACGCCACTTAGGTGACTTGCGCGTCGGTGGGGATGAAATGATGATGATGAGGACATCACAACACCCAGTCCTTGAGCGGAGAAAATCACCGACTCAGCCGGGAATCGAACCCGGGCCCTTAGGATTAACATTCTGTCGCGCTGACCACTCAGCTACCGGGAGCGGACGTGCAGTCCGTGATGTGGCGCCATAAACCGCACGGCTGCTCCGCGCGGCAAGCAGGAAGTCCCAATAGGAATAGTCAGTATTCAGGGATGTGATAGAAACTATCATTCGAAGCAAAAAAGTCAAGTAACCATGGGCTCTAAAACGCGTACCTTAAGAGCTATGACCACGACTTCGGCAGAAAAGATATATTTCACATTAGTGAAGATGATCAAGTGCTTATAGCTCTTAAGGTAATCATTTGAAAGTCCATGTTTACCAGATATTTTTGCTTCGAATAATCATTCCTGTCATAACCCTGAATACCGACCATTCCTCCTGGGACACCCGATATTTCTACGCTAATGAAAGTTATCGTAATTAATGCATCAAAATTTGAAAATAATGACAAGTTTCGCAGTTACAAGACGTGGAGAAAAGAATTACCTCAATTACTCCAGACTTAAGCTGTCAGTGGTTCTTCGGTTATTTCGCCAAAAATATACGAAGGCTTGCTGAAAAGTAATGCCTCCTATTTTTTTATGAGAAAACTTTTACATACAAACGTTAGTAGCATTTTGAATCTTTATTATTCATATCTACGTATTTGCATCCCTCTGCCGCGTGTAACATGGCGGTGTGTAACATAACTGCGTCGTTGCGTGTCGAGTTTCGAATTCGGAGAGTTCGTCCACGCATGGAGCAAGCTATCCTTCAGCGTGACAATGTCAGACTACACATGAACGCTGCGACATCTGCAACAATTCGACGTTTTGGGTTGACTGCCATCAATCATCCTCGATACAGTCCCGACTGGGTCCCATCTAATTTTCATGTTTTTCCAGAACTTATAGAACGCATTCGAGAACTTCACTTTAATAATGATGAAGCGTTGCAAGCATATGTGTGGGTGTGGCTCTATTAATAAAGTCTAACATGCGTCAGTGACGGTATCAACAAAATGGTCTCTCGTTGACAGAAATGTGTTCATCGTCAAGGTGACTATGGTGAGAAATAACCATACGTAGTCCAGTAAGCTAACCATTGCGTCACCTCACTCGATGGGATCTAACAAAATACAACGTGACAATCAAAACGAATCTCTGAGAATCACGGTAGGGTCCTTCACCCAGAACAAGACTAAATAGTGTTTTTGCTAGTTAAGAGAAATGCACAGTGTGGAACAAACTTACGAATGAGCATATCTTACAATGATTTCAAAATTATCCGGCTTCGATTCATGGTACTATTAAGCATCAACATAGAGATAGTTATATGAACATCCACATTTCGTGCTATCATCTTATGAGCAGCAGGAAGCGCAACACGAGTGGTGTCCATAATAAATGGTCTCCGACAGGAACTGGACAGCTACCGGCTTGAAAGTTATCCGCATAATACCTCTGATCCTTTTATAGTCACTAAGTGTGTAAGCAATTTGTGTCAGATGACACCACAATGAAAGTATGTTATTCCTACTATCAGTAAGTTCATTGCTCAGAGCCGACAGCCGGCGGGAGACATCAGTAGAAAGGCGCATAATAACCAGTCTGTCTGATACGCTATAAAATTCATATCGCGTGATTGAGATTCTTTATTCATTCTTACTCAGCAGCAGCTTGTGGCTTCTGATGTCACATGAAGCTTGTATGCACACGAGTACGATCAAAATGTTGGTGAGCGGCGGTTTACTCCGTGCTAATTGTAAACTGATAGTTCGGTAAAGTGGTAAAGTGATCAGTTCCCTCCAGAAGACAAAATTGATGTCATTGAGTTCAAATTTGACAATGAAAAAGAACTGTGGCCAAAGCTCAAACGATTTTTAATCCGATTTCATTACGAGTTTTTGTTTTGTTCTAAATCCAGTCATGCTTCACAAAAACCTTTCCAACCAGGTAATTAATTTCTGTCAGCTATGATCACCAGCAGACCTAAAAAATAAGATGGTAGCTTGATGTAAAATGTCGCCAAATTACATAAAATATAGAATTAGAAATCATTGTATGACAGCATTTCCGTACCTGAGTGAATATAGTACATTACATAATCCGTGTCATTGAAGAAACAGATCGTACAGTCACATTAATCTTCCACTCTTCGTCACAAAATGTAAAAAAATTTCCGAAAACCATGGCAACCATTACGGCAGTTATATCGACAGTTTAAAGTGTGGTATACTGCCGTGCAGCGAAGAGTGAAGTGCTTTCACTATGACACGCTACATGTCGCTGCCACACGTCAGTTCACATTACTTCAAAGAAATACTCCATTTAATTAATTTTACCAAATCTTTCCCACATAATTTAGTGCATATAAATCAGAAAACGCGGATTACTGTGCTTATATGTTATGTAATAAAATTTAGTAGGGAAAGAAGCTTTAGAAGCTTTATTAAAAATACTAGCTGCGTTAAAGGAATACATAGCATCATTATGTAACGCAATCGATCGGTGATACAAAACTCAAGCTTTCTAATGAAACAGACCATCAGAATCCTTCCTCCAAGCGTCCACGTTGCGCCCATTCAATCCATCTGCCAAACTTGATCCTATACACTGGATCTCAGCCACATGTATAGAAACCAACAAATGTCACTCAGCGCTAGTGTGCCACGTGTGGAGGCAGGACCCTCAAACCAGATTGGGATTTTGACGACCTGCCACGTAAATCGTACAGAACTGGCGGAACAAAACATTTCAGACACACTTTCGTTCAGATTCGACACGAAAAGGCCTCAAGAGGTGACACAGAAGACGCCAAGTAATCCACCCCTTTCTTTAGGGCGTCGATTAAAACACATTCCACGTTCGAAAACGACAGTTTTCAGTGCCATGTGCAACAGAACATTGGTCTTGACATCCTTTGACATTGATGACATCCCCCAGAAGATTCAATCCATCACTAAGGACATCATGGGGTTGCAACCCTCTCGAACGAGATGTGACTAATTTGGAGAGTAGAGCGACCGCAATTCTTTTCTGATACACAGAGTGGAACTACTAGGAACCGTTCAAAGCTGAAGGAGCAAAGTGTGTTTACGGTTCTTCAGGCCACCTATTTCGCGCCTCCCTGTGGTATTATATCGACACGTTCATCAATAAAATTGCAAAGGATCCTTCTAAAACCCTCCTCAGCTTGGCAGTACCCATGGCGCCACCCGCTCACCTTCGATGAGCGCTATAAAAAGTCCCTGTACAGACATATGAACTCAGCGACGACTACTTGCCGCCGGGATATGCAACACTTTTGACACCTCAGAGTTTACATCCAGCCAGCAGCCGGAAACGCAGCGATATAGCGACACTCAGCTGAGGTTGTGTCGATAGGGTTCACTATCCCTCTGGCACATAATCGTCGGTGAATGCATATCTCTATACAGGGATATTTATCAAATGTCCTTCAATGTTGCGTAAGTGGGACCATTTGCTCTTTTGTTTATGTGCCAGTGAATGTAGCACTGCTCCGTGACCATGCCATAGGAAGGCACGAAACAGGACGGTCGAAAACGAATGAACACCCACTACTGCTTCGGATCACGTTCAGATTTCGTTAACGGTTTTTAGCGGGCCCTAGTGGCTCCACCTTGAATACAAGAACAAAAACTGCGGTCGCGCTCCACTCCAAAGGGGTCAGGACATGTCTACATAAAATGTTTCTTAGTGTAAGATCCCTTGTAATGTTATTTTTAGCAACGTATTTTATCATAGCCATGTTCGCAGGTTTAGTAAACAAGACACAGTAAGGTTTTATCACTTTATGGTTTTTATATATACTAACAGTTCGAAATGAGTGAAACATGCCCGTTAAGCTGATTATAGAATCTGTAACCTATGACTGCCACAGAAAATAGAGAAGGTTATTTGTTTCATACATGGAAATTAGCGCCAGTAATTTTTTTTGTCTTAATGCTTGCAGTTTGTATCGCGTCAGGTGAAACTGACCCTTTAAATCGAGCGGATTGACGGAAAGCCTGGGAGCTTCGTGACCATTTCATTCTGTCAACCCGGTAGTCACGCATATGCTGTTTCATCTCAAATCTGCATAAAAGGCGTCATTTGATGTGTTTAGAGCAGCTGGAAACACTGAGAGAAACAATGAAAAAAATGGGGGATACAGTGAGTGTTGTCCTAACGATTATTGATTGTAATAGTGACGAGAGGAATCCAGGACAGTTGTAGGACACTTATCTCTTCACGCCAATCCTTCTCCTGTACGTTACTTACTGGCCCGTGAAGAATTAAAAATGTTTGAGAAATTCATGATATAGCACCTAGAGCATGCTTCATAGTCCAATCTGACTTAAAAAGCATGTAAGCTGTCCTATTACATCCTCGTAAAATTTTCCGTCTGTTTGAACTCAATAAAACAGGCATCCCCTTAATGAATAGCGTAGTAACAATCCGATAATTTATTAAAGTGTGTGGGTGGAGTGGCCTGATGTCATATCATTTTTCGTTAAGGAAAGAAACGACTAACTTTCTTTTTTTTTAGTTTTTCCATGAATAACGCTATGATAATGGAATTATTCCAGGTGACAAGCACACTGTGATGTGACATAGATACAAACTAAATCGCCTAGTAGCTGAATGATCTTCTGTGCCCCCAGTAGCTATTTTAGTTACAGACCAGTTTCAATAGTGCCTTTAGAGAACTAGGGTCGAGCTCCCGATGATAAGATATACAGAAAAGAAGGCAGATCGTGGCTAACATCAGACATGCAGTGCATGCTGTAAGCAACACACAGACGGACGAGCTATGTATGTGTTAACGTTGGCATCACAAAAGAGGTTCTCCCATTGAAGTTAGTACGAATTCTTATCAATACTGTAGTTTGTCAGAATGAACATCTGAAGCCAGCATACAAATATTAACAAAATACAATTATAAGTGTTGTAAAGTCTTTTAAGGAGCTCTCCGCAAAGATTTGCCTCGATCTTCCCTTCGATCAGCAATATTTCTGCTCGCGTTTGTCCGGATCCCATTAGTATCATGAGAATGTGCAATAGATGGCTTCAGGAGAACCATACCCAAAGCTGTGTATGATCTCAGCTAGTCCACGCGACTAGCGCCAGAAAGGATAGACATATTGTTCGCTCGGCAGCGCAGGATAATACAGTCACGTCAGATACTTTGTGTCAGGAAATGGGCTTGTTTGCACCAAGAAAAGTATCCACACGAACATTCTGACATTGTCTGGACCACCATGGACTGTGAGCATGGCGACCATTTTTGTGAGTTCCCTTGATGTGGCAGCAGAGAGAATTGCACCGCCAGTGGTATGCCCAGTGCCGACGGGAATGACACTACGTCGTCTTTTCAGATGAGCCCCGGTCCTGTGTACAGCACCATAATGGACACATCCATGTATGGAGGCTCCGAGGAGAACGAACGTTGGCTGACTGCATTCGTCAATGTCATACGGCTCCAGCACTTCCCCACATGCTATGCGGCGTCAATGGGTACATAATACTTCTCGATCGCGTAGTCAGTAGTTGAGACAGCGGAAGTTACATTTCAGATGTGTTAAGACGGGTAGCCGTACTCTATCTTGGAAGTCTCCATGAAATTATCATTCAACAAGATAACAAAAGACTGCATGTTACCCGTTGTGTCATGACCGATCTCTATAATGTTGCTCTGGCCGTCACATTCTCTCGATCTCGCACTCATTGAAAATATCTGATGATGGGCTACTACGAGACTCGCACAACACCAGTCAGTAGCTACGACGACTGATGGATTCTATCTTAGAACTGAGGCACCATAGAATGACGTACAGGTACGTCATCCAAGCCTAGTTCTCTCGGCATCCATTCGAGTTAGAGCCGTTGTGACTGCCAGGGTGGCAGCTTTACGTACTACGGTTCGCTCCCATATAGTCACAAATTATTTAAAAAATTGTTCTGAAACCACAAAATCTGGACTGTGGAGCATTGGAAGAAATGCACGAAGTCGGATGACTCTTATTTCACACCAGTTACAGCTCCTGGCCGACTTTACGTCCCAAGAGTGCCGTATTGTGCTATTCCATTGGTCCCATGGTTACTCAGCAAGGTCGCATAAGTGCCAACTTTCACATGATCATTTTGGCTAATCATGTCCACCCCATGGCTTAATGTTGGTCCTCCAGTGGTGATGCTCTGTTCCAAGACGACAGGGCCCCTTGTTCACACAACTCACATCGTCCAGGACTAGTTTTGTGAGCACGAGAATGAATTGTCGCATCTCCCCTGGAGACGCGTCACTAGATCATAATATTATTGAGCACTCATGGTTTACATTCGAGAGGAGGGTGCGCGATCGTTAGTCGCCTCCATCATCGTCACCTGAATTTTCAACTATTTTTTAAGAAGAATCATGTAAGAATCCCTTGAAAACCATACAGAACCTGTATTTATCCATTTAGAGACTAATCCAAGATATTTTGAATTCCAACGGTTTTCCTACATCGTATTAGGCATGATAAGTGATATGGTTTCGTTGTTTCGTTATAAATGTCTACCCCCTGTACTTGTGAGACATAAACACCCTTTACAGCCACAGAACACACCAGGTGATGGGACGTCAGCAGCGGGCTAGTGTTGCAGCTGACACTCACTGAAGGATACGGCAAACTCCTCCTGCTATCGGAAAGCCGCTCTCGGGTCTGCATACGAGAAATCGACGACCGGGGCTAGCAGGCGACTTTTTGTCGTTGTCAGGCACCAGTGCTCGCAGCTAGCCAGCTCCCACTGCAAGCTTCACTCCTGTTGCCTCAAAGACGTTGAGAAACGGTCCATTTGAGGCATAGACAATGCGAGTCTCACCTAGGTGGTGCCATACCACGTAATGCGAAATGTGCTTCCTCTGGGTCATGTGAAGGTATCGGTCCATAGTGTGACGATATGTTAACGAGTAATTCTAGGGACTGAGATCAGGACAGGGGGCACAGTGGATGACTCGTAATGGAGTGCTTTGAAGACGATACATGTGCATGGAGGAGGTGGATCTGTGCTTTCGCCTTGAGTGTATAAATGTGCTTCAGAGTCTCTTCCGGACTTTTTAATTTATTCCTTTACTTTAGACCACCGTAACGCGAATAACAATATGTAGGAGACGATCAGTGCAACCTCAAGTAGATGCTTGACTGAGTATTTGGAACTAGTAATGGCACTGAATAATAAACTGATTGAAATATCTCCCCAACTGAGTGACTGAGAGCTGTTTCACAATAATCTATTTTGAAATACACTATCTGATCAAAAGTATCCGGAAATTACTACATAATGCTAAGTAAAGGCCTAGGTGCCACGAGACGCAGAACAGCCTGTATTAAAGCAGCCACGGAGCAGAATTGATCGGCCAGGAGAGCTCGTTGACCCCTAAAGGACTAGTCATTGGATGTCACCTGAGCGACAAATCCATCAGGGACATTTCAACCCTTCTAGAAACGTTCATTTTTGTTATTAGATTACATGGGTGCAAACTATTCGTTTCGGTAGGTTATGTCGCGAATGGAGAGAAAGATAGAAAGGATTTAGAAGACATTGTGAGACCGTCCACTCCTGCTTTCATAGTCTCGTATTTTGTCGCAAATGTATGATAGATAGTGGAGCCCAAGCAAAGGCTGACGGAATATTTGCGGTATGGATGATAGCACACAAGGACTCTCAGTGCACGAACGGCTGAAGGAGAGAGTGAACTGGGTCAGCGACAATACCGACCAGGAAGAATCAGCTTCTGACGAGAGCTCTCCCTGCGCTGAATAAAGCCTTGAAGTGTCTAGAAGTGGCGTCGCGAAACAACAAAGGAAGACACCTCCCCCGACGGTGGGGGATGTCGAGAGAAGTGGCACTTTGTTCGTTGCCCAAGGCTGTGTATATTCTATTCTTATTAATTTACATTCAGTGTAGCGACTGACTTGCTCAACCTAAATATTATTGATCAGGGTTCCATAAGCAGTAACAGTGAAGGATAATGTAAGTATATTACTCAAAAACATTCATATAAACAGTTCATGTAACACGCAAAGATGTTAACAGTGAAGACCATATGGAAAAATGGAAGTTAGTAGTGCATCTTTCATTCACAGTTAGACATTACAGTTATTAACTTAGTATTAAGAAAACAGTCTTAATCGCGTTTTTTATTTATTTAGTGCCGACATGTTTCAGCCCATCGCAGGTGCCATCTTCAGGGCGAGCATATGGTCGACTGCAGGTGGCGTCATGTCTACCAAGGTGTGCCACACCTTTGTAGACGTGACTTCACCAGCAGTCGACCATATGTTTGCCCTAAAGATGGCACCTGCGAAGTATCAGCTACGTCCATTATTTCCCCACTAAATATTGTCTTGTAGTTATTGTGGAATGTAAAGCTAGAGTTTGTTTAATGTTGCGTCGATACTCGTCTCACTGAAGACTGAAAACAAGCACGAAAACAGTAATGAACTTCGAGGTGTATCACAAATTAGCGAACCTGAAATCTTGACTAATACGCGTCTCCAGAGCATGCAGCTGTCTTCTCTTATTCCTTACGACGTTATATAACCTAATATCAAAATATTTATCTCTAACTTGTTGTAATAAAGAAACCCAATAACATGAACTTCAGAAGTCACTGATTATCTATTCTTTAATGTAACTTTATACAAACAGAGATGTTGAGGGAAAATAGCAACGTTAGTAGTAAAAGCATTCTCATTTTCAAGAGCTCTTGCAAGAGATCGCTGTTATGAAGGGATCAGTTACTTTCCTTTTTCCATTTTAAATCGCCGCTTATCTTGCGAAGGGTTCTGTGAAATGCAGCGGAAACCTAGTAGCAGCATTCGGCCTATTGAAAGCCAATACAGGAAGACATAAATGTTTATTTTCATACCAATGTCTTACTAGATATCTCACAATATGTTGTTATTTTAAATTGCTGTGCAGATCCTTACTGACATGATACAGACTTCACAGTCGTCTGTCGCCCTTGTAGATACTAAGAGCTCCGTAGCAAATCGAAAAAGTCTTGCTCACGGGTTATATCACTAATGAATCTTCAACACTATTTCTTTAGTATTATCAACACGATATTGTACAGATGATCAATGCATTTATAGAGAACAGCTTATTCAGTCTCAGTCCCTTAATGGGAGTAGATTAAGAGATGAAGCAAAAAGTTGATTAAGAGATGAAACAAAAATTATGACAAGTGCAGAACTTGTATTGTCTAGGCAATCTTTCTTCTTGTACACAGTTCTTGATCTGCACCGAGGGCAATGAACATGTATGTTTTATAAAGAGGGGAGGCGAAATAAAAATAATCAACACTGTCCGCGTAAGCATACTGTGACAAAAATCATCAGTGAAATAGCAGCCTTAGTAGTTTTTTAGAAACTGTAACCACACAACCAGCAGCGAGTAGCTGCGTAAAACTGAAGTATCGTCTCGTTATTCCATAGAGGATACATGGAATCTTGTGTTGCCGTTTGGAATAGCGACTGACACACACAATTCGCATTTAACCTAATATTTTGAGGAGTCTGCAAAGTGAATACGTAGACGTACTGAAAGCGATATAATGATGTAACATCACAAACAGAAGAATATATTAATTTAAGAATCGGAATTCGCACTATTCCACAAGCTTAATGTATAGTTTTGACGGATCTGCAGAAGCAACGTAGCACTGAGAACTGATGTCATGCAAAAATTCGGCAAATACTGGCGCTATTATGACGAGACGTTTTTAAATTCACGTGGAGCGGAGTGGAGGGACAAGAGGACGCAGCTGGTTAGTTCTAGGAGTAATTCCCCTGAAAGCCACCGCCACAACCTCAAGCACTTATAACTCCAGCCTTGTCGTATTTTTAATCCGATTATTTTTTTTCACATCCCTCACTCCAAACAAATTGAAGCATATAAAAGGGATCGATTTGATGTACTTCGCTATTGCTTTTATAGCCTTCAGTGCACACGGAAGTCATCTGCCAACACCAGGGCAATGTGATAGATACCACACACGCTGGCTGACAAAAAACGTAAACCGATAAAGCGCCCTGATTATACGGTGGGATATCAATGTACACTCCTGGAAATTGAAATAAGAACACCGTGAATTCATTGTCCCAGGAAGGGGAAACTTTATTGACACATTCCTGGGGTCAGATACATCACATGATCACACTGACAGAACCACAGGCACATAGACACAGGCAACAGAGCATGCACAATGTCGGCACTAGTACAGTGTATATCCACCTTTCGCAGCAATGCAGGCTGCTATTCTCCCATGGAGACGATCGTAGAGATGCTGGATGTAGTCCTGTGGAACGGCTTGCCATGCCATTTCCACCTGGCGCCTCAGTTGGACCGGCGTTCGTGCTGGACGTGCAGACCGCGTGAGACGACGCTTCATCCAGTCCCAAACATGCTCAATGGGGGACAGATCCGGAGATCTTGCTGGCCAGGGTAGTTGACTTACACCTTCTAGAGCACGTTGGGTGGCACGGGATACATGCGGACGTGCATTGTCCTGTTGGAACAGCAAGTTCCCTTGCCGGTCTAGGAATGGTAGAACGATGGGTTCGATGACGGTTTGGATGTACCGTGCACTATTCAGTGTCCCCTCGACGATCACCAGTGGTGTATGGCCAGTGTAGGAGATCGCTCCCCACACCATGATGCCGGGTGTTGGCCCTGTGTGCCTCGGTCGTATGCAGTCCTGATTGTGGCGCTCACCTGCACGGCGCCAAACGCGCATACGACCATCATTGGCACCAAGGCAGAAGCGACTCTCATCGCTGAAGACGACACGTCTCCATTCGTCCCTCCATTCACGCCTGTCGCGACACCACTGGAGGTGGGCTGCACGATGTTGGGGCGTGAGCGGAAGACGGCCTAACGGTGTGCGGGACCGTAGCCCAGCTTCATGGAGACGGTTGCGAATGGTCCTCGCCGATACCCCAGGAGCAACAGTGTCCCTAATTTGCTGGGAAGTGGCGGTGCGGTCCCCTACGGCACTGCGTAGGATCCTACGGTCTTGGCGTGCATCCGTGCGTCGCTGCGGTCCGGTCCCAGGTCGACGGGCACGTGCACCTTCCGCCGACCACTGGCGACAACACCGATGTACTGTGGAGACCTCACGCCCCACGTGTTGAGCAATTCGGCGGTACGTCCACCCGGCCTCCCGCATGCCCACTATACGCCCTCGCTCAAAGTCCGTCAACTGCACATACGGTTCACGTCCACGCTGTCGCGGCATGCTACCAGTGTTAAAGACTGCGATGGAGCTCCGTATGCCACGGCAAACTGGCTGACACTGACGGCGGCGGTGCACAAATGCTGCGCAGCTAGCGCCATTCGACGGCCAACACCGCGGTTCCTGGTGTGTCCGCTGTGCGTGTGATCATTGCTTGTACAGCTCTCTCGCAGTGTCCGGAGCAAGTATGGTGGGTCTGACACACCGGTGTCAACGTGTTCTTTTTTCCATTTCCAGGAGTGTAATTTCATGCACACACACACCATCTGCACGTATGTAAATGAACAGAGTTGCAATCGTCCGTGACAGGCAGAAAAGCAACCAGTGTGCATTAGTGTTGTTCCTGGGCCGGCCGCTGTGGCTGAGCTGTTCTAGGAGCGTCAGTCCGGAACTACACGGCTGCTACGGTCGCAGGTTCGAATCCTGCCTCGGGCATGGATGTGTGTGATGTCCTTAGGTTAGTTAGGTTTAAGTAGTTATAAGTCTAGGGGACTGATGACCTCAGATGTTAAGTCCCATAGTGCTTAGAGCATCATACTGTGAAGGACATGCAGATTCCGCGTACTCGTGTGAGACAGCGTACGCAGCAACTGACAGAGTTGTAAAAGGATCTCATTTTACAGGTGTCGGACACAAATATAGAAACGACGCAAGAAGTGAGTGCTTGAACATAAATGCAGATGTTAGCGGAGCCATAAGGCTGCTCTGCAGTTTTTAACCCCGAGCGGCAACTGTGCAGTGTCCTCAATACGTTACAAGTGTCCGTCGTGGTCAGAGCAGTTTTCTGCGTAGTTTTGAGTGCATTATTTCAGTGCTAAGTGGGTTCTAACGAAGGCAAATTCTTCGTGTTCGTATGGTAGCTTCTTCTGTAGCTAAGGTGGCCGAAGTGTTTGGTGTCTCAGAAGGAACTGTATTTGTACAACATACATTGAAAGCGGAGAAACATAATCCGCTAAGTCACAATGCGGACGAAAGTGTGTGTTGAGTAATCGTTACAGACGGTCATCGAAGAGGAAATCAGAGGAAGACAGCTGCAGAACTCACTGAATTATTGAATATCGCACTCGTAAATCCTGTCAGCACCGAAAGAACGCGAAGAGAGCTCCATATGCTGGACTTCCAAAACCACACATCAGTGACGCAAATGCCCGTAACAAGAAAACGTAGTTACTAAAACATGAAATTTGGACTGTGGATAATGGAAATATGTCATTTGGTCAGATGTGTCTTGTTGTACACTAATTACAAGTTCTGGCTGAGTTTGCGTCCCAAGAGTGAAACATGGCGGGGGTTTGCTGATAATTTCGGCAGGCATATCGTGGTACTTATTGAGCCCCATAGTTAGTCCCCAAGGCCGCATTATTACCAAAGATTAAGTGACAGTTTTGGCTGATGGGGTCCAGCCCATGGTATAATGTTTGTGCCTCGACGGTGAAGACAACAAGGACCCTTGTTCACACAGCTCGCATCCAGGACTGGTTTTTTGAACTCAAGGATGAATTGTCCCATGTCCCCTGAACACCACAATCACAAGATCTCAATATTAGTGAGCCTTTGTGCTCTGAGGCAACGGCCTTGCCACAGTGGATACATCGGCTTCCGTCAGATCACCGAAGTTAAGCGCTGTCGGGCGTGGACGGAACTTGGATGGGTGACCACCCGGGCCGCCATGGGCTGTTGCCATTTTTCGGGGTGCACTCAGCCTCGTGATACCAATTGAGTAGCTACTCGACCGAATAGTAACGGCTCCGGTCAAAGAAAACCATCATAATGACCGGGAGAGTAGCGTGCTGACCACACACCACTCCTATTCGCGTCCTCAGCTGAGGATGATACGGCGGTTGGATGGTCCCGATGGGCCACTTGTGGCCTGAAGACGGAGTGCTTTTTTTTGTGCTCTAAGCTGGAGAGATGGGTGCGTGGTCGCTATTCAGCTCCATCATCATTACGTGAACGTGTCAGTATTTGGTATAAGATTTTCTTGTAAACCACACAGTGTCCGAATTTATGCATTCTGAGACGACTGGAAGGTGTTTTGAATGCCAACATCTTTCACACGCCGTATAAGGACTGGTAATGTGTTATTGGGTTTCCACCCCTGCAGATCTCCATTTGGACGACTGGTAATTGCCGATCCGGAGAGTGATGTCGCAATGGCGTCATTCTTTTGCACTGCTACAGAGGGAGGTTTCAGGTACCTTTGACACAAATTTAAAACTCGTGCGTCGCAATGGGAAACTGTTACAGGATTTCGAAAAGTGGCCGCCTCTGTTGGGACCGCGATTCGCGTTGTGGCTACTTCACTACAGACTAGCCTTCCCTCTAGCATGGCAGGTTGCGCGGGCAACCTACTGGCCAAGGGGAGCGACTCTGTCAGCAACTAGTGTCCTACAGACCTACAGGGGTCGCCAGCATAACGGGAAGTACACTGGCTGTCAGCAGTCACGTAGAATACATAGTACGTAGTATCATATCATTGGTGAAACAAGGATATAAGATGCACTTTTTCATCATTGCAGACGACGGTTGTATTGAGCCAAATTCCAAACTTCTGTCTCGCAGTGGGAGACTATTATGCTATTTCGGGGCAGTGATCCTTTAACTAAGTTGAGCAGTGTAATTGCCGATAATCAGTAATCAGTTGTCAGTGCGTTTATGAATATGACACGGAACGGGACGGTCAATGCAGTTCCATATTTATCTGAAAATAGTTCGTAAGGGAAGTGATTTACATTCGTGAGCTCCTGGCGAGCCGGGCTGACATCACTACGCGCATCAAGCTGTGACCTCAACCACAAGGATTAAGCGCGAAAGTATTGCGTTGTGCGATATATGCTGATTGCGAACATCTTATCGTGATATCCGAAGCTGAACTGAGTGGTTATCGCGAAGGAGGAAATATCGTTATGCTCACGAGAAATGAGTCACTAGACTTGTGCGATACAGCTGTGAGAGACATATATAATGTGTATTTTATTTTGGTATGTGAACTATGCAGCCAAATGAAGTAACATTTCAAAATAGAAGTCTAGCAGAACTGTGTTACTTTGAATACCAGAGTAGCATCCATTCTCTCTGTGATGAACTGTTGTCTCGTACCTGAAAATTAGAAAATTTCTAGCGCCAGTATTGCCATGGAGTAAAACTCAGCCCGCTATAAAACTAGAAGTGCGTACTAAGTCAATGGCAAACAGGATACCGATCAGGCAGGTAGTGGAGGCATTATAATCGGCGGAATGCTTACACGCGATGAAATGGACTCCTGATACGCCTTCCATTTTTTATTCAACGCGAACCATATGGAAAACAGGTGTTCTATCTTGTGGGTCTATTCCTTCGCCTACAACACTCCACAAGGCGAAATGTACATTCAGCAAGACGGCGCGTCATCCTCCTACTCTCAGACTGAGTCGGAATGGTTTTAGGAACACCGTACTTCAAACTTCCTGCCATATTAAAACTGTGTGCTGGACCGGGTTTCGAACTCGGGACTTTTGCCTTTCGCTGGCAAGTTCGCAGAATCACTTCTGTGAATTCTGGAAGGTATCAGATGAGGTACTGGATGATGTAAAGATTTGCAGAAGGGTCGTGACTCTCATTTGGGCAGCGCAGTTGGTAGAGCACTTACCCGCGCTAGTTCCTGTCCAGCACAAGGTTTTAACCTGCTAGGAAGTTTCATATCAGCGCTTGCTCCGCTGTAAACTGAGAAACTCATTCTGGGAAGGAGGTACTTCAGTGGACATACTTGTTCACCTTCTCTCGCTAGCACTGGGAACATGTGGGACGCTTTAGACGCAGGCGGTTCAACGGTCATTAAGCAAGTGGCTCCCCCATGCTAACTATGGTGGCATATTCTGCATTGTCAAGTAGCTGTCTATAATTAAACTGCTTATTACACTACCGACCTCTATTACAAGCTAAATAGCACTATATTAACTATATCCCTGTCACAGCCAACGACTGTGATTCAGTTTTCAAATCATCATTGAGACTCATTCTATACAGGACCAGACATAAACAGGGCTTTTCAAAAACTTAAAGTGACTGTAACTAGTTACAACATATTTATAACGCTCACTCGAATTGTCAGAATCAGCGTTATTTCATTCCAAGCTGAACCGTATCACCTCTGCGAACCGCTCCGTATTGAACAGATGAGAGATGCTGCCACTCCCTTGCCAGCCGTGTGCAACGTAATCGAGCTGCTCTCTATTATTGCTAGTCAGAGATATGTCACTGATCAGTTATGCAAATGAAAGGAAAAAATAAAAAGCTATTTAAAAACGCCCACAAACTCGACTTTTAGGGATCTGAAACCTCTCATCCTCGTGATCGTGTTGTCATTAGCAATTTTATCGAGAGGACAAAACTGTGCGCTGGCTTTCACTGTACAGTTTCAGTAAAATGAATCATGAAGCGATATTTATGAAGATCGTATTACGCAAATACCCCTGCAGAAACACAAAAGCAGTACAAAATGCTGCCAATTTAGTTTCTCATTGAAAGCTGCGTCTTTGTTAAGACGTTCTAGGAAGAGTAATTTTCGATTTTTAGCTTTGAAAATATTTCTCAAAATTAAAAGGGATAATCAAATTAAAACCGAACACCCTTCACAACGGGTGCATGGAAAGGGTCTTCTGAAAAGTAGTCACCACAGGCGGTAAGACATTTACCCTACTGGGAGACAAAACGCTCATTGCCTGTTTCGCAGAACGCTGTAGACTGGGTTCCACAACTGCACCCATTCTACACTTCTTCGTCCTACGGAAAAAGACGTCCTCACATATCTATGAAGATAGTAACTGTTCTCGAAAGAACAGATACCATTGATGATCGTGCAGCTTCTCTAGAATAAATGATAATTAATTGAAACCCTCAGCTGCCGAAAGGTGTTGTTGACATACCTTGATGGGGACAGCTGATGTAGATTGTGAGCAGTTGGGAATGTGCGCCTCACGGGAAGCGTGCAAGGGAGAAGTCCCTGCAGTCGCGCTATTCATCTGTGTCCTCGGTGGCTCAGATGGAAAGAGCGTCTGCCATGTAAGCAGGAGATCCCGGGTTCGAGTCGCGGTTGGGGCACACATTTTCAGCTGTCCCCATCAAGGTATGTCAACAACACCTGTCGGCAGCTGAGGGTTTCAATTAATTATCATTTATGCCTCACATATCTTTTTTCAGATGGCCAACGATGTGAAGAGCACAAAGTGCAATTTCCGGATGTGCGGAGGATGTTGCAGTGTTTCCCAACCAAACCGCTGAGGTTTGGGGAGTTATAGTGCAACGACATGATTCCATCTAACAGCCTTCCGACAGTCCGAGGCCAAACGGCAATGCCATCAGTGGAAACATCCCACATCTCCCACGCGACAGAAAACCAAAACTGTTCACAAAAGTTCGGGTAAAGACCATGATGACCTTCTTTGAGTGCAGTAGTCCTGTGCTCATCGAGTTTCTCGAGTGTGGAACCACAGACAATGCGCAGCGCTATGTAGACACTTTGCTGAAAATGCGACGTGCAAGGTCAAAACGCCCAGGTACGCTATCGGATGGGATCATCCTATTAGACGATAACGTTTTCACAATATACACTCCTGGAAACTGAAATAAGAACACCGTGAATTCATTGTCCCAGGAAGGGGAAACTTTATTGACACATTCCTGGGGTCAGATACATCACATGATCACACTGACAGAACCACAGGCACATAGACACAGGCAACAGAGCATGCACAATGTCGGCACTAGTACAGTGTATATCCACCTTTCGCAGCAATGCAGGCTGCTATTCTCCCATGGAGACGATCGTAGAGATGCTGGATGTAGTCCTGTGGAAAGGCTTGCCATGCCATTTCCACCTGGCGCCTCAGTTGGACCAGCGTTCGTGCTGGACGTGCAGACCGCGTGAGACAACGCTTCATCCAGTCCCAAACATGCTCAATGGGGGACAGATCCGGAGATCTTGCTGGCCAGGGTAGTTGACTTACACCTTCTAGAGCACGTTGGATGGCACGGGATACATGCGGACGTGCATTGTCCTGTTGGAACAGCAAGTTCCCTGGCCTGTCTAGGAATGGTAGAACGATGGGTTCGATGACGGTTTGGATGTACCGTGCACTATTCAGTGTCCCCTCGACGATCACCAGTGGTGTACGGACAGTGTAGGAGATCGCTCCCCACACCATGATGCCGGGTGTTGGCCCTGTGTGCCTCGGTCGTATGCAGTCCTGATTGTGGCGCTCACCTGCACGGCGCCAATCACGCATACGACCATCATTGGCACCAAGGCAGAAGCGACTCTCATCGCTGAAGACGACACGTCTCCATTCGTCCCTCCATTCACGCCTGTCGCGACACCACTGGAGGCGGGCTGCACGATGTTGGGGCGTGAGCGGAAGACGGCCTAACGGTGTGCAGGACCGTAGCCCAGCTTCATGGAGACGGTTGCGAATGGTCCTCGCCGATACCCCAGGAGCAACAGTGTCCCTAATTTGCTGGGAAGTGGCGGTGCGGTCCCCTACGGCACTGCGTAGGATCCTACGGTCTTGGCGTGCATCCGTGCGTCGCTGCGGTCCGGTCCCAGGTCGACGGGCACGTGCACCTTCCGCCGACCACTGGCGACAACATCGATGTACTGTGGAGACCTCACGCCCCACGTGTTGAGCAATTCGGCGGTACGTCCACCCGGCCTCCCGCATGCCCACTATACGCCCTCGCTCAAAGTCCGTCAACTGCACATACGGTTCATGTCCACGCTGTCGCGGCATGCTACCAGTGTTAAAGACTGCGATGGAGCTCCGTATGCCACGGCAAACTTGCTGACACTGACGGCGGCGGTGCACAAATGCTGCGCAGCTAGCGCCATTCGACGGCCAACACCGCGGTTCCTGGTGTGACAGCTGTGCCGTGCGTGTGATCATTGCTTGTACAGCCCTCTCGCAGTGTCCGGAGCAAGTATGGTGGGTCTGACACACCGGTGTCAATGTGTTTTTTTCCATTTCCAGGAGTGTATATAAATGACCTAGTAGATAGTGTCGGAAGTTCCATGCGGCTTTTCACGGATGATGCTGTAGTATAGAGAGAAGTTGCAGCATTAGAAAATTGTAGCGAAATGCAGGAAGATCTGCAGCGGACAGGCACTTGGTGCAGGGAGTGGCAACTGACCCTTAACATAGACAAATGTAATGTATTGCGAATACATAGAAAGAAGAATCCTTTATTGTATGATTATATGATAGCGGAACAAACACTGGTAGCGGTTACTTCTGTAAAATATCTGGGAGTATGCGTGTGGAACGATTTGAAGTGGAATGATCATATAAAATTAATTGTTGGTAAGGCAGGTACCAGGTTGAGATTCATTAGGAGAGTCCTTAGAAAACGTAGTCCATCAACAAAGGAGGTGGCTTACAAAACACTCGTTCGACCTATACTTGAGTATTGCTCATCAATGTGGGATCCGTACCAGATACGGTTGGCGAAGGAGATAGAGAATATCCAAAGAAGAGCGGCGCGTTTCGTCACAGGGTTGTTTGGTAAGCGTGATAGCGTTACGGCTTAAGCGTAAGTGGCAGACTCTGCAAGAGAGGCGCTCTGCATCGCGGTGTAGCTTGCTGTCCAGGTTTCGAGAGGGTGCGTTTCTGGATGAGGTATCTAATATATTGCTTCCCCCTACTTATACCTCCCGAGGAGATCACGAACGTAAAATTAGAGAGATTCGAGCACGCACGGAGGCTTTCCGGCAGTCGTTCTTCCCGCGAACCATACGCGACTGGAACGGAAAAGGGAGGTAATGAGAGTGGCACGTAAAGTGCCCTCCGCCACACACCGTTGGGTGGCTTGCGGTGTATAAATGTAGATGTAGATGTAGAACGCCCGTCCCTACACTGCTAATCGCACAAAGGCTACGCTTCAGCGATTTATTTGGGAAGCACTGCAACATTCTCCATACAGCCCGACTGTTTTGCCGTGTGATTTTCACGTCTTTGGCGACCTAAAGAAAGACATTCGTGAACGTCGGTTTCATTTGGATGAGGGAGTGCAAGAATGGGTACGGTTGTAGGTCAGTCAGTGGCCGACCGCGTTCTACGGAACAGGAAGTGATCATCTCGTCTCCCAGTGGGATAATTGTCTTAACAAATGTAGTGATTACTTTTGAATGGATCCATTCCTTGGCCCCGTTGTTATGGGAGTTCGGTTTTCGTTTGACTGCCCCTCATATTACTCAGACCTTAATTGCGCTCCAGTTGTATGACGTTTTCATCTGGAGGGCAGCACTCACCCGTGTCCAATAGTTTGCTCGGATTTCTATTACAGCCACGTGTCCGGCAACGCTCTGTTACAATTTCTTATTGCTCCGCGGAAGGTATTTCATTTCCTCCTAGCGGGCAATATCAAGAGCCGGCATTGCCACCGTGCCACCTACTCTCAAGATCTCTGCAGTTTCCGTTAGTGGGTGGAGGGCCAATGTTTGCACTGCTCAGTTTCGCCACTTGTTATAACTCATATCTGATATTTAGTTTCGCTTATTGACTTCATATCTTATTTGTAAGAGGTTAGAAAATTAACCTGGCACGGGCCAGCTCTATTCTGCCCACCTTGTACTCACTAACTAGATTGCATTTTTGTTCTATATTTACAACCACGTGTTTTTTTACATTCTACTTAGCTCTACACCAACTTTATTGTTCTAGTGCACTAAATACTCCAGTCTACTGCAGCAGTTAATCACAGTCCACCATAATGGATTTCTAGCAGGTTTGTATTTGCGTTTAGCTGAGATTCTGTTTTCTTTGTTCACTGGATGGAATGGTGAGCAGAATAACTCTACGATTTTTTTCTTCGACCAGGTCCAGTTAAATACTGAAAGAAACCAGCATAATCCTGAGTCTGAGGTAATGTTCCGAACTCATGGTCGCAAGCTACTGTCGTAATGCTTGTAACAGCTGGAACACAATGAAACTCGTACGGCAAACGAGAGCGTGCTGAAAAGGACACTTAAGATTTCCAAGTTTTCCTTTATTCCCTTAATGAGTAGACAAAGACTTGGAAATCTTACACGTAGCAAAGAGAGGGGAGAAACTCGAATTGCTGGAAGAATTGGAGATCGCCAATCATGGAAAGAAACCTGGCAATGTTGTGAATCAACAAGGTGACAACAACGGAATGAGATTTTTTAATGCCTCTCTAGAATTGTTTTAAGGCAGATGAGTAATTATAAATCTGCAATGCCTCTTTGACAAAGTAGCCAGAAGCTGACGACTGTAGACTTAAGAAAATGTAGGCGACCAATAATACAGCAGTGTGGTTGAGCCAAGAGCTGTGCTTACGCAGTGACACCGCGAACATATCACTTCACAACGACACCCGGAGCTCTGCATAAGGGTAAAATTAGGCGGCCGCTGTGACTGAGCTGTTCTAGGCACTTCAGTCCAGAACCGCGGTGCTACTATGGTCACAGGTTCGAATCCTGCTTCGGGCATGGATGTGTGTGATGTCCTTAGGTTAGTTAGGTTTAAGTAGTTCTAAGTTCTAGGGGACTGATGACCACAGATGTTAAGTCCCATAGTGCTCAGAGTCATTTGAAGGATCAAATCGACGGCATTAGATCCCACAGCAGATCACCGGGACCCGGCATAATGAAGTGTGCGGTGTGACATGGGATGATCACTGACAGAGATCCTCAATTTTAATGTAAGACGAGAACCTATTGTTCACTGTGTTTTTATTTAATTACATTTTGTAATGCCGCACTTATGTTGGTACGCTTCTTAGCATTTTAGCCCCATGAACTAAGTTTTACAACTTCATCATGAGAGCACTGTCTCTAGAAACGCGGTATTGAGTTATGTGCAGGACAAAAATTACGGTCGAATGCTACCAATTATTACTGTAATGGTCCTAAATTGTTGTACAATAACGGTACCTTTATCCAATTTCTTATTCTACGACATTTTTATGTAATAATTCGTAATTAAAGCACCAATATTTAGTATTTTTAAGATATTTTCAGCTAAACTTACTCCTAAGCATCTACGAAGTGAGGTGGCACCTAGCCGGATTTCTGCATTCCTGACGTATGACAATTTCTCCTGGTAGCATGCTTAATAGCTACACCAGCAGCATCCTACTCTTACTGAACGTGCAGAACGACAGCATGAAAGACATATGAACGCTAGAATTCTCCAATATTACTGGCAATAATCAGTGACTACATAACTGCCCTCTTCTGTTTCACTGTCATCGTCCAATTGTTGTAGGGTAGGTTCAATTACCAGTCCCAGAAAAATTGAGTTATTTGTTATCTTGCAAAGTGTAAGCTAACAGCTGTCCGAATGTTCACATTTGACAGTAGACTACTTAAGAAGAGCCCTGAATGTCAAAATAAAGAAAAGAATTTATTGTTGTATCAATGCAATTGCCTACAAAGGTGTTGAGAATGGTAAAACTGAGGGATACGAAACACAGATTGTTGGAAAATCTATTCTATTGACCATATTTGGCACTCCCTGACTTCCACTTATTACCAGCTGTGAAGAAACGTGCCGATGGAAAACATTTTGGGTACAACAGAGAGATTCTTCCAGGTGCAGATGAGCAATTTCCAGTCCGTCCTGAACCGTAAGCGTTGGGCCAAGTACGTTCGCCGTTTCAGAGATATCGTCCTGCAATTCGCCTTATAAGGTATTATGCAACTATGGGAAACCTAAATGTGGTTGACCGTACATGATCTGAAAACTGGTTTTCCCGAATCAGCGTTCTGTCTTACCACTGCGTCACCTCAATCGGTAGAATTATGTGAGTGCAATGAGAACAAGAAGTAGGAATTGAGTAAGAGTCTTATGCAATCCACCTCGATCGGTAGAATTATGTGAGTGATATGATTCACCTCGACCGGTAGAATTATGTGACTGCTATGAGAACAAGGAGTAGGAATTGAGTAAGAGTCTTATGCACCATCGACAGCAGACACACTGGAGACGAAGCAGTAGACGGCTTCGTGATGTATAGGATGACTGTGGCCTTATTCTAAGTACCATCCGAGTTTTCACCTGTAAATGTTTAAAGAAACCACATAGAAGTTAATACTTCAGACAACTTATCTCGCAGTTCTTGAATAACAATCCATAATTTCGAAAAATCTCCACACGTGTCTTTGGCTACAGATGTCGATGAAGGACTGAATTTTGGCGACGACCTCCGGTTTTTCTGGAGTGGGAAAGTCTGCAATTGGATACGCTCAGCCTCGCGAGGCCAAATGAGATGCTACATGAATAAATAAGTAGCGAACAGAGCACGCAAGCCGCCGAAATGGCGTCGAACCGAAAGGCTTGCGCAGGGCTCTGAGCCACACGACAAACATGTTCAGAATAAAAGAATTAGGGTTTAATGTCCCGTCGAGAACAGGTGCGGATCTGCTAAGGATAAGGAGGGAAGACGACGGTGTCCTTTCCAAACAAACCATCCAGGAGATTGGCTGAGGCGACTCGGGGAAACCATGGAGAAGAGAAATCTGGTTGACCGGAAAGGGTTGGAACTGTCACATTCCCAACTTATCCCTCCTGCGAGGCGATAAGAAGCGCATTTTAAACCAGTAACGTCACTGCCATGGCATCTGATTTATCTGCGACGTCAGTGGTTAAAGAACGCAGCGTGAGTTGATAGCATAGTCATCGCAGTACCTGTCCTGTAATATGTTGCTGCTGAGATACACAATATAAACGAGGTAATAATCTATTAAAATACTGAAACTTACCAACAGATAATCAATAACCACATTATAAAACTACGCTTTGCTCTTTTGCTTTGTAGGGTCTAATGTACGCGAAACAGCTCTGTCTCCGAAATGTTCTATCAGGAAAACTATGTCTTCAGAACACAGAGCATATAAACCATCTTTCACACAGTCAGCGGTTCTGTCTCTAATCCTAGCCCTTTGTTCTAACATAAATAGATTAGAAGGATCTCACAAATGACCCGCTACTGATCAGAATCCAGATAACGGTTTTTGGGTTGAGCGTTAGTTGCTGTTCTGCAGTCAGCGGCAGGACAGCACAGTTGAGACACATTAGGACAGATGAGCCGCAAACTTTGAAATTGCGACAGAAATATCTTCAAAAACAATCGAAGGCAGATACTGTGTTTGTGAATATTGAATTTAATTATATTTTACAAGTTCTGCGAAGATATGAGTAGCAATCTGTGGGATTTATTATCATATTTCTCTGGTAAATGTAACAAAAATACTATTTCATACTACTTTCCAAATGTCACCGTCAGAGAGCACTCAGGTAATAATTAGTTACTCACGAACAATTGACATCAAGGTAACTATCTTGAAGCGACTGATGACGTCGTGGCAAGGAGACCAGGAGACACCAACAACATTGTAGGGCCATTCTGGTTCGCTACCGCTCCATGCTGGCCCACAGTAGTGGCTAGTAAGCGTTGAGCACAAGCCGCCAACATGTCTCTCGATAGCATTGCTGATGAAATCGATGCCATTGAGATCAGCTGACATGGGCTTCCACACTGGCAGCTAAATTTATCTCAAGATTATGGGTGAAGTTGTTGGGTGGCGGGTGGAATAATTGTTAATGTTCCTATTATTTATTTAATGCTGTTGTTTGCTGTTCTCAACACTAGTTCTCTAACTACTATATTGGCAACCATAAACTGATTAGCAAAACGTGAAGCCTGTGCCCACTTCATCTGAGAAATACATTTATAGCTACAGCTTATAGCTCTGAGGAATTAGGAGATTGTCTGGGATTCATAATCAAAAACTATTCTCTCTAAAATGTTCACTATATTCTGAAAGTCACAGACCAAAAAGAATCCACACAATCCAACTACCAGAGCAGTTCAGAGTCTAATGCGCTGATGCAACTATAACTGTTCAAATTAAATGTTTAAGTGAATGCTCGCCATAATTTGATGATAATGTTCATCAAACGCCAGGCTAATAATGGTAGAATGTCTGTCCTGCGGCGGCACGTGAAAATACGACATACGCAAACTAAAGATAGATCATTAATGTTATCCCAAAATTAACACTTCACTCGAAAACGATTTCATGGTTACGCGTATCCCGAGTAACTTATTACTGCATCTGAAGCTGTTTATATCAACGATACCGACGCGATGCGACTCGACTCGCGGCACAGGTGGTGCGCTAATCAGCGTCTGGAGAGAACTGGGGCCTTCCTCTTCTTGCGCAGCGTTCTTACATATAAAGCCGCGGGGCGGACGGCTAAGGGAACGCCTGATCAAATCTGCTCTCCCGACTAGCCGCTGGGCTAATAATGCACCACTTTAAGTTATCGAATAAATCATTGCTTCCTTTGGTAATGGCCGATGAAGCTTTCAATTTAATTGTGCAATCAGCACACACGTAAGTAATCATAATAAAAGTCTGACATGGCTAAGTCAAATATTTTGGGCGAGAGAATTAATTTAATTACACTACACGCAGTAGACGAGCTCTGAACTTGCTCTCTGGAGATATGCTATAGCTATAGTTTTATAGTTATTCTGTTGAAACTTCTCACATTTTTATAATTGTAGCGGATCTCCCTTCTACTTAAATTTGAACATCCTAGCTTTATTTATTCGTCTACTTAATCTATCTTGCTTCCTTAATTTCTAAGACAAAAACCAGAAAATCATGAATTTCAACTATAATTTTAATTTCTGAGATCCAGAATACTGTTTCTACTAAATTATTATGCAAAAGGAATCTAAATATAAATTTTTAAGTTTCTAGCTCTTTTCTGTTGCGCCAATGATTTTTACAGAAAAACATCCAAATTTCGAAAATGGTTAAAGCTATTGAACTGATATCCAACACATATTGATTTTGTATTACTCCTGACATGCTAGAAACGTTTCAGGTTATTTACTTCATTTTAAAGTATTGCGCAATATTTATAACGTCAGAGCTAGTTACAGCTGACTAGGCTAGCACACAATGGAAAGACTGATGTGAATTTTATAAGGTGTGAATACGCTGCTTCCCTACATAGTGATTGCTATAGCAAAACTCTACTAACAGCAGTATTGCTGGCCCCTGTTTTGATCAGAACCGAGACAAAATCCTCCTACACGTCGGTCAGGGCCTGCAGATGGCGTAGTAAAATTCTGCAAGTGGTAGCCAAATAAAATAAGTTTGGAAAATAGACGGCTGAAATTTGTTTAATTTCACATCCTTGCAAGTTCTCAAGTTCATATACTTCCCTCCATGCATAAGGCAGGATGAATCAATCTTGACAAAGTTACAGACTCTCAAGTGGTATGAGTCAATAATTTCAGTCACCCTATGACTGTAGCACACAAAGTTTATAAAACCATATCTTAACAGAACGTGTTCTATTTTATGACCATATCATAAATGTCAGAGCAACCCTGACAAAATAATACTACAACGAATGACGAGGAAAATTTCATTGTAGATATAAACTCTCGTCTGTTAACAGAAATCTTCTCTTAAGGAGGGAAATCTTTTATTCAAAATTGTCAATTTCCTCTTTCTTAATTACTTGATTAGTTATCCTCGAAACGCGCACTCTGACATATTGTACGTTCGTTTTAATTTAAATAGTTTATTTAAGCGGGTGTTTAACTGATAATAATAGACATTTGCTTTTCTATGGGCATATCGTTAGACGTGCTTACTTACTTCTTCACACTTATCGAGTCTTTGTTCACTGTAAGGGTGGTATTCAACCCAATGGCCATAGGCACCTCCTGACGCCACTAACCACTTTAACCTAAAGAACAGATGTTGTGTACACTTTCTGTATATGAATCATGTTAGTTGTAGTTGTGTGTAATTGTTTGTGTGTCCCGTTTTTGAGTTGGAGATCCGTTATCAGCCGTACAGACATCTAAATGAAATAGTAAAGAAGCATTATAACGGGTCAAAAGTTTTGAATAGAGAAAAATGACAATTGAGCACAAACAAACAAATAATTTGTTGAAAGCACTTTTTCGGTATCCGAACCCATAATAAATTTACACCACCTGAAAGTAAAATTCCTTAACTTCCGCTAGCAGTTTCAACATACTTTATCAGTTCTTTCGCAAAAAAGTGGGATGCTGTTCTGAGGACGTTTTGGTGTAATTTTAGGAGGATAGCATAGTTCTTAACGCACGCGACTTATTAATCTATTTTGTTGAAGTTTCTGTGCGGACTTTGCTTTTCACCCAACTCCCAGACTACGCTCTAATAAAGTCGAGTCTTTTGTTTTTGATGGCCAATGATTATGTCCAGTCCACAGAATGATATTATATGAGAAGTAGAGTCCACACTTACTCTGTCATGCTGAAAGAAGATGTTTAGACTTGTCAAACACAGCACCTTTAATAAGAGTCGCAACTAATTTTGCGGACGGTTTCAACAAACGAGTTCTGCAAGACTCTTCGGAAAGACAACAAGGGGAACTGAGGAGTTGCACTGCACCACACATGTACAACGAAGCGATGCTGAACACGTGTCTTTCCAATGGTATGTGGTTTTACATCACACGGTGCAGCTAACACTACCACGTAATAAAGTACCTTGACAGACAGCAGTTTTAATGGAACTGACGGCGACTTACAATTGTTCATCGACAATACAGTAACCTTCTGAAATATGTACCGTTCCTTCTTCCATTAGTCTGTAAAACAACAGCTCCAGTTGCGTTAAAACGTTTTTGTTGTTGTAGGAATGGTGTGATATTCTGTTCAACATGCTCTTCATTTTCAACGTAGAACATGTGTCACTGCTGTTATTAATTTTATTAAATATCAGCTCCGAGTGCATGAAACTTATCTGTTCTTATAAAAAATAACATTCTTGCTTATACAGGCATTTTTTTGTTATTTTGTCCAGCGCGGATAACAACCAGTTTAGCTTGCAAGGCAAAAAGGATGCTTTTTCGAAAAATAGGTATCTTTTTATTCAACTAAAACTACGATTTAATCAGACTGATATAAACAACTGCGCATGCCCCATATCCAAGACGAGGAGCATGCTGGACAAAATAATACTGTAATCCCAGAATCCCAAAAAAGTTTTTTTTTAAATGTGTTCTTTGGCAGAAAAGATTTACCGATTTTTGCTTTATTAAATTCGACGACAACCTTTTATCAGTGGACTCGTGTTACCTAATATGAGTGTATCTGCAAGCGCTTTGTAGTCCCATATTCCCTGTGAAGAACACTACGATTTTTTAAGTGAGCAAGTTTGAAAAATCTGTATTTCCGGAAATACGCGCATCGTGTTGATACTTGCTAGCACGTCAGAGAAGCAACATTTCTTTAATGTGGGAACAATCGAGTGTGTAGGCTGGCGCGATGACGCAAAGTGTTACATGGGTGGCAGCGGGCAAGGTGACGGCCGCCGGCGGCCGGCCCGTCCAAGGATCTTCGATCCGGTAGCCGCGGGAGCCATCTCCCAAACGCGGCACTGCCAGTTTTCCTTCTCGTTCCCAAAGCTATTTTTATCTACCATGAGGCAGTAAAGAAGTGCTGACGCTCACTGTACTTGCTTTTATGCACTTCCTTATTTGCACTGTGGAACAACAGCTATACAAAAAATAAATAGCAGAAATACACTACTGGACATTAAATTTGCTACACCATGAAGATGACGTGCTACAGACGCGAAATTTAACCGACAGGAAGGAGATGCTGTGATATGCAAATGATTAGCTTTTCAGAGCATTCACACAAGGTTGGCGACGGTGGCGTCACCTACAACGTGCTGACATGAGGAAAGTTTCCAACCGATTTCTCGTACACAAACAGCAGTTGACCGGCGTTGCCTGGTGAAACGTTGTTGTGATGCCTCATGTAAGGAGGAGAAATGCGTACCATCACGTTTCCGACTTAGATAAAGGTCGGATTGTAGCCTATCGTGATTGCGGTTTATCGTATCATGACCTTGTTGCACGCGTTGGTCGAGATCCAATGACTGTTAGCAGAATATGGAATCGGTGGGTTCAGGAGGGTAATATGGAACGCCGTGCTGGATCCCAACGGCCTCGTCTCACTAGCACTTGAGATGAGGCATCTTATCCGCATGGCTGTAACGGATCGTGCAGCCACGTCTCGATCCCTGAGTCAACAGATGGGGTCGTTTGCAAGGCAACAACCATCTGCAGCAACAGTTCGACGACGTTTGCAGCAGCATGGACTATCAGCTCGGAGACCATGGCTGCGGTTACCCTTGACGCTGCATCACAGATAGGAGCGCCTGCGATGGTGTACTCGACGACGAACCTGGATGCACGAATGGCAAAACGTCATTTTTTCGGATGAATCCAGGTTTTGTTTACAGCATCATGATGATCGCATCCATGTTTGGCGACATCGCTGTGAACGCACATTGGAAGCGTGTATTCGTCATCGCCATACTGGCGTATCACCCGGCGTGATGGTATGGGTGCCATTGGTTACATGTCGCTAACATGGGAGCACATTGTAAAGCATGCAGCGCTAACAGTGGTGATCACACACTCTATTGAGAACCATGTCCGGCCTTTTGTAATGTCCGAAGCAGGAGCCAATCGTAAATCGTGGACTTTATGGTGGAATCATTTTCTTTCACTGAAGGGGTAATTGCTTTTCGTCTCATTGTGTTTTTCTATCAGTCAACTTCTATAATGAATCGTAGGATTTATTTCTCTGTATGGTGCAAGTTTCATGAAGCTATTTTACTTGCCAGTGACACATTATGCGAAAGGTAAGTTCGCCCTTAATCTTTGCATAGTATTGTACATCCATATAGCTTGTAAATATTCTAGGAGATATACAGTAAAGTACTGAGTAAAGTCGATGAAGGTTTTTCTCGAGGTAAAACGGCAGACAAGTGCTAGGTAGCGTAATACGCCTCAGCAGTTTCAGCATAACTTATCTGCTACTGACTTGTTATACTTCACGCATTATATCGCCAGCAAACTTTTAACGACACTTGCACAGACAGCACCAAGCTCGTTCTTTTCAGCTCTGAAACTAGCGCATGCAGATACGAAACTTGTGCATTCAGTCCGCTACGTGTACAGCAATAACTGCTAGAGAGGAGCAACAGAGGATAAATATTACAAGTGATGGAGCGCTACTTTCCTCGCGCAAAATGGTTCAAATGGCTCTGAGCACTATGGGACTCAACTGCTGAGGTCATTAGTCCCCTAGAAGTTAGAACTAGTTAAACCTAACTAACCTAAGGACATAACACACATACATGCCCGAGGCACGATTCGAACCTGCGACCGTAGCGGTCTCGCGGTTCCAGACTGCAGCGCCAGAACCGCGCGGCCACTTCGGCCGGCTTCCTCGCACACAACCGGTAGGTCGCAACAGTACCACGCAACGCCGTACTGCTCCATCAATAGGTCACGCTGCCAATGGGTCGATTCTAACTTAAAACGGGGAGATGGCAGGGCTGAAGGGCCTAGCTGCTCGAAGCGCACGTCCCTAGTGCTCGGTAGTCGATTTTATACGCCAGTGACTACACCACTGTTTCGATTTAGCTAGGATACATCTCGCAAGAAACATCAAGTAATTTAATAATTAACATAACACTTGTGAAAATTATAGCACCAGTGACGATATACGCAAATGAAGTGAACTTATTTTATTTCACATTTTTTGCGTCCAAAGGTCACAGTTTTTCAGCCTGAAGTTGGGCTATATCCAATGCTTCCTTGCCGCAATTCATTGAGCATACATCTACTTGGACAGCTATGACAAGTCAGGTGACGTTCCATATCCTGATATTCGCCACGGTCGCAACTGTCATCATATTCATCTGTAAGGCCCCATTTAATACGGTTTGCCTTCACTGGTGCTACAGTCTTTGCTATGCGGTTCGGGCTCCTATAAATATTCCATCTTAGAGTTCTTACCACTAGACATCTCCTGTATTAGAGGGCAGTCGTGTGCAGGCTCGGTGATTTCTTTGTCCAGCGGTCTGTCGCGGAATTTAAGTCTTCCACATCCACAGACCAACCAGCTCCCTTGCTCTGTTGAATACAACATTGGTAGTGTGAAACCTTTACAAACTTCGCAAAATTTTGCTTTGATTATATATGCGTAAAAGACGCATATTAGGATGATAAAACACAAGTAGAATGACAAAGTTAATGATTTGTACTTAACTTGTAGCACTCATTAGCAGATTGATGAATTCTTTTTGGCTGACTGTCTAGAGGTAAATTTCATCTTTTTGTGAGAGGAAATATGTACGACAAAATAATGTAGTATTGGAGGCAACAACTTTGTCTTCACATCAAATTTCAATAAACATAATAAATTACATTTCTTCCAAACGTCATAATTTACCAAATTTCAAAGATATAATCTGGCCAGTTGTTAGTGCCATAACTCAACAACATTACAACTCAGCACTTCATAGCAAAGTGACCAGCGATAGAACTAACGCGTAGTTACTCAGACATGCCAAAATTACATATATCAATTCTTTACAACCAGAGAATCTTACACATAAATAATTGTTCAAACAAAAGTATAAAAAAACGTGTTTAAATTATATTTAAAACAATTACGGTAACAGTGAATGAAATCATAATAATTTTAAATGTCAGCCGGCCGCGGTGGCCAAGCGGTTCTAGGCGCTTCAGTTTGGAACCGAGCGACTGCTACGGTCGCAGGTTCGAATCCTGCCTCGGGAGTGGATGTCTGTGATATCCTTAGGTTAGTTAGGTTTAAGTAGTTCTAAGTTCTAGGGAACTGATGACCTCAGATGTTAAGTTCCATAGTGCTCAGAGCCATTTTTTAAATCTCAATGACTTCATACCTAATTAAAATCTTGACATATTCGAAAATGTAAAAATAATTACGTTATCTGAAGAATAATGGTTTTATGTTAAATTCATGCTTTCTGTTTATAAATATATAAGACTATTTTAATTAGGTAACCAAAATTACACTATATGAATAGTTACAATGTCTCTACTCCTGGGTCGTGCTGTAAATGTAATTATGTACTGCATGCTCAATACATGGCGAAAGTAGTTTCACTTACCGGTTCCATTATAACGGGATGCTCCAAATAAGGAGCGTCGTTCATCAATAGTATGCTCAAGCTTCTCAGTATGTTCATGACCGAATGTTCTGGAGCTGAGGTGCGTAAATCTGACCACTTCATATAGTTACTAGAACGGCGTGAGTTTCATACAACCGGTTATAGTCAGACTGTTTCATATAAGCTAACATGGACTTTTTTGGCACGTGCAGATCTTGACCACACCGGTAAGCATATTCTCCCGTGGAGAAGCATAGTGCCTCCGCTGTAGTACTCAACATCTTTGGTCTAACTTCCCAGCTGCTGTTTGCTAATTTTCGCAGTCAGTTATTTCTTGCTGTGGCTTTGTCACGGGTTTTCCTGCAGTGATTTTTGCACGTCAGTGATCGGTCCAGTACGGCACTTAAGTATGTCAGTTTGTGTTGTCGAGGATAATGTCCTCATCCATTTGCTCAAGTGCAGCTTGTAAACGTCGTAGCAAAAATGAAATATTCTCTGGCTATGTTCCTGGGGATACCTCCTTACCAAAATTAGTGTGTCAGTCCAGAAAATATTAAGGATGGTTGATGGAAGATCGTGACAAAAAAGCGGTTGGCTAACGATATTGCAGATATGTTAAATTGGAGATTTTTCAGAAGAACGTATAGTGGTTGCACATGACTCACTTCATGTGGCTAGATATCCGCCTTGAAATGGAGTTCATTGAAAGCAGGGGTTCAAAATGGTTCAAATGGCTCTCAGCACTATGGGACTTAACATCTATGGTCATCAGTCCCCTAGAACTTAGAACTACTTAAACCTAACTAACCTAAGGACATCACACAACACCCAGTCATCACGAGGCAGAGAAAATCCCTGACCCCGCCGGGAATCGAACCCGGGAACCCGGTCGCGGGAAGCGAGAACGCTAACGCACGACCACGAGCTGCGGACGAAAGCAGGGGGTTTTTCAGACTGTAAACTATTCCCGATGAATCAGCTACTGTTTAATTTGCCCTCGCATCCTGAAGCATAGCTTACATGTTCCATGCAATGATATTCCGAAACAATGGAAGTAAAGCTTGCCCACAGGGCTTCCAGATTGTAGTTACCAACACAGATAACTCGCACATGGCCATCGCCGCCTGCCTGATTGCTTTTGGAGATGATACATTTTGCCATTTTTATGGTGTTCGTATGTCCTTTGCTGTGTGTGGCACTTACGAAGATTATACAGTAGAAGTCGTCATAATGTCATGGGAACTCTTAGTCCAGACACGTCTATCAGTGTTGAAATGACATTGCAGAGGTCACTACCTACTGCTGTGTGCTGCGACGTCTATTTAGTTGTACAGACGACGTTTTGCGGTCCGTTACAGCCATGTCGACGGGAAGTGGGTGGCAGAGTACCGGCCTATAGCTGCCTACAGTCCTGTTCAATCCACTGGTTCCACACAAGCATAACTGTCACACCAATAGGGCACCGAAATGTTAAGGTGTGACAAACGAAATTCCTTTCTCTAATTCACTCACGTGCTGATATTGCTCACTTTACGTCGACTAAACTTACTGCTAGTTATTTGCACGTCTCCTATTCGTTCGTCGGCGTTTCGTTAACTGACAAGAGGACTGTGTCTACTCGTCATCACCGACCTCGACCAACTTTATTGCACATGCAGGGTTTTGCCAGAAATTCAAGTGTTAAGAGTAGAAGCTCTAGATGGCCAAAGGTTTAGAATAAAACTAGCATTTTTGGAGCTGGTCGGTCGAAGCGTCAGATATTTCTCTTAATGTAGTTTCTAGGCAGTGATTGGAGCAGAGTAAAGATAATATACCGGTAATTCGAGGGTCGTGGCATCGAGTCCTTAAGAGGAAACTTTGTTTGTTTTATATTTTCAATTTTTATGTCGCTTACACTACAAATAAACCGAAATAATGCTCAGTATATAATGTATTTATTAATATTTCCACAAAACGCATGAAAACAAAAGGCAAATGAAAATTTGCGGTTGAAAATAAATTTCCAGGATGGGATTATAGTGCGTATACAAGAACCTCGTCAAAAAAATAGGAACTTTTATTGTTTTACAGTTGATGAATTACTCGTGCTGTGGTTATATTCATCACAGAAACAGGAAAAGCAGTAATTTCTTCGACATCTCTTGCCCGTTGTAAACACCGCATTTTTACGACTACGCGGTTGTTTTAAAATTTCTATAGAAAAACAAACCTAATTTAAATTCGTAAAAGTTTCTCTCTCATCGCACAGTTCGGCAGCATACCACGCACAACGCATCATATAGTCAAAAATTGGCGAAAATATCTGGTGATGTACAATGGAATGTACTCTAATGGGGGCTTCTACAAGATGAAAATGAAACTAACAGAATACAATGTCCTGCACGCTTAATTAAATTCTTCTTGAACTGTTATTCTCAGAGTCTTCCTGGATGCTCTAAGTAAAAGCCATTCTTGGAAATTTATTTTGGAAATATTAAGAAATACAACATACTGACATTATTTAGGTTTGTATATACTGTAAGTAACGTGAAAATTGATAGTAAAAAAAGGTTAAATTTTCCGCTTAAGGACTCCACGGCCCAAGATCCTCTCAGATTAACGTTCCGTAATATTTCCGCTTCGTCAATCGGTACCTGGAAACCATACTAACATAAATGGCTCATGCGTAGCCCGACCTACGTCAAAAAGTCATTTTTCTAAACACGTAGCCATCTGGAGGTCCTACTCCTGCCACTTTCATTTCGGCCCATGCACTACACATGCCACAAATCTGGACATCATTGATGATGATGAGGCGTGGTCCCCTTGTGAGACTGATGTAAAACTGACCATTCCGTTGCTCGTCCTACATCCAAACCATCACTCTGCAATTTCGATCAACTATTGGTAGTACACTTTTCTACACTGTTCTATACAGCTTCCTGTATCGGTTCATTATTTGGACTCTCATTCTAAAATTGTGAGCGTAAACGTATCTAAAATTCTTTTCTCGTAAAGTTCCGCATTTTGCGCTGTTACCCCCCCCCCCCCCTCCCGCGCTCTCCACAGACACGAACACACACACACACACACACACACACACACACACACACACACACACACACAATCCCTCCAAACTCGAGAAGAAATTATCTTACCCGGTTTCATTCCGAAAGATGTCACATTGCTAAAGCTGTTACCCATGGAAGTAAACAAAAATAAATGTCCTGTCACTACAGACAGCGCCCTCAGTCGTAATAGCATGGTGAAAAAAATCGAATCCTGTTTGAAATACTCATCCCGTCATTCATGAGAGGTTTATGGATGCAACTATAAATCTAAATAAGAATAGTGAGGTGGAAATTTCAACCACGGTACTTCCGAATACAAGTTCAACATCATGAACAATACATCACCTCGTTTCTCGGTGCACGTCCTAGTTTGTTAAACCGTGACTCTCCGTTAGAACGTAGTGTGTCAGAATAAAGTTTCCTATTAGGAAGGCTAGAGGAAAATATCTCTGACTTACAGTAGTCAGTTACCAAGCCGTGTGTCAGTACTTAGTGTTTCTCGATGGTATCGTACGAGCTAAGGGCTCGGTGATCCCCCAATGAAACAGGGACTTTGAGAATGGCCTCGTGCTTTCTGGTCTTTGAACTTTAAGGAACATTATGGAGAAAAACTGTGCTGATATTAAGCTAGTACTCTCCTAATCCGAGAGCTGACAATCTGATTTATACAGCTAGCTGTCTAGAATATTGTTGCAGACTGGAGCAAAGGAAACCACATCCACTCCTCACACAGTTCTATGCGATTAATACAACGTCATCAGGTCTCGATTCACGTGTGAATATTTTAATAATAACTCAAATGAAAGACGTGTTAATGTCACCTTTGCACCTTGGTCACGGATCTTAAACATGCCACAGGTCCCTTATACAGGGTCCTCACAATTCGTGTTGCACGCTTCTAGAGGTTGTACGGGGGACTAGATCAAGTTTAACATAGAATCCCATGTCCGGAAACATCATCCAACGACGCTACAGAGCGCCGAAGTTGTAGGCGACGACGCCTGTAAATGTATGTATATGCAGGGTGATTCCTTGATGATGTTACAGGCGTTCAAGGATGATGGAGACAGATAAACTTATCAGTTTGAGGTAAGGGTTCCGGGCTCGGAAACGGACGAGTCTGACGTGACAAGCGAAAATCATTCTGATACCTCTGACAAAATGGCTCAAATGGTTCAAATGGCTCTGAGCACTATGGGACTTAACATCTGAGGTCATCAGTCACCTAGAACTTAGAACTAATTAAACCTAACTAACCTAAGGACATCACACACATCCATGCCCGAGGCAGGATTCGAACCTGCGACCGTAGCGGTCAAGCGGTTCCATACTGAAGTACCTAGAACCGATCGGCAACACCGGTCGGCCGATACGTCTGACAGTAGAGAAGATGTACCGGTACTGTTGTTGCTAAAACTGTAGGGTATGCAACTTTCAGGGACAAGAATAAAAGTTTAGTAAACATTTGCTCTAAAATGCATACCTGCCGAGCTATGAGCATTTGTTTATCTTCGCTTGTGTAAGACAAACCTCTTCTATGGGAAAAGTGCTCACAGCTCTTAAGGTACGCATTTTATAACCCGTGTTTAGTAGACATTTTTTGTTGTTTTGGTCTTCACTACAACCTCTGAAAGTTGTCTGCCCTACAATCTTAGCAACAACAGCACTGGCACACGTTTTCCACTGTCAGAGGCACCATACCGGCATTTCGACTCATTCATTTCCGGTACAGTGACGCTGAACTCAAATTGATACATTTATCCTTCTCCATCAGCCTTGAAAGTTTGTAACATCATCACAGAATCACCCTGTGTATATAAACATTTACAGGTACTGGCTCCCTGAACTTTCACCCTCTGTAGCGTCGTTGGATGACGTTTCCAGGCATGGATTCCTACGTAATACCTGATCTTCCAAGTCTCCTCTACATCCTCCAGAAGCGTGTAACATGAACTGTGAAACACCCTGTATATTTTGAAATGAATGCGATCAATGCGTGATTTTCTCTTTGATCGTTGATGAAAGTAAAAGAGGATTTGGTAGTTCAAAATGGTTCAAATGGCTCTGAGCACTATGGGACTTAACATCTGTGGTCATCAGTCCCCTAGAACTTAGAACTACTTAAACCTAACTAACCTAAGGACATCACACAACACCCAGTCATCACGAGGCAGAGAAAATCCGTAACCCCGCCGGGAATCGAACCCGGGAACCCGCGCGTGGGAAGCGAGAACGCTACCGCACGACCACGAGCTGCGGACGATTTGGTAGTCCTCACAGGAGAAATGAATATGTACTAAACATACTGAATACGGGTTATAAATTCAACGAAATAAGCACAGATACTACAGTTAATCAAAGGAAAGTCTACAGCAGAATATCGGTCTTAATGAAATCTTACGTAAAAATTAAATATCACTTTTACTGCAGGTCTTACGTTCGTGAAACAGAGGTCTCAATAACTAAGCACGACATTTGTTTCTCTATGTAATATTTTCCTGCGGCAGTGTATAGACATTTTTAAACCAGTGTTCAAAATGGCTCTGAGCACTATGGGACTTAACATCTAAGGTCAACAGTCCCCTAGAACTTAGAGCTACTTAAACCTAACTAACCTAAGGACATCACACACATCCATGCCCGAGGCAGGATTCGAACCTGCGACCGTAGCGGTCACGCGGTTCCAAGCTGAAGCGCTTAGAACCGCACGGCCACACCGGCAGGCTTAAGTCAGTGTGTCCGATAATTTTATGGTAAATAGTTTTGTAGAGATACGTATCTACAACTGTATTTATAGTAGAATGGATGTTATAATGCAGTCTCAACGGGAAGACATTGAATGAACGGACATTGAATGAAGGAAACGAAAGAAGGTGAAAGTTCAGAGTCCAGTCAATACCTATAAAATCAGAGATGGAGTTCAAGATCATGGTGACATTCACCAGATATCATTTAGAGGAACCGCGGAAAAGCTAAGTCAGGACTTGGATAGACTGGATTCAGCAGCTGAAATAAGCATGGAAAATTTTTTGGAGCATTGTTATAGGAAAAACAGCGACCCTTACAATATTACAACTTATTCCAATACACACAGTCGTGATCGCATTTAAGGTGCTAATTTTTAGTTTTAGAAGACCGGTTTCGATCTTCTAAGGGATCATCTTCAGATGTTACATTCTGGGAAGAGGAATAGAACATAATGCTACCGTTAGAATCGAAACGGACATTAAAATAAATTAATGTAGTACAAAAGCGCAGCTGATGTACCCTTGATGACAGTAGGAAGCGCTGGTATGGAGCAGGTCCCTCTGTGTAGACGTGGAGAACACTGCCAAATACGGCTCAGCTGCCCGTAGCTAACTAGCGGAGGCCCCGCCCATTGTCTGTGGCATAACGCCATTGGCAGCCAGTGGCCGTGAGACTCGATTAAAATGCACAAAGAACATAGATGTAAAGTTACTAGGAGTTTGGTCCTTGAAAAACAGCAAAGTATATTTGTATTATAAAGAAGAACGTATGCTATAAAAAGAAACGAAATAGAAAGATAGTCACCTTCCAATGAGAGTGCTCATAAAACATGGGCTGCCCTCTGCAGGGCCTTTTCGTAAACGTAAACGTACTAAAGATGGTCGGTAGGATGCCAGCTTTATAGCTAATGAGACGATATACGTTCCACCATGAGTCAAAGATGTTATGAATTACGCCAACTAGTAACCACGGAAACGATGAGGGATCGATGAGTACTGTCGTATGCGAACATGATCTTCAGCTGTTGTAATACACCTATGTAATGCGTATTTTACGTAAATTACTTGCCTGTTATGTCGTTACGTTTGTACATATATAATTGTTCTTTGTTTAAATGCCCTGTCATTTAAAAATAAACAACTTAAATGCGATCAACACAGTGTGTAACGAGATAAGCTACAGACGTGGAAAAAATGTTGAGTAAAAATATCATTTATCGGTCAGCATACAAAGGAAGAAAGTGTACCTTACCTTCACGCTAATTGAATTTTAGTAAGATTACTAACTACAGAGAATGTGAAAGAGATTACATGAGAGAAAAAAGTTTAATACGACGAAGCATAAGTTATGTTGAGGTGAGCCTTCAACGCGTAACATTCACGGTACTGCGCAGCCATGCGTTATTTGCATATGCATATTCCGCACAGCATACACTTACGTGCACTTTGTTGAAATACTGTGCTAGAGGTATCAAATTACGCACAGTTATACAAATAATGGGCATCTCACGATGTGCGTGTTTGCTAATACGTCATGCAAATTCAGCGTCGTACTGCTGTCATGTAATTAATAAATGAACCAACACATGTGAAACCGAAAGTCAAAGTCGTTAATGGAAGGGTCAGAGGGGCGCGGACGGTACTGAGCTCAATTATTCGGGTTTATACGGTTGGTGCATTTCCACACCGATATTAGCCTTCAGTCGCTACTAGATTAATAAAACATTACATATACTTTGAACTGTTTACTATTTTCCGTTACAAAGAGGATACTATACCAAACAAAGGTAATATAGGTGTTTTGCAGTCCAACTGTTCAAAAACTGTGTGGAATTAGCAGCACAAAGGATGTTATCGAGTTACGTCAATATTTCAGCGGTATCTTGTTGTAGCTTTATCGCGTCACAGTTTTCATTACTTTTCACATATTCTGTATGACTATGTTTTGCATTAAATTGCTGTTATCTTAATGGCTTGCTAAGCTTTGTCTCACAGAGCTGCCAAGTATCCCACTATCAGACCGACTGCGCGAATATAACCATGCTTGGCATAATCGACGTTAACTTTACCACTGCATACGTTTAGTTGTAAAGTCTCAAAAAACCCAAATTTGTCCTTCGACAGCTAGTCTTTGATCTGGAAAATCGGTGATTATCTTTGAAACATGACGTTCAATCAAGAAATATTCATGTGAGTGTCTGAGGACTCGACTAAAGAAATAATATTAAAATTTTGCCTAGTACACTGACATAAACGGGATGTGTTATTCCATGAGCAGTATGCCGATATTTATCAAAATTAGCAGATATGCTCTTAACATAATGGGTATTGAGTCATTAAACTCCCATGACAATCGAAACTGGTGTCAATTACAAAAATCAGTTTGAGAAATGACACCCACGGGCAAAAATACACTCTTGAGACTTGGGAGCCAAAAGCGTCTGAATGTTGTCATTTTGAGGAATTTATTGCCATGCTTGAAACACATGGTGTGTCGGTTCATGATTGTGGTTCACTGGAGGCTGCTATGAAACTATGCGTCTTCACAGGGAATCCCAGACACGCTGTAGGAGTGAAAATCAGGCGCACGTAAACACTGAGTCCATTGCCTGCAAATACTGCTTAAATCAAAACGCCGGCCGGGGTGGCCGAGCGGTTCTAGGCGCTACAGTCTGGAACCGCGCGACCGATACGGTCGCAGGTACGAATCCTGTGTGTGATGTCCTTAGGTTAGTTAGGTTTAAGTAGTTCTAAGTTCTAGGGGACTGATGACCTCAGACGTTAAGTCCCATAGCGCTCAGAGCCATTTGAACCATTTTTTTAAATCAAAACATCTTCACCCTGAGGGAGAAACTGTCAGCATGCTATAACGTGACTACATTCTTCGGCATCTTAATGATTTCAATGAAACGTGTTACCTAATGTTCCTTTTTTAACAGGAAATGGTATCGATTCCGAAGAATAACGCTAAGCGAAATAACGGAAACGTGATTATAACCGAACTTTATCGTACAGCTATCGAGCATGTACGGCAACGATCGGAAAATAAATATTATAAGGAATTCTGTGATTCACTGAAGTCAGCAATGATTTTCAATAAGTAACTGAAATAATAAGAAATTTCGAAATCAGATTAATAAAGTACGGTGGCCACGTCAAACGTGAGTAAAAGATAAAAACTGTTAATGACTGAATTGAAAATGGTATCACGTAACAATTACAAGTTTTAGATAGGCAGTACGGTCAACGGCCTTGCCGCTGTGGTAACACCGGTTCCCGTCAGGTCACCGAAGTTAAGAATATGGCTCGGATAGCACTGAGATCGGCGATCGTTAGGGACTGCCGAGCGCTGTTGGCAAGTCGTGTCCACTCAGCCCTTGTGAAGCTAACTAAGGAACTACTTGACTGAGAAGTAGCAGCTCCGGTCACGAAAACTGACCGAGAGAACGATACGCTGACCACGTGCCCCTCCACATCCGCATCCAGTGATGTGTAGCAGCCGAGGATGACACGTGGTTGGTCGGTACCGTTGGATACTCCAAGGCTTATTCGGACGTCATTAAAAAAAAAAAAAAAAAAAAAAAAAAAAAAAAAAAAAAAAAAAAAAAAAAAAAGAAGAGAGAGAGAGAGAGAGAGACTGTAGATGGGCAAAGATACACATGCGCTAGTTTCAATGTAAAAGACATGTATGACAATGTGATTTTAAGTTAATCACAAATACACTGACATTACCCGCAATTAACGAAAACCAGTAATGGTAGCTAGCTAGCAACGCGTCAGGCGAGTTGTACTGAATGACGCCACTCACTGTACTGCTCTCTGTTGTCAAGCTTTGTAAAGCGAAAGTACTCCCTGCTCTTCACTGTTTTGTAGTCAATGTTACCACAGAAAAGTTCCTAAGGACTTCGTTAACTAATAACAAACATCATTGCAATGTCAGTGTTACAAAAGTCAAAATCATATGAAGTGTGTTCAAAATGCACAGAGAACATTAGATATTACTCATCTAGTTTCATGAACTACTTAATTGAAGTTAACTCAAAATATAATTAATTTTCTCTCTTTTGTAATAACTTTATCTGTTCCAGTAGTGACTTCCTCGGTTATAATGATGAATGGATAGGGCCCTGCAGATGGTTAATGAGCTGAGATAATCAGTAGCGCTCACAATATTTATAGTTCAACTAAAAAGCACTACAATGTTCAAAGTGCAGAAAGTACTACGCTGGAAAGCCGTGTAGATAACGAAAATATAATTGGATTGATCTTACTTTGTGGTGAGTTGCGGATCGAGGACGACGAGAAAGACATGCCGCGGCGCGTACGTCACGAAGGTAGGCCTGAACTCGCTCGCTCGCTCAGCTCACCAAACAAAATGCGTTTCTAAACCTGTTAACTCGCAGCTGAGCGTATAAGTACTAACGAGACTTGCATTTTCCACTGGAATCTGCTATTATGAAGACTTACTGATTAACAGTACTACTGCAAAATTTAATTTAAGATCAGTACTCGATATAAATGGTAGAACAGCTTCTTAATAGCATTTAGTCTCTTCTGCTTAACAGTACTCATTACTTGCTGGAAGTGGTGCCTTATGCAGCTGATAATAATTTTAGCATGGTTTTATTTTATTGTACTCAAGTACAGCCATAAATTGTAAGTAGGCCCATGGACTTTCCATCATTATAGGACTAATAACAGTAAGATTCCATAATAGCGGATTCCAGTAGAAGATTCAGTTTTCGTTTGTATGGACACGCCTAGTTAACAGGTGTAGAAACGTAGTTTGTCTGCGGCTTTGAGCGAGCGAGCGAGCGCAGGACTACCTTCGCGACGTACGCGCCGCGGCCTGCCTTTCTCGTAGGCCTCGGCTGCGGATGGTGTGACGTAATACATCTTTAATAGTCTTTATTGGCAGTGGCCTCTTCTTTACCAATGTCGAACTTCTAATAATTTTAGCCACACAGTTCTGTTCTGCAAACACCAATTATTCTTACATGCTTCGAGCTGTATCCAGATATGTGCTTGCTCATCGATTCATAACGCCTAGCCGTACTTTAAACAGCATCTCCAAAGTATGCTGCATTAAACAGTTGAACACTGCCACCTTGAGTCGAGAGCTCACCACAGAATTGAAACGATTCTCTCAGTTACTCCTCTTGCGCGAGCTCGCGCCTAATCATATTATTGTCAACTTTGAAGTAGATTCTCTAGATTCTATACTATATGAACTTCTCTGACTTCGCCAGCGTTTCTACTACGAAGTTTAAAGTATTATTTTTCAGTACTTTTTTTCAAAATTATATTACAGTTTTTAAATAGTGAAGACTGATAGCCGGCCTGAGTGGCCGAGCGGTTCTAGGCGCTAGAGTCTGGAACCACGCGACCGCTACGGTCGCAGGTCCGAATCCTGCCACAGGCATGGATGTGTGTGATGTCCTTAGGTTAGTTAGGTTTAAGTAGTTCTAAGTTCTAGGGGACTGATGACCACAGCAGTTAAGTCCCATAGTGTTCAAATGGTTCAAATGGCTCTGAGCACTATGGGACTTAACATCCATGGTCATCAGTCCCCTAGAACTTAGAACTACTTACACAACACCCAGTCATCACGAGGCAGAGAAAATCCCTGATCCCACCGGGAATCGAACCCGGGGACCCGGGCGTGGGAAGCGAGAACGCTACCGCACGACCACGAGCTGCGGACCCCATAGTGCTCAGAGGCATTTGAACCATTTTTCTGAAGACTGATAAAATTAACAAAATACATAAATACACATGAAATTATTTTAATATTAAGGAATTAATAAATTGAAAATTTATGTGGCACTACGTTGTTGTGTTATAAGGTGACCATTGGGAAACACGCGGCCGCTGCGCTGCCGCAGCTCTGCGTGTGCATACAGCCGGAGTTGAACGGACATCCCAGACGTGCCTTGGGCACGCACCGTGAATTATCAGTCCACGCTACATTATCCTATGCTTCGAGTAAACTATGACTATTTTTGTGCGTCCAGATCTAATTCCTTTGATATACGCCATACAGCGGGCAGAGTTACATCTGTAGCCCTTAAAGCAGGTGTGGTTGCCGGTAGTATGGCTGTTTCTCTGTTGTGTAATCCACCGCTCAATTTGTGAATAATTTGTGGCGCTATGATCCATCTATTCGTTGCTACAATCTCCTTCCGTCAACCCAGTGTTGTGTCACCAGTTGACTTTGGCGGCTGCTGTTTCTCCTCAGTCGACACACTGACTGTAAACCCTGGCCACAGTCCCACGAAAAAATCTTTGTGCATACATTATGCATCGCATACCCAAGAAGTGACGGTGATCAGACTTTCTCGTACCAAATGCCTTGCTCATTTTTCCATCGCCTGAAGACATTCCTGTCACATGACACGCTAAACTATTTTTTTTTCTCTCTCTCTCCCTCCCCTCTCTCTATCCCTCCCTCATTCTCTCGCTCCTCTCTCCCCACCACGGCACTTATCTAGCACTGCATTGCTCTTAGGCACATTTCTTTCAGTCGACAGTCTTCACGATTAGTTTGAAGCAGTCTTTATGACTGTGTGCCCAGAGAATACTGTTTTTTGTGTATATCATGCGGCGATATTCATTGCCATGGGCAGCCTCATCTTTTTGATCACTGAGACTTTTCCTAGCCCTAAACATCAGTCTGCCCCCGCACCCGCTTTTTAAATGGGTCATTTGTACAATTATGGTTCATTAGGTAGGCGTTTTTAGTATGAAATTTGGGTAATTGGCTCATCCAACGTTTTGGTAAATGTTTAGCACGAATACAACGACTCTGTGCAATTGTAGAAGCAGATACGTGAGGCCGCCACCGGCAAAAACAAGCATCATGAACTGGATGAAAATCCTTAAGAGACAGGCAGTGTCAAAGACCTTCTTCTACGTGAACGTACCTTGTGTCTCGAGCACATGTTGACAGAGTGCAAACTGCGTTGCAACGCAACTCCCAGAAGTCAACTCGTGGTGCATCACGGAAACTGCAGACAGCAATATCAACTATCCATGAAGTGTTAGATAATCGATTACTCATTTTCGTGCACAAAGTGCAAACGTTCGAAGCTCTGCAGCCAAGCGATCGTCCCCTGCGGAATGCGTTCGCGTGTCCATGCTTGCTCCACAGATGCTGACAATGACTACCTGAAAGATGAGCCAACGTCCTACATTTCCAGACATGTGAAACGTAGCAATATTATAATAGGGGGCCTCCGAAAATCCTCCCAACACGCGTGAACACATCCGTGGTAGCATGAAGCTAAATGTTTTGTGTGGCGTAATGCACGATATGGTGAAAGCCACAACCTGAAATGTTTACCTGGACATACTAGAGAAGTTCTTGCCACCACAGATCGAAGAAAGTCAGCCGTTTAATCAACTTCCAGCATGGTGATGCCAATAATGCTATTGGGCAAAACACGGCAAGGAAATGATTTTCTCGTTTTAAGGAGGGTTGACATTAGTGACTATCCACGATCAGGAAGGCTTTGGGGGTTTGATGAAGATCGTTTAAATGCATTAATCCACAATGACTCACGACATACCCGCTTATAGTTAGTCCCTCTAACTAAGGGCTCACCTTCAGAGGATGTAACGTTTCCAAGTAGATAAGGAATTAGAATATTTCATCAGAATATAAGAGGTATTAGAGATAAAGTTAGTGAACCGCTTATAGATGTTAACTCTGAAATTATTGATATATCGGAGCACCACTTAAATAATTTTACAGTTCAGAGGCTTCCTTTACCAGGATAGAGATTAGCTGGCTGTTTTTCAAGGAGTTCCTTGCGGGATGGGGGAGTGGCTTCTTCAGAACATACATGTATCACAGCACAGTACTGAACAAATATCTGAATGTTGTGCAGGAGCAGTTGAATGTAGTGAAATTAAACTTGTAATTGTTGTTGTTTATAGGACCCCAAACTCTCACTTCAGAGCATTTCTGCCCAAACTTGAAAGGGTTCTTCATGCACTTTGTGGGGAGTACCAGAAATTAGTTATATGTGGTGTCTTCAATTTAATTTTTGTATATGATGGTGCAAGAAAAAGGATGTTGGTAGATCTCCTAAATTCATATGATCCGATGCAGACTGATTTTTCCAGCTAGAGTGCAGGGGGACAGTAGCATAGCCATAGACAAGATTTTTATACATTCTTCATTACTAGATGGGCATTTTATTCGTAAAAGGGTGAATGGCCTTTCAGACCATCATGCACAAATTTTAACACTAAAGGGCTTTAGTACTCAAACAAATGTCACATTTAATTAGCAACTATGTAGGAACTAGGCCACTCCTGTTTCTTATTTGTGTAAATGATATGCCCACTAGTATTACGGGTAACTCTAAAATATTTCTGTTTGCTGATGACACTGGCTTGGTAGTAAAGGATGTTGTGTGCAACATTGGCTCGGTTTCAAATAGTGCAGTTCATGACCTAAGTTCATGACTTGTGGAAGATAAACTAGCGCTAAATCACAGTAAGACTCAGTTTTTACAGTTTCTGACACACAATTCAACAGAAACTGACGTTTTAATTTCACAGAATGGGCATATGATTAGTGAAACTGAACAGTTCAGATTTCTAGGTGTTCACATAAATAGTTAGCTGTCGTGGAAAGCCCACGTCCAGGATCTTGTTCAAAGACTTAATACTGCCATTTTTACTGTTCTAACGGTATCTGAAGTGAGTGATCGTTCGACACTTTGCTTATTTTCATTCACTTATGTCGTATGGAATTATATTTTGAGGTAACCCTTCCCATTCTAAACAGGATATTTTTGGCTCAGAAACTGGTGATACGGGCAGTAAGTAGTGTAGGTTCACAAACCTCTTGTCAACCCCTGTTCACGTCTCTGGTTATTTTGACACTGGCCTCTCAATGTATATATTCCTTACTGCCATTTCTCGTTAACAATATTATTAGCTTATTCCGAACGATAAGCAGCTTTCACTCAGATAATACTCGCCAGAAATCAAACCTGAATTTGGTTTGGACTTCTTTAACTCCTGTGCAGAAAGGCGTGCAGTATACTGCAGCATTCATTTTTAAAAAAGCTACCACTCGAATTCAAAAATCTTAGCAGTAATTCTTGCGCTTTCAAATCGAAACTGAAGAGTTTCCTCATGGGTCACTCCTTCTATTCTGTCGAGGAGTTCCTTGAAAAATGAACCTGATGCTCGTTGTATTGTTGACTGCGTTTACTTAAACTTATGCACTGACTTTTTTCGGGTTCATAAACATTTATTTTTATCTGTTATTTCTTTTATGTTGTAATTTCATGGCCGGCCGGGGTGGCCGTGCGGTTCTAGGCGCTACAGTTTGGAACCGCGCGACCGCTACGGTCGTAGGTTCGAATCCTGCCTCGGGCATGGATGTGTGTGGTGTCCTTAGGTTAGTTAGGTTTAAGTAGTTCTAAGTTCTAGGGGACTGATGACCTCAGAAGTTAAGTCCCATAGTGCTCAGAGCCATTTGAACCATTTTTTTGTAATTTCATGTACTTACACTTTCCATGACCTTAGAGATTTGCTCCTCAATTTGGTCCTACGGAGCTTGACGTGTAAATAAAAATATATAAGAAATGACAGTGTACTCGAGAATTGTCAACTGAGATGTCTCGCAGATGCAGTCCAAGAATAGCGACTAGGAAGACTGCGTGGAATTATGCTACTCCAGGATAACAACTGCCCGCATTCCATTAGACTCAGAAAAAAACACTATACAGGAGTTGGGTTGGGAAGTCATTCCACACCCACAGTATTCACATGATGTTACGCCCTCAGATTTTCACCTTTCTCCCTCTCTATCGAACATCCATCAAGCGACTTCGTTTCCGGATGAAAATACGTACCGAACATGGCTCGACGAGTTCGTCGCCTCAAAACCGCGTGATTTCTGCAGTCGCAGAGACGGAAAGTTGTCCCAGCATTGGTAAACTGTTGTAGATGGTGAAGGAGATTGTATTGTTGATGACAAAAGTCTCTGTTGTGTGTATTTGTTGTGTTTATTAATCTCATGGAAAAAGGATTCGAATTTATGCGTCGACCTAACAAATAAAAGGTTCGCACATGCTGGTAGTGGCCACGTAATGTTACACTTCTGAATAAAATTCTACTGTGAAACTGGAGCATCTCCCGGCTTATCAAGTGTTCAAATAACTTACGGGAATGCAACTAGCTAATTTCGTTGAAAATATTCGTTAATTCGACGAATAAATACCCTATGAATTAGAAGGCGCCAATGAAACGATCTCTCGTTTCATTTATGGCTTGGAATTGACGGGATGGTTATCCGTCGAATTATCGGCGAATGTCGATGACGTTACTCTGCCGCATTCGCGGAAATTATATGTACAGTACTTTCGTTCTGATTTCAGTATTAAAGTTAAGTGAGATGATTTTTAAGGTTATGGAAGTTGGTTCGAAGGTACGAAAGCGTTACAGAGATCACGCGGAATCAAGTCTGACTATTCATTTTAAATAAGTGGGACGTAATAAAATAAACATGTGGTTGTCAAACTTGTTAACTTTAGAATTTGTGTAAATCAGTGAACAGCGTGCTAGTTAATAATGAAACATAACGCCGGGTGGTATCGACTGCGCAGCTTTCCCATGCCTCGCGTGACACAGTGTTTGAATTACCGCGGAGTGAGCTGTCGCCCAGGCAGCCAAATCTCACATACATCGACGCTCAAATTTCACTGCGCATTACAAAAATACTCAATGCGAATAACTATTAAAAATGTATTTTTGTCTGAAATTCATCATTATCTTGGATTTATGATAGTACTGAGGTGGAGCGCTGTTGTATAATGAATATTATGTTTCACTGATTGCGGACTGTCGTGATTAAAACTCTGAGCTCGAATTAGGGAGGACCAGAGTTCAAACACAGTTTCAGTGGATTCCCTAAATGAATTATGGGGAGTATACAGATGATATAGATTCAAAGTTACTTTTAAAATTATCCAGTAAGTCCCCAATGCGGATGTATTCTTACGTATAAATCATTAGACACAGTTAGTTGGGACATTATACAATAAAATAATGACATCGATCGTATTTGTCCCTCCCATCTAAAGTAAAATTTTGCAAAACGTTTCTCTTGGAGACACGTCATGTTAGTCATCATCGAAATCAAAAATATCTTACTTCACTTGTCATCAAAAGTAAAGTTTTCTGTGATGTTCGTTGTGGAGACACGCAATGTTAGTTAACGCCGAACCACAACGACAACGACGACGATAACTTGTCGTTTTTCTTTCGAGAGTTACAAAAGACATTTTTTAAGGGAAAATCTTAAGACTATACAACTCAGATGAGGGCATCTAAAGCCTAGTATTTTTCCTCTTAACGTTTATGAAGACAACAGAGTTCGCAGGCAGAAATTTCAACGCGGTGCTGGCAGTTCGTCTAAATTACTGAAAACAAAGAACTGACACCCATGTTTATTTATTTATTGATTAATCTGGGAATCGTCTTATAATGATATAGGATTTGTCATCATTTTTTTACTTATTCGTATGGCTAGGGTCCCCCGTCGGGCAAACCGTTCGCCGGGTCCCGGTCTATCAGTTTGACCCCACTTCGGCGACCTGTAGTCGATGAGAATGATAGGATGATGATGAGGACAGCACAACACTCAGTCCCTGGGTGGAGAAAATTCCCCGACCGCGCCGGGAATCTAATCGGGGCCCAGAGGATTGACAATCCGTCACGCTGACCATTCAGCTACCGGGGGCGAAATTGGTCATCATAATACAACGGAAATAAATAGCTCAAAAATATACATACACAGAGAATATATGAGAATGCATTGAGAGGCTGGGACAGATGGGCGGCCGTGGCGTTGATGAAGGAACTATCCCGACATTTGCCTGAAGTGACCTGGGGAAAGCACTTTATACGGTTGGTCCCCGTTTCAAAATATTTTTTGATATAAACATAATTTCACGCGTTCGGTAACCAGACTTCTGTTCATTCACAAAACCGACTCGAGACAGGTGAACATGCTACTATTCCCCGTTTCCGTCTTCATTCCCTCCCCTGCTTCCACTTGAAAAGTTGAGTCAGAATCCCCCATGACGAGCAAGATGTTGAACTCAAGGGAATGACAAGACATTACTATAATGGCAATTCGTCTAATGTCCCATCATCTACCGTCTCGATAGAGTTCACTTAATGACACATTGCGTGGAATCTTGACATCCCGTCTAGAACACCGGTTCCCGCTCTAGTGATAAGAATATTTACCTTCCTTTCTCTTTGCGGAAAATTCCGATAATTAATTTTTTTTAATAGAAAAAAAAATAGTTCAAATGACTCTGAGCACTATGGGACTCAACTGCTGAGGTCATTAGTCCCCTAGAACGTAGAACTAGTTAAACCTAACTAACCTAAGGACATCACAAACATCCATGCCCGAGGCAGGATTCGAACCTGCGACCGTAGCGGTCTCGTGGTTCCAGACTGCAGCGCCTTTAACCGCACGGCCACTTCGGCCGGCTTTTAATAGCAGGGTAATAGCTAGTAGTCCTCTATACTTTCATTTACATGGCTGAAAGATTTGATTCCGAATCAGTTTACCTATGCACTTGACTTCCTTCGATACTAAGTTGTGGTTGTCACGTTTGTCATTTACTTTTCACTTTTATTACAGGACACTCACATAACGTTGTTTGTGGTTTATATTGTACCCTTGCCTCATATTGATATTGAACAAATTTTCCCCTGCGCCGGTCCCAAGCCCGGGGCCTCACCATACAAGACGTGAGGAAGGAGGAGGGGGAGGAGTAACAACCTCGTTAAAAAACCAATGTTCACCTGGCCCGGTGATAGTACTTCGTAAGTGCTACTTGTTCGGACTACAGTGAAGACCTCAACGGTAGTGAAGGTGGAGGGAATAGTTCTCGGTACGGCGGAGCTAGTGAAAGAGGCAACCAAAGAAAAAAAATTCCACTTGGCATTCGTCCTGAAACAAGTGGCTAAGTGGTCAGAGACTGTCCACCACTGTTGAGGCTGAAAACCGTTCCTCGGAGCTAACAACCTCGAGTAGAATCCTTAGGGGATTTGCTTCCCTAACCCAACAAACAATCAACAGTGGATACGCACCCTGTAACAGATTTTAACCCAGGGAGTAACCAATCTCCAATTTCTAAGGAAATTAAAAGTAGGCTTTCGGATTTTGGGGGGTCTACAGCAATGTGCGAGGGATGGGTCGGAGCATTCTGAAACCTGCCTTAAAAAGCAACAAATAAAACTAATCACAAAAATATAAACTATTTGATAGCTTTCAACGTGAACTCCCTTCTAAAAACAGGAAAACTTATACGTTAATAAATTTTATAAAACAGAAAAATATAATGATAACAGCACTCCAAGAAACAAGGTATACTGATGAAGATTCATTTGATTCAGAGGGATTCAGAATCGTCAAAGGGAAAAAGAGTTATGGAGAATGTACCCCAATTTGGAACAGGATTCATTGTAAACAAAAATATATTAAACTCGATAGTAGAATTGAAATCTATCAATGAAAGACTTTCAACATTAACATTCATATCAGTAAACAAACTCTATACCATTGTAAATACACATGCACCAACAAATGAGAAAAACCGAATTTTTCTGGCAGGAACTGGAAACACCTTAGACCAGATTTCATACAAAAACACAATAATATTGCTGGAAGACTTTAATGCTCAAATTTCCAAAGAACGTCATCACCGATCCATAGTAGGCAAATAAAAGAACCAATGCAAATGCAGAAAGACTTATTTGCTTATGCAGAGAACATGACATAGTTCTAAACCCTACATTTTTCAAAAAACTCCGTAGGAAACAAAAGACATGGGTATCTCCGAATTCAGTCTGTGGGGAGAAACAGCTTGACCATGTTGCTATAAGCAGACAGTCTACAGAGATACTCAATGTAAAAGTTACTAAGAGTGCAGGTTTAGATTCATTCATGCCTGGTGGAATGATGAGTGTGGCGAACTAATCCTAACACGACAACGAACATGGGACATATGAAACGCAAATAAAAATGATAAAATTAGGAACTCCCTAAAAGGAGCCCAGAAGCAAGCATCAAAAAGCCTTAAAAAGATCAAAGTACAATACATGAAAGACCAATTAGCATCAATAGACTGCAACTTCAAACGGAACAATGCTAGGGACTTTTACAAAACTTCCAAAAGTAACTTAAAGAAATACACCCCACCTAGTCTAATTTTCACTGACCCAAAAACGCAGAAAACTGCATACAGTAGCATAGAGAACTGTAGAATACTTGCTGAATACTTTGAAGAACTACACAACAGTTATACACCGAAAAAAAATTTATTTTCGATATTGTAAACCCAACACCCCGGACTCAAAGCGCCAACCACAGAACAAATAAAAGAAATCACAAAAGACTTTAAAAATAATAAAACACCTGGAGAGGATAATATAGCTGCTGAGCTATGGAAGTACTCTAGTGACAACATGATACAATGTCTATCAGAAATACTCAAAGAAATCTGGACAACACACATTTTGCCACCAGAATGGACATCTGCACTAATACATACACTACATAAAAAACGGAAGAAAGCAGACCCCAACAATTATATGGGAATCTCCCTCTTACCAGTTACCTATAAGATCTTGTCTAAGGCGCTTTTAAAAAGAGCAGAAGAAATACTCGACAAACAGCTAGGAGTGCATCAGGCTGGATTTATGAGGGGAAGATCATGTGCAGAACAAATATTAAACTTAAAGGACATGATAGAAATGAGGAGCATCAGGAACATAAAATGTGTAAGTAATTTTGTGGATTTTAAAAATGCCTGTGATTCAATTGACAGAAATACACTGCTTGATATATTAAAATAATTGGGAGTCGATACTAAAACAACTGAAATAATTAAAGCAACTGTGAAAAATACAAAATCGAAACTAAAATTTAGTAGCGAGCTTTGAAAATCGTTTGAAATAAAGTCAGGTGTTCAACAGGGAGATGGTTTGTCACCTCTGCTTTTCATTGTGTGTTAGAGAAGGTAGTTCGATAATAGAGGAGGGCCATCAATACTAAAGGGATTCAACTAGGAAGAAATCCAAGCAAGAACATTGTCGACTGTTTAGCATCGTAGATGAAATAGTATTGATTGCAGATTCGCTAGATAATGCCAAAGAACAAATAAGAGAACTGCAAAATCAAGCAGCCAAAGTAGGACTGTAAATATCCTTTGAAAATACATAGTTCATCTCAAACATCTGTGATGTTCCTCAAAATATTGCAGTTGGCAACAATACAATACACAAAACAAATTCCCTTAAATACCTACGAGAGTGGATTACATACAATGCAAAAGAAAAGACAGCTGTAGAAACTAGAGAGCACAAAATGGAAAGAATGTTTCATAAGACCAAAAACGTTTATAACAAAAAATGCTTGTCCTGGAACACGAAATTAAGACACTGTCAAACATTGGTCAGACCTGAAGCTCTGTATGCGACAAAAACACTTAAACTAACAAGAAATGGAGATCTTGAGAAACTAGAGACGGTCGAAAGTAGAATTTTAAAGAAAATACTGGGAGCTAAAAGAAACGATAATGTTGAATACAGGTTAAGACCAAACAGAGATCTATACTTGAAAACTGAAAAACTAACAGATGTAATAAGGAAGAGAAGACTACAGTGTTTTCGACATATATTGAAATGGTTCAAATGGCTCTGAGCACTATGCGACTTAACGTCTGAGGTCATCAGTCGCCTGGAACTTAGAACTAATTAAACCTAACTAACCTAAGGACATCACACACATCCATGCCCGAGGCAGGATTTGAACCTGCGACCGTAGCGGTCGCTCGGCTCCAGACTGTAGCGCTTAGAACCGCACGGCCACTATGGCCAGCTGAGATATATTCAGAATGGATAACAACAGACTAACCAAGCGGTTAATCACGTTACTCAATCGCTACATAACCAAGCCCGCATGGTTCATAGAGACTGAAAAGGACATGAAAAACGCTGGAATTACAATAGACACAACAGAAAACAGAACACATTTCAGAATGGCAGTTCAAAAGGCAGAAATTCGGGAGAGAAAGAAAATAACTAGACGAAAGTGGACTCAAGAAGAAAGGGGACAACGGTCTAAAAGGATGAAGGAAATTTGGAAACTAAGGAAATCTAATACAATGAAGAGTAGCCAAAGTTGATTCATCGTACCTTCCAAATGGGTTATTCGAAAAAATAAGAAGAACAAATTTTCGTTTAACATGCTTCAGTACTTTAAAAAATGACGCTGATATTCATATACATGTACTCGCAGGGTTGGTTATTCATCATTATTTGTAATCAGATGAGTAGCACAGGAAGCAGCAGGAATAACACACAAATATTAATTTTAAATTGACAAAAAATAGTTATTTTAGTTATAGTTAATTTAAATTGCTATGGAAATGCTGCTTTCGTGTTTTGGTTTAATTTGATGCACCACATATTTGATATATATATCGATTCCAGATTCCGGTGCGTGCATGTGCAGAGGCCAGCCACTACAGACATTGATGCCATTAGGTGAGCACGTAATTGATTTCACATAATGCGATACTCGGAACGGGAGAGAATTATCCCCTGCGGGACGTTTGCTGACTGCTGTCCTGTTTCGCGTGAGCGCCACACACACACACACACACACACACACACACAGCGTCGACTGGTCATCCCAACGTATGTCGCTTTATTGCGGTCGTCACATTACAAACAAGGATGCGACACGTTTGCACCATACCGGCATTTGGAATGCAAATTCACGGCTTCTGTCACTGTATTACTTTTGCCTCGTGTCTAAGACGACCATTTTCTGATAATATATTCATGTTTTATTAGCAAGTTTTATCTGAGGAGAGGGTGCTTCCCCCCCCCCCCACCCCCCACCCCCCAAAAAAATAAAAAATTCTGAAATGCAAATTATTTATTTCTTAACTATTCAGATTGACACGGAAAATGATCAAACACCTCACAGACGCTTCTACCCATATTGTTTGATTCAGCACGCAGTACACTAACATACAGTAAAAATCGTAATATGGACGGTTTTTGCATCAAGTAACGTAATTTTGAGATGTATACATTAATGTGCCAAATCACGATGGCTACCTGCTTAATACCGTTGGGTCCATCTTTGGAACGCAATAAAGGAGCGATTCTGTGTGGCATGGATTTGACAACTTTTTGGTAGGCTTCCGAAGGATTCTGTCACCAGATGTCTAAGCACTGATCACGCAATTACCGTAAGTTTGTGGGCGTGGATCTAGTGACCGACAGAGTCCTGTATGAGTTCCGTGAGGTTCAGATCAAACGAATTTCATGAACAGATCATTAATGTGAGTCCACTATCACGCTCCTCTAACGACTTTGGCAAGATTCTGGCACTGTAACACTGACAATTGTCCTTGTAGATTATGCCATCAACCTCGAAGAAGACATCGATCATGAAGAGATGCTAGTAGCCAACAATAATGTCTACAGCTGCCACGGCGACTTCGATTCTACCACAGGTCCCGTGGATGCCCAGGTGAGTGTCTTCCGTAGCATAATACTGCCCCCAACGACCTGCGTCCGTAGCGCGATATATGTTTCGATGAGCCGTTCGCCTAGATAACAGGGTATCCGGACGTGACCATCGATCTAAAGTGACAAGGAATGTGATTAATTCAACCAGTTAACTAGTTTTCGTTGATCCTATGCCCGATATCGATGATTCAGTGACCACTGCACAGGGCTGTGAGGCGCAAGACATTATTTATACAGTAGTGATGACAGTGAACGTAGTACGTACCATTGCAGCTATTTTGTCGTTTTACGTGCTGCTATTATAGCTCTGTGGGGTTTAGAGCTTTAGGCCTAAGTATGTCCTTTCCTCTGCTGAGTTTAAACCCATGTGGTAAAGGTGGGATGAAGTCTAGTCGATGTTTACAGTGGCAAGTTATAGCACACTTGAACAATATTAAATGTTTTCAAAACATGCTGCCAAACGTTAAACGTAGACATTTATTAGATAATTTTCAAGTTAATAATGAGGTCCACACGACAACAACAAGACTTGGAAAAAGGTCAAGAAAAGTTTCATTTACGAAAGGTCCATATTGGAGCACTAAAATACGCAAAAAATTGTAATTTTTACCAACACAGGGGCTGATCCAATAATAATAAGTACCAACAAAGAAAAGTGTGGCATAAAGCGCCTACGTACGTCCAAAGTAAATCATGTGACTTGAATAGAAGAGTAAGCAAGACCAACGCACGTCGACGCACATGCTTTTTTCGCTGTCTCACACTGTACGTCAGATATTCCCAAAATTTAACAAATCAAATTCGATTTAACAAATTGTAGAAAATTCGACAGAATAGAGATTACATTATAATTTGGCGGACTGAAAACTACAAAACGAACGAAATGAATTAGCTTTTTGTGCAGTAGCTTCCAGTCCATAGCACGATGGCTAATGCGACCCCACCGAACTCCGGAAACCAATATGACACGCCACGTGTTCCTTTATAGCTGACCGTTGCAGCAATAGTCAAAGATAATCTTATTACAGCGCAGCACTCTCCCATGAAAGAACTTAATGCATCAGTGCGTTAGTTGCCACAGGCTTAGAAAGGTAGAAATTAATGGCGCTTTAATGGAAGGATGGAAGCGTTAATGACACGTGGGAAGATGAAATAGACTACTCTCATCAGCAATAATTGCTTTTTGGTGCCACTACGCTAGAGAGACGATGGAAGATAATCGATAGCTCTGAGCGAGGCACTGATTGATTAATGGTCTACGGAAGTCCACGCAAGTGGTTACATGTAATGTCCAAACGTTATAGTGAAATCTAAAATATCCTCTAGCGTATATTTTGAAGGACTCATCTACACCTTACCTGTGCGGTTCACAGCCAGCATTCTGATCACGCTGGAAGTTATTCAGCTCAACAGGGCGCCCTTTCTGGGTTCTTACACTGCACTGTTATCTCGTCACAGCGGGCAGCATTTCTACGCAAGTTACCTTACTCCCTGTTGTGATGTACGAACTCGTAGCACGTATAGAGATCGTTTGTAAGATTGGGAGGTATACCCTATTAACGATAATTGTTCTGCTAAGCTGCCTGGGATAGCTGAGACTTTAGGCAGATTCCCACACCTATTCAAGCCAGTACCACGTTGGTTCCTCACACTGCCCAACAACGCGACAGCTAAACATTTAAAACACGAAAACATGTAGAACAGAATTTATTAGATTCACTGATAGTACGAACAAAATTCCTCGTCTGAGAGTAAGGTGAGGATGGACATCTGACCATATACATAATTACTTCATTCAAAACAACAGAAGTCTTGTCTGCTATGAAACCTTTTCATGCGGCATCACATCACAGTGAAGAAATTAAGACATCCTATCTTCATCATTGATACGATGAGATATTTCGTATGCACGTGTTAAATACGGTGCCCTGAATGGAGTGAGTGAGTGAAGTGAATTGAGTTATTCGACCTCTAAAAACGTCATCTTGAAACAGAGTTCAATGCTTCCATAATTTTACAAGAAATTGAGGCCACTGACTCATACCTATTATCAATGGTTTCCCCCAACCAATAAAGTTTTAAAATTAAAAAGCAGTATTATTTCAACTGAAATTCAGTAATCGAGTATTATTGAAAGAATTATTATTCTGAGATCCACGACTTTCACCAACATGGCTAGGGACCAATTCTGTCACTAACCGGTTTAAGATTCTACCAAGATTGTGTGGTGTCCGTCGCCTCTTGGTAACAACCCATGGCATTATTAATCAACGTCACCAGTTTTCAAACATGTTATTGGTGCATAATTTTGTCAACAGAAGTCGAAAAGACAGTGTCAGAATTTGTAACGTAGATTAGTTTGAATTACTTGCTCTGTCTTGCAGCAATTAATCGAAGTTCTTGTAAAAGGACTGTTTACATTTCGCCCTATTAATACCTTACTAGGCCACAGCAGTGAAGTGTTTGGTGCCCAAGGCAAGAGAAGTTACTCATCTATAAAGACAATGGCAGAATGTAATGAGAGTTCTTGAGACGGAGTTGAGTGGCGCTCTGTGCACCACATAGCTTCACGTTGCTGTTGGTATGTAGGGTAGAAATGCTGGAATGAATTATTTCATTCATAAAAGCGGGTCTACGTTATGAGATCGAAGAGAGCAGTCTGTGTCATTCGCAGTCGGCTTTAATAAAGAGGAAATAAGCAGCTGTTAATACTACGATGATAGTGACACCATGGGGTATTACTTATTAAAGCATACTTGTAGTAAGTTTATTATTCATATATCGTATGGCTTTTTGACACATTGGAAAAAATAGTGTGTAGAACATGACACATACAATATAAAATCTTAAAAGCAAGCATCTTGAGCATTTTATGTAAATTTTCGACTTTGGAATTGACAGCAGGAAGTCTTCTGGTCTAGCATTGCATGACCTCGTATGGCATTCTACTGTAATGTGTCCATGTTGAGTCCTCATTATGCTTAGTAATGACCACGTTTTCCGTGTAAAGTCAAATCCCGGTGGTTTTGGAGTGATACATGGCATATTGTTATTTTGTTGTCCAGTCCATTCTTGAGTCCATGCATTAGAAAGCTTGAACTCTTGTTGTTATTCTGCGTGGTCGTCTATCGCAGAGTCCATTATGGTTTGCGTCATAGATATCTAGATTTATTGGAAGATTTCTGTTATCCATGGTCTTTTTGTACTCGTTCGAGAGAGCATGTATGCGTCATAGTTGAGAGGATGGAATTTGGCTTAGTACTGGCAGTCATTCCATAGTGTTGATATGATAACACTAGCAGTCATTCTCATGGTGGTACGGGTATTTAGATGGACGTATTTCTTTTGCGAATATGGGCTGTTTCGCCAAACTGGGGCACAATGTTCAGCGGCGTAGAAGAGTGTGGTGACTCTCACTAGACCACATCGTTTTGGGATTTTAGAAAACTATGTTCTCTATTACTTGGAATAACGAACTTCAGAATTCCATGAAATCTTCTCATAATTTATTTCAGTTCCTTTAACACATTCGGAAATATTTAATCCTTATTTTCCCCTTACGAAGTAGTGTTAGTCCCTCATCACTGTCAATTTTGAACTAGCTTTAATATAATGTCACGTATTAACTCATTCGTGTTTTGGCTCTATTTCACTACCTTTTGTGCTTAAGGTTGAGATGTCAACTCGTTGAGTGATAATCTGTGTTGACCGGAAAATAACTCTATTGTTGCATTGTTCATAATAGTGTAGTTAGTTCCATGCTTTCATAAAATTTATAATGGCTTTAATTTTCGGTACGTCATATCATCATTTGATGAAAGTTAACCTGACGCTGCGCACTTGAAAGTCTGAGGGAATACTTTTTGTCGGAATTACGTACAGAAGAAGGTAACATTAATTTAAGAAACTATATTTGAAGAGTACATATATATTAGTTATAATGCTTTTCATTTCTTTCCGCATCCCAATGCCTTACATTAATGATAACACTTCTACCTGAGAGACTGGTCTACGCCCCAAGGTCATGAACTTGCCTTGAACTTACAGTCTCCCCAAACAGGTCTGATTGTGAGGTCACTATCAGTTTGAGGACAATTTCTTGTCACGTTATTCATTCATTCCCTGGATTCTAGTTTAAGTAATTCTGGCTGTATTGTGTGGGGTTGGGTTGTTTGGGAGGAAGAGACCAAACAGCGAGGTCATTGGTCTCATCGAATTAGGGAAGGATGGGGAAGGAAGTCGGCCGTGCCCTTTCAGAGGAACCATCCCAGAATTTGCCTGGAGCGATTTAGGGAAATCACAGAAAACCTAAATCAGGATGGCCGGACGCGGGATTGAACCGTCGTCCTCCCGAATGCGAGTCCAGTGTGCTACCACTGCGCCTGTATTGTGTGGAACTTGAAGTTGGTGTTCACTTAATTCATACGAACAACCAAATTACTTACGTGTATTTCAGTTTGACTTTCACTCGTTTTTAAGAGTTTCTGTGCATTGTTCCTGGTTTAACATACGTAAATTGGGCGTAGCCTCGTTCTGATGCCACCTTAACGAAAGCGCGCGATATCGGAATTTTATTTATTACTAGATCCTTCCGCAATGCGAACTTTATTTCAAGCATTCCGATTGTCAAATAATTTACTCTATTTTTTACTGTTCATGGGCTTCTTTGATATCTATAAGGTATTACGGAATCTGTTCCCTCACTGGGGGTAATTTTTCGCATTATGTCATTGAAACAGTTGATGTGAACCAGCATGTTAGCGTTTGTTAGGAATGTCAAACGGTTGTTGTAATGTGTAACGGTTTGTGGAAGTTGATAGCCTTCATATTGTTTACGGGAAGTTGCGATCGGAGTTAGTTGAAGTTATTAAAAGTTCATACCTTTTGTAAACGCTTCAGCAGTAAAAAGTGTACAACTGTGCACAAGTTATGCATAGTCGGCAGAAGATGTAAATGGAAAGATAAAAGTGAGCAGTCGTTATAAATGTCGCTTAAGATTTCCCAAAAAATTGAAATGATTCTGTTGGGAAAACGGGTATTTCCTGCTTCGTAGTTCAGTACGAGGCCGATGAAGAGTAAATACTCAACAGGCCTGAGATTTAGGCTTAACAGACAACTCTTCCGGACCTCTGCACAGCGCTTTCTCAGGAGTGGCACTGACTGCCAATACCTCTTTCGAACAGTCTCACTGAGTACTGCCTACTATTTCTGGAATTATAAATCATGCTGTCCACCATATCCAGTTTAATTCATTGAAACAAGTTGAACTTTCAAGTCAAAACTGATTTTGCGTAACTAGCCAGTTTCGTCTGTGGCCTCTTCAAACTGCAGATACATAACGACGGCGTGTGTTTAATCATACTTAAAATGAAATAGTGTTACTTGGAAATGGAATTTGTTCCCGTCCACAATTATTCGCCTTCACTGATTATTTCATTCGCTCCACATCAGTAAAATGATGTTAAAAATACAAACTTAGTCTTTTTATAATTAGAATGATTAAAGGGTGTTAAAAGCCAATAAAGATGATGTATTTCGGTGATTTTCTATAGAAGCACATAAGGTGATGCCGGATAGTGTTAATTAGATGATGACGATGGTGCGCCTTGTAAGTTGGTTCAAATGGCTCTGAGCACTAAAGGACTTAACTTCTGAGATCATCAGTCCCCTAGAACTTAGAACTACTTAATCCTAACTAACCTAAGGACATCACACACATCAATGCCCGACTGAAGCGCCTAGAACCGCTCGACCACTTCGGCCGGCCGCCTTGTAAGTCCTTCGAGGGAAACACCGAGTAAATGATGTGACGGTTGGAGGGAGGATTAGAAGAATAGGAGGTAACAGAGTAATGCAGATAGATGGATCGGTATGTGTGGGAGAGTGGACGAGGCTGATGTTGTTGGGCTGTGAGAGGAAAGAGCGAGGGCGGACCAGGAGGCTGGGAGAGGTATCGGAGCCTTGACCAAAGGATGGATACAGAATCTAGGGCTGTTGCTTGTTCAATGCTCAAGACGGATGTTTGGCTCAAAGAGGGGGAGTCCGTTGACATTTACTTTGCGTAGGATTGGCCATGGTTCGCTTGATCGGCAGAATAATTTCCTTTATATAGCTTTTCAATGCAGTTGTGGTCATGTACCATTGTCAGCTGCTAGTGTCAACTACAGGCACTGCACCTGATTGCCTACGTATTTCAAAAATATGTTCTGATGAGCTTTTATCAAACTGATTCGATCACCTTTAGTTGATCAGCAACAGGAGTGAATAGTGTGTGGTCAACATTAGCTAGTGCATATCGGCAACGGCCTTGCCGCAGTGGTTTACACCGGTTCCCGTGAGATCACCGAAGTTAAGCGCTGTCGGGCGTGGTCGGCACTTGGATGGGTGACCATCTAGGCCATCATGCGCTGTTGCCATTTTCCGGGGTGTCCTAAGCCTCGTGATGCCAACTGAGGAACTACTCGAGCGAATAGTAGCGGTTTCGGTCAAGAATACCATCATAACGACCGGGAGAGCATGTGCTGACCCCACGCCCCTCCTATCCGCATACTCCATGAGGATGACACGGCGGTCGGATGGTCCCGGTAGGCCACTCGTGGCCTGAAGACGGAGTGCTTTATATTAAACAGATGATCACACATCTTTGCAATACGTCTCGAGTAATCGCCAATAACAAATTTTTCAGTGTACTTGAAATTGCAGCTCAATGCAATGCACACTTCAATGAACTGAATCCATTGCTCTAAATGATTTGGTGATCACACGTTACAAACAAAAGAGAAAAAAAGCGTTAAGTACCCATATGACATGTTCGGATGTGAATGTACTGTTACTTCCTAGACGTACTCTCCATCAGCGGCTACGAAAAATAATTAAAGCTGAAATTTATGTCACATGTAGTATGGACAAAAGAGCACATCAGCATTGTTCGTGTTTAGTTTTGTTATCAGGCCTGGTAGGAAATATAAGGAGCGTGAATAGCGTCAATTGTTGAGTGATCCCTGTATGATACGGAGATGCCGCGTGCTAATGTGAGACAATGTTATTAGCACCTAACAGAGTTTGAAAGGGAACGCATTCTGGGTCTCCACTAGTCTGGCTTGTTGAATCGTACAATATCCTAATTTGGGGGGAATTCAGATGTGAAGACGGCCACTAAAACCAAAACAAACTGGGCTGAGTTTGGAGTTAAGCTGTGACAGGGAAGCACTGACTGTTGAGAATGACGTCGTATTGTGTTCATCTACGAATCGGGGTTCTGCACTATCGCAGAGGACCATCGTCGCGAGTACTGCGGCGACCTGGGAGAGGCACAACGATGTTACTCATGACGTCATGGCGTGCGGAGCCATCGAGTATGACATCAGGTCACAGGTGGGACTGACTGAGGGAACTCTGACGGCTCACTGGTACGTCGAGGACAACCCGTGTCCTCAACTGTTACTTCTCATATGACAGTATCATTTCAACAGGAAAATACTCGTCCACATATGGCACATGTCTCAGTGAACCGCCTGCGTGCTGTTGAGGTCCTCCCGTGGCCAGCGAAAACCCCACATCTATCCCAGACAGAGCATGTGTGCGACCAGCTCGGACCACAACTCCGTCCCATTGCCAATGTCCTGGATATCAGGGATCAGTTACAACATCTGTGGGCCGGCCTGCCTCAGGAGAGGGTACAGGGGCTTTATTACACATTTCCAAACAGAATCGGAATATGCATCCAGGCGAACTGCGATGCAGTGTCGCAGTAGTATGGAGAGTGGAAATCAATAACTGGTTAAGTACTTTTTTTTAGCGAGACCCGGAAAACTAAGCTACGTGCTGTTGCGAATAACCTGAAAAGCGGGCTAAGCACAATGATCATTTCTAGTAGAGGATATAAGGCTTGAAAGATAGCATGAGGCGTATGTAACGGACCACCGGTGAGGCTAAAGCGAGTAATTCCCACGAAGTTTGGTAACTATTTGCAGCGTGTGACAGACATTTTACCCAGACTGAGAAACGTAAGAGGCTCAATGAATGTCAGAGTATCAAATACCTAAGGACCTAGTAACACTTACGGAGAACGCAACACCTAACAGTAAAATAAAATGGCTCCTAGCACTATGGGACTTAGCATCTGAGGTCATCAGTCCCCTAGACTTATAACTACTTAAACCTAAGTAACCTAAGAACATCACACACATCCATACCCGAGGCAGGATTCGAACCTGCGACCGTAGCAGCAGCGCGGTTCCGGACTGAAGCGCCTAGAACCTCTCGGCCACAGCAGCCGGGCCTAACAATCCATTTGTGGTTACTATGCTTTAGCCAGAGGACTCTTATTGTAAATAAGCAGCCGATACAAATATTAACACAACGAAAATAAGTATTTTCAAACGTAGTTGCGTTGAAGTGAAAAAAAAAAAAAAAATGCTCATGGTGGCGTCAAGACGAGAACAGTGTTTAACGAACTTGAGAACTGGAGTACTTACAAATTTTCAAGAAAGGGGTTACCACTAACATCATGAATAATTTTGTTTTACCGTCGCAACAGTTTAAAAACAAATTGCTAGCTGAAAAGAAAAAGTATCTCCAACAGATGCTGCCGTGTTTGATAGTGGTTAACAGACCATTTTTAGAAAAGTTAATCAATTAAAATGGTTTTGCCCTCTACAAAATTAAAAGAAGGATTGAAAATAATCAGGGGATAGTGTTCCTGTAAAATATATCTGTAAAATATTTATTATTAAAAAACTGATGATGGCTGAGATTTCTTTCATTGGCACTTACCTCGTTCTTTGTCTATAATATGTGTCTCATTTAGTACATTCTGCGCTTTTCAGAATAAAATATTTATTTTCATTGACAAAAGAAAGGGAACTTAAAAAAATTTGCAATAGTTGTGTGACTCTTACTGTAGACTGCAAATAAAAAACATTGTTGATGTTTTTCGTTAAAATATTTTTGTTAAAACAAAAATAGCTGGATAACTCGCAATCAGCTGTTTGACTGTTTGGCACATAGCCCGTTATTGATTTCCACTCTACATATGTGGGCTCGTACTGACATGTTCATCGTTAAAGTGAATTGACCAAATACCCTTTCAACCCGTAAAGTTTCATTTCGTCTCCTCCTCCCCTTATGGGTACTTGACTTATTTTGGGAGGTACTGTACTTCTCTCAACAGAACACAGCTTTAAACTTGACTTAACCATGTACTCAAACTGTTTCCCATTGACTGCAAGACACATCTGAAATCGCAGTTCGAGAGATAAATGCATATAAGAGAGATCAGTGGATGATACGGCGTTGCATGCTGTGGCGATTCGTCGGCACATATCCGATGTGGTTGGGGCTTCACGTTAGGCGGCCCGTTTCAGCGCTACTCTCAGAACAAATTCAAAAGAAGGCAACTTGAGGGACCTGACACGCCATTTTACTGCAGCATTCCATCCTGTCGAATGGTCAGGAAATTTTCATTCAATGTTTGCATAGCAAGAGTGGAAGAGCGATAGAGGGAGCTGTTGTGTTAGAATTATGTCACTGTCGCTTATGTACTGATATCTCTGCTGGAACTACAGGTTGAGAGATCGTAAGAAAGTGCATGTATATACTTCTATTTAACACGCTGGGGATGAAGTAAGGACCCACAACTGACATTTACGCTGCACAGTCATTGCTGTTGCAACTTAGAACGAGGTGCGTTTTCTTCTGCCCTGTATAGCATGTTCAGTAAATTTACGTTGTCCTGTTAGTAAGTGTTACTTTATTGGTAAAGAGGGCACGTTTCAAAACATTGTCCAGTCGCCCAGGCTTTGAAGGGTAAACTGACAAAATTCTATTCGTCATTATATATAAGGTCTACGATTGTCTGATTTAATGGCAGTTGAAAGGAATGGAATTTAAGTCGATGAAAGCTATGAATGACACTCATCTGGCTGATATTACATATGTTTCATTCTACCATGCTGACTGCCAAGTTGTATCCAGAAGAAATTGTCTGAGTGCTCTGTCAATTGCAGTCTTCTTACTTGTCCTCTGTTTGACGTTCAGACTACCCATTCACACTAGTAATTCGATCCGGGTATGGTTCGTCACCCTCTCTCATAAGATTTTGTTTTGAGCGACAGTCGACTCGCATTCACGGAAACGGCAGTCCAATTCGCTGATAAGGGATGATTCCTCTCAAAAGGATGCGACGAGTTTCCTACCCAATCATTCCACCATCTAGTCATCTGCTCCTTCTCTGGTGAGCTGGCTGTCAGCGGGATGTTAAGCACTTATCTTCGTTCCCTTGCTTTTCATAAGTGTGAACGCAACATGTTAAGACCCCAAAGTTGGTTTGAAAGTGTGCTGCAATCATTATTCACTATCAACGTTGCTCATTATTGCCCGAAATTTGAAGATGGCGATAGCATGTCATCGCCAGGAGGGATCGTGCTCCCTTGGAGTAGAGACACAAAATCTGTGCTTAACATTTCACGTAATAGCCATCGTGGCAGTCCCTGCGCGTTCGTAAAACTGCTACTCGCTTATTTTGGGGCTGACGTGGAAGCTCACGGGGGGAACCACTGCCGTAAAACTCGTGTAAATTCACTTTACGAGAGGCCGTCAAATAAGAAATTGTTTTTTCTCCTTTTCCTTCTGACGGAGCAGTGTAACTGATTTTAACTCCTGGTCTTGGCTGTCATTATCCCTGGAAGATCGAGAGAAATTGAATTTTCTTCAACATCTTTTATTGCAGTATAAGTGAAACGCGATCTGGGAAAACAATGTTTTTATTATGCTTTCTCTTATGCTCAACGAATGAAATTAATGAGTTGGCTCGAAAATAATTGGTGACGCCTAAAATTTGACTGTGTTGAGTGAATATCGCGTTGAGTAGGGTAGCATACATGAACGCCATTATGACCATTGCAAAACATCGAAACCTTGTCCTCCACTTGCAAATGGCTCTGAGCACTATGGGACTTAACTTCTGTGGTCATCAGTCCCCTAGAACTTAGAACTAATTAAACCTTACTAACCTAAGGACATCACACACATCCATGCCCGAGGCAGGATTCGAACCTGCGACCGTAGCAGTCGCGCGGTTCCGGACTGAGCGCCTTAACCGCGAGGCCACCGCGGCCGGCACCTCCTCCACTTGCAACTCTTTTTTTTAAAAAAAAAATAGAGTGGCATAGCTAAAACATGTATACAACTTAAGACAAAACAGGCGAAATGATCTCAGTTTACTGACAGCAGTTAACAGGTGATCTTAGAAGATAGCATATAAACTCTTCGTAATCACGCCTACACGCCACAACTACTTTCACCAGAAGACTGCTTGCTCAGTTCATTTGTGAGGTTCATTTGTCAATAGGACAGTGGCACTCAGCTGAAAACCACACTTCTTACGTCCCTGAATACTTATGTTTAAAGCCGGCGGCTGTGACCGAGCAGTTCTAGGCGCTTCAGTCCGGAACCGCGCGACTGCTACGGTCGCAGGTTCGAATCCTGCCTTAGGCATGGATGTGTGTGATGTCCTTAGGTTAGTTAGGTTTAAGTAGTTCTAAATTCTAGAGGACTGATGACCTCAGATGTTAAATCCCATAGTGCTCGGAGCCATTTGAACCATTCTGAACCTTTGTTTACAGTTCCACATATTTACGTAGAAAACAAAATACGTGCGAAGAAATATCGGAATATAATTTAACTGGACCGAAAAGCTTATAACAGAAAGATATCTTAGTTCGAGCTACCGTCAGAAATGAAAACAGTACCCAGCATAGAGTAAGAGAGTGTGGTAGAACCGTTACAGTAAGCGGCAGTGCAATGAAGACGAGGCACATGAAAAAAGTAACTAAGCTGTTCATTATTTCAAAAGTAGTCGCCATAACTGTTAAGACGTTTATGCCACTATGAGACAATTCCTTCATGGAAAAATGTTTACGATTGCCTACGGAACCATGACCGTACCTACACTACTGGCCATTAAAATTGGTACACCACGAAGATGACGTGCTACAGACACGAAATTTAACCGACAGATGCTGTGATATGCAAATGATTAGCTTTTCAGAGCATTCACACAAGTTTTGCGCCGGCGGCGACACCTACAACGCGCTGACATGAGGAACGTTTCCAACCGATTTCTCGTACACAAACAGCAGTTGACCGGCGTTGCCTGGTGAAACGTTGTTGTGATGCCTCATGTAAGGAGGAGAAATGCGTACCATCACGTTTCCGACTTTGATAAAGGTCGGATTGTAGCCTATCGTGATTGCGGTTTATCGTATCATGTTGTTGTTGCACGCGTTGGTCGAGATCCAATGACTGTTAGCAGAATATGGAATCGGTGGGTTCAGGAGGGTAATACGGAACGCCGTGCTGGATCCCAACGACCTCGTCTCACTAGCACTCGAGATGACAGGCATCTTATCCGCATGGCTGTAACGGATCGTGCAGCCACGCGTCTGTCCCTGAGCCAACAGATGGGGACGTTTGCAAGACAACAACCATCTGCACGAACAGTTCGACGACGTTTGCAGCAGCACGGACTATCAGCTCGGGGACCATGGCTGCGGTTACCCTCGACGCTGCATCACAGACAGGAGCGCCTGCGATGGTGTACTCATCGACGAACCAGGGTGCACGAATGGCAAAACGTCATTTTTTCGGATGAATCCAGTTTCTGTTTACAGCATCATGATGGTCGCATCCGTGTTTGGCGACATCGCGGTGAACGCACATTGGAAGCGTGCATTCGTCATCGCCATACTGGCGTATCACCTGGCGTGATGGTATGGGGTGCCATTGGTTACACGTCTCGGTCAGCTCTTGTTCGCGGTGACGGTACTTTGAACAGTGGACGTTACATTTCAGATGTGTTACGACCCGTGGCTTTACCCTCCATTCGCTCCCTGCGAAACCCTACATTTCAGCAGGATAATGCACGACCGCATGTTGCAGGTAATGTACGGGCCTTTCTGGATATAGAAAGTGTTCGACTGCTGCCCTGGCCAGCACATTCCTTAGATCTCTCACCAATTGTAAACGTCTGGTCAATGGTGGCCGAGTAACTGGCTCGTCGCAATACGCCAGTCACTACTCTTGATGAACTATGGTATCGTGTTGAAGCTGCATGGGCAGCTGTACCAGTACACGCCATCCATGCTCCGTTTGACTCAATGCCTAGGCGTATCAAGGCCGTTATTACGGCCAGAGGTGGTTGTTCTGGGTACTGATTTCTCAGGATCTATGCACCCAAATTGCGTGAAAATGTAATCACATGTCAGTTCTAGTATAATATATTTGTCCAATGAATACCCGTTTACAATACTCAACAAGCTGCTGGAAGACTCTTGCAGAAAGCCTGAGCCACGATGCCTCCATAGCTGTCCACAACTGGGAAAGTGTTGACGGCGCAAGATTTTGTGCACGATTCTACCTCTCGATTAGCCCCATAAATGTTCGATGAGATCCATGTCTGGCTATGTGGGTGGCCAAATCATTCGAATGAATTGTCCAGAATGATCATGAAACCAATCGCAAACAACTGTGGCTTTTTGACGTTGCGCGCTGTCATCCATAAAAATGCCATCGTTGTTTGGTTACAAATGATCTCCAAGTAGCCGAACGTAATCAGTTCCAGTCAACGATCGATTTAGTTGGACCAGAGGACCCAGTGGAGTCGCCACCAGCTTGCACGATGCCTTGTTGACAGCTTGGTTCAATGACTTCGTGCGCTCTGCACCACACTCGAATCCTACTATCAGCTATTACCAACGTAAATCGGGGCGCAGTTGACCAGGTCATGGTTTTCCAGTCTTATAGGGTCGAAATGACATTGTGACGCGCCCAGGAGAGGCACTGCAGGCGATGTCGTGCTATTACCAAAGGCACTGGCGTCAATGGTCTGAAAATGTTCACATGTGTGTGAAATCTTATGGGACTTAACTGCTAAGGTCATCAGTCCCTAATCTTACACACTACTTAACCTAAATTATCCTAAGGACAAACACACATACTCATGCCCGAGGGAGGACTCGAACCTCTGCCGGGACCAGCCGCACAGTCCGTGACTGCAGCGCTTCAGACCGCTCCGTTAATCCCGCGCGGCGTCAATGGTCTGCTGGCATAGCCCACTAAAATCAAATTTCGCTTTACTGTTCTAACCGATATGTTCGTCGTACGTCCCACATTGATTTCTGCCGTTACTTCACGGATTGTTGCTTGTCTGATACCACTGACCACTCTACGCAAACGCCGCTGCTCTCGGTCGTTAAGTGAAGGTCGTCACCCACTGCGTTGTCTGTGGTGAGAGGTAATGCCTGAAATTAGGTAAACTCGGTGCACAATTAACGCTGTGGCTCTCGGAATACTGAGATCCCTAACGATTTCGGAAATGGACTGTCTCATGCGTATAGACCCAATTACCATTCCGCGTTCAGAGTCTGATCATTCCCATCGTGCAGCCATAATTACTTTGGAAACCCTTTCACATGATTCGCTTGAGTACAAATGACAAAATGACAGCTCTACCAATGCGCTGCCCTTTTATACCTTGTTTACGTGATACTAGAGCCACCTGTATATGTGCATATCGCTATCCCATGTCTTACCTCAGTGTATGCCTCAAATGGCTCTGAGCACTATGGGACTTAACATCTGAGGTCATCAGTCCCCTAGAACTTAGAACTACTCAAACCTAACTAACCTAAGATATCACACACATCCATGCCCGAGGCGGGACTCGAACCTGCGATCGTAGCGGTCGCGCGGTTCCAGACTGAAGCGCCTAGAAGCGCTCGGCCACACCGACCGGCTTACCTCAGTGTAAACAAAAAAATTGTTTACTATGAATTATTTCTTAAAATGATAGAACCTTTTGTATGGGGACGTCAAGTGTCCAGAGTGGCCGAATCACAACCCAGTCGTAACAGTGGCTGAACATGCGTGACCGCTCCAGGCCTGACACCGCCACCGGGATGCTGCTAACATCCACAGGATGGCTATACGGCAAGGGCAGACATTGTTGTTTGAAGACATCGTTCACTTATGCATCGCAGAGTAGCAAGCATCGATTTAGGAAGTCCTGCTGGCGATGTCTCTCGCAAGGAGCTCTCTTCGACCTGGTTGAAGTTGCCACCGAGACCCGTAAGTCAGTCGGTAACGAGGATTCTCAAAATATTTGGCCGCAGGCCACGGCATCATTGCGATGTGTGAGGTCTGCAATTCCCTAGCCAGGAGGAAGAGGTTGCGGGCGCGCCGAGGAATCTAATTTCAGGGCCAACAATGCGCGGGAGCAACGGCCGGCGGTGGCGGCGGCTTCGCCTATCGATCTCGCAAGGGCGGCGCATAACGCGCCACCCGCGCACCGCCCTCCCGAGCGGCCGATATTGCGTTTCTCTGCTGTGCCACAGATTACACTCCCCCTTTCTCTTCCGCTCTTTTCTCTCTCTCCTCTTCGTCACTCTTCCCCCTTCCTTCCTCATTTGTTGACCATGGACCACGCAGTCCCAGTGAAGTCTTAATGGAAGTTTGTCATTGCCCCATTCCGATCTGTTGCTGACCTGCTGTTGCCTGGCCGGATGCAGCGAGATGTGTGTCATCTGCAACGAAGTCTCTTTCGACGGTACCCTGGTTTCCCTGCCCTTTCCGAACCTCACTGACATTTTCAAGGGCATTATCGATGAAATATCAGTCCAGGTGCTCAGTGGAAACTTTGTCATTTCGCTGCTCGAGGAACAAAGTTCCTGCCGCAACATCCCGTTAATGGAGAAGTCGGAGTAAGAAAATTCTAAGCAAGTATCACTCTGATAACTGTTTCTGTTGTGTCCTTGATGGCATGGTGTGCATTACTTAAGAGATATGATTGAAGAGCCTGTTTAAATACGTTAGTTCCAACTATTTTTCTTATTACAGTAGGTGGTACTATACAATGTATGTCAATGTCGGTATCGTGATCTATAATAGAAATCGGCGTGTCAGTTTTAAAATTACAGTAATGTACATACATGTTATTGAATCGATTACAAGTGGTGATAAATATGAGCACTGGTAATCGGCGCAAGAACATGTGTGTACATAGCTTTTATTTTAAAACTGATATGCCGACTTCTAGTACAGCTCACGACCCCAAAATGGTCATACGTTGTATAGCACCGCTTACAGTACTAAAGGAGAAGAGTGTATAATAATGTGCCGGCCGGAGTGGTCGTGCGGTTCTAGGTGCTACAGTCTGGAGCCGAGCGGCCGCTCCGGACGCAGGTTCGAATCTTGGCTCGGGCATGGATGTGTCTCATCTCCTTAGGTTAGTTAGGTTTAATTACTTCTAAGTTCTAGGCGACTGATGACCTCAGAAGTTAAGTCGCATAGTGCTCAGAGCCATTAGAATCTTTGTTTTTTGTATAATGATGTAAACATAGGTATGTTGCTATTCCATGCGTTGCACATCTTGGATATAATTATGTGTGCTTTTATGTTAGTTGCTCTATCCCTGCATTTTCGGTAACATCATTTGCAGATCCGGACAGGACAACACAGAATTGTCGAAACAGATCATCTATATGAATGAATGATTTTAGCAATCTTGGCAGTTAAAAAATTATGTTTGTCAGGGTCACACAAAATTTAAAAAGGAATTATTCGATTCATCTGTCATCGGCTATCTTCTTTGACAGTGTGATTTAATCACCGTTTTCAGTGAGTGCTTTTTCTCTATGATCTGAAGATAACGATGACGACCGAAACTGTTAACATTTTCTATGTTGTACCACTGAATAAATAATAAAAATTTTAGTATCAGTGACGGACTGGCCTGCATGAGGGTAGAAATTTTGAGCTTTTCCGAACGTAAAGTAAGTCCAGGGTTTATTCCATGATCATGGATAGGGCTGTTAATTTGTTTCTTAATGTAAACAACAGACTGGCAGATGGACACGCAGTAGTTACAGAAGGATTACTGAGTGCAATGTACAGTGAAGGGAAAGGAAAGAGGCAGCAGCCTTATAAATGAATCATTGTAGCATTTGCAACCGGTGATCGATGGAGACTACAGGAAGTCTAACACTGAAAGGCCAGACAGGGATCTGAGCGGTCTCCACTCAAGTCACAGAGCGAAGTAGCGCAGTGTTAGGTCACTGGACCTCCATGCGAAAGTAGCGGTACTCAGGATCCTGTCCGGATAACCAGACGTAAGTTCTCCGAGCTTCCCCTAAATCGAAAAAGGTAAACAGCACGATGGTTCCTACGTAAGGGCACAGCCGTTTCCCTTCTCTATCCTCTTCCATGGCCAATTAATTCATCTTTGACGAGCCGCAATCTTTACTATCTCCGCTTCGAAATTCAAGTGCTACCATGGTGAAATGAGAAAACTGATTTAGAAGCCGAAGAAACTCAACGGCAAATATCTTGCTTATGATTTCCTTTCGCCGAACTTCACACTAATTTATGAGGGCTGCTGGTGAGTTACTATGGCCATCAGTAACAGAAATTGCTCAGCAAGCGAGGGAAAAAAAACGCGAAGATAGTAAATTCTCTTACATGCTGTTTCCTGTTTTAGAGGCAGAAGCCGACTAGCATAGCTATTTTGTTCGAATAGATTCGAGGCATTATTTACTAGTCGAAGTACGCTGCAGAGGTGCGTAAATCGATAAAACCAGTATACTATTTTTCATTACAGTGGTAAAGTTGCTTGACTGTGGACTCTGCACCTAGGTACTTCAGACACTGACGACGGACTGCTACAATACAGTACACTCCGATGACCTAAAATATATCCTACAATGTATATGCTTTTATGCAGTCGAAGCAATGAGAGAACGCCATCACACTGAGCACTTACACATTCTTATCTTAGTGCAATCTCCTGAAAGGTGATATCCTCATGTATGTAGTACAGAAAATTTCATAAATATTATGTTTAAGAGGAGGAAATCAGCAATGCGCGTAATACTCACAGCGCGTCTCATATGGGATCATTTATTATGGCGCCCGCCTGTGCTTTGGTTCTGGGCTCGGAGGTAAACTGGCTCGAAACTCTACACTGTCAGTATTTGGTCGGCAAGCGGAGGGGAAGTGGTGACATGAAGTTCTCGATCAACAGACTTTTTTTCAAAATTCTGAATTAAATTCCAAACCTCTCCGCAGTTTCTAATAAAATGAAACCATGTGAAGTTGTTGATGGTGTACCGTGCGTCGGATGAGGACGTTAAGCTCATAGGCCCCCTTGGTGCTGTACAGTAGGAGTAGGCTACGCGTTTTCGTCCTCTCCCTTCTCTCATCATCACCATGCAACACAAGTACAACACTACACTATACACGCATGCATTACTGTCACCTGCACTTCACAGATACGCATACTGCAAACCTCACACAAATCCGTAAGGGATAGCGGCTATGGACACGGACTAGCAATGCCCTTTCGGCTATACATGTAATGTATTCGCAGTTGTGAATATGAACAACATTTAGCTAAATAAAGGAATGACGACAATGGAAATTTGTGCTGGACTTGGACTCGAACCCGATTTTCCGGCTATAGCGAGCGGTCGCCTTACCTTTAGGCTATCCGAGCAGAACTCACGGGCCGATCGAAACATCCATGTGTCTTCAACCTGCATTCGTTTATTCGTTATGCATATTTCCATACAGGGGAGACACTGTAATATCGTATTGTTATCATCCAGCTAGGCAGCTGAACCCACTCAACAATGAAATATATCTACTTTTGCCTATATACTAGCACATCTACAAACATCGGAATGCAGGTCAATTGAAGGAAGGAAGATTAGAATTTAATGTCGCGTGGACGGTGAGATTATTTGAGACGAAACACAATCTCGGATTGGGTAAGCAAGAGGAGGATTTTCTAATCACGTATGAATCCATGTTCTGTATAATAATAATAGTAATACTTTGATTTAGAGAGATTTAGGGAAATCACGGATAACCTAAATCAGGATGACCGGACGCGAGTTGAAAAATAAAAAAATTAACAAAACTGCATCGCTGCACCACATTGTAATTTCATACTTGGAGAGGATAATTATGATCCACAAAAGATTCGTTTCCGAAACAAAAATATTTTCAACAGCAAACGATTCAGTGTTTGGCTTGCCCACACTGTTTTCCCAAGATGAGCATTTGAAATGCAGCTCCCCAGAGGCGGTACGCCCAATATTTTGCAGCTGTATGAAAGGACTTAAAAGAAAAATAGTTCCTGGAGAGGTCGCTAATACTATAGTTAACGAATTTGTGCATTTCTGTAAGAACGGTGCTGACGGTAGGAGAAATAACTCACATTCCCTAAAAATTTTCAGTTTTGAACATATGTTAATTGGATGTGATTGAGATTTAGTATTTTATTGCGTTCTGCAACTTTTGCTAGGCTTAGTAAAATTTACCAATTATTTTTCCCATGTTGGACATTGTGAACTCCACGGCCGTTAATGATTTGCTGCAGAATAATTATGTTTCAATTTTCAACGTATGTTTAATGGATGTAACGGAGATTTCATGTTTTAATTGAGCTGTATAACTTTGGCTAGGCTTAGTAACATTCGACATATAAATATTTACAAATGAAATGTATTCACAGTTGTGAATATGGACAACCGTCAGCTGTATAATGAAATGACGACAGCGAAAATTTGTGCCTGACCGGGACGCGAACCCAGATTTCCCGGGTAAGCGAGTAGTCGCCTTACTTTTTTTGTTTGATCCTTTGTCCGTCATTGTTCGTTCCATTTGTTCTGGCGGACGTCCCATGACTCTTGTTCAAGTTCATCGCTGGCCGTATCATTTCTCTGCCTGGTGATGACTGGGTGTTGTGTGCTGTCCTTAGGTTAGTTAGGTTTAAGTAGTTCTAAGTTCTAGGGGACTGATGACCATAGATGTTAAGTCCCATAGTGCTCAGAGCCATTTGAACCATTTTTTTGACCGTATCAACTCAGTTTTTTGTTACATAGGGCAGCTACCCCTATGACCGAACACGCTGAGCTGCCGTGCCGGGTCCATTAGGCTATCCGACACAACTCACGGCCACACCCAAATTTCCTTATGTCTTCAACCATGTGTCTACAACCTGTACTCGTACAGGTGAGATGTTTTTACCTGAAAGTCGCTTGCCAGGTGTCGGCGGTAAATAGATATTCCAGTGCTGTGTTATTCCAAATTATGATGTAATGTTCTCCCCCACATGCATGCTTGTCCGAAGGAACATTGTGACGTAATTTCGAATAACACAGACACTGGCATATAGTAATAAATATTTACGTGTCTTTCTGGCCCTGTTGGACTTGTGAACTCCGTGGTGGTTAAAGGTTTGTTGGTGAATAACGCAACAAACCACAAATACTTTTGAAAAGCTATATTTTAGTACAATAATCAGGTTCGGGCTACCAAGCCCACCTCCAGATGATTAGCATTTCCAGATATACTGATGTTTTGGGCAGTAGTATGTAATCTGCTCCTGCACTGCAAAATAATATTTGTATATTAAGAGCCACTTCGTATGTTGTTTCGTCAATAGAAACATGCTAATGTTGCTGAATTTCTTTACATATGAAGTGAAATAGTGATATACACTTACAGGTGTTCCAGTGGGAGGCGATTTGTTTCATTGTTGTCCTTATGGTTATCCGAGGCGATGTATACTATGCTGCATTGCAAGCAGCACATGTATTTTAAAGAAATCACTGTGACACACTTCACTATATTCCTAACGCCAGGCAGAGCGTCACACATGTGCCTCACTCCACGTAACTCTTGCTTGAGAAAACAAAATTTTCTGAGCCGTAATTATTACTAATACTAATATTATGTTGACTATTAATGTTAAAATTGAAAGTGCCTCCCTGTTGTATACCTACCTACGTCAAAGCATAACCGGCGTCATTTGCAGTTATTTTACATCCGGAGGAGCTCAGTTCTGTAGGTTTTTGAACTCTGCCGTGTCGGCTGTTGTTTTCTCGGTGGGGCTGTAGCAGACCATCGAGCATCGGGCGTTGACCTCGGCCGGAACTTGGGCCTCACACCCGCTCTTCCCAGTTTCCTGGAGACTTCCTCCGCACGTGTCAGTTGATTTCTCCCCGAATCACCGGCTGTAGGTCCCCGTAGACTTCGACGAAAGTGTGTTCCGGAATGACCACTCGGATCCCGAGTCCACCAACCACGTTCACTTTCTGCGATAACTTGGAAAAGTCTTCTCTGTGGAACTGTATCCTCGTCCGATTGGATGAGAGCTGCGTTATCTCATTCCGAGGTTTACATTGTTTACTTTTTAGTGTTGAAGTGGACGCAGCGGGCTCTTTAACTTTTCCAGTTTCGTGGTTTCACTGATGAGATTCTCTCGTTATTGCTCTATTGGAAATTGTTCTACAGCCGGTGTATGCTGAAACGTCTTCTATGAGTTCCTACCTGCTTAATAAAAGTATTGCATTCACTTTTAGAATGTGTTGCATTACAGCTTTACAACTCGCTCAAAGTTTCTCTGCATCGAAGTCATACATGAAATCACTAGTTCAACGCTACTTATTTTACCACATACACGCATGTAACGTTGGATCTTACATTTACATTATGTAGATATAACCTGTAATGTACATGAACCACCAGATAACAACGTAAAGATTTCTCGCCATCTGTTAGAAGTTAATAGATGCATCTACCAGGAGCACGCGATACATAACAGTTAAACACTTGCATTTCAATCATTTAAAATTGCTAACCCAGGTGCTTCCAATGGGATTGACGGAATCTCCAACATGTGTCTGAGCAATGAAAAATCAGATGTGAATCAGCTTCTATTTTCATTCAACAGACACAAGACAACAAAAACGTTTACAAAAACTATGCTTATGCAGAAGATCTCTTTCTAATATCGCCCACATTAGTAGTTTCCTATCATTGGAAGGGAGTTCATTGTGTTCGAGATTGTATTATACGTATAATATCGTTTTAATCTAAGTCGAGGCCAGCGTGAAATATTTCCTTCTAACTATATCCTTGCTAGTTGAGTCTTGTTAATTAAATTCACAGTAAAATATCTGCTAAGAATGACACTATGTACGGGCGATAGGCATAATTCGATTGTGAAAAAAAGGGCATATTACTTCTCCTTCTCGGCAACTGATCAACGAAATATACTTTTAAAATCAACAGAATAAATTATTTACGTGGTTCTATAAACTTCTGTAAGTTGTGGATCATTTTCCTTCGCACTAAATGTAATGAAAGGCTCGTAAATAGGGTGAAAGGTCAATAGCGTGTGTCAGTTTTCAGGCATGTAGGAGTATATGACTGGAGCAATTTAAAATAGATCAACACAGCAGTCTGACTGTGGAAAACTTAGACTCGGAATTATTGGAAGAATCTTAAGAAGGTAGTATTCCTGCACGGAACGGTCGTTTGGAAAACCCTCGTTCTACAATTTCGAGAATGTTTCCTGGGACCCCTATCAAGTTGCATTAATGAAAGAGAGAGAAAATTTTCCAACAACAGCTGCACAACTTGTCACGTGTTCGTTTAGCAAACGTGTGAAGTACTCAACCAACTGTACGGGGAAACGTTACATAAAAGACTTTGCACCTTAATCAAAAATTTTGAGAATCAAAGTTTTATTTGCTAATGCAAACTGTGCGAGTCTAGCGTTACCCATCCCCATAAAACAATGACAGATGAAGAGCATTCCTGGCATATGCGTGTTATACAATAATTATTAGCTGTAAAGTGGTTGTTACTGTTGTAGTCCGAAAGCAAGTTCACTGTGCTCTCTATGCGTATCTATTCTGTGCAAGTCTCTTCATTCGTGATAAATACCGCAACCTACATCCATTGGGATCTGTTTACTGTTTTCACACTTCTATCTCGTGAACAATTTCAAACCCGTCTTCCCACCTCTCCCACTTGTTTCCAATAATTTACTGACGATTATTTGAAGACTCAGGATGTGTCCTATTTACCGTTTCTTCCTTGTAGTCACATTGTGCAATAAACTTCTATTCTCCTTGTTTCGAGTGACAACCTTGCCATTAGTTGTTCGCTCTACCTATCTAACATTCATCATTCTCATACAGCACCATATTTCAGAAGGTTCTAATCTCCTCTTAGCTTAACTATTTATAGTGCACGTTTCACTAATGAACAAGATGATGCACTACATTTGGGTTTTATTGTGGGTGAAGGAAAGCATTGCTAACGGAAGAAAGCTTGTGGCGTTCACTGGACAGCTAATCAGCTTTTTTGACTGCTTGTTATGTTCCCTGTTGACCCCGACAGCTACTGTCCTTTCCAACTTATATCAACAGCAGTATTCGATTCGATTATTGTTTTAATAGGGATTAAACATATGGAGGAACACAAAACAAGAAGTAAAACAGTACTCTAGCCAAAAACGCCAGAACTCGGCTGATGAGGTAAAGAAAAGGTAAAGAGAGGTTTAGTGTGCAGATCCTGCTCAGCAGGCAGTGCGCAAAGCCCACTGGAACGCCTCTGAGAGCAAGTAGTTCTGTTTTAGGTGGTCTGTGGAGTGGCTGTGGATGTCGGCAGTGACTCTCAGCCACCATCCCCACGTCCCTTTCATATTTATAAACAAAAATAAGAATGGTCACATAACATTAATCTATCATACACTGTTCAGTGGCTTGCTGAATGTATATACATTGCGTACGTTGTATAAATACTCATCTCCGTCACCTATCTATCTATCGCTTGCGCCTTTGTCCCGCATTGTACGTGGGGTTGGCGTGGTTAAATCGGATTTGGCATGTTAAGTTGAAGGGGTGGCCGGATGCACTTCCTACCGCCACCCCGTACCCCCTGGGATGGAATCAGAGTACCCCATCTGTCTGTGTCTAGTGTAAATCATGGAAAAGTGCGGATGTGTTTCAAATGTCTGTGAGTCATGTAACTGAGGCAGGACGTGGGGGCCAGCCCGGTATTCACCTAGAGGGATGTGGAAAACCGCCTAAAAACCACATTCAGGCTGGCCGGCATTCCGGCCCTGGTCGTTAATCCGGCGGGCTGGTTCGATACGGAGCCGGCGCGCCTACCCGAGTCCAGAAGGCAGCGTATTACCGCTCTCGGCTAACCTGGCGGGTCCCATCCCCGTCACCATCAGGACACATTTAACTTTGAAGTCACTAGAGTGAGGAATGAAACGGAATTCTATTTAGTATTGTAGTGAGCTCGAGGAAGATCAGTTAAAATTAGTCGCACCGTTCAGGTAGGGTGTGAAAGATTCTATTATCTCACCAGCTGCGACATATGTACTGGTGACCAGTCCAGACGATCAGAATAAGAGCCCAATATCTTAAACTCTATACGGTTTTTCGGCTTTAAAACTTAACACGTCTACTGAAGAGCGTTACGGAAGCTGGGCAGGTTTTAATAATTTATTTCACCCGTCAACACAAATTACAGTCGGTGTGTAAAGAGTGCAGTTGCAAATAATTATTATTCCGTTTCGTTTACACTGTGCCAAATGAGATTACAAATGTTACACATGGCATGTATTAAATATCACGGAGAAACACAGAAAAGACGGAAATTCAGAGGCAAATTTTTACCCTGTTTTGTCGCCATGTAGCAGTTTGGACTAATTACGAATATTTAAGTGCTTCTATAAGCCACACTGACACACACAATAATGTCAAATAGTGAGTACGGTACTTCTTACAAATACTATCGCTGGTAGATGTATATTCTTGGGATTATCTCAGGATATTATCAGGTCTAAAGGGTAAATAAATGCATCAGGCAACATAATACGTTTTGTAATTGTTCCCTCTGGAAAACATAGCCGCGAAATTATGATACCTATAGAAGTTGTTTTTTTTTCCGCAGTGTCCAATGTAGATCTCTTTCATACGTCAGTTCATAGTCGTCCTTGTATTTTATCACGCTTCTAATTGACTTTCATCGTCTGCCAATAGTATGGTTTTCTTCCTTTCACTCCTGTTTTACTTTTCTTTGTATTTATTATTCCAAATTTAGTACTTTGTTACTAAAAAGGGTTTTTCTACTATTTATTATTTTTCTACAGATTTTTTCTCTAACACACGCCACTGTCTATTCGACATTTTTTAACCTGGAGTGTCTGTTTCGTTAATCGGCCTTCACTCACTCTGTAAATGTATTAAAAAAGATTAAACTTTCTTTTGAAATTATCTTGTATGGTCACTAAACTTACTATCGTACTGTACTAGGCAGGAACAGTTACGGTAAGCACGGTATAGCCGAGAGTGATATGCCGCAGCGGTTACTTTATCACAACCCAATTCTCACAGCTCTCATTTATTTAATGTAAACTTAATTGATACATATTAAATATACACTAGCGTAAACAGCATACTTTGTTTTACACTCCACTTGAATACATTGTGTGATGAGTTTCCAAAGCTATATTTACTGCCCACAATCCTTACCTCTCTGACCACTTGAATTTTTTTTGTATTTATTGGTGTGAGGATTACTTCGTCTATCACCTTGCACAGTTTTCTCTTATTCATTTAGGCTATATGACCACAAAATATACCTTTGAATTTTTTCGTAGTTCTACATTTACGTCTACATACACATCCCGCAAGACACCGTAGGGCGCGTGTCGGAGTACACCCTGTACCACTAGTTGATAGGAATAGTTGCTTTAAGTTTCTCAGTTCAATTACAAAATTTTCAATTCATTCTTTTTAAGTATTCAGGTACCTCCTTTGAACGCTCTTATATTTACTCTAATACAAGTTATTTTTCTTTCGATTTCTCCTTTCTTGTCCAGTTTCAGGCATTTGAAGCATCGCTTTTGTTACTGCACTGATTCACTGTAATTAGACTTGGAGCATGTCTGCCGCTTGTGAGTCAAGTTACAGACATAGAATTCATCATTGTACTCTGTTTAATGATTTCTCTATCACGTTTATAGCACTTCATTTTCCCTTATAACAGAGGAAGTAGAGAAGTAATTGACGTATTTGGAGGAAAGTTACTAACGTTTTCACGAGCAAATAATATCAATCGACATAATAAAAAACATTATTTAAAAAATTAAGTTCGACGTAATTTTGTTTACTTACTTTTAATGGTATCGTAACATTCTTACAACTTACCTTGAAACTACGAACCAAACCTATCGTTAAACGCCCTCTTTCTCGGAATTTCACATTTTAAGCTTCGCTGTCGCTTCCATCCCTTCAGCTCCTACCGGATTTTGCAAGTGATATAGTGAAATGTAAGAACTTAACGTTCTTAGCACGCCACTAAAATACAATCATTCTTGCTGTAAAGCGACTTACTGTGGCGACAATTCGCGCTTGGTGCGTTGAAATAAACATATGAGGCAAAATATGAGCACTGCCCACTGAGAGATTAAGAGGCGCCTGGTGGCGTTGCACGCACGGGGCGCGGCAAGGAAAATATGTAGGCCATTCTAGTAACAATACGGGGCACAAACGGAGTAATACGGTGACATTAGCGACTTTGAGAAAACGCGGACTGTTAAGGCCCGTCACCTTGGTACGAGCATTTTGGAAACGGCGAAGATGGCCGGATGTTGTGTGCCGCTGTCGTGATCATCTGTGGGAATTGATTGAACGACCTGAAACGAGGAGTCTCACCACAGACCGTGGAGGTCGGAGACTTGTCCCCTTTGGAAAGCACCTTGGGCGGCGATCAGTGGTAGATACGCCGACAGAGTATAATGATAGTGCAGGTAAAAATGTTCCTCTTGGACATACGTTGTCGAATATGCCAGTTTGCAGCAGACTACTGCTACGTTTTTCCAAGTGGGTCCAACGTTGACGACATCGTCAATTACGACTGCAGTGGGCACGGGATTAATAAAACCGCCATAACGGCTTTGGACTACTTCAGCATTATTGCCGGCCACCTGTATCCTTCCATTCTTGATGTCTTTACCGACGGCGGTCATGGGCTGTGCGGCTGGTCCCGGCGGAGCTTCGAGTCCTCCCTCGGGCATAGGTGTGTGTGTTTGTCCTTAGGACAATTTAGGATAAGTAGTGTGTAAGCTTATGGACTGATGACCTTAGCAGTTAAGTCCCATAAGATTTCACACACATTTGAACGTTTTTGAACCGACAGCGGTGGGATACTCCATCAGATAACAGTCCTTGTTGCAAGGCCAGAATCGTGCTACAGTGGTTTCGGGAGCATGACGGTGAAATTACATAGACGTCTTGGCCACCAAATTTGCGTCATCTGAGCTCGATCGAACACATTCGGGACGCTACTGGGCGCAACCTCCGCGCCCACAAACTACAGTCCCATAGTTTACGTCAACTGCGCGGCCTGTACGTAAAAGTCTGGTGCTACATACCTTCGGAAGCCTACCAAGGATTCGTCGAGTCCACGCCATGCAGAATCGCTGCTGTATTGCATTCCAAACATGGACCAACACGCTATTAAGCAGTTGGTCAGAATGTTTTGATTAATTAGTGCGCGTGTGTGTGTGCGGGTGTGCGTGTGTGTATGTGTGTGTGTTGTCACATTTCTAGGACAAGGAAAAAATTCTCTATTTAGCATCAAAAGGCTGTATTTTGCCCGCCTCGCTGGAGTGAGTCTTTAATCGAATTCGAAATGTGCTTGCACCAAGAAAGGGACAAAATTTGCAGAAGCAACTGAAAAAAGGAAAGATTTGGCCCTTTTGTAAGCTTTTTATGAGAACAAAGATTTTTAAAAAGGAAAATACCAAATAATTACTTTTCAGAGGAGGTTTCGAGTTTACGCAGAAGAATAGTTTAGTTCCCTTATTTCAAATACAGTCAGAAGCAAATTGTAATTTCTATAACATGCCACAATGAATTAAATAGTAACGCATGCTTAAGAAGAGGAAGGTTTTGATTTCAAGAGGAACTGGAAGTTTTTAGTTTTATATAAATAAGAAGAATTTAGTTACTTAACCAAAAACGAAGAGGTAGCTGCGTGGTCAGCGCGGCGGACTGCGAACCGAAGGGGTCCGTGTTCGATTCCGGCCGGATCGGAGCTTTTGTCTGCTCGAGGACTGGGTGTAGTGTTGTCCTTACGTACATATAGTCATAAATGACATTTTACTGCCGGCCGCAGTGGCCGAGCGATTCTAGGCGCTTCAGTGTGGAACTGCGCGATCACTACGGTCACAGGTTCGAATCCTGCCCCGGGCATGGATGTGTGTGATGTCCTTAGGTTAGTTAGGTATGGGACTTAACATCTGAGGTCATCAGTCCCCTAGACTTAGAACTACTTAAACCTAACTAACCTAAGGACATCACACACGTCCATGCCCTAGGCAGGATTCGAACCTGGACGTAGCGGTCACGCGGTTCCAGACTGAAGCGCCTAGAACCGTTCAGCCACACCGGCCGGCTGATTGTGTTAGGAGTCAATGTTTTGATGTTAAGTACCCAGTGCTCTACAGTGACGTGTAGCTTATTTGGTTCGTTCCCCTTCTTATCTGTGTAATTTTAGGGCTATGAGAAAACTTGCGCACTAATGAAAATGCTTTTAACATAGAATGTTACTTTCATTCGTTTCAAATGTGAAGTTGAGGGACAATGCCCTTCTTATCCGTAGTTAGAAAAATGAATCACAAAATCAGTTGTATTATTTTCAGAATGCTCCTAACAGGATTCAAATAATCTTTTCCACTTATACCATTAGTTATCGTACAGTAAATATGGCACCGATACTACGCTCACCTTTCTTATATTTACTTTTTCATGCGTAAAGTAGCTTACTTTTTTTTCTGATGTACCTATGGTGTCGGACACTGTTGACCGCCCAGAACCAAACTGTGAACATTTACATGAACAATTGTTGTTTTCAGACATTTCATGTGGATAATAATCAAGAAATTTTTAGCCACGTTTTAATTTAGCTGCTGATTTGTTCACTGTTGAAACCGAGATAAGAGACTCGTTATAAAACTGGACTAGTTTGATTGGCATAGGTCGTAGAAAGTAAACTGAACTGAGAAATTGGGGAAATCTAGTTCTTCTATTCGAAGTGAAAACATGAGAATAGTTTATAAAGCTTCATAATCGAAACTTTTACGCAGATTGAGTTTAAACTAGGCTAATTTTATTCCGCAACGTATACGAACATAACATAAACGAAATTTCTTTGATATAAACAGTATCACTACGTTAGGCAGAGAAAATTTTTGGTTCTACCGTACTGTTCTGTAAATTAAATCTAAAATACTGGCAAATACTAAAATTCACATTTCAAGTAAACACAATTCTCGAGAGCTTTGTTGGTTTCCCTTACGCAAGCTATTATGCTAATGATAGAGCTTTTTTCCTATTGATGATTATGTAGGAGAACTAGCGTGAGGATGAAATTGTCCCCATGTATTCGTGCTTCGCATAGTTTCAAGGAACTTCATACTAAACTCCTAGTGACCGAATCATAGATCGCACTGTACACGGATTTCTATGAGCTGGTAACAAATCCTCTTATAATCCGCCCATTTTGATAGGGTTCCATTCCATGATTACGGGGTGAAAATTAAAGAACGTAACAAAGCCGCCATAAAAACTAAGAAACGTCTATTATTCCACGTCGCACTCTACAGCTTGAATAATAACACGCGTAAAAAGAACCAGCTGCGTTGAACGCGATCGATGTTCGCGACAGAGGAAGGGCTTAGCGGGCCATGAATATGTAGAGAGGCGCAGAGTTATTCAGGCCGTTTGATGTCGGAGTACCATACGGATCGCAAAATTTATTTACATTCAGTAAACGGCGCGCTGTGAAGACGATATTTTTATGCGTGGACCAAGGGAAATCACTTAAAGATGTTTCAGCTTTTAAACGTCGTGCAATGACTTGATATGTAAAAACTTTCATACGACGTTATTTACATAATGCGGTAATAAATCACTCAAAATGGTTCAAATGGCTCTGAGCACTATGGGACTCAACTGCTGAGGTCATTAGTCCCCTAGAACTTAGAACTAGTTAAACCTAACTAACCTAAGGACATCACAAACATCCATGCCCGAGGCAGGATTCGAACCTGCGACCGTAGCGGTCTTGCGGTTCCAGACTGCAGCGCCTTTAACCGCACGGCCACTTCGGCCGGCAATAAATCACTCCTGAAACGCAGAACGCTTTCAGGTTTTAAGACGTGACTCAGAATATGGAGAAACGTAGGGGTTGTACAGCATCGACTACAGTCGTTGTTCTAATTTATTGGCACTAATTTTCTCCTAAAAATTCAGTGTGTTCTGTGGAATAAAGCGTTGTTCCCGGAAGATCCAAAATCTGTAATTAATTACAAACATATATGGCAGTACTGAATCAAATTCAGAGCGTTCCCAGTCGCAGTCATTTTTCATTGGTACTAAATGAGCTCTCCTCCAAAACCCGACCCTTTAAAGAAATAACTGTTTTTTGTCGTTTTCAGTGTGTGCTAGCTAGGTACAAATCGCCATCCCACACGATTAGTGAAGTTTCATGATAGCAGGATATTACAGAAATTTCACGAGTGTTGAGACGGGACATGCAGGCACTACGAATAATTAACATAATGTTGATCATTTTCACTATAATGTAGTGTGTGATAAGTGACACATATCCGGAAAACATTAAGAAATGTAACATTGAAAATGCCTCACCTGATCTATGGTGTCGCCTAATCCATTCGATTTGTGCAATATATGCAACTCCATAATGCTTTTCTGTGATTGGTCAAAAGTAATTCGGTAAATGAAAACAGAGCTGAGGAAAACCTAAAATATTATGCAGTCAAAGTTACAACCTGGTAACTGGCTTATTCATTTATTAGGTAACAGGATGCATAAAGTCGTATTTGACAGATCCGTTACTCTTTGTAAGGGATCAGTCCACACGAACGGCTGCAAAATCATTACCAACACTCTACCGATATCGATATTGTGACGTCTAAGTGACTTCGTAGCTTATAGAGCATGGAAAAAATTATTCATTTTCGTGATGATGCAAGTAATGCAGCTAAAATAACCAATGATGCCTTAATAGTAGAGTTAATATATGACACTGTTCTTTTTAAAGGAGTAATCGTTTAGTAGAAAATAACAGGTACATTCTGGTTTATTGAAAAAACAATGCAAGTATTAGTAGTAATAACGACAATATATGATGATGTGTAAGGAATTCTGCGGTAAGTATTTTTATACTTTTGTTTGGTTTAAAATAATTTGTTAAAGCGACAAGAATTTGGTATAATCAGTAGACGTTGTAAATATTAATCATGTTTCGTTTCGAAGAATTCATCTCCAGACCAATATCTCATATTTCGGCTCGTGTGTGTAAGTATCAGGAACGGAAAATCGTTACGCGCTGTGGTGTTTTCTCCCATTCGAGACACATTATATGTTTTTATTATCTTCCTTCATTAAACATATCGTTCTGTCTCGGTGATATTGATTGCACAGAGCAAATAACAACACTTGATGTATGGACTAGAATCCTCTCAGAAGGAAAAATTTTGATACATGGACGCATTAAAAGCAGTGTCGTAATGTATCCTCGTATCACTTATAAAGCTGTTGATTAACGAGCAGTCTCAGTCTCAAAACAACAGTAATATTCATAAGCGTATCATTGTGACGAAAGATTACTTCCATTGTCAGCTACTTAGTCTGTATCTTTAAACTTTTTTGTCGATAGGAAACTAAAATTGTTTTAAAATCATTAACATAGCCAGAAATCATTCACTTTATTCTAATGCTCCACAGAAGAGTTTTAACTTGCTAATACTGCAGTGACAGTGCGTGCAGTCTACACACTAGGTACAATGAATTTAAGTAAATTCAGTATGTCTAGATTTTGCTGACAAGGAAATCGAGTGATATTTTTTGCCTCATATTGCAACTGCTAGAAGACCTTTGAAATTATTCGAGGGCTTTTTACAGGAATTTATTGAAAAAATCAACATATGTATTACCACAAAATTATTCATCCAGGCAGACAGAAAACAGCCTTCGAGAAACAGATTTTCCCACGCTAGGTAGGTTGCAGTAAAGTCAAACGTGACCTGTAGACAACAGAGTTCTCCTCCTCACCTGTCATGAACTCGCCGATAAATCAGACAGTAGGTCACAAAAAGGCACACAAGGCATTCTTTTACAGCGCCATCAAAATGTCATCCTGACCTAAAATCGTACACACTCTTCGTAGCTGACGAATTTCTCTCTACGTATACATACTACCAAATTCTATAAGTAGCTGAGCATTAAAAATACTTTCCATAACAATATTTGCTTTACTACTTAATTAAACTGCCTTGTTTCAAACAACACGTTTTCAGCAAATTGCAGTGGGTTTGAAAATCGTATCCTCTGTTTTTATCGTATTTGTGCGGTCTTAAATTTTTATGCCAATGATTGAAAGATTACAAATTAGTGGCGTTGAAACTATAATTCTGTTTAACAAGCAGAGATAAACTTGCTAAAAATCTGTCTTTATTTCTTGAATTTGACGATTCAGCTTATCAAATTCCGTTCTTTCATTTTATGTGTACATGCTAAATGTAGTATAATTATTGGAAAAAACTCAATAAAGCCATTATATGATTCTTAATTACCTATTCGTACAATATAATATATTCGTGACTGCCATACAAAAGAATCAAGGTGCGAACCTAAGAGGGAAGCACTACAAAGACCCAACTGTCAGGAAACACACAAACAAACAAACAAACAAACACACACACACACACACACAGACATATAAATGCATACGATTCGAATGCATCCAATTAACTAAAGACAAAAACATGATATAAAAATCTCGCTACATTTATAACTTCTATGGGGAAAAAATCCCACGTGCAGTGTGCAGTACAACTGATGCGAAATACCAGCAACGTCTTCCTTAGTAGCAGCAGCAGTCGACGTTTATTAGTCAGGAACGTAAAAATTTCTGTAGTAAGTGCATGGAGATTTATTGAGCAGAAAACAATGACCCAAAAGGGCAGTTTTAAACTATTAAAAGAAAAAAATTATGTCATGTATTTATTAAGAAAAAAACTATACGAATTCGGTAAGCATGTTCAAGCAAAAATACTTACCGGAAAATAGAGATGCGTTCACGGTTCATGCAACTGTGAAGGAGAGTGATACGGTCAGAAATGAGCAAGAGGCAGATTTGTCCAGAAAGATGTTTGGGGAAAAACGTTTCGCTTGGTGAAACCGATATAATTCGAGAAATAAGAAACGAATACGTTGTTATCTACATGAATTCAAGAAAATTCTGTACTGAACTGTGAACTAAGAAATTCGTTTGGTTAAGCAGGTAGCGATTCAGATTTATGTTCGCAAGGTTGTCTCACTGTAATCAATGAAGAAATATTTGTTTCTTGACAGTTCAACAGTCGTTTTATATGCAGTTTAACGTAGCCTTTTCCAGGGTAAATTTATATTGGCCTGACTTCAATAATCACTTGTTTCATGCAACAATAATTAGACTAGTTCTGCTTTTAGTGCTATATTGCGAAAATCCAAGTTCAAACTAAACGCACGAGTTCTTTACGAACCACACTAAGCGCATGTATCAGGAGACAAGCGCAAATGATAGCGATACATCATCGCCCCAAGTTGTTTTCGTGAAAGGTGTATCACCAGTTGCTTTGTAGAATGTATCTCAGGAATAATACTTAAAATCGGTTTCTAAAATAATTTAATTAGAACGACTAAAACTCGAAAGAATCGATTATATACATGACTGTACAAAAATGAGTAGGATTACTGAACTGTACATGTCCCCCTTTTTTGAGAATTCATAGTCGTATGAAACCCCACGACCTTCAAACAGAGCATTTAAAAGTCGAGGGATGGAATAAAGTAGGCGTAGGTATGTAAGTGGAGGATTTTTCCTGTGTAAAATTAGAATTTGAATCCAAAAAGCAGCAGCTGTGCTTACTTTTGGGAAATGGCAAACGAATACCGACCGAGAAATTCACAGATAGTTCCGGTGGGCGACATCTTAGGTAAATGTGCAGGTAAGGGAATCAGTGGGAATCGGTCGCTCACAAATTCCTCGCCACTTGTGGTCGTTAGCTGCGCTGCTGAAATATCACATGTGGTATTACTCAAAGGAACAGCAGAACCACGTGCTCAAAGGTTTTCTTTATGTAGCAGTTTCAGTTTAGATTGTTTCTATAACAGTAGCAAGCGCTAAACTGACCTAAAAATCACGGTATGGGGAATCTTCTTCCTGGAGACTGATCATTCTGCTCCTTTTTGGCTCATTCATATGCTGATATTGCGAAGTTTTAAATCGAAGAGGCATTTTTGCTCTTGCTTTCACACCAGTCCACAGAGAGCAGAAAAAAAGCAACGCAATCAATTCTCTTTCAACAACAGTTCAGACAACAATACAACAGATTTCTCCTCTCACTGCTAACGTTCACAGTGACGTTCACAGTGCACACTACCCATAGCCTTACAAACTGACGGAGAAGTTGCAATTTATGTCAGAAAAATCATTTAATAGCTCGCCGTAAAGTGGATTCTTTAAAACATAAGGTTCAATTAAAGTTCGTTAATATGAAAAGAATCCACTCGCCACTCAGTAGAATATTATGACATTACAGGAGAAACAGTGGCCGGTGAGGGGAGTAGCTTTAACCTGGAGGAGCGGACGGTGAAGGGTACAGTGGCTTCTTTCTCCCCGAGCAAAATATGGTCCATCAGACCGGATAAATAAATCATAGCGTCCTCATTTGGGTATCTACCATGGCTTTATAATTTTTTACCTTCCGGATACTTTTTCTGAGTGCAACTCAGCCCAAAATATTACCCTAGTTTGAAAAACAAAAGCGGAGTGACTTAATAAAGACGTGGTGTGGGTCTACTAATAACTTTATACTCTTCCAAAACCACACATCCTTACAAATTTATATAACGTACAATAAATGTAAATATGTACACTGAGGACTTAAAACGAAGGGTAGTTAATCTGAAGATGTTTTTCCATATTTAGTGAAATCATTGATTTGAGAATAACTTGACTGAATGGAAAGATGTTTCTGAATGGGTACAGGGAATACTTGCTTTGAAAAAAATAAACGATACTGTTGAATTACAGCTCTATAACGCCATTTCCTAGAGGACAGAAAACATCGAAAAAGGTCAGAATATCCAAAAGGACGAGTACATTTTTAATTTTGAAGAAACACTGTAAAACACACTTCCCTGGTACGTTCCATGCATAGACGACATTATATTTACGACATAACCTTTCTTTAGCGCCTCTAAAATGAGTGCACGATGGCTATGTTCTCGGCACGGAGAGCTGAAAGACCTGTCGGCTGTGTGACGGCTGGGAGAAAGCCTCAATTGCTTCCCCCAACGGCACCCTCTCAGGTCCTATGCAATTGAGCCATTTGTTCTTAGTGCTGGAACCTTAAAGTTCGGAAGACTCACAGACAGATGGCACACATGGTTTCACATCCTCTTCGGACAATTGACGAATGGAGCGACATTAACAAAAATTAGGGAAAAGCAAGTGCTAATCTAAATTTTGCGATTGGTCGTAATGAGCAGACTACCCCCAAAAGCAACCAACATTACAGAAAAGGCAACAGAAGATCGAAATGCGTGTATCACCAAAAGAAATCTACTGGGACAACTGACACAGGGACTGGTGCAATGCCGGGCGCCAATAGAAGAGACGAACATTGAAACGTGTACGAGGAAATATAAGCAGGAAGAGTACAGAAATAACATACAGCATCTCTTCATGTTCCAAAAGATTCTAAAAGCCCTAAAAATGTGATAAAATTGGCTACTGGCGAGTTTTATTCAGATCCCTGGCATATTCATAAGTTCCATCTAAGTACAGGCATAGTCTCTGATGGAAAAAAATCAATTAGCCACACTTTTTGAAAGAGTGATTTAGGCCTATATCACCGTAACCAGTCTCAAGCCTAGGTTTATCGTGCGTCGGCAGCAAGTAACTCCCGTACAAATTTCACATGTTTATCCTATAATAACACAAAATTCGTGAGCTTTTAGTTTACGAAAGCTTTTGCGTTATATTGAAGGTCTATATATGATAATTATGCAACTTGAGGAAGGTCTTACTTTATACATTACAACACAAAGGTCTGCTTCATCGATGGGTGACATGCTAAATCATAAACTAGATTAAGGACAAGATGTTTATATCTGACGTCATATCAGCTGAGAGATTGGATCGTATGTACCAAAGAACAGAGTGGTACGGTGATGGAATACTTTTACGGCTGACATCCATTCCTGCAACGTTTACTTTTCCTACCCGAGATCGTGATGAAAGTTAAACGTTTAACTTTTAAAGATTGATAGAAATGTCCAATGAAGAACTTTTTGTTGTTCACAGTACACTGTTTAGTTTTTGTTTTAGAAAATTTTATGGCGATATTAATAATTAAAAATTGAAGGAACTGAAGAAATTTCTGGTTATCCATTCATAATACAGTCAGATCTTTTATGATTTTGGCCGTATATTCCTAACTCTTCCGAAAAACTTCTTCCTTAGCAAGAATATCTGAGTGACCACCATCAAACGTTCATTTCTGAGGAAGAGGATGTGGAACAAAAATGGAAAAAATTCAGAAACATCGTCCAGTACGCCTTAGATAAGTTCGTACCGACTAAGGTCCAAAGCGAGGGGAAAGATCCACCGTGGTATAACAATCATGTACGAAAGGTACTGCGGAAACAAAGAAAGCTTCATCATAGGTTTAAGAGTAGTCGAATCATAGCTGATAAGGAAAAGCTGAACGAAGCGAAAAAGAGCGTAAAGAGAGCAATGAGAGAAGCATTCAACGAATTCGAACATAAAACATTGGCAAACAATCTAAACAAGAACCCTAAAAAGTTTTGGTCATATGTAAAATCGGTAAGCGGATCTAAATCCCCTATTCAGTCACTCGTTGACCACGATGGCACCGAAACAGAGGACGACCGAAGAAAGGCAGAAATACTGAATTCAGTGTTCCGAAACTGTTTCACTGCGGAAAATCGTAACACGGTCCCTGACTTCAGCCGTCCCACGGACGCCAAAATGGAAAATATTGAAATAAACGATATCGGAATTGAAAAACAACTGCTATCACTTAGTAGCGGAAAAGCATCCGGACCAGACGAGATACCCTTAAGATTCTACAGTGATTATGCTAAAGAACTTGCCCCCTTTCTATCAGCAATTTATCGTAGATCGCTGGAAGAACGTAAAGTACCTAGCGACTGGAAGAAAGCGCAGGTCGTTCCCATTTTCAAGAAGGGTCATAAATCAGATGCGAATAATTATAGGCCTATTTCGCTTACGTCAATCTGTTGTAGAATAATGGAACATGTTTTGTGTTCTCTTATTATGACGTTCTTAGATAATACAAATCTCCTTCATCATAACCAACATGGATTCCGCAAACAGAGATCATGTGAAACTCAGCTCGCCCTATTTGCCCAAGAAATTCACAGTGCCGTAGACACTGGCGAGCAGATTGATGCCGTATTCCTGGACTTCAGGAAGGCATTTGATACGGTTCCGCACTTACGTTTAGTGAAAAAAATACGAGCTTACGGAATATCGGACCAGGTTTGTGATTGGATTCAGGATTTCCTAGAAGAAAGAACACAACATGTCATTCTTAACGGTTCAAAATCTGCAGATGTAGAGGTAATTTCGGGAGTACCGCAGGGAAGCGTGATAGGACCTTTATTGTTTACAATATACATAAATGACTTAGTTGACAACATCGGTAGCTCCGTGAGGCTATTTGCAGATGTTGTCTACAAGAAAGTAGCAACATCAGAAGACTCGTACGTACTCCAGGAGGACCTGCAGAGGATTAATGCATGGTGCGACAGCTGGCAGCTTTCCCTAAACGTAGATAAATGTAATATAATGCGCATACATAGGGGCAGAAATCCATTCCAGTACGATTATGCCATAGGTGGTAAATCATTGGAAGCGGTAACGACCGTAAAATACTTAGGAGTTACTATCCGGAGCGATCTGAAGTGGAATAATCACATAAAACAAATAGTGGGAAAAGCAGGCGCCAGGCTGAGATTCATAGGAAGAATTCTAAGAAAATGTGACTCATCGACGAAAGAAGTAGCTTACAAAACGCTTGTCCGTCCGATTCTTGAGTATTGCTCATCAGTATGGGACCCTTACCAGGTTGGATTAATAGAAGAGATAGACATGATCCAGCGAAAAGCAGCGCGATTCGTCATGGGGACATTTAGTCAGCGCGAGAGCGTTACGGAGATGCTGAACAAGCTCCAGTGGCGGACACTTCAAGAAAGGCGTTACGCAATACGGAGAGGTTTATTATCGAAATTACGAGAGAGCACATTCCGGGAAGAGATGGGCAACATATTACTACCACCCACATATATCTCGCGTAATGATCACAACGAAAAGATCCGAGAAATTAGAGCAAATACGGAGACTTATAAGCAGTCGTTCTTCCCACGCACAATTCGTGAATGGAACAGGGAAGGGGGGATCAGATAGTGGTACAATAAGTACCCTCCGCCACACACCGTAAGGTGGCTCGCGGAGAATAGATGTAGATGTAGATGTAGATGATTTAACATTTCTAAGTCCAGTGCTACGCACTGTACCTCCGTATTGGGCCAAATGAACAGCAAGAGTTGTGATCGTGGATAAAACAATGACGTCAGTAAGTTACGGAATAAAAACATCGAAATATGACATTCTGTTCTGATGCGATCGGAAAGTAATCACAGTAGTGTAACTTAAATGAAACTCGTTGTCAGTGTCACCGAGCCGATAATTGACCAGTGACCTGTGGAGTTGCAAAGGCGCATTTGGATTCCTAGGGCTTTGTCGAAGCGTATATGGAGATGATTGATTGTCGCTGGACGGCATCGGTGACTGGTGTATGACGGCAGGCGCATTTTCTCCGCTTTGAGGGACTGTCAGCGTCGGCGGTCTGTGATTGGCTGCCACACGTCTGTGTACTTAACGTCAATCCAGGTCATAGCCGCCGGGTCGCCTGAGAGCTCAGTAAACCACCGTTTCTGCAGCCTAACTATAAGCGTGATGATGCGTTCTACATTTGTTATCTGACTGATGGAAGTTGTATCAGAACTATTTCTCCCTCTTTGTAATGAGTTTCCGTATGCGTTGGTACTCGCCCATGGCAGCCTGCGAATACGCCGAAAGCCACATACGATGAGTCACGCTATCTGATAACAGGATATTTAATTATTTTCACTGACGACTAATTCCTCCGAATAACTTTGAATATACAGTTCAGACAAATTTAAAAATATACACAAACTTCCATTTCTATCAGTCTTTAAAAAAAGTAAATCTTTAGGCGTACCATGTCAATTTACTTCCAGCGGAAAGATTCATTAACATTTCTAGACAATCCACTGAAATACTTACATACTCCATACCGAGACACTCAAGTCAGCGAAGTGACTTCGAATAAGAAACTTGCAACAGATAGCCAAACAACCCCGGTAAATATTGATGTATGACCATTTCATTTCATCTTCAAGTTAGATCGGTAACCTAAAGAATGGTCAAAAATAGATTATATCGCTTTTTTGCTGTCTCTGGGTACTGAAGTTGCGTTTAAGGTTTTACGAAGTCGCTTTTTAGTATATGAACCAAACTGAGCGGGTCGCGCACTGGTTAAGACTCGCGTATCAGAGCATTAGGCAGCCTATCAGTTCACCTTCAGGCCTTCCTGGTTTAGGTTTCCAGTAGCTTTCCTAGATCGCTTAAGGCAAATTCCGAGATTATTCCTTTGAAAATGACACGATGCCATTCTTGCATAATAGTGCTCCGCTTCTAATGACTTAATCGGTGACGGCACTTTAAACCCTAATCTTTCATTCTTCGTTTCGTGCGGGAACCAACTCTCAGCATCTTCAAGATTACGTGTGCGCACTGTCTCGCCAAGTGAAGTGTTTTTTATAGCACAGTGCGCTGTCCTCCTAAAAATTCTAAAGGGATAACCTCGTCATTCACAACGTAACAGATGAACAAAATGAAATGAAATGATCGTATGACATTAATGGCCGAGGGAGTTCGGCCGCCGAGTTGCACATCTTAGCCGGCCGGTGTGGCGGAGTGGTTTTAGGCGCTTCAGCCTGGAACCGCGTGACCGCTACGGTCGCAGGTTCAAATCCTGCCTCGGGCATGGATGTTTGTGATGTCCTTAGGTTAGTTAGGTTTAAGTAGTTCTAAGTTCTAGGTGACTGATGACCTCAGAGCCATTTGAACCATTTTTGCAAGTCTTATTGCATCTTATTGCAGGTGACGCCACATTGGGTAACTCGCGATTCGGTGATGATGATGGTGATGAGGGCAGCACAACACTCTGTCCATGAGCGGAGAAAATCTCCAACCTAGCCGGGAATCGAACCCGGTCCCGCTCCATGGGAGGCAAACATGTTACCAAATTTTTGTATCTCGTTTTGTTCGTTGTTGGTCGTTGAATTTGTTCCGGGCGGACATCCCATGATTGTTGCTCAAGTTAGTCGTAGATCCAATAACTAAGTCTTTTTATCACAGAGGGCAGCTAACCCTCTACTCATCTAAGTAGGCTGACAGATGAACAAAGTAGACAATATACTTAGCGACACGACGCAAGATTATATAGAAATATAAAATACGCTATGTCCGAAACAAGCCGCTAAGCATCACCTAATAAGTTCCAAAAATGGTTCAAATGGCTCTGAGCACTATGGGACTTAACATCTGAGTTCATCAGTCCCCTAGAACTTAGAACTACTTAAACCTAACTAACCTACGGACATCACACACATCCATGCCCGAGGCAGGATTCGAACCTGCGACCGTAGCGGTCGCGCGGTTCCAGACTGAAGCGCCTAGAACCGCTCGGCCACACCGGCCGGCACCTAAAAAGTAATTGGCAATTTTAGTGCCTTACTGCCTCCGTTCACTGCATCGTGCTATACACTGACTTGATCAAAGTCATGGGACAGCTATATGCACATATAGAGATGGCCCTAGTATTGTGTACACAAGGTATAAAAGGGCAGCGCATTGGCAGAGCCGTCATCTGAAAGCGTGTCTGACGTAGTTATGGCTCCACGACGGGAATTAACAGACTTTTGAACGGAGAATGGTAGCTGGACCTGGACGAATGGGACATTTCATGTACGAAATCGTTAGGGAGTTAAATATTCGGAGTTCCACATTGTCAAGAGTGTGTCGAGAATATCAAATTTCAGGCTTTAGCTGTCACCATGGGCAACGCAGTGGCCTTTACTTAACGACAAATAGCAGCGGCGTTTGCGTAGAGTTGTCATCGTTAACATACAAGCAACACTGCTTGAAATAGCGACAGAAATGAATGTGGGACGTATGACGAATATATCCCTTAGGACAGTGAGATGAAATTTGACTTTAATGGGCTCTGGCAGCAAATGACCGACGCGAGTGCCTTTGCTAACACGACATCGTCTGCAACGCCTCTACTGGGCTCGTGGCTATATCGATTGGACCCTAGACGACTGGAAAGTCATCGTCTGGTCAGATGAGTCCAGATTTCGGTTGGTAAAAGGCGCTAGTAGGGTTCAAGAGTGCCAAAGACTCCACGAAGGCATGGATCCATGTCGTCAAGGCACTGTGCAGTTTGGTGGTGGCTCCATAATGGTTGGTTGGTTGATTTGGAGGAGGGGACCAAAGTGCGAGGTGATCGGTCCTGTAGGGTTAGGGAAGGATGGGGAAGGAAGTCGCCCGTGCCATTTGAAAGGAACCATCCCGGAATTTTCTTGGAGCGGTTTCGGGAAATCACGGAAAACCTAAATCAAGATGTACGGGCACGGGTTTGAACCGTCGTCCTTCCGAATGCGAGTCCAGTGTGCTAACCATTGCGCCACCTCGCTCGGTGCTCCATAATCGTGTGGGCTGTTTTTACATCAAATGGACTGGATCCTCTGGTACAAATGAACCGATCATTGACGGGAAATGAGTAAGTTCGGCTACTTGGAGACCGTTTGCAGCCATTCATGGATTCCACGTTCTCAAACAATGATGAAATTTTTATGGATGACAGTACACCATGTCACCGGGTCACAATTGTCGCGATTAGGTTCAAAAACGAATGATTTTGCCATCCAGATCGGCCGGCATGAATCGCATAGAACATTTATGAGGCATAGCCAGGAGGTCAGTTCGTTCACAAAATCCTTCACCGGAAACATTTTCACAATTATGAACGGCTATAGAGGCAGCATGATTCAGTATTTCTGCAAGGTACTTCCAGTGACTTTGTGTGTCTATGTCACGTCGAGCTGATGCATTACACCGATAAAAAGGCCTTCGGAGACGGTATTATGACGCACCCCATGGTGTTTTTTCATCTCAGTGTAAACCTCTGCAATGAACGGGGCTAGGCGAACAACGTGAAGACCTGTACGGAAGATTTCTGCAGCCATTATCGAGAGATGACACATAGGAAGCAATATCGATGAAAGAATGGAAAAAGAATGAACAATTAGAAAAACAGAGCTAGTTAAAGAAGGAACTTTGAGAGCTAACCCTTCGTGATACTCTACGCAACGGGAAGGCCTAGTTACGTTGAGGGCATCTTCATCGAGGCGAAAAAATTCGACAATCATAGAAGACAGTCTGACCAACACGCAACACGGACATACTTCGCCTTGTAAACATTCTTGGCCGGCCTGAGTAGCCGAGAGGTTCTAGGCGCTACAGTCAGGAACCGCGCGACCGCTGCGGTCGCGGGTTCGAATCCTGCATCGTGCATGGATGTGTGTGATGTCCTTAGGTTAGTTATGTTTAAGTAGTTCTGAGTTCTAGGGGACTGATGGCCTCAGAAGTTAAGTCCCATAGAGCTCAGAGCCATTTGAACCATTTTGTGAACATTCTTGTACAAATATCTTTTATGGAATCCTGATTTCAGGCTCATATGCAAACCACTGGCGTAGTACTGTACTTCTCCTTTCTGCTGTGCCGTATCCTAAGAAGGCTATAACGCAAGAGGAAGTCACCTAAATATAGTCAGTGCTGTTTATCGTGATAATATGTGCCTTTTAATTCTCAGCATGTACAGGTTAATGAAGCAGATAATAGATATTTATTCTTTTGGTGCAAAAAACAAGTACATTATTACACACCGATGATTAAAGGCAACAGGCAATCTGGTTATGAAATGAATTAATGTTTCAGTAATCAGCACAGAAACAGCCAATAGTCTGAATGAAACGTCATTGGCTGTCATTAAAAAGGAAACGTTCAGAATATGGTTCTATTAGATAAAAGAATCTGACAAAATAAAAAGATTAATAAATTATATCTATTTATAATTTAAACATGAATGTGTAGTGCAACAGATATTAGCTATTGAGACTGATTGTAAGAGATGAATCGGAGGTTCATTGAATTCATTCCTACGTTGAAGACCGTAGTTCTGGTGCACCAGCCACCAAAGGTTAGTCTATGAAATCCGTACTACTTGGCGTACGAACGAGGAAGCTATCAAATAGCGCAAAGTCCAGCAACGAATTGCTGTCTAGTGTGGCGACCACTCGGTTCTGCGTTGCATAATACTGGCTGCAGGCGGTTTTTCAAACCTGTTTGCGTCGGTTTCAGGCTGATTTTCATTTCTACTTCAGCAACACGGCTAAAGCACGGAATAACCTAGGCCACTGAACAGCGGTTTCATGATGCACAAATAAAACTTTTTACTTAATTCCACCTACGACGTGAAGCTGATCTCCACGTAATGTTGTGACCTCAACAGATACTGACACAGAAGTAGCGGCTACCCCAGCCATACATTTGTTAAATCAATGCAGCGTTTTCCCACTTAGACTGCATTTATTTAAATTATTGCTCCGTTCGATACCAGTTACGGCCTTTAAAACCATTATCCTATTTTTAGCTAGAAAACGATGCGATACGTATAAAAATGGCAGCACCTAGAGTGAATACGCTACCACTTTCATTCGTATAGCACTATTTTAAATCAAACACTTGATAGTGGCTTAAAACTCCCAAACTAACCCTGCCATGAAGAAGAAAATTAAATAAACGTAGACTAAAATGCTGCATTCATTTAACTGTGGTTGACAATTTAGGTCACGAGTGCGGCACGAATTACATCGACCATAGTCATCGCTGTATCTCTTACCGTGGTGTGGCGCACATAACAAATCTTAGCCTCTGACTTCAGTTAGATAAAATTACTGTGGCAGGGAGCGTAATCAACGGAGGAAACACGTCCGTCTTTGAATAACAAATTGGTGGATTAAGGTATCCTTATCAAAGTGCTCCTGGCAACAAGGATCTAATGACTATATTGCTATTTAGGATAGCGGTTTCCCCGTAAGTATGACATATGGTGCTGCATTGCCACAGAACTGGCAAAATCGCCACCGTCTTAAAGCGACGTAGGTAAGCGCATGGACGAATTTGCAACACCAGGCTACGACGTGCAATTCTCCCAAGTGTCCCATTCTTCAGCGCCAGCTCGGACACTCATCCAAAGGCATGTGACTCATACGGCAGGCGAGAGATGCGATCCAGAGGCTATGAAATATTATTTCCAATATAATTACAGTATTTAGTCTGAAGGTGACTCGAAATGCAGCTTCAAGATGTCGCTGTCATATGGCTGACAACCTAAGAAAACTTCAATAGTGGAATTCGCCAGAAAGCCTACGTTCTGAGTTATCCCGTACCTTGTGAGATTGTTTGTTTTGTTTTTTTGTTTGATGGTATTTGCAGATAGCATATTCAATGAAAACTGGACTCACATTCGGGAGAACGGTAGTTCGTATCTCAACCTGACTGTCCACAGTTAGGTTTTCCAGTGCGAGCTTGTTCTATGCCTCTAATACCATAATCGTCGACGTGATGCTAACCTTAATCTTCTTTCATTACGTACCCAAATAGTACTACCTAGCAAATAAATGTACTCTAAAATTTACTTCTTGATTCAAATTTACATGGCAAAATGGTTCAAATGCCTCTTGGCACTATGTAACTTGACATATGAGGTCATCAGTCCCTTAGACTTAGAACTATTTAAACTTAACTAACCTAAGGACATCACACACCCCGCCCGAGGCAGGATTCGAACCTGCAGCCGGCCGGAGTGGCCGTGCGGTTCTAGGCGCTACAGTCTGGAGCCGAGCGACCGCTGCGGTCGCAGGTTCGAATCCTGCCTCGGGCATGGATGTGTGTGATGTCCTTAGGTTAGTTTGGTTTAAGTAGTTCTAAGTTCTAGGGGACTGATGACCTCAGAAGTTAAGTCCCATAGTACTCAGAGCCATTTGAACCAATTTTCGAACCTGCGACTGTAACAGCAGCGCGGTTCTGGACTGAAACGCCTAAAACCACTTGTCCACGGCGGCTATCCTTTACATGGCCAGAGAAGGCCATATTTATTTTGGGCCTGTAATAGTTAAAAAAAATCGAGATCAATAGAACGTCAAAAAGTTTCTTTAAAGAGCACAAGTTCTTTGATTTACTATTTTCAGGTACACTGTCCAGTGACATTCATGTGACCACTTGTCAAATGCCTTTGCAGCGCGGACCTGTGCTATACGTGCAGGAAGTGTGTCAGTGAGGTTATGGAAGGTGGGCAGAGGAATGTGGAGCTCTACTGCCATGGCCAGCTGCGTTAAGTTTCTTGGCTGAAGATGAATGGCGGGCACAGCCCGATTGAGGTGGTTCTACAGATTCTCTATTGGGTTTAAATCCACGAAGTTTGGTGGCCAGAAGAGTACGGCAAACTCACCATGGTGGTCTTAGGACACCACGCACGTACACTGCGAGCTGTGTGTCACGTTGCATTATTCTGTTGGCAGATGCCAACGTGCCCAGGAAAAACAAACTCCATGTAAGGATGGGCATAGTCCCCGAGGATAGATGCACACTTTTGTTCATCCGTTGTGCCTTCGAGAATGACGAGATCACGCAGGTAATGCCACGAAAACGTTACCCAGACCATAGCGCATCCTCCTCTAGCCTGGACCCTTCCGAAGATTTTTGCAAGGTGCTTGCTTTCAGGTTTCTCACTCTGTACACATTTACAGCCATCTGTACGACAAACATAAAGTATAATACGTGATTCGTCTGAAAAGACAACGTGTTCCCACTCCACGGACGTCCAGTCGTGCTATTGGCGAGCAAATTTCAGCCTTCGTTGCCCATGAACAACGGTAAACAGGTTCCTGCTGCGCAGGCAAAGTTCGCTGAGCAGTCGCGGGGAGACTATATTGACAGCGTCTTGGTTCATTTAGGTGGTCAGGTGCGCGTCTGTTCGCTCCTGTCATCTAATCTATGGTCAGTGGTGCACCGTAGTGATTTCGACACCGGTTCTGGATAGCGCCATTTTGCCTTGCACGGTATAGTTTAACTATGACTGCACGTGAACAGTTTACAAGCTTAGCCCTTTCAGAAATTCCTCCACTCTTGGTACAAACGCCAATGAGCATGCCCTTTTTGGACGTCAGATAAATCGTTCCGTTTCTACATTACGACAACGGCTGCACCAATTTTCTTGTCATCCACCCACCCACCTCCTTCCCCGCCCACGGAACCAACTCACTTTACATACGTTCCGTTGCTAGTGCTGCATCTTTCCGTCTGTGGGTAGTTATTGCTCGTTGACGTCGAACATAGTCGGCGGTCATATAAGTGTGACTGGATCGTGTATAACGACGTTCTTGCAAATAGGAGCGTCAGTAATTGAAACTAAATAAATGCTCTGAGTTTACAGATATAATCACAAGGGGTCGTAGTTTTAAGTTCCTATGAGACCAAACTGCTGAAGTCATCAGTCCCTAGGCTTACACACTACTTAATCTAACTTAAACTAATTTACGCTAAGGACAACACACACACCCATGCCCGAGGGAGGACTCGAATATCCGACGGTGGTAGTCGAGCGAACCGTGGCAACGCGCCCTAGACCTCGTATCTACCCCGTGCGACATCACAAGAGTGGATGGGTGGAGTGGAGAATATAGCGACCCGGCAATGACACACGATGCTAACCATATCAATAATACGCATTGTTCAAATGGTTCAAATGGCTCTAAGCACTATGAGACTTAACGTCTGAGGTCATCAGTCCCCTAGACTGAGAACTACTTAAACCTAACTAACCTAAGTCCATCACACACATCCATGCCCGAGGCAGGATTCGAACCTGCGACCGTCACAGGAGTGCGGCTCCGGGGTGAAGCGCCTAGAACCGCTCGGCCACAGCGGCCGGCATACGCCATGTCTGCAGCGTATTCTCCGTTTAAGTGAATGGACTGTGTACAACATCTTCTTTGTGAGTACATTCGATACACGAATAGGGTTCTTAATTCTCTACGAAGTACTCATGGTTCCATAACATATTCCAGTCACAAATCCTTTCGATGTGTCAGTAGGTATTGAATTTGGTGAACACGGTCGATATTCCATTAATTTTCATTTCAAATCCCCCAATTTTCCCATCGTCAAAGTACATTTTGGAACAGGTGTGTTAATCCTTGCAGCCTCTCAGCCGCCATGGTTTTTCTTTTATAAGCCAAGCTTCTTCCCAGAAATTTTTCAACCACTTGAAGCGGTAGACTTATATAGAATATCCTAATTACTCGTTATCAGGAGAAAGAAAACTGGCGCTCTACGGATCGGAGCGTGGAATGTCAGATCCCTTAATCGGGCAGGTAGGTTAGAAAATTTAAAAAGGGAAATGGTTCAAATGGCTCTGAGCACTATGAGACTTAACAGCTATGGTCATCAGTCCCCTAGAACTTAGAACTACTTAAACCTAACTAACCTAAGGACAGCACACAACACCCAGTCATCACGAGGCAGAGAAAATCCCTGACCCCGCCGGGAATCGAACCCGGAAACCCGGGCGTGGGAAGCGAGAACGCTACCGCACGACCACGAGCTGCGGACTAAGGGGAAATGGATAGGTTAAAGTTAGATATAGTGGGAATTAGTGAAGTTCGGTGGTAGGAGGAACAAGACTTCTGGTCAGGTGACTACAGGGTTATAAACACAAAATCAAATAGGGGTAATTCAGGAGTAGGTTTCATAGTGAATAGGAAAATAGGAATGCGGCTAAGCTACTACAAACAGCATAGTGAACGCATTATTGTGGCAAAGATAGATACGAAGCCCACGCCTACTACAGTAGTACAAGTTTATATGCCAACTAGCTCTGCAGATGACGAAGAAATTGAAGAAATGTATGATGAAATAAAGGAAATTATTCAGATAGTGAAGGGTGACGAAAATTTAATAGTCATGGGTGACTGGAATTCGGTAGTAGGAAAAGGGAGAGAAGGAAATGTAGTAGGTGAATATGGATTGGGGCTAAGAAATGAAAGAGGAAGCTGCCTGGTAGAATTTTGCACAGAGCATAAGTTAATCATAGCTAACACTTGGTTCAAGAAACATAAAAGAAGGTTGTATACATGGAAGAATCCTGGAGATACTAAAAGGTATCAGATAGATTATATAATGGTAAGACAGAAATTTAGGAACCAGGTTTTAAATTGTAAGACATTTCTAGGAGCAGATGTGGACTCTGACCACAATCTATTGGTTATGATCTGTAGATTAAAACTGAAGAAACTGCAAAAAGGTGGGAATTTAAGGAGATGGGACCTGGATAAACCGACTAAACCAGAGGTTGTACAGAGTTTCAGGGAGAGCATAAGGGAACAATTGACAGGAATGGGGGACAGAAATACTGTAGAAGAAGAATGGGTAGCTCTGAGGGATGAAGTAGTGAAGGCAGCAGAGGATCAAATAGGTAAAAACACGAGGGCTAGTAGGAATCCTTGGGTAACAGAAGATATATTGAATTTAATTGATGAAAGGAGAAAATATAAAAGTGCAGTAAATGAAGCAGGCAAAAAGGAATACAAATGTCTCAAAAATGAGATCGACAGGAAGTGCAAAATGGCTAAGCAGGGATGGCTAGAGGACAAATGTAAGGATGTAGAAGCGAGTATCACTAGGGGTAAGATAGATACTGCCTACAGGAAAATTAAAGAGACCTTCGGAGATAAGAGAACCACTTGCATGAATATCAAGAGCTCAGATGGAAACCCAGTTCTAAGCAAAGAAGGGAAAGCAGAAAGGTGGAAGGAGTTTATAGAGGGTCTATACAAGGGCGATGTACTTGAGGACAATATTACGGAAATGGAAGAGGATGTAGATGAAGATGAAATGGGAGATACAATACTGCGTGAAGAGTTTGACAGAGCACTGAAAGACCTGAGTCGAAACAAGTCCCCGGGAGTAGACAACACTCCATTGGCACTACTGTCGGCCTTGGGAGAGCCAGTCCTGACAAAACTCTACCATCTGGTGAGCAAGATGTATGAGACAGGCGAAATACCCTCAGACTACAAGAAGAATATAATAATTCCAATCCCAAAGAAAGCAGGTGTTGACAGATGTGAAAATTACCGAACTATCAGTTTAATAAGTCACAGCTGCAAAATACTAACGCGAATTCTTTACAGACGAATGGAAAAACTAGTAGAAGCCGACCTCGGGGAAGATCAGTTTGGATTCCGTAGAAATGTTGGAACACGTGAGGCAATACTGATCCTACGACTTATCTTAGAAGCTAGATTAAGGAAGGGGAAACCTAGATTTCTAGCATTTGTAGACTTAGAGAAAGCTTTTGACAATGTTGACTGGAATACTCTCTTTCAAATTATGAAAGTGGCAGGGGTAAAATACAGGGAGCGGAAGGCTATTTACAATTTGTACAGAAACCAGATGGCAGTTATAAGGGTCGAGGGGTATGAAAAGGAAGCAGTGGTTGGGAAGGGAGTGAGACAGGGTTGTAGTCTCTCCCCGATGTTATTCGGAGAAGGTATTAAAATCCATGGAGAAGAAATAAAAACTTTGAGATTCGCCAATGACATTGTAATTCTGTCAGAGACAGCAAAGGACTTGGAAGAGTAGTTGAACGGAATGGACATGGTCTTGAAAGGAGGATATAAGATGAACGTCAACAAAAGCAAAACGAGGATAATGGAATGTAGTCGAATAAAGTCGGGTGATGCTGAGGGAATTAGATTAGGAAATGAGACACTTAAAGTAGTAAAGGAGTTTTGCTATTTGGGGAGCAAAATAACTGATGATTGTCGAAGTAGAGAGGATATAAAATGTAGACTGGCAATGGCAAGGAGAGCATTTCTGAAGAAGAGAAGTTTGTTAACATCGAGTATAGGTTTAAGTGTCAGGAAGTCGTTTCTGAAAGTATTTGTATGGAGTGTAGCCATGTATGGAAGTGAAACATGGACGATAAATAGTTTGGACAAGAAGAGAATAGAAGCTTTCGAAATGTGGTGCTACAGAAGAATGCTGAAGATTAGATGGGTAGATCACATAACTAATGAGGAAGTATTGAATAGGATTGGGGAGAAGAGAAGTTTGTGGCACAACTTGACTAGAAGAAGGGATCAGTTGGTAGGACATGTTCTGAGGCATCAAGGGATCACCAATTTAGTATTGGAGGGCAGCGTGGAGGGTAAAAATCGTAGAGGGAGACCAAGAGAGGAATGCACTAAGCAGATTCAGAAGGATGTAGGTTGCGGTAGGTACTGGGAGACGAAGAAGCTTGCACGGGATAGAGTAGCATGGAGAGCTGCATCAAACCAGTCTCAGGACTGAAGACCACAACAACAACAACAACATTATTTTACCCATTGAAAGTCTACTATAAAATAACAGTTTTGTTTCTTCACCGTAAGCACGGCCATATTTGTATTCCCTCGCCCGTTTCTTAACTGTTAGAATCGAAGTAACAGACTGTTTGTAAACCTTCACCAATTTCCTATGAATTACTGTTGGCAAAAACAAAGAGTTCGAGTGGAACGTGGCATTCCAGTTTATCCATTTCAACGGAACGTATGCAACTCAGCGAACTTTAAAGCCAGTGTAAACTAAACTCTTACGTGGTTCAAACTGATATTTTGTTTACGTTAATATCAATATAACAAAAACAGAAAATCATTTATTTAGCCACAATATTCTTCCCAGGTTGAAAACTTTTCGCATTTCCCCCTAGACGTGTGCCAGCAGCGAAAGCAAGACTCTTATCTTTCCCTTAGCTCATTATTTAGGTTCAGCATAAACTCGTATTTGAAGTTTCCAACATTTTTAAAAGTACTGAAATTTTTGTTCACACCTTCACGCCGCAGCATGTGATATGAAAACCTTTCAAACGTTTCCATTGTTGCTAGTGCGAGTACCCTAACTAGGCAACGGCTTATTATCACCCCTATTGACGAATGTTGGACACCGGGACTGCGAAGTTACAATAGCGTACTGCCGAGTTCGCTTATTAGTGGATTCACCGAGGCGGGTGGTCGAGAAAAGCTCGTGAGCAGGAGTTTGTGGACGCTTGTGCGCAGAATGCTGGAACGAGCAAGCGGTACTGAGTTTATGTGCATGGGGCTGGCGTATGGAGGCGGTAGTTCCGCAGCTACGGTGGAGCAGCGCGTCGCCGCGTCCTATTAATTTAGCACGGAATACTCAATAAACCGCAGAATAGTTACCGCTCTATGGCGGGCTTGCTCTGGAGATTATCCGCGCCAGAATAAATTTAATTCAGGTCAGCTACATAAACCATAGTTTCTTTTGTAACTGTTTTAGATTTTTTCCTTCAGTACTCATAGTTGCTCCACGGTATTAAATATAGGGTGAAAATTAATGAAACCGACAAACTGCAGGGACGGATTCCTGACTGGAAATGGAAAAAAAGAAATCCTATGAGTAGGTGTCCAGAAATGAATTGTTGCTACGATAGATGGCACCGACAAATGAAAGTTCACCTGAGCACGAGCCATGTGTTCGTTGTGTGTTGCAGGCTGTAAGCAGCCGAATCGTCCGGAAAAAAGCGAGGTTCAAATGGCTCTAAGCACTATGGGACATAACATCTGAGGTCATCAGTCCCCTAGAACAACTTAAGCCTAACGACACCACACACATCCATGCCCGAGGCAGGATTCGAACCTGCGACCGTAGCAGCAGCGCGGTTCCGGTCTGAAGCGCCTAGAACCGCTCGGTCACAGAGGCGGGCGAACAAAGCGAGATGGCGTTTGTGTACTGCCAAACAGATTGAAACGGTCGAGAGGCAGCACGTCTATACCCTCACAGACACAACCACATCACACAAATTTTCAAGCGCTTGTTGGCCGTTTGTGTGATCATCAGTCCTTTCAGACAGACGAACGTGCAGAGAGACAGCGGACTGTGCGTACACCAGATTTGGAGAACCGGGTTCTAAGCATAATGAGACGAATCCTAGTACAATCTGCAAGTAAGCGACCTGCCAACATAGTGTAAGCCAAATCATAGCCGCTACTGTAATGAGTGCAAGGATTGTCATAGCGGATTTCTCTCTACGGGAAGGTTTCTTTTGATGGTTTTTGCACCAAACTATCACTGTTATGGGATTTCTGTCATCAGTCCTGTTTACCGACGAAGCAACTTTACCTGAACTTAAATCATCAAACTGCATAATCGTCCTCTGTGGGATACAGACACGGTACGTGGCCAGAGGAACTCTCATTCGTCAGCGCCATCTACCGTGGTAACGGTGCATTTCCAGACACATGTTCACAGGACATTTTTTCCTCCATTTTCAGCCACAAATTCGGTTTGTCGGTTTTATTAATGTTCACTCTGTCTTGGGGATTAAGTCGTTATTAACATACAGAGAAAAGTAAATGCAAACTATGCCTACCTTGCCGGCGATACGATCTAAAAAAAATTATACTATATCACTCAGCTGAGCTGTTGACTGCCCCGATAGCTGAGTGGCCGTACTTGCTTCGGCAGTACATATACTAAAATTGGAACGATACAGAGAAGATTAGCATGGCCCCTGCGCAAGGATGACATAGAAAAAAAAAAGTGGTCAGCGTGACCGATTGCCGTCCTACGGGCCAGGGTTCGATTCCCGGCTGGGTCGGTGATTTTCTCCGCTCAGGGACTGGGTGTTGTGCTGTCTTCATTTTCATTTCAACCCCATCTGGGGCGCAGGTCGCCCAATGTGGTGCCGAATGTAATAAGAACTGCACCAAGCTGGCCAGACCTGCCCCGCAAGGGGCCTCCCGGCCAATGACGCCAAACGCTCATTTCCATTTACCTGAGCTGTTAACTTCAAATAACTTTAGAAGCCATAAAGCTACTGAAGAATGATTTTTTGCCACTGATTGTAAGAGGGAAAGGTTAAAAACTTTACGAGATCAGAACAGAAAGCTTTTACATAAAAAATCAATTGATATTTCGACGTAAATTTTTTTTACTTCAGTGTACTTTCTTCAACTTTATTCTACCGAGTACATTCCATAAGTGAACTGCGACCCTAGAATGTCTGCTAAATACCAAACTACCGTTTCTATAACCTCTTCATTCAACTTACACGATTTCAGTTTTCAAAATTTCTTTTAATGTGCGGTAAGTCAGAAGCAGAGAAACGTGGTGAGTAGGACTGATGTTAGAACATAATATCTGTTTCGATACCCTCAGTCATCCCATTACCGTAGAATCTTGTTTGCAGGAGTTTCATTATCATCATGAAAGATGATCACATATTCGTCCGCATATTTGGCTCAGAATATATAAAGTTTATATACGTCAGTTATTGGTTTCTCTACTGCAATTAACATCATAGAACACACTGTACATAAATTTTACGTAAGATGCAATCAAATTTGCCGTTTCTTGTGCAGGTACACCAGATTAGACTCTCTGCTATGACGTTAAAGCGTTCATTGAGTGGGATTTAGGCACTAGCTCACCTCGAGTAATATTTCGACGTACAAAATCAGCTGGATAATTGCCGAATTATGAAAGTTGATTTCCTAATGATGTTCCGTGACAGACAGTTGAGTCAGCGATGTTACATTTTTACAGGCAGTTTACTTCCTTGGTATTCTCTGTTCCACAAAAATATCGGAAAGCATGTTACCATGAAAGTAAAAGTAACCACTGTAAAACACACATGTACGTAAGCATCATCAGAAAATTGTTGCAGACCTCACATGTCGCACAGAAGATTCCATGAAAAACACTAGGATTAAATGACAGATGGTTATAGAACTACACAAACACAAATCATATAGGCAATATAATATAGCTACTAAGAAAAAAGATATGACCTGGAGAATACCAAAGACGCAAACTGCCTGTAAAGATGTAACATTGCTGACTGTCGATGTAGCTGTCACAAACCATCATTATGAAATAAAACATTCATAATCCGAGCACTACATAAGTAACTATACCAACCAAAATGTAACCTCTACTGTTGCTTCAACAGCATCAAAGGAGCACACTTGGAAATAGTGTGACAGCAGCTGAAACATCAACGTTATATAGATATCAAGACCAACTGACGTATGTAGCAAACCATACTTCTATAATAGGTTAAACTATATACTTAAAATTTTGATATATTGTATCAAACTATGTACTTTTCACAGATAACCTCAAGATGACAATCACTCCTAAATAAACCTATTGTAATAAATAATATAAAAGAACACAGCAGTGTCTTCGGTCTCACAATATTATATGTGTATATGTTCGCCGGTTGTGACCTATCTTGCTTAAAAACTTGTAAATCTATGAGCTGGTGTGGAGGAAGAAATAGGTTTGAATGACACCATCTCTGCCACTACGTATCTCAAAGCGCTGAAAGCATTACTCAGTCTTGCCTGTGGTGCTATAAAATTCTTTCGTATGATAGTTGTAAGTTTGTGTATTTGTGCTTCATTGCCCCTGAACTACACTATATCAAAAAAGTGTATGAAGCTTATCTCAAGTATACACATTCAGAGATTTGGGACACATACTTGAACTCATGAACAAAGGAAGGTAGCAAGACTGTGACGTGATTGTCACATGTCGCTGTGCAATACTGTTTCATTTTTCTGCCACTGTTTAGTCATTATTTTATTGACACTACTGGGCATGTTTCCTTGGAAGGGAACATTTGCATTTTTCCTTCTGGGAGGATGCGCTCCCAATGTAGTCTCTTGTTCATATATGTCGGCAGAAGGCAGTCAGTGAACCTCGTTAGGAGGGATCAGCATCCCTGAGGATTTGAGCAGTTTCACGTAAGTGGGGCCGCGGTCTGCTTTGTGCTTTTTTTGGCCAGAGCCGGTGCCTATCCTCACCGTCCCAAGAGGCAAATGAGCATGTTATTTTCGCCTTATCCGCACAGACATCAAAGGAAAGGACGCCATGGTGCCACGTAAGCAACATGAGGAAGCCGGTTGCTTTCACTCCATATTTTTGATGTGTCCAATCTCCAGTACCAACGTCTTGTTTGTTAACGAGCGTATTTTACGCCACGTGTGGGTAGTTTCTCGTACGTTCCTCTGTTTTTTGTGAAGTAAGCGATTTTTGATCTTCACATTAGTTGGGAGTTGAGGGTGGAGAAGGAAGTTTCTGGGCTATTCCTCTTCGGCCGCCATCAGCTGGCTTTTGGTAAATATATGTGTCACAATTGTGGTAATGCAATCCATATTCTGAGCAGCTCGCAACTTACTTATGCTTCCATGCAATTTGTATTGCCTATTTGAGTCTAATTTTTCGAGACTTTTTGTCTCGTTAACTTCGAATTCGTGAGCTGCGTAGGTAAGGAAATGGCTCAAGTGACTCTGAACACTATGGGACTTAACATCTGAGGTCATCAGTCCCCTAGGGCTTAGAACTACTTAAGCCTAATTAACCTAAGGGCATCACAAACATCCGTGCCCGAGGCAGCATTCGAGCCTGCGACCGTAGCGGTCGCGCAGTTCCAGACTGAAGCGCCTAGAACCGCTCGGCGTCAACGGCCGGCGATAAGGAAATCTTTCTTCGTTTTTTCCACATAGTTTTCCATATTATTTCGCAACCACCCACAGTCTAAGAATTATTTTGCGTAATTTACATTGAGAACTTTTCTGTCAATTTTTTTGTGAATCTGACCTTCATAAATAGCAAACAAATATCTGTTATACTCATATTTGTCTTAGATTTCAAGGTCCTGTAACTGTCCTACAGTTTTTTCAATGACGAGGCGACCCACAAATAACAAATATAACCTGTTGTATACGGAAGCTGATCTTCCTGTGACGGTGTTTCCGTTGCGTACAGTTGAAGCTAAACAGAGACACCTATCGAGTTTCAAGATAGTAAATTCGCGAAGGCCAAACGTATGAAAATTTTTTAAAACAGACAACATACATAAACGTAAATGTCGTGAGTGAAGAAAAAAGTAACAGTTCAAACCGTTCAACATCCCCCCCTCCCCCCACCCCCCACCTCCCAGATATCATAGCACAAAGAATCTTCAAAAGAATATTACAGGCTTCTGGAACAAGATGTTATGAGTGAAAGAAATTGTTTGTACGTCACTTAAATTCGCAGATGGTTAAATTAGAAACGGGTGCTGATGGTCACATGTTCTGATGAGTTAAAAAAAGAGAACAGCTAGTTCTTATGCAAATTACAACACGAAAAGAAACACAATTATGCATAGCCTTAAAATACACGTAAATGTCAACAACGTAAATACCACCTGTAAATACGTCATTTGCTGAGATCTCGCCATATTCGTGATAGCTGTCGGTCGAATGTGTCCATGTCGAATGCACAAGACTACCGTCTAAATAACGTCCATTCCATGAGGAGTTCCCTCTTGGAAAATTACGAGTTTACCACTGTGCACAGCATACTAAGCGTTTAGGAAGTTTATTATATCTCGTATACTTAGATGTCATTGACCGTATCGTCGAATCAAACCAAATGATAACAAAACTCACCAATTTAGATGTCACGAAATTCTTAACCGAAAACACCAACCTACGAAAGCTTCAGTCTGTAATACAGAAATGCATGTTTTCGGAACAGCATTAGAAAGACTAAAATATGACAACGGCAAAATATTTTAAAATTTTACAGCATCAGAAATACTAGTCACATACGCTTTCACTTACAGAGAAACATGTTGACAGTATAACAAATATATCGATTGAACTTAATACGCTTTTACTATATTAACGTACTGTATATGTCTCACTTCATGGAATATAAATGGGGTATGTATGTGTTTTACAAATCCCGTGTAAGTTAAACCATCACTCTTGTCATTACGAAAAGCAATTATCGTGAAAACAAAGAAACAATAGAACCATTCTCTGGGTTGACTCATACCTACGGGTGTATTACGTGCACAATTCGGCTTTGGGAACGCGAAACTGACCGGTCTCATTACAAACAGAACGGATAAATGGGGCAGAGGAAACAAAAGCCTCCCATAAACGCTGGTATCGCAAACAGTTGCGTATCTGAAGGCTGACATAGACAAACGTTCTCTTAACCACCGCTAGTGGACCAGAAAACATGAAATGAATTTAAAATGTCTAACAGTTCAGAGCCCATTTCTTAGTCAGTATCTGACAGATCAAACTTAACGTTAAGAATCTTAGCTTTTCTTGCCGCTTTGCCTCTTTCATTTAAATTAATAACCACGAGTTAGTAATTTCATGCTTATATCTTCTTTGAATTTTTAGGTATGCATTTTTATGTGGATCGTTCATTAAATATCATATCTATGTTTTATATGATTTTTGTTATCTGAAGTCACCTGGATCCGATTATCTTCTGATTGGTGGAATTCGACGATATGGGTTAATAATTGATCGTGCCCGAATTATTATTGATATAGTTAAGTCAGCCGTGTTCGTTTCGAAGGAACCATCCCGACATTTACCTTAAATGACTGAGGGAAATTACAGAAAATCTAAATCTAAATGGCATAACAGAGATCTGAATGGCCGTCCTTCCAAATACGAGAGCAGTTTGCTAACAACTGTCCCATCTCACTCGGTAGTTGGAGGATCAACCGGGATATCACTGTGAAAGTTTTTCACAGTGTAGTACAATAGCTTAGCATTAATATACAAAAAGGAAGCTCTTTCATATATCTCGAAATGTACGTAATGATGTCGGTAATAAGTATGTAATTAGTAGAGAGCCTTACTCAAGTACCACATTTCCACAATAAATTTATTTTCGCTACGAGTTAGACTGGTGAAACACCTCATCATTTTGATATATTAGACTGTATTCAAAACGTCCTGCAGGAAAAGGATGCAGTTGCTTTCAAGATTAGAATTTTCTACTCAGTCAACGTTAATGATACATTGAAACGAGCTTAATCGTAGAAGGATTCCCACATCTCAGCCTTTGTACTCACATTAGTGATGCCAAAGCACTTACAGGCTATTTCTACACTGTACCGCCTTCCATATAATTATAATAGTAATGGCATTGTGCCCATATTTCACCACTAGACAGCAGAAAGGTAACGAAGTATGCTTTGTTGCATAACACAACATTAGTTACTTCTAGTGTAATTCAGATTAAAATTTAGGAGGACTGATTGAAAAGACCTAGGCCTAGTCCAGAGATCGCAGCACTGCTCGCGTCATTTTGCCCCCTCATGTTAGTACACGTGCCGGCCGCGGTGGCCGTGCGTTTCTAGGCACTCCAGTCCGGAGCCGCGCTGCTGCTACGGTCGCAGGTTCGAATCCTGCCTCGGGCATGGGTGTGTGTGATGTCCTTAGGTTAGTTAGGTTTAATTAGTTCTAAGTTCTAGGCAACTGATGACCTCAGAAGTTAAGTCGCATAGTGCTCAGAGCATTTGAACCATTTTGTTAGTACACGTGCCAGAAGACGCCATGTAAAACTGGAAGTCATTCTAGGTAGCAGTTGACTGCAGGAAATGGTATGAAGCAGTTGTGATGCGCTTGGTGGTGACAATGGAAAAAAATCGAGTATCGTGCAGTGATTAAATTTTTAGTAATGGAAGATTTAACAGCGATCTAAATAATTCGATTTAACTTTTAAATGTGTATGGCTGCTCTTCACCTTCAATTTCCCCCGTGAAGAAATGGGCGGCCGAGATTAAACGTGACCTTGAAAACGTTCAAGATGATCTACGCGAAGGATTTCCAAAAAGTCCAAGCACACCGGAAATCATCGACAAAGCGCGTGATATGATTTTGGAATATTGGCTAATAAAGACGCATGAATTTGCTAATGCTCTTGGGATATCAAAGGAACGTGTTGGTCATATCTTGCCCCAGGAATTGAACATGGAAAAGTTTTTCGCAAAATGGCTTGGTGCATTTTAAGAAAAACAAAGGTGATTTTTTGCATCAATAAGTGACAGCAGTCTATGCAACTGACAGAGTTGGTTCTTTAACTCCTAAGAAGGCAAGGACAGTGGCGTCGGCGGCAAAGGTCATGGGGTGAGTGTGTTGGAACGGGAAAAGCATTTTGCTGATCAACTATGTTTCGAAGATAAAACCATTACTGGAGAATACTACTCCTAACTTCTACAGAAACTGCACGTAAACGTTCCGGAAAGCCGCGCGGGATTAGCCGAGCGGTCTCAGGCGCTGCAGTCATGGACTGTGCGGCTGGTCCCGGCGGAGGTTCGAGTCCTCCCTCGGGCATGGGTGTGTGTGTTAGTCCTTAAGACAATTTAGGTTAAGTAGTGCGTAAGCTTAGGGACTGATGACCTTAGCAGTTAAGTCCCATAAGATTTCACACACATTTGAACATTTGAACGTTCCGGAAAACAGACCCGGCATAAAGCAGAAAAGTCATCTTCTATTGCCGGCCGCCGTGGCCGAGCGGTTCTAGGCGCTTCAGTCCGGAACCGCGCAACTGCTATGGTCGCAGGTTCGAATCCTGCCTCGGGCATGGATGTGTGTAATGTCCTTAGGTTAGTTAGGTTTAAGTAGTTCTAAGTACTAGGCGACTGATGACCTCAGATGTTAAGTCCCCCAGTTCTCAGAGCCATTTGAACCATTTTGAATCATCTTCTATTACGACAATGCACCTACACACAAAAGTTTGTTGGCAACGGGAAAATTGAGGGATTTGCTCTATGAAGTGCTGGATCAGCCACCTTATTCCCCAGATTTGGCTACCTCAGGATTCCATCTGTTCTCTAAACTAAAGCGATTCCTACCAGGTCAGCACTTTTCGTTCAAGCAAGAAGCTATTGTGGCGATACATGAGTGTTTTACAGCATTTCAAGAGGAACACTACAGGGAGGAGATAATGGCATTGGTACACCGCTGTATAAAATGAACTGATATCAGAGGAGATTATTTTGAAAAATAAAACTTCTTTGAAAGCATAAATTGGCGCTTTCACTATCAGGCCGTGAACTATTCAGAGCACCCTCGTCTCTTATGTGCCCTAACATTGGCACTATCAGCTAGACTATGGACTAGATTGTACACCTACATCTACACAGATACTCCACAAGCTACCATACGGTGCGTGGCAGAGAGTAGCCTATACTACTATCATTCCCCCCTCCCCCCCCCCTCCCCATACTGTTCCACACGCATAGAGAATGAGGGAAAAACGACTATCAATGTGCCTCTACATCTGTATGGATACTTTGCAAATCACATCTAAGTGCCTGGCAACCACCTTCACAATTCTCTTTTTTTCCAATCTCGTATAGAGCGCGGAAAGAACGAACACATACATCTTTCCGTACGAGCTCTGATTTCCCTTATTTTATCATGGTGATCGTGTCTCCCTATGTAGGTCGGCGTCAACAAAATATTTTCGCATTCTGGGGAGAAAGTTGGTGATTTTAATTTCGTGAGAAGATTCCTCCGCAGCGAAAAATGCCTCTGTTTTGATGATGTCCATCCCAAATCCTGTATCATTTTACTGACACTCTTTCCCCTATTTCGCGCTAATGCAAAACCTGCTGTCCTACTTTGACCTTTTTCGATGTACTCCGTCAATCCTAACAGATAAGGATCCCACATCCAGCTGCAGTATTCTAAAAGAAGACGGACATGCGTAGTGTAGACGGTCTCCTTAGTAGATCTGTTACATTTCCTATGTGTCCTGTCAATAAAACACAGTGTTTGGTTAGCCATCCCCACAACATTTTCTATGTGTTCCTTCCAATTTAAGTTGTTCGTAATTGTAATTCCTAAGTATTTATTTCAATTTATGGCCTTTAGATATGACTGATTTACAGTGTTACCGAAGTTTGACGGATTCCTTTTGGCACTCATCTGGATGACCTCACTTTTCGTTATTTAGGGTCAATTGCCAATTTTCGCTCCATACATGTATCTTTTCTAAGTCATTTTGCGTCCGCAGTTCGTGGTCTAATGGATAGCTTTGCTGCCTCTGGATCGCGTTATCGATTCCCGGGCGGGAATTCAAATTATTATCATGTTTTAGAAATCGGCGGCTACATCGGCGCTGACAGTGGTCTGAATGACATTCAGTACAAGATTAAAAAGCGTACGCCATCCCTGTATCAGGAATTTCCGATATCTCCTCAGTGTCTCGTGGAGTGAGGGTATATGACATTGCCGATAGTGATCGGTATGATGGATGGGGACGTTAAGCACGACAGCCACCTTGAAGCTTTTAGAGCAGCATAGCCTATGTGTTAGAGGCAGATTTTAATGTCCTTTCCTTTATTCCACGTATGTTCTTATTAACAGAAAAGCAATGATACTTTTAATAAGCACTCAGTACTCTCACTCATTTGATACATTTACACATATATATCACTGACAGGTAGAAGAGAGGCAAGGGTAGTGGAAGGAAGAGTGGAGGTTAGTGTCTCGTATATGACTAGACCGTTGAGATTAGCACGATAGAAAACTGACAAGGGCCTTTTAGAATACACTATTCCAGATGTTGTCTGGTTGCCTAATTTGAGGAATCATTGGTAAACCCACATGTGGATGTTCGGACAAAATTACTAACGCCGCTTCTTCTCCAAGTGATTCCAATGTTTTTACAATTGCAACACATATCCTCACCTGGAGAAATTGAGTAAAGTGCTGTGAAATTACCCAGTCAGTCCCAAGTAAGTAATGTCTACGATAAGTTTCATTTTTATTTCCGTACAGATTAACGCGCTACTGTCTTCTGCTACTTCTACTCCCAGAAGGAATGAATATCATCATTGAAGAAACAATGCCGTGTAAATGTTTCGATTTGCCTCGTAAATGCGGAAGTATGCGCAGTGACAGTACATTTTTAAACACTTGTTCTGCCGGCCGGAGTGGCCATGCGGTACTAGGCGCTGCAGTCTGGAGCCGGGCGACCGCTACGGTCGCAGGTTCGAATCTTGCCTCGGGCATGGATGTGTGTGATGCCCTTAGGTTATTTAGGTTTAATTAGTTCTAAGTTCTAGGCGACTGATGACCTCAGAAGTTAAGTCGCATAGTGCTCAGAGCCATTTGAACCATTTGAACACTTGTTATGTATATCTCCGTGTCGTTAAGTAGTTACAAAGCTTCAGTTAATAGAAATGGATAGCGTTTTAGAAGACAATGTTTTTACCAAGAAATAATTATCTTCTGCCTTTGTTCCAGCAAAATATGCAGGAGAACTTCTGTGAAATTTGGGATGTAGGAGGTGCTACTGGCCAAAGTAAAGCTGTGAGGGTGCATCGTGAGTCGTGATCGGATTGCTTATTCAACAGTGAAATTGCCCGAGAAAGGTAAAGGTCCTGGATTCGAGTCCCAGTCCGGCACTTAGTTTCAGTTTTCCAGGAGGTTTCAAATCAACGCACACTCGGCTGAAGACTGAAAGTTCATCATGAAGAAATAGTTTCCCACTTGAAATAATGGCGTAAAAGTGGAAATTTGAATCTGTGTGGTTACCAGCTTCAAGCCACGGGCGCCAACCTTCTACCCTCTGCATTTCGCATGAGTATTTGGTGTTGCCACCTCGTGTTGCAGCATCGTCCGTGATCAGCCTCACTGAGATGCCAACCTGCAGCTACTCGTATTTCATTCTTATGAAATTAAGTTGTATTTATACATTATTTTATCTCGATCGACTTACGCGGTATTTTTTCAACATCATTCTGATTATCTAACAACCCCGCCCCCACAGACTAATAATCACGCTAATAATTAGAAGAGTAGAAATTAAAGTTTTTATGTCGTTTCTGTCAGAGGCAACAGACGTATTAACGTGTGCAATTAACGATGGGAACAGTGGTTATAGATGGGCACCGCCTATGTTGACTGTAGCAATAGAGAGTAGGTAGAAAATTGTACTCATCTTGAATTCTTCATGTCATAGGTAATGGGTCAGATCCGGGTCCTGTAAAAGAAAACAGTGTGTGTTCTCTGCGGAGGCCGAGGTCTTGATCCCTTTAAGAACAAAATGTCTTCCCTGATCGCCATTATTCGTCGTAATGCATTCATGCAACACTCATGGCACTAATTAGGTTGCGTTAACTTTCGTAAAAATGCAACTGGGTAAATTTTTAAATTAAACACTCCTTCTTAGAACCACTTTTCTGTGTCCCACCATAATCAAGTTTTACCATAATCAAAATCAAATCACTCTTGAATATAAACCTTTTACATTTATAGTCGAAACTTTACAAGCGTAGATAACATAGCTGCGCCGGCCGGAGTTTTCGAGCGGTTCCAGGCGCTACAGTTTGGAACCGCGCGACCGTTACGGTCGCAGGTTCGAATCCTGCCTCGGGAATGGATGTGTGTGATGTCCTTAGGTTAGTTAGGTTTAAGTAGGTTAGTTAGGTTTAAGCAGTTCTAAGTTCTAGGGGACTGATGACCTCAGAAGTTAAGTGCCATAGTGCTCAGAGCCATTTGAACCATTTGAGCATAGCTGCGTCGGAACCAAGTCCCTCACTTAACTCTCCACCTTCTTACAGGCTCCCTCACTCCAACTCCTTCAAAAAGAAGAAAATATTTCCATAGTACACAGAAAGAGTTTCGTGGATTTCAATGCAGTCAGACCTTGGTAACTTTCATGTGAGAAATATTACTCGAAATACAAACATGTTTCGTAAAGAATAAATGATTTCGAAATAATAAATATGATTTCTGCAAAGGATTTTTAATAATTTTTGTATTACAAAAAGTAAGGTAGAATTAAGAAGTCTGATTTCAAAGGGTAACTAACTTATCTGAGACAAAGTGAACATGTAAAGAAACGGATTTTCAAATATAATGGAAAACATAAAATTTGATTAATGAAATTATGATTAATGGTCGCGAAATATGATTATGGTCCAGGAAACTTCCTTTTAGAGCATAAGGTATGCAAATTTCGAAGACACCACGCCAGAAAAAGAATAACATCGATAGGTCCATTTAACACAACTGTATCGTCATCTACTCCCGATCATATGTCGCAAAGGTGTAATATCGTTTCAAATGAAAAAAAAAAAAAAAAATTGAACATTCACCTTTTCTGCCGTAACAGCAGTTTCAGTAGGTCAGGTATGCCGCCTGACCGACATTGTTTCTTTGACGACAATGTTATAATTTAAGTTTCCGTTAACGAGGTCATGAAAACGGGAGAAAAATTCGTATTTGACAATACTGGAGATACAATTATTTGTGTCCTTTTCGAATGAACCGTTTCGTCATTTGACCGAAACGATTTATCGAAACCACTGAATACTTATACTTGGATGGCCCTATTCTGTTTCGAATACCACTCCTTACGAATTTGCGTCAGTCTGATATCCAGTGCGCCACATTGTTCAGCCAGAAACGGTAGCGATCTGCATCAGTACGAGAAAGCGACGACCACTTGCCGAATCAGAGTGGAAGGGTCGCCACTTGATTACATTATGTGTGGAAAGGAGGGGAAGGGTGCTCGGGTCGTGCAGCCTTTCGGCGGCAACAAGAGCATCGATTCGGCCCACGCGCTGCCGCTCGCAGGCGTCGCCTGTCGCTGACATCGCGGCCACACGCTTCCGCGCAAATGGTGCGTCCCTCCAATCGCACTCCCAGAGGCGGCTCCCGCGGGAATCTTATCGCTGCCTCGGACAGGGGCAGGCCACAGCTCTTCGCGGCACGTGCCCGCACTTCGTCCCGCCTTCGGGCCTGCTTCTGTTGGCTGTATCTGGGTCAAGTTTTTCCGCGTCCCTGACATACAGACACCCCCACCCTCCACCCAGTCATGAGCAGAGAAAGTTAACACAGAAGTAATGTTAAAACATCTCTGAGTAATTCTGCCAAATTCAGATATCCCGAAGCCGAAGAGTGAAAGACACTTTATAGAGTAGATGGCGGTCTGATGAGTAATCAAAACCGGATGCTTCAGGCAGGAAGCGTAACCAATTAGCAGCGTTCACTTTTATTCATTTGCTTTAACACACAAATTGTGACCGTCACAGCTCGCACGTAATATTTTATTAAGAGCTGGTAGAAGCATACGATTTATTTTAATGTCCATTCAGGAACGCTGTCGTTTTAACTTTACAATGGATACCACTGACATGTGTACATCGCAGTTATAAAAAATCCTCTGTCTCCACTAATGAATTTCTATTCCTGGAGTTTTGAAAAGTACTGATTTCTAGCTATTATAACCCCCTTGCTAGACTTAATAAGTCTTCTATCAAATGTTTGAATACGTGTACAGTGGCACCAGATCTCCAAAGCCGAGGAATGAGGTGTCATCACAAATCGTATTTCGAATCCCTCTGTTATTCCAGTGCCAGGGACATTATGAGCATATGCAGTGTCCTGGTGAAAAATGACTTCTTTATGTTGGCAAGTTACTGAATTACTTTCACATCCCAGGAAACAGTGCTCATAACATTCTAACAGAAGAAATCGACTTAGCATATTTTGGCCACCGGCATCCCCAGACTGCTTCGCTATTTCGTATTTGGCGTGTGCACATATGGCTCTGAGCACTATGCGACTTAACGTCTGAGGTCATCAGTCGCCTAGAACTTAGAGCTAATTAAACCTAACTAACCTAAGGACATCACACACATCCATGCCCGAGGCAGGATTCGAACCTGCGACCGTAGCGGTCGCTCGGCTCCGGACTGTAGCGCCCAGAACCGCACGGCCACTCCGGCCGGCGTGCACATATGCCAACATCTCACATACAGTAACAAATGAACACACAAAGTTCCTTGGATTTTTAAAGGCTTTGTGAAAACCTCTGGGAAATTTTCACTTTCATTTCCTTTTGTTCAACTTTCAATTTAATTGCCAATGATGATGTAACACCTAAAACTGTGGTGTCAGACCTTTTAGCTTACCTGGTTCACATTGCAAGATGACGAGTATTTTTGGGCTGTACATAATATACTACACAATAACAGTATACGCAATGTTTTTTACCGATGCTGTGAAAGATGCTCCCTTTTTTTGGCGTCACTGATACTTGCTTCTGACCGCAGGTTTGACACACCCGATCTAAAATAAAGAATGCTTCAGTTTATCTACTTGACAGAAATTTACACATCACAACATCTGAATAAACAATATAATTCCGGATTTCAAACAGACAACAGACTAACGTTAATGCAACATATTTAACAACGCAACATAAACAAACAAAATGAAATGAAATTTCTTTTTCCGCCGTCTCGACCTGATGCACATCGGGTAGTGAACGAGCGAGCAGGCTAGCTGCGCCACTAACTCTGCCGGCATACGTATGAGCTAAAAATTTCCAAAACTCCGTCCGAACAGGCTTCGGATGGTCAACGGTACCGACGACGGCAATGTCACCCTTCGCCGATAGGCGTCACTGCATGCGCATTTGGAGGGACGCAATCAGCACACCGCTCTGGCCGTTGTCCTTTTTGGTGACCTGAGCCGCTACTGTTCAGTCAAGCAGCTCCTTCCTCAGTTTGCCTCACAAGAGCTGAGTACACCCCGCTTGCCAATAGTGCTCGGCACACCCAGACGGTTACCCATCCGAATGTTAGGCATGCTTGGCAACGCGAAACTTCGGTCATCACACGCGAACCGGTGTTACCACTGTTGCTAGGCCGTTGGCATCCGTATAAACTGGTGACTTATAAGAGGCACTAAGGTAAAACTTTTGTGTATGCTGTTCTTCCGTAAAAATTTTTGAATTATATTACTATATCTGCAGGCGTAATCAACCAGACATGCTATTTAAAAATGGTTCAAATGGCACTGAGTACTATGGGACTTAACATCTGAGGTCATCAGTCCCCTAGAACTTAGAACTACCTAAACCTAACTAACCTAAGGACATCACACACATCCATGCCCGAGGCAGGATTCGAACCTGCGACCGTAGCGGTCGCGCGGTTCCAGACTGAAGCACCTAGAACCGCTCGGCCACACCGGCCGCCATGCTATTTATTCTTTTTGTATAACTTTTCCGCTATTACTTTCAAGCGTGGCTCGTTTTCAAGCATTCATTTAAGGGGTATTGAACGTTATTTGTGAAATATTACATTATTTTACTTTGTTACGAGTACATTTATAAAGTAAACTCGCATTTATCACGTTATCGCTCTACTGTTACGTCGAAGTTGATCGATAATATGATGATTGGGCACTTACATCATAGATGTAACAAAGTAAAACAAGTTCATAGTTCACAAATAATGTTAAAGACCCCAAAAACGTTCAGCTTGAAACCGACCCATACTCGAAAATAGTAGAGGTAAAACAAATTATAAACAATAAATTGCAGCTTCAAGGAATACGCGAATGAAAAATGCTTCTCGTAAAGATTTAGTTTTGATGCGTATCTTCAGGGAAGATTTTATCCTACATTGTGCTGTTTTGGTTTGAAATAACTACTTTATCTCTTGCTTTAGCAGTTAGCTAATTTCACCCACTTGGGTATTAAGGGGGGTAGGACGTCAAATGCGCTGACTTGGAGCAGGAGAGGCATCTCAGGACATTTTAATTTCCAGTGTCTATACTTTTACAAATAAATTCATAACACTTTGTCAGTATCACCAGGAAGGATTCAGGATTCACTCCCATTGCAGTGGAAGTTCGAAAACATAACAAAATAATTTTTTTTACGTGCGAAATTTCATCATTTTTTCACTTACTAATGGCTGCATTTGTTGCTATAGGTACACTTTTCTTCATACGTTAGAGAGATTCTTCGATGAATTTTGCACAGCATACAAACCATACTTACAGGTGTATGAAACTCTAGAATTTATTTAATTTATGAAAAAACGAATGGGCTGTTATATTTTAAACTTCATGTTTAGAAAAAACACAAATTTTCCGGTTAATTACCTCAATTTTTAGCACAGTTTTTAATAGATTTGTAAAATTCTAGAGTTTCATACACCTTTGAGTATGGTTTGTAAGCTGTGCAAAATTCATCGAAGAATATCTCTTACTTATGAAGAAAAGTGTACGTATAGCAACAAATGCAGCCATTAGTAAGTGAAAAAAATGATGAAATTTCATATGTAAAAAAAAAAATTTATTTTGTTATGTTTTCGAACTTCCACTGCTGTGAGTGTAAATTCTGAATCCTTCCTGGTCATGCTGACAAAGTTTTATGAATTCATTTGTAAAAGTATAGACAGTTGAAATTAAAATGTCCTCCAAGTCGGCCCGTTTGACGTCCTACCCCCTTTAACAAACGATTTCTGTTACTCGAATCACAGTAAAAGAGTCTCTCACGCAAGTAACAGATGTAGCTTGATAGTTTCCAAGTGGACTAAATCGGCTAACTTCTAAATCATGAAATGTAGTGGTTAATCCAAAATAAAATAGCCTACGCTGGAAAATGACATCCTCACGAATTTTACAAGCGGTGTTGACCTGCATATACAAAACAGTATTCATTCGACACGTGCGTTAAAATTGATCCCGTGTTGCTATTGCCGTTGATGTAGAAGATGTACTGTCAGCTGCGACGAATCTTTCCGAAACCTCTCTGCAGTAAGTCAGATAGCGAATCTGAAATCCGTCAGTCGGTTGTGTGTTGGGTGCGGAGATAGGAGCGGGAGAGGAGCCCCCTGGGCCTCGCCGGCGGCTGTCAATAAGGGCGGAGGAGCCGACAGCCAGCCGGCAGCGCGGCCTCTGTGGGCCTTGGCCCGCTCCCGAGGCGTTCACCCGACCCGCTCGGGCCGCACGTGTGTGACCAGGTCGCAGCCTCCCTCCGGACTGACAACACACTCCGCTCCGGCCGACCTACATCCTACGCACATTTCTCTCGCGCTTCCCTTCATTTTTATTTATAAGGCAAACACGTTCCCTAGCGAGCGCGTGTACCTCGTCAGGTAGACGGGCCACGGTGCTGCTCATTTTCATATAGACACGAGTTGACGACAGCTGTCGAGTTATTACATCGAGAACTCCGTGCAGACAAACCTGTCAGAGACTCAGATGTGCGCGTTCCGACCAAGTAACCGTCGGGTACATACGTCATACGACATCTAGTTCTGTGATCGTGACCTGCACAACTTTCTAATTCTCAATCTGAAGATTGGTCGCCTGTAATTCTTTTTTATTTTATTTATTTATTTATTGTTCCGTGGGACCAAATTAAGGACAAGTCTCCATGGTCATGGAACGAGTCAATACATGGAATTACAACACGATAGTAGAAACAGATAAAATGAAATACAAAAAACATATTCAGGCGATAAGTCTTAAGTTTAAATAAAGAAAATCAACAATGTAACACTGGAATTTGCTTAATTTTTTAGCTCTTCCAGGAGATCCTCGACAGAATAGAAGGAGTGAGCCATGAGGAAACTCTTCAGCTTAGACTTAAAAGAGTCTGGGCTACTGCTAAGATTTTTGAGTCTTGTGGTGGCTTATTGAAAATGGATGCAGCAGAATGCTGCACTCCTTTCTGCACAAGAGTCAAGGAAATGCATTCCACATGCAGATTTGATTTCTGCCTAGTATTAATTGAGCGAAAGCTGCTAACTCTTGGGAATAGGCTAATATTGCTAACAACAAACGACATTAAAGAAAATACATACTGTGAGGGCAATGTCAGAATTCCCAGACTATTGAATAGGGGTCGACAAGAGGTTCTCTAACTTACACCACATATAGCTCGAACAGCCCACCCTTTTTGAATCAGAAGAATTACCACAAAAAATAATACCATACGACATAAGCGTATGAAAAGTAGACTACTTTTCGTGTTGAACTGTCACTTATTTCAGATACTGTTCTAATGGTAAATAAAGCAGCATTTAGTTTCTGGACAAGATCCTGGACGTGGGCTTTCCACAACAGCTTACTATCTATCCGAACGCCTAGGAACTTGAACTGTTCCGTCTCGCTTATAATAGCCCATTCTGTCTCATCAAAATATCGGTTCTTGTTGAATTGTGAGTTAGAAACTGTAAAAACTGAGTCTTATTATGATTTAGCATCAAATTATTTTCCACAAGCCACGAACTTATTTCATGAACTATATTATTTGTTACTGTTTCAATATTACACACAAGATCCTTCACTACCAAGCTGGTGTCATCAGCAAACAGAAATATTTTTAAATCACCTGTAATACTAGAAGGCATATCATTTATACACTGCTGGCCACCGTAAAAGCAACACCAAGAAAGACAAGAGGTAGCACAACAAAATTTGTTTTGTAGATAACATGTTGACCAAGTATCAAATGATTACGTTTACAGACGTCTGTGACATGTGGTTCCTGCCAGAATCAGCAGCCAGAGTAGCCGCCATTGTTGGAGATCACTGCTGCCACACGTCTCGGCATTGAGTCAAAGAGACGTTGGATGTGTTCCTGGGGTACAGCAGCCCAAGCAGCTTCCACACGTTGCCAAAGATCATCTGGTGTGGCAGCTGGGGATGTAATCTGGATCACTCGTTGAGCAACCATGGACCACATGTTTTCTATCGGCGAAAGATCCGGAGAGCGAGCCGACCAGGGAAGCAATTCAATCTGGTTATTGACGAAGAACCTTTGGACAATGCGTGTCACGTGTGGTCGAGCATTATCCTGTTGAAATATGGCTGTGGCCGAGCCCTGAAGGTAAGAAAGGACAACTGGCTCCAGCACCTCGGATGTGTAGCGCCGGCTATTTAAAGTACCGGCAATGCGTACTAGAGGCGTGCGAGAGTAATATCCAATACCGCCCCATACCATAATACCCGGTGCAAGACCAGTGTGGCGGTGCATAATGCAGCAGCTGTCCAGCATCCTCTCTCCACGGTGTCTCCACACTCGAATCCGACCATCGTGGTGCTGCAGACAGAAGCGTGCCTAGTCAGTAAAGACAACGTCATTCCATTCTGCCGTCCACATCCGTCTGTCATCACACTATTGGCGACGGAGACGTCCGTGGTTCTGCGTCAGTGGTAGACGAAGCAATGGACGTCTTGCGGACAGACCACCCTGCTGTAAACGGCATCGAATGGTACGCGCAGACACTGGATGATGCGTTACAGACGCAATGTGCTGTGCTATGGTTCGGGATGTCACTGAGCGATCCGTCACTGCCATGCGCACAATTTGCCTATCAGCACATGCAGTGGTGCACCGAGGTGAATGCGATCGACCACGTCGATCTGTCGTACCCTCCTGCATCCAACGGTCACATATCCGCATTACAGTTGTTTGGTTCCGTCCAACACGACTAGCGATTTCTCTGTATGATAATCCACAATCTCGGTAAGCCACTATCCTTCCTCTGTCAAACTCGGATACTTGATCAAACGATGTTCGCTGTTGTCTACGAGGCATAACTGATCGTCTTGTGAAACAACCACAAGGTAAACACACGTGCCGAACGTACACTCGTCGAAATCGCCAAGCCTTAAATGGCGCTATGAGGTGGCGCCACAGGCGCGCGTGATGTGCGTCTGCGTTGAAATTCTAATGAGTTGCATATCTCATCGCTGCAAACCCATGGTGTAAATTTCACTTGATTCGGATGCTTCCTTCAGGGTGTTGCGTTTACGGTGGCTAGCAGTGTATAAATAAGCAACAGCAGTGGCCCCAGCACCGACCCTTGGGGACCGCCCCACTTAACAGTGCCCTATTGGGACTGCCCTGCACTGCCCTCTGTTTCCTGTCAGTCTCTTCATTTCCTTACTTGAGCGTGCTTTCAGATCATATCCAACCTGACTGGCGAATTTCAGTCTACGTATTCCTTTCCCTCTCTTGCCTCTAATCATCCTTTACATTAATTATAAAACTACTGTGTCAGTAGTATTTGAAATTATGAGTTGGATTATGTTGTATTCTCCAACTGTTTATTGAACGTAACTTCTTCTACAATACTATGGCTGGCTGTACAATATATGGCTCGATTCCCGGCGGGGTCAGGGATTTTCTCTGCCTCGTGATGACTGGGTGTTGTGTGCTGTCCTTAGGTTAGTTAGGTTTAAGGGGACTGATTACCTAAGATGTTAAGTCCCATAGTGCTCAGAGCCATTTTGTACAATAGACGTAGACGTCCGTCGATCTAGCCGGAGATGTGCTTCCTCTCGGTCGGCTGGTGCTTCAATCGGCGGTGCAGTACAGCGGCTTCGGTGATATCTTCCCGGAGACTCTGCTATAGAGGTTGCCATTAGCAGTGGACGAAGACTGGTCTGCCTTCGATCGGCCGGGCCTATATAGTGAGCTGGAGCCAATAGAAACGCGGCGTAGGAATCTGTGGCCGGATATGTCGCGGCGACCTCTGCAAGGAAAGGTTCCTATTAATCGACTGGAATCTTCGGCGTGTTTACCTGATGTCTTCGCCTGTTTGGCTGTTGGTTTGTTTCCCTCATAGCGTGGCTGTTATGCGGTGCTGCCTACCAGTTAGGGGAAACCGATGGCAGACAGTACAGATTATCTCATACAACGAGCTGATATCGTAAGACTAATTAAAAGTAAAAGAATAGGCTGTGCTAATGTCGAGGGACACAAGAACCGCATGGCAGGCCTTTCAGTGGAAACAAACAGGAATAAGATTACAAGGGAGAACACGTAAGCGATGACTAGATGACGTGAGACGGAACATCATAGTCCTAGGAATCAGAGGAGGTAGAAGGAAAGAAAACGAAAGGACAGAATATAAGGAAATTGTTAAGAAGGCAAAGATCCTGTGTATGGGTCCACAGCGAATGTGAATTTCTCGAGATAAGCCATGTTCCCATGTGAGCTGTTGTTTTGTTTTGAAATAAACAATTTTTTTCATAAATTAGCAATTAGCTAATTTCACCCCCTTTCTCGATACAGTCAGCGCCTCAAATTCAGATTGAATACATGTCACCGAACTTAAGAGCAAAAATGACTAAATTCGCACAAAGGTTGAGTTTTTTCTGTTTTTCACGAGAACTTCACAGCTGAAATGCCCACGGGGAAGAAACTGGCTACTTACAAAATTATGAAATAAAGTGTCTATTATACTGCTCAATAGCAAACGTTGGTGACGCGCGCCGGTGCGGTGGCCCTCGACGCGTAGGTAAACTGGTTCGAATCCTGGTGGTGGATGAAATTTTCGCTGTCAGTAGTCGGAAAGCGGAGGAGAGGGGTGATGTAAATTTCCTAATAACCACTCCATGCGCTAGTGTCCTGAATCAAGTTTCAGGCTTCTTCATTGTGTCTCATGAAGTGAAGAAGATATAAGGAAAGATTTAGGAATATGTAACTAAAACGAAAAAAATAAGTTAAATAGGAGAGAATGGAAGGACCATGTAGACTGTATGGGTGAAGAGAGATCCCTGGTAAGGGCTTCAAATTATAAATGCACTGGAAGAGGAAATGTAGGAGGACCATACAAGAGATAGGTATCGTAACAGGTAGTTTGCCTAATACATGAAGTGAAAATGAAGAAGAAGAAAACATATCACAAATCAGTTACTTTCTTACACAGGAAGCTAATTTTCTTGTCATGCTAACAGACTAAGATAATAACCAGTGCTGCAATTTGGCAATGAATTATGCAAGACGACGAAGATAAATGAATATATTTCTTAGCTGTTGCTTCAGACTACCGTGTAACCGTATTTTCGTGTATTTTCTCTCGGGATTTGTACGGGTTTCGACCCATAGTTTTAGCCCGTACAACAGACGTGCTCACTAACACTCTTATCGAGGTCACTACCAGGAACTGGGATAGCCCTCATCAACATTCTTCCTGGAAATGTAGTCTATCAACTCAACTTGTTTATCAAGTTATAGCTTTTTGGGGGTGAGACAACTTTTCAGGAAGACGAGAAAGAACTTTGTACTAGAAAGTCTGCGCATGCACCAAAGTGTTTCCCTGTATAAACTCACTGTCGTATTCAGAGGCGGGACCGTAACCGTTACTGCTGGGCGAGCCTCGACTCGTGCGGTGCCGCGTCCTCCAGGTACCACACTGTTACAGACGCGAAACGAAATCTCAGTGGTACTGAAATCAGTTTCTTACTTTGCATATTATTTACCGATACAGTATTTCACTTCCGGTACTATTTTAAATTTACTGATGGCTGCAACAACAGAAACAAGATGATTTCTCAAATCTCCGGTGCTTGTAATTGTGAAATCAATGTACTGTTACGTGCATGTGAAAAATCTCCATACCTTACTAATTATGGTATTTTTGCAATACTGTACGAGGAAATGGAAAACATGTGTACTTAAAAAACTTTTTTATTGGCACACCTGAAAGTTAGGTGGTTATCGCGTAGTAGAACTGTTCTCGTGTTGTATGAAGTTTGTCTTTCTCACATCAGCTGCATCTTACCCAAAGCAAAGGCTGGCTTCAGACCGTGGCTTATGTGGCACACGTTTTCTTGAAAATCAGCAGTCCAAATATATTACTTCACTGGCCAAAGATAAACTTTTGTATTGTGTAAGACCGTAGGAACCGTTCACAAAAAGCTTACAGTTTGGGAAATCTGTTTCAGTTCCAATCAGATTGAATGTTTCGATACCCTTCATGATTTCTTTGTAGAACTTCATCATTCTTCGGACGAAAATCTGAAGAACATAATTATAGAAAATTTGAAGAGACTTGTGAAAACTTTCAGAGTATTTCCCTGCTATGTGTAGTAATAACTGGATTCGCAATCTCTTATAACATACATTAATTTTGGAATCCACATGAGTTGCAAATTAAAACGAGCAATTTCTGAAAATTTCCAGTGACTGGAAGATACAACAACATTACAAATTCTTAGTCACGGATAAGTTTCTGTTTAACCTTAAAGGCGGAATTTCCAATGATATCAGATAAAGTGGCAACAGTTTCATTATCGCCCGGTCCATATATTTCTGCGAAAAGGCTTTTCCTTCTTACACTCATAAATACACAAACAAACATCTGGCCGAAAGTAACTGGAGACTGTATTTAACATCTGTGGTCCCAGACTTCAGACTTATGTGCCATGAAAATCAGGCGGATCCTTTTCACTGAATTCCCAGGAGTAGCTTAGACCAATATTTCCACAACGAAATCTTGGAGGTTAACAGAAAAGTGTAAAATACTTTAATATTACACATAAGACCTACCCATTGTGCTAAAATCTTCCTCAGCGCTTTTGATGTGATACATTTGAAATGTAGTTATATAGAAACATTAGGGCTGTAAATGCGAAGATTTTAGGTCAGGCTTTAACGAGATATCGGATGAAACAACAAGTTCACGGTAAACAGTCACTGCTTACGTATATCCACAACGAGTTTCAAAATTTTAAGCCTTCATCGTCAGGTGGATTTATAAGTGTCAATATGACGTGTGTGTTGAGCTAACGTGTGGCACTGTCCTCGAAACATCATCTACGACTACAGATATGTAAATGATATCAATGAGTTAAACCAATTATTCAAAAGCTCCCATGAAAAATATGAATTTCACAGTTGAGCATCAAGTAGATGACAGCATAAACTTTCTAGACCAGATCATCAGAATTATGAATAACGGAAACCGATTCGAAATTTATCGTAAAATTACTGCAACACACACTACCATCCACAGCTACTCTTGTCGACCCAAGCCCACAAAATGGCAGTATTCCGGCATTTAGTAAATATAGTAATCCAACTAGCACTCACTGAAGATGGATGTAAACAGAACATTGAACCAATAAAACGAACAGTCATTGCAAAGGGCTATAACTGTTCCAAAGCAGACACCCTAAAACACTTAATAATGGCAAAATAATCACAGCACAAAAAATAAACAGAGTATAAGATCTGCCATGAAACCCCATTTCTGGGTAGTATCACATTGCCAATGTCTTCAAACGAAAAGGTATATACATGATTTTCACCACCGACAACGAGACTGGGCAGAAGTTATAGCAGCATCACAAGAAATCCACGCACCATGAGGGTGTGTAGAAACTGAGTGTTGACACTGTGAATATTTCTACATAGGACAGACAGGTAGCTCATTTGATTGTTTGAGATTCGATTCAAAGAACAGATGGCAGCACTAAAGAAAAAAAAGACCACACATCAGCAATAGCCACTCACCTGCATGAAACAAAACATCATGTTAACACTACCAGTATCAGCATCCTACATATACAACCTAAAGGCAAGAAAGTAGACATCCTGGGAACACTCCAACTGAACATTAAATTTGGAATATACATAGCCTGTAGCTTCCCCTTCACATCTATAATCAATAATTACTTATTTTACCATGGTATTTCCCAAATTAACAGTGGTGTAGTCTTAGTCACGAGTGCAACAAAGCACCAGCAATCTGTACCCATGTCAGCCTGATATTACATACATTTGTTTATACTGTTCAATTTTTCTCGATCTGTATATATTTAGTTCCGTATCAGTATTTTCATTCAACATTTACTTAGCTATAACGCGTAACAGATGCAAGTTTAACAAACTCATACTTCTTGCATAAATTAAACTTTGTTCTCGTTCTTTCACTCTTTTCATCCTCTATCTCTTAATCCCAGACTAAATTCTTATTTACGTATAATTTCGCCACTAATTGCTACATATTTATTACACTTAACGTTTTCAACCTCCACGATGGTAGGATTTACTTTGAAATCACGGTTTTGTTTTGCTACATATTCTTTGTACTTTGAAATATTGTTCCTGTTTTTGCTATATGTTCTTTTCCAGCTAGTTTCTAGGCACCATCTTTGTTTATAATGTGTGAATGTATGCGACGTATTAGAACAGAGGAAGAACCTGTGATCAATGGAGGTATTCTATTTTAGTTTTATTTTCACATATAAATCACATTTGGGTTTTAGTCAGAGATCTCTGCAGAGCCATTTTCTGAAGAAGAGCTATTTTTTCCACTAGACAGTGCCATAGGCTACCCCAAAGTCCTAACACAACACACTATGTCATATTATCACGTATAAATCCACTTGATGATGGAGGTTTAAACATTTGGACCCGTTGTGGATATAAATGGATAATGACTGGTAACAGTGCGCTTATTGTGTCATTCGATGGAATTCAGCTACTTGAATGTTACAGTAAGTACTCTTTTTGTAATGTGGCGGTTCACACCTATCAGAATTTTGTGAAAGAGGGATAATAGTTCGAAAAAGTTTATAAACCACTGCTCTTAGGTATCTGCAAAGATGTCTACATGACATCATAGTTGTACCATAAGGCTACTAAATTATCTGTTGCTTGCAAATATATTTGTTAACATTAAAAGCTAAGTTAATGAAGGAACATATACTGCAGGGAAGAAAGGCATATGAAGTTTATTGAAATATATCTTGCTTCAAGTTAATAAAGAAATATTGTTCTTCTCGCAAAGCTATACCGGTCGTCTGGTGGAATTTATTCCTGAAACAAGCAGTTAAGACGCTTGTTAAGAGATTTATGATAGCTAAATTAGGATGTTAAGGAAACGTATCTGAAACGTAGAGTGGTAGTGCAGGGCGTCATAAGCTGGTCATTCACGTTTTCCGTAGATATTCCATTACAACTATCGGTAATTACAAACCCAGCTCTACTAATTACCGTCTCTGTAGAGGCAGTAAAGGAAGGTGCGCGTGAAACTTGCCGTGCCACTTGCGACCGTCTCGATAATTAGTTACCCTTGATTTCCACCACACCAGAAGACACTGTCCCTCATCTAGTTCTACTATCGCCATGTACATGGAAGTGTAATCGACAATTTCCGCATCCCCTGCCCACGATGCAAAGACAGTCTTTGAGCGTGTTGAAGACTCTGTTGTTGAGTGTCGTCCTCTGAATGATATTCTGCAAATAATACATGCCCACAGGAAGGATAAATATGTTATGACCCGTAGCTGCATTTGGCACAGTGTTCCTGTAACTGGTACACCCATTGCGCGAGCAATTGCGGCGTCGGAGAAATGTCAGCTTCCATAGACTTGGTAGTCTTTTGAAATAGTTCGTAAAACTAGATTAATTATGTCAACGACCTGGTACTGTCAGCTTTCAGACACGTTTATTTTCTCTAAACCATGTAATATTTCAACAATTTGTTCGTGCTACGTAAACACGGATTTTAGTATGATACACAAAGTATTCCATCGTTTATCAACGTACTGTTTTAGAGCAAAACGCAACAGCAAGTCTTTCTTGTGGCTACTCCTTTCGAAATAAGTTTCCATATTTTTCGTTGCTTCAGAATGTGCAAACGTTAGGACAATATTCCTACAACGGTTTACTCTCAAACCAGTGGCGTGGAAAAGTGCTAACAGAGTGGATGTTGTATGGACGGTGACAATAATTTTCAACTACATTTTCACATGTACCTCCCGATTAATTACTAACGTAACCCTCGACAGTTTGCTTTTAAATAGCCTCAACTTGCTCATGTTAGTTTCAATTTTCTCGCGTATATTTGTAGCACTTTTCTATATCAGACGGGAACTTTGCAGGAAACAGGACTCGAATTTTCTAATGCAGCTCTTACGAGAATCAGTGCGTAGAAAGAGTGAAATAATGAATTGTAGCGTGTACTTCTGTTCAGGTGTCAGTTGTACATGCGCACACACCATCCTCCATAACCTTGCTATACTTGGGTGACCATAGCGACGCGGTATTCATCTTCAGTTTTATTTATTTATTTATTTTTATAGCATTTTTAGATATTATTGAAGGCCGAAGAAGCACGTCTCTTGCACTTGCAGTGGGGTACTATGCTCCGATTTCTAGCAGTGACTATACAACATCCTGAAAGCCTTCCTCTGCAACGGCGCTGAATAAACGCAGACCTTCTGCACACGTTCTTACATACTTCTCTAGGACAATGGATTTTTATGACACCGGAAGGTTGCTAATACTATTGATATGACTGTTAATAAAAGCTTTGCAGGTATTCAAGCGTTACAGCATGGTACTGGTACTGCTGCCATGGAGGAAAGCTGATAACTTACGACAGTCGCTACACTCTACAACCTGTGTAAAATTTTGCCATGTCTCCTGATATCTTCAGACGAGAGTAGGTACCCTCCTCCAGTTTCAGGTAAACTTTTTTCTCCCCATCACAATTTATAATCTCTGAACGTGGGGAGGGCGTTTGAAGTTCGATATCTACAGGGTGAAAATTACTGAACTATAAGAAAAAACGTAAATTAGTTACAAACTACGGCATGCACACACTTTATTCAACATGTAAACCTCACTACAGATATTCTGATGTAGGGTATGACATGTTAGATATGCCTGTCGTCATTGGCGATGTTGTGGGGGAGACGAATAGCGAAATTCTGCATGACCCGCTGAAGTGTCGGAATATCGATGCTGTCCATGACCTCCTGATTAGCTGATTTCAGCTCAGCAATAGTTTTGAGGTTATTGCTGTACACCTTGTCTTTAATATAGCCCTACAAAAAGGAGTCGCATTTGTTCAGATCCGGAGAATATGGCGGCCAATCGAAGCCCACGCCATAGGCTTCTGGGTAGCCCAGAAACAGAATGCGGTCCCCAAAAGTGCTCCTCTTGGATATCAAATACTCGCCTGCTTCGTTGGGGTCAAGCTCCGGCTTGCATTAACCACAACTTGTCGAAATAGGGTCACTTTGGATAATGGGGATTAAATCATCATCCAAAACATTCACGTACCGTTCGTTAGTCACCGTGGCATCAAGGACTATCGCACCGAATATTCCGTGACTGGGCACTGCACACCACACAGTCATCCGTTGAGGGTGAAGAGACTTCTCCATCGCGATATGCGGGTTCTGAGTCCCCCAAACTCCCAAACTCGCCAATTAGACGAACCCATCCAAATGAAAGTGGTCCTCGTAGCTAAAATAAAATGTACAGCGCATTCTAATTCCCATCATGCCCCACGGCCAACCGTGCAGTTTGAACGTCCTAACGTAGACCGTTCAGAAGTTATGACTATTTTATTTCATATAGTTCAATAACTGTCACCTATTTCAGATGTAATAATTTATGACACACCAAAAAAACTATGAAGAAAACGAAAACAGCTGCTAATTACCTCTGTGTCTTTGATAGGGCTGCGTTCCGCCGTCCTCAGCGCTGTCTGTTTCCCTGTTGTACCGAGCCCTGTTGACACTCGGGCTTGGCCGAGCTCAAGCGTCCTCTTCTGGTACAGCTGTGCGCGACACTTGTGTCTATGGATAGCTAATCTTGGTGCCAATCGGGTGAGCCGATCGGTTGCTCTCGGCTGACCTATGGTCAGCAGGTCGTAGAGCTTAGCGCTTCCGGGTGGCAGATACTGAAAGCTTAGATTTCCCTTTAGGGCAAGGAGCTGTTTGATTCATTCCACGCGAAATTCAGAATTGTACCCTATGAAAAAAAGAATAAGAAGACGCATTGGTAAGGAATTATCCGAATGGGATGAAAATACGTAGATGTGATCTACATGTACAGCCAAACAATTTGCTTCAGGTTCAGAAAAATCGGATGATTTATTCAAGAGAAAGCCCTTCACAAATTGAGCAAGTCAATAAACCGTTGGTCTACCTCTGGCTCTTATGCAAGCAGTTCTTCGGCTTGGCATTGATTGAGAGTAGAACTCCTAATTAGCAAAATGGTAACAAAAAATATTGCATTCCATTTTGCCAATGTGCTACAGCAAGAATAAAAGCAGTCTTGTTGGGAAATTATTTAATATCAAAGGCGCGTTTCACTCTTTTGGGATATCATCAGATTGTGTAAAAGTAGCTCGAAATGCAACCCATCCGTCATAAATCCGTATAAAGTAGAAAATGGACGGAACAGTAACTGGACTGCGTATACTGTTGCGTCCATTTTCTATTTTGTACGGCTTTATTACAGATGGTTTACATAGCGGCCTACTTTTACACAATCTGAGATAGTTCCCCAAAATGTTGACTCATATTAAAAATGTCCTTTGAAGGGTTATCGTGGCAAATTCTGTTATATCGTCAAAATCCCGAGCTCGTTGAGGGCCCTGCCCATAATGTTCCAAACGTTCTCTATTGGGGTGAGATCCGGCCACCTTTCTGGCCAAGTTGTGGTTTTTCAGGCACGAAGATAAGCAGTTAAAAGTCTTGTTGTGGCGTAGCAAGACAGCCACGGCACGGAAGTAGCCGAAAGGCACGCGCTAAGCTAACGCAGATGGGCGTTAGGTCTGAAACAGGATTCGTAATGAATGCTATAAAGAAAAGTACGTAGCTGCTGGAATACTTAACTTTAATCCATCATTTGTATACATCGTTCTTGACGATACAAGTGAGACTCTGTAGATACATGCAATGTTACTAATGGCGCCTTGCTAGGTCGTAGCCATTGACTTAGCTGAAGGCTATTCTAACTATCTGCTCTGCAAATGAGCGAGGCTTCGTCAGTGTGCATCGCTAGATACGTCGTCCGTACAACTGGGGCGAGTGCTAGTCAGTCTCTCTAGACCTGCCGTGTGGTGGCGCTCGGTCTGCTATCACTGGAAGTGGCGACACGCGGGTCCGACATGTACTAATGGACCGCGGCCGATTTAAAGCTACCACCTAGCAAGTGTGGTGTCTGGCGGTGACACCACAAGTCTCACCCTGTGCGGGTGGCCATTATCTTGCTGAATGTAAGCCCGGATTGCTTACCATGAAGGCCTTAAGCTTGGGATAGCATTGACCATAAGTTCCAGTTTTTATCGCAGAGTCTTTCTGAAGGAATTTCCCAATCTTTCCTTCCACAGACCTAGGAAAGATGCCTGGAAAACATGTGACCTACTGAACATTGAAGCTAAAGCAGGTTCACCACAGTCACACGTGCGTTTAGAGATTCACCATAGGAAGACCGAGATGGCACAGAGCCTTCTGAAGAGCGACATCAGTTCTTCTCAATTCCCTGATTGTGACATTCGCTGCATATCGATTGATGTGCAGCAGGTTATGTTTGTGCCAACACTAACGCACTCGGAGATGTTTTATCGCCGCCAGTTATCTTGTTACAACTTGGCGGTGTCTGTACGTGACACCCTTCAGCCATACATGAGCATGTGGGATGAGAATATCTCTGTAGGGATGGAAATGAAATTGCATCATGCATTCTGAAGGTGTTGAAAAACAGGATAACAACGAAGAGAAACCTTATTGTTTGGAGTCACAACTGTGCTTCACAAAAAAAGATTCGAATAATGGTATTTCTTTTTCTTTTTCTGGTGGCAAGCGGGTTGTTCGCGCGAATAGAACAACGGTTTCTTGTTAGTGGGCACAGCTTCCTCCCCTTTTTCCTTGACAGAGAGAAGGAAGTCAGTGATGAAGGCATTAGTACTCAGCGACCTACGCAAAATGGTCGAAGACGCAAAGGTTGTTAGACCTTGCAGAGTAATGTCTATGAATGCTTCCAATTTTTTTTAAATATTAAAGCTGTAGCAGACGAGATATTCTCTACAAAAAATCTGAACATTCCAAATGCTATGAGTATCATACGTGATTCAAAGGATGTAGCACATGTAACAATAAAAGTATGTTACACCGACATGGGAAGGATCCGCAAGGTGAATGCGCTCAAAAAAGAAAAAAAAGCAATAAACATTCAATTTGCTACCTTTGAATCTATTTCCGCAATCCATTCAGTTACAGATAAAAAGAAGAAAGATTTAAAGGCTATGATACCTTGGCTGGAAAATAATGAGCATAAAGGATATTATATGCAGATCTGTGGAGAGTGACTAAGAACATAGCACGTAGAATAATTTGATGGGATTTAGCACATGTCATAAATGTTTCTGTCTGAATTGCCTTCAGCACCAAAGAACTCCAACTGTGTCATAAAACCACCACTATATATGATAAGATACTCTCATTTGTAACATGGAAACGTTTGAGGAATAAATAATTAAAACACTGCACTACAGACAAGTTATTTGTAATAACTTCTGTTCATAAATTTTTCACTTTGCACCTTTCTACAGTTAAGTATCCAATTATGAAACTAAAGCCATTAAAAGACGGTAAGTGAAATGTGTTAGAGACATTCTTATGAATGACTATTACTAACTGAAGACGGCGGTTAAACACTGTGAAAGTGCTCGATCCTATTATAAATGGAATGGGTGCTTGGCCATACGGAAGCAGAGGTATGGTATATGACAGAAAATGGACATACGGTAATTGTCTATACGTCCCTATGGACAACAACATATGCTGTACACCAATATACAATTGAAATGCTCCCAGTGACTGGCACTGTAAACGTGTATCCGTAGGTGTTAAGACTCCGCATCGTATGGACAATGTCGATCTCCGTTAGTGGAGAGGGCTATGCTGCCCTTCCTCTGGTGGTGTGACTGGCGGCGGCGATGTAGCCCGTCCGACCGCAAGCTCTACAAACAGCAGTGCGGCGGGGGTAGGCTCCGCGGGTGTGGCGACGGAAGCTCTAGGGGAAGGAGGGAAGCTGCCTTCGACGCAAGCGAATGGAGCTGGCCCGTGGTGGACGGCTTGGGCGGCTGTAGGCAGAGGCTTTTGCAGTCCGTCCTCTGCTGCTGTGACAGGACGCGGTGATGTGGCTTATCCGACCGCAAGCTCTACAAACAGAAGTGTGGCGGTGGCAGGCTTCGCGACTGTGGTGGTGGAAGTTCTGGATGCAGAATGGAAGATGCCTTCACGCTAGCGAAGTAGGCCACACGTTGGAACTGTGAAGGCGTCATTTCTCAGAGGAGACGTTCGATACAAGGCTATCTATTATTTCAAATGATGGTCCCATGACTAGAACTTTTTCCAGGCTAGAATTTGGTAACCTGAGGGTGTCATTCCGGGCTAGATGGTCTGGTGCGTCTTGAACCATTCTGTGTCGTATTAGGCTGTTAGCATGAGAGTTAGAAGAAACATCTGCTATAAAAGTGAATTTACAGCGTCGACTAATGCGTTGGAGTTAACTGGTATAATGCAAATGCACTATCGGACCAAAAGTATCGGGATACATATTAGTCGACATTAAAGTGGTGTGTGTCCACCCTTCGGCATTAGGACGGCTTAATCTCTGCTAGGGACACATTTAGTGAGGTGTCTGAAAGTCTAGGCGCTTCAGTTTGGAACTGCATGACCGCTACGGTCGCAGGTTCGAATTCTGCCTCGGGCATGGATGTGTGTGATGTCCGTAAGTTAGTTAGGTTTAATTAGTTCTAAGTTCTAGGCGACTGATGACCTCAGAAGTTGAGTCGCATAGTGCTGAGAACCATTTGAACCATTTATCTGAAAGTCTGTGCAGGAACGGCAGCCCATTATTCCTCAAGAGCCAAAACCATGGAAGGTAATGATGTTGGAGCCTTAAACGAAGTTGACGTTCTACCTCACCCCAAAGGTACTCAGTTGGCTTCAGACGAGACTCTGGGCAGGCCATTTCGTTACAGGCACGCCGTTGTCCACAAATCATTGCCTCACAGATTCTGCTTTCTCACAGAATGCGTTGTCGTACTGTTACAAACAATTATAGTTCATGGTTACAATGTCCGTCTTTATGCATTGTCCTTTCATGCGGACAAACTCCAGAAATCATTGTCTTACAGATTCTGCTTTATCACAGAATGCGTTGTCATACAGATACATACAATTATATTTGATAGTTACCATGTCCGTCTTTATACATTGTCCTTTCGTGAGTGAATTATAACGCAACTACGGACACTATGGCCACACAAATGAAGAATTTATACATTGTCAGTATCTTCCACAGTATAATATCCTTCAGACATGCATGCATATCTGAAGGAACGTAGACTGCCACTGGTGATTACAGATGTGGTAGACATGACGAAATAGAATCTCATGTTACGACTATACACTGACGTCAGCTCTCAGCGGCACACGATAGTTTGTGCCGGAACGGGACTCGAAACAAAATGCATGACTAAACACTGTATTGAAAAGGTACAGATACATTATTAACACAGGCGTTGTATCCAGCAACGATCTATCTATGCCTCGACAGGCTAATACAACGATATAATATCTGTCTCCCTGTGCGAGAATAAGGGATATATGGAAGTGAGGAACGGCCCTGCAAGCGTTCTCGGGTAGGCAAAGTGGTTAAGGCGACCGCTTGCAATAAGCAAGAAATCTGGGTTCGAGTCCCAGTCTGGCACAAATTTTCGTTCGTTCAAAACGGTTCAAATGGATCTGAGCACTATGGGACATAACATCTGAGGTCATCAGTTCCCTATAACTTAGAACTACTTAAACCTAAGTAACCTAAGGACATCACACACATCCATGCCCGAGGCAGGATTCGAGCCTGCGGCCGAAGCGATCGCACGGTTCCGGACTGAAGCGCCTTGAACCGCTCGGCTACTATAGCCGGTCTGCAGAGATAAATGGCATCTTACTCAGCATGGTGCCAAGCCATATATATGCAGCATTTTTCGTAAGTCATTCACATTTAAGACTGTACTAAGGGAACACATTCATGAAGAACATGGTCCTTCAAAATGAATGTGTCCCGAATGCCGTCATACTTGCAAGACATATGGTGCACTTGCTTCTCACTGGATACAAATACATGACTCCCGATGGATTCATATGAATTCTGGCATACGTCATAGTTCAGTGCACAGCAATGAAGAAATTCGCAGTTTATCTATAGAATAGAGGAATGAACATGCCATTAAGAGGGCAAATCTAAAAGATCGCAGAAAACGAGAAAGAATCAATATTGCCCGTAGGAGAGTTGGCAGATGTATAATGATTTACAGAATCTGAAGGCTGTGTGAACAGTGTTAGTGAATAATCAGCTGTGTGTAATAACAAACGTGTTTGACCAACAGGATCACTTTCTCGAGATATACCTGAAAATCACCTGTCTCTACAATTATCATCTTTTGTCAGCAGTTCAGATGAGGAAGTGGGTGTTCCTTCAATAGATAAAGTAAAAGTAGAAATAATTAAAAATGGGGATGTGCATGTTTCTGGTGGGCACGGTAGAACAAAAAACATATGTGATCAAAAGCGGAAGGAAAGTATGGAACTTCAACAGACTAAATTAGATAACATCTCAAACTCGATTTGGTTAACAATGGCCAATCTGCGCACTCTCTGCTATTTTAGGTATGAACTGATGGTTCTGAGGAGCAAATAGTGTAGCATGGTCTTATGTCTTTTGTTAATAGACGCCGTTCTGTAATGGTTAGCGCACAGACATAACCATAGCAGGCATTACAAGCCACTGCTACTTCCTCTTTCGCTACGATGCGTTCCGCCTGTAGACTGGCTGGCATGCCGCCACGAGCGCCCTATCCCCACGGCCGCGAGTCGGTCATTGGATCAGAACACGCGCATGCGCCTCGAGCTTCCTGGCCAGCTGCCGTGCGCTCCGAGAACCCTGACCTAGACTACCCGGCGAGACTTCAGCCCGTGCGGTGTCACGTTGCAGGCAAAACAGATCGATGCAGCCTTTCCGATTTGCAATATTAACGCCACGTCTTCTGAAACACCGTCCACACCTCTTCTTCCCAACTATTTGTAGCCGTTTACGTCATTCACATTAGCTGCGTACACGCTCCTTATTTGATACCCCACTGTCAGGCAAATGTAGCATACTGTGTACTGTTTGTTTGATTATTTTTCTACGTCGTACCTGGATATCTTGTTTGCTGGTATACTGACGCATATATTTCTGGATATTATTCTCTGGAGTCTTGTTCTTGAGCCGTACTGTAATGCGGTTCTAGGCGCTACAGTCTGGAACTGAGCGACTGCTACGGGCGCAGGTTCGAATCCTACCTCGGGCGTGGATGTGTGTGATGTCCTTACGTTAGTTAGGTTTAAGTAGTTCTAAGTTCTAGGGGACTGATGACCTCAGCAGTTAAGTCCCATAGTGCTCAGAGCCATTTGAACCATTTTCGTACTGTAATGTAAATGCAATGCATCAGTTATTAGGCTGTGGATGAAAAATACATTCCTCACACAAAAACGTAGCCCTTCGAAGAAAATTTTGATACTTAAATAAATGTCTAGTTTATGGCTAGAAACGATCTATATGACTCGCAAGGGTGCCATTTACAGGGTGTCCATGATAGAATAGAGGGACAAACTGTTTCATAATCCATTCAGTATATCGTACCACATTTATGACCAGTGATAATGCGTGAAGAGACTAGTACATTTTTGGTAAAAAAAAAAAAAAAAAAATGTTCAAATGTGTGTGAAATCTTATGGGACTTAACTGCTAAGGTCATCAGTCCCTAAGCTTACACACTACTTAACCTAAATTATCCTAAGGATAACACACACACCCATGCCCGAGGGAGGACTCGAACCTCCGCCGGGACCAGCCGCACAGTCTATGACTGCAGCGCCCTAGACCGCTCGGCTAATAGCGGGCGGCTACGTTTTTTGTAGCCAATGGCGGTAACATCATTATGTAACGAGAAATGGATGCAGCTTACGCTTGTTTTATGACCTATATACATCATTACGAGCATCCGCTAGCTCTGGAAAAGAGAAGTGCAACAGTATACCGTATGTCAATTTGTTCTGTTAAAACTTTCACAAAATGGGTGGGACGTATGCCAAATGCGAGGCCGCAACATGCATCCACACCGCAGATCGCACATTCAGTGTTGCGTAAAACATCTTCATTTTACGCTAGGGAAGCCACACTATCAAATGTGGAGGACGGTGTTTCGAGTACCACTAACATTCCAGCCCTCTCCTGTTCCATGCGCGATCCCTGCTGAACCCAGCGAACAACGAAGACAGACTGAAAAGTAACAGGTGTAGTTTACCTTTTACAGGTGATGTTAAAAACAGGATAAGCAACATTTTACAGGCAGTAGGTTTTTCTATGTTTTTCTGTGTCCCAGACAGAATACCATGGAAACTGGACATTAAAAAAGCCAGATTGATTTCTTTCAGAAAATTGGATGAACGAAAATCACAGCTCAAATTCCTCTTAACTTCTAAAGAAAAATTTGAGTTTGAAGAATATTTGCTATTTTGTACACCTTGCTTTGTAGAAATAGCTCTGAGCACTATGAGACTTTAACATCTGAGGTCATCAGTCCCCTAGAACTTAGAACTACTTAAAACTAACTAACCTAAGGACATCACAAACATCCATGCCCGAGGCAGGATTCGAACCTGCGACCGTAGCGTTCGCGCGGTTCCAGACTGATGCACCTAGAATCGCTCGACCACTGCGGGTGGCTATTTTGTACACTTCGTATTTGTATCTGAAGCCACACTCTTTCGATAATAATTCATACGGTGGCCAGCAGTAATGTTACTACACACAAATTGTTTAGCTCTATTCGCCAAAAGAATGATTGTCATATTTATTGTACCTTGGACAATATTCGCAAACTATTTATTCTCTTCGCCGAGATATTAAGTTTTGTGGATGCCTTATGCTTCAAACTTCAAAGAGCTCGAAAAAGCTATTTACTGTCTTAAATATGAACGTAACGTGATACTGATAAAAAAAAAATTCGACGACCTTGTAGCCGTTGTGAGATGAAAGCCCATGTCTAGTTGCCTGCAACTTCTGGAGTGTTAAGGTTTCCAGCCTTCGACGCCACTTTGATCTCGTAAAAGCGGGATCCAAAGGGCTTCAGGTCATCGACTAATGGAGGTATCGCAAGACTTGAATGCTTTCTGAAGCCATTTCTGTTATTCTTAGACAGACGCATTCGCTTTTAATTCCACTCTGTCACCTTAGCTCAAGCTAAACTAAATACCGCGGGTTTAATAGTGCATGAACATTTGACGATTCATGAAAATCATTGTTCTCTGTTTTTATGTTAGGTATAGTTCTAAGCATTGTGCAACAAACACTTTATACGTCTTACAGTCGGAATAGCCCTCAGTGATTGGACCTTCTGTTCGGAAAAACATTGTGTATAGTTTACTGCGAGATACGCTCGAAATAATGGTATCGTGCAAAAGGTAACATGTCTGAGACACCAATGGATATCGAATAATGGCTTGTACACTGAAGTCACACTAAACTAAAAGACTGAAGTTTCTTATTATACCATCTATATTACAGTTTATTTCCTCTATACCCTGAGCTGCAGCATATGAAGAAAGGCTAATTATACGCAGCCATGCAAGGTGTAATTACTTTAATTATACCTTCACTAACAAATTGTGAATAGTAAATCAGGAAATAGAGGATATTCCTACCTGCATCACAGAAAAATGGTTCATGTAATTATCTGAGTAGTTTCGTTCATCGTTTGTGTAGCACTTGTTCGAGAATCACAGTTCTCCGGCATTATTATTATAACTAATTATTTATTATAATTATTCTCAGGTTCCTCATCACTGACTTTTGTCGGGCGTCGCCCGTCTCGTCCCCAATCCCTATTACATTTCCACTTTTACTGAAATGTAAAAGGTCATTTTCCTCTACATTTGGTCACAAGTGTCAACCTTTGAAATCGGTTGAAATCTTTCAGGATGACCCTGTATTTTCTTCGTCGCTGTAATCATTGTAGACAATGGCATCAGTATCAGCATCGGAATGTCCATATACACCGAGTCACACGCAGTAGTTCCCACAAATCAAGAAAAGCACTGACTAACGTTAATTCAGAAGAATTAGAGATCTATTAGACGAAATACATGCAAAATGTATAACATATGAAGCAGCACAAAAATATAGAAACATAGTTACAGAAGAAGAACTAATAGTTGAGAGGAAGCATCAGTTGGAATAAGTAATCTCATTCTAGGTTACGATACTACAATAGGAATGAAGCCCTTACTGCATTGCATAATAGAGTTAATTATGTCTATTAAGTGAATGCCATTCTTATTCCCAAGAGTCTGGGAAGCAGGACAACGAACAGCAGCACGCTTTCTTAGAATATCTCAAACATTCTCCTTGAGATTCAGGTCGTAAGACCCAGATAGCCACTCAGTGTGCTGAAATATATTTGGTGAAGATATCTGGCCTCGTGTGGCCGAGCGTAGTTTTCGTCTTGTAGAAAGACATCGTTATCTGTTAGGCCCACAAAGATTATATATGACCAACACCCAAAACTTAATTAACAACAAACAACTAGACAAACAATGTAGCATTTTTTCAAAAATAAATCGATACCACTGGAAGATCATTATGGTAAAATATGCACGGAGAAGAAGGTTTTTAAGAGACATTTTTTGCTAATAACATGCAAGAGATCATGCTGTGACATCTGTGTGTGCAAATTTTGGTTAGGCCTGTAAATTGTAAACACTAACGGTCCAGTCACACCTCCGTGAAATTACCATAACATCTACTCATTTCTTTCTCTTAAAAGTGAAGTATTCTGTTCTATCTGCAAGGAAATCCTGAATCCAGTCGAAGTCAAGAAACACGGCACCGACCTGGTCGCCGAAGTCTGTGGCGCCTGGATATAATGGCTGAACAGAGCGAGCTGAGCATAAGATCTGTTTGCCTGGAGAATAACGTATGTAGCCAAATGAAGCTCTTCGCAGATGTCACAGTGGTGCACAGGAAGGTGCACTGTAAGAAATTTGTTAGTAAACGCAAAAAAAGTTGCAAAACGGCTTTGTCTGGTGGAAAGATGGCCAGTTGACTCGAAACATAATTAAATGTTATGTCACTAGTTAGAGTATCCAGCATTTACCGGGAATATATTTATTCCAATCTTCTATTACTCCATCCCCCTCTGTCTATCTCACCCTCCCCCTGTCTGTCCATCTCCCCTCTCCCCCTCTCTCTGTCCATCTGCTCCTCCCCATCTCTGTGTACATCACTTCCTTCCACCCTTTAAGTCCATCTCCTCTTCCCCCTCTAAATCCATCTCCTCCCTCTTCTCTCCACTACGTTCATCTCCTCACGACTTCTAATACAAAATCCTCACTTTCCTCTCTCTCTGACCATCTCCCCTTTCCCTCTCTCAGTCCATTTCCTCCTCCCCCTCTCTACGTCCACCTCTAGCTTCCCTCCTCCCCAGTTTCTCTTACCATTACTAAGTTGTCATCCCCACCGTAAATAGGAGGCCGGTGGTTCTCACCCTCACAGTATTTCTTTCCAGATGGTAAGTAATGTGTGTACCAAGCTTGGTTGGAATCGGTCCAGAGGTTTAGGAGGAACTTTTTACACATAGCATTGCCAGAGTACGCACATGTCACATATATTTCACATACATTTAACGTATTTCACACATATTTGTACGCATATTTCACCTGTATCTGAAGCTAATCCCACCTTGCACATTTGTTATCACACAGTTCAATCATCATAATGTCATCTCTTCTGAACATTGCGTCGTAAATTTATACAATTTTTCAGTTACAGGGTGACAGTTATTGAACTATATGAAATAAAATCGTCATAACGTCTGAACGGTTTGCGTTAGGACGTTCAAGCTGCAAGACTGGCGGCGGGGCATGACGGGAATTACTTGACGCATGCGCACGTGCCTTGTTGTTGTCGGCCATTTGCGCGTGAAAATGTGACTGTACAGCGTGCCTGAGCGTATGGCGCTTGTGAAGGTCTGCTATGCAATGTGAGCGCAGCTGCGGCTCAAAGGATGTTTGTGACCGAATTCAAGCTGAAGACAACCGATCCAATCAAGAATTTGATTCGCAAGTTTGAGATAACGGGTAGTGTTCGTGATGACAGTATTGGAAATGTCGGTCATCCAAAAAGGGTGAAAACGCCTGAAAACATAGAGAAGACGCCCTGTTTCAAACCAGCCCCAGGAAATCGATCAGACGAACTGCACGACAGGTGAGAATCAACCGGGAGACTGTGCGACAAATTGTTGTTGAAGACCTGCATATCTTCCCATACAAAATTCAAACCCACCACCCATTAAGCCCCAGGGCCATGGAACAGCGGTTGTGTTTCGCCAACAATATTGTCCAAAGAACTGACTGACAGGACTGTGATGTGAATATCATTTGGTTTAGCGACGAGGCCCACTTTCATTTGGATGGGTTTGTCAGTAAGCAAAATTGCGCCTTTGGGGGAGTGAGAACCCGCTTTTCGCGATCGAGAAGTCTCTTCATCCTCAACTTGTGACAGTACGATGTGCAATGTCCAGTCACGGAATAATCGGTGCGATATTCCTCGATGGCTCTGTGACTACCGAACGGTACATGAAGGTTTAGGAAGATGATTTCATTCCTATTATCGAAAGTGACCCTATTTCGACAAGATGTGGTTCATGCAAGGCGGAGCTCGACCCCATCGAAGCAAGAGAATGTTTGATGTGCTGGATGAGCACTGTGGGGTTCGCATTCTGGCTCTGGGGTACCCAGAAGCCACTGGTATGAGCCTAGATTGGCTACCATATTCTCCAGATCTGAACACATGCGACTCCTATTTTTGTGAGGCTGTATTAAAGACAAGGTGTACAGCAATAATCCCAAAACCGTTGCTGAGCTGAAAAGAGCCTTTCAGGAGCTTATCGACAGCATCGATGTTCCGACACTTCAGTGTGTCATGCAGAATTTCGCTATTTGTCTTCCCCACATCATCGCCAAGGATGGCAGGCATATCGAACATGTCATAACCTAAATCCAAATATCTGTAGTGACGCTTACATTTTGAATGAAGTGTGTGCACACTGCAGTTTGTAACTAATTTACGTTTATTTTTTATATAGTTCAGTAATTCTCACCCGGTACAATTGTGTATTTGGATACTGTCCGCAAAATGTGTTACGGTTAATGTTAGCAGTATAGAAGTAGTAAATTAAAACGTCATGCCTGATGCGGCAGTTTACTCCATTCGCAGCGAAAATATAGTAAGCGATAAACATTTTCTTTAATCATTTTGCGAGTTTGGTCAACGAGGAAACGTTTTCTGAGGTTATTTTCGGACAAAATACGTGTTTTCCTAGCCAGACGAGTTTCGCTTTATCGAAGTAAAGCGTCAGCTGTGGTCTCTAATTAAAGATATTTACAATCTGATTTATTTTTAAAATAGAAAAACAATTCGTTAACAATTTGTTGGTTTTTGCTTACGGTAATATCTGCTTGCTGTTTCGCCTGCATCAGGAGTTGCCGTTTGCTATCACATCTCGAGGATCACTGGAACCAGACTCAACCGTCAAGCATTTTGAAAGACTTATACTGTGTGGACACAATAAAACTGGACCTTAAAATTCACCATACATCTCAACTTATTATATATTATCCGCAGCTGGGGCAGATGGTGTTAGACAGGTTTCCTGTCCTGAGTTGCATGAAATATTGTAAGGGCCACTTTTATTTTGCACATCCTGCAGTTGACCAACGACATAAATCTAGCAGTGGGGAAGGCATATGACAAACTCAGTTTTAATGGAACAGTCATAAGAAAATTCAATTCAGGAACGACGCAGACCACTTAGAAAATGCTCGTCGAACCAATTCTTTAGTACTGTTTCATTAGTCTGGCATCATTACTCAATTTGATTAACGGAAGATAGATTGCATAAAGAGCTACAAAGTTCGTCATGGATTTGTTTCGTCTGCATAGAAGTGTCACAGAAGTGCTTAACGAAGTGCAGAGGGAGACATTATAAGAAATATGTAGTTGAGCGCAGAGAATCTTATTCACAAAAATTTGAGAGCCGCAGTAAAATTTGATAAATTCAGAGGCGTACAATAGCACAATCAGTACCTTCTCTCAGACACTGTACGGTTTCTTGCGGAGTACAAGAGTATTGCAACAGGAAGCATTGGATGCGAGCTGAGGAGGATAGGGGCTAAAATCCTCGTCCTATCACCTACATTGTCCAGTACTTCCCTAAATCTACAGTGGTGAATGTCGGGACGGTGCCTTCGAAAATAAGATGACATATTTCCTTCTCCATTCTCAAACCCATGCTTCCGCTCCATCTTTAATTACCACGACTTCGATGTATGTTAAACACTAAATTCCTTCCTTCCTTCACTATTTTCGAATGAGTGATAGAACTTTGACAAAAGACATTCTTGCTTACTCATATAAAACAAAGCATAAAATCCATGTACAGTTTTGACGATAAACGCTGAACTGATCCGTAACTAAACAGATGCGAACATTAAGCGATTGTTTGAATATTTTTTTAACAAAAGAAACACTTAATGATACTTTTTAATTTTATTTGCTGGTTTCAGCTTTCTTTGATCGTACAATGATTCAGTTAATTACAGTGAAGCAGGGAATCGGAAATGTGCTATTTTCAAGAAATATATTGTACACCGTATAAGTTAGTGCTTCTTACTGTATAACACTGGAGATGAAACGCTTACCTGTGGCCTGTGGAAAGGTGAATAGTTAAATTTTATGTTTAAGAAATATTTAAGCAGGAATATTTTACAAGCATACCTTCGTTTGACGGTCGCATGGACTCCCATACGGAGGAGATAGTGATAGGCTCCCTGAAAGAGCTGAAAACAAGTATGTCGCCATATGTGGATGGATGACCAGCTCAGTTTTGCAGAGAATACGCAGCGGCATTCGCCACTTACGTAGCTTTCATTTATCACGAATCTCTCCTCCAGTGAAAAGTCCCAAGCGACTGGAAAAAAGTACAGGTGACTCCCTTATATAAAAACGGTAAAAGAACGCATCCGAATAATTACAGACCTATATCCTTAACATCGATTTGCTGCCGGATTCCTGAAAATATTATGAGTTAGAGTATAATAAATAATCTTGAGATGGAAAAGCTTCTGTCCACAAATCAGCGCGGATTTAGAAAGCATCACTCATGTAGAACTCAGTTTGCCCTTTTCTCGTATGAGATCCTACGAACCATGGATGAAGGCAACATGAAGATCCCACTTTCCTAGGATTCCGGAAAGCGTTTGACACGGTACCACACTGCAGAGTATTAACGTAGGTACAAGCATATGGAATAGGTTTCCAGATATAAGAGTGGCTCAAAGACTTCTTACGTTGTAGAACCAAGTAAGTTGTCCTCGACGGTGAGTGCTCATCAGAGACAATGGTATCGTGAGGAGTTCCCAAGCGAAGTGTGGTACGACTGCTCTTATTCCCTATATACATAAATAATATGACGGACAGGGTGAACAGCAATCTGCGGCTGTTTCTGATGATGCTGTAGTGCACGGAAAGCGTGCTCTAAATGTGGAGAAACATCCGCTAATGAAGATGAATAGGGGAAGCAATCCGGTAATATCCGAATACAGCGTTAGTAGTTTGCTGCTTGACACAGTCGTATCTGTTTAATACCTAGAGGTAACGTTAAGAGAGCGATATGAAATGGAACGAACATGTAAGGACGCTAGTAGGGAAAGCGAATGGTCAACTTCGGTTGATTGCGAGAATTTTAGAAAAGTGTAACTCATCTACGAAGGAGTCAAGGAATAGTTCACTAGTGCGACCCATTGTCGAGTACATTAGATCGGATTAAAGGGCATCAAGGCAATTCAAAGGAGTCGTGTTAGATTTGTTACCGATAGGTTTGATCAGGATGCAAGTATGTCATAGATGCTTCATGAAGCGAAGTGGGAATCCCTGGAGAGAAGACGACGTTAATTTCGTTAGACACTATTGAGAAAATTTAGAAAACCGGAATTTGAAGCTGACTGCAGAACAGTTCTACTGCCACCAACGTAATATTCGCGTAAGAAGTGCGGAAACAAGTTAAGAGAAATTACGGCTGTTTTTCCCTCGCTCCATGTGGGAGGGGAACGGGAGAGTAAAGGGATAGTATTGATAGGAGCCACACGGTGGCCTGCAATTTTTGTATGCAGCTGCGGATGTACGTAAAGTCGTATCTGCTCGTGAAATCCATAAAACAGGAGTAAATGAATTCTACTAAATCTGCAAGCAGTTGAGAGTGAAACATCTACAAGTATAAGGTATACTGTTATTCACCTATGAACGAAGCAGTAGCACTTCTTTTACATCAAAAGAAACTGTATTATATCCGCTGACGGACACTGTTGCGATATTTCCTCCGGTACTGCGAAAGCATAAATTTTTTTCCAGCTGGAAGTCCTCATTAATTTGTTGTGTGATGGAATATAAAATCAAATATGAATACACATAGCTACGACCAGCCACTCGTGGAAATGTGAAGTGTCACATCATAAAGCACAATTTCGGTATTTATCAACTCTGTGACGATGTCCGTCACATAACCGGTATTAAAAGATTAAGCATTCATTCCATTTGAAACCGATGCGGTGGCGCTCTCAGCTTATGCTTTTTATTTTAGCTAATCGGACTTTATTTTTTACAAATAATTATTAGCTGAGAGGGCGGCACACTTAACATTAGCATGTAATCAGCTTGGACCGTGTTGCTAACTAACTGGCGTATGTTATAATACGAACGGTATTGATTAAGTGTTCGATTTGTGTTCGTAAGCTAATTTTATCTTGCAGGATTATACGACGCAGTGTTAGACGTCAGCGCTTTTGCTTCTGACCGACTGCCTGGCTGTTCCATTGCAGATGTGTCGCTCGGTTTAGTTTTATAGCGAGCTCTTACTTTCACTTCACTGCCTCCCCACACGCGCCGCTGGCCTACGTCGTATTTTTCTTCCGAGGCTCGGGACTTCTTCACAGTTTCCGGTCACTCCTTAATCGCTAAGCGTTTGACTATCAAAAGTTAATAATCCCTCGTACCTAGATGGAATAGTATTATCACAACACTCTGTCAATTGTGTGCGTTAACCAGAGGAGTAACACCGCTGAAAGATTGACTCTAACCTCTGGTACTTCGGGCCCATATTCATGCATTTATACTGCGACTGCTATGCCACAGTAAAGTACAAAGTGCTCCTCTGTTCAGAAGGTTCCAAAAAAAAAATTCAAAGCGATTGGTATCTTTTAGAATGAAACCTGAATTACTGTTTTCAAATTACAGTCTATTATATTTCATGTTTTGGAATGGAATTTGTTGTTATTCCAGTCTATTAAAATACATGTTTCATTCGTAAGGAACCGATATATTAGGTGTGGGCTCACTAGGCGCACCGGCCGGTGTGGCCGTGCTGTTCTAGGCGCTTCAGTCTGGAACCGCGTGACCGCTACGGTCGCAGGTTCGAATCCTGCCTCGGGCATGGATGCGTGTGATGTCCTTAGGTCAGTTAGGTTTAATTAGTTCTAAGTTCTAGGCGACTGATGACCGCAGAAGTTAAGTCGCATAGTGCTGAGAGCCATTTGAGCCATTTCACTAGGCGCTGGACCGTCATTTGGATGCTACTCACTTCTACATGGTCTCGTAGATGACGTCTTCTCGTTATCGATAGTTGCGGATGGTGGCATACATCAGAATCCTGTCTATTCTCAGTGACGCGGGAGCAAAGTTTGTGGCAAGTAAAGAATGGATTCAGCGTCTTATCTTTAGTACACTGCTGGAAGAATATAGTACACCTGGAAAGAGGACGTCGATTTTGATTCGACGACGGCGGTTCAACGTCGTCCGCCAACAGATCGCATAGTGGCATAGCTAGCAGAGTGCCACTGCGTCTAACCTTTAATAGGGAATGCTCACAGCTAGAAGGATTAGTGTGGTGCAGATGTGTGAAGCATGCAGGCAACGATGCCACGGAGAGGCACTCGTGCGCCCTACAGCCAACTGAACAAGTTTGAAAGGGATCGAATTGTGACCTTACGAATGGCAGGATAATTCTTTTGGAGAACTGCCGCACAAGTTGGACATGCTGCGTCAGTTCTGTAATGATGCTGGTATCAGTAGTCACGTGAACCTTCTCACACCTGTAGACGATGTTCTGGACGTCCACGCAGCGCAGACGCTCGCCAGGATCGTCGTATTGTAATGGCAGCAGTGGCGGATCCTACAGCTACTACACCATAGAAAAAAGGGCTTGTCATCACAGACGTGTCAACAGGAGGAATTATGAACCGATTATTAGCAATGAGACTACAGACACGCACACTTCCAGCCCGTCTTCTACTCATGCCACAATATCGACGTGTACGACCCGACTGGTGTTGTCAGCAGATCACTTGGAATATGGAATGGCGCGCCGTAGTCTTCAGCGATGAAAGCAGATCCTGCCTGGAGGCAAATGGTGGTCACTTGTGCTTGCTGTATTGTAGAGTGCATTCGTCCACGGGTATTCATTGGACAAATATATTATACTAGAACTGACATGTGATTACATTTTCACGCGATTTGGGTGCATAGATCCTGAAAAATCATTACCCAGAACAACCACCTATGGCCGTAATAACGGCCTTGATACGCCTGGGCATTGAGTCAAACACAGCTTGGATGGCGTGTACAGGTACAGCTGCCCATGCAGCTTCAACACGTTACCACAGTTCATCAAAAGTAGTGACTGGTATATTGTGACGAGCCAGTTGCTCGGCCACCATTGACCAGACGTTTTCAATTGGTGAGAGATCTGGGGAATGTGCTGGCTAGGGCAGCAGTCGAACATTTTCTGTATCCAGAAAGGCCCGTACAGGACCTGCAACTGCGGTCGTGCATTATCCTGCTGAAATGTAGGGTTTCGCAGGGATCGAATGAAGGGTAGAGCCACGGGTCGTAACACATCCGAAATGTAACGTCCAGTGTTCAAAGTGCTGCCAGTGCGAACAAGAGGTGACCGAGACGTGTAACCAATGGCACCCCATACCATCACGCCGGGTGATACGCCAGTATGGCGATGACGAATACACGCATCCAATGCGCGTTCACCGCGATGTCGCCAAACACGGATGCTACCATCATGATGCTGTAAACTGAACCTGGATTCATCCGAATAAATGACGTTTTGCCGTTCGTGCACCCAGGTTCGTCGTTGAGTACACCATCGCAGGCGCTCCTGTTTGTGATGCAGCGTCAAGGGTAACCGCAGCCGTGGTCTCTGAGCTGATAGCCCATGGTGCTGCAAACGTCGTCGAACTGTTCGTGCAGATGATTGTTGTCTTGCAAACGTCCCCATCTGTTGAATCAGTGATCGAGACGTGGCTGCGCGATCCGTTACAGCCACGCGGATAAGATGCCTGTAATGTCGACTGCTATTGATACGAGGCCGTTGGGATCCAGCACGGCGTTCCGTATTACCATCCTGAACCCACCGATTCCATATTCTGCTAACAGTGATTGGATCTCGACCAACGCGAGCAGCAATGTCTCGATACGATAAACCGCAATCGCGATAGGCTACAATCCGACCTTTATCAAAGCGGGAAACGTGATGGTACGCATTTCTCGTCCTTACACGAGGCATCACAACAACATTCTACCAGGTAACCCCGGTCAACTGCTGTTTGTGTATGAGAAATCGGTTGGAAACTTTCCTCATGTCAGCACGTTGTAGATGTCGCCACCGGCTCCAACCAAATGTGAATGCTCTGAAAAGCTAATCATTTGCATATCACAGCATCATCTTCGTGGTGTAGCAATTTTAATGGCAAATAGTGTAGTATAACGCTTACCCACACGTTGCCCGTGAAACACAAAGTGCTCTTCAAGACGTGCAGCAACTTCCCTGGCCAGTACGATCCCAGGACAGTATTCGATATCTGTACGATCGATTGGATGAGACAGCACCTACATTGCCGCCTGTGGAGTCTTCTCTACATACTGATTTGGGCGTATCATCATGGGTCGATACGTGGTACCACAGAATCGCTTGTGCTATTGGTCTGTGAATGTAACTATTTCATATACTTCATATGCACTGTTGCAACGATAGATTTTGAGTGAAATGGAAAGCTCTAAGAAGTTGTACCAATGTTTTTCACGGCAGTGTACATTGCTTCTCTTGTACAGTTCACCACCAATACGAAAACAACATCCGTCGATCGATGTGACAAACGAAGTGGCTTGTTTCCATCAAATGCCTTGGCGTAATTTTTTGCGAAGTAACACGGCTCCGTTCAGGTACATGGTAACAGTAATAAAGACATAAGCCCTGTCCTCGATAGGATATTTCCGTCGATGCACGAATTCAGCATTATTCTCCTGTACCCGCAAAAGCGTAACACTTCAGTTTTAGAATATCGGTTTTAGATGCTACGTAATAGGTCTCTGTTCTGTCGTTTGACACACCACGTCAGGGCATACATACCCAACTTGTTGATCATTCTCCATCGTTTACCAATTCCCACCAGTTTTATAAACCTTTTTTTTTTGACACGCACTTTCGTGAATTACTATCGTTGAATCACTCTCACATCAATTGTCTATACAACTAATAAAGTTTATGTCACGACGCTACATCACCCTCAGACGAGGTGACACGTCTCACAGTCAGCACGGTCCAGCCTGTTCTCTCGAGAGACACCCTGCTCGCGCTTCCGTATATTGTGCAATAAGGCCCTTCGGCTGATGACTGTTCCTTCCACCGACCCTGGATTGCTTCTACACTTTGACTTTCAACAGGCATTTTTCGATATTATTGTAATCCTCTTTAAATACATATAATATGCATAATTTAACAGTCTCTTTTTAATTTGCTTCTTACTTCGATTCTTCTAAGCAGTTTTTATAATCTCTTTACACGTTTACTTCCAGATTTCAAATTGTCTTACTCACTGCCCCCACTGCAAGCGGGCTCCCGAAACATTCCCCCATTTGGGCATCCCACTGACATTATAACAAAGAGTGGTCTATGTGCCACTATCTTCCACAATTATTTGCCATGAAAACAAAATTTTTAAAAAAGATTCATCACATCCTGAGTGAAACATAATCGCTACATAATGTCAGCATCAGCTCAAAACCAACAAAAGGCATTACCCTAACATGAGTGAGCGTTGCGAGAGTAAATCATGTACTGACTTCAAAAAGTAAGTTACACATGTCGTCCCACACTAAGATCACTGCGCAAAAAGAGTGGCGCATTGACAGAAGCGAGGGAATGTTTCGGGTTTCCTGCAGACGTAGTTTTAAATTTTCAGAAAATACACTGTGCCAAATTCTGTTCTATAAATAATAATACCAAAAATTAATGAAGCACATGAACAGGAGACAGAAAATATGGCAGAATATCCAAAAGTTTGAATATATGTGTTGATGAGAACTTGAAGTGGAAGAAACGTATTACTGAGCTTTTCAAACAATTAAGTTCAGCTATTTTTGCTCTTCGTATAATTGCTAGTACCGGAAAGATTTATCTACCTTCTGGCTTATCTTGCACATTTACGCTCAGTAGCACTTTATCAAATAATTTTCTGAATCTCCTTATCATTTGAACAGGAAGTATTGATTGCTCAAAAGCGAGCAGTAAGAATAATATGTGGTGATCACCCTCGGTTGTCATGTTCCTCTTCATGGAGTTAGGAATTTTAACTGAACCATCAGAGTACATATGTTCTCTAACAAAATTCGTCATAAATAATCCATTACTACGGTTGCTCACGGACACTTGGTGACCAAACTGAAATATGGTGTCATGTATCTGTGTCACTTTGAAAAGTTGTGCAGCATACAATAGAAGTTGCTTGACTAATCATAGCAATGTGTTACTTTCCGAAGTCCCCACGTAAATTCCGATGTTGGAAAACGACGCTTCATTCACTTGTCTCTACGCATCCATGCCTTGTAGGATTTTAGAGCTGTACATTTGACTTAGTCAACTGGCCCACTTGTGACAGTTGGCGGCTTATTTAGACTCAGGCACATCGGCAGTTCGAGGTCTTGCAGTTCACGTTGCTGGCTCTCGATCATAGCGCCATGGGTTCGTTTCCTCGCCGCGTTGGGCACTTTCTCCGCTCGGGATTCAGCGTGTGTGTTGTCATTATCATTTCATCATCATCGACGCGCAAGTCGCCGAAGTGCCGTCAAATAAAAAGGCACGCGCTAGGTGGTCGAACATCCCAGATGCAGTCTAAAAATTGTTCAAATGTGTGTGAAATCTTATGGGGCTTAACTGCTAATATCATCAGTCCCTAAGCTTACACACTATTTAACCTAAATTATCCTAAGGAGAAACACACACACCAATGCTCGTGGGAGGACTCGAACCTCCGCCGGGACCAGCCGCACAGTCCATGACTGCAGCGCCCTAGACCGCTCGGCCAATCTCACGCGGCCCAGATGCAGTCTCTCGGCCAATACTGCCAAATGCACATTTCCTTTTTACACGCAGGTACGATGACGTGCACCCACCACGAGTAGTCCACACGTACTCCGCAAGTTACCTGACAGTGTGTGGGGCGGTGGAGGGTACCTCTGGTACGACTAACTGATTCTCCATTCCCTGTTCCACTCGCGAATGGCGTGTGAGAAGAGTGATAGTCGTTAAACTTACGTATTAACTTTAATTTTTCTAATTTTCTCGTCGTGGTCATTTCGCGAGGTATATGTAGAAGGGAGTAATGTGTTGTCCGGCTCTTCCGGAAAGTATTCTCCGAAATTTCAAGAGAAAACCTCTCCGTGATGCATAACGCCTCTCTTGGTCGTCTGCCAATGGAGTTTGTTGAGCTTGTCAGTAACGCTGTCGTGCCGAGCAAACATTCGCGTGATGAAATGCACTGCCCTTCACGGATCTTCTCTATCTCTTATTAGTAATGTCTGATAACGGTCCCAGATTAATTAACAATACTCAAGAATCGGTATAACAAGTACCTTGTAATCCATTTCTTTCGTGGATGGATTACATTCCCTTAGGATTCTTACTATGAATCTGTCTGGCATCCGCTTTTCTTGCTACCAGTTTCATGCAGTCATTCCACTTCAGGTCTCTCTGCATATTTTACGGTAGATACTGTTTATAATTGAAAGAAAACAGCCCTCGGTCACTATTTTTAACGAATTAACCGGTTTTCGACACTGCTAGCAGTGTCTTCCTCAGAATTTAAATCAAAGAATGGTCTATAACATGGTGACAGAATTATGATTTAATACGTATGATACAGAGTATAAGTACAGAATCATCGTGAAAGATTGGCAGTATTTATATGTCATTTGTAAAATAATAAATATTCCCAAAGGGCATTTTATAAATGACATATAAGTACTGCCAATCTTCCACGATGATTCTGTACTTATACTCTGTATCATAAATTTTTAGTCATAATTCTGTGACCATGTTATACAAGGTGTTACAAAAAGGTACGGCCAAACTTTCAGGAAACATTCCTCACACACAAAGAAAGAAAATATGTTATGCGGACATGTGTCCGGAAACGCTTACTTTCCATGTTAGAGCTCATTTTATTACTTCTCTGCAAATCACATTAATCATGGAATGGAAACACACTGCAACAGAACGTACCAGCGTAACTTCAAACACTTTGTTACAGGAAATGTTCAAAAGGTCCTCCGTTAGCGAGGATACATGCATCCACCCTCCGTCGCATGGAATCCCTGATGCGCTGATGCAGCCCTGGAGAATGGCGTATTGTATCACAGCCGTCCACAATACGAGCACGAAGAGTCTCTACATTTGGTACCGGGGTTGCGTAGTCGATGCCCCCATAAATGAAAGTCAAGAGGGTTGAGGTCAGGAGAGCGTGGAGGCCATGGAATTGGTCCGCCTCTACCAATCCATCGGTCACCGAATCTGTTGTTGAGAAGCGTACGAACACTTCGACTGAAATGTGCAGGAGCTCCATCGTGCGTGAACCACATGTTGTGTCGTACTTGTAAAGGCACATGTTCTAGCAGCGCAGGTAGAGTATCCCGTATGGAATCATGATAACGTGCTCCATTGAGCGTAGGTGGAAGAACATGGGGTCCAATCAAGACATCACCAACAATGCCTGCCCAAACGTTCACAGAAAATCTGTGTTGATGACGTGATTGCACAATTGCGTGAGGATTCTCGTCAGCCCACACATGTTGATTCTGAAAATTTACAATTTGATCACGTTGGAATGAAACCTCATCCATAAAGAGAACATTTGCACTGAAATGAGGATTGACACATTATTGGATGAACCATTCACAGAAGTGTACCCGTGGAGGCCAATCAGCTGCTGATAGCGCCTGCACACGCTGTACATGGTACGGAAACAACTGGTTCTCCTGTAGCACTCTCCATACAATGACGTGGTCAACGTTACCTTGTACAGCAGCAACTCCTCTGACGCTGACATTAGGGTTATCGTCAACTGCACGAAGAATTTCCTCGTCCATTGCAGGTGTCCTCGTCGTTCTAGGTCTTCCCCAGTCGCGAGTCATAGGCTGGAATGTTGCGTGCTCCCTAAGACGCCGATCAATTGCTTCGAACGTCTTCCTGTCGGGACACCTTCGTTCTGGAAATGTCTCGATACAAACGTACCGCGCCACGGCTATTACCCCGTGCTAATCCATACATCAAATGGGCATCTGCCAACTCCGCATTTGTAAACATTGCACTGACTGCAAACCACGTTCGCGATGAACACTAACCTGTTGATGGTACTTACTGATGTGCTTGATGCTAGTACTGTAGAGCAATGAGTCGCATGTCAACACAAGCACAGAAGTCAACATTACCTTCCTTCAATTGGGCCAAATGGCGGTGAATCGAGGAAGTACAGTAGATACTGACGAAACTAAAATGAGCTATAACATGGAAATTAAGCGTTTCCGGACACATGTCCACATAACATGGTTTCTTTCTTTGTGTGTGAGGAATCTTTCCTGAAAGTTTGGCCGTACCTTTTTGTACCACCCTGTAGACCATTCATTGATTTACATTTTGAGGAATACACTCCTAGCAGTGTCGAAACCCGGTTAATTTGTCAAAAATAGTGACCGAGGGCTGTTTTATTTCAATTATAACTATTCACGGTCTCTGAACGTGCAGCCATGTCCAAAATTCTGCGATACTGTTTACAGCAATTTGTCATCAATAGTGTACTTGCACAGTAGTGGATTTCTTTGCCAATGTGTACAAATAAAATTAAAAACTACTGTTTGTACTGAAGACGGGGTGTATTGTTTGTTTGCAGGCGGGAGGACCTGACTGGGCTGTACAACTGCACTTGGAGCTCATGTCGCGAGGGGTGCACCAGCGATGTGTACTCCTGCACTCACCTGTATGTGAACTACAAGCGACCCCTGTACGAGTACAAGGGAGAGAATGAGAGCGAAGCTGCCGCCGTGCTTGCGGCCGGGCCCGTCGTGTGCGAGCGGGAGGCTGTGCTGCTCGTCAACATCAAGGGCTGCGGCTATCCGCCGGAGGTGGTGTGTGACAACTTCACCGCAAGCTACGGCACCGAGGGCGCCACCTACCCCTGCTACTTCTCCAGGGTCAACAAGTCACAGGTCATCCCGCTGTACGAGCGCGAGCACCATGTGTCCATCATTATCAACTACCTGGCTATACCACTGATCATCACGATTGCGTCGTCGCTGGTTCTGTGCGCCATGCACTGCGACTGCTCGGCCACTGAGCGCTTGCGTCGCTTCAAGTCTCGGGCCACAATGCGTGACTTCAGGTAACTATCATTGCCATCCGCCTGGATCTTGCCTGATCTAGTAGCGGCTACAATAGTTAGAATTAGAAGTACTCATAGCTAGCCTAAGCTTAGTACTAGAATCAAACACCGTGTCAGTCAGCATGTATCATCCGAAGAGCGTTCACGCAAACACCCACACATGTGCAGCTGCAGAATATGGGCACGGTCTCTGGCACAGAACCGAGACTAGTATAAAAAGCAAGTTTCACATCACTGGTAGATTAATTTATGCAACGAGCATTTCATCGGTAGGTTTAGCATGCTTAAACGCATTTTCAACCTCAGCCCATCATAGTTTGACAATATGGATTTATTAACACATTTCTCTATTACGAGTATTCAAAATTTATAATCTTCAGTGGTAGTAAGTATATCGGGCTATAGACGACTTATAATTCCCGGTATTCCTAGAATATTTGTAGTCTAAGCGGTGAAGGAAGAGCAGCTACTGTTGATTATAAGCAGCATCTCATTTCTGTTGCTTGTAAACTAGCCTTCTTCTTCTTCCTCGTCTCCTTCCTCATCCTCTTCCTCGGCACTTATTCTGCGATGTATCGGAGTTCGCTGCTTTTGGCTTTCTGTCTCCACTTGGGGAGGTTTTGTGCTTGGTCAAGGCGGAGACCCACTGTCTTGATGTCTACATGGAGGGTATCCAGCCAACATTGCCTCGTTCTTTTACCACCTCCCATTTTTCTATCGTGTCTTGATCTGCTCGGAGTACGTGTCCATACAGTTTTGTACCAGCTATGGATCGAAAAATGCGTTGTTGTTGTGGCCTTCACTCGGAAGACTAGTTTCATGTAGCTCTCCATGCCATCTATCCTGTGTGTACCTCTTCATCTCTGAACGTCTATTGCAAAATACATCCTTCCGAATTTGCTTAATGTATTCATCTCCTGGTCTCCATCTACAATTTTTTACAGCCAATACTTCCCTCCATTACTAAACTAGAGACCCCTTAATGTCTCAGAATGTGTCTTATCAACCGATCACTTCTTTTGGTCTAGTTGTGCCACAAATTTCTTGTCTCATCGGTTTATTCAATACCTCATCATTAGTTAAATGCTCAACTCATCTAATCTTCAACATTCTTCTGTAGCACCAAATTTCTAAATCTTCTATTCTCTATTTGTCTAAACTGCTTATCGTCCACGTTTCACTTACATACATGGTCCCACTCCATATAAATACCTTAAAAAATTACTTCCTAACACTTAAATTTATTTATTCAATGTTTACAAGTTTCTCTTATTCAGAAATGCTTATCTTCCCGATGCCAATCTACATTTATATCTTCTCTGCTTCGTTCATCATCAGTTATTTTGCTGCCCAAATATCCAAACTCAGCTACTACTTTAAGTGTCTCGTTTCCTAATCTAATTCCTTTAGCATCACCTGCTTTAATTCGACTACATTCCATAATCCTTGTTTTTCTTTGTTCACGTTCGTCTTATATCTTCGTTTCAAGACACTATGCACTCCCTTCAACTGCTCGTTTGCTGTTTCTCACACAAGTACAATATAATCGGCAAATCTCAACGTCTTTATTTCTTCTCATGGAACTTTAATTAATACTCCAAGTTTGTTCAATGTACAGATTGAGTAACAGTGGGGATAGCTACAATCCTATCTCACTCACTTCTCAACCACTGCTTCCTTTTCATATTCCTCGATTCTCACAACTGCCGTGTGGCGCTTCTCATAAGTGCAGTGTGATTTCTGCACAAGTTGCAAATAGGTTTTCGCTCCCTGTGTTTCACCCCTGCTACCTTAAAAATTTCAAAGACAGTATTCCAGTCAACATAGTCAAGAGCTTTCTCTGAGGCTACGAATGTTATAAACATGGGTTTGTCTTTCCTTAACCTATCTTCTGAGAGAAGTCATAGGATCATTATTGCGTCACGTGTTCCTGCATTTCTCGGGAATGCACACTGATGTTCCTCGCGGTTAGCTTCTACCAATTTTTCCATTCTTTTTAAAGAATTCTTGTTGGTATTTTGCATCCATGACTTATTTAACTGATAGTGCGTTAATTTTCAGACCTGTCAGCAACTTCTTTCTATGGCGTTGGAATTACTTCATTCTTCTTCAAATCTGAAGCTATTTCGCCTCTCTCACGCAATAACGTACACAATTGAAGCACGAACATTTTATTAATTAAAGGAACAGCTTAACTTTCATGGATCGCCCCTTCTGTGGTAGTTTACAATTGTGTGTGGTTGTTTCATACGTGGTGGAAAATTTGTTTCAAGTACATATCACACAAATAACAACTGTGCTGCGAGGTAACAGTGGTCTGGCAAGTCCACCCCACAGAAGTGTATGAATAACTGCAATGTTTACAATCATTAAATTTCGAAGACAGTACTATATCTTAAGTAAGTACAGCGAACACTGTCATGAGCTGTAGGCTTGGTGCACAACAAAAACTATTTGACCCGCCATTATGACAACAGTACTCTGAACTCACTGAACGACGGTAACTTACTAATAGCTCCCGAGGCACACACCTCTTGCTGCGAGTGTCGATTGTTGACATTACCACACATGCCACCGAGGACGGCTTTCACTCGTCATCTCAACGATAGGTGACACATCGGCCGTCATTGGTGCCATGGCCATAAAGTGACAGACCATAGGTTCACCAAAACATTTAAGTTTCCATTACAGCTAGTCGTTGCTCTGTTTCTTTTGTTGCGAGTCAACATTCTGCATAGTACAAGTAACTAGCCGAATTCAAGAGTGGTATATTTTCGATGTGTGTTGGTCCAGAATTTCTTTTATCACAAAGCCCACCAGTTATTGGCCACCATTCAGGCTATGCAGTGATAACATAATTTGTGAGTTAGGGAATGGATTTGCCGTCATCAGTTACTTTTGAGCAAAGCTACTTGAAGATTTCAGTCATTCGCATATATATAGCGTCGGTCTTTATAGTACCAATATCATTTGCATCTGCTGACAGGTATTCAGCCTTCTTTGTATTTAGGAGTAGTGTGGTACGTTGAAGGCGGTTCTTCCATGCTTGAAGTTGTCTTCGAAGGTCAGTACAATCTTCAGCAACCAGTAGATCGTCATCACCATACGGTATTGTCCAAAGAGCTAATTTCTGAAGATCTCTGGTGATCGTGTTCATTATTATAGTTAAAGAAGAGGGGAGAAAGAGCAGATCACTGGTGGACACCCATAGCTACGGAAAAGTTACCTTATACTATAATAACAGAATGAACTCCACTTTTACGGTTGTGATAGAGCAGCCGGACTCCTTCAGTTAGTTCCTCAGGTAATTCATGCTGTTAGAGGGCAGTCCGTATGGTATCACATGATAGTCGATCAAAAGCCTTCTTCAGGTAAAGGAAAGGGAAGTGAAGCTGCTTTGATTTCTCATCGATAATCTGTCTCCTGCACATCTACTCCTGCTATTCTTTCCCTCTACCACGCCATCAGCTCCTGCTTTTGGCAGCGACTCGTCTCCTAATATGAGCCCAACGTTTCTATTTCTTCTTGTAATTGTTTTCATCCACATAAATTTTTTCTCGATGATTCACTGCAGTACGTCTTCATTACTTACTTGATCGATCCACTTCATACTGCACAGAATCCTGTAATACCACATTTCAGGGACTTTCATGTCTGTTGTCTCCATTTTCACCCATACAGAACTGTGATCCAAACTCAGATTTCATCACCTTTTCCTCATCTCGTGGTTTATATTTCCGCGAGATGTGCTACATCCACTGTGTCGCAAATGTTAGCGTTGCAGGTTGCCGTGCTGCCTGTCTTCAGTTCAAACCCGACCACCACAAATTAATTTTACTAAATATTTATTATTTCTGGAAAGTTATCGTAATTTCTTGTGTTTATAATGTTTCCATATTATGGAACATCGGATATTTGTATAAACAGCAGCACTCTCTATCCAAGAGGACAGTTAAGTTCTGTCTATACATTGATGTTCGTAGTAAACCTACTTTACTGACGAACCTTTTTCCGGATTTGGACTTTAGTCTGGCTACGACGTGACACTGATTAATTGGTGGACACACGGGTACTTCAGAACAGCTACATCGCCGTGCCTCGAATTAGACAACGTAAGAGCTGTCGCTTGCACGGACGGGAACTGAAATATGATCTTTCATCGTTCTCACGTTCCGTTTAATCAGGAGAGCAATGGATCCCAAAACAGCAGCAAGTCAGCTGCACATCTCCCATCCATCAGTGTTTTCCCGAGACTCTGACCAGGACCCGACGAAATGGCTGACTATTTCGACCGAGTCGCCAGATACAACGGGTAGAATTATATAACGTGTGTGGCAAATGTGTACTTTTACTTGGACAGCATAGCTGAGGCGTGGATCGAGAACAACAGACAGGAGATCAGTAAATGGGATAAATTTTAGACCGCTCTGAAGGAAACGTTTGGCAACAATCATTGACAAGTCTACAGAGTGGAAGAACAGTCGAAGATCACAGCCCAAACTCCTAGGGAAATGGCACAGTCCTACATTTTGTGGCCATATGCCGTGTTTTAAATCCAAATATGATAGAATCTGAGAAAATCCCACACTTGATGCTGGAGTTGCAGAACACATGTATCAAGCTACTGTGGGAATGTATGTCACAATAGAGGAATCCTTGAAGTGTTGCCAGAGCATCGACCTTGCGTGTATCATACGCCCAGGCAGTGAGAGAAGAGATACAGTATTTTATTGTAGACAGAACTCTCGGACAGAGTAAGCAACAGACAGCAGATACGTCAGGTGGCAATAGATAATGATGAAGAAGAGCGGTGTCTATCTTTGGCACCAATCTCCACCAGCATCCGAATGCACCAGGAAGAATGGACTCCGCCAACTTGGACCTATGCCGCAACCATCAAACTACAACCCAGTGCGCGGCCAACGAATGTAAAACCAACTCCCCCGTCAAGCATAACGCCCCACAATACAGATGTTTGGAAGACAAAGGACGATGTACGCTATTGCAGAGAAAGAAGACGAGTTTTTGCCGACTTCTACAACGCCAAACGTCAACCGTCACAAGAGTCCAACTCATTCCAGACAACAGCAGACGATACAGTGGACCTTTGGGACGCAGCCCGTCACCGTACCCTGGACGAGGTCACTCCCCTACATGTCGCTGCCTACCTGCCCACTCTTTTACCCAACGAATTCAGGAAAACTAAGTGAGGCGAACATCTAAATAGGTGAGGCTTTTGCAGATGGAAACCCCCACGAAAGAAAGTCACAAAGACGCCAGGGAATCTCACTGATGTCATCATCGACGGACAACCTGTAGGGCCACGAGTCAACTCAGGAGCTTACTTCTTTAACGTCGGATATTCATCGTCGACTATGTTCTTGATACAAAAAAGGTTATGCCGAAAGTCGAAAATGAGGTGTCCCACCGACAGGAACATGCAGTGCAAGAGTAACTATCAGTGGCAGACAAAGTATCATGCGCTGCTACCATAACTGATAACGCAGGTGAGAAACCTGCTATCGAACTGCCAACAGGATCTGGTAGTCCACTCGTTGACGAGTGGTAGCCATTCCATACCAATTTTACAATGTTTTAAAATCCGGAATGGAAAAATGACAGACCAAGCGGCTCGTGCTAAAACGCTGTATCAAAATTCCATCACTCTCCAATTAGTCAGCACTTGTTCAACGTGTCGCCGGTTGAACGACAGGAAATACGGGATGAAGTGGAGAAGATGCTGCAAGGTGACATCGTTGAACATTCAGAGAGTCCTTGATCCTCTCCTGAGGTCTGGATGAAGGTGAAGGTTGTACGTCAGCTACCAACGACTGAACTAAATCACGAAAGAAGATGTATACCCATTACAGAACATCGATGAAATTCTAGACTGCTTGAGAGGAGCAAAGGATTTCTCAGCTATGGACATGCAGAAAAGTTACTAGCCTCCCCGTCCCCGCGAACCCACACAGAGGCACACAGGCAGACACTCACACACGCACACACAAACACACACACACACAACCAAGCATGTCCCTCCATTGCCAAACTTATCATTCCTCCATACCTCAGAATGTGTTCTGTCAAAGAGCCCCTTATTTTAGTCTAGTTGTGCCATACTCTTTTTCTCCTCAATTCGATCCCGTATATTCTCAGTAGTTATTCAACCTACCAATGTAATTTTCAGCATTCTTCTGTAGCACAACATTCCGAATGTTTCTATTCTCTTCATTGTCTGAACTTTCTGCTGTTCACGTTTCACTTCCATAGAAGTCTACGCTCCAAAAGAATATTTTCAGAAAAGTCTTGAAACACTTAAAGGTTATATTCAGTGCTAACAAATTTCTCTTTTTCAGATAAACTTCTCTTCCTTCTCCCAGTCCGTATGGTATATCCTCAACACTTTAGACATCGTTAGTTGTTTTGCTGCCCAAATAGCAAAACTCATCTACTTTTAATGCCTATTTCATAACCTAATTCCCTCAGCATCCCCTGATATGATTCGACTGCATTAAGACACCAATGTTTTCCTTTAGATGTGATTCATCTTACGGTCTCTTTCGAAGACAAGATTCGATTCAGGCCAGTATACTTCTCCGTAATGGAAGCAGTCATGCTAAATCGCGTGGTTACCCGGACGGATGAACGCTCTTGCACTCTTGCACGACGCAAAAGTTAGTGGCACATATTCTTCCTTGAACATCTGATTCACGCTCCACAGCATTCATATAACACCCATTGTCACGCAATAGGTTAGATATTACTGCAGCTAAGTCAGTATCAACCAAGGTGCTATTCGCATCTCGTCTTTTTCAGTGCAGCCCTCATTTATCTTATCTGGCAGTAGAAATCATTCAGACTCCACGTTTTCACGAAATATTGGAGCTGATTATTCAAGATCACTCCCTTAACTTACACAACCTTAATATTTTGCATACCAACTAAACTTTCACGATCATTTTCTGTCTCTGTATTTTCTGCTGCCTTGCAGACACTACTCTCTTTTAACCTACTTCGCACAAAAGTAGTCAAACTTACCGTCAGATGACCAAAGAGATGAATGTTTTTAACCCACCAATCGTCAAATTCTTGTTGCCTCTTCTCTGCTTTTCTTCATCAGCCTCTATTTTCTCTGCCATATCTGCATGGTCTACTCACACAGCCTTTACTTTCTTAGAAGTGTTTGTATTGTCTTCTGGCAGCTGGGATCCTTGGAATGCTAAAATCTGCCACATTTCCTCCAGGATAGTCCCCTGTGGTACCGCAAAAGACATTGTTGACCCTCTATCAATTACGCAAAAAATAACAAACAAGAAGAGAAAAAAGAGAACGAAGAGGAGAACCCTTAAATATACCATTAATATAATAATTCGTATTAGAATATAAACCTTTTGCCTGAATGCTGATCGTGTCTGCTATTTTACATGTTTCACAACAGTCAGCCATACTCCTTACCCACAACAAGAGAGACTGCCCATTCCAAATGGCATAAACTAACACACACGTTAAACATTGTTGGAACAACGTCTGAATTCGCTTTCCTCACACTGAACATACAAACACAATAAAAGACCTCGCACCTGTGAAAACTGTACTTACCAAAATATATGGTACAACATGGAACACACAAGAGAAAACGAATAACCACTAAAGGCACTCTTACGTCACAACACAACATGCTCTCAGTTTTTCTGACGAACCCTCAGCCCCCTCGACTCTGTACATTGGCGCCCCTCATATCCAAATACTACATGTCACAGATACTGACTGAGTACAGGGTAACTCGTAGCAGGACACAGTACACTGCTTGAATCTCACTGGCCGTAAAATAGTATTCTCTATAGTTACCTTTGAATTGAGACAAAACGCGTTGGCTTTTCCTTTCACAACCCACACGTGCAGATTTCTAGGGCAGTCAGTTCTCCCTACCTACCATGTGCATGTATAGGAACGCAGGAGCTTAGAAAAGTAGGAAGTTCACTCACCACGCTTGTGCCGTAAAAGCTACATAACGGAGCTGGCAATGATGTCGGAGACACAGCATCCTCTCGACGAATGACAACTGATGATGATGAAAAATTTCCAACACAAAATTGTATAAGTGTCAGGACACAATACTTCCTCCACAGATGGCAGCTGTCGATGTTGCAGCCTCCACTTCTGATGCCAAAATGTAGAGATCGAGACGTGACTCCTATGGTGGCAAAAAGGATGGAGCATTGAATCCCCACCGAAAGTGCGCAGCAGGTGTGGTGGTGACTGGAATCATATGGCGAACCGTCAGTAAACTAGCTCAAGTTATGATGGTTTTTTATTTATGTCAATTGCAAGGACGGAACTTAATCAAAGAAAAAGTGATTGGCCTCAGTGACGTAGGTGTCCGCGGAGGCGATGCATGTGGAAAGCCGCAGCTGGTGACGTCTGCATGGTCAGAGAAGCACCGCACTGTTGGTGATGGACGACCATCGCAACTCATCATGCCTCGACTGCTCCACGACCACAACAACAACACACCGGGGGATAGTTAGCGTTTAAACTGTGTTGTCCAGCCTGACCAAAGATGAAGATGTACACTACCCTGGGAAATGGTCACAGCAGCGTACGCCCACAAATGCCAGCTGTTATCGACAGTGTAGCTGAGCAACAAACCATCCCAGGCTCGAACTCATGGCACACCAAGGACATTGCCGATAACAATAGGTACTCACCTAGTAGGTGACCCAGCAGAACAAAGAGCAAATTCACCACATGCATACATCAGATCAGCCTGGAGCCTGAAACTATTGGCGACAAAAGCACTGGATCGTGGATGGCTGTGTTATCATGTCCTGCAAATGGACTCCTTCTCATAATGATCAGTAGGCACAGACTGGATCACATGGCATACATTATGAACCTGGATACTTCTGGGTGTAAGAAACATCTGAAAATGGGGATGTGATTTAGGCGTGGGGGGTGGGGTTATATGTGAACTGGCTACTTACTATTTCTCCAAATAGCAGCACTTCCGCCTCAGAACATATAGCAAGTTTGAGTGGCCATTGGGCAGTGATGACTGCATTTGCTCCATTTTCGTGTTCAGTCATCTCTTTCAGAAGCCCTGCCGAGCCCATAAGAATTCGCAGCGTTGGGTCTCAGTGGCACTGTCTTGCGTCTTCCGCTTTGTCGGTGTCCTGAATGGGTACTCTTGATCTTTCACTGCTCCTTTTTGCTCAGTGGCATCAGGACTTCACGCTGAAGACCGTTTCGCTCTTTACGACGTCTTTTTGATTATTAGCGCAGGAACAGTTAATCACTCTAGCGAAGCAGTGGTGCGACAACACAATGCCATCAGCCAGTTTTGCAGTTAATATCTTTTCATCATGAATTTAATTCGCACTGCTGGATCTCTCTTTTATTTGCATCATTGAGACTGAATAGTAGGTGTGTAATCCTACATCCCTGTCTTGTACCCTTTCTAACCTGAGCAATTCGTTTTTAGTAACCAATTGTTATTGTTCCCCTTTTGGTTCTTCTACATGTGATACATTAAGTCTTACTCCCTGTAACTTACATCAGTTGTCCAGAGTTTCGAGCTTCTTGCACCATTTTACATTGTCAAACAATTTTTCTAGGTCGAAAAATCTAACGAAATTTCTTGATTTTTCTTAAGTTTTGCTTCCATTAACAAGTGCAACATCCGAATTGCGTCTCTGATGCCTTTGGAGTTCCTAAAGTCGAACTGATAGTCGACTATCAGATCTTCAATTATTTTCAATTATGCTGTGTATTACCGTTGCCCGTGCTGTAAAGCTGCTTGTGCAATCTCGCACTTACCTGCCCTTACTGTCTTCGGCATTGTGTACCTGAAATTTTGCCGAAGGTCTGCTTTTATGTCTCCAGATACATACGCTCTATAAACCAATCTGCACAGGCTTTTCTTAACTTCCCCCAGCAATTTCAATTATTCCAATTGAATGTTATCTATGTTTTCCACCTTACTTAAGCCCAAGTCTCACAAAGCCCTATTAAACTATAACTCTAGTACTGGATCACTTACGTCTTACATATCGACTTCCATTTCTTCTTCCATGACGCCATCAGACAGTTCCTCCTCTTCGTGGAGGCCTTCAAGGTATTCTTTCCACTTACCCGATCTCCCTTCCTTACTACATCAAATGATGGCAGTGGCAGAGGATGAAGACGCGACGTTAGGATCTGTAGGCGGAGGTGGAATTAATTAGGCAAATGAAAACTGTAAGACCAGAGACGCTACTCAAATTAAAATACTCTTAGAGGACTACGGTTTAAATCACCTTTCCACAATCCAGTTTAAGCTTCATATGGTCTCCCTCAATCTATTAACGTCAGCAACAGGCTGATTCCTTTCAATAGGGCATGGCCGATTTTATTCGCCATTCTTCTCCCAACACAGCATGTGTTCCGTCTCTGATGACCTAGTTACCGACTGAATCTTAAATCTTATGCCTCATTCCTTTATTATTTTTAGAGTAGAACTGTGTGTCTAGGATTTAGATAATACACAATAATAAAAATAATAACAAAGATCTGCCAGGCACTGCTGATTTTCTGTTAGATGGACCGCAAGCTCCAGAATTCCGTCGTCTTGTTGGATTTAACATTTGCGCCGAATAGATCCTCTGTGGTACAAGGATCTGGCGGGTTTCTGCAGATAAGGCGATCTTGTGTGTCCTACAAATTACCATAATTACAGAAATCATCTTCAGTCATGAAGTCAAACTTCCTGAGATTCACCTTGAATCGTGACACTCTTTTGATAAGTCAGTTTAGTGCCTTCCATGTCACATACGGGAGATGAAACCCCGCAGCAGGTTCCTCTTTCATGCTTCCCCAACGCTTCGGTTACTCAATTTCGCCATAGCTCCCCTCGGCGGGTTCCAAGTGTTAATGCAGTTGCTGAAGTCGTGCGTATAAAGCACTTCCTTAACCTCAACATAGGATATTGTGGTTAATATCTAAACGGAGGATGTCTGGCATCTGGCATCTGTTTCTCCTTTTCTGCAATCGTTCTTCTGTCGATATCAGGTGGCTCTATACCCACAATTTGATAAATGGAATGTTATCTATGTTTTCCACCTTACTTAAGCGCAAGTCTCCCAAAGCCCTATTAAACTATAACTCTAGTACTGGATCACTTACGTCTTACATATCGACTTCCATTTCTTCTTCCATCACGCCATCAGACAGTTCCTCCTCTTCGTGGAGGCCTTCAAGGTATTCTTTCCACTTACCCGATCTCCCTTCCCGTAGTCAGCAAGTCACAATGAGTTCAGTCTCATTTAATGCCGTATCCACTTGTTACGCATGTGTGGAATTTCGGTAAGCTGCTGCTGCGTATCCCACTGCAGAGGTCCATAGTGCCAAGGCAGATGTGCGGAGGACGTTCGGCTGTGAACCCCACGTGGTGCTAATAAGTTTGCGGATGATGTTGTTAAGGGGAGATACTTTTTTCTGTGTCTCTTGGCAATGAGCTTTGAATGTGAGACTACGATCAAACTGCATTTACAGGTATTTTGGAGTATAGTATAGGCATAACTGTTGCTCTCTCCAGATAATACTTCCTCCTTCTTACTTCCCTGTTCCTCAGATGAAAGGCACACACCTGCACCTTTCCGGTCTATTGACTTAGATGGTCATCAACAAAATACTTGCCGAGAAGCTGCTGACGACTCCAATTACACTTCCTCAAAGGTTTTGCCTTGAGCTGTGTCATCTACATAAATAGTTATTCCAGGACCAATACAAAGATTAAGACGAAGTAGTATACGAATAAGTTGTATATTCTCGCCCGACGATGAGCTGAGGTTCGAAACGCAAAATTTGTTAAACCTACTAATGAAGTGTACATCGCATATTTTAAATTTTAGTTTTGAGGCTGTTACCAGGATTGTAAAAGCTTAATTATCATTGTACATTGATGGGCTGATCCTTAAACTACCGCATACGCTACTACAGTTACAGCAATCATAGGAATATCTCACGGAGCTGCCTGAGGAGGGTTGTGGTGGACGTATCTGCCAGGCCTTCAGTCTACGCTACAAACTCTACAGCCTAATATAAAATTGCGACCCCTCGCAATACGACCATCTGCTTAATAGCGTATGAATCCGCAACTGGAATGCAGTACAGCAGCGATGTTCATATCACCAGACCAAAATCGTGCTAAAGTGGACTGAGCAGCATATTGCTGACTTATGATGATATCTTGGTCACCAAAGTCACCTGATCTGATTCCTATGTATCAGGATGTTGGGCGCCAGCTTAGCGCCCGAAGACCACCAGCCCCTGATTCACGGAAAACGTGCTCTGCGAGTAGACATAGACAGTATCTGTAAAATACATAGAAAAGTGTCTTAAGCCTCGTACAATCTCGCTCGATGTCAAAGAAAGGTGAAAATGCATTTTTTTCTTCGCTCAGATGCACGTATTGCTATTGGTAAATGTTTAACTAAAATAATGGTTCAAATGGCTCTGAGCACTATGGGACGTAACATCTGAGGTCATCAGTCGCCTAGAACTTAGAACTACTTAAACCTAACTAACCTAAGGACACCACACACAGCCATGCCCGAGGCAGGATACAAACCTGCGACCGTAGTGGTCATGCGGTTCCAGACTGAAGCGCCTAGAACCACTCGGCCACTGCGACCGGAAAATGCTCAACTACCATGTATCTAGTGGAGCTGTAATGCCTAAGGCAAAAAGTGACACCACACGTGCCATTCTGTAATATAATAGGCCAGAAATTACGCAGGAATATAGTAGATGTTGTTGCTTGTACGAAAGTACGCTAGTGGTGAGCATTCAGAAACAGATAACAATGTTATCAGATCTGGTGTGATGGTCCTTGCTGCCCTCACTTCCTCTTCCCTAGTTAACACCGAAAAATGATTGAGGCCACCCAAGGGAAGAACCAGCGAATCCCCTTCTCCCCCCTCCACAGTTGCTACCCACCCCACAGGATCAATGAGGATCAAGAATTCCCTCCACATCTTAATATTTATAACTGGGAAACGTAAGTGGGTGATATTTAATCGCGTCCCAGTCATTACCGAGATGGCAAGCATAGAGGTACGCTGTGATGGACCGAAGAGAGTGGCGGATCGTCCCCCTGCAGAGCCTGCTCTGTTGGCGGCCCCATCCACGTACAACGGATCAGCACATGTAACCGGACACCGAGACGGTCACTGAAAGAATGTTGAGATGGTGTTATGCAGACGTGGAAGCGAGTGATGTGGCGGATCACCACTCGACACAGCTTGCTCTGCCACCGGCCTCATCCTACCCATCACCGTCACCTGCGGACGAATAGGATGATGCTACCAGACGACGTGATAGTCGTTATGCGGACACAGCCTCAGCTATAGAAGGGAGTGGTTCGGCGGATCGTCGTCCGACAGAGCGTGCTCTGCCGGTGGCCCCATCCTGCCTGCGACCTACAATTTACTGGCACTCACACTATGTTGCAGAAAGATCGCGGGCACGAAAAGCGGACACAGACTCATCTGTGAACGCACTTGAATCGCAAAATCGTAACACTTACTTGAAGTGTAAAATAGTGCCATGCATCGCATGGGCACGGGCGGCCACCTCTACCGCCAACAGGCAGACGCAAAGATCATCGTAACCGCTTGGAAGACAGAGCAAGCCGCCGCCGCGCAGATAGAAACGCCTGTGTTGCTCGCAGCCGCACAGAACACGCCTGCCTCGCGCGTTGCCGCGGAGCCAGACCTAGCGACCCAGGAAGCTACAGCCGCACTGGCGTACTTACAGGGAATTCTCCCTATGAGCGCCACATAAGAAGAACGAATGGAGACCTTGAAGTCATCAAGGAAATCCCGAACTGTTTGTGATGAGGATGACCCCTCACCTCAGGCCGCCTCTACCAGGTTACGACCAAAGAAAAAGGTGTAGAAGTAAACCGCTGCGCCAGATAAAAAAAAAAAAAAAAAAAAAAAAAAAAAAAAAAAAAAAAAAAGCTTCAAATGGGTCGGAGCACTGTGGGACTTAACTGCTGGGGTCATCAGTCCCTTAGAAGTTAGAACTACTTAAACCTAACTAACCTAAGGACATCACAGACATCCATGCCCGAGGCAGGATTCGATCCTCGAACCTGCGACCGTAGCGGTCGCACAGCTGCAGACTGTAGCGCCTAGAACCACTCGGCCACACCGGCCGGTGCGCCCGATTCAAATCTGGACAAGGACCAACAGGACTTCGCCGTCCCCAATCAGAGACACACTGATAGGGCCAAAGTGCTCGAACCGGTGTAACCGCTGCACGCGTCAAACGGATTCGATGGTACGCCGATTGCTAATCGAGTCGGCAACATTTGCCACTGCCGGAAACGACCTTCTCAAGGTGAAACTCAGCAATATCGACGACCACCGGAAACTGATGGAACTGATAAGGAATGAGAGTCTTCATTAATACAACGGCAATGCGGATCTCCTCAAATTCCTCAAGGCAGTGATTCACAGCCTTCCAATGACGATGGAACCCAGCCACCTTAAAGAAGAAGTGGAGGCTCTAGGCTACGGCGTCCGTTCCACAAGTTTGATGACGTCACCCAGAACGCCCAGGAACATGCCCCTATTCCGTGTTGTTCTGGTCGATAACATCGACACCCGAAAGACCTGTCAGTTGCAGCATGTCAACCAGGTACGCGCGACTGTTGAGCCACTCCGAGAAAAGTGGAGTCGGGCTCAGTGTTAATAGTGCCACCCCGCTGCGTAAATTGCGCGGCCTCGCGTCAAACTAAGGAATGTACCCTGAAAAGACACACCACAGTCTGCAACTGTAGCGAACCACACTTGGTGAGCTACAGAGGCTGCAAGGTGTTCAAGAAGCGCAACAACAACCAGAGACGAAGAGCAGCATCGTCAAGGAAGGTGCAATAGGCACCAGTTCCGTTGAAGCTGTCAAGGAGGAAGCATTCACCCTCCCCCTGCCCCGACGGCAACAGGAAAACAACAGGACGATATCAGCAAAAGAAGACAGCGGACAAGAATGAGTCAGCTGACTAAGATGGAGTACCAGCCACTCCACAAGCAGTACCTCGAGGGCGAAGGGGACGTACAGAGCGTCTTCATTCCCCACTATACCGCGCACTGAACGTGCTGCATACAGCGAACAGTCGTTGCCCAGCTGCAGCATGCTTCCCCAACTGCGGAAGCCGCCCAAATGTTGCTCCTACGCCGAGAGATGAAGCTGCAGAGCTCCGATGTGATTGCTGGACGACCTCCTGCAGCAGCTACCTGTCCTGAAGGCAGCAGTCAGGCTACCCTTAGGTCAGCACGGTTGCCACAAAGAATCATAATGGGGAATCACTACACTCATGGAATCACAGTTCTAACGCAAACAGTCTATGCCCTCAGAAGGGTGAGTTTTGTCAATTCCCTCAGGACGAGGGGGGTCAACTTTCGGGCTGCAAACTATTCCTGTTACAGCAACGACAAGCTGACAGCTGGAGGCGGCTCCACCATTTACAATAAGAAATAGCTGCGGTGCCACGTGGTACATCTGCCCGCGTTAGCTATTATGAAAGGCACAGGAGTGGCTGTCAGCACTACTGTTTGGCAGATCACATTCGCCGCAGCCTACCGGCCGCACAGAGAGAACCTGGAAGCAGCCGACATCGACGCACTGCTGGCAACGAGGGGACAGCCTTCCATTGCGGGTGATTTCAATGTAAAACACAAGCAGCGAAACTCCCGCCTCACAAATATCAGCTGTCGTCACCTCCCGCGCCCCACCCAGCAAAATGGCTCCACATATTGGGGCCGTACCATCCGATGATCTACTCTTCCCGAGGATAGCCGGACGTGCTTGACATCACCATCCTCAAATGCGTCGAGCAACACACGTCCGCCACAAAACCCTTCGTCCTTTCGTGATATATGAGATGAATACTGTAGGCCACCGTAGCTACAGGAAAATGAACAGAGAGCGCTTCCAAACCGAAGTTCTCGACCTGCTGGAAGACTCGCTGGACGCTGACGCAGTGGGGGCTGACGCTACACTGGAATTCCTGAATCGCCAACTACTACCAGCTGCTGAAGCAGCCTTCCCAGTACGTCCACATCGGCATCAGAGAGAAGAATAGGAATTTACGAGAGTGGCAGATCACATGCTAACCAGGCACCACGCACCGTCTAAACCGTATGAGGCGAGTCATCAAGGTGGAGGTCGAGGCCTATAGAAATCGTGATTGGGCTGGCCTGTGGCCACGTTCAGCCCCCAAAATGGCAGGGCCTGGCGAGTCGTGAAGAGTCTTCTTCACCATTGGCAGTGCATCCCGTCACTTCAGGTCAGCCAGAACGTCGTCTGCAACCCAGATGAGAAGGCCAGTCTACTTGTGGACATCTTCGTGGAAAAATTCGGAGCTGTAGATAACGTCGTCGACCTGGAGCCCATCTGACAAGTGGAAGAGGACCGGCCCACGTACCTGGCAGCAAGAGAAGAAGATAATGTAATCATTCCCATCGCTGAAGAAGACGTGGCGAAACAGCTGCTGGCGCTGAGGGGGTTGATGGCGTCGACAACCTCCTACTCCGCAACCTGACGGAAGGAGTCCACCGGCCTCTGGCGATCATATTCAACAGAGACCTATGATCAGCAATCTACCTTTCCATATGAAAACACACGGAAGTGGTGGCTGTACCGAAAACCAACCAGCTACAGACCAATCATCCTGTTTCTGCCCATCTCGAAGGTGTTCGAGCTGTACATCAAGAGGCTGCTGCGTCGCGTGGAAGAAGTCCCATCAACCCCGACGAGCAGTTCGGCTCAGGAGGGGAGATTCTACTTCCCAGTAGTTTCTAAGACTGGTAAATGAAGCCATGTGCTCCTTGGAGATGCGATAGTTTGTTGGAGAAGTGCTGCTCGATATCTTCAGGGGCTTTGACTCAGTGTGGCATGACGACCTCGTGTACAAACTCTTTGTGCACGGGGGAGAATGCCGCAGGGGTCAGCGTCCAGTGCCTTGCTATACTCCCTCTACACTTCTGACGCTCCGCTAGTCGGGCGCTTGAGGTTTGCACTCTATACCGATGACTACTGCTTGCGCGCAACATGAACGCTACAGAAATAAGGAGACTCCTTCAACTTGTCTACGAATCTCTTGTCGCGTGGTCAACCAAACGGCTGCTGAAGTACAACTCCGCCAAGAGCCAGGTGATAGTATTCACAAAGAATCACTATAACGGGAGGCCCCACCCCATGTATCAAGGCTGGCCTCCACCTCGGGGTTAACCTGGACCAACGGCTGACATGGCTGCCACACATCAAAGATGTCAAGAGCAAAGAAGCAGGGCGACTCCGCACCTTGTACCCTTGTACCCTGTCCTCTTTGCCTCCTCGCCACGGCATCACACTGTACTTAACAATGACTAGACCAGTGTTAGAACAGGCAGCGGTGACGTGTGGCAATGCGGCCGACACTCATCTCGGAACGGTACAGAGGGTGCAGAACGGAGCGCTGAAGCTCGCCCTGCACCTACCAAGATGTTACAGTACTAAATTGCTCTGCCAGGGCACCGGCATCCCTCTGATGTGGGAGAGATTCAAGCAGACAGCGCATCAGTTCTACGAGAAGGCGGAACATTCCAGCAACAGGCTCATCAAAGTCTTGAGCCACCCAATACACTACAGGCCGACCTTGCGTTGGCCTGACCTGTTGCGGGAATAAGCACACCATGCAGCAGACTGAGGATGACACAGACGCCAGATACACCATAGGAAAATCCTTAAAGAAAGGCACAAAATAACAATGAACAAGGAGTACCGCAGGAATAGCGCATCAAGGGCTCAACCCTCTCCACTGTCGACCTCAGGAAACGCTTGTCACGTTTTCTTCAGTGGGAGGAATTCACTCTGCACTTGAGCAGCACAGGGAGAGGTTGGAGGCTGTGTCTATTTGTGAATAAAAAATTACGGTAAGTCACTTCAGTCGATGTATAATTGTTAACAACATTTTACTATTACATCATTCGAGGCACCATCACAGGCTCCATCCACACATATATGTAAGTACTCTCGTTCTTCCCAAATGTTACGTATTTTCACCCGTTTTGCGCAGTTTTACGCATTTTACCCGATTATACGGACACCGATCCACTGCCCTCAGCGTCATGTTGCAGGTCGCATCTTTTCGTGGCTACGTCATGATGTTGTCAGCTCGCCACATTGCAGTATGCAGCCGAATTAGTTGTCGTTGCTATTGAAGCACACTCTCCCCATTTTCGTCTTTTATAACTGAGACATTCTGGAATTTGGCAGCATAGGGAGTGGTTGTAGGCTGTCTCTATTTTTTAATAACAAAATACGTGAAGTCACGTCACCCAGGGTCTATTTATAATAATAATATTACGTCATGTAGGTATGAAATGCAGTCCCTACGATTTCAGCTACTTAGTTTCAACTGCTTTTCAAGGTCATACAACTACGGATGTCCGACACATTTAGATCATCTCAAATAGAAGACTTTTTAGGATTTTTGTCAGGGCACGGAATAAGCAAGCATAATATATTCTCGTACATCAAATTTGATAATTCTTGCATTACATTTACCCACAGAAAACAACTCTTTCTTAGTTTTAATTTGGTGTGGTTTTAATAATATCCAACTTACAATTTATATATACAGATGTTTGAGCCATTTCCTTCTCCAGACACTAATTTGAAAAATGCAAAGTAACATATTCTTCACTTGGTGTACATATTTTGTTTTCTGTAAAATGTCTGTTTCATGGTTTTAACAGTTAGCTCTGTCCTTCGCGCTGTTCTTTAGGCCCGATCATTTACGGATTTTAATTTTGCCTTTTATCTCTTGAATAACATTATTGTTAAAACCCTTCACATGTTCCTGGATGTACGTTGCAAATCTCCTCCTCCATATTCTTTCAAAATTTCTGTACAGATTTTAAAGTTTACAAGTCTTTAAAATGAATATCCATTAAATGTTGTTTCTCTTCTGTTTTAAATTCCTCAAATGGCTGGTCTCTTGCTAGGTGCGCAACATCCAGGACATAGCAGTTGGATAGATTAGAAGCATTGTTTTTAAGCAGATCAAAAAGTTAATAAAGGGTTATAAAAAGTTTTTTATCTATACTTTAATGTTTTAAACATCCTTTCCAATGAATTTAGCCACTACTTCAACATGACCAATTTCCGTTGAGGTTTACTGTAAATGTAGGTATTTTATAGTCCCCAGTGGTAGCCAGATTTCGCTACACACTGTTTTAAAAGTAATATGTGAACCTTGTCGTACATTTTCAATAGATATCTCTTTCTCGAAGTGCAGTTTATATCTGTGCTTTTTGGCAACTATCTTCACCGTATGCTACAGTTTCCCTTTCTTGGCTTCGATCTCTTCCATTTCCGGTTTTCTTTTTCATGCACACAACACATTAACTGCACTTAAAGGTGTCATTTCTTTAATCGGGAGTGGTTGAAGTCTATGTGATACATTTACTTTTCTTCTTAGTCCTTTTTCTCTTAGCCCTTACCTGACGGTATTTGGAGAACATAGTCCTGTATTAGGAAGAAATGTTTCTCCTGCTTTAATACAGCACTTCTGTGATATACTTACGTCGTCGTTGTTGGGGTCAGTGTTAAGATCTTCAATGTAGGTTTGAGGTAGATAATTAAAACTGCATGCAGACAGAACATAATTTATAAGCTTTTCACGGTCGTGAGTTTCAGGAGGAATTATGCGTACAGCAGTCAGTTTTCGAGTATTCTTGCTAGCCCATTAGACAAACTGCAGAATATTGTTAAATTCCACACAGCAGCTGTTCTGTAAGTTAATCGTTATCTGACACCACATGGCTGTGATTGGCACAGGGTACATTGGAGCACATTGTAAATGCTGTTTGTTAGAGTTTAAAACACTTAAGCTGTCTTGCACAGGGTCAAACTCACGATCCATTCTGTAGTTGTATATTGTAGTCTCAAACCAGGTAATACCATATTCTTTAGCCAAGAAAGACGGAGAAATTCCCCGTAGTCACATGTCGGGACTTTTTATAAGATCTATGGATCTATCGATCGTTTAAAACCTACAAACCTACGTAGTAAATTCTCCAGTTTCGTCACTGCGAGACATAGTGTCAAGGAAAAACTACCATTTCTCCTACACGGGAGCAGCAGCGTGACAGCAAGAGGAACATTGGATAAAATTGGCAAGGAAGCACTGGAAACCGTTTCGGAGAAATATAAAAGCCCTGTGACTATATCATATAAAGTGGAATTAGCTGACGTTAAAATGAATGTTCTACTGGAAGAGATGCCTGAAATATAGCAAGTTACGTGTAGATGACTATTGTTATTTGGATTTAGACATAACACAATGTTTCGCTTCGACTTGTAGTAAAATCGAGGTGTGCGTCTAGCTAATATCAAACCAAAACTTCTTCATGGAAGGAGGCCGCCAGGGAAACAGCAATGTGATTGTGGAAAACGATAAAACAGTAGGAATAGGCCGTTTTACGTGGAGGTCACATAGAAGTGCTGTATTAAAGCATGTGAAACTTATTTCTCCTAACACAGGACTCTGTTCTCCACATACCGTCAGCTAAAGACATCGTCGTATTAGAACTGGTACCCACAAACAATGTTATACTACAAGACCTAAGAAAAAAGTAAATGTATAGCATAGACTTCAGCCACTCCCCATAAAAGAAATTACACCTTGACGTGGAGTTAATGTGTTGCGTGTACGAAAAAGAAAACTGGAAATGGAAGAGATCGAAGCCAAGAAACTAAAACTGAAGTATATGCCGAACACAGCTGCCAAAAGAAGGATGAATATGAACTGCAATTAGAAAAAGAGGTAGCTATTGAAAATGTACGACAAGGCTTACATATTGCTTAAACTACACCATTAAAAATTAAGCAAGAGTTGGAATCTGTGTGCACATCTATTTTCAAAAATTAACAAATTTTGTATACGAGAATATATTACGCTTTCTTATTCACTGTTCTGCCGAAAATCCTGTAAAATCTACTATTTACGATGATCTATGTGTAGCGGATGTGCATTGTTGTATGACTTCGAAAAGTAGTTTAAACTGGGTAGCTGAAAGTGTAGGGAACTCCTTTTAGTACCTACATATCGTAATACCAAATTGTTAGTAGAAACGTACCTTGGTTTATGAGACGTAACGTATTTTGTTATTAATAAATAGAGACAGCCTACAACCTCTCCATATGATGCCCAGCTCCAGAGTGTCCTAGGTATAAAAGATGGAGTTGGGGAGGAGTGCTTCGATATCACTGATAACTGATTCGGGTGCGTAGTACATTGTGATTGACTGAGAGCATCATGACGTCGATGCAACGTACGGAGTAGTTTATCGAAGTCGCGTGATTGTATAAAATGCGTAAAATTTTGTAAAAATACGTATAAAGTTGTCGTGAATATTAAAAATATCGGAAAAAACGTAGATTTTTGCACCTTTAGGAAATACGCTAAAATGGGTGAAGCATACGTAAAATTGTGGAGAATATGAAGAATTATAGAATATTACGTACAAATCATGAGAGTACTTCCATATCTGTCCGGATGTGGCCTTCCCTGTTGCCTCGTATGATGTAGTATTAAATTGTTATTAACAAATGAACTCATGTGATGTAACGTAACATGATTTTCTATGAACAGATACACACAGCCTACGACCTTTTGCAAAGATGTCCAGCTTCCCACTCAAATGCCTCAGTTACAAAAATGGTCTGTAGCAGGTGCTTGGTACTCATTAGTCCAGTGTGGAGGGGAACTTAGAACTACTTAAACCTAACTAACCTAAGGAAAAAACACACATCCACGCCCGAGGCAGGATTCGAACCTGCGACCGTAGCGGTCGCGCGGTTCCAGACTAAAGCGCCTAGAACCGCTCGGACACACCGGACGGCGGTGTGGAGGGATGGGGAAGGAAATAGGCTATATCCTTTACAACGGAACCATCTCGGAATTCACCCGGAGCGATTTAGGGTAAGAACGAAGTATCTAAATCTGAATAACAGGGTGGGAATTTGAATGGAGGTCCTCCCGAAGTGAGTCCAGTATGCTAGCGACTGAGTTGCCTCACTCGCAAGTGCTTTGCGTGATCATACCACGTTTTTAAATATATTCTATGGCCATGCTGTAAAACAAGCAGCTTTTAATGTCTATGAAATCTTTTTTGGTGACAAATTGCATTTGGGGGAGCATGAGGTGTTCCAAGCAAACTACTACAATTCCTGATACGGTAATGCCCCCTCTCCCCACAGCTACTTCCTGTCCGACACAAAAATGGGTTCCTTTTATGAACATGAGCAACATGAGGATACAATAGCGCGTCTTCCCTGGCCTCCATGATCGTCGATTCTAGTGTTAGCGAGCAAATGCAGTCAGTATTAGAAAAACAGTGAAGAATTCGTTTCTCTCCTGCTCTGTCTCTCACAAAAATTGAATTGCCTGACGAGAAATCGTACAAAAGCAATTGGCTACAATTTAAAAACCTCATACTTTGATCCACATGTTACTGTTAGCCATTTTTGATAGCAAAAATATTTCAGTTTAGCTGGGTGTTCATACAATCTCAATCACAAAGTATTATGAAGTGAAATCGGTATCATGACCTCTTTGTGCTGATGAATTTTTCTGTCGAGCAGTGTATTATAACGGAACAAAATTCCTAATGCATTTACCAAATTCTTCAGTAGAGAGTCAGAGGTCTACGTCTACTGTTACTTATACGGCGTATCAGATTTGTCTTGACCACCCTAATGTAATTAATTTTCAGTAGCAAAATAGAAGAGCTATCAAGCAAATTTTGTTTAGCTACCAGCGAGACATAAACCGGCATCATTGTCTTTCTTGTAACTTTGTTCGTTACGTCGATATGAAAAGCAGTACGCTTTTTCATATTCTGCCCCATATTTTTTATACTGTAATCAACTTCTTCCACTTAAAACAGTTTAGAAACGTATGACAGTGCACCATTCACGTAATAAACATGACGCTCTTAAAAACTAAACACAGAATTGTCTATGACTCTCCTACACTACCACTCGTCCATTGCAGGAGTTGACAATAAACAAATGGAAACACAAGAAAAATGCACACCAGTCATTCAGTCAACCGACTCCATTTAAAGGTTTAGGAGAATATAATGTACGCCAATTAAGATACGATAGAATTGCAAATCACTTTTGAAGGATTTAGGTCAGCAGAACAGTAACTGCAATAAGCTTTATTATTTGCAGTACGAGAACACATAGTAAAGTGCTGCAGTACTTTTTAACGACATGATTTGCACCGTACCTTCTTTTGTGTACATTTTTCTCACACATACATTCAATAGAACACCATTTCCTGAATGACCGCTGTGCATTTTCTTTGTATTTTCACTCGTTTAGTGGCAGCTCCAGCAAGTGAACGAATTATGTTACTCCACCTTGTGTTAGTGCACGAGACTCAAAGTCAGTGTTTTGTTGCGTTTTTAATAACGTAATGTTAACGTGTATGGTACACTGTAAAACTTTATTGAAAAGGTCTTGAGGAGAGGAAGTAGGCTATCGAATAAAACATATAGCGTGCTATTTAAAATAGAGCAAAGTTACAAGAAAGACAATCATGCTAGTTAATGATCGGTAGCTAAACAACATTTTCTTGACAGATTCTTTAGTTTGCTTCTGCACGAAAAGTTATTTGTAGTGATCAAGATAAATAGGACACCCCACATACACCGAAAGCCGTTATACGGTGTAGAGAAAGGACAGTTTGTGTTAAGATCAGCCACTCCGTTTTCTATGTCTTTCAGGCATGGAACGAGAGAAAAGTGGCTGCCTCTGTTTTCTGTAACGTTATTCTGATGATCACTACGAAAGGTATACGATGGAAGCGTCAGAACTATTGCACAGTTTACATGGAATAGCGGTTCTCAAAATTGAATCACGAGTGTTACGAGAACAGTGTCGTATTTATTCCAAAGATTCCCCATTTAAGGGCTATAAATATTTCTCTGACAGTTTCGTATTGGGTACGCCGAACCGTTCCTATACCTGAGACTGACTTAATGATAATCCTGAAACATTCGACTAATAGTTTAGAATAATTATAGTCTTTTCATTTTCTCTTGTAACAAGAGCACTGAAATTTCCCGCCTGATGCCAAGATATTTTGTTATTCCACTCATTTTGCCTATTGACCTGCTCGTGTAGCGTTAACACACAGCGCGCTAGCTTGCGAGACAGGGAGGTGGGCTAAGCCCACATCGAATTTTCGGGGCCCATTAACGACCTTGACCTGGTACTTCGACCAGCCGGAATATGATATTTGGGTGTTTTCCCACGCTCGTCCAGGAAAATGTTGGGCTGGTCTCCAGTTTTCACCTCAGAGAACACGATGTACTAACGGTTCTGGTAACTTCACACGCAGGACAAAGTTCCCACGTTTCACAGAGACACGGCGCACGGGACTTCATTGTTACTTTGATGACTTGGGCGTCAGAAATGTCATCTGCCTACAAAGTTAAATAATAGAGTAAACTGCGCCAAATCTTCAAAAATTATACCCCCGTAATATACGGAATAGACCTTAGGGAAAGGAAGACATTTCATTTTCCTGTCTAGAAATTTCGTGTATTCGTTCCATTTCATGCCACTTATAGGCTGCTTCACTAATGCGAAAAACTGATATTGTTTAGTCTTTTTTCTATTCTATCTTTTTTTTATTGTTTTTGATCATTTTTAGTCGAATGCAGTCTATAGCAGCCCTAGAATTTCATCTGCGTAGAGCATTTAGTGTAGTTATTTTACTACTTGCTAATGTATGATAATGAACTGCTGCTGGCTTTTGAATATGTTCATTGTTAATCTGTAATTTATTATTGATATCTGTATATATTCTCTGCACGCAGTTTAGGTACGCTTTTTTTGTAGAGCAGATGTAGCGAGAAATTAAAGTAAGTTAGATGGTTGTTTGTCTTCTACAGCTAAGGTTTTACGCTTCACGTTTTCACAACCAGATAGACAGCGCCTTCATATCTTTATAATTAGCCCTTTTTTGTGACTATCCGTAGACAGTACCAGAATGTCTACCAATTCTTCTGATTCTCAGGTAATATACGGCAGTTTGAGAGCTTTCAATTATTTTGCGTGCTTTGTTAGTTGAATAAATTCAAATCAATGCGAGAATAATTTAATGAATTCGTTTTTCAGACGTTTTAGATCTACGTAAATAAGTAAAAACCTCAAATTAATCTGTGCAGATCGCGGTGGCCCCTAAACAGATGATGATCAGAAGAAAGCTGAAATACTAGTTTCTCACTTCCGAAATTGTTTCACTGAGGAAAGCCACAACGAATTTCCTACGTTCAGCACAGATGTATAAGAAAGTGAGCGCAGAACTGAGAAGCAACTAAACTGTCTCAAAAGAGAGTAGCCTTCTATGCCTGTTGAAAACGATGGAAGTCTGACGTCTCTGTTAGTATAGTCACTACATCATACGTTACTGGAAGAACGAAAGCCGCCACGCCTCGACAATGATTCAATCTCCGTTGCTTCATTGTGGACCCGTGACAGCGGTTGGTCAAATATTTATCAAATATTTATTTATTTTTTTCAGATATTTATCAAATATTTATCAAAACGAATTCACGATATCCTGACACTAATTGCTCCAGTATGGCAGTATACCATGTGTAGGCGAGACGTTAACCTCTAACACTCCCCTCCTGTTTTTCTACAGAAACGAAGAATAGGTAACAGAAGCTAACAGTGCCACAAATAATGTGGATGTGGAAGTACTTACAGCGCACGAGGCAGTAACGGCGAACGGGCTCCCAGTAGATATTTCAACCCTCTGAAGCCGCGGATACGCGGTTCAGCCTGTACTCAGGGAGTCTCTAGATCCCCAACAAGCAATTCTGTACCTGCTTCCGCCGAGCAATCACTTGCGTGGGCGTAACACACGCGCTACAACCACATTGATTACTCACAGATAGGCTTGCGGTCGCACACCGCCCACGGCCCGCTGCGGCACCTAGCGTGAAGTCCTAGACTCATTACGCTCAAACTACCAGCAGCTTTCAATCTAGAGAACATCTTAAACTCTACTGAGTTTTATAATTAAGGTAAAAATTACAAGATTAACAATCAGTTAGGAAAATAGACTCATTACGCTCAAACTACCATCAGCTTTCAATCTAGAGCACATAGACTCATTACGCTCAAACTACCAGCAGCTTTCAATCTAGAGCACATCTTAAACTCTACTGAGTTTTATAATTCAGGTAAAAATTACAAGATTAACAATAAGTTAGGAAAGTGTTTGGTGAATGAGATGACTTTTAGCCATGGCACATCACACAGGACGTAGCTCAGATAGGTGATGAACGTTAACTATACGCAGACGCTTTATTTTCCATATAAGGATATTTATGAAATGTGTGGAAAGGATTTCTCGCTTTAGAAGCAGATATTTTGGAGTTGACCTTATCATAAGTGGGAAAGTAGTATAAATCGACAAATTTTACACACAATTGCTTTTCACAGAAACGATACCTACAAACTCAAAAGTATTTGTTACCAAAAAGTACCCCCTTTATGGATTCATGACCATTTTGAAGTTGACGAATGCATGAATGTGCCGATCCGGCACAGCAGATATAACGCCGATATGGAATGTGATTACCATGACCAGTAGTAGGGTAGCCAGCGAACTCGTACAGCGATATAAGATTAATTTCTTGGACAACAAACAACAAAAAATTCGTTTTGTGAGGGAACGAATCCTGTTAATGCTCAACTATAGATATCCGGTGCTGGGCGTAGACATCGTTGAAAGATTTCTATGGCGATCTTTGCTGTGCCATGTGGAAGCAATTTTCTCCCACATTTCGTTGGATGCCCTCTCTCCATCTCGTCAGAGCACGCGGGATGCGTCAGGAAGGTTATCTTGCACCTACTATCACTAACATCGCCATAGCCCATATAAGAACAATGACGATGGAGCAGAGCAACGGGAAAATGCAAGGAAGAAGTAGTGAAAGATAGTGCCGGTAGAGGTAATCATGCTCTGTACTAAAGCTGCTGAATGATCCGTTACTTACTTTTTAAATAAATTCGAAGTTCCAACACACATGACACTCTTCGCTGCAGATGCTCCTGCCTACAGGAAAAATGTCACCGATGGATGACAGGTAGCGAATACCGAAAGACCTGGACAAGATGTGCACTTAAAGTAATGAATGGTAGCGCTCTTTAAATTAGGTTAAACGTAAGATAATGGCCATGAAAAGGAGAATAGTATCGATTACAAGATTAGTAGTGAACTTCTGGACAGTGTCACATCACATAAATACTGAGAAGTAATACTAAGAAGCGATATGAAATATGACGATTACGTAAAACCAGTAGTAGGGAAGGCTAATGGAAGGCTTATTTATGTCGGAAGGGTTGCGGGAACGTATAGTCCATCTGGAAGGGACAGAACATTCACAATGCCTCTGCGACCAATTCCAGCAGTTAGAGTCCTTATCAAAGCATGTACAACAACACCATATAACGAACTGAGAGATGCGCTACTAGTATTGTAGCAGGATGCTATAAAGAGTACAAAGGTATAGAGATTCTCGGGGACGTGAATTGGTAATCTCTGGCTTAAGGTGACGTTGTTCTCGCGAAACCTCGTTGGTTCGATTCAGAAAACCGACATTAAAAGACGATTATGTGACATTCCTGTTGCCACCATCATATATTTGATTTAGTGATCTTGAGAACAAGACAAGCCCGATTAGGTAGCGTATAACAGTGTTTAGACTCATTTTATCTCACTCAGTACGCGAATTGGAATTAGACAGAAATGCTGCTGTGAAGTGCCATACTGCAAAGTAGCCCGCAAATCATAAATTCATCATATGGAATTGCGTTTTCATACTGTGCATAGGACATACATTGGGACTTATAATTTATCTATTCAAATAATATTCAACACAATTTTTTTCTGCCACTTCTTGTGATTTTTATTTGATTCTTTCTGACTTTCTCGGGTTCCCGTGTCGGAATGCTGTTATTAGTTCACACAGCTGTTTCTTACTATCAACATGTACGAGCGTAGGCCCACTGCTGTAGCTGTCTGATGTATTGTAAACTTCCTGGGGCACTGCCAGACGCACTCAACCCTCGGGTTCGGACGTGTAAGAAATTCCAGCCTGCTCAAACGAAGACAAACTTCTTGAGGAGGGTATCATATTCTAGCCATGATTTAAGTATCTCCTTCTTTGTAGATTTGCTTTTTCAACGCAGCTTTCTCTGGAATTGTCGAGGATTTGTGGACGGAAGAAAAAAGATGGGAAGCAGAGATAGCAGTACTTGGAATGCTGCCGAGGCAACACTTGTTGCCGTCCATTTTCTACTTCATTTATTCTTTTAGTATTACAATACAGTCCGTTATCTAATTGCAGAAAACGGGTTGCGCTGGTGGTATACGTATACACAATACTGAATATTCGTTCTGTCGTTGTTGCTTCATTAACTAATTTATACGTACAACTTTCTTCTGGACACATGGCCTTTTAGAAGCAGGGTTTGCATGTCTGCCACCACAGTACCCTCTGCTAGTAACACCACCGAGTTCTATTCAGTCTACTACTATACCCCCAAAACTTCCCGCCACCATTTTCTAATCATTAAAACCGAAATCATAAAAAAACCAATTTCCAAAGTATGCATGACCTCACTATCAAGCGATTAACACTCTGCGATCTTTGTGAGTGCACAAGACTTCCATAAAGTGTTATATAAAACGTTACGATTTGTTATGGGAGTGGTGAGGTGGTAACCATAATTTTGCCTATTCATAGACAACGCATGTTCTGCCTATCCAGACACACAGCGCCCCTCTTTTACATCAAGTTCATCTCACCCTCAACCTACTTGATATCGTCTGGTAATAACTGACCACTGCAGGCAGCTATCCATCCTTTTAGCCGGGCCCAGTCCATTGCTACCGGTTTCTAACTATCGTACAAGACGACCACCATGGCTGTTTCATTCTGACCACATATTTGTAAGTCATCTACCTCTCAAATGAAATATTCACAAGCTATTTTTGAAATTTGTTCCTGCTAAGCTGTTTAAAGTCTTCGAGCTACCGACGTGTCGTACTGTCAGTAGATCTCGGTCTTTTGGTCGGCGTTGTTTACTGTAAATCACAAGACCCTGGATTCGAGTCCCGGCCTGGTCGGGGATATTTTGCGCTCAGGACCTGGTGTGTCTGTGTGTGTATGTTGTCCTCATTATTTCATCATCATTGACGAACAAGTAGTCAAAGTGGCGTCAAATAAAAGACTGGCACCAGGTTGCCGGCCAACTATGCCTCACGAACATTTCGTTTCATGTCTTGTGCTAAAACAAGAAGTTATAATACCTGCTGCCGCTCAGAAGCTACTTGTATGCACTTCCAATATTCGATTATTATATGATCTGGCGTTGGCTCAGGCAGGCCACATTCACAACCCCATGTGGGTCTTCTTCCCATACGAGTCAAACATATCTAATAGGGAGCATAAGTAACTGAACAATGTATCATTTCTTCAGCTGGTTCAAAGTATCTTAATTTTAATCTGTCTCACACATTTGGAAATACTACAATCATTGTCAAAGTTGTTTCAGAGATTTTTCGTTGTGCCTGCCACTTATTAAAGATTATATTCCTCATTTTCAATTTTTCGAATGGTAGTTGGTCTGATATTCTGAGTGTTCCTGTTTCTTAGGCAGGAGATAGCAGCTAACTGTCTAATTGTATTCTCCAAAGGGTTAGTCCTAATTTTAACAGCAAAGCATCTGTGGGACACTCACCAAAACCATAACTGCTGCGTAGTGTTATGTTTCTTTGAAGTCTTTTCACTGCCGTAGAATCTTTTACAAGACTCAGCCTGTGAACCCACACTGTGGAACTATAATCCACCTTTGATACAAGTGGACTTTCGTGATACAACTTAATTATTACAAATGTGAGATGTAAACTGCATTCCTCATTGTGTGCTATATGATTTCCAGCGTTCTTATCAATAATTCCAGGACTTGAGTGACTATGAAGCGCTATGCCTCTCTTTGCTGAAACGAGCAAGCGCTGGCGATTATTTGGAGCATATGTACTGCATAGCTGGAACTCAAAGGGAAACATCTTTCTTCTTTTGGTTTAAAAACGAGAACAATCTCGAAATGACTAATTCGTTAAAGAATTTCAGGGTTCACCTCCTCTTAGCAGGAAGGGAATTTCAGTTCATTAAAAACTTAATCTGGTACCCTGCTTGCTCGAATATCCACCAGTGGTCTGTATTTGTTGCCATCCCTCGTTCTTTGTTGTCACCTGTCGTTAGTAGGATTGTCACTCCAATGCATCCATAATCCTAGACTTACCACTTACTGGAACTAGATAAATGAGACTTGAAGCTTCTCTCATTCCACAGCCTCCGCCATCTGAAGCCTAGATCAGGATCTGAATCGTACATTATTCGATACATGACCATTTGCTTAATATTGTGTTAGTCCAACTTTGGAACGCAATGTAGAAGTTATTCTGCTTGGCATGGATTCAACGAGTCCTTGATAGAATTCCGAAGGTATGTAGCTCCAAATGTCTGCCCACAGGTCACTCAGTTCCCGTAAATTATCGGCAGCTGGTTTGCAGTCGGCAAGCTGGCGCCCTATGGAGTCCTAGGTGTGTCCCAATCCGGTTCAAATAAAGCGGATTTGGTGGCCAACACAATAACATGAGTTCACCATCATGGTTCTCAAACCACTATAGCACGATTCTGGTCTTGTGACACGGACGGGTACACTACTGATGGTTTCGGTGGTCCCATGTCCACTACAATCGTAATTGTCGCTGCCTTTGGGCCAACATAAGAACACGTAGTGTGTGTCTACTGCCGAGCCCCATTTCCAACAACGTGCGCTGAATGGTGTGCTCCTAAACTCCTGTGATTCCACCAACCTTGTACTCTGTCGTCAGATTCGCGCAGACCGCCACTTGCCTTGCTTTATACAGCGAGAAAGCCTCCGACTTCCACGTTCTGTGACGAGATGTCAACGTCTAACACATTGTTACCTAATCTTTCACCGTCCTTCAACCAGTTCCTATAGATGTTCACGACAGAGACGCGCAAGTAGCTGATCAGCATCACCGTTTCCGAGATGCTTATATCCACGTGCGGGGTCATAACAAACTGCCCTTGTGAAAGCCACTGATGTCAGTGAATTTCTCCATTTGAGCCCCGTATCCTGACTATAATGGTTCGCTATTCGTCGCTGTTCCCCTCATATATAAGGGGTAATCAAATGAAAACGAGGCAGATGGGGAAAAAAGTAAGTAATCTGTTTATTATTTCAAAACTACGAGGTGCATTCAACTTCTAAGGCCTCCGATTTTTTTTCTAATTAACTACTCACCTGAAATCGATGGAACTGGCGTTACTTCTCGACGTAATCGCCCTGCACACGTACACATTTTTCACAACGCTGACGCCATGATTTCATGGCAGCGGCGAAGGCTTCTTTAGGAGTCTGTTTTGACCAGTGGAAAATCGCTGAGGCAATAGCAGCACGGCTGGTGAATGTGCGGCCACGGAGAGTATCTTTCATTGTTGGAAAAAGCCAAAAGTCACTAGGAGCCAAGTCAGGTGGGTAGGGAGCATGAGGAATCACTTCAAAGTTGTTATCACGAAGAAACTGTTGCGTAACGTGAGCTCGATGTGCGGGTGCGTTGTCTTGGTGAAACAGCACACGCGCAGCCATTCCCGGACGTTTTTGTTGCAGTGCAGGAAGGAATTTGTTCTTCAAAACATTTTCGTAGGGTGCACCTGTTACCGTAGTGCCCTTTGGAACGCAATGGGTAAGGATTACGCCCTCGCAGTCCCAGAACATGGACACCATCATTTTTTCAGCACTGGCGGTTACCCGAAATTTTTTTGGTGGCGGTGAATCTGTGTGCTTCCATTGAGCTGACTGGCGCTTTGTTTTTGGATTGAAAAATGGCATCCACGTCTCATCCATAGTCACAACCGACGAAAAGAAAGTCCCATTCATGCTGTCGTTGAGCGTCAACATTGCTTGGCAACATGCCACACGGGCAGCCATGTGGTCGTCCGTCAGCATTCGTGGCACCCACCTGGATGACACTTTTCGCATTTTCAAGTCGTCATGCAGGATTGTGCGCACAGAACCCACAGAAATGCCAACTCTGGAGGCGATCTGTTCAACAGTCATTCGGCGATCCCCCAAAACAATTCTCTCCACTTTCTCGATCATGTCATCAGACTGGCTTGTGCGAGCCCGAGGTGGTTTCGGTTTGTTGTCACACGATGTTCTGCCTTCATTAAACTGTCGCACCCACGAACGCACTTTCGACACATCCATAACTCCATCACCACATGTCTCCTTCAACTGTCGATGAATTTCAATTGGTTTCACACCACGCAAATTCAGAAAACGAATGATTGCACGCTGTTCCAGTAAGGAAAACGTCGCCATTTTAAGTATTTAAAACAGTTCTCATTCTCGCCGCTGGCGGTAAAATTCCATCTGCCGTACGGTGCTGCCATCTCTGGGACATATTGACAATGAACGCGGCCTCATTTTAAAACAATGCGCGTGTTTCTATCTCTTTCCAGTCCGGAGAAAAAAAATCGGAGGCCTTAGAACTTGAATGCACCTCGTAAAAGCCATAACTGGCAATGCATTTATCCCAGTGTGAGGCAAGACGGTCAGTGCCTCCGTGGAAAAATGGTTGTGGTTGCCTGCGGAACCGGTATTGTATCCAAGCGTGCACCTCTTCGTACGAAGCAAATCGACGGCTACGAATGCCTTTTTTCAGGGCTCCAAAAACAATGAATACGTGAGTGGAGAAACTGGTATTTTATGGAATATGTGTAAGGGCTTCTCAGTGAAACTTCTGCAGCGTTGTCCAAATAACAAGCATGCCAGCTCCGGGATATACATCTACATGACTACTATGCAATTCACACTTAAGTGCTGTCAGAGGTTCTTCGAACGATCATCAGACTATTTCTCTACCATTCCCATCTCTTACTGCAAATGGTGGAAACGAACACTTAAATCTTCAGCCGGCCATGGTGGCCAAGCGGTTCTAGGCGCTTCATTCTGCAACCGCGTGACTGCTACGGTCACAGGTTCGAATCCTGCATCGGGCATGAATGTGTGTGATGTCCTTAGGTTGGTTATGTTTAAGCAGTTGTAAGTTCTAGGGGACTGATGACCTCAGATGTTAAGTCCCATAGCGCTCAGAGCCATTTGAATCATTTTAACATAAATCTTCCGATAAGAGCTCTGACTTCTCTTATTTTATTACGACGATCATTTGTATTCATGTATGTTAGCAATAATAAAATAATTTCACATTCAAAGGAGAAAGTTGATGATTGAAATTACGTGAAAAATTCTTGCTGCAACGAAAAACGCTTTCGTTTTAATGACTGACACCTCCAACTCGCTTATCTATCCGTCGCACTCTGTCCCCTATATCGCGGTAATACTAAATGACCTACGCTTCTTTGGATTTTTTCAATCTCCTTCATCAATCCCATCCAGTAAGGATTCCATACCGCGTAGCAATACTCTGGCAGGGATCAGGCAAGCCAAGTCTACGCAGTCTCGCAGTCTCTTTAACAGACCTGTTGCATCTTTTTAGTTTTCTGCCAATAAAATGGAGTCTTTGGTGTGCCTTCCTAACAACATCATCTATGTGATCGTTCCAGTATAAATTCTTCGTAATTGTAATTGTTAGCTATTTAGTTTAATTGAGAGGCTTTGAATTTGTCTTATTTTTCGTCTACCTGAAATTTAACGGATTTATTTTCGTAGTAATGTGCATGACCCTATACTTTTTATTATTCAGCGACAACTGCCACATTTTGCACCATACATATATTGTGTTTAACACATCTTGCAATTAGTTTGACCTTCTTATGACTTGATTATAAGGCAAATGAAAGTATCATATTTAAGAGGGCTGCTCAGATTGTCTCCTAAATAATTTTAGTTGTGCGTGGAAGCGAGCTCTTGACGCTGAGAAGAAGCAGAGAATTTCACATCATTGTTTACACACCTACGGGGGCAGTGGCACAACAAGCGCAGATGTTGACACCATCTGTGACAGCATGAGTAATATACGACCATTAGGGGGCGTCCATGATCTATATGAGACTACCACAGCAGCAGCCAAAACAGCCAGATATTCACGACAAAGATGATTTGTGGTAACCGTCGGAAGTTCGAGGTTTTGCCCACAATTGTCGAGGCAAGACTCCGAGAATATATGCAGATATCTAATGTGTCGACATCAGGTTCAGACATGCGAAGTCAGTTTTAGAGACCATTCCCGGAGCACTCTGAAGGAAACCAGCCTACGAAGCTTATTAAGTGACTGGGCCACCCAGATGGCCTCTTCTTTAGGCTCAGTTCTGAGTGACGGAATTCGTCCACGTGATTATCTTTCGTAGACATGACTTCGTGCATGGTGCTACCAGCACAACATTTGTTTCCATCTTTAATAACAGAGCAGAATGAAAAAATGTTCGTGGCAATACGAACTGAATCAGTTCAATAAATTAGGAAGTTTTTTCTGCTGAAAGTAAAGAAGTGACAAGGTATCAGTAGACATTATTTTTATTTTGGAAGTTGCGTGTATAGAGATGCTCTCGGTTGAAGACGCAAATGGGATGACGAATACAACAGTTTCGTGGGAAGTGATTTGAACGCCTGGCTGACTCGGAAAGCTGCGAAACAAAGGCTTGTGGCGGGTTGCCTTTCTGTGAAATTATAGGCGGGAGGAGCACAGTGTAGGGGTAGCTGCGTAGTTCGTAATGAAAGCTACCGCAGGCTCTGCACTTCCCGGGGAAACAAAATTTCGTAATTAATAATTAAAGCGACAGGTGGCTCTGCACTTCCTGTGGAAAAAAAATTTCGTCTTAACTCAGTGTACCTGCACTACCGTCCTCATTCTCCTAATTAAAATCGTCAGTACTTTCTGTGTGTATTCCTTTAACGTATATGCCCACAAATGTTTCATTGCGAAACAGTAACATTAGAGCAGCTCATGTCTTGGCATTACATTTCAATTTATACTGCAATTACTGTTGATGGCAAACGCTCTATTAGAAACTCTGTATCATGTGCAATGTTAGTACAGGAATGTTAGGAAGACACTACACATCTGACATTGACGCTGGAGGTCAATGCACGAAACATTCGGTCGTTTGTAAGATGAATATATAATTTTGGAAGACCAGTGCATTTCATAAGAAAAGGAGTTACAGAATCGTGTAATAATATTGCGTTATCATTAAATGACAGTAATGCTGGCAAATACTGCAGGTATTCGGAACAACTGAAGACAACTTGAACTACAATAATTTCAAGAAATATTTCAAGAATCGGTTAAAGTACCCAGCTTACTGATGTGATAAATGGAAGTCACGATCGGCTATGGATGCGATACGTCGTGTCCCTGTTCTCGTTACCGATGGATTCTGACATTAAAATTGAAACTAGTTATGACTCGATACGTCACGACGACTGTCTTGTCACGTGTACAAGAATTAATTATAAATATTTATAAAACACAACACTTGGACCATGTTACAATTCTCAAAAATAAAAATATATATACCTGTGCCACTGTTGTTGGATACGGTAGTTGTACTGTTCAAGGCGAATAATACATCCACCATCTGTAGACTATGGCATTCACTCTAACTTGTTGAATGACGGGATATTGATGAGAAACGAGAGACACGGTTAACTATAGGAAGATGACGACAGTACTCAGGAAGAATCTTACCTTATCTCGGGATAACATAACCGCTGAAGTTTATGGTGCTCTACAGTACGTTTAGTGACGTGAGTGAGTCGATGGAAACTAACTTTCAGTTCTTAAAGTCTTTATGGCTGGAAGGAGGGCTCAATCCCAAGCACCGTCAAGAAAAATTGTTGATAACTGCACGAACTTAACCGTGTGAGTTGAGAATTAATACCCAATTTGATGTCCGAATCCACAGAAGAGGTACCGTAAACTCACGCACACAGTGCTCGACGTCGCGATGTTGCAATAATAACCCATGAATATGTATCATCATGCTAACATTCTTACACAGACAAAAGAAGATTCGTTTCGGAAAACGTTAGCAACCATTTGAGACCCAGAGATGTCGCAACTGGACATCACGCTCTGTGATTTGTGTCGAAAATCCTTAACAACGGACAGAGAGGAAGACAGCCTACTGACATGGATTTTAGGTGATGGCATGAGGGAAGAATTGTGGGGGCATATTCTCGTACATTCAAGGTAGCCTGAGAGTCGGTGCACATAATACTGAATGTTGGTCAACGAGATTTTACAACATTACTGTTATAATTCTTCGAGAGTTACTCAGAGAGCGTGACATACCATTAATTTCTCTGGGGGATACAAATATAATGCCTTCATGCTATTTAAATTGGAAGAATATGGCCACTAGGGAAGACGTGTTATTTCAACCTCATGCACTTTAAATTGATCATAGTCATTTCCTGCACTGTGAGTATGGCCACTATTCTGTTCAAAGATTGTCACCTGTGCGTCAGCTGTCGTCGTAGGAAAGTTGGACAAGAGCAGAACTGATTAGTGAACGAGTTTATACAATAAAGAGAATATTTATTCAACTTTTGTCTCTTCAAATGTACGAAGAGTCATTACATATGATGCAACAAGGAACAGAGTCCAGCATTTGATGTCAACAGGGATGAAGCATGGATGAAGGTGAAGTGTAGTCACTGCAAGCACAAATGGGCTGAGTCGTTGCCACCAGCCGTCCTATACTGCAGAGGCAAATGGCGCTCGTGGTACGGAGCTACTGGAGCAGTTGCTCAGGGGACATGCACCATTGGATCCCCCAGATACCATGCTATCACTATCGGCGTCGAATGGAAACTTGCAATTGTTTTACGAACGTTACAACGCCTGTGGTGTGGTATCGATAAGTGATACCACAAGGATGGTCATCTAAAATGGTTTCATGGACTTTACCAGTTATGATTAATTTCTATATAAACACAAAACAGTCGGAAGCTTCGATATAACTGGCCAGCCAATTGTATAGCTTCCACTGTGAGTCCCCCTTTCTAAGTATTCAGGCTTATAGATTTCCCCTGTAATTCTATTATTACAGATGTGTAGTCGTCGGATAGCAGTTTGTCAGGCAGTGAAAGGTTTGTTTCTCCTACGCCACTAATGCATCTTCCTTTTAGATACACATGCTTTACAAGAATTTTTTATGCAGCCCCGTCCAGTTGTTTCCGATGATATAGGGTTCTCTGGACTTAACATCAGCCCAGCAGTCATTTTTCTGCAGTGGTCTACTTAGTAAAGGTACAATATCGCTTTAATACTCTTTCTAGACGCTCTCATGGCATAGCGACTGTAGTTACGGACAAAATTATCAGGAATCGATGATTTCTTACTGTGAATGTCTGTAATGTCCGACATGGCAGCAGATCTCAATATAACAATGATAACAAACATAGTAATGACTCAGAACGTTTCCAGAGCTGTTACAGTACAATGGTAGTGCGATGCTAATGAGTCAAAAACTCGAGGAATGAGACTTGTATCATACTGTTCGCAATGTTTCGTTCAATCCCTACGCAGATCTTAAAGTAGTAGTATATAGATCGAAGAAGCACTTAGAATCCACTAGTACATATTAACATTAATAAGTATTCCTTACCATAGGGATTTGAAAATCGTGTTTGAATTTTCACAACAAAATTTCAAAATCGACCATTTGGTATGAACCACTTAATAAAATATTCGTTCACCTCCCTGTAAGCTAGGTAAAACACGTGAAACTTTAACGTTAGTCTTCGGTTTGTGAAATTTCTTCATGTAATTTGTACATTATGGATCAAATTTATTTCCGGCGTACCGCCACTGAAGGAAGATATAAACATGTGAACAGCAAGAAACACACTAGTACATAACTCGAGATTTATAGGCTTTCGACGGTTGCATTTCAGATATCGGTTAATACAGATTAATGAATTTCTCTCCTGACCATAAAATCGCAACAAAGAGCGGACGATGCCTCGATGCGACGGTCAGTAATTGTTAGATAGAAATAGCTGCATTCAGGTGACTGGTGTGAAGGGAGTATCAGTTTCATCTTTTGTTGGATCTTTCTCCGGAAGCTCCCTCCTCCCACAGACGTGATACAGTGCTCTTTGTTCACTGTTGGCAATCCTTCCGGGGTGAAAACCCCCCTAAAAATTTCCTGCAGTCCAAGTTCTTGTTACATGCTTCATGTCAATGACACTGTAACTGAATACGTTGGACAACGTTTCTATAGCATGATCCTATTGAAATCGAATAGGCTTGATGAAAAAATGGATGTCTTTTTAGTATCAACCCTTGAATAACATTAAGATGTGGTATTTACAACTATAAGAGGTTAATTACACGAGTAAAGAAAAAAAATTAGCTGCTGTGTTTGGACTGATACTAGATCGCTCAGACAGCAAACAGTTGTTTCGCATACTTTCGTCACATTTCATTGAAAAATAGTATACATTTTCCTTTCTAATGACTTCCTCGAAGGAAAATATGTAACTGACTGCGAAATCACGGACGCTTCATTGATATAATGTGAAGCATCTTAGCCGCACCGTACCGCTATATGGTGATAAATGCGCGTATTCTGCTGACAAACGGAAATGGCTGACATATCCTTCGCGAATGTAAGGAATTAAACGGACGACACGTGCAAAATCTGAAGATATATTTAAAAAAATACTTATGATTATAAAGCTTCTTTCCTAAACCTATACACAAAATTTATTTTACCATCCAATAGAAAGTACATACTATGATTTGAAGTCAGATTAAATAGAGGGCTGTCAAAAAAAAAAAAAAAAACCTGTTCCAGTCGCAACCTTTTTAAACAATTGTGAAAACTTTTCAAGCAAACTTCAATTCCGCGTTCTCAAAAATGGTTCAAATGGCTCTGGTCACTATGGGACTTAACTTCCGAGGTCATCAGTCCCCTAGAAGTTAAAACTACTTAAACCTAACTAACCTAAGGACATCACACACATCCATGCCCGAGGCAGGATTCGAACCTGTGACCGTAGCGGTGCACGCCGCTGTCTTCTTAGAACACGAATCTCATTAATACTTATTTCAGATACCTATGGTCCTTGTCATGCTAGTAATAATATTCTCCCTCTAGAATGCTCTGTATCATATACGCACCAAAGGCATTGACATGATTGGCGAAAAAATTAACAACTAAATATAACCCAAATAATATTTCACTGCTAGGCTACACCACAAGGCAATTCATTCATTACTTGTCAAAAGTGATTCTGATATACAGCAATAAAGAGGTCAGCGTTCGTTACTGACGTCCAATCTTCTGATGTCGAATAATGACTGTGCACCATTAGAAGTAAACGATTGAAAAAATTGTGAAAACGATTGGTTGCTGTAGCTTATTTAGGAAACTGGAAGCGAATTACCAATTGAACATTGAAATAACATAATAAAGTCTTGAAAGGGCAAATATCGGACCTCACCAATACCATTCTTTGCGAAAATTAGTGACAACCTAAGGGAAATTTGTACTGAATTGTGTGCTTTTAAATACAGCCATGACGAAAATCTTTGTTTAGCGTGCAAATGTTATGTATTTCAGTTTGGTACTGGAGGGCTGAATGTATTGTTAAATTTATTATATCAGGTTGATTGTTGCTTACTGGATAAAGTCAATTTCATTGGCGAGTAAATGATACAGTGGAGTCTGGAGAGGGCGTATCATCGCACATATGACAGCGAGAAAAGGTATCTAGGACCAAGTCATTCGAGAGGTAGGTTTGTTTTGAAAGTTGGTCTTAGGATTGTCAGTCGACGGTGAGCTTCTAGAGCAGTAGACTCAGCTGAAACCAGTAGGCGTACGACGGTCGTTAATTCTCTTTTCGTGATTGGTTTCTTTGTCTCTCTGTTGGACATGTTCGGAAGATTTCACAAAATCATTTGTTTGCTTCTTGCGTGGATAAATCAAAATTGTCTAGCATGGTCGATAGGACCACAAAAGACTGACTCTAAACGTAACATATGCAGTATATAATGATGGTCCGATCGCACTGACACGATTGATGGGTGCGTTTACGTACGTTACAGCTGAAATGCCCATATGGTCTTAAAGAAATAGGTGAAAGAGTTCCGATAGTGGGTACAGGTTTAATTATGGGACATGGCCTATACTTATACCTCTCACTGCACTCACACTCAAGAATGTGGTTCGTTAACATCTACATCCCTATATTAGAATATTGTTTGATGTACTTTTACGCCACGCCATAAAATGGTTCAAATGGCTCTCAGTACCATGGGACTTAACTTCTAAAGTTATCATCCCCTAGAACTTAGAACTACTTAAACCTAACTAACTTAGGGACATCACACACATCCATGCCCGAGGCAGGATTCGAACCTATCTCGCGGTTCCAGACTGTAGCGCCTAGAACCGCTCGGGTCCCCCGGCCGGCGCCACACCATAAGTCGCAGAGCTTCTCTTACTAGTCGCACTATCATTCCTGACCACGTAACAAGGTGGGGTGCAATCACAATTGACAGCCACAGTTCTCGTTCCTCCTGGACGTTTAATGTTATAAAACTTATACATTTGCAGTTGAATTGTGATGTTTCTTAATTTTTCTAAGAAATAAGTTGTAACTTCCATGAGAGGCGTAGCAGAAATTGAAAAGAACAAAAAGCTTAAGTGCAGGAATACATTCTTGCTAACTATACTAATGCTCCATAGACAAGATATGAACTTTGTTCAACGAGTGGCAATTTGCTTTACTCCAAGGTAACAGGTACGGCTACGAGAAAGAATCAGATTGCGTTTGTCAGTGTACTCAGCCGTATCAATAAAGTGTATAGATGTGACTACAAGAAGTCGAGCACCTAAACACAGTTTTAAGGGCTAGAAGTGAAGTTCTGGAAAAGTGAAATGTGTATGCGAAGTAAACAGCAAACTAGACTCTTGAGCAAGCTGGTAACGTGCTCTTACCGAGTGTCTGAGGTTTTTGTATGTTAGAGTAAAGTAGGATGCAGAAACAATCCACAAGCTTGCTGTTAAGTTGAAATTGGCAGACTCAGTCGTGTTACGGAGAAGCGTACGCATCGCTCATAGTTTTCTTCCGAAAGAAACATGTTTTTTCGCGAATCCTCGTTACGTACTAATGTGAGTTAATACTCTACACAAACTGTGAAACGATTCTATTATCTTCCTCATACTTCTAGTATAAGGGCCGTAAGAGGATGGTAAGCGGGATTGGAGTGCTTGTGTCAGTACTCTGACAGTTTTTTTTATCAAGGTCTGTTCATGACTAGAAAAGGAAAGGGAGTGGTAAGAAAAGAGATGATGTAGCCCCTGATATGCACTGTTCAGTCCCTGTGTGACAGCTGTGCCTAATGTGTGACGTGCGACTTCATCTCCCTTTTACATATGAGGTACTGTGTGAGGTGACGTTTCTCAGACCTACTATGTTACTCCTTTAGACCGAAAACAATGCATCCGATCTTATTCATATGAAATACATTTTAGGCAACCTCCATAGACGATATGACTGGAGGTATGTAGTGCCGACTGAACGATATCATCAAAAACATCTTCTATATATAAGTAGAGGTTAAAGAGAGCAACAATATTTATATTATCCGACGTACATAAAAATAGTGTTTCATTGATGTGGACGGGAAGTAACACGTTTACTATTTCGAATTTTAGATAAAAATACATTTTTCATTTCACACGGAAAAGTGTCATGATATTTAAAGCAGGAATAATCCCCTTGTTTCTATGTTACTTCCAAAGAGAACACTGGCCTTGTTTCCGGTTTCTTTATCACGTATTCGAAATAGTTTTCGCCTTGTTGTAAGCACACCTGCGTCTCGCCTTCACGCTCTTTGTGAACGCCGAAGTATTTCTACGGAATTTGTTTTAAAACAGTAGCAGTTACTGTCAGTTTTGTAACCGATTGGCACTGACATGGCATGACACTCGTCTCCGGATCTTGTTGGTTACTATCTTTTTACGATAACTGTTTTCATGCTGTCTTACACGGCTGCTTGTCGTACACCATTCCCCGTGCGCAGGTTTGACAGTATGAACGTACTGAAAGATTTAGTTAAAGCGAGTTGTATTCAGTATTCAGTATTCTCCATAAACGTTAATAGTATTTTATTTCTTTTTAAGCATACCTGGCTACTATCGATACATGGGCCCAAAATACCGTGAAGAAAAGAATTAAATGTTTACTTCGGTAACTATATACAAATAAATAGCTCCTAAATTAAAGCGGCAAAATGTGCCTGTAGTTGAAGGGTATTTCCAGTTTGGAATGTGAAAAGTGCACCATAACGCTACAAGTTTCGTTTTCTTCCTTTAAGCTAAGTTCAACTCGTCAGCAATAAGAAAAGTTTTTGATGACGTTATCGAACTGGCCCAACAGTTTATAAAATCTTTATACAAGAAAATAGACAGATTTGTGGACTGAAATCTATTATACTAAAATTGGTAATTATATCTATATGCTGTGCTCGACAGCATTAATGAAATTGAAGCATGACATTTAAAATTACCAAAGCTACTGTAAAGGTTTCAAAACGTCATTCGTCAGAGTTGCTAATTTTGTGACATCTTTTCGTATGAAACTCTGAAGTTAGCGTCCCTTTCTCCTGTTTCCAAGAGAGTCAGGCAATGCTATGTTCGCCGACAGACCCGTCCTTAAATGTTTATCACGGACGCATTTGACCTGGAACTACTGGGACACGCCCTTTAGGAGAAAAAGGACGCGTACGATGGGTGTGGGCCACTCGGTTTATCTGAAGGCTGACACTCCACAAAATTGAGTGCATAAAGTTGCTACAATGAGAAGCGCGTGACGCCGCGTTAATAGGTGCTGGAGAAACAGCTGTGGTCCTCGGATTCCGATATGAGGTGTCGAGGCAGTTATGAGGCGTTCTTTTATCGACCTTTCCGGCGAGGGGTGGAGAGCAGAGGAGAGGAAGTTCCCCAGCCCGGCCGAGAATGTCAGCCGACGCCTCGCCACGTTTCCTTCCGCGCCCATCCCATGTAGGTCACGCTGCATCACTAAAACCTAATTGCTTCGCTGAGATGGATGTACTGCAGTAGCCATTGTTACTTCATACACTACAAAAGGTGTTGGCATACAAAATGGCATGTTCTGTAAAACTATTCAGTGCATCTACATCTAAATCTGTACTCCGTAACCCACTTTTGGTGCTTGGCGGAGGGTACTTTATTAACCACTGTAATTTCCCCGCTCTCCTGTTCCAATCGCGAATGGTCCGGGACAAGAACGATTGTTAGTTCTCCTACGTATGAACCTGAATCTTTCTAATTTTATGTTCGTGGTCTTTTCGCGAGATATATGTTGAAGAAGGCAATATATTGGTTTCCTCTTTTAGGAACATACGCTCTCGGAATTTTTACAGAAAACCACACCGTAATGCAGAACGCCTCTCTAGTAGCGTCTGCCACTAGAAAACAGAAGGAAAAGAACAAAGACGTCCTGCTTACAGTGAGCTCTTAGAGTCGGAGCTCAAGGTCGGAGTGCGAAAAAGTAAGGAAGGAAACAGGCCTTGCCCTTTTTAAAGGAAACAAATTGGCATTTGCCTGGAGAGATTTAGGGAAATCACGGAAATGCTAAATATCGATGGCCGGACGGGTATCTGAACCGGCAACCTCCAGAATGTGAGTCCAGTTATAACGACTCTATACTTTTCTTTCCTATACTAAAATAAAGTGTTCTCTCTGAGTTTGTTTTTCGGGACTGTGAAGCAGTGCGACCTTGATACGATTTTGTCTGACTGACGTAGCGTCTAAAAGCATAATCAAGAACCCAAACAACAGCCATATTTGCTAAACACTGAAATTAAGTACAATGCACTCTTTAATTGATGACCGCGTGTGTACCTAACTGACATTTAATGTAATTGTCAAACTTCTTCCGAACCGTTTAGTAGATTCTGAAATTTGACGCTTCTGTTTTTTAAAGTTAAATCTGGACATCAACTTGAAACAGCTACTGAAGTTAGTTTTTTATGCTTTACAAAAGTCAGTTAAAGTTAATACTTGTCATTTGAATAAAAAAATATAAACTTGTTAATTTAGGAAATCGACATTATGCAAATGAATTTTAATTGTGTGATTTAGCAAAGCGATCCATAAAAATGCGAAACATTAAAGTTTTCACGTAAAAAATTCGAAGACGCTACTTTTTAGCACTCTTCGTAATAAGGCTTGTATGCGTTTTAAGTGATCTGGATAATGACAGTTTTCGTGGGGAGTGTTCTACGTGGTCGCATGGCATACCATACGCTAGCGGGCCACCTGCTTGGTGCTGATATCAGGGTAGTATCAAAGTTGTTTTATCTCCACCTTCAGCTGAGTGTATATCCCCTGGAACGTTTCCCGGTATGTGTGCACATGATCATTTTTGCTCCTTATCTTCTCAGCTACTGTTTGTCCGCATTTACCGAAATGACATTCTTTTTTTCTTCTTGTCAGAAGCTAAGATTACAAAAGAAAAGAAAAGAGTACACATTTCGGTAACAGAACAGACGAATACCCTTGTAGTGCTTATAACTTTCAAGGAAGCAAAACATAACAGATTAATTGGGCTAGTTTAACAAAGCTGTCGACGTTAGTTACATTAAGAGTCACTGGCACGGGGATTTCGAGGCAGCACTTGGTGGCGCAGTCTAGCAGGAAGACGTATGGTAGCATATCTGGGCCACAGAAAAACGCACTATTTCCAGCATGGTCGTTCAGCCCTTTGTACTATATAAGCTCACGGGATAAACTGTGAGCTACCCACTTAATAGATGACATTAGTCGCTTTGGAGCGCTACAGATCTGGTACAAGGCAGACGTCAGACCCTGAAATCCTGACGTAAGTCATGGCAATGAAGTTATGCGTACGTGTCAGTCAGTTACTTGGAATCAGCGCTGACATGACAGAAAGCAGCTATAGTGGCCATGACCACAAAGTGAAGAAAGTTTCCCAATTCTCAGGTGTATCAAAGTGGAATGTCCAATCTGTGTACGGGGAATGGTGTACGACATGCAGCCGTGTAAGACGGAATGAAAACAGTGGACGTAGAAAGATAGTAACCAACAAGATACGGAGACGAGTGTCATGCCATGTCAGAGCCAATCTGTTACAAAACGGACAATAACTGCTACTGTCAGTGAATGCAGATCCATCTCAACCAGTTTCAAAGAGAAAATTGAATAGGGAACTGCATGCTACGGACACTTGAGTCCGATACCTCGCAAAAGGATATTAATTATAGCAGCACCTAGAGCTATCTGTCTTTAGGGGCCACACAACACATAAACCTTACAATAGCTGACCAGAGACTTGTAGTGGCCGCGCGGGATTAGCCGTGCGGTCTGAGGCGCTAAAGTCATGGACTGTGCGGCTGGTCCCGGCGGAGGTTCGAGTCCTCTCTCGGGCATGGGTGTGTGTGTTTGTGCTTAGGATAATTTAGGTTAAGTAGTGTGTAAGCTTAGGGACTGATGACCTTAGCAGTTAAGTCCCATAAGATTTCACACACATTTGAACATTTGAACTTGTAGTGTGGTCCGACCAATCGTGGTTCTGCCTCTTTTGAAATAATGCAAGTCAGCGCGTGCAGCGACAAAAAATGAGACGGTTAATTCGTAGTGTGTGAGGGGTGTAGTTCAGGCCGGAGACGTTTGTGAGTTAACTAGCATTGAAGTTTGCATATCAGGCCGTTATGCGTGCAAATTCAAGCGACCCGCCGGAGAGGGTGTGGCCAAAGATGTTCTTCGTTTAGTTTCGTAAAACCAAACAAGAAAGCGATACAAAAATTCGACGTGGGAGGCATCGAACCTCAGCCAAAGGCTGAGCAGTCTCGTGCGCTATCATCTACGCTATGAGAACAATTGACACAAATATTATCTGGCGAGTCGCTTGACTTTTCGCGGGCAACGGCATGATTGGCTAGCTTCAACGCTAATTAACTCGGAAACAGCGCAAAGTATCGTTTTTTTTTCTTAGCAGCTATTTCTCCGCACAACTTAGGCTGCAGCACCCTTAAAAAGCTGTTTAAACTGGAAAGTGACTCATTTTCAGGAGTTCGAAGAACTCCTGTCGCTAAAGTAAATGCAGATACTGTCTGCGTAATTGTAATATACGCACGACGTAACTGCATGACAAGTTGCATAACATCCCTGCGAAAGCCAGTTCCATTCGTCAACCATGACATCAAAACCACCTTCAGAGAAACGTATTGGTTCAACTTTACCCAATTAACTACACATAGGCTACACAGGCCTTTCCACGTAATCGAAAACGCATGTGCAGTGATGTCTGTATACGAAAATGCAATTTCCACAAATCAACTCAATTATATTTCATGCATTCTTTGTTTAAAAATATTGTATTGTAACTTTGGTGAAAGTGGGAAGTATAAATGTTCGCGGGAGTGGGAAACCATTGTGCAGTGGTGCTTGTAAAGACACTGGCACAACAATTTATCTAGTAAGCAATCCAATACGTGTTACCAAAATTCTGATTTGATTAAGTTTCTAAGTATGAATGTTTTTTCATAATTGTTCTTCGATGGACAAGATGTCACTTTCTCTATACAGGACTTAGGTAATACCATAATGCAGGAAATAGAAATGAAAACGATTTGCAAGGATCATCTGTAAGAGAATCAATCCAGTATTTCTAATGAATATAATTATAAAATTACTATAATTTATATAAACGATTTAGAGGAAGGAGTGGAGAAAGTCCCCAACAGTTGGCGACATGTAGACTGTTCCAGTGATAGGAAGGCTAGCTATTATACTTGTGGTATTCCGTGCAGGAAACCAAGTTAAAGCAGTATCGCTAAATCTCAATTCAGAGAGATGGATTACGTTTTGTGATCCAGGAATGCTTGTAACGGAATCAATGTGAAACGAGAACTGTGTCACTACTGCGTACCTTGTTGAATGCTGCCTAGTCGTCAAATGTGGGGTGTTTAGGAAACCTGCTTTCTCGGATCACTAGACAAACAATCCAAACAAATCGTATTAATGAGATTTATTACGGAAAGTAAATGACAATATTTAACTTTGAGAATTACATAGATGTGTCGCAAGCAAAGGGTGACATCCGAAATAATCAAGCTTCTTCAGTATAACAATTCCAATACATGAGAAATAACACAGCTGACCTTCTATTCAGGTCGCTAGTCTTGAGGCTTCTCTTCGACTGGGTCGCGGCCAGCCGGGAGCGGCGCTTATGTTATCTTCGCATTTCTGTCGCGTTGTCGTCCTGGAGAGGGGTCGCTCAGTGTGCAATTGGCTGGCGTGTTATTCACAACCCCCTCTGTTCTCTCGTTCCCGACTAGCGTGCCGGCGCTTGGCTTAAGGCCGCAACGTACCTCATCATCATTCTTGCTACACGAATGCAACACTACCATGATTTCACCATATGTCATGCGTTATACTTACAACGGCGTCGCAGAAAGTACAACTTATATTTCTCAAAGCTAAATTGCCAGTTGCAAAAATTAACATTGTAAGAAATGTGAGAAAAATATGTAACAAAAGCCTGAAAATGACCACAGATAATTCAGCTTACTATCTTAAATACAAACGAAAGTTGCCGATAAAATGAGGAGAATTGCAATTCTGTTAATAGTATATCATTAGGGCTACATCTGGAGACAGACAGTTATCTAATCGAATATTTTTATTACACCATTAGTGGATCATGTGCTGGGCATCCCGTGTTATAAAAACGTGTCGTGGTGCTGAAAACATCAGAGGAGATCAGCTGACATTCACTCCAGTTGTACACTTTTCTGTGTTATGTTTTAAATGCAGTTTGATCGTATAAGTAATAATGTTGCATGGTGAAGAGTGTGGTGTTGTTAAGTATTACGGGATCAAGGAGGGGAAGGGTGCGAGCCGGTGCGAACACACAGAGGAGCCGGCCGGTGTGGCCATGCGGTTCTAGGCGCTTCAGTCTGGAACCGCGTGACCGCTACGGTCGCAGCTTCGAATCCTGCCTCGGGCATGGATGTGTGTGATGTTTTTAGGTTAGTTAGGTTTAAGTAGTTCTACGTTCTAGGGGACTGATGACCTCAGAAGTTAATTCCCATAGTGCACAGAGTCATTTAACCATTTTGTAATTGAAAAAAAAATGGCTCTGAGCACTATGGGACTTAACACCTGTGGTCATCAATCCCATAGAACTTAGAACTACTTAAACCTAACTAACCGAAGGACATCACACACATCCATGCCCGAGGCAGGATTCGAACCTGCAACCGTAGCGGTCACGCGGTTCCAGACTGAAGCGCCAAGAACCGCACGGCCACCCGGCCGGCTTGTAATTGAGGAACTGAGGGTACGTCCGTCTCCGGCAGACAGATCGCTATCAACAATGGCACGTGACCTCACTCTGTGAGATTTACTATGTAAAATGCAGAAGTGACGTCTAATATTTAACCGAGGGCAGTGGTGTAGAGTCCGGAGATAGGAGCATAAATTCACCATACTCCTTACCTTATGGCCAAATAATGGCGATGAATGAAACTTCCTGGCAGATTAAAATTGTCTGCCGGGCCGAGACTCGAAGTCGGGACCTTAGCCTCGCGGGCAAGTGCTATAAACTAAGCTACCCAAGCACGACTCACGCTCCGTCCTCACAGCTTTACTTCCGCAAGTACCTCGTCTCCTCCTTTCCAAACTTCACAGAAGCTCTCCTGCGAACGTTGCAGAACTAGCACTCCTGGAGGAAAGGATATTGCGGAGACATGGCTTAGCCACAGCCTGGGGGATGTTTCCAGAATGAAATTTTCATTCTGTAGTGGAGTGTGCGCTGATATGAAACTTCCTGGCAGATTAAAACTGTGTGCCGGACCGAGACTCGAACTCTGGACCTTTGCCACCAAAACTTATAGAGTGTGACAGTTCATCAGACGGGACCGAGTATCAAAGGACATACAAAGTTAGTTGGTTGCTCACATTCTGACGTTAGTAGTAACTGCCTGAAAGGAGCGAATCATTATGAAAGTGCTGATACACTTCCAAGGTGATTTAGGCTTGGCTTTTCCATAAAGCAGATTATGACGCAATCTGTTACACAAAAGTTACGACAGCAAAATCCGGCGAAGGTAGAGTGCTTGGCCTGATACCGTCAATTGCACCGTGTTGAAAATAAAAATCCCAAATGACTGAGCATTTGCAGACTTACATGATTGAAGTGAGTGGAAAGATGATTCACATGGACTCATTATTTTTTCGTGTTATGTAGTCTCACAGACGAAGATTGTGGCCTTCGTACAGGGCGCGTCGTTGATAAATCGGTGGCGGCAGTGTTGTGTAAAGGGCGGTATTTACCTTGAAACCTTTGGGATCTTTGACCATTACGTAGCAAATACACTGGTGTGGAAAACTTAAGGACTAAATTAACTTTCTCACAATGTGTCACTGACAAGCAACATAGCTCGATGAAATGTGGACAATACATAGAAAGAACTGCTGCAGTGTAGTGTGATATAGTATAGTAGATTATAGGTAGCTAAAAGAAATACGTAATGAAACAAACCGAAATAACGCTTTTATTCAAAGACAATAACTGTACTGAAGCCACAGCGATCTATGAAGGTACCCTGGACATTATAAAAGGCAGGCCGGCCGGAGTGGCCGTGCGGTTCTAGGTGCTACAGTCTGGAGCCGAGTGGCCGCTACGGTCGCAGGTTCGAATCCTGCCTCGGGCATGGATGTGTGTGATGTCCTTAGGTTAGTTAGGTTTAATTAGTTCTAAGTTCTAGGCAACTGATGACCTTAGAAGTTAAGTCGCATAGTGCTCAGAGCCATAAAAGGCAGGACATTGTGTTAAATGGGATGTGTGATGACCACGGACCGCAGTAAATGCGACGTGCTCCCATGCTGGCCACAGGCTTCCTTAGGAGTTATTGCGGTAGGACTTTCCATTCCTCCCCAGGCGCGGTTGACAACTGCTGTCGTTGGTGCATGTGAACGTTCTGCAATTCGTCTGCCTAACGATCTCACACGTGCTCAATGTGATTTAAGACGGGGCAGAGGGCAGGCCAGTCTAATCGCCGAATATCTTATCATTTCAAGAGTTTTCCACCTGCGCAGTTCACCCATCAAAACGAAGTCAGGGCCGAACCCGGAAAAAACGAAAATGAGGTAGGAGCAGAATGTCGCAGTAACATTGACCGGTGTGGCCAAGCGGTTCTAGGCCCTTCAGTCTGGAACCGCGTGACCGCTACGGTCGCAGGTTCGAATCCTGCCTCGGGCATTGATGTGTGTGATGTCCTTTAGTTGTATTGTATGTTAACCGGGGACCTAGAAACGACGGAGAGGCTCCGTCCACGCCGCAGCCGCAGTGGTCCACAACCCCACGACTACTACCGCAGTCCACTTCACGCCTCCGTCGCCCCACACCGAACCCAGGGTTATTGTGCGGTTCGCCCCCGGTGGACCCCCCGGGGAACGTCTCACACCAGACGAGTTTAACCCCTATGTTTGCGTGGTAGAGTAATGGTGGTGTACGCGTACGTGGAGAACTTGTTCGTGCACCAATCGGCGGCATAGTGTAACTGAGGTGGAATAAGGGGAACCAGCCCGTATTCGCCGAGGCAGATGGAAAACCGCCTAAAAACCATCCACAGACTGGTCGGTTCACCGGACCTCGATACAAAGCCGCTGGTCGGATTCGTGGCGGGGACCAGGCGCTCCTTCCCACCCGGAAAGCCGTACGTTAGACCGCATGTCTAACCGGGCGGGCTGTCCTTAGGTTAGTTAGGATTAAGTAGTTCTACGTTTTAGGGGACTGATGACCTCAGATGTTAAGTCCCATAGTGCTCAGAGCCATTTGAACCATTTTTTGAACATTGACTGGTGAGTGCTGCGGGTTCAAAGATTTCGAGATCATTACGCCCATGCAACATTATGCCTCCCACACCACAACACCTGAATGACCAAAACGATCATTTTGGACAATGTTCATAGGTGCATCATGTGTTCCCACCTCTGGAACAAGAAAGGGAGTGACACGACAGTGTTACATAAAGTACTATTCGCACCAGTCCTTAAGGAGGCTCGCGAGTGTAAATGTGGATGTAGATGTAGATATATATGAGCTGAATGCTGTCACTGATGAGTAGTTCAGCTGAATTTTTATAGCTGAAAAGAATAATGGGAGCGAGGCTCATAAAATTAACTGAGCACCTTCGGAGTGACTAGTCGAATGCATGCATCCATTATGAAACAGCTTCTGATTAATAACTCTTTTCGTGTAATCTGACTCGCTTGAAGTAAGAGACGGTGTGCTTTAAACTGAAGAGTATTTTTTCCGTTCCTTACGAAGGTTGCCATCTGATTTCTGTTTCCTGACGCTTTATTAGTATAATAGACCTTATAATGCGCGCGACTGCTACGGCCGCGGGTTCAAATCCTGCCTAGGGCATGGATGTGTGTGATGTCCTTAGGTTAGTTAGCTTTAAGTAGTTCTAAGTTCTAAGGTACTGATGACCTCAGATGTTAAGTCCCATAGTGCTCAGATCCAACCTTATAATGCATGCGTATGAAGAAATAATTCCAATGCCAGCAGCGTTTCCTAGTATTCCTTGGATGCTAGTCTGATCTGGAATTAAGAATCTACTAAGAAAAATATCAGAACAGTTTAAAATAATTGACGTCAGCCAGGAAAGTGCAGATGTAATTCGCTTCTTTTCTGGCGGAAGTGCAGTACAATGAGGATCCAAGTGCACTGCTAAGAAATTTCCAGAATGCTATGGACATAACCTAATCGTCGTCACCTATTATTAGGCAAGTGCGTTATTCATAAATACAAATATATTTACGTGCTGCGACTACAGGTCCCCTTCTAGCAGAATATATACAGAATTCCCCCTTACAAACTTCCACACAATAAAAAACAAACTAAAAGGAAACTTAATGAGTTTTAACAAACAGTGCTATTTACAATTAAACCGTTTCTGTCCTTTTCAAAGGAGTGTTAGCGTTCTGATCCACTACAAGTAATTTTCGATGTGGCAACTACCAAGTTCGGTGCAACCATTGCACCTAAGAATGATGTGGCACACACGCTCTGTCACACCTGGTGTCTCTGCAGTCTGTCCTGCAGAGACCATAACTCGTGCTACAACGCCTTCTTGTCTCTACGGGAGTCTCATAAACCATACCGTTGCGTAATTTTGGCGAAAAGGGCGTACGACGGAGACGAACGTTGTGGATAAAGATTTTGATGAATGCGACGAGCAGGTGTTTCATTACAGTGAGCTTCGGCATACACAAAGATCATTTCGGTGTATTCTGCAATAGCGTACTCAACTATGTTGCTCTAACACACACAGACACGTAACTCTAACCAGATCAGAGAAGTACGATAGGTGTCACATGACATCAGCCAATCAGACGTAAGCACCCCCCCCCCTCACCATGATTACCAAATGTTCAAATGTGTGTGAAATCTTATGGGACTTAACTGCTAAAGTCATCAGTCCCTAAGCTTACACACTACTTAACCTAAATTATCCTAAGGACCAACACACACACCCATGCCCGAGGGAGGACTCCTCCCTCCGCCCTAGACCGCTCGGCTAATCCCGCGCGGCCATGATTGCCCTACCAAAGATGTTTTCAAACGGTTGTAGCACGGAAACAGTACGTTTCCGAAAATGGTTTCCAATTCGAAATATTGTCTGCTCAGTCCCTTCTACAGGTCCTAGAAGCTCTAAGCTAAGTTACGTATTAAGAGATTAGGATAATAAAATTCCTCATTACTTACCACCCGAATAAAATAGAGCACCCTCCTTATAAACGTTTACGAAAAATTCATGAATTCTGGTTAGCGATAAACACTCCAAATCAAGGAACATTATGATAGCGTGGTATTTGACGTTTTACGTTTTAATGAATCACAAACAGTGCGGTTCCTTTACGTATGATTTACGTTACTATGGAACATGTACGAATGCATAAAACCGAGAACTTCACTAATAACTGACGTTATCACTTTCAGTTAGATAAAGTTTGTACATGTTCTACTACGATTTCCTTTTTTCTCCCCATCGTCACCAGACCTCCTGATAGAAGGGAAAATGCAAGGATTTGGCGAATATTTCAAAGTTAAAGGTAGATTAGCCTTGTAATGGAATGATTAAACGCTTAAACGACTTTCGTTGTTTCAAAACACTCTAAAAAGAAATCCCGATGACTGAAATTATAGTAGGTAGAGCTACTATTTGAAACGATGAGACGTGATAATACTTCAGAACTGAAGAATGTACTGTTATTAACTCATACTCTGCTACAACATTCACAAACTGCTAATGCTGACCTTCGTTCCGTTGGGAAGACTAGCTTTCTGGCAACCGACTGTGCTTTACTTCCTATTGTAAATATAAATGTGACCTGCAGGTTAAATTCTGACTAACCATTTCATATGAAATGAAACACAATTGACACATTCGGGAAATGGAGCCACATGGGTAAGCTCATTAGCGTAGCTGCGTTGTAACCATAGTGAAGAGAGTGCGGTCGTCAGCGCTATTTTGACTGTCAATGGTCTGTTCCGACGCGACTGATAATTTTCGTGTTGCGCGAGACGACGAGTGCCATTGTTTCGCTCATTAGCAGGTTATCAGCCGGTCGTAGCTCCATTTCGATCTGCGGCTACGGAGCGCTCTTCATGTACGTAGACCTTCATGTATGTCTACCTTCAGGGCCAAAACACAGCCCACGTATACTGAGCAAAATAAAACTATATTAAACATCGCACTCAAAATGTATTAACGCGTTCCACATTTACATACAGTTGTGGAGCGTTAAATGGTGCAGGTCGGTATCAACTGATCCGTAAAAGCCTGATGTTTTTGTCTGGTCACCCTGTTAGTCCTTTACGAACCGAAATACTCTATTGTATATGAAGGAAAGGCAGAGCGTTAGACTCGTCAGTGACTGCGTGCGGTCCACACGGTGCCATGGCCTCTCCTAACACTTGATGGAGGTTGTCGTGTCATTCGTATGCTGTCGTTGCAGTAGGAGGTGCCATCGGCGCTGGCGTGAATTTTAGAATATTTATAGGAGATAAAAAGAAACATTCTTTATGTGACAAGCAGGAGCACCGATTCTCCGTGACGTGTCCATGGTGGTTTTGACCCTAGTAACGTTCAAAGCTTCCGAAAAGTATATATAGTGATTTATATATCGGTGAGCGGTTCTAGGCGCTACAATCTGGAACCGCGGGACCGCTACGGTCGCAGGTTCGAATCCTGCCTCGGGCACGGATGTGTGTGATGTCCTTAGCTTAGTAAGTATTGAGTAGTTCTAAGTTCTAAAGGACTAATGACCTCAGAAGTTAAGTCCCATAGTGCTCAGATCCATTTGAACCATTAGATTTATATATCAGTAAATATGAGAAATCCGACCCCGAAAAATAATCGGAATCTGCCTGACGAGCTACAATGAATTTCTCTGTGCAGTATTTTCTACGCGACGAAAGTACGAGGAGACTTAAAAAAGTAAACTACACATTATTATGTTATTGAATGTTGCACTACATTCCAAAGTAACGCAGATGCGAGACACTATTTTTCAACGTAGTCACCAGTTCTCTATAAACAACCGTCGGAACTTTCTACCAGTCGTTCAGTTCCTCGAAGATAGAAATCCGCTCCTTGGTCAAGGAGCCAATCGGGAAGCGTTGTGTGAACTTCCTCACCTTTGGAAAATCTGTTTACGCTCTATCAGCTTGCGAAAAAAGATGGAAATCGCATGGCGCAAGGTCTGAACAGTATAGTGAATGGTTACAAACCTCCCATTGAAGACGAAGAAGCTAACCTCCAAGGAGGTGTTGCATTGTCATGCAACAAAATAATGCCTTTGCTTAATATTTTACTCCTGTTCCTCTTTATGGCTTTGCGCAGTGATGACAGTGTTGCTTAGTGCGAATCGGCGCTAATGATTTTCCCTTTGCCATAAACTCTGTGCAAACAACTCCGTTGCTGTTAAAGAAATCGACCTTCCCTGTCGACGGCGCAATTTTGTATTACTTCCGTGGAGGCGAGGTGGTGTGTCTCCATTGCATACACGCACTCTTTGTTGCAGGAGTGAAATTACTGACCTCTGTCACATCGACCGTAATGATGCGGCTTAGGAAATCATTGCCATCCACTGAGTAAGGCTCAAGGAGGTTGAGAAATGCGGTAGATGTTGCGTCTTCGCGTGGAGGTGACAGTGATCGCAGAAAGCAACGTGTGCGCAGTTTCCGATACCGCATACGATCTCGGCTGACGGAATAAGGACTACTTATTGGACACGCATCTGCTGAGCAATCAGTGTCCGTGATGGTCACTCTGCTATTTCTGCGAATGAGTTCCTCGATAGCCTGGTCATTGTCGTCTTTGGTCGAAGTCGAAGGACATACTTCTCGATCAGCACCACCCACCTCCGTGCGGCGCTGGTCAAATTTTCCACACCAGTTCTCTAAAGCTGGACGCGACATTGCATTCGGTCCATATTCCATCAGAATTTTACGGTGAATCTGTGTGTTATTAGACGTTTTGTCCGAAATAACCGTACTTCCCCGCGTACCTCAGCTTTGGAGCGCGTCTCCAGTTTCCATGCCATTTCACTCGCACACTGGTGAGGCACAGGTTATCCGTATCGCAGCAGAACTTTGCCTGCAGGGAACCCGGAATATGTAATCTCCTCTGAGAATGCACTGCTCCTGTTGTGCAATGGCTTTAGCATGGGACGACATGTGTAACTTACTTTTCGAAGTCCTTGAGCATCTTACCATATTTTAACACAACGAGACATCCCTCCTTGCATAAACCACTATGATTAAATGTAATGAGACGACATTTTACAACAGAATAATAAACTGGTAATGATGAATGATGATAACTCTTATTTACCGACTGTATCAATATGGTAGTGGAGCAGCAAAACGTTTCTCTCCTCCAGAGAGAGGCACTGAGTGCGGACGCCCGGAGGAGCTTCCGGTATTGGTTTCCAATAGTTCCGTTCTGCGAGGAAACGCAGAAGCTCGGAAGGTGGCCGAGATAGATGTACCCTCCGAGTCTACTACGTATAGCACTATCGGTTCGTTGTATTCCCAACAGTTACCAACTCAATTCCTAGTGTTCCACAGCTTCGTTTGTAAAACCAGTCCTAAAATTAGCTCATGGCTTCAAAAATAGAATTGTAACAATGTATTCTCTTCATACTAAGGGTAACAACGGGTTTACGCATTCATAGCTTAACAGGTTATGTTGGAATATTAGAGTTATAGTTGCTGTTCTTTCCTTATTAGTTGAATGTAAATATTGAGTTATCTCACTTAATGCGAGTAAATATAGCTCGATGTTTTGTTAAGCTGTCTAAATAGCGTAAGTTCTTTGAATTGAGTGTAATAAGACACACTGAAGTGAACACATTGGTCACATAATGACCCATTACACATGAAGAAAAATCTTACTAGAACCAGCAAATAAGGAGATTAACTGCTGTGTTTCTGAGTAAAATTTGAATTGAAATGTTTCTTGTTGATAAGAATGATTTTTTCGCTGGTAGACTTTGCATCGCTTACCGATTCCATTACGTAAGTCGCAGATGTGATGTTAAGTATTGTTTCACGGGTCTTATCTTATTGTTGTGGCCAATGTAGAAGGCTTTCAACGCCACAAAGCAACCAGTTATTATCGTCTGGTGGTAGGTAACGTTGTTCTGCCCATAATACTCCAGTCAGGCAATTTAAAGATTATTCTGATTATACTGTACATTATTCTACAAAGGAATCCTCAAACGAGTGACTACAAATAATCGGCTGATTTATGCTACAAAATGTCTTAAATATGCTGATTATGAGCGAGTCCTACAAGGGAATAAATATTTGCTACCTGAACAACTTTTCTGTAAGTATTCAGCGGATTGCTCAAGCACTGACACAAGCCGTAGAGAGAGAGTGGTGTTGTGTTTCTTGACTTTCGGGAGGCCTTTAGTAAACTTGCTCACCCGCCGCCTAATAGACAGAAGAAGTGACTACAATATTTGTATGTTGTATGTATGAATGTTAATCGGGGACTAGAAACGACGGAGAGGCTCCGTCTCCGCCGCAGCCGCAGCAGCAGTGGTCCACAACCCCACGACGACTACCGCAGTCCACTTCACCGCTCCGCCGCCCCACACCGAACCTAGGGTTATTGTGCGGTTCGGCCCCCGGTGGATCCCCCCAGAGAATGTCTCACACCAGACAAATGTAACCCCTATGCTTGCGTGGTAGAGTAATGGTGGTGTACGTGTACGTGGAGAAATTGTTTGCGCACCAACCGTCGACATAGTGTAGCTGAAGAGGAATAAGGGGAACCAGCCAGCATTTGCAGAGGCAGTTCGAAAACCGCCTAAAAACCATCCACAGACTGGCCGGCTCACCGGACCTCGACACAAGTCCTGCCGGAGACCAGGCATTCCGCCGCCCGGGGTGGCCAAGCGGTTCTAGGCACTACAGTCTGGAACCGCGCGACCGCTACGGTCGCAGGTTCGAATCTTGCCTCGGGCATGGATGTGTGTGATGTCCTTAGGTTAGTTAGGTTTAAGTAGGTCTAAGTTCTAGGGACTGATGACCTCAGAAGTTAAGTACCATAGTGCTCACAGCCATTTGAACCATTCTGAACCAGGCGCTCCTTCCCGCTCCGGAAAGCTATGTGTTACAACGCTCGGCTAACATGGCGGGCTACTACAATATTTATGAACAGATAAAAGATTAACTTGAAAATTCTTATCAAAGGGAAAGAGAAATTACGACGTTATTGGTATTGGGAAGAAACTGTAAAAATAGAGTGTACCATGGAATGGGTCCCTTCGGGGACGACCTAGTTGTATATAGGGATCTCGAATCACTAAAATTTTGTTTGTAAATGGAGGAAGTACTTTAGGTAATTGACGCTTATTGGAGTGACATATTAGTCGTTTATCGATGACTACAGATGTATAGTAATGCTATTAAGGAGAAGAAAAAGTGATACGGTACAGCTTTACCATTGGCAATCAGTTACCTCTGAATCGTAAAATATGAAAAGTCATCAGTTAGAAGCGGTTAAAGGTGGAAAGGCCACATAAAATTAGTTGTGGGGAAAAATGCCAGTGTGAGGTTTATTGGAGCGATAAGAAGGAGGGTCTCATCCAATTAACTATTTTGTGTTAGTCTGAGATTGTATCCACGTATTGTTAGAGAGTGTTCAGACACGATCTGCATGATTAGCCTATTGAACCGTTTAAGAGGCGTTACAAGAAATCCGTAGACGCCACAGAAACTTACTGCGTGTGGTCATGTAATTCACAATTTATTTGACGTTAATTTTAAGCCTCTTCCATCTAGCGGGGTGTATCGACACTACTGATCATTCAAGAATGGGAAAAGATGGCGATGAGATAATGATAGTGCTCTATGTAGCCTTCAACGCACTTCATCAAGATGAAGACGCACGTGGGGCATTCCGAGGACATACATTGCGTCGGACACACGTATCTTTCGATGTTGGACGGATGAAAACACCAAAGAATATTTAACAAGATTATATTGTACATAGATGAGGATTTTTATGTCAGTTACATGCTAAACGTTCATCGAGACTATTTTACGTAGCAAATACGTCACGAGAAACTCCCTGGTTATATAAGGATCTAGATCTCTTCAGGGTAATCCAATAAAAGATGCTCCTTTTTTTGTATTTCCGACAACACTAAAGGCATTTATTGAAGAAGGGAAGTTTGCCTCCGTTAACGTTTATTTAAGTTAACGAAGATACAAAAATTTAATTTAAACGTAGTATATAGTTGATATATAGGCGATTCCTGTTAGAATAATCTACATGTAGATAAAAAAGTGCCTCTTTACTTGATTTATAGCCTTTGTCTCTGGTGACTCGTAGTTACAGTAACTAATGATACATGTTTCAAAACTTATACTATCAATATACTATGTCTCGATGACCGCAGTAGATTTAAAGTCATTACTCTGATGGCCATAGAATGGCGACCCCGCATTGATGATTCAGCAGGATCGTAGTGGTGAACCTCTGGCACTCCATACATGTGCTAGAGTTTGTACACGCTCCCACCGTAACATAACGCTTCAGCTTAGCTCTGTAGAGCGTAGGTGCGACCCGGAGTATGCTAATATGTCTCTAATTATCTCATTGTCGCTGAGACTCTAAGCTCTGCAGTACTGTTTGCCAGCACTAGTGGCTTCGTATGAGCTGCCTCTCTGCTTTAGAGTACGGTAACTGTAGTTTCCATTTGCAGCAACCTCATCTAGAATTGAAACTTTCTTATTCGTTCGTCAGAAATTAATACCTGCATGTTTTAAATTTAGCTCAACACAAAAAGTGTGCCTGTCCATTTTATTTTGGAAGGGGCTTTGAGGAAACAAGGACTATTCTAATGACGAAAAAAAGTGTAGAGAAAGTAATAAATTCGAGCGAAAGCAGAGAGTAACTATGTAGTTTCCCTGTTTCGCTTGTAGAGCGAATCACCTGAGCGGAAGTGGAAAAATGTAACGAGAAACTAAGAACAAATTTACTTGTATATGAACTAATAGTACATCCGTGTTTAATTTGACACAGTGCGGTTGTCCATCGACAGTGAAACCATGAATGGGGAAACTATTCTTTACAATTCTTATCCATTCAGGTCGTTTTGTTTTCTGTTTTTCTTTAAAAAGTAGTTACAGGTAATGCCGAGATTATCGCTTTAAAAACGCAATTACAAGATTCTTCTTTCGCTATTAACGTGCTTATTCACCTCACACCACACATCTTATGAAAACAGAATATAACTTTCATGTTTGTGGAGCAACTCTGTCTGAAGTATTACGTAGGAGAAACTATGTCAAATGTAAAACATGATTGGTGAAAATTGTGTAGGTCTCTAATATACTGGGAAGTCACTATAGCTAAGCTCCTTGGCATAATCAGTAATTGAAGGTCAAAAATTCTCTACGCTCTTCTGTCACCGATTGCCTAAACAAAAATGTGGAGCCAGGTTATTGATGAAAAAGAGCTGTGGAAGCGCTGGACTGACATGACAGTATTACCACGTGTGTTGCGAGCGAAAAGGTCAACTATCAGCGTTTGAAAACCGGCTCCTCAGATTTATTCTTTGAAATTTAGCTTCTCAGTGTTTTATGGCTTAATAATTAGCTAATATTATGAAATGAACTACATGCCAGTGGTTAGGTAAATAATAACGCACAATTAATTAATATGGCAGTTATGTACCTCATTTCGTCTGTGAAAATTCGCTGTGGCATGAAGCCCTCGTGTTCAGCAATCAGAGCGGCTAAACGTTATGGAATGGAATCAAAGATAAAATTTTGTTAGAAGTTTGGCAGATCTAGAAATCAGTTATTCATCAACATAATAATATTCTCTCACTTCTATAAAACGACTGCCCTTAAAATAACTTGGATGAATTTTGTCTAAAATTTTGAGTTTTTTGATATAGATTTTTGAGCTCGCACTACAACGGTTCTTTTAAAGACTACAAATAATAGGCACAGTGTAGTACTCATCAAGACAAGGGAACCTACCACAGAACGGCCACTGGCATCTACCAAGACGTGAATATAAAAAAAGAATATTGACTAGATGGCGGAAGTGAACTCTGGTTCAATAAATTACGACCAGGCGCTTTGTCCGTGAGATACTTTTTTTTCATTGGGACTTAATCCATTTCATTCGTCTTCTGTTCTTTAAGATATTAAAAACATTTACACTTTAGGATAGACATGCAGCTATTATTTCATACAACGTTTACATACATAAGAAAAACATGCAGCCGTAGGTAATGTGCTTACATTTAGGCCTCTTATGGAATCAGAACCACTAAAATGTACCAAAGGTATGATCAAACATTTGAGCATCAAGCAAAATGTCTGTTTGGCCACAATGAAAATAAATATTTTAAGCAAAGTTATTAATGGCATATCTTATTCTTTAAACGGCAGCGGCCTTGCCGCAGTGGATACAACGGTTCCCGTGAGATCATCGAAGTTAAGTACTGTCGGGCATGGCCGGCACTTGGATGGGTGGCCATGCGCTGTTGTCATTTTTCGGGGTGCACTCAGCCTCGTGATGCCAATTGAGGAACTACTCGACCGAATAGTAGCGGCTTCGGTCAAGAATACCATCATAACGACCGGGAGAGCGGTGTGCTGACCCCACGCCCCTCTTATCCACATCCTCAACTTAGGATGACACGGCGGTCGGATGGTCCCGATGGGCCACTTGTGGCCTGATGACGGAGTGCTTCTTATTCTTTAAATGTTCGTTCCATTGTCTGTAAGTGGAGATTCAAATTGGGGTATCATTAGTTATACACTGTTACTAAAGAAAATATGGACCGGAGGACGTTTCCTTTTAGAATGAAAATAAACAGTTCACCATCCACACTTACATTCATCATTGAAGTAGTCACATTAAATAGAAAAGTGTGCCCGTATTTCGCACATTCACTAAAGTTCAATGTATCTCGGTTCACAAAACAAGTCATCCCGATATTATACATATGATTCGGCGTCATAGTATCATTATTCTCTATTGCACTGTCCAAGTTAGGCTTCATCCGGTGGGTCGGGTAGTTCGTCTGCCCTGGATAAAATATTATGTCGCCAGTCTTTTCTTGCAGCTCATGGAATGCCTTGGCATGTGACACAGAGATTGGCGCGATTTCATTGTCCTCCTTTACTCTTTTATGTTTCTTGAAATTAAAGTCTGGAGTTTGAATTACTCTTCTCTCCAACTTTCTGTCTACCGTAACTGTTTCGAGCAAGGTACTGTTATTGGTTTGGAACTACTCAATGAATATTTTGAAGACTGCCGGATTGTGATGTTGATGTTTGGTTTGTGGGGCGCTCAACTGCGCGGTCATCAGCACCCGTAAAAAGCTCCAATTTTTACATAATCCAGTCTAGCCACTGTCACGAATGATGATCTACATACACATTTACATCTACATACATACTCCGCAATCCACCATACAGTGCGTGGCGGAGGGTACCTCGTACCACAACTAGCATCTTCTCTACCTGTTCCACTCCCAAACAGAACGAGGGAAAAATGACTGCCTATATGCCTCTGTACGAGCCCTAATCTCTCCTATCTTATCTTTGTGGTCTTTCCGCGAAATGTAAGTTGGCGGCAGCAAAATTGTACTGCAGTCAGCCTCAGATGCTGGTTCTCTAAATTTCCTCAGTAGCGACTCACGAAAAGAACGTCTCCTTTCCTCTAGAGACTCCCACCCGAGTTCCTGAAGAATTTCCGTAACACTCGCGTGATGATCAAACCTACCAGTAACAAATCTAGCAGTCCGCCTCTGAATTGCTTCTATGTCCTCCTTCAATCCGACCTGATAGGGATCCCAAACGCTCGAGCAGTACTCAAGAATAGCTCGTATTAGTGTTTTATAAGCGGTCTCCTTTACAGATGAACCACATCTTCCCAAAATTCTACTAATGAACCGAAGACGACTATCCGCCTTCCCCACAACTGCCATTACATGCTTGTCCCACTTCATATCGCTCTGCAATGTTACGCTCAAATGTTTAATCGACGTGACTGTGTCAAGTGCTACACTACTAATGGAGTATTCAAACATTACAGGATTCTTTTTCCTATTCATCAGCATTAATTTACATTTATCTATATTTAGAGTTAGCTGCCATTCTTTACACCAATCTCAAATCCTGTCCAAGTCATCTTGTATCCTCCTACAGTCACTCAACGACGACACCTTCCCGTACACCTCAGCATCATCAGCAAATAGCCGCACATTGCTATCCACCCTATCCAAAAGATCATTTATGTAGATAGAAAACAACAGCGGACCTACCACACTTCCCTGGGGCACTCCAGATGATACCCTCACCTCCGATGAACACTCACCATCGAGGACAACGCACTGGGTACTATTACTTAAGAAGATGATGATGAAATGATGAGGACAACATAAATACCCTGTCCCTTGCCAGAGAAAATCCCCAACCCCGCCGAGAATCGAACCCGGGACCTAGTGATCCACAGGCAGCAACGCTAGCCACTAGACCACGAGCTGCGGGCTGCCGCAGGGTAGAAAATGTTTCTGGATCGCATCCATTTTCCACGGATCTTTTCAGCGTGGTGATCTCATCGGTCATAGATTCATCGTCGTATTTGTTTTCTGGGTATTCAGAATATCTAGTTTCACTGTGTTTAAATGGTTCTTTACATTCACTAATGCTTGCTGCCCCTTTCAGATTCTCTTCCAATTCCGTAGACGCATTCTGATGTTCTTGACCATGTACGGCCGCAATGACGATGCCAACAGCTTCATCTACTCTTATTAATTTACTGTGACTGTCTGCTACGCCTCTCTCCATTCCGTTCCCTTACTCTGCGGCGGTAGTTTCAGTAACATTCGCTGTCATCTCCGCAGCCTGTTTCACTTCCATAGGCCCCTCCTGGTGTCCTTCATAACGTGCGCCATCAATGACGCTGATACCAACTAATCGGTTAACACTTAGAATGAAATATATATCTGACAGTCGGATATGATTTGTGTTTGTGTCACTAGAGGTGCTGAAAATCACCCTAAGGTTCTAGCCAGCTACGAGGGTCCCGTTTGGTTTTTAGTCGTAACGCAGTGAGCGTCACGTAGCACCTTGTGCCGATTTACCCAACAAAACTTGCTTCCATTCCAGACCCACACCGTCTCCCAGGCGGATGTTCCAGGTCTGAGCAAATATTCAGCCACCTCACAAACTGATGTTCCTGAACTTGCACTGTTGTGCCTCGCAGGCCGATAATCTAAATTATTCTTTAAGTTCTTTTACGTGACATTTTTAGTTACCTGACTACGCTACAGCTTAATTTATGTTTTAGTGGGTTTGCTTAGTGGAACTTGGTGGGAGTAATTTTGTTCTTAAAAAACTATGGAATTACTTATTTTTAGGCGCGGTTTCAGTTCGTTTTAGTGTGGTTCTCCTTCTCTGTGAGCTACAATTTTACTCGTTCGAAATATTTTCTGTATGTAGGTTTGTACTTTACACGGTATCAGTTTTGATTTGAGTTATGGCTCATTCATTTTAGCATTGTTTCTTGGTTGTTTAAGATAGGTAATTACCCTTTTTACAACAGAAATCGTTAACGAAGTTACGTGTCTGGCTGAAAATACTGCGGCCTCCAATGAGAGCTCTAAATATGCTGGCAAAAAGATAATATTCCATCTAGCTGAAGAGCAAAATAAATCACGAAATCACTCCATTGCATGTTCTCTTCGGTAATCTTCTGTACAATTGAAGAGCCAAATAAATGATGAAAGCACTGCAGTCCATGTTCTGTTCGTAAATTGATGGTCGTTGGATTAGAATTCAGAAGCACTTTAATACCTGTTCATACTCATGTAGCACACATTGCACCGATTGCTAAGGGCCAAAAGAGGCAAGGAGTTCAGGAACCGTAGCGCAATGTGATGTACAGACCATCAGCATTGCCTTAGTACTTACGCCACAGTCAACTGAAATTTTTTCAAAGAAGAGCGCAACGGAAAATCTGGAAAGCATAAATACTGCTGTATACATCCTCCTACTCGCGTTCATTGGTAAAATACCCAATGCAAATACTACTTCTGAATACCGTCTGCCGCGCGTTTGAGAATAACCTGCTGAAGCCGCATGTAAACGATAAAAGCAGTGCTCTCTGGGCGTCAGAGTTCTGTAAGCCGCTTTCCTGTCAGAGGCTGTCGCTCACAGCAAGTATGGGATTAATTTAGCCCACAGTGGGGGGTGTTATTGTTGCGAGTGGACGTCCTATCGTAAGCGGCTTTTGAACATAAGTACGTGCCTTCAGTGTAGTGCGGAACACGTGGCAGATTACGTAACTCGAGCACCGTCTGCTGTGACGGATAGTCGCCGAAACAATCGTCTTCGCTAGTCAGAACTTACCTGCAATTTCGTCTCGCCTAGCATCCAAAGGACTTATTTGTGCGCAGTCCTAATTCATGAAGCGAAAGGTAACCACACAAGTGGGTAACACATTTCACTGTTAATTAAGTTTTAACCGCGCCTCTTTATATCTGCACCAAGGAAGGTGGCGCAGCGGTTAAGGTACTGCACATGTATTCCGGAAGAGCGAGGTTCGAAGGTCAAGCAGATTATTTCTGTGTGGTTTCCGTAAACCGATTAAGCCCAATTGCCATGATGGCTTCCTTGGAAAGGACACGATCAGTTATTTTCTTCATCCCTGTCCTAAGCCAGCTTGTGATCTACCTGGACATTAAACATTTATTTCCTTCGCTCCATCCGCAGTATACGTTACTGACTATTCAGCGTTGCCTAAAGGAAGTAGGATATGATGAATTACGATACTTCTGTACTTCAAGAGTACAGCAGGGTTGGTAGCGTAGAGTGTGTTTCTGGGGAAGAGAGAGATTCGTTTAGAGGTGATGGTATGGAATATTCTGATGAAGGATCGTCAGATTCAGCTAAGGCAGGCCACCTACAACGCATTCAGAACATGTAAATATATGTTGGCGCGTTTTCGCCGAGCTATAGCGGAAAATGTGGAGATTTCATTCCGCGTACTCAAGGGGTTTTAAATGTTTCTAGTTCCCATTTATCATTCACCACTTGATATAACAAATGTCTTCATGCGACTTCAATCCTCAGCCACACCATCAATCAATTTCCGGTAGGTCGTCCTCTTGGTCGTTTTTAGGAATCCAACAGGCCGGCCGGAGTGGCCGAGTAGTTCTAGGCGCTACAGTCTGGAACCGCGCGACCGCGGGGACTGATGACCTCAGATGTTAAGTCCGATAGTGCTCAGAGCCACCACAAAATCTCCTTACTTCATCTTCCATGATTTCTATGCACTGTCTGACCAGCCATTCTCCACTTCAGTTTCGTAACAGTCACTATCATGTTATCGACTCCTGTCCCTTCTTTTATTAATTTGTTTGTTTTTCTGTCCAAAATGCATCTTTCCATTACTAAGTGGGTAACTGTCTAGTTTTGAACCCTCTGAGTATTTAACATCTACACACTTCTAAAAATGTTTTGCATCACCTCGGTTTCGAGAGTTACGGAACCTGTACATAAAATTGGAATAGAGATCAACATAAAAATCATTTCCGCACTTTTTACTGCTCATGAAAACCACACATTGCATTTTGTACCATTATACAGCGCGACCTTCAGAGGTGGTGGTCCAGATTGCTGTACACACCGGTACCTCTAATACCCAGTAGCACGTTCTCTTGCATTGCTGTATGCCTGTATTCGTCGTGGCATATTATCCAAAAGTTCATCAAGTCACTGTTGGACCAGATTGTCCCACTCCTCAACAGCGATTCGGGGTAGATCCCTTAGAGTGATTGGTAGGTCACGTCGTCCTTAAACAGCCCGTTTCAATCTATCCCAGGTATGTTCGATAATGTTCGTTTCTGGAGAACATGCTGGCCACTCTAGTCGAGTGATGTCGTTATCCTGAAGGAAGCCATTCACAAGATGTGCACGGTGGGGGCGCGAATTGTCGTACATGAAGACGAATGCCTCGCCGACATGCTCCCGATCAGGTTGCACTATCGGTCGGAGTATGGAATTCACGTATCGTGCAGCTGTTACGGCACCTTCCATGACCACCAGCGGCGTACATCGTACCCACATAAAGCCACCCCAAAACAGCAGGGAACCTCCACCTTGCTGCACTCGCTGTAGAGTGTGTCTAAGGCGTTCAGCCTTACTGGGTTGCCTTCAAACACGCCTCCGACGATTGTCTGGTTGAAGGCATATGCGACACTCATCGGTGAAGAGAACGTGATGCCAGTCCTGAGCGGTCCATTCGGCATGTTGTTGGGCCCATCTGTACCGCGCTGCATGGTGTCGTGGTTGCAAAGATGGACCTCGCCATGGGCGTCGGAAGTGAAGTTGCCCATCATGCAGCCTACTGCATACAGTCTGAGTCGTAACACGACGTCCTGTGGCTGCACGTTAAGCAAATTCAACACGGTGGCGTTGCTGTCAGGGTTCCTCCGAGCCATAATCCGTAGGTAGCGGTCATCCACTTCAGTAGTAGCCCTTGGGCTGCCTGAGTGAGGCATGTGATCAACAGTTCCTGTCTCTCTGTATCTTCTCCATGTCCGAACAACATCGCTTTGATTCACTCCGAGACTCCTGGACACTTCCCATTTTGAAATGCCTTCCTGGTACAAAGGAACACTGTGGACGCGATCGAACCGTGGTATTGGCCGTCTACGCATGGTTGAACTACACACAAAACGAGCCGTGTACCTCCTTCCTGAAGAAATGACTGGAACTGATCGGCTGTCGGACCCCTCCGTCTGCTGCTCATGCATGGTTGTTTCACTTTTATGGCACAAGGACACTTTCCTTCTAAGTATAGCATTCAGTTTCCCAGATAAAAGCTAGGCCATGTTTTACCATCCTGTTTATTTCTTCAATTGCAAATCCTTTTATTGCTTTCAGTCGGCCTATGTATACACACTCATCAACTGTTCGCATAACTTCGTCATTCAGCTTTTCCTCCATCCTTTGCTTAATTCTTTCTTGATTCGAAGCAAACAAACCGCTCTCGTCTGTAAAGTGAAGCTGGTTCAAACAAGGTCCGCTTACGAGTATTTCGTTTCAATAGCAGTTTAATTATTTGGAGACCTCGTCCAAGGCTAAACATAATTTGGGGAAATGGTGTCTCCTTGGCAAAGCGTTATGTCAATTCTAAACTTTTCGCTCTGTTGATGTAATCGAATAGAAGCTGAAGCCTTTTGTATATACTCTCCAACAAATTCCTTTTGATAGGTTTTATTCCCTGATTGTAAGTGCTGACAGCGCATCTCATATTGTGACAGAATTAAACGCTTTATCGTAGTCTATAAACCCCACACAAGCGATGGTTGATATTCGTTGCTACTTTTTCTAAATATGTTGACAACCTGTAGATGGTTAACTGTTCTGCATTCACTTGTAAAGCCAGCCTGCTCTTTGCCCTACTTATAGTCTAAAGATTTTTCACGGTGATTAGTAAATATTTTAGTAAAAATTTTGTATATCAAGACAAGGGACTAATGAGCCTATAGCTTTTCACGTCTTTCTTGCTCCTCCCTGTGAAGTACAACAACGACAGCATTGTTACAACTATTCGGTGTCGTCCTCCTACAAAAACATTGCGAGAGTAGGTGAGCAAACTTTTCTTTAATCGTCTCTCCCCCTACTTTTATCATTTCTGTTGTTATTATAGTGGTTTTCTGTACTTATTCTGAACGTGCTAACGGAGTGTACTCGCTCTTGCAGTTTATTACCCGGGTACTGGTTTCCTTAGATGCAGTACATAGATTTTACAAGAAATGTTCAAACACCTCCAGTGGTCTTCCAGATAGTCTTAACAGTGCAATATGAGATTCTGACTAGCATGATATGGTGTCTACCCAGCAGAAGCATCAGTTTCGTTTTCTTTATTGTTTAGTTTTTCTACATTGTCTCCCTTGTAATCGTATCATTACAGTTTTTGGTATCTTCTCTTGTACATATCAGAAATTTTTTGTTTAGTTCAGTTAATTCTATCAAGTTTCTTCAACAGCTGTTTAGTGTTATTTGAAACTGTACTTTGTTTTTCTTTCCTTTTCAGTCCTGAAACACCCCTACCTGTTTCAGAATAATATTTCATAAAACGTCATTTGTTATATTTGAATGTACAATTTCGTTTTGTTATAGAGTGCGAAAACAGTTTGCTCATTTAATCATAAAAAGTTGTATACTAACCAATAGGATCAAGATTTTCATGACACACCTACACCGAAACGCCAAAGAAACTGGTACACCTGCCTAATATCGTGTGCCGCAGCACGACGTGGCATGGTTTCGACTTACGTCTGAAGTAGTGCTGGAGGGAACTGACACCATGACTCCTGCAGGGCTGTCCATAAATCCGTAAGAGTATGGGGGGGGGGGGGGTCGAGATCTCTTCTGAAGAGCACGTTGCAAATCATCCCAGATATGCTCAACAGTGTTCATGTCTGGGGAGTTTGGTGGCCAGCGGAAGTGTTTAAACTCAGAAGAGTGTTCCTAGAGCCACTCTGTAACAATTCTGGACGTGTGGGGTGTCACATTGTCGTGGTGGAATATCCCAAGTCCGTCGGAATGCGCAATGAACATGAATGGACGCAGGTGATCAGACAGTTTGCTGCCGGCCGAGTGGCCGTTCGGTTCTAGGCGCTACAGTCTGGAACCGAGCGACCGCTACGGTTGCAGGTTCGAATCCCGCCTCGGGCATGGATGTGTGTGATGTCCTTAGGTTAGTTAGGTTTAATTAGTTCTAAGTTCTAGGCGACTGATGACCTTAGAAGTTAAGTCGCATAGTGCTCAGAGCCAATTGAACCAAGACAGTTTGCTTACGTACGTGTCACCTGTTAGAGTCGTATCTGGACGTATCAGGGGTCCCATATCACTTCAACTGCACACGACCCACACCATTATAGAGCCTCCACCAGCTTGAACAGTCCCCTGCTGACATGCAAGCTCCATGTATTCATGAGGTTGTCTTCATACACGTCCATATGCTCGAGACAATTTTCAAACGAGACTCGTCAGACTAGGCAACATGTCTCCAGTCATCAACAGTCCAATATCGATGTTGACGGGCCCAGGTGGGCGTAAAGCTTTGTGTCCTGCAGTCATCAAGGGTACATGAGTGAGCCTTCGGCTCCGGAATCCCATGTCGATAGTGTTTCGTTGAATGGTTCACACGCTGACACTTATTGACAGCCCAGCATTGAAATCTGCAGCAATCTGCGGAATGGTTGCTCTTTTGTCACGTTGAACAATTCTCTTCAGTCGTCTTTGGTCTCGTTCTTCCAGGATTCTTTTCCGGCCGCGACGATGTTGGAGATTTTATGTTTCACCGGATTCCTGATTCCCCGTGCACTTGTTAAATTATGGTACCGGAAAATCCCCACTTCATCGCTACCTCGGAGATGCTGTGTCGCATCGATCGTGCGCCGACTATAACACCATGTTCAAACTCGCTTAAATCTTGATAACCTGCCATTGTAGCAGCAGCTGCAGGTTGTTGAAACTCCCAAGGTTTGCTACAGCATAACGCGAAGATGAAACACATACTCGGTTCTTAATGGATACTCGAAAAAGGAACATATTGAGAGCAGAAGTATAAGGGATGAGTTATTACTACGGGCAAAAAATACAGTTCATATATACAATATGTGAATCGTAAAATGCAATCACGATTCTTTCCGTTCCACACGCAGATGAAGCGTGCGGAAAATGAAAGCTTGTATTCATCTGTACTAGCAGTTATAACTTTTATCTTGAAGTTTTCTGTAGAGTCTGTACAGACGGGGAAGCAGAGAAATGCGCACTCGTTTTTAACATCTAGATTATGAACAATCCGCTACAGAATGTAGCAATATGCTGGATTCTGTTCTGAAAACCTAATCCTAAATTCTGTAAACAGGTTTCTAACAAGACGTTAGTCGTCTATGCTCAGTCGATGACTAGTGGATATTTCTTAAAATTTCCGTTACACACTTACTCGAAGTAAGTGAATTTGTGGTTACATGTGTTCCCCTTGTTTGCACACTCCTAATGTTCCAGTTTACTTAGAACTGATGTACTTACATACATTAGATCAGTATTCCACGATGAGCCGTATAGGATGCTATTTTTAACCAGTGTACTTCGAAGACGAGGTGTACTATACCCCGGCATTGTTACTCACAGATATTTACATGTCCTTATTGATTACATGTATGACTCCATACAGAGCGCTAAGTTTTTATGTTTCGAGAGGCGCACAAGTAATTGCTTCTATAGTTTAAAAGCTAGTTGCCAGCTTTGAACTATATTGATAGTTTGTCCAAATCTTCATAGATATTACTATAATTGTGTGTCAGGTGACACTTACTGCTGGCCGGAGTGGCCGTGCGGTTCTAGGCACTACAGTCTGGAACCGCGTGAGCGCTACGGTCGCAGGTTCGAATCCTGCCTCGGGCATGGATGTGTGTGATATCCTTAGGTTAGTTATGTTTAAGTAGTTCTAAGTTCTAGGGGACTGATGACCACAGCAGTTAAGTCCCATAGTGCTCAGAGCCATTTTTTTGTCACTTACTCGTAGGAAACAATATCAGCTGCTTAAAGATCGGAAATAGCAACGAATACTTAGTTATTAATACAAGTGTGCCAGGAGGAATGTCCCGTATTCACGGATATTACAGGAACGATGGATGGAAGCAAAAACGTATAGTAAACATGAGCTCTAAAATGCATACATTAAGGAGGAGGAGGAGGAGGTTAGTGTTTAACGTCCCGTCGACAGCGAGGTCATTAGAGACGGAGCGCAAGCTCGTGTTAGGGAAGGATGGGGAAGGAAATCGGCCGTGCCCTTTCAAAGGAACCATCCCGGCATTTGCCTGAAACAATTTAGGGAAATCACGGAAAACCTAAATCAGGATGGCTGGAGACGGGATTGAACCGTCGTCCTCCCGAATGCGAGCATACATTAAGAAACTATGTGTGCTTCGCTACTGTGAAATACATCTCTTTTACTAAATGAGTGTTCATAGCTCTTAACGTATGCATTTTAGAGTCCATATTTAATAAACAACGGTTTCTTCTTTCGGTCCATACTTCCGTCCACCAAAATATGGAAATCAAGGAGCTTTTAGCGCAAGAGATTTGTCTCACAGTATCCAAGATGAAGAAAGGTTGACAGCTATTACGATTTACATTTTACAGCCCATGTTTACTAGACTCATTTGCTTCGAATGATCATTGCTGTCATATCCCTGAATACTGACAATTCCTCTTGGGACACACTGAATACAGTGTGAATTATCTAAGCCTTAATGAGTGAAATGTTTCACAAAAAAAAAAAAAAAATGTTTGTCAAATCTTATGGGACTTAACTACTAAGGTCATCAGTCCCTAAACTTACACACTACTAAACCTAAATTATCCTAAGGACAAATACACACACCCATACCCGAGGGAGGACTCGAACCTCCGCCGGGACCAGCCGCACTGTCCATGACTGTAGCGCCTAAGACCGCTCTGCTAATCCCGCGCGGCGTTTCACAATCGTTTCAAGGTATGCAAAGGAGAGTTTAGGCCATTTATAGATTGCAGAGAGCGAATATGTTGCCGTATGATTAGTAACGGAAACCATTTTTAGCTACTGCGATAACAGACCATTGTAGGTTATGGTATATGACTCTTTATTCGTGCTAACAGGTTGCGTTCTGTCTGTCATTCACCAGCTTGCCTAAATACGTCTCGTTAGACTTGAAAGGGTAATCTATTCATGTCTTTGGAGCTTAGTGTATGAAGTAAGGTCTCAGCCAACTCTCTAAGCTACTTGAAAAGAACGATGTATGGTTAAACGTGTTAAACGTTTTGTTGAAACGCCTTGGATATTCTCTGTGAAGCAGTAGCGTGCCGCCTCTCCTTCGCGGTGCGTCAAGTGTTTATGAATGGTAGTGCCTCCTGACGGTGTTAGAGCGTCGGAAGGATTGCACATTTACTTCCACAGAGGCAATGAGGCGCCTCTGAACGTCAAACACTTGGCGAGCAGGCGGGACAATGAGGCCTTTTTTCCCTATGAAGAGCTGTCGCCTCGAATTTCCAGTGAGGCTCGGGCGGGAAAAGAAATATAAGAGCCGCAGGTGGTGCGCCGGTGTCAAAGCGAGCAGCCGAAAGGCAAAGCGCACTAATTCACAGCCGCTGAATGCAGCTGCGTTGTGCATTCGCAATTACCGACGCCCTCCGTCCCAGTGCCCTTATATCTCAAACGCTGCTCTTATAACCTTCAAATTAACGGTTAATTCCGCTTGCTGTTCTTCTCCCTCTGCTATCACGCGCATTCACACCAAGGAAGCAGCGTTACGTAAAGAAGAGCTGATAATTATTTACATCATCACCTGTCAATCAAGAACGTGAAGGAGAGTGATAGGGTTCAAACCATAAGCTTTTGTGTAATTTGTTTGAAGTACTCAGTGGAACATACAGATCGACATCTGAATCTGTACTCTGCTGATCGCAGCAGTTGGAGTAAGAGAGTGTACGTGGGTTATTCCAATAGTTTTCCACACCATTAACAATAGCAGCCATGGATGTCTTACAATAATTTTTGTTGATTCTTTCTTTCATTTTGTATCTTGCAGCCTGGAGGCAAGTAAATATCCAGTTTTACAACAAATGTTGTCAATAATAATTGACCTTATAACGTTCCACACTGAAAATACGTGTACACTACTGGCCATTAAAACTGATACACCACGGAGATGACGTGCTACAGACGCGAAATTTAACCGACAGGAAGAAGATGCACTGATATGCAAATGAATAGCTTTTCAGAGCATTCACATAAGGTTGGCGCCGGTGGCGACACCTACAACGTGCTGACATGAGGAAAGTTTCGAACCGATTTCTCATACACAAACAGCAGTTGACCGGCGTTGCCTGGTGAAACGTTGTTGTGATGCCTCGTATAAGGAGGAGAAATGCGTACCATCCACGTTTCCGACTTTAATAAAGGCCGGATTGTACCCTATCGTGATTGCGGTTTATCGTGTCGTGACATTGCTGCTTGCGTTGGTCGAGATCCAATGACTGTTAGCAGAATATGGAATCGGTGCGTTCAGGAGGGTAATACGGAACGCCGTGCTGGATCCCAACGGAGTCGTATCACTAGCAGTCGAGATAACAGGCATCTTATCCGCATGGCTGTAACGGATCGTGAAGCCACGTCTCGATCCTTGAGTCAACAGATGGGGACGTTTGCAAGACAACAACCATCTGCACGAACAGTTCGACGACGTTTGCAGCAGCATGGACTATCAGCTCGGAGACCGTGGCTGCGGCTACCCTTGACGCTGCACCTCAGACAGGAGCTCCTGCGATGGTGTACCCAACGACGAACCTGGGTGCACGAATGAGAAAACGTCATTTTTTCGGATGACTCGAGGGTATGTTTACAGCATCAAGACGGTAGCGTCCGTGTTTGGTGACATCGCGGTGAACGTACCTTGGAAGCGTGTATTTGTCATCGTCATGCTGGCGTATCACCCGGCGTGATGGTATGGGGTGCCATTGGTTGCACGTCTCGGTCACTTCTTGTTCGCATTGACGGCACTTTGAACAGTGGACGTTAGATTCCAGATGTGTTACGACCCGTGGCTCTACCCTTCATTCGATCCCTGCGAAACCCTACATTTCAGCAGGATAATGTACGACCGCACGTTGCAGGTCCTGTACGGGCCTTTCTGGATACAGAAAATGTTCGACTGCTGCCCTGGCCAGCACATTCTACAGATCTCTCACCAATTGAAAACGTCTGGTCAATGGTGACCGAGCAACTGGCTCGTCACAATACGCCATTCATTACTCTTGACGAACTGTGGTATCGTGTTGAAGTTGCATGGGTAGCTGTACCTGTATACGCCATCAAAGCTCTGTTTGACTCAATGCCCAGGCGTATCAAGGCCGTTATTACGGCCAGAGGTGGTTGTTCTGGGTACTGATTTCTCAGGATCTATGCACCCAAACTGCGTGAAAATGTAATCACATGTCAGGTCTAGTATAACATATTTGTCCAATGAATACCCGTTTATCTTCTGCATTTCTTTTTGGTGTAGCAATTTTAATGGCCAGTAGTGTAACTATTGTTTTTATTACAGTTAAATTATTTTACGATACCTACACTAGCCACTGATTTCAACAGTTTGAGGGAGAAATACAAAGATAGACAGCAAAATGAAAAATGGAATTATAATCGGTACAGTCAAATTAATATGACCTCTGCCTACATTCCACGTCGATGTGAAATAACCACTCACTGACGGAAGGTTGTAACACTAACAGTGCAGGGTAGATAAAACGTGTTGCAGGGACGCTGAAAGCAGTGCGTTCATTGACTTAATGCAGAAATGGAGTGATTTATCTAACGTAAAAAGGGCATGAACATTGATGGTTTTAGGACGAAATGTGGAAGCATTTCAAAAATGGCTCTGAGCACTATGTGACTTAACGTCTGAGGTCATCAGTCGCCTAGAGCTTAGAACTAATTAAACCTAACTAACCTAAGGACATCACACACCGCAGCGCCTAGAACCGCAAGGCCACTCCGGCCGGTAGGAAGCATTTCCCAAACGGATAAGTTTGTAAACTGCTCGCGTACCATCGTGGTTAAAGTATACTGCACATGGCAAAATGGCGTTACACAATACTGGCGCCGTGGCAACTGCGGTGCGCCGAGAGCCATAGATTAAATCGGTGAACGACGACTGCGGCAATGTTTACGGGCGAATGGGCGTTCAATTGTTGAGCAACTGACCACGCAGATGAACCAAGGTGCTACCAATAGTGTCTCCCCAACGATCGTTCAGCGAACTTTGTTGCGTATGGACCTCCGCAGCGGGTGCCTGGTTCATGCATCGACGCTGAGTGCTGGTCATCGGCGACGAAGGTTGACATCTGCACGTCAGTGGCGCTACTGGACGTCCGATAAGTGGCGACAGGTGGCGTTTTCAGATCACGTTTCATGCTCCATCGGAGAGATGTCAAATGGCGCGTACGGCACGACATATCTAAAGGCAGACACCCTGGATCCAGGAGGAAGCGTTTTGATATGAGGAATATTTTCTTGGAATTCAAAATGATTCAAATGGCTCTGAGCACTATGAGACTTAATATCTGAAGTCATCAGTCCCCTAGAACTTAGAATTTCTTAAACCTAACTAACCTAAGGACATCACACATCCATGCCCGAAGCAGGATTCGAACCTGCGACCGTAGCGGTACGCGGTTCCAGACTGTAGCGCCTAGAACTGCTCGGCCACCGCGGCCGGCTCTTGCCATTCCCTGGGTAATCTCGTCGTTCTGGAAGGCACACAGGAACAACACAAGTATGCATCTATCTTTGGGGACCATGTACACCCCTATATGCAATTAGATTTCCTCAGCTCGATGCTCTGTAAAAGCAGGTCAACGCAACGTGTCACACTGCTCGTAGTGTACGTGGTTGGTTCGAAGAGCACCAGGGTGATTTTACTGTACGCTCCTGGCCACTAAACTCCCAGTGTTTATGCGCAGCCAAGAAACTGTGGGACCACAGCGATTGGGCTGTATGCGCCTTGGATCCTCAACCGAGGAACCTAGCAAAGCTGGCCACTGCTCTGGAGTCTGCATGGTTCCACATTGCTCCCGGTACCTTCCAGATCCTCAATGACTCTCTTCTTCCACACATCTCGCTGCAGAATTCGTTTGTCTACTTCTTTTTTGCTGGAACTCAAGTTAACACTTGTGTAGAGAGACAGGGAGGAAGGGGAGAGACACAGAGAGAAGAAAGAATAAATTAGGGTTTTCACATTTAGTTCCTAATGAGTAATTTACAACTACATTTACATCAATTTTACCGACTGATATTCATTTACACTTTACATTTCCCATCTTCTGCTCACTCATGAATTTTTTTTTCAATTCAGTCAATGAATACCTATGTTTTTTCCTGTAAAATTTCTAGAGCTCTTGTTATTTAGATACATTACACACGTTTACTCTTAGAAATTGTCTCACACTTCGTCGTTAATATGTTGTTCGCAGTACTCTCAAATTACATGCTCAAGACCAACTGCATTACCACAGTAAGACTTGTTATCTCCTTTCAGTTTAAATTGTGTAGAAAAGAAGCAAGAGCAGGTTTTAAGGTCCCCTTGACGTCGAAGACTTAACAGAAGGAGGAAGAGCTCCAACTGGACCAGTACAGAGCAATGTGATTGGTTGTTTCCTTTTTCAGGGGTTATTAACCTCAAATGATTTAGGAAAATAGATGTAAATCTGAAACTGAGTGAATGTGAATCCCTCTTCTCCGGAAGGCTAGTGTTTTAATAATTGAGCCACCTCTCACGGGCTAATCTGTATAGGCATTTAGCACGTGGTCCGTGCTCGTTATCAAGAAAATGATCAAGGTTGCTTCATTATCCTCCGTTCTTCGTTGTATGGAAAGAAGTGATTAACTATGCTCCTAGATTTGCCGTATCCCACACTCGATGCTCTTCGTTGTCGACCTAGTTATTTAGCTTGTTCTTATTTCCTATTATCTCTTTTATTTTATCTATTATATCACGGAACCTGCATATTCCACCACGGCTTATTATTTGTAAATGTGATGATAAAAACACGGATGGCTGCTAGTTCATCTTCTACAGATGGTGCTATGGAGGATACAGTGGGCTTCAAAGGTACTTCTCGTTTCGTTCTACTCAGGGCTTCGACCTACGTAGGTTGCCAGTCTTATGTGGCCACACAAATAATCCAAATTCTACTATATTGGCTAGGACCACTGCATGATGTTCACACATGCAGACTGGAGGAAACGTAAATTTGTCAAATACAGTATCCACGATTCTGTGCTGTATGCTTTCTTAAGGGAGTGCTAGTTCTGCAAGGTTCGCAGAAGAGCTTCTGTGACGTATGGAAAGTAGGAGATGAGGTACTTGGACAATCGAAGCTGTGAGGACAGGTCGTGAGTCGTTCTTGGGTAGCTCAGATGGTAGAGCACTTGCCCGCGAAAGGCAAAGGTCGCGAGATCGAGTCTCGGTCCGGCACACAGTTTTAATCTGCCAGGAAGTTTCAAGGACAGCACTGTTCCCCCCTCCCCCCCCCCCCCCCCCCACACACACAGCCCCTCCAGAGTTGTTTTCTACACCTGACATCTGCCGTCCGTGAGTGATTATTGCACGTTGACGTGGAACATAGGCGGTGGTCAGATGAATGTGATTGGATCGTGTATAACTGACATGCACACATACAAGTACGTTTTGGAAGAAATCTTCACAGAACGGAATACAAGCATAAGACGTAAGCTAACCAGGCCGTCAATAGTGGAGAATGAGGCAATTCACTGTCAGAGTGCATACGAAAAATACCAGGAAGGAATGAGGCGTCATCTGGCAGAATAATCCCTTCCGTATCCAAGATTATAGGCAGGCGTAAGTCAGTATTACATGTGTACCGTGCAGTGACTCACTACGAGACATGTTCCCGACAGCTGATTTGGCGTTAGACGCGGCCGCACTTAAATGAGCAGCTGTCTGAAGTTTGTTCACTGTCCGCTAGTGGTGCTGCTTTGTTCAGGTTCCATCGCCATCCGCCGGCTGGAGTGGCCGAGCGATTCTAGGTGCTACAGTCAGGAGCCGCGTGACCGCTACGGTCGCAGGTTCTAATCCTGCCTCGGGCGTGGATGTGTGTGATGTCCTTAGGTTAGTTAGGTTTAAGTAGTTCTAAGTTCTAGGGGACTGATGACCTCAGAAGTTAAGTCCCATAGTGCTCAGAGCCATGTGTGTGTGAACCAACGCCATCCAGCTGTACCATGCTTATCGATAGCGTTCAAAAATGGTTCAAATGGCTCTGAGCACTATGGGACTCAACTGCTGTGGTCATTAGTCCCCTAGAACTTAGAACTACTTAAACCTAACTAACCTAAGGACATCACACACATCCATGCCTGAGGCAGGATTCGAACCTGCGACCGTAGCAATCGCACGGTTCCGGACTGCGCGCCTAGAACCGCGAGACCACCGCGGCCGGCTATCGATAGCGTACATGGAGGTATACTACTGGGCATTCGTGGCCAGCGAGTTATACGGGCGCTGCAACGAACTTGTGACGCCACGCTAGTCGGCTTGTCCGCCACACATCGCGAACGCTCGGCTGCCTACAGGGCCCACGAGAAATCAATATTTAATAGGAAATGTACCCTCTAAAGGTCTTAATTTTGTCGTGAGCTATCGAGAACTTGGGTGCATTTAAATACGCAGTCAAGAATTATTAAACTCGTTTGAAGTAGTTAGTCGCTCTCCGCCGGAGACGGCTGCTGGCGCTCGAAAGACCTGTAGTATTACGTGCTGTGGTGTCCGCGCCACGGCTTGTCTTTCTCGTGGGCCTCGCCGGGCGTTCTCATGACGTCACAAACTTGGAACCTACGTCCGCCATATTAGTAGCACCAAACATTAGTTTCTGGTGTAACTTTTTTTTGATAAACAATGCGGCTTACATCGTTTACTGGTGTACCAGTCTTTCTGATTATAGTCGGAAGTGTAAAAGAATCATATTTAATTCGTAAGTGGACTCCTTCAAGCAGTACTTTCTTTTATACCAGATATCCTAAAGAACACCGACAAACTTTAAGGACAAGTATCATATACAGAGATAAGTAAAAAACGTCTAGTATACATAGGCTCCAAAATGCATGCTTTTACAGGTATGATCACTTGTTCATCTTCCATACTATGGAACAGATCTGTTCTACTGCAAAGTCTTTGCATTCCATATTTTGGAAGGAGGAAGTATTGACCAAACAAAGAAAAAAGTGACTGGTAAACATTGGTTTAAAATGCATGCTCTAAGAGCTATGAGCACTTTTTCACGTTTCCTAGTGTGAAACAAATCTCTTCTACTGAACACGACCTGGTAGCTCTGAATGTCTGCATTTTAGAGCCTATGTTTACGAGGCTTTTTTTTTTTTGGTACATAGTATCTCTTCCCAAAATGTGAAAAGCAAAGTGCTTGCAGTAGAAGAGATGTGTTTCATAGTATCGAAGGTAGACAAGTGGTCATATTTCTTAAGGTTTGCACTCTAGAACCATTATGTTTTGGATATTTTTTTCTTGTTTTGGTTTAAGGAACCTGCGATAAAGTTTGTCGATATTTTTGGGGACACCCTTTATACACGAGTATGACGAGTATGACTTGTGTTGGTTACTTTTGTTGTAGTGGTTTTATTTCTGCAATTTGACTTGAGGTATCCTATCGATACAACTCGAAGAGTGCTCTGATTGAACGCTGTGTGAAAGAAATATTGCAAATCGTAAAGACATATCAAAATACGTTCTCAGCTTTTTCGGAAAGAGGACATAGACGGAACATCAGCTTCCTCATTCCGTATTTAGGAAAACGCTGGTTTACCAGAGCAGCCTTCCTTCATCCCATACTTCGCTTCTTAGATATTCTAAACTTTTTTTTCAAAAAAGTGCTGCACGTGAAAAACTTACTCAAGATGTCATACCACGACAAATATTCATTCTGACTATTGGTTCCTTACCTCAAAGTAGGTAACTAGTTTATGGTCCTCTACCACTTGTATAATTTTTGTCTGCATAATTTCGCCCCTGAATTCTGGGATATCCTATAAACAGCAGGAAAGCAGTAAACCCGTGAGCAACCGAGCAAGGTGAAGCACTGGTAAGACACTGGCCTCATATTCGGGAAGTCGACGGCTCAAATCGCACTCCAGGAATCCATATTTAAAACTTCCGTGATTTCAGTACATTCAATAGGACGAATTTCGGGTTGGTTCCATAGAAAGGGCACAGCTGACTGTCTTTCTCATCCTTCTCCAAACTGAATTCGTTCTCCATCTCTAAATACGTCGTCGATGGGCCGTGAAATCCATTTACCAGTGAGCAGTATCACTCAAATGATTGATACTCGCTGATAGTATCATAATTTGCATTTTCAGCAATATTTCTATGGATTAATGCGCCAAGCCCTGATGACTGACAAAGACTACGACTAAACTCGAGTGTGCTCAGAAATTTTAGTGTGTGTGTGTGTGGGGGGGGGGGGGGGGGGGAAGGGGGTGGATGTGTGCGTATGTGTGTTATGGGTGCTTAACTGCGAGGTTATCAATGCCTTCAGAAATATTAACCGGTTCCCATGCTGACACGACATAGTGAGTTACAGTTTCAGTGGGCTCGGGCTCATCGAGGTGGCACCGATGATCAATAGAAATGTTTCTTTCAGGCTGATGAATCACGTATATTCTTACACCAGATTGAACGTAGTGTCCGGATACTATTTCATACATGCGACTGACTGCTCGAAACATGCTCCGCGCCACAGACGCTGGCCGAAGTGGCAGTATTATGCTTTGATGAACATCCATCTGGCTTTCCGGTAGCAATCGAATGTACCACGATACCTGTGGAATAAGTTAACATAACTACGGGACAATTGCATCCCTTAATGCTTTGTGCCTTCCCCGACGACGTTGCCATCTTCCAGTTGGATAAGTGGCCGTGTCAGGAGACCAAACTCGTGCTAGAGTGGCTTGAGAAGCACGATAGTGAACTTATGTTGATGTGTGGGTCACCATATATCCCTGACCTGAACCACATCTGGGATGGTATCAAACCATAAACCACTGGCCCGCAACTGACGGGAATTGCCACATAGCTCCAGAAGCCTACCATGGACTAAGTAAATCCATTCCACGCAGAGTGGCTGCTGTATTGCGTTACAACACGCTATTAATCAGATGGTCGCAATATTTTGCCTCGTCCCTGTACCTACACTGAAATGAAATGATCTTGTGATATTGATAGTTGGGAGCCACCAACCGGGAAAATTCGGGCGCCGGGTTGCAAGTGTTATTTCAGGTGACGCTGCATTGGGCGACTTGCATGGCGGTGATGATGTTGTGATGATGAGGACAACACAACATCCACGAGCGGAGAAAGTTTCCAACCTGATCAGAAACCGAACCCGGGCCCGCGGCACAGTAAGCAAACACGTTACCACTCAGCTAAGCAGGCGGACAGTATCTACACTGTTAAATCACAAATCAAGACCACCGTTTTCTACTTGCCACACATTGCCGCCTCTCTGTATTATGACGGCCTTTAACATATTTTGCATCAGTAGAGGAAAACACTTTCACCGCCCTACGATGAGTTTGTAATCACATTGTTTTACAGATATATGAAGTGTACTCGCACTTGCGAATATTCACAGCCATCAACTGTATAATGGAATGACTGAAATGAAAATTTGTGCCCGACCGGGACCTGAATCCTATTTCCCGCTTATCGCGAGCAGTCGCCTCAGCATTAGGTTATCCGAGCACGACTCGCGGCCAGACCCAAACTTCCATATGTCGGCAACCATGTGTCTATAAACCGCCCTCATACATCCATTGCGTACATTCTTGTACAGGGGAAATATTTTAATTGATAGTAACTTGCCTGCTTTAGACGATAAATACGATATTGTAGTGCTTGTGTTGTTCAGAAGTGCGCTGCAAAGTTAGTTCGGACATGCATTCTTGTACGAAGGAAACTCGCATCGTACTTCTAAAAATACAGGCACTTCAGTATCGTATTGTTCTACAGAGTTTATACTGGTATAAATCCTCTAATGTTACTGCTGTCACCGTTGCTGTCAAATGTAGATTCACATAGACACAAAGTTTCGTACACTGTGCAATTCTTAAAACGTCATGACACACTAAATGACTCTGTATTAATAAAATCCGTAAAAAAATTTCAAAAATTTTGTGTCTTCTGCTTACGTGTATACGTTTCTCAGCCTAGCTTCCTCATAACACTCGTTATGATCCCACGCTTACATATTTACGAGATTCCCTGCGTCTGAAATAATTTTACGCAGAGGGTGTAACAGTGCTTAAGACACTAGCATTCGAGAGAACCAGGTTTCAAATTCCCGCCCTGTCATCTATATTTAGATTTTACATTGTTAAGACGATTAAGTCGAATGCTGTGACGATTCCCGTGAAATGGAGACTGCTAGCTTCCTTCATTACATTTGAGCGATCCCAGCTTATGCTCCGTTTATAAAGACAGGGGGACAAATTGGAATAAAAAAAATTACATAAAGAAGGAGGACGCACTGTCTTTGAAAATTAATAGTAGTAGATCTAGAGGACAAAGATGTCCGGCCGTACACGTAATTACTGTGAAAGGCGTATGCATGTTATAAAAAGTGAAAATGATGAAATTTTCATTATATCACTCGTCAGAAAGCTGAGAAAATAAGACAGGTGCACTCACCAGTTGATATCTTCATGACAATGCACGTATACTTTTATTATTTTTTTACTCACTTTTTTCCATATATTAATGTAACTCAAACTACTGCCCTGGTGTATAAAACTTAAGAATAAAAGAAATTTCCACATGATATGTCACTGCCAAGTACTACAACTCGATGAAACTTGTACCACACATAGAAGTAACTGAAAGTATTTGTATGGAGTCTAGCCGTGTATGGAAGAGAAACATGAACGATAAACAGTTTGGACAAGAAGAGAATAGAAGATTTTGAAATGTGGTGCTACAGAAGAATGCTGAAGATTAGATGGGTAGATAATGTAACTAATGAGGAGGTACTGGATAGCATTGGGAGCCGGCTGCGGTGACCGAAAGGTTCTAGGCGCTTCAGTCCGGAACCCCGCGACCGCTACGGTCGCATGTTCGAATCCTGCCTCGGGCATGGATGTGTGTGATGTCCTTAGGTTAGTTAGGTTTAAGTAGTTTTAATTTCTAGGGGACTGATGACCTCAGATGTTAAGTCCCATAGTGCTCAGAGCCATTTGAACTAATAGCATTTGGGAGAAGAGAAATTTGCGGCACAACCGGACTAAAAGAAGGAATCATTTAGTAGGACGCATTTTGAGTCATCAAGGGGTCACCAGTTTAATACTAGAGGTAAGTGCGTGGGATAAAAATCGTGGAGGGAGACCAAGAGATGAATACAGTAAGCAGATGCAGAGGGACGTAGGTTGCTGTAGTTACTCGAAGATGCAGAAGCTTGCACAGGATAGAGTAGCATGGAGAGCTGCATCAAAGCAGTCTCTCGGTTGAAGACCATAACAACATTTTGTACTTTTAGAAACCTAGCTGAATACGGTATACAGGCAACGACTATGTCCTCTGATCATACGGAATAATTTTCAAATGTGCATTTCAAGATGTATACGAGTAGTGCATTCTTCACGCAAGATAGTACATTTTTTACGATTGGAAATATCCCTTCCCGTCATCACCAGCATTCTACCAAACTCATACCTTCATGTTACCACTTCGCATCATCATCGTATTATTCACTGCAGTGTGTGTGTGTGTGTGTGTGTGTGTTTGTGTGCGTGCTTTACTCACCGACGCAGCAATGTAGAAATGAATAAACAGGAAAAACCACAAGAGAGGCTGCAGAAGAATTTGTAATGGCAACATATACAGACAGTGCACTGTTTACTTATTAAAACAGTATGCAAATATTGCATACAAATTGCATACAAATAATAACAGGTATAAATTTGCATGTATAAATGTAAAGAGATCAACAGCGAACTGCAACATCAGATTCCACACAGCTATCAAAAAAATGTGAATGCTAAATACCTGCTAAATCTGCACCCGGCGGCTCTAAAACAGGGAACTAATGACATGTGAAGTTCTCTACAGAGTAAAAACCGTCTAAATGAGTAATTAATACATTTACACACATTATTAGTCAGTAAATCCGATAACATTGAAAATGTTTAAATGAGCTGGCAAAGAGAATTAGTGCTTTAACGCAACACAGCCTCTAATGGAGACGAGATAGGATCGAACACGGCGTAACAAACTGGTATCAGTATCAGCAAGCACAAATTAACTTACTTTCAGGCAAAATAGTATATCATATGGATTTCAAATATCAAGTACCAAGAAGCAAATTCCTCTGAGGGAGCTGTACTCTGAATATCAGCGTTGCAAACTGTGAATGAAAGCCCTTGACATCTGCCGTAGTAATAGAATCGTACTTAGGGGCAAATTAGTTAGGAGAACAAGATAGCGAGAAAATTGTTTAAGTTTGCATAAGTATTGCGACACTGATTTCTTATTCATGAGAATTCTGATGCCAGGTACTCGTGGTTTCTCTCAACTGATTATTGGCGTCACTGTTTCAATTGTGCAATGGCCGAATTTCTCCTGCATCCAATGCAAGTTGAGTTCTTGCTTCGGTCCTAATCACCTCAATGGCATAAATCTGTGGCGTGAAAATAATTTAGTCTTGAATATTTGGCAACTTCGTTGCTAGAGCGTCATGTCAACTCTTTCTAAGTAACACATTTATGGATTGATCCATAACGTGAAGGGCATTTATCATGAAATTCTCTGAGAAACCCCAGTAAAGATAATATATTGGGATATTCACAGCACGATGATGACTAAATTTTAGACTTCATCGATTCGATCATTTGAGAAACCAGCATTATCTTTGCGTCTCCTTCGAATATTCACCTGTAGAGTGTAAAGAAAAATGTTATAAAAATTAAGCTGCATACAAGTTCCACCTGTTCGACCTTGCCATATATTATTTAAAAATAAAATGAAAAGGTGTTCTGAGCACAGAATTTGTTTGTGCTTTGAATTTAACAGTGGGCTCTGAAGAGTCAGAAGTTGTTCCATAAGAGATTCTCTTCTCCCCTTTAACAAATTATGCCCACAAGTCACTTCATTCTGCGTCTCCAGGCTCTCTCGTCTTTCATGAACCAAACCTTACGAGCTCTTTGTCCGGCTATCCAGACTTACGTGTCCTATTCTTCCCCTTAAAGAGAATTCGTGGATCATTCTTGTAAAAATTGGTTGACTCGCATCTTGTCCCATCCTTGTCTACTCCGAACTAGTTCAGCATGCCGTCGTTGCCGACGAAACCATAAAACTCACATTAGTAGCTCCCTTTCCGTTGTGCTTCGACTTCATCAGATGACGACGTCTAGCTGCGTGAAATACTTGAATATTTTTGATACTTTTCTGTGCGGTATAATGCATGAAACACAAGTTTTGTTCTTTGTAACAATGCGGTCGATGAGCACCTTGCTACGACGTTGATAATGCATCAAGAACGTCGTCATTTCTGCTATTCGATTTTCGGGAGGCCATGTAGTAGTGGTGTCACTGGTGCCCCGAGATAATGTTGTTCCTGTTCAGTGCTAAGTTCTTCAGTGGAGCGATGGTATTGTATGTCACAGATGTTGTCGCACACTTGACCACTTGAGTTTATACAAGTACCGGGTGAGCGTGCTCCATGCTCGAAACTGGTAGAGGAAAAAAATATAAAAAAGAAAAAAAATGTACCCCTGACGGAATACATATCTAAAAACGCTTTACAAACAACTTTTAGAAGCTTCAAAACAGCTTACAGAAAAAAATTCAAAATAAGACTACTTTTACCTACAGAAATGTCAGTATCATAATAAAGAAAAATGACACGAGAGATTTTTATTTCTTTGTTATACAACCTCAGAATGAGCGTAATCGATTACGTTGCTCTATTATGTCACAGATAATCAGAATTTGACTTCTGCTTATTCGGAAACATGATGTACTGTAGTTTATTAATGTTATGAAACACTTTTTCGATCTTTAGTGGGAGAACGGAAGAAAGATAGCGGGAATGGAAATGCTGGGGTGGGAGTGGGGAGAGGTAATCCCCTTGGCCTGGCGATTTTTCTAAAGCTGCACGTGTACCGCGGATGAAAATGCAGTGTCTAACTAGGAGCTCGTCCTTGTTATAACTCCCAGACAGCTTCGTCCGATTTACGTCGATAAACAACCATTTGCACTGGGCAGCATAATCCCAAATCCGATTGTGTCAAGAGGTATGCACCACATATAATTTATGTGACTAACAGGAGCTTCAGTTAACCATGCGTCACCTCGTAGTAATTATCAGTACTCAGCTCTGCAGTTCTGCTGTGTTTTGGATGCGTGGACTGTTTCTGTTTATGATACATATAAGGTTTCCTGTGTATCTGGAACAGCTGGTTGGTTCAAATGGCTCTGAGCACTATGCGACTCAACATCTTAGGTCATAAGTCCCCTAGAACTTAGATCTACTTAAACCTAACAAACCTAAGGACATCACACACACCCATGCCCGAGGCAGGATTCGAACCTGCGACCGTAGCAGTCCCGCGGTTCCGGACTGCATTGCCAGAACCGCTAGATGACCGCGGCCGTGGAACAGCTGAAATAACTTTTTGTTCAGAAGCAAAATAACAAATACATCAAGAAAATTGTTGTCTGGTTACCAGAGGGACATTAACCAGCTTAATCGCCTTTCTGGTAACTTTTTCGCTACGAGTATATGAGCAGCAGTAGTTCTTATTTTACATATTACCCTGCATTTTTCATTCTGTATCCCGCTTTATCTTCTCAAAATCTGTTCATAGTCGTTTCACAGTTTATCAGTGACGTAAAAATGACGTTACTAAAAGAGTGACATAAATTTGACATTGACCCTCCTGTAATAGCAGACAGTGCAGGTCCGTTGAGTAACGTAACTCCTCCACTTGCTGGAACTGACAGTAATGAAATGGAAACTCAAGGAAAATGCGGACCAGTCATAAAGTCAACAATCTTCAGTTCAAATTCTGTATTAACACAATGTACAGCAACAATCCGAACATTTTTTGTTAGGCTTTGACATGACATATCGAATGAAGCAAAAGTTCGCTGTTACAAGGCATAACTTATTTACTTTCACAACGGATTTCGAATGTTTAAATCTTCATCATCAGGTGGTTTTATGTGGAATAATAGAATACATATGAGTTGTGTTACTACCTTTGGGTAACCTGTGGCACTGTCTCCAGTGGACGAAGGCTCCTTTTTGTATTGTGTTAAACGGGCACAACATATTTTGAAAAAAACCTGAATGGAGCAAGACAACCATCCTAATCAGTGATATAAAAATCATTTCAGTCACATCGTGCAGAAATTTTCACAAACCTTAGAGTAATTCAGTTTTCTGGACAACGAGTACTGATTATTGCTCGGTTCACAGAATGAGGAATGTAAAATCATAATCAGGTGACGTCTGACTTTTCAATAACCTCAACAGACAATTATCCGACCTCTGCCCTTGGCCACAGTACAGTGCATACCAAATTGTAGTAGTACACCTACCACAACACTGCAAGGTAATCTTTCATATCACACGGATTTATAGTGTCATCTACACTTTCTGTACAGTTCCAACTGATTTTTGCCGCTTTCCGCGATTTCAGCCGAATATTAGGAAACCAACTCAATTTTACAAAGCTGCATCCTCTCATGAAGCGCACGAACCATATCGCTGAAAAATACATGGAAAACACAGAACCGTTTCAGTAACTCAGCACTGTGAAAAATTTTCAAGATGTTGACAGTACGTTTAAAAAAGCTGGTAATGAGGCAGCCCGTCATCACAGTAATTCAACTGGGGTTTAATAACATCATAATAAAATCATGTAATCTCTCTACCGTTAAATGAAGAGACGACGGCTTGGAAGAAACGTGTCTTTCCTTCTACTACTCCTAGAATTCTCCGAGTGGAGGTCTTGTTCTACTCTTCTAGTTCCGCCACGTAATTGCATTTAACAGTAATTTAGGCTTGCTAGGCGACCATCTGCGCGAACTGGATAGATTTAAACCGATTACTTCACTCGGCGCACTTAGATGCGAGGAACAGACAGACGAAGAACGGAAGAGACATGTAATGGCTTTCAAGAAAAGCAGGACATGGCCAACGTTTGACGTAGGAACGCCAGTCTCTCTGTTAACCACCTTATTACTAATCATAAGGTATTTTGACTCATCTAGGAAATCTTGATAAGAGGAAGTACTTCTCAAGGGAAGTTTACGCTTCAATAACTTACGATATTTGCACTTTCTGTAACATTGTCTTCTCCCTTCTTTTCTGTATGGAAGTTGTGTCAGGGCTTCTCAGGGAAACTTCTGCAGCGCACTCGAATCAACCCTGCCAAAACCTGGACCCGAAATTTTTGCGACTGCACCGTCGCTGGGAAGCATTTAAATATCGTCGATACAGTCCCGATCTCTCCCCATTCGATTTCCATACTATTGGAGCCGTGAAGAAAGATTCGTGGCAATCGATTTGCTCCAGACGAATGGGAGCACGCCTGGGTTCGATCAGGGTTCCATGAAGGTACTGACAGTCTGTTCTTACATTGGGATAAATCTTTCATCAGTTACAGCGATATCTTTTCAAATAATAACCAGTTTACTGACTTACTTTTTTCCATCTGTCTAGTTCCATTCGACTGCCGCTTTTATTGTCGACGAGTAATGAATCTTAGCGTTTCAATGTCCTTTTTGAAACTATTTATCTGGAGTGTAGCTTTATAGAAAAGTGAAATGTGGACTATAAACAGTTCAGACAAGAACAGAATAGAAGAACTGAATGTGTTGCAGCAGAATGCTGAAAATTTGTTGGGTAAATCGAATGTACAACGAAGATGTATTGAATGGAATCAGGGAGAAATCAGGTTTACGATGCAAACAGAACAGGACGTATTAGTAGGACAAAATGCGTGACATCAAGGAATAGGGAGGTAAGTGTGTGTCTGAGTGTGTGTGTGTGTGTGTGTGTGTGTGTGTGTGTGTGTGTGTGTGTGTGTGTGTGTATGCAGCGAGCAAGTTTGAATACGTATATGTGAGCTGCAGTAGTGGTAATGCAGATATGAAAAGTCGCACTGGATAGACGAACGTAGAAATTTGCATTAGATCAGTTTTCTGATTAAAGAAAACGACTAATACAGCAACAATAGATCGCATTTCCGTCTGAATGTGTACGTTACATTATTCCATCAGTATCAGTGAAAACTACTATCAGTCGCATCCCAATGGATACTGAGCTCTCATACTTCTTTTATGTCTTGTATCCTCAGTAATCTAGAGTCTTGTAGGGAACTACTGACACTGTAATGCTTACGTATCTGCAGCTAATCCATTTCCGTCGGTGCAGGAAGAGGTGTGTAATTTCATGAGCTATGCCGGCATTCAGTCCTTTTCATTTGCTGCATTCCCTTTCGTTTCATTCGTTACTGGTTAGGAATACGTACTGGAGCATACGTTGAGGGTTCGTAGTCCACGCGATTAAATGTGAGGTAGCTCTGAAGCCGTACACAGCACAGAGCTCTCTGTTCTGTGTTGGGAGAGCGCCTCGCGTGTTCGCAGAATCTGCAAGCCACAGCAACCACGGAGCAACAAAAATTCTAACCGTACTGCAGTACAATTATTTGCATTTCAGCTCGACGTGCACTGCAAACGAATGTTTGCCGTATTTCATGCCGCTGAGTTTCGTCTAATAGCAGGGCTCAATATGTAATTAATGGTACGCGAGCTGTGTTCTGGAAAAAGCAGCTGACTTTGACACATGTCGCAGAACATAATCTTGACGATTGCTTTTTCCAGAGACCTTAACTAAAGAACTTTTAGATTAATACTTCGGAGTTTGACACAAATAGAAACTTAAATTACTTGCATCGACCGAAAGCGAGACAAAGGTTTATCATTTTTGTTCCTCCCACGCATACTACATGTCCTATTCCAATAAAACTGCTCAAGGACGGAGAAGAAAAATGCTTTGATTTTCTCAAAAAAATGGTTCTGAGCACTATGGGACTTAACATCTGAGGTCATCAGTCCCCTAGAACTTAAAACTACTTAAACCTAACTAACCTAAGGACATCACACATCCATGCCCGAGGCAGGATTCGAAACTGCGACCGTAGCAGTCACGCGGTTCCGGACTGAAACGCCTACAACCGCTCGGCCACCGCGGCCGGCTTTGATTTTCTGTTCAAGTACCATGCACCACCTAGCTTAAATCTTCATCATAACAATCAACTTCCTTGCAATCACTATTACAAACACATGAAAGAAATGAAAGGTATAAAGACATGTTCTGCTGAATAAATCGAATACCAATCAACCTGGAAACCCATTCATCGAGGATAATGCATGACGGCAGCATTACTAAGCACTAAAATGACATCCTCAGAGGGAAAATCCGATTCACTTTGATTTCATTGCTTACCACACATAAATTTCAAATCGGAATATTGTATGTCCTTCTAGGAGTCTAATGCTGCAAAAATACGACTATTTTGTCAAAAAGCTAACATATCTCCCTTCTAATAGTTCTGATTTGAATCATAGCCACAGCTCCGTAATCGCTCTCATTGTTTCTTTTTGTTATTAAAGGACTGAGATTCCGTCCCCAGTAATGGACATTTCAAGGAAACCACCACGTTCTGGTTCCTAGTAATATACGTGAGTCTGCGAGATTAAAAGTCTGTTGGCGTTACGGGCACGTTATAGCAGTACAGCAGATCATGATGTATATGGTGTAATGAATAAAGAATTACTACAGTTTAGTATCGTACCATTCGACAATCATCCATCACCCGAGTTTCTACATCTGCTATGCATTGTGGACTCATACTTCTAATTCCCTAATGTGAACGACGAATTGTGTTACTGAGATCAAAAGATTCATGAACTGCCTTCTCCATCCGAACACTTCCTGCTGTGGCAAATACTTGTCCGTGGTGAAGCCCCTCCTTCATTTTACACTCCTGGAAATGGAAAAAAGAACACATAGACACCGGTGTGTCAGACCCACCATACTTGCTCCGGACACTGCGAGAGGGCTGTACAAGCAATGATCACACGCACGGCACAGCGGACACACCAGAAACCGCGGTGTTGGCCGTCGAATGGCGCTAGCTGCGCAGCATTTGTGCACCGCCGCCGTCAGTGTCAGCCAGTTTGCCGTGGCATACGGAGCTCCATCGGAGTCTTTAACACTGGTAGCATGCCGCGACAGCGTGGACGTGAACCGTATGTGCAGTTGACGGACTTTGAGCGAGGGCGTATAGTGGGCATGCGGGAGGCCGGGTGGACGTACCGCCGAATTGCTCAACACGTGGGGCGTGAGGTCTCCACAGTACATCGATGTTGTCGCCAGTGGTCGGCGGAAGGTGCACGTGCCCGTCGACCTGGGACCGGACCGCAGCGACGCACGGATGCACGCCAAGACCATAGGATCCTACGCAGTGCCGTAGGGGACCGCACCGCCACTTCCCAGCAAATTAGGGACACTGTTGCTCCTGGGGTATCGGCGAGGACCATTCGCAACCGTCTCCATGAAGCTGGGCTACGGTCCCGCACACCGTTAGGCCGTCTTCCGCTCACGCTCCAACATAGTGCAGCCCGCCTCCAGTGGTGTCGCGACAGGCGTGAATGGAGGGACGAATGGAGACGTGTCGTCTTCAGCGATGAGAGTCGCTTCTGCCTTGGTGCCAATGATGGTCGTATGCGTGTTTGGCGCCGTGCAGGTGAGCGCCACAATCAGGACTGCATACGACCGAGGCACACAGGGCCAACACCCGGCATCATGGTGTGGGGAGCGATCTCCTACACTGGCCGTACACCACTGGTGATCGTCGAGGGGACACTGAATAGTGCACGGTACATCCAAACCGTCGTCGAACCCATCGTTCTACCATTCCTAGACCGGCAAGGGAACTTGCTGTTCCAACAGGACAATGCACTTCCGCATGTATCCCATGCCACCCAACGTGCTCTAGAAGGTGTAAATCAACTACCCTGGCCAGCAAGATCTCCGGATCTGTCCCCCATTGAGCATGCTTGGGACTGGATGAAGCGTCGTCTCACGCGGTCTGCACCTCCAGCACGAACGCTGGTCCAACTGAGGCGCCAGGTGGAAATGGCATGGCAAGCCGTTCCACAGGACTACATCCAGCATCTCTACGATCGTCTCCATGGGAGAATAGCAGCCTGCATTGCTGCGAAAGGTGGATATACACTGTATTAGTGCCGACATTGTGCATGCTCTGTTGCCTGTGTCTATGTGCCTGTGGTTCTGTCAGTGTGATCATGTGATGTATCTGACCCCAGGAATGTGTCAATAAAGTTTCCCCTTCCTGGGACAATGAATTCACGGTGTTCTTATTTCAATTTCCAGGAGTGTATATCTTTCAAGGAAAATGTTTTTTTACAACTGTCCTAGCTTGGTATAAAAAGTCTTCTTTACACTGGTTCTCTGACACTGTCTTCCCGCCTGCATTGTCGTTACGTCACTTACATCTTCATATAAGGAGCGACATCTTCGATCTGAGTGTATGAAGAGGAGACCCGTGCAACTACCTAACGGAGACTTACCGACTCATGCCACCCCACCTCACTACCGCTGACATACGTGGCTCCCTCCGCCGGGAGGTGATGCCATGGTTGGAGCGTATACTCGAAACAACACCGCAGGTGACGGAGTGGCCAGAAGGCCACAGGGACTATGAGATGGCTCCTACTCCACTCCAGCCTCAGATGTTGCATGTGATGGATCACGAGGACGACCACACAATTTAAGGCATGGAAATTGAAGTGGAGGGGTCAACGATTGCTGTGGCAACGGTGGTCCAACAGGAGCTACAGGATACGGCAGTACCAGACGTCGACATCAGCGTGCGTGAACAACCTAAAGAGTGGCTATAAGCACCGCCTCGACTATGGACAATCGCTCCCACATCATCCCGAGACGCCTGATGACTTTAGGAGTAAGTACCTGTCTGACATGGATTAACAGCCACCGGAGTGAAAGGAAGTCGTGTCGCTCCGATAATCCACCCCCTATGACGTCCATCGACCCTTCAGCAGGAGAGAGTGATACTGCAGATGGTTCACGAACACTACATGCAGGTTCATCTCCAAGTGTAGAAGGGACCCTCGTTGACACCGACTAGTCTCAGCAGGGCGAAGATATCACTGATGTGACTTTTCCACTTGATGGAGACTCGCGCCCCTCTTCCACAACTCAGGACAACTAATGCCGCGGGAGACATCGGAAGGACAACGTTCTGAGGACGTGTAATGGGACCTCCGACTTCGTAGATTTTCGCCAGTTCACCATCGTACGAGGATGGCGCATACTCTGACCCAGGCATACAAAATAGGGACAGTTAAAGTTAATAATGTTAGGTCGCCTGTGAGAGTGGGCCTTTGTTTAGCGAAGAATTCGATCATATGCTGATGGCTGGAAACTTCAACGGTGTATTAGCCCTAAAGGATCAAACTCCACATTACAATACCTGTCGTGAACTGGAAGCGATATGTCGGGAAATGGAATTATCTAACACATGGAGAGCGATATACATTTTTGACAAGTCACTCGGCGAGCCGACTCTATCGGTTATATGTTTCTGTTGGCCTACAGGATAAGATGGTCAATTCTGAACGATGGCCCACTGCCTTTACTGACCATGTAGTTTATCTGTGTACCACATCCGTCCTTCAAAAAATGTGTGGAAAAGCCGAGGCACATGAAAGCTCAATTCATCGCTGTTAGAAGACTCCGAATGTCGTCAGCGAGCAGCGAGTCGAGGAGGTGTGGACGACGTGTCAACCCTGGATTCCAGCTTACGCCTTGGTGCTTCACTGGTGATTAGTACTACATGTGCTGAACCAATAACACGGAGAACTCCTGTACAATTCTGTCAGGATAAGAAGAGATGGATAACGGAACATTTTCACTGTTATTAGACGATGTTTCGTGAGTTGTCCTACCGGGATCCGTCTCCAGAGCATCACGCAGAAGTCATCGCGTCAAGACACACATTCTATCGATCACGCGACGTCTACTGTGAGGCATCCCGACCCGGGCAAGATATCTAGACAACATCGCTGGTGAACGCACCTCGATACATCATGTGTCAGAAGAACACAAATGTTACCGCCTATCAGTGGTCACAGCCTTCCAAAGCTCAGTGGGTCGTCAGCTGATGACACAAAAGGACATTGAGGCTGGAGTTTTGGAGCACTTCTACCACCTCTTTTCCAGCACACCGACAGACCACCGGGTGGGGGAGGACATATTGCAACAGTTGCCCACGAGACTGACACAGATGGATAAGGCTGCACTAATGGAGCCACTCATAGAAGGTGAACTGCAGAAATGATGAGCACGTGAATCCCCGGAACCAAATGGGATAATGTTTGAATTTTATCGGGAATGCACCGAAACGATGATGCCACAATGGACGCTGATGCAACAATGAGCTGATGCGTGCTGCAAAGCGCGTGCTGCCGGATTTCGTGACGGATTTTATTCCTCGCATTTGAAAGTCGGAGGAGAGTCGCAGTGAAAATCAATATCGGCCGCTTACTATGCTAAACAACGACTACAAAATCTTTCCACGACTGCTAGCGTCTTAAATTGACGATCTCGGTGACTATCAACCCTGATTAGGCTTTCCTAGGGTCAGAAACCATGATTCTTTATCGTCAGTTATGAGCCAAATGGCGGTTCCATCGGTCTTTATCTCCATAGTTACGGACTGATCAGTGAGGCTACATCAAAGGTGATGGTAAATAGTCAGGAGCGGACACATTTCACATTAACAGCTCGATCCGAAAGGGTGCCGGCTTTCAGTGGTGCTTTTTGCGACAGCACTCGAGCCGCTGATGCATGTTGTGTGACACTCTCTCTCTCTAGAATCTGTCATGGCCATGCGGACAACCAGATACTTCTGAGCCCCTGAAAAAATGACGTTTCTCAGGCTGTCCAACATCTCAACACTTACGGAATGGTGGCAGATAGTGTCGTCAACATGACGAATTCTAGTATACTACACACTGGAGAAGGTCTAGAAGACGTAGCATGACCGTTTAGGGATCAGATTTACTCGTTCTTTGCGGTGGTCAGTAGCAGCGAGTTACCGGATTCTGCTTCAGAATGCTCGATTTTCCATACGCATTAAGTCGCAGAGAGCCCTCGACATAGTATAACATGTAGCGTACAGCAAAGTTCTACTTGCGTCACGACTCTCAGATTTAGCGCAGATCCTACCGGTATCAAATGATAGCACGTATATCCTCATGGCTACCTTTGGGTATGTCGTTAGTACTGTGATGTTATTTAAGATTACGAATGACGCATTAACCCTACCGTTCCGGAACGGCGGCCTGAACCCTAACAACGTGCGCATAAAAGCTTTGGCACTTTATCTGCGAACGGCGGTTCGGAATTGGCAACAGCGAAAACATTATCTCTGACAGAAGAACTTCTTCCGACGTAGTTCGAACGACCGATAACGGAGGACAACGTCTTAGATTCTCTTGCAAATGTAGCCTCATATTTCGTTTGTTATGTTTATGTTCGTCCGGAAGTATCTTCCATGAGAACACCCACGAATCAAAAGATCTGTCGCTGCTTGATGAGTCAGTACGACAGCACGACCGCAACGTGATGGAATTCAAACATCCAACGAGAGGTTGGCATCATAACTGTGGTGGAGTGCATATTCCACTACCGTCAATGGCTGCACAATCGACGCGGAATATCGTCGTCAACGATAAAACTCTCGCACGGATCAGTTGTACGTCTTCGTTCATATGGTTGATTCTCCCGTTTACATAACCTGTGGATTGTAGGACACGGAAGACATGGTTTAGTGTGCGAGTGTGCGGCCTGGCGAGGGATGTCTGGATGATGAAGCGTCACATATTGGCCTTCCTTCGACGCACCACCGATGCAGAGATCACATCGGATGCACGTACACGACGTTCTTTCCCAAACATGGGACCTATGTGGTCGACTGAATAGCTGGACGTGCGACGCAGTACATGTTTACGCGTGGTGCATTTTCTTGGACTGTATATTGGATATACCTACAGGAACAACATGAACTCATACGTTGTCATACTAAATACAGAACCTACTTTGTCAACTATTTAGGAAGTGTATTTCACAATCCGCCCGACAACTGGGGTTTCTCAGGAATGAGACGATTCGTGTGACCGAACGTGTAAAGACGATAATGTACTCGGCTTATGCATGCTGACATATTGCACATTGAGAAGACAACTGGCCGCTTCCTGTCGGCACATGAAGTGATTTGAATCCTGCTAACGATGGGAGACGGCTGCAACGACTCGCGTAATGTTCCAGTAAATAGTCGGCACCGACAATAGGGATACTACCCGAATTACGGGAATGCTTGTTTATCCACCTGGAAACAAGATTTATGATGCATCAGCATGTGTTGCTTGGAAAGTGATGCGGATCATTGCTTTCTTTAGATTGGGTCGTTAAGGCAACCGTTTTAGAGAAGCGAAGTATCCGGTTTCGAGTCCTGGCCCGGCACAAGTTGTCAACACTCTCCGTTTTCGTTGCCGCAATGTCCTGTGCGGCTGGAAGTCATATTTCTTTCCCATCTCTATCCCGTCCCGTTTCCTTACCACTCCTTTGCCCAGTTATTCGCGACATCTTGAAGACCACACCGTATGTGGGCCCTCACGTTTCTGTTCAGTCCAACATCGGACCACTGTCGCATCCGAATATCCTACAAATCTGTATACTGAACGATTCGACCCGGCGATCAAATGGAGACCCAGAATGAGGCCCTATACAAGCTCTGTCAGGTGCTGATAACGCTCTCTCACGCGTCACTGTATCTTTCGCAGTGATCACTCAAAATCTGATGCTGTTTATGCCCCTTATATTCCCTACTAGTCCTGGTAACAACACTAAACACGAACAACACTAACGCCTTCTGGCTGCTCTGTGTTTCACAGAGAATTACAGCTGTAATCTTTTACAGTGAAAAAGCCTTTAATATGAAATTACCAAATCGTACGACATGAAACGCAGATAAATGCAATAAGCCTTAGACAGTTGCAGAAGTACTATGTTGTCGTTGCCGTCGTTGCGTAAGCAGTTCGGCATAGCTTCGTTGTGGCACTCTTCCATTACATTCAAACAACCCTTAGATGAGGTGCAAAGGTACCAAATCTCCATTAATTAAACTATCCATACTGATATGTAACACTGTTAACATACCAGTACAGCTAACACTGCTGGAAGACCGAACCTGAGACAGAACTGAGCAGAACCGAGCGCAGGCTTGAAGCCGAAGTATAACCTGGGCTTTAGTGTTGTCAACAGCAAGCACCGAGTCTGAACATACATTATATGATCAAAAGTATCCGGACACCCAGCTGAAAATTACTCACAAGTTCATGGCGCCTCCAATCGTTAATTCTGGAATTCAATATGGTGTTGACTCATCCTTTGGCTTGATGAGTGCTTCCACTCTCGCAGCCATACGTTAAGTCAGGTGCTGGAAGGTTTCTTGGGGAATGGCAGCCCATTCCTCACCGAGTGCTTCACTGAGAAGAGGTATCGATGTCGGTCGGTGAGGCCTGGCACCAAGTCGGCGTTGCAAAACATTCCCAAGGAGTTCTATAGGATTCAACTCAGGACTCTGTGCAGGCCAGTCCATTACAGGAATGTTGTTGTCGTGTAACCACACCGTCACAGGCCGTGCATTATGAACAGGTGCTCGATCGTGTTGAAAGATCCAGTAGCCATCCCCAAATTGTTCTTCAGCAGTGGGAAGCAAGAAGTGCTTGAAACATCAATTTAGGCCTGAACTTTACTAGTGCCACGCAAAACGACAAGGGGTGTTAGCCCTCTCCATGAAAAACACGACCACACCATAAAACCACCGCTTCCGAATTTTACTGTTGGCACTACACACGCTGGCACATGACGTTCACCGGTCATTCGCCTTACCCACATCCTGCCATCAGATCGCCACGTTGTGTACCGTGATTCGTCACTCCACACAACATTTTTCCACTGTTCAATTGTCCAATGTTTACGCTCCTTACACCAAGCGAGGCGTCGTCTGCATTTACCGGCGTGATGTGTGGCTTATGAGCAGCCGCTCGATCATGAAATCCAAGTTTTCTTACTTCCCACCTAACTGTCATAGTACTTGCAGTAGATCCTGATGCAGTCTGGTATTCCTGTATGATGGTCTGGATAGATTAAACATTACAACCCTCTTCAACGGTCGGCGTTCTCTGTCAGTCAACAGACGAGGTCGACCTGTACGCTTCTGTGCTGTATGTGTCCCTTCACATTTCTACTTCACTATCACATCGGAAACAGTGGACCTAGGAATGTTTAGGAATGTGAAAATCTCGCGTACAGACCTATGACGCAAGTAACACCCAATCACCTCACCACGTTCAAAGTCTGTGAGTTCCGCGGAGCTCCACATTCTGCTCCCTCACGATGTGTAATGACTACTGAGGTTGCTAATATGGAGTACCTGGCAGTAAGTGGCAGCACAATGCACCTATTATGAATAACGTATGTTCTTCTGGATGTCCGGATACTTTTGATCGTATAGTGTAACAAGTTTGTTTCCAAACAAGATACACAGCGCATACCGTCGAAATCTGCTCAGGTGAGCAGTTATTTTTAGTGCAAAACGGACAAAAGATAAATGAGGATAAGAAATGAGTCGAAATGCAATTAGTCTGTAACTGATCAGATGCGTAAGTACGCTATGCATTTTAACAATGCTAAAATTAATGTGAATTTTGCTCCACAGCTTCTCGATGCTTATACCTGCGTCCTAATTCGCAACGGGAGGCTACCGAATGCAAAGTATGACCTACTTTTTAGTTCGGTTTACGACCCGCGTAAAATAACTGCTGTGGCGCTCAGTCAATAAAAAAGCCTTCCTTTCATCTAGATAGCGGGGCTCAGATTCCAGCAGTGTTGAAAAAAAAGGGGGGAAATTAATCTTCTATTCTTACCGGTCGATGGGGCGCCGAGCTAAGCTGTAAATTCCTTTTCCGACCTGGCGGACCCAGTTTATGTTCACTGGCCCTCCACACTGCATTCCTGACGATAACGGAATTTCTTTCACGTGGAGCTTTTACCAACGCGTATCCGTCATCGCAGACAGATTATATTATTGGTATGGCTTGTCAATGGATATGAAACGTCTGCATCCTGGATAATGTGCATCTGGCAGTTCTGAACCCAGCTGTAGTGAATTTCAAGACAACTTAAAGCGGCGAGATACTGACGAGTTAGTTGTCTCGCCTTTTAAAGCAAAGTGCATATTCACGTTGTACAATATATCTCGGGATTTTTATGTTCTTCATTTTAATAGTCTTGTAGTGAAATTCGCTTTACTGCTGTTTCACGGTCAACCATGACACCTACTGTAAATTTTTACTTCATTACTGAAGTCTTCAGAGCTTCTGTTAGAGGCGGGGTATTTGACCTTCACGCAACTTGTAATTATTACTGTGAAACTGATAGACAGTAAACTGCAGTAATGTTGGAAGAGATCTTGTTTTGAGAAGCTTTAGATATTACAACAGAAGATACGGAAACTAGACACAGAGATTTCATGAAATGCGTAATTTATCCAAGAAAGTGTGAGTGTGCTGGATCTGATGATCTCAGTAACGAAAGGTGTTATAGTACAGCTCATTGGGCACTGAATTTTTAGGAATCGTTTGCTACACAAATATTTAAACTTCAGATAAACACAAAATAAATACTGCGTGATGAACAAACCGAAGACACGTCGTTTTACACTCTTCCTTCCCGCTTTTGTCATTAACGAGGATCAAAACCGCTGTGTTCCCATATCCATATCTGAGGCCACTAACACACGAATGTGCGCTGTCTGCCAGAGAGGACCTAGTTCGCTCGAATGTTAGTGATGGGAAGAAAATTTACCACCGGCATATGATGTGCAAGTAGTGGAAAATTGGTAGCATGACTTCCCTGGATGTCAAACAACCTTCTAGTGATGAATACCGTCACGCTCATCGGCCACTTGACATCCATGAATTATGGCCTTCTGTCTACGTCTACATCTATATCTATACTCCACGAAGTATGTGGAAGAGGGTACTTCTAACTGTACCCTAGGCCAATACAGATTGGCCAAATTAAAACTGGACCGAAACAAGTTTTCAACTTCTCATTACAACGTAATCCAATCAACAAAGACTTGTTATAAATAATTGAAACTAAAATTTTCTGCGTCTCCTGTAAGCATTTCTCCTGCTCGTTAAGTGGGGTAAAGTTCATTTCGTGTATGGATCCCAAGCACTCAAAAAATATACAAGTTTACTTTCAAACTAGCTCTGTTCACTTGTTCTATTCTTCGTTGGTATTCATCTGTTCTAGAGCTAGCCAGAGTTTCGTCATTGGCATAATGATTCTGATGTATTAGTAAAACGTATTCTATTTACTTTTTGCCTGTCCGAGGGTCTGAAAACACTGGCTTCTGTGAATAACATAGGTGGTACCAAATGTCTTATCACTCTTCATTCGATTCTGAAATTCTCACTATCCTGATGAATTCCAACGGAAGACGTATAAAAATTAATGTATTTATTTCTAGCAGGATCCTTGTGTTCTTTCCATAGTTACAGTTTGGCGTATGTATACGTGGTTACCGTCGTGAAGGGATACATAAACACACACACACACACACACACACACACACACACACACACCAATAAATAACAGAAAGATGCTACAGGTGTTGTAAATGATGTGCAGGAAGACTAGTTACTCCTTAGGCTGAGTTGAGGTGACGATTCTTTGTCTCCAGCGTTGCTTTAAAGAAACGTGTATGTGTCCCTGTGTCTTTAGAAACGGGATCAAGACAGTACGAGCGCTACCCTCAATACGTACCAACGATTCAAGTTTCAATTTTCGGTCCAACAAGAATGTATTAGAAGAAGGTCGGGTAGTATCGGACAGCGGCTTGTATCGGGTAATACTTTTCTAAACTGTAGCGCTAGTGATAGTGCCTGTCACGAAGCTGCAGTGTGAATCATGAAAGAACAAGACCACACAAGCAATTTTGAATGAAAACAACAGAGAGTCTCCGAGTGCCCAGAAGTTACCTGTTCCCAGTGAGTTTTTCGGAGCACACACTAAGTTTTGGAGTGTTTTGTGTTGTTTGGAAGTAAAAAAAAAATTAGATTTTTATTGTACCTTTAGATAAAACTGATATTACTGTCTATACTGTAGGCTTAACAAAGTCTGTCCCAAGTAATAACAATAGGAATGTTCAACTGCCACAGCGATAGATTCGGGTTGTGTCGATCAAAGCAGTTTCGAATTTTTTAACAGACAATTATGGAGAAGTAAGACATAAATTGTATGAAAATAACATCGGGGAAGCCACAGAAAAAGTTACAGTTCTTGAAATTACAGTAATGGAAGCGAGTGAGAAATTTTCAGCTCGTTGAGTGATAGACTTAAAGTTTTACGGGAAAAGAAAGAGGTAGCCATGAAATCTGTCTTAGGAAATACTAAGTTTTTCGATAACATTCAGTGATGAACAGTGAACAGTATTGTATGATCATATAAAAAATTTAGATAGCCTACTTATGCCTTTAAGTAAAGATGGATTCTACAGTCTAGTGTACAATTACGCAGAGCAAGTAAAAATGAATGATAAGATCAGTAAGACAAAAATGAAAGCAAGTAGAAATTTTTATTACGATTTTATGAAAAACATGAAGAGTTCCGTCTGGTATCAGCTTAATGCAACAGCTTGCAGCGGGCAGCAGGTTTAAGCAAGGAACAAGCTGACAGCTTCTTTCACAGACTAGATAAACTGAAGGACTAGTTCCAGTTTATAACCATTTAAAATCAAATTCAAACCTTTTTGCAAAAAAATAACTTTTTCGCAAATTACAAATTCAAGTTCGATGCAGCCCTCCAAAAATACAAGCGATGAAAAAGCAAAAGATGGAAAACTACGTAACATATTTTCTTATGACAGCGAGATCTTTAAATCTGGTAAATAAAGTACCATTGTATTGTTTAGTGTGAAAAACATTCCAATACAGCCTGTAGAAAATATTATAATTTCAGAAAAGCTTGCGTGTCCAATAGTACCCGACCTTCCAGTGTATTACACATATTTATCCAGATGGCAGCGGAAATATGACCTACATGACGTTCGATTCATTTTTCGTAATCTTACTGTACTCTAGTCGCTAAAAACTCTGAATCACATATCTGTAATTGATAACCAGTGGGACAATCCATGCGATGTGTTCTTTACGCAAGGTAGGGCCCAGTCTGTTTCCTCACTCCCTACCTGCGAGTCATTCGACGCACATTTTCCAGAATGCCGGTTGTAAGGTCGATCTCTTCTTGAATAGCAAAGATAGAAACCTCACCCCCAATCTTCATCTTCTGCGGTTCGGCAGATGAGTTAGTGTATCGCACCAAGCCAAAAGATACCTATAATGTGGAGCAGCGATTTCACCAACTATTATATACACACTACAATAGTGTTTGTAGTACGTAAACTGTAAATTTCACAGGCTTATATTTAAAGAAACCGAAACCAAGAGTATTTATGATAATGAAGGAAGATTATTTAGGGAACTATGTAATCAGATATGACAATGTATTGTATAAATTTTGCAAACAGGGTGTACACGCTTGTGAGCTGTTTCTCGAGATCTGCGACGTAATAATAATTTCGGTTCCGATGGTGAGAGCGTCTATCAGAAATTACTGTCGCTGCGCCGAAGTCACGCTTGAAAACTGCTCTGGCATTCTTCCAAGTCGTTTAGTTCCGCTTTATTGCGGTGGAAATAATGAACCGGTTGTCACAGTTCTGAAGACGGGAAGTATTAAAGCTTCCCGCCAGATGTTGCAGCGAGACTGGTTCCTCAGGCATTCAGAGAGATGCTGCTGTCTCTGAATCGAGAAAAGAATTAACTGTCTTCCTGCATCATTCTTTCTGTAAACCTTGTCCGAAAACAAATAATCCTTTAAGTATTTCTGCCATTTCTTATGCCTGAAGGAATGGGAAGAAAATAGCTATCTCGGGTCGATTTGTTTTGGTAGTTAGGGTCGGCTGAGTGAAACATGCTGGAATGGGGTGCAGGAAGATTTAAATGTTGTTAACAGAGGTATGTGTAGCTGGTGCATTAATTAAATGTTTAATTTTGGCGTAAGTAATTTCTAATTCGCTATTTTGTGAACACATTAAACCAAAATTGCCATCTTAGTATGTAATTACTTGTAAAAAGTAAATCGAATTCAACATACAAACAGCTGATTAGTGTAACATAGTAGACCACACTAAATTAGCAAACTCTGATAAAGGAATTACACGTCTTTGTTACGTATATATGGCGTTTTGTGATAGTTACACAAAGTCTCACGGATGCTGGGAAAGGGCAACTGTATCTGTACGAGACAATTACTCCGCTGTAGAAGCTACAGAGTCGAAAGCTACAAACCATAGTGATGTTGGGTAACTCTGGCAGTGAAATACGTGCACCTAAAATACGTTTTTTGGACAATATAGTCAACAGATACATTTAAATTTAAAAATTACAGCAGGCTTGGTCGCATAAAAATATTTGTTTCAGCGGTGATCGGTTTAAGTCTATTTGCAGACTATCTCCAGATCATTCTCTAAAATATAAGTGCATTTACGGACTTAGAGAGAATCTAATGACAAGTTAAAACAAATAAACGTAAGAAATAATTAAAAGGAATATACCCAATGGTGACAGGTGGCGGTGGTGAACGGAACAGGTACCATCTGTTGAAAGACGAAGGTCAACTGTCCGATAGTGTGGCCCCACATGACGTCATTAGCAGCCAGTGAGACGTTAGAAAAGTAAAGTACAGACAAAGTGTTAGCATAAAATAAAGTACAGACATTGAATTTTAAGGTAAATGACAACTAAAGTTAACTGCTAGAGCAAGCAATTTATCAGGAAACACTGTGTGGTAACGGACCAATAGCAGTCGGTTCTGAGAAAGAAGACTGCCCTCTATAGACAGTTCGTGAAATTGTGTCGGTATATCCAGTATAACCACAGAAAAGATAATCAAGAGAGACACAGTTGGTTGCCAAGGAAACGATGTGCAGAGTTTTGATACTAATTGGCTGAGGGAAACAGACGATAATACCAGAGATGTAACAGCCACTGACCGCTGCTACGTGCTGATATGGAGCGGCAGCCGCGACTATCCATTACCGTGTCGGGTAGACGCCTCTAGTAATCACGGCGCTGTATAAAATATGATAAATCCCCGTAACTTCAGTTACAGGAATGTCACCAATAAAAAAATCATGAATGCACATAGCTATGTATACTTAAGCGATCTTAACCTACCCTTAACTTCCAACAAGTAAAACAATCCTACCATGCCTAAAACTACTTTCCATGCGTTGCTTTGCAGAAACCGAAATGTCTTCTCGGCTAACAGCGTGGTACTTCTGCTGCATCTCTGTAAAATGCAACAGAAACCTCATCAAATTTTCGTGTATAAGTGTTGCTCACAATACATACTACTGTCTTCAACTCGACACATCGTATGCCAGTACAATAGCACAAGTTCGCATCAAATTAAAATTAAGTATTTACAACAAAAATAACATATTTTGAGATAGTAATGCACTAGCATGAGCTCTGTTCTAAAGTGGCACAGTGGGAAGTGTCATGCTATTTAATGTAGGTTGCTCCTTGCTGCCTCACGCTGCATTGAACCCATGTTTACACATATGTGACCATCATGTTACCTCTCCACGTTCACGCCATGAGTCCCACACTACACGCACACACAAAATAACTATCCAACGACCTATGAATTCTTACAAGGACTTGATTCTCGACTTCGTTAGTCTTTATCCTTTTTCCCTCCCACTTTTCTATTATTTTTCCCTTTTCCATCATGAACTCCCAGGCCTCATTCGCATGTTACTGGTGTGTATCTGCTTCTCCTCTCATCAGAGGTCTGACAGTCCTATCAGCCACAGACTTCTCGGGTTTCTGCAACTTAGGTTTATTGTTCGGTATACTGTAGTTCAATACAGGGCTTCATTGAAGTACCTATTTCTCGTATGTACGGACCAAGGCATTGTGTCTGTTAGAAACCAATATCCTAAAGAACACGCCCAGTTCGCACATGCAGCAGGTCGTAGGATTAGCCTTAGGGTTTCTAATTGAAAGGTCACCATAATCCCTTTCCTTTCTTATCCCGCCTTCAACGTTTGGGTCATGAAGTTCTTCATATGGTCTCAGACCACACTCACACATGTGCAGCCATAATCATCCATCACAACTTTTACTCGGCCTCTCATTGTGGTGCTGTTTGTGGCATAAAACCTGGCGTGCTTCGTAAATGTGTCCATGACAATAAGAATGAACTGCCACCCCAAACTACCCCTTGGGGAACGGTCTGTAATAATCCACACACATCTGGTCGCTTGACACTTCCGATGTGATGGCATGCATTTCACCTCTTACATCGTGCACAGGTGTTTCACATACTGGCACATATCACAATTCCTAAATGTCTCTCAAACCTTCCATCTGAGTACAGTATGTTGTCACTGCTTGGCGATTGTCGCACACAACTTGGTCGCTCTGCAATGACCAAGAATCTAATCATTGTACTGAATTAAATTCTCCAAAAGTGCGCCAGGGAGCCAAATTTTCTATCATCGCTCTTTCATACGCCAGTGGAAATATACCCTCCCTTCGAACATGCACAATAAACCAGTATTTCTCGTATGTGCATCCTCTCAACCAATGCCATACTGCAGAAAGAGGCTTTTGGTCTCCTGCTGCGGCTAACTTCCATCTATGCTGTCGAATGCACGCCATGTCTCAGTGTTGTAACACCGCCATTATTACTTCATTATTTTCTCACTGGATTTCGTCATCCCCACCCCCGCTAAGGATTTTGGCTTAACGAGTCAAGAAATTTGTTATGCTTATTCCGATAATATAAGCGATCTCAAGATCATTTTCTTGAATCGCCAGGGCCCACCACATCAAACTGTTAATCGTGTGCCTAACAATTCTTAGGAACTTTGGAGCATGGTGATCTGCACACAAACAAGTTTTCCAGCTGAGCATGTAACCCTTAAACCGTTTTGTTGCACTGACAGTGGCCAGCATTTCTAGTTCGATAGTGACATACCGTTCCTCTGTATCTAGTTGTTTCCAACTATACATAGCAACAATGTGCATGTTCCCATCTTTGCTTTCCTGTTGTGAACATCCCCCAATACCTTTCACACTTCCATCTGTGAACAGCTGGAAAGGTGCCATGAAGTCATGGTGCGCTATACAAATACTGCCATAGAATCCAGTCTGTACCTTCTCGAAAGCATATTCCTCCTTACCTTCTCAGCTTCACTTCTTGTCCTTCTTTAGTAGCACATATGAAGGACTCAAGACCTGCGAGAAGTGTCCTCTCTGTATATTGAAACCACGCCCAAGAACTCTCTTAATTCTTGTACGCTGACCTTTTCAATTACATGACCTCTGTAGTTTACTCTGTTATCTTCTGTCGATACACCGAACCCGAGATACGTCAGCTTATTTGCGCTCAGGTTCTCTTTGTCAGGCCCGAGCGTCATCCTGGATCTCCCGAGTGATGCCACCAGCTGATTTACGTGCCACGTCTGTACCTGAAATGCTGCAGATGCGACAATTATGTCACCGGTGTAGATAATACTAAACTACATCATCTCTGGTGTGAGTATGATATTCATGGCTCTCGCAATTACTGAAGTCGAGTCCTTACGCCTGAATGGTACTCTGTTGTACCTGTACTATTCTCCCACGAATAGGATGGCTTGTACATTCGGCAGGATGCGCGTAGCGCAATGTGATTAAAGCTGGCTATAATATCAAGCGTTGGAAGCAAAATTTTTCCTGACAATTGGCACAGTACGTCTTGGATCCGTTCCGGCCTTGCTCTGTCTGTCTCAATGCTCTCGTTTAAAACCCTTGCGTCGAGGCAACAAGAGACCGATCCGTCTTTTCTAGACACAGCTGTGAGTGGATTCACATATTCTGACGCGTCCCGCGATCTGATTCCGTCTGCCTTCTTCGCCTGTATCACATCCCTGGTAGCTTTTCGGTGCTTCCAGGCGACTGAGTGCGCTCTCATTGTTTGCGGCTGATTACACATTACTCTAAACTTGTGAACCGCTACCCGAATTCTTCCCGGTAGGAACGAGAATGTGTCCCTAAATTCCGTGATCGTTTCCACCAACTCCTATCTCTGCTCCCCGCTGAACAATGAGTTATCTTGGATGCTCTTCCAAATTATTCTGCCTCTGTGTTCTCCACATCTGCTTCTGGCTGATCGTTTGTGCACTGGACGCCATCTGTCGTGTTCCTTGCTTCTGAGTAAGGCGTAATCAATTTTTCTCGCCACATCGACGGATGAAACTACCTGTTGTCCTCCAGAAACTGTCCAGGTTTTGCATATTTTTCTGCTGTGGAGTTAACAACATTGTCTCCTACCAGTGGCGAGTGGCATGCCTCACAGTGGTTTTCAGCCACTACGCAAGCTCTTTCACATTCTCCGCTCCACATGAGCTTCCCTGTGCCTATGGGAGCTTCCTCTTCAGTCTTTGTCATTGTCCAAGGGTGCTTGTCGTCTTGACTTTGACTGTAGTATCTCACTGCGTACTATTACGTTCCTTTTGACACGTGTCTTCCGTACTCGTATGGACGACGTAGGGTATCGTGAGAGACTCTGGCCCACGAGAAATCGTATAATGCCTATCAGTTTCTGCTTTGTTGGCTAGGTTCGTGGAATTATAATCACAGGACAGCAAACTGACTTCATCTGCAACCCTTGTTCAGTTTAAGAAATCATATTTCAGCTCATGTGATCATCTATGAAAATTTCCTTGTCCTCCTTACATTTTAATAAATTAATTGTGCCATGAGAGCACTCTGCACCCTATGCGACAGGATCTTTAAAAAATTAACTAAAGTTTAAGGGGTCAGCCCATTTTCGCAACTCTGTTCGAGAGTAAGTTATTACTGATTATAAAATCTAGCTACAACCCACCGATAACTGTTGCATTCACCTGGACACCACATCTTCCGTCGCATGGTGACACCAAAACATACTTTTCTACCATCTGCCTTTTCGTCTCAAACTCGGGAACCAGTGTGATTCTTTCTATGGGTATATCAGCTAATTACTATCACTCTTCACCAGTTTACCGTAAAAAGATGCTGAAAGTGCTGTCACTTCCGATACAGAATCCAGACATGCTACAATATTAATTCCTTCCACATTTATTTCAGTGAAGGTACACCGATTGTCTGCCTTTCCAGGCAACTCTGAGCCATCACAATATTGGTCACTGATATCGTTTTGCTCTTGTGGTTGTCAGTACCGCACACTGTGTACGTGGTGTCCATTCTCTATTGATGGGCCCTCTGCGATTCTTCATAGTCGTTGCTCATTCAGTTGTACGACCTCACAGGTGGGGCCAGTGGTGGTGTATCTCCTTTACTCTCTCGCCCTCTCTCATTACGTGACGCTGGCACACAACTGAAGCGGCGTTCGTAGTCCGGCACCTCGATCCTGCTTTGCCACACTCTTGCCCACTTCTTTCTTTTCTCCTTCGCCCGTTATTGTGCCAGTTCAGCCTGTCAATACGCAGCCAAACCATTTATGGAGCCCTATTTTCCATCCTCATTTTGCTAGCGTGTGCCGTCCTCTGTTTCTTCTGCTGGTCAGTGCCATCCAAAGATCTTGAAATATCGTGGAACTGTTAGCATGACAGTGTCCCGATGAGTGCACCTTGTACATGAACAGGAAACTGTGAGCTCATCCGGCTGCATCGTTCCACATCCGCCATTTTGTCATCCAAGAATCCTGCCAGAACAACAATGTGAGTCGTGTAAGTTGCTATGGAATGCCGAGACTGTGGCGCTCACTGTTCCCATTTTCTCCATCTTCGTCCAGGTTCCAGTAATCCACCGGAAGTTTGGTGCAGAAATCCTTACAACTACTGTTCTCACACACTGTTACGCCAAACCAGCAGCTTCCTCCAGGTCGAGCGTTTGCCGTGCAACAAATGAAGTATCTCATATCCTTCTCCTTTCGTACGCAGATACACGTCGAAATTCTTTAGGTATGCCTTCGGGTGAATACTGCACGTTCGACCGAACTTAAGCGGTGGTAAGCTAACACCGTGCGTCTACTGTAGAATACAGCCTGCAAATTCTTTGGCGTGACCTGCGTTGCGAGAACATTTCCTTGTCGTATTGCAGGCATTTCTGACTCGAGAACTAACACTCTTGCTCGTGTCTGCATGGACGATTGATTTTTAACATCCTCGCGGGCGGCGACATCTGCCATCTTCGCGTTTTCCCGCGATTCTAGGTTGCCAGGCTTCGCTTCACACGCTTTTCTCACTTTGCCCAGAATGCTGGCGACCTCGGTTCGTATGTTTGCAGAATCAGTTCCCAATTCTCGCTTAACTTCTGCAGCCTTGCCATCAATCTTTTGATTGCAAAGTTTTAGTTCGACGTCCATTCTTGATTCTCCTCCGTCATCCGAGCTAGTTGCTCCATAGTGGTGTTTAACTGAGATATATTTCTTTCCAATATAACGAAATACGATCATATGGAGTCCTACTTTGCAGGCACTCCACAGACGTGCCTTTTATTTCGTCACTTACCTCCAAACTGTCATAAGTTCGTCTGTCGGTTTACAGAGTTCTCCGATTTGGTGCACCCCTCAAAGATGTGATTTATGTTTCCTCACTCACCCCGAACGTTCCTCAACCGAACTGTAGGTTTCCATATTTATCAATCTCCCAGGCATAACTCACATGAAAAACGTGACCGCAAACCAAAATTACTGCTCAGAACGAATTGACATAAAAGATAAGCGTTAACATCAACAATAGTAGCAGAAAATAGCACAATGGAAACACGAAACAGAATGTTCACAAAACGAACTACACAATCTACAACTACTTCACAAGTTACGGAGGATGCTCTGTAGACCAAATCAAAGTACACAGTACACCAGCTACTGCTATGTCTGCCTCATACTGTTCATTTGCAACACACTCATTACACAAAAATACATCTTCCGTGCGCCTCACATCACTCACAAAGATTTTAACATATTCCATACAGTTATGGGAAATTAATAATCCTTCCTGAGTCGTATCTGAAACTTTAAAAGTCTTCACACTGGCAATAACTTGAGAAATAAACCAAGTCGAAGCCTCACACTGGGTGCTAAAACGTAAGAATATCGTCAAATCTCTGATATTACACGATATTCTAATTAAGAAGACGCTCAGCAGACACAATGATCTGGCGTCCAGGTCGAATAGAGCACCTGTGTCGACGATACTACAGACGCCGACGCAAGCGTCGCTGCGACTGCTGACGGGCGCTCTCGACTGTCGACAGTGGAGGGAACGACTTACGGTGGGAGGAATGTAAGGCGGCCGCGTGCCTCAGGCCTCAGCACGGTAGTGCACCTGACAATGGTGACATGTCTGATAGCCGAAATACTGTGCCCATTGGACACTATGGACCGGCAGTACACCCTTGGACTGTTTGATCAACAAATACGCCAGAACAAACTGAAGAGTCACAAGCTGATAATTATTCTTGGCTGATAACTTCATTCACCTAATATTATTAACGGCCAGGAAGTTCGCAAGATCCAACATGGATGAAATAACACAGAATATTTTATGATCTACTTTTTGCCTACATCCAGAGTCTGCATGAAAAATTGTAGGAAGATACGTTCCGACAGCCGACCGGAGTGGCCGTGCAGTTCTAGGCGCTACAGTCTGAAGCTGCGAGACCGCTACGGTCTCATGTTCGAATCCTGCCTCGCGCGTGGATGTGTATGATGTCCTTAGGTTAGTTAGGTTTAAGTAGTTCTAAGTTCTAGGGGACTGATGACCTCAGAAGTTAAGTCCCACAGTGCTCAGAGCCATTTGAACCATTTGAACCTCGTAACACAGTCTCTGATATTAATATTTGAGAATCACAGGACGAAACTTCAGTGGCGGTATAAAAGCTTAAGACTGGCCTGCATGTGTGTTCTGAAAGCCTAATGGTTGAAGCAACCATCACTATAAGGAATAAATCGAGAACTGAGTTCCGGTCTGGCACAGAATTTCAATTTGCAGCACGTATCCATTAAATACATAGCCCCTATGTTGCTTTACATCACACAAAATTTTAAACATTTATGAACACGCTCTTAACGTTATTAAAAAACATACCTGAACAAATTAAATATTTATATATCCGGTGAGCAAACTAAAACTGACCTGGAAAATATTTCGTCTGCCCTGGCTGTGGATGATGTGAGTTTGGATGCCTATCTTAAGGTACGTCGAATACAATGCAAAACAGAATTAAAGTACCACTTTTTCGAAACCCCGTAATTGCCTCCCATTATGAGGCCCAAGTTTGAAATCTGCTACAAAGGTGATTAGCACCTTTCTCTGTAACGGTGTAACAGCATGTCGCACTGCAACTTCACCAACGGGCTCGGCGACGTTACAAACAGCAAGATGTCGACGTATGCGAGTACAAGGCCAGAGCTCAGAAACCCATTTAACGTGTAAGGTGTCTCAATGATGCAAACTTAAAAGTAATTTAAGTTCAGTTCTGCCCAACGCCACCTTGGACGTGTAACACGATGAAAAGGTCGTCGTCTTACACACATTTCAACCCTTCTTCTGACGCCCCTGCGATGGATGTGAGAACGGCGACACCCAGCATGGAGATCACGCAATTTTCCCATGATTGGCCGAGGAAAGTATTCCAGACAGTCTGCCGCTCAAAATCGACGCGAAACGGTCCCTGGGTGTCGCATAAGCCGCGTCGACGAAACCATTTCTTTCCTTGGGGCCTTGATTCCCCCACATTTCGCGGTTGAAAACGACAGTTGTCAGTGCGATGAGCAACAAGACGAAGTTATTGACAGCCTTTGATACTGCTGACTACCCCGGACGATTCAACTCTTCTCTAAGGACGTTGTGGGGCTGCATCCCCATTAAACGTGATCGCACCCTTTTGGAGAGCAGCGAGACCGAAATTTTTTCTCTCATGTAATAGTTGGAACCACAAGCGACCGTTCAAAATTATTTGACAAAATTTGAAGATGACTGTGTGTAGCAGAGGGTGCTTATGCTCTTTCATTCCTACTGTTTTACGCCCTCCAGTGACATGATCACCAGTTTGGAACTATCCTCGGTGGCACCCTGCCACATTTATTGATAATTTTAAAAATGTGACTTGGCAGAGAAAACCTGAGAAGTATCCCTGGACACCTGGATGCGAGCAACTGCCCTCGGAGGGCTGTAAAGTAGTTGCCAGTGTAATCTTACTCTCCCACACATCACTATTAAATTTTTCTTAGTGTCTTCATTAGTTTCACAGGCTTCGAGACTAGTAAGATGTACAAAAGAAAAACTTTGTACTAGTCTTCATTATCTCTTGTTGTTATTGACATTAAGTCTTACGTTTAGTGGTACATTCCTGCGACTGAAATTTTTGCTTAACGTTGTGGGTTCCTGATGACTAAATAACTGATGAAGATTTGCCTTATATTTCTTGAATTTCATTCTTTGTCACATTATTAAATATCACGCCGTTTTTACAATTTCCACTTAATATTCAAAATTACATTGTTAGTGTCGATCATATAAATACGCCCATCTCCATCAGAGGAATGCCCACTACTACTACATTCAGCGGTACTGACAATACTCCAAAGAGTCTACAAAGCAAAAGAGTTTACAAACTTTCTTGACAAAAGAAGAATCATCACCAATATATAACATTATTTTATAAATAAATCCAGAAATAAATTTAATATTCAGCGCTAGATTGTGCAATCAATAATATGAATTTTAAGCATTCCAGATATTTCTGAAAGAAAAATAATTTTAGCTATATCGACTGCAACAACTTAGCCTGTTTTTATAAGTAAATTCTAGTCTGAAACATAATACATTGCATACAAAATCAAATGAAATTCTTTTAGTAAAGCAGCCGAGAATGTTCACCTATACCAGATCCGGGATTATTCCTGTTGTCGACTACTTCTATAAATAAAAAAAGATAATGTTAGAGGAGGGTGCCCAATTACACCTGCCTGTAGGCACATACGGCTATTTCCCCATTTTTCTCAGTAAAGGCACATTTTTAAATTCTCAATAATTGTGGACGGGTGCCACCGAGGGTATCGTCGAAAAGGGGTGCCATATAGGGTCTTTTTGTCATTGTATTGATCCACGTGTCAGTGTCGCAACCCTCGGTGATCACGCCACAGGAATCCATGAAACTGGGGGCTGAGAAAGCATAAACATCCTTCGCTGCTTCCGATCACATTCACATTTCGTCGAATTGTTTTCGGCGATCCTTAGCGGTTCCAATCTGTGCACGAGAAGAAAACTTGTGGCTGTGCTGCACTCGAAAGGGGTGGAATCATGTTCAGTTGGATGCAGTCTCACAATGTCCTTAGAAGGGATTTAATGCCTCAGGGGAGTCAGCACCGTCAAAGGTTGTCAAGAACATCGTCCTTTTGCTCATCGCACTAGGAACTGTCGTTTTCAACCGCGAAACGTGGGGGAATGAACGCCCCGAGGAATGGGGTCGTTTTATTGACGCCCATTAGGCCACCCCTTGAGGCCTTCTCTTGGAAGTTCTGATTGGCAGTGTGCGTGAAATATTTTGTTCGACCACACATAAGAAAACAGCGTGATTTGAACGCTGCGTGTCGCAGTTCTGACCTTGATAGAAGAAGCGTCATAAGAACGGGTGAAATTTGGGTAAGAGGGGTTATGGCGACCTCTCCATTGTGTAACACGTCCACCGTGATGACGGCCAGAACTGCCGTGAAATTTGTGCCACTGTGACATCATCAGCCCACCTCATACAGCACATGGACTTCTGAAATTTGACGTTTCTTTCGCATGTGTCGACGCCCTGCTGTTAGAAGCGTCTTCGAGCCCAAGGGTGATGTCGCAGGGAGCCACACTTTTGTACGTTCACAGAGGAAGGTTGTAGGCATCTTTGAACCAAGTTTCAAAGTTTTGCGTTGCGATGGAAGACAATTATGGAGTTTCGAAAAATGATCGTTTAATTTTTTTTCGCAGTGTATTTTCCAGGCATGTTTTATGTTCCTCACCCTGTATATGAAGTCTGTGCAGGTCCAAAATTGTATTTACCATCATTCAAGATGTGGCGCCCAGTACTTTGCAAGGGATGGTTCTAAAGGATTTAGTGTACACAACTCAGTCCGAGAAAACCACCACGAAGGGGTTGGCCGTTGCAGTGCACCTGTGTTTTGTGCCACGATACCGAACCTTGATGCTGCACTGCCTCCATGCATCCTACGCTTTGCCTTTTATTGGCTGCAAATACTAGTACGCTACTGGTGTGATACAGACTGACTGACATGTGTTTATAGAAATATAATTTTAGTTTGTAAGTTCTAGCGTAGCTTAAGATAATTTGACAATAAGATAGTTTGCACAGTCCACTTAAATACTTAGCTGATCAACAAAGTCAGCAGCCATTGGTAAGAAGTACAACTCCATAAGTTAGATTAAGGTAAGTGATTATTTTTACCCACGTCCTCTGAGGAGAAGTCGTCTTCATTGGGTTGTGTAGTGGCATGAAAAACCACTTTTTTTCCCTTACGAATCCAGCATGTCTGTAATATTTGTTTTTAGCATAACTTATTAGAGAAATACGACAGTCAGTGGTACATCAGAGATGGCATCATGAACAAGGACAGGTAATGTATTCCAACTGGATCTGACAGAAATCACCGATTTCTCTCTCGTCTTGACAGGTAAAGTAACCACCAATGACGTGCAGGACTCACTGTAATCATTCGTTGTGAATTTCCGTGAGACATTCCCCTGAAAACCAGAAGAATCAGAAAGCAATTTGTAGAATACACTCTAAGGGGAAAAAAAGGTGCACCACAAAGGGATTATCTAAATGGGACGGAAATCAGTATGCGTGATGTACATGTACAGAAAAACAAACGAATATAATTTCAGAAAAATTGAATTATCTATTCAAGAGAAAGAGTGTCACAGATCGAGTAAGTCCGCCGATCATTGTTCCACCTCTGGTAGTGAGAAAGAGGACCTTGGACTGCAGAAATCCGCGGTCTATCAGGTACCCTGCCAATGTGGTAAGACATACATAGGTCAGAGGGTGCGTACTGTCTACGCTCTTTGCCTAGAATACGAACGGCACAACAGATTGTAGCAGTCTAACAAGTCGGCAGTCACCGAATATTGCCTGGAGGAATCAACACTGACGTCCAACTTCTGGTGGTGGTGGTAAGTTCCTATGAGACCAAACTGCTGCGTTCAGCTGTCCGTAGCCTTACACACTACTTAATCTAACTTAAACTTACGCTACGGACAACACAGACACCCATGCCCGAGGGAGGACTCGAACCTCCCACGGCGGGAGCCGCGCGAACCGTGGCAAGGTGCCCTAAACGGTGCGACTACCGCGCGCGGTTGCCACAACTTCTGGCAGTATGTCATTAAGGAGTCTCGTATTGAGATCAAGTAAGGGAACTTATGATAAACCGTGATAGCGGGTACATCCTTAATAAGGTATGGGACCCTGCTATTAGAATCGTCATGAAGAGAAAAGAGATTCCAGACATAGAACTGACTTCGGCGGCAGGTGGAAGAGTAGCAGTTGTGCACCAGGACGCGCACATGCGGCGTGAAAACGGAATCGTTTATCCACCGCAAGAAAAGGCAGACGCCATATCACTCACGGTCGAACGTCAATTCCAAGGAAACTTCACCGATGAAGCGAGAAAGAAACCGATAGGAATGAATGCAAAGTGAAGCGACATCTAGCACGAAAGTGCGGCAATGACCGGACACCTGGTTCGCAGAAGTCGGCGAGCGTAATCTAGGTGCTCTTACGAGGCGATTCGGCAATACTAAAGTCCCAGATCCCGACCGTATCAAAACGTCTTACCTAAAGAACCATCCCCAAACCTCCATCTCTCACCTCACCACCATCCTTAACAACTGCCGAAAACTAAACTATTCTCCTACAGCCTGGAATGTTGAAAAAGTCATTTCGATCCCCAAACCAAATAAAAATACCTGTTTTCACAAAGCAACATACCCGTCTCCCTTCTTAACCACTTTTCCAAATTCCTAGAGGCTCTAATACTAATCCCACTGAAACAGTTCCTTATTACCAACAATATGCTTACTCCTGAACAATACTATTTTCATGCTGGACACAGCGCAATACAGCGAGCAATTCGCCAGGTAGATCACATATGCTCGGAGAAACAGTAGTGAAACAGTACCGGAGCCTTCTTCCTAGATAAAAAGAAAGAGTTCGACCATGTCTGGCGTGGCGGCCTATTGTACAAGATGTCCCTAGTAAACTGTCCACTTCAGATAGTAAAAATTGTCAAGTCTATCCTGACAAGCAGAAATTCCTACTCGTCTTGAGACAGAGCGGACAGTCACATCAGGAATATAGAAACAGTCGTGCCCCAAGGATCTGTACCAGATTATCTCCTATACCTATTAGATACAAATGATGTGTTAGGACAGCGGGGGAACAAATAGTCCTTTACGCAGACGACTCTGCGCTGTACCACAGAGGTAGAAATCTCAACCCACATGAAACACGTCATCGAGTGGCACAAGTTACGGAAAACAAAAATCAACGCAGAAAAGTATCAAGCCACCATATTTACTACCAAAGCTAAGTCCTATTGCTAAATATTCAAGTTAACAACCAAGATATTCCCTGGAGAGGCTCGATTACCCACCTCGTCTTAAAGGTCGGTAAACGGCTAATATTCACCCAGAATGTAAGGGAAGCTTGTAACAAATGCTGTGCAAGAATTTTTCAGCTGTACCCACTACTGAAAGGCAGGGGCTCTCAACAGCAGCTAAGATTAGAACCTGCCCTGGAAAGCCGTCTTACTGCTAGCCATACTCTGTGGTTCAGAAATATGGAGCGTGGCGGCAAACATGAATTTAACCAGAATAGAAAGGGTGCAAAATAAAGAACTTCCCATGATAACTGATGCACGAAGGTTCTGCAGCAATGAGGAAATTAAAGTCATGCTAGTTCACACAACCATCTATCATCTCATTAAACAGAAGTCCACTGCACTATACGAATCATGACACAAACCCTCATTTCACTTCATCAACTCACTTGGTGGAGAGGAACATCCCATCACCAAGCCCCGTCACCACCATCCGTCGTCAGTTCAGACCTTCAACAGCGTAAGCTAAGGCTTGCAGATTTCATCACCGTCACATAAATCACAACCACCACCACCACCACCACCACCACCACCATCAAACATCATGGAATGAAAAGCTCACCCAGACAATACCAAAAATAAGCAGAAGACAGAGCGCCACAGAGCGCTGATTCTCCTATGACAAATTGGTAGAAACCCAGACAGTTTTACCGACATCTGTCAGTTCATCAGCGTACCTGACTTTGGCGACGTGGTCGTTTGCAGAAATATTGTTCCCGTTGGCCAATGACATCGTCAGTTCACCCGTGAACTATTTCGACGTGAAGTACGTGGGGAGAAGCTGAAAAATAACATCACATACCACAACAGGGAGGAGATGTATCACAACATGAAAAGACTTGTCAAGCTGCGCACCGGAGAAGTCGTTTGCTGGGTACATTTGCATTACTTGTGAGATGCCCTGAAGAACGCGTAGTACCGAACTTCGGCAAAGTAACGTATCACATCGACCCAGCGGCAGTCAGAAGAATCAAGATACGTGCTAGTCTAGCCCTGGTACGGGAGAGAGTCAGCTTTACTCGATGGTGGCTGGACTCGAGTAACAAAGAACTTTTCAGATTACATCTACAGCTGGCTAACCAGTTCATTTCCTGGACGTAGGACTGGTTTCATAGTGTCACATGGGCCACAACTGACTCCACCAAAAGGAGACCACCGGATATCAAACAACGAAATTCGAGCGTATGTCAGAGAAGAAACCTTATGATTCTCCCTGCAAGACTATTATCAGTCTCACGGCCAGGCAACTGGTTAGGAGGCGGTGTCATTTTTTAAGATGGGACTCCTAAATCCGCACCTGTCGTGGACATTACTAGCTCAGTGGAACAGGTAGCTGCATGACTTCCCCTTGAAGCAGCTGAAGAAGTACATCGTGAAACCTCTTGCGCTCTCATGCAAACAAAACTTATGAAACCGAACAGCAGGGAGAGAACAGCCTTAAGGGAAAAAGAAAAAATCGTGATATTGTGGTTTCATCAACCGGCAAGGGCAACGCAGTTGTGAACCTATGTCACCAGGATTACATTGAGAAAATACGGGACCTGTTACAAGACAATGCATACCGGACACTGAGCCATCGAAGAAGGTGGTGAAGAAAGCCATGGCATTTCTTGAGGAATCCGGCTTTCCACACGATGTTGTTAAGAAGCTAAGATAAAGAGCACCATTTCCACCAAGTCTTTATCGACTGCCTAAGGTTCACAAGGATGGGGATCCTTTACGCCCCCAAGGTTCGTTTACGCCCCACCATCAGCAAAAACTGATGCTACAACATAGTCACTCGCTAAGTACCTGAAGGATTTTCTTAGCCCTTATGCCAGGAAGCACTCACGTCTCATTCGCAACTCTATGGATTTTGTGGGACGCCTTCACAACTTTAAGCTTAAAGAGACAAACATCCTTGTAAGTTTCGACGTTGTCTCTCTTTTTACCAGAGTGCCTTTACAAGTGTCCATAGAACTTTTTGGCCAGAAATTTGATGTTGAGGTGACCAACCATTTTAGGCACGTCTTGACGCGACATATTTTCGTTTCGACGGTGGCTACTACGAGCAGACAGACGGATTAGCCGTGGGGAACTTACTTTCACCAGTTGCCCCCAACATGTATATGGAATATTTCCAGGAACAAATCCTGGAATCAGCCCAATGAAAACCTACCTGTTTCTTCCTTTATGTAGGTGACACATTTGGCATATGTTTACAAGAAATAGACAAGCCGAATGATTTTCACATACACCTCTGATCCATGCAGCAGAACGTCAGTGTTACCATGGAAGTTACGTAGGGCTGGCACCCTCTCTGACGACAAGAGTATCAACGAGGAACTTGAACATCTTAGAGCGGTTTTCCGGAAGAATGGCTGCAAGAATTGGCAAATTCGACGGGCTCTAAGTCTTATACCTTCTGTACATCCGGCTGAACTAGAAGAGGATTCTCAGGAGGACACAGCCATTGCATTTAATCCTTTCTGTGGCGCCTTATCCTAGAAGATAGGACAAATTCTCCGGAACACTAAGTGAAGACGGTCTTCTGCCCACCATCCAAAAAACGGGCGCTGCTTGGTTCCGTGAAAGACGACCTCGGAAATCCGGGGTCTATCAGATACCGTGTCATTGTGGTATGACACGCGTAAGTCAGACGGTGAGTCCTGTCGAAGATCACTGCCGAGGACACGAATGTCACACCAAATTGCAGCAGCCTAACAAGTTAGCAGTCACATAACATTCCCTGACGGGATTGCATGGAATTGATTATGACCACACCAAGGTTCTTGTACAGACGTCCAACATCTGGGACGGTGTCTTCAAAGAACCCTGTACTGCCTTAGTAAAGCATGGGATCCCACTATTAGAATGGCCAGGAAGAGAAAATAGGTGCCAGACAATGAATGACTTCGGGTGGAGGAACAGCAGAGGTGCGTCAGCACGTCCACCTAGCCGCGAACCTAGGATGGAACACTGTGTCGGTGTAAGGAGTTGGGTTAGGGATGATGGGCACGGATGGCCGATGGAGCAGCCCATCAGAGATGGAGGGGAGGAGATAAATAGCGCGGCGCCGGTCATCCATCAGTCAGTTTATCATCGCACCTGATGATGGTAATGTGGTCGTTTGGCGATATATTGTGCCCGTTGGACACTGACATCCGGCAGTTCACCCGTAAGTCGTTTCGACAATTCTATTTCAGTCAATGAAATTCCTGGCCGAAGAAGTGTCTGGAGACGCCCCAGACAGCGGTATGATACCAACCTGACTGTCTCCCGTCATACAGACCGACAACAATGAGTCATAGTACGGACTGACATTTCTTTCAAAGCAGAACCCCTTGGTTACCATCCGTGGCAGCCTTAGAGCACAGCAGTACTTTGACGATATTCTACTCCCCATTTTGTTGCTCTTCATGGCAAGCGATCCCGGGCTTACATTCCATCAAAACAATGCTCAGCCGCATACTGCGAGTGTTTGTACTACTTCTCTCCGTGCTTGTCAAACTCTACTTTCACCAGCGAGGTCGTCGGATCTCTTCCTAATCGAGAACGTTTGAAGAATTATGGGAAGGGCCCTCCAACCGGCTCTGGATTCTGACGATCTAACGAGCCAGTTGGACAGAATTTGGCACGATATACCTCAGGAAGACATCCAACGATTATATCAATCAGTGCCAAGACGAATAACTGCTTGCTTAGGACCAGAGGTGGATCAACGTCTTACTGATTTGCATAGTTTGTGAAACTCTTTCTCTTGAGTAAATCATCCATTTTTTCTGAAATTTTAATTATTTGTTGGTCTATACCTGTACGCGACATCTACAAATATTCGTCCCATTCGGATAAATGGTAAGTGGCGCAACGCCTTTTTTTACTCCGAGTGTACTTTTAGGATGTCGGCGGTATAATATTTCCGTCTGGTAGAATGTATTATGTGACAGGAAACTGTTATAGAGTTTCTTCTGATAGGAATCAATTGTTCAGACAAATTTAAGAACTCTAAGTTACCTATCCTTCACTACTCCCGGTTCGCGTTATAGACTTCAACAGCAGTTGTTACGTAACAAGTGCAGAAACGCCTGTTGCGTAAGACATCGATATGCAGTCCCCTTGCGAATAACGTAAGAAGAAAACAGTTTTAAGCAAGTATTCTCAGTCCCTGTAGCTGCAGAATACAACGATTAGGAAGTTACCTTCTTTCTTAAATTAATTTCATCAACGGTTGTATTTTTATTCAACATAAGCTGCACCACAAGACAAGCAGACAACACGAAAATATTCTGAAAGAACAATAAACACAAACTCTTACTAGCGGACTGTATTTACTTTTCCTGTCAATTGGTTTACGTCTCATAAACCCACAGGAGATAACACTGCCGTAATGTACACACTTATCAAATACAGATTCTTGTATCAGCAATGTCTAACTACACTGTTGCTGAATACGCCGGACTGCTATAATTCCTCCTGATGACCATTTTAAAGCTTTTCGTTGTATATACAAATAATTTCCTCTAGTTTCCTGTTATACAAGAATCTTGTCTTACCTCGGCTGTTGAAAACCTCATAGGATGCACTATGTCTTACACACAGTTACAGTCTTTGGTTAAGTGTTTTCGGTATTTTGACACAATTCTGGGACTCTAATCCTATGTATGGAAGGAACATCTCTTTTTACTGCCAATAAAAGAAAATGTACACGCTCTACATAGGTTTAAACTTCAGTTTTTGTTTCTTTGTCACAGTATAAGGCATGGATGAAGGCAATAAGTTTCACGTGGACCATCTCGGTTTGAAAATTGTCTTTAGACGTTTGAACGGACTAGAAATTATGAACCACATGGTTTTGGAAGTTTATAGTGTTTTCATAGTTCTCGCTATATGTTTCGTGTCTTTAATTGAACTAATCACAATACTCAATAAGTCATATGTTTAGGAAAAAAATTCAAAATGGTAACGGAAATGTATGCCAAAACTAGATCACGGGTTGACTTTACTGCTAAACCATCTAACTGCTTAGACAGAGTCTGTTGCAGTTACAAATAAATATCTGCGAAGCGGGTGTGAGTGACTGCGGTGATGCCCATTGAGGTGTAACAAATCTTGAAACCTAGGATAACACTTCTCTCACTTCTAAATTCTACGAAATGCACAACGGTCCTAGTTCTCTTGATGAACTCTTACCTTCATAACCACCATCGCTGTAATAGCAGCTTCGCAGCTTATACCCGTCTCTTTGATAACACCTTCATAAATTTCGAATCTATTTGAACCACAACGTCTAAAATATAACTGCCGTGTGTGTACTGTCACATTTTTTGTCGGAATCAGTTGTTTAGTAATGCATTCGGCAAGACGCATTTCCTCACTACGTAGATTTTCCAGGAGACATCAGTCCAGTTAAAGTTACAACACAGCTAGCTCTTTATTCCCATGATATAATGAGTGCTGTCGACAAGGGATCTCAGATCCATTTCATATTCCTAGACTTCCAGAAGGCTTTTGATACCGTTCCTCACCAGCGACTATTAATCAAATTGCGTGCATATGGATTATCGTCTCAGTTGTGTGACTGGATTTGTGATTTCCTCTCAGAGAGGTCACAGTTCGTAGTGATAGACGGTATATCATCGAGTAGAACAGAAGTGATATCTGGCGTTCCGCAAGGTAGTGTCATAGGCCCTCTGCTGTTTCTGATTTACATAAATGATCTAGGTGATAATCTGAACAGCCCCTTAGATTATTTGCAGATGACGCTGTAATTTACCGTCTAGTAAAATTATCAGACGATCAATTCCAATTTCAAAATGATCTAGGGAGAATTTCTGTATGGTGCGAAAAGTGGCAATTGGCACTAAACAAGCAAATTACGAGGTAATCCACATGGGTACTAAAAGAAATCCAGTAAATTTTGGGTATACGATATATCGCACTAATCTAAGGGCTGTCAATTCGACTAAATACCTAAGAATTACAATTACGCGCAACTTCAATTGGAAAGACCACATAGATAATATTGTGGGGAAAACGAGACAAAGACTGCGCTTTGTTGGCAGAACACTTAGAAGATGCGACAGACCCACTAAAGAGACAGCCTACATTACACTTGTCAGTCCTGTGCTGGAATATTGCTGCGCGGTATGGGATCCTTACCTGGTAGGATTGACGGAGGACATCGAAAAAGTGCAAAGAAGGGCAGCTCGTGTCGTGTTATCGCGCAATAGGGGTGAGAGTGTCACTGATATGATACTCGAGTTGGGGTGGGAATCACTGAAACAAAGGAGGTTTTCTTCGCAGCGAGATATATTTACGAAATTTCAATCACCAATTTTGTCTTCCGAATGCGAAAATATTTCGTTGACACCCTCCTACGTAGGGAGAAATGATCATCATAATAAAATGTGAGAAATCAGAGCTCGAACGGAAAGATTTAGGTGTTCCTTTTTCCTACGCGCCATTCGAGAGTGGTATGGGAGAGAAGTAGAAAGAAAATGGTTCGGTGGACCCTCTGTCAGGCACTTAAGTCTGAATTGCAGAGTAACCATGTAGATGTAGATGTAGACTACTACTAGCATCACCAATACCCAGTGCTTGGGCTATTACTGTGTTGCAAAAGTGAAATGATCACATGGCGTCACTGGCAGGAGGTCCCGTCGAGAGTCATTCTGCTGCCTAGTAAAAATATTTCTGTTTTACGTCACTTCAGCGACTTAGGCGTTTTTGAGATGAAGACGAGAGGAAATAATTAGGACAACAAAAACAGCTAGTCGCTGAGAAAAAGAAAAATCTTCAGCCCGGCCGGAAATCGAACCCGCGACCGCGCGATCTAAAAGCAGTGATGCTGTGTACTGGAACACGAGCTGCGGACTGTGTAGTAGAATTAAAGTATCATTAAATGACTCTATGGCTGACGTGTCAGAATATATACATGTTATAAATACTTTATATTCTTAGGACTATGTTTTGTCTTTCCAATATATGTTTCATCTGTTGGAATTTGCTTCATAGTCTAAGTAGTTTCAACAAAGTTATTAGCTCTATGTTTTATTTGAAGGGAACTGCTCTCACACAGAGAACTTTCAGTGACTTTACTGCAAGTGTTTCGGCCCTTAACAACTAGTACTTTTATACATCACAGTCCATATTTGATATGTGATCGATTTTAATAAATATTTTCTTAAATGACGGGTTTTCGTCAGTGTGTTCCTCCATGAGTTCATCTGTTTCTTTGTCATCAGTAACTCGCTTTCCGTCGTGATTGCTACATACATTACTTCGGTCACAACTCTGTAAGGCATTCGGAAACTGCTTCTGTTAATTTGCAAAATGGTTCAAATGGCTCTGAGCACTATGAGACGTAACAGCTATGGTAATCGGTCCCCTAGAACTTAGAACTACTTAAACCTAACTAACCTAAGGACATCACACACATCCATGCCCGAGGCAGGATTCGAACCTGCGACCGTAGCAGTCATCACGAGGCAGAGAAAATCCCTGACCCCGCCGGGAATCGAACCCGGGAACCCGGGCGTGTGTTAATATGCACCCCAACAAAGTTTACCCATCTTGATTACGTGTCAACAGTTCTTCTTTCCACTTCCGTTATCCCTTTTAGGCACACTTCCATAGCTACTGCATTTTTAATTGGCTACTACCCCTGAGATATCTTCGGCTAGCTCAACGGCAAAAGTTTAACATGTGCGCCTTTCTTCGTTCCATTAGGTCTTCTTATGTCATTCCCTGTACCATCTCCAGAATTTATTTTAGAATCAGTGCCTAGATGTTAAATTAATGTCAGTTTTATTTTAACAGCTTGTTTAGATGCTGTTATTTACCCATTTACCCAACTGTTAATATTTACATGTCTACGAAAACTGAAGATACACTGATGTGCTAAACTTAACGACGGAAACAATTTTCGCATGATGTGTCGCTTGCAAGTAACATATCTTGAAGGAACATGGACCATACATAGAAAGAAATGCTGCAGAATGTGATCGTCCTGGCACTGGTCCTGCCACCTAATTTCGATGAAGGTGTGGCATTCGTGGTGCTGTCAGGACGTATATGATACATTTGTTTCTACATATTTCTTCTTTTAACCTAGTTCCACTTTCTTCATATTTATTTTCTACCATCTATTATTTCTTTTCAGGATGATGACCACATCATCTGTCCTTCTTAACCTCACTTTGCTGCTTATCAATTAGCTGCTCAACATCCTCCAGTTTCTTTTCTTCCAAGTTCCCATAGGTTGTCCAGTCTAGTCACTACGAGTTTAGTTGTAATTCTGATAGTATTTCCGATATGTTCAGCTTTTTCTCTAATTTTCATTGTAATAGTTTGGAAGATATCCCTTCCAGTGATATCGGTCTGTATTATTCTATTGAACTGGAAGTACACCTGCGAGCCATAACATCTGCAGTTTGCATTGAACGTTAACGATTCTACTTCTTGTAGATGAATATGCCTGCGGACTTGTTCGTTTCTTCGTTCAAAGCTTATGTATAGCCATTCATTATCACTAAGATGTGTCCACAGACTTTTCTCTAAGTTCATTATCTCCCACCCGCCATTCTTTGGAAAAAACCTGCTTTCCAGCAACTGGACTTCGCACTCATGCTGTTCAGACATGTATAACAGTATAAAAGTTTATTTACATATCTTTGCTCCCTTAACAGTTTCTTTGCATTCTAATTGATCTACTGATAGTTGAACATGCAACTTACTATAATTGTCTAATAATAAACACTCTTATCTTAGGTGTGTGTAAATAAATCTCCCTGTATCATTTGGGAGTGGCAGCATTCTCTATAAATTGAACTCTTTACTTTCTACTAATCAAATGCCAATGACACGTTCCAATACGTTACCCGTCACGAAGTTATCAAAGTCCATTATAATCTACCACTGGAATCAGCACAGACACTCGTGCTCGGACTACGGCAACTTGTTCCTTTGACAGTCTCAGCAAACTCTCCGATCTTGCTTTCGTTTCGTCGATATGATTTACGTTTGGAATAGTATGTTACCTATAAGGCTACGAAACTAAAAACTTCCCTCTTGGGTCTGGAACTATGTTTGGTTAATTGCTGAACTAAGCCGTTAGTTTGTCCCAATGAGGCTATATTGCTATCAGCCTAATTGTTGGGAAGGTTACATGGTGCTCTACTGATATTTAATTTCATTAATCTTCCTCTGCACTATTGGATGGTCTTGTTTATGACCCGCCATTCTATAGAATTTCTCGTCAAACTTCCTTAGGTACACATACGTCACAACTCTGCATGCAGTGTTTGTAATCCCTACCTTGCCACCGGCCGGACTGGCCGAGCGGTTCTAGGCGCTACAGTCTGGAACCGCGTGACCGCTACGGTCGCAGGTTCGAATCCTGCCTCGGGTATGGATGTGTGTGATGTCCTTAGGTCAGTTAGGTTTAAGTAGTTCTACGTTCTAGGGAACTGATGACCTCAGCAGTTGTCCCATAGTGCTCAGAGCCATTTGAAAAATTTGAACCTACCTTGCCTTGAAAGTGGCAGTAAATCTCAGATGCGTCTTCTGTGTTTTGGATCTCCACTGCTTCTCCACATGATTTTGTGCGCAGCCATCCACTTACCACAAACAGTCCCCATGAGATCAGTTTCACTTGGACCATGGCTACTGTATAACTTTTCCTCATGCTACTCTTTCCTCTCGACTTTTCTTGCCGTTAATAATAAGGCTTCAACCGATTTGCACGTACTCGCATGTGCTTATTTCTGGGTGCTTTAATTGCCACATTGGGCAGGTCTTCTGTAATCACTCCATGTGGTCGTCGGAACTGTTCATCTAGTTTGTTAGAACGACTTCTCGCAACCGCCTCATGACGTAGAAGAACCTTGTTTTCTTTTCCAAATATTCTTGAATTCTACATGTTGTCATAGTGCTCTTACTGATGTTCTTCGCTTCTCTATCTCTTCTCGTGAATTCTACTGCTGCTGATATACATAATCATCTTAATTATATCTCACACTTCTTTTCTCTTTCGCTTCAAACAAAGAGAGAGAATCCGATAGCATCCTTTAGAATATTATTGGTGAACACCTTGAGCAGGTCATATCCTATAAATATTTAGAGGCAGTAATAGTAAGGAGCTTTCTGCAATGGAATCACGTTAACTCAGTACTGGGGAAAATCAAAGGTGAATTTAAAACTTTCGGACGGGTTCTGCACAAGAGCGATGCACCTATAAACGAAATCGCGTACAACACGTTAGTGCAACCATATTAGAGAGTATTGTTCCAGTGTTTGGAGTCCTTATCAAGTAGATATGACAATAGACATTGAACGAAGTCAGAAACGTACTGATGACTTCTAAACAGGGCCGTAAAGTCATTGTGAAAGTTTAACAGAGCTGCTTGGAGAACTTAAATGGAAAACCTTGGACAAAAATGTCATAGTTCTTTTGAAGCGCTGTAGAGTAAATGTAAAGTGCGTTTTACAGGTGCTCTCTCCCACAGGTGCCATGCGCACCTGATGATTTATCTTGATCGCCGTTCTGTAGCTGATGTGATGCTTCACACTAGCGAATCCTAGTACTACATCTCCATCTCGACATCTCAACAAGAATCTGAGATAACTCAGAATCCTCCCTTTCCTCTGCCTAAGCTTGTCTAGCTTCTTGACATTTGGTACGTCCCCTCTCCATAGAGTCTCTTGGTGTAGTTCCGCAGACTTTCCTGGCGATCTTATGTATCAAGTATTCTGCCGGCTATCAGCCTCATTCTCGCTCGATATTTCGACGACGTGAAACTGCTCGTCGAGTGGAATATGTCCAGTGTTGATACCTGCGCTGTTCCCCCTACATCGTCAGTTCCAGGCGTTGCGTCTGGGGTCCATTCTCACTAGCAGCGTCCTTAGAAGTTTCCTCTTCGGGCCGGAGCGCCTGTGTGTGGGCTAGCGTTCCGTTTTCGGTCCGATTCAGTTCCAGGTGTTCCCTTTGCGATTCATGTCCACTAGAAGCGAACCTGGTACTGTATCTGGGGCTCTGTCCCGATGATCACAGACTCAGTTCTTTCAGTGGATTTTTGCTGCTGCCCGTTCTTCTACGTTTTAACCAACTTCAGTGCATGATTCCAGGCTCTATTTCGTTGTTTATAGAATAAAAATCTACTTCAGATGCCAGTAATTTTTTAAATTTATTCCACGCCTGGTTTCGAAGCTTAAAGATTCATCTTCAGGTGCCACCAAATAATTATGATAATACGAGGGCTGTCCACAAAGTAGATTACGTTTTCGTTTGTGTCCGTTAGGGGCGGGGCTAGCGCGGCCATCTTGGTGTCATGGCATTCCGCCGCTCAGACGGCATTCTGCCGTGCAAGTGAGAGGTTCGTGCTGTACTCCGTTGAGTTACTGTGATAGTTTGAAATGTCAGCGTTAATTGAAAATTCCGCGAAGTGTGAAGTGCGTGCTGTAATAAGGTTTCTGACTGCAAGAAACTGTACACCGATAGAAATCTATCGGCAGCTTTGTGAACTGTACGGGGACAACATAATCACTGGAGGTGGATTGCGTCAGTGGGTCATAAAATTTTAAAATGGCCGAACTATCGTTCACGACGAAGAGCGAAGTGGAAGACCCAGCATAGTGACGGCCGAACTCATTACTCGATCGCATCGATACTGGTGACGAAACATGGGTTAAGCATGTGAACTACGAGACAAAATTGCAGTCACTGCAGTGGGGGCACACAAATTCCCCCCAAAAACCCAAGAAATGCATGCAGACAATGTCGACAAGGAAGGTGATTGCGACTGTCTTTTGGGACAGAAAAGGTGTGATTTTTGTGGATTTCCTGGAAAGAGGCACTACAATAAACTCTCAAAGGTACTGCCAAACTCTGCACAACCTCAGAAGAGCAATAAAAAACAAGCACAGGGGAAAGTTGGGCTCAAAGATCTTGCTGATTCACGACAACGCCCGGGCCCACACGGCAAATGCCACTCGTGAAGTTCTCGAATCTTTTAAGTGAGAGTACAGTCCCGACCTGGCACCGAACGACTTCCACTTATTCCCAGCAATGAAGAAGTGGTTGGCTATGCAGCGTTTTGACGACGATGCACAGCTTCAAGAAGAGGTAACCACGTGGTTGAAGGCGCAGGCGGCAAAACTTTACGACGAAGGAATTTCCAAGCTCGTCCATCGCTACGATAAGTGCCTTAATTTAAATGGCAACTATGTAGAAAAGTAATATCTAAGTGTGGCTTTCATCTGTATATAATAAAAAAAATTTACAATTCTTCATTTATTTTTAATTCCAAAACGCAATGTACTTTGTGGATAGCCCTCGTATGAATGTGTGGCTATCAGGCCATTCAGTCATGGGGTATCACACGCACATCAAACAAACGCATGGGAGAATAGGACCAGCAGCGATACTGTCAATCTGGACAGCACGGCAAGGAAATGACAAGTTCAGATGGCCCAGAAGTAAACTAACCGCAGCGACGGAAACAACTGACGTTGTTACTGAGTTGGTACCCAGTGTCACGATTCAGCAAGTAATTCGTCATCTTCATCTCTGTACACGCCATTAAACTTTATCTCCATATCAGGGGATCTGCGCAAGGACCTTCGTTTCATCAAATTTCATGAAATTATTGAGTTCCAGAAGTAGTTGGTCAAATGTGTGTGAAATCTTATGGGACTTAACTGCTACGGTCATTAGTCCCAAAGCTTACACACTACTTAACCTAAATTATCCTAAGGACAAACACACACACCCATGCCCGAGGGAGGACTCGAACCTCCGCCGGGACCAGCCGCACAGTCTATGACTGCAGCGCCTTAGACCGCTCGGCTAATCCCCCGCGGCCCAGACATAGTCTTCAATGGGTGATTCAGTTGTCTGTCTTAGTCGAATATGCGTCTGATGTTCTTTCCCTCTGACGTCCACTGTCCTATTTGTTAGACCAATGTACGGCATGTCGCACGGGATAGGCATATCCCAAATTCATTATTTTCCTGGTGCCAGGTCATCTTCCAGATTTTCCAGTACCTCTCTCATTTTGGTAGGCACATGGATCACACGCTTGATGTTGTGCTTCCAGAGAATCCTGCTGAATTTGATAGAAATAGATGCTGCACAGGGCAAGTATGCCACAATCTTTGCCTCATCATGCACTTATCGTACATCGTGTGAAGGAGTGGCTGGTTGAAGGACCTCTTGAGTCTGTTTGGTCTTCTATGCAATCTTGCATAACAATGATTGCAGATGTTCTATTTGTACAGTAAAGCTATGTAGGTCCGACGAAATGTCATCTCTGGGCCAACGTCTTCTGAACTCACTTCTTCTGCACTGAGTGGTGACAACTGCTGGCTTGCAGGTATAAATCAGTGAGTTTAAGTTTGCAATACATTCTGTGGCTAAACGAGCCGTGTGCTCTACTCTTGATAAATACTTCCAGAAATGGCAACAGGCCATCCTTTTCCAGTTTCTTGGTGAACTTTATATCTGGCTGATTTGAGTTCAAGTGTTCTAGAGACTCATTGAGCCTATCCCTACCGTAAAGCCTGATCGCAAAGGTGTAATTCACACACCTGAAGAAGTGTGTGGGTTTCCATCTATCTGTCTCTGGCGCCTCCTCTTCAAGTCTCTCTACGAACATATGGGCAACCATTGGAGACAGAAGGTAGCCCATGGATACACCTTCTTGCTGCTCGTAATATTGTACCACATACAGAAAATAAGTTGAGGTCAGTATATGTCTGAACAATTCCAGAAAAACATCGTCAAATTTCTCGGCAATCATTTCTAACGAGTCATTCAGTGGCAATCTAGTGAACAGAGATATCATTTAAAAACTGACTATTACATCAGATCTGTGGTACGTAGTTGCGTGAGATATTGTAAGTAGTCCTCTGAGTCGTGGATGTGGTGAATATACTTCCTCACATTTGGGAACAGCAGACTCTTCAGGTACTAAGTTGTTGAATACATTGATGTGCCAAAGGTGCCAATAACTGGGAGCAGTGTCATACCCCGTTTCTGTGCTTTTTGGAGCCCATGTGGTCTAGGTGGAACTGGCACAGTCATTTGTAATTGTTTAATGACCTTGTTAGGCATATCGATTTCCTTCAGGAGACCCTGGCCGTCTTGTCCACTGTGTCCATAGGGTCATATTTAAAAAGTTTATATGCAGTGTCCTCCAGATGTTGATGCACTTTCTTATCATAATCATAAAGCTGCAAAACAACTGTAGAGTTTCCCCTGCCTGCTGGAAACACCATGATGCTGCTGTCATCCCAAAGCTCCTTGAGTGCAAACCTGTCATCACTTGAGATGCTCGATTTTGGAGGCTTTGGCGAACTTCTGCCACACTTGGTGGAAATGTGTTGGCTACTTGTTCCACTGCATTGATGAACTCTGGAAGGGGCATGTTCTTAGTAGACGTTGCACAATTGAGATTCCTACAAAGTACCTTGAATGTTGAGTCATCAAACTGCTTAAAACCGTACGAGTGTTCTCCATCTGCTGCGTTTTCTTACTCATGAAGGCGATTTTCGCAGACTGGCATGCTGGGGTATTGTTCTTAGTGCACTCTGCTAGAGACTAAGAGACACTGTCTACCCTGTCCCAATCTTCAGCTGCTAAGGAGGCTGCCATGTACAGGTGAAGGTGTAAAGGCTCTCTGAATACCGTGTCTAGCCTGTGACGCATATCCCTTTCACAAGTGCCATAGTCGACCGACGTTTTATCTTGTTCGCTGCTCTGGAGTTGATGTGATGCTCAATCTTCGCGAAAACCCGTAAAGGTCTCCATCTCGACATCTCAACACGAAATTGAGATAACTTAACTCCTTCCCTTTCCTCTGTCGAACTTGTCCAGGTTTTGCGGTACATTTCTCACCGCACAGTCTCTTGATGTAGTTCTTCAGACTTTCTCAGTATTATGTTGACATCTTAAGGCGTCGGGTATTCTGCCATATATCAGTGACGTTCTTGCCTGATATTTCGACACTATGACTTGTTATCTTCATCAAGTGCTACCTGAGACTGCTAGCCGAGTGGAACGTGTCGAATATTTGTACCTATGCTCTTCCTCCCCCCCCCCCCCCCCCCAAAAAAAAAATCGTCACTTCCAGGCGTTTCGTCTGCGGTCCTTTCCCGCTAGTAGCGCCTTTAGCTTTCCCTCTTCAGTCCATAACATATATGTAGGCTAGACATCAAGTATGCTCAAACTACGCAAAACAAGATCCAGAGACCTGATGTCAACGTGTGTGTGTGCTTGTGTTGAGTTTTTGTCTGTGGGCTAGCGTTATGTTTTCGGTCCGCTGCGGTTCCAGATGTTCTCCCTGCAGTTCCCTTCCGATAGAAACGTTTTTAGGTGTTCTCTCTTCGGTCTGGTGAGCCAGGGCCAAGCGCTGGTGTCTTGTCTTGAGTCACATAGAAAGGATGTGTTTCGTTTTGTTATCTCCTTGAGACCTAAATAGAAGAAAACACTTTTTGTTGTGTATTTGTGGTTGAAACTTTTTAGAACAATGTTTTGTTTACATATGCTGATAAAAATGTCATTCATGTCACTGAACCCTTGTGCATTCCGTAATAATTACGTGCTCGTTAACATAGTTTCAATTGATGTTGTTACTTTCTTCACTCCATATGCTTAGACTGTCCTACGCTATTAATTGCTATGAGAGCTGGGAGGCGTATCTTGGTATGGCAATGAAATAGTCTTCCTTTTACCTAAAATGGGCTTACTTTTAGAATTAGTCCCACTTTAGGTCAATATCATTTGTCCAGCGTATTTTATTATGCATTCTGTATATTTAATTCGGAAACTACAATTTAGAAAGTCTATACAGAATCAGTCATGGGTGGCATCACCACGTTTTCGGCTAAGGAACAAAGTTTCCTTAGATGTCGAAATGATTGCTTGTCAGGCGAAATGAGTACTTCAACAATTAGTGGTTTATATACCTCAGTCTTACCATTGGCAAAGACGTTTCTGTAGATCCTGTTTTCAGTTGGAAATGCAAGTATCTTCTCACGTAAGGTTTAATCTGGGTGGCCCAGAAAACTTTTGCAATTTTGACCTATTTGTGGGTCTCCTTTTTCAAGGGATTCAGTAAGATGTATTCTTCTTGCGTTCTAATAAGCACTGGCAATAAGCGGTCCAGAAGATGAAATCGAGTTCAAATTTTTCTGATACAAGACCACCGACTTCCAACAGCTGCTCTAGATGCTGTTTTATTTCTGATGTGAAGTGGCAGAACTACGTCTCATATCAGAGTAACAAAGAAATACACAAAAACACTTCGATTCTACTTGAAATAATCCGAACCTTGCAGAGAAAATCGTTTTCACATTCTATTTTCTACTGAGTTCAGTTAATGTATGAAAATTGCGGCCAGCGTAATTTGCACCCAAACAAAGTTGTGTGAAATTTGCGTCCAGCCATACTGGAAACTACCTGCTCAGCAAGTCACGGTCTACCTACAACCTGAGAGTGTCCAAGAAACACTCCCTAATAGCCTTGGTCTAGCTACACTCCCAAAATCCTCGTCCATCCCGCATTACAACTCCAACTTCCATAGTGTTCTGTTCGTACCCCTTGTGTGCTTGTCTGTTTATAGACTTGATATGGAAATGGCAATGCCCAATCATGGTAAGTCACGTGGCCATTATAGAGGTTACCCGTGTATCATAAAGGGAACCGAGGCATACGGACTGTGATTTGGAGATGTTCAAAACAGAAATCGGCTTATTGCAGACGAGGGCTTAAGACTAAATATTATAAGGTACTTAACTCAAACGATCATCAGTGCGGAGCTCCGGATGACGCTCGCTTTGAAGTACATAAGATTATGAACCCCGCGAAAGAGAGGGACGATAAATTACAACTTTCGATTGTAAAAAATTTGGCATTACAATTTATGTTAGATCATTTCTAGTCCTCACCAACAGTTATTATCCATCAAATCACAACGTGAGAGCCGTCGGCATTTACGGCGGACAAGTTGCGGAATTTGGACATGGAGATTATTCTAGCTTTCTTGAATATTTCTCGACGCACATATCTTTGGCCACAAAACTCTCTCAAAACCACTTGATAATGAATATTCTTCTTTCTGATATGCCAATGGCGTCATGCGCTTGATGACTTTCATCGGGGATCATGCAATGATATATTATGCGTGTTATCTTGTGTCTGCAGTTTTGGAATGTCTTTCGCGTGGATCTTCTAGTTAACACCTTCAGAGTCTGAATTCAGCTGTGCAATTTCTGATTTTTTTATTTAGTGGAAGGGAACAATCTTCATAACTCTTTGTTTAAAACTGTCCAACACAATCAAATTTATTATGAACAATATTCCAGTTAATCGATTTAGAAGAAGCAAGGACGACACGACTAATTTAAAACGTCATTTACATAAAACTATTCATCAGATCAAGATGGTAGTTATGTTAGTTTGTAGGATTTACCAACACGACTAAAAGAATATTTCACTAATGTCACCACAATCTCAGTGTCTAGTTCTACATCTACATCTTCATCTACATCTACATCTACATGGTTACTGTGCAGTTCACACTTTAATGCCTGGCAGAGGGTTCATCGAACTATTTTCATACTACTTCTCTACCATTCCACTCTCGAATGGCGCGTGGGAAAAAAGAACACCTAAATCTTTCCGTTTGAGCTCTGATTTCTCTTATTTTATTGTGATGATGGCAACGGCCTTGCGCAGTGGATACACCGGTTCCCGTCCGATCACCGAATTTAAGCGCTGTTGGGCGTGGCCTTTACTTGGATGGGTGACCATCCGGGCCGCCATGTGCTGTTGCCATTTTTCGTGGTGCACTCAGCCTCGTGATGCCAACTGAGGAGCTACTTGACCGAATAGTAGCGGCTCCGGTCAAAGAAAACCACCATAACGACTGGGAGAGTGGTGTACTGACCACACACCCCTCCTATCCGCATCCTCAGCTGAGGACGACAAGGCGGTCGGATGGTCCTCTACGTAAATGGGTGTTAAAAAAATATTTTCTCATTCGGAAGAGAAAGTTGGTGACTGAAATTTCGTAAATAGATCTCGCCGCAAAGAAAACCGTCTTTGTTTCAGTGACTACCACCCCAACTTGCGTATCATATCAGTGACACTCTCACCCCTATTATGCGATAACATGAAACGAGCTGCCCTTCTTTGCACTTTTCCGATTTCCTCCGTCAATCCTACCTGGTAAGGATCCTATACCGCGCAGCAATATTCCAGCAGAGGACGGACAAATGTAATGTAGGTTGTCTCTTTAGTGGGTTTGTCGTATCCTCTAAGTGTTCTGCCAACAAAGCGCGGTCCTTTTTTCGCTTTCTTCGCAATATTATCTATGTGATCTTTTCAATTTAAGTTGCTCGTAATTGTAATTCTTAGGTGCTTCGTCGGATTGACAGCCCTTATATTTGTGCGATTTATCGTATACGCAAAATTTATTGGATGTCTTTTAGTACCCATGTGGATGACCGCGTAATTTGCTTGTTTAGTGCCAATTGCCACTTTTCGAACCATACAGAAATTCTCTCTAGATCATTTCGAAATTGGACATGATCGCCTGATAATTTTACTAGACGGTAAATTACAGCGTCATCTGCAAACAATCTAAGGGGCTGCTCAGATTATCACCTAGATCATTTACGTAAATCAGGAACAGCAGAGGGCCTATGACATTACCTCGCGGAACGCCAGATATCACTTCTGTTCTACTCGATGATTTACCGTCTATCACTACGAACTGTGACCTCTCTGAGAGGAAATCACGAATCCAGTCTCACAATTGAGTCGATACTCCATATGCACGCAATTTGATTAATAGTCGCTGGTGAGGAACAGGTATCAAAAGCCTTCTGGAAATCTAGGAATATGGAATAGATCTGAGATCCCTTGTCAACAGCACTCATTACTTCATGGGAATAAAGAGGTAGCTGCGTTGCACAGGAACGATATTTTCTGAATCCGCGTTGGTTATGTATCAATAAGTCATTTTCTTCAAGGTGATTCATAATGTTCGAGCACAGTATATGCTCCAAAATCCTACTAGAAATTGAGGTCAGTGATATGGATCTGTAATTCAGTGGGTTACTCCTATCTCCTTTCTTGAAAATTTGTGTGACCTGTGTTACTTTTCAGTCATTAGAAACAGATCTTTCGTCAAGTGGTTAAGATGAAACTCCTTGCTCTCGTATCTTCGACTTTATGTGGGAAGAAAGGAAGACTAGGTTCTAACGTTCTGTTAGCGACGAGATTATTAGATACTGGTCGACTGTAAGCAGTTTTAATTTTCTTCCCTTCATACTTACATAGGAACAGTCCTTAATACGGTACCTCTGTCTTTAAGGCTTCAGTCACTGTTATTAAATACTCGGTCTTGCAGAATATGTTTTCTTACTATCGCGGCTACGTGAGGTAGGTGTTTGTTCATATTCGAGTCTCTCAGTTTCAAAATTGCTGTAAAAGGATAAATATCAACGAGTTTTTGACAGGAAAACAACAATGTGATCATACAACGCCTATCAGTTGTGAAGCGATCACAGAACGTATTGATCCTTGGGATGGTTGAGTTCAGCGGCGTCACGAAAGCTTACGACAGCCCCAGGGCTGCAGACGGCTTCAAACTTTTGGCAGCTACGACCAAGTTCTAACTTCGCAGCGCATCCTCTAAAACGGCGTGAGGAAGTTCGCTGAGGTCCTAGTCGGGCCTGTGATGATGCGGTCTCCACTACGTGCATCCAGATGACAAATGAGTACTTGCTCTATTAAAACGCAGACGTAAGGTACTCTTTTTTGTTCATGGAAAATATAGAGAATTATAATAAGGGCGCAGCAATAATCTTTCGTTTAAAAATGACGTAATGCCGCTTTACTCTCTTAGTAAAATTATTTACTTACATAGGCAGTTTCGGTCGACTGACCATATCACATTCATAAAAGTATTCACACCTTCATGGTAGGCGAAATAGAAAATCGTTTTCCTCAAATGATAAAACCATGAGTTAGACACTGTTATTATATCGCAATATACGTGTCGGCTATTTATTCACAACCGATACAAAAAAGTTACATGTTTGCACCTGTTACTGTCCTTCAAAGTAGTCACCAGCGTTGTATAGAACCTGTTGCCAGCGATGTGGAAGGCGTAGTATACCGTCAGCAGAGCCTGTTCTGTTGATGGTGTGAATGGAGCGGTCTACTGCCTGTCGAATCTCTGAGATAGTTCTGAAGCAAATGCCACGAAGTGGTTCCTTCATCTTCGGAATCAAATCAAACTCACCAGGACTTAAGTCCGGGGAGTATGGTGGATGGTACAGTACTTCCCAGTCCCATCCACCGAACAGAGCAGCCACAGCTTGCGCTATATGCGCCCGCGCATTGTCGTGCAAAATGATGGGTGGGTTGTGCAGAACGTGTCGCCGCTTGTTTCGCAAAGCTGCTCGCAGGTGATGTTCCAAATAGGACCCGAGTTCGAGTCTCGGTCCGGCACACAGTTTTAATCTGCCAGGAAGTTTCATATCAGCGCACACTCCGCTGTAGAGTGAAAATCTCATTCTGGAAACATCCCCCAGGCTGTGGCTAAGCCATGTCGCCGCAATATCCTTTCTTTCAGGAGTGCTAGTTCTGCAAGGTTCGCAGGAGAGCTTCTGTAAAGTTTGGAAGGTAGGAGACGAGGTACTGGCAGAAGCAAAGCTGTGGGGCCGGGGTGTGAGTCGTGCTTGGGTAGCTCAGTTGGTAGAGCACTTGCCCGCGAAAGGCAAAGGTCCCGAGATCGAGTCTCGGTCCGGCACACAGTTTTAATCTGCCAGGAAGTTTCATATCAGCGCACTCTCCGCTGCAGAGTGAAAATCTCATTCTAGAAACATCCCCCATGCTGTGGCTAAGTCATGTCTCCGCAATATCCTTTCTTTCAGGAGTGCTAGTTCTGCAAGGTTCGCAGGAGAGCTTCTGTAATGTTTGGAAGGTAGGAGACGCGGTACTGGCAGAAGTAAAGCTGTGGGGACGGAGCGTGAGTCGTGCTTCGGTAGCTCAGTTGGTAGAGCACTTGCCCGTGAAAGGCAAAGGTCCCGAGTTCGAGTCTCGGTCCGGCACACAGTTTTAATTTGCCAGGAAGTTTCATACAGGGCACACTCCGCTGTAGAGTGAAAATCTCATTCTGGAGTAATACTGAGCATTGACGGTCTGCCGTGGAGGAACGTAATGCATTAGGATAACACCACCACAGTAGCACACGAGAATCACCGTAACTTTAGACCGCTCCATTCGAACCATCAACAGAACAGGCTCTGCTAACTGTATACTACGCTTTCCACATCGCTGGCAACGGGTTCTACACAACTCTGGTGACTACTTTGAAGGACAGTAACAGGTGCAAATACGTAACTCTTTTCTATCGGTTGTGAATAAATAGTTGCCACTATTTAAGTTTCAGTCCTCGTAAATTACAACGTTTATCTATATAAACCAAACTAAGTAATGTACTCATTCATGTTATACCTGTAATCAACGTTAAGACTAAAGATTCAATGAGTGTTCAAAATTGTTAATGGACAGGCAGAAAGTAAGGAAAAACCGTGGCACGAGAAAGATATAGACGTTGCTTATATTCCACATGTTAGCTCCAGAGATAAGAATAAGTTAATTCAGATGAATAGGAAAAAAAAGTCCTGTGATGTTCGAAAACAGCAAAAGTAACGTACTCCTTGACATATAACTGATTTCAAAACAGTCTTGATTGCTATTTATCCTTTTAATTTCCTTAATAAAAGAATAAAGTCTGTCCCTTAATTCAAGTATTCTCCATGAAGTTGCGGTACCAGACAGCCTAATGACGTGGAAGATATTTTACTCCTTGACATGGTCACGTCGATGAAATATCTAGGAGTAGCGCTGCAAAGCGATATGAAATGGAAAAGGCAATGGTAGTAGGGAAGGCGAATGGTCTGCTTTGATTTGTTGGGAGAATTTTAGGAAGTTTTAGCTTATCTGTAAAGGAGACCGCGTATAGAACACTAGTGCGACCCATTCTTGAGTACTGCTCGGATGTTTGCAATCCACACTGGATCGGATTAAAGTCAAAGATCGAAACTATTCAGAGGCGTCCTGTTAGATTTATTACTGGTAGTGTCGATGAACACACTTGTATTACAAAGATACTTTGTGAACCCAAATGTGAATCTCTGGTGGGAACACAACGTTCTCATCGCGGAACATTATAGCGAAAATTTAGAGAACTGACATCTGAAGCTGACTGCAGAATATTCTACTGCCACCAACACATATTTCGCCTAAGGACCACGAGGATAAGATAAGAGAAATTATAGAACGTACGGAAACATATAGACAGTAGTTTTTGCCTCGCTATATTTGCTAATCGAACAGTAAAATAAACTAGTAGTGGTGGTAAAAGGTACCCTACGCCACAAACCATACGGTGGCTTGCGAAATATATATGCAGACGTAGATGTAGAAAATGCGATTGCCTCCGTAGTCAAAAAGTCCTGCGTTATTGTTTACGCGCTAACTGCTTCCGACCGTATCGTGTGTCGCTTCCCCATTAGATTAAATTGGGTCAAATGGCTCTGAGCACTATGGGACTTAACATCTGTGGTCATCAGTCCCCTAGAACTTAGAACTACTTAAACCTAACTAACCTAAGGACATCACACACAACCATGCCCGAGGCAGGATTCGAACCTGCGACCGTGGCGGTCACGCGGCTCCAGACTGAAGCGCCTAGAACCGCACGGCCACACCGGCCGGCCCCCATTAGATTAACTGGGTACATTACGTAAGACGTACGGAAGTCTGTCACACAGTTCTGATGCGACATTGGGATAATAGATCCTTCAACCAAAGAATTCTCTTTACCGACGAAGCTATCTTCACAAATCACGGGAAGCCGAAAGTAAGAAATATGCATTATTGGGCCGCTGAGAATACCCACTGCCTGAAGTAGGTTGCATTTCAGAGGCATTGGAGTATACGCGATTAGTGCGGGATTATTGGTCCTTAACGGGTAAAAGATACGCACGTAGCCGTGGTAGTATCTGTGAAACGAGATGAAATTCCAGTCTCTGGCAGGACAGTGCTATTTATCTGGGGCCCCAAGAGACGTAGCCGCTCACGTGTGACGCCTATTTCCAGGTGTCACCTTCCGGGAAAGAACAACACTGCGCTACCCTCGAAGCTGTGCCCGAACAGGTCGTTCGATATCTGTGAGCTGCGACATATCAGTTGTCGATTTCATGCCGCAAAATTATCAAACTGTATCTTCATAATAACCTTTATGCCACTAGCATCCGTAGTACATGACAAAATTTCTTACGGTTTTGGATGAGAGCTAGCAACAGAATTTCGTCAGTGTTTCCTGCATTTCTGTACTTGTTGCCAAATGTGTTTCAGTTAATAACAGTAGCGCCAAAGGAAGACGACATAAGTGAGTGAAGCACCGAAGAAAGTGTACCGGGGATTAGAAAATTTTCAACCTGAATTTTGTCTCCTGAGTTCTCTTATAAAGGAAACCCAAATGATAATAATGTAGCGCCAAAGGAAGACGACATAAGTGAGTGAAGCACCGAAGAAAGTGTACCGGGGATTAGAAAATTTTCAACCTGAATTTTGTCTCCTGAGTTCTCTTATAAAGGAAACCCAAATGATAATAATGATAATAATAATAATAATAACAATAATAATAGTAATAGTGAGGGTAATAGCATACAAGTCGCATTTATATTACAATTAAACTCTTAAAACTGAAATTTTATCGTGTACCCCGTCCAAAAGATTTAGCCTTATAACCAGAATGCTGGGAGAATTACAGTGAAAATTAACAATCACGATACTCATCGCTTAGCGTATAGGATCACTTAGGGCGACTGAAATATATCAACGGGACTATAGGCGTAAGTTGCTGGTAATTGACAGTAATTAACACAATTCAAAAATCTGTTGCCAATGTGCTTGAAACGAAATTTCTATGAACATCGTGCGATATTGTACTTCAAAGCAGGTATCATCACTCTAAGATTTACCTAGCATGAAAAGGAATGAAATATGTTGGTAATAACGAGAAGGGACAGGAGATGCTCGGATGCTACAGCGACTATTATGAGACTGAAATGGATACGGGCGTGTCAAGCAGAAAGAACAAGTGACCGAAAATGAGGCAAGGAAAACTATTCTCTAGCTTTAGGATAAAGAAATGATCTAGACAACAGCCTAAAGAGTGATAGCAAGGTGAGATGGGGAAACAGCTAGGACATACTTGGTTGGAAATTTAAAGCTGTTAATTATAAATTGTGAAGTACCAATAACACTAACAATTCTCGTATATGGAACATTTCTGGCAGTACCACTCTTGTGCAGGGGAACCGTTCCTGCAGCATGGTGACGGCCGATTACTTCTCCCGTAATTGTTTCAACTGCTCGAAATCTTGGTCTTTGATAATAGAGGTGACAGTAGAACGAAAAATACTAGCGCACGGCTGTCAGAAAGCTCTTAATAACACCTGACTGCGAACAATATTTACTCCTTTCCGACACGGAAAAGATTACATCTGCCGAAGAGGGAGATACTTTACTGTTAATGATGGTTCGTCCCATACAAGCTCATCTATATACAGTAGGTTTGATAGCGTAACTAGCTCACAAACGTTTGTAACATAAATGGAATGCAAACAATTTGACGAGTTAAAAGGTTGTTGACTTACTTCAGGAAATTGCGATACAAATCGTGCTACGAATAAAGAAACTCACTGACTCTCGTTAAAGACCGTGGTGCTTAAATTTCAAGGTATGCGATTTATCATATGTTGTACACGTCATGGAAGTAGTCCACATGGGAAACATGAACAGGAATAGAAAATGAAGTCGGGAGAGTAGAGGGTCTGAGGAATGGTCAGCACGCCTTCGCCGTCTCACTGATACCGCCGCTCCGGTGGCAGCTAAAGAACAACGCACGGGGGGACTGTCACGCAAGCAAGCCTGTTGCTGCACTCTGAATACAAAGCGTCCTCTTGAGTTCTTTCACACCTACCACTGCCACTAGATTTCTCCTTTCTCTTTCATTGTTCGCTTGCACTTTCTGATATTACTTTCTTATGTATTGTTCTATAGTTACGATAGGTTCACTTACATTCGTATTAAATTTGGAAATTTGTGGTAAGATCCTACGGGACCAAACTGCTGAGGTCATCGGTCCTAAGATTACACACTACTTAATCTAACTTAAACTGAATTACGCAAAGGACAACACACACACCCATGCCCGAGGGAGGACTCGAACCTCCGACGGGAGGGAGCCGCGCGGACCGTGACAAGGCGCCTAAGTCCTCGCGGCTACCCCGCGCGGCTATATTCGCATTAACTGCTCAAAATTTTGTTCTGAATTTTTCACCAACGAACACATCGTACAGGAAATCAGTACAATAGTTGGGTCAGACGACGACTTGTCGGCTGCAGCGTTGTTACATGCCAAAACAAGCAACGTCCAATGAAACTTTCTGACCGATTGCAACGGTATGTCGAAGCGTCACTAGAAGCCGATTCCTTGCATTCCGCAGGTTGCGCTCATACTGAGTAGTAAAGCAAATAAATTTCCTATATGAGTCCGCGCTCATTGTGAATATTTTGTGACTAAAACCGTCTAGATCGCTTAATACCGGGTGGTTATACATAAAACGCAGCTACTCACAGAGGTCAAGAGTGGACTACAATTTTCGTGTGGCAGGGAAGCTTAGTTGATATTGTAATGCTATAATGGCGAACCGGTTTAGGCTGAAATAAGATTAGTTCCAATTTTGGCCACCACGTGCAAATCTGGCGCGCTGATTGGCTCTAAGCACTATGGGACTTAACAGCTGCGGTCATCAGTCCTCTAAACTTAGAACTACTTAAACCTATATCATACACATCCATGCCCGAGGCGACCGTAGCAGCAGCGCGGTTCCGGACTGAGGCATCTAGAACCGCTCGGCTACCGCAGCCGGCTGGCGCGCTGAATGCAAGGAAGACGCATAGAAATGTTTCCGTGTATAATGGATTAGGAACGGGTCGTGGGTAGAAATTGTCAAACTAGTGAGGAAGTAATAATTTTATTACTAACCACCGCTTACGCAGTTTGTTCAATATGAGCACCGGAGACGTCGATGATATGCTGTACAGCGCCAGATTTGCACCTAGCAGCCAAAATTCGGAAGTTTTTTCCCCCATCGTAGAGTTATTCCGCATTAACGCATTGGCATATCTACGAAGTTCCGCTGCCATACAATAACTATAGCCCACACTGGATCTCCGTGTGTAGGTACACTTTAATTGCAATCACCCGCTATATTTCTTTAATTACTGTTACGTTTCGTCTACTACCATTATCAGATCTAAACTTAGAATTTTCAAACCAAGGTTTAGTGCCACTATTAAAAACCTATGCTTCAACAGAACGTCCATATTCGGCGTGTAGTACCTAAGAGAGCCGGCCGCGGTGGTCTGGCGGTTCTAGGTGCTCAGTCCGGAACCGCGCGACTGCTACGGTCGCAGGTTCGAATCCTGCCTCGGGCATGGATGTGTGTGATGTCCTTAGGTTAGTTAGGTTTAAGTAGTTCTACGTTCTAGGTGACTGATGACCTCAGAAGTTAAGTCCCGTAGTGCACAGAGCCATTTGAACCATAACATATTTATGTGATTTCCGGATTGGCAGTCTCGTGATGTCAACTGAGGAGCTATCTGATTGAGACGTAGCACCTCTAAGGTCGAAACGTCGACAACGATCGGGAGTACAGTGAGCTGACCCCATGCCCCTACACACCGCGTCTGATTATGAATGAAAACGATCGTATGGCATTGATGGCCGGGAGTCCCCACCTCAGGATGTTCGGTCACCTAGTTGCAAGTCTTTTCAGTGGACACGAGATTGGGCGACTTGCGTGTTGATGATGACGAAATGATCATGAGGGCTATACAAAATCCACTTCCCGAGCGGAGAAAATCGCCAACCTGGGTGAGAAATGAACCCGGGCCTGCTGCATGGCAGTGAGACGCGCTGATCGCTCAGCTAAGGAGCAGACTCCGATTGTAAATGACTGAGAAAAACGTGGCAATCCATCGACTATCGGGTGGTCTTCAGGAACTGATCATTGGATTTCCTTTTTCCTATATACACGGTGTTCCTGCTAAGAGTCGTCGGGTACATTTTGTCTGGTGTTCCAGCAGGTATGTGAAATTTCGTTGTCGCAAATAATACTCATCACGTCTTTTGTGTGACGCTCAGTGTCAACGTAACTCGTTGGTTTTTTTCTAGTTACGAAGAAAATGATTTTAACACTAGTTTACTAAACACTCGTAAATTTTACGATTGCAATACAGTATAAAACAGAATATTTTGTACTTAATTTCGTATGTAACACGCACTTGTAGCTCTAATTATGTTAATTAAGTAATGCATAACATATAAATAATGGCTTTCTTTGAACAAAATGTGGAGTAGTAAGATTTACGATTGTTTAGTAAAAATGTAAAATTTTATCCCCTGTAGTGCTCAAGGATTAATGCCGAATTTTACGTGCCCAGTTGACAGAGCGATCCCAGTTTAGTCTAGTCCGTTATCCGTTTTATCGATATGTGTTCAGGGGGACAGCGAAACAGGAAGGATAGCCAATATGCCAGCAGAGACTGAGCAGCTTTGCTACATCTACATCCATACTCTGGAAGCCACCTGACGGTGTGTGGCGGAGGGTACTTTGAGTACCTCTATCGGTTCTCCCTTCTATTCCAGTCTCGTATTGTTCGTGGAAAGAAAGATTGTCGGTATGCCTCTGTATGGGCTCTAATCTCTCTGATGTTATCCTCATGGTCTCTTCGCGAGATATACGTAGGAGGGAGCAATATACTGCTTGACTCCCCGGTGAAGGTATGTTCTCGAAACTTCAACAAAAGCCCGTACCGAGCTATTGAGCGTCTCTCCTGCAGAGTCTTTATCTATCATCTCCGAAACGCTTTCGCGTTTACTAAATGATCCTGTAACGAAGCGCGCTGCTCTCCGTTGGAGCTTCTCTATCTCTTCAATCAACCCTATCTGGTACGGATCCCACACTGGTGAGCAATATTCAAACAGTGGGCGGACAAGTGTACTGTAACCTACTTCCTTTGTTTTCGGATTGCATTTCCTTAGGATTCTTCCAAGGAATCTCAGTCTGGCATCTGCTTTACCGATGATCAACTTTATATGATCATTCCATTTTAAACCACTCCTAATGCGTACTCCCAGATAATTTATGGAATTAACTGCTTCCAGTTGCTGACTTGCTATATCGTAGCTCAATAATAAAGGATCTTTCTGTCTATGTATTCGCAGCACATTACACTTGTCTACATTGAGTTTGAATTGCCATTCCCTGCACCATGCGTCAATTTGTTGCAGATTCTCCTGAATTTCAGTACAATTTTCAATTGTTACAATCTCTCGATATACCACAGCATCAGCCGTAAAAAGCCTCAGTGAACTTCCGATGTTGGCTCAAATGGTTCAAATGGCTCTGAGCACTATGGGACTTAACATCTATGGTCATCAGTCCCCTAGAACTTAGAACTACTTAAACCTACCTAACCTAAGGACAGCACACAACACCCAGTCATCACGAGGCAGAGAAAATCCCTGACCCCGCCGGGAATCGAACCCGGGAACCCGGGCGTGGGAAGTGAGAACGCTTCCGATGTTATCCACAAGGTCATTTATGTATATTGTGAATAGCAACAGTCGTACGACACTTCCCTGCGGCAGACCTGAAATCACACTTCGGAAGACTTCTCTCCATTGAGAATGACATGCTGCATTCTGTTATCTAGGAACTCTTCAATCCAATTACACAATTGGTCTGATAGTCCATATGCTACATAGTAGTAGTAGTCAGAGTGGGGCCAGGTCAGTTCTGTCTGTGCTGGAGTACCGGTTATTATTCGAGTTTTACTGTTCCTGATAATACGTAACGACAGAACAACTACCAGAACAGACTAATTTTATGACCACTTTATCTAATGGGTCCGCAGCTCGTGGTCTTGCGGTAGCGTTCTCGCTTCCCGCGCACGGGGTCGTGGGCTCGATTCCCTGCGGGATCAGGGACTTTTCCTGCCTCGAAGTGACTGGGTGTTGTTATGTCGTCTTCATCAGAATCATCATTCATCCCCATTACGGTCGGAGGAAGGCAATGGCAAACCGCCTCCGCTAGGACCTTGCCTAGTCGGCGGTGCGGGTCTCCCGCATCGTCTCCTACGCTCCTCGAAGTATGGGACCTGATCATTATCTAATGGGTACGGGAAATTATGCTTAAACCATCATTTTATTTGTGACGGGAAACAAACCGACGCTTTCTGTAGACGCTGGGTGTCGCATGAAAGACGTGATGAACTGTATTTGCTTCTGATGACTCTAGGTACACGTTTCGAACACGAAATGGGAAATATCTGCCGAAACACCAGAGAAAATGCACCTGACAACATACGTGTGCATGATATATCATTATGAGAGAAGGGAGAGTGTGAAACACGGTGCCGGAACCAGTGGAACCGCCGAGCTTAAGGACTCTATCCGTCACGCGGATCACCGTGAACAGGGTCACATGCCCTCACTCCGTGAGAGTCTGCGGAGAGGTTTCGAATTGAAGCTAGGACTGGTGGAAAGTCTGGTGATCAGGACCTTTACGCCACCAACCTGCCAATAGGGTGTGGTGCATCCAGTCTGTGGTCTATTACTGTACTGGCCACGCCAGACGTTGCTTAACTTCGGTGATCTAACGAGAACCGATGTACTCACGAGGCAAGGCCATTAGCTTTCTGCGAATATACACTACACGCCATTAAAATTGCTACACCAAAAAGAAATGCAGATGATAAACGGGTATTCATTGGACAAATATGTTATACTAGAACTCACATGTGATTACATTTTCACGCAGTTTGGGTGCATAGATCCTGAGAAATCAGTACCCAGAACAACCACCTCTGGCCACCATAACAGCCTTGATACGCCTGGCCATTGAGTCAAACACAGCTTGGATGGCGTGTACAGGTACAGCTGCCCATGCAGCTTCAACACGATACCACAATTCATCAAGAGTAGTGACGAGTCAGTTGCTCGGCCACCATTGACCAGACGTTTTCAATTGGTGAGAGATCTGGAGAATGTACTGGCCAGGGAAGCAGTGGAACATTTTCCGTATCCAGAAAGGTCCGTACGGAACCTGCAACATGCGGTCGTACATTATCCTGCTGAAATGTAGGGTTTCGCAGGGATCGAATGAAGGGTAGAGCCATGGCTCGTAACTTATCTGAAATGTAACGTCCACTATTCAACGTTCCGTCAATGCGAACAAGAGGTGACCGTGGCGTGTAACCAATGGCACCCCATACCACCACGCCCGGTGATACGCCAGTATGGTGATGACGAATACACGCTTCCAATGTGCGTTCACCGCGATATCGCCAAACACGGATGCGACCATCATGATGCTGTAAACAGAACCTGTATTCATCCGAAAAAATGACGTTTTGCCATTCGTGCACCCAGGTACGTCGTCGAGTACACCATCGCAGGGGCTCCTGTCTGTGATGTAGCGTCAAGGGTAACCGCAGCCATGGTCTCCGAGCTGATAGTCCATGCTGCTGCAAATGTCATCGAACTGTTCGTGCAGATGGTTGTTGTCTTGCAAACGTCCCCATCTGTTGAATCAGGGATCAAGACGTGGCTGCACGATCCGTTACATCCATGAGGATAAGATGCCTGTCATCTCGACTGCTAGTGATACGAGGCCGTTGGGATCCTGCACGGCGTTTCGTATTACCCTCCTGAACCCACCGATTCCATATTCTGCTAACAGTCATTGGATCTCGACCAACGCGAGAAGCAATGTCGCGATGGGATAAACCGCAATCGTGATAGGCTACGATCCGACCTTTATCAAAGTCGGAAACGTGAAGGTACGCATTTCCCGTCCTCACACGAGGCATTACAACAACGTTTCACGAGGCAACGCCGGTCAACTGTTGTTTGTGTATGAGAAATCGGTTGGAAACTTTCCTCATGTCAGCACGTTGTAGGTGTCGCCACCGGCGCCAACCTTGTGTGAGTGCTCTGAAAAGCTAATCCTTTGCATATCACAGCATCTTCTTCCTGTCGGTTAAATTTCGCGTCTGTGGCACGTCATCTTCGTGGTGTAGCAATGTTAATGGCCAGTAGTACACTTACTCGAAATTCACCCAACATCGTTTCGCGAGAACTGCGTCGTCTTTCGAAGGATTTTCATTTAGGTTCGCCGAACTTAAAGTCTAAAGTGTACCGACCTCCTTAAAATCCTAGCAGCAATCTCGGAATTTGTTCGATGGCTTTTGTTATGCCTACCTGGAAAGGATTCCAAAACACTGGAACGATACTCTATAATTGTTTGCACTAACATCTTATATGTGATTTACTCTACGGACGCCCCAATTTTTGGAGAACGTTTCCAACAAATCGAAGTCTTCCATTCCCTTTCCCTAATATTGTATGCGAGCGTCCGATTTCATATCACCTCTTAGTATTACCCGCAAATACTTATATAGCGTAGTATGCTCAAGATTTCCACTACTAGTCTTGCAACCAGATGCTATCTGGATCCTTCTTTACTATAGGTAATATCTTACTTGGGCATAAGCCACGGTACGAGGGGCAACAGTGACATTCAGAAGAGGTAACTTCTCTAGTTGATACTACAATGAGTGATTAGCTCAACGAATGCTGACTTCTGTAATTCTGCGCCGACAACTGTGGTTTCGGGCCTTCGGGAGTTGACCGCTTATAGAATTAGGTAGGGCGTTGCTGAGTTCCCGTGCTTCCCGGGTGTCGCGTGCGCGCCTGACAGTCAGCTGTCGGGGCAGCCCGAGGTGGCGCGAAGCGCTGACATGGGCCACCAGCAGTGCATACAGCTGCGAGGAAGGCCGCTGCCGCTGCCGCTGGCGAGTATCGATTCTGTCCCGGGCGGGCGGCCGCCGTCAGCCGCTGCCGGACGCCGCTGGCCGCTCCCCGCTCCCTCGGCTTCGCCTCGTTACGCCTACTGCGGTTCGTCACTGCTCCCTCAGACGGCGGCCCACCCTACTTTGCCTCATTACCCGTAATGCCTCGCCTTCCTCATGATGTTCTGCGCCTGCGTCCGCATTCCGCCGGTGACAGAACCACAGGGAAAACAGCGCGTAGACACACTATCGTTTAATTCCCCTTTAGTGCGATTCGTTGGTGAAAGAGCGCGATAAAATGTGTACTACCTAAATACTTATTACAGCAAATTGATGTACAGGGTATTTTACATTTCATGTTACACACTTCTAGAGATTACAGAGGGAACTTAGTAGATTAAGTTTTACATAGGAATCCATGTCCGGAAACAGTTTGTTTTTATGTGATTCTTGAGTTTCGCCCGGCGTATTTGATAATCAAAATATCGAGGAGGAAGCCCTGTCGTCATCCGAATGGAAACCTACTTGCTTTTTCCGTTACGTGGACATGTTCGTCATCTGGCCACATGGTATGGATAAACTCCTTGACTTCCTTACACATCTAAACTCCATACACCCCGATATCAAATTCACTATGGAGACTGAAACGGAGGGTAAATTACCTTTCCTTGACGTCTTGGTCAAGAGAAGGGCTGACGGCACCCTAGGTCATGGGGTGTATCGGAAGACTACGCACACTGATCTGTATTTGCACTCAGACAGCTGCCACCACCCTTCACAGAGGAATGGAGTACTTAAAACTCTAGTACATAGGGCGCGCACTATCTCTGACGCAGAGAGTCTACCCCAGGAATTGGAACATCTGAGAATTGTATTTCGAAAAAATGGGTACTCAGAGTGGCAGATTCAACGTGCTCTCCGCCCAACCACTAGAGCACAACCTGTGGAAATGGATGGAATCACGAGGGAGGAGGACGGCACTGCGTTTATTCCATATACAGGCGCACTCTCGGGGAAAATCGCCCGCATTTTGAAGAAACACCAGGTCGGAATTGTGTTTTGTCCTCCGAATAAAACTCGTGCACTGGTGGGGAGTGCCAAAGATGACCTCGGTTTGAGGAAGGCCGGCGTGTACCAGATTCCGTGTCAGCGTGGCAAGTCGTATATTGGTCAGACGATGCGTACCGTCGAGGATCGATGCCGTGAACACCAGAGGCACACTCGACTGATGTATCCGAGCAAGTCGGCGGTCGCTGAACATTGTTTGTTGGAAAATCACGCTATGGAGTATGAACGCACGAGGATTCTAGTACAGACGTCGAGATACTGGGACAGCGTTGTTAGAGAGGCCATCGAAATTCGCACCAATGACGACTTCATAAACCGTGACTGTGGCTATAATCTTAGCAAGGCTTGGGAACCTGCGACTGGGTTAATCAAAAGTAAATCGAGCAAACGTATAGTTTTGACGACCACGGCGGACAGAGCCATCACACCGACGTCATCTCAGACGGCGTCGCAATCTGTTCCACCGCGCGACCGTGGCGCGGGGCGCGGACGGCGGAGGGAGCGTGTCGCGGGCGGGGGGTATTTAAATCGGCCGCCACCGCGACCGAACCCAGTTCCCTCTGAGCAGCCATAGCGTACGGATCTCCGTGCTGGCACGTTCACAGGAGCTCAGTCCGTCAGTTCACCTGATGATGGCGACATGTATGATCGCCGAAATATTGTGCCCGTTGGACACTGTAGACCGGCAGTACACCCGTGGATATTTTGGTTTGTTTTTATGCTACAAGGAAAAGAAAATGTACAGATTTCGGAAGTTCCATTCGGCTTTTCGCGGGTAATGCTGTAGTATACAGAGAAGTTGCAGCGTTAGAAAATTTCAACGAAATGCAGGAAGATCTGCAGCGCTTAGGCACTTGGTGCAGGGAGTGGCAACTGACCCTTAACATAGACAGATGTAATGTGTTGCAAATAGCTAGATAGTAGGAGCCTTTATTGTATGATTACATGATAGCGGAACAAACACTGGTAGCAGTTACTTCTGTAAAATATCTGGGAGTATGCATACGGAACGATTTGAAGTGGAATGATCATATAAAATTTATTGTTGGTAAGGCGGATGTCAGGTTGAGATTCATTGGGAGAGTCCTTAGAGAATGTAGTCCATCAACATAGGAGGTGGCTTACAAAACACTCGTTCGACCTATACTTTAGTATTGCTCATCAGTGTGAGATCCGTCGGGTTGACAGAGGAGATAGAGAAGATAGAAAGAAGAGCGGCGCGTTTCGTCGCAGGGATATTTGGTAAGCATGACAGCGTTACGGAGATGTTTGGCAAACTCAAGTGGCAGACCCCACAAGAGAGGCGCTCTGCATCGCGGTGTAGCTTGCTGTCCAAGTTTCGAGAGGGTGCGTTTCTGGATGAGGTATCGAATATATTGCTTCCCCCTACTTATACCTCCCGAGGAGATCACGAATGTAAAATTAGAGAGATTCAAGCGCGCACGGAGACTTTCCGGCAGTTGTTCTTCCCGCGAACCATTCGCGACTGGAACAGGAAAGGGAGGTAATGACAGTGGCACGGGAAGTGCCCTCCACCACATACCGTTGGGTGGCTTGCGGAGTATAAATGTGGATTTAGATGTAGATTTACTGTCATATTACAATACATGTTCGATGTGAGGACCACCAAGATCGGTGCACACAGATTATCTGTACAGTACGTTCGCATAAATTCTGTCCAGCATGGGTGGTCTATGGTTAATTACTTCTGCCATGGCCATGATCTTCCTTCGACTTGACAAGAGTCTCGTAATCTAGACTCTTCAGGTGGCCCCACAAGGAAAAGATCGACCTGTCGCTGTATACTACGTGCAGATGGTGACTGATAGGAACTGCAAAGTATACTGCCGGAACATCATGTTTGAATGTCCAATCTTGTTGGAATGTCCAATCTTCCAAAGACTCCACCAGCACCTGCTCCAGGAATATCAAGTACCTGGCACCCGTTAGGTGGGGAGGAAGGATGTACGACTCAATCACACGACCATCAAAGATACCTGTCTAGACACTGACGGCAAAGGTGTGCTGAATTCTTCGTGTACACGTGCTCTTGGGGTTTTCTTGATCCCATATGTAGCGTTTTTGACCGCTCTGATCGCCTTCCCTGTTGAAACGGACTTATTCGGTGAACATAGTTTGTCCTGGAATATGAGAAAAATCCACACAATGCTGTAAAAACCAAGTACAGCAATTGATACGTAGCACGAGATCCGCCTGGAACATGGTGCGTGCCTTTTGAGGGTGATACGGGTGGAGCTGCTTTTCATGCAGGACACGCCAGACAGACAAGTGAGATATATGCTAGTCATGTGCAATGGCTCGAGTACTCGTCGATGGGTTCTCTTCAACTTCCTGAAGCATTTCCTCTTCTAGTAAGGCAGTGCGCCGCCTTCTTGGAGCTACAGTTTCCTCTATCGCTTGTGAATTTCCCACTTTCCTGCAGCCGCTGTTCTATATGGCATGAGATGGATCACACGGTTTGGGAAGTACTCGTGGTACAGTTGTTGAGCTTCTCTTCCACTGTGGCGAGCTTCATCGTAAATTAATAACATATCGATGTACTCTGCGGATATGCACTCAGGCATCCGGTCACTGAAGTACCGTAATGTTAACTGAATCATCAGCAGGAGGCGTGAAAAGAAGGCTGATGGAATCAGAGGACGTCATGTGACATCTCGTCATGGTACTATTCATGAATGTGGGTAGCGTACCATAACAGACAACCTGCTTAGCCGGCCGAAGTGGCCGTGCGGTTCTAGGCGCTACAGTCTGGAGCCGAGCGACCGCTACGGTCGCAGGTTCGAATCCTGCCTCGAGCATGGATGTGTGTGATGTCCTTAGGTTAGTTAGGTTTAATTAGTTCTAAGTTCTAGGCGACTGATGATCTCAGAAGTTAAGTCGCATAGTGCTCAGAGCCATTTGAACCATTTGAAGCAACCTGCTTCAGAAACATCTAGTGCGCAACTGAGTAGCTCTTTATTTTCCTTGTAGCATGGAAACGAACCCGGACATGGGCTCTGAGCACTATGGGACTTAACATCTGAAGTGATGAATCCCCTAGAACTTAGAACTACTTAAACCTAACTAACATAAGGACATCACACACATCCATGCCCGAGGCAGGATTCGAACCTGCGACCGTAGCAGTCGCGCGGTTCCGGACTGAGCGCCTAGAGCCGCTTGGCCACCATGGCCGGCGGGTCCTATGTAAAACTTGATCTACTAAGTCCCCTCTATATCCTCAAGAAGTGTACAACATGAACTGCGGAACAGCGAATGTAGCTGCTAAGTGACGTACAACGCGTCGAGAGTGTAAGCGTAAGGGTAGTAGACCCAAAAGTATCCGTCTGAGGGCGTTGCTGCGGCGTAAATGCAACGTAGCGCAACTCCGGTGCGGATATATAAGCTCTAAGATGTAGGCAAGGGATCAGTGTGGTATTCGTGTCTTGTTACCAAATCCTTCTAAACAGGACCAACGTGCTATTGTTCTTTCCTTGGCCACCGAAAGACAAACACCGGTAGACATCCATCGGGGAACTAAGACTGTGTATGGCGCAGCATGTCTGTCGAATACCATCGTTGTGGAATGGTGCACTAAGGGGTGCTCCTGCTTTGTGATAACGCACGTCTCCATATCGAAAAAGTCGTAACGACGAGGTGGGCAAATAGCTACCATCCGGCCATATGCGGCCCGCTAAGGGTTTTTCTGCAGTCCGCCTAGACAGTCAGAAAAATCAGCCTTGAGCCGAAATTTCCTTCCCGTGCGCGACCCAGAATATCCACTAGGACGGCCGCGTCAATGCGCATGCGCACTGCGCTGTGTAGATACTAAACGCACAAAGGACGTTGCAACTCGGCGTCAGTGGCTCACGGGAGCGACCATAAAAGTATTTTCAATTTACTTATTGACTTGCATTCTGATCACTCTGTGAACGACATATTTAATGCAATGACATTAGTAGACTTACAAATCTCTGTTTGCTGAAAAATTTCTGTGTATGAAGAAATTTCCTGGGAAAATGTCGTCTATGTTTTGGATTTACTTGTATTTGTGAACTAAGTTACTCTTGCTTGACGAACAAAAAGAGAAAATATATAGATCCCTAGATGCTCTTTGACAGACATATCTTGCAGGCTGTGATTGGAATCTCAACAAGTAATCTCGCTATTGGTTTCAAAAAAATTATAGAAATGGGTAATAGGATACATGAGTCTCATTTTATTGCTTCTAAAATTAAATGTGCTTGCAGCTATAGATGATATGAAATCAGCACAATAAACAATTTAATTTATATTTATTGATTTTCATGGTAAAATTTATACGTTTTCGGAACTGCAACGTTAAATAATGAATGCAATCATTTAAATGTGTGGCCCCGTCTCCACAATGCGGCCCCAGAACCAAAATCATAGCCCATACCAGTCGTAAAGCGAACGTTAAGTGGGAGACACTCGAGAACAGACCCTGTAGTCCAGATCTCTCCTCTTGAAGCCCTCAGGCCTTGAAGGGTCGATGATTCCTGTCGGACGAGGATGTGCAGTAGGTACTCGTATTACGGACTTCTTCCCGTAGCAGGTCAGGGTGTTTTACCAAACGGGAATTGTCGAACTGGTACGTCGGTGGGATGATTGCCTCAATGTTCACGTTGATTTTTCCTGACTGGCATTCAGACTCGGACCCTTATGACATGAAAGGTGACAGTTATTCTAAACTGGTTCCAGTTATACTGATTAGTTAAACTGGGTTTGCCAAAATTACTGAAAGTGTAGATTAGAATAATTCCTTCAAGGTCTCTTCCACTTTCTTGATGGATAACTGATTACACTGAGCTTGAAGTATAAATTACTTTTCATTATTGGTCAAAAATAATTGTTAAGTACCTCCAGTGGAGTACTGCTATTTTTTACAGCCGTTCAAACAGACATTATACATTGAGATCATTACAAATCAAATGTTTGGTTTTAATTATAACACATCTTGCATATGAGCGTAAAACATATTATTTCTAAAATGATGATTGTCCCACGCTCCCGAAGGAAGTCGAATATCTGTCCTATAACATATCGATTACTCTGGCTTATTATACTGAAAAACGTGACAATTTAAGAGTAACTCTGAAGTTCACCATTAAGCACAGTGGAATATAGGTTTTCCACTCTAAAACGATCCATATGTTGGTAGCAAATAGAGATAGAATATTGGTGCAGTCAACAACTAAGTCGGAATTTTTTATTACCGTTGTCTTCCGCTTTCACTAGTAACTTTTTAGGACAAATTTGATGTCGGTCATAAAAGTGATATAATATTAGGAACATAACGCAGGTTAAAACCATAAATCAACAGCAGTTTAGTCTTATATTCCGTTTGGTACACCGGGTGATGTTGGTAAATGGGGACTAACTGAAGGAAACGACCCCTAAGAGAATAAGGTCATCTAGATGTATGGTTGTAAATGCGTTCCAAGGAAGGTTTTCCCATTTGAAGGTGGGGATAAACGATCTTTAAAGCCACCCCGTTTTCAGCGTCAGGTAGGTGGCCTGCCAGCGTAGAGTGAGCCAAACGACCGTGTGTAATAGTCTCCACAATGGGCACTATCCGTATCAGTTACAACGCGTGACAGCTTACTACCTACAGACTTCCGTCCAAGACAACAGTTTCTTCGATGGCTCGTCGCAGAGGTCACTAAAGTGTTGGATTTTCTGTCACCCATCTTATTTACAGATGTGGCTACGAGGATTCGTATTTACAACCTTCGCAACACCCATCTCTGCGCTGCGGAAATTGCCGATGTCATGATACAGCATCATTGTGTAGTCGGGAATTACTGGCGACCCCTTAGTGGCATCTATCTACAACGCCTCACATGTGAGGTATATTTGCAGTTCCTGCCGATGAAACTGTTTGCAGCTACATGTACATCTACATACTCTGCAAGCCACCGTAAAGCGCTCGGTGGAGGGTACTTTGTACTGCTACTAATCATTTCTTTTCCTGTTCCACTCGCAAACAGAATCAGAGAAAAACGACTGTTTATATGCCTCCATCGGATCCCTGATTTATCTTCGTGGTCCTTACGCGAAATGTGTGTTGGTAGCAGTAGAATATTCTGCAGTCAGTTCTCTAAATTATTATGTAGTGTACAGATTGTACAGCACAATACGGTATTGAATGAATACATCTACATTTACATGCGCGGGTAGATCGAGCACTTAAATCTTTCCATGCCGGCTATGATTTCTCTTACTTTATTATGATGATAATTTCTTCCTATGTAGGTGGGCGCCAACAAAATATTTTCACAATCGTATGACAAGGTTGCTGATAGAAATGTCAGGAGATAATTTCATGAGAAGATTCTGCCGCAAGAAATATGCCTTTGTTTCAATGATTACCATCCGAATTTAAGTGACTGAATGACTCTGAGCACTATGGGACTTAACATCTATGGTCATCAGTCCCCTAGAACTTAGAACTACTTAAACCTAACTAACCTAAGGACATCACACAACACCCAGCCATCACGAGGCAGAGAAAATCCCTGACCCCGCCGGGAATCGAACCCGGGAACCCGTGCGTGGGAAGCGAGAACGCTACCGCACGACCACGAGATGCGGGCCCGAATTTAAGTACCATCTCTGTGACAACTTTCCCCTCTACTTCGTGAAAATACAAAACGAACTGCCCTTCTTTGAACTTTTACGATGTCCTCCGTCACTCCCTTCTGACGTGAATCCCAGACTGCACAGCTATACTCCAGAAGAGGGCGCACAGGCGTGGTGTAAGCAGTCTCTTTAGCAGGCCGGTTAATTTTTGTAAGTGTTCTGCCGATAAATCAGTATTTGGTTTGATTCCTTCACAATATTTTCTGTGTGATCGTTCCAGTTTATGTTATTCGAAATTGTAATCCCTAAATATTTAGTTGACTTTACATCCTGTAGAGTTGTGTGATTTATCGTGCAGTCGAAATTGAGAAGATTTCTTTTAATTCTCATCGGGATGACATAACACTTTTCATTATTCAGAGTGAATTGCCACTCTTCGTACCGTACAGATATCTTGTGTAAATCATTTTGCAATTTGGTTTGACCAACTGATGACTTTACAAGACGGTAAATGATGGTATCATCTGCAAATATCTAAGAAGGCAGGTCAGGTTGTCTCCTACGTCGTTCATCTATATCAGGAATAGCAGAGGGCGTATAACACTGCACTGGGGAACGCCGGATATTTCTTTTGTCTTATTCGATGACTTTCCGTCAGTTACTACGAACTCTGACTTTTCTGAAGGGAACCTACGAATGCAGTTGCACAACTGAGGCGATACTCCGTAGGCACTTAATTTAATCAGAATTCGCTTGTGAGGAAAGTGTCACAAGTCTTCGGGAAATCTAAAATTATGGAATCAATTTGACATCCCTTGTCTATAGCATCCACTACTTCGTGAGAAGAAGGGCCTAACTGTGTTTCACAAGAACGATATTTTCTGAATACAGGTTGACTATTTGTCAATAAATCGTTTTCTTCGAGGTAATTCGTAATGCACGAACAATATATATGTTCCAAAATCCCCCAGCAAATCTACGATAGTGATTTGGGTGTGTCATTCAGCGAATTACTCCTATTTCCTTTCTTGGTTATTGGTGTGACTTTTGCAACTTTCCTCTCTTTACATATCGATATTTCGACGAGCGAGCTGCTGTATATTATTGCTAAGTATGGATCTGTTCTATGAGCATACTCTGAAATAAAACTGACTGGTATAGAATCTGGACCAAAGGCCTTGCCGTTATGAATTAATTCAAGCTGACTCCCTATATCGAAGATATCTACTTCTAAATTGCTCATGTTGGCAGGAACTCTAGGTTCGAATTCTGGAATATTTGCTTCGTTTCCTTTCGTTGCAGAGTTTCGGAAAACTGCGTTTAGTAACTCCGCTTTACAGGCTCTGTCATCGGTGACATCACCATTGTTATCGCACAGTGAAGGTACTGATTGTGTACCGCCGCTGGTGTACATTACACATTAACAGAATTCCTTCGGTTTTTCTAACAGATTTCGAGACAGAGTTTCATTGTGGGAGCTATTGAAAGCACCTCGCATTGAACTTCAGGGTAAATTTCGAACTTCTGTAAGACTTCACCAGTCTTGGGGTTTTCTCGACCTTTTAAATTTTGCGTGCTTTCTCGTTGTTCTGACCTCTTATTAACTTATGTGGCGTACATCTCTCAACTACCGCCATACTATTTCTTTGAATTCAAATCACATTTGTTCCACGCTTAATAGTCCGTTCGGAAGGACTGGAGACTGTGTGCTAGTTCTTTTATAGATTTTGCACCCAGTTTCGTCTTTGTGTAGATGCTCCTGATTTTATATTCCATTTTTGAATCTTCTACGGATTTGAAAAACTTCATTTCTGATGTTCTCAACTGCCTAAGACTGTTCTTTCTTAGAGCTCAACATTCTGCTCTGGAGACTGCCATTACTCTTTGAAACCTAATTTGCGTCTCGTTCCTTGCTTTTCCTTTGAGGGTTCTTGTAAGTGGCTCGCACATTCTATGATAGCATTTTTATTTTTTTATCTTGTCTTTTCATAAGTTATATAGTAGCCCAGGTAGTTCCAATTGGACACGTCTTCCAATGGTTTTCCGTCGATACAGATATTTGATCTCAGTCATTCCTTTTGCAGGAAAGGTTTTACCTTAGTTTTAATTGTAGAAATTTTGTGAATAATCTACATATACGTCTACATGACTACTCTAAAATTCGAACTTTAACTTTTGGCAGAGGGTTCATCGAACCCCTTTGAGACTATTTCTCTACCGTGCCACTCTCGAATAGCACGTGGGAAAGACGAACGCATAAATCTTTCCGTGCGAGGCTACAAGAGAGTCGCAGACGCTACAAGAGAGTCGCTGCATAGCGCGACGTGGTTTCCCGTCAGCGTTCGAAGGGAGTACATTCGTAGAAGAGTCAGCCACTGTATCACTCCTTCCTCTGTATATTTCGAGAAAAGGCCTCGAAGGCAAGATTAAACAGGTTCGAGCTCGCATGGAGATTTACCAACAATCGTTCTTCCCCCGCGTCATTCGATACTGGAACAAAAAAGGGGGAAATGACTGTGAAGTACCCTCCACCATACACTGCAAGGTGGGGTGAGAAGTAGAGCTGTAGATGTAAAATATTCCTTTATCGTAGCAGTTCGTACTATGCACATGCTCACTTGAGACTATCTAACGCACCCCTTCTCGATTATACGACTCGTAACTTAAACCCGCAATCAGAGTCGCTTTCTACATGGTTCAGAAACCCTGAAGCTGACTGAGACGCGACAGCGCGCCCTGTGCGCCAGTAGACTGTGGCGATACTGTTTGATGCATGACGCGATCAGCTGGCTGCTCCGGTGGAGCCACTAAGCGGCGCTTTGTGGTGGCTGTTGTCTGTTGCGCGCTTTGTCCCGACGTGTCACAAAACTCACCCTCCCGGCTGCAGGCTGCATTGTTTCACCTCCGGAGCATAGGCATTGAAACACACAAAAGGCCTCCAGCTTACTGCCCTAACCCCGGATCCACGTTGCTGCACGCTTTAGCAACGCCTTTAAGATTCATGACGCTTGAGTCGTGCCTGTTCTTAGGCACTTTCCTTGAGGTTTTATTTATTCCAGTGTTATTATTTCACATTACGCTGGTTTCCAAATCGGGAAACTGAAAACAAACGTGATGAAACTAGAAACAAATAACTAACAGCGTAAATGAAACGTGAAAATATAGAAAGAATCTATCGTGAAGCTACAGCCACAAATCGACAGCCAATCTGGAATTATTTTCACGCAAAAGACCACCGATACTGGTTAAATTGTCGGAGGTAATTTATTTAAGCTGAACAGCCAAAGTTGACCAAGGCTAATTACGTAATGGAAATCATTCATTGATTTTAACTGGGTATATTATCATTAGCCATTAGAATTTGTTAGGAGTAAATTAACGAGTAAAACTAAAGAAACAAAAAAAAAAACAGTAAATACTCGGCACGAGGCATCGAAAACCGCAATATTATTAATACTGCGCTCTGAAGGCCGTGTTTTAATTTATGCTCGTGTGTTGCTGTTGTGATCTTCAGTACGAAGACTGGTTTGATGTAGCTCTCCGTGCTACTCTATCATGTGCAAGCCTCTTTCTCTTCGAATAACTACTACAGCCTACATCCTTCTGAATCTGCTTATTGTATTCGTTCCTTAGTCTCCACGATTTTTAGCCCCGACACTTCCCTCCATTAGTATACTGGTGATCGTTTGATGTATCAGAACGTGTCCTATCAACCGAGCCCTTTTTCTCGACAAGTTGCACCACGAATTTCTTTTTGTCTCCATTTCTATTCAAAACCTCATTTGTTACGTAATCTATCCATCCAATCATCAGTATTATTTTGTAGCACCAAATTTCAAAAGCTTGTATTCTCTTCTTGTCTAAACTGTTTATCGTCCATGTTTCACTTCCACACAAGACTACACTCCATACAAATACTTTCAGAAAAGACTTCCTAACAATTAGATCTACATTCGATCTTAGCAAATGTCTCTTCTGGAGAAACGCCTTTTTTGCCATTGCCAGTATACATTTTATATCCTTAGAAATGGTTCAAATGGCTCTGAGCACTATGGGTCATCAGTCCCCTAGAACTTAGAACTACTTAAACCTAACTAACCTAAGGACACCACACACATCCATGCCCGAGGCAGGATTCGAACCTGCGACCGTAGCGGTCAAGCGGTTCCAGACTGAAGCGCCTAGAACCGCACGGCCACACCGGCCGGCTTTTATATCCTCTCCACGTCGGCCGTCATCAGTTATTTCAGGAGTACCTCAAGGATTTATGTTGGGGCAGCTCCTGTTAACAATATGCTTAAATCATATGGTGCATAACGTCGGAAGCTCCATAACTCTCTCCGCAGATTAAGTTGCTTGAGAAAAGATAGCAACGTTAGAAGAGGGTAGCGAATCGGAGGAAGACCTAAAGAGGATTAATTATTGTTACAGGAACTGGCACTTGACCCTGGACGTATATAAATGCAACGTATTAGACACAAATAGGTGCTGAACTCCACTACAATGCGATTACACTGTTGGTGATAAGTCGATGGAACCGGTAACTACCGTAAAATGCCTAGGAGTTACAGACCGAAGCGACCTGAAGTGGAATGACCACAAAAAACAAATTGTGGAAAAACTATATGCCAGGCTGAAATTTATTGAAAAAAATCTTAAGGAAAAGTAATTTAGCCACGAAAAAATTCTTCAGTATTGCCCATCAGCATGGGACTGCTACCAGGTTAGATTAACGAAAGAGGCCCAGAAGATTCAATGACGAGAGGTGCGCTTCGTCGTGGGGCCATTTAGTCTGCGAGAAAGCGTATCGGAGGTGCTCAATAAATTCCCGTGGCAGAGGCTACAAGAGAGACATTTTGCGTCACAGAGAGGTTTACTGTTGAAATCCTGGAGAGTAAGTTCCGGGGAGAGACGAGCAACTGGCAGAATCCTCACTGTTCGCCGCGCAGTGTTGCCACCTTGTGGAATCTTCAAAACTCCACGATAACACAAAAGAACCTTATTTCACCGAACACAAAACAGTAGGAAATCCGAAATTAATTTTTAAGTAGAGAGTCTATTGTCATTATAAAATGACCTTAGTAGCAACGAGTAAGACAAAACGGTATTTTCGTTCGCCAATGATCACGATGTGATTAGTCCTTAACGCAACTACAACATAACTTAATTTGTTATTGCAAGGTATCGTAACAGGTTTTGAATCCTTAGAAAACCATCATACCATTTTTAAGGCCCGAGGCTGAAAAAATGCAATAAAAGAATTATCCTTCTAAGTGTACCGCTTGAACCGTATGCCTAGTCAGTGTTAAATTTCATGTCTATCACTCATGTACTACGTTTCAGTAGAATATTCTCTTCGTATACCTCAGTTCATTATTCGAACGTATGGTTTCGCCTTCACTATGAGTGAAAAGCAGTGACGTTCTCTTCCTTCGGCGCTGTCCAGGTGCTTTTCGTCACGTTTCTTAGCAATCACGATCGAATTGAAGCCACCATAGTTTCAAGTATTCTTCTGCATATAGTGGATGCTGGCATACAGAGATTTAGTTTGCTGGTGCGTAATGTGTATCTGTGCTTGTATTTTATTAAATACATTTTACTGAAAACGCTCTCACAAACAACGTAGATTTGGTGCAGAAAGAGAAATCTTCATAAACTTAAGAAACGTACATCTTCCTAATTCTTGAATGTCAACAACCCCTAAATACATCACATTAATCAGAATCTCTAATTTCTTAAGGAAGAACTGCAAGTCACTACTACCGCCACTCATCTTTAGTTTTATATATTTCATTGTCAGACATTGTTCTTGGCAACTGCGATAGGAGAGCTTAAAGAGTATGATTCATATCCTTCTGTGTATCCAACACTGCTCCTTTAGGTGTGAGAAGAGAACCAATGGCAGCAGTGTGTAATCAAAGTAGTATATTTTAGTTAACACTGAAAAATTTTGTCGTATAAAATGTGTACAAAGAAAATGGAGGTCTTTCGTAGCTATTCTCTGGTTGCCGACATCTGGTTTCGTCACTGACCTGAGTACTTCCACACCTAAATATATTACTGCATGTGGAATTAGCTAGTCGCTTCTACAAAGATCAATTTCTGATAATTGTTTTTTACTACGTGCAATGCCGTGAATGTACTGTCGAAACCTTATGATTGGAAATGCTGTCTATGCAACTGCACTTGATTATAAAATTTTAAACATTAATATTCTTCATAAAAACACCATCATCATTTTCTTGTGCCTTCGTCTCGCATCGGAGCAGAGTCTGCATGGTTACTAACGGAATGTGGCATTGTTAATTGAAGGGGTCCCTGGATGCCCTCCTTGTATTCATCTTGTGTGAACGCATGTACCTCAACTGTCTGCCTGTAGAGTTGTTATTCATGTGGAAGTGAGTGAAAGTTTTCCAAACTTTTGCGAATGGTGTAACTGAGGCGGGACTTGGGTAGTTGATTCGATCGGGGGCCGACGCACCTCCTCGTCGCGGAATCGGCTCTTTTACACGCACCACTATAGGGGCGGGTACTATTTTTGACGAATAACAGTCGATTCAGATTTACATAAATGTTAAAAAGATAGTAAATTGTTATAGGTAAATTGTAAGTGAGATACATAGTGATTTAACAAATAAATTTCAGCGTAGAAATCGATAAGTTGGAGTTCAATACGTAGTCTGTCCTACAACTTCTTTCAGCTCTGGCAATGTTATGTGTATGTTAAAAATGCGAAGTTACGCCGTGCCTTGAAATCAAAGTTCAACCGTAAATCACTACGTAACTGGTTGAGAAAGTCAATTCAGAGGTCGCAGGAAAGCAAGCGCACTGCACCCCCGATACGACCACGCCTAGCTAGGCGATACGGTGTTCAAATCAACGTTCAGGATAAGGACATCTTTTTAAACGACAATTGATGTTTATATTACTTTCATATGGCAGGGAGCATGTGTTTTTCACACGTCTCGCTTAGTTAGTGCTAATGAAATACTGTACATATCCTCCTACATTGGGCTAATTAGAACCATTCTCTCTGGGTTCTAAAGTTCTCATAAATTTGAGTGTAATTTGACGGTAATGAGGTTTTCCCGACAAAGATAGGTTTAGATTTATTTCGAGACCAGTAAATAGTATCCTCTGAGACTCCGTTTTCTGTTAGCGTACAACTTTCTCAGCCTGATACACTATGTGATCAAAACTATTGGAACACCTGGCTGAAAATGACTTAGAAGTTCGTGGTGCCCTCCATCCGTAATGCTGGAATTCAATATGGTGTTGGCCCACCCTTACCCTCGATGACAGCTTCCACTCTCACAGGTATACGTTCAGTCAGGTGCTGGAAGGTTTCTTGGGGAATGGCAGCCGATTTTCCACGGAGTGCTGCACTGAGGAGAGGTATCGATGTTGGTCGGTGAGGCCTGACACGAAGTTCAAATGGTTCAAATGGCTCTGAGCACTATGGGACTTAACATCTGAGATCATCAGTCCCCTAGAATTAGAACTACTAAAACCTAACAAACCTAAGGACATCACACACATCCATGCCCGAGGCAGGATTCGAACCTGCGACCGTAGCAGCAGCGCGGTTCCGGGCTGAAGCAGCTGACACGAAATCGGTGTTCCAAAAAATTCCAAAGGTAATCTATATGATTCAGGTCAGGACTCTGTACAGGCCAGTCCGTTACAAGGATGTTATTGTCGTGTAACAACTCCGCCACATGCAGTGCATTATGAACAGTTGCTCGATAGTGCTGAAAGATGCAGTCACCAATCCCGAATTTCTCTTCAACAGTGAGAAGCAAGAAGGGCTTAAAACATCAGTGTAGGCCGGTGATGTCATAGTGCCATGCAAAACAACAAGGGGTGCAAGCCCGCTCCATAAAAAACTCGACCACATCATAGCACTACCGCCTCCGAATTTTACTGTTGGCAGTACACACACTGGCAGATGACGTTCACAGGAAATTCGCCATACTCACACCCTGACATCGGATCACCATATTGTGTACCGTAATTCTTCACTCCACACAACGTTTTTCCACTGTTCAATCGTTCAATGTTTACGCTCCTTACACGAAGCGAGGTGTCGTTGTGATGTGTCTTATGAACAGCCGCTCGGCCATGAAACCCAAGTTTTTTCACCTCCCACCTAACTGTCATAATATTTGCAGTGGATCCTGATGCAGTTTGGAATTCTTATGTGATGGTCTGGATAGATGTCTGCCTATTACACATTACGACCCTCTTCAACTGTCGGCGGTTTCCGTCAGCGAGGTCGGCCTGCACACTTTTGTGGTGTACGTCTCCCTTCACGTTTCCACTTCACTATCACATTAGAAATCGTGGACCTAGGGATGTTTAGGAGTGTGGAAATCTCGCTTGCAGACGTATGACTCAAGTGACACCTAATCACTTGACCACGTTCGAAGTCCGTGAGTTCCTTGGGCCGGCTGCGGTGGTCTCGCGGTTCTAGGCGCTCAGTCCGGAACCGCGCGTCTGCTACGGTCGCAGGTTCGAATCCTGCCTCGGGCATGGATGTGTGTGATGTCCTTAGGTTAGTTAGGTTTAAGTAGTTCTAAGTTCTAGGGGACTGATGACCACAGATGTTAAGTCCCATAGTGCTCAGAGCCATTTGAACCATTTTGAGTTCCTCGGAGCGCCCCATTCTGTTCTCTCTCGTTGTGCAATGAATACTGAGGTCGCTGATATGGAGTACTTGGCAGTAGGTGGCAGCACAATGCACCTAATATGGAAAACGTATGTTTTTGGGGGTGTCCGGATACTTTTGATCACATAGTGTATCTGGTGTAGTCTGCGAAATATAATTCCACCTTACCTTCCGTTAGGAACACCCTATTGACTGTCTCTTGTCTTCACCAGTAGTGAATCATTCGTCAGTCGCTCGTACAAACGTAATGTACATTTTTCTTTGTTACCTGAAGTTACCATGCATTTCTCTTTTACCTGTCATATGTCCTCCCCCTCTTTTACTCGCCCGACTTCTTATCTATGTTGCCGCATATACACTGCCCCTTATCTCAAAATAAACCCCATTCGCCGATAACTGTAAGTCTCCACTGTTAGAGATATTACAATGCGACGTAAATCTACCAAGTGCGTCCTGCTACTTAACGATTTCACACACTGTTTTTCACTATCCGATATCTATGACAGATAACGCCCCAGAAAAAACACTAGTTCCCACCGGACCGAGAGCGTTGAGAAACGTAAATACTCTTTTGCAGATAGTCGACGTGTACTATCAAGCAATTGTTAAACAGTATGAACCCTCACATAAGAAAATAGACTTTGCTGAGTAGTGATATAAACAAGTAATTTGTTCATAATCGCAGTTTCAGTAACTTTCTCAGTCTACGATCATCGCCACAAAGATTGGTTTTCTTCTCCATCCTCTGCTATCCTGAACCATTACTTCCAATTTTAAGTAGGTGGGTCACTACACGTCTCCCATGATTCAATGGACACATTTCATTTCCTGCCTTCATCTTGTAATTTTTCTACCCACAGAAATTGCTGGTATCCTCGGTAAAAAACTCCCATCCCGAAATATGTGACACATCCGGGGCTCATGTCGTGTCTTAATGGTGCGTCATGGACAGGGTGCACCCTATTCTCAATAGATCTCCTCCACTGTCGAGTCTGAATGATCAATGTATGTGAAGCATCCGTAGGTAACATCGTCTGTTACTTGACGAGCTCACCTGTTACTAGACGAGATCATCCGACACCGTGCGCTTTATGCTGGCACAAATGTTTACGCAAAGAAGAGGTTTGTTAGGTCGCGTAATAAGTAGCCAACTAGTCTGGTAAAATCAGACTATATTCTTGAGGCCTAGAGATCTCCAATTAAGCTGGTATACACAGTTTTCACATCTGACTCGAGATAACATGTGCTCAACAGCAGAATCCAAGCAACGTTCGTGGGAGGCGCTTACATAGAGTAATCGTCTCACGTACTCCCTGAGGACTCGCGTAACCCGTGGAAAATTAACCACACGGGGGAACCTCGCGTACTCCTTTGTCCAACGCCTGTAAAAATATTGCTTCCACACGGTACTTCAAAAATAAAGTGTTAGGATATACTTCTTTGACGCCATATCAGCACAGAATTCTCCACGTTCGTCACGTTTTATAGAATACCAATTATACGACGGCTATTCGGAAAGTAAGGTCCGATCAGTTACGAAATGGAAACCATTCTGAAAATCCGATGGAGCTTTCCATAGATGTGTTGGACAGTGCCTCTAGTTGCCTGTCGATCGCGTTACGCCGCTGATTTCAAATCTGAGTGCACAATGAGCACGTAAAGTTGCCTAGAAAATATTGTCTCAGTCAAGTATGAGTGCGTGTGAGAGATTGCACCTGATTTCATGCAACACACAACGTAACTGTAAAGCATTTCGTTCTTCATGACAATTATAGGCCGCATACCGCAGGGGCAATGAGGATGCTTCTTCAGCATCTTCAGAATTTTCGATGGAAGTGTTTGGTCACCAACCATACAGCTCAGTCTTGCCTCCTCCTGATTTTCATCTCTTCTCATATGAACCGCTAGCTATGAAGACTGCACTTTGGCACAGACAGTAAGCTGCAGATCAGTCTAGAGAATTGGTAGAAAGCACAGGCGTCTGCCTTCTACGACGAGGGTATTGCAACGTTGGTACGATGCTAATACAAATGCCTCTGTCGGAACGACGACTATGTAGCTCGAAGATGTAGCTAAGTTTTGCAAATGAAACATTTTTGGTTTTCACGGTGATCTCCATTTCACGACCGATCGGACTTTACTTTCCGAATAGCCGTCGTAATAATATACAAAAAGCATTCGTCACATGTTTATTAACAAATAGTAAAGATCTGTTGAAATAAAATTCCAGATTCTGTCCTTTTCCTTCTACCGATAAAGACTTACATACGTTTTCTTCGTCCGAAATACCAGTGTGCATTTCTAATCCATACCGAAATCGATGTCAGTAGTCAGGAAACCTGCCGTAGCCTGTAAATAGTTTGGAGATCATGACGGCGGGGAAAATAAGTTCATATGGCTGGCATGGAATGGAGATGCAGATCGGCGACTCTTCTTCCCACATCTGGTACCTATCCACCAGTCGCCCTCAAAATGTCGATTCTGGCTTAAATAAAATTAATGGCTCTGAGCACTATGAGACTTAACATCTGAGGTCATCAGTCCCCTAGAACTTAGAACTACTTAAACCTAACTAACCTAAGGACATCACATACATCCATGCCCAGGGCAGGATTCGAACCTGCGACCGTAGCGGTCGCGCGGTTCCGGACTGAAGTGCCTAGAACCGCTCGGCCACCGCGGCCGGCCTTAAATAAAATTAAGAGTTACTATCAAATGTAGTGCTGTTTCATAAAAACGTGAAATGATTTCCTCTTCGCTAAATACGCGACCATGTCACCAAACAAGATAAACCTGTAATAAGCCCAAAGGTTGGTTTGAACACTACAGTGCTTTGTAAGGCATGGTCCTGTTTGAGAGGGTATGCCAACGCCTTCCTCCGACCTTTGAACTGAGCTACAGAGGTAGTTGCATTAGAACCTACGGCTTAAAATGGACACCGAACAGCTGTGCAACTCGGCATTTTTCGCTTCAAGAAGCAGTGTCGTAGGTAAAAGAAGTAATAAGTGACAGGTGATAACCCTACGACTGAGCAGCGATCGAACCCGAGACATTTGTATATGTAATGTGGTACTAGGTTAAAAAATACGTCATCAGGCTTATCGAATGATGGCACTTTTAATTTCCCCATCAACAGCCAGTATTGATCAAGGCTCAGAGGCGGTACTGTATAGAGTCCGGGGGACGATTACCACGAGGAGCGCGTGCGACAAGTCACTTTGGCCGAGCCACTCTCAGAAATGGGGCATCCTGGCAGACAACCATAATTCATTCTAGAACAGTCCATTGCATGAGCTGCTGTCAGTCATGCCGTTCTGCTTATTGGATTTCGATTCTACATTTTACCTAGACTTCCTTATTCTCGTTATTGGCTTTCACTCCATATTCTACTTTCGACAAACTTGGCTTTTCTTACGGATGGCGCTTTTGTATACGGAGTGGACAGAAAGGTGCTAACTTCCTTTATGCTGATAACCCAAATGCATTTGGCGCTTCAACATTTTAAACCATATACGGCACAACGCACAAATGGAAAAACTTCTGTATTTTTTTTCTTTCTATGGTGAATAGTTTGTGGTTTTCAATGAGTACTCAGTCACTCAGCCCGGCAGTCTTGTAGAGGCCGTCGGCGACTAGCTTCTATGGTGGGTGGTGGTACTAGGTTGTCAGAGGTGAAGAAGTCAGTACACCACGATGTATAGGGTAGCGGTGCAGCAGAGAGTGGATGCTTGGATGTGCTCCGAGGTCACGAAAACAAAACAAAAACATTCATTTATTGCTCAAAAACTACGACAGTCATGAATATGCGCGGACAAGCCAATACCCCAAAGCGTAGGATTTCTCTGCCTCGTGATGACTGGGTGTTGTGTGATGTCCTTAGGTTAGTTAGGTTTAAGTAGTTCTAAGTTCTAGGGGACTGATGACCATAGATGTTAAGTCTCATACTGCTCAGAGCCATTTGAACCATTTGAACCAAAGCGTAAGACGTTAACGTTCAATGAGAAGGTGCTGTGGTCAGCGAGCAGGTTGTTGTCTCTGGCTCATCACCGCGTCACTCAGCCAGTGAAATGATTCGGCAAATGTGTTGACTGCAGAAGTGGTCAGCAGACCACTCTTTTCTATAAAACACTGAATATTTCGTCATTCTCTGACCAGCTTTTCTCGTAAAGAACGCGTCCGTTCCAAGGTCAGGATAAGTTACGGCTGTAAATCTTCCGGTCATACCCTTGCTTCTCATCCCTGCTATTCGTTGCACATATATCGGTGCTATCAGTCTCGCCTTAGCACAATACGATCTCCTGAAATGGAGTATAAATGCAGTTATCTTACCAAACCATCGCGGCTTTTCTTCACTTATGTATCACTGCCAATAATAACTTTAGACGGTGGACCACGAATACCGCTATGTCCTAGAAATCACCGACCTCTGGTATAATCAGTGCTTGCCGACTCTCTCATCCGTTCTTGTCTTCCAAACTAGCACTAATGTTATATCTCATGGGGAATTTATTTCACATTCCTATCTGTATTCTTCATTCTTGAAAGTATTGCTGTAGTACATATATATATATATATATATATATATATATATATATATATATATATATATGTGTGTGTGTGTGTGTGTGTGTGTGTGTGTGTGTCTGTTTTAGTGGAGAGGGATTACTTTTCTATCTGAAGAGCCTCCTGCATACAAATGTGGAAGAAATTAGTAAATGCCGCTAGAGAAACAATCTGCTGAAAATTTTCTGGTCACCTACAATGAAAGTGAGAGAGGAATTCATTCCCACACCAAAGTTCCTATTGACATTAATATTCACGCTGATATATTAATGTAATTGTGTTAGCTTCTTTGCATATTTAAATTTTGAATGATGCACCGTAGAAGGAAGGTACTCCCACCAAACTGTAACATTTTTTACTCAAAATTATCAGTATTTATACGTGACAAAAAATGGCTCAAATGGCTTTGAGCACTATGGGACTTAACATCTGAGGTCATTAGTCCCCTAGAAATTAAAACTACTTAAACCTAACTAACCTAAGGACATCACACACATCCATGCCCGAGGCAGGATTCGAACCTGCGTCCCGTACGGGCGCGCGGTTCCAGACTGAAGCGCCTAGAACCGCTCGGTCACCACGGTCGGCTATACGTGACATGCAAGATTATAGCATTCGAATATTTATATGGTAGGTCTCAGTAACAAGATAGGAAACTTAAATTGCACTAGTTCAGAAACGTGAAACGATGATGTTTTTTCCTAAACATGACTATATACTCGCACACGCTTCAAATAGTTTTCCTATGCCTCTTCTGATAAACTAGAAGTTAGCAGATATCTCAGTTTACAGCAGTCGTAGCTGGCCTTATATCTATATTCTAAGAGTAGGAAATACGTTTGCCGGCCGTGGTGGCCGAGCGGTTATAGGCGCTTCAGCCCGGAACCGCGCTGCTGCTACGGTCGCAGGTTCGAATCCTGCCTCGGGCATGGATGTGTGTGATGTCCTTAGGTTAGTTAGGTTTAAGTAGTTCTAAGTTCTAGGGGACTGATGACCTAAGATGTTAAGTCCCATAGCACTGAGAGCCATTTGAACCATTTTTGAAATACGTTTTCTTTCTGCATATAACTACCTGCCTTTCGACTTTAGCGCATTTCTCGGATACTTTTGTGAAACGTTTCTATATCAGTATTAAAGAGCTTATGTTGTTGTACACCTGTTGTCAAGAGACTTGGAATGCCGTTAAAAATATATGTTATCATTAAAAAGAAAGAAAACCATACTTGCTTCACAGTCTCACTGTATACAAAAGTTAAACAGTATTATCGGTACAACAAAATTACGTGGTCATTTGGCTTCTGACGTTTCACGAAAACATCGTCTCTATAGTTTGAAACATAGTTTGCCATTGTTAGATGACTCGCCATGTATATTACCAAACTAGTTCCCTACCACGTATTACAAACTTTACTGAGTTGTAGAATTCATCTGTTATTGGAGACGGTCTCAGGAAACTGAGTTACTCGTTATTAGATTCGGTGACGGGTTTTCGGCACGTGCAGGGGAAATTCGTGGAACCGCTTTGCAGCTCAACTAGTGTCATTGAAGCTAAATTAACTTTGTTTTGCTGGCGACGTGTGGAGTGGGTTAGTAGACGGCGAGGCGAGCACGTGTCAGCCGCCCCAGGAGAAATCAGCCGGCCAGACCGCACCACGCGCTATCGATTACACTGTCCCGTCTGACGTCGCTGGAGGCTGCGTTACAGACGATGTGGCTGCTAACTTATATTGGACCACTACCGGTCCTGAAATCGCAGATTCTCTAGTGCTGCTTCTCTGTTCCCTCGGCTCCTTGCGCGTGTCAGAGAAGTTGAGCGGGCAATATTAGTTGCAGTTTGCACTATTCGTAAATGATACTATAGGTCGAGAATGAATTTCAGTCTGAAACGGAGTGTGCCCTGATTTAAGACTTTGTGGTGGATTAAAACTGTGTGCCGGACCTGCAAGGTAGGAAAAAAACTTCTGTCAAGTTTTTGGAGCATCCGAGAGTGCGTGAGGGATGCACGGCTGTTGGGGCGAGCCTTGAGTTGTACATTGGTAGCTCAGTCGGTGGAGCACTTGCCCGAGGAAGACAAGGATTCCGTTTTCGACTCCCTGCCCGGCACACAATTTTAATCTGCCAGGGAGTTTCGGTGCTTTTGCTATCCAGGGAAGTTTATAATAACAAGAATATGCAAATTTAGAGACGAAAATAACTTCCTCATCATTTGTCACTGCCGAGTAGCACTCGGTGCCCCACTACAGACTCCTAACTAAGGTACGAGCATATGAGATTGTTTCCCAAATATGTGAGTGGCTCGAAGACATCTTAAGTAATAGAACGCAGTACGTTGTCCTCGATGGTGAGTATTCATCGGAGGTGAGGGTATCATATACAGTGCCCCAGAGAAGTGTGGTAGGTCCGCTGTTGTTTTCTATCTACGTAAATGATCTTTTGGATAGGGTGAATAGCAATGTGTGGCTATTTGCTGATGATGCTGTGGTGTACGGGAAGGTGTCGTCGTTGAGGGACTGTAGGAGGATACAAGATGATTTGGACAGGATTTGTGATTGGTGTAAAGAATGGCAGTTAACTCTAAATACAGATAAATGTAAATTAATGCAGATGAATAGGAAAACGAATCCCATAATGTTTGAATACTCCATTATACTGTAGCGCTTGGCACAGTCACGTCGATTAAATATTTTGGCGTAACACTGCAGAGCGATATGAAGTGGGACAAGCATGTAATGGCAGTTGTGGGGAAGGTGGATAGTCGTCTTCGGTTCATTGGTAGAATTTTGTGAAGATGTGGTTCATCTGTAAAGGAGACCGCTTATAAATCACTAATACGACCTATTCTTGAGTACTGCTCGAGCGTTTGGGATCCCTATCAGGACGGTTGGAGGGAGGACATAGAAGCAATTCAGAGGCGGGCTGCTAGATTTGTTACTGGTAGGTTTGATCATCACGCGAGTGTTACGGAAATTCTTCAGGAACTCGGGTGGGAGTCTCTGGAGGAAAGGCGTTCTTTTCGTGAATCGCTACTGAGGAAATTTAGAGAACCAGTATTTGAGGCTGACTACAGTACAATTTTACTGCCGTCAACTTATATTTCGGGGAAGGACCACAAAGATAAGATAAGAGAGATTGGGGCTCGTACGGAGGCGTATAGGCAGTCATTTTTCCCTCCTTCTGTTTGGGAGTGGAACAGGGAGAGAAGATGCTAGTTGTGGTACGAGGTACTCTTCGCCACGCACCGTATGGTGGCTTGCGGAGTATGTATGTAGATGTAGATGTAGTGTCTTGAAACTTGGACCATACTTTGAAATAACTGCTACCATGTACCACAAAATGGAACTGAAAACAATGCGTAATGAAACTATCGGAAATGACACATTTATGCAAAGGCAATAATTACACTGAAGTCACTGCTATTTATTATGGTGTCCTGGACATTGCAAAAAGATGGACATAGTTCTTAATAGAGTGAGTGATCACCACGGTCGTCATTGCACGTCATGGACTGAAACATGCTCCCATGCTGCCCACAATGTTGGTCAGCAGTTCTTGTGGTGCAGCACTGCATTCTCCACCGGCGCGGTTGACAATTGATGTATGGTCGTTGCCGCATGTGGCAGTGCGGCAATACGTCTGCCTAGCGCATCCCACACGTTGTTATGGGATTTAGGACGGGGGGGAAAGAGCAGGCCAGTCCATTCGCCAAATATCCTTTCGTTGTTAAAAAGCACAAGGATTTGAAATTATAATGAATATGATAGTGGGTATAATGTGCCCATGATTCGTTTTCACGGCTGCAGCGAAAGGATGATTGGACATTAACGCATTTTCGATGACTGGGTCATTAAGGACGGAGCAATTGCTCGAATAAGGCTGCGATTTAATTTCTTAGACTTTCCCGGTGATTTTGTGACATCTCGTTGAACTGGGTGTACTGCCGGTGGTCTGCGTTTATCTAACACAATATTTCGACGTCGTACCTCGGCGTCTTCATCAGGTGTTTCCTGTTATTGAACGACAGGCTGACCGTGTCCCGTATTTATGTCTGGACGGTATCTGGTGTTCCCTATGCCGTCCGCTCCCGCTGCGACCGTATCGGTTGGTCGCCAGATGTTCCATCTTCCATCCGCGCCCGCTTCCGCTGTTTTCCCCGGTGGTGGACGTTTAAAAGCGTACCGTACTAGTTCCGCGCCCGCCAGGCGCGTTCCTAGCACTGTCGACAGGCTGCGTTTGCTGTTGGTGACCGTTCCGACTTTCTCCAGCGCCTCCGCCATTCTCCTGGTCTTGCGTTTTCTTCCGTTGCTTTTGTAATAGGTCCAAAGCCGGGTTCCAAGCCGTACTGAGTTGGTATCCAGCTTCCCGGTTTATCAAGTTCTCTGTCATCTTGATTTCGATCTAATCATTGATGACGCTGTCCCAAAATTTGGGGGTCTGAGATAAGATCCCGGTTTTATCATAATTCATGGTGTGCTCAAGTTCCAAGCAATGTTCTGCTATTGCCGATTTAGAGGCTTGTCGTAGCCTGGTATGCCTTTGGTGCTCTTTACATCTTATATCTTTATATGATAGAAGGTTGTTTACATGGAAGAACCCTGGAGATACTAAAAGGTATCAGATAGATTATATAATGGTAAGACAGAGATTTAGGAACCAGGTTTTAAATTGTAAGACATTTCCAGGGGCATATGTGGACTCTGTCCACAATCTATTGGTTATGACCTGTAGATTAAAACTGAAGAAACTGCAAAAAAGTGGGATTTTAAGGAGATGGGACCTGGATAAACTGAAAGAACCAGAGGTTGTACAGAGTTTCAGGGAGAGCATAAGGGAACAATTGACAGGAATGGGGGAAAGAAATACAGTAGAAGAAGAATGGGTAGCTTTGAGGGATGAAGTAGTGAAGGCAGCAGAGGATAAAGTAGGTAAAAAGACGAGGGCTAGTAGAAATCCTTGGGTAACAGAATAAATATTGAATTTAATTGATGAAAGGAGAAAATACAAAAATGCAGTAAATGAAGCAGGCAAAAAGGAATACAAACGTCTCAAAAATGAGATCGACAGGAAGTGCAAAATGGCTAAGCAGAGATGGCTAGAGGACAAATGTAAGGATGTAGAGGCTTATCTCACTAGGGGTAAGATAGATACTGCCTACAGGAAAATTAAAGAGACCTTTGGAGATAAGAGATCCACTTGTATGAACATCAAGAGCTCAGATGGAAACCCAGTTCTAAGCAAAGAAGGGAAAGCAGAAAGGCGGAAGGAGTATACAGAGGGTCTATACAAGGGCGATGTACTTGAGGACAATATTATGGAAATGGAAGAGGATGTAGATGAAGATGAAATGGGTGATACGATACTGCGTGAAGAGTTTGACAGAGCACTGAAAGACCTGAGTCGAAACAAGGCCCCCGGAGTAGACAACATTCCATTGGAACTACTGACGGCCTTTGGAGAGCCAGTCCTGACAAAACTCTACCATCTGCTGAGAAAGATGTATGAAACAGGCGAAATACCCTCAGACTTCAATAAGAATATAATAATTCCAATCCCAAAGAAAGCAGGTGTTGACAGATGTGAAAATTACCGAACTGTCAGTTTAATAAGTCACAGCTGCAGAATACTAACGCGAATTCTGTACAGACGAATGGGAAGACTGGTAGGAGCCGACCTCGGGGAAGATCAGTTTGGATTCCGTAGAAATATGGGAACACATGAGGCAATACTGACCCTACGACTTATCTTAGAAGCTAGATTAAGGAAGGGCAAACCTAGGTTTCTAGCATTTGTGGACTTAGAGAAAGCTTTTGACCATGTTGACTGGAATACTCTCTTCCAAATTCTGAAGGTGGCAGGGGTAAAATACAGGGAGCGGAAGGCTATTTACAATTAGTACAGAAACCAGATGGCAGTTATAAGAGTCGAGGGAGATGAGAGGGAAGCAGTGGTTGGGAAGGGAGTAAGACAGGGTTGCAGCCTCTCCCCGATGTTATTCATATATTGAGCAAGCAGTAAAGGAAACAAAAGAAAAATTCGGAGTAGGTATTAAAATCCATGGAGAAGAAATAAAAACTTTGAGGTTCGCCGATGACATTGTAATTCTGTCAGAGACAGCAAAGGGCTTGGAAGAGCAATTGAACGGAGTGGATGGTGTCTTGAAGGGAGGATATAAGATGAACATCAACAAAAGCAAAACGAGGATAATGGAATGTAGTCGAATTAAGTCGGGTGATGTTGAGGGTATTAGATTAGGAAATGAGACACTTAAAGTAGTAAAAGAGTTTTGCTATTTGGGGAGCAAAATAACTGTTGATATTCGAAGTAGAGAGGATATAAAATGTAGACTGGCAATGGCAAGGAAAACGTTTCTGAAGAAGAGAAATTTGTTAACATCGAGTATAGATTTAAGAGTCAGGAAGTCGTTTCTGAAAGTATTTGTATGGAGTGTAGCCATGTATGGAAGTGAAACATGGACGATAAATAGTTTGGACAAGAAGAGAATAGAAGCTATCGAAATGTGGTGCTACAGAAGAATGCTGATGATTAGATGGGTAGATCACATAACTATTGAATAGGATTGGGGAGAAGAGAAGTTTGTGGCACAACTTGACCAGAAGAAGGGATCGGTTGGTAGGACATGTTCTGAGGCATCAAGGGATCACCAATTTAGTATTGGAGGGCAGCGTGGAGGGTAAAAATCGTAGGGGGAGACCAAGAGATGAATACACTGAGCAGATTCAGAAGGATGTAGGTTGCAGTAGGTACTGGGAGATGAAGAAGCTTGCACAGGATAGAGTAGCATGGAGAGCTGCATCAAACCAGTCTCAGGACTGAAGACCACAACAACAACATCAACGGTCCTGGTTGTGTGGCCAATGTAAGACATACCGCATTCGCAAGGAATATGGTAGATGCCAGGTTTTCTCAATACCAGATCATCCTTAACCGTTCCAAGAAGCGCCCTGACCTTGTTTGGTGGGCAGAACACACTCTTGATATTGTACTTTTTCAGTATTCTGCTGATCATATCAAATATAGGTCCTGCATACGGAAGAAAGGCTAAACTCCTGGTCTCTTCTTCTTGTTCTTCTCGCTCAGTATCAGGTAGTCTGGAGGGATGTAGCGCCTTGCTGATGTCCCGTGTTGAGTATCCGTTGTCTGCGAACACTTCCTGTAGGTGTTCTAACTCTGCTGCCAAGCTGTCTGAGTCGGACAGTGTTTTGGCTCGGTGAAAAAGTGTTCTCATCACCCCATTCTTCTGTGCCGGATGGTGGCAGCTGTCAGCCTGTAGGTATAAGTCGCTGTATGTCGGTTTTCTATACACACTATTGCCTAATGTGACGTCTGTCTTTCTTTTCACCAGGACATCCATAAAAGGAAGCTGACCATTATTTTCTAGTTCCATTGTGAACTTAATGCTGGGGTGTATCGAGTTCAGATGGTCAAGAAACTCGTGCAGTTTTTCCCGACCATGTGGCCAGATGACAAACGTGTCATCAACGTACCTAAAGAAACAGGTCGGCTTGTAGGCAGCGGTCATAAGTGCCTCATCCTCGAATCTCTCCATAAACAGATTTGCCACTACCGGAGATAAGGGACTACCCATCGCCACTCCTTCAGTCTGTTCATAAAATTGGCCTCCACATAGGAAATAGGTTGATGTTAAGATATGCTTGAAAAGGTCCAACACAGCTCCACCAGATTTTTCACTTCAAGGCTGCGATTGGTAATAAATCGGTCGTGCCCTTTCAAGAAAACCATTCCGGTAAACATAAATACGCTTGGCTGCAAGGGATTTGAGCACCATTCCACGTCAGTGGAAGCTCAATAGCCGAGTTACTTAAATGACCAAGTGCTCTGGCGCTCTGTAGTGTAGAGGAAGGCTGTCCGAACGTTGATGATGGAGAAAATATTTACTATAAGAAGTTCGCCAGTGAGTTGAGGAGATAGGGTGGCTTACAGACTCTGACTCCTGATCCGGGTGTTGATATTCGTAATTAAGTTCTAAGCCTGTCTACGGCATTTCACTGGGTAAGAACTTCTGACACTGCTCATGTTGACACAGTCTAAGTTCGTGGATACCTTCGCTACATTCCTATGAAAACGAAATCTGACCCTACTATGTTTCACCCACTGCCTTTCTTTCATTTCCATAATCATCCAGAAAAGTAGAGTCACGACACTGCACTGGTGAACCACTCGTTATAGTCACCCACACGATAAAAATACGCACTTAATGTACAGGTTGTCATAAATTTTTAATGTTTAACTCATACACTATAAAGTCTTGCTGTGTACGGAAAATTAATGACGCACTGCTAGCACTGAATGTAACTGAGATGTTACGTTCCATTTTCAAAGCAAAACAACTTTTACAGAGCTATCGGTAGTCTTCTGTAGCTCACAAACGACATGTCGGATGCACATACACTGAAGTGACAAAAGTCTTGGGATACCTCCTAACATCGTGTCGAACCTCCTTTTGCACGGCGTAGCGCAGCAACTCGCTGTGACTTGGGCTCTACATCTCGCGGGAAGTCTCCTGCAGAAATATTGAGCCATACTGCCATCCATAATTACGAAAGCGTTGCTGGCGCAGGATTTTGTGCACGAACTGACCTTTCGATAATGTCCCATAAATTTTCGATGGGATTTAGACTACTGGCCATTAAAACTGCTACACCAAGAAGAAATGCAGATGATAAACGAGTATTCGTTGGACAAATATATTATACTAGAACTGCCATGTGATTACATTTCCACGCAACTTGGGTGCATAGATCCTGAGAAATCAGTACCCAGAACAACCACCTCTGGCTGTAATAACGGTCTTGATACGCTTGGTCATTGGATGGCGTGTATAGGTACAGCTGCCCATGCAGCTTCAACACGATACCACAGTTCATCAAGAGTAGTGACTGGCGTATTGTGACGAGCCAGTTGTTCGGCCACCATTGACCAGTCATTTTCAATTGGTGAGAGATCTGGAGAATGTGCTGGCCAGGGCAGCAGTGGAACATTTTCTGTATCCAGAAAGGCCCGTACAGGACTGTAGGGTTTCGTAGGGATGGAATGAAGCTAGAGCCACGGGTCGTAACACATCTGAAATGTAACGTCCACTGTTCAAAGTGCCGTCAGTGCGAACAAGAGGTGACCGAGACGTGTAACCAATGGCACCCGATACCATCACGCCGGGTGATAAGCCAGTATGGCGATGACGCATACACGCTTCCAATGTGCGTTCACCCGGATGTCGCCAAACACGGATGCGACCATTATGATGCTGTAAACAGAACCTGGATTCATCCGAAAAAATGACGTTTTGCCATTCGTGCACCCAGGTTCGTCGTTGAGTGCACCATCGCAGCGTCAAGGGTAACCGCAGCCATGGTCTCCGAGCTGACAGTCCACGCTGCTGAAAACGTCGTCGAACTGTTCGTGCAGATGGTTGTTGTCTTGCAAACGTCCCCATCTGTTGACTGAGGGATCGAGATGTGGCTGCACGATCCGTTACAGCCATGTGGATAAGATGCCTGTCATCTCGACTGCTAGTGATACGAGGCCGTTGGGATCCAGGGCGTTCCGTATTACCCTCCTGGACCCACCGATTCCATATTCTGCTAACAGTCATTGGATCTCGACCAACGCGAGCAGCAATGTCGCGATGCGATAATTCGCAATAGCGATAGGCTACACCCCGACCTTTATCAAAACCCATTTCTCCTCCCTACACGAGGCATCACAACAACGTTTCACCAGGCAACGCCAGTCAACTGCTGTTTGTGTATGAGAAATCGGTTGGAAACTTTCCTCATATTAGCACATTGTTGGAGTCGCCAACCTTGTGTGAATGCTCTGAATAGCTAATCATTTGCATATGACAGCATCTCCTTCCTGTTGGCTAAATTTCGCGTCTGTAGCACGTCATCTTCGTGGGGTAGCAATTTTAATAACCAGTAGTGTACGTAGGGCTATCAGTGTCGCCAAATCTTTCGCTCAAATTGTCCAGGATATTCTTCAAAGAGATCGCGAATACTTGTGGCCCACTGGCATGGAGCATTGTCGTCCATGAAAAGTCTATCATTGTTTGGGAACATGAAGTCCATGAATGACTTCATATGGTCTACAAGTAGCCGCCCGTAACTGTTTCCTGTCAATGATCGGTTCAGTTCGACCAGAGGACCCAGTCCATTCGATATTAACCGCCACACCAATACGGAGTCATCACCAGCTTGCACAGCGGGGCCTTGTTCACAATTTGGGTCCATGCCTTCGTGGCGTCTGCACCGCAAGCGAACCGTACCATCAGCTCTTACCTATAGACCAGGTCACGGTTTTCCTTTCGTTTAGGGTCCTACCGATATGGTCACGAGCCCAGGAGAGGCGCTGCAGGCGATGTCGTGCTGTTAGAAAAGGCAATCGCGTCGGTCGTCTGCTGCCACAGTTCACTAACGTCAAATTTCGCCGCACTGTCCTAATGGATACGATTGTCGCATGTGTCACATTTATTTCTGCTGTTATTTCCCGCAGTGTTGCTTGTCCTTTAGTACTGACAGCTCTATGAAAACGGCGCTGCTCTCGATCGTTACGTGAAGGCCGTCGATCACTGGGTTCTCCCTAGTGAGAGGTAATACCTCTTGACGTTGTGGATCTCGGAACATTGAATTACATCACGAATTCCAAAATGGAATGTCCTCTGCGTCTAGCTCTAGTTACTATTCCGCCTTCAAAGTCTGTTAATTCCCGTGGTGCGGTCATAATGATGTCGGACACCTTTTCACATGACTCACCTGAGCACAAGTGACAGCTCCGCCGTTGCACTGACCTTTTATACCTTGTGTATGCCACACTAGAGGCCGATCCACGAACGATGGCGGTTCGCGCATATCGCGGCACAGACGAGGATTCCACTACTGATGATTTCAAAAGACAGTTGCGGTACGCGCATGCGCCTGCATTCCACTTGACGAAAGCGTACATTCTGCAAATTACGTCTCTCTCTTGCTTCTGCAGAATTTATCACTTACCACCTCTATCAGCGACGACAACTAACAACAAATAGAATAGAAATTCACTAAACAACTCGCTACGACCACGTTTAATGCTCGCGTTAGCTACGGCATTAACAGCAGAGCGCTCAGAGTGCTACCGAGCGCTCATTGGCTGTCGGAGGAAGCATGACGTATGTGCGCAGAACAAGACTGAACTCGACCGCCATCGTTCGTGACTCCAACTATAACGCCATGAGTATACAGGGTGTATCATAGTTTATGCCGTAAACGCATACAACTGAAAGTACACGATACTAGAAGCAAAAAAGTCTCAGTAAACTTTCTTTCTTTCTTTCTCGGGCCTTTGTTCCGGTCCAAGGCGGGGTCGGCTTTGTTATGACGGATTTGGCAGTGTTAAGTGCAGAGGGTGGCCGGATGCCCTTCCTGCCGCCACCCCGAACCCCCCAGGACGGAAGTAGTGTACCCAAATCAAATGGCTCTGAGCACTATGGGACTTAACATCTGAGGTCATCAGTCCCTTAGAACTTAGAACTACTTAAACCTAACTAACCTAAGGACATCACACACATCCATGCCCGAGGCAGGATTCGAACCTGCGACCGTAGCGGTCGCGCGGTTCCAGACTGAAGCGCCTTTAACCGCGTGGCCACACTGGCCGGCTGTGTACCCCAACTGTCTGCGTCTAGTGTAGGTCATGAAATAGTGCGAACGTTTTCAGATGTCTGTGAGTCGTCTAACTGAGGCGTAACTTGGGGACCAGCCCGGTATTCACCTAGCGCGATGTGGAAAACCGCCTAAAAACAACATCCAGGCTGGCCGACATAGCGGCCCTCGTTAATCCGCCGGACGGATTCAATCCGGGACCGGCGCGCCTACCCGAGTCCAGGAAGCAGCACATTAGCGCTCTCGGCTACCCTTGCGGGTTAAAAAAAAAGTCTCAGTAAGCGTAGGGTCAAAACTGCATACCTTAAGAGCTACGAGCAATTTTTAATCTTCGATACTGTGAAGCAAATCTTTTTACGGCAAGCTCTTTGCTTTCCACGTTTTGGGAAGTAGTAGTAGTATGCACCAAAACAAGAAGAATGTCCAGTAAACATTTGCTCTAAAATGCATAGCTTAAAAGTTATGAGCAATTGTTCATTAGAAGAGTTGTGTTTTCTAGAAGCGAAGATGAGCACGCGCTCATAGCTCTTAAGGTATGCGTTTTAGAGCACATGTTTACTGGACATTTTTTCTTGTTTTGGTCCACATTACCATTTCCCAAAATATGGAAAGCAAAGAGGTTGCAGTAGGAGAGATTTGCTTCACAGAATCGAAGATGCAAAATTGCTTGTAGCTCTTAAGGTATGCATTTTCGACCCTATGTTTACTGAGACTTTTTTGATTCTAGTAACGTGTACTTTCAACTGTATGCGTTTACGCCATTAATTATGATGCGTCCTGTATGTGCATATCGCTATCCCATGATTTTTGTCACCTCAATGTAATGCTAACCGATTCATACCTACAGTCATATCATTATAATGTTTTTTACCAAACTACTTATTCTAAATAAAGCACTTCGGTCGCAAAATGATTGAAAAGTTTCAGTTGTGAACCAAGCAAAGGAGTAACGTAACTCTGGAAACCCCAATCTCGTTTTGGTCGTGGATGGCAGAGCTACTTGCCCAGCGTTGTCTAGCTTTTTGTTGTACGTATCCGCTGAGTACTGTCAACATAAATCTGAAAGGATTTAGGGAAATACGAATGGACGAATGGGAATTGTATCGACGTTCTGTGGAATCCAAGTCGAGTGTCTTAACGACTGCGTCACCTGGCCTCTTTGTTTCCGGATTCTGCTGGGTTTCCATACACCAACAGTAAAATGTAACTTCATAGTGAAACAAACCCACCGTTCAAACAACTCCGCTCATTGTGTATTGTTTTCAAGGTAGTGCCATCGTCACTCATGCAGAAAAATACATTTTACGAACACGTGGCTGACAAAGATTGTCACTTAAGTCTCCGTACAGCCTAAAATATTCATTTCCGACTACTTGGCACTTATCTCAATACACTCAGGTATAGATCCTTTGCTGTCTGTACAGTGTTGTCCTTGAGTGTTTGGGACATCCTGTACTACCTTAAGCAAGGTTACAGAAAAAGGTCAGTAGCTTATAAACTAAATATAAAAATTAGAGAAAAAGCGACAGGTTAAAAAGGTGAATGACCACCGAAGGAATACGTAACACCAGAGGAGAAGGAAATGAAATTTTCATGTGAGATAGCAACACTTCAGCTGTTTACCGTTACTTTCAACGCAGGAAAATTCAAAGAAACACTTCCTACTCTTTATATTTACATCTTACATTAATAATCTGTAGATCAGCATATCGTGAGTGCAAGGTAATAGATTTCATCGTTCTATGCGTTCATATTTGCTCTTGCTTCACTTTCGGGCGCGTCGTGTTAAGAGTGATGGCTAATAAGCCTTTGTCCGAGCTATTTCTAGTGTTAACTTACCCCCAACGTTTTCACGTTTGCGCTACGTAAGAGGTGCTGAGACAGTTCGTAGATTACTCAGGCATCTTCTATCAGTATTTCTGCTGCACTCTTCCACCAGAGGAGAAATCCTGTGACCATTCGTGTTATCACCCTTTGCCTGTGCACGTTATCCCTTGTTAGTCGTGTTTCAGCACTACGAGAGGTAATCGAGAGTTTCAATGATCACCTCGAAAAAATGAAGGTGCGATCGCGGAAATTGGTGATTGTGGTCATCCTTCTCGACATATTTGTACTTGAGTGAGAAACATTTTCCCCTTTTGGGCTCTTCAGGAGACGTTCCAGCTCGGTAATCGCGAAGTCATTCGTCTGGAATTACCTGCCATGCAAATTTCTTCTTCTGAGGAAAGAGGAAGAAGTCAGTGGGCGCCAGTCCAGGAGAAACAGGGGCAGCAAAGAAGAAGCAAGTGTAGAAGAAGTTACAGAACAAAAACACACCCTCAGACAGCTTCGCCTTGGCAGATTCTCGTAATCTCTTCAGAAAATTTCAGTATTGTGCTCCTCTGATTGTTTGCCTTTTCCGAGTATAATCTGATAGCACCACACCAGTGTATCCCAAAAGATGATCAGCATCAATTTGACCATTGGTGGCAGGATTTTCATCTTTTTGGGCAAGGGTGGATCCACACGTTTTCGTTGCTTGCTTTGTTCCTTCGTCCACCCGTCAGTTGTCCACTGTAATTAGACGGCTCAGAAGGTCATCTGGATTGGCTTGACAGAGCTACAACACTTTCACTGCTGTCCCACTGCGGCAGACTTTTTGAGCGGGTCATAAGTCGCGGAACCCTGCGGCCAGCGAACTCTGTCGTGTTCAGAACGTCGTGCAAATTATTGAAAACTGATCCTTGATAGAATGTCACTTTTCTCATTATAGCCTCGCTTGTGATACGCCGGTGTTAGAACTCTAGCGTCTCCTCTTCTCTTGCAGCTCAAGGTGCTTCACAGACAGATGTTCTGCCACTTTATTCTTTATTATTCATACTTTTTTACCCTTTTGGAAGCGTCTGCGCAATCTGACCACTGTGTCATATGGAGGTTCAATTTTATGGTACACATCCACCTACTCAGCATCGATTGCAGCTCTGTTCTCCTTCAGATGCAAAACATAGATTAAAGTCTGATGCTCCACTTCGAGGAAGGGTTGTACAGTTTTCTTTGGTAGCTCTCCCGGCGTGCTACCGTGTTGTGGCGCAGGAATTTGCATCTGAATAAGGACTCCAGAAATATAATTGAAAAAAATTAGTTACGTAGCATTATTTATACGAGATGATAATTAAAACATTATAATTACCCTCTTAGCTTATATACCTGAAAGATAAACCATAGGAAGATCTTTCTCCAGTCAGGAAAACTTGCAGCATTTTGTCAATGACGACGTTCTCGTTGTAGTCGCGAAAGTGGCTATGGATTCAATTTATATGTATTGTTTTAGCAGCCATTTTTCCACCTCTTTGTTAAAGTCTAGAAATGCAAAATAATCTATTTACCGCGATACATGTCTTTTATAAAATCAAATGTAAAGAATGCCACTTTGGTTCTATACGATAACTGTTAGAAGAACATGCCATGAGGGCTATCGGTTTAATACAGATAGGACATTATGTCATTGTGTTTGATATATTACGCTCTGCACAGGCGTCTGGGTTATTTACACTAATACAGTCACACTTAAGCACCTAACATGGAAGTCACCGACGTGATGTTGGCTGGGTGGGCTTGTACAATGTTCTAAGTTTTAGGAAATAATAATAATAATAATAATAATAATAATAATAATAATAATAATAACACACAGTGTCCCGGGAGGAGTTGTCAATATGCAGGATCTTGACAGGAATGATCATTCGAAGCGAAAAGGTCGAGTAAACATGGGATCTACATTGTATACCTTAAGAGCTATGAATACTTCTTCAGTCGATGAGATGTGATTCACTGTAGCGAATTTGAACAATGCTTTTTATGTTTATTTATTGGCTTTCGAAACGTAAACACACAGCCATCTCAGTAACGTAATGTCAGTCATGACGATACGAACGTTAGGACAACACAACACCCAGTCCCACCCAGTCTCCGAGCGGAGAAAATCTCCGACCAGGCTCATTTGGTTGGCAATGTCCCGCACTGAACGTGAAGCTACCGAGGCGTACCCCATCTTGAGGCAACTATGCATGTGGAATTCCAGAAGAACAAAGCCTGGGCATTCATGATGAGCAATTTAAAAATGGTTCAAATGACTCTGAGCACTATGGGACTTAACTGCCGTGGTCATCAGTCCCCTAGAACTTAGAACTACTTAAACCTAAGTAACCTAAGAACATCACACACATCCATGCCAGAGGCAGGATTCGAATCTGCGGCCGTAGCGGTCGCGCGGTTCCAGACTGTAGCGCCTAGAACCGCTCGGCCACTCCGGCCGGCAGCAATTTAAAAGCCCTCTTTGAAGAACTACAAGTACTACTGCTACCCCGGTCTCACATGTCACCTGTCAAACATGTCGGGAAACTGGTTGATCGATAACTTGTCTATCAGAGTTCTCTTGCCATCACTGTTAATGCTTTGCGAATTTGTTGCCAAACTGAATGTAGGGAGATCCGCTTGTACCTTTGATTGCATCTCACGAAGTTTAGAGGCTTTGATTCTTGCACATATGGACATTCAGCATATTAAATATTCTTGGTCCAAGATAATGTTCAGTTCTGTAATCATAAAAATTTGCGTATTACAGTATACCGAATATGAAGTGTAAAGATCATTTCAGTACATATGTCTTCGACCTTTGAAGTTTTCATATACAGGGGCTGGACAAAAATATGTAAACATAATAAAGACAGCACATTAGCATCCCTAGAACTGTGTAGGAAATCCATTGACATTCAAAACATCATATCACTCGTCTCGTACTGGATAAATAGAGGTTCCGTATAGTTTTCAAGGGCATCATATACAAAATAGTGGCAAATTTAAGCAAAGATGATGGAGGTGAATAGCGGTCACGCACTCATCTCTGTAAAAAGTACCACAAAAGCTTGTTGTTGTTGTTGTGGTCTTCAGTCCTGAGACTTGTTTGATGCAGCTCTCCATGCTACTCTATCCTGTGCAAGCTTCTTCATCTCTCAGTACTTACTGCTACCTACAATATTCTGAATCTGCTTAGTGTATTCATCTCTTGGTCTCCCTCTACAATTTTTACCCTCCACTCTGCCCTCCAGTGCTAAATTTGTGATCCCTTGATGCCTCAGAACATGTCCTACCAACCGGTCCCTCCTTCTAGTCAAGTTGTGCCACAAACTCCTCTTCTCCCCAATTCTATTCAATACTTCCTCATTAGTTATGTGATCTACCCATCTAATCTTCAGCATTCTTCTGTAGCACCACATTTCGAAAGCTTCTATTCTCTTCTTGTCCAAACTATTTATCGTCCATGTTTCACTTCCATACATGGCTACACTGCATACAAATACTTTCAGAAACGACTTCCTGACACTTAAATCTATACTCGATGTTAACAAATTTCTCTTCTTCAGAAACGCTTTCCTTGCCATTGCCAGTCTACATTCTATATCCTCTCTACTTACACCATCATCAGTTATTTTGCTCCCCAAATAGCAAAACTCTTTTACTACTTTAAGTGTCTCATTTCCTAATCTAATTCCCTCAGCATCACCCGATTTAATTCGACTACATTCCATTATCCTCGTTTTGCTTTTGTTGATGTTAATCTTATATCCTCCTTTCAAGACACTGTCCATTTCGTTCAACTGCTCTTCCAAGTCTTTTGCGGTCTCTGACAGAATTACAATGTCATCGGCGGACCTTAAAGTTTTTATTTCTTCTCCATGAATTTTAATACCTACTCCGGATTTTTCTTTTGTTTCCTTTACTGCTTGCTCAATATACAGATTGAATGACATCGGGGAGAGGCTACAACCAAGCTTAATAGGATTAAAACCTGGTGACTGTGGTGACCAGGAGAGATGCGATAATTCATCCTCGGGCTCATAAAACTACTCCTGGACGATCCGACCTGTGTGAGTAGCGGCCCTGCCGTCTTGTAACACAGCATTTCCGTTGTGTAAGGAAGGCACTGCCATGGGATGGATTTGATGAGCTACAATGGTCACATAATACTAGGCAGTAATGCGACTTAGTAAGTAACCATGGGGCCCATGGAATACAAGGATATACCTGTCCAAATCATTACCGATGCCCCGCCGTATTTCACTGTAAACTCGGCCAGAAGTTCGAAAAAGTATGAAACAAGGCTCACCCGCAAGATGACATTCTTCCATTGCTCATTTTCCAGGTTCTATGGTTTCAGCATCACGTTTTCCTGTTACTGGTATTTACATCACTGATTAGTGGTTTTGGGATTCCAGCTCACCCTGCTATTCCCAGCTTATGGAGCTCCTTCCATGTTGCGCTCACTGGGTTATCGAGTGCGACATTTAGTTCTGCAGTGACTTTCACAGCTGTAGTCCGCTTATCTTTCGTCACAACTCTCTTCTACATCTACATCTACATCTACATCCATACTCCGCAAGCCACCTGACGGTGTGTGGCGGAAGGTACTTTGAGTACCTCTATCGGTTCTCCCTTCTATTCCAGTCTCGCATTGTTCGTGGAAAGAAGGATTGTCGGTATCCCTCTGTGTCGGCTCTAACCTCTCTGATTTTATCCTCGTGATCACTTCGCGAGATATACGTAGGAGGGAGCAATATGCTGCTTGACTCGTCGGTGAAGGTATGTTCTCGAAACTTCAAAAAAAGCCCGTACCGAGCTACTGAGCGTCTCTCCTGCAGAGTCTTCCACTGGAGTTTATCTATCATCTCCGTAACGCTTTCCGCGATCACTAAATGATCCTGTAACGAAGCGCGCTGCTCTCCGTTGGAGCTTCTCTATCTCTTCTATCAACCCTATCTGGTACGGATCCCACACTGCTGAGCAGTATTCAAGCAGTGGGCGAACAAGCGTACTGTATCCTACTTCCTTTGTTATCGGATTGCATTTCCTTAGGATGCTTCCAATGAATCTCAGTCTGGCATCTGCCTTACCGACCATCAACTTTATATGGTCATTCCATTGTAAATCACTCCTAATGCGTACTCCCAGATAATTTATGGAATTAACTGCTTCCAGTTGTTGACCTGCTATATTTTAGCTAAATGATGAGGGTTCTTTCTTTCTATGTATTCGCAGCACATTACACTTGTCTACATTGAGATTCAATTGCCATTCCCTGCACGATGCGTCAATTCGCTGCAGATCCTCCTGCATTTCAGTACAATTTTCCATTGTTACAACCACTCGAAATATCACAGCATCATCCACAAAAAGCCTCAGTGAACTTCCGATGTCATCCACAAGGTCATTTATGTATATTGTGAATAGCAACGGTCCTACGATACTCCCCTGCGGCACACCTGAAATCACTCTTACTTCGGAAGACTTCTCTCCATTGAGGATGACATGCTGCGTTCTGTTATATAGGAACTCTTCAATCCAATCACACAATTGGTCTGATAGTCCATATGCTCTTACTTTGTTCATTAAACGACTTTGGGGAACTGTATCGAACGTCTTGCGGAAATCAAGAAACACGGCATCTACCTGGGAACCCGTGTCTATGGCCCTCTGAGTATCGTGGACGAATAGCGCGAGATGGGTTTCACACGATCGTCTTTTTGAAACCCATGCTGATTCCTATAGAGTAGATTTCTAGTCTCCAGAAAAGTCATTTTACTCGAACATAATACGTGTTCCAAAATTCTACAACTGATCGACGTTAGAGATATAGGTCTATAGTTCTGCACATCTGTTCGACGTCCATTCTTGAAAACGGGGATGACCAGTGCCCTTTTCCAATCTTTTGGAACGTTACGCTCTTCTAGAGACCTACGGTACACCGCTGCAAGAAGGGGGGCAAGTTCCTTCGCTTACTCTGTGTAAAATCGAACTGGTATCCCATCAGGTCCAGCGGCCTTTCCTCTTTTGAGTGATTTTAATTGTTTCTCTATCCCTCTGTCGTCTATTTTGATATCTACCATTTTGTCGTCTGTGCGACAATCTAGAGAAGGAACTACAGTGCAGTCTTCCTCTGTGAAACAGCTTTGGAAAAAGACATTTAGTATTTCGGCCTTTAGTCTGTCATCCTCTGTTTCAGTAGTGTTTTGGTCACAGAGTGTCTGGACATTTTGTTTTGAGCCACCTACCGCTTTGACATAACACCAAAATTTCTTAGGATTTTCTGCCAAGTCAGTACATGGGACTTTACTTTCGAATTCATTGAACGCCTCTCGCATAGCCCTCCTCACACTACATTTCGCTTCGCGTAATTTTTGTTTGTCTGCAAGGCTTTGGCTATGTTTATGTTTGCTGTGAAGTTCCCTTTGCTTCCGCAGCAGTTTTCTAACTCTGTTGTTGTACCACGGTGGTTCTTTTCCATCTCTTACGATCTTGCTTGGCACATACTCATCTAATGCATATTGTACGATGGTTTTGAACTTTGTCCACTGATCATCAACACTATCTGTACTTGACACAAAACTTTTGTGTTGAGCCGTCAAGTACTCTGAAATCTGCTTTTTGTCACTTTTGCTAAACAGAAAAATTTTCCTACCTTTTCTAATATTTCTATTTACGGCTGAATTCATCGATGCAATAACCGCTTTATGATGACCGTTTGTCACAATCACTCAACACACACTTCCGCCCGCGTTGTATTTTAGCGGATGATATTTTTCCATTTTTCCCTCTATGTTGTATCAATCTTCAATCCAGTGCCTCTTGAAACACCAAACAAAACGTCTCCCTTTATTACTGAAGCACCCACCATACGAGCACCAAAAACGTTCCCACGTTTCAGTTCTTTAGTTCCGGTATAATGCACTCACTACTACACAGAACACTCTTCCGATCACTGCCGGTACTTGCAACGTATGGTGGATACTGAAGAGGTTCCGTTGGTGGTCAAACACAACAGCGCTAGCTGCACCCTAGGCAAGCATCTGCGTTTACGTTCAAGCATGCACTTCTCGCGGTGTTTCCATATTTTGGTCCAACCCCTGTAGGTTTGTCTATATTGTAGATCTCTGTAACACCTCGACGCACCCTACGTATGTATTTCCGAAACATTGCTATAGTCCTACAGTTAGTCACAAAGTCTCTTTTATCTCCGTCGTATTTTATTTACAAAATCTCCTGCGCTACTCTTATTTGCTGTCGCGTTATACCTCAGAGGTAGGAGCGTATTGAATTCCAGCAGTAAAGTGCGAATAGGTGTGGACAGAGCAGGCGAGCGACACGTAACCCGCGGTGGCTATCGCGGATAACGCTAGCGCTGAGGCCAGTCTTTTATTAGCAGCGGGAGGGTGGCTCTCCGCCGCCCGCTAATGAAGTGCTTGTGCCACCCGTCCCTCCCCTGCACTCCCCCCACCACCGCCAACACAGCCCACCCCTCACGGTTCTGCTAGTGCCTCACATCCGCGCTACATCGCGCTGCCCCACGGGCCAAAGCAAACACCGGATCTTTGTGTTTACCTCAGCGGACAAGTCTCTAGAGTGCAGACTTCCCACCGGTAGACCGTAATTTCTGCGTCCCCCGGTGACATCCGATTTGATCAGTCAGAAGCACGGGGAATGAGGTCAATGTGTTAACGACAGCGTTTCCTAATTCATCGTCACTTTCTGCTGGGTACAGAGAGGTGCATTGTGAATAGACACAGACCAATCATTCGGATACAGTGTACCGACCTTCACAGCAGTACAAGCGTTGTGTTAAATGGGATAGAACAAGGTATTCGTTTAAAACCAAAATAAGCCATTAAATATGGAGTAATTAAAAAGAGCCGGCCGGTGTGGCCGAGCGGTTTCAGGCGCTACAGTCTAGAACCGCGTGACCGCTGCGGTCGCAGGTTCGAATCCTGCCTCGGGCATGGATGTGTGTGATGTCCTTAGGTTGCTTAGGTTTAAGTAGTTCTAAGTTCTACGGGACTGATGACTTTATAAATTAAGTCCCATAGTGCTCAGAGCCATTTGAACCAATTAAAAAGGTAGTATTGTCATTTCTGTGTTGGTACTAACAAGGGAACCTCCCCATCACACCCCCCTCAGATTTAGTTATAAGTTGGCACAGTGGATAGGCCGTGAAAAACTGAACACAGATCAATCGAGAAAACAGGAAGAAGTTGTGTGGAACTATGGAAAAAATGAGCAAAATATACAAACTGAGTAGCCCATGCGCAAGATAAGCAACATAAAGGATGATGCGAACTCTGGAGCGCCGTGGTCCCGTGGTTAGCGTGTGCAACTGTGGACCGAGAGGTCCTTGGCTCAAGTCTTCCCTCGAGTGAAAAGTTTACTTTCTTTATTTTCGTAAAGTTATGATCTGTCCGTTCCTTTATTGACGTCTCTGTTCACTGTAATAAGTTTAGTGTCTGTGTTTTGCGACCGCACCGCAAAACCGTGCGATTAGTAGACGAAAGGACGTGCCTCTCCAATGGGAACCAAACACATTTGTTCGCAAGGTCATAGGTCAACCGATTCCTCCACAGGAAAACACGTCTGATATATTCTATACGACACTCGTGACGGCTTGTGCGTCACATGACAGGAATATGTTGTCGACCCACCTAACTTGTACTGTAGTCGACTGACGTCGTGTGTTTCGATGTTTGTTTAGGTGTAGCGTAGCCATACTATGGCGCAGTTACCTCGCATCGGACAGACGGACGGACAGATAATAATTGTCTTAAAATAAAAAATTAAACTGTTCACTCGAGGGAAGACTTGAACCAAGGACATCTCGTTCCCCAGCTGCTCACGCTACCTACGGGGCCACGGCGCTCCTGAGCTCACGTTGCCCTTGATGTTTCTTATCTTGCACATGGACTACTCCGTTTGTATATTTTGCTTATTTTTTATAGTTCCATACAACTTCTTCATGTTTTCTCGATTCATCTGTGTTCAGTTTCTCAAGGTCTATCCACTGTGGCAACTTACAACTAAATCTGAGGGGGGTGCGATGGGGATGTTCCCTTGTAAGTAATATATGCGTTTTGTATAATACCTCCTATAATTGACTTATTACGATTAAGAAGCAAGATGATGTATTACACAGTCAAAAATTAGGGACTGAAAAGAAAAAAAAAAAAAAAGAAAAGGATTCAGTTGGACCCAGAATCGAACTCGCGAACACGATTATTCTAATGCATAATTCTATCCACTGCACTAAGCTAGGCATTGTGTAAAACTGTTGCAGGTCATGCTGCGATCAACTGCGACACCTAAATACTTTGAATATGGTGTAACATCTAACTGTATTCCTTGCCACGTGATATGAGTTTACGATATGCCTTTTTTAACTGGGCCTGATCGAAGTGGATTGTTATTGTCATAAATACTCAATTTCTTCGAAGAATGTCAGGCGAGCTTTCACTTCTTCAAAGTCCTAAGCATGAGTTGCCAAAGTCATATAACCTGCGTAAAGAAACGTCCTGGTGTGTTGTGGAAGTGACTGGTTATCACTCTAAAGGCTTAAAACAGCTGAAAACGAATGGTTCAAATGGCTCGGAGCACTATGGGACTTAACATCTGAGGTCATCAGTCCCCTAGAACTTAGAACTACTTAAACCTAACCAGCCCAAGAACATCACACACACATCCATGCCCGAGGCAGGATTAGAACCCGCGACCGTAGCAGTCACGCGGTTCCGGACTGAAGCGCCTAGAACCGCTCGGCTACCACGGCCGGCGTAGAAAACAATAAGCTTCCCTGTGATAGTCCGTTTTTCGCATCTCTCTATCTCCTGATCTTTCCAAGAAAGTCTACAGACAACGTTCTCTTTAGGAATAACTATTCAATACGTTCAGTAAAACTGTAAAGCTTGGTATGTTCATAGCTCTTTTTTATCAATATACGATCATTTGCAGTATCATTAAAAGATGTCATTTAGATGGAAGATACGCCTGTAACAAGTGTGTTTCATTCCTTCCTCTATATACTGGGTAGATAAAGAATATGAGATCTGCGATTCCTTCTTGTACTGAAACCTGCTTGCTGATGAATTAATGCCTGCTTCATCACTCGCTATAAGCGATTCAGCAACATTCCTCCAAAAATGTTAAGTAAACGACACAAAGGTTGCATTGGCATATAGATTTTAGCATCTTTTGATGGTTTACGTGCCTTTATTATGGATACCACATGTGATTTTCTCCATATTTTGTGACATGGACATCTTCTAACGCAGTTACTGGAGGAGGTGCACTGTTATTACAAAAGATGAATTGATATGTTGAAACCTACGTCTCATCCCGTTTATTTCTCATCGTACTGGTCTAATAGTCTTGCCTTGTATTCGCCAGTTAATGTTCTATTCCTTACAAGGTAACCAGTGAGAAGAATCTTTTTTCAGCCGGATCAATTCTGCCCCAACTTTACCGGCGAATGAAATGCTTTCACCCCTGCTCTGATTATGGTTTGGTTTCTGATTTGAAGCTGGGCACTCATGTCTCATCGGCAACAAGAAATGACCCACACAAAATCGATAATAGCCTAACACATTCGACGGTGTTGCCATTATGTGCAGGAAGTTCATAAATACTAGTTTAAAAATTAATATGCCTTTTTCTTGCTGCGGCAGAAAGTCCCTTGAAATACTCCGAACGTCATTGAGGAATTGGTTTTCATATTTGCTTCTGGCCAGTGTTCAGCAAATGCCACATGAATCTCACACAAATGTTTTTTATCAGTCATCTTTCATTTATGAGGGTCATTTTCAAAGTTTTCGTTATTACCAGGAAAATCGGATATCAGCACTGTGCAGAATCAACCGGGGTGTTATCGCTGAGCGAAACCATCCCCTTGGACATCTTCCCTCGACGCTTCGCCTAATTTATTTCTTGCAATCTCATCGGGAGGTACGGTAATATGGTCCCACACGATTTTACTCTTTCGAGCATGATCTGCTAGCAGGACGCCAGGACAGTCTCAAAAAATACTCAAGATTGCCTTGCCTTATGACGGCTGGTTCTTCGCCGTTTTCGGCGGTGTTGAATCCGAAAATTTTCGCTGTTAGCTTTGCTCCCTTGCCTCGGTGTCATTGCGATACAACCACCACTCCTCCATGGCGATTAGGATGTCAAAGAAGTCATCTGAATTAACGTGACACAGATGCAACGTTTCCGCTGCTTTCTCGATTTGGTAGCTATTTTGAAAGCGTGTGAGCAGTCGCAGAAATCAGCGGGGAGAGCTTCGGCTCTTTCAAAGTATCGTACAAGATTTTGAAATCTGACACATGACAGTTTTCCACTCTTTCCACTATCGCCTCGTTCGTCATAGTCCAGTCTTCGAACACTAGGACCTTCACTCTCCTCTTCTTCGCAGACAGATGGTCAGCCACTTCGTTCTTTGTGACTGAAGCCCCGCTGGAAATGTATGTGCCAACTAACAATCGTGTTGTAGGATGGTGCATTGTCGCTGCATACTTCCATCTATAAGAGCATCGACTGGTGCAGCGTTTCTCCCCTTCAGAAAATGAAGTGATTCACAACACTCTGCTTTATCAATGGGCTGTGCCAATTTGGTATGGCACCTATAGCGATATGTTACGGTGTTGTGTAAGACATACTGAACTTTCTCGTATGACGCCAGTGACGTCAGTTATTCCAAGCACCTTGAATGGCTGAGCAATGCGCTCCAAAGGACTTCTTTATATGTGTTTGCTCATGTTGGACGTTCTACCCGTGGGCTATCTTCAATTACTCTCTTGTTTGAATACCGCCATTTCGTAAGTGTTGAAAATGAATGAGTGGTTTTCATATAAACTTCTTTGTGTTTAAACTGTCAATAGATCATTCAAAGCAGTTCATATTTTTGGCGACGGTGTCCCATTTAATACATTTGAACGAAACTCATATAGAAAAATGTACTTTAGCAAACGTTACAACCACGACACCGCAGATTAGATGAAACTTAAGTGACTTGTGTCCAAATGGTGTAAAACTGCAACAGAGAAATCACTTATATCAACGTCATGTATGTGCTAGACCTCCGAAATTTCTCTGTGCTATCATACAATAATTATTTCTACTTGTAGACATGCATTATCTGCACGAGGGTAAGCTGATTAATGACAGGTAAAGTTTAAGGACCCAGAAAACGACAGGGAATATGACTAAAATAGCTGTGCTACTCTTCGTAGCTACTCTGAATCATCCACGTACACCTTCTTTCTTTTTACTGTAACCCAAAATTTCAACCAAATGTTCTTAAGAAGCCTGACTTTTCGTTTTATTACCAGCGTCGCTGATCCTTGTTAATTTTAACGCTGCGTGGCTCCTTTGAGTACTCTCTCCGAAGCGAAATTAGTAGGAAACTGAAAATGGGACTTAGTTCTATTAGTTCACTACAGTAGGTGATTCAGCTGCCCATACCGATGTCGTTTTATGCAGTCCGCAATGATATATCTGCCCACCAAAATCAACGGGCGAGAGTTTCATATTCTCTCGCTTGCTACGCGAAAACTATTTAACTATCTGTCCTTCGGAAAAACGAACAGGGCCCTTTTATAGGACATTCAATGTATTTAAATTTTGTACTGGAATATGTTTTAGATGGAAGCCACGTTTTCAAGTCATTCAAGAAAAATTACAAAACTGACCTTCAAACGCACCTCCACTCCTACACACACCTACCACTAGTCAGGATTTATAGTATCCTGTTCGTGGCACTCCCTCCTACCACTGTACAAAAATTTCCGACTTCGCAAACTATTCCCGATAATCGATCTTCTTTGGTCGCTACTGATTGAGCTATTACATCACCGGTATAGTCGGCTATTTCGTTAACATTATTAATTTAGACGAGCCCGTGAAGTTAATGAAAGAAAAACGACTTTTGTAAACGCTACGCTAAAATTAATTACGTTGACAATTCGATCCAAACTTAACCCTTACAAGCACAGTAGTTTCATAGTCAGAATTCCTGGCGATTACAAGTACGTAATTGTTTATTTTATGCTGTCAAAATTCACAGAACTGTTAAGTAAAATTTACACAAACGTTAATTTTACTATTTCAAAGTGCTGACTAAGGCGGTGGCGTAATGAGGTCAGAAAATGAAGACCAAAAGAGTTCGAATGTGGGAAATAATTCGTGCTGTCCGAAAATTTTGTACAGTGGTAGGAGGTAATGCTATGAACAACATACGAGGATGAGATTTTCACTCTGCAAGGGAGTGTGCGCTGATATGAAACTTCCTGGCAGATTAAAACTGTGTGCCGGACCGAGACTCGAACTCGGGACCTTTGCCTTTCGCGGGCAAATGCTCTACCAAGGTAAAGGCACACAGTTTTAATCTGCCAGGAAGTTTCATATCAGCGCACACTCCACTGCAGAGTGAAAATCTCATTCTGGAAACACCCCCCAGGCTGTGGCTAAGCCATATCTCCGCAATATCCTTTCTTTCAGGAGTGCTAGTTCTGCTTGGTTCGCAGGAGAGCTTCTGTAAAGTTTGGAAAGTAGGAGACGAGGTACTGGCAGAAGTAAAGTTGTGGGGACGGAGCGTGAGTCGTGTTTGGGTAGCTCAGTTGGTAGAGCATTTGCCCGCGGAAGGCAAAGGTCCCGAGTTCGAGTCTCGGTCCGACACACATTCTAATCTGCCAGGAAGTTTAACATACGAGGAATCCTGATCAGTGGACCTTAGTGAGGGAGTGGAGGTGCATCTGAAGGTCACTTTTCTACGTTTTTCTTGAATTATTAGACAACTACAGCCTTCGTCAAAAGCATCTACGACTACAAGATTGAAATACATTAAATTTCCTACAGAAAGGCCCTGTTCATTTTTTCTGTAGGTGTAACAGTTTGCGATAGCGAACGAGAGAACATGAAAATCTCGTGCGTGATTTTGAAGGTCAGATACAACATGGTGGATTTCATGAAACAACATCGGTAGGGGCAGCTGAACACCCAGCAAGGTGTCTAGATAATTTGTCCAGCACTCTACCTACTCCTTGACATCAACGGAATTTTCTGTTTTACAGTTACCTATTGACTATAAGATGTAGTAAATAGAGAAATTCTCCTCTGTGACGTTAAATGACATGTAGATGAATAATGAGATCGTCCCATGCTGGGCCCCAAAATGTAGTGAACTGAAAATACTTTGATCTCTTGCATAAATTGACATCAATAATTAAGTGAAATCAGGAAGTATAAGGGTAAAAGGTCATGAAATTAAGGGATTGACAAGCGAATCGAACAGATTATTTAGATGAATGAAATATTAAGTGACTGCGTTTATTTCAATACCTTTTACACACACACACACACACACACACACACACACACAAACACACACACACACAAAAGCTACAAATCTCAGGGGCGATTTAACTGGGCGTGGACACGATTCAGTTATTAAGGGGACTGAGAGGCCATGGATCATCTCACCATTCTTCATAGTCATTTATATTGTGATCATGACGGCGGCAGGCGCCGGATCGGGACGGAGCGTTGTCTCGGAGTTGTGTTGTGTCGAGTCGGCTGCTCTCCTTGGCTGCACCTGGCTGTCCAGAGAGACCCCGGAGCGGTGTCAGGCTGCCGTGTGCTGCCGCAGCCGAAGCAACGGTTTCGCGATGTCGGGAGGCAGGTGGTGGCGATGGGTGGAAGAGCCCCTATGTCCTCTTACTTCCGCACTGTCTCGCACCTCACTTCGTCCCTTCTCATCACCTTACTAAGCTCAATGACTCCTCGAAATTTTCCTCCGCTTGGCGTTGTCATTGGTGGACTAAATTTATAATGCCGCCCAATGACTGATCAACATTTCGTGACCACACCTCCCAGCGCCGGTTGGAATTTTCTACCTGGTATGTGACCCGTCAACTAGCGACTTTCCCATTTTTCATTGTCACGGATGTTACCAGCGTTGCACGTACATCGTTTTGATGTGTTTCTGCACTTCTAAGTTGCTGTGGAAGTGGCCACACAACACTTCTTTGTAATGGCTATCCCTGCGGGAGGCCTGGGCAGTTTCACGTTTACGCTTCATCGAAGAATCTGCCGGCGTTCACGATTTATAAGCAACCCTCTTCCTGTCCAACAAACTTTTTATTTTTCTTTTAAGCTGGCTAATTTCTTCCGTAATTCTTTAGTCTCACACGCCTACTTGTGCGAGTACTTAGCGCTTTGTCTACGCTCCTTCCCAGAGCCTGTGGGGTGCTGGAATTATCGATACGTTCATACTTTCTAAAGCAGGTAAAAATGGTTGCTGCGAGACAAAAGGTTCAGAAGCCCCCACGTATACATTCTTAACGCTTTTGTGTCTATGTTCCATCCCAGTGGCAGTAGGGGCATGCTCCTCATTGTCCGTCAGGCTCTTCGCAAGGTGTTCTTTCTTAACCCTCGCAAAACGAAGCCATTTTCAGGAACGTGTATTACCAAAGGGGGGGGGGGGGTACTTTGTGCCATCTATAAAAAATTTAAAAAATAGATGAAATTCATTAAATGTTCTTCAGTTACATTAATAACAATCTTTTGAAAGATTTGTTGATGCTTAATCAGGATCCAGAACCTGAATACTTCTTTCGAAACTGTTTTCAAAAATGCATTTCATATCTTTCACTTACTTCGTCATTTATTTTTTTTAAGTTTAATTATCATGAGAAAAATTAGTAGTAAATGTCGTCCTGGTACTACTGAAGTGCACTTTACTATAAATAAAAAGTATTACAAAAACTAGAGGCAATATACAAATAGCTTAGGTACGTAACATAGTTTTGTGTAAAGAGTTATTCACCACTTTCTTCGGAATCTACGTCACACTTGGAACATATAACAGATAACAGACTTTTTGCTATGTTTGCAACAGGTGTATCTCTTTCCACAGATTTTTGTTGTTTTGTTCACTTCATTGTACTTTTCTACTTTTGAACGGCTTTCGCTAACACACAAATGCCACCTACCTTTACCTCCATGAGCTTTCTTTGCATCGAAGTTCTACTTGATTTTCCGCCCAAGAATACCTTCCATACTTGAAACTACAGGCTTTGGCAGTCCTTAGCATTTGTAGCCCTTTCTTCAATGTATGTTTTCGTGAGCTGAAGTCCCAGTTATACAAGAAAAAGTCGTCGCTTATTAGGTTTTTTCTTATTACAGTCCAGGAAGTTCAACAAAAATAGTGTGTAACTATTTACTGCTGCTATGTCCACAAGAGTAGAGAAAACTGACAGCAGCCGCCTTCTTGTAGCCCTCTTGGTTGAATATTTCCTCACCATTTGATCTATCATGTCAACACTACCTTTACTCTCATTATAACATAAATTTACAATTGTTTTCTTCTTAGTGTCAGTAGGTGAACCAATTGCAGCGTCATAATGTTGAGATGATAGAAATAGCAGATTTGTTACGAGTTCTTCACGGGGGATATAAGAAACAATTGTGATTGGAGTATTTCCACTACTAGTATGACTGAAACCAAATTTATCAGAACATAATTCTCGTCTTGAGATATCTTTCAGTTCTTGAGGAATATGTTTCCCATTAGCTTTTAATGTTCTCAGGAGAGTTAGCTTTTGATTCCTCCATAGATCTTCGGCCATATCAATTGAAGTGTAATATCTGTGTGTGGTGACATTTTTCCCTGAATCATGTATAGGAACCACCAGGCGTTTGACCACAGCCGCAGCGGAATTTGATCGTTGTGTACCGTCATTTATTTTCCCAGGATAAAGCTTCATGTTGATAACATACCTGGTTTTAGCATCTGTGAGCATATGTATGGCCATTAAAATTGCTACACCACGAAGATGACGTGCTACAGACGCGAAATTTAACCGTCAGGAAGAAGATGCTGTGATATGCAAATGATTAGCTTTTCAGAACATTCACACAAGGTTGGCGCCGGTGGCGACACCTACAACGTGCTGATATGAGGAAAGTTTCCAACCGATTTCTCATACACAAACAGCAGTTGACCGGCGTTGCCTGGTGAAACGTTGTTGTGATGCCTCGTGTAAGGAGGAGAAGTGCGTACCATCACGTTTCCGACTTTGATAAAGGTCGGATTGTAGCCTATCGCGATTGCGGTTTATCGTATCGCAACATTGCTGCTCGCGTTGGTCGAGATCCAATGACTGTTAGCAGAATATGGAATCGGTGGTTCAGGAGGGTAATACGGAACGCCGTGCTGCATCCCAACGGCCTCGTATCACTAGCAGTCGAGATGATAGGCATCTTATCCGCATGGCTGTAACGGATCGTGCAGCCACGTCTCGATCCCTCAGTCAACAGATGGGGACGTTTGCAAGACAACAACCATCTGCACGAACAGTTCGACGACGTTTTCAAAAATGGCTCAAATGGCTCTGAGCACTATGGGACTTAACATCTGTGGTCATCAGTCCCCTAGAACTTAGAACTACTTAAACCTAACTAACCTAAGGACATCACACACATCCATGCCCGAGGCAGGATTCGAACCTGCGACCGTAGCAGTCCCTCGGTTCCGGACTGAGCGCCTAGAACCGCTAGACCACCGCGGCCGGCAACGACGTTTTCAGCAGCATGGACTATCAGCTCGGAGACCATGGCTGCCGTTACGCTTGACGCTGCATCACAGATAGGATGGTGTACTCAGCGACGAACCTGGGTGCACGAATAGCAAAACATCATTTTTTCGGATGAATCCAGGTTCTGTTTACAGCATCATGATGGTCGCATCCGTGTTTGGCGACATCCGTGTGAACGCACATTGGAAGCGTGTATTCGTCATCGCCATACTGGCGTATCACCCGGCGTGATGGTATCGGGGACCATTAGTTACAAGTGTCGGTCACCTCTTGTTCGCATTGACGGCACTTTGAACAGTGGACGTTAGATTTCAGATTTGTTACGACCAGTGACTCTACCCTTCATTCGATCCCTGCGAAACCCTACATTTCAGCAGGATAATGCACGGCCGCATTTTGGAGGTACTGTACGGGCCTTTCTGGATACAGGAAATGTTCGACTGCTGTCCAGGCCAACACAGTCTCCAGATCTCTCGCCAATTGAAAACGTCTGGTCAATAGTGGCCGAGCAACTGGCTCGTCACAATACGCCAGTCACTACTCTTTATGAAATGTGGTATCGTGTTGAAGCTGCATGGGCAGCTGTACCTGTACACGCCATCCAAGCTGTGTTTGAATTAATGGCCAGGCGTATCAAGGCTGTTATGGCGGCCAGAGGTGGTTGTTCTGGGTACTGATTTCTCAGGATCTATGCACCCAAATTGCGTGAAAATGTAATCACATGTCAGTTCTAGTATGATATATTTGTCCAATGAATACCCGTTTATCATCTGCATTTCTTCTTGGTGTAGCGATTTTAATGGCCATTAGTGTATAAGTATACCTTATTTACCTTATTTCCTTCCTGAAGAGCTTGAAGGGGTACCTGCCACGGATCGATGACATCATTTCATCAATAACAGTGTGCATTCCTACAGAATAGTTTTTGGCAGCTATTCACTAATTTTATCAAAAACGTATCGTATTGGAGCAGACTTATCACATTTCCTGCGATCGCTTCGCGGCTCTCTGTCATCAAGTTTTACTATTTTATTAAGCCTCTGGAATCTGGTTCGGCTCATGGTAGCAGTATACACAAACTATCCTGAATTTTGGAACCATAAACCTGTAACAGATGACTTACTGTCGCTTTCCTTCCCCATAGTAATACGTAGCTCTATGTAAGCCATGAATTCAAGTCGGTCTTGGGTATTTTCTGTCTCAATGCCTCTTAATTGGTATGCTTTATTATCATGTTGACACTTTCTGGAGACACAAACTTTTCAAATGATTCTCTTATTGGTCCTACTTTACCTTCGTCTCTTATGCCTTCTCTTTTTGTCATTATGTTTTGTGCTACTCGTCTGCTAATGTGAGGAGGTTTGAAGCTATAAATTTTTCCAGTGCTTGTAATATACTTGTCACTAATCTCGCAAGCTGCGTCTTCATCAGTTTCAGGTACTTTCAGTTCATCATCAAAATCGTTAGGCACTCTATCACTGTCCACATCCTCGCGCACAACACATTCCTCTTCAGATTCACTCACTACATCGTCAGTTTCATCAAATTCAATATTAAACCTTTAGATTCTTCCAAAATCTCTATGTCTCTGGCAATAATAGACTGTGGATACATTTTCAACTAAATTTATATCTAACACTGAACTAAGTGCCACTTAACAAGAAACAATAAAGAACCACAGGGAAATGAATCATTGTTGAGACCATTTTTGCTGTCAAGCCAAAGAAATGTAATGTCCATGTGTTCCAAGGTCACATAATGCTATTATTTGTGGAGTAAGACAACTGTTGTGGGAAGTCGCATCTACTACAAAGGGGAGGGGGGGGGTGGAAGACTTTATGACCACCTCCCTTAAACTTAAATTTTCCGATTAAGCTTAAACGAAATATAAGACTTCATTAAAACCAATAAATATTTTTTACAAAATTTTAAAATGTAAAGTATCTGAGGAGATTCTCCCCCGTTGGAACTGCAAAGGTTAAGTGCGGCTAGGGCATCCGCTACGCTACACACTGCGTGTCTGCAGAACGCTTCTCCGACTTCCGTCTTATGCTGGACCGTTGGCTCTGCAAGTCGGCGAAAGTGTACACCAGCGGAGGTATCACAAAGAACACTGTCCTAGTTTGTTATCTGTTTCATTTGGCATTGTTTCTATTTATTGAAATGTTGAACGTGTCCGTTTCAGTTGCTGTGTAGGATTTATTATGCCAGTGCCTAACGCAGTACATTGCCAATATGTGTACACAAGAACAGAACGGTGGTTAACATCGGGAACAGTCTGATGTGGTAATGTTTTCACAGTAACCAATACTTTGTGGTACTTCAACATGTCTTACACGAATATTGTTATTTATTGATATTGTTATTCTATCGGAGAGAGCAAAGGACTTGGAAGCCCAGTTGAACGGAATAGACAGTGTCTCGAAAGGAGCATACAAGATGAACATCAACAAAATCAAACTGGGAATAATGGAATATGGCCGAATCAGATCAGCTATTGCTGAGAGATTTAGATTAGGAAATGAGACACTTATAGTAGTAAATGAGTTCTGCTACTTTGTGGTGTGCGTACTGTAAGACCTTCGGTACACACACCATCAGATTATTTGACTTGTCCCACTAACGAAGTAGGTGAGTGTCAGCATTATGTCTCGTGGTCTTATCATGGCGTGTTTATGTTCTGCCGTTAGGTTGGACGATAGAAATGCCACTTGCACGCTTAGAGTAGCAGATTGATGGTGACCAACTTTAAACAGAACTTGATTAATTTTCACACACATTTATTAAAATAATAAAAATCATAAACCTTACTTAACTTGATTCTGGATGCTATTTACAATTGACACTCTGAAGTTCCTTTGGTCTTGGTACGTTAATCTTATTCGCACATATCTCTGATACTTGACAAAGTGTCTATACATTTATCTTCATGGCTATGTACAGGCATATGATAATCTTATTAGGCGCAGACTGAAACTTGACTACAGACTAATGCAGACTGAGGCTGACTAATGCAGACTGACTAATCGGAGGTCTGTACACTGGTTATAATACCTCGAGCGTTCAAGTATCACTGCGCGAGTGTGATCTGCGAGGAGAAAAGATTCTACGTTAGCAGCAATCTCATTGGCTGCGCGACATATTAATACGCGGATCGGCGGAAGCAGAATTTGGTCCGTCTCTAAGACAGGGCCATCTCGTAGTGCGGAGACGGACGAGCGCTGCGCCTGCGCTGTTGTGCTTAGCGGGGCGAGCTCTAGTGGGAAAGTTGTGTACGCGCTGACTACGCGAAACTATGTACACAACATACTTACAAAAAAAAAAAAATGACTGGCAATGGCAAGAAAAGCGTTTCTGTAGAAGTGAAGTTCGTTAACGTCGAGTATACATTTAAGTGTCTGGAAGTCTCTTCTGAAAGTGTGTGTATGGAGTTTAGCCATGTATGGAAGTGAAACATGAACAATAAACGGTATAGACGAAAATAGAATAGAAGCTTTTGAAATGTGATGCGACAGAAGAATGCTGAAGATTAAATGAGTAAATCACGTAACTAAAGAGGAGCTACTGAACAGAATTTGCTTTCTCCAAACGAAAGACAAAGGGAAACACTAATTTACGCAGTGTATTAGCAGTACATCTGTCACCAACGCTGACATCTCATTTGACTTTTCGTTAATGCTTTCTCTACAAATGACAACTATGTAGTATAATAATTAACTTGCTGTTGCATACAAAGAGCTACACTTCATGACCTTCATTTCAATTTTTCATACTTTCTGTCACGATTCCTGTTTCAGCTTTAACTGTAATATACTTTCATTATCCCTAAATATAATGCAAAGTTAATCCTATCGCAAACACAGCCTAGTTCAAATGGTTCAAATGGCTCTGAACACTATGGGACTAAACATATGAGGTCATAAGTCCCCTAGAACTTAGAACTACTTAAATCTAACTAACCTAAGGACATCACACACATCCATGCCTGAGGCAGGATTCGAACCTGCGACCGTAGCGGTCGCGCGGTTCCAGACTGAAGCGCCTAAAGCCGCTCGGCCACACCGGCCGGCCACAGCCTAGTATTCGGACAACAATATTCAATTTTTTTGTCTTGTGTCTGAATACACTTCGAAAACATGCAAAGACTTTATGACAGAAGGAGAGAATTTCACGTCTTGATGTTCTGTGTCGTTAAGGCTCTCCAGGAAGATATATCAGGATCCAACAGTCAACGTAGCTCTAGGTAAAAAAAAAATTATTGTTTGTCTGTGTCACCCATTTTATGTTAGTATGTAGTTGACATCTCACATCAGACAAGGTAAATTCTATAAGCTTAAGTTTTCTGGAAACTGGTTGTATTGTTTGTTACGCGGATCTCAGTAACGACCAGCAGTCATTTATTTTTTTAGGCTTCGCCCCTAACCTACTGATATCTCCCCTTTTATTCCACTTTTGTATGACATAAGTCATTGTTCCCATGTGCTATAGAAGCAAAGACTATTTTCAAATACGCAAGTTAACATTCTCCGCTGTAAACCCAAACTGTTTCTGAGTAATTACTTCTTCACTTCTAAATTGTATGTAATACAATGATTCTAGGTTATCTTAGTGTAGAACATGTGTTTGTTTAAGTAATATTGTTATCTCTAGCAATATAATTACTATATTACTATTCCCCTACACACGACAAAACGAAAACTATTACTACCGTTGATCAGCGATGTATATGTCTGCTATTTTGCCACTACTCATGGTTAGTGTACACTCTAAGACAAAAAAAAAGACGCAGCTACAAGTCTTCGGTCTAGAATCTCACTGACTGGAGTAGAATTGTTTTCAGTGATGATTCCCGCTTGGATCTAAGCTCCGCTGACCAACAAAGACGTGTCTGATGACACCCAGGACAGAGATGGAATACCAACTTGACTGTCACCCGCGATACGGCAAGACAACCAGCAATGGCGGTCTGGGATGTCATTTCTTTTCATAATAGACCCCTTTGGTTGTCACCTGTGGTGTATTTACAGCACAACAATACGTCAACGATGTTCTACGCCCGGTTTTGCTGCCCTTCATGGCAAGTCATCTTGGCCTTACATTTCAGTAAGACAATGCCCGTCCTCATACGGCCAGAGTTTCTACCGCGCGTCTTCGTGCTTGGCCAGCAAGGTCACAGGATCACTCCACAATTGAGAACGTTTGGAGCACAATAGACGGGGCTGTCCAACCATCACGAGATGTTGACGATCTAACGCGCCAACTGGACAGAATCTGGCATGATATCCCTCAGGAGGACATCTAACAATTCTAACAATCAGTGTCAAGCCGAATACCTGCTTGCATAAGGGCCAGAGGTGGACCAACGCGTTATTGACTTGCTCAATCTGTGAAGCTCTTTCTCTTGAACAAATCATCCAATTTTTCTGAAACTGTAATAATTTATTTGTATGTACATGTACATCACATATACCGATTTCGCTGCATTCGGATTATTCCTTCGTGGTGCGTCGTCTTTTTTATGTCTTAGAGTGTATACTGAACTACATTTTCTGGACAGCGAAATACACGGGAGCAGTTTTACTCTGCTTTAGATAGTCCTTCTCTGAGTTGCCCATAATACAACGTTATTGTCTTCTTCTTTTCCTACATCTAACAATCTCATAAATACCCCATTTTCACACATGGAGAACTCGAGACCTCCTTTGTTTTGTTAATCCTGACCTTTGTTCGCAATTTCTTCAGTGGACTTTCTCACGACTGCTAAAAAACGTGTTCTCCACGTGTCTACTAGAATTTCTTCTCTTTTGCTGTGATACTTATCCTCATGGCTCTTCTTCCACACTTCTACAGACAAAATGAAGTCACATTTTTCACAATGTTGTGAATCGAAAGCTGTATGTTTATGTCATACCAATATGCGGCTTTCCTTTGCCATCTATATCAGGTGCAGCAGATTCCTACCCAACTGTGGACACCAGCGAATTCCTGAGTCACCGCCGGACTCCCCGGAAGCTCGACGTTGCTCGTGGCCGTCGCCTGAGTCTTCACGGGCACACCGAAACATCAGGGGCGGCCATACTGAATACACAAGTCCATCTACTACTCGTGGCGCCCAGAACACAAGATGTGACTCACAGGACCAAACGCAATCTGAAACATCGCTTACGAAGCGAAATGCCAAGAGGAGTTCAGATCATCTGACCGGGTCTCGAGTACTAAAAGCGACCCGATGCTGTAGAGGCAGTCAGAACCGTCGCGGGAAGCCCCAAACTTCTGTGGAGCTACGAAAACTTATAAATGATCCAAAAGATAAGAAGCGGCCTGATTCGCCAGAATCACCAGAAAAAACTTCTGTGGAGCCACGGAAACTTACAGTTGATCCAAAAGTAAAGAAGCGGCCTGAATCGCAAGAATCACCACAAAAAACGGCTGTGGAACCACGAAAACTTACAGTTGATATAGAAGTACCGAAGCGGTCTGAATCACCAGAATCACCACAAAACGGACCCAACAGTACAACTTTCGAGGTGCAGGCCGAGGTTGTACCTGTTCCTAGTACCAGCAGAAGTGGCCCAGCGACGCAGAGACGACGCGATACGTCGGAATCTAACCAAAGCAACAGACATGCCCGCAGACAAAGGACCCAACTCGATGCAACACAACTGGACGAAATTACACATATCGCCTCAGAAATTCACGTGCCACGTGAAACTGCAGTAGAGGCTGGAAATATCACTTGTGACCAAAAACAGAAAATTCAGCCTGAATTATCGGTTGTGACTAAAAATATCAGACGCTTATCGAAACAGGGGGATAAGACAAAAGCTCTTACACCAGATAAGAAGACCGCAGGTGGAGAAGAATGTGTGGAACCTGAAAAGCCAGACCCACTCCTGTATATTATACAAGGCCTGAACCCGCAGACGCAGTCCGTAGGATCAGGAACGGCCCAGAATGGCACTCCAAGACCTCAAGTGGTCCGAAGTAATAGATACCGTGCCAGGCGCCCGGAAGAAATTGCGCGATACAGGGGACATTCTGGTCCAGAAGCATCTAGCGCTGTCCCGAGGAGGATCATTGGAGATTTTGATCTTTGGTAAATAAATATCACAAATGATTATCCATCTCTCCATCTGGAGAGCTTCACAGAATAAAAGATAACCATACAAACACATATTACTGTTGGGACGAAAAATAAAATTTGCATTTCTTATTGGAATAAACGTCAAATGGAAATTGATATATTCTCTGCGTACGTAACCGCTGTTTGTGATCAAATCACCTGAAGAAGAAGGCACTATTCTACTGTCTACTGTTGACGACATTTATAAATTATCACAGAAAAGTTACTAGAGTAAATGATTCGTACCTCTTTTTCTCACTTTTTAATTCAAAAGCAAAATTAGAATAAGCATTCCGTGCTTACAGATAATTTCTAGCAACCCTCAATTTTTGGCCATTGTTTCTACGTGTCTCAGTATATGCACCTGTCAGAGGAATCTCTGTAAAAACTGAAACATAGTTTAAAGTACAACAACGTATCTCAGCCCAATTTTCACTCTCATCTTCCGATCACATAGAACGCCCAAAGGCACAACAAAAACGTGCGTTCTTATTTAATATACGAAAAAGTCGAGCACTAAATGATTAGTGCCACTAAAAGATTACTGCGACAAAATACATAGGCAGTCATATACACCAAATGAATTCTAAATCACTTGAAATATCAGTCTACAAAGTTGGAATGGTTGAGGGGACGTCGTCGAGTCTTTTTGTGTTACGAGGCAATTATTAGTGATCGATATCTGGCTAAAAGTATGGCATTCAATCATGCTGGAAACTCAGAGAAGTGTATTTTCAGTCAGTAATTTATGTTGGCACACGGAATTACAATATCGCAGGACGGAATCGTGGCAGTGATTAATAAAATGAACTCGGAAGGATTTGGTTTAGTCACACGATCACCCGTCTGAAGATACTATGGCGATTGTGTTTCGCTTGTTTATGCAAACCACAAGATTTGCTATTGTGCAAACATATTTCATCACATTTTTGCCATCATCAGTGGGTCATAATTTATGGAGATTTCATAATATATGTTTTGCGGAGTAACTATTCATCGAAACCTTAGGTATAAAGCACTTTTATCTAATCTCTTTAGACATGGTGAAGGAAGAGGTGATTTTGTTAACTTGCCAAATAACGTCACAGATGCATCGTGTTGATACAGATGATAAGCTACATGATCATCCAATGTACGTCCTACAAAACGTAATCCCCTATGGACTGAGATAAAAACACCAATTTCTGAAGATGTTTTTAAGTCAACTTTTTCACAAAGAAAGTATTCTGTAGAGCTCCATAAAATATGACCTATCGATTATGGTGCTAATGTTCCGAAACATGTTTCGGGAATTAGAAGATTTTGTGGGTTGCATGAAAAGGAGGAACTCAATTCCCATAACTCAGTCTGCAAACACGACTGCTGAAAGAGCATCGAAAAGCAAAGAATAATGATGTTCAGATATGTTTACCTGGTCTCCATAAGTCATTTAGGTAAAAACTGGATTCTTTCTTGAATGAATTTATAACCAATTCCGCGCTCACTTCTCGTCAATCAGAGCCCGTCAGCAGAATCTAGTGACCTCAAGGTATCTCCTTCAATCTGTAAACTGGATTTAATTGTATAAATATGCGATTTTGATCACAATACCCATACTGGTCGTGGTTACATAGTTCATACATGGTGAAGATATCAGTGACCAGAAGCATTAAAAAAGTACAAGATGTATAACAATGGGTAACGCATTGGATTCAAAATCGGTCGGAGTGGCCATTCACATTTAATTGCCTTTTAAGTTCCCTAAAAGTCTGTAAACAAATGCTGGGAAATTTATTTGATTAGGTAGCGACCTCTTTATTCTTCGTCCTCTTCCAGACAAGCTTGTTTTGCGTTGAAAAACACGACTACTACCTCAGGCAAATTACGAAAAGTGGGATAAATATTATACACACATCAAAAAAAGTTTTGCACCACCCCAGTTCTCAGAAGTTCTGAAGACAGACGTTGACTGTGGATATTGTATCACAGACACAGTCCCTTTGACTCCTCAGAGACGTCACTAAACCCGCCCAAAGATGTAAACAACCATGAATGAACAACGCCTATTAGATGGAGCCGATCATTTCCAATCATTCCACCAGGAAGGAGGTACATGGTTCGTTTTGTCAGTAGTTCAACCATGCTTGGACGGTCAATACCGCGGTTCGACCGCGTCCTCCTTGTTACTTTGCGTCAGGAAGAGCTCTTAACAAGGGAAGGGTCCAGGCTGTCTCGGAGTGAACCAAAGAGATGTTGTTCGGACATGGAGGAGATGTCTCGGAGTGAACCAAAGCTATGTTGTTCGGACATGGAGGAGACACAGAGAGACAGGAACTGTATCTGACATGCCTCGCTCACGCCGCCCAAGGGCTACTACTGCAGTGGATGACCGCTACCTACGGATTATGGCTTGGAAGAAACCTGACAGCAACGCTACCATGTTGAATAATGCTTTTCTTGCAGCTATAGGACGTCGTGTTACGACTCAAACTGTGCGCAGTAGGCAGCATGATGTGCAACTTCATTCCGGACGTCCACGGCGAGGTCCATCTTTGCAACCACGACACCATACAGCGCTTTACAGATGGGCCCAACAACATGCCGAATAGACAGCTCAGGATTGGCATCACGTTCTCTTCACCGATGAGTGTCGCATATGCCTCCAACCAGACAATCGTCGGAAACGTGCTTGCAGGCAACCCGGTCAGGCTGATCGCCTTAGACACACTGTGCAGTGAGCGCAGCAAGATGGAGGTTCCCTGGTGTTCTGGGGTGGTATTATGTGGGGCCAACTTACGACGCTGGAGGTCACGGAAGGCGACCTAACGGCTGTGCGATACGTGAATGCCATTCTCCGAATGAAACTTTTGGAAATTTATGGCAAGTTCCTATGGGACCAAACTGCTGAGCTCATCGGTCCCTAGGCTAACACACATGGCTAGGAGAAAACCTGACAGCAACGCCACCATGTTGAATAATGCTTTTCTTGCAGCCACAGGACAGACACTTGATCTAACTTAAACTAACTTACGCTAAGGACAACACACACACCCATTCCGGAGGGAGGACTCGAACCTCTAACGGGGGCAGCCGCGCGAACCGTGGCAAGGCGCCTAAGGCCGGCTGGCTACACCGCGCTGCTTCCCCCGACCGGTAGTGCAAGCTTATCGGCAGCATGTCGGCGAGGCATTCGTCTTCATGTACGACAATTAGCGCCCCTATCGTGCACATCTTGTAAATGGCTTCCTTCAGGATAACGACATCGCTCGACTAGAGTGGCCAGCATATTCTTCAGACACGAACCTTATCGAACATGCCTGGGCTAGACTGAAAAGGACTGTTATGGACGACGTTGACTCACCAACCACTCTGAGGGATGTGCACCTAATCGCCGTTGAGGAGTGGGACAATCTGGACCAACAGTGCCTTGATGAACTTGTGGATAGTATGCGACGACGAAGACAGGCATGCATCCATGCAAGAGGACGTGCTACTGGGTATTAGACGTACCGGTGTGTACAGCAATCTGGACCACCACACCTGAAGGTCTCACTGTATGGTGGAACAAGATGCAATGTGTGGTTTCCATGAGCAATAAAAAGGGCGGAAATGATGTTTATGTTGATCTCTATTCCAGTTTTCTGTACAGGTTCCGCAACTCTTGGAACTGAGGTAATACAGAACTTTGTTTGATGTGTGTTTAAAGTTTTGCAACTTTAGGGGAACACCCATAGGGGGTATAGCAGTAAGAAATAGAGAAATTCCCTGCTATAGTGGATGACCATCCCCCTCCACCAATCCTTGCTTCAATACTTTTTTACCTTTTCTTCAATTATTACGAAGAACTTCTTATTTTTCGAAGACATCTATTATGAAAAACATATTTCTACTGTAATTCTACTTAAAGGAGGTCATATGCATGTTTTCACCAAAATAACCATAGGGGATGTAGTAGTAAGAAACAGAGAAGTTCCCTGCTATAGTAGATGACCATCCACCTCCACCAATCCTTACTTGAATACTTTTCACTTTTTTTTTATCTTTTCTTCACTTATTACGAAGAACGTTTTATTTTTCGAAGACATCTATTATGAAAAAAATATTTCTACTGAAATTCTACGTAAAGAAGGTCATATGCATATTTTCACCAAAATAACCAGTTTTCGAGGCATTTCATCTGGAACATTAAATATCCTTTAGCCTATGAATTGGAGACATATTTTGATTTTAATTCAGTTTAATTTTTCTTCTGTTGCACCACAACTACGACAGTGTGCTGAAATGTAAGACCTTCGAATCTTTTACACTGTTCTCAATACTGGTTGAGTTATTACATGCCATGCATGTTACTCGGTTGACTTTTTCGCTTCACTGACGCAAGCTACAACCCTCTGCAGCTAGGTGACTCCGAATTGTAGAGTTTGACATGAGGTGTGTATCGTAACTATGTCGGTGCATTTGAAACAGCCCGCTGTAATAGAATTTCTAATCGCTAAAAGCGCGTCTCCAATTGAATTCCATAGAAGAACGAAAGCTGCGTACGGTGATGATTCTATCGACATCAGTGATATTGAACGTTCGGAAACGTTGGTGCTAAATTCAACATGTGTGACAGATCTCGAGTGGACGACCGTGTACGGCAACTGACGAGAATCATCGGAATCGGACTGATGAAGTCATCAGAGAAAACCGTCAGATAACAATGAACCTTGCCGTTGGTAGGGCGGGGCGGGGAGGGGGAAGGGGGGGGAGGGAGGGGGCGCTTGCGTGCCCCAGCGATACATAAGATAGCCGTACTGTAGGTCCAACCAAAACGGAGGCGTATCTGTCGAGAGGCCAGACGAACATGTGGTTCCTGAAGACAGCAGTCTTTTCAGTAGTTGCAGGGGTAACAGTCTGGATGATTGACTGGTGTGACCTTGCAACATTAACCAAAACGGCCTTCCTGTGCTGATACTGCGAACGGCTGAAAGCAAACGGAAATTACAGCCACAATTTTTCCCGACAGCATGCAGCTTTACTGTATGGTTAAATGATGATGGCGTTCTCTTGGATAAAATATTCCGAAGGTGAAATAGTCCCCCACTCCAAACTCCGGGTACGGACTGTCTAGGAGGACGTCGTTATCACGAGAAACAAAACTGACGTTCTACGGATCGGAGCGTGGACTGTCAGATCCCTTAATCGGGCAGGTAGGTTAGAAAATTTAAAAAGGGAGATGGATAGGTTAAAGTTAGATATAATGGGAATTAGTGAAGTTCGGTGACAGGAGGAAAAAAACTTCTGGTCAGTTGAATACAGGGTTATAAATACAAAATCAAATAGGGGTAGTGCGGGAGAAGGTTTAATAATGAATAAAAAATAGGAGTGAGGGTAAGCTACAACGAACAGCAGAGTGAACGCATTATTGTAGCCAAGATAGACTCGAAGCCCACGCCTACCACAGTAGCACAAGTTTATATGACAACTAGCTCCGTAGATAACGAAGAGATTGAAGAAATGTATGATGAGATAAAAGAAATCATTCAGGTAGTGAGGGGAGACGAAAGTTTAATAGTCATGGAGGACTGTAATTCGATAGTAGGAAAAGGAAGAGAAGAAGAATTAATGGGTGAATATCGAATGGGGTAAAAAATGAGAGAGGAAGCCGCGTGGTAGAATTTTGTACAGAGCATAACTTAATCATAGCTAACACTTAGTTTAAGAATCATGATAGAAGGTTGTATACGTAGAAGAGGCCTGGAGACATTGGAAGGTTTCAGATTGATTATATAATGGTAAGACAGAGATTTAGAAAGCTGGTTTTAAATTGTAAGACATCTCCAGGGGCAGATGGGGACTCTGACCTCAATTTATTGGTTATGAACTGGAGACTAAAACCGAAGAAACTGCAAGAGGGTAGGAATTTAAGGAGATGGAAACTGGATAAACTGAAAGAACCAGAGGTCGCAGAGAGTTTCAGAGAGAGGGGACTAGGGAATGACTGACAAATACAGGGGAAAGAAATTCAGTGGAGGAAGACTGGGTAGCTTCGAGAGATGAAATAGTGAAGGCAGCTGTGGATCAAATAGGTAAAAAGACGAGGGCTAGTAAAAATCCTTGGATAACAGAAGAGATATTGAATTTCATTGATGAAAGGAGAAAATATAAAAAAGCAGTAAATGAAGCAAGCAAAAAGGAATACAATTGTCTCAAAAATGAGATCGATAGGAAATGCAAAATGGCTAAGCAGGGATGGATAGAGGACACTATATCACTAGGGGTAAGATAGATACTGCCTACAGGAAAATTAAAGAGACCTTCGGAGAAGGGAGAAGCACTTGCATGAATATCAAGAAGTCAGATGGAAAGTCCGTTCTAATCAAAGAAGAGAAAGCAGAAAAGGTGGAAGGAGTATATAGAGGGTCTATAGAAGGGCGATGTACTTGAGGACAATATTGTGGAAATGGAAGAGGACGTAGATGAATATGAAATGGGGGATACAGTACTGCGTGAAGAGTTTGGCAGAGCGCTAAAAGACCTGAGTCGAAACAGAGCCCCGGGAGTGGACAAAATTCCATTAGAACTACTTGGGAGAGCCAGCCCTGACAAAACTCTTACCATCTGGTGAGCAAGATGTATGAGACAAGCAAAATACTCTCCGACATAAAGAAGAATGTAATTAGTCCAATCCGAAAGAAAGCAGGTGTTGACAGGAGTGAAAATTACCGAACCATCAGTTTAATAAATCACCCCGAGACAATACTTACCCTACGACTTATCTTAGAAGATAGATTAAGGAAAGGCAAACCTACGCTTCTAGCATTTGTAGACTTAGAGAAAGCTTTTGACAATGTTGCCTGGAATACTCTTTCAAATTCTGAACGTGTTGGGGGTCAAATACAGGGAACGAAAGGCTATTTACAATTTGTACAGAAATGAGATGGCAGTTAGAAGAGTCGAGGGACATGAAAGGGAAGCAGTGGTTGGGAAGGTTGTAGCCTATCCACGATGCTATTATATGTGAGCAAGCAATAAAGGAAACAAAAGAAAAATTTGGAGTAGGAATTAAAACCCATGGAGGAGAAATAAAAACGTTGATGCTTGCCGACGACATTTTAATTCTGTCAGGGACAGCAGAGGACCTGGAACAGCAGCTGAACGTATTAGACAGCTTCTTGAAATGGAAATATAAGATGAACATCAATAAAAGCAAAACGAGGATAATGGATTGTAGTCTAATTAAATCAGGTGATGCTGAGAGAATTATATTAGGAAATGAGACATTTAAATTAGTAGATCAGTTTTGCTATTTGGGGAGCAAAGTAACTGACGATGGTCGAAGTAGAGAGGATGCAAAATGTAGATTGGGAATGGATAGGAAAGCGTTCCTGAAGAAGAGAAATTTGGTATCATCGAGTATAGATTTAAGTGTGAGAATTCTCTTCTGAAAGAATCTGTATGGAGAGTAGCCATGTTTGGAAGTGAAACATAGTGAAACATAGTTTGGACAAGAGGAGAATAGAGGCTTTCGAAATGTGGCGCTACAGAAGAATGCTGAAGATTAGATGGATATATCACGTAACTAATGTGAAGGTACTGAATAGAATTGGGGTGAAGATGTATTTGTGGCAGAACTAGACTAGAAGAAGGGATCGGTTAGTAGAACATTTTCTGAGGCATCAAGGGATCACCAATTTAGTACTTGAGGGCAGCGTGGAGAGTAAAAATCGTAGAGGGAAACTAAGAGATGAATACACTAAGCAGACTCAGAAGGCTGTCAGTTGCAGTAGGTACTTGGAGATGAAGAAGCGTGCACAGAACAGGGTAGAATGGAGAGCTGCATCAAACCAGTCTCTAGAATGAGGACCACAACAACAACAAACAACAATGACATGCCAGACCACACGCACACACCCTCCATACGGTACAGACTTTGCCCCCTTTGATTTTCATCTCTTTTCAAACCTTAAAGAACACATTCGAGGATTTCATTTGATAATGATTAAGTGATGGAAGCAGAGGTGAGTTTGTGACTCCGTAAACAAAATCAAACGTTCTTCAGTGAGGGTACATGCAAACTGATCTCTCCTTGGGCGATACGTATTCGTCTTCATGGTGACTATATAGAGAAACAAATATGTAGACATGAAGAATAAAGACAGAGGATGTCAAAGAAGTTTGTTCTATTTAGAAAGCTTTAAGATGTTTCAAAAACAAAATTCGGAAGCATTACATTTTAGCAGGTCCTCCTAACTGCCTTTTATAAAGAGATAAATATGTAGAGCATAAATGTTAATACTAAAATCTGAAGGTAAAAAAAATAAGGCAGAGAGAAAGAGTCAGAGAGAGAGAGAGAGAGACAGAGAGAGAGAAAGTCCTTTTAAAACCGACATTTATTGATGTAGAACAATTCTATTATACAGTTTTTTGCTCATTGTTATGCAACTCAATATTTATATTGTCATCAGAATCATTTTTCATGAGGATTGAGAATTATTGTAGAATTTAACAACGGTTACTGTCTGTATAATACATTTACAATCGTCACATGTACGACACCTAAACAACTAAAATCCCAGAATAACTGTCGAACATATATGTTGTTATATATAATAATTTGCAGTAGAGGCTTCAAATAAAGCCACAGTTCTGTAGTTTTGTAGAAATTGCAGAAAACAACTTTCGATACAGTTTCAGCAAGACCAAAGGTAGTGGGGGGGTGGAGTGAACGAGGCCTCGTAATTGACGACGGAATTGTTTTCGACTTCCCTTCTTTGACACAACCACACAATTACAATTTTTTTTTACAGTCCAGGAACCATAATTTCAGCATTCTCAGTGAAGTGATTGATACCTGGACATTCGGCAATATCGTAAATTGTCATCCTAACATCTTCACGGATACGTCTACAGCTGCCTCCACGACTCTCGTTCGCTCATTTTTTTTTTTTTTCATTGACATCTCGTTTATTCCACCACTGGTTCAAAAGTTTGTGGTTGCAGCCATGAAAATGAACAACGGTGGGGTTTTGGCTCTGTGGCAATCAGAACTCCATCATCCTAATATTCAGCCAGCCTGCTTTTTTGAGTTTAAATGGTCGTTGTATCACCTTATGGAAGATATTAACTGAGAATCTACAATAAATTGTGCACTGAAAATAGACATTCCTCTGAAGAATCCACTAAATAGCATATTTCTTGGGAAGCAGCATCAAAGTTATTTTAACGAGGGCTGCATCTTTTTTCGAACAGACGAGAGAGGGCTGCCTCTTTTTCGAAAATACGAGAGGTTCGACGCTAATTTGGCATACCAGTCTTGACGATGACGGGATTTTGCGTCTACTAAACACAAAACATTGTTGATGTATTTGGCAACCTTTCTACAGAAATGATCATCACGTTTCTCTGCTTTCTCAAGCAATGCGTGTTTCAGAGCTAAAGAACGAACTTCAACATTGCATGCCGTTTATGGATTGTTTTTTTTCTTTTTCAGCCTTACGGCACGTTTTTCAGCACAAATCAGAAAACCCTTTTTCTTTTAGTTGAATGGGTAGGGTGAAGACGATTTAATGATCTATTGTCCAGTTGTGCAACTTTCTAGTTAAATAGTTTCTTCACATTACGTTCTTTAGTGTGGTCTCGTCGATATACTTTATGCCCTTCAATCATTTAAACGTTTTAAAGAAGAGAATGTGCCTCATCCTTCCGTTTCATGCTGACACGTATCAAAGTTTCCAATTTCGACGTCAATTCTGACGTCTCTACTTCCGGAGCAGATTTATCACAAGTACACCGTTATTCTTCTCTCATCCCACAGAAAAGGAAAGCGATTAAGAAGAAACAGTACATAACACTACAAACTAAACTGTCCCGCACACCTTTAATACGTTCACGGCATAAACTAAGCTAAACTGGTCACGTGTAGGGAAAACCGGTAGTGACAATGGTAGGGGAATGGTGAGTGAATGGGATGGAGAACCTCCTGTTTTCATTCGTGGGCACAAAATCCTTATATCAACAGCACTGAGCACAGGTGAAATTCCACCAAGTTGTGAAGAAACGAAATATCTCCATCTACTTAATTGCTTTTTCATTTATATAACTGATAAGCAACAAATTCTGCAAAAGTTATGCGATTGCAGAATATTCTCCCAATCCTTATATCTCTGAAACTATTCGTCTGACCTTCCTTGCGTACAGTTTCAAGACTCATACTTTTGTTGATAACAGTTCTTCTAAAAATGAACTATTTTGTGCTAAAATTTAAAAAAAAAATGAAGAAATTGAGCAGGTGAAAAATGGACGGGTGCACCATCCTTGCGGAGGTGGTGGGGAGGGGAGGGGACTAAAAGAATTTTCTGTTTCTTACTACAATAACTTATATGGGCAATTTCCCGAAGTTTCAGAACTTTATAGATTATGTCCCATATTTGCTGTTTTCTTTTCTTTTTTTTTTGTTTTTACTAATTTGCCTGGGGTATATTTGAATGTTACTTTAATTGTAACTGTCTTCCTTCATTTTAAACGTGCACGTGTCCTGTGGGTCACGTAACGGGTTACGAAAGCTATATGACAGTATCACAATAATATATGCTGTTGGCTCCATGTGCAGACTGGGCTGACACAACGGCTGGAAACCCGTGTAACGATACAAGAAGATGATAAACTTCACTGGAAACCTGCATCACAAGACCTTATTGACAGGCTATTTGTTCTGTAATATTTATCAAACATATTAAACAAAGTGAATCATAATCATCGTACTTTATCATTTTAAGCTTATTATTGACATACTAAACTTTCTCAGGTGACCTATATCTCCCAAATTTATTCACTTAAAAGTTATGGGAGTAAAAGACCTACATTGAGAAATAGTACAGAAGTATAGTGGGTTCAGTACAAAAACTGACTCACAAATTTCGTTGAGAATGGTAGCGCTTTTGCTAGCACAATGGGAAATTCGTCAAAAAGTTTTTCGGTAATAAGATTCAACCTCAAATACAGCTGTGTTAATGAAAGTATGTGTAATGAACCTCTGACACACGACCAGGCAATGCAGCCTGTCTGAAAAAGTATACTTTGGAAGGGAACAGACGACTGGCAGGCATCACGCTTTTGCACTTACGTAAGAAGTCTGTGCAGTTAGTTTTAAATAACTGCGGAGAATTTTTCCCATTTTATATTTGATAGGAGGCATTTCAGCAACTTTTTTATTAATAACTCCTCTTCTTACATTACAAAACTGTTGGTTAAAATGAGTAGATAGGCAGTTACATCAATGCCTCGTATATAGACTAACAACAAAAACAATCAGTTGTGATCATCTTATATACAAAACATGAAATGGAATTTAACATCTGTAAGGCAGAAGTAAATTTGACTGTAAGACATTTGATATTAATTGTTAGTAACAAAAAAGGATCACAACGTTAAAATAATTCTGTTTGTTATACAAACACAATGGAATAAAATGGTATGTACAGTTGAGAAAGATATTAATTGATACAAAATAAATTATGTCTTGAAAATACTTGTGTCGGTTCAGCAGACAAATGTAGCTACAGACTTCTTATGTCTATATGCTATTCATTGATACAACTGTAATTATACAAATATTAAAATTTGCATCTTTTATGTGAACAAGATGGAATAACGTGTTCTGTCCAGTTCCGGCTAAATAATAATTGAAAGAAATATTAACCTTTAAATACTTGCGTCTGTTAAGCAGACAAGATTGAACAACATATTCCGCACAGTTCAGAAAACATGGATTGCTAAAAGACATTATAATATTAGACGATATGTGTCTGTTAGGTAGACGTATGGGAGTCTAATAGAATAGACTTTTTTATTGAGAAACAAGGAAGAGCATTTTTATATTTCACAGACTCTGGTACACACACAGAAGACGGGCTTTGGAAGATTTGTATGACAAGACATGGCGTCATCCCCACTATGAATAGGAGTAGCTCGCCTTCCTATGACACACCGCAATAGTGAATGACGTCGGTACCAAAGAGAGAGTACACTACTCTTTTGTTATCTCTCTAGGAGCCTATCTGTTTGATATCGGTCTTTTTCTTGTACAGAAATATTCCCAAGAAGTGCCTGTCTGAGCTATTTATTACATCCAACTTGTTAGGGTCAACGTATTGTCTTGTTACCTGTGCTTCCCACAATATATAGGATTACCATTCTTTCTCCTCTTCTAGAAGTACTCTAGGTGAAAGGACAAAATAAAATAAGTAAAATGCTTAATTTCGTATAGCGCAGATACTACTAATACAGAGATATAAGATGCCATTGTTTTAGGGACTGTACAACAGTTCATAATGTAGCCGTAGAATAAATTCCTAACACTGAGACCTGAATCTGAAGTAACAATGCAAATCAGATATTCTTAGGTACAAATCAAAGTAGGGCAACAGATGGTGTGGTAGTTAGGCGCACACACCCGTACCCTGGGAGAAAACTTTTGTTTTCCACACGTTATTTACTTAATTTATTGCCCCATGTGCAATGACAGTGACAGCATACTTTATAATCATAAGTACATCGACTTTAAAATATTTTTCATCTAGAACAGACATGCATGAGTTTCATTACTTGAAAATCTACATTAATGGATCCAGTTCACACACTGGGTTTTAATTCAAGTGCTCTAAGATTCTTCAATTACTCTATTTCTGTACCGTCTAAACATTTGAATATTTACAAAAACACTTCAGTGGTCATGTTGGCACTTTTCTTACTCATTATAAAACTTTGTCATCGTCATAATCAGGGCCTATATATAAATATGTATCTAACATTACATAAGCAGCAGAAGTAAAAAATCATTCCACTACCTGTCCGTAGGAGAAATTGGCACAAGTAGGAAATACTAAAAAATCTCGTCACTTTTTCAGGGGTCACCAGCCAGATACCAGCCTCTAAAAATAACCACTATCAATAACTCTTCACAGTACATCAGACACAAAGTGAATAAACATACAAGCATAGCCGACCGCCGTGGCCGTGCGGTTCTAGGCGCTTCAGTCCGGAACCGCGAGACTGCTACGGTCGCAGGTTCGAATCCTGCCTCGGGCATGGATGTGTGTAATGTCCTTAGGTTAGTTAGGTTTAAGTAGTTCTAAGTTCTAGGGGACTGATGACCTCAGATGTTAAGTCCCATAGTGCTCAGAGCCATTTGAACCATACAAGCATCAGCAATAAGCAGTTTACACTAAAATATCACACACGAAAAAAAGCATCATTAAGATCCAACGTAAGAGCACTACCTCTTCTTACAGAAAAAGAATCAACATTTTGTACAAATCATAACTTATTTCACACATGTTGTCTCCATGATTTGGGAATCACGGTAACCAATTAAACAAAATTTTAACACATTTCCACTCCTGGAAGGTTGTAAAAACAGAAAAACCCACTCTGACGTGTTGTACCACTAGATGGTCCATGAATCCACTGGTGTATTGGAGGAGACTAACACCAAAAACTAAGAATCATACAAAATATGGAATCACTTAACAGAATATAATACTCATCAAAAACATAGAAGGAAGCCTGTCATCAGCTTAATATATCCTAGTGCTCATCATAGAACTGTATACCCAGGTTCATCTTTTCGTTTCTCCATACCCTGTTGCTTTAAATGGTTGTTCGCTTTGATCTGATAACTTATCAATCGCAGGGAAGTGGGAATCTTAATACCTCTATACCTTTTATTCACGTTCTCGGTTCATCTATTTTATTGTCTCCAAACTGTACTTTAATCATAATTTACTCAGTGGTCACCACTTCTTTTCCGCTTCTTTCCGGTGTGGTTGAGCGGTTGTAGGCACTACAGTCTGGAACCGCGCTACCGCTACGGTCGCAGGTTCGAATCCTGCCTCGGGCATGGATATGTGTGATGTCCTTAGGTTAGTTAGGTTTAAGCAGTTCTAAGTTCTAGGGGGACTGATGACCTCAGAAGTTAAGTCCCATAATGCTCAGACACATTTGAACCAACCGCTAATACATCCATTTCAATATCAAACTCTTAAACATGGCTGCAAATCAGCAACTGTTGAAACCTGAAGAGATTGAAAATATCAGCCAACCAGTTGCAAAACAAAGGTTTATTAGCCCTGGCCTAGCTTTCGATATTTCTGAAAATATCTTCTTCAGAAGGAGTGGGCCTTATTACATAACATGATGGTACATTAGATTAGCTGGAGCAGAGCGGCTCTCGTCGTACATAACATTGACAAAAGCAAAAATTATACCAAGCCACGGCTTTAGATAGCAGCCAATTCACATTTGACGTACTTCAGAATGAATGCCCACCGGTAAATGCCCCCTGGTAGAGGCTCTTGTCAACATAAAATTATATTATCTTGTGACTCCTGTTATAAGTTTATGTTGACAAGAGCCCTTATTAGTGGGCATTTACCAGTGGGCATTCATTCTGAAGTACGCTAAAAGTAATATGGCTGCTATCTAAAGCATAATAATAAAGTACAATTCTTGTTTTTTGTCAATTTCATATATGAAAAGAGCCGCTTGGCTTCGGCTAATCTAATGTACCATCATGTGATGTAACAACGCCCACTCCTTCTGCAGAAGATATTTTTAGAAATATCGAAACCTTGGACAAGAGCTAATAAACCTTTGTTTTGCAACTGGTTGGCTGAATTTCTCAGCCTTTCCATTCCAATAGATCACAAAATCGTAATCATGGCGAGGTATCTTGTATTGTTCCTGTAAAACTTGGATGAATATCCTTCCATCTACAAGAGGCCACATGAGTTAAAAGTTTCGTCAAGAGCAACGTGAAAAGAAGGATTGCTTTATCTTTACTAGGTTAACAGTGTTTTCCTTACTTCGCGCTTTTACCACTAATCGGATACAAGCTTCATCACATCAGCAAAACACATGTCAACAATTGGCGTAAATCCATTCTTTCAGGTCGCTGTAAAAGTACCAAATTCCTCTAACAAAATTTAGCAGTCCCCCGTGTCGCTAAGTTCGTTACTCTTTACCCACAATAACTTCTGGAATAAGTTTAAGCACTGCATAATATCTCTGACTACTGCCCCACTCTATCCGAAACATCCATAACAAGGAAACTCACCCTGCAGCAGCCTCCGCCTGGAGGGAACCAATAAGACGCAATTTGTTTCTTATCAATGTACAGTAAAATATTACTCAACACAGTAACAAAAACAGAACCACTCTTTTCACAGACTCGTTTGCTATCAACCTACAGCAAAATATTACTCAATACAGTAGCAAAAACAGAGTCACTGCCTCCACCTAGAGGGAACTAACAAACCACACAATTTACCACTGACCATTTCACAAGTAAATGCTACTCAATAGAACCACATGCTGGAAAATTTACTCACAACGAGAACCACACAAAAAACTTCACTGGAGACCTGCATCAGAGGATTTTATTGACAGACTGTTTCTTCTCTGATATTTATCAAACAGGCTGAACAACGTGAATCATAATAAACTTTCTTCATCATTTTAAGCTTATCTTTGACATACCAAATTTTCCCAAAAGACCTAAAATTTCCAATTTTTTCAGTTAAAAGATACGGCAGTAAAACACCTACGCTGAGACTAAAAATAGGAGTAGAGGTTGTACAGTACACAAAATTGAAGAAAAATGAAATAATACAGTCACAACTCGAGAACCTTAAGCTCACCACACACGTGATATACAAATTCGGTAAATCCTCCTGGTGCTTAAATGGCATTATCACCTCAGAATCCGGTTGCAAAAATTCATCCACAAAATTTAATCACGTTTAGTCATTAGCATTAATAGCCAGTACTGGTTTCACAACAAATTTGACAAGACTGTGACTCTCCTTCAACAAAACTTCCCAGACATCATACACAGGGTGGTCCATTGATAGTGACCGGGCCAAATATCTCACGAAATAAGCATCAAACGAGAAAACTACAAAGAACGAAACTGGTCTAGCTTGAAGGGGGAAACCGGATGGCGCTATCGTTGGCCCGCTAGATGACGCTGTCATAGGTCAAACGGACACCAACTGCGTTTTTTTAACAGGAACCCCCATTTTTATTACATATTCGTGTCTTACTTAAAGAAATATGAATGTTTTAGTTGGATCACTATTTTCGCTTTGTGATATATGGCGCTGCAATAGTCACAAACGTATAAGTACGTGGTATCACGTAACATTCCGTCAGTGCGGGCGGTATTTGCTTCATGATACATTACCCGTGTTAAAATGGACCGTTTACCAATTGCAGAAAAAGTCGATATCGTGTTGATGTATGGCTATTGTGATCAAAATGTCCAACGGGCGTGTGCTATGTATGCTGCTCGGTATGCTGGACGACATCATCCAAGTGTCCGGACCATTCGCCGGATAGCTACGTTATTTAAGGAAACGGAAAGTGTTCAGCCACATGTCAAACGTCAACCACGACCTGCAACAAATGATGATGCCCAAGTAGGTGGTGTTTTAGCTGCTGTCGGGGCTAATTCGCGCATCAGTAGCAGACAAATTGCGCGAAAATCGGGACTCTCAAAAACGTCGCTGTTGAGAATGCTACATCAACATCGATTCCACCCGTGCCATATTTGTATGCACCAGTAATTGCATGGCGACGAGTTTGAACGTCGTGTTCAGTTCTGCCACTGGGTACAAGAGAAATTACGGGACGATGGCAGATTTTTTGCACTTGTTCTATTTAGTGACGAAGCGTCATTCACCAACAGCAGTAACGTAAACCAGTCTAATATGCAGTACTGGGCAACGGAAAATCCACGATGGCTGCGAAAAGTGGAACATCAGCGACCTTGGCGGGTTAATGTATGGTCCGGCATTATGGGAGGGAGGATAATTGGCCCCCATTTTGTCGATGGCAATCTAAATGGTGCAATGTATGCTGATTTCCTACGTAATGTTCTACCGATGTCACTACAAGATGTTTCACTGCATGACAGACTGGCAATGTACTTCCAGCATGATGGATGTCCGGCATATAGCTCGCGTGCAGTTGAAGTAGTACTGGTAGTACTGAAATAGCATTTTTCATGACAGGAAGATTGGTCGTCGAAGCACCATACCATGGCCCGCACGTTCACCGGATCTGATGTCCCGGATTTCTTTCTGTGGGGAAAGTTGAAGGATATTTGCTACCGTGATCCACCGACAACGCCTGACAACATGCGTCAGCGCATTGTCAATGCATGTACGAACATTACGGAAGGCGAACTACTCGCTGTTGAGAGGAATGCCAAATGCATTGAGGTTGACGGACATCATTTTAAGCATTTATTGCATTAATGTAGTATTTACAGGTAATCACGCTGTAACAGCATGCGTTCTCAGAAATGATAAGTTCATAAAGGTACACGTATCATATTGGAACAACCAAAATAAAATGTTCAGACTTACCTACGTTCTGTATTTTAATTTAAAAAACCTACCTGCAACCATCTGTTCGTCTAAAATTGTGAGCCATATGTTTGTGACTATTACAGTGCCATCTATCACAAAGCGAAAAAAGTGGTCCAACTAAAACATTCATATTTCTTTACGTAATACACGAATATGTAATAAAAAATGGGGGTTCCTATTTAAAAAAACGCAGTTGATATCCGTTTGACCTATAGCAGCGCCATCTAGCGGGCCAACGATAGCGCCATCTGGTTTCCCCCTTCAAGCTAGACAAGTTTCGTTCTTTGTTGTTTTTTCGTTTGACGCTTATTTCGTGAGATATTTGGCCCGGTCACGATCAATGGACCATCCTGTATATAACAGTAAAAGAAAGAGGACTGCAGAACACGAAGAGAAAAGAAATCCACAGACAGCTCCAGAACCCCATAGTCACCTAGCATGTTTCTGGTGGTTAGTATACATGTAAATAGTCAGAAGACGCCTGAAGGGAACTAGCCTTGGCAGCTGTTCACCAACTAAAAGCGAGAATGATAAGATTTCACAAACAATAAATCAAAATTTCCGGCGAAGATACGTAATATACATATGAAGTATCCGAATGTGGCTAAATGGTGTAGAATCCTGGAAGGGTAAGTAATTTAAAGCCTACAGATATCTTAAAAATTTATGCTACATGCTCAGTTACAATTCCGAAACAAGTGTTACCCTGACTTTCAGTCAATTTTCAGGTAAGATTTTGTGATAACACAAACTATGTCACAAATTTCAATGTGAACAGTTGTGCTTTAGCAAGCGTAGTGGGAAATTCACCAAATATTTTCTCAATCAAACAGAGTAACAAGTTTTAATCTCGAATAAATTTGTGTTAATGAATATATGTGTAATCAACCTCATTTATTAGACAGAACTCGTGCAAGACAACTTACTTGCCATCTTTAGAATGTGAAACTAAGCACCCAGCAAAGAAGTTTTCCAGTCCTAACGATAATGACGAAATTTATGTTGAGAAGACTGATCTTAAGACGTCGCTGCTCAGAGCTGCTTGCATCAGGAGACAGCAAGACGTTGACTCACCTGATAACTGTAACTAATATAAAGGACAGCGGAAACTGTGCCGTGAAATAAAACAAGTGCTTTTGTTATTGAAACAAAACTGTTAAAGAAGCCCAGGTTGCATAAGGAAATTTAGTGATGTTGCACAGATAAAATGCCATGTGTTTTTAGGTTCAAACAAAGCATACATGCTGATGCAACGAAAAAACCCAACCAAAATTATTGTAGAAAGATATTTTAATGTTCCGATACGTTATTTAGGGGGCAGACAACCCCATGTAGAGGATTACGATTCGTCTCAAATACTGCAAAATAATGATCATCGCTATAGTTATTTAACAAGACTAAAAAATAAAAAATAGCTGTTCTCCGAATTTTTAGTAGAGAAAGAGAGAGAAAGGGAGAGCGAGAGAGAGAGAGAGAGAGAGAGAGAGAGAGAGAGAGAGAGAGAGAGGGAGAGAGAGAGACTGAAGGGGAGAGAAAGTTCGAATGGCATTCATGGTTATTTATTCACAGCTAAGTATTGCCTTCGACTTGGGAACATGGATGCGAGCTGATCATAGCGAAATGCTGATTTTCATTATAATTTGTGCAAATATTTGACATGAGCATTTATTATTTACAAACATGACTGCAAAACAATACAATTTACAATAAAAAGAAATATGTGGAATACATAGATTAAGTCAAGAGCATATAGCGACCTCACCCAATTTTATGAGAAAGCATGTAGAAGTTGAAGTTTTCACTCCAAAAACTAGAATGAGAGTATCCATATAACTCAAAAGCCGAGCGCAGAGTGGCTTCCTGTTGTGACCACATTGCATAAAACAGAAATTTTCGAGGCGAGCACTTGTTTGGCTCCTGCAGTCGAAAGTCCCTGAGCGCCAAAAGACACCCTATTTGCGGTTACACAGAATTAAATGGCACACACAGTCAAGCAGTACAGTCTTCAGAACTACTATATTTTGGAAGCTAACGCAAAGCTGTCAAGTGTAGCGCTTGGGCACATATGAAAGAAGTTGGCGCAGATAGCCATCGCCTGTAAGGAATAAAATTGTAACACCACGAAGGCAGTATGAATGAAGTGGTAAATTTGCCGTAAGTGTACTCAGTGCTTGAGTATTCATATGATCAGCATTTCAGCGCAACTACAGAAATATTGGTAGGAATAACGCTATTCACATTCCGTATATCAGCAAAGATTACGCTGCGGTATTCTCATTCAGAACTCGCATTTGGATGTTGGTTGTTTGTCAACAGATCATGTTATGTCCCGGGTATGAAACAGAAACGTCTACCAGCACATGGCAGGACCGTGGCTTATTAAGACTGTGATTTATCGTTCCACGGTATTTCTGCACGCATTCGTCGGGATCACGCAATGTCATACGAATATGGAATCGATAGTTTCAGAGGATTCATGCTCAGTGCCATGCAAGTTCTCCATGGCCCCACGAGAGTAGCACTCGAGAGGACATATATATTGTTCGCTCAGCCGCGTAGGAACACTTAGTCGCATTAAGAACTATGTGTCAGAAAATGAAATAGTTTGAAGCAAGACAAGTATAAACATGGACAATGCGACAGCGCTTGAGACACCACAAACAGGCAGCACAGCAGCTATTGTTACTGCACCCGTTGACGTAGCAGCAGGTAGTCACACTGACAGTGTTGCGACCATAGACAACACTGAACGCAGGACGGTCTCCACGACGCATTATCTTGCGAGTCCAGGTTCAGCACACAATATCACGATGGAAGTGTTCACATGTGAAGTGTTAGTGGAGGACAGACGTTACCAGATAGCCTGCGTCATCCTCATGCGGACCCAGCACAAAGTGTGATGGTTTGGGTTGCCATACGGTACACAAAACGATCACCTACACCACGCACAGTCGATGACTTGGGCAAGAGGCGATACGTTTCTGACGTGTCAAGTCCAGTGACGATTCCGTATCTTCGAAGTCACTGTTATGTTATGTTTCAACAAGATAAAGCAGGACCGCAGGTTGCCAGTACTGTCCTGAACTACACGGATGTAGGAGTTGAAATCGTGTTCTGGTCAGCAAGTTCTACAGATCTTTCTCCCATTGAAAACATCTGGTCACGTGTTGCCAAGAGCATGGAAAGACACCAATCGCAATCTACTACTACTGATGATCACTGGCATATAGTTGAAACAGAATGGAAAAATATGCCTGTATCTATCATGCTTCTTCCGTGTTTTCAGGAGATAACTGCATGAAAACTACAAGGCGTACTGAAAACACACATGTCTGTGGATACAGCAGTTCTCATATTACAGGTTGACAAAATGGGCACCGCTCGTGATGCAGCAAAATTAAAACCGTGCCTGCCATTCACGCTGCCACAGCTGCACAGGAAGGTGCAATAGCAGCAGCCCGCTTAGTAAATATGTTCGCTGGGTTGCCTGTCTGCAGGCGCGAACTAATCGGATGCGACATACAGTGTGGATAATACACGCCCTGATATGCCTTTTCCCTAGTCACGGCTTGTATAACGAATCGAAAGTTGAGTCCTATAGGCTAAATGTCATTTTACTGTATGTCTTGCAGTTTTCAAGCATATATCTTCTGAAACCCCGCTGGTACTTATAAACAACCTTATAAAGTGTATTAAGAAGAATAAGAAAAAGGAAAACTGCGTTAACAACTGTCGATCCTGGTGTCGGAGTTCTGCTCTCCAGTAGTGTATTTAAGCGCAAAAAGAAATCTTACAGAGTGATAATCATTGTCAGAAGATGTTGACAAGAATTACTGCAACCCTAAAGTACGTGCCATGACGAAGAATCAGTAAGTTATTAAGTGCTTAAAGAGGGTAACTCTCAGAAACGTCTGTTCTTTAAGTTGAGTTAACATGTTTGAAATGATTTTGCTGCCAGCTGATGTCAAACTCGAAACAATTAGAAAACAAGCCATCCTTACTTTTCACAGAGACGTTTGTGAATAATCTGAAAAATGAAGAGAGGATTTCAGTGCCGCAAGTGTTTGATGAATAACGCCATCGCTTACGATTTTCTTACTGATTGCTAGAAAATATCAGCCCAGGTGAAACTGAGATTTGTTAATTTTCATTCCACGAACTAAAAAAACTTTCTTTCCAAAAGAAAAATGAAAACACCGATCTTACAGGAATTCACATGAGACTTATAGTCGAAAATCCAGGACTGGTCTTCGTGACTAAAAGTCGCCTCGATGCACATTATCATGAGTAACTCAAATTTCTCTCTTCATCTTAGAATTAACTTTCAGATTTTCAAATTACCAGATCAAACATTCACGGAATCAAAGCCTAAGTGAAACAGAAATGACTGAAAAACTCCAATATTCAGAGAGGTCGTACCTGCAGAAGCACAAGTAGACAAAAAATATTCTTCAACATGCGTTCTACTATCGTCTTGTTATATGTGGCAAGTACTAAGCACTGCACATATTCTAGATGACATGTTTCGCAAGATATACTCGTCTGGGAATTTAACCTCCACAGCGACAATGGCGACAGGATACATAAGGAGCACTCGTGGCCACGAGTAAATATTGTGGAACTCAGCATCTATCTTTTTACTAGCAACAAGTGCCAATGAATTTGTGATCAATATCTTGAGAAGATATCATTTCGCATGTAGCGTTCGTCTCTAAAATGGAGAAAGAGAAGCATTTTTAATGAATGTATTAATGTATGGCTAAATTATTTTCCCTAATTCAACCAAAAGAAACAATGAAATCCAAAGTATTGTAAATAACATCTGTTACACCACTTCAGTGAATTAATCTTCGAATATGAAGAACGATTATAGTTCTCATGTTTCATGGCCAAATCAAGCTTATCAAGTAAACGGAACATGAATATTAAATGACATCTGTTATTAATTTAACTCCCACGCAGTATGCCGTCATATTTTACTATGTTATATGTACAAATAACAGAAAAATAAAATGAAATAATAGAGGGTCTCTGGGAAGTGGTCTAAGATGTAATCTGCACCCTTACGTTCCTTCTGTCAAGCACGAATTCACAAAAAGAGAAAGCTCAGTAATGTTAATATCTTGTGGCTCAAGAGAAAGGAATGTCAATGATTGTCGTAGATTACTGCGATCATAGCTGCATTATTGAACACAGTGTATAAAATCCAACTAGCGTTTCTTTGCGCAGTAAAGTACGGTCCACGTGTTGCCGTCAACTTATGGACACTGAAGCACAGAAGCAAACTAACTATCGAATTTGCACGGAAGATTCATAATAATCATTAGCCACCTTTGCTGGGTTGTACATCAAGACTGAACGAGGATGAATGATGCATTCAAAATGAAATTGGATTAAATCCATGACAGGGCGTCCTGGTACCTGAAATTCAATCCGGCGACGTGGGGAAATCCCTCAACCATTCTTATGCTCTCGAGGTTTTGGCCAATCTCTAATGACTATGTGATCAATCGGACATTAAATTTAGCATTTCTTTATTTGTTTCAATCTCAGAACATTAAGACATAGAATAAACATTTTGTGAACTTTACAATAACGGTGGCCTTAACAGTGATTTTTTGATCTATAAGGACAACAGTTCCAAACAGTTAAAATAACGCCGAGCTGACAGAATTTCCGTTTATGTTGTTTCATTCTGTCCTCTCACACCGTCTTTCTAGGCTGACACACCTCCGTCCGAAGTGTTCTATGAGTGTTTTATTGCTGGCATATAAGCGACGTCGGCGCAGTAACTACAATTGCAGCTTGAACTAAAAACTGTAAACTACAGATGTGCATTCCACGTCTCAGTTGTGAGCAGGCAGTGTCAAGTAATGGACGTGAGACCGTAGTGTGTCAACGTTGTTGTGCCACAGATCGCAATGGAACAAAATCTCTAACTTAAATGTTGAAGACATTCTCCAGAAAGTTTTGAAGGAAAGAAGAGTGTGCAAAGTTTGTACCGTACATCTTAACTCCAGAACAAAAGCAACGACACGTGGACGTCTGAGGCGACTTGACTGAATTATAAAACGCGGAAAAATAATACCTGAAAAAAATCGTCACGTGTGACAAGTCTTGGTGTTTCATTACGAACCTACTACAAAATAACAAAATGTATAAATTCACAGAACTCGCCATATCCAAAACGGAAAGAGAGTGTGACCAACTGTACAATTGCGGTGCCTTCCAAAGTTCCTTTCGTTTATGCAATGAGCAATACCCAGATGACGAAAACTGTTAACAAGAAAATGAGTACATCATTCTAACTGTGGATGAGGTGTGAAATTTATGAGAGCATAAAATATTTATCTCATGTTAATACCAATTTTTGTTTAATTCGGTGACGTGTTCTGCGAACTTTCTTATCTTACAAAGAAAACCTATGGCATGAACGTCGCATCTTCTAAATGCAAGACACTGTTTCTGACTCATCATAGTACTTGACAAAACTCAGTCATCAAAATACCACGACCAAAGTGAGTTTTATGGAAAAAAGAAAACATGCAGTTTTAGCGTTTACCGGTCAGATAGTAGTGTGGCCAGTAGAAACATAACAATTCCTGAGTTAAACAATGACGGGGAATAAATTCCTCTGTGGCCTGTTCAAAGCAACCAACCTGGTACAGGCCTCAGCTGATTCACGGAAGGCATAGGAAACATTCAGCTGGATGGTTAGATGGAGCGTTGAGCTGCTCTCCTCTCAAATTCCAGTCGAGTGTCTTAATTACTTACCATCTTAGAGTCTTCAAAAGTAACTGAAATGTATCATAGACGAAAAAAATTTCTGGGAACAACTGTGAGTAAAACAGATCTTTATACTGATAGCAATGTGATCCTGAACGATAGTAATTACTGCAATTCAACTTACATCTCGTCCAGGAAACTGTGCATATCATTTGTAAATCAAGAATTAGTGAATTTTTTCTTAAAAAATAGCCCACATGTAAGTAATATTAATGTGAAGCATTACAAGCATAGATTATCGGAAGTGATAACCCAACAAATTCGACTGCTGAGATCAGGAAGTGTGTGTCAAGACAACGCAGCAGATTTTATGAACACTGCAGTAGTGCTGGACAATACGTTTCAATGTGAAAAAGGTGGAGTGTGTAAAGGTATTTGAATGGAAGGATTTGTAGTGTCTGTCCACGTACGTCGCGTTGAGATATTGCGTTAACACTGTTTGGAATTTATTGGCAGACACCCACGGAAAACTAAATGCATCGAGATCTTATAGAATTTCCTCTGGTGTATGTTGCAGCTCAAGCGGTCACTGGAGCACAGCTGTTCAGAATATTTTGTAAAGGCTCTTGGTATATGTGAAGCTGAGGACGTACTAAATTTGACTCTTCACATACAAAAATTGGAACATTAAACTTCGAACAGAGTAGTTGCAATGAATATATTGGCTTGAACCGATGATGCAACCTGGCTGAGTGATATAACTCGACTGTTCAAAAATTCCTTACTGTGCAGAGATGTTTGAATGACGTTGGCGGATCAGGCAAGGATAGTGGTGTAACTAATCTGTAACTACGAAGCTCACTCTCTCAGTAGATTAATTCTGCTCGGCAGAATGTCATTAATGTACGAAAACTCTCAGACTATTGGCTCCGTTTCAGTAAAACACAGTTATTCGAATGCGCAGACAGTCTGGAATCGCCTAGACGCAGTGACTGGAAGAGATTTCTCTGTAAATGTCCCTTCATTAAACATAATGTCTTGCCTAGTGGAAATCATCAATGTAGAAAATTGCTTCGGTTCTATAAAGTATTTTTACTGTAGCCATATAGGATACTGCGCATCAGTTACATACTCGTGCTGAAATTGCGGTTCAGCTGGGTTCAGTTGTTAAACTAACGACATTCTCTTCGAAGTGCATGTAAACTCAACAGTACTGTGCCATACAATCTCATTAGTATTTTTAAAGTGGCAAATATTAGGTGGATACTACGTCAGAATGGATATTGATATGGCTATACCGTTCAAATCTAGACTAAATGTTGTTAAAAACTACTCAGAGTGTATTCCAGCTGCATTCAAAACATCTATGAATAACATTTCACTTGTGCACCATACTCTTCGCTGAGAATAAAGACACAGTACCAACGTTATAAGTAAATTATTTAATGACGAGATCCATTCTAAAGAAGAAATGCACTCTTCGATTAAACAACGAAGTGAAGTGATAAAGATTTTTCAGAATGTTAACCCATTCACCATATTGCAGTAGGAATGCAAATACCCTGTGCCTAATCAAACCAGATAGTTTTCTATTCAAATATTTTACGTAAAAGATCGAATGGCTGGGCAACTGTGGAGAGAGCTTGACTGCCTAAGGAATCAGTGGCAGATACCTATAGCACATACTTGTGGGTAGTAATGTTTTAACTCCAACAGTGACACCTCGAAGTGTTGAGATTTGGCACATTGGCGAAGAGGGGTATGTATGCATTGTAGACACACAAATGTGTTTCTTAAATATTGTTTCTGTGGAATTAATAAGAAGTAAAAAATTGCCTTCTGAAGACATATACAGAGAGGTCATTACTGTCTTCGAACTTCACTTGCGATACATGATACGTGAATGTCTTTATCTTATGCATGCTATAAATTTTCTCTTGACGTGCATGCAAAGAAGCCAACCGCTCTCCGCAACGCATAACGTGCCAAAATTAATATATGTTTTACGTTTTTTCACATCTATGACCAGTATTTCATTTAGGGCCTCTAGAAGCAATATTAACATAAGGCTTTTTCAAAATAAGTATTTTGAATTGTGGATTTATGATATTTTCTGTATTCTGGGATGTTTCTTCACATGTGGTATATTGAACAGAAAGTATACGTACAGTCGGTGAAAGAATATGTGGGACTCCTCGTCTCATCATTATGCTCAACTGCTCAGCTATACTGTCTTTTAACACAGCCTAAGATGCAAGGAGATGAAGGGCAACCAACATACTGCCTATAGATGTGAAGTCGGAAAACTATGCGAACACTGTCAGAGTTTTCGATAATTTGGGAGACTTTACTGTTCCTGATTCATTTATCAGTTATGTTTATCTGCTGTGCTTAGTAAACTAAGATAATAACGCTGTACTAATAAGAATGGACTGCTACTTATAATGATAACGCTACGAAGCTAGTCTTTTCTAATAAAACAAAGTCTCCCAAGCAGTCAAGAATTAGCATGATTATACGTACTTTCGGCTTCGAAACGGTCTGTCTCTACGTTCGGTCCACACTCATACTCAAGTTCAGTTACCAGACTACAACGAAGGCATGCAAACGTACCAGTAGGGGAAGATACATAATGGAATCCAGTTAACAAATTATTCAGTGCGACAGTGGTGACAGTTCAACAGACAGAGGCAGAAAAAACAAGCAGTGGCAAGTGTGGAGTTAAGCACATTTCCTCCTTTAGATCCACAAGATACAGAATCAAGGCAGCGACAAAACTTATGGGGGAGAAGATGTCTTAGGATTTCTTTACTGATTGTCGATCTGCCTGATAGTGGCTCTTTCGCAGAAGAGGTAAAAATATTGTCTCCGCGGAGATGAGACCAAAAATTAACCCACTCTTCGGGTTGGAAGGCGAACACTTTGCCGCAAAAATAATATAGAACTGCTTCAAGCAGCGCTTCCTTGTTGTCCCAATCATAGCCAGGACTGAGAATTCGCGACGTAACGTAAACGGTGAAGTCAGCTACAGTTTCTCTAGGAACGAGCTTCCAGGAGGCCAAACCATAAATTTGCTACCTCTATGTCATCCCTTAAGTAAGAATAGTTCAGAAAATATGATGTAAACGACAACAACATACTGAGTGAATTTAACGGGATGATTCTGAAGCGACACAGGATATAAATCGATGGTCGCAGGTTTGCCAAAAGTATTCTACAATGTTGGAAATTCTCCAGTAGATTAACGACAGGCAGGCTAAGTTTGTTCGGGTGATGTGAATCTTAAGCTGGTGAAACCCGCCCTTCGAAGATAGTGTCGCTGGTGCCACTGCATTGAGTGGGAGGAGAAATGCCCAGTATAGGCCAATGAGTTTCATTCGTATTTGATGACTTGACATTAAAGCGCAGTTACGAAAAATATTCGGATGCACGTGCTGTAATTCGAACATCATAAATAAAGGGCAAAGAAAGTTGTTTCTGCGGTTCTCCTCTTCGATGGGTGTCGTGGAAATACTTTTTTCCAACTTTAAGCAAACTGTGAACTAAAAATCTCATTCACTGAGAGAGATTCACGTTTTGGCATCACCACTTGCTATCTACATTAACAGTAAATTAAATTCATGTTTATATTATATACTTCAAAAGAGTTTTTCTTATAAATACTTGCACTGGCACCACTTCTAATACATAATAACACAAGTAAAAAAAAAAGCACTGTTTGTGGTTGTACCCGTTTTGTAATCAAATTTCATATGCTGCGAGAAACATTTGCTCATATTTTCAGATCACAAAAACAAACTGTGCAAGGGAATTTTTCGCAGTGAACGAAAAACTGGACTCAAGAGCTACGAAGATAATTAAAGAAGTGAATAACTGCAGGGAAAGTTCGAACCCAGATTCCCATAACATGAAAACAGGAGCAGTTGGGATGAAAATATGAGACAAGGAACAAACCGTGCCGACAGTAATGTGTCAAATATGTCATTCTCAAGCAAAGCTTTCGTTCATTTCACAAAAACCAAAGAGTGCCGTCTAGCCGCAATGATTACGATATAACTGCTAGTGATGCTTTGTCAGTAACAGAGAAATGAGCCTATTGGAAGAACTTTTTAATTTTCAGACAGCTTAAGACAGAGGACTGATAAAGTAAAAAGCAGTGTTAGACGTGGAACGGAATTTCTATGTCGTATCTCGCAGTTTGCTGGAAGTTTATTTCTCTTTTCTTTCACACTAACGGCCCCTGTAGGTTATCACAACATTCATATATTATTTAGTGAGGTGTAATTGTTAAAGCGGGTATGACTCAGCCGGCAACGGAAACTGAAATTTCATCTGGTCTTGATGACTATTGGAATGGCGTAATAATACTTTCAAGATACTCACTGGGCACAACAGCTTGTCTCCTGTGACAATTGCTCATTGGCTCCTGTTTTACGAAAAAATTGGGTGTCTCATAAATACGGTAAAACGAAAAGGACAAATATACGTGGAGACTAGACATCCCATCCTTTACATCAATGTGGAATAAGTTTAACACGTTAAGCATCTATAAGGCAACGGATGTAGGTGAAATGAAATTAATTAAACTTGCTCAGATGACACCAAAATCATTTCTTCTGTAAGAATTTCCGTCTTGAAATCGCCCTACACAGGTAACGAACGCCAGATACGTGTAATTGAAGATCTCTTCGAGTGGTTTTAAACAATTTGGTAACCCGAGGTCGGAGCAGGGCATATGTGCCACCCAACAATTTCGTCATGCTAGTCCTAGTGCGACAGTGCAACCTCAACTATCATCCGACAGTTTTATCGAACACCTCAACAATGATATAGTTTCAGGAAGAGAATAAAAAAACAGATAAAAAAAACTCAACGACTTGCGGGAAATGATACGACAGCTTCCACGGAATCATTATGGCTTAATCTTACTTTAAGATGCCAAATTAGACTGTAGTATTCCTGAGGGATGGAGAACCTGGTGATTAATTTCGATAATATATTAGTTTCTCAAACTGACACGACCGAGCTATGTTTATGGGGCTGAAATGCTCCAAGAATTCAAAGCTCCCAGCGCAGACGTGGAGTTACTTCTGCAGTTTTCTGAAACTATATCTTCCCAGGTGGAGCTACAATAGATAGCTCTCTGACATAGTCGCAGCCTCGCTTTGTGGAAGAAGGTCGAAAATAAATGAACACTTACTTTGTGTTGGGAGCCAATACTCAATGGTTTCGGAAAAAGTGACTAAGTTTTGATGCTATTGCACACACATGGTGTTATACCAAGCGAATTGGTAGCGTAGTGGCTAGAAGCACAAGTTCGAAAATTCTTGCTCCATGTTCAAATTCAGCCTTATGATATTATTTTTTCATTCTGCTGTCTCATAGTATGTGAGATCAATGACATATGTATTTTTATGATATCGATAAATACAGTGGAATTACTTACGAAATAAGTATTTCAAATCTTATTTAAATTAGGTTTACCATCACAAATCTTTATATACTTGCGTAACTAACAGTACCCGAAAATGAAAACGTATCAATTCTGATATATCAATATTTGCTTTTACGTTTGCTTTTATACAACAAGAGAACGAGTTTATTTCGAAGGCTGATATATATCATAAAAGCGTACAAAGCACCACCAGCAATGTCCGGAGTCACATTCTTTAATGTGAATATCATTAGCAAAAACACCTTCATTATCGTTCTAAATTCCTCGCGATTTGGTGATAAATTCGCGGGAAACCAAATTTTCTGGTTGTGATTTCAGTTTGCTGTGCCATGAGAATAGAACGGTTTTGTAACGGGTGAATCTAAGTTTTACCTGTGAGTATACGTCGTAAGTTTTACAGAACGGCGTACACTGTGGAGGATTTGCTTTAATGATCGCGTCTATATTCCGGGTTCATTGACAACTAGACCATCGCATGAGGAGGTATAGCTTTTCACACCAACCAAGTCTGTAATGTACAGAGAGACACCACCATGTGACATGGAAGACCACGCACGAAGCAGCGTTCACCAAAACGCCGAAAGCGTCGATCGTGTTGGAACCTAGCAGCTCCCCCTTTCGCTTGAGGAAGAAGAACTGATCCCTTCCCCCACCCTCCATAAGGATAAGGGTGACACCATAGCTGTTAACTTCATACCTGTAGAACCTTTGTGGAGAACGGTGTCTAGTACGAGCGGCGTTTAATAAGTCCGTGCAAAAATAAAAATTACTTACGTGTTCGGGGTAAATTTTTTTTTATTTTTTGACATAGTCTCCTTTTAGACTTATACACTTGGTCCAAATCTGTTCTAATTTGTTGATCCCTTCCGAATAATGTGGAATTGTCCAAGTCTGAAAAATAGCTATTAGTTGCTGCAATCACCTCCTCGTTTGAATAAAATATTTGTCCCACCAGCCATTTCTTCAAATTTGGGAACAAATAGCAGCCCGAGGGAGCCAAGTCTGGAAAATAGGGGGGATGTGAAATGAGTTGGAATCCTATTTCCATTAATTTTGCGACCACAACTGCTGAGGTGTGTGCTGGAGCACTGTCGTGATGGAAAAGGAGCTTTTTGCGGTCCAATCGCCGGCGTTTATCTTGCAGCTCGGTTTTCAAACGGTCCAATAACGATGAATAATATGCACCTGTAATAGTTTTACCCTTTTCCAGATGGTCGATGAGGATTATCCCCTGAGAATCCCAAAAGACAGTCGTCATAACCTTTCCGGCCGAAGGAATGGTCTTCGCCTTTTTTGGTGAAGATTCTCCCTTGGTAACCCATTGTTCATATTTTCTATGGTCTCAGCAGTATAGTAATGTATCCATATTTCATCCACAGTGACAAAACTACACTTAAAGTCCTGCGGATTATTCCTGAGCAGCTGCAAACCATCCTTGCAACACTTCACACGATTCCGTTTTTGGTCAAGCGTGAGCAATCGCGGAACCCATCTTGCGGATAGCTTTCTCATGTCCAAATGTGTATGCAAAATACTATGTACCCGTTCATTCGAGATGCGCACAGCACTAGCAATCTCACGCACTTTACCTCTTCTGTCATCCATCACCATATCATGGATTTTATCAATGATTTCTGGAGTCGTAACCTCCACAGGGCGTCCAGAACGTTCAGCATCAATTGTGCCCATCTGGCCACTCCGAAAATTTTGAAACCACTAATAAACTGTTCTAATCGAAGGTGCAGAGTCACCGACATGTTTATCAAACTTCTCTTTAGTCTCCTGAGGCGTTTTGCCTTTCATAAAGTAGTGTTTAATCACCACACGATATTCTTTTTCGTCCATTTCTTGGCAGTCACTCGACTTCCTTGATTCACACGAATGCCAGACGCAAAGAAATACACCAATATGGCTGAAACGTAGTGTGCATTCTTTCCAAAGAGGCTGCTAACTAAATATGACCTTGATACGCGCCGGTGGTGCCATCTCTCGGACCTTGCAAAGACTTTTCAAACGGCCCTCGAGGGCCGCGGTCGGCAAGGTGTGACGTCATTTGCCATGTCTTCTTCGGTCCACCATCACTATGGATAAGCCAGCCCAACCACTGCATAGCCATGCTTGACCATGGCCACGATTAATATCTACACGGTTAACTCCCTCACCAAGATCGAACTCCTGAGAGAAACAATGGGAATCACAGGTGTCGAATTTGCATTCCTGAAAGAAGTGTGAACGAATGCACTCCCAGGCTTTTATGGTTACGTAGCGCATGTGACGCCTTGTGGTCCTGTAGTCACTCATGTGGTTATTTTAGTGTGTGACGCTATTGAAGCTAGTGACACTCTCATCAGGGATTAGATTCATTAATGTTTATGCACCATTGGGCACCGCCAAACATCACTGGGCCAGGTTCTACTCTTGGGACAATGCCTCCATTTTCTATGACGGTAAGAAAGCAGCATTTTTGCCAGCGACTTTCGTTGCATACTTCATTCCAAGGGCCAAATCCCCCAATACATGACTTGTCCAGCTCTGGGTATGGTGATTCAAGATCTTTACTTGCGCGGCACATGGAGAAATGTACACGGCGACAGATCTGGACGCGTGCTTCTTACCAGTCAGTCGGCGAGCTGACTGGATCGCTTGCGTGTGTCACAAGGTCTTGCACAGGGAGTGGTGGCCGCTAAACGATGGCCTCTGGCCTTCTGCAATCATACCGTCTACATTTGCATGATGGATCTCCACCCGAACAAGTCTCGTGCAGTAACTGCTTTTTGAATACGAACGTAACTCACCCCCAGGGCTCGGAACATCCTCAACAAGTCACTTCAAAATGGACCAGCTGAGCACAACATCACTCCTGTAACCCCTCACTTTAGCATGGTGGCTGCTCTACACTAAACCAGCACTCCACAACACACTTAAGTAGTTTCGCAGGGACGCAGATGCGTGTCACTGGCAGACCTGGAATTTTATAGCGCAGCAATCAAGGACCTCGATTCTCAACCCCCATCGCCAGACAGATAACGAGAACGACCCAAAACCAACGCTCATACACTATCACTGACGAAGCACCGATTAGAAGGTACCATAGTCCGCTCACGACATGACCGAACGGCCGCAGATGTACCCGACATGCACCACGTTGTGACGGGCATGTGCCGATATCGCTGATGGTAAACCACTGGCTTTATGATGAGAGACGGTCGTGCCTACTCAACCCAAGCAACCATACTGAAAGCCACGGAGGATCATTTTCGTTACCTGTACCAGAACAGAACCGTAGATCATGAAGCCACTGGAGAAGCATTACAATAGATGATGCACGTTATCGACATGACATCATTGATGACATTAATGGAGGATGTCTTGCCTGAAGATGTGGGGCACTCTTAGGATAACGATGTGGTCAGTCCACAAGGCTAGGAGAGTGTTTCTGCGAGGAAGAGCAGATAAGGAGTTGGTAGCATCTCACTTAGACAATGATCTGCAATTATTTAGTTCCAGAATGATGGACACAGAAAGAGACTGCAAATCGTGCTCTGGAAAAGTATGTACTTGGTAAGGGGATTGAGGACAGAAAAGACCCACCATGGTTTAATAACGAAATTCGGAAAACGCTGAGGAAGCAAAGGCTGTTGTACCCTCGCTTCAAAAGAGGAAGCCGAAATGACGGCAGGCAGAGATTAGTAGGGATTTGTGCGTCGGTGAAAAGATCCATGAGGAAGCATACAACAGCTACCACCGTCATACGTTAGCTAAAGATCTGGTGGAGAAGCCAAAAATATTCTGGTCCTTTTTATAATCGCTGAACGGGTCTAAGGCTTCCATCCAGTCAGTCTTTGACCAGTCTGGTTTGGAAGTAGAAGACAGCAAAAGAATGTCCGAAGTTTTAAATTAATCTTTCACGCAGGAGAGTCATACAAACGTACCGTCTTTTAACCATCGCACAGAGTCACGTATGGATGACATAGTAATAAGCATTCCTGCCGTAGAGAAACAACTGAAACAGTTGAAGCAAATAAGTCACCAGGTCCGGATGGAATCCGAATTCGGTTTTACAAAGAGTACTCTACGTCGTCGGCCCCTTACTTAGTTTACATTTATTTACATTTATCACGAACCTCTCGACCAGCGCAAAGTTCCAAGGGACTGGAAAAAAGCTCAGGTGACTCTTGTACTAGCGTATATAAGAAACGTAAAAGAACGGACCCGCAAAAGTACAGACTAACATCCTTACCATCGGTTTTCTGTACAATTCTAGAGCATATTCTGAGTTCGAATACAATAAATTTCCCAGAGACGGAAAACTCATGTCCGCTAATCAGCACAGGTTTAGAAAGCATCGGTCTTCCGAAACCCAGCTTGCTCTTTTCTCACTTGATATACTGCGAACTGTGGATGAAGGACAACAGGCAGGTTCCATATTTATAGATTTTCAAAAAGCATTTTACACATTGCCCATTGCAGGGTGTTAACGAAGGTATGAGCTTATGGAATAAGTTCATAGATATGTGAGTGACTGGGAGATTTCTTAAGCAATAGAATCGATTATGTTGTCCTCGACGGCGAGTGTTCACCGAAGACAGGAGGAATGTGATAGTGTCGTTGCTATTTGCTATTTATGTAAATGATCTGGTAGACAGGGTGTGCAGCACACTGCAGTTGTTCGCTGATGATGCTGTGGTGCACAGGAATGTGTCGAAGATAAGTGGCTGTAGATTGATAAAAGATGTCCTAGACAAAATTTCTAGTTGGTGTGACGAATGGCAGCTGGCTCTTAATATACAAAAATTGAAGTTAATGTGGACGAACAGGAAAAACAAACCTGTAATTTTCGGATACAGCATTAGTAGTGTCCTGCTTGACACAGTCACATCGTTTAAATATGGTAGCGTACCTTCGAGAAATATTAAACAGAATGAGAATGTGAGGACTGTGGTTGTTGTTGTTGTGGTCATCAGTACAGAGATTGGTTTGATGCAGCTCTCCATGTTACTCTATCCTGTACAAGCTTCTTTATCTCTCAGTACCTACTGCGACCTACATCCTTCTGAATCTGTTTAGTGTATTCATCTCTTGGTCTCCCTCTACGATTTTTACCCTCCACGCTGCCCTCCAATACTAAATTGGTGATCCCTTGATGCCTCAGAATATTCCCTACCAACCGATCCCTTCTTCTAATCAAGTTGTGCCACAGTTTTCTCTTCTATCCAGTTCTATTCAATACCTCCTCATTAGTTATGTGATCTACCCATCTAATCTTCAGCATTCTTCTGTAGCACCACATTTCGAAAGCTTCTGTTCTCTTCTTGTCTAAACTTTATCGTCCACGTTTCACTTCCATACGTGGCTACACCCCATACAAATACTTTCAGAAACGACTTCCTGACACTTAAATCTATACTCGATGTTGACAAATTTCTCTTCTTCAGAAACGCTTTCCTTGCCATTGCCAGTCTACATTTTATATCCTCTCTACTTCGACCATCATAAGTTAGTTTGCTCCCCAAAGAGCAAAACTCATTTACTACTTTAAGCGTCTCATTTCCTAATCTAGTTCCCGCAACATCACCCGATTTAATTCGACTACATTCCATTACCCTCGTTTTGCTTTTGTTGATGTTCATCTTATATCTTCCTTTCAAGACACTGTCCATTCCGTTCAGCTGCTCTTCCAAGTCCTTTGCTGTCCCTGACAGAATTACAATGTCATTGGAAAACCTCAAAATTTTAATTTATTCTCCATGGATTTTAATTCCTACTCCGATTTTTTCTTTTGTTTCCTTTATTGCTAGCTCAATATACAGATTAAATAACATCTGGGATAGGCTACAACCCTGTCTCACTCCCATCCCAACCACTGCTTCCCTTTCATGCCCCTCGACTCTTATAACTCCCATCTGGTTTCTGTACAAACTGTAAATAACCTTTCGCTTCCTGTATTTTACACCTGCCACCTTCAGAATTTGAAAGAGAGTATTCCAGTCAACATTGTCAAAAGCTTTCTCCAAGTCTACAAATGCGAGAAAAGTAGGTTTGCCTTTCCTTAATCTATTGTCTAAGTTAAGTCGTAGGGTCAGTATTGCCTCACGTGTTCCAACATTTCTACGGAATCCAAACTGATCTTCCCCGACGTCGGTTACTACCAGTTTTTCCATTCGTCTGTAAAGAATTCGTGTTAGTATTTTGCAGCCGTGGCTTATTAAACTGATAGTTCGGTAATTTTCATATCTGTCAACATCTGCTTTCTTTCGGATTGGAATTATTATATTCTTTTTGAAGTCTGAGGATATTTCGCCTGTCTCATATATCTTGCGCACTAGATGGTAGAGTTTTGTTAGGCCTGGCTCTCCCAAGGCTGTCAGTGGTTCTAATGCACTGTTGCCTACTCCCGGGGCCTTGTTTCGACTTAGGTCTTTCAGTGCTCTGTCAAACTCTTCGCGCAGTATGATATTTCCTATTTCATCTTCATCTACACTCTTTTCCATTTCTATAATATTGACCTCAAGAACATCGACCTTGTATAGACCCTCAATATACTCCTTCCCCCTTCTTTTCTTGATAATCATGCAAGTGGTTCTCTTTTCTTCAAAGGTCTCTTTAATTTTCCTCTGGGAAATATCTATCTTACCCCAAGTGATATGCGACTCTACATCTTTACATTTGTTCTATGGCCCTCACTCCTTAGCCATTTTTCACTTCTTGTCTATCTCATTTTTGAGACGTTTGTATTCCTTTTTGCCTGCTTCATTTACTGCATTTTTATATTTTCTCCTTTCATAATTTAAATTCAATATCTCTTCTGTTACCCAAGGATTTCTGTTAGCCCTCGTCTTTTTACCTACTTGATCCTCTGCTACCTTCACTATTTCATCTCTCAAAGCTACCCATTCTTCTTCTACCGTATTTCTTTCCCCCATTCTTGCCAATCGTTCCCTGAAGCTCTCTACAACCTCTGGTTCTTTCAGTTTATCCAGGTCCCATCTCCTCAAATTCCCACCTTTTTGCAGTTTCTTCAGTTTTAATCTACAGTTCATAACCAGTAGATTGTGGTCAGAGTCCACATCAGCCCTTGGAAATGTCTTACAATGTAAAATCTGGTTCCTGAATCTCTGTCTTACCATTATATAATCTATGTGAGACCCTCCAGTATCTCCAGGCTTCTTCCATGTATACAACCTTCTTTTATGAGTTTAGTTATCAGTGTTACATTCAACTGCGATTCATATACATATATTTTAACAACGCGTTTCAAGAGACAATGCTCTCATCATCAGGTTGTAAAGGCTATGTCATGAAATTAAACGGACTAAAAAGACAAAATACCATCACAAATAGTTGGGAAGTCCATAGAGTAAAACAGAATTAAAAGTATATTGGACTGTGGGTCCTCGTCTTACATTGAAGTTGTTGACACAAGTCGATGGCCGTCCCATAGCTACCAAATATGCTGTCGCACTGTGCCGGCTCGGGAGCTGTTGTGGACTGACGTGCCTAGGTGTTGTGGCGTGGTTACAGCCGTGTGCTTGACGGTAACGCTATGCTATTGGGTCCTAATTTCCTTATTGCATTGGTCTGCCATCGTTAGCCTCTCGCAACTCCGTCAGTGAGATGCTACAAGTTTAAAGTCGCATACCTACCCTAAAATAATTCTAAAAACCCGCTAAAAAATCTCATTTCTTTAAAATTATCTTGTGCATTTAGAATATTGCTTTGTTTCTTTTCATGGATAGCTATCTCTAGTAAATCAATTTTCCTCCCTTTCTTTTCTACATGCAATATTTCTACGTTGTCTTCTATGCTATTAAGGGGATGGCCTGTTTCATATATATGGTTCGCAACAGCTGATTTTTAGGGTAGGTATGCAACTTTAAACTTGTAGCATGTCACTGACGGAGTTGCGAGAGGCTAACGATGGCAGACCAATGCAATAAGGAAATAAGGCGCCCAATAGCATAGCGTTACCGTCAAGCACACGACTGTAACCTCGCCACAACACCTAGACACGTCAGTCCACAACAGCTCCCGAGCCGCCACAGTGCGACAGCATATTTGGTAGCTATGGGACGGCCATCGACTTGTGTCAACAACTTCAATGTAAGACGAGGACCCACAGTCCAATATACTTTTAATTCTGTTTTACTCTATGGACTTCGCAACTATTTGTGATGGTATTTTGTCTTTTTAGTCCGTTTAATTTCATGACATAGACTTTACAACCTGATGATGAGACCATTGTCTCTTGAAACGCGTTGTTAAAATATATGTATAAGAATCGCGGTTGAATGCTAACAGTGATAACTAGTATAACGACAACTGCTACCTCGAATCCATAGTGGATTATATTAAAACTTCTTTTATGATTCTTGAATCAAGTGTTAGCCATGATTAAGATATGCTCTATGCAGAATTCTACCAGGCTACTTCCTCTTTCATTCCTTACTCCCATTCCATACTTACCTACTACGTTTCCTTCTCTTCCTTTTCCTGCTACCGAAATCCAGTCACCCATGACTATTAAATTTTCGTCCCCCTTCACTATCTGAATACTTTCTTTTCTCTCATCATACATTTCATCAAACTTTTCGTCATCTGCGTAGGTAGTTGGCATGTAAAGTTCTACTGCTGTGGTAGGCGTGGGCTTCGTGTCTATCTTGGCCAAAATAATGCTTGTAGTAGTAGCTTACCCGCATTCCTATTTTCCTATTTATTATTAAACCTACTCCTGCATTACCCCTATTTGATATTGTATTTATAACCATGTATTCACCTGACCAGAAGTCTTGTTTCTCCTGCCACCGAACTTCACTTATTCCCACTATATCTAACTTTAACCTATCAATTTCCCTTTTTAAATTGTCGAACCTACCTGCCCGATTAAGGGCTCTGACATTCCGCGTTCCGATCCGTAGTACACCAGTTTTCTTTCTCCTGGTAACAACGTCCTCCTGAGTAGTCCCCGCCCAGAGATCCTAATGGGGGACTATTTTACCTCCGGAATATTTTACCCACGAGGACGCCATCATCATTTAACCATACAGTAAAGCTGCATGCCCTCGGGAAAAATTACTGCTATAGTTTCCCCTTGCCTTCAGTCTTTCGCAGTACCAGCACAGCAAGGCCGTTTTGGTTAGTGTTACAAGGCCAGATCAGTCAATTATCCAGACTGTTGCCCCTGCAACTACTGAAAAGGCTGCTGCCCCTCTTCAAGAACCACACGTTTGTCTGGCCTCTCAACAGATACCCCTCCGTTGTGACTGCACCTACGGTACGGCTATGTGTCCATGGTAGGGGAGGACTGTGGTAGGGAAGGCGAATGGTCGACTTCTGTTTATTGTGAGAATTTGACGAAAGTGTAGTTCAACTGTAAAGAAGATACTATATAGGACGGTAGTGCGACATATTCTTGAATTCTGTTAGAGTGTTTCGGATCCGCACCAGATCGGATTGCAAAAAAGACATCGAAACAATCCTACTAGATATGTTTCCGGTAGGTTCGATCAGCCTGCAAGTGTTACGGATATACTTCAGGAGCTCAAGTGGGCGTCTCTGGAGGGAAGAAAACATTCATTTCGAGGAAGACTACTGAGAAAGTTTAGAGAATCGGCATCTGAAGCTGACTGCAGAACGATCCCACTGCCGCCAACATACATTTCGTGTAGGCAGCCCAAAGGTAATATAAGCGAAATTAGCGCCCATACGGAGGCATATAGACAGTATTTTTTCCCTCGCTCTATCTGTGATTTGAACAGGAAAGGAAACGACTAATTGTTGTACAGGATACCCCCGCCACACACCGTATGTTGGCTTTCGGAGTATGTATGTAGATGTAGATGTGGATGTAGATACAGATATAGAATAAGTCACCAGGGCCCTACGGGTTACCAATCGATTTTTACCAGAAGTTCCATGATTTCATAATGCCATACTGGGTTCAGTGTTCCATGAACCCATGTCCCCAGACTGCACTGTAATGCGTGCATTTGTCGAAGGACTTCTTACACCAGTACAGAACCCAGTGGGAGTGCGTTCAACGACTATCGATCACTTCGATGTTGAATTCCGACTGTAAAAACCTCGCCAGGCTTTTGGCATGTCGCATTAAGGCATTAAGACGACACTACCAATGATTCTCGCCCCAGAACGTATGTCGTAGGGGGGTGGTTCCAAGATACAAATGGTCACGGGCGACTGTATGGCATAACAGCGGTCACCTGAGCGTTACATCTGAGAGTGGCGATCGTCTCCATCAATTTCGATCGAACATTCAATAGCGTGCACCATAATGGCCTCAAGTGATGGACCATTTTGAATTTCCTCGAGCCTCATCGGCACACTGCGGCGCCTTTCGGCAGCAGTCATGTGTGGACGGACGGACAGTAAGCCCAATACCCATTAAGAGGTCTCTACGATAGGGTTGCCCCTTTTCTACTTACCTTTATGCAGTCGCACTTGAGCCACTCCTCGGTGGTCTCAACCGCTGGTTATCTGGCATCACCTTGCGCTATAGGGTGTGCACCAATGTCGTCCTACAACTGGTTCGTGCCACTGATGATGTTCACGGAGTACTACACTGGATCGAGCAATGCAGTGGTATACCCGGACGTCCAAATGGCGTCAAAACTCAGTCACGTGGCACAGATCGTCCTCTTAACAGAGGTGATAGGTCGCAGACTTCAAGTAGCCTCCTGTTATTACTGGCCCACAGGACACATACTTAAGGTATGTTACAGTACTTTCACCATCCCCCCACATGATGGAGGGCTGACACTTGTTAACGTTCAGGGGCGGATAGCTGCCCTCTATATGAACAGTATGTGGAAACGATGGACCATTCAACATGACTCCGTCACAGGTCGTTTATTGGAGGTTCTGACGCCGGTCTCCCGCATCCCGCCAATGTCGGTGGCCCAAGTCACGAAACAATTCCCACACATATCGACATTAATTCTCGAATACAGGTACGTGATTCCTGACCTCCACGTAACATGCCCACTGAAGGTAAAATATTTTTACACTACCCCACTGGTGGTTGTTCCGTGTACTAGTGGTAGAAACCAAGTACCCAACTACCCGTTGGACACAAGCGTCGAAGATGGTACACCAACACTTCCTGCCCACCACCGCGTGGTATCAAGTCACCAAGGAAAAATTTGTGATGAGACACCGGTACCAAGGTAGAGGATCAACGGACACATATGAACATCGCCTCCCGTTGTGTCATCGTCTGTCTGTCTAAAACGAAATAAATGTCCATTTAACTACGCCGTTCCACCACCAAGCGAAGTTGCGATTATATCAGAGAGAGACCCGTTGCTGTTCATCCTTGTAGAACACCGTTTCAGAAAATTGCTTATTTAACTCCATGCCCAAGCTGGGAGCATTGAGTTCTTAGAGCATTTCAGTACCGGAAACATAGCTGGGCCGTGTGTGTTTGAGAAACTAAGACACTATCGAAATTAATCACCAGGTCAAACCGTAATGATTCCGTGCAAGCTAATGTTTCATTTCCTGCAGTTTATGGAGTTGTTTTAATCCCTCCTTTTGAAAAAAAATGGTCCAAATGGCTCTGAGCACTATGGGACTTAGCTTCTAAGGTCATCAGTCCCCTATAACTTAGAACTACTTAAACCTAACTAACCGAAGGACATCACACACATCCATGCCCGAGGCAGGATTTGAACCTGCGACCGTAGCGGTTGCGCGGTTCCAGACCGTAGCGCCTAGAACCGCTCGGCCACCACGGCCGGCCGTCCTTTTGACTCTCTTCCTGAAACTACATCGTTGCTGAGCTGTGACCTGAAGTTACCGAGGTGTTAAAACGACTCCAAGAGATCTTCAGTTTCACGTATTTTGCGTTCGTTAGATGTGTAGGGACGATTTCAAAACGGAAATACTTACGGAAGAAATAATTTTGGTATCACCTCGAAATGTTTAATTTATTTCATTCTCCTAAATTCGTTGCCTTATCACTACTTAAACTTCTTAAAGTTATTCCACAGTGATGAAAGGAGTGGGCTGTCTAGTCTCTACGGCTATTTGTCCTCCTGATTTTACCGTATTTATGTAACCCTCAACTTTTTCGTAAAACAAGAGTCGATGTGTAACTGTCTCAGGAGACAAGTTGTTGTGCACAATAAGTATATTGAAGGCAGCCATTCCAATAGTCTGCAGCCGCGCAGGGTTAGTTGAGCGGTCTAAGGCGCTGCAGTCATGGACTGTGCGGCTGGTCCCGGCGGAGGTTCGAGTCCTCCCTCGGGCATGGGTGTGTAATTTAGGTTAAGTAGTGTGTAAGTTTAGGGACTGATGACCTTAGCAGATAAGTCCCATAAGATTTCTCATACATTTGAACATTTTGAATAGTCTGCAATCTGAGATGAAATTACAATTAACGTTAGCCACTGAGTCAGATCGGGCCATAAGTGCTGTAATATTTTAAAGCATTCCGTTTTAACAATTACATCTCTATAAATAACATATGAGCGTTGTGGCAGGCTATAGGTGTTGTCAATATGAAACAAAGGAGAAATATACTACGAGCAAACTGCGAGATACAGCACAGTAACTCCGTCCCACGCCTACCTAGAGAAACCTCTTCTTTTTACTTTGTCTGCTCTGTGTCTTAAACTGTCTCAAAACTGAAAAGCTCTTTCATTAGGGGCTTATCACTGTTATTCACAAAGCATCACCAGCTGTTATATTGTAATCATTACTGTTAGATGAACCATGGTTTTGCTTAAGAATGGCGTACAGAGTGGTAAAAATTCCCCTCTCCCTACTTGAGCCTTTGTAAACAGAAAAATTTTTGCTATATTGGGATGCCCACTGTTATAGGTGTGAAGTGCGGACTGTGTGCAGCAGTATTCGCGTTGTTAGCAGTGTTTGTATCAAGACTTGCCGTTAGACGCCAGTACCGGGAAGAAATTTCTGATCCCCGAGGACGAAGGACGTGTAGTGTGAACAGCAAATGTCACTCAGATGCGCTCTGAGTGCTTCGCGATCATGTGATACCTACTGATTTGGAGAAAAGTGCTTTTGATGCATGTTGGAGCTCAACCTCATACTGCTCTTGAGACCATTCGGTTTTTCCGCAACACATTTGGAGAGAACCGAACCATTTGGCCGATCGTTCCAAACAGCGGGGCCACCTATATCACCAGATTTGAACCCATGAGATGTTTGGCTGTGGAGTGGCCTGAAGGACGGTATTTATCAACAGGATGGTAACAAACGTTGGAAGTCAAGATGAGCATAGCGAGGGATGTAGAGAACAGTCGCACTTGAGATGTTTGGAGTAGCAGTAAAGCAATCTCTAGTGCAGTTCCAGGCTGTCTTGGGTTCAGATGGTTGTCAGATTGTGCAACGTTTGTAACCTGGAACGCAAACATGGTATGAAATCACCATATGTTACCCTCGCATGTGGAAATTAAAATGTGTTTCTTAAAGTGGTTCGCCGGCCGCGGTGGTCTAGTGGTTCTAGGCGCGCAGTCCGGAACCGTGGGACTGCTACGGTCGCAGGTTCGAATCCTGCCTCGGGCATGGATGTGTGTGATGTTCTTAGGTTAGTTAGGTTTCAGTAGTTCTAAGTTCTAGGGGACTGATGACCACAGAAGTTAAGTCCCATAGTGCTCAGAGCCATTTTTTTAAAGTGGTTCATTCGCTATTTCCCTTCCGCGTGTTCCTACAAATATCTCCACAAAGCTTCATTGTCCATTGATCATTGACCTCTGAAGTAGTGGAAGTTTAAGTACACCCATCCTGTATTTGACACTTCACTGTTCGAATTTTTTGTACCTTAGTTCACACTATTATCACTACTGCTCCACCTTTCATATTATCAGAAGTTGGAGTCGAACTTGCACAGGAAGGATTCTCTTGTTGAATTATCTTCGGGGCTATTGGGTCACATTTGTCGGTCGTTGTGAAAAATTCGCTTGCGTGATTTACTTTTGTGATTCGTAACTATGAGTATATGTTTTTCGCAGCATATGAAATTTGATTACAAAACGCGAACATCCATAAAAAGTGCGATGTTGTCTTCTCATTTGTGTTATTATGTATTAGAATTGGAACCAGTGCAAGCATTCATACGAAAAACTGTTTTGAAGTATATAATATTAACATGAATGTTACTTACTGATATTGTTAATAGTATCTGGTGGTGCTAAAAAGCAAATCGCTTCCAGTGAATAAGATCTTTAGTTTGCAATTCACTTAAGGCTGAAAAACAAATATACCTACGACACCATCGAAGAGTAGAGCCGCAGAAATAGTGTTCCCTGCTCTTTATTTACGATGTTCGAGTTACATCAGGTGCATCTAAATATTTTGCGTAACTATGCTTTACACCCAAATCATGGTTACAGAAATGCGAATCAAACTCATTGGTCTATACTGGGTACTTCTCCTCCCTCTCAATGCAGTGGCAGCTAGCAACATCGCGTCTATGAAGTGCGGGCTTCACAAGCTTAAGATTCACATTGCCCGAGCTAACGTAGCCTGCCTGTCGTTAACCTAATGGAGAATTTCCAACATTGTAGGATACGTTTGGCAAATCTGTGACCATCGATTTATATCCTGTGTCGCTTCAGAAAGATCCCGTTAAATTCACTCAATATTTTGTTGTCATTTACATCATATTTTCTGAACTCTTCTCACTTAAGAGATGACACAGAGGTAGTAAATTTATGGTTTGGCTTCCAGGAAGCTCGCTGCAAGAGAACCTGTAGCTTACTTCACCGTTCACATTGCGAAGTCTCAGTCGTGGCCATCCTTGGGACAACAAGGCAGTGGTACCTGACGCAGTTCTATACTGTCTTAGCGGTAAAGTGTTCGCCTTTCAAGCCCAATAGTGTGTTAATTTTTGGTTATAATCTCCACAGAGACAATATTTTTCCTTCTTCTGCCACTATCAGGCAGATCGACAGTCAGTATGACTGTGGACAGAACTTAGAGACAGACCGTTTCGAAGCCGAAAGTGCGTATAATCCTCCTAATTCATGACAAATTGGGAGACTTTTTTATTAAAAAAGACTTGTTTTGTTAGTTACAATTCATTTGTATCAGTGCAGCCCATACTAAATAGCATTATTTCGTCACTAGACTGAACACAACAGATAAACATATGAAATAAATAAATTGTGAACGGTGTAGTCCCCCTCATTATCTGAAAGAGTCTGACAGTGTTCGGATGGTTTTTCAACTACGAGTCTATAGATAATACGGTGATAGAACTTCGTATCGTTGCATGTTACGCTGTTTTAACAGACAGTAAATCTGTGCATTTCAGCATAACGATAAGGTGAGGGGTCTCGCAAATTCTGTCATCGACTGCACTTAAATGTAAGTTGCTCACTGAAACACTCAGAGACCCTGTTGTGCAGAGGACAGGATTTGCAGACTTATAAATGCCTTCTTGAAGACAGTGTTGACCAAGTGGCCGGATTTGCTCTCTATTTGTTTCAACCACGTTTCACATCTAGCTTACGAAAACCAGGTGCATAGCGAGAGCTACACACATCTCCACACCGCCCCTTCCTCTCTTATTCAAGAGTGCTTTCAGCAAACTGGATGTATTACGATTGAGCTAAATGGCTAGAATACTTCCATACAGATTTTAATGAGAACTCTAACAAAACAAATCTTATTTCTGATCTCCAGAAATTACGACGTGAAAGAAAAATGAGAAGCACTAGACAAAGTACGGACATCAAAGCCGATGCATGGCAGTTCGATGGTAATAGTCAACGAGAGCCACTAGATAGATGCGCTGTAATCAAGCCTAATGATCGTAGTTTGCTATTTGCATCCGAAGAGGTTATTTCGGAGGTCACCGGTTGACTTTGAGGATGTCCACTGCATTGCAGACGAAATTTTAGGAACCTAAAAACTGCGGAGGCCAAAGTCATGAATTTCGAGCGCTAATTACTTGTTTCATTATACTGTAGTTGCAGTGATATGCTCGACTGAGAAGAAATTGTTGTGATGATAACAGAGGTTTCGATAAATGTTCTGTGTGAAAGTAATGAAATGGTGTACCTATCCACTGCGATCTAAATAATGATTAGTCTGCTAAGAATGATATTTGAACAGGATAAAAATCCGTGTCGGTAAAAGAACTGAAGTGGATGTGGTGACTTCTGCAGATACTTTTCAAGAATGAACTTTTCCAAATCCCTGGGGCAGATAAATTTTTCTTTTGGCTTGAATATAGAGTTCAAAATGACTATTTGATTACTCTGGAAACGTAATTGTTATGATAACAACTACACAGGAAACATAACTGCTATAGTAAGAAGAAACGTACCACCCCGCTTACCTATACACGGTCCTGGTAAGGGAGTATTAATAAATTAAAGAAGCTGCAAATGCCATCGTGGTTTGGCCATAGTGTTAACTTCCATATGAGTAAAGATAGTTCGATGTCCCAGGAATGAATTTTACCAAGAAATTTGGCAATGCATTGGTAGACAGACGCTGGTCAATCAAAGCTTGATACAGAAAATGTTATTGTGGGATGTATAACTGATACATCACGACTGAGAACTCACTTTCAATCAGCGGAAAGTATTACAAGATACCGCCAAAGTTGTTCATGAGAAGTACGGTCGATGGAAATACTTATTCTTGTCTATTGCTCATAGGAACAGGCTAAAAAGAATGTCCAGTGTCGTTGGACTTAGATGTTTCTGTCGGCTACCACATTCACAGATATCGTTGACAGAGTCTTTCGAATATAATATATATTCGATAAGCTATTAATACCACGAGCATATGGTAGTAGCATGGACTAACTGTAATTTTCGGCGCATCGATTGCAAAAATTTCGCATACGTTCGGTGGTAAATACAAAACAATCTTGTACTGTAATATCGAACATATTATCAGATAACTGCATCGAACAAGTAGTCTTCACTCTAAGGAAATAGTTTATACTTCGTGGCTATAAAAACTCTTTTTGTACTGCCTTCAAGGAAAAAGGAAATTATCTTAATATTACAGGAATAATGGTCCCCGAAGCCGCGAAATGCATTAAGAAATAAGGAGAGTATTTATTTTTCTATAGGACACGTAGATCGCAGCAAAGTAAGAAAAGAATGGTAATTTTAGACAAAACTTAATAGAAATTCTTGCATCTGTAAGAAGGCCAATATGTGAAGCCTAGAGCAGTTTTCTGCCAGATTTGAGTGGAAAACCAATCAGAAAGCACTAAGAAGATCTGATTCCTTATACTGTTAACGATCAGATAAGAACTCATTTTGATCAGATGAACGGAAAGACAGACCAAAAAAAGTGGAGATACAGTATTCCATAACTAAAAATGTATTCACTTATGTTCGTAATACGGTATTTGAGTTCGAGCGTTACACAAACTCACAAGTGACAGTTACGGAAATAAGAAATTCGAAGTTGGAAACAATGAAGACTACTCAGTGTGAGTCTTACACCATGCCCTGAAGGTAAACTTGTCATATTTTAGAAAGAAAGTTCTGTATAATTAGATCATTTCTTTGCTCAAACCATCTCATACAGCGAATAATACGAATTACTGGAAAAGTTTGCGTGTTCTTCTGTTCACAACATTACAGAAGAACGGACGCACAGAATTTCACAGCAATATCGCATACGTACGTCTGTTTTAGTATCCTAAAGTATATTCTTACCTCGAGCGTTATGATGTTCTTGAAGGAAGAGAAGCTTCTCCCAAAGAAATAACAGTGATCCGAGAAAATTCAGTCTTTTGAAATACAATTGTCTTTATTGATACACGATAAGTTGGAAAAGGAAGAAACATGCTAAGAAGTAGATTCGTCTTCCTAAGCATCATAAAGATATTGTATATTGTATCACATTTTCGGCTCACAAGCAAAATACTGTATTTTCGCAAGCAGGGAGTATTGTGTACGATTTCGTATACAATGTTAACGGGAGTTGGGTTACAGAGTGGTGTGATAACTGTCGTTATAGGAAAGCTGGACAGGAGCAGAAATGATTAGCGAACAAGTTAACTTAGTGAACAGGAGATTTAATTGACTTGCATTTCTCCAAGCATACGAAGACTCATTACAAATAATGCAGCAAGAAATAGAGTTCAACTGATACAATAGCAACAAGGATGAGGCTCTCTGAACTAAAGCATGAACGACGGTGTCAGAGCCGTGACTAGGTAGCGTCTGCATAGCGCCACTTAGGGAAGTGGCTCCGAGCGCAACTGGGCTGTGTGGCTGCCGCAGGCCGTCCTTTATTGCGGCGGCGAAGGGCGCTCATAGGCCACAGCCACTGGAGAAGTGGCTCAGCACGCGTGCACCATTGGGTCCGCCGGATCCTGCACAACCGCTATCGTCATCTGATGGAAACTTTCAGTTCCATTGCCAAATTTATGACGTCTGTGGGGTAGCATCGATACGTGATACAACAAGGAGTGGCGCAGAAAAACTGGAAAATTTGGAATAATTAGGAAAAAATGGAGGAATGTTACAAAAGCTCATTTGAAGATCAAAACATGTTATACAAAACTCGAAATTGCATTATGCAAACTGTTTTTTAAAAAATTACGTTAGGCCCATTTAAATGCACGCATTCAGTAAGCCATTGCTATGAGTTTGGCATAGCAGGGCGCAATTTGTCATCTGGTATGTTGACGATTCCCTCCACAATCGGCGTCTATAGCTGATCTAGAGTTCTTGGTATAGTCAAGTACATGACGCTCCTCAGAAATCCCCATGAATAGAAGTCACAGACTGAAAGGTCTGGAGACTGGGACTGTCAAGTGACGCAAGCATTCTTAGACTATCTGACCGTGTGCGAAGTGACTGCACAATGTTGAAATTACGTGTGTTGTACGTCAGTAATTGGAAATGTATATAGTCTTTGAGTCAGAAACGTCTCTATCATATTGACGAAACGTTCAGATGTTACCATGACAGCAGCGCCTTGTTCATCTTGAAAAAAGGAAAAAAGAAATAGAAACTTGCTACTTCATTGCCAAGTTTAGGGCATCTGTGTGGTGGTATCGATACGTGATACCACAAGGAGTGGCGCAGAGAAACGGAAAATTTGAAATAACTAGGAAGAAATGAATGAATGTTACAAAAAATTATTTGAAGCTCAAAATATGTTATACAAAACTCGGAATTAAAAGAAAAGGTTATATCATTCTATTACAGAAAAGTTCACACCACTCTGTAACTTTGGAACTGTTTAATCGACGCTTGTGAGGTGGAGCAGGTTGAGCATAGTACGGAATTTCTGCTTATTCGTGTAACCATTTAAGTGAAGATGGGCCTCATCGGACATCCGAAGATTTTGAATTAAGTCTGTATCGTCACCGATGTTAACCAGCTGTACTTCACAGATTTTCAGGCGTAGGATAGTCTTTACGGTTCAGTTCTTGTACAACCAGTAGTTTCTATGAATGAAACTGAAGCTGGTGGATCATTCGTTGAATGCTTCGAAGTCCGAGGTCCAATGATGAGCCACATTTCTCCACCAGACGACGAAGACTCCTTTCGATGGCAGCTCACATGGCATCAATGTGAGGTACGTACAGACCATTCAGCTCACTAGGATTTTGCTTCAAATCTTAGCCAGTCTCTCCGCAATACCAGACCAACGTTTATAGCGTGTAGCGATGGAAGTCGATCCTGAAGGTCTGAGAGTCACTCCGAAACTCTCGTCGAACGGTTACCATGTCGGTAAAACGCACTTACAACAACCGACGGTCGTGAATCGCTCCACTGCTCCTTGGTAACTAAATGTCCGCTACAGATACACAGTTCCAAACGATTTTCATACTTCTGCTACCACTGCAGGGCTGCCAAAGTCAACTTCATGTTTCGCTTTTTCTCTGAGCCACGCAGTGTGTAGCTGGCACAATTGAGTTTTGATTCATAGCTCTCAGTACGCTATACTGCACACCGAATGTTCAAAAGAGACAAAAGTAACACAGAGATTGTCCCATACACAAGTATTTAGTCTTATAATTTTCCCAATAAAAGCAACTGCTAATATTCACAGTATAATGGGTGTGACAAAAATGTATCGCCAAATTTCCATGAAACATTCCTCACACGTAGAGGAAGAAAATGCACTGACGGAAAAAAATCTCAACATCAAGAAATAATTAACGTAGAGTAATGAAATTTGGGGAATACATTTTTCCAGGTATCGTATTTAAGTGATTAACATTGCAAGTTCACAGGTTAAATTTAGGCCTGAGAAAATCGATTGCAAATGTGAAATGATGCTATATTAATAATCGGTGTAACCGCGAGGATATGGAATGCAAGCATGCTAATGTACATGCATGTGTCATAAAGGTGCCCGATGTTCGTTCGTGGAACGGAGCTCCATGCCTGTGGCATTTCTTTGGTCTTTACAGGGATGGTAAATGTTGGTTCTGGATGACGCTGGGTCCGCAGCTCGTGGTCGTGCGGTAGCGTTCTCGCTTTCCACGCCCGGGTTCCCGGGTTCGATTCCCGGCGGGGTCAGGGATTTTCTCTGCCTCGTGATGACTGGGTGTTGTGTAATGTCCTTAGGTTAGTTAGGTTTAAGTAGTTCTAAGTTCTAGGGGACTGATGACCACAGATGTTGTCCCATAGTGCTCAGAGCCATTTGAACCTGGATGACGCTGAAGTGATTATTTCCCATACGTGCAAGACTGTAAACAGATCTGGTGATCGAGCAGGCTAAGGCAACACGTCAACCCTTTGTAGACCACGTTACGCTACAATAACGGTATGTGGGCGAGCGTTATCCTGTTGGATATCCCTCCCATCTCTCAAATAATATTCATAATGGCAGCACAACAGGTCGAATCACCAGACTGAAGTACAAATTTGCATTCAGGGTGCACGGGATAACCACGACAGCACTCACGCTATCATACGAAATCGCACCCCAGACCATAACTCCCGGTGTAGCTCTAGTGTGTCTAGACCACAGACAGGATGGTCCCAGGATCTCATCTGGCCTCTTCCGAACCAACACACCACCATCACTGCCACCGAGGCAAAACCGGGTTTCATCTGGAAACATAACAGATCTCCTTTTAGATCTTCAGTGAGCTCTCATTTGACACAAATTAAATACAAAACTGCGGTGGTTTGAGGTCAATTGAGTGCATCCTACGGGTCGTCTGGCTCGGAGCTGTCCTTGAAGTATCCGATTGGTAACAGTTCGTTGTGTCGATGTGGTGCATCTGTTGTTCAAATTACTGCTGCTGACGCAGTAGACTTGCAACAGTCGTACGCCAAACACGTCTTCCTGCTTCCGTACATTCCCGTGACCACCGCTGCCAACCGTCATGTACGCTGGCTACATTCCTGCGAAGTCTTCCTACAATATCATAGAAGGAACATCCAGCATCTCGTAGCCCTATTACACGACCATTTTCAAACTAAGTGAGCTGTTGGTAATGGCACCTTCGTCGTTTTAAAGGCATGTCAGACCAACATCAATCTCCTACGACTAATCTCAAAGAAACTAACGCTCACAACTGTTACAGCACGTATTTAAGCCAAACCTGATTTGCATATTTACAAAGGAGCTACTAGCGCCACTCTTGAGCGACTAGTGCGAAATCTGAATAGACGTCATTTTTCAGACGTAGAAACAACCCTACCAAATTTCGTTTATCTAACATAACTCCTTCTTTGTGTTTGGTTTTGTTTTCTGTCATTGTATGTTATTTGGACACGGGTCCGAATATCGTTAGAGCTCATTTTCTACTTATCTTCATAAGCATAGTAACCATGGGAAACATAGAAATAGAACGTATCACTACGGTATGAAACACTTTTCTAAATGAAATGTTCCGAAAACCTCCGTTAGCAAGGATAAATGCATGAACCCGCCGTCGCATTGAATCTCTGATGCACTGAAATATACCTGCAGTGTTGTGTTTTGCGTCACAGCCTTCCACGACACGCTCACGAAGACTCCGTACAGCTTTCAAACGCGTCCAGAAATAAAAGTCTTTTGGGCTTAGGGCCGGAGAGCGTGAAGACCAAGCAAGTTGTTCACCTCTCCTTATCCATCCGACACAGAATCTGTTATTTATAAGCCTACGAACACTAACATTGAGATGAGATGGTTGATGCTACATGATTGATGTTAGTAGAGCAATGAAGTTAGTCACATGTTAACACAAGCAGTGAAGTGAGTCACATGTCAACATTATCTTCGTTCCAGTGAAACAATAAACACTGGCGTGAACCCGAGTTACAACTTATTGTACAGTATATCCAGGCGTAACGAAGAGGGTTTTTTAAACATTTCATATAAGGAAACATTTAATGCTATGCTAGTTTTGTATCCCGCCTGGTAGGCGGCGCGTGGGTCTGCTCCTGTAAACTGAAGGGTAGGCCGAATGTAGGAAGCGAGTAGCAGCAGGTGAGGTAAAAATCTCTCGGTACTGCTCTTAGAAATGGTTTTACTATATCACAACAATATTAACTTAAATACACAATGTGAATACCTAACTTTGTACTGAGATGAGCACGTAGGTGCGAAGCTGTAAATCAATCAAATCTGACATCAGCTAGAAGTTACAAAGGCAATATCTGTAGTGGTGTAATGAAGACAGCTCTGTAGAAACACTCTGCGCAGTACAGTTAAAGGATCAGTTTTTCGAAGCGCAGTTACTGTGCCCCATTGCAACGCATAGCTTTGTAATATGGCTCAAAGGTGCCTAAAACCTTCTTCTGTAATGGAGTACGCCGGCCGGAGTGGCCGAGCGGTGCTAGGCGCTACAGTCTGGAACCGCGCAACCGCTACGGTCGCAGGTTCGAATCCTGCCTCGGGCATGGGTGTGTGTGATGTCCTTAGGTTAGTTAGGTTTAAGTAGTTCTAAGTTCTATGGGACTGATGACCTCAAAAGTTAAGTCCCATAGTGCTCAGAGCCATTTTTTTTGTAATGGAGTACAAACGTGGTGCCCAGCGACGTCAACCCCGGGATCGACGCCTCTGCAAACAGCAAGGTGTCGACACATGCTAAATTAAGGCCACAGGTCAGAAGTTCGTGTGCTGTTTACCGTGTGTTAATGATGTCACATTAACGCTAAATTACATACAATTCTGTCCAAGGCCGCCGTGGGCATGTCACGATGGGAAGGTGGTCACATCCCATCTTATCCACATGTCACCCCCTTATTTTGACGCCTCTGCGATAGAGGCCAGAAACTCGATTATCGGCGCTGAAATCGTGCGATTTCTTTATTAGTGGACGAGGAAAACATTTGAGATACACCACCGCTCACTATCGATACGAAAAGGCCTCAGGGGATGGCACAAAGGGAGTCAATGAAACTACACTTTCCCTTGAGGCGTCGATTCTGACACATTTCGCGGTCGAAGACGGCAGTACGTAACAGGACAACGTTCTTGACAATCTTTGACACTTATCACTCCATACTGACGCGCCACGCAGTGGCTAAGGACTTTGTGGCCCTGCAGCCCCACTGAACGTGATCGCACCTCTTTGGAGTGCAATGCGGCCGCAACTTCTGCTCTGTTGTACAATGCGGGACCACTAAGGACCTTTCAAAACCATTCGACGAAATCTGAACACGATCCGAAGCAGCAAAGGTGCTTAGGGTATTTAGCCTTCCTGTTTCATGCTCTCCTGTGGTGTGACCACAGATAGGTGCTCTAAGACCCTCATTTCGGTAACAGCCTCGGTGGCACCCGTCCACATTCATAGGGAATTCGGTGGCACCCGTCCACATTCATAGGGAATTTTAAAATGTGCCTTTATAGAGCACATCTGCGAAGTAGTCCTAGCCATCGGATGGGTGTCAAGTGGTTGCGTACCTGCAGACGTGTAGGGTTACTTCGCAAATTTTCTCTGTAAAAGCAGATTTTTAAAATTATCTCACGTGGCGGAGGGTACTTCGGTACCACTATCTGATCCCTTCAACCCGGTTCCACTTGCGAATAGCGCGTGGGAAGAATGATTGTCGGTAAGCCTCTGTGTTGGCTGTAATTTCTCGAAATTTCTCCTCGTGGTCAATAGGCGAGATGTATGTAGGGGAAGTAATATGTAATCCGACTCTTCCTGAAAAGTGCTGTCCCGAAATTTCAATCGAATAGCTCTCCTGCACAACGCCTCTCTTGTAATGTCTGGCAGTGGAGTTTGTTTAGCATCTTCGTAACGCTCTCTCGCTAGCTAAACGATCCCGTGACGAAACGCGTCGCTCTTCGTTGGATCTTCTCAATCTCTTCTATAAGTCCTACCTTATAGAGGTCACAGATAGATAAACAACACTCAAGAATCGGGCGAACAAGCGCCTTATAAGCCACTTCTTTTGTGGATGAGTTACATGTCCTTAAGATTCTTCCGACGAGTCTGAGTCTGGTGTCTGCTTTTCTCACTATCTGTTTTATGTGGTCATTCCACTTAAGGTCTCTCTGGATAGTTACGCCTAGATATTTTACGGCAGACACTGTCTCCAGCTGTTTGTCATCAATAGTGTAGCTGTACAGTGGTGGATTTCTTTTCCTATGTATGCGCAATATGTTACACTTATTTACGTTTAGGGTAAACTGCCAGAGCCTGCACCATTCACCAATTCTCTGCAGCTCTTTCTGCAAATTCTTACCACCTTCTGGCGTTGCTAATTTGGTATAGATAACTGCTTCATCTGTGAATAACCTTAAAGAGCATCCGGCGCTTTCTACTAGATCATTTATATATATTGTAAGGAACAACGGTCCTGTCACACTTCCCTGTGGTACTCTGGATATTACCCTCACATCTGTCGATTTAGTTCCGTTCAGAGCGACGTGTTGAGTTCTTTTCTTATCAGTATATGTGGATGGGTGTCAGCGAGGCTTTTGACGAAATGAGGGGTCTTACAGGGACCCTTAGCACTTTTATTGACATGCATCAATGTCGCACCCACATCCAACACATCCGTGATCACAACACTGTAGGGCGCGAAGCAGGACGACTAAAAATGCATAACCACCTTTTGCTGCTTTGAATCGCGTTTGGTCGATTGGTTCTCCCCGACCCCTAATGGTTCTACACTGTACATCAGAGAAAAAATTGGGTCGCGTTGCAATCCTAATGCGTGCGATCACGTTCAGTGGGAATGCAGCCCCACAATGTTCTCAGAGAACGTCTGTAACGTTCAAGGGTATCAGCAGTGTCAGAGGTTGTCTAAAAAGTCATCCTGCTGTTCATCACAACGCGAATCGTTCTTTTGAACCGTGAAAAGTGTAGGAATTAATGCCTCAAGAAAAGGGACAATTTCATTGTCGCCCTTCATGCCACCTCCTGAAGCCTTTTCGTTCCTATTCTGACATGGTTTCCTAGGACATCCATAAGAAAACAGCGTGATTTCAACGCTGGGCGTCGCGGTTTTGATCTCTACCGAAGAGAGTGAAATGTGGCTAAGAAGTGGTGTGACGAGCGTACCATCGTGTGACAGGTCAACGGTGGCACTGGACAAAATTGTGATGAAATTTGGCGCCAATGTGACACCATTAGCCTTACACATTCATCAAGAGCGTCGGTGACGTCCGTCGGAACTGGTCCTAGCTCGGCAAGGAACTGGCTGTACTGCTGCTGCGCTGGCCTTATAAAGCCGGCGGAGTACTCCAACATTCCCTGTATCTGTGAGGCGACCTCTGCAGAAAAAGGTTCGCATTAGTCTCTATCGAGTTCTGTCTGTTTTGAAGAATTGTTTTCATCTTGGTTGCGCCTGCAAGTGCTTGCGTATGTTATATGGTACATAGGGGTGTCTTGAGCGTAGTCTGCCTGGCAGGGGCCGTCTGTGGCAGGCGTAACACACATCACATGACCTTCTGAGCTGTGGCCTTTCTTTTCTTATGTGTCGACACCGTGCTGTTTCAAGCGTCGTCTAGCCTCGGGGTGACGTCGCAGGGCGCCACGCTTTTGCACCATTACAGAGGAGGGTTTTAGGCACCTTTGAGCGAAATTTCAAACTCATACCTCTCCAATGGCAGACAATTACGGCGTTTCTAGAAAGTGAGTCTGTAATTGTGTTGCGGAAAGTATAAATAAATGGAAGGAAATAGATATAATAGAGAGAAAGAACCTCGCCCATTACAAGATTAGTGGCAAATTTCTGGAGCACAGCGCTGCGTTAAATACTTAGGGAAAATACTGAAACCGGTTTGGAATAGAAGAAATACGCAAAACCATATGTAAGGAAGGCGAGTGGAACACATCTGTTGAAGCCCAGCGCACTTGTGCAGAAAACCGTTAAGTAAACTTTAGTTGGACCTATTCCGGTGTACTGTTCCAACATTTGGAGTCATTATCACGCAGGTATGACTGCCGAAATCGAATGAGTGAAACAAGCACCTCGGAAAATGAGAACATAGCGGGAAATTTGACTTACCCACAGGATCAAGTTTTCTGCTGGTAATTAATCCGTTTACTCTAAGCAGAGTATTGCTGCAAAACCGTTTGCTGTAGGACAGGTATACACTGAGATTACTGCAAAAAGTAGCAGAAATTCAGCTGTTCGAGAAGATACATTTATAGGGTATGTAATTAACAACGAAAACTGATTGCTACCACTACGTTATTGACTGAGATTAGAAGCTTCTCTCTGTTAATTTGAGGAGTGAACGTGCATCATGCTAAATATTATTGTGGACTGGGGGTGTCCACTTTGATGAAAATCTCGCTGTCGCTGAAAAAGATTAATACAGGCGTCCTGAGAGGGCGGATGCGTCGGTTCCAGGGCAGCACACACACAAGTAAAGCAGAGTAGGGAATAGTAAATATGTTATTCAACTTCGGTAACGCTCGTTACACCAGTTGTAGAACGCAGATTTAGCCTATCTGTCCTGCGTTGACTACGGTTCCATGAACACAATCTACATAATGTTCTGTGAAAGAAAGGTAATCTTCTGTCTTGATGTATTATTTGGAGAACAGTTTCAAACTAACAGCATTAAATTAGACGTCTTGGCAGGCGGTCCATACGCGCAAATTCTAGTCACTGTTCTGCTTCTACTGAAGACTAACCACGGTCTGTCTATCGGCCACAGTTTCCGTCTCACTCGACGACTTGATTACTTGACGAACGTTCTGCAGGAACTTCCTAGCAAGATTCAGATTGACTTACAACTCGCAACTGAAATCTTCTGCTGGTGCGCTGTTTCTTGAGCGTCCATCTCTCTTCCTGGTGGCGCTTCCGCTTCGGAGACGTCTTTCTCGCGGTCAGTGTGATCGGTTTGAGCGCAGCGACGTTCCTACTGCGAACGGACGTCCACGGTACTTCTGGTACCAACTGCCGCAAACTTTTCTTGTGTGCTGTCTCAGTACACAACAAATATCTAAACAACCTGTACTAAATTTCTCGTAGGGTTGTTGCTTCAAAAAGACGCTCCGGCAAACTACTAGAAGAAAGTTATTTTCTTCTGACTGAGTATCAGTGGACTATCATAATGAACAGCGAAAATTAATATAGATCAAAGTATACGATATTGTTGTTGTTGTGGTCTTCAGTCCGAAGACTGGTTTGACGCAGCTCTCCATGCTACTCTATCCATTGCTAGTGTCTTCATCACTGAATAACTACTGTAAACTACATCCTTCTGAATCGGCTCACTGTACTCATATCTTGGTCTCCCTCCACGATAATAAGAGATATTTTCTCGCATTCAGACAACCCATTTCGTAACATATCATCAAAATTATTCCAGAACTGTAATGGGTATATTTGCTTATGTGGACCAAAATGCAGAAACTGACGGCACCAGATGAAAGCTGAGTCAACAGAAGCAATATTTTGTACAGTGGTGTTACACAAACTACTGGAGATTACTCTACTTTCTATGTTACAGCACTAGAACTTAAATCCTCTACTTGGAGTTACACTGTTCTGTGTATTTAGATGTCTGTCTGTGAGTTTGATCACATATATTATCAAAATCGCATTTTACTTATCTGAACTCTGTTTGTGAATTGCTTATTTTGGTATGTATTTCTTCAAATGACTAGAGTAAAGTTCGGATTCCTTACCTATTTTTTTTTTTTTTTTGTTAAACTCTTTTCTAGCCCTTTACTCTCTTCTGAAACCACTGCAAACTTCACCGACGTCGGTTTTAAAATATTACACAATTTTGTTACCTGTTGTCTTACTTTTATTTTCACATCATTATGATTAGAGTCAGTTTTAAAATTTAATCTCTGTGTGTTAGATTTTAATCCATCCATCATTACGTTATGGATTTCATTTGATTTTCAAGTCGACAGTACCAGAAACAATTTTAATCTGCAGTTTATTCTAACTAGATTCCAGTTACTGCCTTAAGCTACTGTTTCATTCATTATTACCAGACTCTTAGCAAACAGCAGCTGGATCCATTCTGGCATTCCCATCTTTCCACCCTGCAATACAGCAGGTTTCAAAGGAGTCACTCGCATTGTCTGACTTGGCTGAATTTCACACATGTTAAACTCCGACTCACTGTCTGACACTTCCAAAAACTCTACTTCTTTCTTGACTTCAGCTCCTATTGTATCATTATCTGATGTCTGTTGTATCTTCACTGTAACTTTTTTCGATAACTCATCACCTGAATTCGGTTCTAATTTTACTTTTTCCCTCAACATTGGGTTCTATCTTTGATTTACTATCTGTTTCTACCTCATCATCACCTGAAAGTGGTTCCGTTTAAATGTTTACATTTCTCTATTCAGTAGCCACCATCTTTGGTTAGCAGCAGTTAATAAATATTTTAAGTACTCTTGACTTAAGGTAGCTGCTTGAACTCAATGAGCGACGCCAGCACGGTGTACTAGCCGTCGTGTTGGGACACGTAGCGATGTAACGCACGTAGCAGCATTGTAATGGCGGTGTGTGAGGCCTACTGCAGCAGCGCTATGGGAGCCTGGCACCGGTGAGTGCACGCAGCGCCTTGTCCCGCGATGATGCAACACCTCTCTCCGTACTCAGCGCCACTTGTGGCTGTGCACAGCGAGGTCTTTCTTCCTCTAGTCAAGTTCAAGTTAGCTGTTGATAGCATGCGCATTTGAGACTTACATTTTCAACTCTGCAATTTTTCCAACGGAACTGATGCTAGATTGTGGCCTCTGAATTGTCTCTGTTGTAATTTCTGTCCTATGTAAAGTCACTATACTAACTTGACACATGGTACAGCTCTCATCTTGGCTTTGTAGCTTAATAACAAAGGATAGCTCATCTTTTTAGCTAAAACAATTAATTTTCTTAATAATTCAAAATATATCTTCATGGGAACCTCTAACATACGTTTTTATGATTAAGTAAGCCAAATTCCTGCAATAGAACTCTCTAACTTTGATTTTATGTGCTTCCAAAATTTCGAAAAAAGCAGAGTGATTGAAAAAGTGAAAGAGGTAGCTTCCTGAAAACTTTTGCCAAGTTTTTTTTTCTAATCACAAATTGATACCAATTCCAAAAGTGGAACTTCATAGCTTTATGGTTATGTGCCTGCTAAAATTTTACGAAAGGTGAATTTTCGGAGTAACTATTTAACTAGCCATATTGAATTCTAAACATTTAACCTTCCTACAGTGTTACATAATCTGTCCAAGTATTGAAACCATATTTAAACATTTAATTTTGTATACGTTTGTGGTGTTACTTCTTCGTTATTGGCTCATAACATTATGCTAGGCTATGATGTATCGACCTTGGCCGAGTGTTGAGGAAAAATCAGGTCTTCATGTCCTCTCTGTGGTTTTCTTCCTTTCCCATATCATCCCGAACGTAATTTCGTGAAAATACGTCTTTGGAACAAAATCAAATATTGGAATCAAGAACATACTAAAGACCTTGTATCCCTATGGAAACTTTTTACCAGGAATTTTCTTATATGATAGTATACATACCAAAAGGAAGTTACATGTACATATCAAGACACAAATCAACGTATCATTACGTAAATGTACAGACACTTGTGAGAAAATTTTAGGTACTTTTACTGTTTAGTAATTCTTTGCGTTCAGAAGATATCAGATTTGAAAATTTTTTACTCTGTTGTTTAATTCACATGAAGGAAAAGAATCAGTAAACACTACAAACACGAAATATGGATATTCATTCATCAATTTACAGATCGTAGACACAATAGTCGGTGCACTATAGATTAACCAATTACTACACACTTTCAGTAGAAGAGGGAATTCTCGCCGCTCCGTTTCTATGCAAGAGAAACGGGAGGAGTGATTTTCGTTGGCGTCTTTCTCGCCACTCTCTCCATGCAGATACAAGGCTGCTAATACAGGGTGCCTCCATGTGCCTGAGAAACAGATAACAAAGCTTCACCTTCAGTGCGAAAATTTTATACACTTCAACACCTCCTGTATCCATCTGCTATTATGTACTCACTTGGATCAACTCACATACGATAGGACTTTACAGAATATTGATAATGGAATATTGGACTACTTAATCCGTAGTTTTTCAGTTCTTCAAAAGTGATCTAGCATTGTTTATCCAAACCCAAGTGGCATCTTTCACAACAATTGGTGCAGGCACGGTGTATTACATGACTGACCACTCATAAGTGTGGCTTTTTGGTCTTAGGTGCCTCAACCTTCTCACTGATTGCAGGTGTTGAAGCATCTGGCAAACATCTTCTGTGCTAATTTCATATACCAGGCAATTTAATTTATCTTTTACACTTCTGGTCTTCTCTAACTTTATCTTCATGCAACCTTTTCCTATTGCTTAAAGCAACCTGTCTAATAGACTAATGTGCTCTTACCATGTGGGACTGGCCAAGAGTATATCGTCTATATAAACTGTCACCAGCGCTAACAATTCTTTCCTCAGTACATGAGCAATTAGTCTTACAAAAGCACACTGATAAATATTTAATCTAAACCGCAATACTGTATATTGGTAGCATACTCCCACTATAAGAAGGTCGTATATTTACGAGATTATTTTGCCAGAGGCGAAGTACAGTATCCAGACATTATATCCATTAAAGTAAAATATTTATCACCTCGGAATTTTTGTAGTAAATCGACCATATTTTGGGGCGAAAACTCCCTCTCTTTTCTATTTCATTTAACCAATGAGTGTCCACCACCAACCTGATATTTCCATAATTTTTAAGTGCCATATCAAAGGGGTAATTAAATTCACTAACTGCTTGTACAATAAAACCCCACCAAAGAAAAAAAATGGAAATGAGCGTATGGTATCTTTGGCCGGTAGGCCCCATACAGGGAATTTCGGCCGTCAAGCGCAAGTCTTATTTCAGTCGACATCACATTGCGCGACTTCCGCGCCGGTGATAAGGATGAAATGATGATGAAGATAACACAACACCCAGTCCCCGAGCCGAGAAAATTTCCAACCCGGCCGGGAATCGAACCCGGGCCCGCTTGCATGGGAGGCGAGCACGTTACTACCCAGCTAAGCTGGCGGACACCAAATAAATACACGCTGAATTTCATTCTTGGCTGCTTCCTTCCTAGCAACATTTATCTGTTAAGGCTTTTTGAACTAGACTTCCCTATTTTTTACATTTAAATGACACCCATAACCTGTTGCAACGCCTGGCTTATAGAAAAATACATTTCTTAATGCTGCCCTTCGCTCAAAGGAAATTTGCTCAGTCGACTGTATCTTAGCCTGTGTTTCTTCCAGGACATAGTTTTAGGTCCTGTACAGCATTCTGCATATTTTCACTGCGTCCAGTATCTTTTTCTAAGTACCTCTTATATTTCGTTATTCTAATTCGCAGCGCCCACATCTCATTATTATTGATATCGTGCTTTCCAAGGAATGACACAGTAATTAAAACATAATTTGGCAAAGTCATTCCTACTTGGCTTTCATCAAACTCAATCTTTCCCCGGAACTTTAATAGGAAATCAGTGCCACTCAATATAGCCATACTTAAACCTAATACAATAGAACAGCTATGGTCTATAACAACTTCTCTTATACCGATTGATATCAGTGCCTTTTGCTTCACTAACCTGATATTTTTCTACTGGCATCCACTATTACTAAGTCAGGTACTCTTATTACTGTTAACTTATTCCTGTTGGGAACTGAATCAAAGAAAGCTTGAGCGAATGCAGTAGATTCACTACCACTGTCCAGTAAACAGCACACTATTATTGCTGAAATATTTAATTCTATAATAGGGTAACGTATTTCCCTTTGGACAGGTGTCTCATGACATTTGCAAGCAAATCTCTTATAATTTTCCTCCAGCTAAAATAACCTCCAATTGCAATTACATTTACCCTAAGATTAACGGGTTCATCACGAAACACATTTTTAGCTGCTGATTCTAACCTAACCACCAGTTTCAAATCAAACCACTTGATGATCTCTTCTACTTACGTTTGCTGCACGTCAGTTAAAAGTTTTGAGCAAATGCATTCCTGCACATATTTTTTTATATATCATCGTCTGCTTCTAATTCTTTTGCAAGTTATCACGGCTCATAGGTACCTCGACCTCATTATAATTGCTATGCCCTTCATCTAATAACTACTCCTATTCAGAACTTTGCAAAACTGAATCTACTTCCTTCAGAGGAATTTTAGCCTGCCGATTTCCATCATTGTCATAAAGATAAAGTCTAACCTCATCTTCGTTACTTCCTCCTGCGAATGAATTAAAATTTCTCTCTGTTTTCGTCAAAACTGTGAAAATGTGGAGTCAGTCTTCCTTCTCTTCCTCTGTCTCGGACATGATAATTTGGGTCTGAGTTCATATTTCGAACATGTATGGTCCATATGTTTACGTTTCCCCCGTGACCATTTCTGTTTTTACACTGGTGTCAGCAACTCTTTTATTAGTGTGTACCTTTTCTTCATTAGCTGTCATTCTCTTTACTCGTTCCTAGAATTCAGTGGGTCTATCTACACTGTCCATAGATGCAAGAATGATCCTTTCCTTCGAATAGCAAGGCAGTTTACCTGCTGACTCCATAATTATCATTTCCGGTTTCATCTTTTCTGTCAAATCTGACAGAAGAGAAACCAAATTTGTAGAGAATTCTTTAATAGTTTCATTACTTGGAATGTACTTTTTACCACACCAAAATTCCCTCAGTACATCGTTTCTTTTATTGTGTGACCAGTACCCACTCAGGAAAGCATATCTGAATTCAGATAGTTTTTTACATCTTATCCTGGTATCAGCTGATCAACGCAAAACATTCCCAGACAAATGACTTCCAACTCGAGAGATTTTCTCTTGTTTGAACCACACATTTCACAACACACCTTCAGAATAATTCTAGAGCTGTGATGGGTGTATTTGCTTATTTGGATCTAAACGTAGAAATTGTCGGCGTCCGATAAAAGCTGCGTCAACAGAAGCAAAATGTTGTACAGACATTATTCTACTTTCTTTGTTACCAATGCTAGTATTTAAATCCTCTCCTTGAAGATCTATTGTTTATACTTTTTTTAGAAACCTTTCCTACAGTTTAATCACATATATTAAGAAAATCAGATTTTACTTACCTGAACTCTGTTTGAGAAATGCTTACTTTAGTATCTATTTCTTCAAATGACTAGAGGAAAGTTCTGATTTCTTGCCTATAAAAATAGTGTTTTCTAGCTGTTTATTCTCTCTTCTGAATCCACTGCGAACTTCATCAACATCGTTTTTATAAACATTAAGCAATTTTGTTACCTGTTGCCTAACTTTTATTTTCAAATCCTAGAATCCGTGTTTAAATTTAATTTTTAATTCATCACTTAGTACGTTATGAGTAGATTCCTTTTTATTTTTCAAACCAACAATGCCGGAATCAATTTTACTTTGCAATTTGTTGGGACTCTATTTTAGCAAACAGCGAATGGATTCAGTCTGGCTTTCCTAACTTTCAACTTTGCGTTACAACTGGTTTCTAAGGACTCTCTCGCATTATCTGACTTGGCTGTAACTCTGTGTCACTGTCTGACACTTTCATCTACTCTGCTACATATTTCTTAACTTGAGCTTCAAGTATATCGACATCAGAAGTGGTTTCGATCATTACGGTAATATGCCTCTCTTTTTCCGATAACTCATCACCCAAAATAGATTCTAACTTACATTTAATATCTGCTTCTGCCCCATTGTCATCAGGCAGTGCTTCTGTTTCACTTTTTTACACGTCCCTTTCCAGTAAGCTCCATCTTTGACAATTGGTTAGCAGCAGTTAACAAATATTTTAAGTACTCTTAAACTCGACGAGTGTTGCCAGCGGGGTGTAACAAGAATCATACTGCGACGCGTCGCATGGTAATGCGGGCAGCAGTGCAGCTACAGCGGCTGCGATGGTGACGGGTGTCGCCTACTGCAGAAGCGCGGTGCAGGGCGGGTGACTGGCGCTGGTGAGTGTTCGCACCGCGTTGTAGAGCCACGCCACCGTTTTAATCTGCCAGGAAGTTTCATATCAGCGCACACTCCGCTGCAGAGTGAAAATCTCATTTTAGTCTGTTTTCAGTTGTCTGCCATATCTTTGGCATTTGAACTTACTATTGGGCAAAATTTTGTATGTTTATTGAAACTGTTTGTTAAAACCACCAACTAACATAAAAATATGAGTCACCCTCTTCTAGAGGGGAAAAGGGATCAGGAACTCTAAGGCTTCACTTCGTTCTGCAATATGCATATTCCCCTGCAATATATTAACTGCATGTATCTTCTTATATACAACACGGGAAATCAGCCTCTTTGCTATTCTACGATGCATATTCCTGAAAACAACTTTTTCACTTAATTTGGCGATGCATTTTTTATCTCGGTATTGACTATATCGTAATTGCACATAATCTATCAGCAAGTCCACATGCTGAGATGAGAAGCATAGCTTCCATCCTTGTGAATTCAACTTTTGCCTTCAGAATGACATTCCGTTGTGTACAGTACTTGGTTATCTTAGATTAACTGGGTTTCTCTTAATGGCTTTCCACTATCATTGTATTATCTCCTTGAATTCTTACAGACTTCCTTCAAGGAGCTTTCCTCTTTGACTACATGCATTGCAGTATTACGTATTTCATCCCTCTTTGTTAAAGGAATTCTTGAGTCTTTGAGCAATTCGTCACTTATGGATAACCCATGTCTTAAAAGACTGTTCTTATCTTGTATATGTTTAATTCCAAGGTTGTGCAGCTGAAAATATAGTGCCTACCTTATGAGTTTTGCACCACTTCATTTGCAAGCTTGTATATTATAGCTAGTGACCTAACAGGTAATGATCAAACTTCTACACAATAAATACGATAGCTAGATCCCTAATTTCAAGATACTATAATTATGCTCTGCTCATTGCAGCGAATGACTTCCATATACGGGCAACAAACATAGAAATGGGCTTCCCAATCTGTGGAAGATGATCTATTGGCCTATTTTCAGTTCTCCAGAGGCGGACTGGCATTCTTTTGTCCAAACCCAACACGTATCATTTTTCAGTAATAGACGTAGGCACAGTGCGTCAAATGATTGACCACCCTCAAAATGTCGGTAGAACCAGAATAATACAAAAATAGATATGAGTTTCTTTTTGTTCTTAGGTACCTCAATCTGCAGTCTTTGGAAGGATCAAGTAAAATTCCCTCTCTGCAAATTTCATGGCACAAGAAATATAATTTACCTTTAACACATTCGGTATGCCCTAACTTAAACTTCATGAGTCATTTTTCTATTTCTTACAACACTTTCTTTCATAGACTAACCTTTTTTTCTAATGTGGGATTGGCCAACAGTGTATCGTCTACCTAAACTGTCATCTGCTCTAACATTTCTTTCTCCAATAAATGAGCCATTACTCTTACAAAAGCACATATAGAAATATTTAATCCGAATGGGTCTACTGTGTATTGATAGAATACCCCCACGTATAAAAATTCCGTATATCTACGAGATTATTTTGCCAGAGGCAAATTCCAGTATCCACACGTTATATCAGTTGCTGCCTCGGAATTTTCTCAGTAACTCGGGCATATTTTGGGGCGGTCACTCTCTCGCACTACTGTTTCATTTTACCAGTGGGCGTCCATCACTAATGTGACACTTCCGTACCAGAACAAAGGGATTAATGAATTCACTAAATGCTTGTTCAATAATTCCCAATGCAACGTAAGTTGAATTTCTTTCTTGACTATTTCCTTCCTAGCAACATGTGCATGGTAAGGTATTTTGAACAAGACTTGCCCATGTCTTACACTTAAATGACACTCATAACTTTTTACAGTACCTGGCTTACTATAAAATACATTATTTATCTACATGGATACTCTGCAAATCACATTTGCGTGCCTAACAGAGGGTTCATCTAACTACCTCCACAATTATCTATTATTCCAGTCTTGTATAGCGCGCGGAAAGAACGACCGCCTGTATCTTTCCCTACGATCTCCGATGTCCCTTATTTTATCGTGGTGATCGTTTCTCCCAATGTAGGTCGGAGTCAACAACATATTTCCGCATTCGGAGGAGATAGTTGGTGACTGGAATTTCGTGAGAAGATTCCGTCGCAACGAAAAACGCCTTTCTTTTTATGATGTCCAGCCCAAATCCTGTATCATTTCTGTGACACTCTCTCCCATATTTTGCAATAATACAAAACGTGCTGAACTTTTGAACTTTTTCGATGTACTCCGTTAGTCCTATCTGGTAAGGATTCCACACCGCGCAGCAGTATTCTAAAAGAGGACGGACAAGCGTAGTGTACGCAGTCTCCTTAGTAGGTCTGTTACATTTTCTAAGTGTCCTGCCAATAAAACGCAGTCTTTGGTTAGCCTTCCCCACAACATTTTCTATGTGTTCCTTCCAATTTAAGTTGTTCGTAATTGTAATTCCTAGGTATTTAGTTGAATTAACGGCCTTTATATTTGACTGATTTATTGTGTAACCCATGTTTAACGGATTCCTTTTAGCGCTCATGTGGATGACCTCACACTTTTCATTATTTAGGATCAACTACCAATTTTCACACCATTCAGATATCTTTTCTAAATAATTTTGCAACTTGTTTTGATCTTCTGATGACTATATTAGTCGATAAACGACAGTGTCATCTGCAAACAACCTAAGACGGCTACTCGGATTGTCTCCCAAATCGTTTATGTAGATAAGGAACAGCAAAGTGCCTATAACACTACCCTTGGGAACGGCAGAAATCACTTCTGTTTTATTCAATGACTTTCCGTCCATTACTACGGACTGTGATCTCACTGACAGGAAGTCACAAATCCAGTCACATAACAAAGATGATATTCCATAAGCACGAAATGTTACTATAAGCCGTTTGTGCCGTACAGTGTCAAAAGGCTTCTGGAAATCCAGAAATACGGAATCGATCTGAAATCCCTTGTCAGTAGCACTCAACACTTCATGCGGATAAAGAGATAGTTGTGTTTCACAAGAACGATGTTTTGTAAACCCATGTTTACTGTGTTTCAATAGAGCGTTTTCTTCGAGGTAATTCATAATGTTCGAACACAATATATGTTCTAGAATCCTGCAGCATATCGACGTTAATGATATGGGCCTGTAATTAAGTGGATTACTCCTACTACCTTTCTTGAATACTGAAATGTTTGGTTAACACTGCTCTTAGTTCTGCCTTTTGCGAACAAGAAGTTTGTTCAATCGGCTGTATCTTAGCGTCTATTTTCCAGAATGTATTTGTACGTCCTCATCAGCATTTGCATGACGGCGTCGCGGCTCGGGGTAGCCGCACGATCTGAGGCGCCTTGCCCCTTTCGCGCGGCTTCCCCCGTCGGAGGTTCGAGTCCTCCCTCGGGCATGATTGTGTGTGTTGCCCTTAGCGTTAAGTTAGATTGAGTAGTATGTCAGCTTAGGGACCGAAGTCTTCTTCAGTTTGGTTCAATAGGAACTTGCCACCACCATGACGACGTCTTTTTCTGTCCTGTATTTTTTTTTTTAATCTAGGGAGATTTTAGTCAGAAATGAAAAATCAACCACACTTGAATCAAAATTATGTTGTTCCTGACTGAACATCGGTTTGCAAGGAGCTAACTCTGTTGCTCCATGCTTGAGGCTGTTGATGAAATCTTAAAAGTTTTCGATATAATCGGCCGATGTAGGACGCTTTCTTGCAAAATAGGGTTGACATAATCCATCTGATTCACGCATAATCCTGTCGCTCATATTTTCTTGAGGAAAATACGCCGAGATATTTATGTGTCGAATTCTTGTATTCTCCAAACATGTTTTGAATCGATCTGATACAAGTTCTGGACCATTATCAGATTTTTCTGGCCAAATGAGTTCCTCACGAGACAGTCCTCCTCCTTTTTGTCAAACTGTCATAACATAAGTCATTTTTATGTTACTGACAGTAGTTCCTGAGACATGTCGATATTATCCTAACAACCACTGAACAGCGTGTTATATTTTCAACGTTCAATGGGAAAATCATCGAAGCATATCACTGAAGACCGTATGATTACGCCGGCCTTGTTGGCCATGCCGTTCTAGTCGCTACAGTCTGGAACCGCGCGACCGCTACGGTCGCAGGTTCGAATCCTGCCTCGGGCATGGATGAGTTTGATGTCCTTAGGTTAAGTATGTCTAAGTAGTTCTAAGTTCTAGGGGACTGATGACCTCAGCAGTTAAGTCCCATAGGGCTCAGAGGCATTTGAACCATTTTTGATTACATACACTTTCTCCGATTATATTTGAGACGTTGTTTCCTCCATTAACGGAATAGTTAAGAGCCATTTACTCCCTGTGTTTGATTTCAAAGAAAAATAACATACTTAGATATTCTTGTATATGGCGGCTAATGTTTTCTCTATTATGATGAAACACTGAGAACGCTTATCACAACTTAATTAATGGTGAATTGTTTTAACATCCTGCTCTCACCTCAGAAAAGTCTTTCACTAGAATTTGTGTGGTTCGAATACTGAGAGTAACAGTGTCGTGGACCTACTTACGACTAAGACCCCATTAACCAAAACCTATCATGGATGGTACACTTTTACGTTGATGTAGCAAGTTGTGCACATTTCAAATGAACAAACGTAGCTCTGATGAAAGTAATCATGCTGTGCACTGTTGTAAACTGTCTAAGTAGCGAAGTGTAGCAGTTACCGACTAAGAGAGCAGCGCGTGTAAAGTATATAGAGAAAACTTTGGCGTACGAATTACAGTGTGACAAGCATAATGAGAAAAATACAATAACATTTTGATACTCTGTCACAGCGTGCAGTGGACTGTAATCGAAGTGACGTGGCTCAGTAGATTCTACGAGGCGGCTGGCGCAGCGACCTTGTTAAATCTGATTCAGCACTCCACCCTCTAACGACCTCGCTGTCGATGGGACGTTAATAGCCGATAAAAACAAGCTAACAACCACTTTCGCTGACGTGCGCAACAGCTCACGAGTATTAACTAGGAGATTGTGGTCATTTTCAGACGCCGAGCGAATTTCGCTTGAGAGGGGCGCATTGAGACTAAACACTACTATTCTGTTTTCATTTTAATGTTTGTAGTTCGCGGTGTTAGTGCACTTTCGCTATCATAAGTCAAAAATCAGAAAACATTTCTTTTGTCGAACATATGTTATACATGTCAAAATTCCCAAAGTTTTTGCTGTCGTATGCAAAAATTGAAATAAGGAAAAAAACTGGCATACTATCTAGGTTATGTGATAATCCTGAGGAAATCTTCACGCATGAAGATGCAACAGTCAAAATAAGTCTCAAAAAGTACAAAGTTCGTGAAATATTTGGGTAATGCGCAGAAAGGTTAGTAAAAATTGCAGTGTTAAGAAAGATGCAGCACAGATTGTGTACATCACTATAGTTAAAAAAAGGTTTAGTATGAGAATGCACTTGAGGCCTTAACGTGCTGTAGTGAGTGCCTGTAGTCGAGGCATGGAGTCGAGGATGGTGTGGATGAGAACGCCTCCGTGGCTAAGTGGTCAGCGCTGCTGACTGCCGTGCGGAGGACCCGGGTTCGGTTCCCGGAATAGCTGGGGATTTTTCGTTGCTAGGAGGACAGGAACGAGGTACACTTAGTCTCCCAATGCCAGCTGACGAGCTACTTGGCCGAGAAGTAGCTAGTCTATGTCACGCAAACTGTTAACGACCGGGAGAGTGGTTTGCTGACATCACACCCTTCCATACTGCATCAAATGACCTACTCTACGCCTACATCTACATACGTACTCCGCAAGATAACATACAGTGCGTGGCGGAGGGTGCTCTCTACCGTTACTAGTCATTTCCTCTCCAGTATCATTCGCAAACAGAGTGAGGGGAAAGACTGTCTATATGCCTCCGTTTCAGCCCTATTTCTTATCTCTTATAATCGTGGTCCTTACACGAAATGTATGGTGGCGGCAGTAGGATCACTTTGAAGTCAGCTTCAAAAGCCGATTCCCTAAATTTTCTCAATAGCGTTCCTGTGTTGTTCGAACCTACCGGTAATAAACCTGACAGTACGTCTCTGAATTGCTTCACTGTTTTCGTTTAACCCGACCTGGTACGGATCCCAAACACTCGAGCAGTACTCAAGAATAGGTCGATCTAGCGTCCTATATGCGGTCTCCTTTACAGGTGAACCACATTTTCCCAAAATTGTCTCAATAAACCGAAGTCGACCATTGACCTTTCCTACCACAGTCCTCACATGTTCTTTCCATTTCATATCGCTTTGCAACGTTGTGATCCAGCATCATGATCAAACAGCCACAGACTGCTGTTTACCCTGTCAGCCAGATCATTTATGTATATAGAAAATAACGGTCGTATTATACCGAACCTCCGAACAATAAACTGCACTCTCGACAGACCACGATTTTGTAAAATTCTGTCACCTGCTCTTCGACGTTTTCTTTGTTGTACTAGGCATAACACCATTTTCTCACAAACTAACAACATTCAAATGCCATTTCTGAATGAGAACCCCCCCCCGTAATCTTTCATTACGTACGAAGTGTATATGGCGTTAGTACGGTTTCACTGAAATGTTGATCATATGCACAGCCAAACATGTGGTTCACTTTATATCACTTTGACTTTTGTTGTATGCCACGTTCATGGTGTTGCAGTTCTGATGGCCTACAGTGTAAATCTACATCTGTACGCTCCAAGCCACCACCCAGTGTACACTCTGGAAACTGTACCCAGTACTACTAAAAGTTTCCTCTTTTTCAGTTTCATTCAAGAGCGGTAACGGGGAGAAATACTGTGGATATCCCTCTGTATAAGCTGCTTTATTAGATGGTCGTGTTTATTACGAAAGTGTATGTTGTAGGAATCAATATGTGTCTCCACTTATTTTGGAACGTGGCCTCTTGCAATGTTGTGAGTATAGCTCTCTGCGATGCCTCGTCTCTCTTGTAAAATCTGCGATGGCTGCATTGATCATTCCCTAGACAGTCACTAGCTGACAAAATAAATCTTGGTAAGGTGCCTAGACTGCCGATCAATACTCAATAGTTGAATGTGTTAGGGTCTTGTGGGTGATCTTTTCTTACTTGGACTACACGTCCTCGGGAATCTTCCGAAAAATCTGAGCTTAGCATCTCAATTTCTCATAGATAAATTCATTTAAATTAATCAGGAAAGAAATTCTAGATAATTTAAGGTTTTGACTGATTACGGATCGCGTAATCCAACGAAAACGGATCTATTCATCCATTTACACACATTACAATGCTTTTATTTACATGGAAATTCGGCTGTCAATCGCTGCACCACGTGATCATTGTCTGCAAGTCTCTCAGGACTTCGTACGAAGGTTCGAACACAACTACACTGTCGTTGTGGTATTCAGTCCGAATTGTAGTCTGATGCAGTTCTCCATGCTACTCTTCCCTGTGAAAGCCTCTTCATCTCCGAATAACAACTCGAACTTACATCGTTCTGAATTTGTGTACTGCATTCATCTCTCGGTCTCATTCTACGATTTTTACCCCCCGCACTTCCCTCCTATTCTAAATTGGTGTTCCCTCGGTGTCTCAGATTGTGTCCTGTCAACCAATCCTTTCTTCTAGTCAGGCTGTGCCACAAACTTCTTTTCTCCCCAGTTCTATTCAGTACCTCCTCATTCATTACGTGATCTACCCATCAGATCTTTAGCACTATCTTGTAGCACCACATTTCAAAATCTTCTATTATCTTCTTCTCTAAACTGTTTATCGTCCGTGTTTCACTTCCATGCATAGCTACACTCCATGCAAATACTTTCAGAAAAGACTTAATAACACTTAAATCTATATTCGATGTTAACAAATTTCTCTTGTCCGCCAAGCCTCGAAGTTTTCATTTGTTTTCCCTGAACTTCAATTCTTACTCCAGTTTTCGTCCTCCTTTATGCTTACTACAGGTAGTACTTTCTAACTCAACAGGGGATCCTTCCTCTGATTTTATGCGATGTTTTACAGCCACATTCCGTATTGTTCAACGGTCCCTATCCGACAGTTCATGCGGTCTGCCTGGTCTTGGTTGATGCTTCTCATTTCCTTTCACTTGTCACATCACCAACAGTCGATATGGACGGCTTGAGATGCGTTGAAATGTCACTCTTGTATGTCTTACGTAAGTGATCTTTAATGACTAGTCCATATTCGAAGTCACAGACCTCTCCTTAACGACCCCTTGTGCTGTTACTGCTTTTCTGCCGACAGCACAACACTCCCCACTTCTTTTATGCTAGCGGCTCCGCGTCTCGTGACATCTGGTGGTGAATTTTACATTCCATAGAGGTATGCGGACACTTTAGATCAAATAAAGTAAGTCGTCCGCGAACAGCTTCATAGAGCTATAAATGTTATCCAACAAATAATTTAGATACATCGGAAACATTAGTGCCCTCATAACAGGACACTGAGATAAGCCAAAAACAATTCTCGTTTCTGACCATGCTCGCTGTCTTATCAGCATGCGCTATAAAAGCCGAAAGGTGACAAACGTATTTATTCGACGTCGACAAATCACAGTGGCACATCATTTAATGGATATTCATTGATTGTGATTGGGTAAACGATGACTTTTCCTGTCACACAAGTACGATTACAGCTAGTCTTATCGGTACTCCGTTTCTTTACCATCTTAATCATTTCTCTATGCATCCTCTGCTATCGGATTAATTCGAGCAATTCTTTTTATGTTGAAGTTTTCACAAACATTTCTCACAAATGATTGAAGTTTCAGTCTCGTGTAACCACAAAAATATGGCACTTAGTATTGCCACCTCAACTGAAAAAAGAGTTCTTAACGTGAAGGCAGCAAGGTAGTCATAGGAACGCTTTGTTTCTCAGATATCACCTTCCGCAAATAATTTGTTCATGTTCAGTGATTTTGGTACTCCAGGGTCGAGTTATTAATCTGAAACGTACAACGCCAGCTCGATGGCCAGCTCTTTGCTAGAAAGAAGACTTCAGTTTGTTTCCACGCAGAAGTGATGTGGTGCTGTCGTTTCCACTGAAGAAAGATTGTACCATTGGCCACCATAAGCTCTCAAAAGTAACCATGCTTTTATCTGCAAGAGATAGAACTTTCACTGTAGTCCAGAAGGCCGTGTCGTCCCTCCCAGTACTAAGCATTATAACTGCGTGTTATATTAAGGTGCCACATCTTTTGTTTTGTGTCAGTCTGTAGGTTTTATTGTGCCCTTCACACTGGCTTCTTCCAGTAACATTTCGAACTCACACATTCTCTACATTCTTTATAGAGATATCTGTACCCTATAAGACTTTCGCTTTGTTGCGTTTTTACTTATATTCTCTTTTCCTTCTTATCTTCTGTGGCACAAAAGGCTGTTGCATGGTATCTGTTTTTCCTTAAAGTTTTCTACAATTTCCACAATTCTACAATTGTATACAATTTCTACAATTCTGGAATAATTTATTAAGCGTGTCTTCCTTCCGTTTCCGAGCTTCGTTTCTTGCTTCATGTGCTATTTATTAGCGGAAATCCATTCAGGTTTCATCTGTTTCTATGCGAAAGTTTCTGTTACGTGCACTGCTAATCTCTACCAACACAGGCACATATTACTTCAATATTTAGCATTACAGTTATTGTTGCTATTACTGGATTTCAGTAATTTTTACTTAATTATTATTTTGCTTAGGCAGAGCGTTGTGTCCGGTACTACAAACCCAAATGTGTGCTGGAGCATAGTGTACACCTAATGCGCGTGCCTTGATTATGTTACAACAAGCTAATCGAGTAATTTCGAAAAAATTCTGTACGAAATACGCATCTGGGTTTACATATGCATTTAGAAGCTAACGTATTGTCATCGTCTAGGTCACTGGAGCTCAATCATAAGCTCGGATTAAACAAACATGGGAAAGAACCGACCGTGTCTTCGTTGCAAGAATTTAAAACAAGGAAACCACGGAAAACTAAACAAGAACATGAAACCTGCCCTCGTTTTTAAAATTCCAGTGTCCACTGTTTCAACTTTCTTGCTCGTGCTTTCAGAGGTCACCTTGGCTGATGACAGGTGATCAAGTCTTTTACGAAGTTCAGGGGTTTTCAATAGCACAAGGATGACGTACAGACCTAAACCATAGCATACGTTCCGCTCATTCCTAATATTACTATCCAACAAGATAACACTCCAGTCGTGAAGTTAACAATATCTATTTGCTTCTGCCACCTAGCATGACACTGCATGCTATGTGAATACGTTTTATGATCCTGTCAGCATCTTTGAAGTTTGTTTTCACTCCGGTGTTACGCACCAAACAACTATCTACTTGGATAGACGTAGTCTCGCAGGTAATACAAAATTATCTAACAAACCTGTCTACTTTGATATCCTACTAATGAAATACTCTAATTTCTTTCGTCTATGTTTACTGTAATACTCAGCGGTGTGCAGCAACTGCATAAGTTCAAAAAAATGGCTCTGAGCACTATGGGACTTAACATCTGTGGTCATCAGTCCCCTAGAACTTAGAACTACTTAAACCTAACTAACCTAAGGACATCACACACATCCATGCCCTAGGCAGGATTCGAACCTGCGACCGTAGCGAACTGCATAAGTGTATTATAATCAAACAGCGACTCCAATTACATTTTCAAATCCACATCCGACCAGCCTGACTTAGATTTTCCATGATTCCCCTAAATCGCTTCAGGCCAATGGCGAGACGGTTCCTTTGAAAGGGCACGGCCGATTTACCTCCCCATCCTTCCCCAATCCGAGCTTGTGCTCCGTCACTAATGACCTCGTTGTCGACGGGAGGTTTAAATACTAATCTTCTCCTCCCCCCTCTTCCTGCAGTTCCATTTTCATTCATTTCCACAACCTGTTTGGACCAGCCAGTCTCGTTACCTTCTCACCTCTTCCTGAATGACCCGGCACGTATTGAGATTTGTTTTACATAAATATTTCTTCCGTGATCCAATAACTCGGAGTATCTGTTATAAATTCAACATTACCCACTAGTACGTTCTTATGTACTCATACGCCGACACAGAATTGTTCAAAAGAACTACTGTTTCTGCAATGACTCAGTTAAGGTAGCATCTGTTTCTTTATTATTTTTAGCTAAAAATGTTTTTCTTGAGGGTATTTTTGTTCTGTCGTTGAAACTACAAAAATGCGTGATTTTTTTTTCACCAGACGTGTTTCGCTTTATTGAGATAAAGCATCATCAGTGGTGGTGATTTTCGGTTGATTTCTCACTTACATCGGGAATGCCGTCTGATAGCACATCTCTTTGTTTTTGTGTTTCTAAGCACAAGCTTCTTAGAAGCACAAAAAGAAACAGAATACAGTGGTCCGCATAAAAGTATGTTGTGAAAAAACATAAAAATGCATAGTGCTGCAGAACAACTAAAAATTAGATCAAAATTATGAGTGTCTAACGCAGAAAACGATGTGCTAGCAGACGGAATTTCCAGATGTAAGCCAGAAAACAACCGAAAATCACCACCATTGATGATGCTTTACGTCAACAATAGTAAAACTCACCTGGTGAAAAAAATCACACATTTTTGTAGTTGCATCGACAGAACCAAAAGTACCTTCAAGAATTATAAAGCAACTACGCCACCATTGCCACACAAATGAAGAAAAATACTTTACTTTATGACAAGTGAATGGACAACACCTGCTACGCATTCTGTTCCATAAAATCATTAGTGGTTTTGCATCGACAGAACCAAAAACACCTTCAAGAATTATAAAGCAACTAATCCACCATGGCCACATAAATGAAGAAAAATACTTTTACTTTATGACAAGTGAATGGGCATCACTTCATATCCCTTCTATTCCACAAAACCATCAGTGGTTTTGGAGTAATGTAATTAATCGTCACTCGTATTGTGAACAGTTTTGTCTATTCACAGCAACATGTAATGGTTTTCGCAACAGCGTCAAACCAGTCATTATTTGGAGACCTTATGTATAAAGTGTGTTCTTCATATACATTCTGTTAAACTTTTTGTTAAATATTAACAGAAATTGTGATTACTGTATCCCTCATGGAGGAAAGGATTTTCATACAAAGTTATCATCGATTAGTCGACAGCCAAAACTGGTCGCTGGAAGTATAGTATTGCAGCTGGAGCAGAATATGACAAACTACGTTATTTAATCGTACTGATCTGAAACTTTTATAGTTTTCTTATATCACTATCAGTGGCACTGTTTTCATGTTCTATTGTGACTCGTACATGGAACTGCTATAATACTGCCCAGCTGCGTAATAAGAACAAATGGCAACAGCGAGATTTATATACAATTTCTGATTTTCCAAGGCAATTCTTCTTTTCTTTAGTGCAATCCTTTGACTACAAAGAGGACAATGGTCTTACTGTTAGGCTAATACATGCGTTTAGTTTACTTGTGGGAATGTATTCTGGAGATGCGGGTTTCAAAACCCAGTTTCATTTTCCTAATTTACAACGCATTAGCTGGTTCACCGGGGCCCAGTTTGAAATGAGAGTCATCGCTGAAGTCAATGGAATTCCAGACCGTAGACGTGTCTGGAGACGCCCCGAACAGCGGTGAGATACCAGATGACTGTCATCCGCCACACGGCCCAACAACCAAGAATGATCTACATCTACATGATTACTCTGCAATTCACATTTAAGTGCTTGGCAGACGGTGCTATTTCTTTTTATGGCAGGCCTCCGGTGGCTGTCATGCGCGGCACTCTTACGGCACATAGGTACTTCGACGATATTTTACGCCCTGTTTTGCTTTCCTTCTTGGCATGCCATCCTGGCCAGCGTGATAATGTCCACCCGCACAGTGCGAGAGTTTCTGACGCTTATCGTCGTGCTTGCCAATCCCTACCTTGATGAGCATTCTCCCCGTGTCGCTCTCTAATTGAGAACGTTTGCAGCGTTATAGCAGGGCCCTTCAACCAGTTCGGGATTTTGAAGATATAACGCTTCAATTGGACAGAACTTTCCACGATATCCCTCAGGAGGTTATCCAGTAACACTGTCAGTTAATGCCAAGACCTAAGGGCCAGGTGTGGACCAATGCCTTATTGACTTGCTCAATTTGTGAAGATCTTTGTCTTGAATAAATTAACCATTTTGTGTAAAATGGTAATAATTTGTTTGTCTGTATATGTACATAATAGCTACCGATTTCCATTCCGTTCGGATAATTTCTTCTTGGCACGTCGGGTTTTCATATTTGTATTTTCTGTAGCCCTGCAAGGAATGTGCATCAAAGGATGTAATCTGAACCAAGCTCCTTTTGATGAGGGCTTCTTATTTATTTTTTTTACAAATGGAGAAGAAATCAAGCAAAGAACATAAAACTTCATTAGATGAAGTAAAAGTGTAAATGTTGCATGACATTGCTGGCTAGGATATCCCAGGCCGTGGTTCAACTGCCTGTCTGAAATGCTATTCTTCCTCCTTGCACATTGGTCCCTTGAATATATGAGAATTACTTTGTACGTGTATTTATTGAGCGTAGAAGAATGCAATCGATGCGTGTGTAGTGTAGAGTCACGCGATGATGATGATATGAGAACTGAGAAGATGAAACCCGATGCCAGCACATTGCCTACTTTTCTCGAATAGCAACAAAGGGGCCCCGAGCTTAAAGTCCCCATCCCAATCACGAGAGACCATCAACTGTGTCACATGCCCTCACTTCATGAGGCACTGCGGAGAGGTAGGACTTTAATCCAGGACAATGGTGCAAATACTGGTGGTCGGGAATCTTATGCCACCACCTCTCCTCCCATTGCTGGCCAAATACTGGCATAGAAAATTTCATGCACTCCAGTATTCGAACCAGCTTACTTCTGAGTCGAGCGCCAGAGCACAGGCATACGTTAGCGATCTTGGCTCTTGAGGCGGATATTAGGTGTAGTAAGAGTACGTAACTTAAAAGTGACAAAATTTACAGAAAATAATTTACAATCCTTTTGTAAATGTATTAACTGTAGCAGGAAACGACGACCATGGAAGCCAAAAATAATAGAGTAAAAATTGGTTGATTTATTTAGCAAAAATTAATGTTGTTAAAAAATTAATTCGCGATATGAATACAACAGTAAGCCTGCAATACGAATACCCTGCTAATTACATTGTGCAGCAGTAAAGAATTAACGTTTCATACACGATAAATTAAAAGTTTCATGATACAGAGTGAAGCATGCTGTGAGTAAAGAAAAGAAACAGTAAGACAAATAGGCGGCCAAAAGAAAAGATAGGAACAGATTCTGTCACAGTCACTCTTACTGAATTTGACTAAAGTTTTCAAAGGTGGGATAGGGGGGAGGAGAGGCAGATGCATTAAAGAAAGAAATGTCCTGTGTATTATAAGGTAGGCAGAAGATCAGAAGGAGCAAACTTGGATGCTTCATGCTGAATATTGTGATACGCCCTGAAGTCTGGAAAAGTCTTTTATAACCATGTATGAAAGGTGGCGCAAGGTTTTGTTTGACCTCATATTACTGAAGAATCTACCTGCGAAATGCAAGCAAAATACCAGCTTTTGCACTCATGTAATAAGGTAACATATGTACGAGTAATTTGGATTTTAAAGTATCGTTAAAAATGACTAATATGAACACGGGCGTCTGTAATTGTATCGCTAAAGCAAGATGATGCACTAAAAGACCAAAATGGAAATACTCTGTGCTACACAGTTCGATTTTCTATTTCAGTACTAAAATCCATGACAGGCTTTCGACTCGGTGACCACCGGGAAGATCGTAAGTTATATGTGCTATTGATATTAGGGCCCATGCCCCTGAGATTTTGTTTACTAATCTAGTTATTTCTTTCGACAGTCACGGAAGAAATTAATGGAATTTATTAACTACTTTATGGTCTCCATCACTGACGAAACGAACGTAAAAATCTTTATATTGATCTGACTGTGGTAAAAACACGATGAATTCAATTTAAGTGCAACGAACTGATACGTTCAAGGCACATGCAGACATATTCACATTCTCAACCATCACAGTCACTGAGAAACTTCCAGAATTCCTCGATGAAGCCAATAAGCTAGTAGATTCTTCTCTATCACAGATTGACGAACATTTCTGCTAGGCGCAGCACTGTCACACAACGCAGTCTCCACCTTCCCCGACACGAAGGCATTCCCTAACACCATACATCATTGTAAGTAATAAATGAAGCAATCAAGAGATCTTCCACGTGATACGCTGGCAGCCAGAAATGACATAGAATTCCAAACGAACACACAAAGACACCGCATCAATCATTTTCACCTATTTCAAAGTGGTTTAACATTAGTACAAGCCAATAAAGAACGCCTGGCTATCAAATAAGGGTGCGACGAAAGAAGAGGGCACAGAACCATCAATTTACATGTAAGAAAGCGTGATATCACCAATACTGCTCATGCTATTCGGTATATTGATTGCTTGGCGGTTATATTAACACTAACATATAACTGTTCAAAGACTACGCTATTACCTTTGACAAGGTGTAGTTGAAAAATACGCAAATATTTGGCAAAAACGTAAACATTTCAATTAACTTTAAAGATAAGAAACTCGCTTTATGAGGAGGTTCAAAGGTGTATTTTACAACGATAGCTTAATGACTTAGCTGTGACAGTAGTATTGATGATCATATGTGGAGTCCGTTATCTCAAACATATGGAAGTAAAAATGTTGGCCGGCTGGGGTGGCCGAGCTGTTCTAGGCGCTACAGTCTGGAACCGCGCTACCACTACGGTCGCAGGTTCGAATCCTGTCTCGGGCATGGATGTGTGTGATGTCCTTAGGTTAGTTAGGTTTAAGTAGTTCTAAGTTCTAGGGGAGGGCGATCGGCATCTGATGCAATTGCCCTGGCGGCCAAGGTCTGTGGCTCGACCCCGCACAAATACGTGGTTGGTATCATGGTGGATATCAGTGGCGCCTTTGACAACCTGTGGTGGCCTTCGCTCTTCTCCTGCTTGCGGGAGAAAGAGTGTCCAGGGCCGCTATATGGTTGCCTGAGGAGCTATTGTAAGGATCGGGAGGTCTGGTTATCATCGTCTAGCGAAAGAGTTGGGAAGGTAATTACCAAAGGATGTCCCCAAGGTTCTGTCTTAGGACCCCTTTTTTGGGACATCCATATGGAGCCTTTACTAGATGGATTGAAACAAAGTAATGAGGTGCTAGAGGCGATAGCCTACGCAGATGACCTCCTTCTGTTGGTCGGTGGCCGTAGCCGCGAAGACATTGAACCGAAAATAGAGACAGCATTAGACAAACTCCAACAGTGGTGCCACACGACTAAAATGACGATTTCACCCAGTAAATCCACCTACTTACTACTAAAAGGACAACTCATCAGAAACCCGACAGTAAGAATAGACGGTTCACCAGTTCTCCGACGACGAGAGACACGCTACCTGGGAGTTATTGATGAGAGGTGGAACTTCGGAAAACACATTGATACTGTCACCCAAAGAGCCCTTCAGATACTAAATAATCTCATTTCAATAGGTCACAAAAGATTTCCTCTTCCTCCACACTTAATCAGACTCTATCACAATAGTATTTTAACCTCAGTTGCGGGCTATGGCTCGGGAGTCTGGGCGCACAGGCTCACGAGGGTTGTGACCGCCATGGCCGTGAGAAGGGTCCAGAGAAGTATGGTACTAAGAGCAGTAGGCGCCTATAGAACATCTCTGGGGGGGGGGGGGGGGCCTATTAGCCATAATGGGGCTCTGCCCCCTAGACATAAAGATAAGAGAGCAGGCGGCATGGTATTGGGCCAAGAAGGGAAATTATGAAAAGATTGCTGATATTATGGGTATTAGAGTGGGGGATAAGAGAGAGATAAGGAAAAGAGGGGAGGAGCTCTGGCAGGAGACTTGGGAGGCAGAAGAGACGGGACGAAGAACCTTCCAGTTCCTACCTGATGTCAGGGAACGACTTGGACTGAAGTACTTCGAGCCTACGCGAGGGTTGATCCACTTTCTCACTGGCCATGGACCCTACCCGACTTATTTATGTCGATTTGGGAAGAGGGCAACACCAGCGTGTGACTGTGGTGATCCGGAGGGTACACCCGAGCATGTAGTTTACGAATGTCCCCTCTTCAGTGATGTTGCCAACACACTACGAGACAGACTACCCAACCGCGACACATACCAACTACTCAAACAAGAGGGAACATTTCAGACCTTAAACACCTTGGCTAACGAGGTATCTCGAAAAGTTCTCATTGAGTATTTAGGTGAGATACAATAACCACCATTTGCGTCCAGGAGCCCTATTCCCATGCCGCCTGTGCGTGGACTGGCCGACTACATCTAAGTTGGAATCCGCCACGTGCAGGACTAGGGGGAGTAGGGAACAACCACCGATCGTGACACACACCGGATCTGACGTAGGATAAGTTAGTTTGTAGGACTTAGTTATAGGAAATTAAGATAGGGACTGCAGCGAATTAACATCGAGGCCTGCCCAGTGCCAGGGGCATGCTCTTCGGGGTTAGCTCGAAGAGCAAGGCAAATGCAAGTAGGTTTATATCTTTACTGGCACATATGTGACGCTGCAGAATACACATACAAATTAAATTAGTTATAGCAATAGGAAATAAATAGTATATGTAGGTATTAGATGTCCATTGTTATTAATATTAATATTAACTGTAGCTCACCAACTAATACTAAACTAGCTGCAACATTTCAATAAAAATGTATAAATGTTAGGACCCACTAATGTAGTAAGGTAGTGGGTTAATTTGCATAATTATAATGGTTTTGATAAAAAAGAATTTTTTTTTTAAGTTCTAGGGGACTGATGACCTCAGAAGTTAAGTTTCATAGTGATCAGAGCCATTTGAAACATTTAAAAATGTTGGAGTTTAAAATAAATCCTAATGATATAAATTCATTTTCTGCAGTCAGTGCTGCCAAGCTTCAATGTATCTGAAGAACGATATTACAGAAAACCTAGGAGTTGTTGTAATGACAACTGCTTTGGGGGCTTCCGTAATGCAGTTCTTTGAATAAATTCAGTTCGGATTCACGAAACTGACAGTCTACTAATATAACTGTAAGGCGTGTTGGGTCTGTATCACGTTAGATTACCAAGTTACACTGAGGAGCCAAAAAGCTGGTACACTTGCCTAATATCGTGCAGGACCCCCGCGACCACGCAGAAGTGTCGCAACGCGGCGTGGCATGCACTCGACTAATGTCTGAAATAGCGCTGGAGGGATCTGACACCAAAAATCCTCCACGGCTGTCCTTAAATCCGTAAGTTTACGAAGGGGTAGAGATGTCTTCTGAACAGCACGTTATAAGGCATCCCAGATATGCTCAATCATGTTCACGTCTGAGAAGTCTGGTGACCAGCGGAAGTGTCTAAACTCAGAAGAGTGTGCCTGGAGCCACTCTGTAGCGATTTTGGGCGTGTGGGGTGTCTCATTGTCCTGCCGGAATTGCCCAAGTCAGTCGGAATACACAATGGACATGAATGGATGCAGGTGATCAGACAGGATGCTTTCACTGTGCCGCCTGTTAGAGTCGTATCTAGACGTATCAGGGGTCCCATATCACTCCAATTGCACATGACCCACACCATCACAGAGCCTCCACCAGCTTGAACAGTCCCTTGCTTGCAAGCAGGGTCGATGGACTCATGAGGTTGTCTCTATACCCGTACACGTCCGTCCGCTCGATACAATTTCAAATGAAACTCGTCCGACCAGGCCACATGTTTCCAGTCATCAACAGCCCAATGTCGGTGTTGACGGGCCTAGGCGAGGTGTAAAACTTTGTGTCGTGCAGTCATGAAGGGTACACGAGTGGGCCTTCGGCTCCGAAACTCATATTGATAAATGGTTCGCATGCTGACACTTGCTGATGGCTCATTATTGAAATCTGGAGCAATGTGCAGAAGGGTTGCCCTTCTGTCACGTTAAACGATTCTCTTAGCTCGTCGTTGGTCCCGTTCTTGCAGGACCTTTTTCCTGCCGCAGCGATGTAGGAGATCTGATGTTTTACCGGATTCCTGATATTCACGGTACACTCGTCAAATGGTCGTACGGGAAAATCGCCACTTCATCGCTACCTCGGAGATGCTGTGTCCTATCGCTAGTGTTCCGACTACAATACCACGTTCAAAGTCACATAAAGCTTGATAACCTGCCATTGTAGCAGCAGTAACCGATCCAACAACTGCATCAGACATTTGCTGTGTTATACAGGCGTTGCCGATCGCAACGCCGTATTCTACCTGTTTACTTATCTCTGTATTTGAATACGCATGCTTATACCAGTTTCTTTGGCGCTTCAATGTACATATATCAAAGAGATACAAGAACTACTTAAACCTAACTAACCTAAGGACATCACACACATCCATGCCCGAGGCAGGATTCGAACCTGTGACGGTAGCGGTCGCACGATTCCAGACTGTAGCGTCTAGAACCGCTCGGCCACACCGGACACTTCAGATCACACGCAGTTAGTTGTAGTGTGTGTCTCCTGTAAAGATATTTTAGACAGGCAGTACATCAGTAACTTTCATAACACACCTTAAATCTGACTTTTTTTTGTTTACGTATCTGAGAAAAGTGGCGATGCCTTTCCGTCTGCCCTATCTGTGCATATAAACGGGAAACAACGGTAGTACATTGAGCTTGCAGAGGCCGTTTCGAGCAAGCATCTGTTACGGTGATTCCTGATTTTGTTCACACGATGAGGAGTACAGCGAGCAATACGTTACATCCCTGTTCATTACTCAGAGATAAAGATCGTGCTAATAATCGTTACTTTCGAGTAAATTAAATGCATACCTCTATGTGATGTCACAAACGTGATGATATAATGAACGTAATTAGAGTCGAGGTAGACACTTTGAACAGTTTCTAAGCTGTCCTTTAAAGAGCAGGATGTAACTTTTGAATTTAGCGTTTCGTCATCATCGACGTCATTATGAGTGTAGCAAAAATTTATCTGGAGACACATGGTGTACAAATTAGCAGCAGTCTATTTGTTTGGCTTACTGAAATAAATAACTGTATTTATTTGTAGCATAGTGTAGCTTATCTAACATGATGCGTAAGACACACATGCACATAGCTCCAGAATATATAGGCTGTTTGACTAAGAATTTTTTCTTTTATCGATATCCACAATTCCCCTGACATTATCTTCATATTTCTGTTTCACTTTGTGTAAGTCTCTGCAATGGAAAGTGTAAATAGCCTCCGTAGGTGCTTTACGGTTATTACTGGTATTTAAATTCCATCTTTGCGACAACAATAAAATGCGCGCTTTGTAAAACAAGGCCAATGGTGGTATTTTAAAGCCGATTTTGAGTTGCATCAGGAAATGTTGTTTGTTTGCATATTTTTGGGGCACTCCCTCGTTTCGAACTGATGTGTTTTGACCACGCTCAGGTTTGTCCGCAGCACTACACATTTCTTGACGTGAAATACGACAAAATATAGAGCCATTCTGTTGTTCAGAGACACGTTTAGTCAGGAGTATGCAAACGAACATAATTTGTGCTGTATTGTGTCGTATTTCATATTTGCACAATTTTGGCACTGACGTTTCTTGCCTACTCTCACGTTGTTTTGCAGCGTTACACATTTCTTGATAATACGCGTGATTGAATACAGCAGTAGCAGTATTTACTGGCAAACTCTGAGGTCGTGTACTTTTAGTTAACTAAATTTGTCACGCGATTGACCAGGATCACTATGATGATGTCAGGAGGTCGCAAAAAACAGTTGTGGTTCCCTGCTGCGTCAGTTTCACATAAAGAAATGTGTAGGGCTTACACCATTATGAGACTCGGCGGAAAACGACAGTGCAAAATGGAGGAATACCTCAGCAACGTGCAAGCAGACGACACTTCCTGAAATCGAAAACAGAGTACCAGCCAGCACCGGCAACTATTTTTACTAAAAAGACGAAACGTGTATGATTATATAATTGCACATTTTCTGGTTTTTGCTCAGAGAGAGTTGACGTATCATCAAATAAAAGTAGACATATTTCTCTCTCCTCCGATATTTGTTTATGTGTTGAATTCTTTCAACTGTCTATGGCATTTAATAAATGATGCTTTTAGTTTTATACGGGTCCAAGTGCCCAAATCGTGATTTGTAGAAAATAAGAAAAAGGTACTGAAAAGTATATGTGAGACATTCATGTAGGGTATATTATTAAAATACCACTTCTGTAAAGTTACAAACGGGTCTGAAGATCATCAATATAACACTATATCCAAAAAATACGGTATTACAGGGCCTTTGTTATTTATAATGCGTGTCCGAGGGAACATTGCATCGTAACTCGGAACAACACAGGCACTGGAATACCGTATTTATTCGCCGACACTGGTCAAGCGACTTCTAAGTAAAATTGTCTTGCACGAGCTCCGTCTAATAGATGAGGCTGATTACACGTATACTCATTAACACAAACTTATTCGAGGTTAAAACCTATTCTCCGTTTCATTGAGAAAATTTTTGGTGAATATCCCATTACGCTTGCTAAAGCACTATTGTTCTCATTGAAATTTCTGAGACACTTTTGTTATCAGAAAATCTTTCCTGAAAATTGACTGATAGGGTAACGCTTGTTTGTAACTGATCATGTAGCCTCAATTTTTAAGATATCTGTAGCCTTTAGATTACTTACCCTTGCAGGAATCTACACCATTTAGCCAAATCCGGAGACTTCGTATGTGTATTACGTAGCTTCACCGGAAATTTTGATTTATTGTATGTGAATTCTTATCATTCTCGCGTTTAGTTGGTTAACTGCTACCAAGATTAGTTCCCTTCAGGCGTCTTATGACTATTCACATGTATACTAACCAGCAGTGACGTGCTTCGTGACTATGGGATTCTGGAGATGTCTGTGGATTTCTTTCCTATTAGAGCTCCGCAGTACTCTTTCTTTTACTGTCACATATATGATGTTTGGGAAGTTTTGTTGAATGAGAGTCACAATCTTGCCAAATTTGTGGTGTATCCAGAACTGGCTATTAATGCTAATGACTAAACACGGTTGAATTTTGTGGATAAGTTTTTGCAACCGGATTGTGAAGTGATAACACCATTCACGCACCAGCAGGATATGCCAGATTTGTATATCATATGTGTGGTGAGCATAAGGTTCTGAAGTTGTGACGGTATTATTTAATTTTTCTTCAGTTTTGTGTACTGTACCCCCTTCTACTCATATTCTGTGTTTCAACGTACACTGCCTGATCAAAAGTATTCGGACACCTGGCTGAAAACGACTTACAAGTTCGTGGTGCCCTCGCTCAGTAATGCTGGAATTCAACATGGTGTTGGCGCACCCTTAACCTTGATGACAGCCTCCACTCTCGTAGGCATATGTTCAATCAGGTGCTGGAAGGTTTCTTGGGAAATGGCAGCCCATTCTTTACGGAGTGCTGCACTGAGGAAAGGTATCGATGTCGGTCGGTGAGGCCTGGCACAAATTCAGCGTTCCTAAACATCCCAAAGGTGTTCTATAGGATTCAGGTCAGGACTTTGTACAGGTCAGTCCGTTACAGGGATGTTATTGTCGTATAACCAGTCCACCACAGGCCGTGCATTATGAACAGGTGCTCGATCGTGTTTAAAGATGCAATCACCATCCCGGAATTGCTCTTCAGCAGGGAGAAGCAAGAAGATGCTTAAAACATCAATGTAAGCCTGTGCAGTGATTGTACCACGCAAAACAACAAAGTGTGCAATCCCCCTCCATGAAAAACACGACCACACCATAACACCACCGCCTCTGAATTTTACTGTTGGCACTACATATGCTGGAAGATGACGTTCACCTGGCATTCGCCATACCCACACCCTGCCATCAGATCGCCACATTGTGTACTGTACTTCGTCACTCCACACAAGGTTTTTACACTGTTCAATCGTCCAATGTTTACGCTCCTTACACCAAGCAAGACGTCGTTTAGCATTTACTGGCGTGATGTGTGGCTTATGAGCAGACGCTCGACCATGAAATCCAAGTTTTCTCATCTCCCACCTAACTGTCATAGTACTTGCAGTTGATCCTGATGCAGTGTGGAAATCCTTTGTACATGTCTGCCTATTGCACATTACGACCCTCGTCAACTGTTGGCGGTCTGTGTCAGTCAACAGACGAGGTCGACATGTACACTTCTGTGCTGTACGTGTCCCATCACGTTTTCACTTCACTAGCACATGGGAAACAGGGAACCTAGGGATGTTTAGGAGTGTGAAAATCTCGCGTGCAGACGTATGACACAAGTGACATCCAATCACCTGACCAAGTTCGAAATCCGTGAGTTCTGTGGAGCGCCACATTCTGCTCTTTCACGATGTCTAATGACTACTGGGGTCTCTGATATGGAGTACCTGGAAGCAGGAGGCAGCATAATGCACCTAATATGAAAAACGTATGTTTTTGGGGGTCTCCGGATACTTTTGATCATATTCTACTTAAACAATAGTCTTTAGCATTGGCTTGCGTTATTAATAACGTACAGAGAAAAGCCTTATGCTTCTTCTGGAATGTATGGGGGCATACAATATTTTCAAGTTTTTCCAGTTTTTCAAGATTATTTTCCCTGCTTCTCTGAATTTCAGATATACCATTGCTGCAGTAATATGTACATTTAACACCTTTACAAAAACACGAACGTCTTCCCAAGGTCTGAGGTGATTGTGAGATTCCTTTAATTTTATCAAGTTACGTTCTTGAAGTCCATCCTCAACATAGATCTGGGGTATATTACTGATCTTCATTTTAGTAATACTGAGCATCAATGGACTCACTGAAGGAATGTCCTTGATATCAGTCCTGCCGATTGTTGCAGTCTCAATATGTTTATGACGTTGAAATTTCTCAGTCATCTTCTTGACGTCTTCTGGTACGTAAGTCTTCATGACTGCCTTCATTTTCTCCAAAACAGCAAACCCCAACGAACTAAAGAGTCCGAATTTTGTGAGTTGCTACGAGAAATATAGTTGTCATTAGGGTCGTCAGACTCTTATTTTGACCGACGCAGTTGTCGCGCCAAAGCTTCAAATGAGTCTGTTCTCCAAAGTAGTTGCTTAATAATGGTAACAATACCGAACCCATTTCATTTCCTTCACTACCAACAGTAGTCTCAGTCCAAAGACAAATGTAGCTATTGACTGTATTACACTCATGGAGGCAAATACACTCCCGGAAATGGAAAAAAGAACACATTGACACCGGTGTGTCAGACCCACCATACTTGCTCCGGACACTGCGAGAGGGCTGTACAAGCAATGATCACACGCACGGCACAGCGGGCACACCAGGAACCGCGGTATTGGCACACCAGGAACCGCGGTGTTGGCCGTCGAATGGCGCTAGTTGCGCAGCATTTGTGCACCGCCGCCGTCAGTGTCAGCTAGTTTGCCGTGGCATACGGAGCTCCATCGCAGTCTTTAACACTGGTAGCATGCCGCGACAGCGTGGACGTGAACCGTATGTGCAGTTGACAGACTTTGAGCGAGGGCGTATAGTGGGCATGCGGGAGGCCGGGTGGACGTATCGCCGAATTGCTCAACACGTGGGGCGTGAGGTCTCCACAGTACATCGATGTTGTCGCCAGTGGTCGGCGGAAGGTGCACGTGCCCGTCGACCTGGGACCGGACCGCAGCGACGCACGGATGCACGCCAAGACCGTAGGATCCTACGCAGTGCCGTAGGGGACCGCACCGCCACTTCCCAGCAAATTAGGGACACTGTTGCTCCTGGGGTGTCGGCGAGGACCATTCGCAACCGTCTCCATGAAGCTGGGCTACGGTCCCGCACACCGTTAGGCCGTCTTCCGCTCACGCCCCAACATCGTGCAGCCCGCCTCCAGTGGTGTCGCGACAGGCGTGAATGGAGGGACGAATGGAGACGTGTCGTCTTCAGCGATGAGAGTCGCTTCTGCCTTGGTGCCAATGATGGTCGTATGCGTGTTTGGCGCCGTGCAGGTGAGCGCCACAATCAGGACTGCATACGACCGAGGCACACAGGGCCAACACCCGGCATCATGGTGTGGGGAGCGATCTCCTACACTGGCCGTACACCACTGGTGATCGTCGAGGGTACACTGAATAGTGCACGGTACATCCAAACCGTCATCGAACCCATCGTTCTACCATTCCTAGACCGGCAAGGGAACTTGCTGTTCCAACAGGACAATGCACGTCCGCATGTATCCCGTGCCACCCAACGTGCTCTAGAAGGTGTAAGTCAACTACCCTGGCCAGCAAGATCTCCGGATCTGTCCCCCATTGAGCATATTTGGGACTGGATGAAGCGTCGTCTCACGCGGTCTGCACGTCCAGCACGAACGCTGGTCCAACTGAGGCGCCAGGTGGAAATGGCATGGCAAGCCGTTCCACAGGACTACATCCAGCATCTCTACGATCGTCTCCATGGGAGAATAGCAGCCTGCATTGCTGCGAAAGGTGGATATACACTGTACTAGTGCCGACATTGTGCATGCTCTGTTGCCTGTGTCTATGTGCCTATGGTTTTGTCAGTGTGATCATGTGATGTATCTGACCCCAGGAATGTGTCAATAAAGTTTCCCCTTCCTGGGACAATGAATTCACGGTGTTCTTATTTCAATTTCCAGGAGTGTATTATAGATGGACAGCTGCCTAGAATAAAACGTCTGTGAATGCGTCATTGTTGTAGAAATATTATTTGCTATATGTTCACTGCAATAAGTTTGTTATTTCACGGTATCTAACATTCAAGTATGTCGTTTCTCATGTGTTCTTGTGCCTGTTATTCTTGACGATGATGAAGTATCAGTTGTGTTTTACATATTCCTTTATCGGAATTAGAAGCAGTTTTCATCTGAGAGCTTAACTGCTCACAACGTGAACAAATATTTGTTCTTGGCCTCCCAAGGCGTAGATGAGGATATTCTTTTGTGAATATGCTCTAGTAATCCCTGCAGGTGATGCCAGTACCAACGTTTTTCTCCTTGTAACCATCAACATTCTGTTTATGCTCAAATTAGGGATCAAAAACTTATTACTGCACCTTTTTCGGCTGTGATGAACTCCTACCAATGGAAATAATTCGATGTTCTCTTTACTAGATAACCTTAATTCTTCACTCAGTTTAAAAGGTTTGTTACCTCCTCGTGCTACAACATGGGTCATGTCTGCTATTTTCTTTACTCAGTGAGAACTTTAACTGCTTTGTGAGAAATGTGGAAAGCTATTGTATAAATTTCCTCTACATACCTTTAAGTGCTTACCCTTTCCGTCAGGCAAACGATAGTGTCCACTGCCCTGACGCCTGATTTTATCTGAAGTTTCATGTTTACCATATCTGCGACGTTGAATAACATCAGTCGGAATTAACTCCATCACGTATGATCCTTACTTTGTTTTATCAGCGAGTCCATAGTAGCTATCTTATAGTCTTTTAAGATGCTCAATGCTCAGATCTCGGTAGTTGTGTGGGCACCGACTGCTTATCTTCACCCGAAAAATATAGACGCCAAGCACCATGTCTGAAGCACTTTTGTTGGTCACCAAAGTACTCTCCCACTCAGTTCTTCTATAACTTTAAAGTAGCGAACATTGAGTAGTTTTTCAGGCATAAATACTTTTCATTAATTATACATGACTTATTTTTATTGCCTGTTATAAATATCGATACGTATTTATGCATTTTTAGACTTATTTGATTGCTAAATTTGCGTAATGATTCAGTTACGATGTTAAAAACTTGTAGAGTAAATGTATCAATCTGAGGTCTGGGACCCTGCTCTGGAAACGATCGAGTCGAAAGTTATAAGCGAAAATCGTTCCGCTACATCCGAGTGTGGACCTACTCCGCTGGAAGCCCTTTGCTTACATATTTTGGAGGTGGTGGTACGCATCAAAACAAGCGAAAAAGTCCAGTAAACATGACCAGAAAAGCTATGAACACTCGTTCACCTTTGCTATTGTGAAACACATCTCTTTTACTAAAGAAGTGCTCATGGCTCTTAAGATGTCTGTTTTATAGCCTGTTTTTGTAGACAGGTTTTATTGTTCTAGTCCGTACTACCCTCTCCAAAAATATGGAAAGCAGTAAGCTTGCAGTAGAAGAGATCCACTGTCGGAGGCAACAGAACGATTTTCGCTTACAACTTTCGACTCGGTCATTTCCGGACCAGGATCTCTTGCCCCAAATTGATACATTTACCCTAATCTACCATCCATGACAATTTGTACCATCATCACGAAATCATCCTGCACAGTTTATTTGTTAATTTGTGTGTACATTCGAAACATTACCTATTCAGTGGTTACAAGACGATCCAGCCCACGGTAAAAGGCATTACGAATTGTACGATATTTTATATTAAGTCTGATGTTACGTTCATAAGTCTTTATATAGAATGGACAAAATAAAATTGGCCTGGAAAGTATTTCAAGCACCTTAATAGTGGCAACAATTTCATCTGCCGCAGTTTTGGATGATGTAAGTTGAATTGCCTGTCTTTGAGGACATGGAATATTTTCTGGGCTAATTTTATAGTGAATTTTTGTGAATAACTGCGAACCTAACCTCTGGCATTATCTGTTTCAGTGAATGCCACCGGTCACCTTCGAACGTGGGCATGCTGTCCTCACATCCGTAAGGTGGCTGTAGCCGGCGGCGTCTACCGACTAAGATTTGTCCTATCAAGAATAAAAGGCGGCCTCTTACACCTTTTGTACGCCTCTCAGAATCATGACCTTTCAAGTAAATGCTTGCATCAAAGTACTGTAAATATAACAGTGAACAACTTTAAACCAAGAGAAAGTAACCGAAGGTGATGGCACTATCATCATTAAGTGCCAATCGACATCACCTCCATTTGCTGTTTCCACGTATTCTACAAGTTAATATGTGGTCGACACATAACACATCATTTTTTTCCCATTTCCAGTGTCGTGCGCTGATAACAGTAGTGTCACCCATTGAAAGTAAATACTGAACTTTTGGAATTTTCTTTTTCTCTGTGTTCTTCAGTGATAACCTGATTCTCACTGAAGCTATTTGTATCGTAACGCAAGTTACGTTTCTTTTATTCGTTAAGAGAGCTGCTACATAACGTACATATGTACATAACAAAAATATTACACAAAGATGTATCTGTTTAACTGATCTATTATTGTAAGTGGTTAAAGTTAGGAAATGTTTATGATGTGGTAAAGCCACACAGTAGAAAAGTGTATCACATAGCTGAATGTTCTATTTATATGTCCCAGAACCCATGTATAGCTAAGGTGTCATGCATATTAATCTATATATTATTATGGACAATCCCAGAAATAAATAAATAAATAAAAACAAAATGAATATGTAGAAGTAGAAAAGTTCTCTGAATAAATCTATTTATTAACTGATGGGATTCCATAAATGGAAATTATGTTTGAAATATTTTATGGTTTGTTATCCAAATATACATATATATCATACAGGATTTAATATTCTGTTTACATATGCATCTAGATTTTATATGTAAGAAAAATATGCTGAGAAGTACTACATATATTATGATAAATAGTCTCATAGTAATAAAGATATTTAGACGTAGACTAGAATGGAAAAAAAAATTTCGTATATAAAGAAGTATATGTGGTAGATGACTGAATTAAGTTATTGGCTTGCGGTTCTGAAATATTTTGTAATGCTTTTAAAATAGTATTAAATATTCTATTTATGTATATCTGTAGATGTGACTCGCAATATAAATGTGCGAAGATGCCATTTAATCCTGTAACAATGGTGCATAAAACTAACATATGTATATGTATATATATATTGTCATGAGGAATTTTGCAGTAATTATACTGTAGGCGTATATTTGGTGCAAACGACAATATCTTTGTAGAAATAAGATCGATCTGTATGCCATGCTTGGATATGAGTACAGTTTCCTCCAGGATTGTGAAGTTATTACCTCAGAGGAAGGACCATGACCTTGTCCTAACGCACAATGAAAGAATTCTATGAGAAATGTAGCGCAAATTGAATAGCGAGAAGAAGTGTAGGATTGAGAAAGAGCATACAGTATTAATCCACTTTTTATTTTTGTACATGTATAATTCAGATGGAATGTTTCAAGAGAACTAAGAAAAACTACTGTATTTCGTCAGATTATGCCATGCAAATATTTATTTCTGGATGCTAATTTTTGCTGAAGCCTAATTACAAACATCCGATCCCGTATTCTGTAATTAACGAATCTATGACAGATTATTTATAAGTCATATACAAAAAAGAACTGACTTACACCGTCTTCACTCATGTCATTTTTTTGATGCAATGATTCAGTAAGAACATTGAGTAGTTTTGCAAGCATAAATACTTTTCGTTAATTATAAATGTCTTATTTTTATTGTCTGTTATAAATATCGGTATGTATTTGTACATTTTTAGAATTATTTGAATGCATTAATACGAAGCATGTCAGCGAAGCAGATAATATCTACTCATCTATTCTGTTACGGCTTTCTATATGAAAACACTCATCTCTCCTATTGCAGGATATTAAAAAGGATATTATAAAGTTAACTAAAATGTCCTATCTGTAAACGAACGCTACGTTCTAAACAGAATTTAAACGAGGCCTACCGGTATTTCATCCGTTATTATTATTTTCTTTGTTTTTTGTGAGTAAAAGTCACCATTGTAATGATTTCAGGTGTCCTGAAGGCATCGCTATGTAATAATTATTATCTATGTGTAATATTTGCATGTTATGAATGTCTATGTTTCAAAAATATATAGATGTTATCTTCAAAAGAAAGAATTATATGTGACACTTATATAATATTTGAGAATCATAGAGATGTTACCTTTTAATTAAATGGCTATATGTAAACGTTGTATAATGTATTTTAGCCAGCAGAATATATGTATGTATGTATGTCGTGAAATCTGAATAAAGAGCTTTAAATTTCTATGCTTCATTTCAATTTTAAAGCAACTTATTTCCTTTATTCTCTCTGTAGCTCTGACAGCGGCTTATTCATATCATACCACTCAATTTATAAGTATGGCAGGTGTAGAATAAATGTCAGCAGTTACAATCAGCAACAGACGTGCTTTGATTCCCTGTGTAGCACATTCTGTTTATTCCTTCACAAAAGAGTCGAATTACACACTGAAACTTATTACATATGGCATACACATTAGTACAAAACGTTTCTATATCAGTTTTGTAAAAGCTGTAAGCGTATTTTTCAGTAGTAATAAATCAGTTTTACGAAGTGACAATTTTACACTCTGCAATCAGTCATTGATTAGTAAGTGGTGTATGTTTTACCCTGAACAGTAACTTCTGCTTAAATGTCTATTTTTAAATCAATACCCATTTCCTACAAGAAAACAATATCACATATTCTATGTGTCTGTATTCTTTCTTGTGTTCATCACGTATGAAAGAAGACATTCCGAGTATTAACTACGTATTTTTGTTTAATTAATTATCACCTCAGTCACCACATCCTGATACATGCAGAAGAAAATATTTTTTCTGGGGCTAGTTAAAGAGAAATAATTCAATATTACTACAAGAGAAGTAAAGAGGCAGTTGATTTCCCTGAAACACGACTAAGAATAGGGTGAAATGATGAATTATTGGGGTTCCCAGATTCTTTGGTGCTAGTGAATAATTCCATAGGAGTGGAGCATAAAGGTGGAGCTTGTTCAATGGCTCAGCAATACAATCCACTATATCTGTGATATGGCTGGTCATTCGTAAGGTAGAAGCTCCTTACTCGCAGTATGGGCCATGAATTTCTGTTGGATTGTCCTAAAACTTAAATCTGAGTGACGCCAATTGTATGGAGTCAATGGATAGTATTCGAAGAAGATAAGGAGAGAATTCTTATAAACAAGTACAATCAATTAGGGTAGAAGGTAGAATGGAATTTCACGACAGTGAGCATCGCATACAGTACTAAGGCGACTTATGTCAACCAGAACAATCATAAATTGTTTCGTGGAGGCTATCTTTAAGCTTCTACCTAAACACATTTTGTGCATCCCCTTAACTTTGCGTCCCAGTAAGGTGAATGTGATCACACTGAATGGAGTTATACTGGCTCTCTGACGAGTAACACTTTAGTCTCGAACATGATAGCTGTGCGTTTAAACTGAGACACAAATTTGCACATAAATCTTTCTAATATCGTTCTAGAGGACTGTTGGTTCGGAAATGATAAAAACTTGATGGAAGTACGAAGTTCGAAGTTCCACATGGGAATGTATATAACAGGTGACCTTTAAACAAATTGTTCAGCGGAATGCAGGTGCCACTGGCCATTCATTGTTTTTTATGACATCTCAGAAAGTGGGTTAATTATAGCATTCGTCCGCTATGTCACTGTAGTAAAATTATAACTTTCGATTTCCAGAATGATATCCCAGTTGTAGGTACACCAAAAAATAGGCGAGAACCCAAGAGATTTAGAAGTACATCTCTCACTTCATTACGGAAGATACAGGAAATCAAGCTTAAAGTATAAAGACATATTAAATATTAAATTCGTCTGACATTTATATAGTCTACTCTGTTTTATGTCAAAAGTTTTTTGCTGCTGTTTGTTTGAAGGAGGGGCAGTATCTCCATCTCCTACACCAATCTGATGTAGCTACTGATGTTCAGATGAATTTACATCTCATGACGAGACCAGTGTCACTCCAAACCATTACTTTGGAGTTTGCGCGCTATGTTGCAGGCTGCCGGATAGTGGTCATAGGAATAGGGTCTAACTCATCTGCATGCATCACTACACGTCACGTTGAAGCAGGATTCCTCCGAAAAGCATACCTTTGCTTCACAGCAAGCTGATGACAGCGTTCAACGTGTCGATTGCAGATTTTGGTGTTTGTAACTTCTGTAAATGTTAGTCGATGCAATGAAATATGTACAATCAGTGCAATCCACAGAAGATATCACCGAACCCTCTACAAAGACAGTTCAACACCGACTGCAGTGTTCCAGCTTCGAATCAACACTACCTCGTTATGCCCAGTAACAGCTTCTGGGCTGCATATGACCGACTTCTACCCACAGATTTAACACACTCGCACACGTACATACACATTACTTTCATAGCTACATGCTCTGTACGAAGTGAAATGTCACGGTATGACAAACGAAGTTACCTGCTCTTCGATCATTATTTGACAATGGAAGTCACTTAGTACTGATAGTGCACTATTTGGCGTCGAAGAGAAGTGCTGCCACTCTTTTTCATATTTTCATATTTCCTCTTCATTTGACACATTTCACAAGCTCATCTTGGCGTAAGTGATCATTTCAGCCACATGCAAGGCCACATATGTGGGTTCCTTCTCCCTGGGATTTTACCAAGCTATGACTGGTACACTGTTGTGTACACCCACCGAGATTGAGAGATTCTTTCTGGCCGCTGCAGTTCCTGAGAAATTTACTGTTTTACATTTAAATCAGTGTCCAATGAGGCCCATGCAGAGTTGGAGAAGGCAGTCCGTAAGTGCTACCTGTCTCAACGAATCAAAGCTAATGCAAGTGACAGGTACCCTACAAAATCCCCATGATAGTTTGAAAGTAGTGAAAGGTAAAGTTCAATTTACATTACTGGAATACCTCACTCAGAATCTCCTTCTCATGAGGGAACAACCCTTAAGGTTTATCACTAATAAAATTCGCTTAACACACTTCACATCGCTAATGATCAAACTATGGCACCCAGGAGTGGCCTTAAGTTGTAACTGCTCTCTTAAAGTCTCCTCAGCTCACAAGAAAATTAATAAGTTCATAAATGATCAGGTTGAATTAGGTACTGAAATGAGTAATTTTTCTCGTCAGACTTACTTTATCACGATTTGAAACATGAAAACACAGAACTGAAACTGGTTAAAATGATATATAAAACAAATCAAAATTGACTGTCGCGGATGGAAATGGGCCGCTGGAAAAGCTATTGGCAGTGGGCGGTCAAGTTAACACGACGCCTCCCACAAATTAATCGTAACGTAAACGCTACCTGACGGTAATACCTTGAACTGACGGTAAATATGAATCTCTAGATGACAATTCAGTACGACATATCCTGCCCGAAATATAAGTACTTCAGATCGGATGTACATGGTTAAGTGAAGCCTAACTTCTCAAGGAAAAGCCCCTAATGTGCGTTTACAGCAGATATAGTTATCAATGTATTGTTGAATGTGTGATAAGAAGCCTGCTCGTACATTTGTAAGTGTTAAAACTGCTACCGTGTACTCTTCCAATCACTTGAGGTGAGAATCCCAGCTGGCGTCCGCTGATAAGCAAGACCGTACTCTCGCACGGATATTCCCCAATGCCAAGAAATATCCTCTCCTGCTTCTCTTCTCAAGGCCATCGCTACACGAGGAGCGTCGCAAAAAAATTATTGTCTCCAGTTGTCAAGTGAAGCGCCTAAATCACGTCAATGGCGTAATTATAACACCACACCAGATATCTCGAAATAAGGAAGCTTGCCCCCAAAAACTATGCACACCCACACAACGTGCTCTGGTGTCAATGGCGGTCCACCTGTTGTGCTGCAATATTTTGACGTGCTCGAGGAGATCGTCCCGTATCAGAAACGTTTTGGGAAGCTTTATTCTCCACGCTGGTCCGACGCCAGCATGTCTGGCAAAAAATTCTCCACGAAACAGACAATGCTCTTCTCCCCAGCACGATATATTAAGTGGACACCACAGAGTCGAACGCGACTTCTTGAACTCGTAAATGGCCGGCACAGCCCGAGCCGTGCAATACTTCCCGCAGTTTGACGAAAGGCTGAAGACGATACCCTGTGGCCAGCCGGCCGCTAACCTGGTCTCCCAAGATATCAGTCAGTCAAACATGAAAGGCGCCGGACGCCGCCGTGTGCTTCTGTGACTCACGGGTCGAGCTGGACGTACCCTCCGAGAAAATACTGTCGCGGCCCCTTCGCTTTCATCTCGGCCGTACGTCCTTTCGCGCAGTCTAATGTAAACATCTCCCACGCATACTCGGTTATATGGATAAAGATTTACATTGAAATTATTATTTGCACCCAACTACACTCCTGGAAATGCAAAAAAGAACACATTGACACCGGTGTGTCAGACCCACCATACTTGCTCCGGACACTGCGAGACGGCTGTACAAGCAATGATCACACGCACGGCACAGCGGACACACCAGGAACCGCGGTGTTGGCCGTCGAATGGCGCTAGCTGCGCAGCATTTGTGCACCGCCGCCGTCAGTGTCAGCGTTTGCCGTGGCATACGGAGCTCCATCGCAGTCTTTAACACTGGTAGCATGCCGCGACAGCGTGGACGTGAACCGTATGTGCAGTTGACGGACTTTGAGCGAGGGCGTATAGTGGGCATGCGGGAGGCCGGGTGGACGTACCGCCGAATTGCTCAACACGTGGGGCGTGAGGTCTCCACAGTACATCGATGTTGTCGCCAGTGGTCGGCGGAAGGTGCACGTGCCCGTCGACCTGGGACCGGACCGCAGCGACGCACGGATGCACGCCAAGACCGTAGGATCCTACGCAGTGCCGTAGCGGACCGCACCGCCACTTCCCAGCAAATTAGGGACACTGTTGCTCCTGGGGTATCGGCGAGGACCATTCGCAACCGTCTCCATGAAACTGGGCTACGGTCCCGCACACCGTTAGGCCGTCTTCCGCTCACGCCCCAACATCGTGCAGCCCGCGTCCAGTGGTGTCGCGACAGGCGTGAATGGAGGGACGAATGGAGACGTGTCGTCTTCAGCGATGAGAGTCGCTTCTGCCTTGGTGCCAATGATGGTCGTATGCGTGTTTGGCGCCGTGCAGGTGAGCGCCACAATCAGGACTGCATACGACCGAGGCACACAGGGCCAACACCCGGCATCATGGTGTGGGGAGCGATCTCCTACACTGGCCGTACACCACTGGTGATCGTCGAGGGTACACTGAATAGTGCACGGTACATCCAAACCGTCATCGAACCCATCGTTCTACCATTCCTAGACCGGCAAGGGAACTTGCTGTTCCAACAGGACAATGCACGTCCGCATGTATCCCGTGCCACCCAACGTGCTCTAGAAGGTGTAAGTCAACTACCCTGGCCAGCAAGATCTCCGGATCTGTCCCCCATTGAGCATATTTGGGACTGGATGAAGCGTCGTCTCACGCGGTCTGCACGTCCAGCACGAACGCTGGTCCAACTGAGGCGCCAGGTGGAAATGGCATGGCAAGCCGTTCCACAGGACTACATCCAGCATCTCTACGATCGTCTCCATGGGAGAATAGCAGCCTGCATTGCTGCGAAAGGTGGATATACACTGTACTAGTGCCGACATTGTGCATGCTCTGTTGCCTGTGTCTATGTGCCTGTGGTTCTGTCAGTGTGATCATGTGATGTATCTTACCCCAGCAATGTGTCAATAAAGTTTCCCCTTCCTGGGACAAAGAATTCACGGTGTTCTTATTTCAATTTCCAGGAGTGTATAAAACTAGTCACAAACAAACACTGTCATTCTATGTCACCCATTCATTTAATCGCACTGATGGTTCACTACATTACTGAGGCGATAATACTTCCATACACATTATTTAAATAAGAAAAATGAAAGGAAACGAACCCAAAGCCTTAGGTAAGTTTCAGTACCTCCCACCCCCTCCCCAACTGGCAGACATTTTCTTACACTTAGATTACAGCAGTGTGACATGAAAAAAAAATAAATGGCGTAACATCATCCTTGATCGTTCTGACTAATGAGGGAAAAATGGGAGAAATCTTTGCCAACCATTAAATCTACAAATTCCCGGTGTGGATGCAAAACCGATAGGCTGTACTGACAGACACAGTCCATTTAGTAGTGCTGTTACAACCATACACAATGATAGACATCATACGTACAAAATCACGTCATCCCAAAGCACATAAACACGAATAATTCCATACAATGATCAACAGTCTGACCAACCTATCGCTAAAAGAATGCGCAACACAAAAGGATCTAGCGATTCTGCAATATATAACACAGAAAATGACTATAGCCCAAATTAAATGCGTTACCAAAAGCTACAGGAGTAAGATTAACCTACCAAACAAAATAAAATATAGTAACACAAGTTCACTCGCGGAAAACAAAATTGCTAGTCCACACAATTCAGGCATATGCAAAATAAGCATCGAGATTGCGATAAACCTTATACAGGATAAACAGAAAGAAATTTCGGAATTAGATACCGAAAACACACCAGAAACGCTATTACAAATCCATCCACATTCCTCAAACACATGAAAATAGAAAACCACAAAGACCAGACGGAATGACCAATGCAAATATCATACATAATTCCGAAGACATTAACCGTGAATATCTTGGACAACAGAAATTTATACGCATTCATATAACTACCAAAAAAGTACATTAAACGAAGAAACTGACATAAACAAAAACATACCGTATACTTAAACTTTTATTGACATTATAAATTTAAATAAGGGGTAAATATTCATAACCAAAACATTATAGGAGCAATGACAAAATTAACAACAGAAGTTTACTCACTAATACCTAGCAACTCAAAGATCAATAAATTAAAGGAAAATTGTAGTCATATAACGTCGCTGGTGTCCTGTCATATAAAACTACGAAAAGTACAAAACACAGTAAACAGAACAAAACGGTCACAGTTAAAAAAAAAATCTCGTCTACAACAACATTGCTGTTCGATATATGGCAGTATCGCAGTATCGCTGCCAAAATCATATAATCACGCCCTCTGTAAAGTATAACAGCCAAATCGTTAGACGGTGACAGCACCGGCAGAGTTCTATGGACGTCAAAGGCCACGGAAGCACTATTATCTACTCACCAAATATTGTTAACAGTTATACATAAGAATAGAAACGAATGTTAACGAATTCATGTACTATATGCAAGCAGAAATAAAATGACACTTTAGCAAAAATAGGCCTATCGCAAACCAGACAGTGGAAATATAGATATTTTAAAATAGCAGCGATTTGGGTTTCTCTACTTACAATGTCTCTGTAACAGACATACCGTGCTCCGGGCCCTCAAGAACACTAATTATTGATGTCCACGTCAGACCACACCAAGGGGACGATCCTGTGTTTCACACACATGAAAGTGAAAATGGCTAAACTAACGAAGTGTACAATTCAGCAAATAATTTATGCATCAGAAAGTCATTTGAACCTACGTATACATCAAAATCAAAGTGGCCTCAATACTTGTGACAAGAATTAAGAATTTTAAACCAATATTACAGATGCAGGGAGAAATCTAGGACAAATCTTATCACAAAAAACAGCTAAAGCGAAGTAAGTATGTAGCTCAGTTAAAATTTAGCAGTAAATCTAATCCCTTAATGTAGGGCTACTTAGCTAGATTCACAGACCAATATGTAGTTTATAACGCCCAGCAACTACTTGCAACACGAGCATAAAGTATTAGACAAAGGCGTAAAATATTATATACACCGGAACCACACATTATGTCGGCCGCTGTGGCTGAGCGGTTCTAGGCCCTTCTGTCCGGAACCACGCTACTGCTACCGTCGCAGGTTCGAATCCTGCCTTGAGCATGGATGTTTGTGATGTCCTTAGGTTAGTTAGGTTTAAGTAGTTCTAAGTCTAGGGGACTGATGACTTCAGATGTTAAGTCCCATAGTGCTTAGAGGCATTTGAACCACACATTGTAACACGAAAAACCTCATAACAACATTATAAGTAGCAGTTGATACGGTGGAATTGCCAAGACGGCATCATAATTCAGTAACAGTGCAAGCATCCAACGTGACAGGAAAATACATCTATATGTAAGTCAAACAAGAGAGAACAGGTAACATTGTACTAAATCGCATAATCCACGAACTCATCACCAACAATGCTATAGTCATAAAGGCAGATAAAAGCAATAGTTTGGTTGTAATAAACGAAAATGATTACGTAACCGAAGTAAACAACTTCGTTACAGCTAACAGTATCACAAAAATCAATAGGCAACCTACTAATAAATTTTGCAGCACAGACTATAAATGTCACAAATTCTTGCAATACAATACTTACAGTTTATGGGAAAAGAACAAATATAGTTAAGAAGCCAAATACATCGAAAGTATATGTCCAACCCAAGACCCAACAATAAATTATTCCTGTATGTCCAAAACTAGACAGTCCCACCTACCTCATTAGTAATAAGTTGAACAACTTGGGTACTAAGCATTACAGATATAATCAAAAATACATAACGTAAGGTCACGAAAGCTGGAGAGCAAAATAAAAAATACAAAAATGTGAAATTTGTTTAATTTGACATCACCAACTTCTACATAAATATACCGGTCCTGGAAGCCATAAGAACTATAGAGTACAACATACCCCAATACAAGAAAAGGTCTATTACCGGTGTATATGACCGCTTCGATTTGCTAAAATTAATATTAACACAAAGTTATTTCATCTTCGGTAATGAAAACTATACAGAGGAGAATGGGATGGCCATGGGTTACAGAGCACTATAGCATACATAATTTTAAACGCCTTATAAGAAATGTTTTTCAGATCCGCCAGCCCGTTAGACAAAATAATTGTATACCACTGTAGAAACGTTCAGGTTACTTTGCTCTTAACAGACTCAATCACCACAGAAATTCAACAAATAAAGAAAGCATTGATCAGACTACATCTGAAAAAATAAGTACTAAGAAAGCAATAAATTTCCCTGACATATTAATAAAAAATCTTAACAACACATGCAACTTAGAAATATTCAGAGAATCTACTAGAAGAACACACAATACAAAAGGAACTAGGAATTGTACAATCAACAGTACAAAAAATGGCCAGAACCGAAACATAATCACTCAACTCTATGAAAAACGTACCAAATCAGCACACGGTAACATACAGCAGGACATAAAACTACTTAAAGAATCACAAGTTCAACAAAATCTTATACATACCTTCAACACATGTAGGAAATACATCTGATAAATTACATGCATTACTGAAAAACACAGGACTAACATGAGACTACCAAACCCGATATCATAAGATAACACCCCACAATGAAACCAGTAGAAGAATACACTCCCCTATTTAAGTTCTGTATGAGAACAAAGAAGTTAACGAACGCTATATTCACAGGTAACGAATGAAAACTATTAGACAGGCATAAAATATAATATACAGTCTAAACCACATACCATAACAATAAAAAGCCTCATACCAACAATAACAATCGCAATTGATAAAGCGGAATTGCTAATAAGGCGCCAGAAATCAATAATACTGCAAGTATCCAACATAACAGAAAACAAAATTACCAGTCCACACAAATTCACGTATTATTTGCAGTCAGGTAGAAAACGCCACTGTAGCCGAAATGTACGTATCACAAAGGATACAACAGAGCAGTAAATAAACAAATTCCTTAAGATCGAGTGTGGCCATGTAAAATATGTGTGTCACATTAGTGACAGAGGTATCATGATGTACAGCAATTAACAATAATTAACAACAAGCAGAAAAAACATAGGAAACATACCAACAGATTATAATGTAACTGATATGAAATTATAAACAAGATTTTCAAAACAAAACAACATAAATGCATAATAATTAATGCACCCTTTCCTAGAACGTAAACGAGCCAATGACAATTGTGGCATAAACAGCAGAAATATCATGGCCCTAGGTATCAAGAACCAAAGTAACCCTCAACTAAGTTTGTATTACTCACTCACACGACACGTGTCACTTTTGCACTTTCATCCTTTTCATTTCTCTGGAGAAGTTGTCAGAGTTCGGTGTCTCGTACAGAGTTCGGGTCTCATGGCAGAAGCACAGATTATCAGCGGTTATATCTCAGACTATGATACACGCGTAAGAGGTACGTGGAAGGTGGCTAGACGGGACCGACTTGTTCTCGTCGTCGACGTGGCAGTACATGACGTCAGTGAGAAGCGAGGGCCGCGTGGGATTAGCCGAGCGGTCTCAGGCGCTGCAGTCATGAACTGTGCGGCTGGTCCCGACGGAGGTTCGAGTCCTCCCTCAGGCATGGGTGTGTGTCTTTGTCCTTAGGATAATTTAGGTTAAGTGGTGTGTAAGCATAGGGACTGATGACCTTAGCAGTTAAGTCTCATTAGATTTCACACACATTTGAACATTTTTTGAGAAGCGAGGCAACAATTGGTATGGTAACAAGGAAGGCTCAGTTTATGGGTTCATTGACTACATATCATATGACTAAGAGCTCATTAAGACAAGGAAATATGTGTTTCTGTCAGCTGTCATATGACGGAGAGAAAAATATCTCTCGTATGAGCAAATAGGAAGCGGATGGATGGAATAGACCAGAAGGTGTTAGGATGCTGTCCATATATTTTGATGGAGGAGTAGATAATGTTGATAAAAATCAGCATTTTGGCTGATAGCAATACGTGGTTCAACCAAGGAGCAAAAAATTGCTTTAAATGGGACTTATGTCCCTTAGTACAAATCAACATAACATGCACAGACTGGCTGAACGATCAACTGCAAAAACTCGAAGCGCAGTAGGGTTTCATTGTGGGTTTCTTTGCCTCATTCTAGCTGCTCTTCATGCAGTGGCCCCTTAGTGGTACTACAAGCCTAAATAGCGCCAAGCCCTGCGGCTGCTTCCAGCTCGTTTCTGTGGAGAAAGGGGTGGCGCATGGCACGTGAACCTAGCAGTCAACCATCTCGCTCGCAAATAAATATAGTCCAACACGTTCATGTGGTGTCTCTCAGGAAGCCCAGTCAGGAAGCACAGAGGTGTGTGCTCAGTCCCCTGATGCCTCTTGTTGTGGAGGCTGTCATCATTCGCCTCGACTGTTGATCACCAACCCTGTCTCAGCTGGCAATTGCGTGGCACCTGACCCACTGTCGCTGAGATGCACAACCTTCTCCACTCTCGAGTAATACGGATGGGTGTTGAGTTCTCGTGGCACCAATCTCCAGGGCTCTGTCTGAACAAATCTTTCGCATGCCACATAAGCAACTGGTGTGTACAGTTCATATGCATGTCATATGTAATACTCGAAAGCAGTAAACGTTACACACTGAACTGTAATGAATAGTCTCCCGATGGGAGAAATGAAATACGTACTCCTATGATCTTTTCTAATATTCATAAATACATGTTACTGAACTAAGCAGGTATAAAAAATGTTTCACACATCATAGCGTGGAAGTAATTGCGTGTGGTGTTAGAGTTCGTTAGCAGGTTAGTCCTACTGTATCTTATAGTCCAATATGAGACAAAATGACTCCATCCTTACATGTCATTAGCATACCAATCAAGACTGAAGCATTAGTACCATCACCATAAGCTAAAGAAAATTAATCTTTTTCTTTGAGTATTACAGAACAGCTTAGCCTATTGTACACGAAACTAATGTAAGCGTTATTAAGGCAGATTACCAAGTTTAGGTTGGTAGCCTGCTTATGAACGTTTCTCTTACACACTCATCGTTCCTGACAGTGGATATTCTCGTATAATTTATCTGCTCGACAGGCGAACAATACAGGGTACACAACCGCAGAATCATTTATCAAGAAGTCAAGTACAACTACTGGATGATCGGAATTATGCGAATTCACGTACCATAACAGGTCTCAATAGGTGTAATCAACATTCTACCCTTACGATTTATGATGCAGTATACAGTTACCAAATAATGTGGAAATATCATCAGTCCTGTGGTTTGACTGTGTTGTGGCTACATCGTACAAATGTCCATAAGTAACGTAAGATATCCCTGTTTCATTTCCTCAGAATTTTTCTCCCTCTCTCTCTCTCTTCTTTCTTCGTTCATTTGGCGAAATCAGAGCTCATCACGTTGTACACTGAGTGTGCAATAAATGTCATCTATAGCGAGAGGGAGAGAGAGAGGGAGCCTTCGGCTCGTACACATACTGAAGTGTAAGGCATCCGCAAATCTATTGCACATCAGCAAAAGTACAGCTCGACTGCTATCCTTGCGTGGATACAACCCTTTAGGCTCAATGGAAATAGTACATGCATCCAGGGCGTGGACACAATCCAGAATATCCTCGAAAATGGAAGGCGCAGTAGCTCAGCGTCATGGTCAAACACAACGATGCCAAAAACAACACAAACGTATCTCCCCCGGAACAAAACTCCCTTCCTTAATAGTTAATGCTATTGGATAGTTACTTTATACTTTCGATCCATTGTGAGCAACACAGGGTCTCTGTCCTGCTCCTTCTCAATAGATTCCGCGCTATTGATTACATGGTTCTGAAATACAGCTTTCCATGAATAGTATAGGATAAACTTGTCTCCTTCAACGTCAACACTGACATTTTCGACAAGGATAACACATGAACGAGATAGCACGTAAAAACTTAAGTTGCTATTGCTGGGCACACGTGTAATCATGATATCGAATTCCTGGAGGACGGATATCCATCTGGCGAACTTTCCATGAGTCAGTTCTGTATTGAGGATAAATTCCACCTCGTTTTTATTGGTGCTTATTATTATGTTTCTGGCAAATGAAAGATATCTAAATTTGTGAAATCCCCATACAATGGCTAGCACTTTCAGTTCAGTAACCGAGCTGTTGTGCTCTGCTTCGGTCAAAATTCTGCTAGCGAATGCAACCGTTTTCTGTAAACAGTCTAGTCTGCGTATTTTTTGAATATCGCTACTTATATAACGGTGCACCTGCTACCTGTGGCCGTATTAAATTCACAGGAAAGTTCATGGTGAGCAACAATTGGTGCATTACTTAGTGTTACTTCCAGTGACCAAAACTCTCCTTCCATATCATTATCTGGGATCGAAGTGGTTTTTTTCCCCATGGGTTGATACAGGGGGTAAAGAGCTAGAGTGTAAATTTTGATGAACTTTTATACAAATTTATAGTTCCTAGAAATCGTCTAATCTGGTTCTTGGTGGAGATCGGTGCAAATTGAGCAATGTCTTCAATTTTTTCCAGATTTGGAACATTTTCTTCTGTGGAAAAGCTGTTCCTGAAAAACCGCACTTACTGGCTCCAAAACAGCTCTTCTCTATTTTCGCCATCACACCATGCTTTTGGATAGTTTGAAAAACATCCTGAAAGACACAGTTGTGTCCTCCCTCCCCAAAATATTTCAGCTATTAATAATGGTTCAAATGGCTCTGAGCACTATGGGACTTAACATCTGTGGTCATCAGTCCCCTAGAACGTAGAACTACTTAAACCTAACTAACCTAAGGACATCACACACATCCATGCCCGAGGCAGGATTCGAACCTGCGACCGTAGCAGTCACGCGGTTCCGGACTGAGCGCCTAGAACCGCTAGACCACCGCGGCTGGCAGCTATTAATACATCAGCCACATAGCTAGTGGTTCTTCGATAAAGTGCGTCACTTAGAAGACACCATCTAACCCATGGATCACTGGAGATGAAGATACATTTAACCGAAATGGGAAAGGCTGAAACTGGTAACAACATCCATGTGCTAGAAAGGCAGTGTACTGCCTGCTCCTAGGATGAGGTTAGGTCTGCCAGAAGCTGGAGCATAAGTCTATTGATGAAAAAACTGACACTCAATGGAAAATTTGCAATAACTCCTACAGTTTCTCATGCCCATATGTCTCTGGGTGAATGACTGCATTGATTTGATGGGGGTCGAGTACCGGTTGAATGAAGCCATTCTTCTTTTGAACAACATGCAGAGGGCTTATATGTTGACCTTACAGGCCCTATGAGTCCATCTCCCAATATTCTCTTAATATTTAAAAGTATCTGTTATCTGTGTGCAAGTCAGAAAGTGTACAGAGGCTCATTGCATGAGCGTCTTTCAAATGTCGATTGCAATAATGTGCTAATATGGCTTCTGCTGTCAAAAATGCCCTTAAGCAGATTTTTTCCATTTGCAAAACCAATTAATGGATGTACATCTCTCTCTATTATCTCCTCTTTCTCCTACAACAACAATCTTCCTATAAAGTCATATCCAAGCAAGTTAACCTTGCTCAGGCCAATGTTTTGCATGTATAATTTTTGAGCCCTACCGACTCCAATACTTAGGCAGTCATCACATGTATTATCACTTTGGTCCTCGTTCCATGGATTTGGAGGCCTAGTTTCGTCAACCACTGCTGGAGAGTTACTCCTGTTCTGCTCATGCCAGTTTGTAACATTGCTTTTTTTATTGTTATTATGTCCACCACTAAAATCGTTGCATTTTTCCTGTCTTTCTGGTGCAGGTCCAAAGTGACTTTGTCGACCAGATGGACTATTTCAAACGTTTCGGCAGTCATCGTTCCTCCTTGAAGACTCTCCGGTACTACTTTCAATGACGCACCTTTACGCACTTACATAAAAGGAGTTGTATGTATTCTGCAGCTCTCAGAGTATATTTTTAAATGCTTTAATGACGCTGTTACATACAACGCTTGGAACTTGTTGGTAAAGGGTGGGTAATTTCGTGTCACTTGAGGTCCATGGTGAATCCAGTGACTAACACTTTTCAACGTTTGATTCAAAATTTTTCGCCGGAATTTGGAATTTCCATGACTCTAGAGGGCCCCACACATCATTATCTCTTCTTCAATCCTATCCTGCATCTTTATTGACCAGTTTGTTGCTATGATTGTGTCTCTGAATTCATCATGTGAGCGACAGGTGAGCGTAATATTTCTCATATTCACTGCCACACAACTCTCAGTGTGTGTAAGTAAACTCCAGTTTATAACCTAATGAAGTAGGAGTCAAGGATTTGTCAAATCAAGCTGTCTGAGCCTTGGGACAAACCGTGTTTCCTCCATTTAACAATTTCGAAAAATTTTCAAGGAAATGGAATGTTTACTGTCGAAACGAAAGTCTACAGCTGCATGTTCACTGATTCCTGTGACCCTTATGTGTTCGACATCCTATGGAACTATGGAACTTCGTCAACCGATTATTATAGTAATGCTCCACACAGCCCCGGTCATACATTTGTGTGTCGAATCTTCTAATCGGTATGCAATTATGAGATTTTTCCACTGCTGTGTCATGCCCTGCTGCTTGATGTGTGCACACTCATGCTGGACAAACTTAAGTAGATCTCTGCTGTGGGGATTCAGCGATGTTCAGTAGTATCAGAGCGAGTGCCAGTATTGCTCTTTTCTTGTTTGGTTTACGTTCGACGCTCCTCGTCCTACTGTTGTCTATTACCATACTTTGGATGTCCTAGCATACATTTTGGTGACCTGTATGTACTTCTGGCCAACAATTGCCATCTCTCTATCATCATGAGCCTCTTTTTGTTTTGCTTCTGATGCAGTCTCCTTCGCATCGTCTGATAGCACCTTGCCTGTAGCTTCATCCTGTAATACATCCCTGGTACCGTGCATAACCTTATCTTCTAATTCTGAAGTAGCTCTTCTTCTTTCTTATGTATCCGCTTCCTCCTTCCTTTCTGCTGTGCGGGGTCAGTAGTTAAAAGTTGGAGACTAGAGAATTTCTTTTACCAAATTTTTTACCCCAACTGTTTTCAATTTGCTCGTATGAAATATGTTACCGTTTCCTGTTATGGAACAGTGGCTGGCGCTGAGCAGAAACAACGCATAATTTTATATAGTAACATCGAATAGTTCACGCAAGCATCTTCTCATGTCGGTACCCCTCACTAGAGATGCTATTGTCAGTACTGCTGATATGAAGATGTGCTTTAGTACACATGCAACCCATCAACAAGAGAACAAGGAACGGTCACGTTGGGGTTGCCCAGCGGGTCAGCTGAGAAACTCCGGTACGCTGGCCACTCTTGCCTACCAGATCTACTACCAAATACGTGTGTGCAAAAGTTCCTCTGCTACTAGGTGCGATGCCTCTCAGTTTGGTTGGAGCAGACTGCTTCTCCAACAGTAATTCCTACCACTGTATCCCTCAAGAATAGGAATCTGGATAAATAAACTCCAGATGTGACTGTAAGCAGTCTTTCGTTTATACACTCCTGGAAATTGAAATAAGAACACCGTGAATTCATTGTCCCAGGAAGGGGAAACTTTATTGACACATTCCTGGGGTCAGATACATCACATGATCACACTGACAGAACCACAGGCACATAGACACAGGCAACAGAGCATGCACAATGTCGGTACTAGTACAGTGTATATCCACCTTTCGCAGCAATGCAGGCTGCTATTCTCCCATGGAGACGATCGTAGAGATGCTGGATGTAGTCCTGTGGAACGGCTTGCCATGCCATTTCCACCTGGCGCCTCAGTTGGACCAGCGTTCGTGCTGGACGTGCAGACCGCGTGAGACGACGCTTCATCCAGTCCCAAACATGCTCAATGGGGGACAGATCCGGAGATCTTGCTGGCCAGGGTAGTTGACTTACACTTTCTAGAGCACGTTGGGTGGCACGGGATACATGCGGACGTGCATTGTCCTGTTGGAACAGCAAGTTCCCTTGCCGGTCTAGGAATGGTAGAACGATGGGTTCGATGACGGTTTGGATGTACCGTGCACTATTCAGTGTCCCCTCCACGATCACCAGTGGTGTACGGCCAGTGTAGGAGATCGCTCCCCACACCATGATGCCGGGTGTTGGCCCTGTCTGCCTCGGTCGTATGCAGTCCTGATTGTGGCGTTCACCTGCACGGCGCCAAACACGCATACGTCCATCATTGGCACCAAGGCAGAAGCGACTCTCATCGCTGAAGACGACACGTCTCCATTCGTCCCTCCATTCACGCCTGTCGCGACACCACTGGAGGCGGGCTGCACGATGTTGGGGCGTGAGCGGAAGACGGCCTAACGGTGTGCGGGACCGTAGCCCAGCTTCATGGAGACGGTTGCGATTGGTCCTCGCCGATACCCCAGGAGCAACAGTGCCCCTAATTTGCTGGGAAGTGGCGGTGCGGTCCCCTACGGCACTGCGTAGGATCCTACGGTCTTGGCGTGCATCCGTGCGTCGCTGCGGTCCGGTCCCGGGTCGACGGGCACGTGCACCTTCCGCTGACCACTGGCGACAACATCGATGTACTGTGGAGACCTCACGCCCCACGTGTTGAGCAATTCGGCGGTACGTCCACCCGGCCTCCCGCATGCCCACTATACGCCCTCGCTCAAAGTCCGTCAACTGCACATACGGTTCACGTCCACGCTGTCGCGGCATGCTACCAGTGTTAAAGACTGCGATGGAGCTCCGTATGCCACGGCAAACTGGCTGACACTGACGGCGGCGGTGCACAAATGCTGCGCAGCTAGCGCCATTCGACGGCCAACACCGCGGTTCCTGGTGTGTCCGCTGTGCCGTGCGTGTGATCATTGCTTGTACAGCCCTCTCGCAGTGTCCGGAGCAAGTATGGTAGGTCTGACACACCGGTGTCAATGTGTTCTTTTTTCCATTTCCAGGAGTGTATTTACAAATTCATGACAACAATCCCGATCGCTCACTTCCCGGTCCCACTCTTTCAAAGCCAAACCATCCACATAAAAAGGACATCGAAAGGGTGCAAGAAAGGGCAGCTCGTTTTGTATTATCACGTAGTAGGAGAGAGAGTGTGGCAGATATGATACGCGAATTGGGATGCAAGTCATTACAGCAAAGACGTTTTTCGTCGCGGCGAGATCTATTTACGAAATTTCAGTCACCAACTTTCTCTTCCGAATGCGAAAATATTTTGTTGAGCCCAAACTACATAGGTAGGAATGATCATAAAAATAAAATAAGAGAAATCAGAGCTCGAACAGAAAGGTTTAGGTGTTCGTTTTTCCCGCGCGCTGTTCGGGAGTGGAATGGTAGAGAGATAGTATGATTGTGCTTCGACGAACCCTCTGCCAAGCACTTAAATGTGAATTGCAGATTAGTCACGTAGATGTAGATGTAGATGTATCAGAAGCGGGACTAAAACCACCATTGGGTTCAGTGTGGCCACGCGGAAATACGTGCGGAGCGTGCCACCACTGAACCAGGCCACAGTTGTTTGCACTTGCTGCGTAAGCTCGCTCTTTACTTCGCCACGTGCTGAGCTTCCTTCCTGGGTGAAGCGCGCTCCAGTCTGACATACGGAGCCTGTCTCCGCCGCACTGCAGCCGCGGCTGAGCAGGTCCCGCGTCGTGCCGCCGAGCGCCCACGCCAGCCCTCCCCCCACCACCGCCTCCTCCCCCACGACGAAACCTCAATGCTGCCGCCTCCGTCGTCGCGATGCCACGCGCCGTGCTGCTGACCCACCAACGCCGCCCCCGCCTCATCTCTCCAGCCAACGCTGGAAAGACTAAGATTTTCGTATGTTTTCTGCCTTTGAAAATAATTCACCTTTAGTGTACTGGGACAAGGACGAATGAGCGCGCTTCACGAGTATTGAACACAGGGAGCGGTGCTTAAATTCGAAAAAAGACAACTTTTTTTAAAAATGCGAATTTATTACAACACTATATGTAACTCCCTTCAGCAGCAGTGACCGCCTGCAATATTGTCCTGAAGAGATCGCACGCACTGTTTAAAACAGCGCCGTCCATATTCGCGAAAGCTGCTTCGATAGCGGTGCGTGGTGATGTGACATTGGTGTGCCTCGTCTTGTTGGTAACACTCTCGATTACGCTCCAAACATCGTAGTCGAGGCGGCGAGAACTTCTTTGACCAGAACATCTCAGCGTTATCCGAGAGGCAGTTTTGCACTAAATGCCATCCAACGCAGTGTTCCCTTGGCGACATTTCTGCAGCTTTTGCCCCGAGACCCCCGAAATCAGCGCCTGAGCCTCTTTGTTGACTGTCGCAGTTCGCGACAAGCGGTTCCTCGAATGAAGTTTCCTCGCTGGGTTAGCGGAACCTTTCCCAGACCTCTCCATAGCGTTATACTTGCCCACAATATCGTAACGAATTGACCTCGGGTAAATGAAGAACCGAACTTTTTCAGTCACAGGTTGATAGACTGAGAACCAAGATCCACAGGACTAAAGAAATGGGTAGAATAATGTTGGAAGAAAACAGAAAACTTGAAATTAGTGAAATAAATGTAACATTTGATGAATTTGAGATTATAAGTAGGAAAATACAAAAAAAATTTGAGCAACTGCAGTCGCAGTTATCGGCACCTGAATGGGAAGATACTGGAGTACAAACCCACTCCAAAGTGGAAATTACTAACACTTCCGATATGGACATCAGTCTAGGAGAATTGCTAGAAAATATAACTGAGCTTGTGGTAGGATAGAAGACAGCAGAGTCAAAATTGCCGCCGCCAGCCCTACACTTTCTCAGCACTCTGTCTGCAATGGATCCTTCTGTGTATGTACCAAATGTTGGAAGCAGTGGCTGTACTCAAAAACAAAAGCGTAGTTATTGACAACGGAATGGTTCGTAAGGTGGTAGACAATATGAGAGATCGCTAAATAAAGAAAAAAAAAACGATGGCAAGGCGCAGTTGCATCCGATTCACTTCAGGAAAAGCCTCGTCAGGGTGCGGGTAACCGCGCAGAAAATGAAATTGCAACCCTCCCCACTCCCTGCCCTCCGAGCGTCAAACGACAATCTAAAGGGTTACAAGAGAAACGCCTCACCATCATTTGCTTGGTGTACGAATCTATGGAATAGTCCAAGACCATAAAGAAAGGCAAATGTCTTCCCACCGTCCGCTGAGCAAGGAATTGATAAAACAGGAAATCAACCCCATCACTGTCTATCCTAGAAACGGGGGGTAATAGGGAGCTGGAGAAAGAAGTCGAAATAAAAATTATAGAATCTATTGATGGTTGTGCAAGGTACAGATTTAAGGTTTAGTTAAACGGGTCATACGCGGATGAATAACCCCCTAACATTAAGTCAAACCAGAAATGGAACTTACACCCATATCGCACTAGATGCTGTTCATATGCCTATGTAAATGAGAGGAAAAGTGTCTGTTGCGTGTGACATAAACTCAACTGTAAACATTAAAATGCCCTCACCGTTCCCTCCTTGCCTCTCCAGGTGAGCCGCAGTGATGTCAAACCGCGTGTCTCACTTGTTAACGTTCCGTGTTATCCAGAGTGATCAGCGATATTTCTTTATATATAAGAAAAAGGCACTGACTTAGCTGTCGAGACGAAGTTCATCGCTAGCCCCGAAAGTCTCTGCCACGGATTATAAGGAAATCAACTACGGGATAGTGTGTTAGCCACTAAACCACTCCTGATCTACGTGCAGTTCGTAGGTATGGTATAAGGGATGTCCGACAGCTTCCAGAGCAGGAGGTTCAAAATAACAGAGTAATTCAGTTTACACTCGTGTGCTTAAGTGTGATAATGTCCACTCCATCGAGTCATGTAATGGAGCAATACCAGTTTGTTGATTTCAAACATCGCTAACTACTGTCAGCAGTTAGGTCGCTATTTTACTTCGCGATGTCCGAATGCTGCCTCGGGCTTGGGTGTGTGTGATGTCGTTAGGTTGGTTAGGTTTAATTATTTCTAAGTTCTAGGTGACTGATGACCTCAGAAGTTAAGTCCCATAGTGCTCAGAGCCAACTGAACCATGTGAACTTCGCGAGGCTATAAATTAAGGCAGACACATTTTGCAAATACACCTGCTGAAATACACCGACGTAAAAGGAAATCGAAAAACCAAGAACGAGTTTTGCGACATAAAAGGATAAACTGAAGATGGTAGGCGATTTTACATCTGAAACATGATGTCTATTCAAATTTCCCACCAGCCACATAAGAGTGGCGGTAGCAGCGCCACTATAAGGATGCAAGTCAGGTTTGATTTAAATACACCATGTAACGGTAGTGAACGTTAGTTACCTTTGAGATTGGACGTGGTGAGTTGCTGTTACCGAATAATGCCTTTAAGGCGACAAAGACATCATTATCAACACCTCACTGCGTTTGAACGTGACTATGTAAGGGCTACGAGAAACTAAATGTTCCTTCTTAGATACTGTCATCGGATGACAACTCCAGCGTTATCAGCAACCAGCAATAACCGTCCTTGTATTGACTGACCAAATGCAACAGTCACGGAACTTTCTTCCACAAACTGACATCCGGCACTTGAACGACACGATGCATGTACGTTTGCCTGCTTACATTCAACATTCTGGTGAACACGCCGGTTATGAATGTACCAGCATTTCACATTTGCGATGGTTTACCTCGCGCCTAACCTGTTATGTTACCACGCTAACCACTTAAATAGAAATTTCATTTCACTACATTAATAATTCTTGGTGTTGCTATTTATTTTGTCCATCAGCTCGCGCAAAAGACAGCCCCGCTAACGGCTTAGGGTTTGCAGTTACACACTTGGCAGACACAGATGCTAACATCCACACGACTGTGAACGTTAGTTACTAACAGAAGCGATTTTGACGCAGGAAAACCGTGAAATCACCTGTTACGATTGATTTCGAACTAACAACTGGTGCAGGAAGTATGACACGGTAAGCTGGATAAATTGCTAAATTTCGGCTTCCATGAAGAATAGTGTCCTTTTTCACACCGTCTTCAGAAAGTTATTTAAAAACTGACGTCCTATCCACATAAGTTCACCAAATATAAGTCGTGAAAATCAGCCGCTGTCTCAGTCCGTATTTATTTTCAGTAGGTAGCTGCCTCCGTTATGTCGTTATGTACACTTCTGTCCATTAAAATTGCTACACCACGAAGATGACGTGCTACAGACGCGAAATTTTACCGACAGGAAGAAGATGCTGTGATATGCAAATGATTAGCTTTTCAGAGCATTCACACAAGGCTGGCGCCGGTGGCGACACCTACAACGTGCTGACATGAGGAAAGTTTCCAACCGATTTCTCATACACAAACAGCAAGTGACCGGCGTTGCCTGGTGAAACGTTGTTGTGCTGCCTCGTGTGAGGAGGATAGATGCTTACCATCACGTTTCCGACTTTGATAAAAGTTGGATTGTAGCCTATCACGATTGCGGTTTACCGTATCGCGACACTGCTGCTCGCGTTGGTCTTGATCCAATGACTGTTACCAGAATATGGAATCGGTGGGTTCAGGAGGGTAATACGGAACGCCGTGCTGGATCCCAACGGCCTCGTATCACTAGGAGTCGAGATGACAGGCATCTCATTCGCATGGCTGTAACGGATCGTGCAGCCACGTCTCGATCCCTGAGTCAACAGATGGGGAAGTTTGCAAGACAACAACCTTCTGCACGAACAGTTCGCCGACGTTTGGAGCAGCATGACTATCAGCTCGGGGACCATGGCTGCGGTTACCCTTGACGCTGAATCACAAACAGGAGCGCCTGCGATGGTGTACTCAACGACGAACCTGAGAGCACGAATGGCAAAACGTCATTTTTTTTGGATGAATCCAGGTTCTGTTTAGAGCATCATGATGGTCTCATCCGTGTCTGGCGACATCGCAGTGAACTCACATTGGAAGCGTGTATTCGTCATCGCTATACTGGCGTATGACCCGGCGTGATGGTATTGGGTGTCATTGGTTACACGTCTCGGTAACCTCTTGTTCGCATTAACGGCATTTTGAACAGTGGACGTTACATTTCAGATTTGATACGACCCGTGGCTCCATCCTTCTTTCGATCCCTCCGAAACCCTACATTTCAGTAGGATAATGCACGACCGCATGTTGCAGGTCCTGTACGGGCCTTTCTGGATACAGAAAATGTTCGACTGCTGCCCTGGCCACCACATTCTCCAGGATTCTCACCAGCTGAAAACGTCTTGTCAATGGTGGCCGAGCAACTGGCTCGTCACAATACGCCAGTCACTACTCTTGATGAACAGTGGTATCGTGTTGAAGCTGCATGGGCAGCTGTACCTGTAAACGCCATCCAAGCTCTGTTTGTCTCAAAGCCCAGACGTATCAAGGTCGTTATTACGGCCAGAGGTGGTTGTTCTGGGTACTGATTTCTCAGGAACTATGCACCCAAATTGCGTGAAAATGTAATCGCATGTCAGTTCTAGTATAATATATTTGTCCAATGAATACCCGTTTATCATTTGCATTTCTTCTTGGTGTAGCAATTTTTATGGGCAGTAGTGTATAAGCGTGTAATGCTCTGTTGTAAGTTATAGTGTAAAAGACAGTAACTAGAGCAGTGGTGAATGACAGTGTACTGTTAAAAATACGGGGTAAGAGAAACGATCTAAGTGGTAAAAATACTGAATAGTAGGTATAAATTCAATCCTTGTCATATTTACACCATTACTTGAGGAAAAGATGTGAAGGTACTACTATGTCTCAAACGATGATATGATGTACACTCCTGGAAATGGAAAAAAGAACACATTGACACCGGTGTGTCAGACCCACCATACTTGCTCCGGACACTGCGAGAGGGCTGTACAAGCAATGATCACACGCACGGCACAGCGGACACACCAGGAACCGCGGTGTTGGCCGTCGAATGGCGCTAGCTGCGCAGCATTTGTGCACCGCCGCCGTCAGTGTCAGCCAGTTTGCCGTGGCATACGGAGCTCCATCGCAGTCTTTAACACTGGTAGCATGCCGCGACAGCGTGGACGTGAACCGTATGTGCAATTGACGGACTTTGAGCGAGGGCGTATAGTGGGCATGCGGGAGGCCGGGTGGACGTACCGCCGAATTGCTCAACACGTGGGGCGTGAGGTCTCCACAGTACATCGATGTTGTCGCCAGTGGTCGGCGGAAGGTGCACGTGCCCGTCGACCTGGGACCGGACCGCAGCGACGCACGGATGCACGCCAAGACCGTAGGATCCTACGCAGTGCCGTAGCGGACCGCACCGCCACTTCCCAGCAAATGAGGTACACTGTTGCTCCTGGGGTATCGGCGAGGACCATTCGCAACCGTCTCCATGAAGCTGGGCTGCGGTCCCGCACACCGTTAGGCCGTCTTCCGCTCACGCCTCAACATCGTGCAGCGCGCCTCCAGTGGTGTCGCGACAGGCGTGAATGGAGGGACGAATGGAGACGTGTCGTCTTCAGCGATGAGAGTCGCTTCTGCCTTGGTGCCAATGATGGTCGTATGCGTGTTTGGCGCCGTGCAGGTGAGCGCCACAATCAGGACTGCATACGACCGAGGCACACAGGGCCAACACCCGGCATCATGGTGTGGGGAGCGATGTCCTACACTGGCCGTACACCACTGGTGATCGTCGAGGGGACACTGAATAGTGCACGGTACATCCAAACCGTCATCGAACCCATCGTTCTACCATTCCTAGACCGGCAAGGGAACTTGCTGTTCCAACAGGACAATGCACGTCCGCATGTATCCCGTGCCACCCAACGTGCTCTAGAAGGTGTAAGTCAACTACCCTGGCCAGCAAGATCTCCGGATCTGTCCCCCATTGAGCATGTTTGGGACTGGATGAAGCGTCGTCTCACGCGATCTGCACGTCCAGCACGAACGCTGGTCCAACTGAGGCGCCAGGTGGAAATGGCATGGCAAGCCGTTCCACAGGACTTCATCCAGCATCTCTACGATCGTCTCCATGGGAGAATAGCAGCCTGCATTGCTGCGAAAGGTGGATATGCACTGTACTAGTGCCGACATTGTGCATGCTCTGTTGCCTGTGTCTATGTGCCTGTGGTTCTGTCAGTGTGATCATGTGATGTATCTGTCCCCAGGAATGTGTCAATAAAGTTTCCCCTTCCTGGGACAATGAATTCACGGTGTTCTTATTTCAATTTCCAGGAGTGTATTTAAGTGGTTAGCATGGCAACATAACAAGTTAGGCGCGAGATAAAGCATTGCAAATGTGAAATGCTGGTACATTCATAACCGGTGTAACCGCCAGAATGTTGAATGTAAGCAGGCAAACGTACATGCATCGTGTCGTTCAAGTGCCGGATGTCAGTTTGTCGAACAAAGTTCCGTGACTGTTGCACTTGGTCAGTCAATACAGGGACGGTTATTGCTGGTTGCTGATAATACTGGCGTTGTCACCCGATGACAGTATCTAAGAAGGAACATTTAGCTCCTCGTAGCCATCTTACGTAGCCACGTTCAAACCCAGTGAGGTGTTGATAACGATGTCTTTGTTGCCTTAAAGGCATTGTGTCTGCCTTCGTTTATAGCCTCGCTAAGTAAAATAGCGACCCAACTACTGACAGTAGTTATCGATTGTTTGAAAACACAAATACACAAGTATTGCTCAATTGCATGACTCGACGGAGTGGACCCTAACACACTGTAGCACACAAGTGTAAACTGAATTACTCTGTTATCTTGAACCTCCTGCTCTGGAAGCTGTCGGATATCCCGATTACCATACTTACAAACTGCACGTAGATCAAGAGTGGTTTAGAGGCTAGCACACAATCCCACGGTTGATGTCCTTATAACCCTTGGCAGAGGCTTTCGGGCCGGCCGATGGTGGCCGTGCGGTTCTAGGCGCTTCAGTCGGGAACCACGCGACCGCTACGGTCGCAGGTTCGAATACCGCCTCGGGCATGGATGTGTGATGTCCTTAGCTTACTTAGGCTTAAGTAGTTCTAAGTTCCAGGGCACTGATGACCTAAGATGTTAAGTCCCATAGTGCTCAGATCCATTTGTACCATTTTGAAGAGTCTTTCGGGGCCAGTGATGAACTTCGTCGTGACAACTAAGTCAGCGCCTTTTTCTTATATAAAAAGAAGTATCGCTGGTCACTCTGGATAATCCGGAACGTCAGCAGGTGAGACGCGGGGTTTGACATCACTGTGGAGAGGCAAGGTGGGAACGGCGAGGGAATTTAAATGTTTACAGTTGACTTTACGTCACACGCAACAGACACATTTCCTCTCATTTACATAGGTATATGCACAGCACCTAGTGCGCTATGGGTGTAAGTTCCATTTCTCGTTTGACTTAATGTTAGGGCGTTTTTCATCCTCGTACGACCCGATTGACTAAACCTTAAATCTCTACTTTGTACAACCATCATTGGATTCTATAATTTTTATTTCATCTTCTTTCTCCTGCGCCATATTACCCCTCGTTTCTAAGGTAGACAGTAACGAGGTTGATTTCCTGTTTTACCATTTCCTTTCTCAGCGGACGGTGGGAAGACATTTGCTTTTCTTTATGGTCTTGGACTATTCCATGGATTCGTACACCAAGCAAGTGATGGTGAGGCGTTTCTCTTGTAGCCCTTTAGATTGTCGTTTGACATGCGGAGGTCAGGGGGTGGGGAGGGTTGCAGTTTCATTTTCTGTACAGTTATTCCACCTTTTACCCGCACCTTGACGAGGCGTTTCCTAAAGTGAATCGGATGCAGCTGCCCCTGGCCATCGTTTTTTTTCTTTATTCAGCAACCTCTCATTTCGCCTACCACCTTACGAACCATTGCGTTGTGAATAGCTACGCTTTTGTTTTTGAGGGCAGCCATTGCTTTTAAGATTTGTTACAGACACAGAGGGATCCATTGCAGGCAGAGTGCTGACAACATGCAGGGCAGGCGGGGGCAACTGTCACTCTACTTCCTTCTATCCCTCACAAACTCAGTTATCTTATCTAGTAATTCTCTTAGACTGGTGTCCATATCGGGAGTGTTAGTAAATTCCACTTTAGACAGGGTCCGTACTCTGGTATGTACGCTTTCCGGAGCCGATAACTGCTGCTGCAGTTGCTAAAGTTTCTTTTGCAGTTCTCTACTTACAATCTCAAATTTGTCAAATGTTACATTTATTTCTTTAATTTAAAGTTTTCTGTTTTCTTCCAAAATTCTTCTAATCCTTTCTTCTACCCTGTGGTTTTTGGCTCTCAATCTGTGACCTGTGCCGGCCGGAGTGGCCGTACGGTTCTAGGCGCTACAGTCTGGAACCGAGCGGCCGCTACGGTCGCAGGTTCGAATCCTGTTTCGGGCATGGATGTGTGTGATGTCCTTAGGTTAGTTAGGTTTAATTAGTTCTAAGTTCTAGGCGACTGATGACTTCATAAATTAAGTCGCATAGTGCTCATGCTCAGAGCCATTTGAAGCATTTGTCAACCTGTAACTGAAACAGTTCGATTCTCCCTGTACCCGAGATGAAATCGTTACGATATTGTGGCCCAGTATAACGCTTTGGAAAGGTCTGGGAAAGATTCCGCTAACGTAGTAAGGAAACCTCATTCGAGGAAACATTTGCCGCGAACTGCGACTATCAGGAAAGAGGCTCAGGCGCTGATTTCGGAAGTCTCGGAACAATCGCAGAAGAAATATCGCCGAGGGAACAATGCGTTGCATGGCAGAGGATGACCTCCCACGTCCCATTTAGTGCAAATCTGTCTCTCGGATAACGCTGACATGTTCTGGTCAAAGAAGTTCTGATCCCCACGACTACGATGTTTAGAGCGTAGTCGAAAATGTTACCAATAAGACGTGGCACCCTAATGTCGCATCTCCAAGCACAGCTATCGAAGCAGCATTCGCGAATAAGGACAGCGCTGTTTTAAAGAGTGCGAGCGTTCGCTTCAGAATATTATTCTAGGCGGTCGCTGTTGCTGAAGGGAGTTACATGTAGTGTCTTAATAAATTTGCATTTTAAAAGACGTTTCATTTTTCCGGATTTAAGCGCCACATCCTGTATTCACTACTCGTGCAGCGCGCTCGTTCATCCTTGTGCCAGTACAGTAAAGGAGAATTATTTACAAAGGTAGAAAACATGCGAAAATCTTACAGTCTTTCCAGCGTTGGCTGGAGAGGTCAGGCGGGGGCGGCGTTGGTGCCTCAACAGCTCGGCGCATGGCGTCGCGACGTCGGAGGCGGCAGCGTTATGGTACGGTCGCGGGGGAGGAGGCAGTTGTGGTGGGAGAGCTGGCGTGGGCGCTCGACGGCACGGCGCAGGAACTACTTAGTCGCGGCCTCAGGGCGGCGGGAAACCGGCTGCGTATGTCAGACTGGAACGCGCTGCGCCCGTGAAGGCAGCTCAGCACGTGGCGAAGTAGAGAGCGCGCTTACGCAGCAAGTGGAACCCACTGTGGCTTGGTTCAATGGTTGTACGCTCCGCATGCATTTCCTCGTGGCCAGACTGGTCCTAATGGCGGCTTTAGTCCCGCTTCTTATACCCGTTTTATTTTCATGGTTTAGCTTTGAAACAGTGGGACAGGGAGTGGGCGTACGGGCTTGTTATCATGAATTTGCAAATGTAAACGAAAGACTGCTTACAATCACATCTGGAGTTTATTTCTCCAGATCCCTATTCTTGAAGGATACTGTGGTAGGAATTGTTGTGGAAAAAGCAGGCTGCTGCAGCCAAACTGAGAGGCATCCCACCTAGTAGCAGGGGAACTTTCGCACACACCTATTTGGTAGCAGATCTGGTAGGCAACAAAGAGTGGCCAGCGTACCGGTGTTTCCTAGCTGGCCCGCTGGGCAACCCCCACGTGACCGTTCCTTGTACTCTTGTTGATGGGTTGCGTGTATACTGAAGCATATCTCCATGTCAGCAGTACTGACAGTAGCATCTCTCGTGAGGGATACCGACATGAAAAGCTGCTTGCGTGAACTATTCGTTGTTGCTACATAAATTATAACATTCTTCGTTGTATCAGCTCTGGCCCAGCCACTTTTCCACGGCAGTGAACGGCAACAAAATTCATACGAAGAAATTGAAAAACAGAAAGTTGGGGTAAAAATTTGGAAAAAGAAATTCTCTAGCCTCCAACTTTTAATTGGTGACTACACACAGGAGAATGGATTTAGGAAACGGATACAGAAGAAAGAAGAAGAGCGTCTGCAGAATTACAGCATAAGTTTATTCAAAGTACCTGGGATGTATTACGGGATGTAGCTACTGGCAAGGTGCTTGCAGACGAAGCGAAGGAGATTGCATCAGAAGCAAAACAAAAAGAGGCTGGTGATAATAGAGAGATGGCAACTGTTGGCCAGAAGTACATATAGGTCACCAAAATGTATTCTAGGACATCCAAAGGTGTCGTCTATAAAACTTGGAAAGTTCTTACCACAATTCGGGTACAGTGATGCGAGATATCACAGGAGACTCAAGAAAAGATTTTGGAGCACACCACGAAAACTAAGAAACTGGAAGAACAACAGACAAATTTGTCACACGTGGAGCTAAATCTATTCTGGGTCCCCAGGCAGCAAGTTGAGATTCAGAAGGAAGTTGCTTACAGCAACAGATGTGTAAAAAAGTGGAGGTTCAGTTTGCTAATAGACAACAGTGGGACGAGGAGCATCGAACGTGAACATAACAAGAAACGAGCAATACTAGCACTCGCCCTGATAGTAGTGAGCCAGTAAACGTCGTCGAATCCCCACAGCAGAGATCTACTTAAGTTTGTCCACCATGAGTGTGCACACATCAAGGAGCAAGGTATGACACAGGAGCGGAACCATCTCATAATTGGAAATCGATTAGAGATTCGACAAAAATAAATGACGGGAGCTGTGTGTAGCACCACTGTAATAGTCGGGGGACGTAGTTCCATACAATAACGAACACATAAGGGTCACAGGAATCAGTGAACATGCAGCTGTAGACTTTGGTTTAGACAGTAAACTTTCCATTTCGTCGAAATATATTGAAACTCTTGGTCTGGTCGAAACACTCTACATCCCAAGGCTGAGACAGCTTCACTTTACAAATCCTTGACTCTTGCTTCATTAGGTTACAAACTGGAGATTATTTGCAGACACACAGAGAGTTCTGTGGCAATGAGTATGCGAAATATTACGATCACCGGTCGCTCACCTGACGAATTTAGAGAGACATTCCTAGAAATATACTGCTCAATACAGACGCAGGATAGGATTGAGGAAGAGATAATGATGTGAGAGGGGTTAGAGTAATTGGGATTCCAAATTAAGGCGAAAAATTTTGAATCAAACGTTAAAAAGAGTTAGTCACTGGATTCACGATGGACCTCAAGTGACATGAAATTTCCCATCCATTACCAACAAGTTTCAAGGGGTGTATGGAGCAGCGTCATTAAAGCATTTAAAATTGCACTCTGAGAGCTGCAGAATACCTACAACTGCTGTTATGTAAGTGAGGAAAGGTGCGTTATGGAAAGTAGAATGGGAGAGTCTTCAAGGAGAAACGATGACTGCAGAGGCATTTGAAATGGCCCGTCTGGTCGAAAAAGTCACTTTGGGCCTGCACCAGAAAGACAGGAAAAATGCAACGATTTTAGTGGTGGGCATAATAACAGTAACAAAAGCAATGTTAGAAACTGGCATGAGCAGAACAGGATTAACACTCCAGCAGTGGTTGTCGAAACTAGGACTCCAAATCAACGGAACGAGGACCAAAGTGATAATACATGTGATGACTGATGAAGCATTGGAGTGGGTATGGCTCAAAATTTATCCATGCAAAACACTGGCCTGAGCAAGATTAACTTGCTAGGATATGAGTTTATAGGAAGATTGTTGTTGTAGGAGAAAGAGATCATGGAGCGAGATGTACATCCATTACTTGATGTTGCAATTGGGGAAAAATCATTTGAAAGATGCTCATGGAGTGAGATTCTGTACACCGTATGGCCTGCAAACAGATAATAGGCACTTTTAAATGTTCAGAGAATATTGCGAGACGGACTTATAGGGCCTGCAAGGTCAGCACATAAGCCCTCTGCATGTTGTTCAAAAGAAGACTAGCGCCATTCAACTGGTATTGGACTCCAATCAAATCAATACAGTCATTCAACCAGAGATAACTGGGCGTGAGAAACTGCAGGAGTTATTGCAAAATTTCCATCGAGTGCCAGTTTTTTCATCAGTAGACTTATGGTCCAGCTTTTGGCTGATCTAACTTAAACGTGAGAGCAGCCAGTACAGCGTTTTTATAGCACTTGGACGTTGTTACCAGTTTAAGTCTTTCCCATTTGGATTAAAAGTATCTTCATCTCCAGTGACTCATTGCACTCATGGTTTATTTGGTCTTCTGACTGATGGATTTTATCAAAGAATCAAATGAGGTTGATATATTAATAGCTGAAAGATTTTTTTCGGGAGGGGGGGGGGGGGGACAACAATGTCTTTCAGCATGTTTTGCAAACTAGCCAAAAGCATGATGTGATGGCAAAAATAGAGCTGTTTTGGAGCCAAATCTGGAGAAAACTGAGGACATTGCTTAATTTGAACCGATCTCCACCAAGAACCAGTTAAGACGATTTATAGTAACTATAAATTTGTATAAAAGTTCATCAATAATTACACTTTAGCGCCTCACCCCTTGTATGAACCCATAGGGTAGAAAACCACTTGGATCTCAGCTAATGACATGCAAGGAGAGTTTTCGTCACTCGAAGTAACACTAGATAATGCAGCAATTCTTGCACACCATGAGTTTTGCTGTGAACTTAATATGGCCACAGGTAGCAGCTGCACCGTTGTAGGAGTAACGATGTTCGAATAACAGAACAGACTGTTGTACAGAAAACGATTTTATTTGGTAGCAGAATTTTGACCAAAGCAGAGCAGAACTGCTCGGTTACTGAACTGAAAGTGCTAGCCATTGTATGGGGATTTCAGTAATTTAGATTTCCTTCATTTGGCAGAAAAACCATAATAAACACCGATAAAAAGGTGGTGGAATTTATCCTTAATGCAGAACTGACTCATGGAATGTTCGCCAGATGCACGATTTGGGTGTCATGATTTCACGTGTACCCAGCAATAGCAACTTAATTTCGTATGTTCTCCCTCGTTCATCTTTTATCATTGTCGAAAATGTCAGTGATGACGTAGAGGGAGGCCATTGTAGCCTATCCTATTTGTGGAAAGATGCATTTGTGAAACATGTAATCAATAACGTGGAATCTATTATGAAGGAGCAGGACAGAGTCCCTGTGTTGCTCAGAATGGAACGAAAGTGTAAAGACCAGAAACAAGCAAATATCCACTAGTGTTAATTGTTAATGAATGGAGTTTTGTTCGAGGGGAGATATGTTTGTGTTCTTTTTTCTATCGTTGTGTTTGACCATGCCACTGAGGTACTGCGCCTTTCAATTTCGAGGATATTTTGGATGCATGTACTATTTTCATTGAGCCAAAAGGGTTGTGTCCAGGCAAGGATAGCAGTCGAGCTGTACTTTTGCTGATGTGCAGTACATTTGCGGAACCCCTACACATCAGTAAGTGTGCGAGGCGAACGCTCACTTTCTCTCCCTCTCGCTTTAGATGTGTAGATGTGATTTATTGCACACTCTGTGTACGACTTGATGAGCTCTGATTTCGCCTAATGTACGAAGAAAGAAGAGAGAGGGGGAGAGAAAATCTGAAGAAATGAGATAGGGAGACCTAACGTTACTAATGGACACATCTACGATGTAGCCACAAGACAGTCAAACCACATGGCTCGTTATACTTCAACATTATTTGGTAACTATGCACTGCATCATAAATACTAAGGGTAGAATGTTGAATACACATTGAGGCTTGTTATGGCACGAGAATTCGCATAATTCCGATCATCCAGTAGTTGTACTTCACTGCTTGATATATGATTCTGCGGTTGTGTACTCTGTATTGTTTGCATGTCGACCAGATAAACCATACAAGGATATCCACTGCTAGGAACGATGAGTTGGTACGAGGGACGATCATAAGCAGGCTACCAAACCTAAACTTGGTAATCTGCCTCAATAACGCTTGCATTAGTTTCGTGTATGATAGGCTAAGTTGTTCTGTAATACTCAGAGAAAAAGATTAGTTTTCTTTTGCTTATGGTGATGGTACTAATGCTTCAGTGTTGATTGGTATGCTAATGATATGTAAGGAAGGAATCATTTTGTCTCAGATTCGGCTTGAAGATAAAATAGTTAGGACTAACCTACTAACGGACTCTAACACCACATTCAATTACTTCCACATAATAAGTTTATTTCTATGATGTGTGAAACATTCTTTATACCAGATTTGCTCAGTAATATGTATTTATGAATATTAGAAAAAGTCATAGGAGCACGTATTTCATTTCTCCCATCAGGAGACTGTTCATTATAATTTAGTGTGTAACGTTTACTTCTTACGAGTATTACATATGACATCCATATGAACTGTACAGACCAATTGCTTATGTGGTATGCGAAAGATTTTTTGAGACAGAGCCCTGGAGATTGGTGCCACGAGAACTCAACACCCATCCGTATTACTCGAGAGTGGAGTAGGTTTTGCATCTCAGCCACAGTGGGTCAGGTTCCACGTACTAGCCAGCTGAGACAGGGTTGGTGATCAACAGTCGAGGCGAATGATGACGGCCTCCACAACAAGAGGTATCATGCGACTGAGCACGCACCTCTGTGCTTCCTGGCTGGGCTACCTGAGAGATGCCACAAGAGCGTGTTCTGAACCGGCTTTCTGGACGATATTTATCTGCAAGAGAGATGTCGGGAGACTGCTAGGTTCACGTGTTAAGCGCCACCCCTTTCTCCACGGAAACGAGCTGGAAGCAGTGGCAAGGCTTAGGGCTAATTAGGTATTTATTTCCACTAAGGGGCCACTGTAGGAACAGCAGCTAGAATGAGGCAAAGAAACCCACAACGAAACCGTACTGCACTTCGAGTTGTTGCAGTTGATCATTCAGCCAGTCTGCGCACGTTATGCTGATCTGTATTAAGGGACATAATTTCCATATAAAGCGTGTTTTGCTCCTTGGTTGAACAACTTTTTGTTATCACCGAAAATGGTTGTTTTGATCAACAGTATCTACTCACCCATCAAAATATATGGACAGCATCCCAACACCTTCTCGTCTATTCCATCTATCCGCTTCCTATTTGCTCATACAAGAGATACACTCCTGGAAATGGAAAAAAGAACACATTGAAACCGGTGTGTCAGACCCACCATACTTGCTCCGGACACTGCGAGAGGGCTGTACAAGCAATGATCACACGCACGGCACAGCGGACACACCAGGAACCGTGGTGTTGGCCGTCGAATGGCGCTAGCTGCGCAGCATTTGTGCACCGCCGCCGTCAGTGTCAGCCAGTTTGCCGTGGCATACGGAGCTCCATCGCAGTCTTTAACACTGGTAGCATGCCGCGACAGCGTGGACGTGAACCGTATGTGCAGTTGACGGACTTTGAGCGAGGGCGTATAGTGGGCATGCGGGAGGCCGGGTGGACGTACCGCCGAATTGCTCAACACGTGGGGCGTGAGGTCTCCACAGTACATCGATGTTGTCGCCAGTGGTCGGCGGAAGGTGCACGTGCCCGTCGACCTGGGACCGGACCGCAGCGACGCACGGATGCACGCCAAGACCGTAGGATCCTACGCAGTGCCGTAGGGGACCGCACCGCCACTTCCCAGCAAATTAGGGACACTGTTGCTCCTGGGGTATCGGCGAGGACCATTCGCAACCGTCTCCATGAAGCTGGGCTACGGTCCCGCACACCGTTAGGCCGTCTTCCGCTCACGCCCCAACATCGTGCAGCCCGCCTCCAGTGGTGTCGCGACAGGCGTGAATGGAGGGACGAATGGAGACGTGTCGTCTTCAGCGATGAGAGTCGCTTCTGCCTTGGTGCCAATGATGGTCGTATGCGTGTTTGGCGCCGTGCAGGTGAGCGCCACAATCAGGACTGCATACGACCGAGGCACACAGGGCCAACACCCGGCATCATGGTGTGGGGAGCGATGTCCTACACTGGCCGTACACCACTGGTGATCGTCGAGGGGACACTGAATAGTGCACGGTACATCCAAACCGTCATCGAACCCATCGTTCTACCATTCCTAGACCGGCAAGGGAACTTGCTGTTCCAACAGGACAAAGCACGTCCGCATGTATCCCGTGCCACACAACGTGCTCTAGAAGGTGTAAGTCAACTACCCTGGCCAGCAAGATCTCCGGATCTGTCCCCCATTGAGCATGTTTGGGACTGGATGAAGTGTCGTCTCACGCGGTCTACACGCCCAGCATGAACGCTGGTCCAACTGAGGCGCCAGGTGGAAATGGCATGGCAAGCCGTTCCACAGGACTTCATCCAGCATCTCTACGATCGTCTCCATGGGAGAATAGCAGCCTGCATTGCTGCGAAAGGTGGATATACACTGTACTAGTGCCGACATTGTGCATGCTCTGTTGCTTGTGTCTATGTGCCTGTGGTTCTGTCAGTTTGATCATGAGATGTATCTGACCCGAGGAATGTGTCAATAAAGTTTCCCCTTCCTGGGACAATGAATTCACGGTGTTCTTATTTCAATTTCCAGGAGTGTATTTTTCTCACTGTCATATGGCAGCTGACAGAAACACCTATTTCCTTGTCTTAACGAGCCCTTAGTCATGTGATATGTAGTCAATGAGCCCATACACTGAGCCTTCCATGTTACCTTCCCAATTGTAGCCTCGCTTCTCACTGACGTCATGTACTGCTATGTCGACGACGAGAACCACCCGATCCCGTCTAGCCACCTACCACGACACCTCTGCACGAGACACCAAACTCTGACACAACTTCTCCAGAGAAATTGAAAGGACTGAAGTGCAAAAGTGACACGTGAATGAGTAATATAAACTTGGTTGAGGGCAACTTTGATTCTTGATACATAGGGCCATGATCTGACTACTGTTTATGACATAATTGTCATTGGCTTGTTTATGTTTTAGGAAAGGGTGTATTAATTATTATGGAACCATGTTCTTTCTTTTGCGAATCTTGTTCATAATTTCATGACAGTTACATTATAACCTGTTGGCATTTTGCCTAGGTTTTTTCTGTTTGATGTAAATTATTGCTAATTGTTGTGCATCAAAGTACCTGTGTCACTATTATGACACACTCATTTTACATGGCCACACTCGATCTTAAGGAATTTGTTTCTTTAGTGCTCTATTGCATCGTTTGTGATACGTACTTTTTGGCTGCAGTGCCTTTTTTAGGTGACTGCAAATAATACATGATTTCGTAACCCTTTGTTTCTATTCTTATGTGAAACTGTTGACATTATTTGGTGATTGTACAATAGTACTTGGGTCTAGCTGTTTCTGACGCCCATAAAACGTCGATTCGTGCTGACATTGTGTAACAGTTAGGTTGTTATGTCTTACAGTGCCCCCCACATGAACCATGGACCTTGCCGTTGGTGGGGAGGCCTGCGTGCCTCAGCGATACAGATAGCCGTACCGTAGGTGCAACCACAACGGAGGGGTATGTGTTGAGAGGCCAGAGAAACGTGTGGTTTCTGAAGAGGGGCAGCAGCCGTTTCAGTGGTTGCAGGGGCTAAAGTCTGGATGATTGACTGATCTGACCTTGTAACACTAACAAAACGGCCTTGCCGTGCTGGTGCTGCGAACGGCTGAAAGCAAAGGGAAACTACAGCCGTCATTTCTCCCGAGGGCATTCTGCTTTACGGTATGGTTAAATGATGATGGCGTCTTCTTGGGTAAAATATTCCGGAGGTAATATATTCCCCCATTCGGATCTCCGGGCGGGGACTACTCAAGAGGACGTCGTTTTCAGGAGAAAGAAAACTGGCCTTCTACTGATCGGAGCGTGGAATGTCAGATCCCTTAATCCGGCAGGTAGGTTAGAAAATTTAAAAAGGGAAATGGATAGGTTAAAGTTAGATATAGTGGGAATTAGTGAAGTTCGGTAGCAGGAGGAACAAGACCTTTGGTCAGGTGAATACATGGTTGTAAACACAAAATCAAATAGGGATAATGCAGAAGTATGTTTAATAATGAATAAAAAAAACAGGAGTGCGGGTAAGCTACTATAAACTCCATAGTGAACACATTATTTTGGCCAAGATAGACACGAAGCTCGCGCCTCCCACAGCAGTAGAACTTTACGTGCCAACTACCTACGCAGATGACGAAGAGTTTGATTAAATGTATGATGAGATAAAAGAAATTATTCAGATAGTGATGGGGGACGAAAATTTAATAGTCATTGATGACTGGAATTCGGTAGTAGGAAAAGGAAGAGAAGGAAACGTAGTAGGTGAGTATGGAATGGGAGTAAGGAATGAAAGAGGAAGCAGCCTGGTAGAATTTTGCATAGGGCATATCTTAATCATGGCTAACAATTGGTTCAAGAATCATAAAAGAAGGTTGTATACATGGAAGAAGCCTGGAGATACTGGAAGGTCTCAGATAGATTATATAATGGTAAGACAGAGATTTAGGAACCAGATTTTAAATAGTAAGACATTTCCAGAGGCAGATGTTGACTCTGACCACAATCTATTGGTTATGAACTGTAGATTAAAACTGAAAAAACTTCAAAAAGGTGGGAATTTAAGGAGATGGGACCTGGATAATCTGACTAAACCAGAGATTGTACAGAATTTCAGAACGAGAATAAGGCAACAATTGACAGGAATGGGGGAAATAAATACAGCAGAAGAAGAATGGATAGCTTTCAGGGATGAAGTAGTAAAGGCAGCGGAGGATCAAGTAGGTAAAAAGACGAGGGCTAGTAGAAATCCTTGGGTAACAGAAGAAATATTCAATTTGATTGATGAAAGGAGAAAATATAAAAATGCAGTAAATGAAGCAGGCAAAAAGGAATACAAACGTCTCAAAAATGAGATCGATAGGAAGTGCAAAATGGCTAAGCAGGGATGGCTAGAGGACAAATGTTAGGATATAGAGGCTTATCTCACTAGGGGTAAGATAGATACTGCCCACAGGAAAATTAAGGGGACCTTTGGAGAAAAGAGAACCACTTGTATGAATATCAAGAACTCAGATGGAAACCCAGATCTAAGCAAAGGAGGGAAAGCAGAAAGGTAGGTGGAAGGAGTATGTAGAGTGTCTATACTAGGGCGATGTACTTGAGGACAATATTATGGAAACGGAAGAGGATGTAGATGAAGATGAAATAGGATATATGATACTGCGTGAAGAGTTTGACAAAGCACTGAAAGACCTAAGCCGAAACAATCCCCGGGAATAGACAACATTCCATTAGAACTACTGATAGCCTTGGGAGAGCCAGCTCTGACAAAGCTCTACCATCCGGTGTGGAAGATGTATGAGACAGGCAAAATACCCTCAGATTTCAAGAAGAATGTAATAATTCCAAACCAAAAGAAAGCAGGTGTTGACAAATGTGAAAATTACCTAACTATCAGTTTAATAAGCCAAGGCTGCAAAATACTAACACGAATTCTTTACAGACGAATGGAGAAACTGGTAGAAGCCAACCTCGGGGAAGATCAGTTTGGATTCCGTACAAATGTTGGAACACGTGAAGCAATACTGACCCTACGACTTATCTTTAAAATAGATTAAGGAAAGGCAAACCAACGTTTTTAGCATTTGTAGACTTCGATAAAGCTTTTGACAATGCTGACTGGGATACTCTCTATCAAATTCTGAAGGTGGCAGAGGTAAAGCACAGGGAGCGAAAGGCTATTTACAATTTGTACAGAAACCAGATGGCAGTTATAAGAGTCGAGGGACATGAAAGAGAAGGAGTTGTTGGGAAGAGAGTGAGACGGGGATGTAGCCTCTCCCCGATGTTATTCTATCTGTATATTGAGCAAGCAGTGAAGAAAACAAAAGAAAAATTAGGAGTAGGTATTAAAATCCATGGAGAAGAAATAAAAACTTTGAGGTTCGCCGATGACATCTCGTAATTCTGTCAGAAACAGACAACGGAATGGACAGTGTCTTGAAAGGAGGATATAAGGTGAACATCAACAAAAGCAAAACGAGGATAATGGAATGTAGTAGAACTAAATCGGGCGATGCTGAGGGAATTAGATTAGGAAATGAGACACTTAAAGTAGTAAATGAGTTTTTCTATTTGGGGAGCAAAATAACTGATGATGGTCGAAGTAGAGAGGATATCAAATGTAGACTGGCAATAGCAAGGAAAGCGTTTATGGAGAAGAGAAATTTGTTAACATCGAGTATAGATTTAAGTGTCAGGAAGTCGTTTCTGAAAGTATTTGTATGGAGTGTAGGCATGTATGGAAGTGAAACGTGGACGATAAATAGTTTGGACAAGAAGCGAACAGAAGCTTTCGAAATGTGATTCTACAGAAGAATGCTGAGGATTAGTTGAGTAGATCACATAACTAATGAGGAGGTATTGAATAGAATTGGGGAGAAGAGGAGTTTGTGGCACAACTTGACTAGAAGAAGGGATCGTTTGCTAGGACACGTTCCGAGGCATCAAGGGCTCATCAATTTAGTATTGGAGGGAAGCGCGGTGGGTAAAATTCCTAGAGGGAGACCAAGGCATGAATACACTAAACAGATTCAGAAATATGTAGGTTGCAGTAGTTACTCGGAGATGAAGAAGCCTCCACAGGATAGAGTAGCAAGGAGGGCTGCATCAAACAAGTCTCTGGACTGAAGTCCACTCAACAACAACATCTTACAGTGGGCGTGATTGTATGATTATGGCGGATACAAGGCCAATCTCTGTCATTATTGTTATTGTGAGATTTTTTACTTTCTGTGGCGTTTTTGTTCTGTTTATTAGTTGTTTTTTTTTTTACTTTTCATAGCTTTGATAGGACCCCGGATATGTCAGAAGGCTAGAATATTGTTTTAAATTATTAATCTACGAGTTTTTGTGTATTACTGTTTTGAACTTTGTTGTTAATTTTACCATTGCTTGTAAAATGTTTTACCTGCGTATGATCATCCGTTATGAACGATTAGGTTGTCAATAAAATTTTCATTATAGGGTAGTGTTTGTATTTAGTATCAGTTTGTTCATTTAACATGCTTTGAGGGTAGTTACATGCATGCACACTAATTTCCGTTTCCGTGATAATCATGATTATGCCCTTTCGTATTATATGTAATATTACCACTGCTCGTTCTGTCTGGTCTACTTTGCTATTTTCTGTTTTCATGTGACGATTGAAAGTGGATATATATGTATCGCTATATCTGCTGTTTTCCCGATACGTAATTCGCAAGTTTCTTTCTGTTTGTCTTGTGTAAAATATATCGCGATTTTAACATTTGTTTTGTATATGCCTAAAGTTGTGTGGACTGGTAATTTTGTTCTCTATTATGTTGGATACTTGCAGGTAAGTAATGTGCTTAAGTAGGTATAGGCTGTACTTTCTTAGCTACCCACTAAAGAAAAACCTAAATTTTATTTCTAAGAGGAATAACGTTTCGACAAGAGTATTGCTCAGCAAAAATTCTCAGTATCAACCGCATAAGAAATGGAGCGCGCAACTCGTATACCATTATCCTATACTTTTCAATTTAACAACTATCGTGGACGTCAGAGAATATTTTTTTCCTAAACTTTGTAGCTATCTTCTTCATACCTCATGACCACCATGAGCTTATCTTGCTACATCTTAGTAGCTTCTACCGAACTTCAAACTCTCACCAATCCCTCATTTGTAAGTTTCAGTGGTACCACTACTCCTAACTTACTAAGTTAGTTTAGCATATGGGAAAGAACTGTCTGTTCTTTTGTCCAATACACACACAATCCAGTACAGCAAAGACATCACATGAACACACCAAATAACGATCAATAATACAAAAATGGAAAAGTACGAGCTCAGCAATTCTTAGACCAACACAGTACAATACTTAAACATAATATAATATACACAGTAGATAGCCAGAGAAGCATTGGGATGGTTATTCCACCATTATTAACGTCAGATTAATCACGTATTTACCTCTTACCTTTCTAACAGAGTTACGGTACCGCAAACATTTTACTCTCGCGACCTATGACTTGTGGTTCAGTGTCACGTAAATTGGTGTGGAAATCAACGCTGCTCCTCGCATCTTACTTTTCAGAAGCTGTTTTTAGCTTTTTATAAGTTTCAGTCATTCAGTTCTTTTGCAACGCTCAAATCACTCTTCATAATAACTGACGGAGTTTCTGGTGTAACATAAGCAGTGTGTGACTGATCTCTTCTGAATATAGTTTACGTCATGTGTGTCACTCCTTAACTGTGTAATTTCTTGACTGTCTGCTCATGTGTTTTTGACATAACTTCTGGTTCCATTTTCGGTCGCAATGCATCGACGATCTCTGGGTATACAGTGAAAATCTTCTAGCGGTGAACGTATCTTAATTGTTCTCATTCGCGTGTGATATCTCAGATGAAAACTTATAAAGCATACTTTTTCCTAAGTTTTCCTCGCAAAGATGTAAGTCATGTTCTTTTCAGTTTCTGCTAAAAGTGATGTAGCTGCTTTATTTTGTCGTAGAATGTGTGGTATTTTCAGTGACCGTATAACGGAATGGAAATGTTGTCTCAAATGCCTGGGTGTGTTTAGGTTGGAGATAACTACACCTGTTAGTGTGTCGTGCAAACAAGAGACGACGCCTCACCTGCGGGTTTTGCTAGGTCATTGGGTCAAAATAAATGCAAAGACGTGGCCGAGCGGTTCTAGGCGCTTCAGGCTAAAATCCTGCCTCGGGCATGGATGTTTGTGATGTCTTTAGGTTAGTTAGGTCTAGGGGACTGATGACCTCAGATGATAAGTCCCATAGTGCTCAGAGCCATTTGAACCATTTTCGAACTGCGTAGACAGCTTCACCCTGAGACCGGAGCAGTCCGGATTCATGAATCACAACTTCAGAACATAAACATTCCTCGGCGTAGTTGAATAGATAACAGACGGATAAAATTCAAGCACAGTTACAGGGGCTGCGTATCTAGACTTCACAAAAGCCTTCGATCGTCTCTGGCACAACTGCCAGCTGAACTCATAAGGCCAATCACATGGCTTAAAAATGGATGTGGTACACGCAAGACACAAACGAACCCCGCAAAGTCCACACAACGAAAGGCCAATTTTATAATCCACTGACCACTCAGATGACGACACGATTTGTTACGAGTACGGTGACGGTACAGCTGGCCCCGGAAATACCGTCACAGTGGTAATATCTTTCCACTAACATATCCTAAGACCCAAGCACGAACTGTCGCAACTGGTACAAACCCTACCCGCACTACCTCAGAGGTTCTTTTTCCTCATGGCCTTTATCATAGCAATTCCCCCCCCCCCCCCCCCTTCCCTTAAAACCGCTACGCTTCAAACACTTTCAGCCGTCTAGCTCCTAGACGGGCTGGTATCAGTGGGTGATTGCTCCCAGATGTATGGACGACATCATAGAACCGCATCCTGCAGAGGTGGCAGTATAACATTTTGTGATGGTCACCATGACAGTGCGGACGTGGAGGGCTCCAGTTCTCGGTTAGAAAGAGAGCAACAAAGTACTCTACCAATACTGCTAGGTCTAGGTGTACCAGCGGCATCGAGTACACGTGTGTCGCGTGAGGTCCGCTTCTACCAGTTTTTCTATTCGTCTGTAAAGAATTCGCGTTAGTATTTTGCAGTTGTGACGCATTAAACTGATAGTTCGGTAATTTTCACATCTGTCAACACCTGCTTTCTTTGAGATTGGAGTTATTATATTCTTCTTGAAGTGTGAGGGAATTTCGTCTGTCTCATACATCTTGCTCACCAGATGGTAGAGTTTTGTCAGGAATGGCTCTCCCAAGGCCGTCAGTAGTTCTGATGGAATGTTGTCTATTCCCGGGGCCTTGTTTCGACTCGGGTCTTTCAGTGCTCTGTCAAACTCTTCACGCAGTATCATATGTCCTATTTCATCTTCATCTACATCCTCTTCCGTTTCCATAGTATTGTCCTCAAGTACATCGCCCTTGTATAGACACTCTATATACTCCTTCCACCTTTCTGCTTTCCCTCCTTTGCTTAGAACTGCGTTTCCATCTGAGTTCTTGATATTCATATAAGTGGTTCTCTTTTCTCCAAAGGTCCCTGTAATTTTCCTGCAGGCAGTATCTATCTTACCCCTCGTGAGATAAGCCTCTACCCTCTTACATTTGTCCTCTAGCCATCCCTGCTTAGCCATTTTGCACTTCCTGTCGATCTCATTTTTGAGACGTTTGTATTCCATTTTGCCCTCTTCATTTACTGCATTTTTTTTATTGTCTGCTTTCATCAATTAAATTCAATATTTCTTCTTGTTACCCAAGGATTTCTACTAGCCCTCGTCTTTTTACCTACTTGATCCTCTGGTGCCTTCACTACTTCATCCCTCAGAGCTACCCATTCTTCTTCTACTGTATTTCTTTCCCCCATTCTGTCAATTGTTCCCTTACGCTCTCCCTGAAACACTCTACAACCTCTTGTTTAGTCAGTTTATCCAGGTTCCATCTCCTTAAATTCCCACCTTTTTGCAGTTTCTTCAGTTTTAATCTATAGTTCATAACCAATAGATTGTGGTCAGAGTCCACATCTGCCCTGGAAATGTCTTACAATTTAAAACCTGGTTCCTAAATGTCTGTCTTACCATTATATAATCTATCTGAAACCTTTTAGTATCTCCAGAGTTCTTCCATGTATACAACCTTCTTTCATGATTCTTGAACCAAGTGTTAGCTATGATTAAGTTATGCTCTGTGAAAAATTCTACCAGGCGACTTCCTCTTTCATTCCTTAGCCCTAATCCATATTCACCTACTACGTTTCTCTCTCTTCCTTTTCCTACTCTCGAATTCTAGTCACCCGTGACTATTAAATTTTCGTCTCCCTTCACTACCTGAATAATTTCTTTTATCTCATCATACATTTCATTAATTTCTTCATTATCTGCTGAGCTAGTTGGCATATGAACTTGTACTACTGTAGCAGGCGTGGGTTTCATGTGTATCTTGTCTAAAATAGTGCATTCACTATGCTGTTTGTAGTAGCTTACAGACACTCCTTTTTTTTTATTCATTATTAAACCTACTCCTGCATTACCCATATTTGATTTTGTATTTGTAACCCTGTATTCACCTGACCAAAAGTCTTGTTCCTCCTGCCACCGAACTTCACTAATTCCCACTATATCTAACTTTAAGCTATTCATTTACCTTTTTAAATTTTCTAAACTACGTGCCCGATTAAGGGATCTGACATTCCACGCTCCTATCCGTAGAAGGCCAGTTTTCTTTCTCCTCATAACGACGTCCTCTTGAGTAGTCCCCACCCGGAGATCCGAATGGGGGACTATTTTACCTCCGGAATATTTTACCCAAGAGGACGCCATCATCAATTAATCATACAGTAAAGCTGCATGCCCTCGGGAAAAATTGCGGCTGTAGTTTTCCCTTGCTCTCAGCCTTTCGCAGTACCACAACAGCATGGCCGTTTTGGTTAGCGTTGCAAGGCCAGATCAGTCAATCATCCAGACTGTTGCCCCTGCAACTACTGAAAAGGCTGCAAGGCTGCTGCCCCTCTTCAGGAACCACACGTTTGTCTTGCCTCTCAACAGCTACCCCTCCATTGTGGTTGCACCTACGGTACGGCTATCTGTATCGTTGAGGCACGCAAGCCTCCCCACCAACGGCAAGACCCTTCATAGGGTGAAGTTTTGCACCAGTATGTTCGCCATTTGAGTGGTGCAGTGGGTCCCACCATCCTCCTGATGAATGATGACGAACGACCCCACCGAGCTGTCATCGTGGAGGAGTACCTTGAAACAGAAGATACCAGGCAAATGGAGTGGCCTGCCTGTTCTCCAGATCTAAACCCCATCAAGCACGTCTGGGATGATCTCGGTCGACGTATCGCTGCACGTCTTCAAACACCTACGACACTTCAGGAGCTTCGACAGGCACTGGGGCAAGAATGGGAGGTTATACCCCAGCAGCCGCTTGACCACCTGATCCAGAGTATACCAACCCGTTGTGCAGCCTGTGTACGTGTGCATGGTAATCATATCCCATATTAATGTCGGGGTACATGCACAGGGAAAAGTGGCGTTTTGTAACACATGTGTTTTGGGATGGTTTTCTAAACTTATCACCAATACTGTGGACTTACAGATTTGTGCCGTGTGTGTTCCCTATGTGCCTATGCTATTAGCGCCAGTTTTGTTTAGTGTCACGTTGTGTGGCGCGACATTCTGTAATCATCCCTAATTTATGAGCATGAGTGTATTTTGGTATGAAATTCACTTATTAATGCTTTATGAAAAAAATTACTGATAAATATTGTAACTAAACCCCCTAACTTGTGTGAAAAAATGATTCTTTCAGTTTTATTTTCATCCTTCAATCGATTCAGACCCCTATATTCTTTTAAATGTCACCAGGACCTTCCTGGAAAACCACTTATACTGCTTTCTGTAAATGGTAAACAGTTATCAATCAAAGATCCGTAAAAAGGCCCCAACTGAGGGGAGAGGGGACGTGCGTGGTTAACAGTTAAAATTGAGAGGGTAGAGAGTTATTTTTTCAAACTTTTATCCCGACTTTCTGTTTCTTAATTTGTTCGAATGTTTTAAAGTGCAGCTCCCTGCTACAGAACAGTAGCTAGGCTAGAGCTGGTACAACACCGAATGTTGCAGTTTACGTAACAACTAGGCTCAAATGATGTACGGAGCTCCTCACGTTGGTACCGCTAACGGGACACTATTGCCAGTACTGCTGACACGGAGATGGGTACGACAATACACGCAACCGACGAACGAGAGAAACAATCACATGGCGTTGCCGAGCGGGCCGGCAAGGAATCGTCGGTATTCTTGGAGCTCTATCTTGCCTAGCAGGTCTGCTACCAAACAGACGCGTTTTCCAGTTCCTCCATGATGACTCTTGGTTGAAATGACTCTGAGCACTATGGCACTTAACTTCTGAGGTTATCAGTCCCCTAGAAGTTAGAACTACTTAAACCTAACTAACCTAAGGACATCACACACATCCATGCCCGAGGCAGGATTCGAACCTGCCACCGTAGCGGTCGCGCGGTTCCAGACTGTAGCGCCTAGAACCGCTCGGCCACTTCGGCCAGCCATGATGACTCTCAGTTTGCCTGCAGCACTTAACTGTTTCCATAGTAATTCCTATCACTGTATGCCTTAGGAGTAGGGTTATGGAACAATAAACTACAGATGTTACTGTAAGTAGTCTTTCATTTATATCAACAAATTCATCCTGCAATCTGTCGCGTTCAAACACAGGGTATAGAGAAGACAGGGGTTTTAAGGTCTATCTGTAATTTCCGAGCGGTGAGGATTAAATGCAGGAAGACAAATTCCCATGACGGCAGGTTGACGACTTGAAGCAGCGCTAAACACTGTCACAGTGCATCTACGAGAGACGGGGATTTTGGGACTCGACAGGATACTTGCAGAAGCAGACTCATGGAATTCAGGGGTCTGGTGAACACTATTTATTTGTGACAAGACTAACTACTACACAGAAGGCTAACCTTAAACATTAGGAAAAGCAAAGGAGGCAGTTGGTTGCACAACGGAAGTCAGCACCTGAAGCCACGGGGACAGGTGCTAACAGATGTAGTGAATTTTTTTTTTTCTTTATTGTATTTCAATTCCCCATCGGGGCGGGCTGGCAGCAGCATATGCGCTGCTCTTCAGCCGAAAGACATAGAACAAAACAATAGAAGACATTTAAAAACAGCAAAGGAGAGAAGAAGGCGAACATAGATATAAAAAGGGATAACATCATGGGAGGCAATAGACAAAGAAAAAAACGGGGTGACTGTAAAATGGAGATAAAAAACTGTTTAAAAGTAGCACACACAAAAAGTCACACACTGCGACGATTAAAAGAACACAAGGCACAGTATGACTGGGGCATAAAGGTGTTGACGGATGGCATAGCACACAACGTAACACTGACGGCGAACCTCAAGGCAGTACACAATGAAAATCACACCTCTTGACGCACACTAGAAACAGCACTAAACACAACACTGATGTGGCACACTGATGATGATCAATACAGAGGATCTGCCAGGTTCAAGGAGATGAGGGAGACCTGAAGAAGGGAGGGAGGGGAAGAGATGGGGGAGGGGAATGGGGGGCGCGTGGAAGAGGGCCAGGTAGGGAGGGATGTGGGAAGGAGAGAGGCAAGTATGGGGTGCAGGGTCTCAGGGGAGGGGGGGATGGAGGAAAATCCGCTCTGGGAGAAGGAGGAAAGAGGAGAAGGGGGCCCTGGGGAGGGGGGGGGGGAACAAGGCCGGGTTATAGTTGGAAGGAAGGGTATATGTCACGGCGAAGTTCGTCATCTGGGAGGGGGAGGCGTTGGAAATTGCCCTGATGAAGGAGATGGAGAGTGTGGAGGTGGAGAGAGGGAGGGATACAGCGATAGAGGCGCGGCAACGGGCGGGGGGTGGAGAGGAAGGAGGAAACCAGAGGGTGGGGGGGATCAACTCTGCGAACAATGTAAAGGATGCGGAGATGTTGGAGGAACAAGAGGAGGTGGGGGAAGGGGATGTAGTGAACACTAGCAGCACTTCACTATTTGTAATGGATTAATTACGTAAGGTACCAGTATTAGTTTCTGAGCATTTACTATGGCAGAAATTAGCATCTCATATTCTCTTTCTAACTCAGTGTAAATCGATACCAACTGATTAAATGTTCATTAACAGTAGGGATCACAGCTAAGTGCTGTATCTTTTGATAAGTACTATTAGCATAAGCCTGCATGCACTTCTTTTTAAGAATCATTTCTTCGTTTCGTGCAAGGCTAGCTACTGTATGATTGAAACTCATCAATGTTGCTTTTACTACTGTTACTTGCTGTTTAGGCAACTGAAACAATTTCCTCTGTTCATTTTCAATTAAATTAACCTTTGATTTGAAATAAAAGGCATCCTGTTCATCCAGCGTCCCAAACAATATTTTACTAATTTCACCTACAAAATTTAAGGAACCTCGTTTCCGATGTGCCAAGTTCTATTTCTGTAACACTCCTTTAACATATTAGCATGCACCGTCAATTTTTTTCTCTTTAAATGAATGACAGAATTTGGACCCTTTGTCCTTACTACAGTATATGGACCACGCCACTGTGTGTCTAGCTTACGGCTTGTGCCCCTTCTAACGTTCTAGTCGTACAACAGGACTTCATCACCTGTTTTAAAAATCTTTCAGATCCTGACTCTATCATAGTACTCTTTGTTCTTCGCCTTACACTTTACTATATTCTCGGACACACTGGTGCATCTGTCTCATTTTCTCTTTTAATTCGAGTACATAGTTTTCGTAATTATAAGTCACACTTACGGGATCCCTCTACAATATACCTAGCTTGTTGCATGCTCTAGCGAATAATAACTCATGTGGTGTATAATTCGTGGCTCTGTGGGGCGTGGTATTGTACACGAATATCACGAATGGAAGGCATTCGTCCCAATTTGATTGAGCCCTGTTTGTATAGTGTCACAAGAATTCTTTTCTAGTTCGGTGTGATCTTTCCAATGTTCCGCTCCACTGGGGATGGTAACAGGAGGTCTACACCCTACCAATCCTTAACAGTCTCCACACCCTCTTTAGTGTGTCATTCAAAGTATCACGTCACGTTCAGATTCACTTAAATTTTGATAACCTACCATTGTAGTAGCAGGAACCGATCTAACAACTGCGCCCGACACCTGTCGTCTTATACAGGCGTTGCAGACAACAGCGTCGTACTCTGCCTGTTCACACTTCTCTGTATTTAAATACACAAGCATGTACCAGTTTCTTTGCGGCGTCAGAGTGTAATGTTATTTCTCCCCACGTTAACAGAGCTCATAATTTCTCGTTTTGCCTTAGCAACTCTCAACCTACTTCCTGTTAAAATTCAGATGTCAGACGAGCATCTCAGAACGGGACGGAAACTACAGTCAACATGCAAGTTTGTTTGCGTGGCCATCCTCCGCAGCAAGCACAGAAATATTTGTTTTGTAAATAAAACCGTCCTTTCTTGCTCCACTCTAATTTATTTCTCACAAACGTGTTTCGCCTTTATTACTCGAAGGCATCTTCCGTGGGGTCTAGAACGATACAGTTTTGTTTTGATATGAGTTGTTTTTAGATGATTGAACAGTTCACGTCGCGTTTTTTATGTAAAGAAGTTATTACTTATAGTTTTATGGCATCAGTGTTTCCTCTCATCTAGTTTGAAGGTCGAACTACCACTTCATTTCCGAAACATAAGCACATTTTTATATTCCGAACTTTTCTTCACGTTGTTTACCTTTATTTTTGTGGTGCACTATTACTCTTTTGCCAGAGATATGGATATTTTTTCGAAAACTGTGCTTTTAAAGACGTAAAGAATGTGAGTTCATTATACTTTTGTGTGTGTGTGTGTGTGTGTGTGTGTGTGTGTGTGTTTATGTGTACTGTGTGGGGGAAGGGTGTTGGTGGTTTGAGTTAAAGTGTGTTGAATGTGAATGTAATAGCTGTTAGACAGTGGTTAAAAGCTTTGGTGATGAACTGTTTTTAGCTTTAGTTTATTGTGGAAGGGTTCATGGACAAGTGAGTGAAAATGTGTTCCGTGGTATTATTATTATTATGATAATAATCCTTTTCTGGAGTGTAATTGTATTATATTATCTATTAGTGTAAACAATGGATTATTTGAAATGTGTGCTTCATAATTCAGCAAGATTTTCTCTTCTCTTTTCTTGTAGGGTTAGGAGGTGCATTTTATTGTTAATTCTAATATTTTCGTGTCCTCTTCTCTAGCTGTTGGTTTGTGATTATGTTCTTTTAGGTGTTCTGCAAATGTGGAGTGATTTGTCCCATACTTCCAGGCTCTCATGTGTTCTTTGTATCTGACATCAAATGTACATCAAATGCCTGTTTGTCCTATGTATCAGCTATACGGTAGTTGATATGTATCTGCTATCTGGTATATGTTTCTGTTTTTCTTCAGTTTTGGGGTGTATTTTTGTATTGAACTGTCTGTTGTGTATATTATGTTTATTCCATATCTTTTGAAAATGTTGGTGATTTTGTGTGATTTTGTGTTTATATCTCATTTTCTACCATCTTGAGTTCTCTTTCTTGTTTTTCTGCTTATTCTTAGTAGCTAGCTCCTTGACCAAACATAATCCATTTCTCTCTCTTGCCACCAAAAACTATGACACCCCACAAAACGTGGTCTTACGTCAACGGCGGTCCTCCTATTGTGTTGCAATATTTTACTCCGCGCTTAGAGATCGTCCCTCATAACATTCGTCTTGGTGTTTAGGGCTCCAACGCTAGCCTGGCGCCAGTGAGTTCTAAACCTATATCTCCACGCGACAGACAACGCTCTTCTCCCCTAAATAGGTGCCAGCGTGTCGCATACGACACCCTAATCTCGCAAATAGCAAGCGTCGACCGTGCCGCACAATACGTCCTGCATCTCAACACAAGGCTCAGGACGACGCCCTGCGCCTCTCCGTCGCGTACCTGCGCTCCCAAGGCATCAGCCGGTCAAACATTAAACACTATGGACACCTACTGTGCCCATAGTGAAATCCCAGTTCTCTTGACTTCCCGGGTGAGGCGGATATACGTTCCGAGAAAGTGCTATTCGTATGCCTTCTTAGATTTCACCTCAGCCGTGCGACCCTCCGCAGTGTGCGGTAGAAGCATTTCCCTGGCATACTCGCCGATACGAATTGTTACGATACAGTGTAATTGTCAATCGCCCCCAGACAGCAGTCCTAACGGCAAACAAACTCTGTCATTTCATGTTATGCACTCATTTAATTGCGTTGACGTTTCACTACATCAGCCGTCCTCAAAGTGGGACGCGCGATCTCCTGGGGAGGGAAGCACCGCCGGTAACAGAGGGGGCGCGGACTTACACTGAAAGATGTATGTTTCATATAGTGTAAGGAAAGAATTTCCGATGAACAAATTGCTAACGTCAGACACAGATTTCCATGAACCAATTTAGGGAGTTCCCCCATCGTTAACTTGCTGCCTCATTCCACAAGAAGTGACCACAGATCCTGCCAGCAGGAATGCTGAGAGAAGTCGCGAGTAATACTTCATCACACAGCTCCTATCACCGACCTCCAGCGCTGTAAACTACTTACCAAATATTTAAGGACCATTAATGACACTTAGTGAAGTCTGTCTTGACTATAACTGGAAAGGGATCTACAAGTCACCATTTCAAAAAATGGTTCAAATGGCTCTGAGCACTATGGGACTTAACTTCTGAGGTCATCAGTCCCCTAGAACTTAGAACTACTTAAACCTAAGGACATCACACACATCTATGCCCGAGGCCGGATTCGAACCTGCGACCGTAGCGGTCACGCGGTTCCAGACTGTAGCGCCTAGAACCGCTCGGCCACACCGGCCGGCATCACCATTTCAATATACATTCAAGATTGGATTTGCTTTCTTCTCAGATTCAAATGTCAGAAATTTTCAGAATTGTTAATCGTGTGCCTTTTTGCTGTAGCTTACTTTTTCTTGGAAGATCATTTTGAAGGCAACAGTTTTTAAACATTTAAATGTTAACTACTGTCCTATCGTCATTTGTGGGTCGTGATATTTCACGTATTAAAACATTACAGCCCAGTTAAAAGCCATATAGATGGAAATAATTTATGAAAACAATGTGAAATGAAATATATATATTTGCTGTTGCAACAACTGCACACGCAGCTGGTTATTCATATACTAGTTGTAATTGTTAACTTTCAACACCTTCGAATAATGGAAATGTATGATAATAAAAAATTAGCTCTGGTATGATCAAAGGACACTTTCTAATCATTTTTAATGTTGTAACTAATCGTTACAATAATTAGACAGAACTTTGTGGATATCGTGCCTCGTGATGCCAATTGAGGAGCTACTCGGCCGAATAGTAGCTGCTCCGATCAAAGAAAACCATTGTAACGACCGGGAGAGCGGTGTGCTGACCACACGTCCCTCCTATCCGCATCCTCAGCTGAGGATGACACGGCGGTCGGATGGTCCCGATGGGCCACCTGTGGCCTGACGACGGAGTGCCATTGTGGATATCGTGGGCCGTATTTATACCAAGTATAAGTTCAGAGAAAAGACAGATAGAGATTATTTAAGTTTCAGAATCGGGACGTGACGGAAAATCTTTATGAACCCCTGCACTACAAACACTGATGAACCGAAACATTACGACCATCTGTTTAACAGCTTGTTTGTCCGTCTTAGGAACGAAATACATCACTGATTCTGAGTATCGTTGATCTGACAATTCGTTGGTAGGTTTGTGGCGTTATGTGGCATTAGACGTCTAAGAACAGGTCATCATGTAATCCGCGTAGATAATGGGCCGCTGATTTGCGTACGCGGAGATGGTGCTCGATAGTGACCCAGATGTGTTCCATAGGGTTTACACCAGACGCATTTGATCGTCGAGACGTCAACGTGAGTTCACTATAATGCTCCTCAAATCACTGTAGCATGGTTCTGGCTCAGAGGTATGGTCCATCACACTGCTGAAAAATGACATCGCTGTCGGGGAAGACATCCTGCACGAAGGGATGCCGATGGTTTGCAGCAGCCAAGCGTGCCTTTGATTAATACCACAGGCCAAATTCAGGTGCAGGAGAATGTCTCCCATAGCAAAGTACTGCTCTAACCAGTCCGCATCCGTGGGGTGTTGCACATTTCGAGCCGTCGTTCACCTCGATGACGATGTTTATGGAGACGACCATCGATCTTTTGTAGCAAAATGTGATTCACCCGAAGACCCGACACGTTTCCATTGCCCGACGGTTGAATCCCGATGGTACCGTGCCCACTGCTGTCGAAATTGACAATGCTGTTGGGACAACATGTGAACACGTAAAGGAGATATGTTGCGGACCTCCATGTTCAACAATGTACGATGAATGATGTGCGCCAGCGTTGTGCTCTTTCGGTAGAGATGCCGCAGATAAACTTCTATCCTACTTTGCAGAGGAGACAGGCCTCCGATCCCCATGTACTGTGAAGAGTCGTGGAGTTCAACCATTTGGCGCCTAGTGGTAGTTCCACTGTCCTACATAACGTTTTCGCCTATCAGTGTAACTAACAAACGAATGGGCCAATCCGACATGACAAAACACGCACTGAAACTTTTTATACAACAAGAATACACCGCGTAAAAATTTTTGCTGCTGAGACGCACTGCAAGTTGTAACCTCCTCACAGAAATTTAAAAGACAATATTTATTTTAATAGAAATGGGAGCCAAGCGTAACCTCCCTGCAATAAAAATCTATTGACAATGACAATTAAATGTTTGAATCGCAATTTGACTCAAGGTGTAAGATGTCACGAAAATAATGAAAGACAATTTAATGCTAATGAGACTTCAGTGACAATGTAAACTCAATTAAACCGAGATATCGGTCTTTGGCCCTGTGCAAAAAAATCAGAATTAATTTCTTACCTCAGTATAACTGCATGTCAAATTTCTGCTCTTATTGTTGGCCACGGCTTGGAGGAACTGCATTGCAAATAATATATTTTTTTAAATTTAACTGAAACTGTTCTTTAAAGGAAATGGAAGGAGATCGTTGGTTCAATTAAATGGTTTTTTTTAAAAAAATTTGCTTTGAAATTAAAATTATTATTGGGGCGATTATTGCACAAATTAGTTACAGTTGATTTACATTATTAGCTGAGCGCATTTAAAAATAATATACCTCATCCTGAATCTTGACCAGAATGCCATGTCGACGCCCGCCGACTCCTCACACACAACTGCACTCGACTGCTACTACCGACATACTGCACTGCTCACAGACTGCCCACTGACAGACTGCTCGCAACTGTACTGCACGACGACTACCGACAGACTGCACGACGACTACTAACAGACTACTGCTCGCAACACTCGCGCGGTCAAGCGCAGACTAACTACGATAAATGGCTCTCTGGTCACAGACTCTGCAATGCCTCGCCATCGCTGCTACGTTACGTACGTGTTTCAATGTATCTAAGAACAAATGTTGAAAATTGCCAAATTCGTAGCACTTTGGGCTGCTGAAATGTTCTACACCCCTATCGGAGCTGTAGCAGACTGCACATGCGCAACGTTCTTGGTTGACGCGGCACTGATAAACAGATAACATTACTCAGCGCGATCGTAATTTGTAAAGCGAATCAGTTTTCGCTGGTAGTTTCTCTGAAACAATTATGCACAGTTATCGTTCACTCAAATTTCCAACTCATTTAATATCCGCAATAATTTTCAGTTGCTTTTGTAGCAGCGTAAGTGTTAACGATAGAGACAAAACGGAATCATTATTCATTGTGTTTAACGCTTCATGTTAAGCAGTGTGCAAACCTGGTTTTGCTTCGTAAAATCTGACCGTGAACCATATAAACAGACGAGAGGCTTACATGAACTAATAAATGCGTGCCAAAATGAAACTCGCAAAGCCGTGAAAGAAAAAGTAACCGAAAAATTTACTGTATAGGGTGTCAGTCGACAAAGTCCCATTATCCTCCAATAATCACCGACATAAGCCCCCAAACTAGAAGAAATAAGATGAACAACAGTAGTATATATATGAGAATTCTGAGGCAAAGAGCATTTTCGAGTAAAAATTCTGGGCTGCAAACCAAATTCTAATTTCACAGTTCTCCCCAACCAAAATAGTCTCATTTCCCTCATCCTAAGAAAATTCTCATTTTCTCACTTAAGTATTTTGCAAATCTAAGAAATTTTTTCGTTATGATTAAGAACTGTCAAAACTCATTTTTCTATACTGAAAAAAAATCTCATTTTCTCACTAAAAGTCAAAGAAATTTTTTCGTTATAACCATGAAAACTCAGCTGAATTTGTTGAAAAAAATTCTCATTTTATCTTTTAAAAAATCTCAAATTTAACAAATTTTATTTTTTTAAAAAAGAACTATCAAACATAAATCCTCAAAGGTATATTTTACCAGAAAAGATTTTAATAAAAAGAAAATCAAATAACATTCCATGTAAACATAATGAAAACAAAAATGATCAACAAACCTGAATTATTTGAAAACTTAGAACATTATAGTAAAGGAATGTATGGATTGATTAATACACATTTAGAAAATTATTGTAAAGAAAATCGTTATTCAAATGTAACTAGAGAAGATCTGCTGGAATGTATTCATTATACTATAGTAAACAAATGAATGAAGAAGTAAAGAAGATAGAACAAAAATATAAAACTTTAAAAGTCCGTCGACCAGTTGCTAAAACTGAACATTTCAATAATTATTCCAAACATAATAAAAATTAATCAATCTTATTATAAATCCTATTGGCAATATTATTATCAATTATAATGATATCTAATGGAATAAAAAACATTTAAGTAAAAAATCTTTAAGTGATCTACATAAAATTTGTAAAATGAAAAATTTCAAAAATTGTTCTACATTTAATAAACAGCAGTTAATCAATATTATCAATAGATGTGAGAACAATATTAATAATAACGATAGTGAGAGTAACATTAAAAGAACGATACAGAGAATTATTTTCAAAATTTTCTAGTAGATAAATATCAATAAATTAAAAAACTTTACCAGGTTTCGATTTACTACATGATGAAAATTTTCACAAATCACATAAACGAATCTATGGAAGAGTTTCTGCTTTTAAATCAAGAATAATAACTTATGGAATTAACTAAAATGGTAATATTGTTTAACCACAAACAATTTTTAATCAAATTAAAGAAGAAATAATCTCCAAATTAAGAATATTTTCTTTCACAGAGGAGCAATTAAAATTAATGTGAAATTTTATTGTAATTACAAAAGAGAAGATGTATTACCAGAATTTAATTTATGAAATTTTATTCTAATTGCAAAAGACAAGATGTAATACATGAATTTAATTTTAAAACAACTAACCAAGTTTAATTAAGAAAAACTGATTTACAAGATTATTATCAAAAATCAATGAATAAATTATTAACTTAAATGGAAGAAATGCAAAGGAAAAAATCTGATTGGTCTTAATTTTCTACAGATAGTTTAGAATTTAATATTAGTAAAGACAATCCAATTTTGGTTCTTCTTATATCGAGTTATCAAAAGTAATAAAAGATTAAAAAACAATAATTAAAGTAAAATGAGGATAAGAATGTTTTCTTTTTCCAATAAAATCAGCATTATATCCTGTAGAATGTGATGCAGAAAGAGTTAGTTAATATGAAAATATTAGAATAGAATTTTTATGAAATTTTTGAAAAAGAGAATATTAATTTTCTTGTTCAGTTAACAGATACGCTAAATTCGAAAAGAAATCAAATATTCATTTAATTTTTATTCATACGAAAGCAAAGAAGAAGAAAAGATATATTGAATATACCCTTTACCACAAAGAACATAAACAAGAAAATCATGTTAATCTTCTTCTAATTCAAAATGAAAATAATTCATCTTCTTGTTGGAAAAATCTTTCTAGATTAAACAAAATGCAAACAACCAAACAGAATGGAAAAATATATCTTTGTGACAGATGTTTAAGATATTTTGTTTCACAAGTAAAATTAACTGTTCATGAAAACAATTCTAAAGAACATAAAGACGTAAAAATAGATGCACCCTCTTAAGGTCAAGGAATTGAATTTAAAAATTATAATAATTCCTCATAGTTCCTTTTGAAATTTATGCAGATTTTGAAAGTTTATTAAAATGTATTCAAACTTGTCAACCAAATCCTGATAAATCTTATATTAACAAATATCTAAACCATGTACCAATTTCATTTCGATATTGTATTAAATATTGTAATGGAAATTACAAAATCCCTGTCACATATCGAGGTGAAGATGCAGCAAAAGATTCGCCGAAATCTTAAAAGAAGAGTCCAGAGAAGTTGCTATAGTAAATGAACAAAATATTCCAATGAAAATTACTAAAGAAGATGCAATCAGTTAAAAAAATTCAGAAACTTGCACTATTTGTCAAAAAGGGTTTACTTTTGGTGAGTCCCTATGAGAGCCAGCTGTAGCTCGTTGATTTCGTGACCAGTTCTTTGTTAACGTTCTGGCGACCTCAGCATTCGCACTGACAGAAGCATCACATATTCCATGTTATCCATAGGATTCATATCAGCAGCTCTTGGTAGCCAGTGCACACGATGATGCCAGTGGTGGAGAGCAGCTGCTGAAGGAATGCTGAGGGAATGGGAGAACTGTCCTTCTGCAATGTGAAGTCCACTTCACCGTACAGCATCCGCACTGACAGAAGCATCTCACATCCCAATATGTGCGCATACTGCTCGCTGTCGACAGTTCCTTCTACCGTGTGAATAATTTACGCTCCTCTCACAGAAATCCATCTCCAGCAACAAACTGATAGCTGCCAACTTCTTCTCGTCGTGGTTACATACTCGCGTCGATGAGGAGTCCCTTGTGGCCTGTAAACGACTTTGGACCGTCGTTACTGGTGGAAAATACCTTCTTGTCAGTGAAAATGACGTTCATCCACGACACATTCAGATGGAGCTCTGCAAATTTCAGCCGGTATAAAACAGTGTCTTCGCTGAGCTCTTCTTTCACAACGTCCCTCAGCCTTCGGTGAATCATGTCACTGGAGCTGGGGAAGTCGCTCTCCCACCGCAACTGCTTCACATTCGGAAAGGGATGTTCTCTGCTTTTAGACACAGGCTCCCTTTCCTCCTGCTGTGAGCTCACTCTCTTCGTTCCACAGCCAGGACGTCTGTTGGTAGTGCCTCTTCCAAGGTAGTGCCTCAACTATCTCGCTGCAGCTGCCAACTGCCAGCTTCTCTGGTGGAACATTCACCGTCTTCAGTAAGAGCGACTACTCTATCTCGAGTTGATCTCTCCCAGTGAGCCATTTCAACAGACGACCTGATATGTATTTATGCTTGCGGCTCTTATACTGATGCCAGGAGACGAAGTTAACATATGTACATCAAAAGGAGTGGCGAAGGTAAAGCCCTGCGCTGCGGCCGTGTTGTCTCGTATCAGGCGGGAGTTGGCCCACCTGCCGCCTCGCTCGCTTTGGTCTCGTCTCGGCACCACGCTGTAGCTGGCCAGCCAGCCCCTCAGCCACCCAGCCAAGCTCGCCGTAACTTAACGAGCCGCTGCTAGTACAAACCCAGGCCGCAAAGCCATGCTCACCTTTGTAGGATAAAACATTTCATCTACCCCAACCAAACCTGTAGTGTAAAATAATGCAGTTAGAGCTGTTTTGCTATAACATGAGCAGACACCTCTACTTTTCACGTTTCGTTCAAATACTTAAGGAAAAATGAGCTAAAGAATACACTAATGACACATGCAGCTACCACAAAATATTTCTCTAGCTGACAATCGCACAGAGCAGGGAACTATTCTTTCTTGTAAGCGCTCTGCGTTAGATATTGCCTTAGGGAAATGTGTATTCTGCCAAGTTAACTATTCGCATTTTAAAAGTAAATATTTTTAGGGGCAACCTTGCAAAATAATAGTGTATACATAGTATATCATTCATATTTTGAGAGCTTATAAAGTGTATTCAATGTTTCTGAAACATTAAATGCTGCAAGACGGAAATTACATTCTGCTGAGGCACTTCATTTACATCGCAATGATACAAGATTACTCTGCAATTCACAGTTAAGTGTTTCATCAAGGGTTCACAGAATCGATTCAAGTTCTCAACCGTTATGCTCACATATGAAGCTCGAGAAAAACAAACACCAAAATCTTTATGTGACAGTTCTAATTTGTCTTATGTTATTACAGTTGAAACATCATCGTTTGTACATGGTGGCAACCAAAATTGCTTGCATTCGGAGGAGAAACATGTTGGTTGAAATGTTGTGGAAATAAACATGCTGCAGTGAAACAGCGTTGGTTTTAATACTGTGTCCCAACTCGTCCCTCTGCCTCCTCCCCGTTCTAACCCCAATAAAAAATAACAAAAACATCCACGAGACTCTCTCCCCTAATTTGATATACTACAAAATTAGTTGCCTTCTTTCAGTAGCCCGTTTTTCGAGTCCTCCATCGATCCCATCAGATAATGATCGCACAGTGCTTAGCAATATTCCAGAAGAAGAAAACAGCTGTAGTGCTAGCAGTCTTCTTAGCAGACTTCTTGGGTCTCTAAGGGTTGTGTCAATAATCCAGCATTTGCATCTTCGCCACAACATGCCACGTTTCCCAGTTACGTTGTTTATATTTCTAACCCATAGGGCCTCCGTTTGATCTATAATCCCAAATTTCTTTTGCTTTTGGATTTCTGGAAGCTTGATCAAACCTTCTCATCAAACGTGTGGAGAACCTCATACATTTATTGTTTAGGGTCAATTCTCATCTTTTGTACCGCAAAGATAAATTTTCAATATTGTTTTGTATTTCGCATTGCTCTTCTGAAGAAGTTACTAGACAAGAGCATTACGTGCCACAAATCTAAGAGAAACTCTCTGATTATCTGCTAAACAGTTTATATATATTACAAACAGCAGAAGGTCCACATTATTTTAGTTGCAGAATCACATTCATCACTTCCCGTTCACTACATGGCGTCCCGACAGTTACTGCGAACTGTGACCTCTCACGCAGGAAATCACGAACCCAGTAGCACAAATGTCCACAGGAAGTCAATGTGGTTGGAAGACGCTTATGACGAAAGATATCAGAAGCATTTTTGGGAACTGTATAAGTACGGAATCAGTTTCACAGCACCTGTACGCAAAACGTTGTGCAAGAGTGATGCTTCCCAGATCTATGCTAACTTGACGTCAATGCGTAATATATTTGAGGTATTTTACAACATTGGAACAAAGTGCTAATTCACACGTTCTGCCGCGTGTCGATGTCAATGAGATGGATCTGTAACTCAATGGATTACGTTTATTTTCTTTAGTGTGTGTGTTGCGGTGGTCTCTGGAACTTTCCTTTCGTCTCCCTCACTATAAATACTAGAATTCCCCTCATGACGACCTAGGATAATTAATTAAGCCGCTCCATCGTTGATACACAAGATCGACTCCTAAATTGTTAGCCCACTCAGGGAAGACATGGCCTGTAGAAACACAATCGTCCTGCAACGACTATGATAGGGTCATAACAACTTAGTGGAACATATATGGTGACGATGTCATAGTTTCGTTACTTCCTGGAATGACAGGGGCTTATATTGCTAGATTCACTTGATATATTCGTGGCATACCAATCAAAGATTTTCAATGAATTCCACTATGGTGTGTCATCGACTTATCAAATATACACTAGTGGAACTGGAAAAAAGAACACATTGACACCGGTGTGTCAGACCCACCATACTTGCTCCGGACACTGCGAGAGGGCTGTACAAGCAATGATCACACGCACGGCACAGCGGACACACCAGGAACCGCGGTGTTGGCCGTCGAATGGCGCTAGCTGCGCAGCATTTGTGCACCGCCGCCGTCAGTGTCAGCCAGTTTGCCGTGGCATACGGAGCTCCATCGCAGTCTTTAACACTGGTAGCATGCCGCGACAGCGTGGACGTGAACCGTTAGTGCAGTTGACGGACTTTGAGCGAGGGCGTATAGTGGGCATGCGGGAGGCCGGGTGGACGTACCGCCGAATTGCTCAACACGTGGGGCGTGAGGTCTCCACAGTACATCGATGTTGTCGCCAGTGGTCGGCGGAAGGTGCACGTGCCCGTCGACCTGGGACCAGACCGCAGCGACGCACGGATGCACGCCAAGACCGTAGGATCCTACGCAGTGCCGTAGGGGACCGCACCGCCACTTCCCAGCAAATTAGGGACACTGTTGCTCCTGGGGTATCGGCGAGGACCATTCGCAACCGTCTCCATGAAACTGGGCTACGGTCCCGCACACCGTTAGGCCGTCTTCCGCTCACGCCCCAACATCGTGCAGCCCGCCTCCAGTGGTGTCGCGACAGGCGTGAATGGAGGGACGAATGGAGACGTGTCGTCTTCAGCGATGAGAGTCACTTCTGCCTTGGTGCCAATGATGGTCGTATGCGTGTTTGGCGCCGTGCAGGTGAGCGCCACAATCAGGAATGCATACGACCGAGGCACACAGGGCCAACACCTGGCATCATGGTGTGGGGAGCGATCTCCTACACTGGCCGTACACCACTGGTGATCGTCGAGGGGACACTGAATAGTGCACGGTACATCCAAACCGTCATCGAACCCATCGTTCTACCATTCCTAGACCGGCAAGGGAACTTGCTGTTCCAACAGGACAATGCACGTCCGCATGTATCCCGTGCCACCCAACGTGCTCTAGAAGGTGTAAGTCAACTACCCTGGCCAGCAAGATCTCCGGATCTGTCCCCCATTGAGCATGTTTGGGACTGGATGAAGCGTCGTCTCACGCGGTCTGCACGTCCAGCACGAACGCTGGTCCAACTGAGGCGCCAGGTGGAAATGGCATGGCAAGCCGTTCCACAGGACTACATCCAGCATCTCTACGATCGTCTCCATGGGAGAATAGCAGCCTGCATTGCTGCGAAAGGTGGATATACACTGTACTAGTGCCGACATTGTGCATGCTCTGTTGCCTGTGTCTATGTGCCTGTGGTTCTGTCAGTGTGATCATGTGATGTATCTGACCCCAGGAATGTGTCAATAAAGTTTCCCCTTCCTGGGACAATGAATTCACAGTGTTCTTATTTCAATTTCCAGGAGTGTATGTTTACAGACAGGGGAGATTACATTCAAACGGGAACCACAAGTAGTCTCGTTGTCTAAATCGTAAATTATCTCTATCAACCATCACAAGGGCAATGAGGAGGCGATGAACACCGCAGCTGGTCGCTTGCTCCATGAAAATGTCGACCCATTCTAAGGAATAAGAGGCAGTAGTTCTCAGTTCCAAATTGGCGCAAGAGTAACATTCTACTTCCTAGGAGACACAGCTACAAACAGCAGTGTAATGAACTCAGAACAACATCTTTAGAAACTTTGTCATCGAAAGATGTCTCACTAATTTCAGCAACCAGTAGATCTAGAGGTATGAAAGATAAAATACTCCCGCTGAAAAAACAGAAATCTGTTAATGAAATCATATCACTGAATGCTCTGTTAACTGTGTTTCATTCAGCAGCTACTCTGGCAGCCACATTGCCGTGTTTACGTTGTAGTCCGGTAAAGCTACTTGAATATGACAAAAGACTTCACGTTTAATTAAGATACCCAATCATTGAAATGTACTATGATGGGGCACCAGATGTATTAGTGCAGTACACATCAACAGCGTTTCTCAGTAGATTATTGAACGAAATAGACTCACATATCACAGAAACTGTCAACAGTATATTCCACGTCGTTATCGAAAACCGTTTGAGACGTGCAGGTAGTTTTCCGATCCCACGTATGAAGCCACTTGCTGATTCTGAGTTAAGCAACATTTAAAGTGTAATAGCCAAAAAAAAAAACAGAGGTAAAAAATCTTGGTTGGTGGTTGATCGATAAATGGCGAGAAACAAAAACACATGTGAGTGCCAGATTAGAAGACGAGCGGTAGGTTTGCTTGCCAACCAAGTTCCCTTGTGCTGCCTTCCAGGTTGCATTTATTTCTGTGCAACTGCAAGTAATCTCATTTGCTGATATCTACGAAGGACTCATGCTCCTTGAACAGTTCGTAGCATAAGACACCTTCTTTGTGCCAGCATATGTATATCAATAACAAAATATGTTTCGGACGTATAGAGGCCATTGTTTGAGATAATGTTTGTTATGGCTTACCAACTATTTCCTCCTTATGAAGTAGCCATACGGTACTTCAAATTGCTGCAAGACTTTTCTGTTACTAGCTGGTTATAAAATGAACGAAACTGCCTTTGTCCTTCTGTCAGTCTGATGCTTTTGAGACAAATGATTTATGGCTTATAACAGAAAGGAAAGGGACTGTGTTTGTTATCACAGCTTTTCTCTCGCACTGCGTTACACTGACTGCTAGACTAAGAATAGGTTATTGACAATAAAAGCTCAAGTAGAAGCCATCTCTTCTCGTTTTCTGTGCTGTGTACCACATTATGACAAAAACACGACCGTCACACATCTAGAAACGCGATAATGTGGCTTTCGGAGCATGATAATGAACTAAAATTGATAACTTGACTATCAAATTCGGTTTATCTGAAACCGTCAGAGGGCGTCTGTGACACTATCGAGCGCTAGTCCCAGGACCACAATCCATCGGCTCATAATTGACAGGAATCGCGTGACTTGTACGTAGACATCTGATGCCCCATAATTTCGGAGATGCCGCTGCACTGCGTGCCAGGGGTGTATCAGCTCGCTATTAATCAGATTGCCATAATATCTTTTATCATCAGCTATTGCGGGGAACATAATGTACCGTAGACAGCAAGAATATGGTCAAACTATACTATTAATTATCTGAGACTACATGATTAGTCTCACCTAAATTGAAGCTACACCTTATTTTATTCTACTCAAAACTTCATTGTAATCTCGCGTGAACTACACCACATATTTTCCAAAGTGGCTTGTTTCCATCGCAACTACACACAGTGTCCATTATTCTTTACTGCACTAAGAGCTTTCCCATCGGTTTTCCAACCTCTGTTGATGTTCAGATACGAAATTATGTTGCGTCTAGCGAAATCAGTATGGCGTACAGCTTCTGATATGCACGCTATTTTTCCTTCGCGTCGAAGAGTATTGACATGTAGAATAGGAACTAATATTCTGCAAAGTTCTTTCCTAAAAGGAAAATGGGAACTTTCAGATTTATTAATGCTTTACAAGTTAGTATTCATTTCTGCCTCCAACACTGGATTACCATATTCAGTAACTTATTTATATTTTCATATCCAGGCTAAACGGGAGACTTATCACAAAACTACAGCGTTAAGCATGTACACAGACACGTCTGAAGTCAAAAGTTCAGTACAGTCGTAGTCATCAGTCAATTAATGTTAATCTTTACGTAGCTATTGCGTTCTTCAACGCGCATCAGCGTGTGACAGTTGTAATATCTCTGTCGGGCTCATCGTAATATAACGCTATGCACTGAGGTGACAAACGTCATGGGATAGCAATATGCAAATATATAGATGGCGGTCGAATCGCGTACAGAAGGTATAAAAGGGCTATGCATTGTCGGAGCTGTCATTTGCACTCAGGTGATTCATGTGAAAAGGTTTGCGAAACGATTACAGCCACACTTCGGGAATTAACAGATTATGAACGCGGAATGATGATTGGAGCTATACGCAAGGGATATTCCATTTCGGAAATCGTTAGGGAACTGAATATCCCGAGATCTGCAGTGTCAAGACTCTGCCGAGAATACCTAATTTCAGGTATTACCTCTCACCAAGGAGAATCAAGTGGGCGACAGTCTTCATTTAACGACAGAGAGTCGCGGCGTTTGCATAGAGTTGTCAGTGCCAACAGGCAACCAATACTGCATGAAATAGCCACAGAAATCAATGTGGGACGTACGACGAACGTAACCATCAGGACAGTGGTGCGAACTGTGGCGTTAACGTGCCATGGCAGCAAACGACCGATGCGAGTGGTTTTGCTAACAGCACGTCATCGACTGTAGCTCGCCTCCTGCGCTCGTGACCATATCAGTTAGACCATAGAATACCGGCAATCAGTCGCCTGGTCAGATGAGTGTGGATTTCAGTTGTTAAGAGCTGATGGTAAGGTCCGAGTGTGGGTCAGACCCCATGAAGCCATGGACCCCAGTTGTCAACAAGGGCCGGTCGGTGTGGCCGAGCGGTTCTACGTGCTTCAGTCTGGAACCGCGTGACCGCTACGGTCGCAGGTTCGAATCCTGCCTCGGGCATGGACGTGCGTGATGTTCTTAGGTTATTTAGGTTTAAGTAGTTCTAAGTTCTAGGGGACTGATGACCTCAGATGTTAAGTCCCACAGTGCTCAGAGCCATTTGAACCATTTGTCAACAAGGCCGTGTACAAGCTAGTGGTGACACCTTAATGAAGTGGGCTGTGTTTATGTGGAGTTTACTGGGTCCTCTCGTCCACATGAAGCAATCATTGACTGAAATGGTTATGTTCAGCTACTTGAAGACCATTTTGTACGCCAGTGGCCAGTTTACTTGCCGGACAGTGGAGTAAAAAGTGTTACTAAATAAATTATTCACTGGAAATCGTTAGTTTAACTAAGTGATAAACACAATGAACAGTTCTAACGTCCCTCTAATGGTGCGTTTACAGGAAACTAATTTGCTGTCATTGTAGTGCTATCCTAATTTTAATTGTTTGTTAATAGTATTTATATGATGAAAGAGAAATAACAAAATTACACATAAGTCATATAGGTAGGACCTAGTACATAAATACACCAGCTAATCAATATGAAACAATCGCTGGGACTGGTATACTACATTAATTCAAATCCAAGACAGGATACACATTAGTGACTGCCCATTTCGAATCTTTGTGTATGCGCTGTTTTAAAATAACGTACGGGGGAATTGAGTGGGCATTATGCTTGATGTTAAAACGAGATCTCCAGTACTGGGTAAGTTCGCCAAGAGGAAGTTCAACACAAATTCGTTGCGGAAAGTACGTTCAAACGAAAGTGAGCTTTTGGCCAAGCTGTCATCTTGTATAAAATTCGAAACCCCACTGCAATCATTCCTTATGCACCGTAGACATGTTTGACAAAATAATAATACTGCACGCTTGAATCAACGGTATTGCAAATTGAGCAGTCTACGTCGCCGAACATATGCAATGTGTAGCACTTAAAACTGGTCATCAATTAAATAACTGAAAATTTTAGTACAATAAATTTCCCATAAATTGTTTTTGAATCTTCTATATATAATATCCTGGCAGAATATTGTCTACCACGTAATTCTTTGGCTACCCATGCACTATGCCAGCTTCAGAGGTATAGTTAGAGACAAAGTAGGAAGCTCAGCTGTTGACGCACAATACGGCTCACACAGCTCCCAATGAGGAGTCACCATAATAAATACAGGGTAGGGTTAGACAAAAATGGACATAATATTGCAAGGGGACTTCAAAAGTAAGTTACACACTATTGAGCTAGGCCAAGTAACTTTTACTGAACGTTACCCTCTGCTTCAAAGTGATGCATGCTTCAGAGTGGCGCATGTACATGACACAAAATGTATTAACAACTGCCATGATACTCCAAAAATCGGTCAGTTCCTCTACAATAGAAATAAACTCCTTGGAGGTGGAGCTATTCAAGAACTCGACTGTGGGCATCAGCAGGTGATAAAAGAGCGAACGAACTAGAATTTCGCTGACTTAAGTATCAATATTCCTGGACTTGATGACATCAGCATCAGCATTCCCATAATCGCCGACGACAGCATCAGCATCCCCTCTCCTTCACACTCCTCCCCTTGCCCTGTGGCCAATGGGGTTAAAAGTTTGCAACACGTCTAGAGCCCCGGAGCGCCAATGGTGTGCAAGCACTGTAATTTTTCTAATTCGACTGTGCGAGTACTATCCTTACTTCACTGACTAGGCCTCATGTGTTCAATGGGGGAGACACTTGCACTGACCAAAGAAGGCTTTAACAAGTGTTTCAGTTGTAAACATCTATCAGAAGAATGTGCTCACAGTTTTCACATCAAGAATGGAAAGGCTTCATAAATGAGGAGTATATGACTGTAGACAATAGGAGTATTGTTCAACAAATAATGGAGATGAAACAGAAAGGGAAGAAGATGCATTAACTGATTGGGTCATTTGCTAAATTTCATACACCCATTTTCAAATGCACCGCATGTTTTGTCTCCCATTATGCAAAAACTGTTATGAGTTGGGCTGGAAATACATAACATTAAGTATCTTTTCTAAATATTATTGTTATTATTATGTGCATATTTCAGTGTATTTAGGACTTCGTTATTATTATTATTATTATGGCAGGACTACTACTCCCCCAAACATCACAACTGCCTTTGACATCAAGTTTATTTGTATAATCAAGCAACCAGGAGAAATACATAGCAAGGCAAAGACTGCCTATTACTGTAACTGCTGCTTATAAGTGAACATGTCTTACAAAAAACTACTTTATTTTCAACCCTGTCAAACAATAACAGCATCAGCACACACACACACACACACACACACACACACACACACACACACACACACACACACTTGGTGTAATTGTGGCTTATACACTGGAGTAACACCAGTATTACACTTATGTAACATGTGATGCCAGCCAATACATCAAAATTATGCCTCAATTACGCCACTGGTAAAATTATTGACTAAGTTGCACCACACTACTGTCAAGCAATGTTGTCTCGTAGTTCTTAAGGGGGAAAAACGCATTGTATCAGGCGCAAACCATCATCCACCTTCCGGAAATCATGGCTGTCGTTTTCAGTCGATAACTGTAGGGCTTCACTGCTGTTATTGAATTTGCTCTCAGCTCTATGTTTGTGAGCTGCAGTGAGAGGATTAGGGTGTGTGTTACAAGAAATTATTGTTTTATTATTATCCCAGATACATGCATTTTTGTCATTCAGTCTCGTGAGAAGACCATAAGCAGCACAGTTAAAAAATGGTAATGAGAAATACTTGGACACTATAGGGCGTATGATGCCATAGCATACTCGTATTCTAAAAAATACTGGTAAATATTAACGTAGGTTGATTTTACATCATTGTGTATGGCATCATGGTAATCTCTACAAAAATATTTGTTTTCTAAGTGAACTGTGTGTGACATGGCTGTATCCCACCTAGAAATTCTGGCCAACACTACAATAGATAATGGCTGCCTTCAGGTTTATATCTCGTTCTACACAATTAACAACAGAGTATTGGGTGTATTCTGTAATTTACTGTAATTTTATCTGTTCCTTTCTTAAATAAATAATCATTCTAAGTACGGGATCAAAACCATTGTTAGAAGGAAACACATCTTGCACTAGAGTGCATCTACATTAAATATTCGACTGAACTTGCATTTCTGCATATTTCAGCACGTCGCCAAACATATGCGTTTCTACCAAGTCGTATTGACTAAGTACTTTTGCAAGCTGCAGTTTGTCAGGAAGTTCATCTGTTGGTCGAATCAGATTGTCGAATTTCATGAAAATAACCAATGTATTAGACGCAAAATGTTGTCCAGCTGTCCATAGTTTCAATAATTTAATAAGAAGATCGAGACATTGCTATATCACACCTTATGGAATATTGCTGACATGTTGTGTGTGTTTAACCTTGATTTATAACTACAATATGTTGTACAACTGCAATGTGGGTGCATGCAGAAAAAATGACTGTAGCATGTCATCTTGTCAAGTGCCACCAGCCATTAAAAAGACGGGAATAGACCAAAGTGAGGTGTAACATATTTGGTATATTTAGCTGTTTGACATTAAGATAACACATTTCCTTTTGAGTAACTGCATGGCTCTCTTTAACAAGATTATTGGTACTGCCTGCAATGTAGAGATGGATCAATTTTTACAACCTACCAAAGAGTGGATGCTATGTCTCTCATCTTGCTGCATCTGGTTGATCTATTTTTTGGCTCAAATTTGATGCATAACTACTGTACACATTTGAAAAGGCTGACATGTTGACATGGTAATGTCATTTTATTTCGTTGCAGCCACACCGTAGTAGTTACAAAATTGAGGCTTAACACACATAATAGGTCACCTATATGCCACAAGGCGGGATACAACACATACAACAAAGAAGATATTATAAAATTCCACTTTGGAGGAGCTGAAAATGATGTTAGCAGGTGCACTTGTCACATTTTTCATGTGTATCCAGCTGTAAAAGTGAGGGAAAACATCCAACATGCAAGCAGAGAACAAAGGTATAATTAGCTCCCTGAAGTTAAGACATCATGTTATACCTGAGCAAAGGTAGCCCCTGAGGGCCGGCAACCCATATTACACCACAGAGGACGAGGTTGTCTATGCCCAAGGCGTACCAAAAAAACCATGGTAAACACCAGCTATTTACATACAAGATAATGGAAACAGACATTCGAGCACTACTTGCTGCACGGGGAGCTCGAGCCACGGTCTGCAGGAAGTATCACTACACCAAAACCTGATTGGCTGGAGACAGCTATTTAGGGGCTACAACCAGCCCACAAGTTCAGTTCACGCCAGGTGCCAACTTGACGTACTGCGACCGTTGAAGATTATGTCTTTGTCTCTGAATTGGACTGTTACTAGTGTGTGTGTGTGTGTGTGTTACCGCGAACCTTTCTGGAAAATTAGAAGTGAACTTTTGTTTGCTGCAATTAGGAGACTTTTACTGGCATAGTTACTGTTACCTTTAGTTTTTTGTTCAGTCATCAACTTTGTGAACTTACATCAATAAAAGTTGTATTTGTGAAAAATTGCGAATTGTCAGTCACAACATATCACATCTATTTTTGAGTAATTGTGTGGCTGCCTTTAACATGATTAGAGACACTACATCCAAAAAAAAGGAAGACAAACTTTTACCACCTGTCAAAGAGTTGATGCATTGTCTGTAAGCAATACATAACTCAACCACCAACCATTTTTACATTTTCGCACAGTGAAGTGATACCACAGCAGCATCAGTTCTTAATGCATACCCACAAAATTAACATAGACCGAGAGTGCATGGCATAAGGATGTCTCGCAGTCAGCCAGCTTTACAATGAATGCTTTTGAGAGGTGCTGCAACTTCAATATGTCTCGCAACTCGCCAGACTCACACAGAGGCATCACTAGTCTCAACAATGAGTATCAGTTCCCATGTGTAGCTGGCATGCTTACTGATGTAGTGTACTCTCATTCTGAATTAGTGATTCATAAAGGACGTAAACTATAAGCATCAGGCCATGTATATGACAACTAAATTTAATGCTCAAATTAGAAAACTCTCAGTACACATCCAATGTGCAAGACAGTAGTTCGTAGTATGTTCTTTGTGATGGTATCGCCTCATAGTCCACTTAAAACATGAAGATTATACCGCACACCTATTAATTAAATCTGGTAAGAGACCCAGGCTGATGAACAAATCCCGTATTTCGCTCATAATTCACTATAAAAATCTGAAATGTGTTATGCAGATCATAAATAAATAATTACAGATTGGATTGAAAATGACAGGTAATCATGGGAATCTTTATGAATACATTTTGACATTAGTGCAGCTTGTCATAGCAGTAGAAGATTTACACGAATAAATATATGTGTTGCAGCATTAGATCTCTATGTCTTAATAGGTAATACTTTACCTGTGCTCAGCATATCGACTCTTTAAGTATCTACACTTTTGCTGCCACGACAGCACAGAAATGTGTAACTACATCTACTATGAATAGGAATGGTTAGTACCCATATGGGGGAGAACTGGCTAAAAATGTCAGTATTGAGACCATCTACTGCGTTAATGGACACACACATACATATGTTTGTAAATCTCGTGGACTATATGTTGTATTCTTAATATTATAACAACCGTTTTTGCAGAGTTTAAAACTGATGCAAGAAAACCTATTATTATAATTCGCTTACAAAACTCATTAACATAAATTATTTAAAAAATCTGTAATAATATGGAATAGAAGATCCAGTAGGCTATACCCAGGCAGTTGGTGACCGTTTAAAGAAGACCATAATGCAGAAGATGCTCTGTGCTGGTAGGTTCGTGCACATGTGATGTGGTTAGTATGTACGATGATGGTAGAACGTGCCCCAGGCCCACACTTCCTTGCATGACAGTGCTAAAGTTGTGAGAACGAAGATTGAGGTTTCTGAGTACTGCGTAATGTGATCGAGTTTCTGACATGCCCAGCTGCCACAGTGGCAGGCTGGATCAACAAGAAAAAAAAGAAGAATTACTTTGTCATGGTACTTTGTGGTATGGAAACAACCAGCCTGCCACCATTCATGGTTTCCTTTTTTCGGATACATAGCACATTAACCATGCTTGCTGGCTAATTGGCCTAGCACACAAACTGCATGACATGGCTAATCACAACCCTGTATACACGGAGTAATATGACAGCAGGCTGCTGTGGAATGTTTATGGTTCAAAATGTTTCAAATGGCTCTGAGCACTATGGGACTTAACAGCTGTGGTCATCAGTCCCCTAGAACTTAGAACTACTTAAACCTAACTAACCTAAGGACATCACACACATCCATGCAGGATTCGAACCTGCGACCGTAGCAGTCACGCGGTTCCGGACTGCGCGCCTAGAACCGCGAGACCACCGCGGCCGACGGAATGCTTATGTTACAATGTCATATAGCTGCGTTGAGCTTAAAGTTGGCAATTTCTGTTTCAAACGAACTACCATTAAAAGCTGTTATTCCATCAGTTTTACTCTCTGCCAATGATTGTTACAGTGCAAGACGCACAACATATTAGCATATCCAGATGTGACTGAAGCTTTATAAACACATATTTTTTCTTGTGTCCCTTGATACTCTAAACGGGTTTGATTCAGGCACATTTTTGGACCTGTACTCCAATGTGCTCATGATCGCTGTTTACAGTGAATCCAAATACTGTCTTATGTTTAAAGCAATATGTAAACCTGAACCATACATTTGCAGTATCTTACTCTTTCCCCATTTGCGACTAATATCCTTCCTGTATAACAATTGTCTGTGCCATCTGTCCACAGATCATGGTCTAGTAGCTAGTGTTGCTGTCTCTGGAAAATGGGGTCCCAGGTTCGATTCCCAGCCAGGTTGGGGCTTTTATCTGCCTGGGGACTGAGTGTTTGTGTTGTCCTCATCATTTCATCATCCTCATGGAAGTGGCTAGATTCTTCATTTTTTTAAAAAATATATTGATTCATTTTCAATACAAAAGAGTGAGCAATAGAACAATTTCACTCTAGCTCTAGATAATGACTATTGTAAAAGAAATAATTTAAGGTATATTATAAAATAAAGAAAGACAAATTACTTAATTTTATAATGAATTATATCATCATAAATCAGAGAAGAATCAAAAGAAAAAATCTGAAATATTTATCTTATTCTAATACTGAAAATAGTGATGAAGTATTTAAAAGTGATGAAGCTAAGGAATTACAATAAATATTACTTTTTCTACTAATATGTGTTTCAGACAACAAAAAAATTGGAGAATAGTTAATCATTATTTTGTTAATAAAGGATTTATAAATGATAATGGACTACAATTTTGGAAAATAATATAAACTGAGTTGAGCCTAATCGTTTTTTTAATAAAATGATAATTAAATCGACATCCTAGCTGCAAACAGGCGTTACTATATATCATTGGGGACATGTTGAAAATGTGTACCCCATCCAGGACACAAACCTGGGATCTCCTGCTTCCATGGCAGATGCTGAATTCATGTGAGCCACCGAGGGCATTTCTTGAATGCATCAAAACCAAAAATTATGAATATAGTTAAAGAAAATTTAATATTATATATTGACTTGGAAACAAATGTCATATTTTATTTTGAGTACAGATCGCAGATCGCTAAAAAAGTTATGGACTTTTCAAGAAAACTCAAAATTATATGATTACTTCAGATAAAAAATATATCTAAAGGAGGAGATTAGTTTTTAAGGACCCATTGACAGTAAGGTCATTAGAGACATAACACTAACTTGGATTACTGAAGGATGGAGAGGGAAAGTAGCCATGCCCTTTCGAGGGAACCATCACAGCATTTCCCTTAAGCAGTTTAGGGAAACTGTAGAAAACCTGAATGAGGATATCTGAACACTGAGTCCAGTGTGCTAACTACTGTGTCAACCCACTCAGTATTACATCGAAAAAAAATTCAAATGTCTAATTTTCAAAGACATGGATCTGGATGGACAATAAATAGAATTATTGGAATACAGTTGGCAATCAATAAATATAATCTATTAAGAGGATAATCATGTACTGAATACTAGGAAAAATTTAAGAACAAGCCTGTATTAATGTTAAAAATGGGCTAACTTTTTTTTAGGTCAATGAAATCAGCATTCTATCACGTAAATAAACATCAACAAACAGTAAACCTTAAAATAGTGGTCTCAGGAGTGAAAAAAAACCTGAAAATTTTGAATACCCATTTATAGTTCAAAATATTTCAGAACTCGAGTCTATAACTAATATATCTAGTAATGCTTACTCTGTCGATGAAAAGTATCAAAACTTTTCATCAAAAGTAACAAAATCTAAAAAGGAGAAACATATTAACTATTGTGTTTTAAAGAAAAAATTAGTTCACACTACTGTTGGAAAAATGATATATCTAGATTTGTTTCAACTCCAATAATGAAACATAAAGGAGCAAAATTTATTTGTCATTTGTGTTTATTACATCTTTATAATAACGAAAAATTAGATAATCACTCAATAACTTGTTAAATTAATAAACTATTAAAAGTCAAACTACCAGAAAAATTCTTATTTATAAGCGATAAAAATAGTAAATTTACACAATAAACTCCTTTTACTCTCTGTGGAGACTTTCAAAAATTGTTATTAAAACTCATGAAATAGATCCTAAATTAACAGCAAATGAGATAATTGATTGTTTTTGTAGAGAAAAATTTAAAGACATGTATATAAACTTTAGAATGGACAAATAAATGAAACATAACCAAAATTTAAAAACCAACCTTATGATACAAAACATAAAAAAGATGAAGCAAGCTTTTTTGTTATCACATTAAAATATATAAATGGACACTATAGTGTATAGATGATCGAAAAGTCAAAAAAATTATACATTAAATGAAAACAGAAACTGAAGGAATAGGGAAAATTTTTCTGAAGGAAAAGGAATGAAATGTTTAACTTCTGAAGCTCAGTGAAGAGATAGTAAATTTTAAATTTGTTTTTGTGTAGTAAACATTATATAAAAATAACAAAAATTTTCGCAATCAGGATCATTTAACCGAAAAATATATAGATCTACTGTGTAGTAATTGTAATTTACAACAACCATCCAACCTTTGGATGAGTTTCCTTACATAATTCATTATATTATGATTCTCATTTACTTGTAAAAGAGCTTGGTTATGATCAAAAAGAAATTGCTATGACACCAAATAATGAAAACAGACATACTAATTTTAGTAACATAAAGAAAATTTGGAAGTAAGATTTATTCACACATTTAAATCTATGACTTCAAAGTTTATAAATTTTCTTGAAATGTAAAAGAGAAGTTAAAGAAAAATAAGTAAGAAATATCCCAAGAGGTCACTTAAATTTAGTAAATAAAATAGGACTTTAGTTTAATGATTATAATCAAAGTTGAGATAAAGACTAATAAAAGAACTCCCACCTAAAGAAGAATTTTATAAGAAAATAAATTAATGTGATATTACTGAAGAAGATTATGAATACAGCAAATAAATTTGTGGAAAATTTCAGGTAATACAACAAATGTAGGAGAATGTTATTATTTATATTTAAAAGTAAACTTTTATTAATATTTTTTGTTTCTGAAAATATAAGAAAAACTTTTGCTAAGTCTTATGGTGTAGATCATTCTAGGTATCTTACTTCTCCAGGTTTGTCTTTTGATTTGATGTTGGAAGTGCATGTTGATTACTTGAATTATTACATGAAATGATTTTAATGGTTGAAAAATGTATAAAATGTGGTATTTCAGAATGCTGTAAACGATATATTAAAGAAAATAATAAATTAATGTAACATAATGATACAAGTATGATATCTAACTTTAATATATTCAGCTGCAAATGATTTATATGGTTATGCTATGAGTGAGTATTTTCGGAGTGGAGTTTTCGAAAGGGTTGAACCAAATTCGTTGGATTAAAAATAGGGAAATTTCACTCACTTCTAAAATAGGCTATATTTTGGAAAGAGATATAAAGCACCAAAAAATTTATATGAGCTACAGTAGGAAAAGATTGTTTGTTTAACAACAAAGATCGATATAGGATGATGAATTTAATACAAGCATTAAACATGAAATTTGATACCTGTGTATTAATAAAAAATCTATGCATCCTTATTATAATAAAAGAAATGTTTTAGGTAATACTGTATAATAGATACATTTCAGAATTTCCATCATAAAATTAATAATTAGTCACTGACAAATTTCATATTTAAATATTTAATGAGAGGTAGAACTAAGAATTATTACAACTTTTGTTACTTTTGTTATATTATAGAATACTTTTTTACATTTGTATGAGCATATGTTATTAGATATAGGCTTCTTATAAAAAAATTTCACTCTTTAGTTTCTTGAAAATTTATACATTTTTAAATTATATTTTCTTCATTTTTTTAATGTATGTTTACAGCATTTTTAATAGAAAATAATATATTTGAGTGTTTGTCAATCAGAATATGTTGAATACTTTCTTTTTAATAATATTTGGAAAGATATTTTTCACACCCATAAGAAGCTGTGCACATTGCTCATATCCATCTTTTGTAGATTTCTACAAAGTAAAATTACAAGTCACTTTTTCAGATCTGCAATTTTTGGGTGAGAAGGAAATAGAATTTTTAAGAGAAACAGTTAATATTGCTAAGGAATAATTGATGAAAAAGATGATCACATAAATAGAATATTGTCTCACACAATTTCCCAAACAAATGATAAAGAATTAATAACAAGATTACTATTTTTAATCTTGTATGATGATAACTTTAGGTGTAATTACTGTGTTACTGTAATACCAACAAAATGACTAGAAATACAATAAAGGAAATTACAAATAGGCACTCTAATAGTGAAGAAATATGAAGATTTGCTTATTATAACAATTTAATTCATTTCTATGAAAGATTTATAGAAAATTAAGAACTGAATATCATCAGAATTATTTTAATACCTTCATACAACATAACAGCTTATTCATGATACAGTAAAACGATTCCTTTATTATATTCACCCTTAATTCTAATATTATTCAGTTTCAAAAAGTTTAATTTTAGTATAATTCACTTTCGAAAATCAATTTCAATTATTATTTTATTATAACATTACTTTTTGACCAGAATTATTAAAACCATGCTATTTAACGTAAACATTATTAACCTCCATTCTTATAACTTTTTCTACAAGATACATATCCAGGAATTTTGTTATCTGTAGTTCTGGCTCACAAAAAATTTCTTTTATATCTTTTAATTTATGCATACCTGGATTGGCATTTATACAAGGTTTGTAACTTTGATAGTGGCAACTATTTATTTACAAAATAGATACATGTTTCAAAGTTTTACTGACCTTCAAAGTAGTCACCAGCATTGTGTTTAACCCGCTGCCAGCGATGTGGAAGTTGTCGGATACACTTAGCAGTGCCAGTTGTGTTGACAGGTCCAGCGGCGTGGTCTGTTGGCCGACGAAACTGTAGCAGTTCTGAAGTGAATGCCATGAAGTGTTTCCGTCACTTTAGAAGTTCTGTAGGTGGTATAGCACTTAGCAACCCCATCAGTCAAACAAATCAGTAACAGCTTGCACTGTATGTGCTCGAGCATTGTCCTGCAGATTTATGATCAGGTCCCGCAGAAAGTGTCATCACTTCTGTCTCTAAGCTGGTCGTAGGCTGTGTTCCGAAAATGAACAGTATAATGCAAGCTGTTACTGATTTGTTTAACAGATGGGGCTGCTAAGTGCTATACCACGTACTGCACTCCCCTGCCTTAAGCCCTCGTGAGCTCAACTCGATTTCTAAACTGAAGGAAACATTTCACGGCATTCGCTTCAGAAATGCTACAAATTATCCGGGCAATAGACCGCGCCTCTCGAACTGTCAACACAACTGGCACTGCTAAGAGCATCCTACGACTTCCACATCGCTGGCAACGGGTTCTACGCAACGCTTGTGATTACTTTGAAGGTCAGTAAATCTTTGAAACACGTATCTATTTTGTAAGAGCTGTAAATAAATAGTTCCCACTATTCAAGTACCAACCCTCGTATTAAAGACAGCCATGCAACTGCTTAAAGGTATGTGTGTTGGCTTAAGGTCAGGGCAACTAATTCTATCAATTTCTTTCAGCCTACATTTTGGTCTATTTTCTCTCTCTTTAGAACTGGTCGCACCTGACAAGAACTGTGTGTAGAGATGCTAACATCTTTTATTTTTTGGTGCACCAACAGTGCACATGTGCATTATACTGTAATTACACATCAAGGTTTAACATACAAAATAGATCAACCACACGCCGAAAGACGTTATACAACAATGTCTCGACTTGCTCATTAAATAATTAAAACTATAGACCAGTAGATCATAATTTGCGTTTGATAAATTTGTTCGTTTCCACAAGATCTATGATCCAATTCGACAAGTAGATACACTGTCCACACGACATGGGGTTTGCATTTTTACTCAGTCAGTACTGTGAGCAACAGCATAACTGAGGCGTAATTGGGGTATATAAGAGAGCATAACATGTTATGCCTGCATAATGTTGGTATTACTGCAGCATATATGCTGCAATAACGTTGACTGTGAATATTGTATCACAGACACAGTCCCTCTGACTGTTCAGAGATGTCACTAAACCCGCTCCAAAAAAATGGTTCACATGGCTCTAAGCACTATGGGACTTAACATCAGAGGTCATCAGTACCCTCGACTTATAACTACTTAAACCTAACTAACCTAAGGATATCACACACATCCATGCCCGAGGCAGGATTCGAATCTGCGACCGTAGCAGCAGCACGGTTCCGGACTAAAGGCCCTAGAACCTCTCGGCCACATCGGCCAAACCCGCCCAAAGATGTAAACAAACATGCATGAGCAGCGCCTATTAGACGGAGGGGTCCGACAGCCGATCAGTTCCAGTCATTGCACCAGGAAGGAGGTACACGGCTCATGTTGTCTGTAGTTCAACAATGCCTAGACGGTCAATACCGCTGTTCGATCGCGTCCGCATTGTTACTTTGTGCTATGAAGGGCTTTCAACAAGGAAAGTGTCCAGGCGTCTCGGAGTGAACCAAAACGATGTTGTTCGGACATGTAGGGCATACAGAGAGACAAGAGCTGTCGATGACATGTCTCGCTCACACCGCACAACGGCTACTACTGCAGTGGATGGGCGCTACCTACGGATTATGGCTCGAAGGAACTCTGACAGCGGCACCACCATGTTGAATAATGCTTTTCGTGCAGCCACAGGACGTCATATCACGACTCAAAATGTGCACAATAACCTGCATGATCCGCAACTTCACACCCGACGTCCATGGCGAGGTCCATCTTTGTAACTACGGTACAATGCAGCGCGATAGAGATGGGCCCAACAACATGCCGAATGGACCGCTCAGGATTGGTTAAAAATGGTTCTAATGGCTCTGAGCACTATGAGACTGAGGTCGTCAGTCCCCTAGAACTTAGAACTACTTAAACCTAACTAACCTAAGGACGTCACACGCATCCATGCCCTAGGCAGGATTCGAACCTGCGACCATAGCAGTCATGCGGTTCCAGACTGAAGCGCCTAGAACCACTCGGCCACACCGGCCGGCGCTTAGGATTGGCATCACTTTTCTTCCCCTATGAGTGTCGCATATGCCTTCAACCAGACAATCGTTGGAGACGTGTTTGGAGGCAACCTGGTCAGGCTGAACGACGTAGACACACTGTCCAGCGAGTGCAGCAAGGTGGAGTTTCCCTGGTGTTTTGGGGTGGCATTATGAGAGGCCGACATACGCCGCTGGTGGTCATGGAAGGCGCCATAACAGCTGTACGTTACTTGAATTCCATCCTCCGACCGATAGTGCTACCATATTTGCAGCATACTGGCGATGCATTCGTCTTCATGGACGACAATTCGCGTCCCCATCGAGCGCATCTTGTGAGTGACTTCCTTCAGAATAACGACATGCTCGACTAGAGTGGCCAGCTTGTTCTCTTGACATGAACCCTATCAGACATGCCTGTGATAGATTGAAAAGGGCTGTTTATGGACGACATGACCCACCAACCATTCTGAGGGATTTACGCCGAATCGCCGTTGAGGTGTGGGACAATCTGGGCCAACAGCCCCTTGATGAACTTGTGGATCGTATGCTACGGTGAATACAGGCATGCATCAACGCTAGGGGACGTGCTATTGGACATTAGAGGTACTGGTGTGTACAGCAATCTGGACCACAAACTCTGAAGGTTTTGCTGTATGGTGGTACAACACGCAATTTGTGGTTTTCATGAGTAATAAAAAGGTCGGAAATGATGTTTATGTTGATCTCTATTCCAGTTTTCTGTACAGGTTCCGGAACCCTTGGAACCGAGGTCGTGCTAAACTTCTTTTGATGTGTGTATTTTTAGCACAGCTCCAGGCCGCGTCTTTCATAGAGGGAGACTGGATATACATTTTAAGAAAGGTAGACAATTCCAGTGAATGCAGCATGGACCCAATTGGGTAACGCACCTTCATGCCATTCTGTTGCATTCCCATTAATTGTCGAACAATATTCCTCTTTTCTCCAGTCATACGCTCTTCCCTTACCACCATATTTCATTCATGATGCAGAAAGCTGAGAACACATTTCTTGGACATGTGTTTACAACAAAGAGACACTGAAGACTTCTTTTCTTAGTGCAATCATCTCGTCAGTTGAACACGTGCGGCGTAGACGAACATACAGACAATGAAGAAATAAAAGCACTTGCGGAATCGAATTATAAAAATTAAAACTGATCGGAGGGTGGGGACCAAGCTTACAAGTCATTGGCGCTCTGAGGCCTCAGCGTTTTTCAATGTGTAACGTCATTGGCCACAGGGGTGGTGACGACGTTGAAGGGAAGCAAATGCTGATGCTGGCTTCGGCGATTTCGGGAATGCTGATGTTGATTGCACCAATTCCAGAAGTGATGATGCTGATGTCACCGAAGTTCTTGCTCCTTCTTTTCATGTTTCCGCCACTGATGTCCTCAGTGTTGAAAAATCCCTTGCCCCAAATGTTGTTTCTACTTGCCGAAAAGGTGGAAATCACATGTGTAAGATCTGGTCAGTCTGGCGGATAAACATCACTCACGTCTACGTAGCCTTGGGGAAATTTTCGCTGCCAACATTTCACTATAGTTGAATGCAACATTGGAGTTTGTCCACACACCATCAGAGTTTAAATGTAAATCTTTGGAGTAGGTCTCCAGTTGCCATGCCATTTCACTCCCACATTGTAATGCACCTGGTAGTCGTACCACAGCATACTGTGTCTGCAGGAAACCAAAAACATAAATTCTTGTCTGACAACGTGCCACTCCTGTAGCGCAGTGCTCTTATGTGAGACAATATGTGTAGCTTTCGACCTGAAGTTCCTACGTATTTCATGAGCCTTAAGATAGGCAACCTAACTTACATTATCTGCTCCATGGGGTGGATGATGTAATTTAGGTTGCCTATCTTAAGTTCCATGAAATATTCCCTATACAATTGCTGAAGAATTGTACAACGATTGGAATTCATGATATCCAGTGATTTATGATGCGATACGACAAGTTCGTTTATTTTGATAGAAGCGTATGGCTCCTGAAGATGGTAAAATGAAATGCCGAAACTGGTTGCTTTGAGAATAAAATAAAATATCTTAAAGTATATAGTCCTTAGCAAATTTTATTGATATTGAAAATTATCCTACTTTAGTCCCTTATATACAGAGAAAGGAAGGCCTGATCACGTCATATTATCATAATTCAGCACCAATAGCCTCTTCATACCTTTCGGGCAATGATTTAATTTGGAATGAATCTATAATCATACACTCAAACGGGGATTTCAGAGAGAAAGAAATTAACGACGGAGAGCGGCACATCGTCCCAAACTACAATAAATTCTAGGGAGCCGCGGATACTATGAGCGCTGGGGATCGATAAACTCGCAGACCTGATATTCTTCCAGCTATGGAGATTACAGTCAATGTTGGAATAGTGGATGGTCCGGCACAATGGCGAGAGGAAAATCATAAAATTCGCTCAGCACTAAATTCAGAGCAAACAGTTTGTACTATGGCCCCCTAACAGCATCTGACGATCGCGAATGAAAACTAGTGCCATCTTAAGCACTGGCTGCATAACGACCACTTATTGCAAGACCACGCAACAACTCGAATTCATCATTTCATATTTCACACTAAAGAACTAAAATTCACACATAAAGTAGAAACAAGTAAAATGAATCATTCCCTACACCGCAGAGTGCTGATACGACCAGGTTTAAACACTACCTAACTTATAAAATTTCGACTCGACTTCATATCAACAATCAAATTCCAACAGAAACATGAGTACTCACCGGCTGCCTGTGTCCGAGTGCCTCTTGAAAAAAAATGCCACATCGTCCTCGGACGCAGTGTCTAGAGCTAGTTGTTTATGGAGGAGCGACAACTGACCAATCCCCAGTGCCTGTTAAAAAGCGTGGACTGCTAGGCTAATTATGGGTGGGTGGGGGGGAGGGGGGGGGGGAGGCTGTAAAAGCACGGATGATCGTTACCCCCAGGCTCTTTCTATACAGAGAAAAGTTCCAGAATGTTCTAGAAGGAATTGCGTGGGATTCGACAGGGTCAATCAAAGGACCCGATGTTTAAAACGGCGGGAAGGCTGGCTTCTGTGGTTGAGAATTCTTCCCGCCAGGCAGGCATAAAGGAAGCCAACGAACTTTCCTCTGGTTCCTCAGAGCAAGAAGGAAAGCAGCTGCTTCTAACTTGCAATTACGTCGCCATGTTATCACCTCATGCGGGTCACTACACTGGGACCTGACATATGAACAGGAGGCTGCTGATTCCCATAACAAAATAGAACAAATAAAATGCAATCAAATGTCCAACAGAAAATCGTTCTCCACACGTCGACATGTGACAGAGAAAAATGTACCTGACGGAAATATTGAATAGCAGAAGTAAGTCACGGAAAGGAAACGTTGTGGAAGAGTGTGCGAAAGTAACAGACCCCTTTCATTAAGATTTCATTTAACGTCCTAGAAAACAATAGTCATTCATTTTCCGGCCAATGAAACTTTTTGTACCATGCTGACTTTCACACATCGATTTTACTGCTGTTTCGTTGTTGGTGTGAAGTGCTGAACCCATGAAAATACACAGTAATACATCGCCAAATAAGACAAGCAATAATTTTTTTAATAGTCCCAACATTACTGAGAAAGCCCTTTCCCCATTTTTTTGGCTACTATGCGACACTGAAGGTACCATCTCAGTTAAATCTTCATGTAAAAGGAGCCACACTCTTTATTCAGACATATGTGTCTGTTTCGGACGTCTTTAACCGCCAATTGTTCTATACTGTATTGTATTTATTTTATCGTTGCTTTTGTCTGCCAAGATGGCCGCCGAGTAAGTGACGCCAGAAACCATTTCCAGAAAGTTAAGTGATTTAGACAGGAATATAATTTAGTTTAACGCCGACAACAAATTAAATACGTGCATTAGTGTATCGTTTAGTCTTGCCGTTAAAGGTTTGACTTTTCTTTGCGTATTTTTTCAGAAAACACGAAAAGATCGTAACTTCGCGAAGTCGCGCTTAGGCTTCAATTTTGTAAACGTGTTTGTTTCTTGTTTCACGGTAATTTAACTAGTTTCTCGGTAACAAATAAGTAAACTACCGTAAATAGCCTATAACTTCATTGTTTTAATACAGATTTCAGAAAAAACAGCGTAACTTTGTATCAGAGAATAAAATTAAGTATCTCGTTTAATTGTCCTTTTTTTCATTCCATCGAGTGAAATATATAATAAATAGCGTATACCTTCGTTGTTTTAATACAGATCTCAGAAAAACAGCGGAATTTTAAATCAGAAACTTGCTTATATACATTTGTGAATAGGCTTAATTCTTGTAACGTCTTTTTTGATTTTCGGTAATTTAATTGATTTATTCTAGGTAAAGTATTATTTTTGCCATGAGTGAGAAGTGCCTGACCTGCCGTAGAATTGTTAGTTCCGAGGTTTGGTGTGATGGATGCAGTAGTTTTTTTCACTGGGGGGACTGCAGTGGCGTGGGTGTTGGGAAAGTGGATCAGGCTCATCAGTGGTTATGTAGGATTTGCAGCAGAGATAGGAAGATAGTGGAACAGGAGGGGAAAATTGCTGCCCTTCAGGCTGAGCTAGATCAGGCTAGGGAAGATCTGGACAGGTTAAGGAGGGAGAAGGGCAAAGAGAGGTGGGAAGTGGCAACAGGTAGCAGAAGGAACAGGCCTAGAACTAAGTCTGACAGTTTTGTGGTGAATGTCAAAAATAAGTTTGACCTGTTGCTTCAGTTAGAAACTGATGAGCCTCAAGCAGAGGTAGGTGTAGACAGGACACAACAAACTTTCAATAGGAAATTGAAAAAGAGTGTAGGAAAGTCATCGAAAAGGAAGAAAGTTTTGTTGTTAGGCAGTTCTCATGCCAGAGGTGTAGGCCAACTTCTGCAGGAGGAATTAGGACCAGAATACCAGGTCACAAATTTTTTCAAACCAAGTGCTAGTCTGGATCAGGTGACAGAGGATTTAGGTTCACTCTGTAAAGGCTTTACCAGGGAAGACACCGTGGTTATTGTGGGAGGGCCAGGGAACAGCATCGACAGAGATCCTGGGTACAGTATAGAGTGTGACCTGGTAAAGATTGCGTCGGCATCGAGACACACCAATGTTGAATTTGTATCTGTCCTGAGACGCCATGACCGGCCTCATTTGAACTCTTCTGTTGGGAGAGTTAATTTGGAGTTGGAACGGCTGCTTGGGTCGGGTGTGGGGGCTCATATTGGTGTGGTTCCTGTTGATTATCTCAGTAGGTGGGACTATACCAGGCACGGCCTACATCTCAACAGGAAAGGGAAGGGGAAACTGGCTGGGGTAATAGCAGGAAATTTAAGGGGGGGAGGCACTGCCATGAATGGTAAAATACCAGTGGTTACAGGTGTTGGAGCAGCACCTCTTTTAGGATAGGTAAGACAGAAAGATGTCAAGTTCTACGAGAGGTCAGGATTGAAACAAATCTTCAGTTTAGGAAAGAAATTAAACAGCACAATTCTAGCACATTGGATCACCAATCACAGCTACCAATTTTAAATTTTCACCAATCACCAGAAATTTTATCTCCACCAAGTTGTATCTCAGTCCTAGGTAATTGCATTGATGAATTAAAGTCACCCAACCCAGTTGACATAATCTGCCTCTCTGAACACCATGTGACCACTGGTATAGGAACTAGACCTAAGCCCAATGAGAAACTCAGACAGGAGAGTACTGCAAATGTTAGAATAAGGAAAGGTTCTCATAAAAGTATAATTAAAAATAATGTAAGTATATTTCATCAAAATATTGGGAGTTTAAAGAATAAAGTAGAAGAGCTTCTGGTTTGTTTAGAAGATTTAGAAGCTGAGAATGAAATAGATATACTATGCCTGTCTGAGCATCACATTGTTACTGATATGGATAAGGTAAATGTAAGTGGTTATAAGCTCTCTGCACATGTAATGAGAGACAATATGGAGAAAGGAGGAGTTGCCATATATGTCAAAAGTTATCACTGTGCAAAAAGTATAGACACAAAAAAGTTTTGTGTAGAGAAACATATAGAAGCATGTGCCTGTGAGCTTAAATTAAATAAAGGGACATTTATAATTGTAGCTGTATATAGGTCCCCATCAGGAAATTTTCATCTATTTCTGAAAAATTTGGACTCCTTGTTGTGCTATCTGTCAGACAGGGGGAAGCAAATTATTATTTGTGGGAACTTCAATGTAGATTCTCTGAAAGAGGGTAACAGGAAAAATGACCTTGAAGTATTACTCGGTTCTTTCAATTTGACACCCGTTATTGATTTTCCTACTCGGGTGGTAAAGGATAGCAGCTCACTGATAGATAACTTCTTTATAGACCAAGATAAGTTTAACCAGATAAATGCTCAGCCTGTTGAGAATGGTCTTTCTGATCATGGTACACAGCTAGTTACAATATATGACATAGCTCCATTCAGCAATACTAAACAGTCCTCCAAAGTAGTACGTTCAGTCAACGATTTAACAATTGCAAATTTCAGGGAAAGCCTACAGCAGTTAGACTGGGATGAGGTGTACCGTGAACCTGATGCCAATTTAAAATATAATTTATTTCATGACATTTTTCTAAATGCATTTGAGAACTGCTTCCCCAAGAAAATAGTTAAATATACTCGTAAGAAACCTTGTAACAAACCATGGCTTACTAAGGGTATAAAAATATCTTGTAATCGGAAAAGGGAAATGTATCTGACAGCAAGAAAGAGTAGTGACCCAGAAACTATCAAATATTATAAAAACTACAGTGTTATATTAAGAAAAGTTATTAAAAAATCCAGGAGTATGTGTATCATGTCTGAAATCAGCAACTCTGATAATAAAATTAAAACAATTTGGAATATTATTAAAAGAGAAACAGGTCAACCAAGAGCAGAGGAAGACAGTATTACCATCAAATTGAATGAAAACTTCATGAACAGAAAGTCAGAAGTTGAAAATATTTTTAATAATCATTTTTTAAATGTTGTGGATATAGTAGGATCCAGGTGTTCATTAGAAGATGCTAGGCTGTTAATGGAAGAGGCCATACCTATGCAATTTGATACAATTGAAATCTCACCCACTTCTCCCTCTGAAATTAGGAAAATAATAAACTTGCTTAAAAGCAAAAACTCACATGGAATTGATGGCATTTCCAGCAAAATACTAAAAGCTTGTTCTCAACAGATAAGTAAGATTCTCAGCCACCTGTGTAATAGCTCTCTGGAACAGGGCATTTTCCCTGATAGACTGAAATATGCTATTGTTATACCTTTGCATAAAAAGGGGGATAGATCAGATATCAACAATTACCATCCAATCTCCCTTCTAACAGCTTTATCCAAAATTTTTGAGAAAGTAATGTATTCAAGAGTAGCTTCACATATCTGTCAAAATGAAGTACTAACAAAATGTCAGTTTGGTTTCCAGAAAGGTTTTTAAACAGAAAATGCCATATATGCTTTCACCAGTCATGTTTTGAATGATCTGAATAACCGAACACCACCCATTGGGATTTTTTGTGATCTCTCAAAGGCTATTGATTGTGTAAATCATGAAATTCTGCTAGACAAGCTCAAGTATTGTGGCATGAGTGGGACAGTGCACAAATGGTTTAATTCGTACCTAACTGGAAGAGTGCAGAAAGTTGAAATAAGTAGTTCTCGTAACGTGCAAAGATCAGCACATTCCTCAAACTGGGGAACTATCAAGAATGGGGTTCCACAAGGGTCAGTCGTGGGTCCTTTGTTGTTCTTATTATATATTAATGACTTGCCATTCTATATTCATGAAGAGGCAAAGTTAGTTCTCTTTGCTGATGATACAAGTATAGTAATCACACCTGACAAACAAGAATTAACTGATGAAATTGTCAATACTGTCTTTCAGAAAATTACTAAGTGGTTCCTTGTAAACGGACTCTCACTGAATTTTGATAAGACACAGTACATACAGTTCTGTACAGGGAATGGTATGACGCCATTAATAAATATAGACCTTAATCAGAAGCATATAGCTAAGGTAGAATATTCCAAATTTTTAGGTGCGTCCATTGAAGAGAGATTAAATTGGAAGAAACACATTGATGATCTGCTGAAACGTTTGAGTTCAGCTACTTATGCAATAAGGGTCATTGCAAATTTTGGTGATAAACATCTTAGTAAATTAGCTTACTACGCCTATTTTCACTCATTGCTTTCATATGGCATCATATTTTGGGGTAATTCATCACTGAGGAATAAAGTATTTATTGCACAAAAGCGTGTAATCAGAATAATAGCTGGAGTCCACCCAAGATCATCCTGCAGACATTTACTTAAGGATCTAGGGATATTCACAGTAGCTTCTCAGTATATATACTCTCTTATGAAATTTGTTATTAACAACCAAACCCAATTCAAAAGTAATAGCAGTGTGCATAACTACAATACTAGGAGAAAGGACGATCTTCACTATTCAAGATTAAATCTAACTTTGGCACAGAAAGGGGTGAATTATACTGGCACTAAAGTCTTTGGTCGCTTACCAAATAGTATCAAAAGTCTGACAGATAACCAACAAGTATTTAAGAAGAAATTAAAAGAATTTCTGAATGACAACTCCTTCTACTCCATAGAGGAATTTTTAGATATAAATTAAGAAAAAAAAGAAAAAAAATATTAAAAAAATAAAAATAAAGAAAAACAAAAAAACATAAAAAATAAAGTTGTTATATTAACTTAAGTATGTTGTTAAATTAACCTAATTATGTCATGTATTGGAAAATTCGACTCGTTCCACATTATTACGAAATATCGTATTCATGATCCATGGAACTAGTATTAATCTAATCTAATCTAATCTAATCTGTCGTTGTTAACGTGGATCATCTCCAAAAGTTCCACGACTGTTTAGAAATTCTGCCATTCATTTCTTAACTGTTGAAAATGAAGGAGTGGCCTGAATAGAAAGATTTGGTCAACTTAGCATAAAGCTGGCGTGGCAGCACAAGCGGCACCAAAGGGCAAACAAGTAGAGAAACGATAGCTAAGGTTTCTAAACGGCCTGACACGACTGTCTTTCTGAGTCCCATGCCCGGCCAAGACATCAAAAGGTTCAGGAAATATTTCCAACCACAACCAACCCTGCGCGAGAAACGATTAAACTTAACATAGTAAAGGCAATTAAGAATGTGGTCATAGTTGATGTTGCCACCGAAGATGACAAGTGCCGGCGGGGATGGCGGTGCGGTTCTAGACGCTACAGTCTGGAACCGCGTGACCGCTACGGTCGCACGTTCGAATCCTGCCTCGGGCATGGATGTGTGTGATGTCCTTATGCTAGTTAGGTTTAAGTAGTTCTAAGTTATAGGGGACTGATGACCTCAGCAGTTAAGTCCCATAGTGCTCAGAGCCATTTGAACCATTTTTTGAAGATGACAAGTAATCAAAAATAAATTGTGTAAGGTCGTCAAATGTGAACACCCCCCCCCCCTCAAAAGCGTAACCCATTAGTAGTATTGTATGACCTCCCAACGTCTTGAAAGGGAGAGAATTTGTATGAGACTTTGTATCAACAGAACTTAGATGATATGGAAACTGACACTTTCAAGAAGGGTTCAGAACTGGGCCCATGTTGTTCGTCACGATGCTGAGGTTCGAGTACTCTGTGGAAAAAACTTACGACTGTGGCTTCCATGCAATAAACTTGAAAGATCACCTTATGATACCTCGTTGCCACAACTGTTGGGACGTTGGCCACGTTCATAAGCACTGCAATAGGTGGTCGGCTTGCTCCACGTGCGGCGCTGAGGATCAAATAAGAAAGGAGTGCAAGATATCAAGTACAGTATCTGCAATCCATGTACGTGCAGGGGCAAAAAGGCCTGCGGTGCCACTGGAAGAACCTGCGCTACATATAAAATGTTGGAACAACGCCTAATATCCCCAATATCCCCTATTGATTATGGCTGAGACCATCATCAAGAACAGGACAGTAAAGAAGAGGAAGTCCCTGAGTAAAACTAGGAGAGATGCTGAGAGGGCACGCAAGTTTAAAGATTTTCTGAAGTTACTGTCAGAAGAGAGAGCTTTAAGAGCAATAATGGTGGATGCTTGAATTCAGTGGCTCAGGCTCCTCCTGGAGTCTCCTCCTCCCTCAACCGGGGGCACAAACAGACAGAGGAAGATGAGAGACATGTGGGGCGGTGAGTGGTAGTTGGCCGGCCTGTGGTAATTCAGGGCAGTGAAATATTAGACAAGCGATCGCGAGCAGGTACAATCAACAGTACCTTACCTGCACACATGGAACATCCACAGCAACGAATTCATGATTGCACAGTAACCAGCACGATGCCAATGCAGGAAGTGATTCAAGGGAGAGCTGCGGGTGCAGACCCAAGAAGGGTATACCTCAACTTAGAGCATGCCATGCAGTTGTCGCGTTTGGAGCAGCCGGCCGTCCTGACAACTGCCTTAAGACATGTCGTTGGCGTAGGACATAAGTACGGAAGAAAGTCACCTCCTCGACAATGGAAGCTGTGGACAGAATACAGTTAAAGTCGATGAATCTCCCCACTTACTTCGGAGCTCTATGTGACCTTGTTAAAAAAAGTTTTGAAAGAAGAGGCAAAAGATACGACTTAGACAAAATTTGTATACAGTCCCTACTAGGTAATGGGCGCATTAACGCTAGACTGGAAATAGAACCGGCCTGAGTGCAATATACACAGTTATTCCCCGTAATGTATCCCGTAATGAACACTTGACAAATGAAAATACACAACAGCCATTTGATCTGTAGGAGCAGTGATGGGTGGTGGAGGAGTGGAGGCGGATGCAATCTTCCTGCAGGAGCCATACTCCCAAGTTGGCAAATTTCCTTTATGGCTGCCACTAGGCAGGTAATAAGCATCGGGGATGAGCCAAAAGCAGCGCTAATTGTAGTTAATAAGGCATTACGTGTCACAGTCCTGTCGCAGTTGTCAGATAGCCACTGCAACGTCGTGGATCTTAAGTCACCTGCCTCACTCGGCTACATCGTAAATACGTGCTTCCAATGTGGAGGTAATTTTTAAGATCACCTAGATCCCTCACACAAGTCAGCACGACGTTGCGGGAGCGCAAGTTTATTATAACATCTGATATGTCTGCAGAATCCCCCCTTATGGTTCAGTGGCATTCAAGATGCAAATGGTGATAGAGTTAAAGAACTAATAATGGCCTCACAACTAGTTGTTGCAAATAGAACTGGGAATCCCGCTATCTATAGGGGTGGAGGTGGAGCTGAAACCAACATAGATGTAACTCCATCGACGCCTAGTGTCATTGACAATATTAGGAAGTGGAGAGTCCTTGATCAGGTTACAACAAGCGACCAGAACCAGACTGTGTTCACCGTAAGTGATGAGGAGTGCTGCTGGGACATTGGGTAGGAGGTTCAATTTGAATTTAATAAAACCGATTGGGAACGCCTAGTTCGGGAGTGTGAAGTTCTTTCATTGCCAGAAGGTTACGAAAATGTGGATAGATACGTTGAGTTGCTGGTGGGATCAGTAGTTAGCGCCGTGAACGCTGCTGTACCAACCAGGAGGAGAGCCATTGCGGCATCCAAATCCCCATGGTCTGCCGACCTTGGACGCATGCGTCAGTCTGTAAGAAGGGCGAGGACGTACTACCAGCGGAGTGTCGTCTGTGAGGAAAAGCAGTTCAGGCTACAAAGGTATCGTGACGCCAAAGAGTTGTTCCAGAATGAACTAAAGGAAATAAGAATCAAGTGCTGGGAAAAATATGTGCTGCATCAGTTTGCTACTGACCCTTAGGGAGTCTCCTAACAGCTGGTCAGGGAAAAAGTATCTCCGACGGTTGTGTCGAACATCAGGGATGGCGGCTGGGTGACTGAGTCCTGGCAGGAGACTGCTGAGGTCCTCCGTCGGACTCTGCTGCCAGATGATGAAAAGCCTGAGGACACGGAAATGCAGCATCAGATCAGCAGGGATGATTTTGCTGTGTACACCAACAACACCGTGGTGAACCCCTTCTTTGGGGAAGGAGTGGTGGCACACGTTAAATCCATAAAAAGGGGGAAGGCTACTGGGCCAGACAGCATTGAATCGGAGGTGCTGCAATTCCTCGCCCCTCATCTAATTGCATGTCTTACTAGGCTCCATAATGAATGCCTTAGACTTGGCAAGTTTCCAAAAATCTGGAATAAGGCAAATATAGTCATCATAAAGAAGGTAAAAGATAAAGATCCAATGGAAGCCAAATCGTATAGGTCAATATGTCTTGTAGATGTTTTGGGGAAAATGTTTAAGAGGCTATTAGCTGACAGACTGGCGGCACACAGGATGTTGTGTGGAATGAGCGACAGGTGGTTTGGCTTGCGGCCGGGGCGATCGGCGTATGACGCAATCGCCCTGGCGGCCGAGGTCTGCAGCTCAGCCCCGCATGCGTATGTGGTGGGTAACATGGTGGATATCAGTGGTTCCTTTGACACCCTGTTGTGGCTTTCGCTCTTCTCCTACTTGCGGGAGGAGTTCCAGGGCCACTCTATGGCTGTATGAGGAGCTATTGTGACGAAAGGGAGGTCTGGTTATCATAGACTAGCGGAAAAATATTTAAAACGATCACCAAGGGATGCCCACAGGGCTCTGTTTTGGGGCCACTCTTTTGGGATATAAATATGGAGCGCTTACTGGAAAAACTACAGCATAGTGAGGACATGCTAGATGTGATAGCCTACGAGACGAACTCCTCCTGCTGGTCGGTGGCTGTAGCCCCGAGGACTTAGAACCTAAAGTGAAAAGGGCCATGACATCATTTGCTGAATGGTGCCACAAATCCAAAATCAAGATTGCGCAAAGTAAGTCAACATATTTGCTGCTGAAAGATAGCCTAGTTAGGAATCCCACTGTGAGGATAGAGGGAAAACCAGTGCACCGCGAGGCTCGATGTTTAGAGGTAATTATCGACGGAAAATGTAACTATACAGCCCACACAGATGCCGTACTCCAACGATCTTTAGAAATTTTAAATAATCTAATTAACATTGGGAGTAAAAGATTCCATTTGCCATCCGACCCAATCAGACTTTAGGAGTTTGGGCGCAAAGGCCATGAGGGTGATGCATGCCCTCGCTGTGAGGAGGGTGTTATGGAGTATGGTGTTACGAGCTCTGTTGGGGCGTACATAAGACCCCTGGGGAGGGGGAGGCTTTGCTGGTGTTAAAGGGGCTATGTAGTCCCAGACATTAGAATCCGCGAACAGGCAGCATGGTATTGGGTAACCAAGGCAAAAATTGAAAAGACTGTGAAGATTATGTGGATACGGCAGGGAGATAAATTTGCAATTAGAAGAAGAGGGTAGGAATTATGGCAAGAGTCAAAGGCAAATGTGAAAACGGGGTGGAGGGTTATTCAACTGTCACCTGACTTTATGGAAAGGTTACAGATGGATCAGTTAAAGTCGAGTAGGGGCCTGCTGCACTTCCTTACCGGGCAAGGACCATATTGGAAATATTTATGTCGTTTTGGAAAACGGGCTACAGCCGCGTCTCACTGTAGCGCTGAAGAAGGCACCCGTTATCACGTGATCTATGAGTGCCTGATATACAACGATGTTGCAACCGGATTACGACAACTACCCAACAGTGACACCTTTTCCTTACTAAGACACGACGGTATCTTTCAGATACTTAACACCATTGGCAAACGAGGTATCACGAAAGAATCTCAGGGAGTTTATAAGGGACCACAATGATACCTGAATGAAAGAACCAATTAAGACTGAAATGCACTTTCCCAGTACCGCCGGGTGTGGAATGGCCAATCACCGTTTCGGTGGATATCCGACTCGCTCCTGGATTAGGGAGGCAGGTGTGTCACCAACATCGATCTGACAACAGTGCTTATATAGTAGTTATTAGGTATTAGTAATTTTAGAATGCAATGTAGATACCAACTAGATTAGGAAATGAGACACTTAAAGTAGTGAAGGAGTTTTGCTATTTGGGGAGCAAAATAACTGATGATGGTCGAAGTAGAGAGGATATAAAATGTAGACTGGCAATGGCAAGGAAAGCGTTTCTGAAGAAGAGGAATTTGTTAACATCGAGTATTGATTTAAGTGTCAGGAAGTCGTTTCTGAAAATATTTGTATGGAGTGTAGCCACGTATGGAAGTGAAACATGGACGACAACTACACTCCTGGAAATTGAAATAAGAATACCGTGAATTCATTGTCCCAGGAAGGGGAAACTTTATTGACACATTCCTGGGGTCAGATACATCACATGATCACACTGACAGAACCACAGGCACATAGACACAGGCAACAGAGCATGCACAATGTCGGCACTAGTACAGTGTATATCCACCTTTCGCAGCAACGCAGGCTGCTACTCTCCCATGGAGACGATCGTAGAGATGCTGGATGTAGTCCTGTGGAACGGCTTGCCATGCCATTTCCACCTGGCGCCTCAGTTGGACCAGCGTTCGTGCTGGACGTGCAGACCGCGTGAGACGACGCTTCATCCAGTCCCAAACATGCTCAATGGGGGACAGATCCGGAGATCTTGCTGGCCAGGGTAGTTGACTTACACCTTCTAGAGCACGTTGGGTGGCACGGGATACATGCGGACGTGCATTGTCCTGTTGGAACAGCAAGTTCCCTTGCCGGTCTAGGAATGGTAGAACGATGGGTTCGATGACGGTTTGGATGTACCGTGCACTATTCAGTGTCCCCTCGACGATCACCAGTGGTGTACGGCCAGTGTAGGAGATCGCTCCCCACACCATGATGCCGGGTGTTGGTCCTGTGTGCCTCGGTCGTATGCAGTCCTGATTGTGGCGCTCACCTGCACGGCGCCAAACACGCATACGACCATCATTGGCACCAAGGCAGAAGCGACTCTCATCGCTGAAGACGACACGTCTCCATTCGTCCCTCCATTCACGCCTGTCGCGACACCACTGGAGGCGGGCTGCACGATGTTGGGGCGTGAGCGGAAGACGGCCTAACGGTGTGCGGGACCGTAGCCCAGCTTCATGGAGACGGTTGCGAATGGTCCTCGCCGATACCCCAGGAGCAACAGTGTCCCTAATTTGCTGGGAAGTGGCGGTGCGGTCCCCTACGGCACTGCGTAGGATCCTACGGTCTTGGCGTGCATCCGTGCGTCGCTGCGGTCCGGTCCCAGGTCGACGGGCACGTGCACCTTCCGCCGACCACTGGCGACAACATCGATGTACTGTGGAGACCTCATGCCCCACGTGTTGAGCAATTCGGCGGTACGTCCACCCGGCCTCCCGCATGCCCACTATACGCCCTCGCTCAAAGTCCGTCAACTGCACATACGGTTCACGTCCACGCTGTCGCGGCATGCTACCAGTGTTAAAGACTGCGATGGAGCTCCGTATGCCACGGCGAACTGGCTGACACTGACGGTGGCGGTGCACAAATGCTGCGCAGCTAGCGCCATTCGACGGCCAACACCGCGGTTCCTGGTGTGTCCGCTGTGCCGTGCGTGTGATCATTGCTTGTACAGCCCTCTCGCAGTGTCCGGAGCAAGTATGGTGGGTCTGACACACCGGTGTCAATGTGTTCCTTTTTCCATTTCCAGGAGTGTAGTTTGGATCAGAAGAGAATAGAAGCTTTCGAAATGTGGTGCTACAGAAGAATGCTGAAGATTAGATGGGTAGATCATATAACTAATGAGGAGGTATTGAATAGGATTGGAGAGAAGAGAAGTTTGTGGCACAACTTAACTAGAAGAAGGGATCGGTTGGTAGGACATGTTCTGAGGCATCAAGGGATCACCAATTTAGTATTGGAGGGCAGCGTGGAGGGTAAAAATCGTAGAGGGAGACCAAGAGATGAATACACTAAACAGATTCAGAAGGATGTAGGTTGCAGTAGGTACTGGGAGATGAAGAAGCTTGCACAGGGTAGAGTAGCATGGAGAGCTGCATCAAAGCAGTCTCAGGACTGAAGACCCCAACAACAACCAATTAGCAACCACTAACACGATAGGGACTGCAACGAGTTCAAGTAATTTGGGCCAGTCCAGTGCCAGGGGCACGCCCACTGCGATTAACTCGGTGGGCAGGCCAGTAACAGTAGATTCATAACATCTTCTGGCGCACCTGTAACGCTGCAGAAACTTCAAAGTTTTGTATACTTGTACGGTAGAATAGTAAACTTACTAACCTTGTCCATAGTAACAGCCACTTATGAAAGTGTGTAGCTGTAACTGCTGATGTATTAATTATAAGTCCCACTAATTGGCTCAGATAGTTAATTGTGATTTATAATGATTTTATTGTGTCTGGAATAAATTTTTAAAAAAGCGCCGTTGGTGACAAACGCTCTATACTGCAGTTCGGCTGTTTCAAAGAAACACGTGAAGTATGACTTCTTTAAAATCTCGTATACCCAAAACTATCCTGCATGGCTAGTTAACACATGACGCGTGTTGTTGCACGATGCATACCAGTAAAGCTGCAACAAAATTTTTTTCATATCTGTTCCATCTATCAATATGTGGCACTTGGAATTACTATACAGTAAATTAACAGTATCGGTACTTCCGAAAAAGGTGTGCTTCACGAAACGTAAACGAACACATAATACTCTCGCCTTGATGTACTACACGGTCCAGTCACATTAATGAAGCCACCGCCTATGTTCGACGTCAAAGTACAATAACAACGCACAGACATTAAGTGGCAGCATCAGCAGTGGAAGATATACAAAACGTGTCAGAGAGACGCGGAAAACAGTGCAGTCGTTGTCGTAATGCAGAAAAAGAGCGATTTATCTGACGTCCGAAAGAGCATGATCATTGGATTTCAGGGCAAAGGTGGAATCATTTCTGAAATGAATAAGTCCGTAAACTGATCGCGTGGCGTCTGGGCAAAATGGCGCTATCCAAAACCGGCCCGAAGTAACTGTGGTGCACCATGGGCTATATGACAGGTCTGCACGACGGATGCGGAGATGTGTACCGGCGAATACACGTGCAACTGTTGACCAACTGAACGCCCAGAGGAACCAAGAGGGTCCGCAGCTCGTGGACGTGCGGTAGCGTTCTCGCTTCCCGCGCCCGGGTTCGATTCCCGGCGGGGTCAGGGATTTTCTCTGCCTCGTGATGACTAGGTGTTGTGTGATGTTCTTAGGTTAGTTAGGTTTAAGTAGTTCTAAGTTCTAGGGGACTGATGACCATCGATGTTAAGTCCCATAGTGCTCAGAGCCATTTGAACCATTTGAACCAAGAGGCTAGCAACAGCATCACTCGAACGACTGATCATCCAACGTTGATGAATATGGGCCTCCTCAGCAGGCGCCTTGTTCACACGTGCATGATGACTGCTGTTCATCATCAACGGTGGCAGGAATTAGTACGCCAGTACTGCAACTTGACGTCCACTGAGTGGCGACATATGGCCTCTCCAGAGGAAGCATGTTTTACGTCCTATCTACATCTACATGTACATGATTACTCTGCAATTCACATTTGAGTGCTTGACAGAGGGTTCATCGAACCACAATCATTCTATCTGCCTGCCATTCCACTCCCGAACAGCGCGCGGGAAAAACGAACACCTAAACCTTTCTGTTCGAGCTCTGATATCTCTTATTTCATTTTGACGATCATTCCTACCTATGTAGGTGGGGCTCAACAAAATATTTTCGCATTCGGAAGAGAAAATTAGTGACTGAAATTTCGTAAATAGATCTCGCCGCGCCGAGAAACGTTTTGCTTTAATAACTTCCATCCCAACTCGCGGATCGTATCTGTCACACTCTCTCCCTTATTACGTGATAATACAGAACGAGCTGCCCTTTCTTGCACCCTTTCGATGTCCTCCGTCAATTCCACCTGGTAAGGATCCCACACCGAGCAGCAATATTCTAATGGAGGACGAACAAGTGTAGTGTAAGCTGTCTCTTTAGTGGACTTGTTGCATCTTCTAAGTGTCCTGCCAATGAAACGCAACCTTTGCCTCGCCTTCCCCACAATATTATCTATGTGGTCTTTCCAATTGAAGTTGTTCGTAATTTTAACACCCAGGTACTTAGTTGAAATGACAGCCCTGAGAATTGTATTATTTATCGAGTAATCGAATTCCAACGGATTTCTTTTGGAGCTCATGTGGATCACCTCACACTTTTCGTTATTTAGCGTCAACTGCCACCTGCCACACCATACATCAATCTTTTCTAAATCGCTTTGCAACTGATACTGGTCTTCGGATTACCTTACTAGACGGTAAATTACAGCATCATCTGCGAACAACCTAAGAGAACTGCTCAGATTGTCACCCAGGTCATTTATATAGATCAGGAACAGCAGAGGTCCCAGGACGCTTCCCTGGGGAACACCTGATATCACTTCAGTTTTACTCAATGATTTGCCGTCTATTACTACGAATTGCGACCTTCCTGACAGGAAATCATGAATCCAGTCGCACAACTGAGACGATACCCCATAGGCCCGCAGCATGATTAGAAGTCGCTTGTGAGGAACGGTGTCAAAAGCTTTCCGGAAATCTAGAAATACGGAATCAACTTGAGATCCCCTGTCGATAGCGGCCATTACTTCGTGCGAATAAAGAGCTAGCTGCGTTGCACAAGAACGATGTTTTCTGAAACCATGCTGATTACGTATCAATAGATCGTTCCCTTCGAGGTGATTCATAATGTTTGAATACAGTGTATGCTATCGGCCTGAAACGTCTGGAAGCAAACACCCTGCAACAATCGTTGGGAGGGTTCAGGCCGAAGGGGAGAGCGCTACGGTATAGGGAATGTTATCGTGTCCTTTTTTGGGTGATCCCGTCATTCTGGAAGTCACGATGGATCAACACTAGTGAGCATATCTCCTTGGGGACTATCTCCACCCCTACATGCAGGTTATTTTTCCGCTGCACGATGGCATCTGCCAGCAGAACAACGAAGCGTATCAGACAGGGTGGAGAGTGTGTGCGTGGTTTGAAGATCGCCAGGATGAGTTTAACGTACTCCCCTGACCACTAAACATCCAAGATTTAAACTCAATCGAGAATCTGTGGGACCATCCCAATCCGGTTGTTCGGAAAATGGTGAAATCTAGCGCAACTTGACGCGGAAGTGGTAGTTCGCATGGCTCCACATCCCTGTCAGCATCTACTAGAATTTCGTTGACTCTCGTCCTTCACGTATTGCAGGGATCCACGCTGCTAACGGTGTTATTTAGGCTTTTGACATGTGACTGGACAGTGTTGCACCTGCTCGCGTTGCGCTGCTTTGCTGTGTACTCGTCTAAAGACGTGCCATAAGTTATTTTCTTTCTGTTCTTTTACTGATTTCAGGCAAAGTTCATTTTATCAGATACAGTTATGTCACATAATGATACAAACAGGATATGTATCTGAACTCCTTACAAATTTAAATTATAATTGAACAAGATTACTAGCTTTCAAAGAACATTAGCTTGGCTGTACCATTACAATGAAAACACAAATTTTTAAGTAAAATTAAATTATAGATGTACGGAATGACACATCAATTTTAAAATTCTTTTTATGGAGATGGATGATATGGGAAATATATTCAGCAACAGTGCTATCCATGGTTAGGAGCTAGTATAAGATAAAATGATCCTTAAATATACAATGAATTTTATTCTTTGATTATTCTATTTGTCAAATTGCATCGCTTTATGTATAATGCCTTCGTTTTTAGTATGGTTCTGGAGAAGCGGAGCATCCATGTTGGAGTCCTGGCCTGGCACAAATTTTCAACTCTCACCTTCGCATTGCCGCAATGCCCTGTCCTATCTCTTTCCAGTCCCGTTTCCTTTCCATTTCTTTCGCTCCAGTTACTGACATTAGTAGATGTCTGTATTTAAGCATCAAATGCATTTCAAATCTCAAGAGATAAACATAATATACAAGGAACCAAATAAACTCGCATTAGTAAGGGAGATTAGGCAGTATGTATGTAGTCTGGCATACATCCATCTCTCAAATAGGTTCGGCAGCGAGATGGCGTAAGGCGTCTCAAAAGTAATGCAGCACAGTCTGTTCCTTAACAGAAAAGACATAAATTAAGGAATGACATCACAAAATCAACTATTCAGGAAAATTTTACCTTTAAAGTGTCAAATCGAAATTTGTCTCTAAGCTTTATAAATCTCTTAATCACTTTTCTGTAATATACATTCATAAAGCATAAACATTACTGGGTTAATGATATGTAAGTAAACAACAGTATCTAACGATCCTTGGGGACTATTAATTCTTTCAGTAAGTGGATTGAGCAAGGCCGCACCAGAAGTTGAGGTATATTTTATTCTACAATGATCCTTTCCGTGCAAACAATGTTCAAAATTCCTAAGATAAATAAAACTGCGATGTTTGGTACCAAATTACGTTGCGTTAGTATTTTGTTGTGATGATTCAAATCAACAGTACAAGTAATCGCCTTTTCCAAGGAATTTTGCTTCTTATCTTTGTTCAATAATTGTTCTATGGCAGTAATTGATCCATAATTTGTAGAATGAGGCAATTCTAGCAACAAATCATGATATTCTACACTGAGGGTAAAAGTGGGAAGATGTAACAAGATTGGCTGCGGAGTAATACTCAAACATCGTCCCAATTGGGCAGAGTAGGCCTAGAAACTGTGACCAACAGTATAACAGCGAGAGCTGTTTGAAGATAATTAACTGACACCCATGGACAACAGGAACGTGTGTGCAGTTAAAGTTTTATAAAAACAACTATTTTAAATTAATTGGTGACGGGGAGTGGAGCATAGCCAACTATTACCAATCTTTTTAAAAGTGGCCCACCTGCTGATGTGGCCGAGAGGTTCTAGGCGCTTCAGTCTGGAACAGGGTGACCGCTTTGGTCAAAGGTTCGAATCCTGCCTCGGGCATGGATGTGTGCGATGTCCTTAGGTAGGTCAGGTTTAAGTAGTTCTACGTTCTAGGGGACTGATGACCTCAGATGTTAAGTCCCATAGTGCTCAGAGCCAAAAAGTGGCCTAACTGAACTAATTACCAGTCTTTGACAAAAGGGAGTTGCAACTTCAGACAGACATCATACGGGTTCGAGAAGGATTCCAGAAGGGTTCTGGATGGGATCCACAAGTGTTTCTCGGCATAGAATGCTATTTATACAATTACTCATCAACCAGTACATGCCTTAAATAATAACAAATGACAAGTCGTTAATTTTGTAATCTTTTCAAGGCGTTTGACTGTGTTGATCATGATGCAGTCTTACAAAAATTAAAGTTTTATGGAAGTGATGGCTTTACACAAAACTGATATGAATCATATTCGAGAAACGGAATGCAAAAGGTTGTGCCGAATAACTCAGACACTCTCGCTAAGATAGAAAATTTTGGTGACTGTAAAGAAAAATAAGAAATAATTTTCCACAGGGCTCAATTTCGGGTCAACTGATATTCCTTATACACTGAAGAGCCAAAGAAACTGGTACACCTGCCTAATATCGTGTAGAGCCCCCGCAAGCACGCAGAAGTGCCGCAACACGATTTGGCATGGATTCGACTAACGTCTGAAGTAGTGCTGGAGGGAACTGACACCATGAATCCTCCACGGCTTTCCATAAATCCGTACGAGTACGAGGGCATGGAGATTTGTTCTGAACAGCACGTTGCAAGGCATCCCAGATATGCTCAATAAGTTTCATGTCTCGAGAGTTTGGTGGCCAGTGGCAGGGTTTAAACTCAGGAGAATGTTCCTGGAACCACTACATAGTAACTCTTCACGTGTGGGGTATCGCGTTGTCCCGCTGGAATTGCCCTAGTCCATCGGAATGCACAATGGACATGAATGACTGCAGGTGATCAGACAGGATGCTTACGTACGTGTCACCTGTTAGATTCGTATTTAGACTTACCAGGGGTCCTATAACACTTCTACTTCACACGCCCCTCAACATTACAGAGCCTCCCCCCAGCTTGAACCGTCCCCTGGCGACATGCAGGGTCCATGGAGTCATGAGGTTGTCTCCGTAGCCGTACAAGCCCATTCACTCGATACAATATAAAGCGAGACTCGTTCGACCAGGCAACATGTTTCCAGTAATCAACAGTCCGAGGGCGGCGTTGACTGGCTCAGGCCAGGTGTAAGGCTTTGTGTCGTGCAGTCATCAAGGGTACACGAGTGAGCCTTCGGTTCCCAAAGCCCATATCGATGATATTTCGTTGAATGGTTTGCACTCTGACACTTTTTGATGGCCCAGAATTGAAATCTGCAGCAATTTGCGGAAGGGTTGCACTTCTGTCACGTTGAAAGATTCTCTTCAGTCGTCGTTAGTCCCGTTCTTGCAGAATCTTTTTCCTACCGCATCGATGTCAGTGATTTGATATTTTACTGGATTCCTGATATTCCCGGTACGCTCGTGGAATGGTAGTACGGGAAAATCCCCACTTCACCGCTACCTCGGGCATGCTGCTTCCCATCGCTTGTGCACCGACTGTAGCACCACGTTCAAACTCACTTAACCTTCCGTCGGGCGCCACTGTTCAAATTGATACACGTCGATATTTGCCGTAAATTATTTGTCAGCATTTGGCAGCACTGGCGCCTTCTCGCTAGTAACTTCCCTCCTCCGCACACTTTCCATTGTTGTGTGCTTCAGTATCAACGCTACTGCTCTGTTGTCGAGATATTTGCTGATTGCTCAGTTTGATATACCGTTCCCGTTCCCATTACATTTCAACTGATCATTTCTTTGATTATCAACATAAATTAGTAAGCAGTACAAAGCTAATTTAGAATGTAAAATCCACTTATATTATTTCTGGAGCGTTTAGTCGTCTTTTACAGTTGTCTGAATATCAAGTATAAAATTGATATTCCGGACCCGATTGCATTTTTTATAGGAGTTTAATGATTTTAAGTGGGATGTAATTCATGATGGCTACAGTAGGACCTAAATTATGTTGCAAAAATCCAAAACATGCTATTCGGAGAAAGTAATACTTAATTACAAGGGGATTTTGGAAACGAAGTGGACACTGACGGTGATGATGTAGTTGGAGTCCAGCCGGAAGATTCAGAAATAGGGGAAGACGTCAGTGAAGATGACGAGGAACTACTTGAGAAAAACGGCCATTACTGTATTGCAAGGGACTAAGAGACAAACTGGGATAAAGTTGCACCATCGCAGAAAGTACGATTCAGGGCTCTCAAAATTATTGGGAAGTTACCTGGACCTATAGGTGTGGCAAAAGCAGTAAGAACGCCTTTGGAATGCCGGGATTGCTTCATAGGTAACGGTATTTTGTATACTGAGAGCTTCAAAGCTTCATTCCAGCGTGAGAGAGACGTAAAACAAATAGACATTATTGAAGAAAGCCTTCATAGGTCTCTTATTTTAAGATGGAGCGAACAAAAGTACAAATTCATTACCGGTTTCTTAGATTTGAAAATCGTGCAACTCGTGATGAAAGGAGACGATTGGACAAGATAACAGCGACTCGGGAAATCTTTTCTATAATTGTACAGAACTGCCAGAAATCCTATACCCTCGGAAAAAATATTACAGTGGATGAGAAAATGGAAGGATTCCGTGGAAGGTGCAGTTTTCGCCAATGCATACCTACCAAACCAAAAAAATATGGGATTAAGATATATGCTCTTATGGATTCGCGAGTATGTTATGTGTATAATTTGGAAATATACGCTGGGCTGTAACCAGAACGATTAAGCCACGTAAGCAATAAAAGTTCCGATGTTTTATCACTCAGGTCGAAATGTGACCGGAGACAACTCGGTTACTAGTATTGGCTTGATAGAAGAGTTACGAAGGAAAAATATTTCTTTTGTTGGAACTATGAAGAAAAACAAGCGTGAGATTCCTCCGGGGTTTGCTACCAGTAAAGGAAGGGCTGCCAACAGTTCACTGATTAGCTTCAAGAAAGGATGTGCTCTAGTGTCCTATGTTCCTAGAAAGGGTAAGTGTCAGAACTTAGCATCAAGTTTGCCTGACTATAATTCGATAGATGCTGATACAGGAGATAAACTAAAGCCATCGATTGAAACATATTATAATAGCATCAAAGGTGGAGTCGTCACTACCGACAAGTAGATCTCTTTGTACAATGTTGCAAGAAACGTGCGCCGTTGGCCCATGGTTATGTTTTTTGCAGTGATCAGTGTAAGTGGAATCAATGCACAAGTAATATATTGTGGCAACAATGAGAATTGTATCACAAGAAAATGATTCCTGAAACAACTATCTCATGCATTAGTTCTACCTCACTTGGTTCGAAGAAGTTTGGACACCACAGGAGTTGAAAAAAATGGTTCTGAGCACTATGGCACTTAACTTCTGAGGTCATCAGTCCCCTAGAACTTAGAACCACTTAAACCAAACTAACCTAAGTACATCACACACACCCATACCCGAGGCAGGATTCGAACCTGCGACCGTAGCGGTCACGCGGTTCCAGACTGTAGCGCCTAGAACCGCTCGGCCACACAGGGTGGCACACAGGAGTTCATAGGGATCTTCAACTGTGACCACAACATTATAGGCCAATGTGTGAAGATAAAGCAGAAGATGGAAGCAGAACAGGAGAAAAAAACAACTGCAAGCAAGAGGAAAAGGTGTAATACCTGCACAGTAAAAAAAAGACTGACAAAATACTGTTGCAAAATCTGTCAAAAGCCAATCTGTTTCATGCACATTGAATCTTCTTGTTCTGACTGTGGTAAAATTCCTCATACGTCACCGCAGTCTAGAAGTGGCGATGATACAGCTGAATAAGTAATGTTACCACTGTTATTCTTCTATAATTTCATCTTTGCTTTTCTGAAAAGATAATTGTCATTTATAAGGAGTCTCAATAGTGAAATGTAATAAAGAAGCAAGTTAGAAAAGGCGAAGTTATTATTTGTTACCACAATCCGACACTGTTGTTGTGCTCTTATGTCTTCTTTGTCTTTGTTTAAATATATTTTTAATTTATTGCATGTTTTGTTAATGTAATTTAATATATAATCAGGTGAATAAGCGATATGATCAATTTCATACACTACGCCCAATCTCGTTGCGAAAAACACCGCGCCCGACACAATGTTAAATCTTGATAACCTGCCATTGTAGCAGGAGTAACCGATCAAACAACTGCGCCAGATACTTGTCTTATATAGGCGTTTTCGACCGCAGCGCTGTGTTCTGTCTGTTTACATACACTGTGTGATCAAAAGTATCCGGACACCCACAAACACATACGTTTTTCTTAAGGGTGCATTGTGCTGCCACCTACTGCCAGTTACCCCATATCAGCGACCTCAGTAGTCATTAGACATCGTGAGAGAGCAGAATGGGGCGCTCCGCCGAACTCACGGACTTCGAAAGTGGTCAGGTGATTGGGTGTCACTTGTGTCATACGTCTGTACGCGAGATTTTCACACTACTAAACATTCCTAGATCCACTGTTTCCGATGCGATTGTGAAGTGCAAACGTGAAGGAACACGTACAGAACAAAAGCGTACAGGCCGACCTCGTCTGTTGACTGACAGACCGCCGCCATACCATCACACAGGAATTCTAAATTACTTCAGGATCCACTGCAAGTACTATGACAGTTAGGCGGGAGGTGAGAAAACATGGATTTCATGGTCGAGTGGTTGCTCGTAAGACACACATCACGCCGGTAAATGCCAAACGACGCCTCGCTTTTCTGTAAGGAGCGTAAGCATTGGACGATTGAACAGTGGAAAAACATTGTGTGGAATGACGAATCACAGTATACAACGTGGCGATCCGTTGACAGTGTGTGGGTATGGCGAATGACTGGTGAACGTCATCTGCCAGCGAGTGTAGTGCCAACAGTAAAATTCGGAGGCGGTGGTGTTAGGTTTGGTCGAGTTTTTCATGGAGGGGGCTTGCACTCCTTGTTGTTTTGCGTGACACTATTACATCACAGGCCTACATTGATGTTTTAAGCACCTTCTTGCTTCCCACTGTTGAAGAGCAATTCGGGGATGGCGATTGCATCTTTCAACACGATCAAGCACCTGTTCATAACGCACGGCCTCTGGTGGAAAGGTTACAAGACAATTACATCCCTGTAAAGGACTGGCCTGCACAGAGTCTTGACCTGAATCCTGTAAAATACCTTTGGGTTGTTTTGGAACGCCGACTTGGTGCCAGGCCTCACCGACCGACATCGATACCTCTCCTCAGTGCATCACTCCGTGAAGAATGGGCTGCCATTACCCAAGAAACCTTCCAGCACCTGATGGAACGTATGCCTGCGAGAGTGGAAGCTCTCATCAAGGCTAAGGATGGGCCAACACCATATTGAGTCCAGAATTACCGATGGAGGGCGCCACGAACTTGTAAGTCATTTTCAGCCTACTGTCAGGATACTTTTGGTCACACAGTGTATCTCTGTATTTGAATACACATGCCTACACCAATTTCTTTTGCTCTTCAGTGAATGACCTTCCACTTAAGATTTAACAAGCAAAACGTGTAGTTTTTTGGGACAATACTAGTCTTGTAATAAAACACATTAGAGAGAAAGCAACAAAAGAATTGGTAAATGACATTTTCATAGAATTATTAAGTGCCTCTTTGGAAATTGACTCTCCCTAAATCTAGAAAGAACTCCAACATTCAGTTATGTACAACAAATAGAGTGGTACCAACAACTGACGTAACACACGAATAGTAGTCGGCAAGCAGGATAGAATTGTCCAAATTTTTGGGTGTACATATTGATGACAAGTTGAACTGGAAGGACCATATTACTGAGATTCTCCAACAGTTAAGTTCAGCTACTTTTTCTCTCCGTACAATTGCTAATCTTGGAAACAAACGAATCAACGCCTGACATATTTGTCACATTTCCACTCAGTAATGTCGTACGGAATAATTTTCTGGGGTAACTCATCACTTAGAAAGAAAGTATTGTTTCACAAAAGCGTACAGTAAGACTAATATGTGGTGTTCACCCACGGACGTCATGTGGGTACTTCTTCGAGGATCCAGGCATTTTAACTGCGTCGTCAGAATACACATATTTGATAACGATATTCGTCATAAATAATCCATCACAGTTTGAGAGGAAAGATAATGTCCGTAACTACAACACTTCAGCGAAAGATGATCTTTATTACCCACAGCTAAAGCTGTCAATGGCTCAGTTTTTGTCTAGCACATTCCACGATGCACTCCATCGTTCCCGTGTCCGTAGGCATAACGTGCCGGTTCCTTGGGAACTGCGGACGGCGTTTTGGTTTATCTGCCTCTTCCATTGTCTGTCGGCTCCCTGGTTGGAAACGAGGGCTTCACAGGTGTTAGGGGCATCGTTGCTGCCGGTGGGAAGTGCAGCCACATGCTCCTCACGTCACTCCTGATATATTGCTTGTGTGGCGAGACATGGATCACAAATGCTTTTCCATTCTGATGTTACGATTGCCATACACGCCGAGTTGGCTGTTCGTCTGCCGCAAGTGTTGGCCTCGGCTGTCTTCGCTGAGTTTCTTCTCGAACTTCTTTCGCAACATCCTGTAGTGCAGAAGACGGGAGTTGGCTGATAAGGTAACGTGCCACCGAAGCCTTTCTTGAAGTAGGGTCAGCAGTTTTGTCCAGAAAATGCCATTCAGTTTCACAACGGAGTATCTCCTTGAGAGCGAGTCTTGCATGCAGATTCAGCTGCTGCCGATCAGTATCAGCAACATCGACATACGACAGACATTCCGAGATAGTACGTGCCTTCGTCACCACAGCCACATTCACAGGTTTGTCTTCGATCGATTCAATGCCAGTAGATGGCATAAGGCCCGTGACCCATCAAGAAGTGTGTCAGGCTGTTTGAAGCATTCAGGTACCCCATTCTCAGTCTCTCTTTTATATTTGAGAGGAAAGCATAGATGCACCTCGCTATTTGGGCGACATCACATCGTTTCTGCCTAAAGTGGAGGATCTGGCTGTGAATTTGTTGCCGGATTGTGGCCTGTATTCCTATTAAATTCTCCATCTCATGATGTAGTTCTTATTTCAGCTAATACATCTCCGGTTTTTTTTCGCATCTGCAGATCGAGTGGACATATTTCAAATATTACTAGCAATACCTCAACTAACACACTGCCATAAGCTCCCGTCGACCGCATATGCAGTCCACGTTGCACCCTGTTAACTGCCAGTGCTGTTGTTATTAGCACAAGTCTGTAATCCAAAGCAGTCGCCAAGGCGGGGTTGAGAGTTCCAACATGAGGCGCGTAATGGGGCTCCTTAGGGAAATTGCTGCCAAGCAGGGAAGGAAACCAATGCGCTTTCTGTGCGCATACCGGGATGATTCATTCCAGATGTGGAAAGGGTGCTTCAGGATGCTATGAAGAGCACCGGGTGCAGCCAACGGCAACTGGTGGTCACGTCAGTACCAACGATATGTGCCATTTCGGGTGGGAAGAGATTCTCTCCGGTGTCAGGCAGCTAGCTAATAAAGACTGCCAGTCTTGCTTGTGAGATGAAGGCGGAGCTCAGAGAGAACTAACTGTGGTCCTTTGGTACATAGCCGAGTGCAAAGTATGAATCAGAGGCTAATGTGATTCTGCTACCGTGTAGGCTGCAGTTTCCTCGACTTGCGCCATCGGGTGGTGGGTTTCCGGATTCCACTTTATAGGTCAGGGGACCACTACAAGCAGGAAGCTGCTGCACTTGTAGCGAGGGCTGTGTGGAATGGCTGGGAGGTGTTTTAGGTTAGAGGATATCGGGAAACTACAGGAAGTGCGTCAGTCTAAAAGGCTTCATGGCAATCACAGGTAAGTAGACCGAGCAACAATCTGTACTGTAGTTGTAAACTGTCGTAGCTTCGATGGGAAAGAACCAGAGGTCCAACCCATAATAGAAAGTACTGAAGCTCAAATCGTTATAGGTACAGAAAGATGGCTAAAGCCGGAAATAAGTTCATCCGAAATATTTTCAAAGGACCTAACTTTGGTCGGAAAGGATAGATTAAATGCAATTGGTGGTGGAGTAGTTTACATTTTAGTGAAATCTGAGTCGTTAGTTCCTGGAGTTAGTATGGGTAGAGATCATACTTGACATAAAGAATACATTAGTAATTGATTCAAGTAATACAGCTGCTAAACAGTTCAAAGAAAACTTGAGTCTTATTCAAATAAGTTTCCCACTCGTGGAATTATAGTTGGTAGTGACTTTAATCTGCTCTCGGTATGCTGACAAAAATATATGTTTAAGGCTGGAGGCAAGCATTAAACGCCATCCGAAATTGTATTGAATGTTTTCTCAAAAAATTATTTCGAATGGTTAGTTGCGGAAACATGCTTGACCTCTTACTAACATGTAATCCTGAGCAAATAGGAGCATCATGAGGGATACAGGGATTAGTGACCACAAGGCAGTTGGAGTCAGACTAAATAGCATGAGATCCAAACCCACCAAAAATAAACATGAAATACAGCTACTTAAAAAGTAGATAAAAATTCGCTTGATGCGTTTCTAAGAGAAAGCTTCCATTCCTTCCGATGTGACTATGTAAACTTAGTCGAGCTATGGTTTGAATTCAGAGAAATAGTATCGACAGCAGTTGAGAGATATATGCCACACAAATTGAGAAGAGATAGTGCTGATCCCCCGTAGTGCACAAAACGTGTCAAGAAACAGTTGCAGAAGTAACAAAAAAAGAAGGACAAATTAAAAGAAAACGCAAAATCCCCAAGACTGGCGAAGTTTTACAGAAGCTCGAAATTTAGATCGAATTTCAATGCGAGATGCTTTTAATAGTTTCTCGAAATCTCGCAAAAAACCCAAAGAGATTCTGGTCATACGTAAAGCACACTAGCGGCAAGACTCAGTCAATACTCTCACAGCGCAATAACACTGGTGATGTCACTGATGACAGTGCACTAGAGCAGAGTTGCTAAAAAGACTTTCCGAAACTCCTTCACCAAAGAAGACGAAGTAAATATTCTTGAATTCCAATGAAGAAAAACTGTAAAGATGAGGAATAAAGAAGTAGATGTCCTCGGTGTCGCAAAGCAGCTTAAATCACTTAATAAAGGCAAGTCCTCTGGTCCATATCGTATACTAGTCAGGTTCCTTTCAGAGTACGCTGATGAAAATAGCTCAGTATGTAGCAGTCATATACAACCTCTCGGTATTCGAAAGATCCGTACGTAAAGACAGGAAAGTTGTTCCCATCACACAAATACCTAAGAAAGGAAACTGGATTAATCCGCTGAAATACAGACCCATATCACTAACGTCGATTTGCAGTTGGATTTCGGAATATAAACGGTGTTCTAACATTATGAGACAAGGAAGCACTGACGAACAGTCACCATCGGATTCAGAAAATATTGCTCTTGCTGAACGCAACTAGCTTTTTATTCTATCGAAGTAATGAGTGCTATCGACAGGACATGTAGAATTCATTACACATTTTTAGATTTCCAGAACGCTTTTAACACCGTTCCTCAAAAGTGACTTCTAATCAAATGGCTTGTCTATGAAGTATCGCCTCAGCTGTATGACTGGACTCGTGATTTCCTGTCAGAAAGACCACAGTTTGTAGTAACTGACGGAAAGTTATCGAGTGAAAAATCAGTAATATTTGGCGTTCCCCTAGGAAGTATTATAGACCATCTGGTGTTCCTGATCTACATAAACGACATGGAAGACAATCTGAGAAGCCTTCTTAGATTGTTTGCAGATGATGCAGTCATTTACCGTCTTGTAATCAAAATCAATTTCAAAATGATTTAGATACGATATCTGTGTGATAAGTGTCGATTGACTCTAGATAATAAAAAGTGTGAAGTCATCTACATGAGCACTAAAAGAAATCCGCTAAATTTCGGATATACGATAAATGGCACAAATCTAAAGGCTATGAAGTGAAATTAATATTTAGGGATTGCAGTAACGAATAACTTAAACTGTAACGGTCACGTAGATAATGTTGTGTGTAAAACAAACTAACGATTGCGGTTTATTGGCAGAACACTTACAAAGTACAACAGGTATATAAAGAGACTGCTTACACCACGATTGTCCGCCCTCTTCTGCAGTGTTGCTGTGCGGTTTGGGATACTCATCAGATGGTGCTGATGGGAATAACTAATTCTGCCCTAACAGGCCATGAAGGCCCAACGGTACCGACCGGTCGCCGTGTCATCCTCAGCCCACAAGCGTCACTTATGCGGATATCGAGGGGCATGTGGTCAGAACACCGCTCTCCCGGCCACATGTCAGATTACGAGACCGGAACCGCTACTTCTGATTCAAGTAGCCCCAGCTCCTCATTTTGCCTCACAAGGGCTGAGTGCATCCCGCTTGGCAACAGCGCTCGGCAGACCGGATGGTCACCCAGCCAAGTGCTAGCCCAGCCCGACAGCACCTAACTTCTGTGATCAGACACAAACTTCTGTTACCACCACGATAAGGCTGCAAAGGAATGACGGGGGACATCGCGAAAGTTCAAAGAAGGGCAACTCGTTTTAGATTATCTCGGCCTAGGGGAAAGCGTGCCACAGAAATGATTCGTGAGCTGGGGTGGAAATAATTATAACAAATGCGTTTTTTTCATTGAGGAAGGATCTTGTAGGAAAATTTCAATCACCAACTTTCTCATATGATTACGAAAATATTTTGCTGACTTCCACCTACCTAGGAAGAAATCACAGCCCGCACACAAAGATTTAAGTGCTCGTTTTTCCCGCACACTGTGCGAGAGCAGAACGGTAGAAATAGATTGAAGGTGGTTAGATGAAACCTCTGAGAGACACTTAACTGTGAATTGCAATATAATCATGTAGGGGCAGATGTAAATGGTTCAAATGGCTCTGAGCACTATGCGACTTAACTTCTGAGGTCATCAGTCGCCTAGACCTTAGAACTAATGAAACCGAACTAATCTAAGGACATCACACACATCCATGCCAGAGGCAGGATTCGAACCTGCGACCTTAGCGGTTGCTCGGTACCAGACTGTAGCGCCTAGAACCGCACGGCCACTCCGGCCGGCGGGGCGGATGTAGATGTGGATGTTGGTGAATAGCCCACGATTGTAGTTAGCATAGCATTATGATGCGTTCTCGTTATTTACACTACTGGCCATTAAAATTTCTACACCACGAAGATGATGTGCTACAGACGCGAAATACACTCCTGGAAATGGAAAAAAGAACACATTGACACCGGTGTGTCAGACCCACCATACTTGCTCCGGACACTGCGAGAGGGCTGTACAAGCAATGATCACACGCACGGCACAGCGGACACACCAGGAACCGCGGTGTTGGCCGTCGAATGGCGCTAGCTGCGCAGCATTTGTGCACCGCCGCCGTCAGTGTCAGCCAGTTTGCCGTGGCATACGGAGCTCCATCGCAGTCTTTAACACTGGTAGCATGCCGCGACAGCGTGGACGTGAACCGTATGTGCAGCTGACGGACTTTGAGCGAGGGCGTATAGTGGGCATACGGGAGGCCGGGTGGACGTACCGCCGAATTGCTCAACACGTGGGGCGTGAGGTCTCCACAGTACATCGATGTTGTCGCCAGTGGTCGGCGGAAGGTGCACGTGCCCGTCGACCTGGGACCGGACCGCAGCGACGCACGGATGCACGCCAAGACCGTAGGATCCTACGCAGTGCCGTAGGGGACCGCACCGCCACTTCCCATCAAATTAGGGACACTGTTGCTCCTGGGGTATCGGCGAGGACCATTCGCAACCGTCTCCATGAAGCTGGGCTACGGTCCCGCACACCGTTAGGCCGTCTTCCGCTCACGCCCCAACATCGTGCAGCCCGCCTCCAGTGGTGTCGCGACAGGCGTGAATGGAGGGACGAATGGAGACGTGTCGTCTTCAGCGATGAGAGTCGCTTCTGCCTTGGTGCCAATGACGGTCGTATGCGTGTTTGGCGCCGTGCAGGTGAGCGCCACAATCAGGACTGCATACGACCGAGGCACACAGGGTCAACACCCGGCATCATGGTGTGGGGAGCGATCTCCTACACTGGCCGTACACCACTGGTGATCGTCGAGGGGACACTGAATAGTGCACGGTACATCCAAACCGTCATCGAACCCATCGTTCTACCATTCCTAGACCGGCAAGAGAACTTGCTGTTCCAACAGGACAATGCACGTCTGCATGTATCCCATGCCACCCAACGTGCTCTAGAAGGTGTACGTCAACTACCCTGGCCAGCTAGATCTCCGGATCTGTCCCCTATTGAGCATGTTTGGGACTGGATGAAGCGTCGTCTCACGCGGTCTGCACGTCCAGCACGAACGCTGGTCCAACTGAGGCGCCAGGTGGAAATGGCATGGCAAGCCGTTCCACAGGACTACATCCAGCATCTCTACGATCGTCTCCATGGGAGAATAGCAGCCTGCATTGCTGCGAAAGGTGGATATACACTGTACTAGTGCCGACATTGTGCATGCTCTGTTGCCTGTGTCTATGTGCCTGTGGTTCTGTCAGTGTGGTCATGTGATGTATCTGACCCCAGGAATGTGTCAATAAAGTTTCCCCTTCCTGGGACAATGAATTCACGGTGTTCTTATTTCAATTTCCAGGGGTGTATATGCAAATATATGCAAATGATCAGCTTTTCAGAGCATTCACACAAGGTTGGCGCCGGTGGCGACACCTAAAACGTGCTGACATGAGGAAAGTTTCCAACCGATTTCTCATACACAAACAGCAGTTGACCGGCGTTTCCTGGTGAAACGTTGTTGTGATGGCTCGTGTAATGTGGAGAAATGCGTGTCCGACTTTGATAAAGGTCGGATTGAAGCCTAGCGCGATTGCGGTTTACCATATCGCGACATTGCTGCTCGCGTTGGTCGAGATCGAATGACTGTTTACAGAATATGGAATCGGTGGGTTCAGAAGGGTAATACGGAACGCCATGCTGGATCCCAACGACCCCGTATCACTAGCAGTCGAGATGACAGGCATCTTATGCGCATGGCTGTAACGGATCGTGTAGCCACGTCTCGATTCCTGAGTCAACAGATGGGGACGTTTGCAAGACAACAACCATCTGCACGAACAGTTCGACGACGTTTGCAGCAGCATGAACAATCAGCTAGGAGACCATGGCTACGGTTACCCTTGAGGCTGCATCACAGGCAAGAGCGTCTGCGATGGTGTACTCAACGACGAACCTGGGTGAACGAATAGCAAAACGTCATTTTTTCGGATGAATCCAGGTTCTGTTTACAGCATCATGATGGTCGAATCCGTGTTTGGCGACATCCCGGTGAACGCACATTGGAAGCATGTATTCGTCATGGCCATACTGGCGTGTCACCCGGCGTGATGGCATGAGGTGCCATTGGTTACACGTCTCGGTCGCCTCTTGTTCGCATTGACGGTGTAAGGTGTAAGGCAAATCCAACACCATCCATGAAAACCCTGACATGATAAGCAAATCCAGCAGTATGTCACACAGCTCCGAATAAATCGTGACATTAAATTAACCAAAGTAATACGAGTAACGAGTGAGCAAATGGAATACCAAAGACTAACACAAGAATGCCTAAATGCATGTCATACCTTCCCACCGTGAAACAGATGCAGTTCCGAGGGAAGAAAGGAGAACAGAAGCCGAGAGCAGAACCGTGTTAAGCTAGAAGGGACAGACAACCACGTCGCCTGCCGACCACCAGTACCACCCCCCAGCCCATGGTAAAAGATAGAGCCCTCCAGAAGAACAGTACAGATCTTACGATAACACTAAAAGGGCCACACCAGCTGCAAGTTTTAGCGTGAGACTTTTTCTCGTCTCTGTTACGTTGCAAACGTTAAAAACATTGCCCCAACACAAAAAGTATTACATTTCTCATTGAATAGACAGAATTTTTGTAGGCGGAGCTTAAGGTTAACCTGACCCTGACCCTGATTGGTCAGATGAAAACACAGCCAGATTGTTTTTTTTAAACCAACTTCGGTAAATTGTAGTAAGGAGAAGTTAGGAGAGAGTTGCTTCCGAGACGGCGAGGTGAGCGGAGCTGTGCTGCCCGCCGCCCCCTGACACTGCCTAACCAACGACAAGGTAATGAACGCACGTGATGCCGCGTAACAGCGCATAAAGCTTCACTCAGAACTGCAGAAGTCTCATCTGTTACACCCCCTTTTTGCGTAATACTAGTGTCGATGGTCAATTAAAGCTCATGGTATTCACATTTGCTACGTAAGTTAAAATCTGAAACGCAATGATTTTTCTGTTATATAATTATTGAGAAGCCACATCAGCCACTGTAATTTACTACAAGTTAAATAAGTAATTAAAGATAATTGAGGGTCACTGTAGACCAGTTTGATAGTTTTCTCTTTTATGAAACTTAACATAAATCTAGATTATAGATGTGATATGGCATAGGTCATCCTTCGATCCATTATAGAACTTTGAAACCCATTCAGGGAATATTCGTTCACATTTTTGTTGAACGCAGTTGGTTTTTATCATCCTGTATTAAAATATTTCCTTTTATCAATAGTGCAATTTATAAACAATGGTTTGTGAGTAGAATAAAATTTCCAATGGTAAACTTAACTGCTTTTTCGACATTATTTTACCAGCTAACTAAAAATAGGAAAGCCTTGAACCCCTTCCACAAAATTTAGTTAGTATTAAGATTCTTTTACAGGGAGTGCAGTGGAGCTGACACTGAAATCATTAAGTATTTGATTATATCATCGCTAGTCTCACTGAACTCTTCTGAACTCTACATGTCATGTGTGATCTGGCGTCTCCTTACCAGCAACAGGTCCCAGGTTCAAACTAGTCAATTGCCTAAAAAACACCCTCAGAGCGTCGTTGCGCGAAAGTGGTAGGGAGACACGACTTAGAACAACAGAAACCAGGCTGAATATTACAACAGCACTTTGAACAATGGACGTTACATTTCAGATGTGTTGTGATCCGTGGCTCTACCCTTCATTCGATCACTGCCAAACCCTACATGTCAGCAGAAAAATCCACGACCGCATGTTGCAGGTCCTGGACGGATCTTTCTGGATACAGAATATGTTCGACTGCTGCTGCCCTGGCCAGCATATTCTCCAGATCTCTCACCAATTGAAAATGTCTGGTCAATAGTGGCCGAGCAGCTGGCTCGTCACAATACGCCAGTCACTATTCTTGATGAACTGTGGTATCGTGTTGATGCTGCATGGGCAGCTGTACCTGTTCACGCCATCCAAGCTCTGTTTGACTCAATGGCCAGGCGCATCAAGGCCGTTATTACGGCCAGAGGTGGTTATTCTGGGTACTGATTTCTCAGGATCTATGCACCCAAATTGCGTGAAAATGTAACCACATGTCAGTTCTAGTATAATATATTTGTCCAATGGATACCCGTTTATCGTCTACATTTCTTCTTGGTGTAGCAATTTTAATGGCCAGTAGTGTATATCGACCCAGAGGCGACGGGCCACTTCTTCCCATCGCTACAGAGCAGCGGAGGGTCGAGGTGAGGATGCACTTTGGCAACTTAATAAAACATGATTAACAATTCAATCACTTTATTACAACCGATGGAGCTAAACAGTGACGTCGCGATGTGGCAGTGACGTCGCGATGTGGCGGTAACATCTCAATCAGTGGAGTGTTCGGCGCGTGGGGAGCGATGAGGGTTGGCGGCCAGCGGGTGGATATTGATGAATGCGCCCGATATGCTGCTGCCCACGGCCAGCTATTAGCGTCACACCTACGCAAACGGCGCTGTGTGCGAGTGCTACGGTGGTGCAATAGACGACTACAACATTTTCGCAGGCTGCCAGCCTCGAGATGGGAGGTCCAGAGGCTACGACTTGTGGCGCGAGGTCACATGGCGTCCACAGCACATAAGAAACAGGACACCCATGCGCTCAGAACGTGGGGAGAGAGGATTTCGCAAAAACTAACCTACTCTCGTTTAGAGGGAAGGTGGGAGGCAATGAAAATCTTATGTCGACTTTTGCATCATTAAATAAGTGCCGCACAGATGTCAGATTTCATTCAGGGAGTACCCTGCTCTGCCGAGTGAAACAACTGCGTGTCGTTCAGTCATTCTGTCTTGATATTCCGCTACGCTTATAAAGCCAACCTTACTGTGTGTACACGAATTTGTAGCAAATTTTTTACAGTGAGTATTTTAAGCGACATGCCGACAAGTCCAAGCAAACTTGTCAGCATGGAGCTCATCCTTTCTTGAAGGAAACAAAACTGAACTTCAACGATAAGATTTCTCTTAATGAATCATATAAATCAAGAATTTGAAAAGCTACACACAGTTGAAAGGGAGGTACAAATAATGATATCTTTCATCAGCAAAGTACAGGTTCAATGAAATTATTTTAAAGTATATAACGTATCAATAAACGGTCAGATTTTTAAGGATCCATCAAAACAGTTAACAGTATTTTCGCGGAGCCTTCTTGTCCTTCTGTCTGTCGGTCCGTTAATTCGAATACTACTCAGTGTTCAGATATGGTCCCTCATCTAGCGTGTTTTACCATCGGAAGCAATGAAATTGACAGGAGATATCAAAATGGAAAATGTGAAAGCAACAGCTTCCCTGCATATAAACCAATGAAAAGATATATGACCCGCCGCGTTAAGAGCACTTGCCGGCGAAAGGCAAAGGTCCCGAGTTCGAGTCTCGGTCCGGCACACAGTTTTAATCTGCCAGGAAGTTTCAGTGACACCTAATGGCTGAGCATGACATGGAGGCCAGTCTGTACCGTTGGGCCATCTAGGCCTGTATGAGTGGTGTTTGCTCGTTTTTTTTTCTGAATGTGTACAAACTTTTTGTGGAACCGTAGTATTGTGATGCCTGTGTCTCGTGTTTTGATTTCAAAAACAGTGTGTGTGACGATTTGCCTGTGTGTAACAGTATGTGTAATGAAGGAGGCACAATGCTTATAGGCAGACAAACTAAAATACCGTCTCTAATAGTAGCATATAAAAACATTCCAACATTCATTCTCTCCGATTTTCCGACTGCAGTATAATCTCAAAAAGCCTGTTCTAACGTAAGTGATGCAGAAATTCACGCATGGAAACGTTACAAAAAATATTTATTTAAACATATACACTGGAAAATAAGAATAAATCTTTGAAACTTGTTACGCTAAGGACGAAAAAATAAGCAACTGGTGCAGTTTTTTTCATTATTAAAATCATGAAATTGGTTACTCTGGCTCTAATGCGGGGTAACAAGCCAAAACATGTCTTCCGGAACACCGTTGCTGGAATCCTACATTTACTAAAATAATGTTGAGTGAGGCCAGACTCACATCTGATGCTTCTGAAACAATAAATTCTTATTGATGAGAGTAATTAATGATCAATCCCGCAGGCGGTTACCATCTACAAAAATTTGACGGAGAACAGACCGTCGGATAGTGTGCAAGAGTCATGAACTGTTTTCGTAAGCTCTTTCTTATTGGCTTGCGATGTGAGAACATGAAATATTCCCTATGTTAACTTGGGTGCACGACGTGATCCCTATTGCTTCACCCAGATCTCCAGCAGTTATTTTTCTACGAGTGGACTTCAAAAAGTTAGTTACACATGTTATCTCACATTAAAAACATTGCGCAACAAGAGTGGCGATTTTTCAGAAGAGAATGAATGTTCCATGTGTCCCGCAGACATAGTTCTGCTGCAATACGGTTAACAGATGCGTCACAGTGTGTGAGTGAAATGGCGCGGCATCTATAAATGTACTCCAAAGCTGACGCACGTGGGGCTATATGATTACTGTCGGTGAAACGTCGAAAACGTACACAGATTAACCGTGACATTTCAGGGGTATGCGGACCAAATGAAATTTCGCATACAACCAGAGTGAAGTGGTATCAACAATTTGTCCGAGGCCGCATAGGCGTGGGCTGTTCCTATCGGTTAGGAAGCCCATCGACATCGAGCATAGATGGCAACGTCCAGGCAGCCGACAAACTGATTCGCAGCAATCGCCGATTTTCCAAGCTGAGGACTTTTTCACAACGGCTGTCGAATGGCTCCATGACCAAATAGCGGATTTCTACAGTTGAGGAATTAAACAATTAGTACAACATTCCTACCACTGTTTACAGAGACTTGAATATGCTGGAAACTATTACAACGTACGTCTGTCGTTTTCAAGCGCAGTGAAACATTCAAAACAGTTACATTTGATATACCATAAAAATGAGTAACTTGTTTCTAGAAGCCCCATCGTATAATAACACATAAAAACACGAAAGCAATATCACACACCAGAAGCACGGATCGTAGTTTCACGCAGTTTGTGGCACGTCAATCACAGGTCAGAACTTTTTTTCTTTTCTTTTTTTTTTTTTTTTGAGACCATGGAATGTGTAATGTAACATACGCTACTGGCATTAAAATTGCCACACCACGAAGATGGCGTGCTACAGACTCGAAATTTAACCGACAGCAAGAAGATGCTGTGATATGCAAATGATTAGCTTTTCTGAGCATTCACACAAGGTTGGCGCCGGTGGCGACACCTATAACGTGCTGACACGAGGAAAGTTTCCAACCGATTTCTCATATACAAACAGCAGTTGACCGGCGTTTACTGGTGAAACGTTGTTGTGATGCCTCGTGTAAGGAGGAGAAATTCGTACCATCACGTTTCCGACTTTGATAAAGGTCGGATTTTAGACTATCGGGATTGCGGTTTATCGTATCGCGACATTGCTGTTCGCGTTGGTCGAGATCCAATGACTGTTAGCAGAATATGGAATCGGTGGGTTCAGGAGGGTAATACGGAACGCCGTGCTGGATCCCAACGGCCTCGTATCACTAGCAGTCGAGATGACAGGCATCTTATCCGCATGGCTGTAACGGATCGTGAAACCACGTCTCTATCCCTGAGTCAACAGATGGGGACGTTTGCAAGGCAACAACCATCTGCACGAACAGTTCGACGACGTTTGCAGCAGCATGAACAATCAGCTAGGAGACCATGGCTACGGTTACCCTTGAGGCTGCATCACAGGCAAGAGCGTCTGCGATGGTGTACTCAACGACGAACCTGGGTGCACGAACGGCAAAACGTCATTTTTTCGGATGTGAATCCAGGTTCTGTTTACAGCATCATGATGGTCGCATCCTTGTTTGGCGACATCGCGGTGAACGCAAGTTGGAAGCGTGTATTCGTCATCGCCATACTGGCGTATCACCCAGCGTGATGGTATGGGGTGCCACTGGTTACGTGTCTCTGTTACCTCTTGTTCGCATTGACGGCACTTTGAACAGTGGACGTTACATTTCAGATGTGTTACGACTCGTGGCTCTACCCTTCATTCGATCCCTGCGAAACCCTACATTTCAGCAGGATAATGCACGACCGCATGTTGCAGGTCGTTTACGGGCCTTTCTGGCTACAGTAAATGTTCGACTGCTGCCCTGGCCAGCACATTCTCCACATCTCTCACCAATTGAAATCGTCTGGTCAATGGTGGCCGAGCAACTGGCTCTTCACAATACGCCAGTCACTACTCTTGATGAACTGTGGTATCGTGTTGAATCTGAATTGGCAGCTGTACCTGTACACTCCATCCAAGCTCTATTTGACTCAAAGCCAAGGCGTACAAGGCCGTTATTATGGCCAGAGGTGGTTGTTCTGGGTACTGATTTCTCAGGATCTATGCACCCAAATTGCGTGAAAATGTAATCTCATGTCACTTCTAGTATAATATATTTGTCCAATGAATACCCTTTTTCATCTGTATTTCTTCTTGGTGTAGAAATTTTAATGGCCAGTAGTGTAGATAATAGTCAGGACTGGAGACCTTCGAGGGCATGCGGTGAACCCTTGCCTGTGAGGAGCTGCCATACACGACGAGCAGTGGAATGACGAAGAGAGTATCGTCTCATGATCACATTTATCAATTAATTACATATGCAGCTGACTCATGCATTACTTTGATCTGCTTTCCTTCCATTTGTTAATCGCATTGGTCTTTTCTCATCCCTCGGTATCTAACATTGAAATTCTTTGGTTCGCTACCAGCCGTTCGCATGGCTACATGCTCTGCCCATCTCGATGTCTTTTTATTTAGTATCATAATTGCGTCTTACTCTTCAGTTTCTTCCATGATACATTTCTTATACTTCCTTCTAATTTCTAACAATCCCAACACCCACCTCACCTTTAATTTCTCAGTAGCCTTCACTTTTTCAGTGATATGTTGTATTATTCCTTCAAGAATAGACTGGGAAGTAATTGATAATAAGAGTATGACAACTCAGTTTCGTCCTTTAGAGTTTCTCTTATTGCCTCTTACAGCAGTGTTCCCTTATACTCATGGAATTATACTAAATTGATTCTCTGCAGTACAAAGCAGCCAAATTAAAAGCAAGAAACATTACACTTTCAAGAAAGTTTGGTACTTACGGTACAAATCGAGCAGTGCTCGATTCAGGCTTCATACGTTATTGTCGATCTTACGGAAAAGAAATTGCTACTGGTCCGTGGTATAGTTCTCAGAAAGATTTTGAAACACTGTTACCTACTGAGAACAGTACATGTGAGTATTATCCTGTTCGTAGAACTTAATACGATTTATAAAGTTTCTCACCCATATAGATCAAGGTAATCTCAGATTAACTCATGCTGTCTTTGTAGGTCGAAGCCAACTTTCTATGTTGCCATTTATGACCAGACATATGTAGTATTTTTTTCATGAGAAGTTACCGTTTCGGTATAGTTCATGTCCACCGGCTATTGCTGTTTCAACGTACGTTACCGTAGAAATAACATAGCACTAACTTTCTGTGTATCTAAATTACTTTCTTCGGACATAGGCAGTGGAGAATGTTTGTGAAGACATTCTTGGGGAAAGCTGGACTGATTGCCAACTGGCCTAGTGATCACAGACACGCTCGACTAAGAACACGTGAATGCAACTGGACATTAAATTACGAGGAGCGTCCCATACTGATTTACATTTTATTTGTTCCAATCAGTCTTGGTGCGCCATTTGACCTATCATATTTCATATTACCGTAGTTGGCAAGACGGTCGCTAGAAGTGTAATCCCTGCACAGTACAGCCCATTTTACCAACTGCTGTCATTACGTGAGCAGACAACATGGAGAGTGATCATCAAGGAGAACACTAGACAACATGATCTCTGTGGAAGAAGAGCGTAAATACCGTGACGTAACAGGCGCTTGGTGGCAGTGTGTAGGGAGTGTGCACTGTCACAAAACGTGCTGTTGTAACACGAGAACGCTCGTGCCTGTAAGAGTCGGAAAACGATGGCTGCATCGTTGAAATGTGGTTCGAAGTACTGCCACATCTACCTATTCTGCCGACTAGGTCCCTTTTACTTAGGCACTGGAACCACTTTTTTGGAGACTGTCGCACCCACCGTAGGACAGCTGCTCGCACTTCCTGGAAGTCTGCTAAATGACGTCTGCGCAGAGGTTTCTTCATAGCAACAAACAGGTGGTAATCGGAAGGCGCCAAGGAGAGTACTTTGGACGTGCCAACACCTGGAACCCAATTTCAGCGACGACAGCTGTTGTTTTCCGATTCATATGGGCACGAGCGTTGTCGTGTTGCAAGAGTCGTTTTCGCGACGTTGTCTTCTCTCCACACATTGTCACCAGTCGCCTATGAGTATCGGTCGTGTTTACACCATCCTTCCTTGATGATCACACTCCATATTGTCCGCTCACGTAATGACACCAGTTGGGAAAATGGACTGTAGTGTGCAGGGTTTGCACTTTTGATCATCCTGCCAGCTATGTTAGACCGACGTAGTACATACCTGCAAGCGTAATAATGAGTCAAATGGTGCACCGTGAGTTATGGTAACAAATAAAGTGTCTTTTAATATGGAACGCCATTCTTACATTCACTTCAGTTCCGCGCACCTCTCGGCCTATCATGTTGTTGAAATAGAAGGCCAGCATAGCGGAAAATTATTTAGCGTTTCCAGTATTTTCAGATTCCGAAATTCAAACCAAATGAAGGAAAACAAATGCTCATCAAAAGGCCTTTAAACCAAATCTTACAACAACAAAAATGCTCTTCAGAGGAAATGTTCATCTTCCTTACAGTTGACCCGTAAATATCGATTGGAGAGCCATAACGTCAAAAAATGACGATATGTTCTTCATTCAATAGATTGCAATCAATGAACGACCTGAAGTAATATGCTACACTGCTTGCCATTAAAATAGCAACACCAAGAAAGACAGCAAAAAACGAAATTTTACTTTTTTGTGTATAAACTGACTTATTATATGCCGTGGGATAGGCACCTAATATCACGTGGGGCCTCCTCTAGCCCTGTAGACTGCAGTGAGGTGCCGTGGAAGTCTCCGGTACTCCTCTGGAAGCAACTGACGCCAAAATGTTTGCAGAGAAGCAGCCAATTTTGGTCTCTTCGTGGGTGAAGCATACATGGCACAAAGCCTGCATTCTACAACATTCCACATATGCTCGATGGGGCTCAAATCTAGTCTCCTAGGTGGCCAGCTCAGTCTTTGGACCTTCTCTGTATGTTCCTAAAACCATTCTCCAACGACGCGGGAGCGATGTGGCGGTGCGTTATTATCTTGAAGCTCCTCAGACCCGTCAGGGCCTTGGAAGGCCAGAAATGGGTGAAGAAGGTCCCTGAACAGCTCAACATACCACGGACCATTCGAAGTCCGCCCCAGAACGATTAGAGAACCTATTCGATGCCAGGAAAATGCAACCCACACCAAACAAAGATCCACCACATACGGCCAAACCTCCTTGGCAGGCGGGATCCACAGATTCTTGTGGGATGCACACACACGACGCCTCCCATCGGCATGGTGCAGTTGAAATCGTGATTCATCAGATCATATCACGTTACGCCATTGTTCCACTGTCCATCCCTGGTGACTGACGATAAATGGAAGCCGTTGTACCCGATGACATTGGGTTAACTGTGGCACACGCGTGCGGCGTCGCCTCATATTCGCCATGGAACCCATTTTCCTACGGATTGTCTATGGGAGACTGGTCTAGCATGTTCTGTGTTGAACTGAGCCGTAAATTTTTGCACTGTTGCCTTTCTGTCACTGTTGAAGATACGTCTCAAATGTTCCCGATCACAGTCTTTGAGGTTGACTGGACGCCTGGTCTATTGTGGTCTGAGGCACCCACATTCAAACTTTCACGATACGCCCTAGACACGGTTAAACATGTGAAGCCGAATTCCTGTACGATTGCCAAAATCGCAATTCCCAACCGCCGGGCACCGTGCACCATACCCCATTCGATCGGCGTCAGCCCACGCCGACGTTCCATGTCACACAAATTGTAGCATTTTGTCCACTCGTCTACTACTGGGTGCCTTAGAAACCTACTTTCTCGGAACGCTAGACAGCCGTGCGGTCTTGGGCGCCTTGCCACGGTTCGCGCAGCTGCCCCAGTCGGAGGTTCGAGTCCTCCCTTGGGCATAGGTGTGTGTGTTGTCCTTAGCATAAGTTAGTTTAAGTTAGATTAAGTAGGGTATAAGCCTAGGGACCGATGACCTCAACATTTATGTCCCATATAACTTACCACAAATTTACATTTTTGGAACGCTAGACAACAATTCAAGCAAATCGTATTAATGAAGTTTATTACAGTAAGATAAATGACAATACTTAACTTTGCGTACTCACAAATGTGTGATGCAAGCAAATGGCGACATGCAAATAATCAATGTCTTTCAGTATATACAGTTCCAATACAAGCAAAAGAATAAAGTTCATAAGTCACTGCTGTAGCGTTCGTAGGACGGCTCGTCTTCAACTTGGGCCAGGGTCAGGCGGAGCGGCGCTTATATTCTCTTGGCCTAGATGCCACTCCTGTCTCGGTGTCACCCTAGAGAGGGGTCTGTCAGCGTAGTATTGGCTGACGTCGTCTCACAGCCTTTTCTGCTCTTCTGTTCTTGATCGTCGTGCCGGCGCTTGGTTACGTCGGAACATAAATCACTAGCACAACCACATCTCAGAAGGTCTCCCATACAATTGCAGCTGGCGCAGAGGCATATGGTGGGCATACAACACACATGTGTCTCCCGTGCCTCACTATCTCCTGGCATTTGCTAAGTCAGTGTACGGTACAGTATATTAGGAAGAAAATATCATTAAATTGAGGTATATTTGGGGGTACTAACAATGCAAAATTTAGTACACACAGCTGCCATATCTGGCAACAAAAATTGTTAAAATCCGGCTGGGCATCGAATCGAACTGAGCTTCCACGACAATTACGTCACCTCACGCTTCTCAGCTCCGTGCCACAGTTCTTGAATCGTAGTGGCTGCCGAGTCGTCGTGTGCCAGTCTCTCGATAAACGGTGACCAGATATTTTCAGTGGGCGAGATATGTGGACAACGTACTGACTAGAGGAAAAGTCGAACACCCTTTGTATCAATATACATTAGGCCAGCATAGTCAACATTCTGTCTTGCGTCATCTTGTTGACTGAGATCTCGAAAGAGAATATAGCCACCGACTTTACCAAATCAGAAATGTAACAGCTACTGTCCAAATTACATGTTAATTTGAACTACTGTTGACCTTGTGATGTACCAAATGGCACTCCATACTATCTACATCTACATCCATACTCCGCAAGCCACCTGACGGTGTGTGGCAGAGGGTACCTTGAGCACCTCTATCGGTTCTCCCTCCTATTCCAGTCTCGCATTGTTCGTGGAAAGGATTGTCGGTATGCCTCTGTGTGGGCTCTAATCTCTCTGATTTTATCCTCATGGTCTCTTCGCGAGATATACGTAGGAGGGAGCAATATACTGCTTGACTCCTCGGTGAAGGTATGTTCTCGAAACGTCAACAAAAGCCCGTACCGAGCTACTGAGCGTCTCTCCTGCAGTCTTCCACTGGAGTTTATCTATCATCCCCGTAACGCTTTCGCGATTACTAAATGATCCTGTAACGTAGCGAACTGCTCTCCGTTGGATCTTCTCTATCTCTTCTCTATCCCGCCAGGTGGAGGGCCCATATGACGCTGACAAGAGAAATTCGGCAACGTTCGTTCTCCTCGAAGCCTCCGCGGATTGATACACTCAGTCACATTAACGTGATCACCTGTCAAAAGCCTGAATAACCACCGTTTGTAATGGGGGCGTTCAAGAAGAACGAGGTTCTAGAAGGTACCGACAGGGGCTATGTCGACACCAGTGCCATAGACAGCTGCGCTATGTCTCTCGGTTGAGGATCTATAGCACCAACAACCCGATGAGAGTGTACCCACAAATTCTCGACTGGATTTCAATCCGGCAAGTTGGGTGGCCAGGTGAGTACGGTAAACTCATCCTGATGCTCTTTGAAACAAGCAGCCACACTGGGGGCTGTGTGACCCGTTGCAATGTCCTGCTCGCAGATGCCATAGTGCCGAGGAAACAACAAACTGCAGTAGGTGTGGACATGGCCCAAAATGATAGGTGCATATTTATGTTGATCCATTGTTCCTTCCGGTATGATCAGATCACCCAGGGGATTGGATTAGTTTTCACAGACGATAACGCTCCCTCCTGCCAGAACCATTACGGTGTTTGTTTCAGGGCAGTGCACGACAAAAGCCATCTGTCTGAACGTGATGCATCAGAGAAGGCCACCTGTCGCCACTCAGTGGACGTCCAGGTGAAGTAGGGGCGTGCAATTTCCAGCCGTCGTCACCAATGAACACTAGTCAGCAGGGCTGCAAGAAGCAGGCATCTGCTGCAGAGGCCCGTACACAGCAACTTTCGCGTAACGGTCGTTTAGGAGACACTGTTGGTAGTCTCTTGGTTCATCTGGATGGGAAATTGCTCAACATTTGCACATATATTCACCACACACATCTGCGCAATGTCGTGCAGCCCTCTCACCTATAGACCGTGGTGCGCCCCAGTTAATTGGGCGCCGATTTTGAATAGCGCAATTTTACCCACGACGACACGCGAACAGTTTACAGTCTCAGCCATTGCCTGGAAGCCAATGATCATGCCCTTTCGGACGTCAGGTAAATCGCTCTGTTTCTGCATTACGACAACGACTGCACTGTTTTTCACGTCTCCCCGACACGTTTTATATACTAAAATGTAGACTTTCACGGCCGGAAATATCATGTCCATTATAATTATCCGGGCTGTTATGCCGTGGTCGGTTGATGAATTCTGTGTCGATTCCCAACGTTTCGTCTCCGACTGCGGGAGACATCTTCAAGGGGGTCCGTAGCTCAATGAAAGGTCCAACACACCCACTGGCTCGCTACTGACTTCATTATGTTCTACCCAAGAACTTCCAATAATGAACACATCATCTACATATATCAGAATGCTTAGCAATAAAAATGTACCCCCAACCTGGTCCATTGTCTGCACGAAAATACTTACTGAGACATTTAGTCATAACAGTAAAACTGTAAACTGATATGACCATCCTCTGAACAAGAAAGCAGTGAATGGCCTAGATCTGTTGTATAACCTAATTTGCCAACAGCTCCAGGTCAGATCCATACATCTAATGTATTTCACCCCATATAATCTTACTAACATTTCTTCGAAACAAATTGTCTGTCCCTTTGCATTTTTACATATTAATTAAGTGTCCGAACATTGTGAACGTCTCTGATGTTTCCACGCAGTTTCCTCACCACAAGAAGGACATTATTGCAAGAACTATTCGATTGCTCAATTACACATGCTTCTATTAATTTCTCTGCTAGCAGGTTCTTTTAACGCCATCAGTATTGAATACAGCTTCACAAGGAAAGGCTTCCCTTCTTTAAACTGTAATTGACATTTGTAACCTTTTATACTGCCCAGTTGATCTGAAAACACAATTTTACACCTTCTTAGTAATTTTAACAGGTCATCCTTTCGCTGGGTACTTCAAACATTAGTGCTTTTTACCTTCTCCACTAACTTCCTTTCAAGTTCAATGTCACTAGTATCCCTGACTTCATATTTATAATTACTTTTTATTAGTTACCCTCACAAGTGTACAAGGAAATATAAATTGTTTTTCTTTTTCTCCTTCCTCAGTATGATGGACCACAAGCTTATTTACGCCCTTCTGTTTGGAAAATCAACTGCTCACCTGAAAAATCCAAAATAGCATCATACTTTTCGAGTCAATCTAGTCAGAACAATCCTGCCACGTTTAATTGTGGCACTAGTAGGAAGTTACAGTAACACTTCAAAGGACCTATTGATATTGGTAATAATACCTCTTCTCTGTCGGTTCCCCTCGAACTTCAGTGATTGGAACAATGTGGACATCTATTATATGATAGGTCAGTTATTTTCTGTTACACCAAGTTAGTTCAACAAATTCTTTAATCAAAACGTTGTAATCAGTTCCTGAGTCCAGAGTCATATTTACTCCATGTTCCCACTCTATTCTGACCGTTGAAAGTTTCATATTTTCTTTTTCATTGTCACTTAACCATTCTTCCAAAAATTCCTCTCTTAGCTGTCATTCCCGTCTCTAAGATTGTAAACCCAGCCCCTGGGACGATAATTCATTATTCTTGGTCATGCAACATGTCCTCTACTGTAGTATCTACTTCGTTTCCCACGATTTCGTACACTCAGGTTATTACACGCTGCTGATTATTAGATGAGCTAATAGCTTGTTGCCCTTGGTAGTTGCATTTATTGTGATTTCTAGTTCCACGATTATTATTAAGTTAAGTTCATTTTGTTTCACGGAACTGGCTTTTACAGTATCTGAATTGTTGTTTGAATTTCTTCTGTAAATTGGAGCAGCATTTTCGATTTCTCCTCGCCCATTCTTACTCTTGCCTCTCATGTACAGTATTTAGTTGCCTAAGATAATGCAATAATTCGGTTATTTTATTGCACAACTTGACAAGTAACATTGATTCTACCGTAAAAGGTAGACGATTAGTTAGTAAAGGAATCAGCTGTTGTTCATCCACGTCTTTATCTAAAAATTTAGACCTGTCTAAATGTCATTGAAAGTAATCTTTATAACTTCCCCATTTTTGCAATCTGTTTAGGATCTGAAAATTTCACGGCATGCTTCTCCTGATCCCCAGTGTTTCAGCATGCCTCTTTGATCTCGGACTTCTAAACTTATTCCTATTTAAGATTTCTCACTCTGGGGCTTCATCTTCTAATTTACCAATAGCAAAGTCGACCATTTTAATGTCACTCTACTAGGAAGGTAATCCCCCTACGAAAAATTTTACGAATAGAACTGAATGTACCCCATCGGTTTAAAATAAGGGATCTTCTACGGACAGCCAGTTCCACTCTCAAATTCCCACACTTCCATAACTTCCTTCACTCACCCAACCGGTTTTTCTTTTCTTCTTGTATCGATGCATGGAAGTGAAAACTGGACGATAAATGGTTTGGACAAGCAGAGGATAGAAGCTTTCGAAATGTGGTGTTACAGAAGAATTCTGAAAGTTAGATAGGTAGATCTCATAACTAATGAGGAGGTATTGAATAGAACTGAGGAGAAGCGAAATTTGTGGCACAACTTGACTAGAAGAAGGGATCGCTTGATAGGACATATTCTGAGGGATCACCAATTTAGTATTGGAGGGCAGCGCGGAGGGTAAAAATCGTAGAGGGAGACCAAGAGATGAATACACTAAACAGATACAGAAGGATGTAGGTTGCAGTAGGTACTGGGAGATGAAGAAGCCTGCACAGGATAGAGTAGGATGGAGAGCTGCATCAAACCAGTCTCTGGACTGAAGACCACAACAACAACAACACATCATCGTCTTGGAACATCTCCTTTAAGCTCCTTATAGTACTTTAATTGCTATTTTTGATATTTTCTTCTGACCCCTGTACCAGCGACCTACCTACACTCCTGGAAATTGAAATAAGAACACCGTGAATTCATTGTCCCAGGAAGGGGAATCTTTATTGACACATTCCTGGGGTCAGATACATCACATGATCACACTGACAGAACCACAGGCACATAGACACAGGCAACAGAGCATGCACAATGTCGGAACTAGTACAATTTATATCCATCTTTCGCAGCAATGCAGGCTGCTATTCTCCCATGGAGACGATCGTAGAGATGCTGGATGTAGTCCTGTGGAACGGCTTGCCATGCCATTTCCACCTGGCGCCTCAGTTGGACCAGCGTTCGTGCTGGACGTGCAGACCGCGTGAGACGACGCTTCATCCAGTCCAAAACATGCTCAATGGGGGACAGATCCGGAGATCTTGCTGGCCAGGGTAGTTGACTTACACCTTCTAGAGCACGTTGGGTGGCACGGGATACATGCGGACGTGCATTGTCCTGTTGGAACAGCAAGTTCCCTTGCCGGTCTAGGAATGGTAGAACGATGGATTCGATGACGGTTTGGATGTACCGTGCACTATTCAGTGTCCCCTCGACGATCACCAGTGGTGTACGGCCAGTGTAGGAGATCGCTCCCCACACCATGATGCCGGGTGTTGCCCCTGTGTGCCCCGGTCGTATGCAGTCCTGATTGTGGCGCTCACCTGCACGGCGCCAAACACGCATACGACCATCATTGGCACCAAGGCAGAAGCGACTCTCATCGCTGAAGACGACACGTCTCCATTCGTCCCTCCATTCACGCCTGTCGCGACACCACTGGAGGCGGGCTGCACGATGTTGGGACGTGAGCGGAAGACGGCCTAACGGTGTGCGGGACCGTAGCCCAGCTTCATGGAGACGGTTGCGAATGGTCCTCGCCGATACCCCAGGAGCAACAGTGTCCCTAATTTGCTGGGAAGTGGCGGTGCGGTCCCCTACGGCACTGCGTAGGATCCTACGGTCTTGGCGTGCATCCGTGCGTCGCTGCGGTCCGGTCCCAAGTCGACGGGCACGTGCACCTTCCGCCGACCACTGGCGACAACATCGATGTACTGTGGAGACCTCACGCCCCACGTGTTGAGCAATTCGGCGGTACGTCCACCCGGCCTCCCGCATGCCCACTATACGCCCTCGCTCAAAGTCCGTCAACTGCACATACGGTTCACGTCCACGCTGTCGCGGCATGCTACCAGTGTTAAAGACTGCGATGGAGCTCCGTATGCCACGGCAAACTGGCTGGCACTGACGGCGGCGGTGCACAAATGCTGCGCAGCTAGCGCCATTCGACGGCCAACACCGCTTCCTGGTGTGTCCACTGTGCCGTGCGTGTGATCATTGCTTGTACAGCCCTCTCGCAGTGTCCGGAGCAAGTATGGTGGGTCTGACACACCGGTGTCAATGTGTTCTTTTTTCCATTTCCAGGAGTGTATTTGTGACTTGGACTGCTGCAACAAAGTTCCCTTTCTTTCTATACTGAAGAGCCAATGGTACTGGTACACCCGCCTGATATTGTGTAGGGCCCCGTAGGCACGCAGAAGTGCAGCAACACAACGTGGCATGGACTTAACTATTGTCTGAAGTAATGCTGGAGGGACTTGACACCATGAATTCTGCTGGGCTGTCTAATAATCCGTAAAAGTACGAGTAGGTGTAGATCTCTTCTGAACAGTATGCTGCAAGGCATCCAAGATATGCTCAATAATGTTCATGTCTGGAGAGTTTGGTGGCCAGCGGAAGTGTTTCAACTCAGAAGAGCGTTACTGGAGCCACTCTGTAGCAATTCTGGACGTGCGGAATGTCGCAGTGTCCGGCTATAATTGTCCAAGTCCATTGGAATGCAGAATGGACATGAATGGCTACAGGTGACCAGACAGGATTCTTACGTGCGTGTCACCTACCAGAGCCGTATTTACACGTATCAGGGGTCCTATACCACTCCAACTTCACACGCCCCTCGACATCACAGAGCCTCCTCCAGCTTGAAACGTCGCCTGCCAACATGCAGGGTCCATGGATTCATGAGGTCGTCTCCATACACGTACATGTCCATCCGCTTGATACAATTTGGAAAGAGACTCGTACGACCAAGCAACACGTTCCCAGTCATCAACAGTCCAATGTCGGTGCGAGGCGTAAATGTTTGTGTCGTGCAGTGATGTCGGAGATTTGATGTTTTACAAGATTCCTGATATTCACGATACACTCGTGTAATGGTCGCACGGGAAAATACCCACTACGTTGCTACCTCGGAGATGCTGTGTACAATCGCTCGTACGCTGACTATAACACCACGTTCAAACTCACTTAAATCTTGATAATCTGCCACTGCAGCAGCAGTAACCGATCTAACAACTGCGCCAGACACTTGTTGTCTTACATAGGCATTGCCGGCCGCAGCGCCGTATTATACGTGTTTACATATCTCTGTATTCAAATACGCATGCTTATATCAGTTTCTTTGGCACTTCAGTGGATATGACTTTGCTCCTCCAGGTGACAGTTTCTGTCCGATACAGACAAATATTATCCTTTCATTTAATTTCTAACGCACTTAGAATCGATTCGACCACTTACTGTTGGCAACTTTATATTATTTACATGTTCCTGTTATGTCTCTAATGTTTCACTTAATTTCTCTAAGTTATCCAGCTGTAACTGAAACTTCTCAGACTTAGAAGTCTCCAAACCCGTGCTGATATCGTACTTATATTTTGGACTTCATTCTTAATATTTCTGTAATCTTCATCTGCAGATCGCTCTTAGAATTGAGTTTGAAATCGCTAAGCTTTACAATTAATTTATCGATTTTCAGATTCATTGCCTCTTTTTCTGAATATGCACGTCTGATTGCTGGTGTATGTTGGTTAGGTTTTTGGTAAATTGTTCCTTAATATCCTGTCCTCTGCTTCAGTTGTCTATCACATCTTTTAATCCGCTTTCCATTTTAGCGTTACTAAGAGCTAAACTGTCACTACGTTCTTTCAAACCAGTACCCATCCTATTATTATCAAGAGTTAAATGTACCATTAAGTTCTTTCAAACCAGTATCCAATTTACCATTATTGATAACCAGGATGTCATTCATTAGTGTCAGACACGTTTCAAGCATGTCCTTTACTCATTCATAACGCAAACATACTCCGTCGTCCGCCCGTAAGTTGCCATGATTACCAGCTACATTCAACCCATACGAAAACTACTGTCTTATTCCAATAAGTGATTGCAGATTTAGTGTATGTATCAGATAGTTAGTGTCTTTATCTATCCTCATATAGACACATTAAACGGTCATGGAAACTCATTTCCCAGCAACACCTCGAACTCATCTGGACTGTTAATAATTTGTAGTGTGTTCTCTGATGACTGCCACTGTTTCAGTTAGCTGCTCGATCCAATGAATAAGGATCCGCGAACTACTACTGCGCTGACTCCTAGCGTTGACAGATACTTGCCAACTCGAACCAACCCCCAGGAGCTATCGAATCTTTATCTGTACAAATTTAATACTCTGTTTCATCACCCAAGGCCTCTTCCCCCGTTCTCAAGTCTTCGAGTAAGTGTTATGTTTCAGCCCCTCTGTTGCCTCCTGTCTCTTCCGGTCGTCATCTTCCTTCTGGCTCAAATGGCACTGAGCACTACGGGACTTAACATCTGAGGTCATCAGTCCCCTAGAACTTAGAACTACTTAAACGTAACTAACCTAATGACATTACACACATCCATGCCCGAGGCAGGACTCGAACCTGCGACCGTAGCGGTCGCGCGGTTCCAGACTGAAGCACCTAGAGCCGCTCGGCCACCTCGGCCGATTGTACCGCATTCTCCTCAAACTATTACTTCTGAATGAAAACTTTTACTTTACGTTTTAAATTTTGTATTTTGGTCCTCACTTTTCCAACGCTGTATGTCCCTTCTCAACGGTCACCATGTACGGAGTGATACGATCTTACTCGTTATGATAACTGCGTTGTGAGACCAGTAACACGAATTCATATAGCGTGATGGCTCTCGTAATAGTCATTTGATATACCTACGTTGATCGTAAGACACTTGCATCTGAAGATGTCCATCAATGTATATAGGTTCTTATTGCTTCGCAGTTTAATTGTGGGTAGTTAGTTTATTTTATTTATGGCTAGTTGCCACATTGAGTGAAATTAAACTTAGGAGAATTTTTACCAGCTGCTTGAAATATAGTAAACTTTTCAGTCAAACATCCAAGCTCGGAGATAATAAGACGCTCCCAGGAAATTCAGACAGGTATTCAGTTCACACACTTCCTACAAACGCAAGTGAAAATCGTTAGATATATTTTAAAACACTTCACAACATTTTATTTACATCTTGCTGTACAAATATTTCTCACGTAACTTCAAGATAATACCATGTAGCGTATAAGTACATCATACATGCTATCCGACTGTACAGTTCCAGTTCGTGATACAGAATCAACGAGACTGACTGAATAAAAAGCAAGTTCCAAATGTATTATTTCATTTTTTGTTTCCCAAAAATCGGCACAGCGAGAATTTGATGCTCCCTTCAAAAATGGTTCAAATGGCTCTGAGCACTATGGGACTTAGCTGCTGTGGTCATCAGTCCTCTAGAGCTTAGAACTACTTAAACCTAACTAACCCAAGGACATCACACACATCCATGCCTGAGGCAGGATTCGAACCTGCGACCGTAGCGGTCGCGCAGTTCCAGGCTGTAGCGCCTAGAACCGCTCGGCCACCCCGGCCGGCGATGCTCCCTTCAACCTTCTTTGTCCTATGGCCGTCGACGATGAGGCGAACATGTCCAATAGCTGGTATGGCTGACTGGGAGGCCGAGGCTGCCGTTATCTCCAGCACCTTTCTGCGTCGCTCATTAAACAGGAGAAAAAACATTTATAATATTACTTGAAAATACAGCTCTTCGGTTGCACAGGTAAAAAATTTTCAACTTTACCTAGGTTTCAACTGCTCTAAGGAAGCCTTCACCAGAAGTAAAAAAATTTTACATTACCTATAACAGAGTTTTAGAATAATATAAAAAATTATTAAATTAAACATATGTAATAAAATTACATCATAGCTAACTGCTACGGTACAGTAGACAAAGAAAGCATACTTACATAGAGTAAATAGTTTTGAAATGTTTTAGAGCAACAGTGCTCACGTTAAAGAAAAAATATATTTGTACATTATAAAATTTTCCTAGGAATGCACAACTTGAATAAGACGCGCCGCTAAGGGTCGCGTGTGCGGCCGGCACTGTAAGCAGCATCAGACTGACAGGCGCGCGCGCCGTCGATGTTAGCAAGTCGGCACCTTGGATCGCGCCATCTAGTATTGAATGCTTGTAATTTACAGTGTCAACAGCTGTCAGAAGCATTGGAACAGGAGTGCACGTAATGTGCTGATTACATTATGTCAGATAGTATACAAAAGATCGAAAGTTGAACAAAATATTATACTCTAAAACAGGGAGAGAGAGAACAATATTTAAGGCTACAGTACGGGAAGCATAATAGCAATATTCCGCGTTAAGTGATTTTAAACAAGGGCTTTACACCATGAAAGAAATTTTTATCACGTAACTACAGTATATTAGGGAAAAATGGTACGTACGTACATAATTCGTCATTCGCTGACCACCTTCTTATCACAGGACACAAACCTAAAGATGTTCATGATATTAGTATCTTACATACTGTAAAGAAAGGCTTCAGATTGATATTCTTGAACAGTTGGAAATTTTCAAACATTTTTGCCGTAACGACCATTTAATCCTCAATGAGCAATTACAATTACGTGATAAAAATTCTAAAACTCTGTTATAGGTAAGAATAAGTCTTCTGAGCTCCAAAAAAGTCACATGGATTGAGGTCTGGACTATTGGGGGGCCAATTTTGTCCGTCATTGAAGCGACCTCGAAACCTGAGTGAAATGATCCGCATGTCGAAATGCTCATGTAAAAACTCCAACACAGTGTTTGCAGTATGTGGCCTGGTTCCATCTTGCATGAACCACTGCGTGTTGAAGGGAAAGGCAGTAGCAAGAAGCTGTGGAATTTAGTGGAACCCAGAAGACTTATTCTTCAAGCTTGCAGTGAAATTACGGAAGACATGTGCCGTAGGGTAATCACTAACTTCAGTGCTCGTTGGAAGGAAGTTAGGAAACGAAATGGTTGACATATTGAGCATGTGCTGAGTTAGAACATTTCTCTACGGACGGCCCTTCATTGTAGTATATGTTCCTTCCAGATTGTATTGACAATAAAGTTTATATTCAAAAACAAAATGATAACACATTTCAGCGCCACCCTGTAATAGTTATAAAAGTATGCACAATTAGTCACAATCACGTCTTACTATCAAAGAGCAACAGTCTCTATGAAAAGCCGGCCGAGGTGGCCGATCGGTTCTAGACGCTACGGTCTCGAACCGCGCGACCGCTACGGTCGCAGGTTCGAATCCTGCCTCGGGCATGGATGTGTGTGACGTCCTTAGGTTAGTTAGGTTTAAGTAGTTCTAAGTTCTAGGGGATTGATGACCTCAGCAGTTTAGTCCCATAGTGCTCAGAGCCATTTGAACCATTTTTTTCTCTATTAAAAACTAATTATAATTTGTCATCTTGTGCTTTGCTATTTAATCAAATTAAAATACTTAATTCAACATTGATCAGTTCTCTCTTATTCTCTCTCAGTGGTTCGATAATATTCATATCCAAAGGTGTATTACGTTTGTGGTTGCAATTTAAATGGCCAACAGTGCACAAAATCCATTCGTACTATTAGGCTGTCTTTCAACGTCTTTGCTCATCGTCCTAGTGTACTAGAGTCAGCAAAAAAAAAAAAAGAAAAAAACTCGAATTTCAAACCATAGTGTACTCCATTCTCAACCATCAATCAATCCTACACATAGTGCACACTCTGATCGCAAGAGATTTTTTTTCATTCTCGTAAATGCTTATCCTTTCACACATCGTATTCTTTCGTTGCAATCCAGTTGCGGCACGTATTGGGCATTCGCTTGCATTACGTCCTATAGGCCATTATCTGGTACCTTGTTTGTAAAGGACATGTACGTGATTCATTCTCTTCGATAATATTCACAGATGCAATACATTTAGAGCACCATAGCTAAATTAGTTCATATGTTTGAAATTTCTTATTTAGCCTCTACTTTCCACCCTTTACCATCAGATAAAAGTTCGTGTCATGTAAAAAGGCGGCCCAATTTTCAGCCGTTCTGTGCATTCCCTTCCACTAGCCACTGGTGGCCAATAATACTAGCATTCTCTGTCCGAGCGGCTTGCAGAGAGAGCGAGACTCTCGCTCCTACGTACTTCGCGACAACCGAATTATTAATTCTGCTATCAATTTCTTTGTTTCCTTTTCTTTCTTGCAGCAGTGTAGCTGTGAATGTGTATCTTGTAAATGTTTAAGTGTGATTCAAAGAACAGTCAGGGGACGGCAATAAATGTGAAGTGCTTCACAAGCAGGTTAGGCGGATTATTTACCGCATTTATAACTTTTTCAAAAGTGAATTTAAAAGCAGGTCTTCTACTGTTGACATTGGAAAATACAAGAAAGGACTCCAGAACCATGTGGTGTCGGCAAGAGAACTCTAAACAGCATTGTAAATGACCGAGCGAGGTGGCGCAGTGGCTAGCACACTGGACTCGCATTCGGGAGGACGACGGTTCAATCCCGCGTCCGGCCATCCTGATTTAGGTTTTCCGTGATTTCCCTAAATCACTACAAGCAAATGCCGGGATGGTTCCTCTGAAAGGGCACGGCTGACTTCCTTCCTCATCTTTCCTAATCCGATGAGACCGATGACCACGCTGTCTGGTCTCCTTCCCAACCAACCAAACCAGACAGAATTGTAAACGAAAGTGTCAGATATGTAGGAACCGTAGAATCAGCTGGTTTCGTATAGCCTGGAAAGCATCGAAATCGCAAGAACCTGTAACACAAATGCATGGTTTTAACAACGATGTTTTAAAGTTCTCCATTGAATGATAAATGCCTTACGTAACAAAAACTTGTTACAGTTATGCAGGCTTCAATGGTAAGTGCTTCATCAAGGTAAAGAATTTTAAAAGACGTTGGTCCCAAATATGCTAGGAAGAGAGTTTTTAGTTCACAGAAGTGACATAGGTGCAGCATGAACTATATTTTGCATATAAAGATTCACGATACAAGAGAAGGAGGTAGTTCAACAGTGTATTACCTTGATGAAACATGGGTCAATTAGAATCATTCCCAGATCTGCTGCAAAATGAGTGATGGTACTGGCGGTTTTAAAGTTCTCACAGGTCTGGGTTCTCGGATAAATTACTGCATGCTGACTTTTCTTCTGGTTTTATTTCTGAGAATCATCTTGTATTTTCGTCTAAGAAAAACAGCAGTGATTACCATTCGGCAGTGAAATCTGTCAGTTTCGTGAGGTGATTCCCAGTTCTTGTCATACCTTGCTTCGAAGTCGGTCATTGCCAGTTATAATTCAACTGTTATAGAGATAACATCAACTACAAACACCAGAAAAGCGGATACTTTTCCCCGGCTTAAAAATAAAAAAGTTAAGCACCGTATAAATCAGACTCGTGCCGATCCCCTGCAGCTCATTAATTTATACAAATCACGTGACAGAACGTACAAACTTGACTTATTTGCGTGTAAATGGGATCACACAGTTTTGCGTTTACCCACGTGTCACTGTCAGTTTAGCCCCATGAAATTAATTTGGGAAAAGTGTTTTAGGGCTATGTGGGAGTAAAATACAAAACATTCAAGATAACATACAGTGAGTCGCTTGTGCATGAGGCAATACACAATGAGGTAACAGACATCCCATCTGCAGCGTGGGCATGGTCTCTGTGGCATGCTGAAAAGTTTCAGAAAGAAGAATTTGACAGAGAAGTAATGATGGATATAAGCCTTGAACCTATCATCATAAATTTACCATCAGATTGTTCGGAAACAGACTCAAATAGAAGTGACGATGGTATTACGATGTAGACTTTGGAACAAAGTAATAATATTTCTTACTTTTAAAGACTCCTGGTTTTTTAAAAAAATGTGTTACATTGTAATGAGAACTTCCTGGCCTTTTTGATTAAGACTTAGGATCCTTTTAATTATGCAGACTATAATGTTCAATATATTGCCCAAGGAGAAGTTAAGCTTCTTCCACCATGTTGTAAACCTGTGTCATTTTCAAGGCAGGAACTGGATAAGGCCCTAAAATGACAGTTACTGTTACTTGTCGAGATATCGGTGGCTTTCGATGTTATCGGTCAGGTTCCCTGGAGTTGTTCGTAGATGATGGTTAATTGTTTGCTTGTTCAATGGGTTGCAAATGCGGTCTTTCGCTGTAATATGGAACGTGTTAGTTTACGCTCATAATGACCATTAACAACGAAAAATATGACAACTTACTAACCATTTTTACGATAGACTCTTACATTAATCTTTTCTACCACTAATTCTTTTTTACATGCATTGATTACACGTAACTACAATCACACATGCACACACACACACACACACACACACACGCACACCCTACACATTTTTAAAAATTCTATTGACCAGAAGCAGTTGTCAAGCAAACATAATGATTTCGGTTTGTGCTTGAAGTAAGTTTTTTTATTACATTTTTACTGATAATTCAGTTGAAATCGCAAGAAATGGTAATTATTGCTAGCAGTTTCAATCACCTTGTCATTAGACAAACGTTGTTTTGAGAAAAATTATACTTGGCGTCTTCAAAAGTTGTCAGCTGTTCTCGCCTCCAGACGTTACGCAGAGTAAATCTGTGGAGCAGTGGGCGCAACGTCGTCAAGGCGTGAATTAATATTTCTCTCATGACGACTGATAGAAATTGGTTTAAATACTTATTATTCCCCTCATAGATTTGAACTTATAATACAATGTACCGTAGGCAAACGAGCCTGACAGTTGTCCGCAACAATGCAGTTGGGCATCGTGGACTTTGTTTGCCCGCTCTCTGCTGACGCGCATGCACAGTTCTCATCTCCCCACGCTTCCTTTCCGCTCCGTCTCAATGCCTAGCCCAAAATACTTAATCGGTATGCCGCTTGGAGAGATTTAAATTTTGTTCTATCTGCATTACCGTTCTGCTCATATTTATAACAGAAAAAATAAACATTATCTTATTTTATATTACACTAACTATTCCTGCACCTCAAATATATAGTGCAACCACTAAAATCCTAAATGCATTGACAAACAAAATTGTCTCACTTAGGCTTGTTAAACAAAAGTAGGCTAAGCGAGTAGCACTGTTAACTGCGCCTCAAATGCCACGGAACAGCAGACGAACAACATCTACACGTCAGTTACGCAAGTCTGCAAAAAATTTCTTTTTCCAGCTCTGTGGGATCTTCTCACCGAATTATGTTTTCAAGATAGCAGATTTTAAAAATGACTTTTATGACGTTCCAAAACGTATAGGTTTTCTGAAAAATGAAAACAAATTTAACAAAAACATTTTTATTATTATGAACTAAACATATGTTCTTACAACTAATCCAAAAAGTTTTTTCTTAATTATACACAGTTTCGGGTCTACTCTTTTTTCTTGTGAATCAATTTCTTCAACTCCCCGGTGCTTCTCCGAAATCGTTTCCGAATTCCTGCTGTAGTTCCTCCATTGAACAGCCAACAGTAGTCAACTAACATATAGACATCCCATCTTCCTTCGTAACGTCTCTCGATGTTATGAACACCATGGTGAAATCTTTCTCCTTGTTCTTTACTGTAGGCTCTCTATTTTTCTGAAAAATGGTCAGTATGGAAGTCTAAGAAACGAGCTTCTAAGCGCATCTTACATCTCTGAGCTGCATATGCTGCCATCATGAGTTTAATGAAGGGTTTGTAGTCAGGGTCCTTAAGGAGTGCCACGCTTCCTTGTCCTTCTCTCCCACTGTTTATAACAAGAGAGTATCAGATAAAAGTTTTTTTAAGCCCGGGCAAAACTTCCTGTTTTAACTCGGCTACAGACAGGTTCGGAAAATTGGAACATTGTATCTGAAAAAATCCAAATCTGTTGACAGTGGCGTGAGAAACTGCTTTATAAGCCCCAATTCAGTATGAAGAGGTGGTAATAAAGCCTTTTCTGGTAGAACCGAGGCAGTGTTGATGACTTTTTCCTCGCCATGGGTTAAACTGTCTGGTGGTGTAGTCAGTTTCTGTCCGGTGCAGAATGTCTGCCTCTACTTCCCCATAAACAGAAAAAGCAAAAGTATTTCATAAAACTTCCTTGTTGACCCAACAACATGGTTAGCATTTTTAAGACTCCACATATCATCCACTGATGGTCTCGATATTTGACTTTTTCAAGAATCATAGCCAAGTCATCGTAGTTTTCTTGCATGTGAACCGTGTGTCCCATAGCAAGAAATGCAAATACATTCACATTACGCAGAAATACTGCTTTGAGGCTAGCTTTCGAAGAATCAATGAATATGCGCCGTTCAGGTGAATCATATTCTATTTCAAAACAATTCACGATCCATTCAACATTATCACAGAAACCAGATTACCGTCTTTGAAGGAAACCTAAGTAAATTCTCCCTCTCGATGCCTGTACCACAACAATGAGGTCCAAGATGAGAGCAGGTTTATGTTTCTTAGCCTTGATTTCAATTCGGCTGCATACTTTGAAATATCTAAGTCTCTTAGCATGTGGTTGACCTCACTCTGAGGAAAAGTTGAAGACTTTGGTCAATTTAAATATCTGAGCTAGATTTATCCTGGCAAGCTATGGAACCGGTATTCTAAAGCCATAGGACACTGGAAAAGTAGCTCAGTCAACCTTACTGTAAGATTTTATTTTTATTTTTTCTATTAAATCTTTTCACATCCACCGAACACAAGTAGCGGTCGGTTGTGTGGCTTTCCTGTTCAAGCCATATCACTGGAATGCCAAAACAAAACGAGTTTTTCTTAATCTTAAACCACAAACGAAAATCTTCCTCATGTCTTCTGCAGACCTTATGTGGAGCCTAAGCTTTACCTTGATCTCCAAGTTTCAATTTGAAATACGCGAAATAAACTTTTTTGACAAACTCTCTTCCGTTTCTTTGTTGACTTTTCACTGTTTATTCGCCATAAATCTCACAGAAGCAGTCAGGAGAAATTGCACAACCTCTACAGCCATATTTTGGAAATGAAACACAAGCACTGTAGTACTGCAATTCTGGATGTAAACTGAGTGTGGCGTTAGATGGCCAGCGAGATACTGAACTTATTTTGCTTGTTGAAACACGATCTAATACAACAGGTTCTTTATATTTATTCCTAGTACCACAGATAAAACGTTGGAACATGCTCTAGCTCACCGGTAATATTACGTACTATAAATTACAGCCGGCCGATGTGGCCATGCGGTTCTAGGCGTTTTAGTCTGGAACCGCGTGACCGCTACGGTCGCAGGTTCGAATCCTGCCTCAGGCATGGGTGTGTGTGATGTCCTTAGGTTAGTTAGGTTTAGGTAGTTCTAAGTTCTAGGGGACTGATGACCACAGATGTTAAGTCCCATAGTGCTCAGAGCCATTTTTTTATAAATTACTTTAATCTGTTTACAAATGATTATGCGACCTTCCTCCTAACACCGGAACTACTTTACCCACTTCCCCTAGCACTACTCTCTTCAATCATTAATAATTTTATTTTCATTCATTGTCAGGGCCAGCATTAATTTGTAGAATAAATGTAAGAAGTTTTAAGGTTGATCTTTAATAAAAAATAATAATTTTTAAGTTAATTAGGAATTTTATGCTAAATGCAAGCTTGAGTGTAACCAAAAAACCTGACGTGGTGTAATTTTGTTGGTACCTTTTCGTTTTTACCAAGTTGAAAACTAAGGAAAATGTGTAACAAATCTATGAAGCTTTTTGCTTGCATACCTGTGCTACCCAACGGTGGTTACCCAAATTGCCAAAAAATAACAATCAGCGAAAAATCGAATTAAAAAGATTTGTTTACCAGTTAACGGTTGCTTTCTTTTTACAAAATGTAAATGTTGGAAACAAAACCAAGACTTTCATAATAACACAGTATTTCATATTCTTCCTTCGTTCATTACCGGAAATCATTGCAACATTGTGAACTGGTGGAAGCTGACTGAATTTAACCTTTTACGCTATCTCACTTTCCTGCTCCAATTCACAAATATTTTAGCACCTTCTGCAACATAGCTATCATCGTTTTGGAATTGTCAATGATTACAGACGGACTTTGACGATGAAGTCGAGGCCAGTTAATCATTCAAGATAATTTTTATTACTAACACTGAGTGTACGTTCTGCTTGTCAGTCGTACATGTAAACCAAACGTACGCATCATTTGTCAAGTGGTACGAGGTTCCGGCATACCAAGTATTGACATAACTTCTTAAATATTGATTTCACAAGATATTGGAGGCCTTAACTGATTCTCCTTGCCGGATGACTTTTATATTTTCTGTTTCTTTCTCTCTTGACATATATATCACGAACGTCTTTTTTCCTTGCTATTTAATTTCCTCTTATACGGGAGTCTTACATAAGGTCGTAGAGCATTTTTTATGAGCTACTGTTTTACAATGATGATTTCTACTCATTTACATATTTTCATGTACAATGTTTAGTTTTTTTCCTGTTCGTGTTCTGCAGGGAGAATATTTGTCCGAGCCTGGCTTTCGCCCTAATGATCACAGAACCTCCCTATCGCCCGGGTCATTTAAATTCGTTTTTTAACGTTGTGCTTTCGTCCTGCTGTTAACTAATATGTTCCTGTTGTTGGCTGATATTGTACGTCTGCAGTGGTTATCTTACTGGTACATACTATTCCGGTATGCTTTCAATTTCTGCCGGTTCTTTAGACAGTGCAATACATAGATTTATAATTTTTGTCGTGTACGTGTACTTGATAGTTCAACTGGAATGCTTAGCAGACTTGGGTTTCATCCTATGTTGACATTACTGCGTGCTTGACTCAGTTGTATACATCGCGGTTGGTTAACTTTCAGTGCGACACGAAGTTGCGTGGCAGGCATGCGACTATGAAGTCGCGTAAATTTGTTGTCCATTTATTTCTGATGGACAATATAGCGACACTGTTTCTATACACTCTCACCATTTGGTGACAAGTTCAGTTGGTTAAGATTTGTAACAATGTCCTTTTATTAGATGAATTCTGATGCTGACGTCTGACACATATGACTCCATGCTTTGTGTGAAGACTTTTATTTTTGGTATGTCTACTCTTTGAGCTTTCTTTGTGACATATTTAGGAAATTTACTATAAATGACTTTAGTCAATTACTCTTGTGTATACGGCTTTATATTTTATCTTGGGAGCTGTTCTGATGGTTGACTGTGCCCGAAACGCGTCATTAAAAAATAAGAATTTTTTAACAGCAACTGACCAGTTATTGTAGCGAACTATTCAGCAGTGGCATATTTCCCCTCATATCGTGCTTGGTTGTTTGCTATCTTACTTCGCATTCCTGTCTGAACTCTATGTCCTGACCCATTTGATCAAAATGGTTCAAATGGCTCTGAGCACTATGCGACTCAACTGCTGAGGTCATCAGTCGTCTAGAACTTAGAACTAATTAAACCTAACTAACCTAAGGACATCACACACATCCATGCCCGAGGCAGGATTCGAACCTGCGACCGTAGCGGTCACGCGGTTCCAGACTGAAGCGCCTTTAACGGCACGGCCGCACCGGCCGGCCCCATTTGATCACATGGGTGTTGGTCATCCATGATAGAGCTGCATATAGTAGGACTTTATGAATCTATGGTAAATATGGATTAAGGTTTCTCAACTCACTCTGCCTCACGAATCATTATTAGTATTTTTGTCCTCTCCTCGGTGGCATTTCAGTGTGGTGTTGGTATATTAGGAAATCAGTTGCCGTTTGACGGAAACATTTCCACTACCCAGAGGCTTCAAACTATCTTAAAATAGTTTAACTGGTTACTGAGCCATCATTTAATTGACGTTACAGACGAAACTCCAATATATGAAAATTATCATCCGTGATGTTTTAACTGTCCACTTGATCTTACACAGCCGTTCACAGACGAAACAGCAGAATTGGTGTACACCTGAGGCGTAGCAACATACATCTTCTCTAGGGAATCTGACAAGAAATTTCTGGTCACAAGCAAAGAGCCAGGAGTCCAGAGGACTCTGCTGCTCGTCAGAGTAACGTATCATACGAGAACACGCACGTGAGCCTGCTCGCATGCCTACACTAAACTAGGAATTATTAAAGATACTTCCAATAACCCAATTGTTATGAAACTGTTTACAGTCTTTTTTTAGTGGTAATAGTTACCAGCAATAGCAGTTTCAGGTTGTTACTCAAAATAACTTTCGAAGTATGTAAAATTTTCTAAAACTCATAATTTATGGTGTTGTGTGGTAAATAGCTAACTGACATGTTAATATATTTTGTGTAGCGATCTGTGAAGAAGGTAAATTTAGTACCCAATATTAACATAATGGAATAAGTACCAATGTGACGAAAACACTAAAATGTATGTAATAATTTTTTTAGACCGTTGTTATTATTTTTGCTGGATAATGTTAGTTTCATATGTTTTTTCATCTGTGGGAATGATTCAATGAATGTGACGTATATCTGAAGTATAAATCATTGAAATTATGAATATGTACCTGAACGTGGGAGTCTTGGCAGTTCTGATGTGAGTCACATAAAATGCGGAAAGTGCTATGTGTAAAATGGTAAGTTCTCGTTATAGTAGAAACATAAAATTGATTTCCGTCCTTCAGACAACCATACATAAGGTTAATTTGTTATTATTTGCTTTTTGAGAATGCATTATTATGTACTTTATCAAAACTGATTTCGGAAAGGGGATAGGTCAATGATGAGAGAATTCTGGGTTTTATGAAACGAAATACGAAGTTGAATTGCCAGTGTGGTATTCGATCAGTCTGAGAAGAGATTTTAAATGCGATTTTGTGTTGAGAGGGCGATTTCGCAAGCGAGTTGCAAAGGGGCGGTGGAGTACTATCGCTTACACAAGGTATGAAACGGCAGTGCATTGGCAGCACTGTCATATGGACTCAGGTGAGTCATGTGAAATGGTTTCTGACATGATTATGGCCGCACGAAGGGAATTAAAAGACTTGAACACGGGATGGTAGTTGGAGCTAGGCGCATGGTACATTCTGTTTCGGAAATTATTAGGGAATTCAATATTCCGAGATTCACCGTGTCAAGAGTGTGCCGAGAATGCCAAACATCAACCATTACCTTTCTCCACAGACAAACACAGTCGCCGACGGCCTTCACTTAACGGCCGAGAGCAGCGGCGTTTGCATAGAGTTGTCAGTGCTAACACACAAGCACACACTTCGTGAAATAGCGGTAGAAAGCAATGCGGGACATTGAGTTGGTGAGAGCTGATGGTAGAGTTCGAGTGTGACGCAAACCCAACGAAGCCATGGACCCAGACTTTCAACGAGGCACTGTGCAGGCTTATGTTGGCTCCATAATGGCGTGGGCTGTGTTTTAATGAAATTGACTGGATGTTCTGGTCTCACTGAAACGATCATTGACTAGAAATTCTTATGTTCGGCTACTTGGTGACCATTTGAAGCTAATAACTGACTTCATGTCTCCAAACAATGATGGAATTTCTGTGGATGACAACGCGTCATTTCTCTGAGCCACAACTGCTCGCGACTGCCTTGATGAATGTTGTGGACAGTTCGAGTGAATGATTTGGCCACCAATCGGACATCTATGGGACACAATCGACAGGTCGGTTCGAGCATAAAATCCTGTAACGGGAACACTTTCAGCGTTATGGATCGTTATAGAAGCAGGGGAATTCTGCAGGGGACTTACAGCAACTTGTTGATTACATCCCACCTCGAGTTGCTGCACTACCCAAGCAAAAGGAGATCCGACAGGATATTAGGAGATATTCGATGACTTTTGTAACCTTAGTGTAGGACGAATTCTATGACAGCATGAGTATTGATGCTTACTGAATGGCATAACCGATAATACAACACGTACTTTGAAAGGTAACTCTGGTGGGACCATATAATTGACTGAGAATGTAGCCAAAATTTAGTGTACTAACAACATTTATTTTCCCAAAATAGACATAATTTATGCTAAACAAGTTATTGATTGAATACCGTAAACAACTAACAGGTGATTTAAGACTACACTGGACAAGGATCCTGGGTGGCAGAGACAGTTTAAGTAGGTGATCAGTGAGTCAAGTACTCTGGCCCTAAAAATGTGGATAACACAAGCTCAATTGATGTGACGCTGAGCAGACTTTTATTGATCAAATCTGCTGAAGTTTCTCTACATAGGTGCAGCTGAGAGCAGTGGAAATTGAAATCTGTACGCCCTGACAATGCCGGAGCGGCAGTACGTTACCCTGTTTACTTCGTGCCGTGCAGCGCTGTAACTTGCAGCTGGCGAGATGTGTGCGGTGGAGTTGAGATATGGAGGCGTTACCCGTGAATCGATCGCGGCCACGAAAGAAATGCAAAAATCTCACGGTCGAGCGATCAGGCAGACAGATCGCAATTTACTCTCTACCAGAGCCCTGATATCATGGTAGATTTGAGTGTGACACACCCATTCACTGGTCAAACCAACGACCAATTTGGCTCACTAATACGACAGAGTGCACAAGGATACCAAACGTCGAAACTGGTAAACCAAAAACGAATAAGTTAGCCCTCAGCAAACGAGTAAGCCGAGACGTTTGAAGACACTATCGATACAGTAAGAACTTGACCACAGTCTCCCCACTCTAAGTTACTCGCAGGTGCAGACTGTTGTGGGTTGGCAGGAGAGCCAACACCGGGTACTAGAGGAAGCCGAAAGGCACGCGTTTTAGCTCACGCAGGCTGGCGTGAGGTCTGGAACAGGACAAGGAAATTAGACTAGAAAAGCGGACGTAGCTGGTGGCATACTTAACTTTAATCCATTAATGATGAGCGTCGCTCTTGACGGTACATGATTACAGTATTAATAGTAACTGGTACTGGCGCCTTGCTAGGTCGTAGCAAATGACGTAACTGAAGGCAATGCTAACTATCGTCTCGGCAAATGAGAGCGTATTTTGTCAGTGAACCATCGCTAGCAAAGTCGGTTGCACAACTGGGGCGAGTGCTAGGAAGTCTCTCTAGACCTGCCGTGTGGCGGCGCTCGGTGTACAATCACTGATAGTGGCGACACGCGGGTCCGACGTATACTAACGGACCGCGGCCGATTTAAAGGCTACCACGTAGCAAGTGTGGTGTCTGGCGGTGACACCACATTCCTCCCCCGCAAATCGGCGCACGGTTGTGGCATAAGGCTTCCGTCCGCCGTGGTGAGGACCCCATGTTGACGTATGCGACGAGGTGGGGAGCCTAACAACAGGCGAGGCTGTGCCACCCGCACCCTGCCATTCGGACCGTGGGGAGCTAGGAAACGCCTGAAAACCTGCTGTAGGCTGCACGCCAACATGCGGTGTATGCGCCCGTAGAGAGACAGGAGGGGCCGAAGGGTCGACCTCCATCGGGCCGGGGCACCCGACGGGCGAAGACGACATATGGTCCGGAGCGGGAAGAGTTCCATGTCGGAGGACAATTGGTCACGGGAAGCGACCGGCGGCGCGTGACCCAGGGAGGCGCCCGGCGGTTGCAGCGACGCGTCCACTGCGGGCGTCGCCGGTGGGAGAACAGGCGGCGGCGGCGGCGGCGGCGCGTCGCCATGGGGCAAAATGGAAGGCAGCGTCGGTAACACCTGGGGCTGATGCGAGCCAGTAGATGGGTCCCCGGGGCGCTGACCGGACGGCACTGTCGATGAAAGCAGACGGGGAGCGGCAAATCCCGTGCCACGACAGAGGCGCAGCTGATTGAGATGCCGACGCACCTCACCAGAGGCCCCTAAAACCAGATACATAGCGCGGCCGAGGCAGCGAAGAATGCGCCCTTCGAGCCAACGCCGTGAACCTCGATAGTGGCTGTAGTATACAACGTCGCCTGGAGCAAAAGCAGGTGGCTGCCGCTGCACAGGAACCTGATGCGGCGGATTTAGCAAAGACATCAAGGTTCGATGAGGGCGACCGTGGAGCAACTCAGCCGGCGAGCGACCATCTCGGGGCTGAGAGCGATATGAGGACAAAAAGAGCAATAACGCGTCCTCCCGAGAATGCGACTCTTTCAACTTCAACATCTGTGACTTGAAAGTCCCGACCAATCGTTCAGCGGCACCGTTTGACTGTGGCGAAAACGGCGCGGACGTCAGATGTTGAATACCATTGGCCTTGCAGAATGACAAATTCTGCGGACATGAATTGTGGGCCATTGTCGGAAACAATAGTCTGTGGAAGACCTTAGATACAAAAGATAGCAGATAACGCTTGGATGGTGGCAAATGACGTCGTGGAAGACATCCGGACAAGAAAAGGAAAATTACTAAATGAATCTACCACAACCAACCATCGAGCATTCCAGAATGGACCAGCAAAATCGATGTGTAAGCGTTGCCAAGGGGAAATGGCTTTTGGCCATGCAAAGAATTTCCGCGGTGGTGCTGATTGTTGTTCGGCACACACCATGCAAGAAGAGCACATATTCGTAATCGCGGCATCGATTCCGAACCAAGTACAGTGCTGACGAGCAAGTTGTTTCATTCTCACCATATCCTAATGTCCTTGGTGGAGAAGCTGTAAGACAGAGGACTGTAACGAACGTGGGACCACGACTCTGGACTGATCATTATCAGAACGCAACAGCAAAACACCACGTCGAACAAAAAGTCTCTCCTTGTGAGCAAAAAATCGGCGAACCAACGGATCCCCGATCCATGACTTTGACAAGGGCCATTGCGTAGCAACAAAACGCAGAAAGGTAGCAAGGACAGGGTCGGCAGCTGTGGCTGTAGCTACACGACGAAAATCAATCGGAAACGATTCGACCACGTCATCGGTTTCCGAATCAATGAACATGCAAGCAAGTTCGGAGGAATCGAATGCTCTATCCTCAGCAACAGGCAAACAGGACAACGCATCGGCGTTTCCGTGCTTAGCAGTGGACCGATACCAGATACTGTAGTGGTACTGCGAGAGGAAAATAGACCAGCGAATGAATTTCTGCGCTGTACGTGGAGGTTCAGGCTTATTCGGATGAAAAAGCGATGTCAAAGGTTTGTGGTCTGTGATGATGGTAAAATGACGACCATACAAGAAATCACGAAACTTTGTAACACCAAATACAAGAGCCAATGCTTCTTTCTCGATCTGTGAATAATTTCGTTGCGCAGACGAGAGCAATTTGGACGCAAAGGCAATAGGGCGATCGTGCGATCCATCTTTGTGCGCAAGCACAGCACCGATCCCGAAATCCGATGCATCCACCTTCAACAAAAGGGGCTTCCGGGGATCGAATGGCGTAAGGCAAGTATTGGAAAGCAACGCCGATTTCAACTGGCGAAAGGCGCTTTCGCATTCCGTCGTCCAGACGAACGGAACACGTTTACGGCGTAAGCGATGAAGCGGAGCTGAAATGGAAAAGGCGTGGGGAACATAGCGATGGTAATAGTGAATTTTGCCCAGCACACTCTGCAGCTGCTTCAAATTCTGCGGCGAAGGCAAGTCTTGTATGGCACGGAGGTGCTCTGGACTGGGATGTATGCCTTGGGCATTGGGTACATGTTCCAGATAGGGTAAGTCACGAGCAAAAAACACACATTCGTCCTTCCGCAAGCGAAGACCATTTTGTCGCAAGACCTGAAATAATGTTCTGAGATTGGCTATACGTTCTTCTTCCGTCTTTCCGGAGATCACAATATCGTCCAGATAGTTTGCTGCAGTAGGGACCGACGCACAAACAGTTTGTAGATATTGCTGAAACAATGCAGGGGCGGATACACACCCAAATGGCAGTCGTTTGAATCGATACAAACCAAGATGCATGTTAACCACCAAAACGCGCTGGGATTCTTCGTCCACCGGTATTTGCAAGTACGCATCTGCTAGGTCCAACTTCGAAATATATTTACCTGGGCACAGTTCGTCAAAAACATCTTCCAGGCGAGGTAAAGGAAAAGTTGCAGTCACTAGTTGTGGATTCACTGTTGCCTTGAAGTCCACACAAAGTCTCAATTTTCCGGAAGGTTTTTTGCAAAATACCTAAGGGTGATGCCCAGAGAGAAGCCTGCACACGTTCAATTACACCTTGTGATTCCAAATCGTGTAATGTTTTTGCGACCTCATCACGCAATGCGTGGGGAACATTGCGCGCTCTGAAAAATTTCGGTTGCGCGTTTACTTTCAGTTCCAAAAGTGCTTTATAGTTCTTAGCGCAACCGAGACCTGGTGCAAAAATGTCTGCAAATTTTTGACATAGACGAGAAACACCGTCTGAAGGCACAGTCTGGTTCTCTCATAGGACCTGATTTACTATAGACAAGTTAAACAACTGAAATAAATCGAAACCAAACAAGTTCACTGCAGAAGAACGAAGGACGTAAAATGACACAAGTTTTGTTTCTCCCTTGTATGTTGCAAGAGGGCTGCGCTGTCCTAACACAGGGATCTTGTGACCTGAATAGGTAGTTAACAGTTGCGGCACGCAACGGAGGTGTGCCTAGCAGTTTGTAAGTGTCTTGATTGATCAGTGAAACTGCAGCCCCGGTATCGAATTGGAATGGTATCACTTTGCCGTTAATGTCCAAGTCCACAAAAAGTTTATTGTCCTGCTGACGACAAGAGCGACTGTCTCGTGCAATGTGAACTGACACTGATACAAAATCACTTGCGACTTGACGGGAGTTCTGGCGATGTCGAGAGTGGCACTGGGCGGAGTGGAATGAACTATATGAATTTCCATGGGCGAAGTGTCGCGAGCCTGAGTATCCTTGGTTCCATTCCGATTCCGGCGTGAAGCAAAGGGCCTGGAATGATTTTGAGTTTCCGATTTGAGCTTTTTCTGGCAAACACTTTGAACATATCCTTTTTTATTACAGTAAAAGCAAATAGCCTGGCGTGACGGGCAGTTCTCACGCGAATGTCTAGTAGCACACCGAGGGCATGATTTTAGCACTGCATTTGCTTGCCGGCGCGGTACACGTGGCTTAGAGCCTGGCGGCAGTGGCGCGGTCGGGCGCGAGGACGGTTTACTGTTCCATGCAGCTCGCCCGGTGGGCCGGTGAACCTGACACACGGGTGGCGAAGTTTCAAATGATTCCTGAGCAAAGTCAAGTGTGTCCTGCCGATCCAATGTGTCCATCACTTGTTGAAGGGAGGGATTGACTAGTTTCAAAATCTGTTCCCTTATACGAACATCAGAAACGTTCTGTGCAATTGCATCACGCACCATAGTATCTGAATAAGGGAGTCCACATTGACACTCAAAAGCACAATCCCTAGTAAGGCCTTGCAAGGTTGCAACCCACTCCCGATTAGTCTGACCTGCCGTACGTTTTGTACGAAAGAAGGTATACCGTTTGGCAACTGCATTGACTGATTCTTTGAAATATGCATCTAATGCAGACAAAATTTCGTCGTAGGACAGAGTTGCTACGTCACGTCGGGGAAATAATTTGACTATCACATGGTACGTGGTCACCCCAACGGAAGATAATAAAAAAGACTGCCGCTCGTTACCTTCAATTCTGTAGGCAGCGAGATGGAATCCAAATTGGCGTGACCACTCCGTCCAGCTTTCCAGTGCAGCATCAAAAGGACGAAAAGTAGGTGCAACTGCGTGTTGTGGCTGCGTTAGCGGTGGAGCGGCGGCTGCCGCATCGTGTTGCATTGCACGTTGACCCTGGATGAGCTGTCCAAGGGCATCCCGTTAGGCCTGCGTCTGCTGACTCTGTAAGCGATAAAATTCGGACAGTACATCTGGAGATGGTGGCGAAGCCATTACACAAGCAAATCAGGGCAGTATAGTTACGAACGCGGTGTTGCCTCGTCGCCAGTGTTGTGGGTTGGCAGGAGAGCCAACACCGGGTACTGGAGGAAGCCGAAAGGCACGCGTTTTAGCTCACGTGGGCTGGCGTGAGGTCTGGAACAGGGCAAGGAAATTTGACTTTAAAAAAATGGACATAGCAGGTGGAATACTTAACTTTAATCCATTAATGATGAGCGTCGCTCTTGACGGTACATGATTACAGTATCAATAGTAACTGGTGCTGGCGCCTTGCTAGGTCGTAGCAAATGACGTAGCTGAAGTCAATGCTAACTATCGTCTCGGTAAATGAGAGCGTATTTTGTCAGTGAACCATCGCTAGCAAAGTCGGTTGTACAACTGGGGCGAGTGCTAGGAAGTCTCTCTAGACCTGCCGTGTGGCGGCGCTCGGTCTACAATCACTGATAGTGGCGACACGCGGGTCCGACGTATACTAACGGACCGCGGCCGATTTAAAGGCTACCACCTAGCAAGTGTGGTGTCTGGCGGTGACACCACACAGACAGTCTCAGGACAGGTCCCAAGTACCAACCACACATGCCAGAGCTTCGACCAGAAGTGCTTGCCAAACCAAAGTCCTGCACCCGAGTGCTTCGCAACTCTCCAGAAAAAAATTTCGTTTTCCCGCAAAGTGCACGAATGATACTGCCTTCACACCATCTTGAGCCAATCATAGGGCTCTAGAGGCGCTAAATCTCCCCTCCCACGTGACAGCACAAACTCATATCAATCCAGGGCAAGATTTAAGATACTTGGGTCTATGAAAACAAGGAAGCCGCAAATTAATAACTTTTTTTTAAGTTTTCGTAGAGAGGAAAGCGATGCTTCTCTCTCAAGTGGCGTCTCTTCCCGTGGCAACAAGCGAACAGATACAATCTCAAAGATCTTTATCTAAATCGCCTGTGCCTTGGAGCCTGTTAGTCCTAGCTATGAAGTGTAATAATGATTCTATCTCCTAACGTTTCTCAGACGCCGGATTTTTCTTATATAGCTGAGGTGGCTTGGGGAAATGGTTCACTGGCCTATTTGCACTCTTAGCGAACACCAAAATTTGTGAATTTTTGTTACATGTGACTGCACATGATGCCGGATTTATGACTCCACTGTGTAGGCATGTTCCTTTAGACCATCGCCCCAGCCCCAGCTTCTGCTGGCGCCATGGCAGGTAGTGCAACATTGTTCTGCTGGAGACCTGTCTCAATGAGGGGCTGCCCTGTCTGCCCTGTGCAGCTGTGGACCTGTCCAGCAAGATTTACAAAGGGATGAGATCGCCGCCAATTGCTTTCAGCTCCCAACATGCTGTTTCTACACGCTAAGAATCATAAAAATACCTCACGCTCTTAGTGCCCTACCAGGCTCCATCAACGTCTGCTCAAGCCATTAACTTTCTAGAGTCTTGTCCAAGGTGCGTCAGGTTGTGACAAAATTTTTCATAATTTTCTGTACACGAAAAGATAGGTGACAGCAAAAGTTACTCGCTCATACTCTAACTTTTTCTCTCTCAACATTACACGAGCTATACACCAAGAACAATCACACACACAATTAAGAGCAGACACACAAACACAGATAACTACAGGATACTTGGAATGAGGCGCGCGCACACACACACACACACACACACACACACACACACACAGACACACACACACAGAAATTCAGATGCCGAAACAGATACAAACAGTCTCATCCGCAGCTCGCGGTCTTGCGGTCGCGTTCTCGCTTCCAGAGCATGTGGTCCCGGGTTCGATTCCTGGCGGGATCAGGGATTTTCACCTGCCTCGAGATGACTGGGTGTTTGTGTTGTCCTCATCATTTCACCATCATTCATGAAAGTGGCGAGATTGGACTGACCAAAGGTTGGGAATTTGTATGGGCGCTGATAACCGCGCAGTTGAGCGCCCCAAAAAGCAAACATCATTATCATTGTGCTCCACAATAACTTATTCTACAGAAAAAAAAATTACCAAGTTCTTGAAAACAAGATGATGTGTGCATTTCGTCTTACTAATCCCTTCTTCTTTTGACTCCACCTTCGTAGCGTACCGCCTACCACGCAGGGGGCCTAGGTTCGATTCCCGGCAGGGCCAACAATGGCATACGATCATTTCATTTCCATCTTTTGAGTGTTTTGTCGGAGCGAGATTGAATATTGTAATCCCCAAATCATACAAAAATAAGCGAAAAATTTACCTGTTCAAAAAGCAGATAAAAATTCACTTGTCGCATTCCTGAGATATAATCTCCACTCATTCCAAATTAATAATATAAGTGTAGATCAGATGTAGCTTGAATTCAAAGAAATATTATCGGCAGCAATTGAGAGATTTATACCAAATAAATTAACAAACGACGGAGCTGATCCTCCTTGGTACACATAACGGGTTAGAGCACTGTTGCAGAAACAACGAAACAAACATGCTAAATTTAAAAAGTCGCAGAATTCCCAAGATTGGTGATCTTTTACATAAGCTCGAAATTTAGCGTGGACTTCAATGCAAGATGCTTGTAACTGTTTCCACAACGAAACTTTGTCTCGAAACCTGGCAGAAAATCCATAGAGATTCTAGTCGTATGTGAAGTATACTAGCGGTAAGACACAATCAATGCCTTCTCTGCGCCATAGCAATGGAGATAATATCGAAGACAGTGCTGCCAAAACAGAGTTATTAAACACAGCCTTCCGAAATGTCTTCACAAAAGAAGACGAAGTAAATATTCCAGAATTAGAATCGAGAACAGCTGCCAACATGAGTAACGTAGAAGTAAATATCCTCGGAGTACTGGAGCAACTTAAATCACTTAATAAAGCAAGTCTTCTGGTCCAGACTGTATACCAATTAGGTTCCTTTCGGAGTCTGCTGATGCATTAGCTCCATACTTAACAACCATATACAACCGTTGTTCGCCCAATAGCTGAGTGGTCAGCGTGACGGATTGCCGTCCTATGGGCCTGGGATAAATTCCCCGCTTGTGCTATCTTCATCATCATTTCATCCCTATTCGGCGCGCAGCTCGCCCAATGTAGCGTCAATTGTAATAAGACCTGCACCTAGGCGGCCGGACCTGCCCCCCAAGGGGCCTCACTTCCAATGACTCCAAACGCTCATTTCCATTTTCCATATACAATCGTTCGATCCACGAAAGATACGTATCCAGAGATTGGAAAGTTGCACAGGTCACACCAATATTCAAGAAAGGTAGTAGGAGTAATCCACTAAATTACAGGCCCATATCATTAAAGTCGATGTGCAGCAGGATTTTGGAGCATATTTTGTGTTCGAACAGTAAGAATTACTTCGAAGAGAACGGTCTATTGACACACACTGAACACGGATTTAGAAAACATCGTTCTTGTGAAACACACACACGAAGTGCTGAGTGCTGTTGAAAAGGGATTTCAAACTGATTCCATATAACTAGATTTCTGGAAGCCTTTTGCCACTGTACCTCATGAGCGGCTTTTAGTGAAATTACGTGCTTACGGAATATCGTCTCAATTATGTGGCTGCATGCGTGATTTCTTGTCAGAGAGGTCGCAGTTCGTAGTCATTGACAGAAAGTTATCGAGTAAAACAGGAGTGATTTCTAGCATTCCTGAAGGTAGTGTTATAGGCCGTCTGATGTTCCCTATCTATATAAATGATTTAGGAGACAATCTGAGCAGCCGTCTTAGGTTGTTTGGAGATGACGCTGTCGTTTATCGACTAATAAAGTCATCAAAAGATCAAAACAAATTTCAAAACGATTTAGAAAAGATATCTGACTGGTGTGAGAATTGGCAGTTGACCAAAAATAACGAAAAATGTGAGGTCATCCACATGAGTGCTAAAAGGAATTCGTTAAACTTCGGTTACACGATAAATCAGTCTAATCGAAAAGCCCTGAATTCAACTAAATACCTGGGTATTACAATTACCTACAACATAAATTGGAAGGAACAGATAGAAAATGTTGTGAGGACGGCTAACCAATGACTGCGTTTTGTTGACAGGACACTTGGAAAATGTAACAGATCTACTATGGTGACTGCCTACACTGTGCTTGTCCGTCCTCTTTTAGAATACTGCTGCGCGATGTGGGATCGTTACCAGACAGGACTGACGGAGAACATCGAAAAACTTCAAATAAGGGCAGCACGATTTGTATTATCGCGAAATATGGGAGAGAGTGTCACAGAAATGATACAGGATTTGTGCTGGACATCATTAAAAGAAAGGCGTTTTTCGTTGCGACGGAATCTTCTCACGAAATTCCAGTCACCAACTTTCTCCTCCGAATGCGAAAAAATTTTGTTGGCACCGACCTACATAGTGAGATAAGATCACCACGATAAAATAAGGGAAATCAGATCTCGTACGGAAAGATATAGGTGTTCGTTCTTTCCGCGCGCTCTACGAAATTGGAATAATAGAGAATTTTGAAGGTGATTCGATGAATCCTCTGCCAGGCACTTAAATGTGATTTGCATAGTATCCAGGTAGATGTAGACGTAGATAATGAAATTTTTATACAGACCTAGGTTTAAGATAAGACTGAATTCTTGGACCCAGAGATGGATCAGCTGTCATAAAATATCTTGGATACAGAGATGGATCAGCTTTATAAACTGTTTTGATGTATGTAGAAATGTCTTGAGTAATACGTATAATTTAAATGATATAATTGTTTATTAAGCTTAGGCACAGCAATACATGTAATGAAAATATTGTAACTGGTTGTTAAGCTTAGATAAGTTTTAATGTTACAGGCAACAGAGATACCTTGCACACAACGCGCTGAAATAAGAAGTCCAAGATGTACAAATAATGTAGAGATTATGCCCCGTGTAAAGCAGATATGACCGTAACAACGTAATATAAGAGTAATACAAATACGCGTCTTACACATAAATTTATCAAATGAATATTAAAGATATATTTTGTGCGCTACTTCGAATGTTACAGCCACGATGATTTGCTGAGACCTCACTCCCAAGATAGTTACATGGTGCGATCTCTAATACAAAACTATGTGCTTTCCTTTTATCATTTATTCCTGAAGAAGTTTGTTATTTTATAATTTTTTTCAAATTCGTAATGTGACATGAAGATATATGTCATAAACTGTTATCTGTCTTCCTTCATGAATTTATCATTTTCATTTCTCAATTACTTTTACGTCTAAAAGTATTTCAAGCTGCAATATTATTAATCTGTATTGCAAATAAGAAACATCAAATAAGTTTCACATTCTGTACATGTACAATTTCACCTCCGGCAGCAAAAAAAAAAAAAAAAAAAAAAAAAAAAAAAAAAAAAAAAAAAAAAAAAAAGTAATATTTTTTTTAAAAATCTCTATACTGTTCAGACCTACAACCTTGGACCTACGTGAACTAATTGGTAGGTCCTATTATTATACATACAGTTTCAGCAATACTACAAGCAGCAAAATTCTCAGTTACATTGACAAACAAACAAACAGAATATCCTGCTACTAGTACCACTACTAATACTACTATTTTGTTTATTACCACGATCTACAATCTACCGCCTGCAGTGTTACAGGTTATGCCAGTAAGTGCACAAACCTATCACAGTCTATCGGCCGATGCCCACCGAGCTAATCCCAGTGGACGTGCCCATGGCACGGGGCTGGCCCTAAAAACTTTATTACTCGCTGTAGGCGCCTGAAAAAATAACTTTACAGAAAATGTCCTTCTTACTCTAAATCTAATTCTACACTATTATTAAACCAATCGCTATTGTCAAATTCATGAGAATCGTCGCATCTCCCTCTCTTCCGAGACGTGGCGGATTCCGTCATTAATGACGGCCAGTCCAAGCTCCAACGTACAGGTGCGACCTAGCTACATCTTCTGTCTTCTATTAGTGGTCGTTTTCCCGTAGGAATTCCCTCAAGATCTTCTGAGAGGTTTCATTAGCCAATATCTTTATATATGAAAATTTACCTCTCGTCTATGTAGGTGATACTTGTAATGCTCAGGATATCGTTGTCTAAGTTCGGCTGCTACGTCATTATATGAGGGACACTCATGGACCACATTGTCGTCAGTGCTCTCTATCGCTCAACAAACACAGGCAGGTGTAGCTTGCTTTTCGAATCGGCATAAATATGCCAGGTACGCTCCATGTCCTATACAGAACTTCAGCAATCCCTTACTTGGTTGGGAGTATTTTAATTCCATACATTCCATAATATTTGGCAGCAATCAAAGGTCGTCCCCCCAAATTCCTCTGCTGCCCAAGATACGTGCCAAAGCTCTTCCCCCCGCCTCTTAATCGTTATCTTATCCCCTAGTTGAATCCCCAGATTTTCAGGCGTCTACTGAATTTTTCCCTTCTTGTCCCAGTATCATGCAGCCTGTTCCCTTATTTTGATCATAAGGGGTAGAACCCCATTAGCATTAATAAAGCTCCAACCAGAGACGTTCTGTATGCCACACAGAGTGTAAGGCAGTCTTTTCACTCTCCTCACAGCCATGACACCCGTGAGCCTGTGTACCCAGACGATAAAACTGTAATCCTCAACAGAATTCAGTCTGTTACGGTTTAGTTTAATTAAGCCTGGCGGTAGATGGAACCTCTATGTCCAATTCCAATCGGATTACGTAATACCCCGAGCGATCTCTGAGTTACTGTGTCTATGTAGGCTGCAAAGTTCCAATGCTCGTCAACAACGATGCCCAGGTATTGGGCCTCATGACGCAGAAAAACTGGCGCGCCCTCGATTCTGTCCATTGGATTCCTTACCAGCGGACCTTTTATTAGCAAGTATGTCGACTTATTTGAATTAATGTTCATTTGGTTTTCCGACCCGATTCAACTACTAGGGCATTCCCCTCCATACTGTAGGCTCAAAATCCTCGGGGCTAAGGTCGCCGACCAACAGGAGGTCGTCAGAATAAGATATACCGCTAGCACGGTATCACTATGCTGCAGGTTCTTCAGCAACGGCCCATGTCAAGATTTCAAAACAGTGACTCCAGGACAGAGCCCTGTGGACACCCCTTTGTAATCCTTTCACTGATGCTTACACTAGGGGATGATAGCTAGACGTCCCTTCCCTGACAGTAGCCCCCGAGACAACCATAAAGCGTCCCTAGGCACTCCATCTCCCGTAAGTAGTTAAAGAACAAAGGCCACCAGAGGTGATCAAAGGCGTCACTAATGTCCGCCATAACGCCAAGTAGGTGCCTGTGTGGGACTGAGCCAAATACTGGGTCACAGCCCTATCGTCCCGGCCGAAAAACCTAATTGCCTGTCTCTCCTCCCGCATGTCACTTCGTGTGCTGCCAGTCTGTCAGCCAGAAATTTTTCAAGCAGCTGCCCTAACACGTCCAGCAGACATATCGGCCTGTAATGCTTGGCTAAGCTGGATCCTTTTTTTTTTTTATTGGACGACCGGTTTCGGAAGGTTAACGCTCAATCGACAGGTGCCACGAAATGATTGAAAAGTCAAGGATGTCACGCGATCGGGCCTGTCAGACCCGAGGGATCAAACTCACGTCAAAGAACGTATGGGAGCGTAGGAACGACAACGACGGCGGCCGCCGCGACAGCCTTGTCGACGAATGAGAGTAAAGTACACAGAGCAAATAACAATAAAAAAATAACAACGTGGTGAAATTTGTTCGCAACGACGTGATGCGGCTGTCAGGTCTCAGTTACAAGACGGAGGATGGAACGTCGAATCAGCACGTGTGACTGGAGGGAAAGTTGACAGTTTACGGGAGAGGTGGCATGCGGCGGCTCGGATACTATTGTCGCTGCGTGCGCCGTTCGGAGCCGCAGTGGCAACACGGCGTGTCTGCCACAGACAACGAAGGAAATGTTCAATTTATTTCGTTTGCTGTTTGCTGGCGTTGAAAGACTTGACGTTACAAAAGCGAGCGACAATTTTTTGGTAGTCAACGAATGTAGTGTCGTATATTTCGGTTTGCGTAGAGGTCAAGCCAGCACTCCATGACAAATACAGGGAGATAAAATATAAAGCAACACGTTTCCTACTCAAAATATAAAGCAACTGTCAGGGATTTTTGGGGGAAAACTTACAACATAGTTCATGAACTGTGTGGCGCGTGCCCCCGGACTCCAAACGCGTGCTGATGTAGTCGACGCCGTAGAGCTGCTACTGCCACAGCTCTCGCGGCAGAGTAGAGACACGATGCGACATAACGTCAGTCCCCGTAGATTAACGGGAGAAAAAAACCTGAAAAACTTCCGAAAAGGCGTTCCTCGCGTAGTCGTTGTATCTCAATTACAAGTCCGCAGCGTTTCCACTTATGCGAACTCGTATAATTGATGCTTTTTTATTATTAATATTGTATTGTTAATTGCCCGGATTTGCAGTAGTCATTAATTCTTCTTTCGTGGGCATAGCACACACCACTGATTGCGAGGAAACATTTTAGTTAACAGTTTTTTATTACGCTGTTGTCTCGTTGCTATGGAATTGTTGTGCTGGTATGCAGCGAGATCCAGAGAAACTCTTTGATTCAGTCTTTGTAAGATTGCGTCGTAATCCGAAAATATTTTAAAGTTCACTTCTTAACTAATGACGTGAATATTTGCACTTCAATGAAATAGTCTTTCATGAGTAGTCGTTGATTAAGTCATTTATCAAACTATTTAACTATGTAGTCCACACCGGATATTTAACTGGTAACGAACAGTTTATTGTTATTTTGTCACTAAATACTTATAACTCCCGCAACACACGCACACGGAATAGCTTAGTTAAGTCAGTCCGATTGAGTTATAGTTTCTTGGCAATTACCACAACTCAACACTTTAGCGTAATTGTTTTATCTTCATGATGTCGTGTACTTGGGTCCTACTCAAGACTAATTGCGTGTATTCTTTCATAGAATGTTCACTTCTCCTTAAGATCTAACTAATTTAAATGCAAGTCCCATGTTCACTAATTCCGTTATTAGATTTCAATTAACCCGTAGTGCACGGTTAAATGAGTCTACCTGTTCCTGTCTCAGTTCATAAAATCAGTTTCTTAAGCCTTGAATCCCGTCACGCAACAAACACTTCTAAACTCGAAAACAATCTCGTCACGATTCGCAATCTCAATAATTCAGATCAGAACTGCTCTCGTACGTCTGCACTGGATGAATTCTCGCAAGCGACTTCTTCTGTGGAAGAGCATTGTAGGCGCATTGAATTTCTTCGTTGCGCTTACAACTCTCTTCCATATAAAAGTTATCTCTGATGACATTACTTTCGACTTAACTTTTGAGATATTAATTTCGCATTTGTCACATGGATATTTGTCCATTGCTGAAATACGATGTTTCTTCTCTCTCTTTCGCTAACAAATATGCTCAGTGATGTACAATGTAGTTGTTGACAAAACTCTTTCGTGTTAGCTCACCGGCAAAGATGTCGTAACTGCCAAGATAACTTTCCCTACTTCATGTTCTTCCTTAATTGACTTTAAGGTGGTCGTTGGGGCGTTACACAACGAATGCAACAGTGGGAGGGACGTAGTTTCAGATTTGACAGTAGTCGGTTGACTAATTTGAATTACTTTAATTCGATTTCTAATGATCAAGACGAAGCTCTGAGAGCCTTACATTTTCTTTCCTAATTCACAATACTGCGATGCAAATTCATAATTGAAAAGTTTTATGTGAACTATGATAAGCTTCGTTACTCAGAAGATGAGTATAACAGCGCTTACTCACTCCTTTATGTTAATCATGGAACTGACTTTAATGTTTCATCGCTGCAGTTAACTAATTATTCTTGTGTACTTCATTAATTACTTCATTTATTTTAAATACGCGGTCTCCTTTACGAAGTAGTATGGTACAAACACTTTGTTGCTAATAGACATGTAACGTAATTAATTATCTCTGGTTACGAAATGAATAACGGATGAGAGTTGCTCTTTCGGTACACAATAGCTAACAAGATAACTATGGAAATAATTACACTGTGCCTAGACCGTGACCTAGTTAAAGCGTAGGCAATCAGTTTCCAAGGACATCAAACACGCTTCAAAATGGCTATTATTAAAAATCATCACTTCCTACGTACCTTACTTTCTTCTTCTGTAGTACAAATTGTGGCAGTGCAGTACACAGTGTTACGCCAGAAGCCAGTACTTACCACTAAAACTACTACCTGTGTGGCGAAACAAGCGCTGTATCGTTTGAGAGATACAGAGGCGAGCGAGTGTGCCGGAAGTTAATCCAGTTCACTGCTACATACGTCATCATAACGCGTCTGTGCGTAGCATACTAGTATTGCACCATGATCTAAGGATGAAACTAAAAATTATAGTAGCTTTTCCAAACTTTGTCAACGTATGTTTCAGTATATTAATGTTAAAATTGTTAACTCTCAGAGTGAGCAGATGAATATGTTTCCCTAATTATATTGTTTTAAGAAAAATTAAATGACGCTAAATAATAAAGCTAGAAAGCCAAAAATAGGTCAGAATGCGCAAATGTACGTCGAAATTAACTGTTACAAGTTTCAACTTGATCGGAAAATTACTTTGTTAAAAATAGCCCTTTTACAACAACAAATGGCTCTGAGCACTATGCGACTTAACTTCTGAGGTCATCAGTCGCCTATAACTTAGAACTAATTAAACCTAACTAACCTAAGGACATCACACACATCCATTCCCGAGGCAGGATTCGAACCTGCGACCGTAGCGGTCGCTCGGCTCCAGACTGTAGCGCCTAGAACCGCACGGCATACAACAACAAAAATTAAACTTAGAAAGATGAAAATTCGTATGGAACTTCAGTTCGATAGTAAAACATTAACTATGGGACTCTATTTAGCTGCTTGTAATAGTTTTCGAGTAATTTACTGAGAACTAAATTTCGAACAAAAAGTCATTGTTTCTCGTACGGTAAGTTTCATTTATATTAATGATAGAAAGTTTTGATTACAGCACCTGATGATAATTAAGCTATACCAAGTTTGAAGGCCTTGATGTAAATAACAATCAGTACAAGGTCTCTTAAATTTCTAGTTCCGTTGTGAGTTCTGTTCAAAAAAATCTAGACGGCAAAATCTGAATGCAGTTGAGCTAAAACTATTTCTGTAATAAAAGCCAACTTAACTCCATTCATACAAAAATTACGAAGATTGTGAATTGGTACACATCAGTGTTATAAAATGATATGTGTGCGAGAAAGCGGCTATTTAGATGCTGCTACTTGGGGATAGAGCGGTTGACGGCAGTTGTTCCCTTCGGGCGTTCGCTGCGTCCATATATAAATACGGCCTGAGAGGACGGTCCGCGTCAATCAAACGCCGGCTTATGCGCTGCCTCTTGTAACGTCACAGCCAGGCTACAACTAAACGTATGTTTTTGACACAAACATGAAGTGAAATCGTGAAAACTGTACACAGTCCAGGATCGCTTAGATTTCGCGGAAGTAACTGTTGGTGTGCCGCCCGTAATGTTAACAAAACCATGTGGCAAGTAGTGAGATTATTTTCCACTTTTGTGGCGTGCAGTTAACTTAGATTATTAGAAGTCAGGGCGAAAGACCATTTACTCGGAACTTACCGTAGAGGTCGCCTGTGAACTGCTCATAGCGCTGTTTATGATAGAGATATTATTATTACGTGTGTGAAATCTTATGGGCCTTAACTGCTAAGGTCATCAGTCCCTAAGCTTACACACCTCTTAACATAAATTATCCTATGGGAAAACACACACACCCATGCCCGAGGGAGGACTCGAACCTCCGCCGGGACCAGCCGATTATTATTATTATTATTATTACTATTATTAACAGGAATATTACTGTGTTGTGCATGTGAAATTTTCTTAAATATTATTGAATCAATTACAACTCAAAACTTTTGTTTATAATTATAGTTCCTGATCCCGCTGTGTAAATAGAAAGTAGAAACATTTCCTTCAGTTAACAAAAGAAGAATGTGGACTTGCAGATTGGAACTATGGTCAGTATGTTCTCCATCGCTTTCTGGCTGACCAAAAAAACAGTTTTCAGGAGCTCGTAGAAGATGTCGAACAATATCTCTTCTTTCTTATTATTAACCCGCATCCCCACACATGGAAGCTCGATTAAACTAAAGATACTGTGAAATTTCCTGATTTGAAAGGAGTAATTACTCCAGAAGCTTGTGTAAACAAGCATATGCTCTGACAACTTTCGAGAACTGCCATGTTTACTTATAACGTGTTAACCCGTGTTGCTGTTGTTTACATGAAGTTCAACAATATGTCAAACGAAACAGTGTGCATACTTTACAGTTGTTTTTCAGCATTAATTTAATAAACCACTTACACTATGCTGTTATTGGCTATGTGAACAATACGAAAGTAGAAAAACATTTAAACTTTGTAGTCTGACAGAGATTTACTGTAATTTGTCAACTGTAATCTCAGCTACAGTCCCATATTTACTGTAATATGGGTATGTACGCTAACTTTAAAATGTATATTCATATTAACTGTTAACCTTCATAGGATAGCTGAAAACCAATCGATTCCCTCTGTGTGGTGTGCACTTTCAAACATAGCAGATATTACATGTTATTTAGTTAACTGTGTATCTATCTTAATTCCCATCTTCTAGAATGTATACTAAGGCACTGTCCTGCACTGTACTGTACTATAAAAGCAGTGATGCATTTGAAAATTTTTTTTCAGTAAGATACGTTCAGCAAAACAGTTACTACTTGACTTGCGGCCTGAGAAAGTAGTTGTGTAAAACTAATTACTGTTTATTTTAATGAATTTTAATAGGTGTTATTATGCTGAATGACTGAAGAACTTTGGGGTTTGAATCAGTTGTATAAGTATACACTGATAATCACTCAGAAATTTACTTCGTTATTAACGTAAATAGAGGTTACTTGACTTGAAAGGCTTAACAAGATTGTTTCCATTAAAAGGAAAACTCCGGGGATTGTTCGAATATGCTCATAATCTCTTGAATTCATCCTGTAACATTACTAGACATACATCTTTCCTTGCGATGGTCATTACCGACTAGTTGAGTAATCAAATTGATCCATTTGACATGGATCACATTATCTTTTTGAAGTACTAATAAGTGCTTCAAATTTCTCTTAATGTAAATCACACACGGTGTCCAACGAAGGAGTCCCTGATTCCGAAATTAAATATCTAGAAAACTGAGATAGCTACACGACTACAACAAAAGGTATGTTTACACAGAAGTTTCGAAATAGTTCGAAAAGCAGATAACAGATGACACTGCTCGTCATGCAACTCGTACAGCATCAGCGTGCATAGTTAAATACGTCCATTGCTAGCAGTCTTTGCAATCACATCACAGCCTTTTCGAAATGTCCGCCGCTCGCTGTATGGAGGCTCCGCAAATGAACAACGAAATTTTCCATCACATCCTACAGTGTCTCAGCGGAAATGAATTTAGATACCGCACAGATCGTCGGTTCAACCTCATCCAGCGCTTTATGGAGGTTGCGAAAATGAACAATGAAATTTGCCATCATATCCTACAGTGTCTCAGCGGAAATTGGTTCAGATACCACACAGATAGTCGGTTCAAGCTCATCCAGCGAGGTGGAATGGCTCCAGTAGACTGTGTCTTACATTGTGCACCACAAAAAGTAGTCACAATATGTCAGGTCCGGCGACTATGTAGGCCAATCCATCCTTGCACCAATGAATTTGCAGTGATGCAGCACAATGAATCAGTTCCCTAAGTATTATCAAGAAAGCGAGACACCTGTTTAGCGGGATGTGTTTTGGACCTATCTTGCACGAACCGCTTCGTGTCTGGTCGGTCCTACAAAGCTAGCTGTGTGGCGACAAATTGTTCCAAAATTGCAATGTAACGTTTACTAGAAATCGTTTGTGGCATGAAAAAAGGGCCAATGATGACTCTCCTGCACATCGCAGCCCAAACATTAACTTTGATAAAATACGGTGCTTTCGCTTCACTGAAACTGCTATTTTCGGGACCCAAAAACCGCTTTATGTTTATTCACTATTACATTCAAGTGGAAGAGTGGTTCATCGGTGAACCATGTGTTGGCTTTTTCTCAGTATTTTCTGTGTGCTGCAACGGTTCAGACCAGTCTCTGCTGCAGTTCCTTGGACGGGTTTCCTTAGATTTTGTTTAATAATTCTAGAAACATTGGTGGCATTTTCAGGAGAAACTACAGTTCTGGGCCCAACACTCACAGCTTGATCAACAAACACGCTGGAATTTGCCGGAGAGTTTGCGAATGGTTTACGCATCGACTCTTTTGGAACATTAAATCATGTCTGAAAATTGCGCGTAGTCGCCTGTGGCATTCCAGTACAGAAAACACAAGTTTTCAATGAAATACATGATTTCAACCTCTTCCTTAGCTACGCTAACCTCCTCTTACGTTTCAATGATGGGACTGATCGTACTTTTTTGTGGTAGTTTGCAGTACACTGTCACTGCTCAAGAGTGGACTAACTGTTTTGGTCCGGGAGAACAATCTTCCTACCTTACAATCATATCGTTACAATTACATCATTGTAGTTCACGGAGGGAAACCAGTCTTGTCGGTAGGACGAGATACAACTACATTGGTAGTTACAGCGGTGGCCGTAGCAACGCTTGCACATAGTGAGTGGCCGCATCAAAAACTGTCACATTATGAATGGCCGCTCCCGGGTTATCGTTGTCCATGGTCCGAATCCGAGTCTTCGAGGGTGGTAAGAAGAATAGTGTGGCGGTGCCAGTGTATTGCAAGCAGTTTAACGTGTCACGGAGGGCGTCCACATTGTAGTAGGGAGCCTCGCATTCTCTTATAGCTCTCAGCTGCGGCCGACTATTTATAAGCGCTACGTGTTACGATTACAGCGCCATCCGTTAGCAGCTTATGGAATTGTTTCGAATCATTTGTATAAAATTCTTGCAGCCCTCCCAGTAAACAAACCCTGTTGTTGCATTCGTCTATCGATATTAGTTTTTGAGATATTTTACGATGACTCCTTCGCTGGACACCCAGCGTAAACCATATGTTGGAGGCTGGTAATTGATATTTAAAGCAGAAAACCCGCCATAACGCCTCCGCTGTAATATTCTTCTTGCCTCGTATTGGAGACTAGCCACTTTTTGCGACAGGACACGCCACAGTACATTTCTCCTGTAAACGTTAGCCTTAATGCAGAAAATAAATTCACAGAGCACAGCTCAGTCTCTTACTGAGATACTGCATATTACATTAACTGCGGTGAGACTGCTCACAGTTCTAATTTTGTGTTACGACTACTCATTAGATGTTACCTCAGTGACGGTACACTACAGACTTTGTCTTTGTCTCTGTCTCTGTAAGCTCTGGCGCGTGCACAACGTTTTCACGCTTTCCACTTCCTGAGTGCTTTCCTACGTCAGAGACTCATTATACTGGGTATCATTCAGGGTGAAGTTGTTGTTGTTGTGGTCTTCAGTCCTGAGACTGGTTTGATGCAGCTCCCCATGCTACTCTATCCTGTGCAAGCTTCTTCATCTCCCAGTACGTACTACAGCCTACATCCTTCTGAATCTGCTTAGTGTATTTATCTCATGGTCTCCCTCTACGATTTTTACCCTCCACTCTGCCCTCCAATACTAAACTGGTGATCCCTTGATGCCTCAGAACACGTCCTACCAACCGATCCCTTCTTCTAGTCAGGTTGTGCCACAAACTCCTCCCCAATCCTATTCAGTACCTCCCCATTAGTTATGTGATCTATCCATCTAATCTTCAGCATTCTTCTGTAGCACTATATTTCGAAAACTTCTATTCTCTTCTTGTCCAAACTATTTATCGTCCATGTTTTACTTCCATACATGGCTACACTCCATACAAATACTTTCAGTAACGACTTCCTGACACTTAAATCTATACTCGATGTTAGCAAATATTTCTTCTTCAGAAACGCTTTCCTTGCCATTGCCAGTCTACATTTTATATCCTCTCTACTTCGACCATCATCAGTCATTTTGCTCCCCAAATAGCAAAACTCCTTTACTACTTTAAGTGTCTCATTTCTTAATCTAATTCCCTCAGCATCACCCGACTTAATTCGACTGCATTCCATTATCCTCGTTTTGCTTTTGTTGATGTTCATCTTATATCCTCCTATCAAGACACTGTCCATTCCGTTCAACTGTTCTTCCAAGTCCTTTGCTGTCTCTGACAGAATTACAATGTCATCGGCGAGCCTTAAAGTTTTTGTTTATTCTTCACGGATTTTAATACCTACTCCGAATTTTTCTTTTGTTTCCTTTACTCCTTGCTCAATATACAGATTGAATAACATCGGGGAGAGGCTACAACCCTGTCTCACTCCCTTCCCAACCATTGCTTCCCTTTCATGTCCCTCGACTCTTATAACTGCTATATGGTTTCTGTACAAATTGTAAATAGCCTTTCGTTCCCTGTATTTTACGCCTGCCACCTTCAGAATTTGAAAGAGAGTATTCCAGTCAACATTGTCAAAAACTTTCTCTAAATCTACAAATGCTAGATACGTAGGTTTACCTTTTCTTAATCTAGCTTCTAAAATTAGTTGTAGTGTCAGTATTGCCTCACGTGTTCCCATATTTCTACGGAATCCAAACTGATCTTCCCCGAGGTCGGCTTCTTTCAGTTTTTCCATTCGTCTGTAAAAATTAGTGTTAATATTTTGCAGCCGTGACTTATTAAGCTGATAGTTCGGTAATTTTCACATCTGTCAACGCCTGCTTTCTTTGGGATTGAAATTATTATATTCTTCTTGAAGTCTGAGGGTATTTCGCCTGTCTCATACATTCCTCACTTTTGACAGTATTATATTCTTTGACATACTGGCAAACTATTTCTGTTAATACAGAAAAAACGCTGAACCATTGGACATTATTTGAAAATTACATGAAATAAATTAAGCAAAAATTAAATAAATTTAAGAATATAGAAGGAAATTTAAAGAAACTTCTTGGAGTTAAATGGTAAATTAGTACATATCCATTAGAAAGTGAATGAACGGTAAAAAATTAACGCATATGCCACATTTAGTCTGCTTCCTGTTCAGGGGAAAAAACATGAAATAGCTTATGAAGAAAGTAAACTACAAAGATTGCAGAAAATGTATGCTAGGCCGCAGTGCTCGTACCATGAAAATAGTCCTCGTGAAGTGTACCAAATTTTGACGACGTGAAACAAAATCTTAATAAGAGAGTAAAAATTGTTTCTAGTGATCTCTGACAACAGTTTGGTCACGCAAGTAAGTTGCAACCTTCTGCTGCTAGAGGACATCTAGTATGGTGGAGTGTAGTGTAACTGTGTTGGTGTGCGAGAAAAAAAGTGCCGCTATCGAGTTTCGAATCCGAAGAGTTCGTCCACATATGAAACACCCTCTCCTTCTGCATGGTAACAACAGACCATACACGAGCGCTGCAAGATTTGCAATAATCTGACGCCTTTAGTTCGCTGTCATCGATCATCGTCCATTAAGTCCCGACTTGGTCACATCAGATTTTCAAATTTTTCCAAAACTTGAAGAACACTTTTGAGGAGCTCACTTTGATAGTGATGAAAAGGTGCAAACAGAGATGAGGTTGTGGCGCCGTCAACAAAGTCAAACATTTTACAGTGACGGTGCCAACAAACTGGTCTCTCGTTGGTAGAAATGTATTCGTGGCAAGGGTCACTATGTTGAGAAATAAATATGCAGAAATTAAGAATAAAGATCTAGAATGTTAATGAAGTTAGTTTTATTTAAGAAGCTTTAATAGTATTCACGTAAGAAATTTGGAGGCATTAAATTCTTACACTCCCTCGTATGATGGGTACCATGTGTCACGAGGCAGAAAGGCAGACGTTGGCAAGATGGAACTCACCGATTGAGCGTTTTGCTTGTTCCAACACTTCTGACTTGCTGACATCGAGTCGGCGCACTATAATACACATGGTGCACTACAAAACATACAAGAGTGCTATTGATGATCTAAGATGCAGATAAAATTGCATTTGTCGATAGGGGTAAACAATGTTATTCTCATGTTAGAAACTCATCTGTCGCTGCTCGTTCCACACTTGTAATTTTTCCCATATTTCGAACGTTGAACGTACTGCAGAATCGACCAGGTAAAATTTTATTACAAAATTCTCGCTTACTGTAGTTTGAGTCATGTGCCAATGCGTTAGCTTTCGATGCAATAGCATTATATATAAACACTACTGAAGGTGCATGTGTTTTGACTGAAAATGCATGTAGAGAAATATCTCTTGTACTTACCTTGCGGATGTCAGGTACATGAAATCAAACTCAGGGGCGTTTTTGAGGAAAAAATCAACTGTAGAATCAGGCAGGTTTGACAACACCAAACTTAAAAAAGAAAATTCAAAACAACTGGTCTGGAAGCGGAGCTAATAAAATGTGAATTAGACTTCAGGTCAGAGAAATCGTCGATGAAGTCCCTGAGTCTTGAAGCCTCAATTTTGTTCCAGATACTTTGTGAGAACAGCAACCCAGAGAGTGTTATATTGAATTTTCGGAATTAACTGAGATCTCTCTCGTTGAAGCACAAGTTTGACCACCGCTATTTTTATTTTCTCAAATTTTCCATCATCTTGATCATATCCTGCATTCAAGGTCATTAATCTCACACGAAGACATCAGGGTAGACACTAATGACATCATAGCACAAATGCCTTCAACGGTTCATCTAGCTAGGCCTTCTAGATCCGATCCCAGGTCTGTAGGATGAATGTGTGAACAAGTGAATGGTTAGTGGTTAATGATTAACAGGTAACCGTTAGTCGAAAACAATTAATGATTGACAGTAATCTAAGAGTGGATGTGCTCACCGACTTGTCTATGAGAGAGCACATGTGCATTTAGATCTACTCGGTGAAGTATGACAGACTAGGCGATTACATCAATGTGCATGCGCAGATGTTAGCTACTCTCAGCATTAGTTACCATCTTCAGCAGGTGACGACAAACGTTTTGTACTGGGAGGTGAAGTTAATATCCTATCACTGGGTAACTATAATGGAAAAAAGGACTATAGTTGATTCTACTGTGTACAAAATAAACTCATAATAATTTAAGCTGTCTTTTATTTAGAGCAAAATATGTACTCTCCGAAGTGTATAGTTCCGTTTAACAGGAGGTTGACCACCAGTCTTACTACTTTAATTCATGTCCTAAAACTCACAACAGTGTTGATTTTCAGAGATAAAGTCATGAGTCTGAAAGACTAATGGCATCCTGTGAAAGGTATTTGAAAATCACAAAAATTTGGTTATATTTGTTTTGGAAATAAAAAATACTTAATAACATTTACATATTGATGTTCTTCTCTAAACGCCTTAAAAATTTAAAAATTAATTGACACATATTTTTTGATTTAATTAACTCAAACAAAAAATATGCAGCACTACAATTTACAAAAAAAAAAAAAAATGGTTTAAATGGCTCTGAGCACTATGGGACTTAACATCTGTGATCATCAGTCCCCTAGAACTTAGAACTACTTTAACCTAACTAACCTAAGGACATCACACATATCCATGCCCGAGGCAGGATTCGAACCTGTGACCGTAGCGGTCACGCGGTTCCAGACTGAAGCGCCTAGAACCACACGGCCTCACCGGCCGGCTTACAATCTACAGCAACCCTTCATTCGCACTGTTAAACTCATACTCCTCTAGCTTCATAATTATGACATCCTCAGGGACAACTTCTTTCAGAGTATTTAAGACATCTTGGGAATCAAAATCCGTGAAAATACGAACATTTTACTCTTTACAGTGGATTTTCTTCATTATAAGTAACAGAATGGAAGAGTTTAATGCTTTAATAAAACCTTTCTGAATTCAGAACTTCTAATGCACAGTCATTTGCTTCACTGGACATAAAAGTTAAGCCTCTCTCTGGATGTTTGTCATAAATAGCCGAAATTATTATAGTTTTACTTATTTCTGCCACACGGGACAGCAGCAACATCAACCACTTTCTCTTGCTTTTAATATCTGTGATATCGTTGGTTATGTTTTGTATCAGGAAGAAGGAAGTTGTCCGAACACAGTAGTGCAGAATGTATAATAATTGCGACGAATAGTAGTAATGTACTTAATACTTTGAATTTGATACTGAAGAGTGTTACGTAAGCATACGAGAAAAGAGATAGCTGCAGCATCAATCACTTGCTCTCGCTTTTAATGTTCGTCCTCCTGATCAGTCACCAGCTGTTGACATCTCCGCATGCGCATTGCTTTGACCTACAGAGGTGTCATATTTCGGCGAGTCGACACAGATCCACACGTCCCCTCTCACAGACATGTCAATTAGCAAAGTCTACTTTAGTTTACCATTAGCTCCATTAGCTATTAATCGTTCACCGTTTAGCTTTATCTGGTACCCATTAACCTTTAACCGTTAACCATCACTTGTCATCAATGACCTTCAACCTTGGTGCCGTCACGTGAGGTTAATGATCTTGAATTCAGGTAATTTTAAAAATTAAACATCTCAATTAACGCTGAAAATTCAGTACAACCCACTATGGGCTGCTGTTCTCTTGAAGTATCTGGAAAAAAATCGAGGTATTGAGACTCAGTGCCTTGATCCATGTGTTTCTTGGCCGAAATTCTGATTTACAATTTTTTAACATACGTTCCAGTCCAATCGTTTTGTGATTTTTTAATTTTTGTTCATAAATGGTTCAAATGGCTCTGAGCACTGTGGGACTTAACATCTGAGGTCATCAGTGCCCTAGAACTTAGAACTACTTAAACCTAACTAACCTAACGACATCACACACATCCATGCCCGAGGCAGGATTCGAACCTGCGACGTAGCGGTCGCACGGTTCCAAACTGAAGCGCCTAGAACCGCTCGGCCACACCGGCCGGCTTAATTTTTGTGTAGTCAGACTTGTGTTCCTACATGTTTACCGCATGTCTTCCGCAAAACCGCTTCAGAGTTTGATTTTATATACCCAATGTCTGCAAGGTAAGGACAAGACATATTTTCGAAAAGCATTTTGAGTTAGAACACATGAACCTTCATTAGTGTGTGCTTAATGATGTTACATCATAACCTAATGGTTTAGCACAGGTCTGAAAACTCCAATCACAGAGAATTATATAGGCGAGTTTTACCTGTTCTTTTCCAAAATAAGTTCGACGTCTGAACCTCCGTAACATTATTAGTATGGAACGAGTAGCGAACTTGAGAATAACTTTGCTTAGTCTCATCGGCAGCAGCACTTTCTGCTGTAACTTAGATCACCAGTAGCGCTCCTTATGTGTTTTTGTAATGTCCCATACATGTCACATTATGCTGAACGGATGTCAGTAAGACAAGACTTGCCAGGACCAGCCTGCCTTTATATGCTCGACAATTTAGGTGTGAAAAATAATTAATTTGAGCATTTTTTGTGCCTTCACTCTCAATGGTAAACCACCTATGCAAGTGCTTCTTTACGTAATTATTTGGATAGATCTACATTTTCGTTTACTTCTACATGACGGCTCTGCAATTCACAATTAGGCGTCTGGTTCATCGAGCCACATTCGTACCATTCGTTAACAGCGCACGGGAGGAATGAACACTTAAATCTCTCCCTGTGAGCTCTCATTTCTCCCATTTCATTACAATGATCGTTTCTCATTATGTAGGAGGGTGTCAACAGAATGTTTTCGTATTCGGAGAAGAACGCTGGAGACTGAAATTTCGTGACAACATCTCGTTTTTAGTATTACCATCCCAACTCGTACATCCGTGACTCTCTCTCCCATATTTTGGGATAATACGAAACGAGCTGGCCTTCTTTGAACTTTTTTTTATGTCATCCGTCAGTACAATCTGGTAAGGATCACATACCACACAGTAATACTCTACCAGAGGGCGGTCAAGCATAGTGCAGGCAGTCGCTATAAAAGACATGTTGCATGTTCTAAGAGTTCTCACAATGAAACGCAGTCTTCGGTTGGTCTTTCCCATAATGTTATCTACGTGATAGTTTTCTTTTAAGTTGTTCATAATTGCAATTCCTAGGTACCGGGTGCTTATAATTAAAGTGCACAGGTCCAGAGAGAGCTGTAATTATCATATGGCAGAGAAACTTGTGAGATATTTTATTGCGTTAATGCGGAATCCATATACACCGTTAAAACGTTTCTTAATTGGCCACCAGATGCAAATTTGGTGCTGTGAATGCAAGAAAGACGTACTGGAATGTTCCCATATATAATGGACTAGGAACGGGAGTTGGGCAGAAAAAGTCAAACAAGTGAGAAAGGCATAATGTTGATTTTATTATTAACCACCGCTTACACAGTTGGTTCAGTATTAGCACCAGAGACGTCGACGGGATGTTGAATCTGTGATTAGCATTTGCCTCCAGCATTTCCGGTGGAATCTGAGCAATGTGCTCCTGTATACTGGATTTCAGGTCAGCTAGAGAGTGAACGTGTCCCTGGTAAACGCGTTGTTTTACGTATCCCTTGTACCAAAAGTCATATGGATTCAGATCAGGTGATGTCCCAGGCCATGCAGCTGGAGATAACACGTTCGTGGAAGGTTACATTAAGCAGTTCCTTCATTGGGCGAGCGACATGAGTTGTTACCTCATCTTGCATGAAAAAAACAGTTTCCACACAGTTGCGCTCTTCCAAAGCAGGAATCACATGCTGTACAAAGCGCTCTCGATAACATGCAGACATCACGGTTTACCTGACAAGCCTCTGGGTGTATTATCTTCAAAGAAGAATGGCTACAGAATAAACGTGCTTGTGGATTCACACCACACAGCCATATATGGCGACTTCATTGAGTCTTCGTGAACAGCATACGGTTTAACAGAAAAATGGTTCAAATGGCTCTGAGCACTATGGGAGTTAACATCTGAGGTCATCAGTCCCCTAGAACTTAGAACTACTTAAACCTAACTAACCTAAAGACATCACACACATCCATGTCCGAGGCAGGGTTCGAACCTGCGACCGTAGTGGTCGCGCGGTTCCAGACTGAAGCGCCTAGAACCGCTCGGCCACAACGGCCGGCGTTTTAACAGAATTCCAAATTTGGCAGTTTGTGTATTCACTGCACTCTTCAGTTTAATATCTTCCTCGTCACTCAATGTAATATTACCTGGCCATATGTCATTAACTTCGATCGGTGCCAGAAACCGAAAAGAATATTCAAAACGTTGCTGTGTATCACGTATTTTCAGATGCTGCACCATCTGGATCTTGTACGGGCGTCAGTGTACAATAGACAACGAAACTTCCCTTACTGTTGACCATGGGATGGACAATTCTCGTGACACTGTACCTGCATCACCAATACCTGAGGCACGTGCTGCATGGTCAGTGACAGCAAAAGCAACCTCGTCAAAAACTTCCTTTGGGATAGGGCGCCTTCCTCTTCCAGACTCGACACCAATCTCGTCATTGTTTTCGAATTTTTTTATCGTCTTCTTTAAGCCATTTAATGACATCGGGACCCTTCTCAGATATTTAGTTAGCAATACTCTATGAATGCAGCATATAACTTGTTGCCATTCACATAAAACAGTATCACAAATAGCGCACGGTCTCTCTTCTCGATAGCCATACTCAAGTTATGACTTGTCAGATGATAGTTGTCAGACCGTCATAAAAACAGCGAACAGATTCAGATCTGCACCTGGTAGCCACAATAGGAACTAAGTTATTTTTTCATTGTAAGTCGGTTCCGCAATAACGCATCATCATGTTTAATTGGAAGTATGTGGTAAGTTCTATGGGATTAAACTGCTAAGGTCATCGATCCCTAGGCTTACACACTAATTAATCTAATTTAAACTAACTTACGCTAAGGACAACACACACACTCATGCCCGAGGGAGGACTAGAACCTCCAACGGGGCAGCCGCGCGAACCGTGGCAAAACGCCATAGAGCGCGCGCTACCCCGCGCGGCTTCATCATGTTTACCAAGTTTCGCCTCCGTACGATAATGACAGCTAATCTGGACCTCTGGCAGTAGCTAGCCTCTAATTACAACCACCCGCTATTTAGTTGAACTGACAGCCTTTTGGATTTGTCTGATTTACCACGTAACCGAAAATTAGCTGATTCCACCCAATACTCGTATGGATGACCCCATACTTTACGTACGATCGCCTGGTTCCTTTATATAAATGACTCAATGCTATTTTATTTATAGATTCGCTCCTAGTCTCGCTACACGTTTTACCTCACAGTTAAGAACTCGATTTGAATTGTTCTAGGCGAACACCCATGAAACTATTATAAACAGAGCTCAACCTCGAGCTTTTACAAAATTTGTTAAAAAAATTTATCACATGCACAAGGGCTAACATTAATAGGGCGAGTTACCTTGAAACGACACGTAAATGTATCGGGAGCTTGTAAGCTTATCATTGGGATTGGCATAGGTTCATTCATTAATCTGACCTGCAGCTGTTGGCAAATTAGGTTATACAACAGATCTAGGCCATTCACTGTAAATGAAATAAAATTACCCGACAAAATTATTGTAGTTGTTATTATTGGCTTTAAATGCGTTTATAACACAATTGAAAAGATATAGTTTAACCACACTTTAGCAGGCATGCAACAAATGCCGCCAACGTGTGCCCAAGCACATCATACAAAGAAATGGCCTAAAATTATTTAACTAATGTACCAAAATTATACTGATACGGCAACAGAAAAACATTTTACGTAAATGAACAACAAATAAAAGCTTTTAGCAAATGACATAACGGGGTATACTGAAGTCCACCCTCCACGTCAACTCAAGACGACGTCCCTACTTTCCAGCAAAATCATGATATTTAATCAAAAATTAAAACATTTCGTGACAAAATTAAGCTGGATACCCACATCATTCGAGTTCTCCACGACGAAATAATACTTTCTGATACCTTCCTTTGTTACCCACACATGAAGCGTTGCAGCCGGCTGCATCTGCTCATCTCTCCAGGTCCCCATAGACTAGGACACAGCGTGTTCCCCGAAAACGGCTCTCCCGTTCAAACTTCGGTGGTGGGGTATGACGACTACCCCTTTGACCAGCCTGACGACTGTTACTCTACCAGATGAGTTATCCTAGGGGCTACCTTCCCTCTGCTGAACTTGTCCACCAGGCTAAGTTTGTATTGCCTCTACACTACATCGTCTACCTGTGGTCTGCCCCTAAGGGAATGTGACACTTAGAAGAAAATAAAAGAGTCTAACTTTTCCTTCGCCAAGCGAAGTACATCAATGAGAAGTAGGAAATGGTTTTTGACATCACAGTTATCGATATAAAAAATATTATTAATTGAAAGTAATGAAATGAAGCGAAACAAAAGTACCGTTTCAGTTACATTATTAGTCACTACCGCAGTTTGCGACTTTTCACACCATACAGAAATCCTTTCTAAACTATTTTAAATTAATTATGTTCTTCCGATGATTTCACTACTCGAAAAATTGTAGCATCATCTGAAAACAACCCAAGATGACTGCTCAGATTATCTATAAGTCGTTTAAATAGATTAGGAACAGCAGAGGGCCTATGACACTTCCTTGGGGAACGCCAGATATAACTTGTGGCTTCCTCGATGACTTTCCGTCAATTAAAACGAACCGCGATGTTTCCGACATGAAATCACTAATCGAGTCGCACAACTTCGACGATACACCACAGGCACACTATTTGATTAGACATCGCTTATAAGGAACGATGTCAAAAGCCTTCTGGAAATCAAAAATATGACATCAATTTGGCATCACCTGTCGGTAGCACTCATTACTTCGAGGGAGTGAAGAGCTAGTTGCGTTTCACAATAACGATATTTTCTGAATCAGTGTCGATGTGTGTCAACAAATCCTTTTTTCGAGGTCCTGCATAGTGCTGGAACAAAGTATATCTTCCAAAATCCTACAGCAAATCGAGGTCAGTGATATGGGTCTGTGATTCATGGAATTACTCCTACCTCCTTTCTTGAGTATTGGAGTGATCTGTGTAACTTGTCTTTAGGTGCGGATCTTTCGTCGTGCTGGCGGTTGTGTATGATTGTTAAGTTCAGAGCTATTATATTAGCATACTCTGAAAGGAATCAAACTGTATAGAATCTGGTCCGGAGGACTTGCCTTTATAAAACGATTTAAGCTGCTTTGCTACACCGAGGATGTTTGTTTCTGAGTTACTCGTGTTGGCAGTAGTTCTTTATTCGAATTCTTGAATACTTACTTTGTCTTCTTTGGTAAAGGAATTTAGGGAAACTGTGTTTAATAACCCCACTTTAGTATCAAATGGTTCAAATGGCTCTAAGCACCATGGGACTTAACATCTGAGGTCATCAGTTCCCTAGAACTTAGAACTACTTAAAGCTAACTGCCGGCCGGTGTGCCCGAGCGGTTCTAGGCGCTACAATCTGAAACCGTGCGACCGCTCCGGTCGCAGGTTCGAATCCTGCCTCGGGCGTGGATGTGTGTGATGTCCTTAGGTTAGTTAGGTTTCAGTAGTTCTAAGTTCTAGGGGACTGATGACCTCAGATGTTAAGTCCCATAGTGCTCAGAGCCATTTGAACCATTTTGAAACCTAGCTAACCTAAGGACATCATACACATCCATGCCCAAGGCAGGATTCGAACCTGCCACCGTAGCGATCACGCAGTTCCAGACTGAAGCGACTAGAACCGCTCGGCCACACCGGCGGACCACTTTAATATCGCTGCCATCAGTAACATTACCTTCAGTATCACGTAGTCAAGATATTGCTTATGTCTTGCTGGTGGTACGTACTTGATATGCGACCAGATTCTCTTCGTATTTTCTGGTTAATTTTGAGACAGAATTTCGTTGTGGAAGCTATTGAAGGCAACGAGCATTGAAGTTCGCACTAAAGCTGAAAGCGCATGCTCCGCAAAGTGCTTCGACTTGTTTTGTGTGCCACAGGTTAGAGGGAGGGGGAGGGGTGGCAGGGGGTATGTTCAGTCTACCATTAATTCACGTTATATAAATCTCTCCATTGCTTTCGATTCTATTTCTTCGGATTAAAGGTTAGTAAACATACCTGTCTTCATGGAGTTAACAGAATAAGCAAACAAATAGCATCGTCACATTTAGTAAAATCGCATTAAAATGATAAAGACTTATGACCCGCAATGTCGGGTTGTTGCAGGCGTACTGTGCTTACAACTCCAGTACGAACAGCTTAGGCAGTCTGCCTTTGCCGGTGCTGCGGTACGGACGACTGTTTAAGTCCCTGCCATGGAAGCTCGGGCGCAAGCGGTTGTTTACCTATTAGGCGTACTCGCACGTTTCGACGACTCCATATAGTATGGCACATGCATACCAAAAGTCGACTCTCAAGATTAGTTTTTCGAATGAATATGCGAGACCGGAAGCCTATGAAATTGAATGGTCCCTACGAGACGAAGCTAAACTTGACTACGACGAACTTACACTCCTGGAAATTGAAATAAGAACACCGTGAATTCATTGTCCCAGGAAGGGGAAACTTTATTGACACATTCCTGGGGTCATATACATCACATGATCACACTGACAGAACCACAGGCACATAGACACAGGCAACAGAGCATGCACAATGTCGGCACTAGTACAGTGTATATCCACCTTTCGCAGCAATGCAGACTGCTATTCTCCCATGGAGACGATCGTAGAGATGCTGGATGTAGTCCTGTGGAACGGCTTGCCATGCCATTTCCACCTGGCGCCTCAGTTGGACCAGCGTTCGTGCTGGACGTGCAGACCGCGTGAGACGACGCTTCATCCAGTCCCAAACATGCTCAATGGGGGACAGATCCGGAGATCTTGCTGGCCAGGGTAGTTGACTTACACCTTCTAGAGCACGTTGGGTGGCACGGGATACATGCGGACGTGCATTGTCCTGTTGGAACAGCAAGTTCCCTTGCCGGTCTAGGAATGGTAGAACGATGGGTTCGATGACGGTTTGGATGTACCGTGCACTATTCAGTGTCCCCTCGACGATCACCAGTGGTGTACGGCCAGTGTAGGAGATCGCTCCCCACACCATGATGCCGGGTGTTGGCCCTGTGTGCCTTGGTCGTATGCAGTCCTGATTGTGGCGCTCACCTGCACGGCGCCAAACACGCATACGACCATCATTGGCACCAAGGCAGAAGCGACTCTCATCGCTGAAGACGACACGTCTCCATTCGTCCCTCCATTCACGCCTGTCGCGACACCACTGGAGGCGGACTGCACGATGTTGAGGCGTGAGCGGAAGACGGCCTAACGGTGTGCGGGATCGTAGCCCAGCTTCATGGAGACGGTTGCGAATGGTCCTCGCCGATACCCCAGGAGCAACAGTGTCCCTAATTTGCTGGGAAGTGGCGGTGCGGTCCCCTACGGCACTGCGTAGGATCCTACGGTCTTGGCGTGCATCCGTGCGTCGCTGCGGTCCGGTCCCAGGTCGACGGGCACGTGCACCTTCCGCCGACCACTGGCGACAACATCGATGTACTGTGGAGACTTCACGCCCCACGTGTTGAGCAATTCGGCGGTACGTCCACCCGGCCTCCCGCATGCCCACTATACGCCCTCGCTCAAAGTCCGTCAACTGCACATACGGTTCACGTCCACGCTGTCGCGGCATGCTACCAGTGTTAAAGACTGCGATGGAGCTCCGTATGCCACGGCAAACTGGCTGACACTGACGGCGGCGGTGCACAAATGCTGCGCAGCTAGCGCCATTCGACGGCCAACACCGCGGTTCCTGGTGTGTCCGCTGTGCCGTGCGTGTGATCATTGCTTGTACAGCCCTCTCGCAGTGTCCGGAGCAAGTATGGTGGGTCTGACACACCGGTGTCAATGTGTTCTTTTTTCCATTTCCAGGAATGTATTTGAATACACCTCTCCATAGTGAGCAGTGCCATTTATGTCAAACTGATTAACGATGCAGTGTGTAACTGAATCATTCGAGATACTAAACATGGACTCACATTTCGTCACTCTGATGGACATGTTGGAGAAGTAACTATTGATTACGCAGGACTGGGCTTAAGAAGCATACGGATTTTCGAACTTCCCTTAGACGTTCCGTCTGACTTGGTGATTGACGCCCTACGCCCATATGGAAGAGTGCTTAGCCACGTTGAGGAAAAATGGTCCAAATTCACGAACTACCCCATTCTCAATAGGGTGTGTCAAATCAGAATAGAACTGACACAACATGTACCCTCATACTTGTTCATCAGCGAATGCAGAGCAATAGCTATTTACGATGGACAACCCAAAACATGCTCTGGATGCAGAAAAGAGGGTCACGTCCGTTCCGAATGTATGCAGAGGAGGAGCAAGTTCCAATTAGCGAACCTGTGTCTACGTCCACGTTGACGCCGCTGACACTAACGTATGCGGACGCGTTTCGAACAGATCCCATCCCGAAGAATGACCAGGTCCAACGTCCTGACAGTTTACGGCAACCGACTGCAGCAGAGACCGCCACCTGTGACGAAACGACGTACACTTCTGCCATTCCGGCACCGACGACGCCGTTAACCGACCTGAAAGGATCGGTAGAGGGTATCGAAACTGATCCTACGGTTGTGCCGACAGCTGCTTTCGTCCCTGAGCACCGGGAATCACTTCCGTACTTGGACACGGAGGCGCACACCCGCAAACAACGATCGCCGAAGCGCCACAAGAAATCTCGGCTAGCGCCGTCGGACATCTGCTTAATGCATTCCATGCCAGACGGGCTTCCGTGTAACGACGATACAGTGAATCCGTATGCGCAAGGGGAGGTTCTACCTCCCACACAGCAGTACGACGAGAATCACAGGAGGCAGGGGGAAGAAGTCCCTCCACCAATCGCAGCAACACCTCCGCCTTCGGTCAGCCCGGCTGGAGAAACCGGACGAGAGATGGACCTCCAGCACAGGAACTGGCCCGACGAATCCGATACTGATCCACAGACCGACGACGCATTCGCAATGGCGAGTACGGCGTCCACCGGATGTTAACCACGCAGAAGACTGCCGCACAGACAGCATGTCGACGAGCAACAGCACACAAGTTAACATAAGTGTCCACGTGCGCTTTACGCACTGAGGAACAGCGACAGGCGTATCGATAAGTCTCTATTAATATTAATACAATTAGAGCGCTGGTCAAATTACAATTATTAAGATACATGCTGCATGCGTCAGACGCCGACATCGTCCTTCTGCAGGGTCTGACAGACTGTGCGATCGATCCCGATTATACGCGGAAGAGATTGCACCACTATTCCTAGGCCGGTATGAACATGTCTTACTTGGAGGTGACTTCAGCTGCGTACTCGCACTAAAAGATCAACAGCCACGCTATAATTCATGCCCAGAGCTGCGGCAACTGATACAGGACATGAATCTCATCGATACATGGGAGACGATACATGGCGACAGACGTGGATATACCTACGTCACAAGTCACTCTGCAAGTCGCCTCGATCGAATTTACATAACACGTCGTCTCGAATCTGCGATCCTCGATGCGGAACTATAGTCCGTCGCCTTTTCAGATCACATAGCATATATATATATATATATATATATATATATATATATATATATATATATATACATATATATATATATATATGCACGGTCTCCCTAAGACGTCAACGAGTGTGGAGGAGTCGCAGTGTTTGGAAAGTGAATACAGCACACCTCATGGAACCTGAGTGCAGACGCTTAATCGAAGACACTTGGCACATGTGTGAACGACGCCTCCCGAAATATCCGACGACGTTGAAGTGGTGGCTGGAATGCGTTAAGCCTCCATTACGTTGAGCGTTAATTGGATACGGAAGAGAGCAGATGATGTGGAGGCGCCACACGACGGAATTTTATTTCACGATGCTCCGTCAACTTTCTGTACAAGCGCATTCACAGGATCGGATTGCTACCATAAACCGAGCTCACGCCCAAACAATTTCCATAACGCCCCGCCATCTGGAGCGTGTCGCAATCCGCTCAAGGGCCAAGTCCGTGGAGAATCACCGTCGATGTATCACGTTATCAGAGAAAACCAACGTAGTTGCAGAACCTTAATACAGACGGTCATACTGCCGGATGGTCGCCGTATGACAGCGCGAAAAGACATTGCCAATGCCTTTGTGGAACAATATGGTCATCTGTATGAAGAAGCGGAACACGATCAGGCAGCCTTTCATGAGGTCCGACGAACGCTATCCGAGCGCCTGGACGAGACGGTCAAGCGGAAGTAAACAGGGGAAGTCACACTTGACGACGTAATGGAAGCGCTTGATAAGGGAGCGTCGCACAAATCGTCGGGGCCCGACGGGTTTCCGTTAGAGTTTTATCGTACATTTAAAGATCTCATGACTCCGCCATGGACTGCCATGTACTGCGAATTGATGTCTCCCAATGTGCCTCTTCCACCCTCCTTCGTGGAAGGAATGATCATCCCTATCCACAAACCATCCTGCGGCACAGGGATATAGGACTACCAGCCACTGGCTATTCTTAATTGCAAGATCTACACCAGGATACTTGCAGCACGCTTCAAACGCGTACTACGCCAAGTGATATCTCTCGACCAAACTCAGCTAGGAGAGGATAGCAATATACAAACGCCACTCAGCGACTATCACGATGTTATGGCGCTGGCAACAATATGTCGTCTCTGGGGTGCATTGGTATCGATAGACTTCGATCGCGCCTTTGACAGGGTGAGCCATGCCTATCTCACGGAAGTGATGACGAAAATGGAGTTTCCAGAAAGTTTTGTCACCGTCGTTATAAGACTACTCCAGGGCTCCTCATCCAGAGTGCTCATTAACAGACGCTTGGTGGGGCCCATCACCATCTCACGATCGGTCAGGCAAGGGTGCCCGCTGTCGACGATATTGTATGGCATCGCTGTCGAGCCGCTGCTCTGCGGGCTCCGGAATCGAATCCAAGGAATGACGATAAGGCACAACAAGTTTATATGCAGAACATACACGGATGCCCTAGTGTTTTTAGCACGGTCGGGCGACGAGGCAAGAGCAGCCTTGCATTGGATTAATTTGTATGGTATGGCTACGGGAAGTCGTATGAACATGGCAAAGTCGGGAGCGGTGAACATCGGGGAAGGACTCCCGATGGAAAGTGTAGTACCATTACAGCCGTTCAACAAGATGAAATGCCCCGGAATTATCTTCACTACGGACGTTCGATGCACGACGGAATGAGCTACAGACATCTTCCGCAAACAATTCGTGCGAGTGTCCGAAGTCATAGGTTAAGGACTCTGGACATGATACAACGGGTCACCTTTGCCAACACTTATCTAGCTTCTCGCATCCCTCACCTGGCACAAGTTCTTCCTATGCCGGTGGTGTTGGCGCGTCGAATACTGGCGGCTTTAGAATATTTTGTGAGCGCAGGTCTGCTTTCTAAGGTCGGATACGAAACCCTCACCCTTCCTAGTAGTCGTGGAGGTCGGAGGTCTTGGGCTATTATACGTACGCGACCGAGCAGTGGCTATTTACGTAAGCACGATGATAAAGATGTGAACACGACAACGGACAAGCCTGACGGGCACCTTGATAGACGAACTAGCTCCACCTTCTCGCTTGGCACCGGTAGCGGTGTCCCACATCTCACCATCGCTTGCCCATATGCGAACCTTTTTTGTGGAACACAGTTATGAACATATGGAACTACCGACTACCAGGACGGCAACGGCACGTGATATGTATGGCGCCTTGACTCGACGACGGCCGAATAATGCCGTAGAGCGCTGACAACCAACGGTTACGTGGTATGGCGTACAGTGCACCACCCACATGTTGATAGGGTGACGCGCGCACTGTGCTATCAAGTGGTAAATGGGAAGTACGTCACTTGTTCCAGGTTGCATACAATTCATACGGCGGATGAGCCACTGTGTCCGCAGTGCAATGTTATAGACACAGAGGAGCATCGCCTGAAATGCGGGCATTCGGCGGACGTGTGGTGTTTGGTCCAAAAAATGATCGCCTTCCTCCTTCGGGTATTGCCGCAAGCAATACAACCACGGATACTACTTATCCCAGATATCACGTATTATCCCCGAACAAAGACAAACGCAGTGACTTGGATTCGGGGTTTGACTGTTCTTTACCTGTTCCGAGACGGCAGTAAGAATGTGCTTGACTTTTGGGCCTTACTTCAAGAACATCACTCACAGCTTATGAGACATCCGAGATATCGAAGATATGACGCTAATTGTTTAGGGAGTGCCTTGCTTGATCTCCCACCCAGTTGGTGTGTCCCGGGTAGGAGAATGTAATGATTGCCTATAAGTATTGAGAACAAGAAAGGACCAGGACAGTGGAGAGGATCCACCACCACACGTGAAGACGTACCCGGCCCCAGCCCGAGGTACAACTGGATTAGCGAGGAACGTGCCCGAGAAGAGGGACGTGATCCGTTATTGTTTTATACTGACAGAAGCAGTTTATGTTTTTTTTAATTGTTACACCATTATGTAAAGAGAAAAGTTTACTTATTTACGTTTCCCATAAATATTTATTTCATGAAGGTAATCGTCTCATATATACAGGGTGTCCCAGCTATCTTGTCCACCCAAAATATCTCTGGAACAATAACAGCTATTGGAAAACGACTTTCACCGGTATCAATGTAGGGCTAGGGCCCATGAATGTACATATTTGGAAACATTCTAAAACGAAAGCATATGTGTTTTTTTAACACAAACTTATGTTTTTTTTTAAATGGACCTCCTATATTTTTTCTTCGGCGATCCATAGCATGACAAAGCACATACACAATGGCGTTGATTGCATCGCAATATTCCCATTACATCCCGAGATATTGAGACGCGAAGTTGACGCTTGAAATACCCGACATGCGCTGCTAGCGCACGTCCTGAGGCTCAGGCATGAACCCCATGCTGCCCGTAATCGCGGTGTGATTGACATGCGTAATCACACTTCCATACTTATCAAGAGGTCCGAAACGAATAATACGGTCTGCTGCCATCCTGCATTAACTTCGTATATTCCAGCAGGTATTTATCCCAAAGGCTAGGGGTGATGCGGTTCTGTAACATATCTGTGTACCGCAACGTTAGTCACAAAGTTAACTTCGCTTATCGTTAATCCGTTACTAAAAAGGTAATGCCATTCAACTTTAAAACTTTACTTTACTGTAGATCTAGCGCAAGTGACAGTTAATCATTCACTCATAATAGTAAAATTCATGTTGATGGTTTTAGTGAAACGAGCAAGTGGACTAAAAGTTTTACCGTTGTTTAGGTAAAAATGTTTTGATTTGGGAAGTTCAGGTAGGACATAGAAGATGAATGTAAACATGTTTAACCAATTAGTTTTATTATCACATAATTATCAATGTTATGTTTATCTAATGCGTTAAATGACAAATTGTTGCAAACAAATGTTTCTTAACATCACTGGGCAAAATGGCCCTTTGTAGAAACTTCCACTGTGATACCAGCACTACATACTAAACATAGTGTTCACATCTCATGCTCAAAGTGATGCCCATTGGCTTGCATACATAGGGTCACTCCGCGGATGAAGGACGCCCTACTTCGTGCTACTGTTTCCTCTTTGATGGCTGTACAAGCATCAATAATGCGTTGCTTCATGTCCTCTGGTGTTGTTGGTTCATGTTGGTAAACAGCATCCTTCACTGGTCCCCAAAGAAAATAATCCAGCGGTGTAAGGTCCGGAGATCGGGCAGGCCACCTAACTGGGCCACCTCGTCCAATCCACCTACCAGGGAACTTACGGTTCAGAAGTCGTCGGGGTCGTAAGGCGTTATGTGCAGGGCATCCGCCATGCTGATACCACATGACCATTCTCCGGTTCAGAGGTACGGTGTCCAAGAGAACAGGAAGATTGTGTCGTATAAATCTGGGGTATTGTCTGCCATTTTGGATGCCATTTATAAAGAAAGGTCCGATAATGGTATCTCCAATAATCCCACACCAAACATTAACTTTCCACGGACGTTGATGCTCTAGCTGACGGAGCCATTTTGGATTGTCTGCGGACCAATAGTGCATATTCCTCATATTGACAATTCCTTTGTTGGAGAATGATGCCTCGTCGGTAAAGAGAACATCTGCAAAAAAATTAGGATTAGTCAGAAGTTTTTGCTGAGCCCACCGACAAAACATTACCCTATTGCGGAAGTCATTTCCATGAAGATCCTGGTGTAAATGAACATGGTAAGGATGAAATTTATGACGTTTAAGAATACGCTGTGCACTTGATTTCGACACACCAACTTCACGTTCAATTTGACGTGTGCTGATTTGAGGATTCACAGCTATGGTAGCGAGCACAGCAACTTCAGCACGTTCATCTGTGCGTGATCTAGGACGATGTCGAGGTCTTGGATTTAAGCTTCCCGTTTCACGTAGAAGAGATGTGAGACGACCAAACATCCGGCGCGAAGGCAATGGCTTGTCAGGGAATCGTCTTCTGTACAGTCGTTCTGCCTGAACAGCATTTCGTCCACCTACAACAGGGTACAGTACAGGTATGTAGAGTAGGGTAGAAAACAGACATGTTAACTTAATAAACATAATGTTCGCTAACAGTACTATCAACAAACAAGCACAAAAATGGTTCAAATGGCTCTGAGCACTATGGGACTTAACAGCTGTGGTCATCAGTCCCCTAGAACTTAGAACTACTTAAACCTAACTAACCATGCCCGAGGCAGGATTCGAACCTGCGACCGTAGCAGTCGCGCGGTTCCGGACTGCGCGCCTAGAACCGCGAGACCACCGCGGCCAGCAAAACAAGCAATCTCATAACGTATTTCCCGTCAACGTACATTCTCCATAGATCAGCAGTATTTCTACCATATCTTCATGTGTGTACATTACACTATACAGTATAAGTTCCACAACACGTTTATTCACAATGTGTACTACCTCCGTGCCGTCACTAGATTACTCTGATGCACGACTACACGGGCAAGCGGTGTACTGCACGCCAAAGCAACAACAAATGGGATGCTCGGAGGGTGGTGGAGTACAGCAGTTTGCATGGGTCGCAAATCAAAAACAAGGCGAAGTGGTAACTGTGGCAGTAGTGGGAACTACGTTGGACACTTGACGAGGTAGAGCCAGGCCCTGCGCGACAGGCACAATGGGAATGGGTCATATAACGCATTAGATAAACCTTATTTTGGGTGTGCAGGATAAATAAGACAACCTGACGGGTGTACACCGATCGGTACTGGTTCATATTGTGTACGTAGATACTTAAAACGTGCAAGAGAGAAACCATTATGTGCTTATGAGAGTTGATGGCAGCAGACCGTATTATTCGTTTCGGACCTCTTGATAAGTGTGGAGGTGTGATTACACATGTCAATCACATCGCGATTACGGGCAGCATGGGTTTCATGCCTGAGCCTCAGGACGTGCGCTAGCAGCGCATGTCGGGTGTTTCAAGCGTCAACTTCGCGTCTCAATACCTCGGGATGTAATGGGAATATTGCGATGCAATCAACGCCATTGTGTATGTGCTTTGTCATGCTATGGATTGCCGAAGAAAAAATATAGGAGGTCAATTTAAAAAAAAAACATAAGTTTGTGTTAAAAAAACACATATGCTTTCGTTTTAGAATGTTTCCAAATATGTACATTCATGGGCCCCAGCCCTACATTGATACCGGTGAAAGTCGTTTTCCAATAGCTGTTATTATTGTTCCAGAGATTTTTGGGTGGACAAGATAGCTGGGACACCCTATATATATATATATATATATATATATATATATATATATATATATATATATATATATATATATAAAAAGCACGTGGGGCCTGATTCGATTCCTGGCTGGGGTTGGAGAATTTCTCCCCTTAGAGACTCAACTTAAAAAAAAAGGGGGTATGACCACTATAAGGCGCTGGCCGAAGACAGTTTGCAACGGCGTGATACAAACTCAGAGATACTGTGTTAGACATTCTTCTCAAAAGTGTACATTGAAATGCACATTAAGCAAGAGCTAGAGTTTTCACATGGGTCCACAGGGAAAAATTAGTTTCATTTATAAAACGGACAGTGTCTATGTTTAATGGTCTACTATGCAGTGTCCTTCAGACATACATGTATGCATCTGTTTTGTTTCCTGAAGGAATGAGGGAACGAATGAGGGAATGAAGTGTGAATCGCTGAAATTGTGAATAAGTAAATTTGAGTTTATGTTGGTGTCTGACTGTGCGGCTCTGATCTGAGGAACTTGCATGAGGGACATGAAACGTGTAAAGCAGTCAGTGTTTGGCTTATAGAAACATAAACTTTCAGTTAGTCCTTCAGTCAGTTAAATATACGATTAATTTCTATTTACTCGGTTTTGTGAATTTACTATTATGTATTTGGATTGAAATTCATTTCGGAACGGGGATTAGTCTTACGAGGGAGAATTATTAGGTCATATGAATGGAAGTAGGAATCTGATTGGTTACTGTGATATTCGGCAGAGAAGAGGTCTTTCGCGCTTTACTACTGAGAGAGGGATTTCGTATGTGAGTAGAAAAAGGTCAGCGGCCAGTTGTTGTGACGCAGCCCAGAGTTCAACACAATTTTGTTAAGTACAAGCAATAGGGAATTTTTGGAGATTGTGATTTAACAGAACATGTTTAAGGCCAAACGTACATTCAGTTCGCGGAAATATCGAATTTTTTCTGTGAGAACTGAAACTTTCTTCCAGAGTGCAATAATACTGTGTGGCGTGCTGTGTAGACGCAACTGTGAACTTTGTGGTCGAAAAGAGATGATTTGCATAATGTTTGATGGACCATTCATAAACAATGTTAAGCAGTAACACCACTGTAATGTCCCAATAGAAAGCGTTTGAAAGTTATATACACGAGGTAAATTAATTAAATTTTTGTAATAAAATGTTATATTGAACCAGAGATGGTCAAATGTAGTATCTATTGTGCAGTAGCGTCGCTGCTCAACAGCGATCGCTGATTCAAGGTAGTATGGGTAATGGTTAGAATAACTTTAGATCGAGAGATGTATGGAGGACTCGCAAGTGTAAAGACGTGTTGTTTCTGATATGTGCTGGATATATACTTACTCGCTACGAGCAGTAACGATTTCTTTATTTGCAAGATACAATGATATTTGCTAACTGTAAAAGCAATCTCAACAGAAGCTGGAAATAATTAAGGTAAAGAGAGTTGTTTTGTTACTAATGCAAGGCGCGTATTCATACTGAGACAATGTATAGCACTAATATCGAATGATTTTATAAAGCTAATTGTTATTGTATAATCGATTTACTGAGTGTGTTAATGTGAGCATTATTAATTTTCAAAGAGTCAAAACACAAGTTCTAAATTTGGTGCCATACTGTGGCTTACCCCAAGTCGATACAGGTTACCAGATCGATGTCATTTTTGATTAAACATTTTTCTCAAGACGTCATTATCTCAGTCATATTCGATTTAATTAAAATGTATGCTAAGCAACAGCCTTTCAGAATAGCTGTTTGTTAACTGTGCAATTTAAAGTACTATCAGAAAGCAGTGCAAAGAGCGTTACCATTGCGCAGATAAAGGTAAGAAATTTTATTATTTCAGGGATAGCATTCATTAAGCACAGGGACCATTATTCTCAAACTGATCAAGTTTTGTTTATTACAAGGGCCAATTTCAGATCAATAGTGTTGCATCAGATTCTACATCTACATCTACATCTACATTTATACTCTGCAAGCCACCCAACGGTGTGTGGCCGAGGGCACTTTACGTGCCACTGTCATTACCTCCCTTTCCTGTTCCAGTCGCGTATGGTTCGCGGGAAGAGCGACTGCTGGGAAGCCCCCGTCCGCGCTCAAATCTCTCTAATTTTACATTCGTGATCTCCTCGGGAGGTATAAGTAGGGGGAAGCAATATACTCGATACTTCATCCAGAAACGCACCCTCTCGAAATCTGGACTGCAAGCTACACCGCGATGCAGAGCGCCTCTCTTGCAGAGTCTGCCACTTGAGTTTGCTAAACATCTCCGTAACGCTATCACGCTTACCAAATAACCCTGTGACGAAACGCGCCGCTCTTCTTTGGATCTTCTCTATCTCCTCCGTCAACCCGATCTGGTACGGATCCCACACTGATGAGCAATACTCTAGTATAGGTCGATCGAGTGTTTTGTAAGCCACCTCCTTTGTTGATGGACTACATTTTCTAAGGACTCTCCCAATGAATCTCAACCTGGTACCCGCGTTACCAACAATTAATTTTATATGATCATTCCACTTCAAATCGTTGCGCACGCATACTTCCAGATATTTTACAGAAGTAACTGCTACCAGTGTTTGTTCCGCTATCATATAATCATACAATAAAGGATACTTCTTTCTATGCATTCGCAATACATTACATTTGTCTATGTTAAGGGTCAGTGTCCACTCCCTGCACCAAGTGCCTATCCGCTGAAGATCTTCCTGCATTTCGCTACAATTTTCTAATGCTGCAACTTCTCTGTATACTACAGTATCATCCGCGAAAAGCCGCATGGAAATTCCGACACTATCTACTAGGTCATTTATATATATTGTGAAAAGCAATGGTCCCATAACACTCCCCTGTGGCACGCCAGAGGTTACTTTAACGTCTGTAGACGTCTCTCCATTGATAACAACATGCTGTGTTCTGTTTGCTAAAAACTCTTCAATCCAGCCACACAGCTGGTCTGATATTCCGTAGGCTCTTACTCTGTTTATCAGGCGACAGTGCGGAACCGTATCGAACGCCATCCGGAAGTCAAGGAAAATAACTTCTACCTGGAAGCCTATATCTAATATTTTCTGGTCTCATGAACAACTAAAGCGAGTTGGGTCTCACACGATCGCTGTTTCCGGAATCCATGTTGACTCCTACAGAGTAGATTCTGGGTTTCCAGAAACGACATGATACTCGAGCAAAAAACATGTTCTAAAATTCTACAACAGATCGACGTCAGAGATATAGGTCTACAGTTTTGCGCATCTGCTCGACGACCCTTCTTGAAGACTGGGACTGCCTGTGCTCTTTCCCAATCATTTGGAACCCTCCGTTCCTCTAGAGACTTTCGGTACACGGCTGTTAGAAGGAAGGCAAGTCCTTTCACGTACTCTGTGTAGAATCGAATTGGTATCCCGTCAGGTCTAGTGGACTTTCCTCTGTTGAGTGATTCCAGTTGCTTTTCTATTCCTTGGACACTTATTTCGATGTCAGCCATTTTTTCGTTTGTGCGAGGATTTAGAGAAGGAACTGGAGTGCGGTCTTCCTCTGTGAAACAGCTTTGGAAAAAGGTGTTTAGTATTTCAGCTTCACGCGTGTCATCCTCTGTTTCAATGCCATCATCATCCTGGAATGTCTGGATATGCTGTTTCGAGCCACTTACTGATTTAACGTAAGACCAGAACTTCCTAGGATTTTCTGTCAAGTCGGTACATAGAATTTTACTTTAGAATTCACTGAACGCTACACGCATAGCCCTCCTTACGCTAACTTTGACATCGTTTAGCTTCTGTTTGTCTGAGAGGTTTTGGCTGTGTTTAAACTTGCAGTGAAGCTCTCTTTGGTTTCGCTGTGGTTTCCTAACTTTGTTGTTGAACCACGATTTTTTTCCCGTCCCTCACAGTTTTACTCGGCACGTACGTGTCTAAAATGTATTTTACAATTGCCTTGAACTTTTTCCATAAACACTCAACATTGTCAGTGTCGGAACAGTAATTTTCGTTCTGATCTGTTAAGTAGTCTGAAATTCGCCTTCTATTACTCTTGCTAAACAGATAAAACTTCCTCCCTTTTTTTATATTCCTATTTACTTCCATATTCAGGGATGCTGCAACGGCCTTTTGATCACTGATTCCCTGTTCTGCGCTTACAGAGTCGAAAAGTTCGGGTCTGTTTGTTATCAGTAGGTCCAAGATGTTATCTCCACGAATCGGTTCTCTGTTTAATTGCTCGAGGCAATTTTCGGATAGTGCACTTAGTATAATGTCACTCGATGCTCTGTCCCTACCACCCGTCCTAAACATCTGAGTGTCCCAATCTATATCTGGTAAATTGAAATCTCCACCTAAGACTATAACATGCTGAGAAAATTTATATGAAATGTATTCCAGATTTTCTCTCAGTTCTGCCACTAATGCTGCTGAGCCGGGAGGTCGGTAAAAGGAACCAATTATTAACCTAGCTTGGTTGTTGAGTGTAACCTCCACCACCCATAATAATTCACATGAACTATCCACTTCTACTTCACTACAGGATAAACTACTTCTAACAGTGACAAACACGCCACCACAAGTTGCATCCTATCCTTTCTAAACACCGTCTGTGCCTTTGTAACAATTTCGACAGAATTTATCTCTGGCTTCAGCCAGCTTTCCGTACCTATAACGATTTCAGCTTCGGTGCTTTCTATCAGCGCTTGAAGTTCCGGTACTTTACCAACGCAGCTTCGACAGTTTACAATTACAATACCGATTGCTGCTTGGTCCCCGCATGTCCTGACTTTGCCCCGCACCCTTTGAGGCTGTTGCCCTTTCTGTACTTGCCCGAGGCCATCTAACCTAAAAAACCGACCGGTCCACGCCACACAACCCCTGCTACCCGTGTAGCCGCCTGCTGCATGTAGTGCACTCCTGACCAATGCAGCAGAACCCGAAACCCCACCACCCTCGATCGCAAGTCGAGGAATCTGCAGCCCACACAGTCGCAGAACCGTCTCAGCCTCTGATTCAGACCCTCCACTCGGCTGTGTACCAAAGGTCCGCAGTCAGTCCTGTCGACGACGCTGCAGATGGTGAGCTCTGCTTTCATCCTGCTAGCGAGACTGGCAGCCTTCACCAAATCAGATAGCCGCCGGAAGCCAGAGAGAATTTCCTCCGATCCACAGCGAAACACATCATTGATGCCGACATGAGCGACTACCTGCTGATGGGTGCACCCTGTACCCTTCATGGCATCCGGAAAGACCCTTTCCACACCTGGAATGACTCCCCCGGTATGCACACGGAGTGCACATTGGTTTTCTTCCCCCCCGCCCCCCACCCTTCCGTTGCAGCCATATCCCTAAGGGGCCCCATTACGCGCCTGACGTTGGAGCTCCCAACTACCAGAAAGCCCACCCTCTGCGACCTCCCGGATCTTGCAGACTGAGGGGCAACCTCTGGAACAGGACAAGCAGCCATGTCCGGCCGAAGATCAGTATCAGCTGGAGACAGAGCCTGAAACCGGTTGGTCAGACAAACTGGAGAGGTCTTCCGTTCATCCCTCCGGAATGTCTTTCGCCCCCTGCCACACCTCGAGACGACCTCCCACTCTACCACGGATGAGGAGTCAGCCTCAATGTGGGCAGTATCCCGGGCAGCCACAGCCTTCGTCCGATCGGGGGATGCGTGGGACGAGCTGGCCGTCCCCAACAAACCCCCATCCGGACCCCCACAGTGATGCCCATTGGCAACAGCCTCAAGCTGTGTGATCGAAGCCAACACTGCCTGAAGCTGGGAGCGAAGGGATGCCAACTCAGCCCGCATCCGAACACAGCAGTTGCAGTCCCTATCCATGCTAAAATCTGTTGTGCAAAGAACGTCTGAACTAATCTACAGAGAGCACAAACAATTCGACACAAAATTTAAACGGTTATTAAAATACAAGATTGCCTAGTAAATGCAATAATGCTGGTACTTGCGCACTGCTGACACACTGCTCGGCGGCGGAAGGAGACTACGTGATTTTACACTATTCAGGTACTAAAACGCGATGCTACAACTCTCAAATACTATAATACGCCAGAAATTTATGAATTAAACAACGCAAGTACCCAAAAACACGCAAAGAAATTAGGAATTAAACTACGTAACAAATAAGTGACCTAAGAGTATATGACTTGCTGCTGGCAGCTGCTTATCCAACGGCGGCAGGGAGCTCACTCAGTTTTGTGTTACGTAAATTCATGCAGTTTTGGTTTGGTTTAAAGTTACTGACAGTTTATATTCTCGCAGCTAAATTAAATTAACATTCTCACAGTCAGAACATTAACAGTGCAGGGCAAAGCGCATAAGCAACGAGATAAAATACTCGTTCACATGCCATTCCCGTTCTAACAGTTGTGTTTCAGACTACTGCCAGTTACGTAATTTTTGTTGAATTTCAAACGTAGATGTTTCACTTATTTCAAACTTACATGTTTCAGTTTCATTCACAATTTTTTTGGGTGGATGGAAAATGATAGGAATAATACTTTGGGTTGTTATTTAGTACATATTTAAAAGCATTACAGAAAACTTTTGTCGGAAAATATTACTAAATGGTGAAACTACAGGAATTCTCCCGAGGCATGTTGAATTTGTGGGCATCAGCGGGGCGCACATAAAAGGTGCCAATTTGAGTCTGGAAAAAAGAAAAAAACTGTGTAAATGAGTGTAGCTAGTGAAACACGTACGATATCTTAGAAATCTCGATTTTTGTGTAACTGGTGATTGTTTGAGTGAAGTCGTTTAATTTTTACCAAACAAAAGGACAGTCTTCCGTTAATAAATATTTTTTAGAGTAACTGATCGAAAATCTCCTGTGGTTCACTTTGAAATGTCATTTGAAAGCTGTTATATTTTCAAATAGAAAGACTGAGAATTGTTAGAGCTATGCTGCCTGTCGTTTAGAAAAATTATATTCAAAGAAAAACGCGTTCGAAGTTTTGAAATGTATCACAGACATGAACAAATGAAAATATCCCACTTTTAGAAAACTCTTACCATTAAGCTGCGATCCCAATACTGGCCTTTCGTACTATCGCCGTTTCGATCGAAATCATATACACTGGTTTATAACAGAATGGCTGAAATATGGGTCGTGGCAATGCCTTACTGTTCCGTTTAGCCCTACTCCAAGCAGGCGAATTTCTAGGACGATTCGACTATTAATTTCATACCCGTTCTGTGTTATACAACTCGTATAACAACTTCTGGGCAGTTTATACAAGCAATAAGTATTGTGAAGCCTAAGCCTCCAGGATTTACTTCATGCAACATGACGTCTGCGTTGCACGTTTCGCATTTCACGGTTGAGAAATAACAGAGAAAACGACGAGGACATTTATAATCCCATAGGTCAAGCCGTAATTCACACGAAAATCCTGGTCAATGATATTGAATTACTTACCAGAGGCACTGACTCTTCCAGAACAGCTCTCAGCCTCTCGTATCTACTCTTTGGATGCTTTGATGACACACTGCTTCGAAGCTGCGCTGGATACGAATTTTTCGTAACTTTTCTGCACGAGTACACTTCCTTACCGCTCATTCTTACTTGAAAGACAAAACTGTATACTGTAAGATCTCAAATAAACCATCAAAAGTCAGTACAGGACACAAAAAATCAAGATTCGAAGCGAAATAATTATCTTGTTCGGATGCATACTGACGTTTTCTGGCGCCAGGTTAAAGTATTATTGTTTTGAAATGCTTCTACCTACATCCAGACGCTAGAAGGGATATCGAGTTGGTGCAGGGGGGCCATTTCAGATAATTCGATGAGCTGGAGGAGGAGCTCGGAATTCAATAGAATAAACATTTTTTTCTAGGATTGGATTTATTGCCTCATGTTCCAGATGGTTCAAAGCATCTTTTAAGCCAACAAAAACAAATGATGTTCTGAAAATTCTACAGTGATGTTACCCCTTAAACAACGTGTGTCTTTACGTACCATTCAACAACTCATGAAAAGTGAGGTTATTTCTTTATCAGGTCCGAGTGAAAAGAAAGTTAGCTACTAGAGAGAGACTGTGCTGTGAGTGTGTATCGTTTAGTGCAAACTACGTCCATTTTTACTTTTTTTCTTGAACTACTGAGTGATACCTTTTACTATTGCAAGGTACTGGTAGGATGATCTTCGAGAAGTATCTCTTTTCTGATTTCCTAAATTCCAACAATGACCATGTACGAGTAAGTAAAGCCTACATTCGCTTGCCTCAGACAAGTACCAAACACAAAATTTCTGATTAGTGATACACATTTACTTAAATATTAATTAATTAAACTTATAAAAAAACACCACCTCATAGATCATTTGATGATTTAATAAAATACTAATCCACATATTGGACATACAATAATCATGATAAGTTTGACTTAAACATTACGGGGAAGTGCAAACCGACTGATTTTAAGGATCCCGACTAAAAAGTAGAACGGCGCTGTGAGATGTAATAGCAACGAAGTTAGCTATAATCAACGGTTATTTCTTCATTAAAAGTAACATACACACATATGTTAAGTTAAAACACAGTTGCTTGGTACGCTGGAGCGTGAATCTCGACACGTGGTACATTGTACAACGCAACAACTGAACCGACACGTGTGGAAACAAGTCTGCTAAATTACTCGTTACAATTGATCAAGATGACATGCACGACGTCCGCACTGATCACTCGCACAGCGTAAGATAGAATTTAGAAGAACGCTTCGATACTCCATATGTAAACTCACTGGGTCAGAGCGCGACTGGCTTTAACGGTCAATTTCAGAGAAGAAAGCCTTCGTCCGAAATTCCGTAAATTTGTAAATAATTTAGCAAACGTGAGCACATGTACTCTACCATCAAACTGAGAATTCAGTTCGAAAACGAGAGATGTTTACGTTGAATTGGAGCCTCATGGTTTACAAAGAAACGCGCGTGGTGCAGCTGATATATTCAGAACACAGTTACGAATTAGAAATTGAGACAGGTATTCTCCTTTGGCCGCTGAGAAATACTGCAGTAATAGCACGCTCTCTCTCGTCCATTTTCTCTCCAGGCATAGTCATCCTGAACATTTGAGTCGTTGAGAACTGTAACAAAACCGAAGGATGCTTTCCAAGTCAGTGCAACAGCTTACATGGAGACGTTCCGTAACCTATTCCTTCTGGAGGAAAAAATATGAACAGGGAGTGTCCTTATATAGTAGGGAATTTCTAATCATTCTTTTGTGAAAATGAAAATTTTCACAATATAGAGATAAGAATGACATGTGTCAATCAGAAACCAATTTTTGTGCCAAGCGTCTCAGTGTGAATCTTATGATAAACTAAACATTTTGTCTTATGCAGACTGTAAGACAAGTGAGTGCAAAATATAGACTTTCAGTGAACTCATGTCCATCACCATTTGCGAAGTTATCATAGAGCACTCAGTCTTTGCTAAAAAGCAAATGAGTCAAATGTATAAAATTACAAGACAAAGTCACTTAAGGGCATCAATAAAAAATAAGTATCATCTAGAAACAAATACAAGCCAAAGAACACTGAAATGTACAAAATCATCATAGACAGAAAATAACGATAAAATGCAACTTACAGAGAAATAAATATACGAAGTTGACAAGATGAAGTACCATGAAACCAACAGATAAAACAAGGACAACCATGATGAGCCGTTCCGGCTTTGATCCTATCGATTCTTCGGTAGAGATCGTACCCTTTCGGCGCTCGTGATACGGTCGCATAGTGGCACGCACGGGGAGAGAGAATCGATCGAGCGAACGTGCGGAGTGAGGGGCAGTTAGTAACGACGTGTGGGTGGCAGTGGACACGAGAGGCAACCTTGGCGGCGAATACTGTCGCTATGAAAACGGCCATTCGGGTCGGCGCCGGCTGAATTGGGCGCTTTTTGGGATGGACTGCGTAACGAAGAAGTTTGACGGTCGTTAGCCGATTATATGTTGGTTGCGGTTCCTGATTCGTGACCTATCTTTCCGATGCTGTTGGACACGGACATTAACCGACTTAATAAGGTGATACCACTATATTTACGTCATTAACTGGAGACACCCCCCATGAACCATGGACCTTGCCGTTGGTGGGGAGGCTTGCGTGCCTCAGCGATACAGATAGCCGTACCGTAGGTGCAACCACAACGGAGGGGTATCTGTTGAGAGGCCAGACAAACATGTGGTTCCTGAAGAGGGGCAGCAGCCTTTTCAGTAGTTGCAAGGGCAACAGTCTGGATGATTGACTGATCTGGCCTTGTAACAATAACCAAAACGGCCTTGCTGTGCTGGTACTGCGAACGGCTGAAAGCAAGGGGAAACTACAGCCGTAATTTTTCCCGAGGGCATGCAGCTTTACTGTATGATTACATGATGATGGCGTCCTCTTGGGTAAAATATTCCGGAGGTAAAATAGTCCCCCATTCGGATCTCCGGGCGGGGACTACTCAAGAGGATGTCGTTATCAGGAGAAAGAAAACTGGCGTTCTACGGATCGGAGCGTGGAATGTCAGATCCCTTAATCGGGCAGGTAGGTTAGAAAATTTAAAAAGGGAAATGGATAGGTTGAAGTTAGATATAGTGGGAATTAGTGAAGTTCGGTGGCAGGAGGAACAAGACTTCTGGTCAGGTGACTACAGGGTTATAAACACAAAATCAAATAGGGGTAATGCAGGAGTAGGTTTAATAATGAATAGGAAAATAGGAATGCGGGTAAGCTACTACAAACAGCATAGTGAACGCATTATTGTGGCCAAGATAGATACGAAGCCCACGCCTACTACAGTAGTACAAGTTTATATGCCAACTAGCTCTGCAGATGACGAAGAAATTGAAGAAATGTATGATGAAATAAAAGAAATTATTCAGATTCTGAAGGGAGACGAAAATTTAATAGTCATGGGTGACTGGAATTCGAGTGTAGGAAAAGGGAGAGAAGGAAACATAGTAGGTGAATATGGATTGGGGGACAGAAATGAAAGAGGAAGCCGCCTGGTCGAATTTTGCACAGCGCACAACATAATCATAACTAACACTTGGTTTAAGAATCATGAAAGAAGGTTGTATACATGGAAGAACCCTGGAGATACTAAAAGGTATCAGATAGATTATATAATGGTGAGACAGAGATTTAGGAACCAGGTTTTAAATTGTAAGACATTTCCAGGGGCAGATGTGGACTCTGACCACAATCTATTGGTTATGACCTGTAGATTAAAACTGAAGAAACTGCAAAAAGGTGGGAATTTAAGGAGATGGGACCTGGATAAACTAAAAGAACCAGAGGTTGTACAGAGATTCAGGGAGAGCATAAGGGAGCAATTGACAGGAATGGGGGAAATAAATACAGTAGAAGAAGAATGGGTAACTTTGAGGGATGAAGTAGTGAAGGCAGCAGAGGATCAAATAGGTAAAAAGACGAGGGCTAGTAGAAATCCTTGGGTAACAGAAGAAATATTGAATTTAATTGATGAAAGGAGAAAATATAAAAATGCAGTACGTGAAACAGGCAAAAAGGAATACAAACGTCTCAAAAATGAGATCGACAGGAAGTGCAAAATGGCTAAGCAGGGATGGCTAGAGGACAAATGTAAGGATGTAGAGGCCTATCTCACTAGGGGTAAGATAGATACCGCCTACAGGAAAATTAAAGAGACCTTTGGAGATAAGAGAACGACTTGTATGAATATCAAGAGCTCAGATGGAAACCCAGTTGTAAGCAAAGAAGGGAAAGCAGAAAGGTGGAAGGAGTATATAGAGGGTCTATACAAGGGCGATGTACTTGAGGACAATATTATGGAAATGGAAGAGGATGTAGATGAAGATGAAATGGGAGATATGATACTGCGTGAAGAGTTTGACAGAGCACTGAAAGACCTGAGTCGAAACAAGGCTCCCGGAGTAGACAATATTCCATTGGAACTACTGACGGCCGTGGGAGAGCCAGTCCTGACAAAACTCTATCATCTGGTGAGCAAGATGTATGAAACAGGCGAAATACCCTCAGATTTCAAGAAGAATATAATAATTCCAATCCCAAAGAAAGCAGGTGTTGACAGATGTGAAAATTACCGAACTATCAGCTTAATAAGTCACAGCTGCAAAATACTAACACGAATTCTTTACAGACGAATGGAAAAACTAGTAGAAGCCAACCTCGGGGAAGATCAGTTTGGATTCCGTAGAAACACTGGAACACGTGAGGCAATACTGACCTTACGACTTATCTTAGAAGAAAGATTAAGGAAAGGCAAACCTACGTTTCTAGCATTTGTAGACTTAGAGAAAGCTTTTGACAATGTTGACTGGAATACTCTCTTTCAAATTCTAAAGGTGGCAGGGGTAAAATACAGGGAGCGAAAGGCTATTTACAATTTGTACAGAAACCAGATGGCAGTTATAAGAGTCGAGGGACATGAAAGGGAAGCAGTGGTTGGGAAGGGAGTAAGACAGGGTTGTAGCCTCTCCCCGATGTTGTTCAATCTGTATATTGAGCAAGCAGTAAAGGAAACAAAAGAAAAATTCGGAGTAGGTATTAAAATTCATGGAGAAGAAATAAAAACTTTGAGGTTCGCCGATGACATTGTAATTCTGTCGGAGACAGCAAAGGACTTGGAAGAGCAGTTGAATGGAATGGACAGTGTTTTGAAAGGAGGGTATAAGATGAACATCAACAAAAGCAAAACAAGGATAATGGAATGTAGTCTAATTAAGTCGGGTGATGCTGAGGGAATTAGATTAGGAAATGAGGCACTTAAAGTAGTAAAGGAGTTTTGCTATTTGGGGAGCAAAATAACTGATGATGGTCGAAGTAGAGAGGATATAAAATGTAGGCTGGCAATGGCAAGGAAAGCGTTTCTGAAGAAGAGAAATTTGTTAACATCCAGTATAGATTTAAGTGTCAGGAAGTCATTTCTGAAAGTATTCGTATGGAGTGTAGCCATGTATGGAAGTGAAACATGGACGATAAATAGTTTGGACAAGAAGAGAATAGAAGCTTTCGAAATGTGGTGCTACAGAAGAATGCTGAAGATTAGATGGGTAGATCACATAACTAATGAGGAAGTATTGAATAGGATTGGGGAGAAGAGAAGTTTGTGGCACAACTTGACCAGAAGAAGGGATCGGTTGGTAGGACATGTTCTGAGGCATCAAGGGATCACCAATTTAGTATTGGAGGGCAGCGTGGAGGGTAAAAATCGTAGGGGGAGACCAAGAGATGAATACACTAAGCAGATTCAGAAGGATGTGGGTTACAGTAGGTACTGGGAGATGAAAAAGCTTGCACAGGATAGAGTAGCATGGAGAGCTGCATCAAACCAGTCTCAGGACTGAAGACCACAACAACAACAACTGGAGACAAAGTTTCTGCCTTCCCTGTTTAAAGTATGATGAACCTGAGACAGATTACTAGTTGATTCTCAGTCACGAAACTCTGTGCACAATTTGTCTTGTGGTTCGCCGCTACGAACTTGTTGTGCCTCTCTGACTAGTATTTCGTGTAGGCGTCTGATTAGGACGATATTCTAGTTTACTATTTAAGCCTTGGTGCCTACGGTGTATTGGGGCGCGCGATTTATTGGATCATAATTTCTTACGACTCATTGTGTATCCGAGCATGGGTTGGGGGTTATATCTACGCCTTCGGAACCTTGCATATCTTTATTATCTAGTATACACTAGTAGTGGAGAGCTGGCGGCACGGGTGCAATTTTGATATCAAACTTATAAACTAAATTGAACTCCTCCCGAACAGGCCATGAAGACTCAACGGTACCGACAGGCCGCCGTGTCATCCTCAGCCCACAGGTGTCACTGGATGCGGATATGGAGGGGCTTTTTTGAGAAAGCATTGTATATCATTGAACAAACCGATGCACCAAAGTATGGTAATTCCGCCTGATCTTTCTGCGGAGTCTTGAATGTTTGGACCCATCTAGGACGTGTAATTATTGCAAGGCTAATCTATATTTTTACGGCTTTTGTTGATGTAATCCTATGCTACTGTGATTTGAACTGCTTGTTTGAGATGTTAAAGTTGTAGCGTGTTCGTTGTCGTATTGGGGCGCGCGATTTATTGGATCATAATTTCTTACGACTTATTGTGTATCCGAGCCTGGGTTGGGGGTTATATCTACGCCTTCGGAACCTTGCATATCTTTATTATCTAGTATACACTAGTAGTGGAGAGCTGGCGGCACGGGTGCAATTTTGATATCAAACTTATAAACTAAATTGAACTCCTCCCGAACAGGCCATGAAGACTCAATGGTACCGACAGGCCGCCGTGTCATCCTCAGCCCACAGGTGTCACTGGATGCGGATATGGAGGGGCATGTGGTCAGCACACCTCTCTTCCGGCCGTATGTCACTTTCCGAGACCGGAGCCGCTACTTCTCAATCAAGTAGCTCCTCAGTTTTCCTCACAAGGGCAGAGTGCATCCCGCTTGCCAACAGCGCTCGGCAGACCGGATGGTCACCCATACAAGTGCTAGCCCAGCCCGACAGCGCTTAATTTCCGAGATATGACGGGAACCGGTGGTACCATTGGGGCAAGGCCGTTGGCATCAAACTTATAAGCAAATTAATTAAATTGATCAATTAATTACCCCCTCTCCAACCCCGACCCCGACCACACCCACCCCCGACACCCAGATAAGGCCACGTGTTTTTCTCAGCCTGCACGTGCACCCCTCCCTCCCTTTTGCGCCCCCTTCCCACCTTCCCCCTCCCCCAACCTACCTAGTCCAGTCAAATTGCAGAAATACCTTGCAAAAGGTGGGGTGGAAGAGTTTATTTTTTCAACTCGTTCATATGGTTGGAAATATTAGAAAACCGAGTTTTGCCAACAAAATTTCGCTTGGGAAAACTTTCTGCAGTCAAAAAACTTGGAAAATTTCGGTCTTTTTCCGTTTTTTCAAAATATCTCAGTTTCGTTTGCTCCTATCGCTTTAACGTCTATTTTCTTTTTTAAAGAGCACAAAATTCTCTACAAATTTGATTCTTGCCATTTTTTTCTACTCCCAATATCTAAGGCGCTACAGTACCTCAAAAAATACCAATTTTTCAAATTTTGAGTAAAGTGGCAAGATACCTTATTTTTGAACACTATTTTTTCAGTTTCTTTTCGTGTAGTATAAATACATTATATATCATGTTATATGTTGGAATTTACCACCTCACTTTCAAGTATTCAATTTCTCTGTATGCAACATGAGGATTGCTGGGCACCCAACTATTGTGAATCTTACATCACTACCTGAAGTTCACTATTGGCCACCTCAGCCCTGGTATTTGTAAAACTATAAATATACACACACACACACACACACACACACACACACACACACACACACACACACACACACACACAAGCACGCAAAATAGTCTCAGGAAACTGAACTATTATTAGCTGCAACAGGCAACCTAATTAGGTAGGTAATTATTCTTGTGTATAAAAGCCACACAGTTGACATTAAAAATAAGTAGCTTTATTACAATTAAAATCAATTAAAATGCATTGTCAGTTACTAAAAAATGTTGACAGTTCTGGGTGTGTAATACTTGTAATATCGCACATTAGTGAACTAGGGACAGATATTAGCATCACTTCCAACGTTTTGATGGGCCAGGTTCCTCATTGTCACCAGAAATACCTTGAGTTATGGATTCAGGGTCTGTACCTAGAATTGATCCCAGATTGACCTCTTCTTTAAACAGCGAGTCAGCCTCAGCAAGTTCGTTGATTTCGTCAGCGGTTTCCTCAACATCCTCCATAACATCTTCTTCACTGTCTTCATATAAAAATTTTGGCACGTTTTCACAGTTGACCCCAATACATTTCTTGCAAATTGAAGAACATTTCAAACCCGCTTTTCTGCAGGAGCACGCTCCGCCACAGTTCAGCTTGCATGAGCGTGAAACAATGTGAAGAAGTGTTTCAGGTGCCGGATCTTGGCTCATTATAACGGGTATTGGAACGTGGTCACTGTGATTCCAGCCCCATTTCTCAGGAGGTTTCCAGTTTCCCATCCAACTTTGGACTTGTTGGTAAGTCCGCAACGAATGATGTGCAGCATCTAGTGTAGGTGGCAATCGTGCAAGATTCAGTTTGCTCTTTGTGGCAGACTTGGCGATGTGTGGGAACTGCTGACACCTCCATTATACAATTCGATAGTAATCTGTTTTGTTGCTGTTATTATTTCTTCATGGGTAGCATGTGGTTTATTGAACGTGCAAAGCGCTGTGGTTAGGTGTTCATTTATCGCAACAATATTGCAGCACTTAATTTTTCCTTGACCAAAAAAAGCGGATGTTGTATCACATCCGCTAAAGGCGTGAGTGAACAGAATATATTCACTGTCAAACTTGTAAGATGCAGTGGAAAACCACTTGTCTTCTGCATTTCCTCTTCCTGGCTTTAAGAAAAATAAGTTTTCAATGCCTTGCCCCAAACCGGTCATGAGCACAAGCAGGTCAACATCTTCTGCTACAATGACAATACTTCCAAAATCTTTTGTGCTTGAAATGACAGATGTTACAATCATAACGTCAGCATCTTCTTGTGGCTGGTGCACTTCAACGCTACACTCCAGAAATTCCTTTTTAAGAAGTGTGATCAAACGCATCTTGTACAAGAACTTGTCCTGAGGGACTTGGTTCACCATCTGTGATTCAACCACAACGTCAACCGAAGAATGTTTTTCGGACCTACGAATCCTCTCAGCACTCTTTGTGCTACATTTGTCTCCCTCACATGGATACCCATCAAATACAATAGCAAATTGAGATCCAAATTGACGTTGCAGGTAAGAAACATAGCTTTGGGCTATTGACTTGAAGCAAACATTTCGAGTCCAAGTCACTTTGTGGATAAGGTACCCTCCATCAAAATTTCGTTTGGCATTTGGCAGTCTTAACCGCTTGGTTAAAAAGTCATCAGAATTCCCTTTTGCACATAAGAAGCATTTCTCTTTGAACTTGAACTGACCTTTTTCCTGCGACCGACGTAGCACGCCTGTTGGTTCCTGAGGATGTCGAGCGCTAGCTGCTATCATTCTCTCATTAATGTACTTCTTGTAGCATGCTTCATGCACCATAACTTCACCGAGCGTTTTCAAAAAACGGGAGTGAGCAGACTCCCTGCGTTTAGCACTACAATCGATAAGTGTGCTCAGTCCTTTCTTTTTCACATTGCATCCACCACTCACCACATTTTTTTCGCAAATGAAACACAAATTCATGTCAGACATACTCATTTTCAGCACCACAACATATACTGAATGGAAGCGACTCCAAACTGTAGTACCCTTATTGTTGTGTGCTAATAGCTGTCATCGCGCTGTGAACAATCACTAGAGATAATTGCCTTCCACCCGCCAAAGAATAAATTCGCTTTTGTCCGCCAAAGAACAATTCCTACATACTTTTTCTTATAACTGATCATTAACGTCAATCAACTGTAGAAAATGTACGGCACCTGCATGCAATCGTATTACATATTGTAACACAAATAAACTTCACGCAATCCGACGTGAATGTGTTCGTAGTTACTGAATGTGATGCTGTTTGTCCTGGCCCTGCAGCAGAGTGAGATGGTAAATTCCAGTGAATAACATGATGAGTAATATGTTTATACCACACAAATAGAAACTGAAATAACAGTGTTCAAAAATTAGGTAATTTGCCACTTTGCTCGAAATTTGAAAAATTGGTATTTTTTGACGCGCTGTAGCGCCTTAGATATTGGGAGTAGAAAAAAATGGTAAAAATCAAATTTGTAGAGAATTTTGTGCTCTTTAAAAAAGAAAATAGATGTCAAAGCGATAGGAGCAAATGAAACTGAGATATTTTGAAAAAACTGAAAAAAGACCGAAATTTTCGAAGTTTTTTGACTGCAGAAAGTTTTCCCAAGAGAAATTTTGTTGGCAAAACTTGGTTTTCTAACCTTTCCAACAATATGAACGAGTTAAAAAAATAAAATCTTCTACCCCACCTTTTGCACGGTTCAGGCTTTTTTTCTGACAGTTTCACTGGACTAACCCTATTGGAGGTAATTTCGAATTTTTGCGGGAAGTTCTTTGTCCCACCCCACCAAGAAATTGGCGGGAAATTAAAATTGGCGGTACCCTTTCCGGGACCCGAACCCTGGTCCTCCTGGACGGAAAGCCCACATGCTCCGCCATAAGACAATTAAACCACTTGGAATTGACGGGAAATTAAAAATGGTGGTGCCGTTTCCGGGACTCGAACCCTGACTTGCCCAAGTGCACCCCCCATAACACAACTACACCACCAGAGGTGCTTCAAATTGGTAGTAGCCAATAGGAATGCAGCATCCGATCACAACGTGGAAATAAGGCGGGAACAGCAGCTCTGCGGCCTCAGTTGCATTCACCTGGAATGAAGCGCCAGTTGAGATCGTCCAGCTCCGTCCAGCCACAGCAGTAACAGAATAATAGAATACGAAGAAGCCGCGGAAAAGTAAGTACCCCCTGCTTAATGTCTGTGTTTACTGTCGTAAATGTAAATGTCGTGTGACTAAGGCCTCCTGTTTGGTAGACCGTTCGCCGGGTGCAAGTGTTTCGATTAGACGCCACTTCGGCGACTTGCCCGTCGATGGGGATGAAATGATGATAATTGTACAACACAACATCCTGTCCCTGAGGGGAGAAAATCTCCGACCTAGCCGGGAATCGAAACCGGGCCCTGAAGATTGACGTTCTGTAGCGCTGACCACTCAGCTAACGGGGCCGGACTTTACTGCCGTGTGAGGGTCTTTGTGTCTCGATCATCGCTTGTAAAGATTTTTCTTCTTTGCTCATCAGCGGATGCGACGTCCTCCAGCCTGTTGGGGTCTGCAACAGCGACGTGAACCAGCCTGTCGGGAACCGCAGCAGCGGTAGTATCCTGGGATCCTGTCGCGCATCTGGTCAGCTTGATGGAGCAGGACAATCAGCTGTTATTGTCGGCTTAAGATACCCAGCCAGCTCCTGACTCGCTGAAGTGGACCGGGGCTCCTAATCAGCATGACGCAGGTCGGTACTGGCCTCCATCGTACGCGCCATCGCAGAATATTCCAGTGATACTGCATGGACAAAGTGAGGATGTAGTGGATGAGAAGATACCAGTTAAGCCCTGTTCACCACTACTCTTCTCCTTCAGTGTATAATTTAACCGCTAGTGGTTCTAAACGTTTACATATTGGTGTAGAAGCAACCACATGCACATAGTGGCGTATGGTGAGAGAGATCGAGAATGTAGCTAATGAAAGTGCGATTTACGAAGGTGGAATGGGATGAATTTTGTCGTGCAAAAGCGTGTATCAAGCAGCTGTTTACAGCTGAGTACCATCCGAGCCGTCATAGTCCGGACATTTACCTTGCTGCTCCAATTCTATCCGTTACAACAGTGTACAATGACTCTGCACTCCGTGTGAAATCGGGTAACACACCCATTTATTTACGGCACTCCACCGTTCAAACCTTTTTCGAGCTACAGATTGTGCTGTCTATTGTGTTGGAAAGACAGAACGGATGGCTGCCTTGTGTTAAAGCTGTGTATAGAGACATTGCAAATTATCTAAGTATGGACAGTACACATGTAGACGGCTTCGAACAGTGGGCCAGTATGGTGCCGGCGAAAACTGATGTACTACCAATAAGTTTGAGAGAAATACATACTGAATTCTGTGCTTACAAGAAGGCTTTATTTTCTATAGTCTGTACTGGCGTTAATATAAAGAAAGAACCGGTTGATGTACTGCGTCCTGTATATGATTACTGAAGAAAAAAATGTATATAAGCATGTAAGTGTTTTGTATTTCTTACCTCTTATTATATTGCAAGTACTAAACCTGCTGCCCCAGTATTTTCACAGGAAACACGCGACAGCAGAAAATTATGTCTTTTATATAAATTCTCCGTAAAAGCCCATTGCACGTCAGTACTTCAAATGGTCGGTATCATGGAAAGGGCATAGTGTTCATTATTTTCTATAAAAACCCGTTGCGCACCAGTACCTGACGTAGTGCTTATCATGGCAAGGTAGGTGAAGCATCAAGTCTTTGTTGTAAGCTACTGAGGCTGTGACGGTGCTCAAGAGGACCATAAGAAGAAGAATGGTGTACTCCTTCCCGACAACATACGTGCAGTAATTTTACGTCCATCCAACTGCGGCAAAGCAAATGTTCTCAGGTTGCTGCTAACACATGGGGATGGATTCCGCTTTGAGCATGTATGTGTATTTTCAAAAACACTGTTTCAGCCCAAATACCAACTATTAGGGGAGATTCTGCAGGGTGTAGATGGTGTGACATACACGACATTCAGTGAGAGGAATGATATCCCTCCACCGGAAAAAGTAAAGCCATACACAGTGTTCATATTTGACGATGTTCCTGTGGAAAATCAAGATCAAATTAGGCGATATTTCTGTTTCGGTCGTCATATGGATGTTGATGTATTTTATCAGAGTCAGACATATTCCAGTATCCCAAAACAGCTGGTGAGGGATAAAGCAAACCTAATTACAGCATTCAAACAGGACAATCAGAATTTAAAACGCGTTTGCTGGGCTCATGTAGGAACTGACATGTCGTTCAATGATTTTGTAAAGATATGGAATCAATCACACTATGGGTTTGACGTTATTGACGAAACAAGAAACTGAACGATGGCAGGTACAGACGGGACTTCCAGGAGTTCCTATATATATAGCGATGCAAAGAGGTGAGTACATCAGTATACACATCACCATGGATAAATTCGCATGCATGCAGGGAGCTCAGTTTGAGAGGATGGGTGTGCATAGACGAAACATTCGCTTGTTTGTGGACGCGAAAATTCAAACTCCCGAACATAAAGTTTGTGGCATAAGCAAGGAACTAGAGACGTGTGGTCAAATCCTTCTGAGACTGAACAATACACTGAATGATCGGGTTAATGCAATAGAGAAGAAAGTAAACGGCTTCACTGAAGGGGGAATAGCTGTCATTGAGAACGGGACATTGCACGAACGGGTTAACGCAACTGAAAAGAAAACAGGCAACTTAACTGAAGGGAAAATACCACGCTGCACAGAAGTCCGATTAGTATACACCGAGATGTCGACTAAGTATTAAGTCATCGAGGCACGGAAGGCCGTTCGCGAGAAGTTACGGTTGCTGAGGTTAGGGCATTTTAAGCGGAAGCAGACACAGAGAGATATTTAAAAAAGTTACTGAATCACTCAATGAACTCTCAGCGAAATTCCGCAAGACGCTGATGACGTTATTGAAGATTTCATTAACCGTCACAGCGACGCTAGGATAGACAAAACATTCGGTGTCAGTGGTAAGAAACCATATACGTTGGGTACACAGCCTGTAACTTTAAATGAAAAAGCAATACCGATCGGGGGTAAACAATTTCAAAGAACACCCGGTCTACTGCACCTTATTTTCCTGAGACCCACAAAAACTGTTAATTATTCGCCTAAAGACCTGATAATGTGTCGTAAAATATTGCTTTCAGCTGATCTGCATAAGAATTCAAAAATTCGAAGCAATTTGATATATAAATCCATTATAAAACCTGTTTTCGATCGTGAAAAAAATAGCGGTGGTGATGGTATTGGCATTCAGCGTAAAAGAGTGAGCAATTGACTCCAGCCGGACGATGTGGCCGAGCGGTTCTAGGCGCTAAAGTCTGGAACCGCGCGACCACTACGGTCGCAGGTTCGAATCCTGCCTCGGGCATGTATGTGTGTGATGTCCTTAGGTTAGTTAGGTTTAAGTAGTTCTAAGTTCTGGGGGACTGATGTCCTCAGATGTTAAGCCCCATAGTGCTCAGAGCCAATTGACTCCAGCAGTATATATATTACGACGACCCCAATGAGCTAATAGACCGACTGCCCAGGGTTCTACCAATACCCAAGACGTCGGGTGGAATGATTCCCTTCCTCATTCCTGCCTTAGCCGGGCTCTCAGCGGTGGGTTCACTGGCTGGGGTAGCTGCAGCTATTGCGAGGACAGTCAAGAATGCACAAAGCTCTCAGGAGCAACTGCAGGAGGCAAGAAGACATAACCGTATGATGAATGCAGCAGCCATCGGAAAAGAACTATGCTTAAAACCATACAAGAAAGGACTAGGTCTCTTCATAAACAAAGAGAAAAAGCACCTTAGCAGATCTACCACATAAGGCGATTAGAAATACAGATCCGCTTAAGGTTGTTACGAAGAAATTCAACATTCCGAGATTCCGAGGTGTGTTTATGCGGAATACATTACCGAAGACTATGTGGAAATGAGGAGAATGCAGAATTGTGAATTTGGATATAGAAGGAGGACCTGGAACTCAGTGGGTAGCATATGTTAAAAAGAGGAAATACAAATAATGTCCACTATTTCGACTCATTCGGCGACCTGCAACCCCCAGAAGAATTACGAGAGATCACAGGCAGAAGAGTTGTGTTCTACAACTTTCGACGCTACCAAGACTTTAGTACATTACTATGAAGTCCTCTATGTATCATGTTATCCTGGTTGTTACGAATAGTATACAATACCCATTCACCTGTCGATGTTATAGATGCAGTGTCGTACACTCTGATATTAAAAGAACGATCGTCTTTACTACGTGCGAATTACTTCCCACCAATTGATTTAAGCGTTGAAAATTGGACCATCGCGCTGATTGGGCTGGAGACATAAAACACCATCCCACATACCACAAATGCTAACAATAAGCTGCATCTGGAAATTAATACTAAAGAAGAAACTTTAGAAATTGAACCTGCTGCATACGATATTGCCAATTTAAACGAAGTTTTAAAACAGTCTGGAAAATGGATTGAGCACCGTGTTTAAATCTGAAATAAGGACGGTGAATGCTTCGATCGATTTTAAGCGAAAGGTTCAACAGGACCACTACAGACTTTCACAAAGGGACAGGTTTTGAATGTGGATCCCAATAAATTTTACAAATCTAATCAGACAGTGGATACTCTTCCTGTCAGTACAATCAGTGTTGAGTGTATAATTGCAACGAACTCATACCTCAACGATAGATTGGTTCATTCAATTTAGGGATTCTTCCCATTAGTTGGAACAAGGTATAAGATTGGCATCAACTCCTACCACTGCTATATACCTTCCAGAGACAGTTCAGACATGATGGGCGTGAGGTATAAAACCAGCGCGCACAGCCCACAGCATAGCACTTTGCAGCAGAACCGCAAGGTGATAACACGTGCGAACTACGACTTTCTTAAATCAGTAGGCTTGAAACCTCGTAATGACGTCATCGCTCAGTATATCGCATCAGAATATGATGAGCGAATCATACCTCATGAATACTTCACGCATAAACCTTATGCTTCAACGACAGTTAACAAGAACCATGAAATTAGGATTGTCATCCAGCATCAAGAAACTTTAACTCTTCCATGCAGGCGTTTCATATATTGGGATGGATCCTTTGAGAAAAAGGATGGAATTCATACAGTCGGATCAAGTCTTACACGCAATGTTTTGGCATTCCTGTTCCAGGAAATACGTTATGACCTTAATGGGGTAGAGATTGGTTGTACACGTAATGTTGGCATAGCGTCAACCCTTAAAACATATGTCTCATTGTCACCCTTTGATTTGAAAGGCTTAGAAAATGCGGGATGGTTCATAGACGGGCCTGTGGGCAGAACAGCAGAAGACTACCGTCAATTTACCTCTTAAAATGCTTATGAGGTACTTTGAGGACATGCAGCGAATTATTACGAATTTTAAACAGGAGCTTATTCTGGTACGGAGCGCTACAGATAGCAACTCATGCATTCAACGAGATCAAAAGGAGACTCAAATCCTCATCAGTAAAATTATATGGAAAATGCCGCAGATCATTGTGGCAGACGACGAGCGTTTGAAGCTTTTAAAAGTTCTGAATACCGGTACATATCTACCATTAACTTTCCGCTCATGGGAGATTTTTGGGTACGCGGTGCTACCGACAGTGTGCAGACAAACATGGGTTATTAAGACCTCAGTATAGCCGGAAACACCAAGATTCATCATACTTGCATTCCAGGCTAATAGAAGGGGAATTTAGCAAATGATTCCACAGTAATTGACGACTGTAATTCAACTGTAATTTAGCTAATGCCAAAGTCTACTTGAATTCCGAATTCTATATAGCATGTATACAGTCTAGCATTTGACATGTATACGAGGTTCCGTCCTTCTTACTATGAAGGTGTTGAAGAGGAAGGATGCCTACTCAGTCACCAATAATAGTGATAGACTGTTTCTAAGCAGAGTGAGATAATTAAATCAGACTCAACAGATGTTCGAATCGAATTTGAATCTTCATCAAATTCCCCAGGACACACTCCAGCGTATGCTCTAGTTCTACAGTGCAGTGTGATTAACTGTTGCCCACTTACTAGTGTTGTGCAGCGTGCTGTATAAATGACCAAGTGCTGTCGCATGCACAGAACATCTCACAGTGACAACTTGCAGTGTGATGTATGTGAATTCCTAAGGGACCAAACTGCTTGCACACTACTCAGACTAACTTAAACTAACTAATGCTAAGAACAACCCACACATCCATGCCCGAGGGAGGACTCGAACTTCCAGCCGGAGGGGCCGCGCAATCCATGACATGGCGCCTCTAACCACGCGGCCACACCGCGCGTCTCAAAAGGTGAGCGTCGTTGCCGAAATTCAAGGTTTCTATGATTATGAGTGCAGACAATTCGTACTTAAAGATGTTGCACTCATAGCACACACAGAAGATGTTAGTATAATAGAGACATTCTCAGAAAGGATTGCATCACTGACGCCTTTCAAGGATGTGAACTGTGCTAAAACACGGAGGAGTGCAAAGTGGCTGACACGTTTCTTTCATGGACTCCACTGGGATGATCGTGGCATACCTTATAAAGAAATAATGACGTCACTTCGAACATTTGATCATCCTGAGACCACCATCTATGTCAAAGGCGAGGAGAAGATCACATGGATGCAGCGGATCTTCAAGTTTGCATCTATTCAAGACCTGGAATTCTATGGGTGTCCTGCTATCCATCAGCTCAAGAAGAAGAAGATGTGTGAAAATAGTGTTGCATCTGCTTATAGAAATGTAAGATTACTTTTAAGTTGGATTAATGAAAATAAATAAATTTTACCTTACATTCTTTTTTTTTCTTTGTTTCTAAGAAGCTTCTACTTAGATAGTACGTATCTTTGCCCAAATCCTATGTGTGTGGATTTGTTCAAGCGCAGGAGATATAATTTCGGCCATGTTTGCTATATGTCTTTGGAAGCAGACACTATCACGCACCGCCTGTTGCCAAAAACCTATACGTGCAGCACGATAGGCGAAATCCCATGCGATCATTGCATATACTTTGTTTTCCTCCATCTTAAACGTCACCTCCCTCATGTTTTAAATTAATATCTTCTGCATTTTGCACAGCCTTTATATTCATTTGTAAGGGTAGGGATTTGCGAAATAACAACAAAGACGTATGGCAACGAATCACAATTTTCTATTCAGTCATAAATAGTCACAGCAGTAATACAGCTTTACATCCACAAATCTTATTTTTTTGTAATCCACGAGGTAATACTGCTTTTAAATTCACAGTTCTTGTAACTGATTGAAATTTTGTTATTTACACTTCATAGTTTTTAAAAATAATACTAATGACTGAAAAAAATTGTTCTTCACATTGCACTACTGTTTACAGATATTTCAGAAGTATAGCTCCTCTTACACTAATGCTCTTTCTAGTGAAATTCCAGCCAAACAGAAGACTTTATTTATACTTTGAACTGGGTGGCTATAAACATTTTCCACCTCAAACAGCTGAAATAATTCAATAATACAATGAAGCAGATGGTCCTAAAATGTTCATCACAAATAACTGTATTAAAATGTATGACTTGGATAACTAGTGGTAGGTGAAACTTAAAAACTAATCTACTCACACATGCACTTATACACTCACACAAGCATATGAAGTGCGAAAGGGAGAACTGTGGTAAATTATTTTTTTCCTTCCTTTACATTTTTCAACTTTTTTTGATGATTTTGGTTCAGTTTTTAATCTTTTATATACATATATACATTACAAATACTTATTTATTTTGTAATAATTTTTGTAATGTTTTCCCCAGCAGATACTACTTATATAGTCGTGCCTAAATATTATGGTACTTATTTAAGAGATAACAGAATATATTTACTCATAGGCATACATATTGACATGGACGTCCACATTCAAATGCACTCACAAGCATACACACAGACGTACGTAAGCACTTACACATGCAGGCACACCATACATCATACACACAATCTTTAAACTATCATAAAACAGCCATACTATTAGGTACAAGATCTCACTCGGCGTCTGGAACCGCGACACCGTTACGGTCGCAGGTTCGAATCCTGCCTTGGCCATGGATGTGTGTGATGTACTTAGGTTACTTAGGTTTAAGTAGTTCTAAGTTCTAGGGGACTATTGACCTCAGAAGTTAAGTCCCATAGTGCTCAGAGCCGTTTGAACCATTTGAGCCCTCACTCAGCCAGTCACTCACTCACTCACTCACTCACTCGCTCTATTCACACTGACTGTCTGAGCCCCCCACCCACTCTCGCACTTGAATTAAATAGTAGAAGTACGGGAGGGTTTCGATCTTGTCATCGCAAATGGCTCTTACGTCGTCATGAGGTGACAATCCGACTTTAGATTGCAGCACAGTGTACACCTCGTGACCTCGCGATCGAATACTTGCTTGCTGTACCAAATGCGGCGGTTGTGGCGAAGTACCACGAACACCATCATAAAGTCACTGCTAGTACTCTTCGACCGTGAGGACGCGTGATGACGTACGCCACACAACCTTAGCCCCCTCTTGGTGGCTCCAACTATTCTACGATACGCATACATTTTGGCTCTTAGACCCACAAACTCCACAATTGGCAATTCACCCACCTCATCTTTCATTAAGCTGACAACCTTCTTGTTATGAGGAACAATACCATGAGGATTATCGGCTGCGTATCTCGATGTGTCGAATTCATTACCGTGACACCTAATTACTTCGCAGTTCTTCACCCAATAGATGAATCTATCTGCACCCATGTAAAGTAACTTTGGTTCCGCGAAATAAGTTTTAGCAAACTCATAGTGGAAATGGTGCATGTGGAGTCTGGAGGTGTCCAGTATACACATACACAAACAGACTTGTTTCGTAAACTCTACTGAAACCTTCAGCATCTCCACAGCAGCAAAGTTCTCATTGAAAATTGTGACCTGTTTAAAATTTCGTCTGGCAATGCACTTCCTTATGAACCACGGCCCATCCCATTCGGTCTTAATCAAATTATCACATTCACATTCTGCATGGTTTTACCGAAAATGGAATTATTCATCAATTTGTAAAATTGTTTGTCGAAATCACTAGTCGCGCCCGCCCTCTTTTCGGTATTTAATTCAATCTACTCCTTCATCCAGGGGAACTGATTGGAGGAGATAGAATCACCCAGGCTACCTAGCACCATCCTGAAGCTGAGACACTGCTGGAGATTATGATAATGAATTACATACCTCTGCTTGTTCCAACAGTGGTCATCAGTTTAGGGATTGTGATCCTCGTGGAAATTGTTGCTCTGGACATAACGGCAAGTCGCTTGTCATTTCATGCAAACTAACATGGTATATGAGGTCTACCTCCACCACATACACTACATCAGAATCAGCCGCCAGATCCAATATTTTTCCACCTAATCCCTCTAATTCGTTTTCAGGCACCCATTGAAACCCACCAACTGGTAGTTGCTGCACCACGGCATGCCTGTATAAGTTATTCACATCCAAATGCAGAATATAACTTTAATCGAGGTATGCATTGAACCCTGCACCCATATGTGGATTATTTGCCTTGGCATGTCTATGGACAAAATGGCAATGTCCTCCACGGATCGCACACTTAAAGAAAAGAAGCATATCGGCATCAGGCGAAAGTTCGATGCTGCGCCTCGTTTTCTTGAGCATTGTGTCGCAGGACAACCCAGGTTGTAAGGTGTCAGGCAAATCCAACACCCTCCATGAAAACCCTGACATGATAAGCAAATCCAATAGTATGTCACATAGCTCCGAGACGCTAGCACACAAATTAGACTTTATATGCGCACACATGTCAGGAACAGTCGCAGAAACCATGCAGAATGTTGCAGCCACATGCCGATCGTAGGTATATTTCAGAGAGACGTTTCTCTCACGATATTGGTCCAGCGAAGCAGAGAACAGAGGAAAGTACGAATTATTACAGAACCCATATTTTGAAAAAGGAGAGAAGAGGCCCGTGAAATTTTTCGAATTAATGGCAAAGAAAAATCAATGCTTAGATGTACCATACAGTGATGGAGAGTTGATTAAATTATGCGCAATGAAGCTACCATTGAAATACCAGCAATCATTAGTAGGTCGCGGAGGCAATGACGTCGAAGCATTTAAAGGTATTCTAAGGGAACTGGAGTTCATATTTTCGGAAGATGACGCAAGAAAAAGATGAAGCGCATGTGAAAACGGAAGCAAAAAGCAGTGGAATCCACAAGACACAGTACGAAGAAACAGTAATTACGAACCATGTGATAACTTCGCACCAAGAAACGATAATAGATTTCTGTTGTGGCGTAGGTTAACAGCCACGCCACTCGGAAGTAGCCGAACGGCACGCGTTAACTCACGCAGGCTAGAGATAGGTCTGAAACAGGATACGTAATGAATGCTATAAAGAAAAGTAAGTAGCTGCTGGAATACTTAACCTTAATCCATCCTTGTTGTACATCGCTATTGACGATACAAGTGAGACTCTGTAGATTCAGGCAATAAACTACTAATGGCGCCTTGCTAGGTCGTAGCCATTGACTTAGCTGAAGGCTATTCCAACTATCTGCTCTGCAAATGAGCGAGGCTTCATCAGTGTGCATCGCTAGCTACGTCGTCCGTACAACTGGGGCGAGTGCTAGTCCGTCTCTCGAGACCTGCCGTGTGGTGGCGCTCGGTCTGCGATCACTAACAGTGGCGACAAGCGGGTCCGACATGTACTAATGGACCGCGGCCGATTTAAAGCTACCACCTAGCAAGTGTGGTGTCTGGCGGTGACACCACATTTTCAACAAAGAACCGGTTATGGATTTAGAAGAGAATATGGCAATAACTATAATTCACCCAGGAACGGCAATAACTATTACAGAGGGAATAACGACAACCGGAACAGGTACTGGAGAACCAATAGACCGACAAATTATCAACAAAGAAATCACTATCAACAAGCTGAACAAGAAAAGAAAATACAGATAGAAGAGGTGGAGGTAAGACCACCAAACCCAGATAAACGTTCGAAATGATAGCTAAGCGCCCATGCCAAAGAGAATGACGCACCGACCCAGGACAATTGCAGCACCTTGAACAGAGAAGTAAAAATCTTATCACGAGAAGAGAGGAAGGAAGACACAAATCCGCAGGGACCAGATGAAAACGAAGACAAGAAAATAACAATATCGTGTTGGGATGAAATTAATTGGGAGAATACTGACGAGGAACATGAATTACCAGAGGCATGCCCAACGAATGTAGGAGGAAAGGACGAAGTAATCAGTATTGCAGAGGTATTTGAGATGGAAACCAGGGAAAGCGAATTCAATGAGGATAATGCGCAGTCGACAGAAGCTGACGATAAGTTACGAGGGGGCACACAACCCAACGTATATAATGAAGAAAGTTATGAAGCGATAATTAGAGCATTTAGATACGATTATGTGGAAGTAGCGACGAAGAAGGAGAAGATAGACGAGGATGAGGAAACAGTAGAGGATGTTGAAGGAAGCGTAAATGAAGGAAGAAATAGAGAAGAGGAAATAAAAGAGAGAGAAGTAGCACTCGAAGCTTATCCTACAGAAAGTTCGAATTCACAAGGGAAATTCCTAAAACGACTCATGTATGATTCAGTGGAGGATTCGTTGATGCAAGAAGAAGAAGAACAGAACCAACCCTTTCAAATTCAACCAATTGTGAAGGCCATGGTAAAGCATATCCCAGTCAATATTGTAATTGATAGCAGAAGTGAACTGACTGCGATCTCAGAAAATTTATTCATGCAGTGTAATGCCAATGAGGAATTGCCAGTTCTGAAAACACGTAAGATTAAAGTAAGAGGTCCTATTAGAAACAATGCTGCGGAAGTTGCGAGACAAACAGGGTTAACTCTTTCGTGTCAAGGTCAAAAGATCGAAGCCAACTTCGTGATTATACCTAAACTAACTGTAGATTTGATTGTAGGTGCTGATTTTTTAAATGAGAGACGAGCGATAATAGATATGGGGAAAGGTAGCGTAACATTCGAGAATGTCACACTTCTCTTTGAGCAAAAGCTAAATTAGAAGAAATACCAGTTATAAACAAACAATTAAGAATGATGTGAGATAAAGATGATGAAGAGTTAGAATGGTATGCACAAAAGGGGGGAATCGCCTCAACTCGTGTTAGAAGTCCATAAAGAAATCGACGAAAAGTTGCAAAATGTAGGTACTATGAAACTTCCTGGCAGATTAAAACTGTGTGCCTGACCGAGACTCGAACTCGGGACCTTTGCCTTTCGAGGGCAAGTGCTCTACCATCTGAGCTACCGAAGCACGACTCACGCCCGGTATTCTCTAATGTAGGTAATAGACATATGTTAGATGATTATAAGTAAAACTTTTTGTAAGAACCATTGCAAAAAACTCCAGCAAGGACGAGATGCAACGACCCACAAGTTGCAATGAGAGAAGTATCAAGAAAGAAAAGGACGTAATTAGCAAGACACGATTCCTACAAGGCAGAAGTGTCAAGAGAAGGGAAAGAACAGTGGGATCAAAAAAGGCCACTTGTAAATCTACTGCTGAAGGGACCAGTACAGTGACTGACAAGCAAACACTGGACTTTCACCACTCGTAAACCCTGGGACGCCCCGACTCATCGGAGCGAGCAAAAAACGGCCCGACGAGAAGACGGCTTGGGCAAACCACCATTGGCAAAAAATATGTGTAAAAGTCACACTACTGCTATTAAACAGCACGCTGATGCACGAAACTGAAGAAAACTTCCACAAAGTAAAAATGACATGCCCAAACAATTTATCAAACTGTTACTAAGAGGAGAACTTCAAAGCAACTAGTTATCAATAAATATTTCCATATCCTGCCCAGAGACGAACAAAGAAGCAAGTAAGAAGCAGAGAAAAAGCAGGAAGAACTGAAGTTGAAGATTCGCAAGATTGAGACGAAGAAATAATGGTGAAGAATAGACGACATACCTTCCCAAATCCCTATCCTGTTGTAAACTAGTCGTCTTCGAAGTATTACAATGGAAAACGACCGCTTTCAGCGACACATAACGATGACTTTCACGCATACAAAGCCAGTAAACCACGAGATTCTGCATTCACAGCTCCATTCCATTATGGGACCTCCACAACAGCAACACACACTTGCAAAGCCAACAAGGAATGACAAACGAAGCTGTACATCAAATACTTGCCCACATCCATCTTGGTCAAGTCCATCACCTTCGTGCAAAAAACATTCGCCAACCTCATGCTTAAACATTTATAGGATTGTGTGAATGTGTGAAATCAAATTATGTGATGTAGGAATTGTGCAAAAGAAACGTGTGAAAAACTAAATAAGTTAAGTACACCAGACAGCTAATAAACTACAAAATAACAGTCATTGACTATGGACTTAAGTAAAAAATAGACTATCGATAAAAATAAGTCATTAGTTCTGAAATGGACAGTATATAAAGAACAAAAGTAAGGCATAATAAACACTAAAACTATATACCACTTATTTTCTCCTCATAAAAATAAAAGAATAACTATATTTTACTCCTTATAAAACCAAAGAAAAAAAATTATCTTGTTGGATGTTTTCCTTTTTTTTTTTAACATTTGTACCATTTGTTAGAATAATATCTCAATACTTGTGTATGTATATTTCTTTGTCAAAGCAATTCTTGGAAATAATTCTTATTTGTTAGTGTAACAATGTTGAAATGAGTGTCAAGAAACAAAATCATTTTAATTGCACATGATATTTTCTAAGAAAATCGATGTGAAAGACTCCTCACTTTCGATAACAAACTTTTTAAAAAACAAACTTCACAATTAAATAAAGAAAGAAAATAATTAAAAAATAATAATTATAATAGAATACAAATATTCTTCCATTGTCAATATAAACATATTTTTGATAATAATGTGGAAGAACATAAAAATATAAATTAGTAATACAAACTAGCATAGAACAGAATAACGTGGCTGAACAGTAGGCAACAAAATTTAGATAATAGAATAATTTTTGACTGGCTTAGACAACGATTCAATCAGTGCCTAACTTCACTACAAAAATTAAGTTCGAAGGGTGGTGATACGTAAGGTGTCAGGCAAATCCAACACCTTCCATGAAAACCCTGACATGATAAGCAAAGCCAGTAGTATGTCACATAGCTCGGAATAAATCGTGACATTAAATTAACCAAAGTAATACGAGTAACGAGTGAGCAAATGGAATACCACAGACTAACACAAGAATGCCTTAATGCATGTCATACCTTCCCACCGTGAGACAGACGCAGTTCTGAGGGGAGAAACGAGAACAGAAGCCGAGAGCAGAACCGTGTTAAGCGAGAAGGCCCTACGATAAGGAACGGACACCCACGTCGCCAGCTAACCGCTAGGACCACCCCCCAGCCCATGTTAAAAGCTAGAGCTTTCCAGAAGAATAGTATAGATCTTACGATAACCCTAAAAGGACCACACCAGCTGCAAGTTTTAGCGTGAGACTTTTTCACGTCTCTGTTAGGTTGCAAACTTTAAAAACATTGCCCCACCATGAAAAGTATAACGTTTCTCATTGGATAGGAAGAATTTTTGTAGGCAGAGCTTATGGTTAACATTGAGACCCTGATTAGTCAGATGAAAACACAGCCAGACAGTTTTGTTAAACCAACTTCGGTAAATTGTAGTAAGGAGAAGTTAGGAGAGAGTTGCTTCCGAGACGGCGAGGTGAGCGGAGCTGTGCTGCCCGTCGCCCCCTGACGAACACCGACAAGGTAATGAACGCACCCGATGCCGCATAACAGCGCATAAAGCTTCACTCAGAACTGCAGAAGTCTCATCTGTTACACCCCCTTTATGCGTAATACTGGTGTCGATCGTCAATTAAAGCTCATGGTGTTCACATTTGCCACTTGAAGTAAATATCTGAAACGCGATGGTTTTTCTGTTATATACGTAGTTATTGAGAAGCCACATCAGCCACTGTAATTTACGACAAGTTAGATAAATAATTAAAGATAATTGAGGGTCACTGTAGACCATTTTGATAGTTTTCTCTTTTGTGAAACTTAATTTAAACCTAGATTATAGATGTGATATGGCATAGGTCATCCTTCGATCCATTGTCGAACTTGGAAACCCATTCAGGGAATATTCGTTCACATTTTTGTTGAACGCAGTTGGTTTTTACCATCCTGTATTAAAACATTTCCTTTTATCAATAGTGCAATTTATAAACAATGTTTTGTGAGTAGAATAAAATTTCCAATGGTAAACGTAACTGCTTTTTCGACGTTATTTTACCAGCTAACTAAAACTAGGAAAGCCTTGAACCCCTTCCACTAAATTTAGTTAGTATTAAGGTTCTTTTACAGGGAGTGCAGTGGAGCTGACGCTGAAATCATTAAGTATTTGGTTATATCATCGCTAGTCTCACTGAACTCTTCTGAACTCTACATGTCATGTGTGGTCTGGCGTCTCCTTACCAGCAACAGGTCCCAGGTTCAAACTATTCAATTTCCTAAAAAAACACGCTCAGAGCGTCGTTGCGCGAAAGTGCTAGGGAGACATGACTTAGAACAAACAGACACCACGCAGAATGTTAGAAGGTGCCCTGTAATAAAAGGCGGGGTCCACAGAGTGTGTGGCCATACATACACTCCAGAACTTTTCAAAAGTGTCCACAAGTAAGCGTACAACAGTGTCCATGTATAGTGTTGCGTATTCACCCAAATTTGTAATGTTGTATTCCCTCCAGACATTCTCGGGATTCTCACAATCTGCAATCGTTATGGCATTTCTTGTGAGAGTACTGCTAATTGCAGGTATGTCGGGTAGCTCGGTTTCGCCTTACTATCTAGGTACTCATAAGGGTAAACTCCTTTCCTAGTCACAAGCTGAAACTTTTCCTCGTCAGGGTAAGCAGATCGGGTGATACTCTCTCAAGGTAGAGTTCCAACGAGTTTCTGGAGTGGCGCCTACGTAAAACGTAGCATGTCAAGGAAGCAGAGCGTAATTTTTGGCGTCATTCTTTGGAGAATGAAATATACGTACTTCTCAACACTCTCAGGTAGAACACTGACCTGATTTTTCTCACTACCGAAATTAAACAAACGGAAGCCTACAAATATGGCAGTAGACCACATCATTGAATAATTTTTTATCCTCCTCCAACTCGGTCATGGGGATGTTGGTTCCGTAAAGCCTATCAATATAAAAAAAATGGTTCAAATGGCTCTGAGCACTGTGGGACTTAACATCTGAGGTCATCAGTCCCCTAGAACTTAACTACTTAAACCTAACTAACCTAAAGGCATCACACACATCCATGCCCGAGGCAGGATTGGAACCTGCGACCGTAGCGGTCACGCGGTTCCAGACTAAATCGCCTAGAACCGCACGACCACACCGGCCAGCTCCTATCAATATCCAATGAGAGTTTTTCAAGTTCAGTGAGCAACCAAACTGCAGGATTATCCACGACATAAGATTCATAGCGGTTAAGAATTGAATCATATGAACATGAAATTTGGTACGCCGCCACATACGACATGTGCTTTTGCATGAAGGTGGTATGTGAGGCTAGGGGGTTCCATTCACAGTGGGTGAGAGGGGCAAGGTGATATTCAAAGTCAGCATATACAGCAAACGGACATCGTTCCAGGTGGTGAGCGTTCTTGATTTTGATGAACTTGTTTTTTTTCTGTAGGCATAACAACACGTACCGGTTCTTGGAGTCACAGTCCGTCAGGTGTCTTTTTAAATACTTTTCTCCTGAAACGGTATTTATACACCTAAAGCAAATGTGTTTTTATGTTCATATTTCGACAATTGGCTGTGAAGGAGGTGGGACATGTCTTTGAGCCACACGTAATGCTGATTAACACCTTCAGAGAATAGCAGCAGGTTTAAATGAAGATCACGCTCAACTTTATATTTCGAAAAATGGAGTGGTGCTACTATAGAATGCTTGTCATCTGGCTTGCTTTCTCGCTTCTTCTTCAGGCCACAAACATGAACCGATATTCTGGTATTTTGTGTCTCAGATTTTGTTATGTCCTGAATCTTTACAGGGAACTCGATACCTTCAAAGTTATAACATCCACAAATATTAAGACCTATTCCATATCGAGATGTGCGCTCTGGTTTTTGTTTAATTTTTTTTCACAAACCAGGATTGACCATGCAAAACAAGTGTTATCTTCTATATTTTTAATGTTAATGCGAGCCTGCTTCTTCTTAACTTCCTCAGGGAGTTTAATATAACTGGACCCCCCATTTAACGGATCACAGACATGAATATAAATGTCGAGGTGTGATATTTGGCTGAGTGCATTAGCTGACCCTCTTACGAGGGTTGAATGAAAATTAATGCCTTCACCTTCGTTAATTGGGTTTGGATAGGAATATTTTGGTACATAAAAGGTAAAAATAATCCTTAGAATGTGATCTCTAATTACCAATAACCACTTTTCCACATAATCACCAGCCAATTGGACACATTTCTGCCAAAGAGGAACAAGTTTGCTGAAGCCGTCGCGGGAGAGGTCGACACCCTGTTTCGGCAACCAAAGTCTCACAGTTCTCCCAACGCCTTAATCAGAAGCATAACGATGTCCACACAGATCGTTTTTCATTATCGGGAACAGATGGAAGTCAAACGGTGCTAAATCTGGACTGTATGGAGGATGCCGTACAATGGTGACATTCAGTCTCTGAAGTTCGCTGTGGTGGCACATGAAGTGTGTGGTTTGGCATTGTCATGCTGCAGGTAAACATTTCACTTTTCCTTTCACATCAACACAATCACCATAAACTGCTTTCATTCTCTGATGAATGTCCTTTGGGGTGACACCTTCTGCTGTCTAGAATTAAAAGACTGTACATTGATTAAAGCGCACTGGCCGACTGTCTGCACAGGGTTTCCAAACTTTGCACTATAACAACACAACGGTCAATGCTAAGGCTTCCCGCCAACTGGAGCTGTAGAGAAGAGGCTACGGAACAAGCCAGTACCTGCCGCATACCAATGCTGCCAACTGTTGAAGAGTTACGAAGGTGGACGCATTACTTTTCAGTCAACCTCGTACTTCCGTCTCAGAAAATCGGGCCAGTATAGCAACCCAAGGAGGATTCACGATACCTCACGGCGACTGATGTACACTGAGATACAACGCCATTATCACCTCAGATGTAGTGCAAGGTTTTTCTCCTCAGCACCCTGCTGTTTGGACGGGGTGAGTCAGCTCGAACCAGAACACTGCATTACATTTCATCGCAATATATCTAGAATCCTCTAGGGCCTTCAGGAGCTCCGCCTCTAACACCAGGGACACGCTTCTAGAAACCTGCCTGGGTCACGATACCCCCGAGCCGGATTCTCAATTGTAATAAATGAGGTACATCCCTCAAAGGCCCTTGCAACCGACGGGTATTCTAAAGGGGTCATGATGCCGCTAATCTGATGCCCTTCACTATCAGGATGGGATAAAGGTCTACTGCTAGCCACAGGTTCATTATCATTAATACTACAGCTAGGTGACGACTGTGTCCAGCTGCTGGATGAGGGCGCCGGTGAGGGGGGGCAGCCAAAAGTGAGTAGTGGGAGGCGGTGACTTACTGTGGGAGCACACAGACTGCGGCCAGGGCGCTCCTTGATGCTCTTGCATATTTGAGCCTTCATCGTCGCCAGCCTGGGTGGTGGGAGATCGTTGCTCTGACTGAACCATCCACGGATACCAGATGATATGCATTGGTTCAGAGACGGACACTGCAGCAGCCGCAGCCCATTCCCGCGCGGCAAAGAGTGGCGCTTTGCACGGTGGTGCACACCACTTGGGTGTATGTTTGACACCCCCACAACCATCACTCTAGGTGCACGTGGCGCAGCAAGCTCTTGTCATGGCAGTGTTGGTGTCACCTCTGTAACATGCAAAAAAATGGGAAAAAATTAAGCACAATACTCAAGAATTTTTAAGACATGCTGTAAACCAACAACGACAATTCAGCAAATCACCATCCCTGAATAATAGGTACATGCTTTAACGATGATGGTCACATTATAATCACCTTTTACATTCTGGGCCCCAGGATTGAGCAGATCAGTCGATCTTTTTGGTAGTTCTCCCACCCAACCAAATATCTCCATCCCCTGTTCGAGAAGGGAGAGATCGCACAGCCTTTCAGTAGCCACCATCTCACGTTCCCACTGAAGCATATCACCATCGCCATCGATCCATCTCACAGAAGTCGTTTACAATAAGATATTGATTATTAGAAAACAACAACAAAAATTTTTTTTGGATTTGAGTACAGCGAGATGATTATAGCTACAAAAAATAAGTAAGTAAAAAAGTTCATACCAGATGGCAGTGGTGACTCCTGGTCATCATTCTTGACGCATACCCCTACCAAAATCTCGTTTTCCTCTTGAGCAGTAGCAACATGTACAACAATGAATTATATACCTCACGCAACTGTATATGACGAAAAAAAAGTCTGTTGTCAATAGATTATAACTGTACTTACTTTCTTGCTGCATTTCAGATTCCAGCAGCAACAGCTCTAAGACCACCAGCTGCTGCTCTGATGCTGCAACAGCGAGATCAAAAATTTTATAAACACTTTTTACGATCTGAATGCATCAAGAGGTGTTTTCTGAACATGTAAACTACCACACAGAATTTGGAGATGTTTAATGATGGTAGCACAAGCTCTTCCACTTGATGGGGACTTTCAGCTTCCAGCTGCTGCTGCGCTAATGCTAGAACAACAGTAGAAATGTTATAAGCACTTGTTACTATTTGAACACTTTAAGAGACGTTTTCTGAACATATCACTATCACACACAGAATTTTGAGATGTACTTACATGATGGTTGCACAACCTCTTCTGCTTGCTGGAGACTTTCAGCTATCATCTGGCGTTGTAATTCCATCAACATTTCGGAAATGAATGCTGTAAAAGTAAGAAAAAAGAACTTTTATAACCACTTGTTATGAACTTGTATCACAATCTCGAAAAATTTTGAATACTTCGCTAACAAATTTTATAACTGTCGCAATTTGAACTCATAAATTTCTTGATAAGCACTTAATGGCGATTGAGCCAAGTTTAGCCATTTCCCACCCCCCACTGCGCCTGGCGTTACTGCTGGCTGAGCGTTTCATGGTGCTGGAATCACACTGCTATAAGTATGCACTGTCAAAGAGTGATGATGATTGTGGTGGGGGTTGGGCTTTATACAGGGTGAGTCACCTAACGTTACCGCTGGATATATTTCGTAAACCACAGCAAATACTGACGAACCGATTCCACAGACCGAACGTGAGGAGAGGGGTAGTGTAATTGTTTAGTACAAACCATACAAAAATTCACGGAAGTATGTTTTTTAACACAAACCTACGTTTTTTTAAATGGAACCACGTTAGTTTTGTTAGCACATCTGAACATATAAACAAATACGTAATCAGAGCCGTTTGTTGCATTGTAAAATGTTAATTACATCCGGAGATATTGTAACCTAAAGTTGACGCTTTTGTACCACTCCTCCGCTGTCCGATCGTGTGTATCGGAGAGCACTACAACATACATCGCGTTTCTACAGAATGATCTGCCAACGTTGCTCGAAAATGTCCCACTGGAAACGCGTCGACGTATGTGGTATCAGCATGATGGTGCACCTGCACATTCCGCAATTAACACTAGGCTGACCCTTGACAGGATGTTCGACGGGCGTTTCATAGGACGTGGAGGACGCATAAATTGGCCAGCCCGTTCTCCTGATCTTACACCTCTGGACTTCTTTCTGTGGGGTACGTTAAAAGAGAATATGTACCGTGATGTGCCTACAACCCCAGAGGATATGAAACAACGTATTGTGGCTGCCTGCGGCGACATTACACCAGCTGTAGTGCGGCGTGTAAGACACTCATTACGCCAGAGATTGCAATTGTGTGCAGCAAATGATGGCCATCACATTGAACATCTATTGGCCTGACATGTCGGGACACACTCTATTCCACTCCGTAATTGAAAAGGGAAACCACGTGTGTACGTGTACCTCACCCCTCATGGTAATGTACATGTGCGTCAGTGAAAAAGACCAATAAAAAGGTGTTAGCATGTGGACGTAATGTGCTGTTCCAGTCTCTTCTGTACCTAAGGTCCATCACCGTTCCCTCATACCAGGCTGTTCACCCTAGATTTATTTCGACAATAGTACATCTGGGGGGGGGGGGGGGGAGAACGAAAGATCAGAAACAAACAAGCTGTATTTTCCGGCAAATGGCTGTAATATTGGATGCAGCTGCAAGCTTTAGAGAAACGTTCTTTGTTCATTCTGTGACAGATGTATAGTCTGACATGCCCAATGCCAGGTGCCTCCCTCGAAAGATATGTTCCTGTTTTCCTCAGAACAGAGCTGTGGGGGAAGACACTAACCTTGCATTCTTTTTCTTCTTGGTGCAGGCAGTTGCTATAGGAGACCAAAAAAATCTGTGAAACAAGCAGAGGTCCCTTTCTGAAAACATCCTGTGTTTGCCAATAAGTGGATGGAGAATGGGATGCAGCTGTTAGCTTTAGAGAAACACTCTTTGTTCAGTCTGAGACCGGTGGATAGTCTGACATACCCAATACCAGTTTCATCCATCGAAATATATGTTGCTGTTTTCCTTAGAACAGAGCTGTAGGGGAAGACGCTAACCTTCGAAAACAACTCTGTCGCTGGTGGTAAAGCATTGTACACCAATTCCAACTGCTGGCTGCTGCCTCCATGGCGGAGGCAGACAAGTGGTCATCAGTAGGCAGCCGGACGTGTGGCCGAGCGGTGCATGTGTCGCCGTTGTGTCTTTAGGCCGCCTGAGAGTTACGAGCTCACGTGGCGTGGCGCCATTCATGTGAAAAGGCCCACAGCTGGTCAGGGTGCGGGCGTCAGAGGCCGCCTCACGGATCAGCCAGGGAAAGCTACCCGATGCGCGGTGCGGGGGGTGGGGTGTCTGGCGGCTGCACAGAGCCACCCACCGAAGTACTGCACTCGAGACCTGCAGAGCACCTCAGCGCGTCTTAATGACTTTGCGATCGCAATATACGAAGCAATGAAGCAATCGGAAGCTAAACAGGAGTATCGCTGTCCTCCAAAACGCAAATTATGTCCTTCTCAGAGCATAATTCTCGGATCTTTCGTTCTCTGAATTGTTCTTTTTTTCGATTACTACCACTTATTCCCGTTTTATAAACAATTTCCATCAACAATTTCCATTAATATTATGTCCTCTGAACTGACAATTGATTTGTGCAGCGAAAATTCCGAATTGTCGCCAAAATTCGAAACATCTGCGAATAGGGTAGATTTGGGGAGGGATGGTGGAGGGTATGGGGCTGGGCCCCACGTGCAGGCTGAGAAAAACACGTGATATCAGGGGGGCGGGGGTGGGCGTGGTTGGGGGCCGGGATGGCGGTGATTAATTTATCAATTTAATTAATTTACATATCAATTTGATATCAAAATTGTACCCTTGCCACCAACTCCCTACTACTGACTCTAATATTCCGTTTATTCTCCATGTACACCAAATAACAGTTGTCTGTTTTAAAGTTAATACTCTTTGAGGGAATGTATGTGAGACAAAGTCGATCTGAGACTTATATGCCTCGCACTATGGGTCGGACCGACAGTTGATCGTGGAGCGCGATATCTGGCTGTTGTCCATACTGCCTGCTGTGTACGACGTTCGTGTCTGTGCCTGGCGCCTGGAGCTCAGATATATTTATAAGATAAGTGTTGTTTACTGGTCATAGGTTGTCAAATTTAAAAAGAATCTTTGCATACGCAATTATTGCCTGTCCTTTTGAGGCGTTATCTAAATTGTGCTCCATATATAAGACTTATATGTTTAAAGTTGCTTATTCTACTTATTCAGTCACGAATGCATTTGGCAAGCGTGTCTTTTAGTGTCTGTAAGTCAATTTGCCACTGTTAAGTTTGTTTTCAGTCAGTTCTCGAGATACTTAACACCGAAGTATTGTATTGTAGTAATAAAATGCATTTTTGAACCATCAGCTGTTTTTGTTTTAAACCCAAATTCTACCGGTTCAAATGGCTCTGAGCACTATGGGACTCAACTGCTGAGGTCATTAGTCCCCTAGAACTTAGAACTAGTTAAACCTAACTAACCTAAGGACATCACAAACATCCATGCCCGAGGCAGGATTCGAATCTGCGACCGTAGCGGTCTTGCGGTTCCAGACTGCAGCGCCTTTAACCGCACGGCCACTTCGGCCGGCCAAATTCTACCGGTTTCGGTCTTAGACCATCTTCACGGATGAAGGGCTAAAATGGTTTAAGCCACCATATTGCATCAATCATTACTTGAACTGTATAGTGCATGTGATAAATGTAAATATATGACAGAGGACTTAAAAAAACGAACTTCCGAATACTAAACGTATACAGATCAGTACTTTCATGCAAATAAATGTGTGACACATTTTACTTTAAGAGTCCTGTGTCATATATTTACATTCATGGCATGCACTACACATTTTAAGTGATGACTAATGCAATATGATGGCTTAAACCATTTTAACCCTTCATCCGTGAATATGGCCCAAGACCGAAACTGGTAGAATTTGGGTTTAAAATAAAAACAGCTGATGGTTCAAATATACATTTTATACATTTCTTAACGGCTGTTGGAAGTCACCTTCCAAAAACATTATATATTAATCGCATTACTGTAATCCCATGAACTTTGCATTAACGTGAATTGGCTTCCACCGTTTGATGTGTACCGATTGTTCTCTATCATTCTACTATTAATCATGGTACAATAATCCCATGAAAGCTGCATTAGCGTAAAGCGACTGCTGCCGTCCGATGTGTAACTGGTAATCCCTAAACGACAAGCTATTCAGAGAACTGTTATTTAATCCTAGTCTGTTGCTTTTACTGATTGTATCTGTATCAGGATTACTGTCTAAAGCACAAACTTGTGCCTCTTCAGATATTTAGTAACCACTCATTTGGTAAATATTTTCATTTTGATTGATATTTTTTTATGAGACGCCGATGTATCCCCTCATCACATTATGTCATAACATATTTGTGTGCAGGACATAAAGTATATCTTTCCTCACATTCCGGGAGTTATGTTTATTAAAGTGCTGTCTTTGAGTTATCCCAGAACCTTAACTCATTCAGTCTCAGATGAATTAATATTTTTCAGAATGGGACATCTAGTTATGGGTTAATAGTGCTAAAAATGTGGTCACGTGAATTGGCCAAATGATTGAAGTTCGTGTGTTTTACAAGCGGAACGTTAGACAAGTAAATCACTGACGATCTTTGATTAGTCGTGCTGTCATGCACACAGAATTTTTAAGGAGAGCGTTCTACGAACATTACATCTAAGTTAATAATGTAGATTAAAGTTAATTCATCACATGATAAAAAAAACACTATACAAAATTTCATTAGACAATTTTCACTCATGTTGAAAGAAAAAACACGAGATTCATTCTATGTTCGTAGCACTTTGGAAAACTGATGGGGTGGGGGTATGTGGGTTGACTTCCATGTGAGATGCTTGGGCGACAGTGCGAGGACTGTGTGCAGTTGTCAGCGACTGTTGCCTGTTCATCTGCGACGTAAGTTACCTTCTTAAATCTGCCGTCTGTCCTCCATCTGGATGTGGCTCATGTCGACCACACATCACCAAGACTCCGCCACTTCAATGACAGCCTTGTGCCAGAGTCTCCGTTCTGTTGGACAAGGTACAGTCTCTTTTATCCTACTAGCTGGCTCCTCACTTTTCTACATGAAGACAAGAAGTAACATCGTAGACGCATTCGCATTTCATTCACGATTTTTAGAAAGACTGGAGATACACATCCCACGTGTTGTTTTCGAAGGCAGTAAAACCTACATTACGTACCCACAATTAGATGAAGGTCGATTTTATCCTTCTCCTTCTCAGCTTCCTTAACCAACGTTGTGACCGTTACTCCAGCCCATTATCGGAGATAACTTGCTTCACCGGCCCGACCTTATGCAAGAAGTTCTTAGCGAATGCCGCAGCAAGAGATTTCCCTGTTGTCCTTCGCAATGGAGTGAGACATACAAATTCTGACGTCAGTTCCACTGCCACAGAAGTATATGAGTAATCAGACTTGGTACGCGTTATTGGCCCGAATAGGTCAACCGCAGCGAAGTCTCGCAATTTACTTGGAATGACTGGACAATGCGGCATATGACACACTGGGTTGTTTGATCTTTTGATAAGGTTAGCACACACTAACATACGCCGTATCCTCTTCAACGAGTTTTTGAAATAGGTTGTGTCACGCAGGTTTTGGAACCACTTTCTCGCTCCAAGTGACCGTAACTTACGTGAGTGTACCAAACTAACTTATTCACTAGTTCGTCTGGTATCACCAATAACCACCTCCAGTCCTCTAGACTCCGCCTTCTGAAAAGAATATTGTCTTTCACCAAATGACATTGTAGAATAACCGCTTGGTTCCTATCTCCACCTTTCCTTCACCTTTCTCAGTATCGGGTCCTTGTCTTGCTCCCGACTAACATTTCACAAGGACATGATAATAAAATTGTAGAAAGCTACGTTCTTAAGATGCTGAAGTTTCGCCCCTCCTCCCCCCCCCCCCCCCCCCCCCCGATCATCATCTTCCCCGTGCAGCAGCACTACAGATGCCCGTCAAAGTGCATCGGAAATTGTATTCTTTTCATCCGGAATATACTGGATCGTGCTTTGATATTCTTGTAAATATAGATCCCTGCAAGCCAGTCTCCCAAGACTTAGCTTCGCCGACGTAAAAAATTGCAGAACACGGTGGACCATGAATACCTTAGTATTGCGATCATACATGAAGTAAGTGATTCTGGTAAATGCCCAGACTATCGCATGACATTCGAGTTCCGTCACAGACTAGTTTATCTCAGTGCGTGATAGAACACGACTAGCAAATGATATAGTTCTCAAGGTGGAAGCCGGCCGGTGTGGCCGTGCGGTTCTAGGCGCTTCAGTCTGCAACCGCGTGACTACTACGGTCGCAGGTTCGAATCCTGCCTCGGGCTTGGATGTGTGTGATGTCCTTAGGTTAGTTAGGTTCAAGTAGTTCTAAGTTCTAGGGGACTGATGACCACATATGTTAAGTCCCATAGTGCTCAGAGCCATTTGAACCATTTTCAAGGTGGAAACAAATTCCTTCTTCCGCCTGAAACAAAAGCGCCGCATCCCCATTCAGCGTAACCGATATTCTAACAGAGGGTCGCCATTATGAATGATACCTGTCGCCTTGTACTACTGCAAGGTACTGGTAGTATCAGCTTCGAGAAATATCTCTTTCCTGATTTCCAAGTACGAAATACCTACCAGCGCTTTCCTCGAACAACCACCAAACACGAAATTTCTGATTAGTGGTCCAAATTTATTTAAGTATAAATTAATTAAAGTGATAAAAAGGCGCCACCACACATATCTTTTTATGATTCAATAAAATACCAATCCATACATTGGATATATACAATAACCATGATAAATTTCTGTGAAACATTATTAAGGAGAGGTGCAAACTAACTTATTTTAAGGATCCTGACTAGGAAGTGGAATGGCGCTGTGAGATGTAATAGCAATGTATTTAGAAATAATTAACATTTATTTGCTCATTAAAATCACATATGTTAAGTTCAGACACAGTTACTTGGAATGCTGATGCCTGAATCTCAACACATGATACATTATATAAAGCAACAACTGAAGCGATACGTATTGGGTCAAGTCTGCTAAATTACTGATTTCAAATTATCAAGATGACACATACCACTTTCATATTGAACACACCACATAAGAGACAATTTAGAAGAAACCTTCCATACTCCACATGTATCTTCGCTGGGTCAGAGTGTGACTGGCTTTAATGATCAGTTCCAGAGAACAAAGCCCATGTCCGAAATTCCGTCCAACACAGTAACTTTGTAAATAATTTACCAAACGTGAGAACATCTATTCCGCGATGAAACTGAGTATTCAATTCGAAAACTAGAGGTGTTTATGTCGAATTGGAGCCTCATGGCTTGCAAAAAATCGCACGTGGTGTAGCAGGGTACGGGCTACTAATTCCGTGGAAATCAAACACATATTAGAAGGTAAATTAAATGAGATTTATAGCAAGCATTCCACAAAGTACATGACACATTCGTACATGATACACGTAAGTAGTTACAGCTTTACATCACGTGGCGGAACCACTCGTCTACGCCAAGTTCCAGTCGCACAAAATATCTCATCGAATAAACTGAACACTAATGAATTTAACATCGTTCTCTAACTGAAATACATGGTGCGGTATGTTTATGAGTGTCACACCCGGAGTGACCGCCGAAAATTCAAACAAAGGTAACTATTACACATTTAAACTTAGCACCTAGAGATATTATTCAGAGCATCCTTACTCACCGGCGTCATAGAGAAGAATAAAACTAACCTGTTCCGGCGGCGGTGTCTACACAGAAACCCGCCAGGGCTCGCTGGCCAGTGGTCACTAATGCCTCTCTGACTGAATGTGGCCGTATTCAAAGATCGGCTAAAATACCGTTAACACTCAAGGAAACCTCCTGGCGACTAAGAAAACCCGAAGTTCCATCTACATAAAAACCACACATTCCTACTAGCAGACGACAGTGAGGACAGGACATATGTGACATGAATACATGGTAACGGATTACACAAGTACATACACAACATAGTAACGAAACTGAAACTGAAAAAAGACATTCTCCCTTGGCGTTGAAACGCTGCTGTAATATTACGCACTCTCATCCATTTTCCTCTCCAGGCATAGTCGTACCGAACCTTTTGGTCGTTAAGAACTGTAGCAAAAACGAAGCTTGCTTTCCAAAATCAATGAGAAGACTCACATGGAAACGTTTCACTGTATACCAGGCTGCTCTTGGTAGTGAAATCTTGCTCGACAAAGTGACAATACAGAACATAATTCCTATCCAAAAACATCTCATTTAGTAGTTATTGCTAGAAAGCAGATAAATTAAATTGATTATGCACCCTGTCAACACGTGTTGAGCAGATAATTTTTTATAGCTTTCTCAGCTGAGGAACATTATACGTCGCTACAGGGCAAGCCATGTTGGTTTTTAAATTTCGCCGTAAGTGAGTGCCTTCAGTGTTAGTAGGAAAGTAGAAAAATAATCTGCATAGCCACGTGCCTATAATCGAGAATATTTCGTGTGTTTTTAAGTTTTAATGTACCGGGTGATCAAAAAGTCAGTATAAATTTGAAAAATGAATAAATCACGGAATAATGTAGATAGAGAGGTACCAATTGACACACATGCTTAGAATGACATGGGGTTTTATTAGAACCCAAGAAATATAAAAGTTCAAAAATGTCCGACAGATGGCGCTTCATCTGATCAGAATAGCAATAATTAGCATAACAAAGTAAGACAAAGCAAAGGTGATGTTCTTTACAGGAAATGCTCAATGTGTCCACCATCATTCCTCAACATTAGCTGTAGTCGAGGAATAATGTTGTGAACAGCACTGTAAAGCATGTCCGGAGCTATGGTGAGGCATTGGCGTCGGATGTTGTCTTTCAGCATCCCTACAGATGTCGGTCGATCACGATACACTTGCGACTTCAGGTAACGCCAAATCCAATAATCGGACGGATTGCGGTGTGGGGACCTGGGAGGCCAAGCATGACGAAAGTGGCGGCTGAGCACACGATCATCACCGAACGACGCACGCAAAAGATCTTTCCCGCGTCTAGCAATGTGGTGTGGAGCGCCATCCTGCATAAACATTGTACGTTCCAGCAGGTGTTTATCAGCCAGGCTGGGGATGATGCGATTCTGTAACATATCTGCGTAGCTGTCACCCGTCACGGTAGCATTTACTGACGTTTTGCTGTCCAGCGCCATCTGGCCATCTGTCGGACATTTTGTGAACTTCGGTTTTTTTTGTTCTAATAAAACCCTATGTCATTCGAAGCATGTGTGCCAATTTTTACCTCTCTATTTACATTATTCCGTGGTTTATTAAGTTTTCAAATTTTTACTGACCTTCTGATCACCCGGTACAGCCATTTTGATCTCCGCAGCTGGCAATTATGTATACTTCCTTTGGTATCCTTCTCATGGAATTGAAGTATGTGCTTTTAGTTGCCCTATTTTCTTGTAATTATGTCTGAAAAGCAGTTTAGACCGAAATCTTGCTGCTCAAAAGATATCGGAATACTGGTTATTAAGGACTAAAAGGCTAATGTACCTGAAACTACTTCTCAGGATAATGGACTATACTTATTGCGTAGCCTTGCACAGGGTTTTTGCGCTTCAAATTGGTTGCCAAACAGTGAATGGTGTATGGTTTTGCAGCACCGTACTTCCTGCTGCATACGTGCGTATTTTGCGGTTGTCTAGTCCTTATGACGGACTACGTCTTTCTTTTCTTTTAGTCTTCCTCGCATCCTTCACTTCCATAACTTTCTAACGAGCGTGTGTCGCCTTATACACACATCAAAAAAAGTTTTGCATCACCTCGGTTCCGAGAGTTCCGGAACCTGTACAGAAAACTGGAATACAGATCAACATAAACATCATTTCTACCCTTTCTATTGCTCATGCAAACCACACATTTCATGTTGTACCACCATACAGCGTGACCTTCAGAGTTGGTGGTCCAGATCGAAGCACACACAGGTACCTATAATACCCAGTAGCACGTCCTCTTGTGCCGGCCGCGGTGGTCGTGCGGTTCTAGGCGCTGCAGTCCGGAACCGCGGTACTGCTACGGTCGCAGCCTCGGGCATGGATGTGTGTGATGTCCTTAGGTTAGTTAGGTTTAAGTAGTTCTAAGTTATAGGGGACTGATGAACTAAGATGTTAAGTCCCATAGTGCTCAGAGCCATTTGTACCATTTGAACATCCTCTTGCACTGATGCGTGCCTGTATTCGTTGTGGCATACTATCCACAAGTTCATCAAGGCACTTTTGATCCAGATTGTCCCACTCCTCAACGACGATTCGGCTTAGATCCCTCAGAGTGGTTGGTGTGTCACGTCACCTATAAACAGCCCTTTTCAATCTATCACAGGCATGTTCGATAGCGTTCATGTTTTGACAAAATTCTGGCCTCTCTAGTTGAGTAATGTCGTTATCCTGAAGGAAGTCATTCACAAGATGTGCACGATGGGGGCACAAATTGTAGTCTATAAAGACGAATGCCTCCTGAATATGCTGGCTATACGGTAGCACTATCGATCGGCGAATGGCAATCACTTATCGTACAGCCGTTGCGGCGCCTTCCATGACCACCAACGGCGTACGTCGGCCCCACATAACGCCACCCCAAAACGGCAGGGAACCTCCACTTTGCTGCACTCGCTGGACAGTGTGTCTAAGGCGTTCAGGCTGACCTTGTTGCCTCCAAACACGTCTCCGACGATTTTCTGGTTGAAGGCATATGCGGTACTCATCGCTGAAGAGAACTTGATGCCAATCCTGAACGGTCCATTCGGCATGTTGCTGGGCCCATCTACACCGCGCTGCGTGGTGTCGTCGTTGCAAAGATGAACCTCGCCATGGGCGTCGGGAGCGAAGTTGCGCATCATACAGGCTACTGCGCACAGTTTGAGTCGTAACACGACGTCCTGTGGCTGCAAGTAAAGCATTATTCAACATGGTGGCGTTGCTGTCACGAATCCTCCGAGTCATAATCCGTAGGTAGAGGTCATCCACTGCAGTAGTAGCCCTTGGGCGGCGTGAGCGAGGCATGTCATCGACATGGTTCACTCCGAGACGCCTGGACACTTCCCTTGTTAAGGACCCTTCGTAGCACAAAGAAACAATGCGTACGCGATCGAACCGCCGTATTGACCGTCTAGGCATGGTTGAACTACAGACAACACGAGTCGTGTACTTCCTTGTTGTTGGAATGACTGGAACTGATCGGCTGTCAGACCCCCTACGTTTAATAGGCGCTGCTCATGCGTAGTTGTTTACATCTTTGGGCGGGTTTAGTGACATCTCTGAGCAGTCAAAGGGAGTTCTGGGAACCGGGGTGATGAAAAACATTGTTTGATGTGTGTATAAGATTATTACGTAAGTATGGGAAGAGTCTAACTTTCTTTTGGATAAGTATCTAAATGTTGCCCATTATTGGGTGGCGAATCCCACACGGCGGGTTGACAGTCGGAATCGGTATTCTCCCTCCGAGCACATTTTCCCCTCTCCTTACAGTTATGTGAGCGCCGAGTTTTATGTGTATTTGTTAATTTGTTAATCAGGTCATTACATGTTACACACATCGTTTCACGACATCTTTTGTTGAAATGATGTGTGAAATGATGTGGAACGAGTCAGTTTACAGCATATGTATACGCGATTAATTTTAACATTAAGTAGCATATAAGATTTTAGTTCTGCTCTTGCAACTACAGCTAGAAACTAGTTTCCTTTTTTCCGGCTACAACGTTTTAAATAAAAATTCATCCATGGAGAAATGATTTTAGGTTATATTTAAAATCTGTTTATTGTAAAAATGATGAAGACTTTTGTTGCTGTGTTATGAACTCCTTTCAGTACAACTGACAGGTTTAATAACAAGTAATATAGGTCATTATTTCATATAATGCTGTAGGTTTCGTCGTCACTATTCCACTCAAAATGCGATGGTTTACATATGATGAAGCATAATGGACTGTGATTTCTGTACATCACTTGAGGCAAAATCAAAGATGGTTCCTTTGACAGAGCAAGGCCGATTTCTTTCCAAATCCTTCCCTAATCCGAGCTTGTGGCCCTTCTCTAATTACTTCGATGTCAACGGGACGTTATACACCAATCTCTCCTCATCCTCTTCCTACTTACCATGAATTTCATTAGCGAATAGATGTACTGTGATTATGCACCTAAAATGTCTAACTCCTTGAGGAGCTACCTACAAGACGACCTCGGGTGAAAACCACGTATAAATCTTACTGCTCGCTCTTGTGCAATCAATACTTTCTTTCTAAATGATGGTTAACCCAAGAAACATATTCCACAAGATATTACTGGTTTTCAGCTATGCGAAATATGTCCCATCGTTGACTCGTTTGTTTCCAAGACTAACAAGTGTACTAAGCGCAGAAGAAGGTTAACTTAATTGTTTGAGCAGGTCAGTGATAACCTTCTTCCAGTTCAAGTTCTCATCATACATTCAAGAATTTGGAGCATTGTACTCTATTTATCGACTTCTGCTCGTGCGCTGCGTCTTTTGTTGGCAATAATCTGTTTATAGTACAGAACTGACTAAAGTTTCTTTTTTCAGAGACAGTCCAGAGAACCCGCTAATAATTCATTGAAAAACCTCATGAAAAATCTATTCTGTTATTTTCTCTCCAATCGGGATTGTTACAACAACAGCATCGTCTGCAAAATGTACCACTTCTGTGTGATGAATGTTAAGTGGAAGGTAATTTACATACAAAGGGTGATCAATCGTTAACGCTATCGCTTTCACGACTGTGGCCGGTCGGGTGAGGCCACATCTGTGCCCGCTGCGCGGATGACAGGAAGAATGTGGTAAATATAAGACTGATTGTTACGTCACTTATTTCTAACATACATCTGTACTTAAAAAGAAAAGAGAACTACTGGTGTATATTACGCAAGGAAATGCTGGAACTGCCTCCTTTCGTGTAGTTACCTCTGAGAAATGGCAGCAGTGTCTTGACGAATGTTAATTTTAAATTCATCTAAAATGTGTGAATTTGACTTGTACACTTTCTCTTTTAATCCGTCGAGAGATAATAACAGCAGGGGGTTAAATATTGTTAGTGATAACTCTGTCTCGAAACACACCACGATTTTCCCGTAATGAGCATTTAGCTGTATGTAACGTCGCAGAGAGCTACTGAAAGATCGCGGAAGCACGTTCCCTCTCAGTTAATTGGCCAAAAGAAGGATGCAAAATGTTTCCACGAACACCTCTCTGTTAACTGCTTCCTGCAAAAAGTTAAAGTTTCTCATTCTCTCTAATTTCGCATCAGACACCTATTTTTTGATCGTGCAAATGTGCCTCGAGTATTACGTAAGGCTTTTCAGAACTTCAGTAAAGATTATTTTGTGAATTAACGTGTGCACTTAGGTAGCACCATGATTCGTCCGAAAAATGTTAGGCGAGGGTCAAATTTTCCATGATGCGCTCTATTCAAAGTTCATTCACAAAACCGCAACCTTTTTTACAGTGTCATCCAGTTTAAGCTCTGGCACTGCAGTTATTTCATAGGCCTGTAACTCCAGTAACTGTGTAGCCTTTTGAAGAGAGCCATAGGAAATTCCCATTTGCTGAGAAAGACGTGGAACTGATTTTCTAAGAGATATTTCCAGAGCATGCCAAATGTTATCAGGAGTTTCTTCTCTGAGTACTGTCAGAGGCTGCTTATACTTCCTGTCAAGATGACTTGCCGTTTCAAGAATTTTTTTTTAATCGATGAATCATACTCCGATTAGGAACTTTAACAACGGGAAATTCCTCTTGAAATAACCTCCTTAGTGCACCTGCTGTTTCTGTACGAACGTATGAGTCATACATGAATATTCTTTGGTGAATAGAATACATGTATTTCGCCATTTCACTTGAAAGACTTTCACTCAGAACACTGTATTGCGTCGCCCAACAAACACGTGCTACCTGCGCAAACAAAGGCCTCGCAGCGGAGGGGAAATACTCCCCCCCGCCCTTCACCCCGTGCCGCCACCGGCTAGCTGCCGGCCGGGCAACAAAATCCAATTGCGTTAAGGATTGATCACCCTGTATAATGAATAAGAGTGGACCTTAACTGAATCTTATGGGACTCTCTTCGTGATTTCTCCCCAGTCGCTAAAGCTTTTTACCTCTCCAACACCGTTTCAATTAATCAGCACAACTTTTTACGTTCTGTATGTTTAGTGTGGTCAGACTGGTATATGCAAAGCAGTCAGTTCAATAAAACTTCAGTTTTTCTAATAGAGTAACGTGATTTATGCAATAAGACGCCTTGGAAAGATCAAAAAAAGAAATTGTAATTGGTGATTTAAGGTTAGCAATACTTGGTGAGTGAATGTATAAATAGCATTCGCAATCGAGTAATCTTTCTTGAATCAAAACTGTGATGTGTTGAATAATTATTTCTACCTAAGTGTGGGATTATTCTTGAGTACATTACTGTTTGGAATATACAGGAAAAAGATGTCAGGAAGGAAACCCAGTGATAAATAAGTACCATAAAATTTCCATTCTTGTCAACTTTCGTATAAAGATATTCAACAACTGTGAGTGATTCATAACATATATCAATAAAGATATTGCAAGATGCTGACTCAAGATAACAAACCGTTTGGGCATTTTTGTGATCTGTACCGGCTGGACTGATCGAGAGACATATCGCTACCCATGAATTCAGATACATAATTGTATTCGTCACGCAGTGGATCATATAATGGAAAAAGATACACACACGTGAGTTACAGGTGTATTTATTCCGAAATAATTAATTAGTAATGACCGGTGAAGGTTCTCTATACACTGAATTGACAAATTAGGCCAAATAATTCCCAATTTAATTTCGTGTTTGCGAACACACACACACAGAAAGGAGGCACACTATAATGAGATTAATAAAATACAGAAACAAAAGGAAATAGAAACCATGAGCATCGGGACAGTTTAACGGAGTGTTAGAGCTACCTGACAGGCACACAAGGAATGGATAAAGCAGGATTTACAATTATCACGACAGGTTTCCCCTTAAATGCATAATCGGTGTTGGATGCATAATCATCGCTTCGATCATACAGGAACCAAAGTATTGGCTTCACATGCAAATATCTAAATGCACTCGGTCACAGGTGAGTTCTCTGCTATAAGACGAAAATCCAAGTAGTTTTCTCTAATCAAGCATCTAACAAATCGAAAACACCTATTTTCCTCCCGTAATAGACCGCACTGTAAGCTATACTCACCACAGTCGACATTTCAGAAGAAGTCCTGCCTCCTATACGTTCTGCTGGCAGCAACCACTCATCTGTCATGAAGTGACAAGCCGATTCTCGAATGGAAATCCACGCCTCTTGTCTGCGTCTTCCGATACAGTGTCTTCCTCCGCATCTCCCAAAGAAACTCCCTCAATATTTTAAATTACTCTCTGCTACCTCCTGCAAAAGCCCGCACAAACTTCGCTCCACCAATGGTTAGACTCGTGCAAGGACTGTCCAGTGGAATTTAAGGCATTTTTAAGCCACTCAAGAGGTGTCTTCCCCAGTTCCGAGAGTGAAATTTGTTGTTCGCCTGGTTTTATATCCGCATGGCGCCATTCCTGCCCCATAAAAAGGGGAAAAACTGTAACAGTCTCCGCCACATTACTTCCCCACGTGAAAACAGCGAGACTTCTAAGTTTTGCCCAGGATAGCTTCCTGTAGCTTTCTCTGAAAGCACGGTAGCAAACACGCACTACTAAGAGGCACCTATTAACACTGATAGTGGCTCATAAAATAATATACTTCGCATTGGCCAGAGCAGAACATTTTTCCCAAACAGAGCTTTTTAAGAATTCGTCCTATCGTGACAAAAGAAATCCATAATTGTTAAGTACCTAGAGCTGTGCGCGACTTTCCGGCGCCACAGGGACAAAGCGGCATTGTCGGCAGATCGTGTCTGCCGATCTATTCATATCCTTGTCTGAGTTGCGGAACTCATTAAATAAATAAACATGCAGCTAGATACTTATCTAAAGGTAAAATGAAATCAGATGTGTGTCAATGGCTCACTCGTCGCCATCATTATCATTACTCGTGATACTGAAAGATTTGTGCAAACTGGCTCAATCATCACACAGATTTCCATACATCGGTATAACGAATATGGAAGATGGAACTTACCAGACTAAGCCTATTCACATTTCAACGTTAGGTATTAATACCGCAAACAAGAGAAATGGCAGTCTCAGTCGAAGAGGTTAGAAATCATTTAATACAGTAAATCACTTTCAGTCACTGTGTGGCCACCAGCAGTGCCTAAAAGCTGTAAAACACATTCAGTCATGAAGAACCATATTATATTGCCAGGTAGAGGAAGTTGATGAATGATGAACACTACCTTCACTTAACGCAGGTTTATTCGGCACTTGCACATACAAGAGCGCCTAGCGAACTAAATGGTTCAAATGGCTCTGAGCACTATGTAACTTAACATCTATGGTCATCAGTCCCCTAGAACTTAGAACTACTTAAACCTAACTAACCTAAGGACATCACACCACACCCAGTCATCACGAGGCAGAGAAAATCCCTGACCCCGCCGGGAATCGAAACCGGGAACCCGGGCGCGGGAAGCGAGAACGCTACCGCACGACCACGAGCTGCGGACGCGTAGCGAACTGCCTCCGGCCACAACGCATACGGTCCATTCCAGTACAATGATTCTTACCATTTGTGAATATTTCTGGAATGTACTCGAACCGAATATAGAAATTAAAAGTTTTCAGTTACGACCCTCCATGCAATTATCTAATGTCATAACCACTACACAACATCGAGTGCGCTACTCGGCTTATTCTGCACATTGCTCCCTCCTTAAGAGAACAGTGTCTCGGTGTTACGTCCTCCTAGTCTGGAAACGAGTCATCGGTCCTGCATACTCCGAATCCCGATGACTGATGCTCACCCTGACGGTAATCTTCTTAGAACTTCCCTTGCCGCTACGTTCTTCGTTGCCTTTCCGCTTGTTGCCTGTCTGTGGAGCTTCGAATTGACCCTGGGTTGTAGGATCCTTATAGGACTTCATTCGAAGGACGTGGACCGTATCTCTGATCATTCGTCGTCTTGTGTCGGGGTCGAAATCTTCAACTTCATAAGTAACATTAGACAACTGTCTTACAACTTTATAAGGTCTAAAGTAGCGCCTGAGGAGCTTCTCAGAGAGACCAACCTTCCGAGCAGGAATGAAGATCCAGACGAGGTCACCAGGCTGGTAGATAACAGGGCGGTGGCTCGCGACATACCTAAGGCGGTCGTTTTCTTGAGCCTGCAGCATGCGGAGTCAAGCTAACTGCCGAGTTTACCCAGATCTGCTTAACACCTGGCCGATGCAGTCGTCATCCACGTTATCAGGATGTAACGTAAACACAGTGTCCATCGTCGTCGTCGCCTCACGCCCATGCACCAGGAAAAATGGCGTAAGTCCTGTGGTGTCTTGTGTTGACGGTGTTGTAAGCAAACGTCACGAAAGGTAACACCTCATCCCAATTGCTCTGCTCAACATTGACGAACATTGATAGAATGTCGGCCAAGGTCTTATTAAGGCGTTCAGTAAGCCCGTTAGTTTGCGGATGGTAGGCAGCCGTCATGTGATGAGTAATGTTGCATCGATGGTTAATCTCTGTCACAAGATTCGATTGAAAAACTTTCCCTCGATCCATAATCAACGACCTTGGGGCACCGTGTTGTAGTACAATGTCCTCCACGATTAATAGCGTGTCAGATAGTCAGTGCAAACAATAATCTGTCTATTGCCACTAGCAGACGTTGGAAATCGTCCGAGGTGGTCAATCCCATTTGTTAAATTTGGCTATACGCTTATATACCTTCAGCCACTTATTTGGATCTTGAACATCTTTACCAGACAACCCGGAAGGATATCTCATGTGGTGGCACACAGTTGCTGTCATCGTGACGTCCTTTTCTTCTTCTTCTGTCTCCGATAGATTGCGATCTGTTGAATATGGTTCGAACTCGGGATTCTCTCCACGTAAACGGCGGCTCTGTCGTGGACTGATGGGAGCCTCTGTGTCGTCGATAATGAGTGGTATCACAAGTTCCAATACCCAGAGTCTCCACCATTATAATGTCATGTAGAGGAAGGTGTAAGTAGGTCAATGACGAACACTAACTTCACTTAACGAAGCTTTATTCAGCACTTGCACATTCAAGAGCGCGGAGCGAACTGCCGCCGTCCAGAACACGTACGGTATACATACAGCTACAGAACATTCCAGTACAATGCTTCTTGCCATTTGTGGCTACTTCTAGAATGTACTCGACCCGAATACAGGAATTAAAATTTTTCGGTTGAGGTGACTTTTGAACTCACGACCCTCCATGCCCCAATGTAGTATCATAACTTTTTTTTTAATCTCATTTTCTTCGTTTTCATTCGGTGCATCTGTTCGGGGTGGATGTCGCAAGACACCCGTTTTAGTTCGTCGTTGATCCATTAACTCAGAGGGGAGCTAACCCTCTGACCGAACACGCTAAGCTACCGTGCCGGCTAACTACACTACTGGCCATTAAAAATGCTACACCAAGAAGAAATGCAGATGATAAACGGGTATCCATTGGACAAATATATTATACTAGAACTGACATGTGATTACATTTTCACGCAATTTGGGTGCATAGATCCTGAGAATTCAGTACCCAGAACAACCACCTCTGGCCGTAATAACGGCCTTGATACGCCTGGGCACTGAGTCAAACAGAGCTTGGTTGGCGTGTACAGGTACAGCTGCCCATGTAGCTTCAACAAGATACCACAGTTCATCAAGAGTAGTGACTGGCGTATTGTGACGAGCCAGTTTCTTGGCCATCATTGACCAGACGTTTTCAGTTGGTGAGAGATCTGGAGAATGTGCTGGCCAGCGCAGCAGTCTAACATTTTCTGTATCCAGAAAGGCCCGTACAGGACCTGCAATATGCGGTCGTGCATTATCCTGCTGAAATGTTGGGTTTCACAGGAATCGAAGGAAGGGTAGAGCCACGGGTCGCAACAAATCTAAAATGTAACGTCCACTGTTCAAAGTGCCGTCAATGCGAACAAGAGGTGACCGAGACGCGTAACCAATGGCACCCCATACCATCACGCTGGGTGATACGCCAGTATGGCGATGACGAATACACGCTTCCAATGTGCGTTAACCGCCATGTCGCCAAACACGGATGCGACCATGACGATGCTCTAAACAGTACCTGGATTAATCCGAAAAATGACGTTTTGCCATTCGTGCACCCTGGTTCGTCGTTGAGTACACCATCGCAGGTGCTCCTGTCTGTTGCAGCGTCAAGGGTAACCGCAGCCATGGTCTCCGAGCTGATAGTCCATGCTGCTGCAAACGTCGTCGAGCTGTTCGTGCAGATGGTTGTTGTCTTGCAAATGTTCCCATCTGTTGACTCAGGGATAGAGACGTGGCTGGACGATCAGTTACAGGCATGCGGATAAGATGCCCGTCATCTCGACTGCTAGTCATACGAGGCCGTTGGGATCCAGCACGGCGTTCCGTATTACCCTCCTGAACCCACCGATTCCATATTCTGCTGACAGTCATTGGATCTCGACCAACGCGAGCAGCAATGTCGCGATACGATAACCCGCAATAGCGATAGGCTACAATACGACCTTTATCAAAGACGGAAACGTGATGCTACGCATTTCTCCTCCTTACACGAGGCATCACAACAACGTTACACCAGGCAACGCCGGTGAACTTCTGTTTGTGTATGAGAAATCGGTTGGAAACTTTCCTCATGTCAGCACGTTGTAAGTGTCGCCACCGGCGCCAACCTTGTGTGAATGCTCTGAAAAGCTAATCATTTGCATATCACAGCATCTTCTTCCTGTTGGTTAAATTTCGCGTCTGTAGCACGTCATCTTCATGGTGTAGCAATTTTAATGGCCAGTAGTGTACTAGACTACGGCGATTGCGCTACTCAGCGTCTACTGCGACAATATTTTACAGTCACTGTGTTTCAGTTGGTGGATTCTGTGACAGAATCCTCAACTTTCAGGCTTCTCTTGAATTTTTTACAAGTTCCGATTTCGTAACAGAGGGATGTTATTTTCATGTCTGCATGACAGAGCGTGAATAAAATATCTCAAATATTATTATGTGCTGGTAATTCCCGTAGTTCATACGATGGTGCTTCAGCTAGCAGCTAAGGAGGGTCTCTGGAACTGGTAGATGTGATAAAACTAGCGGTATTCTAGAAGTCAGGGACGTAATTTTAAGCTGTTAGCTTATTGATGTGGCATATCTCTGATGCAGAGCAAGGTACAGGAGAAGTAATTATTGTCATTTTGTCAATAATAAATTCTTGTAACTTTTCGCTATTCAGATAGTTCTATTTTTCTTTTCTTTTATCTATTTTTCAGGGTCTATGGGACACCATCAGCCAAAGCTACTTGGTCATGGAACGATTGAGTTCATAGTTTACAGAACGCTGATTAGGAAATTTTTATCGAAAGCAACTACGTAACTAAAGCAATGGGAAAAGAACTGGAAGTCTATTATAAGTAACACAAAAGAAAGAAAATTTCTGAACTGATTCGAGAAACACTCGTACTGGATAAAAGGCGTCAGGCACAAGGAAACGTTTCAATTCACGTTTGAAGACTCGGGGCTTCTCTTTTTAAGGTCCTCTGGAAGCCTACTGAAAATGAAACTTTCTGAAAAGCGCACACCTATGTTTACAATGGTTAATGAAGTATTATCCAGGGTGTGCCGGCCGTTGGTGGCCGAGCGGTTCTAGGCGCTACAGTCTGGAACCGCGCGACCGCTACGGTCGCAGGTTCGAATCCTGCCTCGGGCATAGATGTGTGTGATGTCTTTAGGTTAGTTAGGTTTAAGTAGTTCTAAGTTCTAGGGAACTGATGACCTGAGCAGTTAAGTCCCATAGTGCTCAGAGCCATTTGAACCATTTTGTTATCCAGGGTGTAGTTTCTTATGAATGAGTTAGTATCGTCAATAACAAAACCCAAGATGGAGTATGTATACACGGATGGTAGAGTTTGAATTCTGAGGCATGTTATCAACGGTCTACACCAAGTCCACGAACTAACACCGTAAAGCCGTCTGACCGTCAATTTTTGGGCTAAGAATGTCGTTGGCGAGATCACAGAACCGCCCCAAAATACGCTGTCCAATCACGTAAATATGGCCACCTGCCAAAAGCTCGAATAACTATTTTTTGTAGCGCGGGTCGATGTGAGCCGTACAGGACGTGGATTAATGAGGTCCTGAGTGGTACTGACAAAGATGTGGAGCCATGCTGACTTCAGTGGCGTGGCCAGCTGCACTAAGTTTCTCGGTTGAGGATCCATGTCATGAACAGGTCCATCAAGTTGGTCCCACAGATTCTGGACTGGGTTTTGGTTCAAATGGCTCTGAGCACTATGGGACTTAACATCTGAGGTCATCAGTCCCCTAGAACTTAGAACTACTTAAACCTAACTAACCTAAGGACATCACACACATCCATGCCCGAGGCAGGATTCGAACCTGCGACCGTAGCGGTCGCGCGGTTCCAGACTGAAGCGCCTTTAACCGCGTGGCCACACTGGCCGGCGACTGGGTTTTAATTTGGGGAGTTTTGTGGTCAGTGGAATACGGTAAACAGGTTCTGGTGCCCTTCGATCCATGTACGTACACTGTGAGATGTTACACGTTCCACTGTCCTATTGGTTGATGCCATCATGGCGAGAGAACAGGATGCATGTTGCGGTGGACATGGACCCCAGAAATACGGGCACACTTGTGTTGACACATTGTGCCTTCCAGAATGACAAGATCATCCAGGGAAAGCAACGAAGATTTTTCTCAGACCAAAAACTACCCCTTTACTTACTTTCAGATCTTACAAACTGTACACGCCAACGGCCATATATGGCGATGGAGCATAAAACGCTATTAATCTGTAAAGGCCACGTGTCAGTGGTCCGCCCTGGTAGCTGAGTGGCTAGCGCGATGGTATTTCATACCTAACGGCCCGGGTTCGATTCCTGGCTGGGTCGGTTATTTTCTCCGCGCAGGGACTGGGTGTTGTGTAGTCCTTACCGTCATTATTTCATACCCATCGACACGCAAGTCGCCGAAGTGGCGTCACCTCCAAAGACTTGCACCAGGCGAACGGTCTACCCGACGGGAGGCATTAGCCACACGGCATTTCCATTACCAGTCAGTGGACGTCCATTTCCGGTTCTGGCGTGCAAATTTCAGACTTCGCCGCCAGTGGGCAGCAGTCAGCATGGGCGCATGAACCAGGTGCCTGCAGCAGACGCCCATAAGCAGCAACTCTCGCTAAAGAGATTTTTAGTTGTCCCTTGTTTCATCTGCAAGGTCAGTTGCTCTACAATTACACGTCTGTTCGCCTGTACACATTACCGCAACCACTGTTCACTTGTGTCACCTATGGCCCATGCTGCATCACAGTTGTGTCGACGCCGGTTTTCGGTAGCGCCAATTTGTCATGTACGGGATACTTGTAAACTTTGACTTCTTTGGCACGCGAACAGTTTCCAAACTTAGCCGTTTCTGAAATGCTTCCACCCTTCTCCCGAAAGCCAATGATCATGCCCTTTTTCGATGTCAGATAAATCGCAATAACAAAACGACTGCGCTGTTTTCCACGACCCTTCGAAACGCTTTATACACTCTCCATGCTAGTGCTGCCACCTGCCATCTGTGAGTAATTATTGCACCTAGACTTCGATTACAGGAAGTGGTCACATTACCGTGATTGGACTGTGTAATTCCGTATGAGATAATAGAGTATATGGTCCACAAGTACCGTATTTCCTCAAAACAGGGGTGGCCAGGAATTGGGGTCGTGAGTCGTGTCATGGCAAGATTGCCACTACGCTCAGCCTGGATGGCATTCTTCCTCCACCGCCACACTACGCTGTCTGAGCGCGAGGAGGGAAACAGGGGGAAACTGCGAAAGCGCTGCATTTAAATTGCAGTGCCGTCGCACTGCATACAACCAGTTTTATAGCCCGCATTTCGCAACAACGTAGTGCAAATGACTTGGTTTTATAGCTCACATTTCGTAACAACTTAGATCACAAATAAAAGTAAGTTTTAGTATTATTTAATTATTTTTGGCACGCTGAAGACTTAATACAGCTCTTATGTGGGACAGACTGTCACCATACGAACAAACGCTAAAAATTTCATACATTTTCTCACTCAGGCTCCCACGTTATCGTGACCTATTTAGTTTCATAACCGGAAAGAGGCCTTTCCACACACATAATACGCTGGTCGAAATAGTACAGAACTTTTGCAACCTTACTATGGAGACGTGGAAACTCTCCTTGAGTAAAGCAATATACACATCCTGGACATTTTAACGGATTTGTCTTTTAAATGAGAATTACTTTGCAAATCAATCAATTACATCTGCTCATACACAGGGACCCTTTCAACTGAACCGGTAAACGGTCCCGAAAATAGCTCGAAAACAGATTTAAGCTTGGCAGTGCCCCAAAAAGTATAGGAAACTGTCCCTGTAATTCTTTCAAAGCTATAATGAATTCTTCAAACCTCACGTTTTCTTTGACGTCAATGAGCTTATGGAACTGGACTGAGTTTGTCAGCCGGCCGGAGTGGCCGAGCGGTTCTAGAGACTACAGTCTGGAACTGGGAGACCGCTACGGTCGCAGGTTCGAATCCTGCCTCGGATATGGATGTGTGTGATGTCCTTAGGTTAGTTAGGTTTAAGTAGTTCTACGTTCTAGGGGACTGATGACCTCAGAAGTTAAGTCCCATAGTGCTCAGAGCCACTAGAGTTTGTCAGACTGAGTTTCTTCTACAACGTGATATTCTTTTTAAATGCACCCCCATCACAACAGGAAGAAGTTGTTTCTCATCTTGCAATGCCGTACTGTTTGCAGGGAGCAGTCAAGTCCACTTAAAAAGTCCATTTAAAATACGAGATTTGTAATCCGTTCCGGATTTTCTAAATTTCACTCCTGCACTTCTTTTTCACTTATAAATTCAGCAGTAGTAAGTTTTAAATCTAGAAGCGGTTCCAGGCGTTTTGACTTAAGCAACGTACTTTTCAGTAACACATAAAGCCTCCGTACTCTTCGCTCAGTTCCATCGAAAACAGTTGCAGTTGACATTAGAATATAGCGTTCGACTACAAAAATTTTGCAATCCGTACCACGAATTCCTTTGCGTGATGCGTGCCTGCAAATTTAGCACAAAGTTCTCGTAGATGTGAAGAACAATGAATCCTGTGTGTCATTCGTTCTAATTTTTTGCTGTTTCATTGTCAACTAAATCTTTAAATTACTTTTACATGGTATTGTATACCATTTCATAGCAAATTTGCAGTACTCGTCGCTTTTGCGACTGCATAATATATACTGAGAAATCTCGTCCTTCTCCTCTGTTACTCCCATTCATTTTTAAAGGCTTGTGACAATAGATCGCTAGACTATCTCATTTTATGTAAACATCCACTGAATCTATGAACGTCTTTCATACCATCAAAAAATACCGAAAGGCGATCAGCGCTGACACCACAATTCTGCTGAAATGGAGAGAGTTGTGCCATCACAGAAATGCCACAACGCAAAACTAAATGAAATGTCACAGTGTTACAGGTATTTCCGAGAAGGAACGAGCGAAGCCGATTCATTCCAGGCCTTAGACAGCACGCGTTCCACACACCCTGCAATCATCAAGTTTGGCACGTCTTGGCCGGCCATACCTTAAAACTTTGAGGTAGATCACTTCGAAACTGGTTAGCAAATCAGATAACAAAAACAATGTATACAAGGTGACTATTTGCAATTTTATTCAAAGCATACAGCCGTATATTCGCTTTAAGACGCAATCATTGAGCACCTGGAACGAAGTAACTGGATGCGAAAAATTCAGTGCCATAACTGTAGTAGTTGGCAGAAAAATAAGGTACATTCTCTCAAGGATTACAGAGCTGAGGTGCTCGTATAGCGTAACGCCTGGCCCGCCAGCTTATGAGACAGGAAGGTGAGCCAGACACGGATTGAATCCGTGTAACGGATTAAAGACTGTGGCTGGGGCAATGGCAAGCCTAAGTGTGGTGGTTTCCCACGCTCATTTATGCAAATTCTGGACTGAATACCACTTTCTATGTCATGAATCGCAGTACACAAACAGTTGCAATAGTATCGCATAAAAAACAAATTTTGAATAATTCACAGACACTGGCACACATTTTCAGCTGTCCCCATTGATACATATCAACAACACCTGTCGACAAAATAATGGCTCTAAGCACTATGGGACTTAACTGCTGAGCTCATCAGTCCCCTAGAACTTAGAACTACTTACCTAACTAACCTAAGGACATCAAACACATCCATGCCCGAGGCAGGATTCGAACCTGCGACCGTAGCGGTCGCGCGGTTCCAGACTGTAGCGCCTAGAACCGCTCGGCCACACCTGTCGGCAGCTAAGGATTTCGATTTAATCATCATTTCATTCTATAGAAGCTGCACGGTCATCAATGGTATATGTATTTTCAGGAACAGATACCATCTTCATATAGCTAAAGGCTACACAGCCATTGACCTCATTCTGTGCGAATGCTCACTCTGTGCCTGAACTCTTACGGGACTCGTCAGCTTACAGGTAGTCTGGCGCGAGTAATGAGTGCATGGGCAAATATCTATTAGGAACACTACGAATGTAGGTTGTGGATAGTTGGGAATTTGGGTCTCACGGGAAGCGTGCAAGGGATGTCTCTGCAGTCGGACTATTCTCTGTGTCCTCGGTGGCTCAGATGGATAGAGCGTCTGCCATGCAAGCAGGAGATCCCGCGTTCGAGTCCCGGTCGAGGCACACATTTTCAGTTGTCCCCATTGATATACATCAACAACACCTGTCGGCAGCTAAGGGTTTTGATTCAATTATCATTTCACACTTGCATTCCTTCCTTTAGATGACTGACTTGGGCGTCCGACGACAAAGTTAAATACGAGGGTTATTCCAAAAGTAAGGTCCGATTGATTGCCAAATTGAAACCACAGTGAACATCAGAAATGTTTTACTAGTAACAATTAGCTACACCTTTCAGCTACTTCTCTACGTAGTCGCCGTTCTGACTTAGACTTTTGTCATAGCGTTGTACCAACTTTTCAATAGCCTCATCATAGAAGGCAGCCGCCAGTGCTTTCCGCCAACTCTCCACGCTGGCCTACACCTCGTTGTCTGTGTCAAAATGTTGTCGTCAAAGACAGCGGTTCATGTGACCAGAGATGAAACTCAGGGGGAGACAATTGCGGACTGTATTGTGGGTAATCTAACATTTCCATTTGAAAACGATGCAGGAGCATCTTCATTGCCCCTGCAGAATGCGGCTGAGAATTGTCGTGAAGACGAAACAGCACGACAATTATGTAATGTTGGTTGCATAGCTTCAGGCGACATTTCTCACCAGGCCCTCGTACTTGGCGGCAGACACTATTTTCTAGACATCTTTACGCACTCACTGAGAGCTCAGAAATGAGAAGAGCGACGTGATGCTAACTGGGGTTATACTAGAGACACTACCCAACACATCTGTGCAAAGCTTTATCGGATTTTCATAGTCGTTTCCATTTCGCGACCGATCGGACCTTACTTTTGGAATAACCCTCGTAATATAAATCTGTCAAACTTGAGTTCAGAGGAGCCCATAAGCACACGTTGCAAACGCTAACAAAATGAACAAGAAGGAGGAGTACACCGCTACTGACTCTCAGATTAAAACCGACTGATTTCTTATCTCCATAAACGTAAAGTACACTGAAGTGACCGCTACGGTCGCAGGTTCGAATCCTGCCTCGGGCATGGATGTGTGTGATGTCCTTAGGTTAGTTAGGTTTAAGTAGTTCTAAGTTCTAGGCGACTGATGACCTCAGAAGTTAAGTCCCATAGTGCTCAGAGCCATTTGATTTGTCAGCTCAGTGTAAACTGCTGTTTTTGACGCAGCGTGGTAAGTAACCATCAGGGATAGTCTTACTGCTTTTCCAATTAATGCGTACCTCGGAGAAATTTTAGCAAAAAATGAAGTGAAAGAAATTTAAAATCGCAGAAATTCTGATAGAAACATAATAGAACAATGGATCAAAGACTTGCCTGTAGCGACGGATTTTAGCGTCAGAGAGTGTACAGTCAGCAATAAATGCAAATTTATTCTGTTCAGAGTAGTCTGCTACGTTAGGCTGCGGTTGCAGCCGACTCTTTCAGTATGGCGCTGCATTGATTAACTGCTTCCGGACAATGGCAGCTCTCAGCTTTTGCAGTTAGCGTGCTGCAGGCTACTTTCCTTCCTTCACTGGCCCAAAAATAAGATGTTGTGAGTCTGCTTGAAGGCAAACCTCTCAGTAACTTGGTACTGGACTTCCTTATACTACTTAATGAATTTATCTTTAAACGTACTCTTATATTTAAGGATGTGTTTGTCTTGAGCAACTGGTTAACAGTCTACATTTTATCTTTTCAACTGAAAGCATTGACAAAAAGGCTTGCTTACTTGACCACGTCTCTGCCTCCTACAGACAGACATTGTATCACTTTTGGAAATTATTAAGCCTGAAATCCCTTCAGCAACTAGAATTCCGATATCAGTTAGTACCTATAATCTCATCTCAGTCGCTATACACGGCACAAATCACTCCGGTCTACTGGTATACTGCCTGTAACACCAACAACTCCTCCATTATCGCCTCTGCAACCTATTTCCCACACCGATTCGTACGATCCAGCATCGTGCGACATTTGAGAAGCTAAAATACTTTCTCGTGTCTTCACAGAATTTTTTTCAAAATGTTAGCAGAAAGGGAATTCCTCGTATTCCAATTGCAATGAAAATAACAAGGGAGCTGGCACAGAAGGTATGACTGAACTTCGCAATAAATAAACACATTTACAGTTACGATATTTACTGGCCGTCAAACCTTGGTATTGTTAAATCGCCACGTCCTTGTATCCGGAGGTCCACCTCCGTCGCTCATTGTTCATAGTATCTGGTTGCTAAACGGAGAATAGACGTTCGATTCCCGGTACTGCCACTCTTTCAGTATGGCGCAGCATTGATTAACTGCTTCCGGACAATGGCAGCTCTCAGATTTACAGTTAGCGTGCTGCAGGCTACTTTTCTGAAGTACTAAACACCTTTTTCCAAAGCTGTTTCACAGAGGAAGACCGCACTCCAGTTCCTTCTCTAAATCCTCGCACAAACGAAAAAATGGCTGACTTCGAAATAAGTGTCCAAGGAATAGAAAAGCAACTGGAATCACTCAACAGAGGAAAGTCCACTGAACCTGACGGGATACCCATTCGATTCTACACAGAGTACGCGAAAGAGCTTGCCCCCCCCCCCCCCCCCCTCTAAGAGCCGTGTACCGCAAGCCTCTAGAGGAACGGAAGGTTCCAAATGATTGGAAAAGAGCACAGGTAGTCCCGGTGTTCAAGAAGGGTCGTCGAGCAGATGCGCAAAACTATAGACCTATATCTCTGACGTCAATCTGTTGTAGAATTTTAGAACATGTTTTTTGCTCGCGTATCATGTCGTTTCTGGAAACCCAGAATCTACTCTGTAGGAATCAACATGGATTCCGGAAACAGCGATCGTGTGAGACCCAACTCGCTTTATATGTTCATGAGACCCAGAAAATATTAGATACAGGCTCCCAGATTGATGCCATTTTCCTTGACTTCCGGAAGGCGTTCGATACAGTTCCGCACTGTCGCCTGATAAACAAAGTAAGAGCCTACGGAATACCAAACCAGCTGTGTGGCTGGATTGAAGAGTTTTTAGCAAACAGAACACAGCATGTTGTTCTCAATGGAGAGACGTCTACAGACGTTAAGGTAACCTCTGGCGTGCCACAGGGGAGTGTTATGGGACCATTGCTTTTCACAATACATATAAATGACCTAGCAGATAGTATCGGAAGTTCCATGCGGCTTTTCGCGGATGATGCTGTAGTATACAGAGAAGTTGCAGCATTAGAAAATTGCAGCGAAATGCAGGAAGATCTGCAGCGGATAGGCACTTGGTGCAGGGAGTGGCAACTGACCCTTAACATAGACAAATGTAATGTATTGCGAATACATAGAAAGAAGTATCCTTATATGATAGCGGAACGAACACTGGTAGCAGTTACTTCTGTAAAATATCTGGGAGTATGCGTGCGGAACGATTTGAAGTGGAATGATCATATAAAATTAATTGTTGGTAAGGTAGGTACCAGGTTGAGATTCATCGGGAGAGTCCTTAGAAAATGTAGTCCATCAACAAATTAGGTGGCTTACAAAACACTCGTTCGACCTATACTAGAGTATTGCTCATCAGTGTGGGATCCGCACCAGATCGGGTTGACGGAGGAGATAGAGAAGATCCAAAGAAGGGCGGCGCGTTTCGTCACAGGGTTATTTGGTAAGCGTTATAGCGTTACGGAGATGTTTAGCAAACTCAAGTGGCAGACTCTGCAAGAAAGGCGCTCTGCATCGCGGTGTAGCTTCCTGTCCAGGTTTCGAGAGGGTGCGCTTCTGGATGAGGTATAGAATATATTGCTTTCCCCTACTTATACCTCCCGAGGAGATCACTAATGTAAAATTAGAGGGATTCGAGCGCGCACGGAGACTTTCCAGCAGTCGTTCTTCCCGCGAACCATACACGACTGGAACAGGAAAGGGAGGTAATGACAGTGGCATGTAAAGTGTCCTCCGCCACACACCGTTGGGTGGCTTGCGGAGTATAAATGTAGATGTAGATTTCCTTGGTGGGAGAATAGGAAAGGCACGTACTCCGCCTCATGATGCCAGCTGAGGAGCAACGTGAATGAGAAGTAGCGGCTCCAAGGTCGAGAAAGCCTATAACAGCCGGGAGGGCGGTGTGCTGTCCCCATACAGCTCCAAACCGCATCCAAATGACGATACTGGTGAGGATGACACGGCACAGCTAAATAAAGCAAAGTCCCGTGTCAGCACAGCAGGGTGAGTCAATGATTTCGACAGATTTCAACTGAACAGAGCGATGTTCCACTCGAAGTCCATCGGCAATGATGAGGAGAAGAGAGTCTCTTAGCGTTACTGGAAATAAGGTGTTTGAGGTGGCTGCTTGAAGAGAATTCGCTTCCGTCTGATCTGCGGCAGGATATGGCCATATTCGTAGGTCTCTGGGAGGCCGATTTGCATGGCTGGTGTCAAGTGGCCATTCGACCTAAGATGTATACGGTCTTGCAGTTGGGATAGGTGAGGTTTAAGTACCTGTCCGGCTATCCAGGTTTTGATATTTCTTTTTATAGGTATGCCTCTAGGCAGTTATATTGATTAGTATTCAGCTGTTTCTTTGCGCATTTCTCATGACATTAATCAAAACAGTCGTTTAAAAAAATCTTAATCGCAAAGAAAGAAATTAATGGTATATCCAACATACGTGGCACATGACCGCGTACATTGTTCTGAAATGTCACACCAGTCAAAGAACAACACTCAATAACTCTCCACTTCGCTAGCTGAACAAAATGGTTCAAACGGCTCTGAGCACTATGGGACTAAACGTCTGAGGTATCAGTCCCTTAGAACTTAGGACTACTTAAACCTATCTAATCTAAGGACGTCACACACATCAATGCCCGAGGCAGGATTCGAACCTGCGACCGTAGCGGCCGCGCGGTTCCCGACTGAAGCGCCTATAACCGCTCGGCCACCGCTAGCTGAACAGTGTGTTATATCTGAACTAATATTTGCAAGCGCACAGTCTTTTGAATTTCTGTACCAGATTTGAGGTCAAAATGAATGTTTAGATCTCTCTTACAAACTTAACCATCATCCACGTACGACCAAACACCAGTTTCCAGCTCCTATCACGAACTAAGTGTCGCAGTGACAGGACACTGGATTCACACTGGGAAGGAGCACGGTTTAGAGTGCACTCTGACCTAGCAGAGCTATAATTTCCGTTGTTTCTCTAAATCATTTAAGACAAATGCCTACGCAGCTGCACGGATTTCGGTCTATCTATTGCAATTTTACTGAGTTACGTTAGTCAGTTTCCTAAAACCACAGCCAGCACTGAACCGACGTACACCATCTGATGAGAAGCATCCGGGGACCTATTAATAGACATTAATATGGAGTGTGTCGACTCTTCGCCTTTATGATGGACTGGTCTTCTTTGGGGGCACTTTCAATGAGGCGTCTGAAAGTCTGCAGACAAATTGCAGCTTTTGTTCCTCATGAGCCAAAACCAGAGACGCTGGGGTCTGGAGAGAAGTCAATGTTCTAACTAATCCCAAAGGTGTTCCATTCCATTCAGGTCTGGTCTGAGGGTAGGACAAGACATTTCAGTAGTCTTATTGTCTGCAGCACATTGCCTCACAGATGTTACTTTAAGATAAGGTCCATTGTCACGCTGATACAGTCATCGCCTACGAACTCTTTCTGTACTGTAAGCATTATACAGTACTGTAAAATGTGTTCATACCCTTCAGCATTTAGCGTCTTTTAAGCACAATGAGGGACTAAACCCTGACAACGAAAAATAATCCCCATTCCGTAGCAAGACATCCTTCTTACTTCATTGTTCTGCTCTTTGCATAAAAAACATTTCAATCGTCCGCCGCGAACATATGTCAGACTCAGCCAAACGGCGCTCCACACGCCACCAGAGGACCCCGAATTCGCATCACATAACTGCCTGCAACTGTGATTGGTCCGTGCGTCTTTTAAGTCACCGCACTCAGAAGTCCGTCTCAGATTGTTCTCATATTATCACCAGAACACTCTCCGACCACACCGAGAGTGCTGACTATAGTGCAGTGAGATCTTAAGAACCTAACACGAAGCCAGTGAATTTTGTGTACCTTGGCACGACGCTAGTGCTGTTCAAACAGCTTGCGATACTGATAGCCAGTACTAGTGGAACAGAGAGACTACAGAATAGAAAGTTACATATATTTTATATCGAATTACTATAAATAAATATCACGTATCTCCAACATGTTGTCGATGGAAGCGCGACCAATATAATAATAAAAAGTATATGTTGCAGTCTGTAGTAGACTGGCTGCCGGTTTCGGTACACGGTACCACCTTCACGCTATTGTTTGATCAAAAACTTCAGTTACATAGTTAGAACAGTAGTGTATGAGCAACTTACAAAAATATTATCCTGTATGACAGCAAAGTATAGTATATAGTGCACCGTAAAATGTATGGGTAGCCTCCTATACCCGTAAAGCAGTCATCGCGCTCGCCTCCCAAGTAAGTGTGTCAAATACTGAAAGAAAATATCAATTTTGAGCTTTAAATATGTGTAAATTGAAGCCAGCAGTGATAAGAATGTTACCTATGTACAGAGTTTTCAAAGTCACCGTGTAAAATATTTCTAAAAAGAGCATAAGATTTGAAATTAAGGACTTGCATAACAGAATAGACCCCATTGTAATAAAACATTAAAATCAAAACAGCAATTTTTTTAGCTACATTTACGATTTACCATTATATATAGTATATACGACTACAAAACACCTACAACACACACAATTCTTTTGTAAATAAGCACACTTATATTTTAATCACTCCACAGTACTATATGTGTCCGAGAGTGTTTTGTCCACCTCGTTACACCGCGCATATAACACGCATTATGTCAGGTAATGTGTCAAGCTATTCGCCAAACCCCGTCATGCACTGTCAGACGCTTTTTCACTACCTCAAGCGTCGCTTAGTGTTGACTACAGAAATGTGTTTCTTATCAAAAGCTACTCGTCCATTGTACTCCTTTTTCTTTCAGCCCTAACGTACAATCACTGTCCTAGTTGGACTTCTCGTTACCGGCCGCTGTGGCCGAGCGATTCTAGGCGTGCCCGCATCTCGTGGTCGTGCGGTAGCGTTCTCGCTTCCCACGCCCGGGTTCCCGGGTTCGATTCCCGGTGGGGTCAGGGATTTTCTCTGCCTCGTGATGGCTGGGTGTTGTGTGATGTCCTTAGGTTAGTTAGGTTTAAGTAGTTCTAAGTTCTAGGGGACTGATGACCATATATGTTAAATCCCATAGTGCTCAGAGCCATTTGAACCATTTTTTTGATTCTAGGCGCTTCAGTCCGGAACCGCATTGCTCCAACGGTCGCAGGTTCGAATCCTGCCTCGGGCATGGATGTGTGTGAAGTCCTTAGGTTAGTTAGGGGACTGATGACCTCAGATGTTAAGTCCCATAGTGCTTAGAGTCATTTGAACCATCAGTTTTTTGGACTTCTGGTAGCGCTCTAGAACTCAAGAGTGTTTCTTACCATTAGGTTCATAAGATTATTTTGCGACCATCCTCCACAAATACGACATCGCAGTGCCTGTGTTATTCTGATTACGATGTAGGAACAAAGGTTTCCAAAGGAACAGACACTGCGGTCGACCACAGCCGTTACGAAACATCAAATGAATTCGCAATTGCGATTAAGGACCACTGTCGGCTGTCGAATGGTGTAGAATTGAATGACGACAGTAAAAATTTGTGCCGAACCGCAACTCGAAACCGGATTTCCCTCTTATCGCAAGTGGCGGTCGCCTTACTTTTTTTTTAGTTGATCTCATTTTGTTTTATATTGTTTGTTGAATTTGTTCGGGGCGAACGTCTGATGACACCAGACACCAGTTCAGGTTCTTCGTTGACCCGTTCACTCAGTTTTTTTCATTACAGAGGGTAGGTAACCCTCTGACCAAACACGCTGAGCTACCGTGCCGGCAGGTACCATTCGGCTATCCGTGCACGTCGCGCAGCCAGACCCAAACTTCCATATGTCGTCAGCCATGCGTCTAGGACCTGTACTCGTACATACATTATGTACATGCATGCATGTCTAAAGGAACTTTGCATAGTAATCGGAATAACACAGTCACTGCAGTATCGTATTTATCTGCCGATACCGGACAAGCGACTTTCCCGTACAACGTCTGACCTATACGGCACAAATATTCTTTGTCATTTTTCCATTCTACAGCTGATGGTGGTCCTTATTCGAAACTGCGAATTAATTTGAGGTGACCCCTCCATAAAGGTAGACAGCCCCGTTCGTCAGTATATAAGGCCTGCCTTGTCCTTATCTAGTTGTGGTTGTTCCTCCGCGCTCCGTCTTCAGAATTATATCATCAGCCGACTTTGCCAGCATTAGAGGAGTTGAAATGTCCCTGATGGATTTGTTACTCGTGTAACATTCAACGACTAGTCCACGTTCGAATTCACTGAGGTCACCTGACAGAGCCATTTTGCTATTACCGCTTCTGTTTTGGCAACAGTATTTCCCACCTCCTTTTACACTGGCGGGTACGCCTGTTGTGACATCTGGTTACATAGGGGCACCTGGATCCTTTTAATCAGGTACTGTATAATGTGATTCAGTCCGGGAAAGACAGACTGCATTGTGCGTGTGAGCAGGGTGTATAGAACAATATGTTGCCTGCTACGAAGAGGGTTAATTAATCAGGTGTGATTGAGACCACTAAGTAATACAAGTTCTTGTCTCAAACTTCTGTCCTATACTTTCATTTGAACTATACACATGCTGCTGCTACCAAAACTCTTGCAACACATGTTTCTTAACGTAGACACATGGACTTAATGGTATTCTGTACTGTCATGTTAACTCACAAACGACATTCTCGCACTAGTAACCAGCTGTCCAGATCACCCCCACACATACAGTCAACAGTTGGGAAGTTCACGCGGGTGTTATCAGCTTTGCTTGTTCGCTCACTATAACACAGTTCACCAAAATTCTGTAATCTGAAATTAGGAGCTATGACCTCATGACATACAATGTGGAATTTTTAGCCAATCATAAAATTCCCCAAAATTCTCAGATATTACGGAAACTTTGTTTACGGCATTTTCAAAAACTCCGCTGCTCACCGCGTTTTTGCAAAATCACACGAAGATCGAAGCATAGGTCCCCATGCAGCTAGTGATGAATTATGTCTCTTCGACATGAACCTACCTAAATCTCTCTCCCTTCCCTACTGCTCCATCGTTCTCAGTTATGATAGTTTGGAACAAACTGTAGCCAATCAGTGTCACAGCTTTTCGCTAACATCACGGTAATTTATCTCCTTCACGAATCCCTAACTCCTAATTTGCTTTAATAATTTTCCAAACCCACTGTTTCCCGAAAAATCATTTAACTGAAAATAGCCTTATGTTTACTAGTACAGAAGTAAAGATTTGGCTCCTGGAATTTGTAAATTCTGTCACATATTTAGAATATACAAAAGACGAAAGTGAAACAACAGAGCCAGAATGAATGCAAAGAAAACGCCGCCAGCAGGGCGTCTGTAGCTGTAGCAGGCTGTGGAAGTCGAGCTCACGTGATCGCTACGCGCGGCAGAGCGTTGTTAGTGATCTCATATGGTCACACGCGGCCTCGCAGGTTGGTGGCTGGAAACGGCAATATGGGAGGGGATACGTGGCCTACGGCACAGCATAAAGACGAAGGCGGTAGCACCCGACAGGAGAGTTACAGTTCAATCGTCCCAGAGGGACCTATGTATAGTCAGGCCCGCGGTCCTGGCTTTGTAGTATTCACTTTGGATCTGCTCACGGTTGTACCAGCCAACTACCTCCCTCCTGCGGAACTTGATAGTAAAAACTACAGGGTGTGTATCAAAAAGAATCATCCGATTTGGCACCTCTACATTTCTGAAACTAATTAACATATACAATGCATTTTGCTTTTTGATGAACGGGAAACTCAAAACTTTTCTTCATACCTTTTCATAGGTGTTCTGTATGCCCCCTTGAGATACACTTCATTCAAATTTTTCCCACACCGCGCCGAGCATGTCTTGAGTTACAGCTTGCACAGCTGCTGTTATGCGATGTCTCAGTTCATTCATTGTTGTTGGTAACGGAGGCATATAAACGGAGCCTTTTAAAAAGCCCACAAGAAATAATCACATATAGTCAGGTCCGTTGACCTTGGAGGCCAGTAATGTAAGGCTGAACCATTTGGTCCAGTGCGACCGATCCATCGTTCTGTAATCCTTTGTTGGAAAATTCGGTCACTTCCAGCTCCATCGTGTTCGTAAATGAAGTCGTTCGAATCGATCTCCAACTGTGGGAAAAGAAAGTTCTCAAGCATATCGAAATATGTGCTTCCTGTAACAGTATTCTCTGCGAAGAAAAACGTACCATACACGTTTCCCCGTAAACTTCACAAAATACATTAAATTTTGGAGAATCCCTCTCATGTTGTACCGTGTAAAACACGAGAGTTTGCTTTTTCCAACAGTACGTTATTCATGCACATACCTGAAACAAACTAATGGTTATGATTTTTTTAAATTGTATGATTCTTTCTGATACCCCTTAAGGTATAATTTTAGCGAGTGTTTCATTCACATTCTGCTCAGACAAGCATTGAAGATTACTGTTGTTCAAGTCTTACCTTTTGTTCGTGTATTACCTGGCCGAGTTCCGTAATTCCTTGAAAACAGTCAGGGCGGAATTTCCTCAGTCTCATAGGGCATTAAGTGCCTAGACTGCTTTACGGATGCGACGAAGTACACATATAGAGGGTGATTTTTTCCACCGTGTACAAGTTCTGGGGACTGATCGATGAGAGGATACGGAACAAAAAAGGTCTAATGAACTTATTGTCCATAAATGCACAGTTTCCGTGCTAGACTATTTATTCTATCATACATAGCTACAGGGACAGCGGTTAAATCCTCGCTGTTCCATGCAGTCACAGTTACAGCATGTGTTGAAAATGGTTTCCAAGTACTTCAACGCAGCCGGCAGGGGTGGCCGAGCGGTTCTAGGTGCTACAGTCTGGAACCGCGCGACCGCTACGGTCGCAGGTTCGAATCCTGCCACGGGCATGGATGTGTGTGATGTCCTTAGGTTAGTTAGGTTTAAGTAGTTCTAAGTTCTAAGGGACTGATGACCTCAGAAGTTAAGTCCCATAGTGCTCAGAGCCATGCTTCAATGCATGCGCGTACGCGACGTAGCATGGTCTGTCTCACGCGTTCACGTCGGCCAGGCTGCATCCGAATAATGTCAAAGGAGCATGAATAAGTTGTCCCAGTGTCTCCACATCCGTAATGGGCTCTGCATACACGGTAATTTTGAGATGGCCCCACAACCAGAAATCGCAAGATTTGAAATTCGGTGAACGAGCAGGTCATGCAATAGGACCCCTTGCCTGATCCACCGACCAGGGAAGACACGATTAAGATGCGTCCGGAAGTCAACGGCGAAGTGGACTGGAGCACCATCATGTAGCAGCCACATAACCCTTCTTTCAGCAAGGGAAGCAAAGTCACCCGCAAGAAACGCCGATATTTCCATCCTGTTAGGCGACGTGGAAGGGAGACTGGTCCCAAAATATGCTCACCAATCATCCCATCCCACACATTCCAGCTGCACCGATGCTGATGATTCGATGTCACCATACCATGAGGGTTCCGCATATTAGTCCCACAAATGACTGTTATGAAAGTATAAAATACCACTCCACGTAGAGGTAAAAATGAAAATGCCGTGTCGCGAGGGCCTCCCGTCGGATACACCGGTTACTTGGTGCAAGTCTTTCGAGTGACGCCACGTCGGCGACTTGCCTGTTGATGGGGATGAAATGATGATAAGGACAACACAACACTCAGTCCCTGGGCGGAGAAAATCTCCGACGCAAACAGGAATCGAACCCGGGCAGTTAGGTATGACACTCCGCCGCGCTGACCACTCAGCTACCAGGGGCGGACCACGTAAAGATGAACTCATCTGTGAATAGGATGGATGACACAAATTCTGGAATCTTGGTTACATGGTGAAGAAACCAGTGAAAAAAACTGCTCCCGATGTGGAAAGTCTGTCGCTAATAAGGCACGCACAAGCGTTAAGTGATAAGGATAATAACAATTGTCATGAAGAGTGTTCCACATGGTCGTCTGGCTTACCCTGCCCTGACGAGCCAACTGCCTGGTACCGACCCGGCGGTCGACTTCCACAGTGTTAATCACATTTTCCTCCAAGTCTAGTATCCGAACATTTTGGGTACGTCCTTCGTGATTTCCTGCTTCGTGAAACGATACTGTCTCAGGCAAAAGGCGAAATACTGTTGCGAACAGTGAATGCTGTGGTTGTTGTCAGCGGGTTAGGTTGGTTGGTTGTTTGAGGTTAAAGGGACCAAACAGCAAGGTCATCAGTCCCTTGTTTCAAATAGACTCCATTCTGCTAACGGGACATCTCAGTATAGTCAGAAAAATAAAACGGATAAAGGGGAAACGTAAAAGGGCAGTCACGTTGTCATTAGTAAAAACAAATGAGGGAAGTTGGCAAGAGAACGAACCCAACACTATGCTGAAACAGCATAGGCAAGACCACCTGTGACTTAAAAGGTACAACTGCTATAATGCAGAAAGTACGTATGGGAATAGAAAAACTAACCAAGCCTTTAAAAGAAGGGGTAAAAACAGAGTAAAAGGGAAAGAAAAGAGGATTCCGGTCAGGGAGGTGAATCGGGAATCTCTGAACACTGCCTACAGTGGGAGACACCCAAACACTCACCGCCCTGCCCCAACACCAGAGGGAGATTAAAAACTTTAAAACTGAGAATAAAAACCACTCTCCCGGAGGAAACCTAGAACCAGAGAGACCATCCGGGAATCGTCAGCCAACATCAAAGGTAAAGTGTGGGGGAGTCTGTACTTAGCACGCAGAGCCAAAAGAAGGGGGCATTCAACCAAAATGTGGGCCACTGACTGGAAGGCTCCACAACCACATAGCGGGGGTGGCTCATCACGCAAAAGGAAACCATGGGTCAGCCTGGTATGGCCAATGCGGAGACGACACAGTGTGGTCGAGTCCTTGCGGGAGAGGCTAAAGGAAGAACGCCATGGGCCTGTATTCACCTTAATGGCACGAAGTTTATTAGACAGTGGAGTAGCCTCCCAAGAATTGGCCCATGACTGTGCAAAGTGGGATTTGATGTGAAGCCGTAAATCCGCTGCAGGAGGGGTTACAGAAAACGGGGGGTAAATAACTGCTCCCCCAGCCAAACGATCAGCGAGCTCATTACCCGGGATACCCACATGGCCCGGGACCCATAAGAAGTCAATGGAACAAGCAGCACGGTGAAGATCAGCGAGATGGTCATGGATGGCAGAGACCAAGGGATGGCGCGAAAAACACCGGTCAATAGCAAGAAGGCCACTCATCGAGTCCGTACATAACAAAACGCGGTTGTGTTGGGATTGTTTAATAAAGGTAAGGGCCCGGGAAATTGCCATCAATTCCGCAGTAAACACCCCACATGTAGGTGGCAGCAGATGATTTTCCGTTCCAACAGAGGACGTGAAGGCATACCCAACATGATCAGCAGATTTAGAGCCATCAGTGTAAAAAATAACAGCATCCCGAAACTCCCATAAAATTTGGCGGAAAAAGGTACGGAACACCACCGGGGGGATGGAATCTTTCGGTCCGCGGCGGAGATCCATCCGAAGTCGAGGCCGAGGAACTAACCAAGGAGGGGTGGAGGGGAGGGAGCGAGGAAGACAGGACAAAGAAGGAAGCCGAAAATCACGGGTAAGAGACGCAAGGCGCAGCCCAACCGGTAAACCCGCCCGAGGGCGGGAGTCAGGCGGGCGACGTCCATGGTCTGGGAATAGGATAGAATAGGAAGGATGAGCGGGAGAAGAACGGATAGTAAGGGCATAAGACACCAGAATCTGGGACCGCCGAACAGAAAGGGGGGGGATCCCAGCTTCAACCAGGAGACTATCAACAGGGCTAGTAGGGAAGGCACCGGTGGCCAAACGGATACCACGATGGTGGACTGGATCCAGCACGTGCAGCGTGGAAGGAGCAGCTGAACCATAAACTTGACAACCATAGTCCAAACGTGACAGAACTAGAGCACGATAAAGACGGAGGAGGAGGGAACGGTCCGCACCCCAGGAGGAGTGGGCAAGGAAGCGAAGGACATTGAGTTTACGGAAACATCCTACCTTCAGGAGTCTGATATGGGGCAGCCAAGTGAGCTTGTTGTCGAAAAGAAGACCTAGGAAACGAAACTGTGGAACCACAGGCAATCTTTGTGCAGCGAGATAGAGCTCTGGATCAGGGTGGACCGTAGTACGGCGACAGAAGTGGACCACCCGCGATTTTAAAGGAGAGAATTGAAACCCGTGGGAGAGGGTCCATGCAGAGGCACGCCGTATAGCCACCTGGAGCTGCCGTTCTGCAGATGGCATCGAGGAGGAACTAACCCAAATGCAGAAATCATCCACATACAGGGCAGGGGCGACCAAGGGACCGACAGAGGCCACAAGTCCATCGATAGCAATGAGGAAAAGAAGGACACTCAAGACAGAACCCTGTGGGATGCCCGTCTCCTGGGTCCGTGGAGAACTAAAAGCAGTACCAACTCGAACTCTGAATGACCGATGGATCAGGAACTGGCGGATAAAAATCGGGAGTGGGCCCCGAAGACCCCACTGATGAAGGGTTAGTAAGATGTGATGGCGCCAGGCCGTGTCATAGGCCTTGCGAAGGTCAAAAAACACTGCAACCAAATGGCGGCGCTGGGAAAAAGCCTGCCGAACTGCGGATTCCAAGCGAAGCAAATGATCGATTGGAGATCGTCCCTCTCGAAAGCCACACTGGTAAGGGGACAATAGATCCCGAGATTCGAGGACCCAAGTGAGCCGACGGGCTACCAGCCGTTCAAGTAACTTACAAAGAACATTGGTCAAACTAATTGGCCGATAGCTGTCAACAGATAGGGGGTTCTGACCAGGCTTAAGGACAGGAACCACAATGCTATCCCTCCACTGAGAAGGGAAGTCACCCTGGAGCCAGATACGGTTAAACACCCGAAGAAGATGGTGCCGTTGTGGAGCACTGAGATGTTGAAGCAGCTGGTTATGAATGGAATCTGGGCCAGGAGCCGTATCATGAGAAGCAGATAGAGCAGAAAGAAATTCCCATTCAGTGAAAGGTTCGTTGTAAAATTCTGACTCACAAGTGGTGAAACATAAGGTGACAGCTTCAGCCTGCTGTTTTTGATGAAGGAAAGCAGCTGGATAGGAGGCCGACGCTGATGCCACTGCAAAATGGGTCGCAAGATGTTCTGCAAGAACTAATGGGTCCGTACAAATGCCATCTGGGAGGTGAAGGCCTGGGAGGGTGGACTGCCGATGGCAACCTTGGAGAGAGCGAAGTGTAGCCCATACCCGTGACAGAGGGACAGTGGAACCAAGGGAAGAAACGAATCGTTCCCAACATATCCGCTTGCTCTGTTTGATTAAATAACGGGCTTTAGCGCGAAGGCGCTTAAAGGTAGAAAGGCTGGCTACAGATGGGTGCCTCTTAAAGTGTTGCAAAGCTCGACGGCGATCACGGATGGCAATGGCAATGGCCGTACTCCACCACGGGACTTGCCGACGACGAAATTGTCCAGATGAGCGCGGGACAGCAAGGTTAGCAGCGCGAACAATCGCGTCAGACACGTCACGTAGGACGTCATCAATACAACCCGACAAAGAGGGAGAAAACTCGACCTGTGCAGTATATAGAGGCCAATCGGCGCGGTGGAAAGACCAACGAGGTAACCTCTCCATCGGGGAGCGGGAAGGGAGCGTGATAATCAACGGGAAATGGTCACTATCACAAAGGTCGTCGTGTGGCGACCAGTGTAATGAAGGGAGGAGAGAGGGAGAAGAAAGAGAAAGATCAATGGCAGAAAAGGTACCATGACCAGCACTGAAATGAGTAGGGGAGCCATCATTAAGAAGGCACAGGTCGTAGTCTGCAATAAATTGGTCGATAAGAAGACCTCGTCTAGATGGAAAGGCACTGCCCCACAAAGGATGATGAGCATTAAAATCCCCAAGGAGGAGGAAGGGAGGAGGAAGTTGCTGAAGAAGGGTGGTTAAGGCAGCAGGTGTAAGAGTCCTGTCAGGAGGGAGATAAAGATTGCATACTGTGACTGCAGAGTCTAAGTGGACCCTAACAGCAACTGCTTCCAATGTAGTTTGGAGAGGAATCCACGTGCTAGCAATGTCTGTACGGACCAACGTACAAACGCCACCAGAAGCCCGCAAGGGTCCGACCCGATTTCGACAGAAAACACGGAACCCACGGAGGGTCGGTGAGTGAGCATCAGTAAAATGAGATTCCTGGAGAACCACACAAGCTGCTGAGTAGGACGAAAGAAGGGATTTCAATTCCGGAAGGTGACGATAGTAGCCATTACAATTCCATTGGAGAATCACAGAACGATGGTTTAAATGAGGGCTGAACACGCTAAATCCAGTCATACCGCCGGGTCCCCACCCGTCACCGACAAGGAGGGGGCGACATCCATAAACGACAGGTCAGAATCCGGTTGTGAAGCCGGGGAAGGGACCTCCGGTGACACCAGAGGCTCTTTGTCCCGGGACTTATGTTTCTTCTTCTTTTCAGGCTGAGATCGAGGAGGGCTGTGTGGCATAATGGAGCCAGCTGCAGCAAGATCAGGAACAGAAAGAGACCGGGCGACCTGGGGGCCGATAGACCGCGGCTCTCGCGGTCGCCGCGCTGCAGCAGACCTTTGACCTGGAAGGTGCCGGGAAGGGGCATCCCGGGAGAGGCGCCCTTGACCGGCAGACGCCGAAGGAGTGGGACACTTCTCCGGCTGGGGAGGGGGAGCGGGGCCCAGAGGAGAAGGTGTGGGAGCCGCAGGGGAGGGGGGAAGGAGAGGGGTCCGGGACGGGGGTAAGGAAGGGGGAGGAAGGGATGAAGATGTAACCAAGGCGTAACTAGATGTCATGGACACAGGGTGCAATCGTGCATATTTCTTACGGGCCTCTGTGTAGCTTAAACGATCAAGAGACGTATACTCCTGTATCTTTTTTTCTTTCTTATAGACTGGGCAATCTGCTGAACGTGGAGAATGACTACCATGACAATTTACACATACAGGAGGGGGAACACAGGGACTCCCCTCATGGAGTGGACGTCCACAGTCACCACAGAGAGGGTCCTGGGTACAGCGAGAAGACATGTGGCCAAAACGCAAGCACTTAAAACACCGCATAGGAGGTGGGATGTACGGCTTCACATCACAGCGATAGACCATAATCTTAACTTTCTCAGGAAGGGTATCCCCTTCAAAGGCCAGGATAAAGGCACCAGTATCAATACGATTATCTTTAGGACCCTTCTGAACACGCCGAACAAAGTGAACACCCCGCCGTCCGAGATTGTCCCGAAGTTCCTCATCAGTTTGAAGGATGAGGTCTCTGTGAAAAATCACACCTTGTACCATATTTAGAGACTGGTGAGGGGTAATGGACACGGGAATTGTGCCAAGATGGGTACAGGCACGAAGGGCCGCAGATTGGGCAGCCGAAGCAGTTTTTATCAGTAACGAACCCGACCGCATCTTGCTCAGGGAGTCCACTTCGCCGAACTTGTCTTCAATGTGTTCCACAAAGAATAAAGGTTTGACACTGGTGAAAGTATCTCCATCAGTCCTGGTGCAAACTAGATAACGGGGGAAAGGTTTTGCCCCTAGACGACGGGCCTGACCCTCCTCCCAGGGGGTAGCCACGGAAGGGAAGGCCGAAGGGGCAAGAGAAGCAGCACTTGAGGAATCAGTACCACGCAGAGAGACGGCCGCAGAAGAGCGGCCAGAGGTTTGGACCCTTATGCGTTTCATCTGCATAGCGTCCGCCCTGATACCACCCACTCCGATCAGGGGCTCTCCTCACGGGCGCCACCCAGCCACAGCAAGGGCCGTCTGGCACGGCGGCCATTGCCGGGAGTTCCGATGCTCCAGGATGACGAGCAACCACTCCAAGGCATGCATGAGGAGGTCACAGCTCAGGTATCAGAAGTGTGATCCCTGTGTGTTCAGGGGGCTCAACCAAAAGGGTACATAGCGACCCCACCACACGGGCTGGCTACCGTGCTGGCTATGCACCCTAGCATCAGACAACGACGTAGAAGAAAAGGTGGAATATACTAGGAGGGCACACGTCGGAGACACTAGGTAAGGTGCTCTTCCCCAAATGGCTCACACTACGGAAGAGAAATTTTGGAATGGAGGTCAAACCCCAGAGGGGGACCAAGGAATGCCAAAAGGAGGAGATGATTACGCAACAAAGCCAGAGTGTAAAACCAACAGAACCAGGAGGATAGCGGGGGCCAACATAAGCAAGGACACCAATAGAGGGAGAGGAGAGGGCGAGGGGAAAGGGGTATGGAGGGGAAAGGAGGGGAAGGGAAAGGAAATGCAGCCCGGGAGAGAAAGAAGGCTGCAATGGCTCGAGGCCCCGTGCTCGCCACGCACGTATCCACGAAAGAGTTGTGGACCCCCTGGGGGGAGCGGGTTAGGTCTCATGATACAACTTTGCTGGCCGCTGCCGATTTCCATTTGCCTTTGCGTAAGTAAACATCATGTCGGCAAGCTCTCGATTCGAATACGGAACCATTATCTACAACACTGTATCACATCCACTACAAGATGAGTCATCAAGAGAAGTGAATGGGACACAACATTACCCTTTACTATAGCAGAAGAGGGCGCTAGGACATGACATATGAGTAACAGTACCTCTCTCTAGGAGGAAACCATGCATACGGTAGCTGTGGCTGCATGGTATAGCGCGTATTAGATCGTAGTCCTTGTAACAAAGTATGCTTCAATAAATGGTCTCTAGCATGGAAACCATGCACTTCCGAACAGAAGTTCATTAGACCTTTTTTTATTCCGTATCCTCTTACCAATTAATCCCTGGAGTTTGTAAACAGTGGAAAAAAATCACCCTGTATACTTTCTGGCGTCGGATGTGTTGGTTGTGGGTTATGGTGTGGTTGTTTTAACGCTAAGAGTTACACTACCCACCATACGTTTGGAAACACCTAGTAATTATAGACAACGGAAAGGAAATACAGTATAAAAATGCATTTTGTTGTTTCCCAAATGTTTATTAACCTCAAATAATACACAGGAAGATGCAACAATTAAATTTTCGATTCCTCAAAATAGCCACCCTTTGCTTTCATCACTGCCTTGCACACTCCAGGCATGCGCTGCGTCAGTTTTGCCAACGTTTCAGTTGGAATTAATCTCCATTCTTGCTGCAGGACCTCCCACAATTGTGACCCACTCGTGATTTCCCGTTTTCGGATCCTCCTGTTCAATTCATCCCATAGCAGCTGGATTGGGTTACAATCAGGGGATTGGAGCGGTCATTCCATGTTCTTCAAATTTTACGAACCTCTAGAGACTTCTGACACAAGTGAGACGTATGTTTCGGGTCACTGTCAGGCTGTAAGATAAGCCCTTTCCCAATCAGACGCAAACCAAATGTCTTAGCATGTCGCTGGTGAATGGCATGATAATCCTCTTGGATTAGTTTTCCGTCTATTTTAACCAAATCTCCGACTTTATTCCCTCCAAAGGATCCCCATACCATCACAGAACCCCCTCCATGCTTTACAGTTGGAGCTGCGCGCTGAGGATTCAAGCGTTCATGGGGTAAACGGCGTATAAGTTGACGGCGTTTACTTCCACATATTTCGAACTTGGATTCATCAGTAAATAAGACTCTTTCCCAATCCCCCACTGTCCAATGCTGGCGTGTCTTAGCCCACTGAAGCATTTTCTTCTTTTTAACAGGGTGTAACAGTGGTTTCCTTGTTGCTACATAACCTCGGAGGTTGTTGTCTGCCAGGCGTCTTCTCACTGTCGAATCACTCACCGGTGTATCCCTCGTTGCGTTTAGTTCAGCAGACAATTCACGGACAGTTTTTAATCTGTTACGTTTACTGGTCACTACCAAATACTTTTCCTGGCGTTCTGATATTTTCCTGGGTGCTCCTGAGCGAGGACGATCTCCATAGGAGCTAGTTTCTCGATGTCGGTGTATGGTTTTGACAACTCCGCTGATGGAAATCATCATTTGCTTTGCTATTTGTCGGACACTATTGCCTTCTTGGTGCAAAGTGATTATCATTACCCGTGATTCATAAGGAATGTGGCACTTAATGGCCATTTTTAATTACTTCCGCGCCGGTTGGTGTGGCCGAGCGGTTCTAGGCGCTTCAATCTGGAATCGCTCGAGCATGGATGTGTGTGATGTCCTTAGTTAGATTTAAGTAGTTCTAAGTTCTAGGGGACTGACGACCTCAGCTGTTCAGTCTCAGTGTTCAGAGCCATTTGAGCCAGTTTTGAATTACTTTCGCGGCGTGTCATACCTTTATGCAAACGTAACTACAAGTGAACAGAAATGTAAACATCGTACCTCTACATAGCCATGCGGTCTACTCGCACCACCTGGCGTGTTTAGTAGAACTGATTAGACAGGTAACGTCGGTTTTTATTGTACTGTATTGTATTGTATGTTAACCGGGGACCTAGAAGCGACGGAGAGGCTCCGTCCCCGTCGCAGCCGCAGTGGTCCACAACCCCACGACGACTACCGCAGTCCATTTCACCCCTCCACCGCCCCACACCGAACCCAGGGTTATTGTGCGGTTCGGCCGCCGGTAGACCCCCCCCCCCCCAGTGAATGTCTCACACCAGACGAGTGTAACCCCTATGTTTACGTGGTAGAGTAATGGTGGTGTACGCGTACGTGGAGAACTTGTTTGCGCAGCAATCGCCGACATAGTGTAACTGAGGCGGAATAAGAGGAACCAGCCCCCATTCGCCGAGGCGGATGGAAAACCGCCTAAAATCCATTCACAGACTGGCCGGCTCACCGGACCTCGGCACAAATCCAGGCGCTCCTTCCCGCCCTGAAAGTCGTGCGTTAGACCGCACGGCCAACCGGGCGGTTTACGAAAAACGGACCAATACTAGCATGTTCCAACATGTATTTATATGTACAATAATTAAGTGTACAATACTGTACGTGATATTATTAACCGTTATTTGAGCTTGCTATTCGTATTCTAACCAATAACTCACAGATCACTTCCCTCTTGCTCCGTTTTAATACGCAGCATGGAGTTTCCAAACTTACTGAGGGCAGTGTATCTGAATAGGTCACTCTTCTTAGGAATATCGAACCTACTTAGCCGAAAGTCAAGCAAAACGACAGAACGGCTTTGAAAATCCATTTGATATACTTGAACAACCAGTGCGCAAGATACAGCCGGGGCCAGGACCCAGGAGAGCAAGCAGCCCTCTTTCTGAGAGAACAGGAGCGGGAACCCCCCCATGAACCATGGACCTTGCCGTTGGTGGGGAGGCTTGCGTGCCTCAGCGATACAGATAGCCGTACTGTAGGTGCAACCACAATGGAGGGGTATCTGTTGAGAGGCCAGACAAACGTGTGATTCCTGAAGAGGGGCAGCAGCCTTTTCAGTAGTTGCAAGGGCAACAGTCTGGATGATTGACTGATATGGCCTTGTAACAATAACCAAAACGGCCTTGCTGTGCTGGTACTGCGAACGGCTGAAAGCAAGGGGAAACTACAGCCGTAATCTTTCCCGAGGGCATGCAGCTTTACTGTATGATTACATGATGATGGCGTCCTCTTGGGTAAAATATTCCGGAGGTAAAATAGTCCCCCATTCGGATCTCCGGGCGGGGACTACTCAAGAGGATGTCGTTATCAGGAGAAAGAAAACTGGCGTTCTACGTATCGGAGCGTGGAATGTCAGATCCCTTAATCGGGCAGGTAGGTTAGAAAATTTAAAAAGGGAAATGGATAGGTTGAAGTTAGATATAGTGGGAATTAGTGAAGTTCGGTGGCAGGAGGAACAAGACTTCTGGTCAGGTGACTACAGGGTTATAAACACAAAATCAAATAGGGGTAATGCAGGAGTAGGTTTAATAATGAATAGGAAAATAGGAATGCGGGTAAGCCACTACAAACAGCATAGTGAACGCATTATTGTGGCCAAGATAGATACGAAGCCCACACCTACTACAATACTACAAGTTTATATGCCAACTAGCTCTGCAGATGACGAAGAAATTGAAGAAATGTATGATGAAATAAAAGAAATTATTCAGATTGTGAAGGGAGACGAAAATTTAATAGTCATGGGTGACTGGAATTCGAGTGTAGGAAAAGGGAGAGAAGGAAACATAGTAGGTGAATATGGATTGGGGGACAGAAATGAAAGAGGAAGCCGCCTGGTAGAATTTTGCACAGAGCACAACATAATCATAACTAACACTTGGTTTAAGAATCATGAAAGAAGGTTGTATACATGGAAGAACCCTGGAGATACTAAAAGGTATCAGATAGATTATATAATGGTAAGACAGAGATTTAGGAACCAGGTTTTAAATTGTAAGACATTTCCAGGGGCAGATGTGGACTCTGACCACAATCTATTGGTTATGACCTGTAGATTAAAACTGAAGAAACTGCAAAAAGGTGGGAATTTAAGGAGATGGGACCTGGATAAACTAAAAGAACCAGAGGTTGTACAGAGATTCAGGGAGAGCATAAGGGAGCAACTGACAGGAATGGGGGAAATAAATACAGTAGAAGAAGAATGGGTAGCTCTGAGGGATGAAGTAGTGAAGGCAGCAGAGGATCAAGTAGGTAAAAAGACGAGGGCTAGTAGAAATCCTTGGGTAACAGAAGAAATATTGAATTTAATTGAAGAAAGGAGAAAATATAAAAATGCAGTAAGTGAAACAGGCAAAAAGGAATACAAACGTCTCAAAAATGAGATCGACAGGAAGTGCAAAATGGCTAAGCAGGGATGGCTAGAGGACAAATGTAAGGATGTAGAGGCCTATCTCACTAGGGGTAAGATAGATACCGCCTACAGGAAAATTAAAGAGACCTTTGGAGATAAGAGAACGAGTTGTATGAATATCAAGAGCTCAGATGGAAACCCAGTTCTAAGCAAAGAAGGGAAAGCAGAAAGGTGGAAGGAGTATATAGAGGGTCTCTACAAGGGCGATGTACTTGAGGACAATATTATGGAAATGGAAGAGGATGTAGATGAAGATGAAATGGGAGATACGATACTGCGTGAAGAGTTTGACAGAGCACTGAAAGACCTGAGTCGAAACAAGGCCCCCGGAGTAGACAATATTCCATTGGAACTACTGACGGCCGTGGGAGAGCCAGTCCTGACAAAACTCTACCATCTGCTGAGCAAGATGTATGAAACAGGCGAAATACCCTCAGACTTCAAGAAGAATATAATAATTCCAATCCCAAAGAAAGCAGGTGTCGACAGATGTGAAAATTACCGAACAATCAGTTTAATAAGCCACAGCTGCAAAATACTAACGCGAATTAGTTACAGACGAATGGAAAAACTGGTAGAAGCCGACCTCGGGGAAGATCAGTTTGGATTCCGTAGAAATGTTAGAACACGTGAGGCAATACTGACCTTACGACTTATCTTAGAAGAAAGATTAAGGAAAGGCAAACCTACGTTTCTAGCATTTGTAGACTTAGAGAAAGCTTTTGACAATGTTGACTGGAATACTCTCTTTCAAATTCTAAAGGTGGCAGGGGTAAAATACAGGGAGCGAAAGGCTATTTACAATTTGTACAGAAACCAGATGGCAGTTATAAGAGTCGAGGGACATGAAAGGGAAGCAGTGGTTGGGAAGGGAGTAAGACAGGGTTGTAGCCTGTCCCCGATGTTGTTCAATCTGTACATTGAGCAAGCAGTAAAGGAAACAAAAGAAAAATTCGGAGTAGGTATTAAAATTCATGGAGAAGAAACAAAAACTTTGAGGTTCGCCGATGACATTGTAATTCTGTCAGAGACAGCAAAGGACTTGGAAGAGCAGTTGAATGGAATGGACAGTGTCTTGAAAGGAGGATATAAGATGAACATCAACAAAAGCAAATCAAGGATAATGGAATGTAGTCTAATTAAGTCGGGTGATGCTGAGGGAATTAGATTAGGAAATGAGGCACTTAAAGTAGTAAAGGAGTTTTGCTATTTGGGGAGCAAAATAACTGATGATGGTCAAAGTAGAGAGGATATAAAATGTGGGCTGGCAATGGCAAGGAAAGCGTTTCTGAAGAAGAGAAATTTGTTATCATCCAGTATTGATTTAAGTGTCAGGAAGTCATTTCTGAAAGTATTTGTATGGAGTGTAGCCATGTATGGAAGTGAAACATGGACGATAAATAGTTTGGTCAAGAAGAGAATAGAAGCTTTCGAAATGTGGTGCTACAGAAGAATGCTGAAGATTAGATGGGTAGATCACATAACTAATGAGGAAGTATTGAATAGGATTGGGGAGAAGAGAAGTTTGTGGCACAACTTGACCAGAAGAAGGGATCGGTTGGTAGGACATGTTCTGAGGCATCAAGGGATCACCAATTTAGTATTGGAGGGCAGCGTGGAGGGTAAAAATCGTAGGGGGAGACCAAGAGATGAATACACTAAGCAGATTCAGAAGGATGTAGGTTGCAGTAGGTACTGGGAGATGAAAAAGCTTGCACAGGATGAGTAGCATGGAGAGCTGCATCAAACCAGTCTCAGGACTGAAGACCACAACAACAACAACAACAGGAGGAGAGGGAAGAAGTGGAGGTCAGGACGAACCAAGCTGATAGACAGTGCCCGGAGTCGAGGCGAACACCCCGGGAGACTGCCAGGAGCAGACGACAGTGGCTGAGGCAGCAGGCAGTGCACAGAGGCCGTCTAGTTGTACTGACAGCTGCACGGGTCACAGACAGCGCGACGGCAGCCAGCACCAGCGGCAGCCGTGGCAGGCAGCGCGGGTCGAAGGCAGGGTAGCGGCGTGGGCGGCGACAGTCGGCAGCGAGAGTCACAAGCGGTGCGAGGCTGGCGGCCGCGGTGGAAGCGCCGACGGTGGCGCGGCGTCGCGGGTGGGGCGCGAGGCAGCGAAGGGTAAACACCATCACCAGCAGCGCGACAACAGACGGCAGCGCGAGGAACGGACCCAGCGCTTCGTAGTATACGGCTCACAGCAGCAGTAGGAGTTCCCACGTGAGTTAAAAAGCTAGCAGCCACGTCACGCAACAGAGGTACTGTTCGAAGTGCTGATGCTCGTGAGTCACCCAATAGGCGATACATTATTTTATCAGGAGCGCTACAGTTAAAAACGCAGTCATTCCATGGTGATAAGAAGACTCTAAATTAGTTCATCGGCCATTGCGATATCACATTTAAGCTCACCGACCCAGAGCAGCAGGAAACTTCGTTAACATTTCTAAAAACTAAAATATACTACTGGCCATTAAAATTGCTACACCACCAAGATGACGTGCTACAGACGCGACATTTAACCGATAGGTAGAAGATGCTGTGATGTGCAAATGATTAGCTTTTCAGAGCATTCACACAAGGTTGGCGCCGGTGGCGACACCTACAACGTGCTGACATGAGGAGAGTTTGCAACCGATTTCTCATACACAAACAGCAGTTGACCAGCGTTGCCTGGTGAAACGTTGTTGTGATGCCTCATGTAAGGAGGAGAAATGCGTACCATTACATTTCCGACTTTGATAAAGGTCGGATTGTAGCCTATCGCAATTGCGGTTTATCGTATCGCGACATTGCTGCTTGCGTTGGTCGAGATCCAATAACTGTTAGCGGAGTATGGAATCAGTGGGTTCAGGAGGGTAATACGGAACGCCGTGCTGGATCCCAACGGCCTCGTATCACTAGCAGTCGAGATGACAGGCATCTTATCCGCATGGCTGTAACGAATCGTGCAACCACGTCTCGATCCCTGAGCCAACATATGGGGACGCTTGCAAGACAATCATCTGCACGAACTGTTCGACGACGTTTGCAGCAGCATGGACTATCAGCTCGGAGACCATGGCTGCGGTTACCCTTGTCGCTGCATCACAGACAGGAGCGCCTGCGCTGGTGTACTCAACGATGAACCTGGGTGCACGAATGGCAAAACGTCATATTTTGGATGAATCCAGGTTCTGTTTACAGCATCAGGATGGTCGCATCCGTGTTTGGCGACATCGCGGTGAACGCGGTGAAGCGTGTATTCGTCATCGCCATATTGGCGTATCCCCCGGCGTGATGGTATGGGGTACCATTGGTGACACGTCTCGGTCACCTCTAGTTCACACTGACGACACTTTGAACAGTGGACGTTACATTTCAGATGTGTTATGACCCGTGGTTCTACCCTTCATTCGATCCCTGCGAAAGCCTACATCTCAGCAATATAACGCACGACCGCATGTTACAGGTCCTGTACGGGCCTTTCTGGATACAGAAAATGTTCGACTGCTGCCCTGGCCAGCACATTATCCAGATCTCTCACCAACTGAAAACGTCTGGTCAATGGTGGCCAAGAAACTGGCTCGTCACAATACGCCAGTCACTACTCTTGATGAACTGTGGTATCTTGTTGAAGCTACATGGGCAGCTGTACCTGTACACGCCAACCAAGCTCTGTTTGACTCAGTGCCCAGGCGTATCAAGGCCGTTATTACGGCCAGAGGTGGTTGTTCTGGGTACTGAATTCTCAGGATCTATGCACCCAAATTGCGTGAAAATGTAATCGCATGTCAGTTCTAGTATAATATATTTGTCCAATGAATACCCGTTTATCATCTGCATTTCTTCTTGATGTAGCAGTTTTAATGGCCGGTAGTGTAGTTGGCTCAGCACATAGAAAGTTGTGCCCGCCCCCGGTAGCTGAGTGGTCAGCGTGACAGAATGTCAATCCTAAGGCCCCGGGTTCGATTCCCGGCTGGGTCGGAGATTTTCTCTGCTCAGGGACTGGGTGTTGTGTTTTCAGAATCATTATCATTTCATCCACATCGACGCGCAAGACGTCGAAGTGGCGTCAAATCGAAAGACTTGCACCCGGCAGGCCCTAGTCACACGGCATTCACATCTACAGAAAGTTGTTAAGTAGAGACATAAGCGCAATCTGGCGAGGTATGTGTACCGGACTAGCAGAAAATTATGCTAGCCAAAGGACATTGGGATTCTATTCGTGTCAAATTTTTGCAAGTAGGTAAGAACGTAGACAAAACATAGCATAGTGGGGTTGAAGATTGGATGCAATGCAGCACTACTTCAGAGAAGCTTTGACAGGTAGGATGCGAGAATCAGAGTTCGAAGGCAGCCTCAAGCTCATTTAGATATTAAGCCGAGCTATGTTTATCCAAGAGACTTACAATGACGAGATAAAGACCGTAATTCATGTGCGCGGGGAGCAGTTAACCTTAGCAGAGGCCGCAGAGATCGAGAGTGCGATATCCTTGGCTGCGAGAAAAGTTGATAACCCGAAGTGCTGCTGCAGTACTGCGGAACGAACACAGGCCATAAAGTGTTTCACGTGTGGTAAGCTATGTGACATTGTGAGCAGCGGCCTGCTCTAGGCCTTCCTCATATTTTATCCTGTTTGTATAATGAATTTGTATACGAGACTCTCTTCCTTCATTTACTTTCCGAATCAGTTTTTACTTGTCAACTTTTCACTAGTGTTGGGTGCTGATTACATAAGTGGTTAGCCGGCAGCTGTGGCCGAGCGGTTCTGTTCGCTTCAGTCCGGAACTGCGCTGTTGCTACGATCGCAGGTTCGAATCCTGCCTCGGGCATGGATGTGTGTGATGTCCTTAGGTTAGTTAGGTTTAAGTAGTTCTAAATCTAGGGGGCTGATGACTTCAGATGTTAAGTCCCATAGTGCTTAGAGCCATTTGAATTTGAACATGAGTGGTTAGGGGTAGCTTTTAGCAACGTGGGGTACCCATGTCTCTGTACCTAACTTCACATTTCATTCTTGTAGTAATTTTTCTCATTAAATACATCTGATCTTGCACAGGGAACTCATTCTCACTTAGGTGAAAACAGGAGAACATTTCACACGCTCTGGAAGCGCTGCCGGTCACTGAGGAGGCAGATCCTATGCCAACAGACTGCACGGTCAGTCAGACAACCCTTTCAGGGATTATCCTCCCGGCTCAGCCCACGCAGACAATGAGTGACGAAATGGATGACTGGTGGCCTCTTTAGCAGAACAGGAAATCACTGGTGTACGGGTTGAGAGTTCTGCTTGTTAGTAGACTTTGGGTAAGGTCCTCAGCTGTAGAATTGACGTTATCCTGCTGTGTGTCATCTCCAGATATGTTTCCTCAAGCAAAATAATTAGCCACTCGAACGTCTGCAAATTCTCAAACTTTTCCTTGCTTGTCGGAAAGCTGTACGAAGCCGAACAAAATTTCCAGAATTTCCAACAAAGAAGTCTGTAAGTGGGAACTGTATGATACTCGTTTCCCATTTCCTTATAAGCGTATCCCATTTCCGGATATTTCTTTAACGTTATGGTGGGAGCTAGGGAATGGACTTCCAGATCCCTGACTGCAAGAGGATATAGACACTGTTTTCGATAGGCTAGAAAAGACTGAGTGAGACTCCTTTACGAGGTCTGAAGGAAAGCTACCAAAACCTGGGAGGGGGGAGGGGGGAGGGGGGGGGAGGGTGGTGGGTGGGTAAGGGGCGGCGGGGGGGGGGGGGCGGGGTGAGGGGGTGAGAATTCGAAGTCGGTTTCAGGATTCGTATGGGTATTCTGATTCGAATCTCTACTTGGTAATGCTCCGCCCTCGGACATGCTTTTCTTGACTTCGGCCCTCGGCTAAGTCTTCGAAGTTTCACTTTGAATTTACGCACATCCGTGATGGGTAATCAGGAGAATGACGAGATCAGCCATTTGCAATCACATCACGTTGGATCAGCCCAGCAACAGTTAGCAGCGACCGCAGTTCGGAGCACCTCGACTTGTTGGCAGCCACCTAAATGACGTTCACGGTAAGATCGCACTTCCAATGCACACTCCCAACTTCAGGAACCGACATGTAATGAGGGAACAGGATGTCATTGATGAGCTAGGTTTAAGAACAATAGAACATCGTGATCTATCTGTCAACGCCTTTGAAATGCCATCCGCAACTTTAACGCATCGTAGAGTCGTAGAATTCACACTACAGGGTACATGGACTAATTCCAAGACGTCTATGACTGCGTTTGAAAGCACATGCTCGTTTTCCGCGCACCCAACTGTGCCTTCCGATTTAAGAAAGCATGTACGCACACGGGGACTTCAGTTTGCGGACCTAAGGGATGGTACAGAAGATCTTCCCATAGAGATTCTTATCGGAGCAGATTACTATTGGAAAATCGTTGAGATTCCCCTCCGATTCGACAAACGTCATCAGTTGTTCTGGTACCTTCCATTCTAGGTTGGATTCTTAGTGGAAGCAAATCAAGCACCATGGCTAACCTTGTGACGGCAAACTACATCAGTTTAGAGACAGTGACAATAACATACGATATTTTACGACGTTTCTGGAATTTGGAAACAATGGGAATCACAGAAGATGAAACAACAACTCTGAATCAGAAGGAATTGGAGTTATTGCAAGATTTCTCAAAATCCTACTGCATCGAAGACGAAATAAGAGTTGTGTCTTTCCCCAGAAAACCCAACGTTATGTTATCTAATAATCTTCAGCAAGCTGAGAAGAGATTTGCTTCACTGGAGAAAAAAATTTACGAAGGACAAGAAACTGAAACAAATTTACGAGGCGCAAATGATAGAACACATCAAGAAGAAACATGTGGAAGTCACCCCTTCTGGACAGAAATTGCGTGACACATTTTATCTGCCACATCATGCAGTAAAGAAAGAAAAGTTAGGTGTCATCAAATGGAGGATTGTAATTGATGGTTCGTCGCACGACCAGAATGCACGTTCATTGAATGACTCTTTAGGAATAGGTCCTAATTTACTTCCTGACATTCTTTCAATATTAGTGAGATATCGTCTACATCGAGTAGCCTTAATTTTCGATATCAAACAATCATTTCTACTGTTAGTTCTTCACAGGAAATATAGAGATCTCCCGAGGTTTTTTTGGTACAAAGTAATCGTAGATCAACAAGGAAACTATATTACAACTGACGAAAGGATTACATACCGCTTCACCCGGCTACCTTTCGGACTTACCTGCAGTCCGTTTCTTCTTGCAGCCACGCTGAAAGAACTTGCTGTAATGCACAAAAATGAATTTTCCGCAAACTGCTTTACTTGTTGAAGGTAATATGTACATGGATGATTTTGTAGCAGGTGCTAAAGATGACAATGCCGTAATTAACATATATTATGAGCTTGCATCACTCATGGGACAGATCAGTCTACCAATGGCAAAGTGGGCCACAAATTCAAGCCAACTGATTGGAATATGGCAATCAGAAGGTGTCATAAACACTACAGATACGGAGGTACTCTGAGTCCACTGGAACACACAGACTGATACGCTCAGCATTGTTCACAACAATGTTACCGACAATGTTATAATTCATCCTGCCACTAAGCGAGAAGTACTACGAAACACTGCTAGATTCTATGACCCACTGGGTTTGTTGTCGCCTGTGTCCCTCACTGCAAAAATAATTTTTCAAGAAATTTGGTCAAGAGGAATTGAATGGGATGAGCTTTTACCCCTTGATCTTAGCAAACGCTGGCGAATGTGGGTATCAACATTGCCATCATCTTCACACATAAAAATGCCCCGGTGGGTCGGTGTATCTGAAAACACCGAGCCAGAAATCTATGTCTTTTGCGACGCATCAGAAAAGGCCTACGGAGCAGTCCTTTATGTACGGTGCATCACAACAAATATGGTAGCAGTCCATTTAGTTTGCAGTAAAAACCGACTAGCTCCCATAAAAAAAAAAAACTCTCCCACGTCTGAAACTTCTACCGACACTTCTTGGATCAAGACTACTTCATTATTTCTGTAAGGCCACGAGCTATAATGCAAGTCGTGCAACATTGTGCACTGACTCAACTGTAGCCTTAGGATGGACACAACATGACCCTAATCGATGGAAGACCTTTGTGTCAAACCGTGTTACGGAAATACAACGACTAACGAATCCGTCACAGTGGAGGCACTGCCCTGGTGACGAAAATCCAGCCAATCTAACCTCCAGAGGTACCACAGCAGATAAACTCCACCATGCTTCTGTATAGTTCGATGGACATGCGTGGTTAACAAAGAAGAGAACACAGTGGCCTCGAATTTTACAGGCGGAAGAGCACTCCTTGCCAGAAAAGAAGAAATTAACAGACGAAGTCTCCATGGTACAAACAACGATTCCTATTTTAACAGCTACACGGTACAGTAGCTACTTCAAGCTGTTAAGAGTTACCGGATGGGTACTTCGCTTTAAACGGCACTTATTGAAAGAAAACGGAACATCTGCAGAACTAACAGCATCAGATTTGGGCGAAGCACGCACTTACTAGATTCAAGTTGCTCAACAGCAACATTTTGCGCTCGAACTGCATGCACTATAGAACAACATGCCTCTACCACGCAATTCTCAGATATCTCGCTACAACCCATTCTTGGATAATGGTCTTATTCGTCTCGGTGGACGGCTGCAGTTTGCAGAGTTAACCAGAGATCAACGCCACCCGATTTTTCTTGATGGACATCATCATTTCATACGTTTACTGATCCAGCAGACTCACATTCGTTTGCATCACCTTGGAGTAAACAGTGTTATCTGAACTGAGAACAGAATTCTGGATCCTTAGAGCTCGACAGGCAATTAAACATGTTCTACACCGTTGCCTACCTTGTAAGATGGTGGAAGCTCACGTTGCTCAACAAACTGAGGCTCCATTACCAGCTGAACGAGTTTCACCACTGAAACCATTTACAGTAGCAGGTAGTGACTTTGCTGGTCCATTATATGTCAGGCAAGGACATATTACGAAGAAAGCGTATATTGCTCTATTCACATGAGCAACAACACGGGCCATACACCTGGAACTATGCTCAGATATGTCAACTGACAGATTTTATTCAAGCCCTACAAAGGTTTGTCGGAAGACGAGGAGTGCCCAGCACAATTTACACTGATAATGCTACTACCTTCCATGCCACGCACTTAGAGCTGAGGGAGCTCTGGCAGGCTCTCATGGCAACCAAGACGCACAAGTACCTCGCCCAGCAAGCCATCACTTGGAAATTCATCGCCCCACACGCGCCTTGGTGGGGAGGATTCTGGGAACGGATGGTGGGACCTGTCAAACGCTGCCTGAGAAAAGTTTTAGGACAGTCACCGTCGGACGAAGAAGGTCTCAACACAATCCTGGTCAGCATAGAAGCAGCACTAAACTCTAGACCAATTACGCAAGGGGGAGATGAATCTGAGCCACTGACGCCCGCACATTTCCTGGTAGGTGATCGACTCACAACACTACCTACTGATCCAGAATCACCAGTTAGAAAGGACTTGTCCAAGGAATTTCAACGGTTGCAGAAGATGGTAGAACACTTCTGGAACAGTTGGAAGAAAGAATATCTGATCCTACTCAAAAACTTCCATGAAACTCATCAACCAAGGCCAGGTGCAGGAAGACTCCAGCTGGGTGATGTCGTTCTTCTACAAGAGGATGTTCGTCCACGACACATGTGGAGGACGGCGCGGATAGAAGATCTTCATGAAGGAAGAGATGGGAAAATATGAACTGTAATCTTACGAACTTCAGAAGGATCCATAATCTCACGTCCCGTTCAACTGGTCATTCCTCTAGAAGTTGACCAGTGTGGGGAGGGTGTTGCGGGTTGATATTTGTAATTATAGACACACTGGAAATATTGATTATCCATGATGTACGTTCCTTGGAGAGAAAATAAATTAATGTTGTATTGGAATCACGGTGTTGTGTGTCCGTAATAACCATTTTATGTGATCTGGGATGATAAATTCAGCATCGGTCTAATCTGCGTACCGAGGGGGGCGACTGAAAAACGAGAGGTCGTGTTCACGTCACTCTCGGCTTCTGGCAACAAGGAATGAGGTTGTGGCACAGGTAAAAGAACACGGAAGACAGGGCCAGTTGTAGCAGGACAGTGTAGGGAAATGGACCGATGGTAAGTAGAGTAGTAAGGTGTTCACAAAGCAACTTTCCAGGGCATAGAGACACATGGATGCAGCCAAAGCCCGTAAAGTGTTTAAACACAATTTTAACTGGTCACTGTGCGAGAGCCCGCCCAGACAGTACTTGCCATGTACAGAATTCACACAATAAAAATAAAAGCCAGGAAAACTAGGTAATGTCGCTAGAAAGCAGTAGCCTCGAAAGAGATTAACTGTCTGCCGCGGAAACTTAAATGAAATTATAGAAATGAAAGGCAAGGAGAATCGCATGCAATTTCTCTTGGATAGTGGAGTTAAGCCTAGTTCAGACAAGTAGTTTGAGAAACGGCGGCAGGTACAACTCAGCCGGAGGTATTAAGCTTATGGGAATCACTAATACGGTTACAAGACAGAGGGAACTAAAACCTTCGGATTAAGGACGGGAAGCGGAATGCAAGTGTCGCATTGCTTCTGCGTAATTGAGGAAGATGTGGATCTTTATTTGACGGGGTGATGGGCAAAGACTTCAAGAAAAATGAAGTCGTAATCAGTTACGCCACCAAAAGCTTGTTGATCTGCGGGGTACGGATCGAAATGAAGACAGAGCAAGAGAGCGAGCTCCGCACAGTGCAATTAGGTATTAGAAGCCGGGGACTTCGTAATACAGCTGCGCAGGTACAGGAAAGAAAAGACCCTTTCAGATGAAGCTCTGACTCCGAGCGAAAGGCGCGTGGAGAAATGAAAGCAGAGTGAGCTCTGCTCAGTATATTGAAGGGAAAGAGAAAGTTATCTGGAGAAAAGCTACAGCACTAAGCGAGAAACACGTAGAAAGCTAGTGGAGACAGAAAGCAAACTATCGACGCACAACAAAGCAAGTAATAGGTACTGCAAGAGAGAAGCAGAAAGGGCACGAGCAAAACGAAACAAGGTTGACAGTAGGACCCGAAGATGGACAGATGCGCTGAATAAGAACAGAGGCGAACTGAATGAGAGAGGGTATCATTTCGAAACAGGAATTTACCAAGGGCGTATATGTACCTGATGCGTTAGTAAAAATAGAATGAGGAGGATGCTTAACATGTGTGCTAAGCACTAAAGATTAGAGTGTGTCGGTAGAATACCCATGATCGGTAACAGGAGTAGTCCCAGGGCAGTCATGGTTGCAGGAATCGTTCAGAGTGAATCGTGTCAGAAAATACAAGCCAGAGTTGAAAGCAAGTTTAAGTATACTAAAAGATAATATCCGAGTGAATTAGTTCAATTCGGTAGAGAAAGCAGCCGTTATAGAGCTATGCACCAAGTACAGCGATGTTTTCCATTTGCCAAGATAGAAATTCTCTTATACAGACAGTATTGCGCACGAAATTAAGCTGCTACCAGAGTGCGAACGTGGGCTGATATGCTTGTGACCCTACAGAATACCGCAAGCACAAGAAGAGGTGCTTCAGCAAGAAATTGAAAATATATTAGATTAGGACATCATAGCACCAAGTACAAGTGGTTGGAACTTTCCATTGATTACGACTCAAAGAAAACGAATACCAGTGAAAAACAGTGGTCACGAATAGTCTCCGAGTGTATTTCTCCCTACATTCAGTTTACCCTTGCCAAAGGTAGGAGAAATTCTTGATAGTTCAGGAAAGGCGAAGTAATTCTCAAGCCTCGGTTTAGAGAAAGGCTATTATCAGGTCTTATTAGACGATCAGGATCGAGAAAAGCCGGCTTTAAATTCGACGTACAGGTATTATGTGTACAAGCGAATGCCTTTGGGGCTTAAAAGAGCTCCAAGTAGATTTAAGATGTTTAAGAACTCAATTTGACAAGATCACATGGTGAAAGTTGTTCATCTACGAGTGAAGCGGTATTATTTGTGTCCTGAGAGGAGCACATTGTGCAGCTGATGGAAGTATATGACGGATATAGGCTCCACTATTTAAAACTACAGGTGAACATGTACGAATTTTTGTGAGAAGAAGTGTGCTATTTGGGACATATTCTGTAGCTCAAGGCCGACCCACAGACCCACAGAAGGTCAGAGCAATAAACTAGTACCCACAGGCCAAAACAAACAAAAAAATTAAAGGCGTATCTAAGCTTTGTGGAATACTAAAGGCCTTTTATTATCTACTCCAACAAAATCGCGAAGCCACTACATGAATTACTAGAAAAAGAAGTCCCTCGCACTTGGGATGTCGAGCAGGAAAACGCTTTTCGACCTCTGAAAGAGAATTTGATCAGTTCGCCGTTACTACAGTATCCGGGCTTTGGAAAGGACTTCATAATCATCACAAACGCTTGTCACATGTCTAGTAAGGCATTTTTGAGCCAGGGAAAATCGGAAGCAGCTTTCCCGTCGGAAAGCGTCGAGAATGTTGAATAAGGCGGAAAGGGGGTACAGCACGATTTAGAGGTAGATTTTGGCCATTTGTTGGGCACTAAAATACATTTGACTGTACATATTTGGCAGAAAGTTTCGGATATGTACCCACCATAAACTTCTAAAATTGGCAGGTATGATATCAGATTTGCCATCCAGACTGATGAAGTGTATGTTAAAGGTGAAGGAATATGAGATAGAGTATAAAAGTGCGAACGAAATTATGCTGTCGACGCACTCTCACGAGTGAGAGAGGTAAGGGCAGCTGGTGCGTGACAGTAGCCTAGATCACGATGCTCAGAAGAGGAAGACGCAGCGCGGGTCAAGGACCCAAATGCAGGCGGAGACTGCAGGTCTGTTGCACGCATGCAGGCGGCTGACGCAACCGCCAAGGACACAACACACACAGCTGAGCTGAGATTAGTAGAAGATTAAATTCGGACGTGTTGAGGCTGCGTCAGGGATATAGGGGAGTATAGGACTGAAGAGCACAACATCCGGAAACGCAAAACAGCTGATTCGTGGTTAGCGTAATAAATAAGTGAAAACAAAAAAGCAGCAGCATTAAAAGAGTTTCACGATTCTCCCACTCGAGGACACTGTTGTTGTTGTTGTTGTTGTGGTCTTCAGTCCTGAGATTGGTTTGATGCAGCTCTCCATGCTACTCTATCCTCTTCAAGCTTCTTCATCTCTCAGTACTTACTGCAACCTACATCCTTCTGAATCTGTATTCATCTCTTGGTCTCCCTCTACGATTTTTACCCTCTACGCTGCCCTCCAATGCTAAATTTGTGACCCCTTGATGCCTTAGAACATACCCTACCAACCGGTCCCTTCTTGTCCGGTTGTGCCACGAAGTCCTCTTCTCCCCAATTCTATTCAATACCTCTTCATTGGTTATGTGACCTACCCATCTAATCTTCAGCATTCTTCTGTAGCACCACATTTCGAAAACTTCTATTCTCTTCTTGTCCAAACTATTTATCGTCCATGTTTCACTTCCATACATGGCTACACTCCATACAAATACTTTCAGAAATGACTTCCTGACACTTAAATCAATACTGGATGTTAACAAATTTCTCTTCTTCAGAAACGCTTTCCTTGCCATTGCCAGCCTACATTTTATATCCTCTCTACTTTGACCATCATCAGTTATTTTGCTCCCCAAATAGCAAAACTCCTTTACTACTTTAAGTGCCTCATTTCCTAATCTAATTCCCTCAGCATCACCTGACTTAATTAGACTACATTCCATTATCCTCGTTTTGCTTTTGTTGATGTTCATCTTATATCCTCCTTTCAAGACAGTACCCATTCCGTTCAACTGCTCTTCCAAGTCCTTTGCTGTCTCTGACAAAATTACAATGTCATCGGCGAACTTCAAAGTTTTTATTTCTTCTCCATGGATTTTAATACATACTCCGAATTTTTCTTTTGTTTCCTTCACTGCTTGCTCAATATACAGATTGAATAACATCGGGGAGAGACTACAACCCTGTCTCACTCCCTTCCCAACCATTGCTTCCTTTTCATACCCCTCGACCCTTATGACTGCCATCTGGTTTCTGTACAAATTGTAAATAGCCTTTCGCTCCCGGTAATTTACCCCTGCCACCCTTAGAATTTGAAAGAGAGCATTCCAGTCAACATCGTCAAAAGCTTTCTATAAGTCTACACATGCTAGAGACGTAGGTTTGCTTTCCTTAATCTATTTTCTAAGATAAGTCGTAGGGTCAGTATTGCCTCACGTGTTCCAATATCTCTACGGAATCCAAACTGATCTTCCCTGAGGTCGGCTTCTACCGCGTTATTATTTTGCAGCTGTGACTTATTAAACTGATGGTTCGGTAATTTTCACATCTTTCAACACCTGCTTTCTTTGGGATTGGAATTATTATATTCTTCTTGAAGTGTGAGGGTATTTCGCCTGTCTCAGACATCTTGATCACCAGGTGGTAGAGTTTTATCAGGACTGGCTATCCCAAGGCCCTCAGTATTTCCAATGGAATGTTGACTACTCCCGGTGCCTTGTTTCGACTCAGGTCTTTCAGTCCTCTGTCAAACTCTTCACGCAGTATCGTATCTCCTATTCCGTCTTCATCTACATTCTCTTCCATTTCTATAATATTGTCCTAAAGAACATCGACCTTGTATAGACCCTCTTTATACTCCTTCCACCTTTCTGCTTTCCCTTCTTTGCTTAGAAGGGGTAAAAACCTGCATAGCTGTCAAATTTCATAGATGCTACATTTCACGCCCCGTTCCAAATAGTCGCAGACATTCAACGGGGCTGGCCGGAGTGGCCGAGCGGTTCTAGGCGCTACAGTCTGGAACTGCGTGACCGCTACGGTCGCAGGTTCGAATCCTGCCTCGGGCATGGCTGTGTGTGATGTCCTTAGGTTAGTTAGGTTTAAGTAGTTCTAAGTGACTGATGATCTCAGCAATTAAGTCCCATAGTGCTCAGACCCATTTTGCTTAGAACTGTGTTTCCATCTGAGCCCCTGATATTCATAGAAGTGGCTCCCTTTTCCCGAAGGGTATCTTTAATTTTCCTGTAGGCAATATCTATCTTACCCCTACTGAGATAAGCCTCTACATCCTTACATTTGTCGTCTAGCCATTCCCGCTTAGCCATTTTGCACTTCCTGTCGATCTCATTTTTGAGACGTTTGTTTGCCTTTTTACCTGCTTCATTTACTGCGTTTTTATATTTTCTCCTTTCGTCAAATAAATTCAATATTTCTTCTGTTACCCAAGGATTTCTACTAGCCCTCGTCTTTTTACCTACTTGATGCTCTGCTGCCTTCACTACTTCATCCCTCAGAGCTACCCATTCTTCTTCTACTGTATTTCTTTCCCCCATTCCTGTCAATTGTTCCCTTATGCTCTCCCTGAAACTCTGTACAACCTCTGGGTTGGTCAGTTTATCCAGGTCCCATCTCCTTAAATTCCCACCTTTTTGCAGTGTCTAGGTAACAGTAAGAACCTGTGAGCGTATAAAAAAGTAGCAGTCTCACGAGTGACAACACTTCTCTTCTTTTCGTAACATACTGCAGGATTTGTTACCCTTGGGAAAGTCTACTTCTGGAACTTACTGCAGGTACTTTTTACAGAAGTGCGGTAATTGTCAAAAACCAGAGCAGTCGCCACTGTTTTCGGCCTATTAATATTAATGAATAAAAATCAAGACGAAACACAAAAATAGGAAAACTAATGTCAGAGGAGTATCTATTGAGAGGAAACACTATTCAATTAACTAAAAATCAAAGGAATTCACTTAGATTAAAAACTGAGAGGATGTCGTACGCTTAGTCCGTACATCTCTTGTCTATTGTATAATCAAAATGCGGGAGTATCTGCAACGAATTGACGCATGGTGCAGGAAATGGCAATTGAATCTCAATGTAGACAAGTGTAATGTGCTGCGAATACATAGAAAGAAAGATCTTTTATCGTTTAGCTACAATATAGCAGGTCAGCAACTGGAAGCAGTTAATTCCATAAATTATCTGGGAGTAGGCATTAGGAGTGATTTAAAATTGTATGATGATATAAAGTTGATCGTCGGTAAAGCAGACGCCATACTGAAATTAATTGGAAGAATCCTAAGGAAATTCAATCCGGAAACCAAGGAAGTAGGGTACAGTACACTTGTTCTCCCACTGCTTGAATATTGCTCAGCAGTGTGGGATCCGTACCAGATAGGGTTGATAGAAGAGATCGAGAACATACAACGGAGAGCAGCGCGCTTCGTTACAGGATCATTTAGTAATCGCGAAAGCGTTACGGAGATGATAGATAAACTCCAGTGGAAGACTCTGCAGGAGAGACGCTCAGTAGCCCGGTACGGGCTTTTTTTGAAGTTTCGAGAACATACCTTCACCGAGGAGTCAAGCAGTATAGTGCTCCCTCCTACGTATATCTCGCGAAGGGACCAAGAGGATAAAATCAGAGAGATTAGATCCCACACAGAGGCACACCGACAATCTTTCTTTCCACGAACAATACAAGACTGGAATGGGAGGGAGAAACGATACAGGTACTCAAAGTACCCTCCGCCACACACCGTCACGTGGCTTGCGGAGTATGGATGTAGATGTAGATGTCGTACGCAAATTTTGAACATCTCTTGTCTATTGTATAATCAAATATTCAATAAAAGGAAGCAAAAATGCGGCGCAGTATCTTACCAAGAGACTACCTTTTAATTAGTCTTCGATTTTTGAAAGCGGTATTTATTACATTTATCACAAATGTAACGAATTTGTGTTATGGTAATATAAAAAAAGTCATAAAATTTAAAGACGTCTGTACCGTCATTCTACTTTCCCTTCTGGTGAAACAAATTGACTGGTAAACTCGTTTCTCACTTCCTTGACTAGTGGGGCCAGTTATATGTGTTTAGGGTGAAACGTCCCCTTAGAGATATTATTGAATTACTGTGCTGATAAATCTCTTACATTATTTGATTTTCAAACAGCTGAGCAAAACTGAACGTACTCAGACATTTCGCTCTTTACCTATTCTGATAAACACTAAACTGACACACAATATTTTTTAGCGCAACGCAATCTGACTTTAAATAATCCCTGCAAATGAATGGCCCTGACTAACATTAACCTATACCTTTCACAAATCACTTACCTCACAAAGATCTTCGTTACTCGAACTACTGCAATACAGCGAGCGCCACTACTGCCAGCTAAATAAAAGATTCAAACTACGGAAGGCACTAACTACTGATAGGCATAGTTAGCAAATGAAAGATTTTAATACAGAACAAACAATGTATTTACCTTAATAGTGTTGAAAACTCATAATACACATAGCAGTTCATGACATCCAGTCTTATAAATTTCAAAACTCCGCCATTTCTCTCCCCACATCCACCACTGCTGGCGGCTCACCTCCAACTGCGCAACGCTACGCGCTGTTAACATCCAGCTGCCCTACAATGGCAGACAACAATGCAAACTAGCCACAGACTGCACACAGCGCAGCCAGTGATTTTCATAACGAGCGCTATGTGGCGTTACCAATAAGAAAACCTAAACAGCCTACTTACAAGGGGGACCAATGGTACATCTGTTTCGGCGCATCTGTCTTTGTGCCGTTCTTTTTTTCGGCATTGATATTTTAGCACCGGTACTGGACACGCACAGCTTCTGTAAGTTTGAGAAAAACTGTGCCGTACAACACCAGGAAGTTACATCTAATTCCTAATAAACATGATTTCAGGATTACGAAGTTAGAGGCAGACAACTAAACTGCAACGACTCAGTGAGGAAGGGTGAACTTGTCTAAAATAAAGGGAAACAAACCGTCTGTGAAACTGTATGTCGTGGATAAAATCGCTGAGACAAGAGGCCACAAAGTAGTCCATTTACCGCCCTGCAACTACGGTCTAAATCGAATAGAATTGACATGGGCCAAAATAAAACACAATTTTAGGGAGAACAATGTCACTGGTCACATGTCGAAGGAAAGATTGCATAATCTTGTAAATGCCGCTTCCCCTTCAGTTACTACACGGGACTGGCAAGGTTACTACAGGAAAGTACAGCAGCTGGAGCAAGAGTACTAGACACTAGATGAAATAATGGAAATGGCCATCGATGAGTTATAATCAGTACCACACCCTCAAGCGATGATAATGATTATCTTGAATCCAATAGAAATGACAGTGATGTTTAGTGAACATCATTTTCACAGTTCTTTCAAGCACAGTTAATTACACTCAGTAATTATTACTGTACGCCTCTCATGGTGTTGTGTACATAGTTCCGCGTAGTCAGCGCGTACACAACTTTCCCACTAGAGCGCGCCCCACTAAGCACAACAGCGCAGGCGCAGCGCTCGTCCATCTCCGCACTACGAGATGGCGCTGACTTAGAGACGGACCAAATTCTGCTTCCGCCGATCCGCTTATTAATATGTAACGCAGCCAATGAGATTGCTGCTAACATAGAACCTTTTCTCCTCGCGGATCACACTCGCGCAGTGATACCTGAACGCACGAGGTATTATAACGAGTGTACAGACTTCCGATTAGTCAGTCTGGATTTGTCTGCACCAGTCTGTACGAGTCTGCATTAGTCTGTACCAGTCTATAGTCAAGTTTCAGTCTGCGTCTAATAAGATTACCACATTCCTGTACATACCCATGAAGATAAATGAATAGACACTTTGTCAAGTATCAGAGATATGCGAGAATAAGATTAACGTACCAAGACCAAAGGAACTTGAGATTGTCAATTGCAAATAGCATCCAGAATCAAGTTACATAATTGTTATAACCAGGAATAACAATAACCTCTTGAGTCTAGTTTATTAAATCACAAATCACTTTTTAACAATTATGTTAGCCAAGTGTCTACCCAGGCTCACACTCAGAAGTAATGCATAATTAAAGTTTGGTTATACCAATGTCCAAATGTGCATGGTGAGGTGCACGTCCCGTAATTATTTCCAAGTCCAGTGAAGTTCAGTCTCTCCAAGTGAAGTCGCAAGATTTCCGCCGAGCAGCCAGGTAACCTCGCGTGGTGCAGCGAGTCATCCACAAACAGCTGGAACACGGCGTACTGCACTTCCCGACGAGAACTGTCGTTTGCGGCGGCGGCCGGGTTTATATAAGACTTGCTAGTTAATGGAGCCGTCGGCTGGGGTCGTCGTTTTCCAGGGAAAACCAATCGCAATGTTTCCTGGCGTAGCCAATTGCTGTTTGCTGACAAACGCGCGCGCGCGAAGGCGGCCAGCGATGGTAGCCGCGAGCCGCCCGGAGAAGTGCGGCCAGCGATGTATTTCTCGGCCACGTAAGGGAGCGTGCGTGTGAAGACGGCCAGCGATGGAAGCAGCGGGCCGCCCAGAGAAGTGCGGCCAGCGATGTATTTGGCGGCCGCGTACTGGAGCGCGATGGTCGGTGTTTGTCAGAAGTGGTGTATACCACAGTAATGTTTATGCTGGTAATTATTTTAATAAATGTGTGTGAAAATTAATCAAGTTCTGTTTAAAGTTGGTCACCGTCAATCTGCTACTCTAAGGGTGCAAATGGCATTTCTATTGTCCTAACGGCAGAAGATAAATACGCCACGACAAGACCACGATACATATTGCTGACACTTGCCTACTTCATTAGAGCGACAAGTCAGATAATCTGATGGTGTGTGTACCGAAGCTCTTACAGTACGCACACCACACATGATCTCTCGGTATCGTCCTCTCTTCCCGAGCACGGAGACCCGGGTTCGATTCCCGGGGGGGGGGGGGGGGGTCAGGGGTTTCCACCTGCCCCGAGATAACTGGGTATTGTTGTGTCGTCATCATCATTCATCACCACTACCCACTACGGTCGGAGGAAGGCAACGGCAAACCACCTCCAGGACCTTGTCTAGTACTGCGGGTCTCCCGCATCGTTCCCCTACGCTCTGTCAAGAAGCAAGGGACTTTATTTCCAATTATTGGCGCTGTGCTCTGTTTAATAAATACAATACGCCAAAAAGTCTAAAAATCAACTTTCGCCTTCCGATTCATAGTGTCGTAAGTTGTACGGTCATCTACTTTCATTCATTATTTTCAATGAGTAAATAGTACATATGTTGTGGGTAAAAGTCTCGAGCATGAACATGTCAACAAATCAGATGAATTTCGATCTGACGGAAATGTCACTTAAGTGCGCAATATTTCCGCGAGTGCCGCCTCCCATTTCGTGTTAAGCAACAAACTCGGGTAGTTTGCCAATCTCTTGGTATTTCATGAGTAGACGTTTTCAGTACGAGAGATATTTTAAGGAAATGATATCTGTATCTCGAATAGGTCAGTAGAGCATGGATATCATGCGTTCTTGCGTCATGTTGTATAATGATTATGTCACGGAAACCCCGAAGGTAAGGGACAGACGAGGAGATCGCCTGTTCCACCAGCTACCTGCAGAAGACACAGCTGATCGATTTTTCTCAAGTCGGGAATGGACAGTTACGTTGCAGCATGCTTCAGACGCTCTCCCGGCTTGGTTCTACGACTGTAAATCATTGCCGGCCGTAGTGGCCGTATGGTTCTAGGCGCTACAGTCTGGAACCGCGAGACCACTACGATCGCAGGTTCAAATCCTGCCTCGGGCATGGATGTGTGTGATGTCCTTAGGTTAGTTAGGTTTAAGTATTTCTAAGTTCTAGGGGACTGATGACGTCAGAAGTTGAGTCCTATAGTTTTTTTTTTTTTTTTGTAAATCATTGACTGCCTCCTCTATTTGTTGTGGTATCTTAGGATGCAGACTAAGACGTTTTATTTCTCACGCAGTTTATGAACTACTGGCCCTACAAATTTCAAACCATGAAGATGTCATGAAAGAAACGAACTAGCGTGAAGTTGTCGCTACCCAGCCACATAAAACGTGGAGTCAAGGTAGCAACAAGTCCATCCCTCTGGTTGGTTGGTTGATCTAAGAGGGGGGGGGGGGGCAAACTCTGCTTGATCATCAGTCCCCAGCCCTCTGACAAAGAGAGTGTCCTAATGAAATTTAATGAATATTCTTCATAATCGATTTAGTTTTGACTTTAGATTACGAGTCGATTGATATAAGTCACGGGATGCTTGACCCAGTAATTTGCAAGTCGAGTTGATTGATAGCCGATTAAATCATATGAAACGAACTTTCGCTGGCGATTAGGGACTTCTGTAGGCTGGCCTAACACCATGACTCCCGACTCGTGAGGAGAGTATAATTTTCTGACACCAGTGTTAATTAATATACAGTTGGTGCAAATGGTGTATTGCTAGAAGGCTAACGTAGCCGCTGGTTCGTATTTCAGTTCTTCTCCATTGCCGGCGGAGGCACATACGCCCGCCCGCCGTTTGTGTGTAAGATCCGCTATTCCAGGTGTCCCAACCGTGAGGGTTTAAACTGAAGGTGGACAGGCGAAAAAAGGAAAGGAAGGGGAAGGAATCACTGCTGTCAGCTGCATCAGGACATGACGCTGAATCAGTGGCGAGGAGCGAAAATTTGTACCAGACCAGGATTCGAACCCAGGATCTCCTGTTTACTAGGCAGGAGTGTTAACCACTGCGCCATCAGGGAGACAGCGTTATCGCGATTGGGCAGATTATCTCGGCCACGCCTCAAGACCGATCCTCATTTCTCTCGAGCGCCACCTATCAGCAGTCCATGTCCATTTCTTCCATATTCGCTCTCTGATGTTCCTGCAGGAGGCTGGAAGTATTTGTGCATCAGCGCTGAAGATGGTGGATCCATTGCCCAGCTAGGCCCATCTGTTCTTTTGGACATGTCTGAAAGCGTGAGAAGCTCACCTGTTGGTCACGGAGTTCGTCGGACTGTTGGCGGAGATAGTGTCCTTAGGTCTTTGCACACAAAAGTGACGGGAGACGCTTTCTACAACCTAGTCGAAGTTCGTGACCATCGTCCGCGAGTGAGTAGCTGCCATTAGGCACAAATGTGCGTGCTGGTTACGTCGATAGCGTCCATTGATCGCGCGACACAGTACACCATGGTCAGCACTCAGTTTCCGCGTACTAATCGGTAATAATTCCGACGCGACGCAATAACGTGTAGACCAAAAGGTTGGTGCGGGAATCGTATCATATTTCCCGGAAAGCAATCTCAGACGCCCCTGCCTGGACTGGTTTCATCTATTCTCATGACTGTTAGTATTTCAACTACCTCTCAGCGCACTCTGTCTTAGTACAGTTCAGCAGCTCGTTGTCTAGTGGTCGCTTAGCGGCCTTCTCTAATAAAGAACTAAGTGAATCGATCAACAATGAACTTCAACGGGTGTCATGGGACGTCACCCCGAAAAAATTCAACGATAAAAATGAGATAAAAACAAGAAAGTGGTTAACGTTGTTGTCTCTGCACCATGGGGTCCCGCGTTCGATTCCCGCCCGGGTCGAAGATTTTCGTCAATTCTTTGGGGAACATAAATAGCGCACAGCCAAAGTAATTATCAGTTATTCTTCATTCAGCTTCCTAAACTGCCTCCACCAAACACAAAATGCTACATATTTGCATATGCAAATGATTAGCATTTCAGTGCAACTGTTCAAACTACACTGCGCAGCACAATCAAAGGGTCACTTTTTCGAAACCCCATAACTGTCTCCCATTGCGTCGCAAAAGTTTGAAATTTGGCTGAGAGGTGTATACAAACTTTCTCTGTAAGGGAGCGAAAGTGTGGCGCCCTTCAACGCCGCCCTCTGGCTCGGCGGCGCTTCAAACAGCTCACAAGTACGAGGGCGCCGTTTCAGAAGAAAAATTACGCAACTGAAAAATTCTACAAATCGAATTTATTGCTTCAGTATCATCAGAAAAAGGTGGCGCATGCAGTGAAACATCTTCAGAACTGTTGTTATACATAGTGATGCTAGAGGGTAGTTGCGTCTTTGTAGAAATATCGACTGCTGTTTGCCGAGAGAAGTAACGTGTTCAGTGAAATAACGACGCAGCAGTTAAATAGGGTCGATTGAAAATCATTTCAACGGCAATCCTAAGTGTGATAACGAACAAAGTAAACACTGTGTCATTTTTTTCCATATCGTCAGTGTCATTTTTCCTTATCGCCATTCTTTTTTCAACTTTTAACTAACCTTTCTGTCCTAACAGTTCTTAGCGTCATTATTGTCATGAGCAAAATGGCTCGAATACATTTAAGTCAAATTCATTTCTTTTTTATAATGGCAATGATGAGTGACCGAGCATAGCTTATGAGCCTTTCTCTTCAAGGGGTAATGGAGGATAGCAAAAGGCCAAGAGAGGTACATTTTCCCACGATAAGTGACACACAAACACATGTAGATCAACCCTACACAATGACATAATAAAAAACCTGGATGCGATGGATCCACAGACATCGCCATCGAAACATAAGTTGTACGTTACATAAGTAATAGAAGCTTCAAATGTGTATCTGGTTGAAAAGGCAAATGTGAAAGAGTCGGTGTTGAAAAGAGTGCCGGTCAACATCCTCTCTGCAATTCGAAAATCAGTTCAGATTTTTCCTCTGGTTCAAGTGACAATTATCAACCATCAACCACCGACGAATCGTCAAATTCAAGTGCAAGAATACTCACGCATAAGGGAACATCTCTCATTAATAAACCTAAAAAAGAATGTGGAATATTAGCAGTTCGGGCAGAGTAAGAGAAACAAGTTGAGAAACATTGGGAAAAGTTATATGTCAAGAAGGGGTAAAACTGTCAAAGCTAAAAAAGTAGGTGCTGCATAACTGATAAATATATCTTCTCCTGTACAAAGAAACTATCGGAAGACTATAGAAGTCAGCTGTTCACGAATTACTGGACAATGAGAACGTTACAAAGACTATGTGATTTTCTGAATACATGCACTCATACGTTCGTTCTCAAATACCGTCGCATTACTCCCCGAGAACCTAGAAAGCCGAATAACGCTTTCCACTTGACGAAAGTTGAGCACAAGAGTCGTGTGTGCTCAAAATTTCTAATATACACTTTGGAAATAACCAAAAAGAAAGCCCATACTGCCGGCCGCTGTGGCCGAGCGGTTCTAGTCGTATCAGACCGGAACCGCGCTGCTGCTACGGTCGCAGATTCGCATCCTGCCTCGGGCATGGATGGGTGTGATGTCCTTTGGTTACTTAGGTTTAAGTAGTTCCAAGTCTAGGGGACTGATGACCCATAGTCCTCAGAGCCATTTGAACCATTTTGAAGTTATCGAAGCTCAACTAATTAGGACGGGAATGGCACATGTGGTCAAAAGGGGGCAACATTGAAAACATTGTATGATTGATACAGAAACCTTACCGAACGAGATGGTGCAGTGATTAGCACACTGGACTCGCATTCGAGAGGAAGACGGTTCAAACCCGTGTCCGACCATCCTGATTTAGGTATTCCGTGTTTTCCCTACATCACTTCAGGCAGACGTCGGGATGGTTCCTTTGAAAGAGCACGGCCGACTTCCTTCCCCATCTTTCCCTAATCCGATGGCACAGATGACCTCGCTGTTTGGTCCCCTTCCCCATAACAACCAATCTACATCTACATGTATACTCTGCAAATCACATTTAAGTGCCTGCCAGACGGTTCATCAAACCACCTTCACAATTCTCTATTATTCCAATCTCGTATAGCGCACGGAAAGAATGAACACCTATATCTTTCCGTACGAGCTCTGATTTCCCTAATTTTATCGTGGTGATCGTTCCGCCCTATGTAGGTCGGTGTCAACAAAATATTTTCGCATTAGGAGGAGAAAGTTGGTGATTGGAATTTCGTGAGAAGATTCCGTCGCAACGAAAAACGCTTTTATTTTAATGATTTCCAGGCCAGTTCCTGTATCATTTCTGTGACACTCTCTCCTATATTTCGCAATAATGCAAAACGTACTGCATTTCTTTGAACTTTTTCGATGTACTCCATCAGTCCCACCAGGTAAGGATTCCACACCGAGCAGCTGTATTCTAAAAGAGGACGGACAAACGTAGTGTAGGCAGTCTCCTTAGTAGGTTTGTTACTTTTCTAAGTGTCCTGCCAATAAAACGCAGTCTTTGGTTAGCTTTCCCCACAACATTTTCTATGTGTTCTTTCCAATTTAAGTGGTTCGTAATTGTAATACCTAGGTATTTAGTTGAATTTACGGCTTTTACATAAGACTGATTTATCGTGTAACCGAAGATTAACGAGTTCCTTTTAGCACTCATGTGGATGACCTCGCACTTTTAGTTATTTAGGGTCAACTGCCATTTTTCGCACCATTCAGATATTTTTTCTAAATCATTTTGCAGTTTGTTTTGATCTTCTGATGACTTTATTAGTCGATAAACGACAGCGTCATCTCTAAACAGCCGAAAACGGCTGCTCAGAATGTCTCCCAAATCGTTAATATAGATAAGGAACAGCAAAGGGCCGATAACACTACCTTGGGAAACGCCTGAAATCACTTCTATTTTACTCGATGACTTTCCATCAGTTACTACGAACTGTGACCTCTCTGACAGGAAATCGTAAATCCAGTCACATAACTGAGACGATATTCCATAAGCATGTAATTTTACTACGAGCCGCTTGTGTGGTTCAGTGTCAAAAGCCTTCCGAAAATCCAAGAATACTGAATCAACCTTGTCAGTAGCACTCAGCACTTCATGTGAATAAAGAGCGTGTTGTGTTTCACAGGAACGATGTTATCTAAATCCATGTTGACTGTGTGTCATTAGACCGTTTCCTTGGAGGTAATTCATAATGTTCGAACACAATTTATGTTCTACAATCCTGCTGCACATCGACATTAACGATATGGGCCTGTAATTTAGTGGATTGCTGCTACAACTTTTCTTGAATGTTGGTGTGACCTGTGTTGCACAGTCTTTGGGTACGGATCTTTCCTCGAGCGAACGGTTATATATGATTGTTAAGTATGGAGCTAATGCATCAGCATACTCCGAAAGAAACCTAGTTGGTATACAGTCTGGACCAGAAGACTTGCTTTTATTAAGTGATTTAAGTTGCTTCACTACTCCGAGGATATTTACTTCTACGTTACTCATGTTGGCAGCTGTTGTCGATTTGAATTCTGGGATATTTACTTCGTCTTCTTTTGTGAAGGCATTTCGGAAGGCTGTGTTTAGTAAATCTGCTTTTGCAGCACTGTCTTCGATAGTATCTCTATTGTTATCGCGCAGAGAAGGCAGTGATTGTTTCTTGCCGATAACATACTTCACATACGACCAGAATCTCTTTGGATTTTCTGCCAGGTTTCGAGACAAAGTTTCGGTGTAGAAACTGTTATTAGTGTCTCGCATTGAACTCCGCGCTAAGTTTAGAGCTTCTGTAAAAGATTGCCAATCTTGGGGATTTTGCGTCTGTTTAAAGTTGGCCTTTTTTATTTCGTTGTTTCTGCAACAGTGTTCTAACCCATTTTGTGTACCAAGGAGGATCAGCTCCGTCCTTTGTTAGTTTATTTGGTATAAATCTCTCAATTGCTGCCGACACTATTTCTTTGAATTCAAGCCACATCTGGTCTACACTTATATTATTAATTTGGAATGAGTGGAGATTGTCTCTCAGGAAGGCGTCAAGTGAATTTTTATCTGCTTTTTTGAATAGGTATATTTTTCGCTTATTCTTCGAGCATTTGGGGACTACAATATTCAGTCTCGCTACGACAACCCTGTGTTCACGAATCCATATATCGTTTTTGATGCTGGTCATTAACTCAGGATTATTTGTAGCTAAGAGGTCAAGTGTGTTTTCACAACCGTTTACTATTCGCGTCGGCTCATGAACTAACAGTCCTAAATAATTTTCAGAGAATGCGTTTAGCACAATTTCGGACGATATTTTATGCGTACCTCCGGAATTCAACATGTATTTTCGCCAACATATCGAGGGTAAATTAAAATCACCACCAACTATTATCATATGAGTCGGGTACGTGTTTGAAATCAAACTCAAATTTTCTTTGAATCAACTGTATCATCTGAACTGGGAGGTCGATAAAAAGGATCCAATTATTATATTATTCCGGTTGCCAACAATGACCTTTGCCTATACTAACTCACAGGAAGTATCTACTTCAATTTTGCGGCAACTTAAACTACTGCTAACAGCAACAAACACACCACCGCCAACCGTGTTCAGCCTATCTCTTCGGAACACCGTTAGGTTCTTCACAAAAATTTCGGCTGAGCTTACATCAGGCTTTAGCCATCTTTCAGTGCCTATAACGATTTGAGTATCAGTGCTTTCTATTAGCGCTTGGAGCTCTGGTACTTTCCTAACACAGCTACGACGATTTACAACTGTTATACCAATGGTTCCTGTATCTATGTTCTTCCTGTGTTCAGCCTGCACCCTTTGTGACTGAAGCCCATCTTGTGTTTTCCCAAGACCCTCTAACCCCCCCCCCCCAAAAAAAAAAAAACCAATAACCAGCCAGTTAGGAATCACGTAAATCATTTCCCCGTATTCAGAGCCATTATGTAAGGAGTGACAGAGCAAGAAAATTAATCGAAGGTGACTCATCCAACCCAGAACTGCACAAAAATTGCTCTTCATAACGATCTTCCGCTAACCTACCTAATGTGAATGACGACGGCTACGTGTACATATTCAATACCGAATTTAACATCGCATTTTTGTGCCGAACAAGGATCAGTGCGACCAGTGTGAAGCTTAAAACAACGTTACTTATGATGTGAAGGTCAAGTTACAAAATACATTTCAAGAACATGAGGAAGAAAAATAACTGAGTTGCATTGAGGGTAACATGGACAGGGAGCTGGTTCAGAATAAGAGGATACAATTAGCGGTGCATGGTTTACAAGCTCTCATGCTAGTGCCAAAGGGACAAACGTTTCCAGTTTTCTACAAGTGAAGACTCAGTTCTTACAATTTCATAGTGAATGTCCATATACAGGGTGGTCCATTGATCCTGACCGGGCCAAATATCTCACGAAATAAGTGTCAAACGAAAAAACTACAAAGAATGAAACTTGTCTAGCTTGAAGGGAGAGACCAGATGGCGCTATGGTTGGCCCGCTAGATTGCGCTGCCATAGGTCAAACGGATATCAACTGCGTTTTTTAAAAATAGGAACCCCCATTTTTCTAGCTTCTGCCGAGCTAGACGAATTTAGTTCTTTGTAGTTTTTCGTTTGATGCTTATTTCGTGAGATATTTGCCCCTGCCACTATCAATGGACCGCCCTGTATACATTGTTTTCACTAGTACTACAGAAGTTTGTTTCATTTATTTTTGTCCGTTGTTGCAGGTGACAGATTAGAAACAACAGTAGCTGCTTTTTTTGGCATGAGGTTATTAGAAACAGAGGCATGATAGAAATACCAACTTGTGTGTTACAATATCATGAAGAATTTATAATAGTCTGACAGCCTTCTGCCACTTTAATGACCAAAGGAAAGAAAGCTACGGTTCTTTACTATGGTTTATTGGTATCGCTAGTAAACGAAATTAACCTCAGCGTATGCATTTGCAAGAGTTGTAGCCGCAGCAGCCTGCCACATATGCATAATATTGATAAAAAACGATATCTAGAAAGCTGAGACACTGTTTATATGATTATTGTGTTGAACACAAACGGAAAAAGGTAGGCAGCTGACTTTGTTGTGGGGTGGTGTACGTCAGCTTTATTCGTAAACATGTAAAAAATATGCACTGTGTACAATGATACTAAGAAAGCTGAAATTCGTCTAAGTGATAGTTAACTTTAATAGTTTAATGAAAAAAATATTCCGCTGAGTTTTTCGCTGTGGAAAAGTACTCAGCTGACGACGGAAGAACAGGGCGCATCGCGGGTGCGTGTTATTTTTCACTACATCAGCTGAGCACTTTTCCACTGCGAGATACTCAGCGGAGAATGTTTTCGTGCAACTGTTATAGATAACTATTATTACGAAGTTTCAGCTTTCCTGGTTTCGATGTTAATAAGGCGTATATGTTCACGGACGCGTATCATCCAGGTTACTGCATCACTTCTTTCTGTCTCAGGCTAAATTATACTATTGATGATATTAAAATATATAATTACATTTAATGAATTTATTTTAAAAAATTATTTGCAAATACATTTGAGGATTGAAAGACACGGTTTAAGATTCCCCATCACCGTACCCAAACTCCTGTACGCTTTTGTGATCGCTCCAGTCTGTGTCGATTATCAGTTCCTCGTCATCTGTGACCAAATACAATACAATATATTATTACAAACAATCCCGCTAGAGGAACATCAGCAACTGAGCATTATAGTAGAGGTTGAAGACACTGCTTCAGTTGCAAGGTGCTTATTTCTCAGTACTTAAAGCACAACCTGTATCGGGCTCTTACGTGCCCATCATCAGGTGTGACATTGAAAATAAACAAGAGACGGAAGCTAATAATAATTTTTACACGCACTAGTATATATGAAAAAGCAAAAAAGAAGTTCCATGTAACGTGTAACACTTATATAATATAAACCTATGTCTAATCGATATAACTGTGTATCTGCAATTATGGAGAGTGTATTCTTTGTTAGTTAAAGTCACTAATTTGTGACAGGAAATTTAGAATTTTATTATGTATATATGTAAAAAGCAAAATGATTTGTTAAAAGTAATGAATTTTGTAGTATGTGAATGATTATAAAAAAGACAATGTTTGTTGAAAGCTGGTTCACGCTGAAGGCACTTGTATTTGTAGTATATAAAAGACGTAGATAAGTCCCTCCGCAACGGAAGTGGCATGGCGCGATGTGAAAGGTGGTTTTGGCGGTCGAACTGGGCGGCTTCTTGGTGTGAACGGTAGGCAGTATGTGGCTAGCCGTAGCACGGTACACTTTGATGGTGCTAAGAGAGGCAATTGGAAGCTGCTTTGCAAAGGAATTTTGCCTGGGATGTGAATGTGGCTATTATCTGGTATTCTCGGCAAAAAGAAGAGATATTTTAGAGCACTCGGACATCAAGAGCCATGAGTACAATTAGCCACCATGTCGCTTGCCACCAAAAACTTCGCGACTGCTTTACTGACGTCATACATGCAGCTATGTATATGGCCATGGACCAGTTAATTTGTGTGTGGTTTTAATAATAATCCAAATGCTATAAATCTGTGTCCGGAACCACATCTTCTATCCTGATCACGAACCTATGTAGGGTCCTCACCTAAGTGCTACTAAAACCAAGTATCCTGTTTTACATGAATAATTCTTGCATTCAAGTGCTTCAAAGTGATTTTGTGTCAAACAAAGCAAGAATAGTAAAAGTTAAAAGTTAAAACCACAAAAGTGAAGTTACATAGGATTTTGCTAAAGTACTTTTAGTTTATTGCAAAGTATAGTTTTGCAGGAATTCGGTGCCAGATTGTGTAAATGTTATTGTCTAAAATACCTGCTTCACAGGTGATAAACAAGGCAAACAAGGTAAGCTCATTTTAAAAATAGTGTGGGCTTGATTCCTATCATGAATGATTCCTTTTTCGAAGTTAATTAAGCTTAGTGTTGAATTTTCTGTCTTGCAAAGTACATTATGAACTACTCAAGTGAAGTGAAGCATTAGCTTTGTTTGAATGAGTCTTTCTTACTGAAATGATCATAGAGTTTGACTAATGACACTATACTAGTTTATGGGTTCTCATCATATTCTCCACATATTAGAAAGAAAATTGAACTAATACTGCTGCTAAGGAAAAATTATATATTTAGAGGAGTATAAACAGTGTATTTATGATATTATTTATCTTTACTTGTGTTTTTTCATGTCAGTTAAGGTAGAAGCCCCTCATGTCCAAATTTAGTTCTGCACTTCATGCAGTAATATTACAGTATTGGTTTAAGTAATGATCTGGAGTGTAGCTGTTATTAGTATGAGCTTGGTGCAAATTTGCTTTCCATAATTACTGGTGTGTGCGTTATTCGTAACTGCTGCTACACACAGCTCAGTGTGCACTGTGTCAGTTTGTATCCTGTGTGCTACTCAAAGGGAAATATTCATGGAAGTAACTACAATAACCAATACTAAATTTTCTTAAACGGATATTTCCAAATTAATTGTGCCTAATTGGGCTGGCGACCGTTCATTTTTTTCATTCATCTGTGATTTTACAACTTTCATTAACTCCCAAGGTTAAAGTTTGTTTGCCGGCCGCGGTGGCCGAGCGGTTTTATTTGCTTCAGTCCGGAACCGCGCGGCTGCTACGGTCGCAGGTTAGAATCCTTTCTCGGGCATGGATGTGTGTGATGTCCTTAGGTTAGTTGGGTTTTAGTAGTTCTAAGTTCTAGGGGACTGAAGACCTCAGATGTTAAGTCCCATAGTGCTCAGAGCCATTTGAACTATTTTTCGTTAAAGTCCGTTTAGTTTTTCTGTTAATTTCACCATATTCAAAATTATAGTCCGATACCCTTGTCCATTAGACACACACACGATCGATTTTCGAAATCCTCTCACAAGGTAACATTAGCTTGTTTCACGGTACGCTTGTGGATTATACGTGGCAAGTTTGCGTTGTATGTGGCTATTCCCGTGACTGGACTAAAGGTTTGGTTGGTAGGGAAGAGTGACATATAGCACGCTAGTGTTACAGTTTAGAAACAGCGGTGGGGCTAGGTGCGGTAAATCCTTAGTCAATGGCAAAGCGAACCAGACAACACTATGGACGACTACCTGGGTAAAGAAATGTGCAATGAACACCAGGTCACTTACACTTTGTGTTGTGACACCGAGTGCCATGATGGATGAGTATGGGACACGGTGTACTACCAGCGAGCACAGAGCACAAATTAGCGTACACAAAGGGTGAAGCAAACTGCTAAGCCACAATGGTAAAAGTAGGGTCATTTGTTGAAGGGAAGGACAATGCCTGACCGGCAGTTCATAATGTGAATTAGCGATTTACATTCAAAAGGTACAAAAACCATTACAAGAAAGTTGCAAAAGAAAGCGTTGAGAGTACATTATGAGTGGTAAGGGAACAAGAGTTTATGTATAAACCAAAAAACACAGTTAAAAAATTCCTTTTCCATGAGTGGCATGCAAGTTTTTAATTTAGGGTTTGGGGGATACATTGCGACATGGAATAACGTGCTAGAGTCATAAACATACACATGTGCCACTCCTATTAAAAAGGATCGCGCAGCCCCCCCCCCCCCCCCCAATGAACCATGGACCTTGCCGTTAGTGGGGAGTCTTGCGTGCCTCAGTGATACAGATGGCTACACCGTAGGTGCAACCACAACGGAGGGGTATGTTGAGAGGCCGGAATAAAGTGTGGTTCCTGAAGAGGGGCAGCAGCCTTTTCAGTAGTTGCAGGGGCAACAGTCCGCATGATTGACTGATCTGGCCTTGTAACATTAATCAAAACGGTCATGCTGTGCTGGTATTGCGAACGGGTGAAAGCAAGGGGAAACTGCAGCCGTCATTTTCCCGAGGGCATGCAGCTTCCTTGTATTGTTAAATGATGATGGCGTTCTCTTGGGTAAAGTATTCCGGAGGTAAAATAGTCCCCCATGCGTATCTCCGGGGGGGCGGGGGGGGGGCGACTGCTCAGGAGGATGTCGTTATCAGGAGAAAGAAAACTGGCGTTCTACGGATCGGAGCGTGAAATGTCAGATCCCTCAATCGGGCAGGTAGGTTAGAAAATGTAAGAAGTGAAATGGATAGGTTATAGTTAGATATAGTGGAAATTAGTGAAGTTCGGTGGCCGGAGAAACAAGACTTCTGCTCACGTGAGTACAAGGTTATAAATACAAAATCAAATAGGGGTAATGCAGGAGTAGGTTTAGTAATGAATCTTTCTTTATTCATGTCAGAAGTACACTAAAATGAGCACATGCACAATACATACAAAGAAAACTATACAGTATTCACCCAGCATTGGGCAACTTTGATAGCACTGGGTGCTGCAGACGTTAAGTCCTTCATGCTACAGCTGGTTGGGTATGAGATACACTTGAAGAGACACCGGGTTGTCTGCAATTCACCGCATTCGTACAGTGTTGTGTTGGCAGTTCCATTTAAAGAGATTGTCCCTCGATCTTGCGACTTCGGTCCGTAGTCTGTTCAAGGACTTCCAGATGACCCACTTTTCCATGTGTCCAGGCGGCAGGTATTCTTGTGGTGTCATCCAATTTGACAGGTGTTGGCATCTTTCTTTCCACTTGGTGAGTCGGGTAGCCGCAGCTGATGCTTCTAAGGGCGGTGAAGTTGTTAGGAAACTCTTCCTGGACTTCAGTCTTGGCTTGGCAGGTTGATGTCCAAAGAGTGGATATGAGGTCACTGTATTTGATTTATGCCTCTCGATGTTAGAGGCGACCTCTCTTCTGATGTCACATGAAGCAATCCCAGCGAGACATTGAACTTTGTCCATGGGGGTTGGCCTTAGGCAGCCTGTAACAATCCTACAGCTGTCATTTGAGGCTACAGCAACCTGGTTTGCATGTAATGAATTGTACCACACTGGTCTAGCATACTCTCCTGCAGAATAGAATAAGGCAAGAGCTGCTGTTCCTAATGTTTGTGGATGTGTACCCTAGTTCGATCCCGCCAGCTTCCGAAGACGGCAGTTTCTGGAGGATACTTTCTGCTTCAGCTTCAGACAATGTTCCTTGTAGGTCAGTGCACAGTCGAGAGTGACACCCAAATACCTGGAGTGGGAACAATAATCTGGTGCAACTCCATTCCAGAATATTTCAAGTTTACTGTCAGCTTTTTTATGTTTCAGGTGGAATGAACACACTTGCGTTTTCTTAGGATTGGGTGTGAGTTGATTCTTTTCGTTGTAAGTACCAAGCTGTTGTAGACCGTGTGTAAGCATTATCTCTACATCTTCAAACCTGGGCAGCAAGAGCAAGGTCATCAGCATATATGAAGCTTCGCGTAGTGGCTAGTCAGGTTGTAGATTTTGTGCAGTAACACACTGTGGTTTACTGTGTCAAAGGCCGCCGAAAGGTCAACAAAAGCTGCACCTGTTATCTTTCTCTGCTCAAAGCCATCTTCTATGAACTGAGAAAGATAAAGGATTTGTGAGGTGCAATTCTTGCCTGGTCTAAAGCCAGCTTGCTGCGAGATAAGAAGTGGATCAACTACCGCAGTTAAGCGGTGAAGAATCATTCTCTGTAGGATCTTATAGAGATGGCAAAGGAGAGATATTGGCCTGAAGTTCTTCTGATCCGTTGGTGACTTTCCAGGTTTTAGTATCGCAATCACGCGTGCCTTGCGCCATAATTTCGGGATCTTGAAAAAAGCCAGACAGTGGTTTTACAGGTTTAAGAGCCAGTTGCGGTGCCAAAATGTTTAATTTGCTCTACACAAATGTCGTCTAATCCTGCTGCCTTGCCATTTTTGTATTTGTGAATGGCTTCTTTTAGTTCACCTAGGTTGACTGGTCTAGTCAGATTCTTATTCTGAGATTGTTCCTTAAACTCTAATTTGAAGTCTGCTTTTTTGACAGGAGATCTTGGTTTAGCATTCTCCAGAATCTGTGTAGAAATTTCATTTGGAGTGATGTAAGCGTGATTGGCATGTTTGGTTGGATCGTTATTTAGTTTTCTCAGCAGTTTCCAGGCCTTCTTGCTACTAATTGAAGGACCTGTTTCCTCCATAAGTTTAACCCATCTTCCTCTTTTGTTTACCGTTATGGAAGACATTACTTCTTGACCAGCCACGATGGTTTGCTCATTGAATGGATCTTGTTCAAACTGCGACAGGTATTTATTCATTAGGGCTGCCGACTAGGTTGAAGTGTTGTGTTGTGTTGTGTTCTGCAGTCCCGTGGCACAGATGACCGTGATACCTTTTTCACTCCATCCACAAACTTAACATAGTTTTCTGGTGTTGCCTGGAAATTTTATTCAGGTTGGAACTAAAAAGCTACCAGTTAGCGTTACGGGTGTTGTATCTTCTGCAGAATGGAATGGTTCTCGGTTGGGATACTGCAGTAACTTGGCACATCACAGGGCGGTGTTGAGAATTGGGTACAGGGTGACAACTGTCTTAACACACTATTGGCCTCTGTGCTCGCTTGCGAAGGTTAGATCTGGGTTAGATCCACGTTTCCAACGTCCACTGTTGAAAGATGCGGGAAGTTTACTATCGTGGATGAGAGTTGATTGGAAGGTGTCAGATCATTTCAGCACTTCTTCCCAGGTGCCATCATCTTGTGAGTAGCCCCAAACTGTAGTGCGGCTGTTGAAGTCTCCAACTACAAACTTGGTTTGGTGTTTGTTGAAGTTCTCAGGAGTTACAAAAGAGAACTTCGCATTAGGTGGTTTGTAGATAGACGATACGATGCAGTTATTAACTTCTACTGTGAGTATTTCAACATCATTGTGCTCAGAGATGGATGTAGACATAATGTGGAGGTCGGGTCGTACAAATAAGGCACTTCCATATTGTTTATGAGGTCTTTCAGCAACAAGTCTCATTCCAAGTATTTTGGTGCGACACATTTGATCATCTCTGTGAGTTTCTTGTAGGCACAGAACATCGCAGCAGTTAGTTTGGCAGAGTTCACCCAAAAGCTCTTGTTTGGAAGACGTCAGTCCCTCTACCTTAAAAGTCAGTATAGTTAACTTTGGCCTTAAGAAAGGCCTATGTACAACAGATGGCATCATTTGCTTGTACTTCTGGAATGCTGATGCTCGGTTCAGTACTGGAAAATCTATTCCAAGTACCAATGTAGGGGCACCACGTGCAGGAATCAGCTTCACACCCGGTAATGAATAAAAAAAAAAAGAGCACGGGTCAGCTACTATGAACAGCATAGTGAACGCATTATTATAGCCAAGATAGGCACGAAGCCCACACCTACCACAGTAATACAAGTTTATATGCTAGCTAGCTCCGCATATGATAAAGAGATTGAAGACATGTATGATGAGATGAAAGAAATTATTCAGTGAGTGAAGGGAGACGAAAATTTAATAGTCATGGGGGACTGGAATGCGATAGTATGAAAAGGAAGAGAAGGAAAAGTAGTAGATGAATATGGTATGGGGATAAGGAATGAAAGACGAAGCCGCCTGGTAGGATTTTGCATAGAGCATAACTTAATCAGAGATCACTTGGTTTAAGAATCATGAAAGAAGTTTGTACACGTGGAAGACGCTTGGAGACATTGGAAGATTTCAGATAGATCATATAATGGTAAGACAGAGATTTAGAAACCATGTTTTAAGTTATAAGACCTTTCCAGGGCTGGATGTGGACTCTGACCACAATCTATTACTTATGAACTGCAGATTAAAACTGAAGAAACTGCAAAGAGGTGAGATTAAGGAGATGGGACTTGGATAAACTGAAAGAACCAGAGGTTGTAGAGAGTTTCAGAGAGAGCATTAGGGAACGATTGCCAGGAACAGGGGAAAGAAATACTGTAGAGGAATGGATAGCTTTGAGAGATGAAATAGTGAAGGCAGCAGAGAATCAAGTATGTAAAAAGCCGAGGCCTCGTAGAATCCCTTGGGTAACAGAAGAGATATTTAATTTAACTGATGAAAGGAGAAAATATAAAAATGCAGTGAATCAAATGGCTCTGAGCACTATGCGACTTAACTTCTGAGGTCATCAGTCGCCTAGAACTTAGAACCAATTAAATCTAGCTAACCTAAGGACATCACACACATCCACGCCCGAGGCAGGATTCGAACCTGCGACCGAAGCGGTCGCTCGGCTCCAGACTGTAGCGCCTAGAACCGCAAGGCCACTCCGGCCGGCTGCAGTGAATCAAGCGGGCAGAAAGAAATACAAACGTCTCAAAAACAAGATCGGCAGGAAGTGCAAAATGGCTAAGCAGGGATGGCTAGAGGACAAAATTAAGGATGTAGCGGCATGTATCACGAGGAGTAAGATAGATACTGCCCACAGGAAAATTAGAGAGTCCTTTGGAGAAAAGGAGACCACTTGTATTGATATCAAGAGCTCAGATGGAAACCCATTTCTAAGCAAAGAAGGGATAGCAGAAAGATGGATGGAGTATATCGAAGGTCTATACAAGGATGATGTACTTGAGGGCAATATTACGGAAATGGAAGCGGACGTAAGTGAATATGAAATGGGAGATATGATACTGCGTGAAGAATTTGACAGAGCACTGAAAACCTAAGTGGAAACAAGGCCCCAGGAGTAGACATCCTTCCAATAGAACTGCTGATAGCCTTGGGAGAGCCAGCTATAACAAAACTCTACCATCTGGTGCGAAAGATGTATGAGACAGCCGAAGTGCCCTCAGACTTCAAGAAGAATATAATAATTCCAATCCCAAAGAAAGCAGGTGTTGACAGGTGTGAAAATTACCGAACTATCAGTTTAATAAGTCACAGCTGCAAAATACTTACACATATTCTTTACAGGCGAGTGGAAAAACTGGAGAAGATCAGTTCCGCTTCCGTAGAAATATTGGAACAAGTGAGGCAATACTGACCCTACGACTTACCTTAGGAGATAAGTTAAGGAAAGGCAAACCTACGTTTCTAGCATTTGCAGACTTAGAGAAAGCTTTTGACAATGTTGGCTGGAATACACTCTTTCAATTTCTGAAGGTGGTAGGGGTCAAATACAGGGAGGGAAAGGCTATTTACAACTTGTGCAGAAACCAGATGGTAGTTATAAGAGTCGATGGGCATGAAAGGGAAGCAGCGGTTGGGAGTGAGACAGGGTTGTAGACTATCCCCGATGTTATTCAATCTGTATATTGGGCAAGCAGTAAAGAAAACAAAAGAGAAATTTGGAGCAGGAATTAACATCTGTGGAGAAGAAAAATCAACTTTGAGGTTTGCCGATGACATTGTAATTCTGCCAGAGACAGTAAAGGACCTGGAAGAGCTGTTGAACGGAATGGACAATGTCTTGAAAGGAGGATGTAAGATGAACATCAACAAAAGCAAAACGAGGACAATGGAATGTATTCTAATTAAATCAGGTGATACTGAGGGAATTAGATTAGGAAATGAGACACTTAAAGTAGTAGATGAGTTTTGCTATTTGGGGAGCAAAACAACTGATGACTGTCGAAGAAGAGATGGTATAAAATGTTGACTACCAATGGCAAAAAAAGCGTTTCTGAAGAAGAGAAATTTGTTAACATCGAGTATAGATTTAAGTGTCAGGAAGTCGTTTCTGAAAGTATTTGTATGGAGTGTATCCATGTATGGATGTGAAACATGGGCGCTAAACAGTTTAGACAAGAAGAGAATAGAAGCTTTCGAAATGTGGTGCTACAGAGGAATGTTGAAGATTAGATGGGTAGATCATGTAACTAACGAGGAGGTACTGAATAGAATTGGGGAGAAGAGGAATCTGTGGCACAACTTGACTAGAAGAAGGGATCGGTTGGTAGGACACGTTGTGAGGTATCAAGGGATCAACAGTTTAGTGTTGGAGGGAAGGCTGGAGGGTAAAAATTGTAGAGGGATACCAAGATATGAATACACTAAGCACATTCAGAAGGATGTAGAGTGCAGTAGTTACTTGGAGATGAAGAACCTTGCACGGAATAGACTAGCATGGAGAGCTGCATCAGATCGGTCCCTGGGCTGAAGACCACAACAACACAAGCGACTCTTGCCTCGTTAACACTGTTAATTATTTTAAAACGATAAAGGCGACAAAAATACTTTTCAGTTTTTTTAAGCGTAGTCTCGAATTCATCGTCTTGAGCAGCAATCTCGTTTCAAGGAGCACTGTCATTTTGACTGAAAAATAATGTACAATTAGTTATAATATATGATAATGATATTAAATATGATACGTGGTATTGAAATATGCACGAATATAAAGACTGAAATCATTTTACTTCAAAAGTTTTGCTAACTATTTCGTGATATAATAACACGGTTTGAAAACAAAATCGATTTACGAATAAATTTATATAAATATTTCCTCTTGTTCTGAAAACGAGGGACCTTGCTATTTCGGATCGTAATCCGCTGTTCTGGCGGCAAGGCTGTGAAACAGGCATGGCACTGACTGTGGTACTTCTGTTAATTATTAACTTTTGTCGGCAATATAACGTTAGACATTTTCGAAGTCGCTTTATTGCTCTCGAGTTTAACGGCCACACCGATTTCGGAGAAGACGACAGCCTCGTGAGAGGAAAGGCGAGAAAAGGATGGATAGAGGGGTGGGGAATAAGGCGAACGCAAGTAACGACCAATGCGCCGATCGGACAGGCTGTGGATTTCCCAAACGGCCGCCGTCGCGCAGTCATGCTAGCGTGCCGCGGACATGGCTATGCGCCTTGTTTATCAGTCGTCAGGAGAGCACTTTTCCACCGATAAAAACGTAATGAACTATTTTTTTCATTAAACTGTTATAGTTACCTACTATTTAGCCAAAGTTGAGCTTTCTTAGTATCATTGAACATAGTGCATATTTTTCGCATGTTTAGGCGTGAAGCTGACGTGTAACACTCTACAACAAAGTCGGCTGACTACTTTTTCCGTATGTCTACAACGTAATCGTGAAGCTGACGTGTAACACTCCACAAAAAAGTCGTCTGACTACTTTTTCCGTGTCTACAACGTAATAAACGTATCAACGAAGTCTCAGCTTTCTTAATGTTTTTTTTTCTCGTTGTTACTATGCACGCGTAGTATGCTGTCACTGTTACACCCACCGCTACTATGCAAGCTGACGGCCACTTCATTTATTAGCAACACGAAATGAACTATAGCAAAACGTCTCACGTCAGTCTTCTTTAAATAATAAACTAATAATGGCAGCTAGCTCTCGGAGTATAAGGACTTCCCTGAGACGAATGTACTATTTTACCCCAGGAATTGTGGAGGACAGCAGAAGAAAAAGTAAATACTAAAAATTCACATTATTATTCGTAGAAATCAAAAAATGGTTCAAATGGCTCTGAGCATAATGGAACTTAACATCTGAGTTCATCAGTCCCCTGGAACTACTTAAACCTAACTAACCTAAGGACATCACACACATCTATGCCCGATGCAGGATTCGAACCTGCGACCGTAGCAGTCGCGCGGTTCCAGACTGAAGCGCCTAGAACCGCTCGGCCACCGCGGCTGGCTCGGAGAAATCATTTAACAAAATGTTTCTGTAGTAGAAATTACATTGATCGACATTTACGTTTTCTGTCACAGATATGTGATAGTAACGTATTTGCATGCGGTACAACGGCTGGATGTTCGGTAAATTATGCACAATTATTTGAATCCTGGTAATACCCAGAACGAGAGAGTTGTAGTTTACAGGACTATTGAGAGATCAGTTAAAAGTGCAAAGACGTCAGGATTAGCTTAGTACCTGATCAATACATATCAGTCATCTGAAAAGCAAAAAAGAAGGGAGATACTCTACATCTTAGAGAAATAGGTTTTTCAGATGTCAAGGACATTAAGGATTTGCATAACGAGGTAGCTCCTTATATGCCAAAGGACGTTAACGGGAATATTTCAGAGAGTCTGTAATTGAATTATTTCGATGTGAAAAGAGAGCTGATGTGTTTCAGTATAAGAATATCTACGAACAGTCCGAGTGGGGACAAGTTCATTTTAAAGGTAGAGAGAATTGTTTAACAGGGAATTCAAATGCAAGTAATTTGGATTTGGACCCTGTTTATACTACGAAGTTCATCCTTTTAGAAAACAAAATTTGAGATTTACATAATTTGGTTAACAGCAATTTCACTCCCAAATATTAGAAATATTTTTATTATTGTCTTTCCATATGCATGTACACTGTTTTCCATGCAAGTTTTTTAAGTTCTTTTATTTCCGTCAATGTATTATTTCATTTCATTTATTAGACACAAATAATAAAAATTACAATGCAACACTAAAGCTCGGTAAGAATGTCCAAATAAAAGAATGATTGACAAAAAATTTAAATTTTTCCCACACACCTTTTTTGTCTGTATTTGTTATTTGGGTTAATAACGTTTGGAAGAAGAATGACACAGTTTGCAGAAAGGTTGTAAGTGGATAAATAGGGCGAAATGTGACGGAAATATCTTTTTTTACTGTATACGGAACAGTAAGTGTCACAATTAGCTCAAATTTAAATTACACAGATAATTTTACTGTTGTTTAGTTAGGATTTTAAACAGTTGTCATTGTTCTTCTGGAACGGCAATTCGAGGTATAAGTGGGCTAATGATGTCACGTTGGCATCAAATTTCACCACATTTCTGCCCAACGCCAACATGGACGTATCACACGATGGTGAACTCGTCACACACCCTCTTACCCACATTCAGTCCCTTCTTTTGACGTCTCTGCGACGGAGGTCAGAAACGCGCTCCCCAGCGTCGAAATCAAGTGGTTTTCTTACAGGTGGACTTCGAAAACATTTCAGACACACAGCTGCTCAGAAACGTTACGAAAAGACCTCAGGACGTGACATAAAGGGCCTCAATGAAACGATTCCCTGTCTTGGACCGTGCAATTACACAGATTTCACTGTCGCAAATGGCAGTTGACAGTACAGTGCGCAACAGGTCTACGTTCTCGACCACTTTTGATACTACTGACATCCACGGACGATTCAACCCTTCTCTGAGGACATCGTGTGCCACCAACAGTATCTTTGAGTGTAGTGCGACCGCAATTTTTGCTCTGGTATACAGGGTATAACCACTACGGACCGTTCAAAAGCATTCGACGTAATTTGAAGCAGTAAAGGGTGCTTATGCCTTTTCAGTCCTCCTCTTTCGCACCCCGCCGTGGCGTAACCAAGAGGGCGTGCGACATTGTCACAAGCGTTAATGAAACGGGAAAGGGGACCCCTAAGAGCCGGCAGTTGTGACCGAGTGGTTCTAGGCGCATCAGTCCGGAACCGCGACTGCTACAGTCGCAGGTTCGAATCCTTCCTCGGACATGGATGTGTGTGATGTCCTTAGGTTAGTTATATTCAAGTAGTTCTGAGTCCTAGGGGACTAATGACCTGCGATGTTAAGTCCCATAGTGCTCAGAGACATTTTTTGAACTCCTAAGAGCCCTCAGTTCGGCAATACCCTCAGCGCAACATGCTTAAGTTTGTTGGAAAATTAAAAAATTTTCCAGTACAGAGACTGTCAGTGACTGGTCCCTAGGTATCGACGTGACCGGCATCCCTTTCGACATGGGCGCAAGTTGTTTGCCTTACAGACACGCAGGACAGTGGTGTCGAAAAGGATGTCTGTTACATAGGCACCTAGGAACCAGTCACTGGGTCTCTCTCCACAGGACCAATTTTGAGTGCGCAAGAAAGGTGAGCGGCTGGCACCAAGGTTGTTTCCGAAATGAGGGTACTTAGAGGAGCAGTCTCGTCGAAACTACCATGTTTGTCAATGACGCACGCCTCTATCACCCATACTCGTGCAGTTACACTGAGAGATCTCCGACAACAATTCGGTCCGGCTTCAGAGACATTTGCCTAATATTTTGAGGGCTGAGAGCAATGGACTATGGTGGCTCGCTACAGAGTACGCTGATTTTGGTACCTCTTTCATTAGACTAGAACTCGTTATCTCCCCTAAGCACCGAATTGTTATTCCTGCCTGTTTCTATTACAACTGATTCATATCGATGCCTACAGGAAGTGTTCTGTGGGACCTGTGTTTTATGTCATTTTGAATGCCCTTTATGATCTACTCTGTGCATGTTCGCTGCCTTGCATGAAAACACGTAAGTTCAGCTGCTTGTTGCGACAAAATTCTTCTCTGTCTTACTGGAGGAGGACAGGGAGAGAGTTCGTTAGCTTTCGCAGGGCAATGGCAGGATGGGCAAACACACACACACACACACACACACACACACACACACACACTCACATACACACACACATACTCAGAAAGGGCACATACCTCTAGCGACCCACGTGTCTTGTGAGGGGTACGAGAGTGGAGGATCGAGCTTTCGCGGTGAATCTAGCCTTGCCACTCCCATTTCAACCTATGCTTGTTCGGTAGAAATTTTCGATGACGCATCTGCACCTTCAGTCATCCTCCTTCGAGGATTTAACGTATCATTCTGGTACCTGCATGGCTAATCATCCATCCAAGCTTACAATCCAGTCCCTTAGTTCACAAAAGCTACACCATGCTTATCGCTTTGTCTGCCTACTTATTTGCATCAAATAATTCGTATGGACTCCTACTGTTTAGCATTGCACAAAAATTTTATACTCAAATTTCATGTAAAATATCCATTCAATGTTATTAAAATTGCTAGCCTGCTATATACTTTCTATATCATCTTGTCCACGGTTCTAGCGCAGTCTTAGCCGGCAGTACAAAAAATCTTTGAGATGTAAAATTAATTTGAAAACCAAACTGTCGTCTCGATAAAGTTGTATCGAGTCAAACACGTCCTTGTGCAGAGTTAGACTGACAACATTTTCCTTAAGGTATTAGATTATTTTTAAATTTGTTAGAACCCAGTATAGCCATTGCATTTTTGGTGGACGACCAATGAAGTTTTGCAAAAGTGGCGACATCTGGTGGGAGAGGCATATTTTAAACGTCCTAAAAGGCAGGAGCCATTCCGGGGAGCTAGTTCCTCTATCCCTACTGATTCGACCAACATAGCCTTCTAAATTTTATGCACCCATTACTTCTCTTATTCACCAAGCACCTTACAGTGTAGTTATGATTTATTGGGATAATTGACCCAGTAACCTCTGTTTTCGTGAAAATTCCTTCACAACTGTGAAAAAATTGGTAACATGCAACCGTCAAAACGCACAAACAAAACTAAAATTAATGCACAGATGCAAATCTACCGAGATGTGGGTTGCCTTTACTACGAAACGATCGAACATTGAATCTTGGCACCGCTCTTCCATTGTATTCAGAGAACCCATGCCCCAGTGCCTGTCGGCGCATTCTTCATCAGGAAATCAAAACATAGTGCTGTATATCGCTGTTAAACTAACACTTCCGGAAACACAATCGCGAGACGGAAGGAAGCAGGACTGAATTAGTCCTTAAGGGCGAAAAGTTGAAAGCGGTTACTACATTTAAGCTGTAGCCTGTGTGTTGATAGGACGTTAATACTACAGTTTTAATGCCAAGAAAATAAAAATGACCCATAAATGATATATTGCGATGTGACCTTCGAGACAGAACATGCTATTGTCAACCAGCTTTCTTTCAGCGTAACATAGTGATATAGGGGTATTGAACATAAGCTGAGTCAAGCTAAATTGTAACAAAATTCTTCAGCTGATCTTATGCAGCTTTTCAGTGGTGGTGTATAACTTCTTATAAGAATAACATGTGAGTTAACGAGCAATTCGCTCTCATTTAAGTATATGGACGAAAGAGTCAGCCTTCAGGAATTGAGAAACGAACTCTGTCGTCCAGGATCGTGTGCCACAAAGTGCGCAGCTTCGCCACGAGATGGGGAAATTCACAGGCGTCTATTGTGCTGAATGAGGCCTAAGCGCTGTAGTGTGAAAGTGAGACAGACGAGAACCTACGTCATAGGGAAACCCCGTAGAAGCTGTTTGTGGCCAGGGAGACGTAGCGGTGTTAGATATGGCGGACCTAAGATCGCCCATAAAGGGAAACATTTATGAAAACTGTTTAATTCAACAATAATTCAGGAAACGAAGCAACAGTAATTTTAATCTACCATCCTTCGTGAATGTTCATGGTGATCCCAATAAAAATTGAATATTGATCATATCTATAATAGTTTAGGATTTACTGTTAAAGTGAAATTAACAAGTTTTGTAACAAAGACCTGAATGCTAAAATCTGAACGTTTTGGTCGATCTTAGAGATCGATATTTCATATAGAAGCGCATCATTAAAATGACAAATGTTGTCAACTTTGCAACTGTATTTGTTTAAAATATATAGTAAATTCAATTTATCATTATTTTCAGTTAAGCATCAGATCATTTCCTCCACACAAAACACATTGAACGGTGGCAGCATGACACCTTATTGAATCATTGGTATTTCTTTAAAGTTTAGTGCATAATAAGCCGGCCGCGGTGGCCGTGCGGTTCTAGGCGCTCCAGTCCGGAGCCGCACTGCTGCTGCGGTCGCAGGTTCGAATCCTGCCTCGGGCATGGGTGTGTGTGATGTCCTTAGGTTAGTTAGGTTTAAGTAGTTCTAAGTTCTAGGGGACTGATGACCACAGCAGTTGAGTCCCATAGTGCTCAGAGCCATTTGAACCATTTTTTTAGTGCATAATAGTTACTTTTGTTCTGTATTTATTTATCAGAAAGCACGTTGGTGCAAGGCTACTGGCCGTGACATTCAAAACTAAGAAGAAAATTGGATTGGTTTTATGTAAAACGATTTAACGTTTATTATGCAATGGATATTATTGTTACTTTATTTAGAACGTGAAAGTGGTCAAGCTTTGATTATTTAAATATGTTAAAATGTAAAATAATGTAGAATAAGCTGTAGCCAATCAGATGGACGGCTTCGGGAGAGGGAACTGCCCTAGTCAGTTGAGCGAGGATGTTCGGCGCGGGAAACGCGGCCGGGTACAGGCAGAGGGACAGTGCTGGTGGAGAGACGAAAGCAGGCACCAGTTGCGCCTGAGCATTGGAGGCGCGCGCATCACTGGTGAAGCGCGCTACCTGTGCTTGGCGAGAAGACCTGCGAAGCTGTGTTCTGACTGTGGCGTGACGTTAGCGCAAATTGTCGTGCGTCGTTTTTACGGCACAGTAAAATTGTCGTGTCCACGCGTCACAGTATGGGCAGAAACGGACAGAAGAAAACAGATGGACAGAAGAATCCTTAGACACCACAACCCAGCAGGAATGAGGATGGAAAGCGCGAAGAGCATCATTACCTACCTGTCCCCCCTCTGTACATTCAGTGCAGTAGAGGGTCGTGGACAGAGGTATACGGTGTCATAGGCGGCTGCTGCAGCGAAGAAGTAGGCGTAGAGTCCCTTGACTCAGACGCCATCGTTCAACTGCAGGCAGTGAGTGCGGCCGACCACCGCGCACTGAGGATCGCTGTGACCGCCCACATTGTTGACCCACCCACTGTGGAGAAGATGACCGCGCCGAAACAGCGGGAGAAGCAATCAGGGGGCTGTCCTTAGATTGTGACGAGAAGACGGTCCAGGAAGGGCTGTCACGTGCCGGATTCCGGGTTGCAACTGCTAAGCTGCACAACCGAACGAATAAGAAGAGGCCTCCGCTGTACATCGTCTTAGTGGGTACTGCAACGGATGGCAGCGATATCTTCGGGTTAAGGAAGCTCTTAGACTTCCCTGTGACCGCCGTAGCTCTCCCCCTAAGCGTGGACCCTAAGCCACAGTGCTTTAGGTGCCAAGCCGAAGGGCATGTGGCCAAATAGTGCCGAAGCTCGTCGCGGTAAGTAAAGTGCGCCGGCGCGCACGACACCCGCGCCTGTGACACAAGAAGAGAAGAAGCGCCGACTTGTGCTCACTGCGGCGGGCCACACGTGGCGAACTGGCGTGGCTGCCCGGCTTTCGCCAGTGACGGCTGCGCTAGAGACAAGGCGCAAACAGAGAGGCAACGACGAAGGCGCCGCAAGCGCCACTGAACGAAGACGAAGCCGGAAGGAGTGAAGCAGGGCCGGCGCAAGGCACGTGCGAAACGTGCGGCCGCACGGGGCGCCACTTTGCGAGGGGCGGCAAATCTGCCGCTCCTCCCCCCCCCCCCTTTTTTTATATAGGACTAACTCTACATTCATGCCCAAGATAGGATTCGAAACCAAACCTCGGAGGGAGCGGCTTCTGGAACTGTGGCATGGCGTCTCGACTACCTGCCGACCGCCCCTGTTAAACAAGGGGAGGGAGGAGGACTAATTTCTTCCTCGCCACTGTGGCAGTACCGTCGTGTTTACGCTGGAGGAACAGAGAGGGGGAAGCAGTCTGGCGTTTTCTTATGAGTGGGGCGCTACCAGCCTGTTACGCGCCGTGCGTTTACTCACAACTACTTTTGCAGATGACGAAATTTATTTTGGAAGTTCGAATGGAATGTTCGATACTGCGGTTACATGTTAAGCCTGAAGCAATTTTGCTAAGCCCTTCAATGGCAGTTTCCGAGTGTTTTATTCTTCCCGCATTATGGAAAAAAATGATTGAACATTACTACAGTCAAACACGTCCAACACCTTCAATGGCTAGAAGTATTCCGAATGGGTAACCACGAAGCGAGTAATTACAAGGGATAAAGACATTGCTAATAACCCTGGCATAGCTTGGGTTTCGACTTATTTTTGAAAATTTTTGCTATGCGTTTCTGAGTGATAGTCGGACGTTTTGGTTTTTGAGCCATGAAACCCCTGTCTCCGATGCACGAACAACAATTAAACTCTGACCGGCACTTTTCTTTGACAATTCTACTCGCACACTATCACTTTGCCAACATTTATATACTGTATAATGCGTGTGAATCCATGTTTCATCTTAGTAAACTACTGGTCGCTTTGATTCTGATGAAAACCTGAGGAAGTATGATCTTTTAGCAACAATGTCCTCTCGTCCGCACAAAACAAAACGTTAATTTTCACACCTTCTAAAACGAAAATCCATAGACAGAACATTACTTCTAAGGGTTTCCTTGCTATCTTTGAAGCTCATTTCTGTTTGACTAAAGTTGTGCAGTTTTCGCAAATTTCGTATTTCTTTCTATTGCTCGTAGTGCCATAGAAATTGCTGCCTGATAATGCATTTATCCATACCATCGGTCACATACTTATTGTGAGCTTCTTGCTTCTTCTTGGGCGCTAGTTTAACCGTACCTCGTCACGTGACCTAGTTCCTGGCACTGCCGCGTCACCACTTCGCATTTCCAGGCAATACGTATTGTTGCGTTCTCTACAACGAAAACTACAGACTTCGTTTCGGTAGTTGGCCGAGGGAGTCAACATTGGTCATAAGCACATTCATTGCGTTTCGTAAGAAAAATTGCGATTGATTGCTTACATTTCCTACAGAATTGTTTAAATAAAATTCCACAAACGTGTTGTTAAAAAAACTGGGGGGGGGGGGGGGGGGGGGCGGCAATTTAGCAGCTCGCACGGGGCGGCACTTGTGCTTGCGCCGGCCCTGGAGAGAAGACTACTCCCAATGCCCACAGGCAGCCGGAATAACGCAGCGGTGAGAGTGGCGCGTGGGACCGCCCACCGGCGGTAGCGCAGCAGGCGCCGCAGATTCAGGAGTGCGTGCCATGCTGGCGGCCGCGGCGGAGGAGGTGATCGGCGCCCTCAAAGCCGCCATTGACGCGGATAGGGCAGCCCTCAAGGCCAGCCTGGCTGCAGAGACGGAGGAGGCATGCAACCTGTGGTGTCACCGCCAAACACCACACTTGCTAGGTGGTAGCCTTTAAATCGGCCGCGGTCCATTAGTATACGTCGGACCCGCCTGTCGCCACTGTCAGTGATTGCAGACCGAGCGCCACCACACGGTGGGTCTAGAGAGACGTACTAGCACTCGCCCCAGTTGTACAGCCGACTTTCCTAGGAAAGGTTCACTGACAAATACGCTCTCATTTGCCGAGACGATAGTTAGCATAGCCTTCAGCAACGTCATTTGCTACGACCTAGCAAGGCGCCATTACCAGTTAATATTGAAATTATAAAACATGTACCGTCAAGAGCGACGTTCTCCAATTATGGATTAAAGTTAAGTATTATATCAACTACGTACTTTATTTGCTACTATTAATTCCCTTAACTGTTCCAGACCTCGCGCCAGCCTGCGTGAGCTTAAGCGCGTGCCTTTCGGCTTCCTCTCATAGTGACTTGGCTGTCTTGCCAAGTCACAACACAACCAGCTGCGGAAACTGCGCTCGCAGATGGCGCACGACATCTGCGTGGACGCAGCAGGCGAAGAGAAGACGGCAGCAGCCGCTTCCCTGACGGAGCAGCGGGCGGAAGGACACACCGCGGCGGACACACTGGACACACCGAAGAAGACGGAATGAGCCGCAACAACGCCAAAGTCCACCGGCTCCGAGCAGCTCAGCTCCGACGAGTGTTCTACCAGGGCGAGCAGAACGCTCAGCGGCATGGGATACGTCATCCGCTACAAGGGGAAGACTCTGCCGCGGCCTTCATTGAGCCTGTCGGTGCAGCCAACAAGTGAGAAGTGGTGCTGCTACGCGACCACGCACCTCCGAGCGCTTTGCTACGACGCACGCCTACCAGACACCGATGGACGACGTGGGCCCTCCCCCTAGCGAAATCATCACTGACAACGCGGCAGGGGCTCTCACAGCTCAACTGCAGACACCGTGCTGCAGCGCCGTCAAGGACTGATCCCTTTTGACGAAAACTTGGCATGACATGGTATCCGATTCCATGATGCCCGCTTCTAACATAATCCATCCTTGCATGACCTATCGCAGTCAGCACGACATCCGCTACTGCTCTTACTACGCGACCTAAATATCGCAGACGGTGTTTTTCCTTGGCGCTTGCCTTGGCACGTTTTTCCCTCTGCCCTTCAAACCGCTACCCTTCGTTCGACTTTCGACCCAATTTATCTCCAGAAGAGCGCGTATAAATGGTTAACCTTAACCAGACGTACGCAAACATCGCAGTACTTACATCCTGCGACAATTATACAGGGTGTAACAAGAAGCTATGGCTAAACTTTCAGGAAACATTCCTCACACACGGAGAAATAAAGTATGTTGTATGGACACGAGTCTGGGAATACTTTATTTCCATTTTAGAAATCATTTCCTATTTTTCTTCATAATCGTATCAGTCGTGGGAAGCAAATAGAAACATAGTATACCAGCACTACATGAAACGTTTCCTTAGATGAAATGTTTCAAATATGTTTGGCTAGAATGAACAGTAAGTTCTAATTCTTAGGTCTGCCACCAAAGTTTGTTGTCCCATTTGAACAAAGTTAATGTTGGACGCGCAACTAACGTCATTGCCCTACAAGCGCTGAGCACGTAGCATCAACAGTTCAGTGTACATCACGGTCTGTGCAAGCATGTAGCATAAATGTTTAGTGTTCATCACGAACTTTGTCTTCAATACTGCTCAATGAAAGTGTACTCAGATGCAGAGTTGGCGGATGCAAACTTGGTATTCAGGTTAGTAGATGGTAATGGCCGTGGTGCGCGACGTTTGTACTGGGAGGGATTTCCAACACCACAGTACCTTGACAGGCGGACGCTTGAAGCAGCTGATTGTCAATTTACATAGAATGGCACGTTCAAACTAACTACTCGTGAATGGGGGAATCCTAGGACGAAGACACTTTAACTGGAGGAGAAAATTCTCCTTACATTTAACGACATTCCTAGCGCCTGCGTAACACAATCGGCTGCAACAATTAATGTTGACCATATCACTGTCTTGAGAGAACTACATGCGAACCCGCTGTATCCATAACATGTACAGCATATGCAGGCATTATCAGTAGCTGTTTTTGCTGCACCGTTATAGTTTAGCGAATGGTTCATTCAACAGCGGGTCAACACTCAGTGGAGAGGTGCTACTCATGGATGAGGCTACGTTTCCAAATATATGATTAATGTGTTTGGGAGTTTTAGAGGTTGGGTGGGGTTGTTTGGGGGAAGAGACCAAACAGCGAGGTCATCGGTCTCATAGGATGAGGGAAGGATGGGGAAGGAAGTCGGCCGTGCCCTTTCAAAGGAACCATCCCGGCATTCAGTGTGCTAACCACTGCGCCACCTCGCTCGGTGGGATTTGTAGAAACGGTGCTCTTGCATGGAAAAAAGCGTTTCCGCGCTCACGTCCATATATCTCTTTCTCAGTGTGGGGCATGTTTCCAGGAAGTTCGGCGGATTTTTGTTATACCCAGTGTATCGGGATGTGCAGTTCTAGAGGCAAGCAGCCGGTAATACCACTACTTCTGTTGATGCACTTCCTATCATTCGTGTTATGCCACTGCACCGGCCAAGCGGGGTAGCCGTGCGGTCTTAGGCGTCTTCTCACAGTCCGTGCGGCTCTCCCCGTAGGAGGTTCGAGTCCTCCCTTGGGCAAGTGTGTGCGTGTGTTGTCCTTAGCGTAAGTTAGTTTAAGTTGCATTAAGTAGTGTGTAAGCTTAGGGACCGAAGACTTCAGCATTTTCGTCCCATAAGACCTTACCACAAATTTCCAAAATTCGCCACTGCACGGTTCGGGATTTGGGTGCCTTGTTATGCAAGGTGATTCAAAAAGAAAGAACGGATTGCCGTTATTTATTACAGACAAAATATGAAACATCAAAACACACTGCGCATGTCACTGGATAAAGGTTCAAAGTTTCATCTTCGCACAAACTCTATAATATCCACTCAACACGAGCATCATGCGTTCCTCAAGAAACATCGAAATGCTAGTTCATTTCTTTGCACACACGAATCGACAGATCCCTGTTTATTCAGTTGGCAGCTTCAACAATTCGATTTCAAATGCTTCAAATGGCTCTGAGCACTATGGGACTTAACAGCTTTGGTCATCAGTCCCCTAGAACTTAGAACTACTTAAACCTGACTAACCTAAGGACATCACACACATCCATGCCCGAGGCAGGATTCGAACCTGCGACTGTAGCAGTCGCGCAGTTCCGGACTGAGCGCCTAGCAACAATTCAATTTCCCAGATTTTCAAGAGTAACTGCCACTGGTGGGACAAAGGCAGCAAAAATCTTAAGGGGTGAGGTCTGGTGATGAGAGGCCAAAAATAAGGAACAAGATCTTGTTATCAACCTTTCCCAACCCAACGTTGCTGGGTTCACCTCAAGCCGAAAGCAAGGCAGAGCGCTCTCGTGTACAACAAATAAAATCATTGGAATTTTCATGAAGTTGAGGAAACAATCAATTTTGCAGCATGTCGCAGTATGACATTCCTGTCACAATTTCCTCCGAAAAACAGGATGTTCCATAAATGTCGTAAACAGGAAAGGCACAAAACGTACTCAGTTTGGGTGAATCTCTTGCACGTTCGACGTCGACGCCAGGATTTTGTCACCCCAAATTCTTATATCATTACGGTGTACTTTACCCGACAGATAAAACGTCGATTCATCCGAAAAGATGAGTGATTCGGAAAAATTGTCACCTGCCATCTCTTGAATAACCCAGCTTCTGTAATGGTCGGCAGGATGCAATTACAGCAGTAACTGCAATTTGTAAGGTATCATATGTAGGCGCCATACCAGAACATGCCACAACGTTGTTTTAAAAAGATGAAGTTTCTTGCCTGCCCGTCTTGTTGACTACCGACGACTCTGTGTGAACGCACTTGGATACACTCAGTATTTTCCTCAGACGTGCAGGTCGACCAGTACTCTTCCATCTGCATATGCAAACAACTCTCAAGAATTTTGTATGCCAGTAATACACTGAGGTGACTGAAGTCATGGGACATAACTCTTGTTTGGGAACATGAAGTCGATGAATGGCTGCAAATTGTCTTCAAGTAGTCGAACACAACTCTTTTCAGTAAATTATCCTTCAGTCGGGTCAGAAGACCCAGTCCATTTCATAAAAACTGAGCCAACACCATTATGGAGCCACCACCAGTTTGCGCGGTGCCTTGTTGACAACTTGAGCCCATGGCTTCGTGGGGATGGCGCCTCACTCAAACTCATACTCATCATCAGCTCCAAAACAAAACAAAAAAAAGGTTCAAATGGCTCTGAGCACTATGGGACTTAACATCTGAGGTCATCAGTCCCCTAGAACTTAGAACTACTTAAACCTAACTAACCTCAGGACATCACATACATCCATGCCCGAGGCAGGATTCGAACCTGCGACCGTAGCGATCACGCGGTTACAGACTGAAGCGCCTAGAACCGCTCGGCCACTGCGGCCGGCCATCATCAGCTCTTATCAACTAAAACTGGGACTCATCTTACCAGATCGAGGTTTTTCAGTCGTCTAGGGTCCAACTGATAGGATCACGAGCCAGGAGAGGCGCTGCAGGTGATGTCGTCCTGTTAGAAAAGGCACTAGTGCCGGTCGTCTTCTGCCATAGACATTAACGACAAATTTCGCCGCACTGTCCTAGCGGATACATTCATAGTAAGTCCCACATTGATGTCTGCGATTATTTCACGCAGTGTTGCTTGTCTGTTAGCACTGACAACTATGCAAACGCTATTGTTCTCGGTCGTTAAGTGACGGCCGTCGGCCACAGTGTTGTTAGTGGTGAGAGGTAATGCCTGAAATTTGGGATTCTCGGCACACTTGACACTGTGGGTTTCGGAATATCAAACTCCATAACTATTTCCGAAATGGAAGGTCCGATGTGTCTGGCTCCAACTACTATTCCGCGTTCAAAGTCTGTTAATTCCCGTTGTGCGGCCGTGAACACTTAGCAAAACGTTTCACATGCATCACCTGAGTACAATTGACAATTTCGCCAATGCACTGTCCTTTTATAACTTTTGTATGCAGTGCTACCGCCATTTGTATAGCCTCATGTCGCTATCCCATGACTTCTGTCACCTTAGTGTAAATATGCTTGTGCAGTGGCGGCTTCTTGTTGAATCTACGGTGCAGTGTACGTTGCACTTCAAAATGGATTGATTTCGCGCAAATTACAACGCATAAAATTAGATGTCATGTGCTGCAATCGCCATTTTGCTACAAACACTGCAGCTATGTCAAAACTTTGAACTTTCTTCCACCCAGGAACAGGCGCAATGTGATTCTACCCTTTATAATTTTTTTGTGACAAACAACTGAAATCTGTTCCTTCATTTTGAGCAGCCGTCTATAGCAAATCATTGGCATCCCCCCAACCGTTGTGTGATGAAAGGAAGCCAAGCGACTGAACAACGGCTTTATTACCCTGACGCCTTATGACACGTTCCATGAGCAAGACATCCGATTCACTATTTTTCTGTAATTGTTGAGTGTGAAAACTAGCAGCTATTTCAGTACTCCAACAGACGGCTTTCGATGACGATGCTGTGGGCATCACACAGAATAAGCAGTGGCACAACCGGTTTACAGACGGCGGCACGTCGGTGGAGTGCGAGCCACGCTCAGGTCGGCCATCAACATGCCGAAATGACAAGGTCATTACCAAAGACAGCGTTGTGGTGACGCGGGACCTTCGTAACTATCAGAGAAATTGCGGAAGAGGTGGGCATCAGCACATTTTCATCACATTCCACTGTGACCGAAGATTTGGGAATGAAGAGGGTGTCAGCGGAACTCGTGAGGAAGTTGCTGACGGCGGAGCAAAAGCAACTTCGTGTTGAAGTCTCACAGGACATGCTGGACTCCACGAACAGAACCCCGACTTCGTCAACACCATAATCAGTGGTGACGTGTCCTGGATGTACGTGTACCACCCGGAAACTAAATACCAGTCATCACAGTGGAAGTACTCCTCGTCACCAAGACCAAAGAACGTCCGCCAAGTGAGCAGCAACGTCAGAGTGATGCTGACTGCTTTCTTTGACTCCCGCGGTGTGGTACACTACGAATAAGCACCACATGATCGAACATTCACCAAAGAGTACAGCAGGAGTGTTTTCCGTCGCCTGTGTGACGCTGCGCGGTGCAAGAGACCGGACTTCCGGTCAACAGGAAGTTGCTGATTCAATCACAACAATGCTCCAGTACATTCCTCGCACATGATTCAGACTTTTTGGTGAAAAAGCAGATTCCTGTGCTTCAACAGGCTCCTTACTCTCCACATACGGTCCCCTGTGACTTCTGGCTGTTCCCCAGCCTAAGAGGCTGTTGAAAGGAACAAGATTTCAGTCATCACAGTCAGCAACACAGCCGAGCTAAACACCATTCCGAAAGACGCTCTCTCGGCATGTTTCCAACAATGGTGGCATAACTGGAAAATGTATGGGAATCCTAAGGGAACTACTTTGAGGGTAATTAGGTGTTTAACACTCCAGGCAAGCCAGTTTGTCTTTTCTCAGCCAAAGGTTGGATTCATATGGGCATATGGGGGTCACAAGGGAACTACGTTGAGGATGATTAAGTGTACAACGCTCCAGGTTAGCAAGTTTCTTTTTTCTCAGCTCAGGGTCGGATACTTTTCCAATCGACCTCGTATGATATCTCGAAAGCTGCAGGATAATGCCTGAGCTGGGACTGAATGCAGTCGACTTGGCGTCTTCGTAAATGTGGGGCCACCCAATGGATGATTACTACCTCCAAACGGCCGCCTTTCTGGTGGTCCATAGGTTCGAGTCAGGGCGATCTGCCTGCCCAGCCAGCGCTGTCAGAGTTGGTACACGCTAGCCTTTCGTCGCCCTGGACAGGTACACGCTGTTGCTGTCCATTGCCTAGTGCAGGCACACGACAGCACCAGCCAGGCTTTAAGACAAAGTTTGACCCCCTGCCGACAGCTGCCATAGCCTATGGGTAAACGCCACACACCATCCTCCTGGCAGCCTGTTGCAGATACTTGCACACATCACTGGGTATAGCTGCTTACATCACAGAGGCTCTTGACCACCTCTCCATCTCCAAATACTAGCACTGCAATTGTTAAGGAATGAAACACAAAAACAACTAGAAAGGTTTCCAAGACGAGTCGACGTCCAACACCTACCGACACACCACTCCGCCCACCAACTGGAAGGTGAACTGCACTGCACCCTGACATCACAGCCAATTTCACATGTCACCACAGATGTAGTACAGCTCGCCCTCTACATTTTCGTATAAGATATCGTCGCTGCAATGTCGCCAACCACCATCCGTGAAAAACTGATTTCTGACACCTCCGCATTTTGATATCAGAAACTGGTACCACTACTAACTGCTGGATCGTGGACGTCATTGCCAGCGCTTGTATGTAACTTCGTCGACGCAGAGTAGTAAGTGGACTTACTGTTCTGTTTTCCCTCTCCATGTGCACTTGGATGGATGGCAAAACGGATACCACAGATGTTTAAAGGTGCAATTTGTGAGAACTAAGGGATCTGCCGATTTTTCTCATTTCATGGGGCATATATTAGGGAAGATTATGCTGTCATGCAGTTAGTGACATGCACTCACAAGGGAACATTCTCCGTTGTGAATAAGTGATTTTGATGTAATGCAATACGTATTTTTTTTCGCTTTTGACCAATTTCACTTTTAAGGGGAAAACATACCGAAAGATAATTTGGCATATTAAGTTTAGACGGAATGTCTTCAAATCCCTTATATATGAAAACTGTTTGGCAAAAAAACTGAAATTTAATTAACGTTCTCGAAAACCGTATAATCAACTTTTGCATTAGTTTGAAGTTTCGCAAAATAATCTACCAACGTTAATTAACTTTGAAAAATGAAAACTTTAGTTACAAATTAAGTTAAAGGAGCTTTCACACCACATCCATTAACGTGTAATAAGGTTAGTTTGTGAACCACCATTTTTGGAAAATCAGCTGCGCACAGTATGCTGTCAGAATTTTCACCACATCTAATGGAAATATCCAAGCATTAAAATTTATTCTAATTATTTCGTATGCTTATTTTCTGTGTTTTAAATTATTTTAAGTTTTAAATTCATGTATCTGGTTTTTTTTAGTTTCACGTTTCTCATATGTGTATTTTATTAATTTAAAATGAGTAACTCATTATTATGAGACACATATCTGTAAAGAAATGCTTACTGCATAGCGTTTCTTTTCGACCACGCACATAAAACTAACGAAATTTCTTCACATAACACGAAGTAGACAACACAGTATAAAAAGAAGCGCAATAGTATTCGCAAGTTGTGAGGGGCGATCCTCCAAATATCATGATTTATATGAAGCGTATTACAGTACATCTGAAAACCTTGGGGAAGAGAACTGGTTATGTAGTGACACTGTAGCTTCCGTATACTGTTCCGAACTGCAGACAGATCGCAATAATCCAACTATATTTGAAGATGTAGTAACAAAGTTCCTCCGACATCGAATGCCATGTACCCGTACTTCCAATGACAGTACGTGTACCGTCACGCCTTTTTGGATGACCAGATAGACAAATTCCTTGTCCTTAAGTATGACACTCTAAACGGTTCTTGTATATCGACCACACCTGGCACAGCAGGTTGGCTCCCACAATACTACATTTTATGCACTCCTCTTTCAAGTATTAAGGTCTATATAAAATTTTCACTTGTTTTCTTTTCAAAATTCTGATGCTAAAGTTTCTACATTAATCACATGTTATGCAAATTATGGAGATTTCAAAACAAAGCTCCCCACAAAACTTTATTATTCAGATAATTCATTTTGTCTTTCTGGCAGCAATTAGCGAATGAGTTTCGTCGGAATTGGTGGCAATCAGAAGTTATTGCTATCATAACATTTCGTACATCTAGCTATAGGGAACATCTTATGTGTTAGCATACAGACCACTTTAAAATTAAAGAGGTGTTTTTTCACTTTTCAGTAATGTATTTACGTTAGCCTAAACTTAATGAATTTAAATTCTACGTATAATTAAGGTTTCATGTGCTCCAAGCTTTCAATGCCAGTTGTGTCCAAACCACTGTAAATTTTCGGTATCTTTTGATATACTTTTAATCGCCTGATTTTTCTGGAACCTGTGACACCCTTATTGTTGAGCAAGAATCTATAAAAGATTTCTAAATTTGCAGTAATTAAATTTCAATATATAAAGATGTCCCATGGTCACAAACAAAAGTTAGTACTGCATAATTTAATAGATGCTACTCATGAGAAAAAATATAAACCAAATATAATAACTGTCTTATCGACCAGTGAAATGCAAACATTCTTACCCATAGAGTTTATAAACTACAGGGTGAGGCAAATAAAAGTGGGCCAGAGAACAGTATTTCAGAGTACAAAGAAACACAGGAGAGGAAAGGAAATGTATTAATTTGACTACAGCAGATGTTGAAAATGACCATTCATTTCTTGACACTTCTGGGCCCTGGTTATTAAGTTGCTATAGGCAAATCGAAGCTGGACTCCTGGAATTGCAATCTCATCCGAAATGTTCTGCTTCAGTTCTTGCAGACTATGAGGGTTTCTGCGATATACCTAGGACTTAAGGGCGCACCACACAAAGTAATCGCACACGGACAGATGAGTTGACCTGGGTGACGTGACGTGATCAGACGTTAGTTTACCAGATTTAGGTGTCGTCACAAGAAAGTCTGGGACTTTAAAAAGAGACTCTCGAACTCTCGATCCAACCCCCATTACTTTCTTTTACAATTATGAAAAATAGGGTGATCACAGAGAGAAAACGTTTTGAGCCTCGTACCTTAGGAGAAAGAACTTGTTTATCTGGTGGTCTCAAAAGGCTGGATGGGATAGGTACAGCCATTGGATGTATACAGCTTTCGATTTTGTGGAACTTTGTGAGCACATTTTCAGATGTAGTTCTACTGAATGATTATATCAGACCACATTTCTGAAACAATATAATAAAGCTGTAGTCACTAGTAGATAATCGGTTCTCTTAGACAAAGGCTTCCAGTGTACTGAAATACGTCTGGTACAAAGCAGAAAATGTAGAGGATCACCCGCCACAATCTGTAATCCTGCTGAATTTTGTTTTATTTTGTGTTGTCCTTCGTGTCCATTACCTGAAGAAATTTCGTTCATTCTAGGTTCGAAGTGTAAAAAGTCGTTATATATTAAGCGTTTCTTTACAGATAACCTTACTGCAATGATTCTGACTCGATAATGAGTTACTATTTTCAATTAACAAAATATACGTATGTGAAACAGTAAACTAAGAAAAAAACATGAATGTAAAAGGTAAAATAGTAATTTAAATAATAAAACAAAACTAAATAAAATAAATAATTATAATAATAATGAATTATTAAATATTTTAATTATGTATGTAGAAAATACTCTGACAGTATATTGTGTTCAGATTATTTTAGAAAAACAGTATTTCAGAAAAACAGTACTTCAGAAACCATGTTTATTGCTCATGGATGGATGTGGCATCAAAGTCTCTTTAATTTATGTTGTAACAATTTTCGTTTTCAAAAATTAATTAACGGTAGTGTTGTGTTCTGGAAACTTTCAGATTACTACAAAAGTTAATTATACAGTTTTCAAGAATGTTAATTACATTTAACCTCTACATGAAACATTTTTATATGCCATGGTTTCGAAGATATTCTCTCTAAACCTACCATCCCAATTACCTTTTGGCGTGTGTTTAACGCTTAAAAGTGGAACTGGCCAAAAGCGAAAAAATACATACACTCAAAGTTTCACCAAGATCGTTATTTACACCTGGAAACGTTTCCTTGTCACTGCAGTCTATTAGACCACAACATATCATGTGCGCAATCAGCGCCTCTTAAGTATAGTACGTGATGGCACCATCATTATGCTAAAGAAACACAGATCATCGCGAAACTAGCTGAACTGAGGAAAGGAATATCTTCATCCAGTTAACGACACCTCTATTATATTAAGCTGCTGTCAGTCTGATTACACCTTTTCGGGCAAGACAATGGAGGAGGTGTTGGCGTTCATAAGTGACCTAGAAGTAGCTTCAGTGCTGGGTGTCAGGACAGACGAAAGGCTACTGCAGGTGGCCAAACTAAGCTAAGTAGGTGAGACGACGACATATGTGATGTATCAAGGATTTGAGAATGCATGAACACTTCAGCAGCTGAAGAAAGGGTGTTGCGTCGCTAAAAAAAAATAAAAATTAAAAATTAAAAAATAGAACAGTATGACGCTTTTCTGGGAATAGCTCAGTGGTGCGTTTCAAAGGATGAATGTTTTCTGGATAGGATAAGGATAATAGTGGCTCTGTCCTAATAGTTGACAGAAAATGACGAGGAAATTAGCGTTATTCTTCAGGAAGTGGAGCACTGAACATTAATGCTTTTCTAAGAGGGCTTCCATCCTAAAGGATCAATGAGAGTGCGTAACCAGAGCCCAAAGACCTGGCAGCAACCATCAGGATAGCAACAGAGTTAGAAGAGGTAGATATGCCGACGGCAGTAAGAGACAAATGGGGTATATTTTCCACACATATAAGGCGTTAGACATGTGAGCACATGGGCTACGTTCGGGAGCAGTGGGCAAGCCACAATATAATAGGCGTGAACAAGACTGAACGAATAAGAAGCAGAAGGGGCAACGACGTAAAATAATCGGTCTTTAAAGACCGATGGGAACTCAGAATGTGGCACATGGCGGTCCCAAGAAATTTCACAGCTACGAAGACGTATGCAGAGTTGCACTGTTGCTAGGTTGGCATGATAAATGGTAAAGAATATAAATTATTGTTCGACATAAGGGCTCTCACGTCTGTGTCCACCTCTTGTGTAGGTGCAGACTAAATCCTCCTTGTCACAGGTTATATGAGGTAGGAAATAATAATGTGGCATTGCTAGGTTCAACGACGCTCAGTTTTAGAATTGGAACAACACATTTTCTAGAGAGTAGAGAAGTTTATTTCTTCTGATTAAGGGATACTGCCTAATCTTGGGCTCGGATTTCTGAAGTAGACAACATGCAAAAACTTATATTTTGCACCAAGCAATCAAACTTAGCGGGAAGTTGGTCCATTTGGGAGAGTTTGCTGTCAGTAACACAATGTCGCAAGATTTTCCTTTGATGATGATAGAACCAATCTAACTTTTTCAGAGCCATTAATACTCGATTCTCGAGATAAAGTGAAACAGAGCACAGGAAAATTACTGTGGGTGATCATAGGTACGGATCCACCTACTATTCTCCTGTATGTGGTAGAGCCATTGATAGACGATGAGAAATTAAATACATTGCAGTGTTTTGTATGTAGGAGCATTGGGTGCATACAAGAAATAGAGGGGGAAATGTGATTACTGTCAGTGTAGGTAATTTTGGCACCAATGAAGTGATTTTCGCAAAACGGTTGTTAGTTGCCACTGTGGACATTCTGAATAACAACTATGTAGACAGGTCAGTTGTGCACTTCATCCATAAGCAAACCATTAATATGGTTCCACTGTGAGAAAAAGCTAAGCATTTGAGAGTCGAAGACGGGATAGCCATGGAGAAACTGTTGGTGAAGTTGGCTGACTTTTTCGGTCGCAGTGGCTTGTTGCTTGTTTTATGATTCTCGTCGTCAGTTGTTATAATGACAGGTGGCCAATGCTAAATTGGCAGTGGATTCGGTAAGGAGCTGGCTGCATAGTCTGTATCTGCAACGACTGAAATAATTAGTAGTCGTTGGTAAAAATAATACACTACTGGCCATTAAAATTGCTACACCAAGAAGAAATGCAGATGGTAAACGGGTATTCATTGGACAAATATATTATACTAGAACTGACATGTGACTACATTTTCACGCAGTTTGGGTGCATAGATCCTCAGAAATAAGTACCCATAACTACCACGTCTGGCCGTAATAACGGCCTAGATACGCCTGGGCAATGAGTCAAACAGAGATTGGATGGCGTGTACAGGTACAGCTGCCCACGCAGCTGCAACACGGTACCACAGTTCATCAAGAGTAGTGACTGGCGTATTGTGACGAGCCAGTTGCACGGCCACCATTGACCAGACGTTTTAAGTTGGTGAGAGATCTGGAGATTGTGCTGGCCAGGGCAGCAGTCGAACACTTTCTGTATCCAGAAAGGCCCGACAGGACCTGCAACATCCGGTCGTGCACTATCCTGCTGGAATGTAGGGTTTCGCAGGGATCGAATTAATGGTAGAGCCACGGGTCGTAACACATCTGAAATGTAACGTCCACTGTTCAAAGTGCCGTCAAGGTGAACAAGAGGTGACTGAGGCGTGTAACCAATGGCACCCTATACCATCACGCCGGGTGATACGCCAGTATGGTGTCATCGCGACTGCTAGTGATACGAGGCCGTTGGGACCCTGCACGGCGTTCCGTATTACCCTTCTGAACCCACCGATTCCATATTCTGCTAACAGTCATTGGATCTCGGCCAACGCGAACAGCAATGTCGCGATACGATAAACCGCAAGTGCGATAGGCTACAATCCGACCTTTATCAAAGTCGGAAACGTGATGGTACACATTTCTCCTACTTACACGAGCCATCACAACAACGTTTCACCAGGCAACGCCGGTCAACTGCTGTTTGTGTATGAGAAATCGGTTCGCTACGGTCGCAGGTTCGAATCGTGCCTCGGGCATGGATGTGTGTGATGTCCTTAGGTTAGTTAGGTTTAACTAGTTCTAAGTTCTAGGGGACTAATGACCTCAGCAGTTGAGTCCCATAGTGCTCAGAGCCATTTGAACCATTTTTTTTTTTTTTTTTTTTTTTTTTTTTTTGAGAAATCGGTTGGAAACTTTCCTCATGTCAGCACGTTGTAGGTGTCGCCACCGGCGCCCACCTTGTGTGAATGCACTGAAAAGCTAATCATTTGCATATCACAGCATCGTCTTCCTGTGTCTGTAGCACGTCATCTTCGTTGTGTAGCAATTTTAATGGCCAGTAGTGTATATATTGTACTTGTGTTACAGGCTACTTCATATGTCGCATACATATAATTACATACATATTTAGAGAGACATTACTTATGCCACACTTGACTAGGCGCCTTGTTAGAGGTTGCTTCCTATCAGCTGAAGGCTATGCTACATTCCTAGTTGATGTCCCGAGCGAGGATGGAGGAGAGCTCCCTAGACACTTGTCACAAGCCGCGGAGCGGCGCTAGCGGCACTAGTCACGACTCGCGGGTCCAGCGGTATCTGTTACGGACCGCGGTCGATATCTGCGACCCCTAACAAGTGTTGTATCGAACGCTGATACCACATTCCTCCCCCACAAATCTGTGAACGGCCGTTGAATATGGCTTACGACCGCCGGGTGGAGGACCCCATACTGGCGTAGTTGAGGAGGTGGGGAGCCTGACTACAGGCGAGGCATGCCCACCCGCACCCTACCATTCGGACCGAGGGGAGAGGAAACGCCTGGAAACCTGCTCCAGGGTGCACGTCAACATGAGGTGTCTGCGCTTCAACAACAATGATAGGAGACGAAGTGTCGGCCTCCATCGGGTCGAGGCACCCGACCGGGAACAATGACTGGAAACCAGGAAGTGGAGACTGTTCTACGGCGGTGGACGGCGTTGTAACAGGAATGTCACTGCATCCTATCACAGCTGAAGGCATCTGGTCCGTATGGTCATCAGGTCGCCGCAGCGATGCTGGCGCTGCTGGCGACTCCAGCGCTAGACATGCCGTCCGCGCTGGCGCGTCGCCGCGTGGCAGTGGCGAAGCTACGGGCGCTGGCACCCAGGGGCGAGGAGAAAAAGGTAAAGGTCCCCGCGGGGGCATCCCCTTCGGCGCCGACACGGGAAACACAGGGCAAGCGGCAGAGACTCCACGACTAAAGAGGCGCAACTGATTCTGATGCCTGCGCACCTCACCAGACAGACCTGATATGACTAACATAGCGCGGCCAACATGGTGAAGAATGCGCCCTTCAACCCCCGGCGATTGCCGCGGAAATGACGAAAATAGACAATATCATCTGGCAAGAATTTGTGGGTCTGCCGTGGCAAAGAAGCGCCGTGCGGAGGGTGCAACAAATTCATCAGAGTTCGGTGAGAACGACCATGAAACAATTCAGCCGGTGAAGCACCGTACCGGGGCTGAGATCGGTAAGAAGAGAAAAACAACAAAAGAGCGTCCTCGCGAGAATTAGAGTCGCGCAATTTAGGCATTTGCGACTTAAACGTCCGAACGAATCTTTCAGCAGCTCCGTTCGATTGAGAAGAGAACGATGCTGAAGGTAAGTGCTGAATACCATTAGATTCACAAAAGGTTTCGAACTCTGCAGACACAAATTGAGGTCCATTGTCGGTGACAGTGACTTGTGGCATTCCTATGCAAAAGATAGAAGACAAGACTTTGGTGGTAGCAGACGATGTCATTGATGACATGCAAATAACAAATGGGAAACCGCTAAAAGAATCAACAAGAATTAACCATCGTGCGTCCCAAAAAGGACCAGCGAAATCTAAATCGAAGCCATTCCATGGCAAAATTGCCTTAGGACAAGAGAAAAGTTTCTGCGATGATGCGGATTGGTTTTCGGCACACAGAACAAGAAGAACCAATCTTGGTTACGTCAACATCAATTGCAAACCAGGTACAGTGATGGCGAGTTAACTTTTGCCCGTACTATACCCCAATGGTGATGAAGTCGTAGCACAGCTGACTGCAACGAACATGGAACAATAACACGAGACTGATCTTGGTGTCCTCTTGCTCCGCACGGAGAACGTTGTACAAAATGTCGTTGTCGGTGCACAAAAAAAAAAAAAAAAAAAAAAAAAAACGACGAACCAACGGATCTTCAATCCGATTTTTAGACAAAGGCCACTGCGTAGTGACATAGAGCAAAACAACACTTAATACTGGGTCGTTAGCTGTTGCTGTGGCTATACGACGAAAGTCACAGGAAAATTTTCGACAACATAATTTTGCTCATCGATGAACATACAAGCCTGTTCGAAAGAGTCGAACAGCGTGCCTTTAGCTATTGGCAATCGGGATAACACGTCGGCGTTACCTTGCCGGGCAGTAGGCCGATACAAGGTGTCGTAACTGTACTGCAACAAAAACAGTGACCAACGAATAGATTTTTGAGCCGTACGCGGAGGCACGGGCTTTGACGGGTGAAACAAAGACGTCAAAGGTTTATGGTCGGTGATAACTGTAAACTTGCGACCATATAAGAAGTCGTGGAATTTTGTAACTCCAAAAATCAAAGCGAGAGCTTCCTTCTCGATCTGCGAGTAGTTACGCTGCGCAGAGGAGAATAGCTTCAATGAAAATGCGATCGGGCAATCGCACAAACCAAATTTGTGAGCACGAACAGCTCCGATCCCGAAATCAGAAGCGTCAACCATGAGGACAAGAGGTTTTGCAGGATGGAAGGACGTAAGACATGTGCTAGATAACAATGCAGATTTAAGCTGCTGAAAAGCACGTTCGCATTCAGGCGACCAAATGAACGGAACGTTCTTTCGACACAGTCGATGTAATGCTGCTGCAAGAGATGATGCGTTAGGCAAAAAGTTGTGATAATAATTGAGCTTGCCTAGAACTGATTGCAATTCCTTAACCGTCTTGGGTGCTGGTAGCTCTGATATTGCTCAGACATGGATGGATGCCTTGAGAGTTTATCACATGTCAAAAGTAGGATAACTGTTCCGAAAAAAATGTACACTGGTCCTTAATGAGTCTAAGTCCGTTTCCACGGAGCACTTCAAACAACTGTCTCAAATTTTGCAAATGTTTTTCCTGCGTAGAACCAGAAACTGCGATGTCATCTAGGTAATTAGACACTGAAGGAATCGACGCACAAAGAGTACTGCTAAAATAGTGCCAGTGCAGCGGCACATCCGAACGGAAGCCTTTTAAATTTGTAGAGACCTAAATGCGTATTCACGACGAGAATCTTCTGGGGTTCTTCATCCATAGGAATCTGTAGATAGGCATCTTGCAAATCTAACTTAGAAAAATATTTGCCTGGACACAATTTGTCAAACTAGTCTCCTGGACGTGGCAAAGGAAATGTTGCAACAACAAGTTGAGGATTGACGGTGGCTTTAATATCGTCACACTGTTGCAATTTTCCTGATGGTTTCGTTAAGATAACCAACGGTGATGCCCATAGTGATGCTGTCACCGGTTCAATCACCCCTTAATCCTCAAGTTCATGCAATGTTTTAGCAACTTCGTCTTGAAGCGAGTGAGGCAAGGAAAAATTTAGGCTCTGCATTGTCAAATGGTTCAAATGGCTCTGAGCACCATGGGACTTAACATCTGAGGTCATCAGTTACCTAGAACTTAGAACTACATGAACTTAACTAACTTAAGGACATCACACACATCCATGCCCGAGGCAGGATTCGAACCTGCGACCGTAGCGGTCGCGCGGTTCCAGACTGTAGCGCCTAGAAACGCTCGGCCACGCCGGCCGGTGCTGTGCATTGTCCTTCAATTCAATATGCGCCTGAAAACTGTTCGCGCAACCTAAACCTGGCAACAAAATGTCAGCAAACTCTTGACATAGTTCAGAAACACTGTTTGTCGGAACACTTTTAGTGACTGCTAGTACGTCATCGCGCACAGTTAAGGCGAATACATCACATCAAGTCCAAAAATATTTACAGGTGATTAAAACAGTACTTGAAAAGAAACCAACTGAGTTTTTCCACGGTATGTCGCTGGCAAACTACACAGTCGTAATACCGGGATACTTTGACCACTGTAGGTAGCTAACGTAACATTTGCGTTACGCAATGGAGGTGAACCCAGAAATTCGTAAGTTTTACGATTCATTAATGAAACAGACGATCCAGTGTCGAATTGAAAAGGAATCGTATGATTCTGAATGTGCAAGTCGACAGAAAGGTTTATTCTGCCGTCGGCGAGAAATGTCATTCTGAGAAGCAATGTTCACTGACAAATGTTGATGGGCAGATCGGGCGCGGCGGGACTTCTTTCATCAGCGTGCACTGACATCACAGGCAAAATTGTCACAATCGGGCAAAGTCACAGGTACTGGAGGCGAATTTACAACATTTATTTCTATTGCATGTGTCTCGTTCCCATAGGAAATCTTATTGCGGGAACCGTTCCGGCGGAAGCTACTTTGTCCGGAAACGTGATACTGTTTTTCAGAGTTCTGCCTTTTTAAGCATACTGCCTGGACATGTCCCGCTTTGTTGCAAATATGACACACAGCCTTGCGCGATGGGCATTCTGGGGAGAGTGCTTGGAACTATAATGCGGGCATGATCGCAATGCGGGCGGTTGAGGCCTGCGCTTAACAGATCATGTTTCCTGGAAATGAATTGGGCCGGTGTGCGCCGAGCCGGCACAGCGGCATGTAAATCAGATGCGCACAAAGCTGGCTTGCTAACCTGACAATTCAGCAAATTTCTAAGTGTCTTGTCTGTCCAAAATGCCCAACACTTGTTCTAAAGTGAGATTGGATAATTTAAGAATTTGCTCTACAATGTGTGTGTCTGACACTTTTTGCGCAGTAGCGTTCCGTACCATGATGTCAGAATATGGTATTCCACAAGAACTTGAAAATTCACAGTGGCGAGTGAGGCCCTGCCAATTTGCTGCCCATTCACGGTAATTCTGCTAATGTGCACGTTTTGTGCGGAAAAACGCGTACCTTTTTGCCACAGTGTTTATATTCTCCTTGTAATAATCGGTCAATGCTTTAACAAATACTTCGTAACTGTGCTGTTCTGCCGAAATCCACGGGAATAGTTTGAGGAGAATGCGGTACAGTCGGCCTGTGTGACCGAGCGGTTCTAGGCGCTTCAGTCTGGAACCGCGCGACCGCTACGGTCGCAGGTTCGAATCCTACCTCGGGCATGGATGTGTGTGATGTCCTTATGTTAGTTAGGTTTAAGTAGTTCTAAGTTCTAGGGGACTGATGACCCCAGATATAAAGTCCCATAGTGCTCAGAGCCATTTTGAACCATTTATGAATGCGGTACGAGGCCACGCCAACACAAGATAAAAGCGCATGCGGCCTCGTTTTACCTTTAACGTTGTATGCAGCCAGATGGAGTGAAAACTACGTCTGCCATTCCTGCAAGGTCTCTACCATGGCGTCGAGGGCGCGAAACGACGGTGCTGTAACCCGCTGGACGGTCGGCTCCGGTGCAACCGGTACGTGTGGCACAGCTTCTTGTTGTCCGTGGACGAGCTGTCCCAAGGCGTGCAGCAGTGCGTCGGACTGCTGATTCTGCAATCTTAACACTTCTGCCAGTACATTTCGTTCCTTTGGATTTGCCATTAAAAATAAATCAAACAATCACAGTCGGGAGCAGGAAAAAACTTCGTGCACACGTCATTCATACAAATCGGCGGGGATGGGTGGCGCAGCCGGCTACATAGTCTAGAAATATTGCAAACACAAATAAAATAAACGCCTTCTCCGATGTATCGATGAATCAGCTCAGCTGTCACTGCTCAACTTTCCTAAAAAAACTGGATCCGATCCTCGTCGCCATTTAGTATGATTCTCCACGTCAGTAGTTATGATGACATGTGGCCAGTGCTACACAGAAACATATACTGCAGGTTTGACAGTGAAGTGGGTAAGGAGCTGGCTGCATAGTCTGGATCTGCAATGACTGAAGTAATTAGTAGTCGTTGGTGAAAAAGAATATACAGGGTGGTCCACTGATCGTGACCGGGCCAAATATCTCACCAAATAAGCGTCAAACGAAAAAACTACAAAGAACGAAACTTGTCTAGCTTGAAGGGGGAACCAGATGGCGCTATGGTTGGCCCGCCAGATGGCGCTGCCATAGGTCAAACGGATCTCAACTGCGTTTTTTTAAATAGGACCCCCATTTTTCTTACATATTCGTGTAGTACGTAAAGAAATATGAATGTTTTAGTTGAACCACTTTCTTCGCTTTGTGATAGACGGCGCTGTAATAGTCAGAAACATATGGCTCACAATTTTAGACGAACAGTTGCTAAAACGTAGATTTTTTAAATTAAAATACAGAACGTAGGTACCGACAAGGTCGCTGATGTTACACTTGTGGCAGCCATCGTGGATTTTCTGTTGCCCAATAGTGCATATTATGCCGGTTTACGTTACCGCTGTTGGTGAATAACGCTTCGTCGCTAAATAGAACGTGTACAAAAAATCTGTCATCGTCCCGTAATTTTTCTTGTGACAAGTGACAGAACAGTACACGAAGTTCAGAGTCGTCGCCATGCAATTCCTGGTGCATAGAAATATTGTACGGGTGCAATCGATGTTGATGTAGCATTCTCAACACCGACGTTTTTGAGATTCCCGATTCTCGCGCAGTTTGTCTGCTACTGATGTGCGGATTAGCCGCGACAGCAGCTAAAACACCTACTTGGGCATCATCATTTGTTGCAGGTTGTGGTTGACGTTTCACATGTGGCTGAACACTTCCTGTTTCCTTAAATAACGTAACTATCCGGTGAATGGTCCGGACACTTCGATGATTTCGTCCAGGATACCGAGCAGCATACATAGCACACGCCCGTTGGGCATTTTGATCATAATAGCCATACATCAACACGATATCGACCTTTTCCGCAATTGGTAAACGGTCCATTGTAACACGGGTAATGTATCACGAAGCAAATACCGTCCGCAGTGGCGGAATGTTACGTGATACCACGTACTTATACGTTTGTGACTATTACAGCGCCATCCATCACAAAGCGAAAAAAGTGGTCCAACTAAAACATTCATATTTCTTTACGTACTACACGAATATGTAATAAAAATGGGGGTTCCTGTTTAAAAGAACGCAGTTGATATCCGTTTGACCTATGGCAGCGCCACCTAGCGGGCCAAACATAGCGCCATCTGGTTTCCCCCTTCAAGATAGACTAGTTTCGTTCTTTGTAGTTTTTTCGTTTGACGCTTATTTCGCGAGATATTTGGCCCGGTCACGATCAATGGACCACCCTGTATATTGTACTTAACTAGTGTTACAGGCTTCTTCATATGCAGCATACATATAATTACAAACAGATATCTATAGAAGCATTACTTAGGCCATACTTGACTAAGCTCCTTGTTAGAGATTGCTTCCTATCAGCTGAAGGCTATGCTACATTCTTAGTTGACGTACCGAGCAAGAGTGGACGAGAGCTCGCTAGTCACTTGTCACAAGTGGCGCTACTCGACTGTAGTATTGAACGTTGATACCACAGCTTGCAACACGCTTGACACAACACGTGATATTGACTGGCAACAGATCACCTGCGTATCAGAAACTGTACCTAATACCTCAGTATTTTCAGCCAATAATGGAGGAGATGAATGATGGCATGATAAAGGAAATTAATAGTCCCCGGGTATGTCAGTCCTTATTGTACATGAACAGTCTTCGAGTGGTACAAGAAAGTGCAGATTTTGTTCTGATTAGCGTTATTTAAAAGCTAGAATGGATACACGTGCTTATCCAGTAGCAAATATTATACAGACTCTATAGAACGTGGATCAATGCAAATACTTTTTAACAACATATCTGAAGAGTGGTTACCAACAATTGGGAGCAGTGCTGGAGGATTGGCTAAAGATGGTGTTTAGAGAGCTTTGAGGCACTGCTAATACCAATGAACACCATTTAGTTAACAGAATGCGCAGGCTATATTTCGTCGATTCTCAGATCGAGTGTTGAGAGACTTAAAGCCACGCCAGTGCATGGTGTACTTGGATGACATTACAATATTTCCCAAACATATGAAGAAGCACACACAACAGCAAGAAGGTTTTTAAAAGTGCCATTCTAACACATAACGTTTAGTATTAAGAAGTGAAAAATTGCTTGAATAGAAGTTGACTATTTAAAACATGTGACTAACCAAGACAGCATGAAAACGAGAGGTTGACACATGAAGTATGTGTCTTTCTGTCACCACAAACGACTTAACAACTACAGCGATTTTTAGGATTACCTAATTATTACAGAAAATTTGCGGATATTGTTGGCAGTCATTGAAGGAAGGTGTACAATTCCTATGGATGGATCTATGTCAAACTGCATTCGACAAATCGAATGAGGAACTAACAAATAGCCTTGTATTAGTATTTCCAAATTACGAAAATCAATTTACGTGATCCCTTGAAGCAAGCGACAATGTGTATGCTGTGTTCTAAGTTAGTAAGTGAAGGGGAAAGAGCATGCAGCAGCTTATGTGTCAAGAGAATTAAATTAAGATGAAAAAATTGTTCCACTACACAAAAGAAACGTTGAGTTTGATATACAGTCACATATTTCAAGTTTTATTTGTATGCTAGGAATTCCAAGTATTAACTGACCTAGCAGCACTCAAATGGCTATTAGGATTAAAAGATCCTTCCAGCAAGCTGACTCAGTAGGCACTGAAATTAAGCCAATTCAGTTTTGAGGTGATTCTCAGTAGAAAACATAGTAATGGAGATGGATGCAGCAGGAAGATTATTGTCATACGAGTGCCAGGTCATGGCCTTGTAGAATGCCAGATCGCGCATTCTGCCGATGCAGACGGTGAGCTATTCAAAACGCAGCCGCACTTTACTATTCACAGTGGCTTGTTACGTAGCATAACGAAGGTTGGGCCATGTATCATTGGACCTCCTGCACTAGGAGACAAAGTGTTAAAGGAAACATATGGCCACATGTTATTAAGACACAAAGGACGCAGTACAATAGTTTGCAGAATAGCCAAACAGTTTTGTTGGAAAATGTATAAATAACATGTCGACCAGTACGTGAGGGAATGTGTGCCGTGTTCACAGTGTGCATCATCAGCAAATACTAGAGGTATCCAAACAATTCAAAATGACTGGGATTAATATCATGAGTCTGTTTGGCCAGGTGCTAGAGGGTAGCCGCTAAGTTTTGTCTATTGTAAATCTTTTTTTTTTTTTTTTTTTTTTTTTTTTGCAATATGTCACAGTGAATGTAAAACATCAAGCAAGTACAGTCGCACAGGCGATACTCAATTGCTGATTATTGAAGTTTGTTCTATCACGATAGTGGTTCGGGGCACTAACTTCATTACAGAGCTAAAGAAACAGCTGTAACTTCTGTTACATACCCAAAAATTGTGAGCTGGTCCACTGCATTTGCCAGTTAATGGCAGGACTGTACACATTTTCTTAACAATCGGCAAGTTGTTGAGTTATTACGTCAATAGTCACCTAAGCTATGTCATAGCTACATGTAATTTAAACGTGAGTGACGGATTTGCTGAGTCGCCATACGAGGTGGTTGATAGAAAAAAAATGCCATTACCTTTTGAGGGTATTATACCTAAGGTAGGGAAAAATGAGGAACCCATATGCAGTTGTGCTGAAACATTAGAAAATTCATGGAAACGAGTGCAGAAGGCAAACACTAAGACACTCGAGTGGCAGGAGAAAATGGGTCAGTGTACTGTTAAATGGTCAGAGTGCAGACTTGACCAATGGATGATGTCAACTAGCCTATGTACATCTAAGGGTAAAACATACAAATCCATCACAAAACATTAGGGGTTATACCAAGCTATGGAAATAAGATTTCCAATAAACATTAAGTTACAATTGCCTACATTGGCAACCACTGTCCGAGTGGGCACATTCGACTTTTTAAGGATGCTCCAGATACATTGCCACAAATAACAGTGCCACTTCCTGGGAAGAAGACAGGAAGCAAAATGGAGGAGTAAGGATATGGAAACTAGATCGCAGGCCACATATAAGGAAACTTAGCACTGAGGTCATTCGAATAAGTAGGTAGGCTGACATGTGTAATTTGAAGATATTTGTTGCATGTGATTAATTATGAAAGAAATATGATAACCAAGGCGGGCATTGTGGTAGGTTGTATTTGTGTAGATTTCTTATTTTTCTAGCTTCTTTTAAGTATAGGGAGATTTATATTTTCACTTACAAGTATTCTGTAGCAGTAGGCATGGTACAGAGTGTGTTGCATACGTGAGACGAGGGTATATTAGCGTAACAGTATGAGATCTATCACAGCTGGTGTGCAACGATGAGTCACAAGCATCTTTTGAGAATTCCTTTCTCTTACCACGAAGGAAGACCATGATGCATGCCACAATTCTGACATTTCTTCGTCTCTTCAGTATATGCATTGCAGAAACAGCAACAAGAAGAGGTTTTACTGTTCTCCAGACAAGAGGATCTCGTTCTGAGCAGTTACAACTGGACACTGAAGTTGACTCACAACGTACTGGAGGTCAGGAATGAACTACAGAGGTTGGAGGAGACATTTGCCAAATTACATCGTGAGGCTGGAGAAAGTGCAAGGACAGTACCAGGGGTTGCGTCTTTCTTGCGAACTATTACGGGAAAAGTTGCACCATGTAGTACATTTGGTACCATACACATTACTGAATCAAAGGAGGGGATGGTTAGATGTAGGTAGTCAACTGTTAAAGACAGGCTTCGAGGTTGCAGGTGCTGATGATGTCCAAGATATGAGTGACATGGTTGACAAGCGAAAGAAGTGGCAACTAGAACTAAAGATGTTAGTGAATGTCATACGACACAACTATCAAACTTGGGACAGGGTGTGATAAACGGTACTTGAGTGTTGTGAGGAATGACAACAGAAATAGTGGGGTATGTGAAAGAAACCACGACACTGTGAATCAAGATCTGAACGGGATGTAGACACGCCTGGATCTGTTAGATATCTGAGTGGTAGTCGAGAGACTTCTACAATCGCTAGCTGATATCATAGGGAATGCACGAGTAGAGGTTACAGCATTACAAGAGGTTGCACATCACGCAGCGCATGGGCAACTGTGTCGTACAGTGTTATTCCTAGAACAATTTGTGGCTGGTCTACGGAAGGTCCAGGAGGAGTTAACAGTGGAAATGCAACACACCAGTAAACCAACTGAGCAGAGCTTGTCATTCTTATATCACGTTGCAATGATAATAATCAGCATCGATGAGCTCCCTCATCGCCAGGCCCAGATCCGTATGGTCTAGACCGACACAAAGGCTTGTGAAGTAAAGTTGTTTTTAGGGACAGCAAATGTACTAGGTTACAAAAAGCCTTACTTCCTAAGGGCGAGCATGCGTTGGATCTGTTCGATGTTCAGATTTAAAGTAAACAGTTACGAGCAGGGTCGACTTACAGGGATGATGAGGCTAGAAAGAGATAATGGTTAACTGATTAATGGTACAACCTGTGACATAGCAGAAAAAGCTTTTTGTCTTCCAGCTACTATCACTAGGATTACCCTAGGGAATGTTAGCTGGATAAGCCATTGGAAATACTACCAACCCAGAGCTTAACTCACCTAAAAAACACCTTGAAATCTGATCTTCTCCATTAACTAGATGAACTTATAGCTACGCAAAAAGGAGACATTAGCGCTGAGCAGATGCTCCATCTTGTACAGTAAGAACATGATTAAAAACGCAGAAAAGTCATGACACTGTCTCGATTTCTAGTACTGTTGTGGTTCCGACTCTACATTATTTAGCCTGTACCTACTTTAGGCGATAAACCGCCCCATCACTTGAGCTCCCAGTGCATATTGAAAGTAGTATTTTTCTTAGTAAGCAGCCAATAAACAACTAGGTTTATACTGAATCAGAGTAAAAAGAGAATATTCCACATATATGTGTTAAACCATGAAATGTGTTAAGATTTTTCTGAAATCTAAATAGGTCGAAATCCTGTAAACACCAGATTTGCTGAAGGGGAGAGAAATTTTGTGCCACCCCTCTACCTGGCCAAGCACAAGGCTCCTGTGTCCATTCATCAGAAATACGTCCAATGAAGAGCATCACAAGGCAGATCAGAAAATAGGTGCCATGGCACACGAACACGTACCCAGTATGCAAGCTGATGTATTCAGTACACTGACACTATAGAACATGCTGCTCAACACTTTTGAAAGTCGCAGCTAGTCACATTAAAAGACTAACAATGCTTTTGGAGGAGCTGACAAGAAAGCAAAGACAGCTTCACGTGCCACCATTGGGGCATCTGCATACTGATCAATGATTAAAACGCATCCGCACTCGAACTTTTATTGTTTGCTTCAGACTTTGTATAATACTCTTGTTCATTTGGGAGAACGTCCAGTAGTGGTGTTTTACATTATGCTCCATTACCACCCCAAAGTAGCTGTTATAAAACTCTGCGCTATGGTCTGTTTGAAGGTGATCTACGATGTGACAGGTTCCCATCTGCAGCAACTGATCAGCCACCTGTAATACTGCTTTATCAGTCTTTGTTTCTAAAGGAAATGCCCAAGAAAATTATGAGCGCATATCAGTTACCGTTAAAATATATTTGAACCTTGGTTCTCCAGTGATTATTGCCTCATATCTATGGGATCCTCTTGCCTTAAGTAGTCCAAACCTTGAATTATAAGTCGTTTTTGTACAAGAATATTTAACTCGAACTACTGTCTACATTATTCGTTAATACACCTTTCCCGAAACTCTGAAATTATTGAAATGGTATCATTCGAATTTGCTGTTATCCCAGCTATGACCAATGCTGTGAGTAGTAGCAATAATTCAGCTGTTTTATTGATATCATCGAACTACATATATTGTGGAAATAGGTTGTTATTTTTTTATTCTGAACACTGCTATTGTAATTGCTTTCTGTGTCCTCTAATGTCGGTTTAATAATTTGCTCTCTTTACTTCGATTTGTCTAGACTTTTTGTTCCCACACCTTTGCCTCTCTATGCATCAGTCATACATAATATTTGACGATACATCTTCAATGGCTCCTTATCGAGATTTGAGGTTTCGAAGGATATTAGATTAAGTAACCGAAGCATTCTTTGATATTCTCAATCACTGATTTGTATTGTATTATTGGTTAAACTTATAGGTTGAATACCCAATATATATACTCTCTCTCCTTTCTCCACAGACTTCACCTAACGGGATATCGCTGTGATGCTTAATGAAATCAGCAATAGCATCTTCTCCAGAGCCATTTTCCTTTTGGGGTCGTTTGACAGACTAGGCAAAAGTGCTAAATACTGCTCTAAATGATTGGTCTCTTTCCATATGACCTCACGTCGGCAATAACAGTTCTTGAACGTTCTGTCTCCTAACACTGTCAGACTGATTGCATGCAAATTTGTCATATTACAATGTATAATGGCGTAATTACCTCGTTGCTTCACGGTATACACGCCATCATCTATTAAAAACATCCTGAGAGTTTCATTGATATCAGACTTTCTACAGTTATATATGACAAAACTGAAATTCCGACATCACCTGCAATTGGACATTGAAAAAAATTCACTGCCAACATAAGAAAATTTTGTGTCCAACCAGGCCTCGAATCTTGATTTCCAACTTTACGAAAGTGGTCGCCTTAACCACTTCTGCTGTCCATGCACTCTTCACATCCAGCCCAAATCACCAATTTGTCACACACTACATACTTAGCATCTACCGTCCATTGCACTCATTGTCTGCAGCCTTATGCTGATTCAAGCAAGGGATGGTTGTAGAATGAATCTGCACTGAAAGATAATTCATTGCTGTTGAGGAGTATATATTTATGTGTCTGGTGTGTACCTGGGAAGTAGTGTGGACCGATGATTTCATCCCAAAGGATTCCACATTATACATTAACAGACCACCTACGTTGCCGGTCGACAGTTTGTACCCACCGAGGATTGTCTGCGGCCCAGTAGTGCACGTTATGGAGATTCAGTGCACCATAATTTGTGAACGTGGATTCATCAGAGAACATAACACCTTGAAAAGACTCCAGAGTGAAATTACGCATGGGTCATTCACAGAATGTAGCTTTCGCACGGAAATCGTTCCCATGCAGCTCCTGGGTCAGTGACAAGCGGTATGGGTGAAACTTGTGGCCGTGTACTGTACACCACACGGATGTGAGACTGACACCAGCTACTGCAGCAACGGCTCGTAAGCTGACATGAGGGTCGTGGTGTACTGCAGCTAAAACAAACACCTCCGTCTCCTCACTTCTTGCAGTTCTTCATCTGTTACTGCGGCGCATTTCCAAGCTGCCTGTTTCCCAAAGTTGTTGTTCGGCACTTAAGAACGCAATGGCTGCTGGAGCTCTTCGACTAGGATATCTCACGGCGTACGCCATGGCTGCTTCAGTGGCATCGTGTCGGCACTCGCCGAGCATCAGCAACATGTCAACGTATTCGTTGTTCGTGTATACCATCCTCATCCGATGTCAGTAACTGCGGTATATTGAGCCCCGATTGTTTCTGTGGCTCGAACTGTCGGGTATACGGGCGTGTGCGGTGACTGTAGGCAGTCTAACAGCGCATCGAGGAAGCTTCTCTCTCCGTGACACCGGCGACGTTACAACTCGGCCGCACCACATTTAGAACGCGCATTGCGTTATGCGCAACGTGTGTGGTGTCTACCCCAGAAACTTTGAAGGGTTGTAGCTCCCAAACTAAAAGTGATAGGAATGTAATTTAAATTGACGTATACACAGCTGGTGTTAATGATTCCAGTGCATGATAGAAACAACTATGGTTCCACTTTTGTATCTTTTTGCTGTAACTCATTAGATAACAACACAATAAACTATGTTCATAGCTCCGCAGACAGTGTAACGTTTCTTATGGTGACCTACCGCAATAAATATTTCCGCGCCTATTACTTTGTAACTTACAGAGGCAAATACATTTAGTGAAATATATGGCCAAAAACAGATATCAGTTTTTTTGGGTATGTCTAAAAGCACAGACACCACATACATAAAAAAGCTGTACTATGAATAATTCCAGCAATCTCCATAAAAATTATAAATTCGTCAAATGTCATGTATGTTCCTATATGCACTTGATAAAAGTGTTTTAAATTCACACCATCTTGTTTCAAAAAATAACAATGTTGGCAGTTTCCTATCAATTGCTTTGTAATCCTAGAGTATGTCTGATTTAATTAAGAGGCATAAACGCCCATGTGATGCCCAGACCAGAATATTATCCAATTTCATCTTGCTTCTACACTGAAACTTCATCATACATAAACAAAGTATTCGTTTTTACTCCTTCAGATGCTGGAACAGTACTACATTCAGTGGAAGTCTTTTATGTAATACTGCCAATGCCCGAAAGTATCTCCTCCACTATTGGTATCAGAGATGGAATAGCGTTTCTGAAAATACTTTTCTCTGTTCAAGGCTAGTTCCATATGGATGCATCAGGAGGAACGTAATAACATTTGCCTTGCCACTGTCTGCTGGAGCTACAATTATTCAGCATATATTGTCTAGCGGTAATGAACTATGCTTCTTCTTATTCTGTTTTTCTGCAATATTTTTGATATCAGCACCTGCTGATAATGCCATGGCAACGTAGATGCAGAACCAATAACGAGGCAGCCAATGAACTGATGATAGTGGCTTCTGACAGGTTGTGTCCATGCTGTGTGTGTTGGATAGAGCCTCTGGTGACCGAGGCAAAATAGTAAGGCAGCAGCAAACTCAATTCACTTATGTATTCATTTGCTAATATTCAACACGCGTAGACAGCTGCTTGTTTGGGGGTATCTCGCTCAGTTTTCTCTCTTGACATATTTAAGTATGCTGTTGACGTTTCTGGCTTGTGTAAGGTTTCGACTGGTTTAGTTCTTCAGGTGTCAGAACACTCGCTGTTGGCAACTTGATATGGCCTGGACAGTATGTGATGTACTCCCTCAAATTGGGAGTTTTGGTATTTTAAACTCATACATCCGGAATGAGCTGCAAAAGTCGCTATGAATCTGACGCACGTGTGCATCAGCCATTGCGCATCATCAAGGAACCCAGATTTATGTAATTATAGCAGCCGTAGCTTCAAATACAACAGAAGCAATAGGTACAACAACAAAAACATACTGAACTTCTGAGAGTGTTGGCATCTTGAGAGCATCCATAGCAACAGGTGCAGGCGAAACCAGCCTCCCTCATCCAGCTTTCAGACCTTTCGACATAAGTACGGAGAGGTGGGACAACTACCTGAAATGCTTCTTGCTCTGCCGCAAGGTGAGCGAGGTTAGCAACCCTGTGGATGTGAGCGCGCTCCTTACTTCTTCTGGTTCCTTTCTTTATAATTTGGTGCAATGTTTTGTCCGCAAATGGACCCCCACTTCGCTTGTTCAAAATGGTTCAAATGGCTCTGAGCGCTATGGGACTTAACATCTGAGGTCATCAGTCCCCTAGAACTCAGAACTATTTAAACCTAACTAACCCAAGGACATCACACACATCCAAGCCTGAGGCAGGATTCGAACCTGTGACCGTAGTGGTCGCGCAGTTCCAGACTGCAGCGCCTAGAACAGCTTGGTCACGGCGGCCGGCCCACTTCCCTGGAATTTGATGATTTGCTGTGGTGATGTCTGCACATTTTGAGCATAAATTGCATTTTGTGGCAGTGCACCTTCAGTTAAATCAATGACGAAAGAGGATTGTCGAGTCATGTGCGTAATTGGCAGTGGAGTTACAGGGTTTTTCTAGAGACTGTTGTTGTGACTTGGCAAGACAGCCAAGCCACTAGGAGATAGCCGAAAGGCACGCGTTAAGCTCACGTAGGCTGGCGTGAGGTCTGGAACAGTTAAAGGAGTTGAGTCTAGTAAAAAAAGTACGTAGCTTCTGGAATACTTAACTTTAATCCATAATTGGTGAACATCGGTCTGACGGTACATGCATCACAAGATAAATAGCAAATGATAATGGCGCCTTGCTAGGTCGTAGCAAATGACGTAGCTGAAGGCTATGCTAACTATCGTCTCGGCAAATGAGAGCGTAATTTGTCAGTGAACCATCGCTAGCAAAGTCGGCTGTACAACTGGGGCGAGTGCTAGGAAGTCTCTCTAGACCTGCCGTGTGGCGGCGTTCGGTCTGCATTCACTGACAGTGGCGACACGCGGGTCCGACGTATACTAATGGACCGCTGCCGATTTAAAGGCTACAACCTAGCAAGTGTGGTGTCTGGCGGTGACACCACAACTGTAAATTTGATTGTAATCATTGCGACGTATTTTACGCAGATTCATTTACCGAGAATATAATTATTCGATTAGCACCACATAAATCGTTATAGGTAAAGGCTTTAAAGTCGTCTGACCCATCTCTAGCTGATGTGGCACAGTTAGCAAAGTCGCGTGAGGTGTCTGTGGTGGCCCTGGGAGTTTCTGTCGATGAGTGCCACATAAAATAGGTGGATTGTACTTCTTCCTGCAGTATGTCGTCAGTCAAAACTCGTTTACTAGAGGCACAAGTGCCCAGGTCACCCTTACGTGCTAGAATACCGTTTAGCAGCCATTATTTTAAGCAACTTAATTAGGTAGACACTAGGAGTAAGCCTTCCCCGCTTTGGACCAGCCTTCACACAACACGTTCAGTGGTCTTTGCATTTCTTGGTCCAGTATGCAGACAATAACGGTCGCCTTTCCTCAGCATCACAGACTACATTATATTATAAGGCAGGCTGTTCCAAACTGTACCCCTGGGACGCGATCGCCCGCGACCAGCGCCCCGGGCGAAATAGTATGTTGTCGCAATGACCGAGCAGTGTCGCTTAGCTGGCCGTGATTACCGCCCGCCGAGCCTCGCCATGCCCGCTCGCTTCGTAACGACGACAGACCGCCGCGCCAGCAGTGGTCAAAAGCTACACTAAGCCGTTGGTCAACAGACGCAAGGCTGCAGTGGATCGAGATGGATGGTCAACAGCAGCAGACAAGAAGAAAGAGGAGCGGCGCGTCCGCGCTATATAAACCCGAGTGGGAAATTAATTTCCTTTGTACTGCTGACGAAAATCATGCCAAATGTTTATTACATCATCGGAACCTCACGTATTTAAAAAAAAGTACTCGACTGAACGGCACTTTAATACCTGTCGCAAAGATCAGTTCGAAAATTTGTCGCAAGAGGAACTCCAGTCAAAGCTTGAACAACTGAAAGAAAATTTCAAGCAGCATTAGTAAGTGTTTCCTATCATATGACTCTTTATTATTTATAAAGATGATAAATAAAACTATATTTTATATTCTTATATTCACTTAGCAATGTGCCAGTTATCGAATACCAGATTGTCAGCAACAAGAAACATTTCTTTTATGTTAATTTTTATATCTGCGTAGCACAGACATAAGAAAAAGTTTCTTTGCCACTTTATGAAAAGCCGTCACAAACGCTGTCTCGAGCAGCAACGCGTCACTAAGAATAATTTTCGGTTTTTGTGTTTTTATGGATGGGAAAACATATGTTGTAGTTTGATCTATGTTTTCAATTAATTAAAACGCAAATATTCCAATAGATAAAAATTTATTTTGCAACCACATTTCGCTGTCCTTTTCAGAGGAATTGGGGGAAAAGGCACCTAAAACAAATCTTTTTTTTTAGTTTTTTATTTGAGTTTCAATGAATGAAACAATTAATTATTAAAGTGATAAAAGTGTTTTAAAAACAGGATTTACAAAATTAATTGTATGTTCTTTTTTTGCCGTGGTAGGAGCAGAATACAGGTGGGCAAAATGTGCGCGCAAGTTACAAATGCTCGCTCAGAATTGCGAAAGAAGGGAAACCCTTTGCGTCTGGGAATCTTATCAAGAATTGCCTAGTCGACTCGACGGCTTGTATTTGTCCAGCAGCCCTCATGGAAAAATTTGAAAAAATAGCTCTATCGCCTCAAACTGTTGCTCGCCGAGTCGAAGATAATGTCTCACATATGGAGCAGCAATTAATGGAGAGAGCGGCTAACTCAATTTCATTTTCTATCGCTCTTGACGAGTCTGCGGACTACGCGGACATATCTCAGCTCGTCATATTTATTCGAGGTGTCGACGACAATCTGCATGTCACCGAAGAATTTCTCGACCTTATACCATTAAAACACAACCACGGGTTTAGATATTTTTCTAGCCGTGTAAAACGTGTTAGAGTCAATGGGTTTAAAATGGGAACGCCTGATCAGTGTAACAACGGATGGAGCCCCTGCGCGACGAGGGATACGCTCTATGTTCCTGGGTTACGTCAGGTCAAAAATGGCTCAAGTTGTCTGTTCCTTATTCGCGGCAGTCTATTGTCTGATACACCAGGAGGCACTTTGTGCGAAGATTGTCAACATAAAAAATATTATGGACACAGTTCTTCGAACGGTTAATTTTCTTCGATCGCATGGACTCACACATCGCCAATTTAAAGAATTTCTCGCTGATATCGAAGCGGAATACCCGGACATCCCCCACCACGCCGAAGTAAGAATGCTGAGCAGAGAAGGTGCTTCATCGGTTTTTCTCTTTGAGGGGCGAAATAATTATCTTTTCGGAAATTAAAGGACGTCCAGAAGAATTACTTTGTGATCCTAAGTGGGTGGCGAATTTGGCTTTTTTGAGTGACCTTACAGGTCATTTAAATACTTTGAACATTTCACTCCAAGGCGAAAATCGCTATGTTGTTGATTTAGTGCAGACGATTCAAGCATTTCAAGAAAACTTATTTTGTGGGAAAAACAGTTGCGCGAGAAGGATTGTGGACACTTTCCTGCACTAGACAGCGTTAAAGAAGATGTGGAGTTTTCAGATTATGTTGAAATCATTTGCGAATTACAAGAACAGTTTGAAAACAGAGTTTTGGAGATAAGTGAGCTCCAACAGGCCTTAGATATATTTGTTCGCCCGTTTTCCCTTCGGGCAGAGGACGTCTCACAAGTGCTTCAACTAGAGCTGATTGACCTGCAGTGCGATATCCGCCTGAAGGACCGCTTTCTTACATGTAAAACTTTGGATGACTTTTACAGCTGTCTTCCACGAGAGAAATATCCTCTTTTGCGCAAGCACGCGGGCGAAGTTCTCTCAATGTTTGATTCCACGTATATTTGTTAATGCTTTTTCTCTCTTTTAAAGCTTGCTAAAACTAAGAACCGTTCATTACTTGGCAATAAAAATTTGACTAAAGGTTACCAGTCTCACGGAATATTGTACCAAACCTAGACAAAATCGTTTCCTCGAAAAAGAAAAAAAGTGTAAAATGTTAATTGTTTTCTTCAACAATGTTGACTGAAACATTTAAAGAGCTTTATAACCTTAATTCTATTTTTTTTATTAGTTTTCAAACTTGGTCACATAAAATTATTACGTACAAAACAGCAAACTAATGATCCGATTTCTAAACTCTGAAAAGGGATACAAAAAGCTGTAGCACGAAGTAATAAAAAAATATTTACATTTAACTACTAACAGTAAGAATGAGACTGTATATCCCTTACATAAAATTATTTCTATAATAGAATATTTATAACTCTAAATGGTTCAAATGGCTCTGAGCACTATGGGACATAACATCAGTCCCCTAGAACTTAGAAATACTTAAACCTAACTAACCTAAGGACATCACATACATCCATGCCCGAGGCAGGATTCGAACCTCCGACCGTAGTGGTCGCACGGTTCCAGACTGAAGCGCCTAGAACAGCTCGGCCACACTGGCCGACATTTATGACTCTAGTTCATTTAAGAAACTGATATATTTTTCATAAGACGCCTACTGTACATATGACGACTGCGCATATGTAGTACTAATAGAATCAACCTGTGGGTCAGAAAACTACTAACCAGGAAAGTATTTGGGCTCGAACAAACAGATCTGTATGAACGTTTGGTTACAGGACCATTATGTACCTCTGAATGTGCTGGTGGGTGTAGTTTTTCTGCAAAACTCTGCAGTCATGCTCTAGATATCACTGTAGATGTAATTGTAGACGCCATAAGCAATACAGCAATCTTAACTATAAATGTAAACGCAGAATGTCAATAAAATGCTCCGAGCAATACGAATGACTGCAAAACGCACAGTGAAGAAATGCAAGTTGATCGCATGGCATATTTGCACATTCTATAATATCAGTGTTGAACGCCACGTCAATGACACTTTTGAAGTTGTTCACTGGTTCATCAATATCGTAGCCAGCGTTCTGCCACGCGTAACGAAGTGTTGGTCTGTATACTCCCGCAGATAACTGTTTGTAAATGACAGAATGCATATTCATGATAAAGAATCTGTCGTGCAATTTCTGCTGCATATTACTGGAACGTAGTTTAATGAAGTCTGTTATTCCCTTGGCATGTATTTTATACTGCCTGAAGAAATACACATCCAGAGGTTGTGCATATTTTGTAGTTTTGGCGGAATGATTTTTAAATCTACATGTTTTCCGCCAGATTCTTCCAGTAGTACTCGTTCATCCTTATGTCCAGACCAGGAGTCACAAAGTACTAATGAATTTCTCGACAAATGTGGATTCAAAACTGACAGAAAAAACGTCTTCAGATGTTGTTTCGTCATCCTCCCACTCACATTTGCATCGACGCGTTTCTATTTGCCTTGACACGCGGGGTCCAAATTTCTACTGGATTCTTGGAGGCAAATATAGAGTTTGTCTGCCAATCGTCCGTCCTTTGATATAGCAACATCGATCGTGTAACTATGTGTTGCAAAGTTAACTGATTGCAACATCGCGACAGGGTTTCTCTCCCCTTTCATGGATAGTGTTCTGTCACAAGAAAGTTCATATTTGAACTGACTCTGATCACAGTTCCATACAGAAGTAATATCATTGTTTTCTCTCGTGATATGCTCATTGACGTCAGCAACAAACGTTTGAGCTCTTTCAATCAGCTCTTCTTCGTCATCCTTATCTTTTCGTGCTTGGAGCATAGTGATACGGCGTGATGTTATCCTAAACTCCTTTTTCAAATTAGTAATAAATCCTAGTGAAGCTGTAAAGTTTGTACACCCGAGTTTTCTGGCTACGTCCAATGCCCAATGTTGTAAATGCCAATAATGAACGGCGGAACCGCATTCTCGCGCTTCATCGAATTTCGCCATTACACGCTCCTTGATGGTCTTGAACAGTAGTGTACGATCCTTTGAAAACTGAATTTCCTTCTCTTTTCTTTGCCACGTAATCCAGTATGTTTTTAATATTGCTTTTAGACTTCAGTTTCGGGTATCTTTTCAGAAGGTTTTCGTATGCGACGAAACCTCTTACGTAATAATCATCGTACATGTTCTCCAGTGTGTTGTCATCAAACGCCGTGATGATACTTGCAACTTTAACCTTCTTCTTGGGAGACGGTTGATATTCACTGTCACTGCTTCCATTTTCTCTTCCCTCACTTGCCGTAGCACTGCCGTTTGCAACGAGTTGTTCCTCATTATCATCCTTATCATCATCATTATGTGTTAATGTTACAACAGTATCTGGTTCTAACTTATGCTCATATTTCTGCACTATAATAGATACCGGAAAACATGCGAATGATTCGTCTTCTACACCAATACCATCTTCACGAAGAAGGGTTCTTCGTAACTTCATCTCAACCAATCGCAATACATTAGCAGGATTGATTACCAATCTCCGAGCCATCTGACGCTTCAATACACAAATAATGTCCCAAAACGCAACTTCAAAGGCACACTGTACCGTCCCTACTGGTCCCGACTGGCGTACCGGCAGGTCATGTGCAAGGCGGCATGGCATACGGAGAGGCCTCTAACGGACGACTGCAGAGTTTTGCAGATGCGGGAGTATCACTAGTGCAATAAGAGGCCTTTACATTATTTCTCACACGATTTTGGTGTATTTGTGTTTGTTCGTGCCCAAGTACTTTCCTGGTAAGTTGTTCTTCGATTCTTGTTTCGGATATGGTTTTCTAAAGCTTTGTGTAGTAATTCTGCCACACGAACACTAGTCGTTGCCTAAATAGTAAATGGTTCGCTTGTTTACCGCTCATCGACCTCTTTTACAGAGGTGCGCTTCCTCTGTTACCTTGTTTCCGTTGGACCTGACCGCGGCACAGTCCAGCGCAGAGCAGTGCTCTGCGGCCTCACTCGCCACTCCGCAGCTCTCTCTCTCTCTCTCTCTCTCTCTCTCTCTCTCTCTCTCCCTCTCTCTCTCTCGCTTCTGTGCCGACAGTAGCGACACACGGTCGCGGACGGGGCGCTGAACTACACTTCCTCGCGCCCGCGGGGCGCGGCCGCACCCGGAGGGCGCAATTCTTGGATGAGCCTGTTATAATTAGGCTCTGAGCACTATGGGACTTAACTGCTGTTGTCATCAGTCCCCTAGAACTTAGAACTACTTAAACCTAAATAACCTAAGGACATCATCCACATCCATGCCCGAGGCAGGATTCGAACCTGCGACTGTTATAATTAGGGCCCGGATTTTAATTACCTAAAACACAGTGAAATATTCAAGCATTTATGACCTAAAACTTACATAAATATGACCTTACAAAATAAAATATGACTTAATAGAAGTTTATCTAAAGCATTCTGTTTCAAAATGGCTAAATGGCTCTGAGTACTGCGGGACTTAACTGCTGTGGTCATCAGTCCCCTAGAACTTAGAACTACTTAAACCTAACTAACCTAAGGACATCACACACATCCATGCTCGAGGCAGGATTCGAACCTGCGCCCGTAGCGGTCACGCAGCTCCAGACTGTAGCGCCTAGAACCGCACGGCCACTCCGGCCGGCAGCATTCTGTTTATTTAATTTTTTATTCACCATAAAGTAATACAAAATACACTTCTCAAAATATTGTATGTATAGTTCTTTCTTTCTGTAGGATTTATGGCTAATTTGCACCTATTTTTTGAATGTCTGCATGTTTTATTTTCTAAACACAAAGTACAGTGAAAAGATCATCTATCGAAACAGTAAAACAAATTTTTTATTTCTACATAGTATTTAAAGCGTTTCACATTATCTTATACCGTGTGTCAATCTTCAGTATCTGCGAAGTTGCACTGGATCACAAAGTGCATTTTCAGGTTTTCCATTGTCAAAGATCTACGGTTGTCAAATGGTTCAAATGGCTCTGAGCACTATGGGACTTAACATCTGAGGTCATCAGTCCCCTAGAACTACTTAAACCTAACTAACCTAAGGACATCACACACATCCATGCCTGAGGCAGGATTCGAACCTGCGACCGTAGCGGCCGTGCTGTTCCAGACTGACGCGCCTAGAACCGCTCGGCCACATCGGCCGGCTACGGTTGTCACTGAGGATAGTTTTGTACCTGAGAAATGTCCGCTCCACTTCACAAGACGTCACTGGAGCGTATTTGAAGGCAGCCAGGTCACTGGAGTTCAGCTTTGTTTCAGTATCTTCAAATGTTGCGGCATTCCCTGAAAGACTGTCACTAATTTTGCACAGTGTAGAATATCCAGGATTCCGTTGGAGAACACTTTGCAATTTGAATTTCACTTTGTCAGCCACATGGCCACAAGATCGACCCAACTCACTCTGCACATGTTGCACAATACTCCGCTACGGTCGCAGGTTCGAATCCTGCCTCGGGCATGGATGTGTGTGATGTCCTTAGGTTAGTTAGGTTTAAGTAGTTCTAAGTTCTAGGGGACTTATGACCACAGCAGTTGAGTCCCATAGTGCTCAGAGCCATTTTTTTGCACAATACTCAACGCCTCACATAGCTGAGTGCCAACAGCTTCCAATCGTTTGTGGCTTTTGATATCACTGAAAAATTGGCGATGATGTATGCCAAGTTTCGAGACAATATATCTGTTAAAACTTCTTTCACAATTTTGATAGCACTAGATTCATTGCTATCTAGCTCACAGAAGATTGTCTTTATTTGGGTGTAGTTGGTGTGGTAATACTCAGCAGCATTAAGCCAAGAACCCCATCGTGTAAGAACAGGTTTAGGTGGGAGGGACGTTGAAGGTGCTTGTTCCTTGAATTTCTACACCTGTAGCGGAGCCTTCACATAGATTTTCTTGCCACAGGAAATTAATTTGTCCACGTCAGGGTAATTTCATCGCACCTCTTCGGCAACTCTGTGCAACGCATGTGCAAGGCAAGTGGCGTACACCATATTGGGGTAGAGAATCTGTTAAGCCCTTTGGCTGCTTTAGCCATATAGGAAGCGCCATCTGTTACAAGCAGCAAACCGTTGTCTCTTTTCACACCATCCAGCCACATTAGCTTCAGAGAGTTGTCAAACAAAATAGCAATCGTGGAATTGTTTCCTCTATTGAGAGCTTCACACGTTAGTAGGAACATATCTCCAGGGTAGGAACATATCTCCAACATTTGCAATATATCGCCAACTATTATCCGTAGTTTCATCTATCGACAGCCAGATCTTTTGCTCAGCAATAGAAATTCGTATTTTGTTGAGCACATCATTGTAGCATACGGGTAAATAGTTCTTTCTCAGTGTAGATTCATCTGGAACTGGATGTGTTGTGTACTTCTCCAAGAACCGTCTGAAGTGTGGATTTTTCAGCTTTTCCAATGTGATGTTGCAGGACACCATCATCTCACACAAATCCTTGCAGATTGATTGCACGGTTGACGATTGACCTATCTTTTCGAATAACACCGTTTGCCTACTGTTATTTTCAGCACTTCGTTTCACACAGCTGCTCTGTTTAGCTGTATTACAGTGTTGTTGCACATTAAAGCGCTTTTCTGTACTAACTTTAACCTCACACAGTTTAGAAAATAAAATTTTCCCATCAGTACTAAAGAACTTCTCTCCAAACTCTCGAACATATCCTCGCAACTTCACGCTGTCGGAGCACTTTGCTTTAGGCATGTTGAACAAGGCAAAGGCTGTATTCAAACTGGTTACTGGGAACACCTGCGTGACTGCGATGATTATTACGGCAGAAGCCGCCTTTGTTGGCTATGAGAGCGTATTGTCGACTCTGCGCAACAGTGTTTTATGTTCGTGAAACGACTGTTGTGGTACACCGATTTTCTGCTACAGTCCTGAGAAATAAAGCTGTGTACTAATTTATCTGTTTATCTTTCATAATTGCACGTTAAATATTGTCTCGTGAGCAACATATTCATTTTCTTATTCGTGTGTCCCGTAAGATACGAGAAAAACGGTATATGCATTTTTGACAAATATGACCTATTATATTAAACGTTAGCCGCAATATGACCTATTACTAAAATTTGTGGAAATATGACTTTATATGCACAATCAAAATACATTTGCATTTTTCTAAAATTCACCCTATAGTTCAGAAAAAATATGACTTGTCATTAAAATACGGGACCTAGTTATGAGGCATACTCAGGCTGCCACATCACATCCAACAGAAGTGTCTGCATTTAAATATTTCTTTCAAGTGTAAGCAAAGGGGCCACATCGCTGCCGTTTGTATGCGGCATAATGCTTTCAGTACTGACCTGTTGTATATTAACGCGCTTTCTGACCCAAGCTCACACACCTGGCAAAACACTCATAATATTTTGCTATTGTCTGTTTTGGAATACTGAGTTGAATTTCAGCTCGATACTGATGCTGCAGCCTTGTTGATTAATGTGGCTACATGTCATAAACTTCGTAGTCCCCTATTAAAAGCAGTTAAAGAAACAATAGTCTGCTATAGTCGCCAACGAATTCTGCTGAGACGTCAACTGATAGTTGCAGCAGAATATAACAATGTGGAGGACAAAGTAACATTAATAGTGGTGGTTAAAAGACCAAGTGGGGCAATCCAGTTGTGTGGCGATTTTAAACCTTTTAGTCCTTAATTTTCTCTGTACGAACGAAATTGTTTCTGGTACTCTAATACCATTCCGTTTTTATTTTCATTTTTTACAAGAAATATACTTTGTACACAATTATCTACAATGGGTTTGAATCACCAGGGAAGTAACTGTAGACCAAAAAACTTAATTTACATCATGAATCTCAACTCAGTTCACATATTAACCTTACTTTCATTTAAGTAACCTTGTTACGCAACGAGCATCCATTTGTAATACATTTGCTCACATACCAGGCTGATGTATAGGCTTGGGAATGGGGTGTAGGCTGTGCTGACACCCAGCGAAAGAAGCACAAACTGTATGGAATGGCACCGTTCCGTCTCTACAGATCTAATGGATTGCTGAGCTATGTACTGTCAAACAGAATCTGCCGGAACTGCCAGGTCCCACCAGCAAATAAAGTCAAAGTCAATGGCCAGAATGACGTGGAAGTTTATTCAGCTCCTCGCCCTGAGGAGTTATTGACGAGAGTGGCTGGTGGATAGGATTACCCATCAATGCTAAGTCACAGCAGTTGCTTGTTATTAATACACAGTTTGGTCTCTGTAAGGTTACTAGATTGTCTTTTGGTGTTGCGACTAACGGATTGTTTACACTCTTCCCCTTGCCTTGTTTCCATTGATCCAAAGAAAAGCTTAAAACTGGCTACCGACGCACCGCAGTATGAGATTGGTGTCGTCCTATCCGACAGAAATCCAGACCGATCAGAACAACCGACTGCGTTCGCATCTAAGGCCCTCTCGCCCATCTAAAAGAATTACTCCCAGATAGAGAAAGAGACGCTGGCCATTGCGTATTTAAAAAGTTTCGCGTTTTCCTGTATAGCTTCAAATTTCACTTGATCGTGGATCATAGAATGTTGGTATCGTTGTTTAATCCTAAGTCCAGACTCCCTGACAGGACGGCTCACAAACTACGGCATTGGGCATTATTTTTCAGCAATTATTTTTATAGTTTCCATTATTGACCCACTGCATGCTAATTCTCATGCGTTGTCCACATTGCCCATGGGTCCTCATAAAGGAGTTTGATAGGGAAGAAACAGTTTGTTTTGCGATTGACAAAAATTTAGAAACAATGCTACAAGAATGTCATTCCCACAGAAGCTTCAGTAGTCATATGCCACAACCAAGTGCTGCACAGCACTTCCGCTGTTATTCAAACGGCAAGGGCGCCCATCCAGATTTTCGAACTTATTTTAGTATCAACTAGTAGCTCAGTGTACATCAGGGAGTGTTGTTACGTACAATAGAGGATGACGAGTGCTGTGTTATAGTTCCGCCTTCATTACATCCATGTGCCTTTGACTTACTGCATTCTACTCACTGGGGGATGTTGCACATGAATGTGTTAGCTCGGCGGAATGTATATTGGCCTGCCATAAGCACCCATATCGACTGTACATTAAGGCGGTCTCAAGGCTGTTTGCAGACCGAAGAGGCACCTCTCCAGAACTGTTCGCCATAGGCACAACCAGCTAGCTGGTCCCTTTTCCGGGTAAATGTGCGTGATACTGGTGGAAGCCCTGTCAGACTGCCACTACGTAGCACAGATGATCACCACTACAGCGAGATCCACCATCAGGGCCACCACGACCATATTTGTAATAGATACTGCACCACCCACGCCCATCTCTGAAAATGGACCCCAGGCCCCCTGTGTACAGCATCAGGCATTCTGTCTTCCTTTTCATCCGGCATCCAACTTAGAGCCATAGTGGATGATCAGAACATTTAAGACTCGAATGAGGAAGGCAGTGCAAACCATGCAAGTAGATGATTCTGTTTCGCATTTTTTAGCCACCTACTGCACCACCCCGGTAAATGGACGTAGTCCAGCAGAAATTCTGCATGGATGACAGCCCCATACATTGTTGAATCTCTTTTGTCCTACACCTCCATTCCCAGCAGTCACGTTTTACACTCCATTTACAGGAGGTCGTGTTGGTTTGGTCATGAACGTTTGGGCGTCGGTCAGAGTCCGAAATTTTGAGGTCGTGGCCGGAGACAATAGATATAGAAGACACAAGAACTAACCACAACCACAACGTGAGAATACCTTGCAACCCCCTAACCAGCCTATTATGGGGCCTACAAAAGGGGGGGGGGGGGGGGTAGGGGCTCTGAGCACTATGGGGCTCAGCATCTGAGGTCATCGGTCCCCTAGAACTTAGAACTACTTAAACCTAACTAACCTAAGGACATCACACACATCCATGGCCGAGGCAGGATTCGAACCTGCGACGCCTAGAACCTGAAACGCCTAGAACCGCTCGGCCACAACTGCCGGCACCTGGGGCCTGCAACGAGGTCAGTATTTCCCATCAGCATATAAGGCAACAGGAATGGCTAACCGTGCACCATTATTATTAATTACTTAACGCCACGGTAACATTCGTCCCCCACACTGCAGGGGGGGGGGGGGGAGGCAACCAATAGAAGTTGAGCTGCTCCTTCCAGTCCGAGCTCTGCAGCCATTTAAACACGGCGAGGAAGAGTTGTATTTTGGGCAGCCCTTTGGCCCAGCAGACACGCCTGAGCATACTGTCGTCACAATGGAGCCGCTGGCTACGTTTCCAGACTCTCTTTCTCCCCTTCCTAAGGGTTTGAGACGTAGGCCTGGACAATATCATCCTTATGTGCCCATTAGAGCCGGGAGTAATTCGGTGGCGGCCGCAGTGGCCGATCGGTTCTAGGCGCTTCAGTCCAGAACCGCGCTGCTGCTATGGTCGCAGGTTCGAATCCTGCCTCGGGCGTGGATGTGTGTGACGTCCTTAGGTTAGTTAGATTTAAGTAGTTCTAAGTTCTAGGGGACTGATGACCTCAGATGTTAAGTCACATAGCGCTTAGAGCAAGTTGAACCATTTTGAGTAATTTGGTATCCACGCCTGTCGAAAATTCCATGGCAACAAAGGACGCAGAACCAACGATGCTGGCAGCCAGAAAACTGGTCACGGTAGCCACCATCAGGGTGCACCCATGCCGTGTGTATTTGGAAGAGCATCTGGTGACCGATGCAAGAAGAGGAAGCGGCGGCAGACTCAGTTCACTTGATGCGTTCGCTAGTTTAGAAACCAGTTCTGCTAATATTCTGCCACACACTTGTTTAGCGTATCTCTCTCTCTCTCTCCGTTTGCGCTTTCTACGTATTTACGTACACTGTTGACGTTTCTTGCGTGTGTACGATTTCAATTGGTTTAGCTGTTTCAATGTGAGAACACTCACTGTTTATAACTTGGTACGGCCCATGCGCAGCGCGGTGTATTCTCCCAGTTTGCTAGTTTTGCTCTTTTAAACCTACACATCGGGAACGACCAGTAAGAGTATTTTCAGATCTATGAGTTATCGCAAATTCCTTGCGAGGGGGTGCTTCATCCACGTCAACATCATTTATATGTTGTTTTATAGGATGAGAAAAAAGAACACACGTGTTACACACTCATTTAATTTACTTTTAATAAACTCTTACTGAGGGTATCCGAGGATGGTTACGATAAACGTCAAGGGGCTCTAGACGGCGTCTTGAGGAACAAATCGAGGATAGGAACTCGTGTTCGGAAACATTATTCGACCATGCTACAGAGCGTCGAAGTTTTAGGCACCGGCACTGATTGTCTCTATCGACAGTGGAGAAGATGGAACTAGCTGCGGTGTAGAGAGGCCTTGTCTTCAATGAACGCCACGCTCTGCTGCCTCGGGGGATGACAGTTTCTGACACGGGTTTCCATCCGCAGTTTATTTTTCTCTTGGAACCCCCTACAATCTTACTTGCTTTTCGGTACAAAGGAGAAAAAAAAATGGTTCAAATGGCTCTGAGCACTATGGGACTTAACTACTGTGGTCATCAGTCCCCTAGAACTTAGAACTACTTAAACCTAACTAACCTAAGGACATCACACACATCCATTCCCGAGGCAGGATTCGAACCTGCGACCATAGCGGTCACGCGGTTCCAGACTGTAGCGCCTAGAACCGCACGGCCACTCCGGCTGGTAGGAGAAAAATAAACACCTGATAGATACCTGTGTCATTAACCGTCATCCACCAAGGTATAGAAGAATTACGCTCAAATAAGACAAAGGCTGTCTACGCAGCACCTACTGGCTGTAGTGGCAATCAGTTGCGATTACTGAATAACAGACAACATAGCGAGGCGTTCAGCCTACGATCCGTCAGTGCCTATAACTTCGACGCTCTGCTGCGTCGATGAATGACATTTTCGGACACGGGTTCCTGTCCTCGATTTTTCCTCAAGATACCCTCTACAATTCCTCGAAGTTTGTGGCAACATTTCTGGACACACTGAATAGCTGGGTATGTGTATATACTCAAATAAGAGCGCAGTTCTATGCCTGTATATAATGCACTAAATTCACACATAGTTTCACGTACTGACGTGTAACGCACGACGAAATGTGGAGATACATTTTCTTTAGTGGGATTAGGAAATTTCCGTGGCAATTGGTCCGTAATTTTTTTAAAAAGCTATAGGGGTCGTTGGAAAACTTTCTGTTCGAAGACCTTACAGTCCAGAATCGGTATGCCAATCAGACAAATTGCTGTAAGCACTGAGGCAATCCCACCGACGCACCAGTTTGAAATACCCTTTTGGTAAAACACCGTCTCCTGCGACCTGAAGAATTCCGTAATTGCCTGCTGCACATCTTCGTCCGACAGATATCGTCAACCCTTCAAGGGCATTTTGTGGACCGAAGCTTGATAATCGCATGGGGAGAGATGAGTACCATAGGGCGAGTGCTCGTGTGTCTCCCGCTTGAGCTGGGTAACTTTTACGCAGCGTCATTTGCGATGTGTTGACATGCGTTATGAATCAGCAGCACCCCTTGTCGCAGTTTTCATTCCACAACGGTGGTTTTAGAGAAGCACTCTGCCTCCTACGTATTCTTCATTCTCTAATGGATGCCTGTCTATGTTTGTTCTTCAGCAGAGAAGAAAAGAATAATAAAATGGTTCAAATGGCTCTGAGCACTATGGGACTTAACATCTGTGGTCATCAGTCCCCTAGAACTTAGAACTACTTAAACCTAAGTAACCTAAGGACATCACATACATCCATGCCCGAGGCAGGATTCGAACCTGCGACCGTAGCAGTCTCGCGGTTCCGGACTGAGCGCCTAGAACCGCTAGACCACCACGGCCGGCAAAAGAATAACACTCGATGGTCCTGTTTGAACGTATATGGTGACAACATCGTTATAATTCACGTCTCCGCATTTACGGCACGCATGTCAGAAAGACACGAATGCTACACTGATCACTTGCCTACATGTCGGTTCTTATACACCCACATCGGAGTCGTGCTACATTGCGTATCTGCCCCAGCAACGTCCTCGGGTGAAAAGTTTTTGATCGCCCCTATGTAGCCTTAAGGTTCCCAGTTCAGTCTCTGGTCGAATGCTTACTGCGTAGCATAGCTACTCTATAGCTAATTGGGGGATCTACTGTTTCAGTCCATGAAATGAACCTACTAGCACAACTACTGCTACTACACCAACCGCGCCGGCCAGAGTGGCCGTGCGGTTCTAGGAGCTACAGTCTGGAACCGAGCGACCGCTACGGTCGCAGGTTCGAATCCTGCCTCGGGCATGGATGTGTGTGATGTCCTTAGGTTAGTTAGGTTTAATTAGTTCTAAGTTCTAGGCGACTGATGACCTCAGACGTTAAGTCGCATAGTGCTCAGAGCCATTTGAACCATTTGAACACGAGCCGCGTCACACCATCCATACTCTTTAAGACCTTCTAAGTGGATGACGATCTAATAGGAGGGCTGTTAATGTACGACTATCATTTTCGAGTTTCTTTATGTGCTCACTGAGTTCCATCAGCTATTCGTTATCACATTCGAAGATTTGTGACCTTCAAAACATGTAGATACATTTAGTTTTTGGCAACCTGTTCTTCATTGATTACTCACATACTTACCCATTGTGTGCGGAGTAACTTGAAACTCTATATATATTGAGTGAGGTGACAAGAGTCATTGGATAGCGATATGCACATATGAAGGTGGCGCTAGTACCGCGTACACGTAAAAGGGGCGATACATTCATGTGAAAAGGTTTCGGACGTGATTATAGTCGCTCTACGGGAATTTACAGACTTACACATGAAATAATAGTTGGAGCTAGATGCATGGGACATTTCATTTCAGCAAGAGTTAAGGAATTAAATATTCTGAAATCCACAGTATCAAGAGTGTGCCGGGAACACCAGATTTAAGGCATTACCTCTCAACATGGATAACACAGTGGCCGACGGCCTTCACTTAACGACCGAGAGCAGTGGTGTTTGCGTAGAGATGTCAGTGCTAACCGACAAACACGACTGCATGAAATAACCGCAGAAATCAATGTGGGAGGTATGACGATCGTATCGTGGCTCCAAACTGGTGTGGGATGCGTTCGTATGGAATGTACTGGTTCCTCTGGCCAAAACTGCACTGATCATTGACTGACTTGCAGCTCTTCATGAACTACATGCACCCAAACAATGTTGGAATATGTCGCCAGGCCACAATTGTTCGCGTCTGGTTTGAAGAATGTTCTGGAGGGTTCGAGCGAATGATTCGGTTACCCAAATCGCCCAAAATGAATAGCATAGAACCTTTATAAGACACAATCAAGATGACAGTTCAAGCACAAAATCCTGAACTGGCAAAACGTTCGCAATTATGGACGACTGCTGAGGCAGCACGGATCTATATTTCTGCAGGGGACGTCCAACCACTTTTTATGTCCATTCCAGGTAAGTTGCTGCACCAAGTGAGGCAAAAGGAGGTCCTCTGCGATATTAATAGGTATCTTATGACTTTTGTCATCTCAGTGTATACAGAAGAACCCTGACACTTGAAAGTAGGTCTCCACATTCCTGGCAAGTAGATAATATGTTTGCGCACTTTTCCGTTATTTTGGCATAGTACTGGAGAAAGTAATTCAGCTATAAATAGCGACCACACTACGATGACTGAATGCACAGCCAGTAGACGGAAGACATGTTCGTGTTAGCTGTAGGCATAAGAGCACCACAAAGTCCATTTTCAAGTTGAAATTAGTGATAGATTGCAGGGAAAGTTGGTGAGAAATAGCATTTCTGTACAAACGTAACAGGGTTTCCGTCTGCACTATGAATAGGATAGGGAAAATCACAAATATCCAGTCTGGATAGGTTTGTCATTGGATTCTCACAGCCTCCAAAGGCTGTCGCATTCACCTGTTTGTCATACTGCACTCATTCGGTTGCTTGGTTCGTTGATTTGGGCAAGGGACCAAATAGTGGAGTGATAGGTCCCATCGGATTAGGGAAGGATGGGGAAGGAAGTCAGCCGTGCCCCTTCAAAGGAACTATCCCAACCTTTGCCTGAAGCGATTTAGGGAAATCATGGAAAATCTAAATCAGGATGGCCAGGCGCAGGTTTGAAGTATCATCCACTCGAATGCGAGTCCAGTGCGCTAACCACTGCGCCACTTCGCTCTGTGCACTCATTCGGTGCAGTGCAGGGGCTTAAGCCAGGTTGCGCTAAGTAGTAGTGGGTTTCACGTAGCGGGGATGATAGCTGATGGTGACACTGAGCTTCTGACATCACGTGGGCCATCGATCTATGCCTTGTCGTTAGAGGTGCTGTGGTGGAGGGTGCTCTGATGTCAGTGCACTGTATGGACAACCACGCCCAAAAAATTGCAGAAAAGCACATAAACAGTTGGTAAGCGCGGGTATGTGTCCCGGCTTAATCAGTGCATGTTGCCTGTTTCCTTGGCGACAGAGCGTTCACGAACAGCGCTACTGGCCAACGGCGTGGGTGAGGTACTGTCCCCACATGGCCCCAGTGCTGGCCCACACAATGAAAGGCACCACAGTCCAACATGGGTGAGGTTTCTGAACATCCTGTGATCAGACCACGGGAGGGGTGTCCGCTATTTTGTTAAAATAAAGACGCAATTGTTCACTCTGTTTAAACTTAGGGTAACTGGAGTTGAGGAAATTATTTCAACACGCTATCTGAATGAGCATTAGATTTGGAGGAAGTGAATTTTTTAATTTTCACTCATTTTGTACTTACAACAGGATTATAAACATAGAGTGCACGAAATATGGCAGGCTGCACCAGTATCCTCAAATCCACCACCTTGGATTCTACTTAACACAACTGACCTGAAAACTATACCAGGTGCACCGGTATCCCAGGGTCTGCGGTCTTGAATTCTAACATCGTAGGGATAAAGAACAGCCAGAAAGACAAGTTGGCATCGTGGATTGTCATCTTGCATTCTATACGTAGCACTTGTTATCTGACAGCCATGCAGGCTCCACCAGTATTCCAGGTCCATCTTCTTGGATTCTGATGTCACAGAAGCTGTCCTAAGGTCCGCCATCTTGGATTGTATATGTAGGACCGTTGGTCTACGTCTACCTTCATAGATTTTCATTTTCCGGCCATTTTACACTTAGTCCAAATAGGCTATTTTGAATTTCTGACCATATTTTTTAATTTAGTGCCATCTTATACATAGGAAATGTTATGGAGCGTGAGATATATGGGAGTGAGGGTGATGAAATCTGATAATGTTTCACAGTGACGTCAGTGATAACATCATTGGAAATCTCGTAACAATGGAGACAGCACCAGAATATATTCAGCCCCCATTACCGATATTATCTATTGCCATGCTATCAGCAACAAGAATCTCTTTTGAATCATAGGAAACACGGGCCATAACCTTTGGGACAGATAAAATCCGTTCCACATTTCAAACGAACTGTGCTCATTGTTTTGACTCCAATCTCTTTTTTTGACATGAAATATCGGACTCACGTCTCATTCAAAGGTACAGACTGAAGCACATTATCAGTTGGGGTATTTCTGGAATGGTCCAAACAATGCAGAGAAATCTGTTTTCGCACTTGCTTTTGATCACCATTTAACAACTGCAGCACCCGTATTTAACAAATCATCGTAGTAATGTAAAGTAGTGTTGAAAAATAAAAACTACTTTACACTAACCCGTCATATGCTTATAGCATCCCTAACATTCTGCGTGGTGTCTGTTTGTTCTATATCGTGTCTCCCTACCACTTTCGCGCAACGACGCTCTGAGCGTGTTTTTTAAGGAATTGACTAGTTTGAACCTGGGACCTGTTACTGGTAAGGAGACGCCAGACCACACATGACGTGTAGAGTTCAGAAGAGTTCAGTGAGACTAGCGATGATATAACCAAATACTTAATGATTTCAGCGTCAGCTCCACTGCACTCCTTGTAAAAGAATCTTAATACTAACTAAATTTAGTGGAAGGGGTTCAAGGCTTTCCTATTTTTAGTTAGCTGGTAAAACAACGTCGAAAAAGCAGTTAAGTTTACCATTGGAAATTTTATTCAACTCACAAAACATTGTTTATAAATTGCACTATTGTTAAAAGGAAATGTTTTAATACAGGATGGTAAAAACCAACTGCGTTCAACAAAAGTGTGAACGAATATTCCCTGAATGGGTTTCCAAGTTCTACAATGGATCGAAGGATGACCTATGCCATATCACATCTATAATCTAGGTTTAAATTAAGTTTCACAAAAGAGAAAACTATCAAAATGGTCTACAGTGACCCTCAATTATCTTTAATTACTTATCTAACTTGTTGTAAATTACAGTGGATGATGTGGCTTCTCAATAACTATATAACAGAAAAAAACAACGCGTTTCAGATTTTTACTTCAAGTGGCAATTGTGAACACCGTGAGCTTTAATTGACGATCGACACTAGTATTACGCACAAAGAGGGTGTAACAGATGAGACTTCTGCAGTTCCGAGTGAAGCTTTATGCGCTGTTATGCGGCATCGCGTGCGTTCATTACCTTGTCGGTGTTCGTCAGGGGGGGAAGGGCAGCACAGCTCCGCACACCTCGCCGTCTCGGAAGCAACTCTCACCTAACTTCTCCTTACTACAATTTACCGAAGTTGGTTTAAAAAGACTATCTGGCTGTGTTTTCATCTGACCAATCAGGGTCTCAATGTAACCTTAAGCTCTGCCTACAAAAATTCAGTCTATCCAATGAGAAACGTTATACTTTTCGTGATGGGGCAATGTTTTTAAAGTTTGCAACGTAACAGAGACACGAAAAAGTCTCACGCTAGGACTTGCAGCTGGTGTGGTCCTTTTAGTGTTATTGTAAGATCTATACTGTTCTTCTGGAGGGCTCTAGCTTTTAACATGGGCTGGGGGGTGGTCCTAGCGGTTAGCTGGCGACGTGGGTGTCCGTCCCTTATCGTAGGGCCTTCTAGCTTAACACGGTTCTGCTCTCGGCTTCTGTTCTCGTTTCTCCCCTCGGAACTGCGTCTGTCTCACGGTGGGAAGGTATGACATGCATTTAGGCATTCTTATGTTAGTCTGTGGTATTCCATTTGCTCACTCGCTACTCGTATTACTTTGGTTAATTTAATGTCACGATTTATTCGGAGCTGTGTGACATACTACTGGATTTGCTTATCATGTCAGGGTTTTCATGGAAGGTTCAAATGGCTCTAGTCACTATGGGACTTAACGTCTGAGGACATCAGTCCCCTACACGTAGAACTACTTAAACCTAACTAACCTAAGGACATCACACACATCCATGCCCGACGCAGGATTCGAACCTGCGACCGTAGCAGCAGCGCCTAGAACCGCTCGGCCCCAGCGGCTCATGGAAGGTGTTGGATTTGCCTGACACCTTACACATCAGATGTTTTATATTACCTTGATTACCGAGCCTTTGATACTATTTTCCCAGTTGGCACGAGTCTGCTAATCGATAGCGAGTATGGATCGATCGGCTTTGAGTGTCAATTGCGGAAGGGACTGAGGCGGCAGGTGGTATGGGCAGTTGGGTGGTGAACCACGTAGTGCCAACGGCGAAGGATGTGAGTGCATGTGAAAGTAAACTTGTATTCTGAACTTGTACTTCTGGGCCGATTTGGACGTGTAGCGTATATGTCTTTCCTAGCATGATAGTTATGAGGATGCTACGTACTTCGCCGTCATTGTTACTTTTGAACAGTGTTTATCGGTTTATCGGATCCTTTGGTGGATTCGACTGTCACGCTGCCATGTCGAGCCATTCGTAAAATTCATTTGAGAATAGCAGAGGTATGTTCTGAAATATCCATGTGTCAGGACAACATATTGTTATTACCTACTTGTTGTCACTGGGTTCCGGGTAGTTACGCCCATGTAGTGTATGTATGTATAAGCCTCGCGGTCGTCTAAGCTGAGCTAAGTAAGACAGCGAAGCAGGTGTACAGTGTGTATATGTTGCAAATGAGAGTTATAATAGAAAATTGCCTCAGTGAATATGCATTTCTCCAGAACAGCAATATTGGCGACTGGTTTATGTACAGTGCACTTACACAAATTTGGTTGGTGAAACTGTTGAAATAAACTGTATCATCGCTCGGAACAGTCGTTCTTCTGTATGCTGTTGGGTGTTGGGTGTTTCTTAAATGATTAATGAATGTGTGTCTTTAGTACTAAGAAATAACGTTTTATGGAACTCTGGTAATTAAGTTTCGGAAGCAGTCAGAATTAAGGCAGGAAGCTCTCTGAAATATTATGTGTCACATATACACTGACGGAAAAAATCGCAACACTGAAAAGTAATTAATGTAGAGTAATAAAAATTTATGGAATACATTTAATCAGGTAACATATTTAAGTGACTGATATTGCAGGTGCACAGGTTAATGGCTCTGATGGTTCAAATGGCTCTGAGCACTATGGGACTCAACTTCTGAGGTCATCAGTCCCCTAGAGCTTAGAACTACTTAAACCTAACTAACCTAAAGACACCACACACACACATGCCCGAGGCAGGATTCGAACCTGCGATCGTAGCGGTCGCGCGGTTCCAGACTGTAGCGCCTAGAACCGCTCGGCCACCCCGGCCGGCCACAGGTTAATGTAATGGTACATTAATAACAGGTGTAATCGCCAGAATGTTGAATACATTTATTCGAACGTGCATACATTGTGTTGTATAGATGCCACATGTCGGTTTGTGGGTTGGAGTTCCATGCCTGTTCCATTTGATCTGTCAATACGGGGTTTGTGGATGACGCTGGGGTCGTCGTCCTATGATGTCCCATATATACTCGACTGGAGACAGATCAGGTGATCCAGCCGGCCAAGGCAACCTGTCGGCACTCTGTACAACATGTTGGGTTGCAGCAGTAATATTTGGGCAAGCGTTATACTGTTGGAAACTCCATTCCGTTCATGAATGGCAACACAACAGGTCGAATTACCAGACTGACTTACAAATTTGCAGTCAGGATGTGTGGGATAACCACAAAATGACCTATTGTCATACGAAGTGGCACGCCACATCATAATTCCAGGTGTAGGTCCAGTGTGCCTAGCACGCAAAATATGTTCAAATGCGTGTGAATTCCTAAGGGACCAAACTGCTGAGGTCATCGGTCCCTCGACTTACACACTACTTAAACTACCTTATGCTGAGAACAACAGACTCACCCATGCCCCAGGGAGGACTCGGACCTCCGGCGGGAGGGGCCGCGCAGTCCGTGACATGGCGCCTCAAACAGCGCAGCCACTCCTCGCGGCCTAGCATGCAGACAGGTTGGTTGCAGGCCCTCAACTGGCCTCCTTCTAACCAACACGCAGCCATCACTGGCACCGAGGCAGATCCAGATTTCATTAGAAATCATAATAGACATCCACCGTCACCACCCAAGTCACAAATGGCGGTGATTTGGAGTCAGTGAACTGCGCGCAAATGGGCGCCTGACTTGGAACTGTCCATAAAGTAACCGATTTATAAAAGTTCGTTGTGGTACTTTAAATTGCTGCTGCAGATGTAGTATGATGCGCCAGAGCCATAAGCCGAACACGATGGTCTTCCCTCTCGTTAGTTGCCGTCCGGAGACCAGCCTTATTGTGACCTAATATTCTTGTGGCCACTGTTTCCAGTGACCATATACTGTGGCTACATTCCTCCCAAGACTTTGTGCAGCATTGCAGAAGGATCATCAAGCTTCTCGTAGTCCTATTACACGAACTCGTTCAAACTCAGTTAGATGTTAATAATGGCGTCGTTGTCGGCTAACAGGCGTTTTCCACTAACATTAACTCATCTCCTCAGTCTGAAAACCAGCTACCACTCATGGCCGTTCCAACGTTTATTTAAGGAAAACCTCATTTGTATCCTTATAGCGGCGCTACTATCGCCACTCTTATGCGACTGGCGCGAAATTCGAATAGACATCTTTCAGACGTAGAAACACGCCTACCAAATTTCGTTTATGTTGCACAGCTCTTTCTTGGTATTGCGATTTTGTTTTGTATTTATGTAGGGGACTAGTTAGTTGCATCTGAACTATCTCTGCTAAACATCTGCTCCAAAAATACTTTGACAGGTTGAAACTGTTTAGAGAATTGCATGTTAACTACAGCCTTTGAAGTCTATATGGCTGTTGTTATTATTAAAGCTGGCCTCTGTGGCCGAGCGGTTCTAGGCGCTTCAGTCTGGAACCGTGCCGCTGCTACAGTCGCAGGTTCGAATCCTGCATCAGGCATGGATGTGTGTGATGCCCTTAGGTAAGTTAGGTGTAAGTAGTTCTAAGTTTAGGGGACTGATGACCTCATATGTCAAGTCCCATAGTGCTTATAGCCATTTGAACCATTTTTACTATTAAATAAAATTCTATGTTTAGGGCTGAGTTTTAAATAAATGTTATGTTTTAGGATTTAGGGTGTGATATTGAAGAGTTACATAAATGTCACTACGCACTCTGGTGTGAATTTTGGTGTACCACTAATCAGTGTTTCATGGCCCGTAGGGGTTCATTGAACACTAAACGCTTAAGTGATTTAAGCCATTCCTGTTACCAGTTTATTGGATATACGAAATAGTTCTTAGTTCATCCTCGAGGTAGCAGCACTCCATGCATTTTCGCGACACTCTGCTAAACGTTTAACGTAGGTTATCTTAATAGTAAGACACATGTACTGTTTTTCTCGTCTTACAACTTCTTTATCCAACGAGTGAAGAATCGATATTTTCACTGCAATAAGTGTCCGGTTTTATTAGATAAACAGTACTTCAGGTACACTATCGGGCATTAAAATTGCTACACCACCAAGATGACGTGCTACAGACGCGAAATTTAACCGACAGGAAGAAGATGCTGTGATATGCAAATGATTAGCTTTTCAGAGCATTCACACAAGGTTGGCGCCGGTAGCGACACCTACAACGTGCTGACATGAGGAAAGTTTCCAACCGATTTCTCATACACAAACAGCAGTTGACCTGCGTTGCCTGGTAAAACGTTGTTGTGATGCCTCGTGCAAGAAGGAGAAATGCATACCATCACGTTTCCGACTTTGATAAAGGTCGGGATTGTAGCCTATCGCGATTGCGATTTATCGTATCGCGACATTGCTGTTCGCGTTGGTCGAGATCCAATGACTTAGCAGGATATGGAATCGGTGGGTTCAGGAGGGTAATACGGAACGCCGTGCTGGATCCCAACGGCCCCGTATCACTAGCAGTCGAGATGACAGGCATCTTATCCTCATGGCTGTAACGGATCGTGCAGCCACGTCTCGATCCCTTGTAAGTAGGCTGTTTATGTTTTCTTATTGGCAACGTTACGTAGCGCTCTGTATGAAAATCACTGGCTGTGCTGTGTGCAGTCTGTGGCTAGTTTGCATTGTTGTCTGCCATTGTAGTGTTGGGCAGCTGGATGTTAACAGCGCGTAGCGTTGCGCAGTTGGAGGTGAACCGCCAGCAGTGGTGGATGTGGGGAGAGAGATGGCGGAGTTTTGAAATTTGTAAGACTAGATGTCATGAACTGCTATATACGTTATGACTTTTGAACACTATTGAGGTAAATACATTGTTTGTTCTGTATCAAAATCTTTCATTTGCTAACTATGCCTATTAGTAGTTAGTGCCTTCAGTAGTTTGAATCTTTTATTTAGCTGGCAGTAGTGGCGCTCGCTGTATTGCAGTAGTTCGAGTAACGAAGATTTTTGGTGAGGTAAGTGATTTGTGAACGGTATAGGTTAATGTTAGTCAGGGCAATTCTTTTGTAGGGATTGCGTTGCGCTAAAAATATTGTGTGTCAGGTTAAGCACAGTCAAGTATTATTTTTCTAGGGGCAAGGCGCATCGGATTTTGAGATGGAACCGCCGAAACGAAGTAAACAATGAGGGATGTGCGACTCACCGACACCATGATTTTGACTATAAGCCGTTCATTACTACACGTAAATTCAAAACATTTAAGAATTCTGACAACGACATTCATCCACAAGCATGGCTTCATCAATTCTCTCATTGTTTTCCTCCCAACTGGCCATTAGAGCACAGATTAGAATTTATGTGTGGCTACTTAGAGAATGAACCATCTGTAAGAATGCGATCAGTCATTCACAATTGCCACAGTGAAGGAGAATTTTATCATGCCTTCCTCTCAACATATTGGTCTCAAGACACACAAGACCGAGTAAAACACAGCATCATAATGATGAAATATTTCGAACAATCTGAATTTTCCTGTCTTGTGAAATATTTTGAAGACATGTTGCACAAGAATCAGTACCTGTCAAACCCTTACAGACCCTCAGAACTCATCCGCATTTGCTTAATCAAATTGCCTGAACATTTACGACATACTATTTTGGCAGGACGTTGCAAAGACGAAATTGAAGGTTTTCAGGGACTCTTACAAGAACTGGAAATTGACACTGACAATCGCGGAACGCGAAAACAGGAGCATAACAATTACGGGTCACATCCGTCATAATTCCGCGATGCAAGAAATGATAACTGGACACAACAAGGCTATTTTTACAGCGCAAATAGTGACGAAAAGAGACAACACCCATACGACAACCGTTGGCAGAGTGGTAATAATTACAGGGAAAGATTACCTCTCCGCGGTAATGACTATCACAGAGACAATCAGAGAAACAGACAATATGGGAACCAAAATAATTATTATCAAGGGAGACAGAATAACTTCAGACGCAACGGTCCAGCGCATAGTTACGATTCAGGGAGAAATTCTCCACCACGTGACCGACAAGAAAGAAACTATGGAATCTACCGACATGACGACAGACGATATGATCGTAACGATAGACCTGAATTGCATCAGAACTGGCGGGATTCAAACAGGGCAGGGCCCTCTCGACAAGGTGAATTTGAGAAGTTAGGTCTCCTAATCCCAATAACGAAACGCGCCAACAAAGAGACAGACAATGACTCGCATCGCAGGCAGCCTCGTGCACCAGCTGGCTCGGCGAAAAATAACGTAGACGCTAACCTTGAGAAAAATTTGAGCATTCTTTACCGATGTACCATATACCACATGATAATTCCGTTGAAGCTGGAGCTCTGCACAGTAGTAAGAGTAAAGGCTTGCACCACATTTCACATGTAAAACCGTTTATTGAAAGATAATCTGCTTTTTAACTTTGTCTTTGCCATAAAACTTTTCACTTCACTTTTCTAGTATGCTTTGTCAGACTTAAGAAACTGTTAACATGCAACAATGTTTGAAGTTAAATATCCAGTCTAGAACCTAGGGAACATTTTTAAACAGAAATTACGAATGCATTGTTATAGTGAACAGACGACACAGTGTTGTATTTGTACATTCTTGCTTGTTAGTTGCACGATTACGTAACGACTATCAGGCTTACATACTTAGGACACATACTGGTACTGATAATGAGATTTTAATGCAACATTTTGGTTTACTTGAAAATACATTCTGGATTTAAAGTACTTTCAGTAAGATACCAGATGACATAGTGGTTAGTTTATGTGACAGATACACGATTTTATCACGACGCTACTAATGAGTGACAATTTATAATGTTGCTTTTGCAGTGTTTCTTTTTTATATCTGCACAGTTTTCTGTTTTATTCTGGAAAGTAAAGCATGTTTTAGTAGTAACTTTTGTGGTATAGCTACAATGAGACAGCCTTTTCCGTAACACAACTATATGTTACACTACAGTACTTTCTTCATCACAACAATAAGCGTAATAACTACGATATCTATACACAAAGCATTTCAATTTTGCTTATCATGAGGTAAGTACATTGACTTCTGCAGAACTTAGCTTTCGGAGGACGATAACTACGAGACTTCCACAGAGATTATCTTACAACATGACGCACAGTTTAGCGCTACAGTACACGTATTTGAGTGATTAATTTCGTACTTAAAATATTTATTTTTTAAGATATTTGAAGTACAATGATACAAGGGTTTTCCGTGATACATTTCATTCCATTGCTGTAATCTGTAACACCTGAGGGTATAATTACATTAATCCTCAGGGGTGTACACGCCTACTTTGTGTATCATGTGTTTGGCATGCACAAGGAGCCCTAGCTAATATGATATTTGCTTATACAACTTTACACATCGGTACCATATTTCCCTAATACATAAATTACACAGCTATCTGATCATTTAACTGGGAGACAAACATTTTTTTACTACATCAGTGACAGATGTTTACATAATTACACCGTTGTATAACTTCACACTTACAAAATTGTGTTTTGTCTGTACTTTGTGAACTGTTCATATTTTTTCAGACCCATTGTGATATTATGAGAACTTTGAATGATATATTTGGTATGGGATCACGATTTTTAAAGTACATTTGAGGCAGATGACACTTTTGACATGAGCAGAGAATTTGTTAATTATTGGAGGAAGCTACGACGATTTTGAGAGTTGACTGAGGTGTTATGATGTTATTATTACGATGACTATGTGTATTATGCTGTTGCGGTATGTTTATGATCAATAAGCTGATGCTATATGAGTTATTTGAGTATGCTACGTATCTGTTATGATGAAATATTGAAAAAGTGTCGACGAATAAGGTAAGGAATAATGAGTAGTGGTTAGGGACTCTGGTTTGTGAAAAAGGTTGTTGGAAACCAAGAATCGTATTTTAAGAGTTATGAAATGTGTGTACATGTGTGAATGTATCACAATGCCACTGAAAATTTTTTGGACACTGTTATATTCATAGGATTTTGTTTCTACACATTTGCAACGCAAATTCTCGACCTGTGAAATTTTTTATATGAGACTGCCACAGTAGCGGAAACTGCTGTCGTAAATATTTCCGTAAGAATGTTAAGTGACCACCTGCACGTAATGCGTCGTGGGCACCCAGCTGTGTCAGATGCCTGGAGAAAAAGCCATTAGTGTGTGCCATTTCAGAGGCACAGGTAGAAAAAAAAAGGGAGGCCATTATCCTCGCTATTGACATTCCTTTGTAGAAAGCATCGCAAATAAGAAACGCTCAAACTTGAAAACATATGATTATACTGTGGAGCTCTTAATTTATGATGTTTACTAAAATGCCTAATGAAATGATGAGAAACATTTCACATCTATTGCCTTGCTAGTTGGAAGATTGTTTACTGCATTATGAAATGTCATATGGCTAGTGAATGACGTTTCATGCCTTGCTTTGCCTATTGTATTTAATATCTAGTTTCTAGCTGCACTGCAGCATTGGTTAAAATAAAATTTTATAGATATACTAATATAAACATTTTCTGTCTACAGATCGAGTAAATAATAACTTTTTCAAAAAAATGAGGGAGCACAAAAAGACATGTACCTTCACAGGAACTGCATTCATAATTTTCTTTTCAAGTACTTGGTAATTTATTTTGTAGAATAAGTTGTGGTGCACCACTTTAATTACATAGACATTAAGATGTGAATAGACATTTCCCTTATCTGCATTGTTGTCTTTAGTGTACTATTTTTTCTGCTTGAGCTTTCTCATGTTTAGGTATAAGTTATAGCATTTGCTGCTGCTGTTTGCCAGGCATAATGTTACTGAATTTGACTTTGTATTACTCTGCTAAGCCAGTCTTACTACGGATTTATTTTTCTTGTTTGCTGCGCATTGCCTTATATTAGTTGTAATTTTGCAATTGCTCTTCTAATTTATTTTAGTGCTGTTTGCTTTGCCCATTTGTATTTTTTTGTCATTGCTATTTGTATTAATTGTTTTGTGCTGCTGCATTGCTTCGTCCCTTAGTTTAGCATCTGAGCTCAGTAGATTTAAGTTAGCTTAAGAGGGGGTAGACTATATAAGAGAATGAGTTGTGATGAATTGGAAGAAATGCATTGAGAAGGTATAAGAATATGGTTTGGCCAAAAAAAAAGTATTTTTAAAGAGGAGATGAACAAAAAAGTAGAGTTTAGAGACAACAAGTTTAGGTAGGATTTTCTTGGAAATAAATGATGTAAGATAATGGAAAATAAATATTGAGGTAACAAATATGTGAACATATAAATACAGAAAGCATGCTTGGATAGGATGTTTTGGTGAAAGCAAATGTTGAAATAAGACGAAAGATATGGAATGAAGTTTTGGGTTGGACTGCAGTACCAAATGTTACACTGAAAACGAACCCTGTCCTTTCCATTGTGTTATCCCCCTATGTGTTTGTGTACTCTTGTATATTTCTGTTTTCCTGTCTTTATGTGTTTAGCTAATAAGAGTTATGTTGTAGAATTTTTCTAATAATATGTTATTTACTTTATAAAGATGTTTAGACATTATTTATTCCGTTTTGTTTTAATGCTCATGTGTGAAGTTGATGTTTCGAAAGTTATTCAGACCTTTTATGTATGTACTTATGTCATAATTCTTGTAACACTGATGTATATGTTATTTCAATTCTTTTGTAAAGCCTGTACTACAAATGTTATCTGTATTGTTATGTTTTTAATTATGTATTTTGTACCTTTGTTATTGTATTCTTATGTTATAAAATTGTAATTGACACCAGTTCATCAAATTAAGTAACTTGTAAGTTACATTACAGTGCACACATTTCTGTTGGTCATAGTATATGGACAATATGTGAGAAGTAGGGACTGTTAGTGTTTGCACATGTGTTAATAATTCAGCAAGGGACTGGATAACAGCATTGCTTGTTCTAAGGACAATTCCTAAAACTTTGTGAGTGCACAAGTGGTGGTTATGGACTTGCTATATTATCCTTGTGATGGTGATTGTGCATCTGCATGCCAAGAGTAAGCACTGTCTTTCCGTTGGAAGGACAACACTACTTCTTCAAGACTGCATGGAAACCCACTACTTCCGTGTGCATTGTCTTTTACTGCTCAGACTTTGAGAAAAGAAACGGCAATTTTACTGTGATGAACGATCAGGACTGTCTTTATGGACTGTGAGAAAATTTTAGCTTTTGACCAACATTGTATCAATAAGTGTGTGCATTTGATTTCTTTGTTATCGTAATTATGGAAAATTGTATCAAATCATTATTGGTCACTGCACAAAACAATTTGTAAAATTTTTTGTGGGGAGCATGGGGGCTATGTAAGTAGGCTGTTTATGTTTTCTTATTGGCAACGTTACGTAGCGCTCTGTATGAAAATCACTGGCTGTGCTGTGTGCAGTCTGTGGCTAGTTTCCATTGTTGTCTGCCGTTGTAGTGTTGGGCAGCTGGATGTTAACAGCGCATAGCGTTGCGCAGTTGGAGGTGAACCGCCAGCAGTGGTGGATGTGGGGAGAGAGATGGCGGAGTTTTGAAATTTGTAAGACTAGATGTCATGAACTGCTATATACGTTATGACTTTTGAACACTATTGAGGTAAATACATTGTTTGTTCTGTATCAAAATCTTTCATTTGCTAACTATGCCTATTAGTAGTTAGTGCCATTAGTAGTATGAATCTTTTATTTAGCTGGCAGTAGTGGCGCTCGCTGTATTGCAGTTGTTCGAGTAACGAAGATTTTTGGTGTGGTAAGTGATTTGTGAAAGGTATAGGTTAATGTTAGTCAGGCCCATTCTTTTGTAGGGATTTTTGAAAGTCAGATTGCGTTGCGCTAACAGTATTGTGTGTGGTTAAGCACAGTCATGTATAATTTTTCTAAGGGGACGTTTCACCCTGAGTCAACAGATGGGGTCGTTTGCAAGACAACACCCATCTGCACGAACAGTTCGACGACATTTGCAGCAGGATGGACTATCAGCTCGGAGACCATGGCTGCGGTTACCTTTGACTCTGCATCACAGACAGGAGCGCCTGCGATGGTGTACTCAACGACGAACCCGGGTGCACGAATGGCCAAACGTCATTTTTTCGGATGAATCCAGGTTCTGTTTACAGCATCATGATGGTCGCATCCGTGCTTGGCGACATCGCGGCGAACGCACATTGGAAGCGTGTATTCGTCATCGCCATACTGGCGTATCACCCAGCGTGATGGTATGGGGTGCCGTTGGTTACACGTTTCGGTCACCTCATGTACGCATTGACGGCACTTTGAACAGTGGACGTTACATTTGAGATGTGTTACGACCAGTGGCTCTACCCTTCATTCGATCCCTGCGAAACCCTACATTTCAACAGGATAATGCACGACCGCATGTTGCAGGTCCTGTACAGGCCTTTCTCGATACAGAAAATGTTCGACTGCTGCCCTGGCCAGCACATTCTCCAGATCTCTCATCAACTGAAAACGTCTGGTCAATGGTGGCCGAGCAACTGGCTCGTCGCAATACGCCAGTCACTACTTTTGAAGAACTGTGGTATTGTGTTGAAGGTGCATGGGCAGCTGTACCTGTACACGCCACCCAAGCTCAATCCCCAGGCGTATCAAGGCCGTTATGATGGCCAGAGGTGGTTGTTCTGGGTACTGATTTCTCAGGATCTATGCACCCAAATTGCGTGAAAATGTAATCACATGTCAGTTCTACTATAATATATTTGTCCAATGAATACCCGTTTATCATCCGCATTTCTTCTTGGTGTAGCAATTTTAATGGCCAGTAGTGTAATTCCTACGTAAAAGGTTAACTACAAATCACTTTTAAAATGTTATTCATTTAAGAGTATGCTGGTGTACAGGTAACCAAATACAAGAGCTACTGGAACCCATGACCGACTTGGGTCCAAGTTACCCTCAGATAAGTATATTCCTCATTTACATCAAAATCGAACACCTGTTACAGATTACTTTAAGTTATTTTCAACACCTGTATGATAGAAAATATATTAGAAACAATGTAGGTTTTTTCTATACAGGTTCAAGGCTCACTATGCCGTCTAAATACAGAAGTTTGCCTTGGAACCGCAAGCAGAGTGATTTTGCAGATGAACAACTGGAAAAATGCTTAAACGCTATGAGGTCAGGGGCATCCTCCCAAAGGCAAGCAGAAAGTTTTCCAAAATCAGCAAGTCCAGCATCAAATGACACTGAGTCAAGATCACAAAATGCTGATGATGTCAGCCTGCAATCTTTAGGAAAAAGTGATTTTATTTGTTTAGCAGCGAGGATGAAGCGTGTAACATGAGGGACCTTGGTTTGCAATCTATATGACAAGTTAAGACGGGCAGTGCAAAAAGCGGTAAGAAAAAAGAAGTGCTAGAAAAGTGAGTAGTCGTAAACGGACATTGTAAGAACGCAATTTTATAATCGTTTTGTGGGAGAATATTGAATTTCCTGTCATTGTGAAAATCATAGACGAAAACTGAGCTGTCGCAGGGCGTATGCAGCAAACAAAAAATTCTACATTATGAATGGTGCAATATTAAGGAGAAAATTAACTCTCCAAAACTTCTCAAAACAGGCTTATTTTCTGTTCCAGCAATCAAACATCATGTTTAGAGTGTTTTAAGGTTCTTAAATTTTTTTCGCTGCCCTACTTTTTTCGCTATTTAGCAAAAACAAGATAATACCTATCACAAATAGTAAGTATAGAAGTTGTAGTTAAGGACAGTACAGTTACCAGTACCAATCTTTGGTAATTACAAGAACATGTATCAGAAATACTTAAAAACTGGGTCCAAGTGACCCTTGTTTAAGATACCTTCAATTCCATGATACAGCATATTGTGTACTTTCTCTGTGTTTTCATTTACAGTTGCAGTTTTGGAGTCTCTTTCGAGTGGACCGTTTTCGATAGCGTACTATGAATTCAGTTGCTCATTTCTTAACTGTTGAAACAGCAGGAGCGGAATCATAACAAAACTCCATCTATGAATACTCTTGGCTGGTTGACAATGAATATTACGACATTTTCACACACCCCTGATCAAGTAGAAGGATGTGTACTGCGTGACCACTTTAAAACTCAGTAGAAATAATACTATTCCACAATTAGAATATACATTTCAGTTATTCACCTACGGGTTTGCTCAGTAGGTGCAAATATAACACAAACAAAATTTCGTTGGTATCAACTAGTTCCAAGGTGTGTACAACGCATACTTTCGACTTATGTATGGCCGCTACGTGACAACTGCTGCATGCAGTTAGTCTGATTCCAGCGCGTTTGAAAGGTATCTGTCATCGGTGATTGACGCTACAGTTTGTCGACCATTCCGACAGGTATTTTGCGTTAACTGTTTCCACAGCGTAAAGACCACCGAATGACGAGTATTGAGCCTCATTGCAACGGCAACGTGCCTTTGTTCTGCGTCGTATCTTCTAATTGCGTGCCATTACAGTTCATCAGACAAATGTCGGATGCTATCCATTTCCACTGTTCTCACTCTCCATCACACGAAACAAGCACTCCATTACAGTTGCTCACTAACTCTGACGGCCGAGGCTACTGTAGCAACTCAGCATCAGGGGAAACATTAAGTATGCGCGATACTTCATTTGTACTGGGTTCTAAATTAGTTCGGTTTTACAGACTTTTCTTCCCACGTTACTTTCTATTCTCCCACCTGAATTTATAACTGTAAACTTCAGAATTAATGAAGTATATTGCAACAAGTATTACAGTTCCATTGTTACTGTTACTTGCAGCTATTAAATTATATGTTAGTGTCATTTGGTACGGAGTTGCCAAATACGATTATTCTAACTTTAACTGTTAGTGCCTTCCCCAAGACTGTGATAGACCATTTGCTAATTGACACCCTGTTGTTTTCCAAAACAGAAACGTCAGCATACCCGTCTGGAAGAAGCGACGTATTGTGTGTTATGGAAGCACTTTCCATAAATCAAGCGGTATGTGATCAGGTGTTTCACCCGAATTTGTGTGCAGAAATGTTGTGGCAGAAGAGAATGGCTACGTTTTCTGCAGCTGGTGATAATACTCAAAAACGCACTAACACTTCAACAAACAAGCTTAGATATCTCCCATAATTTTACTTATTGCAGTCCGTTTTGTTCATACTGATTTCAGATCAGAAAAACGGTTAGCTTTAACACGCCAGGTTTCGAACGTTTCAACAAAGCTTTTTTCCATAGATCACTGTTTATCGGATATTTTTCGTCGTCCTTGGTTATTTTTCATGGAACCCTTCAATTGTCTGGGAATCCTGGCTCGAACTCTAATGAATCTATCCTCTACAAACAGTTTTTGTATACGTCGGAATATTTTCAACTGTAAACACCGACGAATTGGTCGCTTTGCTCATGAGAGTAACTATGGTCACTTGTTACGAAGAAGATTCGTCCTCCAACTGTATTAACCTAAGCGGATGGAGCGGAAACTACCACCTCCGATCTTTACTTTCCCACCGAAAATGAAAGAAGGAGTTTATATATCAACAAATAAGGAATATAATTGGTGAGCGCCACTTCGAAGATTTACTACAAATGAAGCTTGGCGTCTTGATTGTTTTATGAGCTGAGCTAATTGAGATTATCTGAACACAGACGTCGCAAAATGCATTCCACAGTTGGCAACAGTGCGTAACATTGAAGAGGTTAACATGGTGGAAGAGTGTGTGTACAATGAGTACAGTTTGTGTTCTGTACAAAAAATTGTTTTTAGTGCTACAAGAAAAACAACAGCTTCATTATCCGTACATAAAGGGCACATACAGATGAACATCAAAGCTCAGAGTAAGTAATTAAACACAAAATGAGCAAAAGGTGATACGGTAGAAACTATTTTTAACTAAAATGCACAGTAATAGAAAATGTAATTTGAAAGTGCTGCATTCAAATAAAAAAGTATACATATTTCAGGCCCCTGATAAGACCTTAAAACGAGTCTGGCAAAATAAATATTACTTTTATTCGGTTACATACAAATTTTCCTAAATCAAAAATCAGTAACACAATAGAACTCAGGCTACTTCGGCAGGGACGGAAAGCTGTAACTGCTGTGCGAGAGCCTTTCATCCGTATCGATTCAGATAGCTCCCCTCAGTGCTCGGGCGGGTGCCTTCATGGAATGCGGCAATCGTCATCTGCTCTGCACAACCTAAAGACTGGATAGATAAAGTATCGTAACATATTAACTACTAAGTGGAAATGAATGAAAGTACGGGAGAATGTTCCAGAGGTCTCCTAGTCTATAAGGAGAGCCGGCCGCTGTGGCCGATAGGTTCTAGGCGCTTCAGTCCGGAACCGTGCTGCTGCTACGGTCGCAGGTTCGAATCCTGCGTCGGGCACGGATGTGTGTGATGCCCTTAGGTTAGTTAGTTTTAAGTAGTTCTAAGTCTAGGGAACTGATGACTTCACATGTTGAGTCCCATAGTGCTTACAGCCATTTGAACCATTTTTTGGTCTCCTAGTCGTACACTGAAAGCTGTACGTCAACATGGCGTGAGATCAGCATGACAGTAGATTCGTGAAGTGCTGGCCCCGCAACACCTAGCACTTGATGGAACAGTAACAGACACTGTAAGTGAACCAGCCTGCAGTCACGCTGCACTGTGGTGGTGTTCTTCATTACAATATGGACCGCAGATTACGTCTGGAGGACTTCACATGGGGAGGAATCATCAGGAAACTGGAAAAGGACGAAGTGTGACGAGCGTAACTTAAGGATCTGGTATTGCTCACAGTATTGTTCCACGTGCACGGGGAGCGTTCCGAACAGACAATATAAAAAATAAATGAGAGTGCCCGAGCATGTTACCAAGAGTCTTACTATCGTGCATAGAAAGTTGATGTCATATGGCGTGAGGTTAGCGTGACTACAGCGCCAAATGGAGCTGGCTCCATAACACAAGGCAGTTGAAGGAAGGGGAAAAGCCAGTGTGTGCCAATACAGTGCGCTGTATTGGTGTTCTTCATTAAAACACGGAGCGGAGACAACATCTGGACGAATTCACACGGGAACAATCAACGGGAAACTGGAACATGGACGAAATGTGGCGATTGTACCCTACAGAATTGTTTGACATGCATGGGCGTTTCGAACCATATGCACAACTGCCCAAAGGAGAGTAGGTGGTCGACCACAGTCTATTACAGTACCCGCTGAACGTTAGACCGTGGAACTTGCAAGAAGAGACATACGTCAAACAGCGGGTGCAGTTACAATCACATTTAACAGGACAGAAAGGCACACCTTATCACGATCGACAATGACACGGCGACTTTGCCCGACGACCGGTACACTGTGTTCCGTTGACACCAGAACATCGGCGGCAAGGGTGTCAAGAGCGCAGGAGCTGGACCAATGAGGAATGTGGTCGCGTGCTCCTCTCAGCTCTACATCTACATCCATACTTCGCAAGCCACCTGACGGTGTGTGGCGGAGGGTACTTCGAGTACCTCTATCGGTTCTCTCTCCTATTACAGTCTCGTATTGTTCGTGGAAAGAAAGACTGTCGGTATGCCTCTGCGTGGGCTCTAATCTCTCTGATTTTATCCTCATGGTCTCTTCGCGAGATATGCGTAGGAGGGAGCAATATACTGCTTGACTCCTCGGTGAAGGTATGTTCTCGAAACTTCAACAAAAGGCCGTATCGAGCTACCGAGCGTTTCTCATGCAGTCTTCCACTGGAGTTTATCTATCATCTCCGTAACGCTTTCGCGATTACTAAATGATCCAGTAATGAAGCGCGCTATTCTCCGTTGGAACTTCTCTATCTCTTCTATCAACGCTATCTGGTACGGATCCCACACCGGTGAACAGCGGTAAAGCAGTCGGCGAACAAGTGTACTATAACCTACTTCCTTTGTTTTAGGATTGCATTTCCTTAGGATTCTTCCAATGAATCTCAGTCTGGCATCTGTTTTACCGACGATTAATTTTATATGGTCATTCCATTTTAAATCACCCTTAATGCCTACTCCCAGATAATTTATAAAATTAACTGCTTCCACTTGCTGACCTGCTATATTGTAGCTAAATGATAAAGGATCTTTCTTTCTATGTATTAGCAGCACATTACACTTGTCTACAATGAGATTCAATTGCCATTCCCTGCACAATACGTCAATTCGCTGCAGATCCTCCTGCATTTCTGTACAATTTTCCATTGTTACAACCTCTCGATATACCACAGCATCATCCGCAAAAAGCCTCAGTGAACTTCCGATGTCATCCACAAGGTCATTTATGTATATTGTGAATAGCAACGGCCCTACGACACTCCCCTGCGGCACAACTGAAATCACTCTTACTTCGGAAGACTTCTCTCCATTGAGAATGACATGCTGCGTTCTGTTATCTAGGAAGTCATTATACAACTGGTGTGATAGTCCATATGCTCTTACTTTGTTCATCAAACGGCTGTGGGGAACTGTATCAAACGCCTTGTGGAAATCAAGAAACACGGAATCTACCTGGGAACCCGTGTCTACGGCCCTCTGAGTCTCGTGAACGAATAGCGCGAGCTGGGTTTCACACGTTCGTCTTTTTCAAAACCCATGCTGATTCCTACAGAGTAGATTTCTAGATGAGGACAGATTCAGTATAAGTAGTGATTCTGGACGTACCTTCTTACGTATGAATAAACACGTAATGCACCTATGGACATGGTAGAAGAAGATCGTCTTAGTGGTCCAGACGTTGTGGTGTGGGGACGCATACTGCTGCATGGATGTATTCACCTTAAAATCTTTAAACACCGTTCAATTACCCGACACCGTTATTGTAATACTGTACTCCCTCCCCATGTACGTTTTTAAGGGTGCCATAGGCTACAAGTTCCTTTTTATGGATAACAATGCGCGACCGAATCGAACAGCCCAGGTCTAGGAGCTCTTGCAACGAGAGTATATTCGACGGATGACTGCCCTGCCTCTTCCCCCGACTTATATATCATCTAGCACGTGTGAGATGCGTTGGGGGACGTGTTGTCGCACGTCAACATGCAACATCGACCATCCAGAAGCTGTCAAACGCACTGGTGGAGGGACGAAACATCCTACCAAAGTAGCTCCTAACCAACCTTGTGGCCAGCATGAGAGCGCATTGCAGAGCATGAACAACAGTCTGTAGTGGTCACACACCCTATTGAAAACGATGTCCCGCGTTCTGTATTGTTTATGGGACCATCATAAATCACTGTGACCTCTTTGCGAGAGCGCAAAATACGGGAGGCGATCGAAATTATTGAGCAGCCTGACAATATCAACAAAGAAGATGGCTAAGAACTCCTGGCGTCCTGGCTGCCGGCCATCCCAGTCCAACATGGCCGCGACCGGTCCCGGGGCAGAAGCTACACGGGACACGGACGTTTCTGCACAAACTGCTGTAGAGCAACCGTCAGTCCACTTCGGCGCACACCAGGAGGAAAACTTGCCGACCAGAAGCCGAACGCTGATTGGTGGACAGCTACCAATCGTTGACGACATGGACATCAAAATGGCTCAAATGGCTCTATGGGACATAACATCTATGGTCATCAGTCCCCTAGAACTTAGAACTACGTAAACCTAACTAACATAAGGACATCACACAACACCCAGTCATCACGAGGCAGAGAAAATCTCTGACCCCGCCGGGAATCGAACCCGGTAACCCGGGCGCTGGAACCGAGAACGCTACCGCACGACCACGAACTGCGGGCGACATGGACATCCACGAATAGCCTTTTTCCTTCCATCTTCCCTTATGTCATGACTAGCCAATCATATTAGACGGTCAATTAAAAGTTTTACAACAGTGACGTCAGACATCGATGGTCTGTAATAAACAGAAGCACCTATCCCCATGCAAAACCAGTCGTGCCCTGAGGAAGGCCGTTGCAATTCGGCCGAAACGTCAGTTTTAGTTTATTATTGTTGCTTGTTTTTAGCAATGACGCAGCATAATACCCAGAAGAATTTTAATCACTAGGAGACCGGCCACGGAAGCCTACGTTCTTATATTCTGTGATAACTGTTTAAAAAAAATGGCTCTGAGCAGTATGGGACTTAACATCTGAGGTCATCAGTCCCCTAGAACTTAGAACTACTTAAACCTAACTAACCTAAGGACAGCACACACTTCCATGCCCGAGGCAGGATTCGAACCTGCGACCGTAGTGGTCGCGCGGTTCCAGACTGAAGCGCCTAGAACCGCTCGGCCACACAGGCCGGCTGTTTTTAAAAGGTAATATTTCTGTTCGTATTTCTTTCAGGTACTTTCTGTACTGAACTACACTGTACTGTACTGTACCAATTCTTTAAATGTATGGATCAAGTTTCATCGAGCTATGAGGCTTGGCAGCGAAATATCATGCGAGAACTACTTTCGTCCCTTAGTATTGCATATCAGTCGTTCTGCATATCTGCTGATGCCAATCACTGCCACCTGGTTAGTATCAGGTTCCAACGGTTCTTCGTTTCTGATGATTTTGTTATTAATTCTGAGATCCGAAATACGATGGTAATGTCCGAGATGGAAACAGTTAATGAAAGCAAGATCTGTAACGTCGAAAACTCAGAATCTGGTGCAGCCGGCCGGAGTGGCCGAGCGGTTCTAGGCGCTACAGTTTGGAACCCCGCTGCCGCTACGGTCGCAGGTTCAAATCCTGTCTCGGGCATGGATGTGTGTGCTGTCCTTAGGTTAGTTAGGTTTAAGTAGTTCTAAGTTCTAGGGGGCTGATGACCACAGCAGTTGAGTCCCATAGTGCTCAGAGCCATCTGAACCATTTTTTTAGAATCTGGTGCGTATGCATCGAGAGTGCGTATGAAAGTAAGCGAGTGAAGCACGCCATATCTATGTCTTGGTTTTTGGTGCATTACAATGCTGTTTCGGAATAACACAGCGAACAGTATGTATAGGAGTTTAAACTACGTATGCTTCATGCCGTTGTGGCCGAGCGGTTCTAGGCGCTTCAGTCCGGAACCGCGCAGCTGCTACGGTCGCAGGTTTGAATCCTTCCTCGGGCAAGGATGTGTGTGATGTCCTTAGGTTAGCTAGGTTTAAGTAGTTCTAATTCTAGGGGACTGATGACCTCAGATGTTAAGTCCCATAGTGCTAAGAGCAATTGAACCATTTTTCGAAACATCTTTGATGGAAGCTATATCTAAAGCTCATCAGCGACGTAACTCTTGTGAGTTCCTGCAGATTTAATTTTAGTGTAACTCTGTGCCTTGAAATCACGTTAAAGAAGTCGCAGTCGATCGACTACCAGATGGCTGTGTCCAAAGCTATCTGAAAAAACACTCCAGTAGGAAATGCCCAGTCGCGTCGCATGCCTTGCTAATATAGCGCGGACATTATGTATTGTGGTTACGTACGATACTGGTACAGGCCAGCCTTGAACTGCCTCGTTTACAACACAAATCACCTGTGTAGATAGCCAGCCCAACAAGAACGAGGAGTGGCTCATTCCCCCCCAACCCCTCTTAATCACGACCAAGCTTTTTATACTAAGACTTCGTTTTTGCTCTCAAAGGCGAGTCCATACATGATTATCGATCTCAACGGTTGCCATCATTCTCTTCCCATCCATCACTTCTCGTCGTCTGACTGGTTAACTTTTAGATATATTTGTGTATGCTATCAGTGTCCTGTGTTTTAGTTGTATTTTTATCTTTTTTCTTTTTATTGTTGTGTGTTCTACCATGTTGCCTTTTAGGCAATTTTCCCTAACTATTACGTTGGTGTATTATGATATTTAGTGTCTTAACGGTAATACTACCGCTTATTTAATATTGTTTACGTTTTTTGATTTTAACCACTCAGTTGCCGCAATAATCCTTTTGTGCCCGAATTATAGTGTTTTCATCGACTACTTGTAGGCTTGGCTTTTTTACTTGCTTCCTCAAGTCCTAGTTTATAGCACTTTTATTTCTCACTTACTTTTATTACTTCTAGTGTTGTGTGGCTGCACTGTGATGTGCACGCAGGTCTAGTAGAACACATTTTTATGTGATCAGAAGGGTCCCTGTTTACAACGTCCCACTTCACTGCCGAACGTTATTTTATTAAATCATTTACCATGCAGCGACCCACAAAGATTCACAATAGAACGTGCACGACGCGCTGCCACTAATACATTTCAAGTTGAAATTCCAAAAAATGGCTCTGAGCACTATGGGACTTAACATCTAAGGTCATCAGTCCCCTAGAACTTAGAACTACTTAAACCTAACTAACCTAAGGACATCACACACATCCATGCCCGAGGCAGGATTCGAACCTGCGACCGTATCGGTCGCGCGGTTCCAGACCGTAGCGCCTAGAACCGCTCGGCCACACCGGCCGGCTTGAAATTTCTGACAGTGTGTTTAAGTCCGTTAGACAGTTTTCCATGGTATTAATCCTATTATCATATTGGTATTTTAGGTCTACTCTTTTCCACTAATTCACAGCACCACGACTCAGAATGAAGTAATACAACGTGAGCAGTTGCTTCTTTATGACCAAGTGTTAGCTGTTAGTAACTGCTTAACTTCCTCTTTCAACAACTGCATATTATTTCACCCACTATCACGTAAGTATGTTATCACTGGACATACTGGGACAGATAACGGCCTTATCTCATGGTCATTGAGAAGGGCTTCCGATGTCAGGTTACACACTTGGGCGACATATAATTCGGGTCACCACCCACTCACCTCTCTCCACCCCGTCCGAAGAGCCACTGGCAGTTGATGGCGGTCACCCATGGCAACCATCCCTCTTCACACGTGCCCCACAGCCTGGACCAACAGGACGATTAGACCAATAGGAGTCGAGTTCTCCCTTCTCGTCACCTTTATTGTAATATGAATCCAACTGCCCGAGACCCCCTTATTCGAGGTCTGATCTTCATAGTGAAAGGATGAAGCATCATCAGGGGCGAGCCAGTGACCCCAGGCATAAGAAGAATAAGACTGTTATATTTGAAAGTAAGTACCTGTTAATATTATCATTAATAATATTGCTATTAATAAATATATATTACATTGTACTTACGATTTGTTATTTTTTTTATTTCAGCAGTGGAACACATTCCTGAATTGGTAGTTACAGAACTGCTGGATGAGGACACTTACATACGGTTGTCTGTGCTACTAGAGCAGCCACCCTCTAATGGTCTTTCTGATTCATCGGGCATAATGTCGTTCGACTACAATGCATCACTGTCAAAGCCAATTCCATTGGAACTACCTTAGCTCGCAGAGCTGCAGGCAAGTCCCCCAAGAGTGCTATCTTTCGCCAACACAGCGTTACTGCGAGTAGATAGAAACGTGTAAATGTCGGCTTGGCAACTAATAGTGACTTTTCCATGGTGGTTGAAGATGTAAACACACACCACATTAATGCTAAACTTCATTTTTCATGCTACGAATATCTGTGCAGTATGATGGGACATACAGAATAAAATGGTGATAGAATATGACCCATCCCCCACTCCTACAGACATTCAAATGATATGTATTTCGTGACAATACTAGAATTAACTTCATGGAGCACCAATGTATACTTAAAACATTCATGTGTTGTGATCTGTATTCCACATTATCAAGCGCCACAAAAAGATTGTGCCACTGGCACTAATATCTAAGAGTGGTATACTATGACCTTGTTTACTGCTTCAGCAAATATAGTGTTACTATGTACCAATTAGAACAGTGCATCTATGCCTCTGTTCCCCCTGTACCGAAATGTGTAAGCGCAGAAACTCTCAAATTTGTAGGGGCTGAATCCGCTGACAGAATTCCTATGTTGGTAACGCGTCCTATTGTCCTGAATGTGATAAATGCGCAATACAAGGCTTACAGAACGCAGAATTTAAAAAAATTCTGGGATGCCAGTATGCTATGAAATCTGTGTGTACAAAAATCTACAAAGCACAATATATTTCCTACAAAATGTTGCTATTTCGCACTCCTCATGTCCTATGCAGCTACCGGTGAAAAACACAAAGCACCGAGGCACCGCTTCCACTGCCAACGACAATAAAGCTACAACCGCCGCCTCCGCTGTCGCCGCCACCTCATCCTCCAACGCTGTGTTCCATTTTGTCAAACATATGTGGATGAGTGTCCGATACGGATGTACGTTCACAGCCGCGGCATACTGGGGATCTGGTAAATAGCCACACACAGTGCGCACAGCTTCATAATGGATGAATGGACAAAAGGCTGGAGTGAGACGCAGTCAGTTTGTCACTATTATACGAAATAAGAGATGATAAAAGATGTAACGACTACGGCTTAGCCGGTAGGGTCTTAAATATTATTACATACTTGCTAAGGTGCCGTATCTACATGCATGATTATTTGCAAAAAAGAAAATGCAATGGGCAGAAAAATCATTTAATTTCCGTTTTACAACTTATACAGAGCATTTTAATAGGAGGCGTTCGATCAATCTGGCAACGTGCTTTCGCATCAGAATATTTATAGCAGGGCTTGGTTCAAATGGCTCTGAGCACTATGGGACTTATCATCTATGGTCATCAGACCCCTAGAACTGAGAACTACTTAAACCTAACTAACCTAAGGACATCACATAACACCCAGTCATCACGAGGCAGAGAAAATCCCTGACCCCGCCGGGAATCAAACCCGGGAACCCGGGCGTGGGAAGCGAGAACGCTACCGCACGACCACGAGCTGTGGACTATAGCAGGGCTCACATATAAAAAGGAGCACATTATTCTTAAACAGTTGAGGCAGCCAGTTAGATCTGTGTGAAATATCACATAGCAATGATATAAGCTGTGCCTGAAACAAGTAATAGTCGACAGCATACAAATTACAACATCTTCCAGTGAGTTCCCTATAAATATTCAAAACAACTTTACAAATATTTCTTGATGTCAGCCATTCGAACATGGAACAGGCAGCCATAAATTGCTCGTCATCATCATCATAAAAAACCCGTAATCCTCGAGCTGAATCGTCATTGATACTCAGGAATATCCAGAGGATCGTTTTCTTGAATACACCAAAGTTGAACAGTTACTGTTCACCCTTAATAGGTAACGGCCAACACATCAGTGGACACTCACTGCACTTCCACAAGTTAACAGTAGCACCATTGCTTCACAAATGATCATAACCTTGATCATTGTGATGATGATCTGGCAGTAGAGGCCAGTTTATTAGTCGTTTATACAGTGATGTTGTTTCAAGTTGCCTACACTGCTGCAAATAATGCGTATTGACAGTTCACCCAGTAATGAACCAGCAATGCGTGAAGATATCAAGGCGCATAGCAGGTGAGGTGAAGGAAAGCCACATGATACAGTAATTATGTTGTTTGTCGTTAGCTACAGTTTAAAGAACTCTGGAGCCATCATTAATTTAGTGTTGCTAAAGTAGTATTATCACGTATATATGGTTTCGACTTTTTGTTACGTCAATGCCGATTTCTGCCTTGTTTCACAGTAATGTTGACTCGCCATCAGTAATGCTGGGGGATCTTAAGTCGCAGTGGTTGATTTCCCTGGAACAATTAAAACATTAACTTAAGAGTGTATACATCTACAAGAACACACGTTTATGAATTTCATGTACAGCATGCTATAAAGCATGCTGTAGATTGTCAACTAACATGGATCCCCATGAGTGCGAGGTCGCAAAAGGCCAATGATGTTTACTGCATTTGACGCCCCACATATTGTCTACCATGCAACTACAGTATTTGCTGCTAATGGCAACAGGGGCAAGACTGAAAGCAGCCAGTGATGAGCACAACACGAGGCTATGGAATCCAGTTTAACTGCGTAGTCGACGAGTAACTCAAAACAGTGCTTCAGTGGTAGTGGTGTTCATGCAAAACAGAACAATAGGGCGCCAAACAAATCAAACATTGCGTTATACCTACAACAGTTGCTGAAGCTGACATTTTGTCATAAAGGAGCCCAAAGAGTTTTGCAGGATGACAAAGAAGTGACAGATGAGTAGAAGTATTTAACCAGCCCTAGTTCAGCTGGCTTCGTCCAGGCTCACCCCAGGACCAACCCAAGATATGCAGGACCAGTTTAATACTTCTACTACAGTACACTTTTTAGGTATTTTCATTTAAAAAACGCCTTTTTTGGTATAAATTATTTGGAAAAATTAATAAAAGTGAATATTTTTTTATCATTTTCACCTATGTAAAAATAATAATTTCTTCCTACAAAAGGTGAATGTAAGGAAATAAATCTCATATTTTGTAAAGGGTGCACATAAGAAAAAGATTTAATTCATTATCACAAAGAATAATTCATATTAAAAATTTACCGGCTCTCCAGTTTAGTGTATTTTAATATTTAACTGGGTAGTTGAAATGAATTTAAATAAAAAATGTGTCCGCGAGAAGTCCTAAAACATTCGGTGCCAGATGAAGGAAACCCGCAGGACCTTTCCTTAGTGTTTACTGTCTTTATTTCATTTCGAACCTCTGTGTTTTTTCGAAGTCCATCTCGAAGTACAGGTAGCTGTCCTTATTTTCATCTGGTCCTGGTGTCTTTAATTGAGAGGCAGAGCTCGATCAGCAGCGATTTCATGATTAATTATCCCCATGGCTTGGATGGTTAGCCCACTCCTGCTCTAGAGCGTTCTGGAAGCAAACGTTTTCGATCACAGCTTGCATCTATAGCTGGTATTCGATGGACGAAGTTCATTCTGAAAATGCTATTTTCATCAGTTTATTTAGGATGTAAGTGAATTATTTTCTTCACGTTTACGTATTGTATTTAAAGATACGAAATGTAAATAACATGTAATGTTTCTTTACAACATGTTTCTCATTCTGTTAAAATCGAAATATATTCCTGTGCTCTTCTAAAGGGCGACTGCTATAGTACCATCTCTGAATGAAGTTATGAACTGCTTAATGAACGGCGCGCGAGAGTGTGTATGCAAGAGGAAGCAGAGTCATTCAGTGCACAGCCTTATCTCATTTCCTCTGACACCAACACTCAACAGAAGTGTTGCACTTGGTCAGTATTGTCTTATCTAGAGGTCACAAGCTGCCCAATAAATACGAGCCGTAAGATCTCAGAGCTGGCAGTTGCGTGGGAAGGCTTACACAGGCAAGACGTATGTTGTTTTCTGTGGTTGTGTGGGGGAACAAACATCGATTTCATGTAATTAGTAATCTGTCTTGAAAATTCAAAATGATAACATACTCTAATTGACACACTATTTTTGTTGTTTGTTTTGATTTCCTCTATCTTTCTGAACCTACTTCAAAAGAAAGTGCAAACAGGAAGTTAAGTCTTTTGTAACTTTTTCTAATTGTTTATTAATTTATATAGTTAAAAATTTTCAGTAACTATTCTGTGCTGTGCATTGTAAATTAAATTTTTGTTGTCATACATTGTTATATATACTAAAGTATCTGAAGGAATTTTTTAATTAATAATTGAGGAAAGTTTCATAGTCATTGTCTGTGAAGCTACAACATTCTTTCTATGAGTCATGTTTATTAATAAATCAGCTGATTTGAGATCAAATTATATGGAGTTATGTCAGTGGCTGATTTGAGTGTTGTAACTCGTTTGAAATCGAGAAATGCATTGAATCTTTCAGAAAATTATTTAGAGATTTAATATTTCACATTTCCTGTGGGAAAATTTCGTTTCTTCCATTTTTCAAGTGTATATTTTGTAGATTAACGCGGTCCAATAATGAAGAGTCAAGTAACCGATTATTTTTACGATTTATCTGAAATGTAACAAATTTCAAATATGACACATCATATTCTGTAGAATTATAGTAATTTGTGATATGAAGTCCAAAATTTTTCTTGAGACTCAATCCTGCAACTCCTACTTCATGTCATTCATAAAAATCTATCAGAGCTCTTAGATTTTTTAGATACTATATTATTGTTCTAACTCGTAATTTGGTTCATGTTTAACAACAGGAACTCGAACTTCCATCTGTTCTATCACAATTTTACCTTCTTTTAGAAGTGTACCTTTTCTTTCAACTAAAGCATCATTACAGGCAGGCCATCTAAGAACCATATCTCCAGAATTTTAATTATGTGTAAAAATTACAGTTAAATCTCCTTCCCACATTATTTCTTTATAATCTTCCAAGCACTGGTAATGGATAAAGCACTTCATTTTTCTTATTCTTTAGTTTTTCATTATTAAGGATATGTCCTTGTAAGCTCATTTTATCAGCAAGAGATGAAGACAAATATAACATAGCTAATGATGAACCAAAAGGATGTTCGATTCTAGATAAAATATTAATTCCTTTCTTTATGGTCACAAAATCAAACAATTTTACCACATAACTATCGATTAATTTTTTATTGAATTTTCCATCATATGTTGGATGAGCTGATTGTGATCCATCAGGATTCTCAATAACAGTTCTAAACTTCATGTACAATTCAAAAAGATTTGGATGAAGCCATCCATCACCAACATTTATTTCAATCTCTGTGTCCTTGTTGGGTGTATTTAAAATATTTTTTGTTTTCTCATTCAAAGGGAATGAGTAAAACTGATAACTCTTCATTTTCTTCATGATTTATTAAGTATTAAATTTGTTAAGACATCGTTAGACTAAAGTCAATCAGATTGTCATTTTCATCAGTTATAGTGATTTCTAAACCTTGAATAGGATCAAAAATAGGAATAGCTACAGGATAATGTGGATCGTGAATTATTGGTCTTCCAAATTCCGCATTTGGTTTCAATGAAGCAATAATATTAGTTTCTCTATGAAAATGATCAGTATGTTTAACAAACATTCCATCAGATTAAAACTTATTTATTAATTCGAATGGAATAATTTTAGGAACATGGTTACCAACAATCCTTTTAATAGCTTCAACAATTTGATTATTAAATCGTAGCACACTTGCAACATTACCATGTCTTATGTCCATATACACCCTAACATCACTATCAATACTAACACTATTTAAAATTTCGTCATCTTTAATGTGAATATTCGGATTTTTCAATTGAATAAATTTTTCTAAGGTTTTTAAATTAAACTGACGAGTTGGAATTTCTGTTGTTTCTCCATCACAATGCAGTTTATTATGGAAGTAGATTTTACAGTAAGTCATGATGAAACGCCTAGGATTCTGCCAATGTCTAAGACATTTTGTGGAATTATATCGTTTCTAGTGCCAGTGTTAGCGGAGCTATTGGGAACTGGTTCATTAACAGGGGGAGCTGCTGCCATAAGTCAGACAGTGAAGAATGCACAAAACGCTCAGCAGCAACTATAGAAATATAAAAGGAATGATAGAATGACGGAGACAATTGCTGTCGGTAAGGACTATATTTAAAACGATGCAAGAAACAACGTGGACTGTATTAAAAAGACGTCTCCTAACTTTACTACCAGACAGATTGCTTACCACACAGATCTGCTTAAATTCCCCAAGAAACTCAAAACTCCAAGATTTTGTGGTGTGTTTATGCAGAATACTATGACGAAGACATTTTGGAAATGGAAGCAATGTGGAATCGTAAATCTGGACGTTCAGATGGAACACACTGTGTTGCGTATGTTAAAAGAAAACAGAATGTGCTCTAATATGACTCATGCAGGGATTTACATCCACCAGAAGAATTGCGCTGCTGCTTCGTCAACGTCAACAACAGTGTGTTCTACAATTTACCATGCTACAGAGACTTTGATTCATGTATCTGTGGAAACATGTGTCTAATTTTTCTCCTGATGAATGCATAAAAATAAGGAGCAGGCATATCGACACGTCAGTTGAACTTTAAATATGATGTCGCACACTGTGATTTTAAAAGAGCACTTGTCCGTATTAAGTGCAAAGCACTTCCTCCAAATAAATCCAAGTGCGCGGGTGGTTATAATTAAACTTTCGCTACTTGAGCCAGTGTAGATGGGATATTATTTATTGTATTAGTATCCATCTTCATAGGAGTTATGTTCAGACTGTGTCCTGCTGGATTTGTCTCGTTAGTAGTGTCAGTGTCATGATTTGCCATTAGGCGCCTTTACTAGTATGGTGACAGGGTTGAAATACAAGCATCAGCATATCTTGAAGTTTCAGACAGCCAACATGAGTCTGGGAAAGGTCAGCAGGGCTTTACTCGTAAAGCCGTTTTATCAAAAGCAATGGAGCTGCTCTTCTTCACGAGTATCAACACATTAAAGGAATGCAGAGACAGCCTCTTTCCACGCTGGGGTTGAAGAACATGATTCAGAAGTTCGAACAAACTGGCGACTTGGGAATTTCTCGTTGGAGAAGCTAATGGCCAATAGTGCCACAACTTGTTGACGAAGTTACTGTTTCCACGGCTGAGAATGCTGAGTGCACTGTGCGATCTGCAAGCAATACGAAAGCTGTGTCATGACAGTCGACAATTCCACGGTCCACCGTTCGGTAAGTGCTGTGAACAGTTGTCACATCGAGCAACGTTTGTAACCTGGAATTTGAAAATGGTATGCAATTATCAAATGGTACCCATTCATATGGAGAATAAAATGTCTTTCTTCCAATGGTTTATTCATTATTTCTATTCCAAATGTCCTTACAAGCATTTCCACAAAGTTTCATTCTCCCACTTTCACTCGTTTTCCATGGTGGCCCTCTCAAGTGCCTAAAATCCAGTTATTAGCACCTCGTAATCCATTGTTCGGTCTGTAAACGTATAACAGAATTTCAAATATCACCACGGTGAACAATAAACGTCATCTATGGAGTGACAAAGTTGTGGAGATTCCTCCGCACTCGTATGACCTTGACGAGCTAAATACAATTATAAAAGTAACTGTAAAAGGATTTGACTTAAATGCATTCGTTAAAACGGTCAGAACAGAGATTTAAGGGCAAAACACAGTACACTTACACCAGGAAGGTTCAGTAAGGAGCATAACTGGTTTCTCCAGGAGTCAATTTTGGTTAATAATACGAAGAAAATTAACGAGTTAGATAAATCAGAGGAAATTTTACCTGTTAGCGTAATCAGTGTCAAGTGTAATAGTGTAATGAATTCATACCTCAACGACTGATTAATACATACTCTATATGGCTTTTTCCTACACTGGGACCAGGATACAAACCCAGCCAGGTGCTGAGCAGTCTGATGTACTTTCTAGCGACGTTTGACCACCTCTAGTTTAACTTCGTTGATCAGGACAGGGATCTAGTTGATTTTCGCGGAGAGGATATTGTGGTTCAAATGGCTCTGAGGACTATGGGACTTAACATCTGTGGTCATCAGTCCCCTAGAACTTAGAACTACTTAAACCTAACTAACCTAAGGACATCACAGGCATCCATGCCCCAAGGCAGGATTCGAACCTGCGACCGTAGCGGTCACGCGGTTCCAGACTGAAGCGCCTAGAACCGCACGGCCACACCGACCGGCAGAGGATATTGTGGTTCATCTTCATTTGAAGTAGAATTATGGGAACACCAGCCCACACACCAGTCAGTACTCCACTGTGGATTGGGAAGCCAATGTGATAACACGTCAAAATTACGACTTACCCAAGTCGATACGAACGAAACCCTGCAATGTCGTCATTCACTATACAACAACTCCAGTTCAATACGATGAACGAATAAGGAATATATCTCTGACAAACCTTTTGATTCAACGTTATTAAATAATGATGACAAGATAAGAATTCTGATTCTGCAGCAGAAGTACTGCAGCAGAAACATCGCGACTTGCATGTAATGCGTTTACCTTTCTGTTCCAAGAAATGCGACACGAACTTAATACTGTCGAACTCAACCACACAAGAAACACTGGAGTCACATCAACACTCAAAATTTACGCATCCAAACCAAATTGGACCTGAATGTTCCACAAATTACAAGATCTTTGATTGATGCATCGAAAAGTAATCACTTTAGTATGTGCGATCCTCTCAAAATGCTGATAGCATTCTTTGAAAATAATAAACCTGTCACTGAGAACGCCGAACTGGAAGTCCTACAGATAATAATATATACATTCAAGAATTTCAGACAACAGAAACGAAACTGTCTTGAATAAACTGGAGTGGAAAGTACCGCCTTTATCTGTATCTCATGCGGACTCTCCGAACGTGGAATTTTCCAATGATCTGAAGATCTTATATATAACTACTTAATTAAACTGACAATACAGCGGTTACGACTGGGACAAGAGCTGAAATGCTGTTCTATTGCAAAACTGCATTTGGAAATCTCTGTCCAGTGTCATCCAGCAGGTTGACAAGGACTGTTACGCATACAGATATTCTAAAATATTCTGCATCCGAAGTAGCCGCATCGTTAAACCTCGGTGTCTAATTACTACAGAGACGAGCTGCAGTGATTACAGCTCCGAGACTAGAAGCCTTCCTTTCTTTTCTGCTCCAGACATGTTGGAAACGAATTTTTGTTTTTTCGCGACTAGTACTCCAAACTGAGACGAGAGACTATACGGTACTCGAAACTTCCTGCAGAGTATATGACTTTACTTATAACGACCTACTTAGAGGAAGTGACAAATGTAGCACTTCACCCGGAATGAGCAGTGATATTATAAACTTGGTATCCTTTACTGCTACGAATATATGGGGTGCATTGCTAGCTCGGCCGCGGTGGTCTAGCGGTTCTAGGCGCTCAGTTCGGAGCCGCGCGACTGCTACGGTCGCAGGTTCGAATCCTGCCTCGGGTATGGATGTGTGTGAAGTCCTTAGGTTAGTTAGGTCCATTGTATCGGTGACCTCTTAACGGGATATTCTGAGGACCTAAAAATATTATACTATCAACAGTTGGCTTAAGACCCTCCCTTCTTTCTTTTGTTTCTGAGGCAACCTTCTGGATAATTTTGCAAATAATGTTCTCCCCTTGATATTTGTAGATGCGCTAGAAATTATGTTCTGCCTAAACAGATTATCCACCGTACTGATTCTAATCATGAACTGAAAGAGCTCCATCCTCCCTGATGGTTTTATAATAGATTTTAGTGGCTGTGTGACGAAATTTCTTAATGTCACGTTTTCGTCAACACGACGTACTACGAATCATGGGCAGTATCTACAAAATAGCCCACCAAGTGACGGCCTTTAGAAGACCCACTCGTCCTGCTTTATGGAATGTGAGTACTCATAAGTTTTTGGTGGAACCCACGGACGCTTCAGTAACTGATATTTCATGTAATCGCTAATATCGTGCCGGCCGCGGTGGTCTCGCGGTTCTAGGCACGCAGTCCGGAACCGCGCGACTGCTACGGTCGCAGGTTCGAATCCTGCCTCGGGCATGGATGTGTGTGATGTCCTTAGGTTAGTTAGGTTTAAGTAGTTCTAAGTTCTAGGGGACTGATGACCACAGCTGTTAAGTCCCATAGTGCTCAGAGCCATTTGAACCATTTTTTGCTAATATCGTTATTTATGAATTACCCTACATCGCTTGAAACACTAAGACTGCTACTTGAATCCTGTGACTTGACTTGCTCAAGTTCCACCAATTTATCAGCAATTTTCACGGCCGTAGATGTTGATGCACTGAAACTACAGTTTTCTAATAGATTTGTATATTCGGTTGCAATTAAAACTGTATCGTCCTCCTTAGCGTTGATATTATCGGCATAGGGCACCACTGAAGAAGGAGGTTGCAAGGAACGCGTATGGTCCTCTCACTCAGAAGCTCGGAATCAGTATCATGAGGATTGGGTATCAACTGCTTCGTGGAATAGAGGGCATCAACTGCTTCGTGGAATAGAGGGCATCAACTGCTTCGTGGAATAGAAGACTGATTAGCGCTTCGCTGCCTCGCTGGCTTGAAGTATCTTTCCTCATGCACTCTGAATGGAGAAAATAATTTTGAAGATAGGTACGGCCATGTTCCTTAACGTCGCATCTATTATTATTATGTACCGTTCTCTTTGTTCTGTTGACAGAGCACAGGTGATATTTTTTATTACATGTTAGAATGATTGGCACATCTGTCAGCCTAGTGACGATTCAGTCTCACTTACAGATTCGAGCCCATTCGTGATGACTGTTCACCACTGTCTTGAACGTTTTAGTGGTGAACACTGAGCATATTTTGACAGTCACAAGGCTCACCACCATGCGTCAATTGTACACAAAACAATAGTTTGTTGTGTTTCAGTTGACTCCGCTGCTCACGGAGCTCTGGGAGAGGAGGAAGTGGCAAAGGTACTCGCGTTGTGAGAGGAGAGCTGAGGGGAGAAGAAGTTTTCTCACCTCCATCGGTGGCGACATCCCTGACACCTTTCTCGCTTTGTCCTTATCATATTATGTGGTAAAATGATGCATGAAAGCAAAAGGTTTCGTGAAAGTGCCTTATACAGACGCGCTTTAAGTAATATAGTAAGTAACGTGTTTTGTAAGAGGCTGCCGAAGTTTTTATTAATATAGTTTCTAACCACAAGGTATACAGGGTGCCCCGTCTAACTTTGTGATCACTTATCGGAATCTGTCACAAAATGTACACTGTACTAGAAAATATTGTGGAATAAACTGCTAAAGTCAATCATTAAAATCTAGATGCAGATTAATAATTATAACAGTCATACACACAATATTGAAAGTTAATGTTAAATGTCAAGTCAAATTAAATGCTGCCCTATTTTATGTGTGTTTCTTTAAAAAGTTCTGAAACAAAGGTTTGAAGCGAGGCTAGAACCATATGTGCAAATGAAATTCATAAGTATTACTGTTACACCATCATATTATTGCTCGGTAGACTTCTTCTCAGAGTTTCCTGTTAATCGTATTGTGCTTGTATGATAGTTTCCTCAAGATCCCATAAAAATCTACTTATAAAAACAGCACTGATTAACGCACCTAAAACACCACTACAGTACTAAGGAATCTGTGCATCTGCCTTGTATGAAACTGCTGAAATGATCAGAATTGTGTGAAGTTACATTGGAGATTTTGTTTTAGTGGTGAACAACACACGTGATAGTTATATTGAAATATTAGGACATTCTTTGCAAATTGCCACAACACCGACCTAAAAGTTTCTGTAAAGAGGACAACCAATGAAGACTTTGGGTAACTATAAAGACCTTACATTGCACAGAGAACACATTTTGGAATCAATCAGTGTACAAACGAACATAGATGGTAATTCAGTAAAATGAGGTACCTAACACTCTCATCATATTTAGAATTCAAAATTTTCAGAAAAACTCACTGTGCTATGTTCAACAGTTTCCGTAGATCACAGGAAGGATACGGTCACGAGATCGTGACGTGTGTTCTAACTGCGGAGTACAGTTAGGATGGAGCGTTATCGCCAGAGGCTGCGTGTTTATGGAAAAACAGGTAACAGGATGGAGTGCTTTGAGTCACCTCAGCCCTTAACCGGCCACACCGCACACATTATGACCTACCGTTTTGAATGCTTACCTGCTACTGTACAACAGACGGTGTTATTTAATCCAGCGAGTCGACCATGGTAGGAGATGTGATGGGGACAACGAAAGGAAACTTCCAGTAGCCATATGCCAGTAACAACAATCGTGTATTCCAGAACGGATCTGGGAAATCAATATGAATACGTTGCCACAGTCCGAACGGACGTGGCCACTCGTACAAACGTTGCGGCGTGGCTGACAGCTGTTCCGTACAAACTTTCGTTCGCTGCATAAAGACAAAATTTCCTTCTGTAGGGAGTGCTGGGCATTGAGCACATTCTTCCAGTCACAGCGCTCACCATCGAGCGTCTATTGTACATACTGTAAACCAATAGAGATTGTTGTGCCTTAGCTGACTCCGATGCTCGCGGTAGAGAAATCTTAATCTAATCTAACATAAAATAATGTTATCAAAGGAATCACAACCCGTATATCGTCGTTCTCTGTACGCAACAGCAGAACACCTGATCGCGCAGAAAGTGCGTGATGACGCGAAAAGTAGCGTGCCGCCACTGGGTGGAGAATGTCTTTTAAACTGTATAGCCGCCCATGGTGCACTGTTCCAAAAAAACCTGCAGAACTGTGTCAGAGGAAATTGCAGCGACAACACGCCGAAAACGGAGAGAAAAATTTTGAACACTTTCAAAATCGTCGGTATGGAATTGAAAACACGATTCCTCAGATGAATCAAACACTGTGTCCGTAGCGACCGGTTACCAAGTAACAAGCCGGCCGCGGTGGCCGTGCGGTTCTAGGCGCTGCAGTCCGGAACCGCGGGACTGCTACGGTCGCAGGTTCGAATCCTGCCTCGGGCATGGATGTGTGTCATGTCCTTAGGTTAGTTAGGTTTAAGTAGTTCTAAGTTCTAGAGGACTGATGACCTCAGATGTTAAGTCCCATAGTGCCCAGAGCCATTTGAACCATTTGAACCAAGTAACAAATCGGAGTTCGAAAGTTTGGCAGTGGACGCGTATAACAACTCATACTGATAATTAGATAATATCACTACCTAAAGTTACAATTTTAGCACTGACCGAGGTGGAACAGACTTGACAAGATTAAATAAGGCCGTCAAAGGCCGGTGATCTGTCAGCAAACAGAACTTTCGACCTATGACTTATGGTGGAACATCGTAACACCGTAGATAATTGCGAGTGCCTCTTTTTCAACATGACTGTAGTTACACTGCGTACTGTTAAGATTTCATGAGGCAAAAGCAATACGTCTATCAGAAGAACCAATTTTATGAGAGAGCACTGCTCCGATACCATAACAAACCACATCTACAGCTAACACGACAGCTTTAACTGGGTCAGAATGAATCAAACGTCGACGACTTAACAACGTGTCAAATGTTCAAATGTGTGTGAAATCTTATGGGACTTAACTGCTAAGGTCATCAGTCCCTAAGCTTGTTGTTGTTGTGGTCTTCAGTCCTGAGACTGGTTTTATGCAGCTCTCCATGCCACTCTATCCTGTGCAAGCTTCTTCATCTCCCAGTACCTGCTGCAACCTACATCCTTCTGAATCCGTTTAGTGTATTCATCTCTTGGTCTCCCTCTACGATTTTTACCCTCAACGCTGCCCTCCAATACTAAATTGGTGATCCCTCGATGTCTCAGAACATGTCCTACCAACCGATCCCTTCTTCTAGTCAAGTTGTGCCACAAGCTCCTCTTCTCCCCAATTCTATTCAATACCTCCTCATTAGTTATGTGATCAACCCATCTAATCTTCAGCATTCTTCTGTAGCACCACATTTCGAAAGCTTCTATTCTCTTCTTGTCTAAGCTATTTATCGTCCACGTTTCACTTCCATACATGGCTACACTCCATACAAATACTTTCAGAAACGACTTCCTGACACTTAAATCAATACTCGATGTTAACAAATTTCTCTTCTTAAGAAACGATTTCCTTGCCATTGCCAGTCTACATTTTATATCCTCTCTACTTCGACCATCATCAGTTATTTTGCTCCCCAAATAGCAAAACTCCTTTACTACTTTAAGTGTCTCATTTCCTAATCTAATTCCCTCAGCATCACCCGACTTAATTCGACTACATTCCATTATCCTCGTTTTTCTTTTGTTGATGTTCATCTTATACCCTCCTTTCAAGACACTGTCCATTCCGTTCAACTGCTCTTCCAAGTCCTTTGCTGTCTCTGACAGAATTACAATGTCATCGGCGAACCTCAAAGTTTTTATTTCTTCTCCATGGATTTTAATACCTACTCCGAATTTTCTTTTGTTTCCTTTATTGCTTGCTCAATATACAGATTGAATAACATCGGGGATAGGCTACAACCCTGTCTCACTCCCTTCCCAACCACTGCTTCCCTTTCATACCCTTCGACTCTTATAACTGCCATCTGCTTTCTGTAGTAATTGTAAATAGCCTTTCGCTCTCTGTATTTTATCCCTGCCATCTTCAGAATTTGAAAGAGAGTATTCCAATCAACATTGTCAAAAGCTTTCTCTAAGTCTACAAATGCTAGAAACGTAGGTTTGCCTTTCCTTAATCTTTCTTCTAAGATAAGTCGTAGGGTCAGTATTGCCTCACGTGTTCCAACATTTCTACGGAATCCAAACTGATCTTCCCAGAGGTCGGCTTCTATCAGTTTTTCCATTCGTCTGTAAATAATTCGCGTTAATATTTTGCAGCTGTGACTTATTAAACTGATAGTTCGGTAATTTTCACATCTGTCAACACCTGCTTTCTTTGGGATTGGGATTATTATATTCTTCTTGAAGTCTGAGGGTATTTCGCCTGTCTCATACATCTTGCTCACCAGATGGTAGAGTTTTGTCAGGACTGGCTCTCCCAAGGTTGTCAGTAGTTCTAATGGAATGTTGTCTACTCCGGGGGCCTTGTTTCGACTCAGGTCTTTCAGTGCTCTGTCAGACTCTTCACGCAAAAGCTTACACACTACTTAACCGTAAATTATCCTAAGGACAAACACACACACCCATGCCCGAGGGAGGACTCGAACCTCCGCCGGGATCAGCTGCACAGTCCATGACTGCAGCGGCTCAGACCGCTCGGCTAATCCCGCGTGGCAACAACGTGTCCTTTACTTGCTGAAATGCGTTCTGTCATTCGTTGCACCAGACAAAGGGAAACTTTCTCGGCCGCAGCCGGTTGAACGTTGAACGGTGCACCAATTTGGCACAGCCCTATCAATAAATTTTACATAATAAGTGAGCTTCCGCATGACAGATTGGAGCTCGTTAATGCTACGGGGCGCTGGCATATCTCTAATAGCAGCCAAGTGCAAAGTAGTAGGATGACTGTCCCGTGCATTAATTACCTGACCTAAGTAGTTCATTTCTTCCTGGAAGAAGCAGCACATTTCCTTGTTGCACTACACGCCAGCCCCACAAAAAAACCTGCAGAACTGTATCAGAGAAAATTGCAGCGACAACACGCCGACAACGGAGAGGAAAATTTAGAACACTTTCAAAATCGTGGGTATAGATTTGAAAACACGATTGCTCAGATGAATCAAACACTGTGTCCGTGATAAATGTTCATCAGGCGTACGACCCGAAAAATGGTTCAGATGGCTCTGAGCGCTATGGGACGTAACATCTGAGGTCATCAGTCCCCTAGACATAGATCTACTTTAACCGAACTAACCTAAGGACATCACACACACCCATGGCCGAGGCAAGATTCGAACCTGCGATCATAGCAGCAGCGCGGTTCCGGAGTACGATCCGAGACTACAATATTGTCTGTATCGGTTGCACAGGAAGGGATTTTTACTGTCGTCTGTTCCAGGAATCGTTGTAAAACTGCAGAAGCAGAAGCACTTTCAAACGGTTGTCTTTGAAACTGGAACAAACCTACGTGAGTGTTTATCACAAAGTGTGTCTTGGGCTGCTCTTCCAGCAGCACTGTAAATATTCCTTCCATAAATCTCCCTTTGAAAAGCGTCTGCCGAGTCCCAATGTGTTGTTTGGACTGCTCGTCTAGTGGTAGCTGTAAATGTGCCTACCACAAATTTATCTTTGAAAATTATCTGTTCTGTCCCAGTCCGTCCATCAATTCCTCCGGACGTGGAAGGCGACAAGAATGAACGACAGTTTGTGGAATTACTGTTGCTTGAAAATCAGTACACAGACGTAAACCACCTGAAAGTTTATTTACGTTTATTTACAATTATCAAGGGTAAAGCCTCTATTGGTTTGCAGAGTCGGGTTGGGTAACCCACTGTCCTTCCATCTTTGCATTTTCTGCGCTACCTGCCCACGAATTACATGGGAGACGGAAGGCGCGCAAGAAAAACATGTGCCATGCAAGTCAGAAACATTCGTGTGAGACACTGAAACACTGATTTGTAACAAATTGTCTTGTATGCACAGATTTAACAAACCTTATAAATGAAACTCTGAAATGTTTGCACTGTTTTTAGAATTCAGTATATGAAACGAAATACACTTTGTCACTCCACGAAAGTAACTGGCAAACTAGCAAACTACATAGCCACGGACTTGGATTTCTTGTCTGTTGTAGGCAGACAAAATAGGAGTAGGCTACTGCAGCAGCTTGCTACAGATTCTGTCATATGCCTTTACTGATCACGGAAACAAAAGCACCAGTGACCAACTGTAATTAACTGTCGTTTTTTCGATTCGTAACTGAACAAAAAGTTCATCCCCCTGCCTGTTTATATTGGCGGAAGATTTCCGTGATGACAAAGTGCATGTCCCGTAGTGACTGGCATTTCCTGAATCGTATGCACTTTTTGACAGCGGAGCTGCGGTCCTATTGCACCCTCTCGGACTGACTGTGACCTTTACTCCTGCGTTGAAAGCATTGTGCATTACTACAAGGAAAGTCTTTCCGATCATGTTTCGAACAGCACTGCGGACAATATTTCCTCACAGAGTTTCGTAGCGCATGCCGTGTACCATGAGACTGAAAGGTTTTTCTGCTACTTATACTGTTGTTACAGTTTGTATGAGACCTATGTTTAATCACTTTAACACTGTACCTGAGACTGAGTCTCTGCAGCACTATGAACAACTGAAATACATGGAGTCTCTGTTGAGTTCACAGTCTTTTGAAATTCTACAATAGACGTAACTGTTTTTAAATCAAGATTTAGCACTTTTAGAATTTCAGTACGAATGCGTGCGTCTGACATTCTGAGTGATAAAATCGACTGACATGACATCGATTTAATCGATGCCACAAGAACACTTAAATTTGCAATACCTTGTGAGACTTGGGTTCCATGATACATTGTTTTATTCTCTGAGCAAGCTGCTGCTTCAGGCGGAAAACCTTAAACCTAGCGGCTGCTACATAGACCTGACTGTCAAAATGTTCAATCCAGTAATTTAACCAGATCGCGTACCCGACTTTCTGGGAAACAATTTCTGGACCGTTTCCCGCACAGGCGGTATACGTCGGATCCCATCGTAGACAAGAAATAAGCATTGCGCCTCATACCTGTTATTTTGTAGGCAGCAAAATGGGCCCCCAATTGCGCCCGATAGTCCAACGATTCTTCTTCCTGGCTATGCTGTGTGTAAAATTTTGGTACAGCTTTGGTGGAGCTGCTTGTGTACTTAGTAATGACTCAGTTGTCTGACACTGAACAGTAGGCATTTGGCCTGCTGAAACTATGCCAGGTCTGTTACAGAACTCTGGGGACTCAGACATGACTCAGACATGGTGAAATATGGATTAGGACACACTGATCGTAAAGAACAAAGTTAGAGCAACAGTAATTATCAAAAACATATGTGCAACTCGTACTCAGTCAGCGGCAGGTGAACACGAACTAGTTAGGCCCCATTTCTCGACGCATTTTGTTAAGACCTGACGAAACTACGGTCGTCCGGTTATAGCTGTGGGTTCTTTGACTGTTCTGGGAGATGGTGGAGTCGAGCTATGACAGATGAAAGAATAGTTCACATTATTACAAGAACGATAAAAAGATTTTCTTAACTTCATACAGTCCGTAGCCACAGGATGTGCCGAATAAGTACTACTATCTTTGAATATTAAAGCGTCACTAGATGCATACATTTACTAAACTCTCCTTTCGCAGTATACAGATGACGAAGTTCAGAAGTACAGTTCCATCTAAGAGATGAAAACACTTGAGCCCTAGCTAGTCGATGTTTTCTTCTTGATCGGAGGTCACGAACTGAACAGAGCCCTCCTCTTTTCGACTGTACATCAGCCTCATTGCGGTGGCGCTGCGGAGCTGGGAGCGAGAGTATGGGTCGGCCAGCTTCTCTCATCCGTCGGTGAGGATTAAGCGAGACACCGCTCACTTCTGTGGTATAGATGCGAGTTGCCGACTGTGGCATGGCATCGTGGTCTTTGGACAATACCACGGCGTCTGTGTGACTACGCATACTTGGCTACGCCATATGTGTGCGTATATTTACAGTGTCTACCACATACTCGACTGCACACGACGTGTGTATGTAAATATTGTGCATACATTTCGGTGTGAGTGTTTTTGTCTGTGCATGTGGTTTCTTCTTCATATGCTGCTGCTAGTCCTCATTTCCCATGTATTGTATATAGAAAAAATGAGCAGAGAGAGCTGATTAAAATGTAAATACTGTATGTAGAATTATTAAACTGTAAATAATCTACACAGAATGATCAAAACCATAATGTAAATACTGTATATGTATACAAAATGGAAATCGTAATACTTAAGTTCTTCTTCTCTGTACTAGCTACAATGTAAATAAATGTACCTGATAATTGTAAGTTATCAGAAAAGAAATCAATCTGTAAATAAGGCCAATGATGTAATGCAGGAAAAGACAATGGGTATTTAAATACACAAATAAAATTCTGTAAAAATATTATTGTACACAAGGATAAAAAACTTTGTACAAAGAACCACTGTGTGCATGTCCTCAGAAACAAACATCTTTTTAAATAAGGCTATAAAAGAAGAACATGTTAATAAATATCAAAAATTGTTCTTAACATTATTGCAAAAAAGTTGTTAATATTTTACAATTAGTTAATTTGTTACATCATTGTTACTATATTCAAACCCTGCTTCTACAGAATTATTGTTAATTTCTGTACCACAAACTGGAAGCTCCCCACGTGATACACACACCTCAATTGAAGAGACTAACGCAAGTGAATTGGCTATAAAGTTTGATAAATGGGACGGGGAGCTTGAATATTATTAGTCCATGATGGGGGGGGGGGGCAGTTATCCACCATTTTAAAGTTCTCACAATGGTCCAGAGGCTTCCCACCAATTTTATACCATGTGACTGGTATCTAGCTACAACATGACCTATGTTAGTTAGCTAAGCTGGATGTGTAGTGCGGGGGTTAACCGGGGTGCCCTTAAATATATTTCGCGCAATTGGCTAATGTGATTGTGTAAGACAGGCGTTCCCCAGAATGGCTTTGATTAGTTGCCAGCGATTTCCCAGGAAGAGAGGTGTGGGGGATGTCCTATATATGCGTCTCCCAAGTGTGACCTCGTACTTAAAGTCCCTATTAGTGACCTTGAGACATGATCGTTGACCGTCCCAGTATGCCTAATGATAACCTATTCATTTCCTCACTATTGATAAACAGCCAAATCCATGTGAAGGAATAGGTGGAGAGAAAATACAAGAAGACGATTATATGCAGAAACATTACGGTAATTTGTTCACGCCCCAGATATTTTATACCAGCCTAGGGCAGTGACAAGGCATTATATGAAATGTAAAAGAGAAAGAGAGTGTCATAACGCTTCCTCAACTTCGAAGGCAAACCTCATCATTTAAGTCAGTTAGAACGTTGGAGAACGATCAGTTCACATGGCAGAATCTGACATTTAAAAACCAACTTGGATTACGCAAACAGAGGTCTTACGAAAGGCAACTCATTCTGTTCACCCATGCACAGTACAAGAGATAATGGCGCCAAGATTAATTCCATGTTCGTTCACTTTCGAAAGGCATTTGATATACACTGCCTAACAAAAACAGTGAAGCACCCAGGAGATATGGTCGGATGTCAATATAACTTTGAGACGTTCACACCATGAAGATATTTAGAGTTGCAATTCTCTGTGAAGGGAGAACGGCCACCAGTGCCCATAGTGTTGTTCGGGTTTACTGTCACTACCAGCACTGGTAGAATATATAAATGACATGAAACGAGATAAAGGATGCAAGTACAGGGTTCAACGCCCGTCGACATCGAGGTCATTAGAGACAAAGCATAAGTACGGATTGTTTCAAGGATGGGGAGGGAAATCGGCAGCGACCTTTCACAGGAACTATATCGGCATTTGCCGAGAGTACTTTAGGAAAATCATGGAAAACCTAAATGTGGATGGCCGAACTCGAATTTGAACCGTCGTCCTCCCACATGACAATCGAAAGTGGAAGGCATCAGGTGCTGAGTCATCACCGTGAAGGACAAGGAGAGGCCAGACACTCGTATGAGACAGCGTCATGAGCACTGGCAGAATTTAAAAATGGCCTCAGTATGCGTCTCCATTTGGGCAGCTGGTTGAATCGTGCAATATTCAGAATTGAACTGGATTCAGGTGTGACGGTGTCCCAGTGGATGGACTGCATGGGAAAGTGAGAGCAGCCATACTTGTCGTCAAGGTTCCGATCGACCAGATTTAACCCCAAAGGAGACTCGCAGTATTGTTAACTAAGAACATAGTAGCCCCTTCACTTCGGTGCCTGACATGAAAGAACGAGTATTAGACTCTCGGCAACTCCACTGGATGAACGTAGTCGATAAGTATGGCTGCGACGTGGGGAGAGGTTTCATGCTTCTATTTTTTTAGCAAGGCATAACGATGTTACTCCTGAAGTTACGATATGGGGGTCTGTTGGCTATGGCTTCAGGTCACGGCTGGCAGTGAGTGATGGAACTATAACGCGGACATTCTGAGTACTCATGTGTTACCTTTTATGCGGCAGTACCCTGTTGCCGTTTTTGAACAGGAAAATGCTTGTCCACAACTTGCACGTGTTCTGTGTGAATTGTTTGCGGGAGATGAGGTACTCTCGTGGCTAGCAAGAAGCCCACATCCATCCCCGAGAGAACATGAGTAGAGCGAGTTCGGATTTCAACTACTTCTTAGAGGTGATATCTAGGATATCAAGGTCCAGTTACTACAGTTTGGGGCCATCTTATGTCAGGAGAGGATACAACAGCTTCATGACATCCTTCACATTTTTGTCAGGCAGTGTATATAAATTATCGATTGTTAATATCGGAAGCAACATGAGTCCAAAACCAGAAAGGTTGTAGCAAATTGCAAGAACTCCTGCAGAGGTTCCACAATTGGTCGGGGAGTAGTAACCGACTCTGAACATAAATATATATAAAGAATGGCCCATAAGTAGGTGATGAGATGCACTGATATTCCCTTACGAAATTGGAGACCAACCTCGCAAAACAGAATGTGTCATACCATACCTATGAGTAACCATCCAGAGCGGCCTGAACTGGATTAACCAAATGAAGCGAACTGTATGAAAAATATAGCCATGCTGAGATTCTGTGAGAGAATCGTTAGCAAATATAATTCATCCACGAAAGAAGTGGCTTGCAGAACATTCGCTCGACCGATTCCTGAGCGTTGCTCATCGGCCAGACGCCCATACCAGATCAGATTTATAGAGGAATTGGAAAGGTTCCAACGAAGAATGGGACATTTCAACATCGGATCGTTAGGTTGGCGTGAGACGATTATGGAAATGTTCACAAATTCTTGTGGTAGACTTTCCAAAAGAAGTGCTGCGCATCACAGAGAGGTTTAATGTTGAAGTTTTGAGAGCATATGCTCCATGAGGCGTCGGGCAACATATAACTTACTCCGATTTCTGTCTTGTGAAATGACCAAGGCAAGAGAATTTTAGAAATTATACTCGAACAGTCCACGGGTGTACTTCCGGTCCATAGTGTCCAACGGGCACAATATTTCGGCGATCAGACATGCCGCCATCGTCAGGTGCGCTGACGTACTGAGCTCCTGTTGGCGGGCGGTCGTATTAAATCCCCTCCCCTCACGAGGCGTTGTCTTCGCGGTGCGCGCCTGTGCGTCAGCGGTCGCTGAGACACTGGCGTCGGCATCTGTTGTGGCGTCGGTGTACTTGCCTCGTCCGCCCTAGTCGCCCGTTTGTTTCCTTTGCTGAGCGTCTTTTTAATTAGACTCAGTGCTGGTTCCCATGCCCTGCTGTGGTAGTAGCCGCAATCACGATTGATGAGTTCGTCCCTGGTACGAATTTCGATAGCGTCTCTACCGACGCTGTTCCAGTATTTATATGTCTGTGCCAAGACCCTAGTATGTTGGTAGTGTTTTTAGTACCCCATTCCTCTGCGCAGGGTGGTGGCAGCTATCCGCAAGCCAATACAGGTTGGTGTGCGTTTTATTCCTGTATACCCGGTGGTCCAGGGCGCCATCCGCTCTTCTTTTGACTATGACGTCCAGGAATGGTAATCTTCCTTCTGCTTTGGTCTCCATAGTGAATTTGATGTTCGGATGTATGGAGTTCAGGTGTGTAAGGAAGTCCCAGAGCGTGTCCCTTCGATGGGGTCAGATCACGAACGTGTCATCCACATAACGTAGAAAACAAGTAGGTTTCCATTTGGATGACGCCAAAGGTTCTTTCTCGAATACTCCATATAGAAATTCGCGAACACAGGCGAGATTGGGCTGCCCATAGCGACTCCGTCTGTTTGTTCGCAGTGTTCTCCATTCAAGAGAAAATACGTGGAGGTCAGAACGTGCTTGGAAAGGTCGATCGTCTTCTCGTCAAATTTCTGTGCAACAAGCTCAACTGACTCTCGAAGAGGCATCCTGGTGAATAATGAAACAACGTCAAAAATCACCAGGATATCTGAGTCTTTCAACTTGAAGTTGCCGAGACGTTTTACGAAATCCACAGAATTACGAGCGTGATGCGGGCATTTACCCACATAAGGGCTTAGTAATTCTGCCAGGTATTTGTCCAGCAGCAATGTAGGTGCCCTAATGTTTCTGACAATTGGGCGTAACGGCACCCCTTCTTTACGGACTTTAGGGAGTCCATAATGTCTTGGCGGTACAGGTCCTTGAGGTGTCAATGTCTTGGCCACACCCTCTGCTAAATTTGCGTCCTTGAGAGGAGCTCTAGTCTTGTATTGGCTTGCGGATAGCTGCCACCACCATGCCCAGAGGAATGGGGTGCTAAAAACACTGGTGCACAGGGTGCGCACCATCTCTGACGCAGAGAGTCTGCCCCAAGAGCTGGAACACTTCAAAACTGTATTCAGGAAAGACGGAATGGCAGATCAGACAGCCCCAACTCTACAGTACAGCGTGTGGAGACTGAAAAAGGCACGGAGAAAGAGATAGCCACTGCATATATACCGTATACTGGGGCACTATCGGGGAAAATAGGACGAATATTGAGGAAACACCGAGTAGGAACTATCTTTTGCCAACCAAATAAAACAGGAGCATTATTCGGAAGTGCCAAAGACGATCTCGGTTTGCGGAAGTTCAGCATATGCCAGATTCTGTGTCAATGTGGGAAGACATATTGCGCACCAACGAAGATCGTTGCCGATAACATCAGAAGCACACTCGATATGGGTACCCCAACAAGTCGGCGGTCGCAGAGCAATGTTTGTCCGAAAATCACGAGATGGACTACCAACATACCAGGGCCTTGGCACAGACATCTAAATACTATGGCAGCGTCGTTACAGAGGCTATCGAAATTCGTACCAAGGACGGACTCATCAACCGAGATTGCGGCTACTATCACAGCAGGGCATGGGAACCAGCACTGAGTCTAACTAAAAAGACGCTTAGCAAAGGAAACGAACGGGCGACTAGGGTGGACGAGGCAAGTACACCGACGCCACAACAGATGCCGACGCCAGCGTCTCAGCCACCGCTGACGCGCGGGCGCGGATCGCGAAGACAACGCCTCGCGAGGGGAGGGGATTTAATACGACCGCCCGCCAACAGGAGCTCAGTACGTCAGCGCACCTGACGATGGCGACATGTCTGATCGCCGAAATATTGTGCCCGTTGGACACTACGGGCCGGCAGTACACCCGTGGACTGTTCGAGCAAGAAACACGCCAGGAGAAACTGAAGAATCACATAGAAATTGTCGGTTCATGCGGAGGTATACCGCTGATTTTCCTATGCATCATTCACTAACGAAGCAGCGAACGGGGGCAAAATATTGTGGAACTAGAAGTATCTTCAGCCCTACACCGTAAAATGGCTTGCGCAGTTACAGATGTAGAGGTAGATGTGTTCAGTATCTGGATAGTAGAGGATCAAACCCAGCGACAGGCCGTTACTGGGCCAATTAACGCACCACAGCATTGAGAAACATCTAAGCACGTAGATCGTAACCTACTGCACGAGCTCGTCTACATTGTTGACTCGATACGCGAGCACTGCAACCAGTGAGCCTATGTCTGGATTGAGGTATCGCTGCACCCCGCGGCTGGACTAATGGTACGCGTCTCGCAGCTTGCTACTATTTTCTGGGAACCATAGACTCCTTATACAATGACGGAAAAAATTACACAAAAAAAATAATGTAAGGTAATGATATTTTGGGAATACATTCGATTAGGTAACATATTTAAGTGATTAACATTGCAAGATCACATGTTACTGAAAACGCGAGATGATCTATTTAAAATGTGAAATTCTAGTACATTAATAAACGGTGTAACTACCAGAATGTCGAATTCAAGCATGCAGACGTGCATACATTTTGTTTTACAGGTGACGGGTGTCAGTTTGTGGTATGGATTTCCATGCCTGTTGCATGGTACAGGTACGATTAATGCTGTTTGTAGATTTCGTTGGAATTGTCGTCTGATGATGTCTCATATGTGCTCGATTGAAGATAAATCTGCTGATGGAACGGACCAAGGCAACATGTCGCCAATCTGTAGAGCATGGTGGGTTACAACAGCGGTACGTGAGAGAGTATTATCCCTTGGAAAACACCCATTGAAAAATATACATTCTTTATGGATGGCATTACAACAGGTCTGTCCAACCGTGGTAGCTGAATGGTCAGCGTGACGGATTGTCAATCTTTTGGGCCCGTGTTCGATTCCTGGCTGGGTCGGGGAATTTTCTCCATCCAGTGACTGGGTGTTGTGCTGTCCTCATTATCATCCTATCATCCTCATCGACTGCAGATCGCCGAAGTGGCGTCAAGTTGAAAGACAAGGACCTGGCGAACGGCCTACTCGACGGGGGCCCCTAGCCATACGATTAAATAAAAAAAACAGGTCTAATCATCACACTTGCGTTTCGGTGCGTGTTATAACCAAGAGAGTTCTCCTGCTGTCATATGAAATCGCACCCCAGACCATAACTTCAGATATATATCCAGTGTGCTCCACTAAGTTTCGGGAATGCAGCCGCATAAATTCTGCTTCTTCTTCTAATATTTCGGCTGTATACCTTTCAGCCATCTTCAGAGTGAGCCGTACGACTGACGCTCCAGCGCTCGCTCCATCCTTTTAAACTCGCGGACCGCGCCACTGCGCATGCGGCCACAGATAAACAAGGCGCCAGTGATGTTGATCGGCGGCAAAGACGTAACATATACATGAGTTACGTCTGTGGCTGCGCATTCGATCCATGCGGGGAGGTCGATGTATTACTGGGAGCTGAACTGTAGCGACGTCTTTGTAAGTTCAATATTGAAAGTGCCGGATTCCATGATTTATCTAATGTGAAACCGCTGTCTCTATTAATTAAATTCTTCGCCAAGCGGATTTCAGTGGCCTCTTTTACTACGGAGTCCCAGAAAGATGAAACAGAAGTCCGAATTTCGACATTTTCATATACCATAGTGAGACCAGAATCATTACAATGCTCTGCCACAGCCGATTTACTCGGTTGTAAGAGCCGAGTGTACCTGCGATGTTCCGTACACCTCTCTTGGACTGTACGATTCGTTTGTCCGATATATGAAAGGCCACATTCACATGGTATCTTGTAAACTCCAGGCTTGCGGAGTAGTAAGTCATCTTTAACGGAACCCAGGAGTGCAGCCGTCTTCGCCGGTGGACGAAAAATCACTTTTACTTTATGTTTAGTGAGGATCCGTCCTATTTTGGATGAAAGGCTTCCCACATACGGCAGGACAGCCATGGATTTAAATGTTTCCTCGTCATCTTCTGCATTCCTTACGGACACCTTAGGTTTTATTTGTAGTGCCTTACGTATCTGTTGTGGAGAATACCCGTTGTCCTCAAAAACTCTCTTCAGATGTAGAAGTTCGTCTTTTAAACTAATTTCATTAGATATGATGTGTGCTCGGTGTACCAAAGTTCTTAGAACACTACTCGTCTGCGAAGGATGGTGACAGCTATTTGCATGTAAATATAAGTCCGTATGGGTCGGTTTCCGATATACTGCATGACCCAGAGTGCCATCTTCTTTGCGCCGAACCAAGACATCCAAAAATGGAAGACATCCCTCCTTTTCCACTTCCATTGTAAACTGAATTTGTCCATGGATGGAATTCAGATGGTTTAAGAAGTCCTGCAATTTGTCCTCGCCATGGGGCCACACTACAAAGGTGTCGTCAACGTACCTCCAAAAAACTGTAGGCTTCAAACTAGCAGACTCCAGGGCCTTCTCCTCGAAATCCTCCATAAATAAATTGTCCACCAAGGGTGACAAAGGACTACCCATGGCAACACCGTCAGTCTGTTCAAAAAAGTCGTTATTAAATAAAAAGTATGTGGAGGTCATCACATGGTGAAACAAAGCTAAAATCTTCTTATCAAAACTTTTTCCAATGAGATCTAAAGATTCAGAGAGAGGTACCTTAGTAAATAGCGACACTACATCAAAGCTGACTAATAGATCAGGGGTGTTCAGTTTCAAAGATTTTAATTTGCCAATGAAATCTGCAGAGTTCCTTATATGATGATCACATTTTCCCACAAGCGGCCTCAATAGTGACGCCATGTGCTTGGCACAATAGTAGTTGGGAGAACCAATATTGCTCACGATAGGACGTAGAGGAACGTCTTTCTTATGGATCTTTGGGAGTCCATAAAGCCTTGGAGGCACTGCACCACTTGGTTTCAGTCTTCGTATGACTTCCGTTGGAAATGGGGAGGCATTCAAAAGCGACGCCGTCTTCCTTACCACCTTGTTGGTCGGGTCCTTACTGATCTTACGGTACATACTATCATTCAGTAAGCTGTATATCTTATCATGGTAGTCGTCACGTGACATTAAAACAGTTTTTGAGGACAACGGGTATTCTCCAAAACAGATACGTAAGGCACTACAAATAAAACCTAAGGTGTCGGTAAGGAATGCAGAAGATGACGAGGAAACAATTAAATCCATGGCTGTCCTGCCGTATGTGGGAAGCCTTTCATCCAAAATAGGACGGATCCTCATTAAACATAAAGTAAAAGTGATTTTTCGTCCACCGGCGAAGACGGCTGCACTCCTGGGTTCCGTTAAAGATGACTTACTACTCCGCAAGCCTGGAGTTTACAAGATACCATGTGAATGTGGCCTTTCATATATCGGACAAACGAATCGTACAGTCCAAGAGAGGTGTACGGAACAACGCAGGTATACTCGGCTCTTACAACCCAGTGAATCGGCTGTGGCAGAGCATTGTAATGATTGTGGTCACTCTATGGTATATGAAAATGTCGAAATTCGGACTTCTGTTTCATCTTTCTGGGACTCCGTAGTAAAAGAGGCCACTGAAATCCGCTTGGCGAAGAATTTAATTAATAGAGACAGCGGTTTCACATTAGATAAATCATGGAATCCGGCACTTTCAATATTGAACTTACAAAGACGTCGCTACAGTTCAGCTCCCAGTAATACATCGACCTCCCCGCATGGATCGAATGCGCAGCCACAGACGTAACTCATGTATATGTTACGTCTTTGCCGCCGATCAACATCACTGGCGCCTTGTTTATCTGTGGCCGCATGCGCAGTGGCGCGGTCCGCGAGTTTAAAAGGATGGAGCGAGCGCTGGAGCGTCAGTCGTACGGCTCACTCTGAAGATGGCTGAAAGGTATACAGCCGAAATATTAGAAGAAGAAGCAGAATTTATGCGGCTGCATTCCCGAAACTTGATGGAGCAGTCTTTGCGCCGCGAAAACCTGAAGATTCACATATATCCAGTGTGTTTAGCACGCAGACAGGCTGGCTACAGGCCTTCTACTGGCCTCCTTCTAGCCACCTCAACGGCCATCAGTAGCACTGAGGCAGAATCAGCTTTCATCAGGAAACGCAACAGATCTCCACCCAGCCCTCCAATAAGTTCTCTCTTGACACAACTGAGGTCAAAAACGGCGTTTGTTTGGCGTCAGTGCAATGCACACTACAGAGCGCCAGCCCTGAAGTTGTACTTGAAGTAACCGATTTGTAAGAGTTCGTTGTGTCACTGTGGTGCCAACTGTTGCGCAAATTGTTGCTGCAGATGCCGCACGATGTGCCAGAACCATTCGCCAAACACGACAGTCTTCCCTCCCTGTAGTGCCACATGGCCGTCTGGAGCCCACTCTTCTTGCAACCGCACATTCTCTTGACCACGCTGCCAGTCATCATGTACAGTGGCTACATTCCTGCCAAGACTTCCTGCAGTATGACAGGAGGAACATCCAGCTTCTCGTAGCCCTATCACACGACATCGTTCAAACTCAGCGAGGTGTTCATAAGGTTTCTTTGTCACCTCAAAGACATTCTTGGCTAACATCAACTCTCCATGTCCAATCCCAAAGGTAACTAACGCTCATGTGCTTTACAGATTATATTTAAAGCAGAACCCGATTTTCATTCTCACAGTGACGCTACTAGCGCCGTTTTTATGCGACTGGCCCGAAACTGGAACAGGCATCATGTTTAAGATGTAGAAACACGCCTAAAAGCTTTGTTTTATGTCACACATCTCCTTCTAGATTTTGCGATCTTTTTTCTGTAAATGTATTTCAGTGGTGACGTCTGCTCCGTCGTTGGGCTGGTTAGTGACAATATGTGATATATTTCGACCAGTGCAGCATTAGTCTGCTCTGTAGTGATGGTCAACAACTCCCGTAGTGGCCGCAATTTAGCAACTTGTATTGTTAAGTGATACACTGGTCGGATAACTGGATGTGTGATCCTGTCTCTTGCACACTGACAGAAATATGAGTAGCAGTCATCAAAAATGGTTCAAATGGCTCTGAGCACTATGGGACTTAACATCTATGGTCATCAGTCCCCTAGAACTTAGAACTACTTAAACCGAACTAACCTAAGAACATCACACAACACCCAGTCATCACGAGGCAGAGAAAATCCCTGACCCGCCCCGGGAATCGAACCGGGGAATCCGGGCGTGGGAAGCGAGAACGCTACCGCACGACCACGAGCTGCGTACGCAGTCATCTCAACACGGATGTTTTAGAGCCCGAAATGGTAGCCGTTTTACAGGCAGCTCTACTTGGCATGCCACTGGAACAACACCTTCATGTGTGTCAAGGAATAGGTGACCTTCTTCGAAGACAGTTGCATTCCTGGAATACATGTTCACCTGACATGTTGCAAATCTATGCGTAGAATACGATCGATGGTTATCTTATTCACCACTGTCCTCCAATAAAGACTATCGATGCTTTTGGAATCACGAACAAATCTTGTTAAATGAACTCACCAACGAATCTATCTAGGCGTACCATGATTCCATGTCACGAGATTTAGAACCTGATTACAGCACGTCGAAGCCTTGAACAGTACTGACTTCTTAAAGTCAGAGGCGATGCACAGTTTACTACAGCCACTGGGGCGGTATATGTTCCAGGCAGGGTTTCGCAAGCACCCGAGAGACATATGCGGGCCAGACAGCAACGTAATTCTGCAGTTGCGTTCTTTAACACTGCTGGCGCAGCACCCTACAATACTGCATTCTGCCGTCATTGGATGACTGGGTAGTTTACGTAGTTTAGCAGACAGCAGCATCTCCACAGCCATTTACAGGTGTTCGACAAAACTATGGAAACTCCGTGAGAAATGCATGCTCGAACAGAAATGCCGATACTATCCAAGCCTGTAAGATGCGCTACTGCACTTGCAACTGCCGGTCGTGGCCAAAACAGTGTCGTGCGTAGTTGTGAGTGCATTTTGCTGGAGCTAGGTGAATTCGAACCTGGGCAACTTGTTAGTGCTCTTACAGTGACTGCTTCCGTAACCAAGCGTGGTGGTTATTTTTTGTCTACGGTGGGACACGATGTATACCGTATGTGTGTGAAACTCTGTCCAGGAAGTTTCCAAGAAACTCACATACGCCGATCTTGTTAAATTGCTGGACTGAATATTTTTATAGTCAGATCCATGTAGCAGCTTCTAGTTCTAAATTTTTTCGTCTGAAGCAGCAGCCTTCTCAGAGAATAAAACAGTGGATCATAGAACCCAGAGCTCTCACAAGGCACTGTAAGTTTAAGTGTTCTTGTGGTATAAGTTATAGTGGTGTCACGTTACGTGATCCTATCAATCAGAATATCTCTGACGCAAGCATTCGTGCTGAAATTCTGAAAGTGCCAAATTCTGTTTTAAATGCAGTTCTGTCTATTGTGGAATCTCAAAAATTATGGACTCGACAGAGGTTGATTTAGAGGATCCATTCATTTCATTCGTTCATAGTGCACCAGACACTCATTCACAAGTACAAAATAGTGTCAAATTGATTAAAGATATGGCTCAGACAAACAGTAAGCACAGTGTAAGTAGCAGTTCAAAAATGGTTCAAATGGCTCTCAGCACTATGGGACTTAACTTCTGAGGTCATCGGTCCCTTAGAACTTAGAACTACTTAAACCTAATTAATCTATGGACATCGCCCACAGCCATGACCGAGGCAGGATTCGAACCTGCGACCGTAGCAGTCGCGCGGTTCCAGACTGTTCCTAGAACCGTTAGGCCACCCCAGTCGGCTAAGTAGCAGTAAAAACTTCCAGTCTCGTGGTACACAAAATGAGCTACAACTCTTTGGTATGGGTTCTTCAGTACGGGATGGAGCTCACAGCGGGGAAAGCTTATTCAACAGGAACGTTCTTTATTACTTGATGCCTTCCATACAGTTATTGGAAAATAGCGGCCCAGGAACGGATCGTGGCTACTAGGTAGCTGTTTCGGCTTACCGGTTGGCTAATAATCAGGTAACATGCGCTGCTGGGCCGCTATTATCAAATTACTACGGGGTAGGCAAGACAAAAGAGGCCTCATTTTATGCTGAATGTGATATTTGAAGTTTACTGGTGTTATTATTTCTTAACGCTAGGGCGGCGCTCAAGCGGCGTTACGTGATGTCATTTGACATCGCGCGGTGATTTCCTGATCAGTGCTGCGTTGCCAGTAGTCAGTTTGAAGATTATTGTGATTACATTTCTGCAGAATGGCTTTTTCAGTCGAACAATGAGTGTTTATTGGTGAATATTTTTTAGATGTAAATCGTTTAAACTGTAAATGAAAGGTTCATGATAAAACATCCAGAAATAGCCGCTCCTGCAAAAACCGTTGTGCAGAAATTTATCACTAAATTTAGAACAACAGAGTCAGTCGTAACGTCATACTTTACCGTGTAAAGAAATTTTGTTCGCCGGAAAATCTTGAACATGTTCATGAGACTATGGTAAATGGTTCAAATGGCTCTGAGGTCATCAGTCCCCTAGAACTTAGAACTACTTAAATCTAACTAATCTACGGACATCCATGCCCGAGGCAGGATTCGAACCTGCGACCGTAGCGGTCGCGCGGTTCCAGACTGTAGCGCCTAGAACCGCTTGGCCACTCCGGCCGGCAGACTATGGTAAGAAGTCCGCGGAAATCAACTAGGCGTCTATCTAAACATCACGCGAACGTCATGCCAGAACATGCTGAAGCTGTTACATCTGCGAGCATACAGAGTAAGAGTGATGCAAGCATTAAAATGTACGGATTATGCACAACGACAATACTATTGCGAATGGTTACTCATGCATGTCGCTTATGGTTATCACACGAGAAGGGTTAGCAAAAGTCTCCATAGTAATAATTTACTACAATAAATTCTGTATTTACAGTAAACGAGTGAATTGTCTGTAAGTTTATGTTGTTATGTTTTGTTTTGGCCATCATGTACATAGAAGGCACCAAGTAATAAAGAATGTTCCTGTCGAGTAAGCTTCCTTGACAGTGAACTTGCCCTCATACTGAAGGTCCCATAGCCCAGCTTGTGCACCCATAACATCAAGACAAAATGGCTACTCTACGGCACCATTTAAACAGTCCACGCCTATTTCACTTTGGGTAAAATGACAATGAGGCATCAGGAACGGCTTCTGACCACAGACGTATAAAAAGAGTGACACTGAATCCAGAAATCCCAACCCCTATAAACTGCAGAGCCCCAAACCGCGAAATCTATCCGAAGGGAGAGAATTATTCATGATGGTCATTTATGTGAAAGCGTTACACTAACCTACGATGTGACATATTTTCGAAATAGTGATGTACATGTCATTAGTTTCACACTTAAATGTTCATTTATATTTCGAACTGAACCCCGACCTACTACGTGTTATGGTTCAAATGGCTCTGAGCACTATGCGACTTAACATCTGAGGTCATCAGTCCCCTAGAACTTAGAACTACTTAAACCTAACTAACCTAAGGACAACACACAGCCGGCCTTTGTGAATGAGCGGTTCTAGGCGCTTCAGTCTGGAACCGTGCGACCGCTACGGTCGCAGGTTCGAATTCTGCCTCGGGCATGGGTGTGTGTGATGTCCTTAGGTTAGGTAGGTTTAAGTAGTTCTAAGCTCTAGGGGACTGATCACCTTAGATGTTAAGTCCCATAGTGCTCAGAGCCATTTGAACCATTTTTTTGACAACACACACATCCATGCCCGAGGTAGGATTCGAACCTGCGGTCGCGCGGTTCCAGACTGAAGCGCCTAGAACCGTTCGGCCACACCAGCCGGCACCTACTACGTGTTAACAATATCATTACTAGTATCTTGATCTTGTTCGTCAGCCGTCTTTTACATCCTGCAAATATCTCTTGACCCTCTGATCTCTCAAATCACATCTGTCTTTTGGGTTCTGATTCCCCCACAATACCCTAATAGCTCTTCCCCATCGGTTTGATGATGATGATGATGATGATGTTTGGCTTGTGGGGTGCTCAATTGCGCGGTCATCAGCTCCCGTACAATGTCTCAGCTTTTACACAGTCCAATTTTTACACAATCGAATCTAGCGACTGTCACATATGATGGTGATGATGATGACGATGATGATGATAAAGACAACACAAACACCCAGTCCTCGGGCACAGAAATACCCCAACCTGGCCGGGAATCGAGCCCGGTTCCCCGTGATCTAGAGGCAGCAACGCTAGCCACTAGACCATGATCATCGGTTTGAAAATATCTTTGTCATTTATTTTATCTTCAGAACTTCTCTTCTCTCCTAGACCTCTCTCACATTCTTGAAACCGTCTTCATTTATTATTTTAACTGAGCGTGGAGGGGGAAAAGGAAATGAAAGGGAAGGAACTAATGATGGCAGCTGCTCCGGGATTTTATGCGGAATCAGTGGTGAGGAGTGAAAATGTGCCCTAAGCACTGGACTCTTCTGTGTATTACGCAGCTGCGCTAACCACTGCGTCACTCAGTCACACTGTTTCTTGCAAACGCACGGAACCATCTAGGCACGCTCCCCGGCAGAAACACACTCAGACCAAGGGCCACCTATCCGCAGTCCACGTTTATATCCTCCATGCTCGATAATTTTATATTCCCGTTGGAGGTCGAACGTAAATGTACATCCTCACTGAAGGTTGTGGTTTCATTGCCCATCGAGGCGTATCAATTATATGAACCCGAGCCGTCTGTTCTTTCGGACATGTTCAAAAACACAGACACCACCCATTCATATAGCATTTTCACTGAAATGTTGTCAGTTCTACTATTTTCAAATATTTTGTTTTAGTGTGAATAGCAATAATTTCTCGATTATTTTCCAGCACGCAGTGCATAGTTTTACGACTGTGGGATGAGCGGAGGGCTTGATGCTACTGATCACCGACGGCAGTCATCGATGACCATTAATGCAATGGATTTCGGGTAATCATAACTACAACCATTCAAAAAAGGAGGCCGAAGATGGCACTCCAAAGTCGTTCCACAGTTTTCGCTGACTCTCGGCGAGTGGGTCATTTTTATCTGTCAATATTGAGATCAGCGAAGCGTGGTTTTTCACAGCGTCGAGCTTACAAATAACAGCAAAAAATAAGAAAATAAAAATATGTGTTTACGCCCCAGTTATTTGATAGCGACACGTGTAGAAGCTCTTACATCAGCCGGTTTTAGCTTCAGGATAAACAGATTAAGTGGTAGCGCTCTGATTGCCCTCGTCGTTAACTGATTCCAAAGTTAGCCATTTTTGGCATCAATTAAAGTTGCTCGCAAAAATTTAATCATGGCGCTGGCACGTTTTTCCGCTCTGGCGCTCTAACTACCTAGCTTCGGTTACGCGGTATCCGCAGCTATCGAGGGCGTGGCTCGCGCCTGCGGGCAGACTGCCACCCACGCGTTCGAAGCGCCGCCGCCCACGTGCGGGCCGCAAGCGCTGTAACACAACAGCAGCCGCGCTTTGCGTTTCCTGGCCGGCGCTGTTAAAGCCGGGCGACGCACGTGCCAGTGGCGGAACTGAAACTGCACCATCTTTCTGCGGCCCTTTCGGGCTGCAAATAGATAACATGAATCCACCTGATGAGACATTTGTGATGTATTCTACAAGTTTCGAAAAACACTGACCGCCGCGGATGTCACCTGAAGCGTGAAATAACCGAATAAGATGAAATACGTATCTGAAAAAATTAATCTCTGGGGTAGTCAAATGAAAACGAGACAGGTGGAAAAAGGGTAAGTAAACTGTTTATTATTTCAAAGGTAATCGCCGTAACTGTTAATACCGGGTGATCAAAAAGTCAGTATAAATTTGAAAACTGAATAAATCACGGAATAATGTAGATAGAGAGGTACAAATTGACACACATGCTTGCAATGACATGGGGCTTTATTAGAACGAAAAAAATACAAACGTTCTAAAAATGTCCGACAGATGGCGCTTCATCTGATCAGAATAGCAATAATTAACATAATAAAGTAAGATGTTCTTTACAGGAAATGCTCAATATGTCCACCATCATTCCCCAACAATAGCTGTAGTCGAGGAATAATGTTGTGAACAGCACTGTAAAGCATGTCCGGAGCTATAGTGAGGCATTGGCGTCGGATGTTGTCTTTCAGCATCCCTAGAGATGTCGGTCGATCACGATACGCTTGCGGCTTCGGGTAACCCCAAAGCCAATAATCGTACGGACTGAGGTCTGGGGACCTGGGATGCCAAGCATGACGAAAGCGGCGGCTGAGCACAAAATAATCACCAAACGACGCGCGCAAGAGATCTTTCACGCGTCTAGCAAAACTTTGTTTTCTTTGGTTCTAATAAAACCCCATGTCATTCCAAGCATGTGTGTCGATTTCTACCTCTCTATCTACATTATTCCGTGGTTTATTAAGTTTTGAAATTTGTACTGACTTTTTGATCACCCGGTACGTTTATCCCACTGTGAGACAAAGCGGTTAACGCCTTCATGGAAAATTGTTTGTAGTTGTGTATGGAACCATTACTGTACCAAGGCGTGCGTCACTTCGTCTGCAGCACATCAACTGCCACGAATGTCTTTCTTCAGGGCTCCAAAAATATGGAAATCTCATGGGAGATCACAGGTCACAACCGTCTACAAAAGGGGGGTTGAAAGTGGTTCCCAAAACTACCGTCTAATATCTCTGTCATCCATCTCTTGTAGAATATTATAATGTAATTTTAGACTAAATATAATGAGGCAAATCGATCAAAATGCCTTCCTCCACGCAAACCAACATGGATTCCGAAAACACCATTTATGTGAAATCCAACTCGGGCTCCTCACATGCCATCCTAAAGGACATGGATTAAGAAAATGAAGTAGCACGTAACTTAGCTGGATGGAACCTGGACCATACACAGAGAGAAATGCTACAATATAGTACAGAAATTCGTAACAGGACGAATAGAAATGACACTTTTATTCAAAGATAAGAATTACATTGAAGTCACCGCAATTAATCATGCTCCTCTCTACTTTAGAAAATGCGCTACGTGGTTCGTAATAGACTGTGTCATCACCACGGGTAGTAGTGCATGCTCTGCAACGTGCTCACATGCTGGCCACAAGAAGGGCAAGGGTTTATTGTGGCAGGGAGTTCTATTCCTCTACCCGCGTGGTTGACAGCTGCTGATGGTCGTTGGTGATGTGGACGTGCTGCAGTAACTCTCCGCACCACATCCCACACGTACTTTATGGGACTGAAGCTGGTGATACGCTCAGGCTACCCTTTTTTTCGAATATCCTCTCGTTCCAAGAGCTCCTCCTACCTGCTCTATACGATGCGGTCGCGCATTGTCATCCATGAAAATGAAGTCTGTGCGCAATCCACCAATGAAAAGACGTTCATGATGACAGAGCAGAGTGACAACAGCGTTGACCGGTGAGAAACCGTGTTTAAAGATTTGGAAGTATGTTCGCCCATGCACTATTATGACTCCTCACACTATAAAATCTGCACCACCAAAACGATCATGATCGACAATGTTCCTGGGTGCATTACATGTTCCCATCTCTCGCCATATGAGGGTGCATAGAGGATCACTATTCAGACTGAATCTGCTCTCATGTGAGAAGAGCACGCGATCCCATTACTCATTAGTCCGGTTCCTACGCGCTTGGCACCATTGCAGACGACGCCGGCGATACGCGAGTGTCAACGGAACACAACATTCTGGTCGTTAGATAAAGAAACCACCCCCTGCAGTCGCCGTGCCACTGTGGAGCCTCATATGTGCCTTCTCGTCCCTTTAAATGTGCTGCAACTGCACCCAGTGTTTGACATGAGTCTCTTCTTGCATGTTGCACAACGTAAAGGTCATCTGCCGCTGCGATTGACCGTGTTCAACCCCCTCTTCTCCTTCTGGTAGGTCTGACTGTGGTTCAAAACGCCCATGCATGTCAAACAGTGCTGTGGGTTACATTCGCCACACTTCGTCCTTCTTCCAGTTTTCTGATGACAGCTCCTCGTGAGTAGTCCTCTTAACGTTATCTATACGCTATGTTGTAATGAAGAGCACCACTACTGCTCGGTGTACCTGCTCGCTGACTGACACATACCGCCTTTCACCTTTCATCCAACGGTCTCGTGACGCGGGGACAGCCCCATTTAGTGCAACAGTCACGCTAACATGACGCAGTATGACATCCAGTTTTCTTGTACTCAATTGGAAGACTCCAGGCAACATGCTCCCGCACTTTCATTCATTTCCACATAGTAGTTAGTAAGTTATGGTTCAAATGGCTCTAAGTGCTATGGGACTGAACATCTGAGCTCATCAGTCTCCTAGACTGAGAACTACTGGGAGATCAAAAAGTCAGTATAAATTTGAAAACTGAATAAATCGCGGCTGAGCACACGATCATCACCAAATGACGCGCGCGAGAGATCTTTCAGGCGTCTAGCAATACTTTTTTTTCTTTTTGTTCTAATAAAACCCCATGTCATTCCAAGCATGTGTGTCAATTTTTCAATTTTTACCTCTCTATCTATATTATTCCGTGGTTTATTAAGTCTTCAAATTTATACTGACTTTTTGATCACCTGGTACTTAAACCTAACCAACCTAAGGACATCACATACATCCATGCCCCAAGCAGGATTCGAACCTGCGACCGTAGCGGTCGCGCGGTTCCGGCCTGAAGCGCCTAGAACCGCTCTGTCACAGCGGCCGGCTACTAAGTTACGTTGCTTTATGCAGGGTGTTACAAAAAGGTACGGTCAAACTTTCAGGAAACATTCCTCACACACAAATAAAGACACGATGTTATGGGGACATGTGTCCGGAAACGCTTAATTTCCATGTTAGAGCTCATTTTAGATTCGTCAGTATGTACCTTCCTCGATTCACCGCCAGTTGGCCCAATTGAAGGAAGGTAATGTTGACTTCGGTGCTTGTGTTGATATGCGACTCATTGCTCTACAGCACTAGCATCAAGCACATCAGTACGTAGCATCAACAGGTTAGTGTTCATCACGAACGTGGTTTTGCAGTCAGTGCAATGTTTACAAATGCGGAGTTGCCAGATGCCCATTTGATGTATGAATTAGCACGGGGCAATAGCCGTGGCGCGGTACGTTTGAATCGAGAAAGATTTCCAGAACGAAGGTGTCCCCACAGGAAGACGTTCGAAGCAATTGATCGGCGTCTTAGGGAGCACGGAACATTCCAGTCTATGACTCGCGACTGGGAAGACCTAGAACGACGAGGACACCTGCAATGGACGAGGCAATTCTTCGTGCACTTGACGATAACCCTAATGTCAGCGTCAGAGAAGTTGTTGCTGTACAAGGTAACGTTGACCACGTCACTCTATGGAGAGTGCTACGGGAGAACCAGTTGTTTCCGTACCATGTACAGCGTGTGCAGGCACTATCAGCAGCTGATTGGCCTCCACGGGTACACTTCTGCGAATTGTTCATCTAACAATGTGTCAATCGTCATTTCAGTGCAAATGTTCTCTTTCCGGATGAGGCTTCATTCCAACGTGATCAAATTGTAAATTTTCACAATCAACATGTGTGGGCTGACGAGAATCCGCACGCAATTGTGCAATCACGTCATCAGCACAGATTTTCTGTGAATGTTTGCGCAGGCATTGTTGGTGATGTCTTGATTGGGCCCCATGTTCTTCCATCTACGCTCAATGGAGCACGTTATCATGATTTCATACGGGATACTCTATCTGTGCTGCTAGAACATGTGCCTTTACAAGTACGACACAACATGTGGTTCATGCACGATGGAGCTCCTGCACATTTCAGTTGAAGTGTTCGTACGCTTCTCAACAACAGATTCGGTGACCGATGGATTGGTAGAGGCGGACCAATTCCATGGTCTCCATGCTCTGCTGACCTCAATCCTTTATTTATGGGGGCATTTGAAAGCTCTTGTCTAAGCAACCCCGGTACCAAATGTAGAGGCTCTTCGTGCTCGTATTGTGGACGGCTGTGATACAATACGCCATTCTCCAAGGCTGCATTAGCGCATGAGGGATTCCATGCGACGGAGGGTGGTTGCATGTATCCTCGCTAACGGAGGACATTTTGAACATTTCCTGTAACAAAGTGTTTGAAGTCACGCCGGTACGTTCTGTTGCTGTGTGTTTCCATTCCATGATTAATGTGATTTGAAGAGAAGTAATAAAATGAACTCTAACATGGAAAGTAAGCGTTTCCGGACACATGCCCACATAACATATTTTCTTTCTTTGTGTGTGAGGAATTTTTCCTGAAAGTTTGGCCGTACCTTTTTGTAACACCCTGTATATCTCGTCGATACGTTATGCAGAGCAGAGCATGATGCGGTCTATAATATTCATGTTGTATTGTAACGACGTGGCAAATACTATTGATAGTAAATTCAGACGAGACAGATGATGGAGTCATCTGTAATGAAGTACAATCTTATGGAAAACGCCGGCCGGAGCGACCGAGCGGTTCTAGGCGCTCAGTCTGGAACCGCACGACCGCTACGGTCGCAGTTTCGAATCTTGCCTCGGCGTGGATGTGTGTGATGTGCTTAGGTTAGTTAGGTTTAACTAGTTCTAAGTTCTAGGGGACTGATGACCTCAGATGTTAAGTCCCATAGGTCATCAGTCCTCTAGAACTTAGAACTACTTAAACCTAACTAACCTAAGGACATCACACACATCCATGCCCGAGTCAGGATTCGAACCTGTGACCGTAGCGGTCGCGCGGTTTCAGACTGAAGCGCCTACAACCGCTCAGCCACACCATCCGGCCCTGGAATAAAAACGACATAAAAATCGAAGTTCTTCAACTAAAACTTTTCGTTAGTGAAATCTTACCGGATTTAATCTTACTAAGTGAAACTCACTTGCGCCATTCAGAAACGTTTAAGATATCACGATTTAAATGCTACCGCACTGATAGACAGCTCCGACAATGTGGTGGCACTGGCGTACTCGTGCAGCAAAACACACAACGCTGGGAAATTCTTTTGCCCCAGACGGTTAACGTAGAAGCAACAGCTGTGAAGATACGAACTTCTCAGGGTGACATAACATTAGTCTCCGTGTACCAGCCCCCCACAGAAAACTTCTACTGACCGATCTCAGTAGTGCCTCAGGCTCTCCTCGTGAACCCGTAACACTATCAGGTGATCTGAATTCCAAACATCCCTAGTGGCATTCAAGGACCACGAAACCTAATGGAAACATGTTGTTTACCTATTACAATACCTCGAATTTAGCGATTCTTTCACCAAATGAATCAACTTACCGCACAAGTATTGCGGTCTTGCCAGACGTTCTGGACGTCGAGCTCTATAAATATGTGCCGACCTCTGTAACTGTTGAATCTCTTTGTATCCTCAATTCTGATCATAACCCGTTATTAGGATCCGTCGGAGATACGTCTCCAGACAGAAAGATAATTAAGCCGCCAAGGAATATTAACCGGGAACTATATAAGCCACGATTTGAATCGTTGACTGACGTCCCTCACATAAAGACTGTTGAAGAGCTCGAACTGCAAGGTCTGTTATCTATCCAACTTTTGACCGCAGCGGGTAACCTCAGTATCTTGCCCCCTTCCTTCGCACAAATTACGCCCCTGAATTTCATCCCGAATTTCTTCGGTTAAGGAAGACTAAGAATCATGTACGAAATTCTGACAATGGACGCTTAGTCCAGTAGTAAATACTGAATTAAATTGGCTATCTAGGGAACTGACCGAAAAAATAAAGCAAAATGAGAACGGGGAATGGCACTATGGACATAAACTGATCATCCCAGGTCCAAATACTGTCTTGAATATCACTTGGAAAATCCTTCGTAAGCCGACTGTTATTCCACTACTACATGACGGACCTTCTTTGGCTACTTTACCAAGAGAAAAGGCTCAAGATTTGGCATAATAAATTGCTTCACCCTTTAAGCCAAATTATGTACCCATCGTATCTTAATGTTAATAATACTGTCACCAATTGTATGGTATTGTATTGTATTGTACGGAACTGGGGACCTAGAAACGACGGAGAGGTTTCGTCCCCGCCGTAGCCCGCAGTGGTCCACAAGCCCACAACAGGCTACAGCAGTCCACTCACCCCACCGCCGCTCCACACCGAACCTAGGGTTTCTGTGCAGTTCGGCCCACAGTGGATCCACCGAGAAGTTACTTTGAGCGCCCACTCCGCTGCAGAGCTAAATATTCTTTCTGGAAACAATCCCCGAGGTTGTGGCTAAGTCATGTCACCCCAGTGTCATTACTTCCATGAGTGCAAGGCCTGTACATTACGCAGGAATGTAGGAAACGAAGTATTCATGGAAGTAAAGCTGTGAGGGCTAGTCGTCAGATGTGCTTGTGTAGCAAATCCTTTACCGAACTTGTCCGCGAAAGGCGAAGGTCCTTGGTTTGAGTCATTGACCGGCACACAATTGTAATATGCTCGGAAGTTTCATATAAGCGCTCACTCCTATGTAGAGTGAAGTATTCGTTCTGGACACTGTCCCTCAGGCTGTGGCTAAGCCATGTCACAGCAGTGTCATATCTTCCTCACGTGCAATGACTGCAAATTACGCAGGTTACCCTCTGTGACACTTGAAAGATTATAGACGAGTTATTGGCGGAATTAAGGCTGCGAGGACGAGTCGTGAGTCGCCCTTCTGTTGCTCGGCAATTGTAGATCTTGTTCGCGAAAGAAAAAGTTCCTGAGGTCGAGTTTCCGACTGGCAGACGGTTGTGATCCTCCAGTAAGTTTCATATAAGTGCACATTTCTGTGTAGAGTGAACTACTCATTCTGAGAACAATAGACTGAACTACTCATTCTGAAAACAATCATCCAGGTTGTGGCTAAGACGCCGCGCGGGATTAGCCGAGCGGCCTTGGACGCTGCAGTCATGGACTCTGCGCCTTGTCCCGGCGGAGGTTCGAGTCCTCCCTCGGTCATGGGTGCGTGTGTTTGTCCTTAGGATAAGTTAGGTCAAGTAGTGTGTAAGCTTAGGGACTGATGACCTTAGCAGGTAAGTCCCATAGGATTTCACACACATTTGAACATTTTTTTGTGGCTAAGACATGTCACAGCAATGGCATATATTCCATCTGTGCTAGGACTGCAATTTGCGCAGGAGACCCCCTCTGTTATTTAGAAGTTAGAAAATGAGGCATTGGCGGAAGTAAAGCTGCGAAGACGGATATGAAATCGTGCTTGTGTATTTCAGTCCGTAGGGAACGTGTCCGGGAAAGGTGAAGGCTCTGCGTTCGAATTCCAGGCCGGCACACAGCTGTAATCCACCTGGAAGCTACATAGCACCGCACACTCTGCTGTAGAGTGAAATATTCGTTCTGGAAACAATTCTCCAAGCTGTGGGTAACTTTACGACATGTTATAAATTCTGAAAAAAATTCTAAAATAACAAGAACATTGCATTTAAGAAAGAGAAAAGTAATATAATAGGAAAATAATGTATGTAGGTTTGTATTAAAGATCTCACCATCAAGCAATTGCGGGTGTGAGGGCTCTGGAAATCACCAAGCTTGTCACATTCGATTTAGATTGCAAAATACATCTTTAATTCTCATTTGATAATTCATGTGTACAGACATGTGTTGTGTTATTCTTATATTACATAATTTTCATTACAGACATAATTTTACCTAAGTTACTAACAATCATATCATTTAAATTTCACGTATAACTCAAGACGGTTCCACACATGTTGAAATGACAGTTGATCCATTTCTGTGTTCCTTAATTTAGTCTTATTTTACATGTATGTCTGTGTATTAATCCCACAATCTCCATCTGTTCCAGCATCTGAGTCAGTTTCTGTGTTTGTGTCTGTTTCATTCCAGATATCCTATTCCCATTTTTGTGTGTTTGCTCTTATTTGTCCATATGTTTGTTCTTGGTTGTATGATTCGTGTAACGTACGTGACACATTATCCGTTATGTCGCGGTGGCCGAGCGGTTCTAGGCGCTTCAGTCCGGAACCGTGCGACTGCTACGGTCGCAGGTCCGAATCCTGCCTCGGGCACGGATGTGTGTGATGTCCTTAGGATAGTTAGGTTTAAGTAGTTCTAAGTTCTAGGGGACTGATGACCTTAGAAGTTAAGTTGAGGTTGGGTTGTTTGGGGGAAGAGACCAAACAGTGAGGTCATCGGTCTCATCGGATTAGGGAAGGACGGGGGAGGAAGTCGGCCGTGCCCTTTCAAAGAAACCATCCCGGCGTTTGCCTCGAGCGATTTAGGGAAATCACGGAAAACCTAAATCAGGATGGCCGGACACGGGATTGAACCGTCGTACTCCCGAATGCGAGTCCAGTGTCCTAATCACTGCTCAGATGTTAAGTCCCATAGTTCTCAGGGGCATTCGAACCATTTTACGTTCAGTATTCCCCAATCGTCCGACTGTCGTATAATTTGCCCTATGTTATTGTATCAGTCGAGATCGTGTGGCTCTCCATCTCTCTCTCTCTCTCTCTCTCTCTCTCTCTCTCTCTCTATCTCTCTCTATCACAGTGTAAAGTGACACGATCAGGAGTTCCTAGTTCTCCGCAAGCGCACATGGGTGTTCGGCTGGGATCAAGCCGATGGATGTGTTATCGATCTCTGCCATGGCCCATCCCATGAGGAAATGGACCATGCGACGTGCGGGACTTGTATGTTTTAGACTCATTCGTCCCTTCCCTTTCTCTCTACCAGGTACAATTTCTCCAGATGTTTAGTAGGAGTCTATATATGCCGTCCTGTCCTGTAATTTCAAATACCTCGCTCTGTCTGCCTTTGTTCAACCAGTATGCTGCTGCTCTTTGACGGAGAGTAATGTCAGTGGACACACTTCCGTCACAACGCATAGTGCCTCTGCCGATGCTGTGCCGAAGGCCCCCAACATCTTAAGCAAACACTTCTTTGGCCGCGTCTCACAATCATTTTATGTGTTGCAAGTCTCAGTCGATTCGCTCAGGCGCTCGCTTCAAAACATACTATAGAATCGAATATTACGAGATAATACGTATTGTTTTTATGGGTAGTCTAAATTTTTTTACTATTTAGTCTTGCTAATTTATCCATTATTTCTATTGATCTGTCGGTTGTAAATCTGACGTATTCAGTGAACTTTAGTTTGTCGTCAATGCGTAAACATAGATACACTATGTGATCAAAAGAATCCGCACACCCCCAAAAACATACGTTTTTCATATTGGGTGCATTGTGCTGCCACCTACTGCCAGGTACACCATATCAGCGACCTCAGTAGTCATTAGTCATCGCGAGAGAGCTGAATGGGGTGCTCCGGGGAACTCACGGACTTTGAACGTGGTCACGTGATTGGGTGTGACTTGCGTAACACGTCTGAACGAGAGATTTCCACACTCCTAAAAATCCCTAGCTCCACTGTTTCCGATGTGGTAGTGAAGTGGAAACGTGAAGGGACACGTACAACACAAAAGCGTACAAGCTGACCTCGTCTGTCGTAATGTGTAATAGGCATACATCTATTCAGACCATCAACAGGAATTCCAGACTGCATCAGGATCCACTGCAAGTACTATGACAGTTAGGCGGGAGGTGAGAAAACGTTGTGTGGGGTGACCAATCATGGCACACAATGTAACGATCCGATGGCAGGGTGTGGGTTTGGCGAATGCCCGGTGAATGTCATCTGCCAGCGTGTGTAGTGACAACAGTAAAATTCGGAGGCGGTGGTGTTATGGTGTGGTCGTGTTTTTCATGGAAATGGCTTGCACCGCTTGTTTTGCGTGTCACTATCACATCACAGGCCTACATTCATGTTTTAAGCACCTTCTTGCTTCTCATTGTTGAGGAGCAATTCGGGGATGGTGGTTATATCTTTCATCACGATCGAGCACCTGTTCATAATGCACGGCCTGTGGCGGAGTGGTTACACAACAGTAACATATTGTAATGGACTGGCCCGCACACAGTCCTGACCTGAATCGTACAGGACACCTTTGGGATGTTTTGGAACGCCGACTTCGTGCCAGGCTTCACCGACCGACATCAATACCTCTCCTCAGGGCAGAACTCCGTGAAGAGTGGGCTGCCATTCCTCAAGAAACCTTCCAGCACTTGGCTGAACGCATGCCTGCGAGAGTGGAAGCTGTCATCAAGCGAAAGGTAGGCCAAGACCATATTGAATTCCAGCATTACCAATGGAGGGCGCCACGAACTTTAAGTCATTTTCAGCCAGGTGTCAGGATACCTTAGATCACAAAGTGTACCCTGTTGCTCCTTTGTGTTGCAACGTTGTGCTATTTAGCTTGATATTGGGGTTTCTTTTAGCCTCGCCTTTAAGTCGTAAGTACACAGTTTTATTAGCTGCAATTGTAGGTTTATTGCAATTACACCATTCATTTAAATCTACGAGGAACTGCGTGGTATTTTGTTCTGAGTGCCTGCCTAAGCAATGTCAATAATTCCATGAACTCTAGGCGTGCAAACTACGCAGGACTCCTATGATTTTGAGAGGAAGAAAATGAAGTACTGGAAGTGTTAAAGCTGCGACAATGGATCGTCTGCCGTGCCTGTGAATAACCGCACGTAGAGAAAAAGTCCGCGAATGACGAAATTAGATATCAGTACTCAGTCCGCTGCAAAGAGAAATACTTGTTCCGAAAATAATCCCCCAGACTGTGTCTCAGCCAAATGTCAACGATGTCATTGTTTTCATGAGTGTTAGTCATGGGAGTTCCGCAAGAGGACATCTGTGATATTTATAAGGGTCATGATTAGGCGATAATGAAGCCGTGAGGCCGACTCGACCTTCTCGGCAGCGTGTCACAGGACGTAGATAAACAGTCCACGAAAGACGAAAGTCCTGAGATCGATTCAAACCCCGCTCATAAATGTTATCCACCAGAAAATTAGATACCAGCACTCAGTCCGCTGCAGAGAGAAATATTTGATCTGAAAATATTCACCCTGTCAATGTCCTAGCCACGTGGCAACAGTGTCATTGTTTACTTGAGTGCTAAGCATGGGAATTCCGCAGGAGGACACCTGCGATATGTATAAAGGTCGAGATTAATCTGAAATGAAGCTGTCAGGTCGACTTTCCTTTCTTGGCTGTGTATCACAGGACGTAGAGAAACATTCCACGAAAGGTAGAAGGCCTTGGTTCGAGTTCTATCAAATAGAGATATGTTACCCACCAGGAAATCAGATACCAGCAATCATTCCGCTGCAGAGACGAACATTTGTTCTGGAAGCTACACCCCAAAGTGTGTGTAAGCCACGTGTCTACAACGTCATTGCTGTCACGACTGCAAGGGAGGGGAATTACGCAGGAGGACACTTGTGATATTTATGTGGGTCGAGATTAGGTGGAAATAAAGCCGCGAGGTCGATTCGCCGCTTGTAGCTGCTTGTCACAAGATCTAGAGAACCAATCCAAAAAAAAATCCAAAGTCCTGGGTTCGAGTCCCAGCCCGGCATAGAAATAATACCCACCAGGAAATAAGATATTAGCACTCTGTCTGCTGCAGAGAGAAATATTTGATCTGAAAATAATCTTCCAGTCTGTGTCTTAGCCATGTGTCAACAAAGTCACTGTTTTCAAGAGTGATAGGCATGGAAATTCTGTAAGAAGACACCTGTGATATTCGTAAGAGTCGAATTTAGGTGGAAAAGTAGCCGTGACGTCGACTCGCCTTTCTTGACTGCGTATCACAGGACGTAGAGAAAGAATCGACGAAAGGCGAAAGTTCTGGGTTCAAGTCCCAGCCCGCACAGAAATGTTACCCACCAGGAAATTGGAAAATAGCACTCGATCCGCTGCAGACACGAACATTTATTCTTGAAGCAACACCGTAGAGTGCGTCTAAGCCATGTCTACAATGACTTTGCTTTGACGAGTACTAGGCACGGAAATTACGCAAAAGGACACTTGTGATGTTTATATTTATCGAGATTAGGTGCAAACAAAGTCGCAAGGACGATTCACCTGTCGTGTCTGCTTATTACAAGATGTAGTGGACCAATCCACAAAAGACGAAAGTCTTAGGTTCGAGTCCCTGCCCAGCGCAGAAATGTTACATATCATTAAATTAGATATCAGCACTCACTCCGCTGCAGAGAGAAATATTTGTTCTGAAAATAATACCCAAAATTGTGTCTTAGTCATGTGTCAACAATGTCATTGTTTTCGTGAGTGCTAGGAACTGGAAGTGCGCAAGAACATTCCTCTGATATTTATAAGAGTTGAGATTAGATGGAAATGAAGCAGTGAGGTCGACTAGCTTTTCTTGGCTGTGTATCACGGACGTAGAAATACAATCCAAGAAAGGCGGAAGTCCTGGGGTCGAGTCCCACATGGAAATTAGATATCAGCACTCAGTCCACTGCGAAGAGAAATACTTGTTCCGAAAATAATCCCCCAGACTGCGTCTCAGCCAAATGTCAACGATGTCATTGTTTTCATGAGTGTTAGTCATGGGAGTTCCGCAAGACGACATCTGTGATATTTATAAGGGTCATGATTAGGCGATAATGAAGCCGTGAGGCCGACTCGACCTTTTTGGCTGCGTGTCACAGGACGTAGATAAACAGTCCACGAAAGGCGAAAGTCCTGAGATTGATTCAAACCCTGCTCATAACTGTTACCCAACAGAAAATTAGATACCAGCACTTAGGCCGCTGCAGAGAGAAATATTTGATCTGAAAATATTCACCCTGTCAATGTCCTAGCCACGTGGCAACTGTGTCATTGTTTTCATGAGTGCTAAGCATGGGAATTCCACAAGAGGACACCTGCGATCTGTATAAGGGTCGAGATTAATCTGAAATGAAACTGTAAGGTCGACTCGCCTCTCTTGGTTGTGTATCACAGGACGTAGAGAAACATTGCACGAAAGGTGGAAGACCTTGGTTTGAGTCCCATCAAAAGACATGTGTTACCCACCAGGAAATTAGATATCAGCACCCATTCCTCTACAGGGACGAATATTTATTCTTGAAGCGACACCGTAAATTGTGTCTAAGCCATGTCTACAATGACTTTGCTTTAACGAGTGTTGGCCGCGGTGGTCTCGCGGTTCTAGGCACGCAGTCCGGATCCGCGCTACTGCTACGGTCGCAGGTTCGAATCCTGCCGCGGGCATGGATGTGTGTGATGTCCTTAGGTTAGTTAGGCTTAAGTAGCTCTAAGTTCTAGGGGACTGATGACCACAGCTGTTAAGTCCCATAGTGCTCAGAGCCATTTGAACCATCTGAACCTTTAACGAGTACTAGGCGCGGAAATTACGCAAGAGGACACTTGTGATGTTTATATTTGTCGAGATTAGGTGGAAACAAAGCTGCAAGGACGATTAACCTGTTTTGTCTGCTTATTACATGATGTTGTTGTGGTCTTCAGTCCTGAGACTGGTTTGATGCAGCTCTCCATGCTACTCTATCCTGTGCAAGCTTTTTCATCTCCCAGTACCTACTGCAACCTACATCCTTCTGAATCTGCTTAGTGTATTCATCTCTTGGTCTCCCTCTACGATTTTTACCCTCCACGCTGCCCTCCAATACTAAATTGGTGATCCCTTGATGCCTCAGAACATGTCCCACCAACCGATCCCTTCTTCTGGTCAAGTTGTGCCACGAACTTCTCTTCTCCCCAATCCTATTCAATGCTTCCTCATTAGTTATGTGATCTACCCATCTAATCTTCAGCATTCTTCTGTAGCACCACATTTCGAAAGCTTCTATTCTCTTCTTGTCCAAACTATTTATCGTCCATGTTTCACTTCCATACATGGCTACACTCCATACGAATACTTTCAGAAATAACTTCCTGACACTTAAATCAATACTGGATGTTAACAAATTTCTCTTCTTCAGAAACGCTTTCCTTGCCATTGCCAGCCTACATTTTATATCCTCTCTACTTCGACCATCATCAGTTATTTTGCTCCCCAAATAGCAAAACTCCTTTACTACTTTAAGTGCCTCATTTCCTAATCTAATTGCCTCAGTATCACCTGACTTAATTCGACTACATTCCATTATCCTTGTTTTGCTTTTGTTGATGTTCATCTTATATCCTCCTTTCAAGACACTGTCCATTCCATTCAACTGCTCTTCCAAGTCCTTTGCTGTCTCTGACAGAATTACAATGTCATCGGCGAACCTCAAAGTTTTTATTTCTTCTCCATGAATTTTAATACCTACCCCGAATTTTTCTTTTGTTTCCTTTACTGCTTGCTCAATATACAGATTGAATAACATCGGGGAGAGGCTACAACCCTGTCTTACTCCCTTCCCAACCACTGCTTCCCTTTCATGTCCCTCGACTCTTATAACTGCCATCTGGTTTCTGTACAAATTGTAAATAGCCTTTCGCTCCCTGTATTTTAACCTTGCCACCTTTAGAATTTGAAAGAGAGTATTCCAGTCAACATTGTCAAAAGCTTTCTCTAAGTCTACAAATGCTAGAAACGTGGGTTTGCCTTTCCTTAATCTTTCTTCTAAGATAAGTCGTAAGGTCAGTATTGCCTCACGTGTTCCAGTGTTTCTACGGAATCCAAACTGATCTTCCCCGAGGTTGGCTTCTACTAGTTTTTCCATTCGTCTGTAAAGAATTCGTGTTAGTATTTTGCAGCTGTGACTTATTAAGCTGATAGTTCGGTAATTTTCACATCTGTCAACACCTGCTTTCTTTGGGATTGGAATTATTATATTCTTCTTGAAGTCTGAGGGTATTTCGCCTGTTTCATACATCTTGCTCACCAGATGGTAGAGTTTTGTCAGGACTGGCTCTCTCACGGCCTTCAGTAGTTCCAATGGAATATTGTCTACTCCGGGGGCCTTGTTTCGACTCAGGTCTTTCAGTGCTCTGTCAAACTCTTCACGCAGTATCGTATCTCCCATTTCATCTTCATCTACATCCTCTTCCATTTCCATAATATTGTCCTCAAGTACATCGCCCTTGTATAGACCCTCTATATACTCCTTCCACCTTTCTGCTTTCCCTTCTTTGCTTAGAACTGGGTTTCCATCTGAGCTCTTGATATTCATACCAGTCGTTCTCTTATCTCCAAAGGTCTCTTTAATTTTCCTGTAGGCGGTATCTACCTTACCCCTAGTGAGATAGGCCTCTACATCCTTACATTTGTCCTCTAGCCATCCCTGCTTAGCCATTTTGCACTTCCTGTCGATCTCATTTTTGAGACGTTTGTATTCCTTTTTGCCTGTTCCACTTACTGCATTTTTATATTTTCTCCTTTCATCAATTAAATTCAATATTTCTTCTGTTACCCAAGGATTTCTACTAGCCCTCGTCTTTTTACCTACTTGATCCTCTGCTGCCTTCACTACTTCATCCCTCAAAGCTACCCATTCTTCTTCTACTGTATTTATTTCCCCCATTCCTGTCAATTGCTCCCTTATGCTCTCCCTGAATCTCTGTACAACCTCTGGTTCTTTCAGTTTATCCAGGTCCCATCTCCTTAAATTCCCACCTTTTTGCTGTTTCTTCAGTTTCAATCTGCAGTTCATAACCAATAGATTGTGGTCAGAATCCACATCTGCTCCTGCAAATGTCTTACAATTTAAAACCTGGTTCCTAAATCTCTGTCTTACCATTATATAATCTATCTGATACCTTTTAGTATCTCCAGGGTTCTTCCATGTATACAACCTTCTTTCATGATTCTTAAACCAAGTGTTAGTTATGATTATGTTGTGCTCTGTGCAAAATTCTACCAGACGGCTTCCTCTTTCATTTCTGTCCCCCAATCCATATTCACCTACTATGTTTCCTTCTCTCCCTTTTCCTACACTCGAATTCCAGTCACCCATGACTATTAAATTTTCGTCTCCCTTCAGAATCTGAATAATTTCTTTTATTTCATCATACATTTCTTCAATTTCTTCGTCATCTGCAGAGCTAGTTGGCATATAAACTTGTACTACTGTAGTAGGTGTGGGCTTCGTATCTATCTTGGCCACAATAATGCGTTCACTATGCTGTTTGTAGTAGCTTACCCGCATTCCTATTTTCCTATTCATTATTAAACCTACTCCTGCATTACCCCTATTTGATTTTGTGTTTATAACCCTGTAGTCACCTGACCAGAAGTCTTGTTCCTCCTGCCACCGAACTTCACTAATTCCCACTATATCTAACTTCAACCTATCCATTTCCCTTTTTAAATTTTCTAACCTACCTGCCCGATTAAGGGATCTGACATTCCACTCTCCGATCCGTAGAACGCCAGTTTTCTTTCTCCTGATAACGACATCCTCTTGAGTAGTCCCCGCCCGGAGATCCGAATGGGGGACTATTTTACCTCCGGAATATTTTACCCAAGAGGACGCCATCATCATGTAATCATACAGTAAAGCTGCATGCCCTCGGGAAAAATTACGGCTGTAGTTTCCCCTTGCTTTCAGCCGTTCGCAGTACCAGCACAGCAAGGCCGTTTTGGTTATTGTTACCAGGCCAGATCAGTCAATCATCCAGACTGTTGCCCTTGCAACTACTGAAAAGACTGCTGCCCCTCTTCAGGAACCACACGCTTGTCTGGCCTCTCAACAGATACCCCTCCGTTGTGGTTGCACCTATGGTACGGCTATCTGCATCGCTGAGGCACGCAAGCCTCCCCACCAACGGCAAGGTCCATGTAGTGGACCAATCCACGAAAGACGGAAGTCCTGGGTGCGAGTTCCTGCCCCGCGCAGAAATGTTACATGTCAATAAATTAGATATCAGCACTCACTCCGCTGCAGAGAGCGGAAAATAATACCCAAAATTGTGGCTTAGTCATGTGTTAAAAATGTCATTGTTTTCGTGAGTGCTAGGAATTGGAAGTTCGCAAGAACAATCCTGTGATATTTATAAGAGTTGAGATTAGATGGAAATGAAGCAGTGAGGTCGACTAGCCTATCTTGGCTGTGTATCACGGACGTAGGAATACAATCCACGAAAGGCGAATATCCTGGGTTGTAGTCCCAGTCCCGAACAGTAATGTTACCCACCGGGAAATTAGATATCAGCACTCATTCCGCTGCAGAGACGAATATTTATTCTGGAAGCAATACCCAATACTGTGTATTAGCCATGTGTCTACAATGTCATTGCTTTCATGACTGCTAGGCAAAATAATTACGCAAGAGGACACTTTTGATGTTAACAGGGGTTGAGATTAGGTGGAAATAAACCCGGGACGTCAATTCGCCTCTTGTGGCTGCTTATCACAAGATGTAGAGGACCAATCCACGAAAGGCGGAAATCTGGGTTGAAGTCCCAGTCCTGCACAGAAATGTTACCCAAAAGGTTCAAATGGCTCTGAGCACTACGGGACTTAACATCTGAGGTCATCAGTCCCCTAGAACTTAGAACTACTGAAACCTAACTAACCTAAGGACATCACACACATCCATGTCCGAGGCAGGATTCGAACCTGCGACCGCAGCAGCCGCGCGGTTCCCGACTGAAGCGCCTAGAACCGCTCGGTCATAGCGGCCGGCCTCCATGAGTTCTAGGCGTGCACACTGTACATGATGGCATGTGCGATATCTGGAAGGGACGAGATTAGGTATTGACGAAAGTAAAGCTGTAAGGACGAGTCGTCTCTCGTGTATGTGTGGCACACTACAGTCAACCAGAGACGAATGACATGGGTTCGAATCCCATCCAACTATACAACTGTTATTCGCCAGGAAATTGCATATCATCGCTTACTTCGCTGCAGAGTTACATATTCGTTCTGAAAACAATCCTCCAGGTTGTGGCTAAATGTAATCCTCCAGGAATTTTCATATCAGCGCCCATTCCCTTGCAGAGTGAAATATTTGTTGTGGACAAATTCTCCATGCTGTGGCTAAGCTATGCCACTGAAATGTAATTGCTTCCATTAGCTTTAGGGGCGCAAATGACACAATAAAATATCTGTGATATCTGTAAGGGAAGAGATAAGATATTAGCCGAAGTAAAGATGCGAGGACAAGACTTGTAGTCTGTCATGTCTGTTTACCACAGTAGCTAGAGAACTATCCTGCGACAGGCGAAGCTGCTGGGTTCCTGTTCCAGCCCACAGCACACATTTAATCAGCCTGGAAGTTACACATCAGCGCTCACTCCGCCGCAGAGTGAAATATTTGTTCTGGAAATAATCACCTCGGCTGCGGCTGAACCATGTCGCTGCAATGCAGCTGCATCCATGAGTGCTAGGTGTGCAAACTATGTTGTGCGACATCACTGATATTTCGAAGGGACGATATTTGAGACTGGCGGAAGTTGCGAGATCGATTCGTCTGTCGTCCATGGGTACCACAGTACGCAGAGATATAGTGCACGAGATTCGAGGTTCCTGTAGTCAAATCCCAGCGTGGCGCACAACCGTAATGCAACACGATGGTACATATCAGCGCTCATTCCGCTGCAGAGTGAAACATTCGTTTTGGAAACAGTTCCGCGGTTTGTGGCTAAGCCATGTCACTGCAATTTAGTTGCTTCTGTGAGTGCTAGGCGTGCGAACTATGGAGGATGACATCTGTGATATTTGCAAGGAACGATTATAGTAACTGGCGGAAGTAAAGCTGCGAAGAAGAGTCGTCTGTTGTGCCTTTGTACTACAGGCCTACATAAATATTCTGTGAGTGGCGAACGTCCTTGTTTCGAGTCCCATCCCACAACACAACTGTTATCCGCCAGAAAATTACATAACAGCGCACACAACGCTGCAAAGTTAAATATTAGTTCTGGAAACAATGCTCCAGTAAGCATATAATCGTTGGCTATTAAGTTACATATCACTGCTCACTTCGCTACAGAGTTAAATATTCGTTCTGGAAACAATCCTTCATTTTGTGACTAAGCCCTAACCGTCCAATGTGTTCGCTTCCATGAGAGCATGGCTTGCAAATTACACAGAACATCTGTGATATTTTGAAGGGAAGAGATTAGGCATCGGCGGGAATAAAGCTGCTAGAACAAGTCGTCCTTGGTGCCGATGTACCATATCAACTACAGAATTATTCCGCGAGAGGCAAAGGTCTTGGTTTCGAGTCCTGACGCGGATCAGAACTCTAATTCGTCAAGAAATTATATATCAACGCCCACTCCACTGTACAGTGGAATATTCGTTCCGGAAAGAATCCCCCAGGCTGAAGATCAGCCATGTCAGTGTAACATAATTGCTTCTATGTGTGCTAGCCTTACAAATTACTAAAGATGACATCTATGATATTTGAAAGGACCGAGATTAGGTATTAGTGGAAGTAAATATGCGAGGAAGAGTCGTCGGTCATGCCTGTGTTCCGCAGTACCAAGAGAACTATTCCCCGAGATGCGGAGGTCGGCCGGCCAGTGTGGCCGTGCGGTTCTAGGCGCTACAGTCTGGAACCGCGTGACCGCTACGGTCGCAGGTTCGAATCCTTCCTCGGGCATGGATGTGTGTGATGTGCTTAGGTTAGTTAGGTTCAATTAGTTCTAAGTTCTAGGCGACTGATGACCTCAGAAGTTAAGTCGCATAGTGCTCAGAGCCGTTTGAACCGTTTTTTGCGATGTAATTATATCGATGAGCGCTAGGCGTACAAATTACGCAGCAGGACATCTGTGATGTTGGGAGTGAACGAGATCAAGTGCTAGGAAGAGTCGTCTGTCACGTCTGAGAACCACAGATCCTAGAGAACTATCCAGCGAGATTCGAAGGTTTTGGGTTCGAAACCCAGCCCGGCACACAGCTTAAATCCGACAGGAAGCAACATATCGGCGCTCATTCCACTGCAGAGTGTAACATTCGTTCTGGAAACAGGTGTCCAGCCTGTGTCTAAGCCACGTCAATGCAGTGCAATTGAATCCATGAGTAATAGGCGTGCGAATTACTCAGGGGGACATTTGTGATATTGGGAAGGGACGACATTAGGAATTGGTGGAAGTCAAGTTGCGAGGACGAATCGTCTGCCGCGCCTGTGTACAACAGTTCCTATATCATTAATCGAGCAGAGGTGGTGGTCTTAGTTTCGAGTCCCAGCCGCTCACACATCTGTATATCGCCAGGAAGGTACATATCAACGCTCCCTACGATGCAGAGTGAAATTTTCATTTTGGAAACTATTACCCAGTCTGTGGCTAAGCCATGCTCTGCATTGTAATTGCTTCCATGAGTGCTAAACGTTCAAATCTCAAAGGAGGACATGTGTGATACCTCTATGGCTCGAGTGTAAGTATTAGCGGAAGTATAGATGTCAGAATGGGTCTGCGGTCTTGCCTCTGTTCCCCAGAAGCTACAGAACTGTTTCGGGAGACCCGAATGTTTAGGGTTTGAGTCCTAGCGTGGCACACAATTGTCATCCACTTAAATGATGCATGCCAGCGTTCACTCCGCTGCAGAGTAAAATTTTCGCTCTCGAAATAATCATATGAGGCTGTGGAAAAGCCATATCACTGTACGTGAACTGCCTTCATGAGTGATAGGCGTGCAAATAACGCACAAGGACATCTGTGATATTTACAAGGGACGAGATTAGCTATCGTTGGAAATAAAGCTCCGTCGCGCTTGTATCCTATAGTAACTAGAAAACCATTATCCGAAAGGCAAAGGTCCTGGGTTCGAGTCCCAGCACACCACCTAACTATAATTCGTCAGGAAGGTACATATCAGCACTCACTCCTCCGTAGTGAGAAGTATTTGTTCTGGAAACCGTTCTCCAGGCTGTACCTAATCCATGTCACTGTAATTTCTTGCATCCATGAGTGCTTCGCGTGCAAATTAGACAGGAGGACATCTGCGATATTTAATAGGGACGATATTAGGTATTGGCGGAAGTATAGGTGTGAGGACGAGTCGTCTATCGTGCCTCTGCACCACAGTATCTAGAGGCGAGTGCAATGGGTTAGTGCCCCAGCCAGGCGCGCAGCTGTAATCCGCCAGAAAATTACGTATCAGCGCTCACTTCGCTGAGTAGAGATATATTCGTTTTCGAACAAATCCCCCAGACTGTGGCTAAGCCATGTCACTGTTATGTCACTGCTTTCATGAGTGGTAGGCGTGCAAATTACGCAGGAGGACATCTGTGATATATGGAAACGACTAGATTAGGTAACGGCGGAATTAAAGCATCTAGGACGAGTCGTCCGTCATGTCTATGAACCACAGTTACTGGAGAATTATTTCGTTAGAGACGACAGTCCTGTTTTCGACTCCGGGCGCACCACACAACCGTAATCCACCAGGAAATTTCATATCAGAACTCACTCCGCTGTAGGATGACATATTCGTCCTAGGAACAATCCCTCTCCCCCCCAGGCTGTAGCTAAGCAATTCTGCACCAATGTAATTGCTGTGATGTGTGCTACGCGTGAAAACTACGTGGGAGGACATCTGTGATATTTGGAAGGGAAGATATTAGGTGTTAGCTGAAGTAAAGATACGAGGAGGAGTCGTCTCTCTTTTCTGTGTACCGCAATACCTAGAGAACTATTTCGCGAGAGGCGAAGGTCCTGGCTTTGAGTCCCAGCACAGAACACAACCGCAATCCACCAGGAAATTTCGTATCAGTGCTGACTGCGATACAAAGGGAAATACTCGTCCTGGAAATAATCACCTCAGGCTGTCGATAGCCCATGCACTGTAAATTCTTCCGTGAGTACTAGGCGTGAAAATTGGGCAGGAGTACATGTGTGAGATTTTGAAGGGACCACGTTTCCAAATCGCCTGTCGTGCTTGTGTACCACAGTACGTAGAGAAATGTTCAAATGTTCAAATGTGTGAATTCCTAAGAGACCAAACTGCATAGGTCATCGGTTCCTAGACTTACACACTACCTAAACTAAGTTAAACTAACTTATGCTAAGAACAACACACACACACACTATTATCCGAGGGAGCACTCGAACCTCCGGCGGGAGTGGCCGCGAAGCCCATGACAAGACGCCTCAAACCACGCGGCTACTCTGCGCGGCATAGAATTATTCCGTGAGGGGCAAAGGTCCTCAATACGAGTACCATCCCCGAATATGTCTGCAATTCGAAAGGATGTTACATATCAGCGCAAACTTCGCTGCAGAGTGCAATATTCGTGCAGAAAACAATCTCCCATGCTGTACCTAAGAAATGTCACTACACTGTAACTGCTTCCATGGGGGCTAGGCATGCATATTACGGTGGAGGACATGTGTGATATTTTAAAGGGCAATACTAAGCATTGGCGTAAGTAAACACGCGAGGACGAGCCGTCTGTCGTGCCTGTGTACTGCAGTACATAGAAAACTACTCTGCGAGAAATCCGACTGGAAGTTACATGTAAGTTCTAAAAAAATGGTTCAAATGGCTCTGAGCACTATGGGACTTAACATCTGTGGTCATCAGTCCCCTAGAACTTAGAACTACTTAAACCTAACTAACCTAAGGACATCATACACATCGATGCCCGAGGCAGGATTCGAACCTGCGACCGTAGCAGCCGCGCGGTTCCGGACTGCGCGCCTAGAACCGCTAGACCACCGCGGCCGGCGGTAAGTTCTCACTCCGCTGCAAAATAAATTACTAGTTCTCAAAACAATCCCCCATAATGTGCCTAAGCCACGTCCCTGCAATGTAATTAGTTGATAAGTGCTAGGCGTGCAAATTGCGCAGGAAGACGTCTGTGGTATTTGTAAGTCAAGAGAATAGGTGTTGGTGGAAGTAAAGCTGTGAAAATGTGTTTCTGTCATGCCTGTATATCCCAGTACCTAGAGAAGTATTCCGCGACAGGTGAAAGTCTCGGGGATCGTGTCCCAGCATCCAACACAATTTGAATTGCCAGAAAGGTACACATCAACACTCACTCCTCTGCAGAGTCGTATATTCGTTCTGGACACAGTTCCCTGGGTTGTGACGTAGCCATCTCACTGCAATTTGTTGCTTCCATAAGTGCTATGCATGCAAATTACGCAGGAGGATATCTGTGCCATTTGGAAGCGACGAGAGTAGGTACTGGCGGAAATGAAGGTACTAGGATGAGTCGTCTGTCGCACCTGTGTACCACAATATATAGAGAAGTTTTCCAAGAGAACGAAAGTAAGTTGTTCGTGTGCCAGACCAGTACATAACTGTAATTCTAGAGGAAGGTATACACTGGAACTCAATCCTTCGCAGAGTGATATATGCGTTCAGAAAACATGTCCCTTATCTGTGGTGAAGCCATCTCACTGCAGGTTGTTGCTTCAATGTGTGCTTAGTGTGCAAATTACGCAGGAGGAAAAAAATGCTCAAATGTGTGTGAAATCTTATGAGACTTAACTGCTAAGATCATCAGTCCCTAAGCTTACACATTACTTAACCTAAATTATCCTAAGGACAAACACACACACCCATGCCCGAGGGAGGACTCGAACACAAAACATCTGTGACATTTGGTAGAAGCCGTTGATGAAATTAAAGATCTGAGAACAGGTAGTCGGTTATACCTGCCGACCACAGTACATAGAGAACTATTCGCTCGAGCCGAAGGTCCTGGTTGGAGTCCCAGCATGCCACACATCAGTAATGAGCTAGAATGTTGCTAATCAGTGATCACTCACCTTCAGAGTGAAATATTCGTCCTCGAAATAATCATCTCAGTCTGTAGCTAAGCCATATTACTGCAGTGACACTGTTTCCGTGTGTGCTATGCATGCAATTTACGCAGGAGAACATCAGTGATATTTGAAATGGGCATGATTAGTTACTAGCAGAAGTAAAGTTACGAGGACGAGTCGTCTCACGTGCCTCCGTACCACAGAACCTACATTGAAGAGCCAAATAAACTAGTACACCTGCCTAATATCGTGTAGGGCCACAGCGAGCCCGCAGAAGTGCGGCAACAAGACATGGCATGTACTCGACTAATGTCTGAAGTAGAGCTGGAGGGAACTGACGCCATGAATCCTGCATGGCTGTCCATAAATCCGTAAGAGTAAGAGGGTGTGGAGATCTCTTGTGAACTGCACGCTGCAAGGCATCCCAGGTATGTTCAATAATGTTCATGTCTGGGGAGTCTGGTGGTTAGCGGAAGTGTTTTAACTCGCAATTCTGGTAGTGTGGGTGTCGCATAGTCCTGCTCTAAATGCCCAAGTCCGTCAGAATGCATAATGGACATGAATGGCTGTAGGTGATCAGACAGGTGATTACGTACGTGTGTCGGCCGCTGGTGGCCGAGCGCTTCTGGCGCTACAGTCTGGAACCGCGCGACCGCTACGGTCGCAGGTTCGAATCCTGCCTCGGGCATGGATGTGTGTGTTGTCCTTAGGTCAGTTAGGTTTAAGTAGTTCTAAGTTCTAGGGGACTTATGACCTCAGCAGTTGAGTCCCATAGTGCTCAGAGCCATTTGAACCATTACGTACGTGTCACGTGCCAGAGTCGTATCTAGACGTATCAGGGGTCCCGTATCACACATCGCACAGAGCTTCCGCCAGCATGACCTGTCCCCTGCTGACATGCAGGGTCCATGGATTCATGAGGTTGCCTCCATACACGTACACGTCCATCTGCTCCATGCAATTTGAAATGAGTCTCGTCTGACCAGGCAACATGTTTCCAGTCATCAACAGTCCAATGTCGATGTTGAGGGGCCGAGGCGAGGCGTAAAGGTTTGCGTCGTGCAATCACCAATGGTACAACAGTGTGCCTTCGGCTCCAAAAGCACATATCGACGATGTTTCGTTGAACGGTTCGAATGCTGACACTTGTTGATGGTCCAGCATTGAAATCTGCAGCAATTTGCGGAAGGGTTGCACTTCTGTCACGTTGAATGATTATCTTCCGCCGTCGTTGGGTTCTTGCAGGATCTTTTTCCAGCCTTAGAGATGTCGGAGATTTGATGTTTTACCGGATTCCTGATATTCACGGTACACACGTGAAATTGTCGTGCGGGATAACACTCACTTCAACGCTTCCTCGGTGATGCTGTGTCCCGTTGCTCGTACGCCGACCCTAACATCACGTTCAAACTTCCTGAAATCTTGGTAACCTGCCATTGTAACAGCAGTGACCGACCTAACAATTGCGCCAGATACTTGTTGTCTTATACAGGCTTTGCCGACCGGAGCGCCGTGTTCTGCCTGTAAACATATATCTGTATTTAAATAGACAAGCTTATACTAGTTTCTTTGGCGCTTCACTGTAGAAAACTACTTTGCGAGAGGCGAAAGTCTTGGGTTCGAGTCCCAGATCGGCACACAACTGTTGTTAACCAGAAAAATAAATATCAGCGCTCACTCCGCGCAGAGCAACATATTGGTTCTGAAACCAAACCCCAGGCTGTGTCTAAGGCTTATCACTGCATTTTAATGCCTTCTGTCAGTGCTATGCTAGCAAATTAAACAGGATGACATCTCTGATATTTAGAAGTGACGATTTCAGCTATAAGCGAAAGTAAAGATGTGAGGACAAGTCGTCTGACGTGATTGTGTACCATATTACGTAGAGAGATACGTCGCGAAAGGCGAAGGTCCTGGTTTCGTGTCCCAGCTCGGTACTTTATTCCGACAGGAGGTTAGATATCAACGCTGTCTCTGCTCCAGACTGAAATATTTGTTCCACAAACAGTTCTCGCGGCTGTTGCTAAGCCATGTCACTGCAATGTCTTTGCCTCCATGAATGATAGGCATGCAAATTACGCTGTTGGAGATCTGTGATATTTGGAAGGGACGTGGCACACGACTGTAATAAGTAAGAAATTTTCATTGCAGCGCTCACTCCGTTGCAGAGTGAAATATTTACTTGGAAATAATCTCTTATGGTGTGGCTAAGCCAAGTCACTACAATGAAACTGCTTCCATTACTTCTAGGGGTACAAATTACGCAGGACGACATCTGTGAAATTTGAAAGCTATGAGATTAGTTATTAGTGGAAGCAAAGATACTACGACGAGTGATCTGTCGTGACTGTGTAGCGCAGTAACTGGAGAATTATTCCGCGAGAAGAAAAGAACTTGAGTTCGTCTCGCAGCTCGGCAAACACTAATATTTCGCCAGAAAGTTACATATCAGCGCTCACTACGCTGCAGACTGAAATATTTGTTCTGGAATCAAATCCCACATGCTGTCGCTAAGACATATCACCGCAGTGTAATTGCGTCCGTGAGTTCTAGGCGTTCAAATCACGCAGGAGGACATCCCTGAGATTAGGAATGTACGAGATTATAGTTCGAATGGCTCTAAGCGCTATGGGACTTAACATCTGAGGCCATCAGTCCCCTAGACTTAGAACTACTTAAACCTTTCTAACCTAAGGACATCATACACATTCATGCCTGAGGCAGCATTGGCACCTGCGACCGTAGCAGCAGCACGGCTCCGGAATGAAGCGCCTAGAACCGCTAGACCACAGCGGCCGGCGTACGAGATCAGATGTCGGCGGAACTAAAGCTGCTACGACGTCGTGTCTCTGAAACACAGTTGTTGGTGAATTATTCCGTGAGATTCAAAGGTCGTGGCTTCGAGTCCCAACCCGGCACTCAACTCTAGTCCGCCAGCAACTTCCATATCAGCGCTCACTCCGCTGGAGAGTGAAATACTCATTTTGGAAAAAAACTTTCTGTGTGGTGACTAACGTCACAGAAACTTAAGTGTTTCGATGAACGCTAGGTGTGAAAATTACGCAAAACGACATCTCTGATATTTGGTTCAGAAGACAGTAGGAATTTGGGGAATAAAGATGCTTGGATGAGTCGTCTTTCGTGCCTGTCTACCACAATACATAGACAATTATTCCACGAGAGGCAAAGGTTCTGGGATCAAGTGCCAGCCATCCCAGGCAGGCATACTACGGTATTCCGCCAAACTAGCATATAAGGGTTCACTCCGCTGCAGTGTGCAATACTAGTTCTGGAAACAATCCACCAGGTTGTAGGTAAGGAATATCACTACAATTTAATTGCTTTGATGAGTGCTAGGCGTCAAAATTATGGAGAAGGGCATCAGTAAAAATTAATTAGGACGACATTATGTATTGTTGGAAGTAAAGCTGCTAAGAAGTGTCGTCTGTCGCACGTGTGTACCGCAGTAGCTAGAGAATTATTCCGCAGGAGATGAGGGTCCCGGGTAGGAGCCCCAGCCTGGCACACAATTGTAATCTGCCAGGAAGTTACTTATCAGCTGTAACTCCGGTGCACATTGGACTATTCTGTTCTGGAAAAAATTCCCGAGGCTGTTGTTAAGACATGCCACTACAATGTAGTTGCTACGTTGCAGGAGGCCTTTTGTGATGTTAGGAAGCGACGAGATTAGGAAACGGCGGGATTAAAGCTGCTCTGACGAGTATGCCGTCTTGTCTGTGAGGCACAGTACCTAGACAATGATACCGCGAAAGGCGAAGATCTCGGGTTCGAGTCCCAGCCCACCACACAGCTGGAAACCGCTAGAAAGTTTCATATCACCACTCATGCTGCAGCAGAATGAAATATTCGTTCTGAAAACAGTTGCCCAGCGTGTGGCTAAGTTACGTCACTGCAGTTTGTTGCTTAGATGAGTGATTCAAGTGCAAATTACGCCGTACGACATCTATGATATTTCGAGTTGAAGGTATTAGGTGCTAACGGAAGTAAAGCTCTTCTTACAACTGTAATAAGCCAGGAAGTTACGTATCAGTGATCACAGCAGTGCAGGGTGAAATATTCGTTCTGGAAACAGTTCCACAGCCTGTGACTAAGACTTATCACTGCAATGTGATTGCTCCCATGAGAGCCATGGGTGCAAATTACGCAGGATATTTGGAAGTTAAGAGATTAGTTGTTAGCGGAAGTAAAGCTGCTAGGACGAGTCGTCCGTCGTGTCGGTGAACCACAGTTTCTACAGAATTATTCCGCGAGAGGCGAAGGTCCTGGTTTTGAGGCCTAGGCTACAACGAAGTTTCCATTGTCCTCCCATGTAGAGTAAAGTATTCGTTCTGGAAACAATTGCCTAGTTTGCGACTAAGCCATGTCACTCCCATGTATTTGCTTTCATGTGTGCAAGGTATGCAAATTAGGCTGGTCCTGAGTTCGAGTCTCAGCCTCTCGCACAACTGTATCCGAAACGAAGTTATGTACTAGTACCCACTCCGCTGCAGAGTGAAATATTCGTTCTGGAAATAACCACATCATGCTTGTAACATTATGTGATTGCCCTACCATTGTAAATCATTCACTAACCGAGCAGTCGCTCGGCAACAGCTACAGTTAACAAATAATGTTGCGAGAATGTAAAAAACGAACGTCCTGTGACGTGATGTGTTTATTGTCGAAGCACCGTCAGAGATGCAGTAAGCTATTGACTTTGAAAGCTGTTGTGCGAAAGGCGGATAAAAGAAGAACACTCTTACACATTCTTTTGATGTACGAGGTATTCTCGATGAACAGTTACTCACTCTTCTGTCTCTTGTAATTTGTGTCGGACATGCATGTCTTGCCACCGTATTACTATTGTTTAAAAATACTATTTTAGTGTAATGTGAAAGTGCCATACTGCATAGCAGTAGATTTATGTGAGAAGATATATTGTGCGACGTATATCTGAAAATGTCAAAAGATTTATTTTCATCATGAGAAGAGAAGTGTCAGTTAAAACGGCATCCATGTTTAATCATTCGGAGCACTGTAAATTCGTTATCTATTGAGTGCCATAAATGCAAAATTAAATGGAACTTGTGTACGAATTATTTAGTTAGTATAGAACCTATGTCTCACTACTTCATGACTATTGTAAGATGTCGTGGTCTCCTGACGTTCATTGCTTACATATTCCGCCCTCACAATCGTATTCCGCACATCAAGGCGCCTCATTCGAACCCAAACTCGATTAGATAAAGGTCAATGTTGTATGAATTCATGTAAACGATATTCAAATAACTAATAAACCGCAAATGCGCACCGAGATTGAAATACTCGAGGCTGGCGTACAGACACACATTCAAGACACGACGGTCGCAGGGGCTTTTAGTTCAGGAGAGCAACCGCACGCAAGGAGTCCGGTCCCAACCTATCTACGTCGGCCGGTGACCGACCGTAGAGCAGACAGCGTTTGCCTGACTGAAAGGACGACCCCGTGTTCGGCGTAAAAGCAAATTCCGCTACATTGTGTGGGAGTGCCCAGCCTACGCATTCTTTACAAATATAGCACGCAGTTTCAGAGATTTTCACAGGGAGACAGCAAACGCCAAACGCCGATGCTACAGATTCCCGGACTGGTCGCCTTAAACGAAACGTTATTCTCCCGTTTTAGAAGAGCAATGCTGATTGGCAGATGATATTTCTGACGCCTTGAGCTGAAGGAGTAATGGAAGAGACTGAAAGATATACCCCTTCACGTCTGGCGTGGAGAGGGGCCGTTCCGTTGTCGCTCTTGGAGCGAGAACACGTAACAAGAGCGTGCGCGCTCGTACGTGTACTCAAAGAGCGAGGAACAAGTCTCTCCTCAGTACTTCACTGGGAGAGCACCTCTGTCGAGAGCGAATCAGAGTGCGACTCTGTATTGAGTCCTTGGGATCAAGTGCTGTTCACTGTGTTGGCCGCCACACTTATTGTGTAGTGTGAACGGACAGAGTTATAGTTAAACGCCTGCGAGCGAATTTTTGAGGGGCATCGCGGTGGAGTGGTTATCTGACCGGTGTACCACGCCAATAGTTAGACTAGGGGCGAATAGGAGTCCTTGACTTCACCAAGGCGTAGGGATAGTTTGATTGGCGAAGATCAATACAGATAGAACGAGAGTTATCTTATTTGTCAGCAGCGAGCGGCGCAGACAGCAGTCATCGCAGTTTACGGTATTGTGCGCTACAGCTCTTGCGAGCCCCATATTTCCTTCACAACAGTACACTTCACTGCATTTCACACGCAACAGCCTCGACAGTACCTAGCAACATTCTAACAGATAATTATTCAAGTTGAGTAGGCGCGGCTCTCAGCCATTCTGCCAAGTCAATAACAACTTAAACTTAGTGTAGAAATTTCATTAGCGAATCCTATCCTTGAGAGGTAACTTCACATTCCGAAAAGAACCCTGGAAATAACTTGTTCAGTTCATAACTAAAGGTGCCATTGCGATTTCTCAGAACTTTAGCAAAATAAATAATAATTTTCGTTAGTTTCATGTTTTTCTTACAATAACTAGCACTACTCCAGTACCCAAGTATCCTACCAGTTACGTAAGAAATTTTGTGAATTTTTATGTCATTTCTTTACAGCGGATGGCTCCAGAAGATATTTATTGCTGAAAGTTTCTGGCATTTTTCTTTAGAACGTTAGGAGCGACTGTCTGATTTCTGTAGTAGTGTGGGGATGGAAATTGCATCTTGCAGGAGTCAAAGGGCAAAGGGTACATCTCAGATTAATCCGTTGCACAGAATGACAGAACAGCACCCACACGCTCACTCTATATGTATCTGATTTTCTTTTATGTTTCTGCAAAGTTTGATGGTTTACAGTCACGAACTGTTTCGTCGAAATCGGACGAAAGACGCATACGGCGAAATATTTTCTCCGCACTTTATTCTACTAGTAAATGCACGATAAACATCTGTCCCTTAGGAAATTCGTGTTGAGTTATCCAAAAACAATTATACTTTCGATAGTCATTCACCATCATCTGCAAAGCAACTTCTGACTGATTAGGCGATTCAACAACAAACAGCCTAACGCAGTCGGCGTAAAATGACGAGTAATGGTATTCAAAACCACTACAATAACTAGTTATGTCTATTGGCCTAGAATACAATATATCATTATGTGTCTTTCTCTGCAAATATATTTCCACCGCCGATTATGGCTGTATGTTAATGCACAAAAGAATTACGCCGTACGACATCTGTGATATTTGGAGGCGAAGAGATCAGGTGTTAGCGGAAGTAAAGTTGGGAGAACAAGTTATCTGTCGTGCCTGTGTGTCCCAGTACCTATTCCGCGAGTGTCGAAGGTCCTGAGTTCGATTCTCAACTCCTCTTACAACTGTAATAAGCCAGGAAGTTACGTGTCAGTGATAACAATAGTGCAGAGTGAAATATTCGTTCTGAAAACAGTTCCACAGCCTGTGGCTAAGACATGTCTGTGCAGTTTATTGCTTAGATAAGTGATTTAAGTGTAAATTACATATGTGATATTTGTAATGGAAAACATTAGGTGTTAGTGGCGGTAAAACTGCGAGAACAAGTTGTCTGTCGTGCCTGTGTACCCTAGTACCTATAGAACTACTCCACGAGAGGCGAAGGTCCTGATTTTGAGTCTCATCCCACACACAACTGTAAAAGGCCAGGAGACTACGTAACAGTGTCCACGCCGCTGTAGAGTGAAGCATTCGTTCTGGAAACAGTTCCCCAACCTGTTGTTAAGCCTTGTCACCACAATGTGATTGCTTTTATGAGTGCTAGGCGTGCAAATTGCGCAGGAGGACATCTGTGATTTTTGGAAGGTACGAGAGAAGCTATTGGGAGAAACAGAGGTCCTAGGATGAATCGTCCGTCGTAATTGTGTACCACAGCAACTACAGAACTATTCCGCGAAATGAGAAGGTCCTGCGTTCGGGACCAAGCGTGGAATACAACTGTAATACGACAAGAAACTACATATCGGCGCTCACTCCGCAGTACAGTGGAATATTCGTTCTGTAAACTATCCCTCAGGCTGTGGAGAAGACATGTCACTGAAATGTAATTCTTTCCATGTGTGCTAAAACTAAACTAAAGTTCGCCGGAAAAGGCCATGAAGGTCCACCGGCTCCGACCGTCCTCCGTATCACCCTCAGACAACAAGCGTCACTGGATAGAAATGGAAATGTCGTCTGGCTATGGCCTCCCGTCGGGTTACCGGTCGCCTGGTCCAAGTGTTTTGAGTTGGCGCCACTTCGGCGACTTGCACGTTGATGGGGATGAGATGATGATGATGAAGACAACACAACACCTAAAGTGCGCGCCATTTATGACGGCGGCCGAGTTTAGGTTCGCTCTGCGCATCTGACGTCACAAAACACAGGCAGCCAATGAACAGAGAACGATGTTGCCAGAGCTCGACTGCAGTGCAGAGCACGGACGAGTGTCTTCAGTTTTGAGAAACGTTCAGTCATAAATAAAGTAATTGAACAAAAGCAATGTCTTGGTAGCAGACTTTCTTTTATAGAAAGTTTGGAAAAAACATTTCTTTATACCAATTGCTTCATATTCTATTAATCAATTAAACCAAACGAGCAATAAGCCTCCTAATTAAGGCGATAGCAAGGAGAGGTATTTGTATCATTCTCACTAACCGCTTTTTCGCAATAAAGAACAGCGGTAATTGTTTATTTCCTATTGTACTTCGACGAAACGTGAGTAATTCGTAATCATACCAACAGTGTTTGTCGGTATTTTGCGTGATATTTTAAAGTCCTCCGGGACAGAAATTGAATGACGAGCTGCGTTAGCGTAATGGTTAAAGTGTATGGCTGCTAAATGAAAGGTTCTGAGTTCAAACCTTTGCTGACACGGTAGCTCAGTGTGTTCGGTCAGAGAGCTGGTTGGTCTCTGTAATTAAAAAAAAACTGAGTGAAACGATCAACAAACGAACTTGACCAGATGTCATGTGACGTCCGCAACGAACAAACACAACGATCACCAACGAACAAAATGAAAAAAAAAACCTTGATCGGTGCTTAATATTTTCTTTATTTTAAAAACAATATCGAAGTGTCTTACTTCATGAATTTTACTCATTTGAATGTAATTTTTTGAAATTTCTAGTGGCAACTAAAATCGACCATATGGAAAGTATATGCTATGGACTTTTACCTCTGCAAACTCTTCAAAATTTCGTGCAATGGTTTACTACATCTAATGCTGCACAATAACTGCGTTGAACATCGAAACAAAATTAGGTCATTTATGGAGGGAAGGTATCAGTCAAGAAGATGTGTAAAAATCAAATTTTTTGGCCAAATATTTTTTGTGAAATCGAATGATAAAGTGTGTCAAAGCAGTCGAAACACCATGTGTCTGCACAGGCGAACAGTGCAATGATGACAAAATCGCGCACATCGCGGGATGCGGGGAGTACGTCTCTGTACCAGCGAAATGGTTAATGCAGCCGTGGTGGCATTACTTCATAAACTGCGCGCTCCCCCCTAAACGGAAGTTTGCGAACTATACTATGGCGCTGCTTCTCTTGGCGCGTACAACTGGCAACGCAGCAATCTCCCGCGTCTGGGCGGGCATGCGCGAACCGCCAAGATAAAACAATTGAACTACAGTCCCGGAGCGGAGAAACTCTCCAACGCAGGCAGCAATCGAACCCGAGCATCTTGACATGACAGTCCGTCGCACTGACCACTCATGTATCAGGGCGGACGGCGTCATTGAAGGAGGATGTGGAGAGGTACGTGGTCAGCATACCGCTCTCGGCTCGTATGTCAGTTTATTAGACGGTTCCATGACTGCTAGGCATGAAAATTACGCAAGAGGAAGTCAGTGATATTTGAAAGGGTCCATATTAAGTATTGGCAGAAGTAAAGATGCGAAACAAGTCGTCTGTAGTGACTGTGCACCACAGAATCTAGAGAAGTATTCCGCGATAGCCGAAGCTCCTGGATTTGACCCCCGGCGTGGCACACATCTGTAATCCGTCACAATGTTGCTTATCAGCGGTCACTCCCCTGCAGAGTGAAATATTCGTTTTTGAAATAAACATCGCAGGCTGTAGCTAAGCCATGTTACTGCAATGAAATTGCTTCTGTGAGTGCTATACGTGCAAATTATGCAGGAGGACATCTGTGGTATTGGGAAGGGAGGAGATTAGGTATTGGAGGAAATAAACTTACTGGGACGAGTCGTATATCGTACTTGTGTGCCGCAGAAACTACAGAATGATTACACGAAATGCGAAGGTCCTGGGTTCAGGTCCAAGCGTGCAATAAAAATGTAATACGCCAAGAATTACGTATCAGCGCTCACTGCGCAGTAGAGTGGAACATCCGTTCTGGAAATAAACCTCTGCTGTGCATAAGACATTTCACTAAAATGTAATTTTTTTCCATGAGTGATAAAGTTAAACTAAATCCTTCTGAACAGGTCATAAAGGCCCTACGGTACCGACCGTCCACCGCGTCATCCTCAGAAACCTGGCGTCACTAGATGCGGATGTCGAGGGGCGAGTGATCAACAATCCAACACGGCCGTATGTCAGTTTACGAGACCGTTCCATGAATGCTAGGCGTTCAGATTACGCTAGAAGACATACGTGATATTTGTAAGTGACGATATTACGTATTGGTGGGAATAAAGATGCTAGGACGAGTCGTCTGTCGCGTCTGTGTACCACAATATCTAGATAATTTTTCCCAAAATGACGAAGGTTCGGGATTCGAGTCCCAGCCCGGCACACCACTGTAATCCACCAGGAAGCTATGTATAAATACTCACTCCACTGTAGAGTGAAATAATCATTCTTTATCTAATGGAAACGAACCTCCACTCTGTGGATAAGTTATATGACTGCAATGTATTTGTCTTTATGAGTGCTAGGCATGCAAATTACTTAGGAGGACTTCTGTGACATTTGGAAGGGATGGTATTAGGTACCGGCGGAAATAATACGGCGAGAACGACTTGTCTGTCGTGCCTGTGTACCACAGTTCCTATAGAGCTATTCCACCAGTGGCGAAGGTCCTGGGTTCGAATTCCATCCCGGAACACAACCGCAATTCGAACGAAATTTAAATATCAGCGTTCACTTCGAAGTAGAGCGAAATATTCGTTCTGGATGAATCCCCTAGGCTGTGGCTAAGCCATGTCACTGAAATGTAATTGCGTCCATGAATGCCAGGCGTGCAAATTTCGCAGGATGACATCTCTATGACTAGGATTTCACGAGATGAGGTATTTGCGGATACAAAGTTGCTAGTACTAGTCGCCTGCCGTGCCTGTGTATCACAGAAACTAGAGAACTACTCCGCGTGAGACGAATATCCGGGGTTCGAGAACCAGACCACAACACAACTGTAATTCGATATCGAGGTACGTAGCAGTACTCACTCCTCTGCAGAGTGAAATATTCGTTCTTAAACCAGTTCCCCAGGCTGTGGCGAAGCCATGTCACGGCAGTTTGTACACTTTCATTTGTGCTTAGCGTGAAAATTACGCAGGAGGACATCTGTGATATTTGGAAGAGGCAGTATTAAGTATTGGCTGAAGAAAGAATGCGAAGACGATTCGGCTGTCGTGCCTGTGTAGCACAGTATTTAGAGAATTATTCCTCAGGGGTGAAGGGTATGGGTTCGAGTCCCAGCCCATCTCACAACTGTGAAACACCATGAAGTTACATATCAGCAACACTCCGCTGTGGAGCGAAGTATTTGTTCTTGAAACAATGCCTCAAGCAGTGGCTAAGTCATGTCCGTAAATGTCATTGGTTCCATGAATGATAGGTGTGCTAATATATAAGCAGGACCTCAGTGATATATAAAAGGGTCTAGAATAGGTATTGGCGAAAGCAAGCGGCAGTGCTAGTTTGCCACAGCACGAGGGCTCGTCAGCGAAAATCGAATATTCTCTGTTCGAGTACTCCCCCCCCCCCCCCCCCCCGCCTCCAGCACACAACTCTAACCCGCCAGGGCGTTACGTACCAGCAGTTATTCGGCTGCAGAGTTAAGTACTTCTTCTGGGAACGGTCCAGAAGTCTGTGGCTAAGCCATGTGACTACACCGCCACTGTTTCCCTGGGTGGTAGGAGTCCAAATGATATTGGATGACATCTGTGATACTGGGAAGAGGCGTGCTTAGGTATTGGCGGAAGTACAGCTGCGGGGACGACACATATCTCGTGCCTGCGTACCACAGTTCGTAGAGAACTATTCCGCGCAAGGCGAAATCCTGGGCTGGAGTCTCAGTCCATCATAGAACTGTATTCCTGCAAGAAGTTACATACCAGCGCTAACACTGCTGGAGAATGAAATACTCGTTCTGGAAAAAAATCCTACAATCTATGGCTAAGCCATGTCTCTCTGTTGTCGTTGCTTCCATATCTGCTAGGCGTGCATTTTAAACAGGAGACATCTGTGATTACTGGCAGGGACAAGATTAATTATTGGCGGAAGTTAAGCTACGAGAAGGATTTGTCTGTCGTTCTTCGTACCACAGTACCTAGAGAAATATTCCTGGAGAGGAGGAGGTCTTTGGTTCTTGTCGCTGCCTCGCACATAAGGTTACGTATCTATTTTCGTCGTGCACTCAACTCTAATCCTTCAGAAGGTAATAGCCTGGCACACAGCTGTAATCCGCCAGGATGGTACAAATCAGCCCTCACGTAATTTCAGAGTAAAATATTCGTTCTGGAAACAATCACCCAGGCCTTGTGTAGGCCATGTCACTCCATTTTAATTGCTTCTGAGAGTTCTGGATATGCTAATTACTCAGGATGAAATGTGTGATATTTGGAAGGCATCAGATAATGTGTTGGCGGAAGTAAAGCTGTGCGGACGAGTGCTCTGTCGTGCGTGTGTACCACAGTACCTAGAGAAACAATTCGCGAGATACGACGGTCCTGGGTTCGTGTTCCAGCCCACAACACACTTGTAATCCGCCATGAATTTGCATATCTGTGCTCAATCCACTGCAGATTGAAATATTCCTTCCGGAAACAATCCCTCAGTCTGTGGCTATACCATGTGACAGCAATGTAATTGCCTCCGTGAATGGAAGGCAATTACGCAGGAGGGTTTCTATGATATCTGGAAAGAACGAGATTAGATTTTGGTGGAAGTAAAGCTGCGAGGAACAATCTTCTGTCGTGGCTGTATACTACAGTACGATTCTGAAAGAGGTAACGGTTTATTTTATAGTCCTAGCTCGGCATACAATTGTAATCCTCTAGGCAGTTACATTGAGCGCCGACCGAAGTGGCCGTGCGGTTCTAGACGCTGCAGTCTGGAACCGCGAGACCGCTACGGTTGCAGGTTGGAATCCCGCCTCGGGCATGGATGTGTGTGATGTCCTTAGGTTAGTTAGGTTTAAGCAGTTCTAAGTTCTAGGGGACTAATGACCTCAGAAGTTGAGTCCCATAGTGCTCAGAGCCATTTAGTTACATTGAGCGCTCACTCCGCTGCGCTGTGAAATATTCGTACTGGAACAGATCCCATAGGCCGTGGGTAAGCCATGTCACTGCAGTGTTATTGCTTCCATATGTGCTAGGCGTGCAAATTGCGTACAGCATGCGTGATATTTGGAATGGACGACACTACGTATTGACTGTGTAGAACAGTACCTAGAGAACAAGTTCGCGGGAGGGGAACGTCTTGGGCTCGATTTGCAGCCCGGCACACAACTGTAATCTGCCAGGCAGTTACATGACGGCGCTTTCTCAGCTGCAGAGAGAAATATCTGTCCCAGATACAAAGCCCCAGGCTACGGCTAAGCCATGACACTAAAATGTCTTTGCTTCCATGAGTGGGAGGCGTGCAAATTACGCAGGATGATATTTGTGATGTTTTCTAACTGACGAGATTAGCTATTTGCGGAATTAAAGCTGCAACGACGAGTCATCTATCGCGCCTGGTACCACAGCACCAAGCGCACTATTCCGCGAGAGGTGAAGCTCCTTGGTTCGTGTCCCAGCCCACAATGCACCTGTAATCCGCCAGGAATTTGCATATCTGCGCTCAGTCCACTTCAGACTGAAATATTCGTTCAGGAAATAATCACCTCAGGGTGTGGCAAACCAATGTTACAGCAATGTAGTTGCTTGCACGAGTGCTAGGTATGCAAACGGCATCTGTAATATTTCGAAGGGGCGACTCTTAGAGACTAACGGAAATAAAGTTCGAGGTCAAGTCCCATGTCGAGCATGTGTACGACAGTACCTAGACATACTTTTCACCAGATTCGAAGTTTCTGGGTGGGAGTCCCAGCGTAGCACACAATTGTAATCATCCAGCAATTTACATATCTGCGCTCACTTCACTGCAGAGTGAAATATTCGTTCTCGAAATAACCACCCAGACCCTGGCTAAGCCATGTCTCTGGAATGAAATTGTTTCCGTGAGTGCTAGGGCTGCAAATTACGCAGGAGGACATTTGAGTGATAAGGATTTGACGAGATTAGGTATCGGTGGATATAAAGTTGCTAGTACGAGTAGTCCGTTGTGCGTGTGCACATCAGTATCTAGAGAACAACTACACGTGATACGAAGGTCCTCCGTTCGAGTAACAGAGCGCATCTGAACTTTAATCAGTCAGGAAATTTCATATCAGAGCTGACTCCGTTGCAGAGTGAAAGATCCGTTCTGGAAACAGTCCACCAGGTTGCAGCTAAGCAATGTCACTGCAGTATTATTGCTTCGATGAGTGCTAGGCGCGATACAAGAGGACACAAGTGATATTTAATATGGACGATATTAGGCAGTGGCGGAAGTAAAGCTGCTAGGACGTTTCGTCCGTCGTTCGTATGTTTCGCAGTACTCAGCTATTTATTCCGTTGGAGATGAATGTCCCGGGTAGGAGTCCCAGCCCTGCACACAAATGTAATCCACCAGGAAACTACATATCAGATGTAACTCCTGTGCGCATTGGAATATTCTGTTCTGGAAAAAATTCGCCACGCGGTTGCTAAGAAATGCCACTACATTGTAACTGCTTCGATAAGTGCTAGGCGCGCAAATTACGCAGGAGGTTGTTTTGATATTCGTAAGGGACGAGATTAGGTATCGGCGGCATTAAAGCTAATAGGACGAGTCATCTGTCGTGTCTGTTCACCACCCTTCCTAGAGAATTTTTCTGCGCAAGATAATGGTCCTTTATTCGAGTCCCAGCCCCCACAGCTGTAATCCCCCAGGAAGGTACATGGCCGCGCTTACTCCGCTGCAGAGGGAAATTTTCATTCTGGATCTCGTTCCCCAGGAATTGCCTTCATAAGTAAGAGGCTTGCAAATTACGCAGGAGAACATCTGTGGTATTTGGAGCGGGCAGTATTAAGTATTGCCGAAAGTAACGGTGCGAGAACGAGTCGTCTTATGTGCCTCTATACCACAGCGAGAGGCGAAGATCTTGGGTTCGAGTCCCAGCTGCTCACACAACTGTAATTCACCAGGAAGATACATGTCAGCGCTGCCTCGGTTGTAGAGTGAATTTTTCGTTCTGGAAACAGTCCCCAATAATATGGCCGAGCCATGTCACTGCAATGTAATCGCCTTCATGAGCGCTAAGGGTACAAATTACGAAGGAGGACATCTGAGACATTTGGGAGGGACGAAGTTAAGTATTGACAGAAGTAAAGGTGCTAGGACGAGTCGTCTGTCTTGCCTGTGTACCACAGCTCCTAGAGAATTATTCTTCGGTAGGCGACGGTCCTGTATTTGAGTTCCAGTCCGACACACAACTATAATCCGCCAGGAAGTTACATATCAGCGCTCCCTCCGCTGCATAGTGACATTTTCGTTCTGGAAACTGTCCCCCGGATGGGCCAAGCCATGCCTTTGCAGTGTCATTGCTTGTATTGCTACTAGGCGTGGCCGAGCGGTTCTAGACGCTTCAGTCCGGAACCGCACTAGGGCTGCGGTCGCAGGTTCGAATCATGCCTCAGGCATGGATGGGTGATGTCCTTAGGTTCGTTAGGTTTAAGTAGTTCTAAGTCTAGGGGACTGATGACTCCGATTTTAAATCCCATAATGCTTAGAGCCATTTGAACCAAATTACGAAGGAGACATCTGTGACGTTTGGAAGTCACGAGGTTAAATATTAGCTGAAGTAAAGATGCAAGGATGGGTTGTCGGTCGTGCCCGTGTACTCCAATACCTAGAGAGCTATTCCGCGAGAAGCGAAGGTGCTGGAGGCGAGTGAGCAGCAGCTGCTCACAAAACTTCAATCCCCCAGGAAGTTATGTATGAGTGCTCTGTCTGCTATAGAGTGAAGTATTCGTTCTGGAAATAATGCCACAGGCCCTGGCTAAGCCATGTCACTACACTGTAATTGCCTTCATTAGAGCAACCTGTACGCGTGCAAATTACACAGGAGGACATGTGTGATATTTGGAAGGGAAGAGATTAGGCGTTAGTGGAAATAAAGCTACGAGAACGAGTTGTTTGTGACGCCTCTGTACCACAGTACCTAGAGACTTGTAGCGCGAGATACAAAGGTCCTGAGTTCGAGTCCCAGCCCAGACGCAACTCCAATCCGGCAGGAAGTTACGTATCAGCGCGCACTCCACTGCAGAGTGAAATTTTCATTCTCACTCTGTGGCTAACCCATGTCACTGCAGTTTGTTGCTTCCATGAGTTCGTAGCGTGTAAATTATGCAGGAGGACAGTCGTGATTTTTAATAGTTACGACATTATTTATCGGCTGATGTATAGCTGCGTGGCGATTTGACTGTCGTGCCTATGTACCACACTTCCTAGGTAATTATTCCGCGAGAAGCGGAGATCCTGGCTTCGAGTCCCAGCCCGGCACACAAATGTAACCCTCTAGGAAGTTAAATATCAGCGTTCACTCTGCTGCAGCGTGTAATATTTGTTCTGGAAACAAAATGTATGGCGGCAAGAAATGGGATTACTCCCGGATACATTTGATGACACTGAAATCCTCACCTTCATCGTTTGCCAGCGACGCGGTTCAGCGTCATTACTTACAGACAACGGAGCACATCATCTACTGTGCATGGAAAATGCCATGGACTATGAGGTAGATAGAAACCTAAAATGTGAAATGAACCAATGGGCTATCGTGCAGACATGCTTATTGTTAAGAATAGAAGAATTAGAAATAAAATTAGTTTCTGATCATTGTGGAAAGTGCAGACATCATAAACAAAAACAACACGAAATTCATTATGAAACGTGTACCAACAACTGGGCAACTCCGAAACTTTCACAGACACCCAAGGATACACCCAAAACACAGACATGGGCAGAAGAACCGTGACGCACACTTGACACACTGAAACACAACAATGTAAACAACACAGAGAAGTGCAAAACCTACATCAAACCAGTGACATTCATCTCAGGAAGGGTTCACAAACACAAATAACACAGCACGCAATATCACAACGCATTATGATGAACTGCATTGAAGGAAAAGAAAGCGAAAACACGAGGATTCCAAAATAACACAAACAAACAGACAACCCAAGACAACTTCAACCACAGAAGCTCGAACGTAAGCAAGAATACGACACAAAGCAGGAAATACAGACACTCACAACACACTCGTAGCCCGAGAAGACAGCAAGAGAACAATCTGATCCAGACAAAGAACGCAGAACTTGGGGAACAGACGACGTTTTAAAGCTGGAAGAAGCATAAACCCTTCGAGGCTGGAAAACAGAGACACCTTCCGAACAGTACTGCGACTTGTGACAATAATTGGCAACTCAAAAGGTGCCACAATCTGCTATCCGGCGACCGAGAAGACAGATAGCCTCTTGCTGAAATCAGCTAATATATCGACAGATATTAAGAAACTGATTGCGCTACTACACAAAGCCTGCACTAGAAGGGGCGAAAAGTTCATTCTAGAGAATGTATAAAAAGACATTACGAAGACCCCCGAAGGAGTATACTTCGATCACAATGAAGAGCGATCTAAATATTGTGTATGTACCTGACATCCATGAAACTCTTACAACTGAATGCAAACAACCAGACAATAGTTAGTATGGAGCTACCTAAACTAGTGGATGAAGGGCACGCGGATGTGGTCTACGTGAAGAAATCCTACACCAGGAATGGAAAACTAGTACGTTTTGACCACAAACAAATCATCGTTACAGGTACATCCAATACGAAGGCTGCGATTGTTGTCACAAATCGAGACTTCACAGTTACATAGATAGTGCACCCATGTACCGAACATCTCGCGAGAGTGGAAGTAGTGCAAGAAGGTAAGAAGTGGGTTGTTGCGTCGTTGTACGTGCAGTACTCGTACGACATTGAACCACATCTCAGTTACATCAGAGACGTTGTCGAATGTATCCGTACTTATTAGTAGCTGCAGACATAATTGTTAGGTCGACTATACGGCACTCTGACACAACGAACGACCGTGAGCGCCAATTTCATGAGGTGCTAACTGAAGGCAACCTACACATCGTCAACAGCCCGAATCAGCAATCGGGAGCCAGCAGCAGGATTGACATAACAACTGCAAATGCAAATGCACTCCCGCTTATAACGGGGTGGGAGGTCGTGAATGACGCTACTCAAAGCGACCACAACGCTATTATCATGGACATAGACACATAAATATACGCACCTACGTAGGACAGACATCAACTACTGTTGTTTCATAAGGCGGAGCCGGCCGCGGTGGCCGAGCGGTTCTAGGCGCTTCAGTCTGGAACCGCGCTGCTGCTACGGTCGCAGGTTCGAATCCTGCCTCGGGCATGGACGTGTGTGATGTCCTTAGGTTAGTTAGGTTTAAGTAGTTCTAAGTTCTAGGGGACTGATGACCTCAGAAGTTAAGTCCCATAGCGCTCAGCGCCAGTTTGAACCATAAGGGACTGGGGACAACTAAAACAGATGATTGAGGCCTTGCCCCTTCATGCAGTTGATGGGTCAGTGGATTATAAAGCACATATTTTTACTGACTTACTATAAAAAGCGCAAATGGCTGCAATTCAGACCACTGAGACAGGACGAAAGCTAAACATACCATGGGCTAGAAGACTAATAAGGTCTCGCAAAGAAGAAACAAACAGACAGAAATGGTATCAAAAAGCGACAACGGCAAGGGTCAGAGATTTCAGACTTATACAGATCAGGGAAGCATAAAAACGCTGCAAACAAGAGTTACAAAAAACAGGAGAAGGACATTGGAACACACACGTGCAATCACAGCTCCAAACCAACATTTGGGGGGGAACCCTTCAAAATACAAACGGAGTGTCTGAAGACGCTGCTAGTCTTAGCAACGCTGAGACGAGATGACGGTAACATAACAGAGGGATGGAGAAGTTCTGCAGAATTCTTGCTAAACAAACTCCTCCCCGGTGACGAACCGCAGTTGGATGAAAAGATTCATACTGGACAACGAACCTTAATGGACCCTTGCTATGAAAATGGTACCGTCATTATTCCCTTAGCATGTGAGGAAGTCGTGCTTGCTATTGTCAAATTAATGAACAAAATCCTCCTGGACCAGATGGTGTTCATTCCGAGACACTGAAAATTGTCGTTCCACAGGCTGTTCCATACCTTACCGATCTACGCAACGAAGCGTTACGGCTGGGACCGGTTCCTGCGGTCAGGAAAACAGCAAATGCCGTAATAATTTTAAAAAAAAATAGGGGACTAGGATCCTTCAGATCCAAAAACGTATAGACGTATATGCTTCATTAAAACCTTGCCCAAGGTCACGGAGCGACTTCTGTGCGATCGCTTGCAAACGCACAAAGGACACCTTGGCTTCAGTCCGCACCGGTTCACTTCCAGGACGGGAAAATACACTCCTGGAAATGGAAAAAAGAACACATTGACCCCGGGTTGTCAGACCCACCATACTTGCTCCGGACACTGCGAGAGGGCTGTACAAGCAATGATCACACGCACGGCACAGCGGACACACCAGAAACCGCGGTGTTGGCCGTCGAATGGCGCTAGCTGCGCAGCATTTGTGCACCGCCGCCGTCAGTGTCAGCCAGTTTGCCGTGGCATACGGAGCTCCATCGCAGTCTTTAACACTGGTAGCATGCCGCGACAGCGTGGACGTGAACCGTATGTGCAGTTGACGGACTTTGAGCTAGGGCGTATAGTGGGCATGCGGGAGGCCGGGTGGACGTACCGCCGAATTGCTCAACACGTGGGGCGTGAGGTCTCCACAGTACATCGATGTTGTCGCCAGTGGTCGGCGGAAGGTGCACGTGCCCGTCGACCTGGGACCGGACCGCAGCGACGCACGGATGCACGCCAAGATCGTACGATCCTACGCAGTGCCGTAGGGGACCGCACCGCCACTTCCCAGCAAATTAGGGACACTGTTGCTCCTGGGGTATCGGCGAGGACTATTCGCAA